>NC_091779.1:12167701-14667701 GCF_029378745.1 Bos indicus
GTCAACTCTTCACATGAGGTGGCCAAAGTACTGGAGTTTCAGCTTTAGCATCATTCCTTCCAAAGAAATCCAGGGCTGATCTCCTTCGGAACGGACTGGTTGGATCTCCTTGCAGTCCAAGGGACTCTCAAGAGTCTTCTCCAACACCACAGTTCAAAAGCATCAACTCTTCGGTGCTCAGCCTTCTTCACAGTCCAACTCTCACATCCATACATGACCACAGGAAAAACCATAGCCTTGACCAGACGAACCTTTGTTGGCAAAGTAATGTCTCTGCTTTTGAATATGCTATCTAGGTTGGTCATAACTTTCCTTCCAAGGAGTAAGCGTCTTTTAATTTCATGGCTGCAGTCACCATCTGTAGAGATATAGATTTTATTCTTTACAGCCTAAAAAGGTACTTTTATTTATTTATTTTAGCAATTGCAAGGGTGCTAACAGAAATGGAAAGGAGAGAAAGAGTTATAAAAACCCTTAACAGTGCAGCGTCACCTGTGAATATTTATTCCATATTGCTCACTCCAAGGTTGGTCATGACTTCAAAATGATACCATAAGTTAATGCATTTTCACACTTCAAAGAAAGGTTACACTCTTCATGCCAGCCTGCTGTGCACAATTATGAAAGAGAAACCACGGGGAGTAACAAGTTGCTAACAAGCTCCTGCAGAACATCGGAGGATTTTCAGCCACACATCCACTCACCCAGGCTGCCCAGCACAAATTCAATCAGACCTTTCATTTAGAAATTGTGATTCTGAAAGCAGCCTCTTCTGAAGGACCAGATTGTTCCAAGGGATTGCAGGGAGTGGAGCTTTGCATTCCTTTTTTCCTCCTCCTTGGCTACAATTAGAATTCATTACCATCTGAGGGCTATTTACCAGGCTGTATAAAAGGAGTTAAATGTTGAGCTAACAGATTGGAAATACGTCCTTGTAATACGATTTGCTCTCCCCACTGGCACTCATAATGCAGCCTAGAAAGAGGGCCAAGAATGTAAAACACATCATATCTATTAATATTAATACTTAGCTGCATCCCTAGGTAGGTTTGCTCCAGCAGGGTTAAGGCAGACTGACCAGAAAGCCGTTAGCAATCTGCACTCTGATTTTGCACAATAGAAAGAAGAACTTTCAGACGTACTAAACTTATTTTATAAAGTAAATTGAGAAGCTGGCCTTCTACACAGAGCACTCCCCATACAAGCTGTAGAGGTTGCCTCACCGCAGCCACACAGCAAGATGAGCAATGTTTGACTGGGGTCGCCCTTGCCAAATACCTTGTATCTTTCTGCTCTCATTTCCTACCACACAGCTAGTAACCTCCAGCAAGTTTTCTTTCTTCTTCCAGGCTCAAGCTATTTGAGAGGTAAAAAAATTAAAAAGGCAGGGGGAGGAAAAGAGCCGGGCAATGTTGCAAAATTAAGGAACAACCAGAGGAGACAGAGCTCCAAGTGTGTGTATGTGACATCTACCTTCTGAATAGTTTAAGGCAGAATCATGCAAACCCAACCTAAGACTCCAAGTCTTAGACATAAGCATTCATTGTCTTATAAAAGCAAAGAAGCATGTGATACCATCTGATGACCATCTTATAATCTGTCCCAACTTTTAAGCCTCAACTTCTGTAGCTGCTAAATGGGAATAATGCATATATCACAGGGAAGTCATGAGCGTTAACGAGATTACACGGCAATGTGCTTAGCACAGTCCCTATTACTGTGGAAGCACTCAATCCATTATGACCATAATTGTGATTAAGCAGAGTCAGAATCTGGATTAGGCGGTGGCACCCCACTCCAGTACTCTTGCCTGGAAAATCCCATGGACGGAGGAGCCTGGTGGGCTGCAGTCCATTGGGTCGATAAGAGTCGGATACGACTCAGCGACTTCACTTTCACTTTTTACTTTCATGCAGTGGAGAAGGAAATGGCAACCCACTCCAGTGTTCTTGCCTGGAGAATCCCAGGGACTGGGGAGCCTGGTGGGCTGCTGTCTATGGGATCACACAGAGTCGGACACGACTGAAGCAACTTAGCAGCAGCAGCAAAGTCAGAATCTCACCCCTGGATGACAAGATAAACTGCCAAATTTTTCCTGTTTCATTGCTTCTTTCTGAGGTTATATCTTGTTCTTTTGTTTGGAACATGCTCCTCTGTTTCCTCATTTTGCTTGACCCTCTTTTTTGGATTCTGTATATTAGAGGAAACAATTCTCTCTCTCAGTCTTGAAGCAGTGGCCTTTTATAGGAAGTGAACCTTCAATCTTGCCCTGGCTCTTGGTTGCCTCTCAAACATTTTTGAGTGTCCAAGCAGCCTATTTCATGTTTTAATCGCTCCCAGGGATTAAGGGTATGCCAAGACCTGTCACTGTCCCAAGGCAGGGGAGGAGGGATTTGAGTCAGCACCTAGACGCAGATTGATTGGAAGCCAGACTCTCAGGAAGCAGGTTTTAAAATATGCAAATACATACCACCCTTTAGTATGCATGCAAAAGTCCCTCTGGCCAGATGATCTAGAGGTGTCCCCAGAGTGAAAGTCACAAAACTCAGAGCTCCAGACAAGTGTCTAAGTGCCTTTCTGGACAATATCAGTGAGCTGGAGCCCAGCAGAGGGAGGGTGCAAAGACGGCATCCCCCTGCCTCTGTTCCGAGAGCCCCCCTCCTGGCCCCTAGGAGGAGGGTGCCAGGCCAGAAGCCTGCCTTTGAACCAAAGCTCCAGAACAAGCAAATAGGCCTCTTTCTCAGAAAGACTGCGAGTATCTCAGTCCACCATCTATGCAGTCCCCTGCGGGTGGCATGTTACCATCCCAGGGACCCAGGAGCTCAAGGTCCCCACCTCCAGAGTCAGACCATCAGGGGTGCCCCTGGGCAGCTGCTGTAGAAACCAAGGCACCCAATGACGTCCGCGAATGCTGCCCCATGAGAACCACTGATGCTGTGAAACTGGCAGTGGGAGAATGGGAAAATGGTGCCCATTAAGTCTAAACTGAAAAAAGAGCCCACGGGGTTTAACAAGATTCAAAATGATGCCTGCCCAAGATCAAGATCAGCAGGTGCAGCTCTTTGACAAAAAGTCCAGGACTTTTCAAACAGTGGTCTGAGCATGCCGTGGCCACTTAGTCTGTGCACCAGCCCTTCCCCAGCTCATTACAACCCTTTTGGTCATGTGGACACAAGCCCTGTTGGTTTTCAAAGCCAGGTGTTTGGAGGCTTGTCCTCAGGCTCAGGCCTTAAAAGCTGGGGCACCTGACATGGGGCCTAAACCCTTTGCTCCTCAGGGAGAACCCTTAGGTGTGGAGTTCCTCCTAGGGTGGGTTGTCATGCCCGGGGTAGTGTTTTGGGCAGGACTGCATCTCAGCCTGCCCCATCATTTGCTTCCTTGCAGACATGAAGGGGTTGCTCAGCTAGTTTTCAGGCCTCTTCCAGAGGAGATTGTTCCACATGTAGATTTGCTGTAAATTAGGTGTGGCCATGGCGGGAGGTGACTGCAGAATCCTCCCACGTCACCATCGTGAAACACCTTCTGCTGGATTATACTGATCCATGAGGTACAAGGTCTTGAACCTTGTACATCAACCTTAACTGCACATCAACCTTTGTTTTAGGAAAAACAAAATCCTTGGGCACTGATTCACAGCAGTCACCAAAGGGATCTGGTTGTTTATTAAACACAGAAAATGACTGAATTACTCTCTATTGAACAGAGTGGAAGCAGAGCTATAAGAAGAGGATGGGCCTTCTCACCCCCCGGGCTTCACTCTCAGACCACAGGGGAAGGTCTGTGCCCCGGGAGAGGCCACCCAGTGCAGCAGAAGCCATTCTGTGAGAATCTCACCTATATTCTCAGCACAAGCCAACCCGGTGGCTCCCACCTGCATGCACCTATGGCTCTTTGCCAGGTGGCTTTCCCTGGCCTACTGAGCCAGAAGAGGGAGTGGCAGAGTGCCAGGGAGTTAATAGGCTCTGGAGCTGACTTCTACCCATAACGGGTGGAAGCTGGTGGATGGCTAGCTCTTCAGGTGGGATAACCTGAGCTATTTCTACACTGTCTCCAGAATTGCCCAGCAGATTGTGTCCCACCGCACACAGCAGTAATCTGCTTAATGAGGTTGGTTTCCTTCCCTTCTCTCACTTCCCCACTTCCTATCAGTGTTTCCTGGACCACCTCCAATTTTCTTGCCTTCAAGTTCTCCTTCTGAAAATATCCAACCTAATAATACACCCAAAAGAATCCTTCCTTTAGGCTCCATAAGGAGCTCCCCCCAGTTCCTCATCACAGAGTTCCAATGCCATCATTGGAATCAGCAATTGCCATTTCTGTTTGTGGATTCTAATTCAGGGACATCCAGTACAGCTTCCAAAACAACTTTTATCTTGTGGGAAACTACACCAGCCAACATTTCTTGCAAGCTCACCTTGCTGCAACCATCATAAGAATCAACTTCCATGTATTATCATCTGTAACTATCACAGCAAAGAAGGTATTACGGTCCCCACTTAATAGATGTGGAAATTCAAGTTCAGGGACGTTATGTCACTTCCTAAAGTCTTACAGCAAGTGAGAGGGAGAGCTGGGTGGGAGCCATGTTGGTTTAGCATAAATGGCCGTGAAATTCTTTTTGCTCTCTGTAAGACCTGCAGGGGGCTTCCCTGGTGGTTCAGACAGTAAATAATCTGCCTGCAATCCAGGAGTCTGGGTTCAATCCCTGGGTCAGGAAGATCTGTGGAGAAGGGACTGGAAATGCACTCCAGGATTCTTGCCTGGAGAATTCCATGGACAGAGGAGCCTGGTGGGCTACAGTCCATGGGGTCGCAAAGAGTCGGATACAACTGAGGGACTAACGCTTTCACTTTTCACAAGAAGTGCTGAGAGGCTGCTCTAGAGTCTGTATATTTATAGGGCATGATTGGGGGACTAATATATTTGGACTTACTGGAGTAGTTGAACATTTTTTTCCTTCTTCTTTTCCATTAGCTACTTTGAATCTAATCTGCTTTATCATAACCCTCTATCATCTTCCAGCATGTAATTTAACAGCATGAGTGGTATTTGTCCCCTCATGTCTCTCTGCTTTCTCCTTTTGATAACAGAATCCCTTGGTTTTAGCGGAATGCTTGGTCACCAGCTAGAGACTTCCTCTCCCAATCTGTCTTGTAGCCAAAAGATGTAGTCAAAAGCATGCAAGTGGAAGTGCTGAGGACAATTTTCCAGGACCTACCAGGTGCTGCTGTATCCCTATATATTCCTTCTCCCTCTATTTGGGAGTGAATTCAGATGTGCGGGCCACAGAGTGTCAACAATGGAGAACCCAGGTAACTCCCTGGCAAGAGGGTGGGACAAGCTAGAAGGAGCCCAGGTCCCTGTGATCACCGACCAGCACATCTTTTCATGTGAGATTCAAACTTTCATTCGTTTGAATCACTGTTATTTGTTCTGCTTTGAAGCAGCCAAATTCAAATCCTAACTAGTACAAAGAGGAAAGAGGAGAAACTGAGAAGAAATCCAGCAGGGAAATGGAGCAGAACCATGGGGGCAGGGCAGTTGATGCAGGGGAGACCAGGAAGGAAAGCAAAGCTCAGAGGGGACTGAGCTGTATCTTATTTGTTTGCTTGTTTTACTGTTTTCCGAAACACAGAGGAGGAATAGAAAATCAAAGTCAGAGAAGAAAGGAAAAGCAACAACACTCTCTTTTATCCTGCCTCTCGGGAGGCTGTGGGTGGCAGGAAAACAGAGGGGGAGAGGAATCCCCAGCTGCTATCAGGGCCCATAAAAAGTTCAAGCTCAACCCTCTGCTGGGGAGCAGAAGATGTCATCAACTCTGAAGCAGAGGGGGTTCTTGGGAGTAACTGGGCATCCACAGGGTCCTTTGCATGGGTGAGGACCTCCCTCGTCCCGGAACAGAGCAAACGTCCTCGTGTGAAGGCAAGGGAGCAGGTCAGTCACCAGGCTTTCACTTTACTCCCAAGCATGATAACCACACAATGCAATTGTGTGCAAGCTTCCAGTCATTTTTCTAAGAGGACACGTGATTTGAAACATTTATTTCGAGAGTCCACCCAATAGGACATTGTCAGTTATTAACACAAAAACAAATACAGCCACTCTGAATTAAGGAACACTTTTTAAAAAAATCACATGCTAATGATTCTCCCATGCAATGCTTGGCCACAGCCGGCACTTCTGTGAGTGAACACGACTGTCTGCCTTTCAGGACTTGGCACAGCCCCAGTTCCACACAGGCCCCACGCACAGCACTGCTCAGCCTGGCTGCCAGGTTCTGCAGCTCAACCACACTCTGCCAGGGCAGTGGTGGTGATGTGGTACCTTATAAGCAAGGCGCAGATCAACTGAAAAGTCACCATGGACACTAAATACCAATAAGAGAGAAAAATATCTAACAGCAGCAGACAGCTTCAATCAGGACATAGCAAAAGTTAAAAGCCAACAACTCTGGGTGAATATAAATTAGAGTGTATAATCCAGGTTTCCTATCTCCTCAACTGTCACAAGTCAGTGTTACCTTTAACACTCAGCAGCTTGAAAACCCATTCTGCAGAACTTTAAGAAGCCTACTTTGGGGAGGAATTTTCCTACCTCAACTGTTTCTGAATCTTTCTGGAGATGCCTGCACATCACACAGAGATTCATCCTGACTGTCACCTGCGCTTCAGGCTGCCTCCTGTTTCTCGACAACTCAACTCATCATTTGCGCTTGCCAACTTTACTTGCCAACTCACTACCAGTTATCCAGACTGTTGCCTTTCTCCTTGAAATACTACTCCCTGAGCTGAGCTTTAATGCCTTCAAGAATGGTTGAGACCAAGATAGAATATCTAACTACAGACAGGCTGGGGGATACTCAAAGGAACAACAATGCAGAAAGAAAATCTTCAGCAGGCTATTGAACATCGCCCATCCCAAGATCCACAGAGCAGGACCTTGCTTAGGGGGTGGGCAGCTTGTGTCTCAGTGCCCCCACAAGATGTTAGGGGGAAAGGGAAGGAGATGATGCTCTCCTCTGATTGGACTTCAAGTAGTATGGCATCCCTGGTGTCTCCACCGGAACACATTTTCCTCTTTCCTTTTTCTGGTCAGTATCCCTCAGAGATGCCATTCTGGCTAAAGAAAGGTCACTTCCATGTCATGAGGCAGGGCCTCTCGATTCCTCAGTGTCTTGAACCTGCTTTGGGCTTTATCTTGCGTGATCCAAGTTACAGACATGAGAAATCTACTTAAACCTCTAGCAGAAACTGCCAACAGCTTAGAAAGAGATACTGAGGTTCCCTAAGGGCTGGATTAAACCCATTGGAGAGCGCTGAGAATATTCTAGTGCCTCCAGCAGATATGAAATTCAAAAGGAAACTTAAATCACAGTATAATGAAATCCAAGCACATTCTTATTTTTCTCATCATGAAGATTCTGGTACTTTTTCAAAACACTTTTAAATTTGAATACTTCTTCAAGATGCTCCCACTTTCCTTGGAACTTTTCCCTGCTGGTGCCCCCAGGTCATTCAGTTTCATAAGAAGCACAGCTCTGGGTCCAGTGTCAGAACCCCCAATTACATGTGAGGAGCTTAGTCGCAGAGCCCTGCGAATGTCATGATGGCCCCTACCTAGAAATCCACCAAGCTTTCATAGGAAAAAAATGAAGTCTTTTCTCCAGTGTCTTTCTACTGGAGTATTCCTGAGAACACTGGGCTTTTGTCCTCAGCAGCTAAGACTGAACTGTCTCCTAGATTGTTTAGAATCACAGGTAGCCCCTCTGTTTCTTTTTGTCCACTCTTTCCTCTGGGACTTACACCTGAAGGTCAATGGAAACCTCCCATGACTCATTTATTCAACAAAGTTTGTGGAGCACCTGTAGAAGGTTGAACAGTGTCCCTCAAAAATCCGTGTCTACACAGAACTTCAGAATGTGACTTTATTTGGAAAGACTGTCTTTTGTGGTTGTTCAGTTGCTAAGTTGTGTCCGACTATTTTCAATCCCATGGACTGAAGCATGCCAGGGCTCCCTGTCCCTCATGATCTCCCAGAGTTTGCCTAAGCTCATGTCCATTGAGTCGGTGATGCTACCCAACCATCTCATCCTCTGCTACCTCTTCTTTTGCCTCTTTGTGGATATAATCCAATGACTGACGTCCTAACAAGAAGAGGAGACAACACACAGAGATACACAAGAGGAAGAGACCACATGAGGATGGAGGCGGGCACCCGAGTGAGCATGCGGCTCCAAGCCAAGGAACTAATTTCAGTGGCTGCCAGCAACCACTGGAGGCTAGAAGACAGGCAGGGAACAAGCTGTGCCTCGGAGCCTCCAGAAGGAACCAACGCTGCCAACACCTTGATTTCTGATTTCTGGCCTCCTGAACCAGGAGAGAGTAAATTTCTGCTGTTTGAAACCACCCAGGTTGTGGTAGCTTATTATGGCAGCCACAGGAAATTAATACAGCTCCTAATGGCCTCTACTCATGGTGAACGAAGCAATGGGCAAGACAAATAAGATCCCTGTTCTCAGGTGGCTAAGACTCCAGTGGGAAGGAGAAACAGTAAGTAATCAAATAAATAAATAGGGTTAATTCAGAATGTGATTAACCTCGTGAAGAAACACACGAGAGTTACAGGATGGAGCAGGACCAGGGTGGAAGGCAGGGCAGGGGCGCCTTTTAGAGCAGGCTGTCTCTGGGACATCAGGAAGGGCAGACTAACTGCCATCCGGCCAGGACACCCCAAGGGGCGTGTGTCTGTCCACTTACGCGTGCTCCCCTCATCCCCACCACAGAGATCCGGCCTCTCCTCTCCTCTCTTCCCAGCCCAACACCGCTGAGTTCCAGCAGCAATTCTGCTTCTGACATAGCCCTCTGTTTTCACTCCACACAGATTTCTCTTCCTTTACACGTTCCCGAGCTTGAACATGTACAAAACTGACAAGAATTGTTTTTGTTCCCCCCCAACATCCAGCCTGTACATAATGGATGTCAGTCTATTTCCTCACCATACTAAGAGAGCAGATCCAATTTGATTTAATTGCTGCCGGAGCTCTGTAAACAGCCGCGAGTTACTGCCGAGCCCTGTGGTTTATGAAGAGAACACCACAAATGACAGGAAGCTGCAGGGAGAAAAATAGTCTGAGCTGACTTTGGCGTGTTCATTTTCAAGTACAGATACTTCCATTCATCAATGGGACACTTATGAAACCTGGGCTGTCAAGATGATATTCTAGAAAGGAGTAACAGAAACCCAAAGTGTTAGTCGATCAGTCGCATCCGACTCTTTGCGACCCCATGGACTGCAGCCCGCCAGGCTCCTATGTCCATGGAATTCTCCAGGCAAGAATAGTGGAGTGGATAGCCATTCCCTTCTCCAGGGGATCTTCCCTACCCATGAATTGAACCCAGGTCTCATGCATTGCAGACAGATTCTTTACTGTCTGAGCCACCAGTGGGAACTCAAAGTGTTGTGATTATGAGGCCATCCATCTCTGAGCAGAAGCCCTGTGACTAGAATGCAAGATGCCCCATAAGAACCAGAATCAGTCAGACATAGAGAACCCACCCACCTGACAGCGAATTTCAGTGAATGCCCCTTGCCCCCAACCAACCCTGGCATTTAAGAAATCAGCACAAACCCAAAAGGAAATTCATCTAACCAGAAACTTGACTTCATAAGAGAAAGATTTCCACCCCACAAGCGCAAGATTTCATAAGATGAAAGATGCTGCACCGTCATCTCATAGACTTAAAAATATAGAATGGGCCCAGAGGGAAGAGCTGGTGAAAGGAAAGCAGACATCTCCATTCTCCCCAGTGGCACACAGGTGCCCTGAGCCCCGGTGGCTCATGGCAAGGAACAGACAAAGGCGGTACTCAGAAAGGGAGTGCTCAAGCATGTAAGTGGGGCTCCTATTAAAATGCAGGTTCTAGTTCCTTAGGTCTGAAACAGGGGCCTAGAATCCTGCGTCTTGATTCCGACAGGCTGTCGAGAACCCAAAGGAGCAGTAGCAATGGGAAGCTGCTGTGAGGCCCAAGGGGCCCAAGAGAGAAGTGCTGGCACCTTGCGTCTCACGGAGCATCCAAATTTGGACACAGACAAACTCCGGTTCATATTAGATGCAGGTGATCAACAACAAAAATCATTTATTAATTTAATTGCATATAATAAATCTATGTGTTGAATTAAGACAATCTCAGTAAGTAGTTCTTAAAAGATGATTAATCAGCATCTCTCAAATCCATCTGCATGTGAGAGTCATCTGAGGAGCCAATCATCTGGCTACAAATCCTAGTGCCCAGGCTCCAGCCCGCAGCCACTGAATCAGGATCCCTTGGCCAAGTGTGTATACAGGGGGTTACGTAAAGAGCCACGAAGGGAGAAAAGAGACGAATCCAAAACAAGAGGGATTGGAGAGGAGACTAAATCCGCACATTGCTTACTTTTATTCTCACTTCTTTCGATTTCACTTCTCTCTCTCCCCTGATGGACTCTCTTTCTCCCCAGTAGTCTTCTGATCAAAAGATGTTCCACAGATGAGCATCACCTGGGAGCTTATTAGAACCAGATTCCTAAGCTCCTCCCCAGACCTATTGAATCAGAATCTGCATTTTAACAAGATCCCCAGGTAATTAGTGGGCACGGTACGTCTGCAAGCATGGCTCTACATAGACATGAGCCCAGGCTTCCTCCACAGACACACGCTAGGTACAAAGGCAGTCATTAAGCTGCTCAGGCACTGCAACTGGGGATCAGCTGCTGCCTGTACCCTGCCAGGCAACTGTAGGAGAGGGTGCCTGCGAACGTGTAATTGATTTACAACATCATCTGGCCGTAAACCAGCAAAAGCCAAGTTGTCTTTTTCTCTGTATTGATATAATTACTGACTTGAGAGGAAGCAGGTTTTCTTCAGACCAAATAACCTTGTTATTTATCAGTCTGTGCTAGCTTCGCTTCTGATGAGCAATTCATTCTGGGTGGTTATTGACTGACCCCACTTGGCTCTCCTTATTCATCCTGTCCCCACTGGCAACAATTATTCAGTTCTCAGGGTGATGGCAACATCAATGCAGTTACATATATTTGCATTTTCTGTACATTCTTCCTATTTTTCTTGCCTGCTTTAATAAACAGAATACTACTTAAGGACCATGATGGCTGTTTTAACTCCTCACAATATCTAGCAAAGCAGCACTTACTGAAAAATGTAATGGATGCTGCTGGGTGGTGCCAGGAACTACTTTTAACACAGTTCCTCTCAACTCTCCATCTCGTGTGCTAGAAACAAAGCTGGTTTAAAGCCACACTGGAACACCCTCACTTTGACAAATCTCACTTCCAGTCTCTGCACACTGACTCTGTGCTGTCAGTCAGTCATAAAAAGCAGATGCTGTCACCAGCTTAGAATGAACTCTGTTTCCCAAGAGTTCATTTCAAAGTCATTTATTGGAACTTCAAGTGTGTGATCCCCAAACAACCCCTTTGGTTCTCACTGTTTCCAGGCTGGACCTCAAGAGTGGGAAGCCACACTCTTAGAAAACTACTAATCAATAGCTACAGTGTTAAATTAAATCCAAATGGGTTTTTATCCAACCCAATGTTGGTGCTTAACGAATAGTTTACATCAGGCCACAGTCAGGAGGTAGCAACAGATGATATTGCAGAGATGGCCTTTTGTATATTTTTAAGAGCTTTCCAGACGGGTAGCATTGATTCTTCATGATAGTTTATTAAAATGTCTCATTTTCCCTTCTACTACAAAACATGTAGGGGTGCCTTCATTTTTGTTGTGGCTCACAGATGAATTTAGAAGAGGGAGAAAAGAGAAAGGAGAAAATAAAAGAGAGAAAGAAAAATGAAAGTGATCTTAAGTCTGCTGCTGCTTGCTGCTAAGTCACTTCAGTCGTGTCAGACTCTGTGAGACCCCATAGACGGCAGCCCACCAGGCTCCCCTGTCCCTGGGATTCTCCAGGCAAGAACACTGAAGTGGGTTGCCATTTCCTTCTCCAATGCATGAAAGTGAAAAGTGAAAGGGAAGTCGCTCAGTTGTGTCTGACTCTTAGCGACCCCATGGACTGCAGCCTACCAGGCTCCTCCGTCCATGGGATTTTCCAGGCAAGAGTACTGGAGTGGGGTGCCATTGCCTTCTCCAGAGACACAGTACTGACATCTGATGTTTAAGGACCGGGGAACATGCTTAACATCCGACAATGCCCGAGGCAACTCCCCATAATGAAAACTCAAAATGCTGCCCCAAACATTAATAGTGCTGAGACTGAGAAACTGCCTTGGAGGAAAGGAGCAACATATAAGAAGGCCACAGGCTGGCTGACTAGAGTGAGTCATTTCAGGTTGTTCTACAACAAGATAGTGAGGTGGAGAATTGGAATGTGATAACCTAAGGCTTGGTGCACTTGAGAAGATGATCTGCTCCATCAAATACTAAGAGTAAGACAAAGCAGAAAAAGAGTCAGTGGTTGGGAAAGTCATGGGTTGGGAAAGCAAGGTGCAAAGAATGAGCAAAGGAGAACAGTTCCAGGGTTCCAGGCTGAGCACCCCTGATGTTGTGGAAGTAGACAAAGGGATAGTCTTAAAAGAGTTGGCTCGAGCAGCTCCCTCCCATGAGTCTGTCACATGGGCTGAGCCTCCGGGTTGGTAAGAATGGAGACTGGGCCAGCTTCTGTGTAATAGTCCACTACTATGAACATGAGATGTTTGTAAGGAAGATCCCTGTAACTTGGAGGGCATGCATGCGTGCTAAGTCATGTCTGACTTCAGACGTGTCCGACTCTTTACAACCCTATGGACCATAGCCTGCCAGGCTCCTTTATTCTTGAAATTCTCCAGACAAGAATACTGAAGTGGGTTGCCATACCCTCCTTGAGAGGATCTTCCTGACCCAGGGATTGAACCCAGATCTCTTACATCTCCTGCATTGGCAGGTAGGTTCTTTACCTCCAGCACCACCTGGGAAGGCCAACTTGGAGGGCATCAGTATATAAAATGCTCTCTCACCTCCAGGAACTACCAATCTCATTAAGATAAAATTTACATGTATGAGCTGATGGCTCTCCAATTTTTAACTTTAGCCAGACCTCCTCTCCTGGACTCCTAAATCATTTATCAAATGCCAATTCACCTTCTCACCTTAAATATCCAACAGACATCTCAAATAGCATGTCTAAAACTAAACTCTTGATAATCCCCCAAACCTGTACCTCCTACAGTTTTCCTCATCTCAGCCACTCAAAAAAAAAAAAAAAACTAGTCAGCAAATTCTCTCAATGCTACTATCAAAATATATCCAGACTGAAAACATTGTTAAGTCAAAGAAGCCAGCCATAACAAAGGACTACAGATTGCTTGACTCCATGTGTATGCAATATGTAGAATGGGCCAATCTATAGAGACAGAACATGAGGGGGGTTGCTATGGCTGAGGGGAGATTGAGGGATGATGGCTAAGGGGTGCAGGATTTCTTCTAGGAATGATGGAAATGTTCTAAAGTCAATAGTGGAGATGGTTGCATAAATCTTTGTCTATACTAAAAGCCCTTGAGTTGTAGATTTTAAATGAATGAACTGCACGGTATATCTCAGTAAACTGCTTAGTAGGAAGTACATATATACACATATGTACAATTATGTCTCTAGAATCTGCCTTCTTCTCGTCATCTGTGTCATAAGATGACCCCTCACCTGAGTGCTGCGGCAGCCTCCTGAGCTAACTGGCCATTGGCTTCTCTTCCTGCTCTACCTGGGCCCTTCTGCACAGGCACCCAGAGCAACCCTTTGAAACATAAGTCATGCCTTCTCATGCCTCTTCTCAAACCCTTCTGGCAGCTCCCGTCTCACCAGAGTGAAAGCCAACACAGGCCCCCACACAAACTGGCAGTCGGGAGGGACCGGTTTTGTGGGAGACAATTTTTCCATGGACCAGGGTTGGGGTGGAGGGTGGGGAGAATGGTTTGGGGATAATTTAAACACATTACACTTATTGTGCACTTTATTCCTATTATTATTACACCAGCTCCACCTCAGATCATCAAGCATTAGATCCTGGAGGTTGGGGACCCCTGCTATAGAATTTTTATGATGAAATCATTTCACATCTCTGTTTTAAAACCCTGATTTCTTTTTATGCTCCTTTAAGTATGTTCTTTTATAGACATGGTGACCTAATTTCCAAAAGCAACAATTAGAAACATGGAAAAGAATATATTATCTTTAGAGAAGGAAAACTGTTAAAAAAAATTAGGAAGAATAATATTCCTTTAATACTTGATTAGTTAGAAGGGGCCCAAAAGGAGGACAAGTCCCTTCCAACCTGGACATCATTCTCTGGTCCCCTTGCCTTCTGTGGATGTTGGCTTCATCACAACGATGAAAAGCAGTTCTTTTATAGGTACTTAAAAAAAAAAACACAACAGACTATAAGAAAAAAAAAACAAAAAACAGATTATAAGAAAGAGGAGAGCTGAGGTGCCATGCATGGTTGGAAAAGAAAAGTGACCTCTAAGAGCAAATAAATCTCTTTGAGTAGACAATACTGCAGGGCTCTTGCACCTCCTAGGGTTCCTGGAAATCCTAGAGCTTCTCATCTTTTCCTCAATGAGCTTTTGAGTCAGATAAGTGACTGCAGATGAATTACAGAAAATATTCTAATAAACCTAGGAGAAAATCATGATTTGATGAAAGAATCAATAATGATTACTGAGTAACCATCTATTTCCACTTTTCTTAAGCATTTCTCTCAGCCCTGCTCTAATATACATCTTATTTAAATAGACTCTTAAAATATAATGTACTTAGCACATAGAGTGTAAAACCATGCTGAGTTCTCAGTTAAAACTTGGGAGACCCTAGAGCTGGGGCCATGCAGACCCCTAGTTCAGGAGCTACTGCTCATTCAAACCTGACAGTCTTGTGTTAGAACTGCACTCAAAGTTTCCAGAGGAAAAGGGCAGTGACCTGTGGAAACCCACAGCTACAAATCAGTAACAATATCATATTTTTGAAGAAGGCATTTGTGGAATCAAGGAAATCTTCATGGAAAACAGTAGAACTTTAGAAAATAGAGTGCTGGATAGGTGAGGAAGAGTGAGAGTAAGATGTCGGTGGATAAAGGGGATTTTAGGTAGATGAAAGCAAAGACAAGTCCTCTGTGATGACAGCAGAGAAGCCTCTCCACTCATGCCTTTCAAAGAAGTTAAACTGTGTCCTAAGGGAAGACCCCAGAGACACAGTGCTAGACATTTTCTGGAGGGCATGGTATTCCAGAGTGCTGGAGCTGGGGAGCAGATTATAGCCAATAGCGCCAACATTTTCTCATATGCAACTTTGTGCATAAACAGGTATGCCTCAAATATTTTCAGAGCCTAGGGCAAGAGTATAAATAGAGGGCCACATGCCATATATTTGAATCATCACTCACACAAGCAAGCTATTAGATATGTTCTAGTTACCTACCTTAACAGATATTCTTTTTCAACAACTTGGATGGTCAGATTTCAAAGTAGAATTCTCAGAATTTGTACCAGAACATGACATCGGAGGATGGCATCTAGAGGAGAACCAACTTCAGCCTCTAACCTGTGGACTTCCCTCTTCCCAAACTCAGTCACTCCAAATCCAGCTCTGTCTTGTATCTCTGTCCACACATGTGGACATCCAGGCTGCAAGGCCAGGCTCCATCCACAGCAGTCCTTTGGCCACCCTTCAGGCCTAGAAGTTTCTATGTCAGTGACCCGGGATGACTTCTGAATTCAGACTTGGAAAAGAAGACCATGGAAGTTCATTTGAGCAGAAAAGTCCAGGGCCCTAGGTACCAGGGGCATGATCTTAAAGGGTAATGCAGGTTCTAAGTGGGCATATGGTGGAAACATGCTTGGAAAAATGCCACAGAGGATCTAAAGCATGTGGTCCTATTGTCTGGGTGATGTAGAAGTAACTGCCTGAGCAAACTTCTCACGTATCCTAATGCTTTCAAGGAAGTAAGTGGGAAGATCAAAGATTACAGTTCTCCCAAACACCCAGCACTAGACCCCTCACTGCTTCAGAAAACTTCCCTTACATTGACATCTCTAAAAATCATTCAGGAGAGAGGGGCCAGTGCTTTATTATAGAAGAATTCCAACAACTATAAGTAGATATCCCTCTAGAAATGGAGCTTAAACCCTCCCGCTTTGAGCATGGGTTGGACTTGGTGATTTGCATCCAACAAACAGAGTTTGAAGTATAGAAAAGGAGAATAATACCTTTACAGTGGAGCAACCTGGCTAATACTACCATAGCCAAATGATCAGGGTTAACCTCATCAGTGAAAAATCATGTTGATAACATGTACCCCCAATAACATGCACATTGGTGAGGGGGTATCTTCTCTGTGGTTTTCTTTCCAAAATCCCTTAACCGCAGTCTAACTAACGAGAAAACATCAGACATGTCCAAAACGAGAGACACTGGTACAAGACCTGGCCAGATCTCTTCAAAAGACTGTCAAGATCCTAAAAAGCAGAGAGAGACTGAGAACTCACAGACAAGAGATTAAGGAGATGAAAACTGAATGCAGTGTGGTGCCCTGGATTGGATCCTGGCACAGAACAAGGACATTAATGTGGAAACTTGTGAAACACAAATAAACTCTGGAATTTACTTAATA
The DNA here is from genome assembly GCF_029378745.1 of Bos indicus. Lineage (NCBI taxonomy): Eukaryota > Metazoa > Chordata > Mammalia > Artiodactyla > Bovidae > Bos > Bos indicus. The sequence goes on from NC_091779.1 coordinate 12,184,352, forward strand.
GTACTGTAACAATGTTGGCTTGTTAGTTTTGACAAATGTACTGTGGTAATATAAGATGTTAACAATAGGAAAAACTGGGTGAGGAGTGCACGGAAACTCTCCGTATTACTTTGGCAACTTCTCTATAAATCTAACATTGTGCCCAAATAAAAAGTTACTCAAAAAATGCTCATCCACATCATCAAAGAATCACAGAATATGCCCCATTCTGTCTCAGTGTGGCCCACACTCACTCGACGGGGCAATGGGATGGCATTTTCCAGGTCTGGAATGTTGATGGAGAGCCCTTTCTCATGAGATCTCCAAGATGCCAATTCTCACGGTCAAAGCCAGTGTGATCCCAGACAGCATGTAAGTGACAGCTCCTCAGAACATCAAGATGTGTTTGTAAGCATTCCAAAGAAAATAAACAAGGTTTTGAAGAAGAAAAAGGGAAATTACTTGTGGCGTGTTTACAATTTGGAACAGCATAAAATAGGAAACAAATGACATATACAAAACTCCTGCAATAAACTGAAGGAGGGATCCTAAAACAGACCACAGAGACCACAATGCTTTGGGATAGAATTTTAAGCTGTAAAACCTCCCTATAGCAAACGCACTGTAGGATGATTTCCCGCTGAGCCACGGGGGAAGCCCACAGATTTAACTCAAGCTGGAATGAACTAAACATATACCATTGCATCCATCTACTGGTTACAGAGCGGGAATCCCATTTAATGCAAAGGGAATTTGCATTAAACTTGATAGATCAACTATTTTTAAGAATAGCACTTGGCTTTACCATGAGTAAACAGCAAAGGACCTAGATCTTGCCAGGTACCAGGCCCCATTCACGAAAACGCCCAGAAGAAAATGTGCTGAGTCTTCACATAAATGTCTAGGATTTGAGAGTGAAAAAAAAAAAAAAAAAAACACAGGACTTCAAGTATTTCCTGTATCTTCAAGTATTTTCTCATCAAAAATAGTAAATTTCTTTCCTAATTAATTTAGTTATCCTTCAATCAGTCCCACCAGGTTTAAGAGGGGCAAAACCATATAACTGTACCATAACCATTCCAATTAAAAAGAGAAATGTCAGGAAATCCATCAGTATCTATTTCAAAAGCCATATTTGCTCTCTCATTGAGATTCTTATTGTTGAAAAGTTGTTTTGAAAGTGATTAAATAATTATATGTAATGCTAGGCCTTATCGGAGAAGGCAATGGCACCCCACTCAAGCACTCTTGCCTGGAAAATCCCATGGACGGAAGAGCCTGGTGGGCTGCAGTCCATGGAGTCGCTAGGAGTCGGACACGACTGAGCGACTTCACTTTCACTTTTCACTTTCCTGCATTGGAGAAGGAAATGGCAACCCACTCCAGTGTTCTTGCCTAGAGAATCCCAGGGACAGTGGAGCCTGGTGGGCTGCCGTCTATGGGGTTGCACAGAGTCGGACACGACTGAAGCGACTTAGCAGTAGCAGCTAAGTCTTATAAAATTTGGCAGCAACATCATTTACATTAGAAACATCATTTGCATTTATATAGATCTAGTTACTTTTGAATAGATGCTTCAACATTCATCTATGACTTAATTATTAAGCCTTCCTTTGTCAGACCACCAAAGCAAGAGAAAGATTCATGAGTATCGAGCACAGACTGTACACTGAGTTGCATGTGCTATTTTCTTCATTCCTCCCCCATCCCTGTGAAGCAGGTACTAGATTTCTTTACACACAAGGTAACCAAGTGTGTGGGGGCTTAAGTTCTAGGTAAAGTCACATTTCTGGGTGTGCTGGAAAATATGTTGCCATTCACCCACAATGACGCCAGAAATACTCTGCAAGACAGAAAGAGATTGAGAGAGAGAGACAGATAGACAGACAGACAGTTGGGATCAAGATTTGCTGTTGGCAAACTCTCAAGAAAGTTTCTGCTTGGCCACACTGTTTGTTTTACTTTCCTCCTTTTCTCCTCTCATCCAAACTTTCCTGCCTTGGAAATCATCCTTGCAGGTTTACAATTACTTTAGTTTCATTAACAGAAACCCCAGCTCAAAATGTCTTGAATCGATAGCAGAAGAAAATTTTAAGATCAATTACTAGAAAATCTAGAAGCAAAGTAGGTTTCAAGCCCTCTCTGTCCTAGGCTCTCACCAGGGGGCTGGGGCCTATTTGGTTCCTCACTTCTTTTTTCCACATCTCAGAGTTATCTCCATTCACAGAGTAGCCTTTTCCAACACAGCTCCCAAGGAAAAATGTTTTCTAATTTGCATCCAAAGAGAACTATGTTGGAAATTGAAAGAAGATAGTGACATGGACATATGAGACTATAATACAGAAAGGTCCAAATTCTGTCTTGGCTTAGTAAGCACTGCCCTCCATCCTCCTCACCAGCATCCACATCCCTCACCTCCAGCTTTGCGGTTTCCTGTGGGACGTGTATATACAGGACAGTGGGAACTGAGATGTAAAACTCCACCTTACCACTCACCAGGTACACAGTACCCACAAAGCAGAGGTCCTTGGAAAATCTGACAAGAATCCTTGATGAAGCGTTATGGTCATTCTTTTCCTGCCACCAAGTTAAATGCAAAGAGAATTCCCAAATACCTAAATGTTTCTGTGCAAAAAGGAGAGTGATCCTACCTAGATGACAGCATGGTAATAGAAGAGAAAGAGAAAAGAAATCCAGAGCCAATTTCTTGTTCCAAACATTATTCAGATGGAGGCAGAAACACACAGCCATGCCTGTAGGTGGGACTCCTCCTACTAGAAAATGTGACTTCATCAGTGTGTCCTGAAATCTGACCAAGTCATTTCAGTATTAATTCCTCTTATAAAGAGAAATACATTTGTCATTAGGCATTGCCTCCAAGGCTCAGAAGATATTTCTTCCTAGAAGGAGCTTTCTAGCTTCTTAGGTGGGATGAGTGATGTCTTTTATAACACAGCTAGGACAGGTAAAGTAATCCAAGGATGATCTGGGGACATTGTTTTGCATCACTGTTCTGAGCAAATGTGACCTTAAGCAGCAGTCAACTCTACTTGATTTTTCCAAAAATCAAGCTTGAAATGACAAGCTCTGCATGGATTTGTGGTATAGAAATTTGCTGAAAAATGTCTGCAAGATAACCAAGACTTCATACCCATGTTTTTCAGCACTTAGAGACCATCACTTATTGGGTAATTCTAAAAGACGCTTACTCCTTGGAAGGAAAGTCATGACCAACCTAGATAGCATATTGAAAAGCAGAGACACTACTTTGTCAACAAAGATCCGTCTAGTCAAGGCTATGGTTTTTCCAGTGGTTATGTATGGATGCGAGAGTTGGACTGTGAAGAAAGCTGAGCGCCAAAGAATTGATGCTTTTGAACTGTGGTGTTGGAGAAGACTCTTGAGAGTCCCTTGGACTGCAAGGACATCTAACCAGTCCATTCTGAATGAGATCAGTCCTGGGTGTTCTTTGGAAGGAATGATGCTAAAGCTGAAACTCCAGTACTTTGGTCACCTCATGTGAAGAATTGACTCATTGGAAAAGACTCTGATGCTGGGAGGGATTGGGGCAGGAGGAGAAGGGGACGACAGAGGATGAGATGGCTGGATGGCATCACCGACTCAATGGATGTGAGTTTGAGTGAACTCTGGGAGATGGTGAGGGACAGGGAGGCCTGGCGTGCTGCAATTCATGGGGTCGCAAAGAGTCGGACATGATTGAGCAACTGAAATGAACTGAACTGAACTGAAGGAAATCACCTTCCTTCTCTCTGCTTTAGTTTTCTCATTTATGCATTGGGAGAAGGTGGGAGTTGGCCAAATCCTCAAATTTCTTCCCACAGTCTCAAATATCGGGAAAAAATGGTATGTATACATAAATGTGGATTCTAGTATTAGTTGCTAAGAAGTAACACTTATTTGTACCCTACCTTGTTTTACAATAGACATAGGGCTATTGTAACTTTTCAAGCTTAATAGAGAAAATACTATACCTTAAAAATGTATATAGCTCAGAAGATATAGAAGATACTCAGAAGATCTTGGGTAAACTGTTAGCCAGGATACCAATGAGGATAGAGTCATTCTCACACAAGGGTCCAGTAAAGAAATAAGATCTTGGTCCCCAAATCAGATACGCAATTTATTCCTATACTGGTATGACTTAATACACCCAAACTACAAAGGAGGTTACAAAAATTAATATATTTAAGTGTACAGAAATATTTTAATACTGTTATGCCCAGCTTAGCTTTCAGCTTACCATGTAGGTGAAAATGTTCTTTCTTACTTATTTTCTCTTTCCTCAAAGAGCATATTACTCTATGGACCCTCAGTAAAAGCCAAATATTGAATTATGTCCTTGCTTTGAGTGCTTTTTTTCTCCTTTGTTAGTATTTTTAAAATACACCATGCAATGCAAGTGAAATAAACATGAGATCAAAAGAGCTAAGCTCAGGTTTCCGTTCTTCTACACTATAGAGGGGTGGCCTAAGCAAGTGACTTGTCTCATATAAAGAGAACAATCACATTTACCTTACAGGATTATTGTGAAAATTACTTTTATTTATTGACACCTTGTGCTCTTTCAGAAAAGAGTTAAGACAGCCTCCATGAATATGTAAGAATATAAAATGCCCCCCCCCCAAAAAAATGGGACTAAGACAGGAAAGAACAAGACTTGGGATATAAAATGGAGCTGGGAATAAAATTAAAACAGCCCGTTACATACAGACCTAAACATTTGCTGCAGATAAGCCAGAAATGGGAGTGCTGAGGACGGTGAGTGACATCACTGACAGAAGAGGGCTGAGGAAGGTCTCACAAGCCATGAGGTCGCTCCTTGTTCCTGTGAGAAAAGCCTGGGCTTTGGTACCCGGCCAATCCCATTGGGACCACTGGCTCTGGGTGCTACTGCTACACCCTCTAAGGACCTCGAATTTTCAATGAGGAGAGTAAATCGCACTTTGCAGGGTTGTGGAGATATTGGGTTGGCCAAAACATTTGTTCAGGTTTTTCTGTAAGATGGTATGGAAAAATTCAAACGAACTTTTTGGCCAACCCACTCCAAAGTGCCTTGTATGTGTTGGCAGCCAACGTAGAGCAGGCCCCTGCCCCTTCTTTCTCCCCTCTCTCTGTCCTCACTCTGGGCTCTGTTTTCTACTTACCCCACGTAGTCAACACTCCTGTGAGATATCTTTTGTAGTTCACTAAATTACCCTCTGTTTGTCATCATTTTATTTTTAATAATCATTAACAGCAATATGATACCCATATCTGCCTCAGAGAGTTACATACATCTGCATTTGATAGAAAATGGTCTCCTCTCAAGGTGCTGACAATAACAAAACAGCAAAGTATCTGTAAGAACTTGCCCTGAAATACACAGAGCCATTAATGTCACATGCAATATAGCAGAGTTGATTTCTTGACAGAAGGTTAATTAGTTCTCTCCCATAGGATGGCATCGCCATCATTAAACCAATAACAACAAGGGAAAAATACACTCCTGGGCAACTGAAGACATTCTTACAATAATGAGAAATGGCAACGGGCACCGACTACGAAGGTTACTTTCTAGTTGCTGTTGTTTAATCATCACTGGCACAAAAAGACATTCCTCCCTACGCCAGATAAGGTCTGTTCCTGAGAGAGCCCTGTTGTAAAAGGAAGGCATTTCAGCTTCTTACTAGCTCTGTACAATCCCTTGATAAATGTAAGTAGGAAGCTCCAAATGTGGAGAGAATCCTGTACCTGTGGTTTTGTGGTACCATGTATCAATTCCCCTAGTAACAATATGATTAATAGCATCTGCTCTGTGACCTAATTATAGCCAACTTTGTGCATATTCTTGATGGGGAGGGGAGGAGAGGGTGCTTGTTTCCCTAAAGGAGGGTCCTAAACAAGACCCCTGCAGAGACTGCTGTTCTGAGCACCCACGCACACCCGCTGACATGGCTGCCATCTTTCTTTCCTCCATTCAGGCATGGTGGACATGCACAGCTTCCCCGGACACCCTTCTAAGAACTCAGGAGAGTGTCCAGGGAAGTGTTATACAGCAGCTTGGATTCACTGGGATGCCCTTCACTAAGGATTGAGGGGTTCCAAATTCAAAAGAAGAAAAGCAGTGCCTTGTGGTTTCACATATCCCTACACCACCACCCCCATGAAGGTTGACTATGTTGGAGATAATGCAGCCATCCAAGCCCTGTACATCCAAGACTCCAGTGGACTGAGAGGTGACCATTGGGGTCCAATGTGAACTTGATTCAAACACACACCACCATCAAGGCTCAGCTGAGTACCTGGACGCTCATGGCTAAAAGCAACCAGGAAAAATAGAACCAAATAAAGATGACTTCTCAGAATATATAAAAACTGCTCCAAAAGTCCTCCGTCAGAATTCCAGAGCACTGTCAGTCTGCTAAGCCTGTCTCTTGGCATGACATTGGAAGGTCATGAGCATTCATAGTTTCTGGGACCTTTACTATGATCTGCCAACTGAAACTCTGGCACTGAATATGCAGGACCAAATGAACAGTAATATTTCTCAATATAAAACTTGGCTCCATGGGAATTTGGACACCTTGGTTTTCTATCTAGAAGCACCTCTGCATCCTCTCTGTTTCCTGGGCTCAGCTTAGTTTTCAGAGTAGCATGAGAACCAATGTTTGCCAAGCAAATAGAGTCTGCTCCAAGGAAGCAGATATGTAGATGGTTATTATTTCCTCAAAAATCTAGGGCATTAGCAGACATAATCAATGTGCTTTGCAATCAGAACACACACACACACCTTTGGAATATACCTTCAGTGTCACTGAAAATTCATACATTGATGCTGCTCCTAGATGGTCCCTCACACATGACAGTCAAAGAAGTTCACCTGCTTGGAAATAATTTATAAGAATTTCTACCGAGATGTAAAGAAATTAAAAGATGTTTAATGTAAAAGATGTAAGGAAATTAAAAGACACTTGCATCTTGGAAGAAAAGCTATGACCAACCTAGACAGCATACTGAAAAGCAGAGAATTACTTTGCCAACAAAGTTCCATCTAGTCAAAGCTATGGTTTTTCCAGTGGTCATGTATGGATGTGAGAGTTGGTGAAAGAAAGCTGAGCACCAAAGAATTGATGCTTTTGAACTGTGGTGTTGGAGAAGACTCTTGAGCATCCCTTGGACTGCAAGGAGATCCAACTAGTCAATCCTAAAGGAAATCAGCCTGAATATTCATTGGAAGGACTGATGTTGAAGCTAAAACTCTAATACTTTGACCACATGGTGTGAAGAACTGTCTCATTGGAAAAGACCCTGATTCTGGGAAGGATTGAAGGCAGGAGGAGAAGGAGATGACAGAGGATGAGATAGTTGGATGGCATCGCCAGCTCGATGGACATGAGTTTGAGCTAGCTTCAGGAGTTAGTGATGGACAGGGAGGCCTGACGTGCTGCAGTCCATGGGGTCGCAAAGAGTCAGACATGTCTGAGCAACTGAACTGAACTTACTGAGATGTGATTCCAGGCAATGTATCAGAATATTTCTAAAAAGCTTCAGAGTTCTCTAGCAATTGAAACACACACTCTAACCTAATTTTGAATAATTTAATAGAAATTTCAGTCTTTACATCAAGACACATGAATTACTAAATTAAAACCCAACGAGGTATGCAATGGAAATTAAGACATAGCCACTGACCTCCAGGAGCTTAAAACCTAGGTGACAAAAAGTAAATGATGTAAAGGAATAGCCTTCATATGAAGGAGGATGTGAAAAATGTCATTGTATACCAACAAAAAATAGATGCTGATCCTGTCCAGGCATAGAAAAATAGGAAATCAAACTAAACTCGAAGACTATTATTCTATCTCCATATAATGTGAATCTCCTTCTATCTATATAGAAACATAAGTTTTCAAAAAAAAAAAAACAAACATAAGTTTTCTTATTTCCATTGATTAGGTCCTAATTGATACACATGTCAAATCAATTCATTTTGTGGCCTAATGCTATTGCCTTCTGAAGTAGTCACAACTATAAGTTCACCAAGATGATGAGGCCAGTTAAACAGATTACAAATGAGATGTTCTGGTGCCATCATAAACCCAGAAGGCAAACCAAGTCCTCAAGATGGAAAGCGTTTGACATATTAGAATTTAATCTTGCTATCTTATATTTAACAGATGGTGCTCCTGGGAGAAATGCCAAACACTCTAAATGGAAAGTTCATTGATTGAATCTAACCTCAAAGTTTAAAAATACATAACATCAAGGCAAAACCTCTAGTTTGGGCCTAAACCAAAGCCATTTAAAACTCAATTTAGTGCTTAGTAAATATTTATTGGTAACCAACCGACTGAAAGAATACAATTGCCATTCATACCTTGTGATATTTTATTATTTGGATTTTCCATGGCCAATTATTATATGCTCCCCAGATGAGCAGGGCACATATGAGCCAAGACATTAAGATGGAAGGGTATGAATCCCAGTGTTCTTGATACAGTGCTTTTCATATGCTGCTAAAAGTTGAACAATCAGAATGCATTTGTTTCATACACGTGCTGAGCCCTCCCAACTTAAAATATCCATTTGCATTGATTTAAGCAAAGTACTATGAAGGAAGATTTAATAATAAGTCCCCTCTCCTTTACTGTTCTACTATCAGCCTTCTGTCTTTGTACCTTGACAAAGAAATTCATTCATAACTAGGTACTTGATCAAGTGGTGTGGAACTGTAGACCTTGGATGGATCCCTTTTCACTCAGTTGGGATATAAAAATGAGATCATTTATCTTTAAATGTTCTAATTAACTGACTTCTAGTTTCCTTACCATGAATGACTGACTGTCTTCCCTTCTTGTGATAAGTCCAAGACCCCAAGATGCTGGGGAATCAGTTTTAATGATCACCTCATGGAAAGAGAAGCACAAAATCAATCAGCATCCTCCATGGAACGGCCACCTTTTCTGCTGCTGTCACTGCCAGAACCATTACTTGGTGTTGTTGAAAATAGCAGCTCAACACAGCCCTTGCAACTGCCGCGACAGTGCAGTGAACTGGGCCTGCCCCTTCCTTGACTGAGACATCCCAACAGCTTGATGCTACAGACAGGCCTCAAGGAGCGGTGACCATCCAAGCATCTGTCCACCTACTCTGATCTAAGTTTGTGACGCTTGTGTCTTAGGTTTTACACACGTGCTTTGTCCTTTGATTCCTAGCCATAGAATTCCTACAACAGCTCCAGATGTTCTCATGGATGGAACATCTGTTGCTGGTGCTACTCCATCACCATGCCACCACTGACAAGGAGAGGCCTGTGCACAGGCTGGCGGGGGCCACAGAGGCAGTGACAGCCTCCAGCTGTTTCCCAGAGTGACCAGCCTCCCAGCCAAGGAGTGAGAGGGTGTGAGTGTTCTGAGACTCCTCTTCAGAAGGCTCTGTGAACACACCTCCCATGACTGAACACAAAGCTACACCCTGCTCTGTAACACATCCCTTTGTATTTTCGCTCCCTGCCTCCCTTGCCTCTTTTTTCCCCTCCCCTTGGTTTCCCTGACATGACACCTTCTCCATAAAGCACAGGGAAGCATATAAGCATTTCCCTCAAGCTATTTTCTAGTAAATCTGGACTAAGATTCCACCTCCACTGAATAAACTGAAAAGTCTCAGGTTCTCAGCAAATGGAGAAAACTCTCCATATATGTTACATGCAACACTATTTACTCTACATCATGGTAGCCTGGGCTCCTAATGCTACTATAGTTAGAAGCAGTGTACTTGTAGTAGTATACATTCTCTCTCTCTCACTTTATCTCCAAGAATCTATCACACCTCCATCCCAGGGTCAGGGTAGGGGGGACAGAAGAGGCTTCAATTCTTAACCACAGTGTGTTCAGATAACCATTCCTCTCCCATCCCAACCCTATGAACATGGTGCCACCTTGGAGAGCAAAAGAGAAAGCATCTCCCTCTTCTAGTCTTAAGAGACACTTTATTTCCTGCCTTAAAAGGACTGGCTTTTTCAAGGAAAATTTCAGCTTACTATAAGAGGTTATAAGAAAATCATGATCATTCAGAAAGCTACTTTGGTAAGACCCCTTGCACAGCTCTCTATTCCCCTGGAACGGGAGGGTCACAAAAGGACATCACAAGGCTAATCATGACAGGAGAATTCATTCTACTCTCATTATTTAGCTAGGACAAGGTCTACTGGGTGATATTTATTCAGCTACCTTTACGGTTTAGTTTGAATGGCAAATAAAGGAATTTCTCACCAAAACCATCTAATCACTTTCCCCCTTCCTGATACGTTCTTTTTAATTCCTGGCATTGAGTTTCTTAAGAAACCTCTGGATACATGTGAATCTCACCTGGATAAAATCATTAAGGGGCAAGGCAGAGAGGGGAATGGTTTAATATTAACTAGTCAATACAACTTGCACAGATCAACTGGCAGGAAGCCTTGTCCTAATGCAGTTGGATGTTATTCAACAACTTTCAACCAATGTACAATGAGCCCTTATGATGTGCCAAGCATTGTACCTGGCCCAGGGGGAAAAGAAGGCAAAACTCCCTCTCTCTGTCCCAGAGGGACACACTGGAAAATGGTTGAGGCTTGTTTTACTTGCTTTGTTATCATCAACTTTATCATGAAACTTCACATTTTACAGTAAATAAATTTTGAAAGAAATTTATATCATTGTCCATCACTCTGAGTACATTTTAGAGCATCATATAGACATATAAATGCCTTTTTACACAGGTAGAATAATTATTTACAAAATATTTTTCATTAAATATTATGTCATAAGGCAATGGCACCCCACTCCAGTACTCTTGCCTGGAAAATCCCATGGACGGAGGAGCCTGGTAGGCTGCAGTCCATGGGCTCACTAAGAGTCAGACACGACTGAGCAATTTCCCTTTCACTTTTCACTTTCATGCATTGGAGAAGGAAATGGCAACCCACTCCAGTGTTCTTACCTGGAGAATCCCAGGGATGGGGGAGCCTAGTGGGCTGCTGTCTATGGGGTTGCACAGAGTCAGATATGACTGAAGCGACTTAGCGTGCATGTATCATATTCTTGCATAAACCTAAATGTTCACAATTTAATAATTATATAATTCAATAATTGTATATAACATTTCAGTAATCTTTTTTAATGAAAAAAAAAATTTATATTCAGGGACTGGAAAACTTAGGGTTGCTAAAATATCAGTACTGCCCAAAGAAATCTACAAAGTCAATGCTGTAGGCATCACGCTACCTCATTTCAAAATATATAACAAAGCTACAATAACGAAAACAGTATAGTACTGGTGTAAGAACAGATACATAAAACAATGGAACTTGACCATTATCTTCTACCATCAGTTCAGTTCAGTTCAGTCGCTCAGTCATGTCTGACTCTTTGTGACCCCATGAACCGCAGCACAGCAGGCCTCCCTGTCCATCACCAACTGCCGGAGTCTACTTAAACCCACGTTCATTGAGTCGGTGATGCCATCCAACCATCTCATCCTCTGTTGTCCCCTTCTACTCCTGCCCTCAATCTTTCCCAGCATCAGGGTCTTTTCAAATGAGTCAGCTCTTTACATCAGGTGGCCAAAGCATACATATACTAAAAAAAAAAAAAATCCAAAAAGAATTAAAGTCTTAAATGTAGACCTGAAACTGTGAAACTACCAGAAGAAAATAAACCGTGCTGCTGCTGCTAAGTCGCTTCAGTTGTGTCTGACTCTGTGCGACCCCATGGACAGCAGCCCGACAGGCTCCTCTGTCCACGGGATTCTCCAGGCAAGAATACTGGAGTGGGTTGCCATTTCCTTCACCAGAAAATAAACCCAACAGTGTATAAAAATAATTATACACCAAGACACTGCGAAATTCATCCCAGGTGTGCAAGGCTGGCTCACTATTCAGAAACCAACTATTGTACTGTATCTATCACATCAACACACTAAAAAGAAAAATCACATGATCTTATTGATAGATGCAGAAACAGCATTGGACAAAACCTAATACTCATTTGTGATTAAAAAAAAAAAAAAACTTTTAGTAAAATAACAATAGAGAGAAATTCCCTCAACTTAGAGGAAAATATCAACAGAAATATTGATAACACAGTGGAGCAAAGATGCCTTTTTCAACAAAGATGCTGGAACAACCACTACATGCACATTGGTGTGAATGCAAATGGTAGAGCTTTGATGGAAAACATTTGTTTTTTCTCTCTCAATAAATTAAAAATGGAATTACTGTTTGATACAGTAATCACTCACCTGGGTAAGTTAAATCAGGTTCTCAAGGAGATATGAGGACTCCCATGTTCAGTGAAGCACCATTCACAATTGCCAAGGTGTTTTCCCAGAAGTCTTTACTTCTGTTTTAGGTTTGAAATATTCATTAACAAAAGAAATTATTCATTACATGCAATTTCAGTTTTTTACAGAAGATTATTTGACTTAACCTCAACATACGGTCATTAAAAGAAAAGAGATAGAAACAATAGAGAGAAGTAACATCACTAAACTGGGCCAACAACCTATATCCAGACTGGGACAGCACTGGGAAGTACCTCATTAACACCAATCTAGAATCCCAACTGGGAAAGAGCGCTAGGCAGTTCATCTACCTCAAGGGTGAGACTTCAGATTACAACTTTGGGACTTCCTGCTTATAATCCCAGGTCACAAACTGATATTATCATCAGTTTGCACACAAAAGTGCAGCTCTGGTTTTTCTTTAAATTTTATAATGCTGTTTGCTTCGCCTTGAATTATAAGATTTCATTAGACACTAAGTGGCGGAGGGTGTTGGCCAGGCCCCAAGGGGCTTAAGAAATTCCAAGACCCATTCCCTTTCTTATGAAAAGTGCTGCTTGACTTGCTGACAACAGTTGGTGTGTTTGCAAACAGGCTTGTAGTCCAGGCAAGGTCAGAAGTTAGTCAGAGGCCTGCTCCCCTACTTCTGAAGTCTGAATGAGGCTACCTCCATTTTAGTTTCCCACCCCACTCCAGTACTCTTGCCTGGAAAATCCCATGGACGGAGGAGCCTGGTGGGCTGCAGTCCATGGGGTCGCTAAGAGTCAGACACGACTGAATGACTTCACTTTCACTTTTCACTTTCATGCATTGGAGAAGGAAATGGCAACCCACTCCAGTGTTCTTGCCTGGAGAATCCCAGGGACAGGGGAGCCTGGTGGGCTGCCGTCTATGGGGTCGCACAGAGTCGGACACGACTGAAGCAACTTAGCAGCAGCAACACTGTGTAACAAATAAACCTAATAGTCCACCAGTAGAAGAATGGATAAACAAAATTTATTAATATATATTTATATATATTCTTTCTATCCCAATATCCTTTATGAAGGTGATAATCACCTACCAGTAACAATGGCTTGTTAGAATAGTGGTCAAGGAGCCCCCTCACTCCTAACCCCTATTCTGATCTTCACCAAAATATAACATTTCACAGTGATGAAGAACCAGAGTTCACTTAAGCATTACTCTACTGATCATTTGTGTGATTGTTCTCTTTCATATCTACTTATTGGTATATCTCACTGCCATAGACATGTTTTAATAAGTCATCCTTTCTTTCTTTGGGGGTATATTCCTCAATGAAGTGTGTAACCTTTATTGTGCCATGCAAGGTCACTGTTTATAAAGGCTAGAATAATAGAGAGCCACTAATAAAACAATTAATGTGTATGTGTGCCCTGAGTCCATTAGGCTGGATCACTTGCAATTATTTCTGCTAACTCAAGTTGTCATTTTCATTTTCTCAGTCATTTTCAAAGCTATGTATTTACTCTATGTGGTGTTTCACTTACTCTGTTTTCCTTCTATGTAAACCATCTGTTCAAATCCTTGGACTCTTAGACGTGAATTTTTATGTGAAATAGGAGGAGTTTCTAGAAAATTGGGACAAAGTAGGGCTTATAGGCTTTGACTGCCTGGGGTAGCATCCCAAACACGGGGCCCAGGTCCTGAGCTGAAAGAGATGAGAGAGGAATTCTGATTACCCTTAACCTTCTGCACAGTACACCACAGACCTCCACCCAAGAAAGAGAAGTTCCCCTAACCTTGGTGCCAGTTCCCAAACCATAGATATAGCCAGTGATTCTACATGAGCGGGGATTTTCAAAGGCCTTTCAAAAACGCCTTACAGCTCTCAAATTAATCTGACCACCCCCAATTTGCAAAGAAAGGAGCTGAGTCATAGAGGGTTTGGCTGACCAACTCGGAGGGCCAAAGGGGCCAGGGTCTGTTAGTGGGAGAGTTGGAGGCTAGAGGCAAAGCTCCTGAATTCCTGTCCCGGGCTAGGGGGAAAAGAGGCCGATTTGCCTCTTTACTGTGTCCATCAAGGAACAGACAACCAATTGTGAATTCCCCAGTGCCCACAAAAGAGCAATTTGCGGCTTTGCCAACAGTAGGACCTGAATAAACTGGCTTTATGCTGAAAGTCTGCTGAGCCCAGCTCTCTGCTCCAAGCCAAGAACAGTCCCAGCTTGCTCTCTGGCCATATCATCTGCAGGCTGAATTCCAGGGTGGTGGGAAGACCTCTCATGGAGCTACAGATAGTTTGAATATGAAAGAGGGAGTCATTCTTTTCATTTTCAGGAAGAAGGAAACGAAAAATGCGTAATACACAAAAGCCAAATTATTTTTTTCCAAAAAAGGTAAATTAATCCTAATTTTTAAGTTAGACATTCAGATTCATTGACTCTCCAGAGATTTAAAGATAGTACCAAAGCCACCTAATCAGTTTAATTGATCCTGCCCTCTCCCTTCCAAGTTGTTTAACCAGCATTTTGCCCAACATCCAGGTAGGTTGTAGGACCACTTTGATGGTACCCAATGAACCAGATGTTTGGCAATGAATAAACACTTTCTGAAAAATTCTAGAACTCCAAAAACCAGTTTTTCAATGATCTGACTTTATATTTTGCATCACTTGGAAGTGACAGAAGAAGCAGACTTGTCTGCTTCCAAATAAGCCCTTTCCACACTATTGCAAGGCAATTCACATGCTCCCTTATGAGCTAGTCCCTTCTCCCATATAAAGCCAAGCGAGACTCTATTGTCAGGATTTCACTTCACTTTCTGGCTATCACTGAGTAGACATATTTATTTTTTTAAGGGACAGTAGATCATGAAAGGAAGACCAAGATTTTATAAACCAGTGTTCAAGCACCCCCTTGGAAATTTGCTACCAAGAATATACTGTGGGAGTCTCAGGAATGGAGACATCACTTTAAAAAGTTTTTCCTTCAAAGTGCTCTAATCATTCTAAGCAAATAAACAGAGCAGCATTTCTGGACTCGTTCGTAGCCAGAGGCAGAGAACCACACAGACTGCCAGTGCTCCCAGGGTCCTAGGCCTGCTTTGCCTTTCTTCTGCTTGCTGCCCCGCTCGGCACAGGCAGACAGACTGTGCAACAAGTTGTTGCTGGCAAATCCTCAAACTTTACCTGGGAGGTAATGGAACCCATGAGTTTTATTCTCCAGTTGTAGGGGAAATGCCTCTGTTTACATTAGGTCCCCAGTAAACCAGCTCTTGCATGCACACCCTGCCCAGAAGGACAGGCACATGGGCAGCAGATTGCTTCATGTGAAACCAGGGACAGCTCCCATATGGCACAGACCTCTGTTCTCTTTTGCTTCCACAGTCCCTAGCGTAGGAGGCCAGAATTCAACCAGTAGTACTTAGGGTCTCATGTGTCAGACTCAGTTTTAGGCTTGGAGGATACAGAAATGAACAAAATTAACAAGGTCCTTGTTCCAAAGCAGTTTACTTTCTAGAAGGGGAGACAGACAAAAATAATTTATTTAAATATTAATAATAATTAGATGTGACCACTGCAAGCACTGCCAGCATTCTGATGAAAATGTAATTGGGTGACATGAGACTAACATGTGTGGTAGTGAGTTTCAAGGAAGTCCTCTCTGGGAGATAACAGCTGAGCTCCTTGCAGCTGAGTGATGACGGTAGAAGGAATAAAACCCACAGACCTTGTAGATGGACTGGGCAGAAGCATCTGTGGTCTCTGAGAAAGATTTACGAACTCCAAGCCCATCTTAGGCAGTAAGCCTAGCCAGAATACGTGCCTAGGAGACCAATTACCATTGAAACATAACAGAGAGCCAACTGTAGCCATGGAGGTCATCTCATCCAGCCCCTCACCTTAAAGCCAGAGAACAAAGGCTCAGAAAGACGGAGTGATTTGCCCAAAGTCACATGACTTCAGGCATGTTAAGCTCAAGGGCAGGATGGAAAGGGGTGCAGGTATGAGGAGGTGTTGATATGCTAAGGTAGAACAGTCTTTCTAGAACCTATAAATCACAACAGACTTACTTCACAACAGGGTAAGAAGACCCTGAGTTTTCATCAGACACATACCTGCCTAAAAATCAGTCAAGATAGGCCAGGTTATGTTGCTATGACAAATATGACAAACATATTCTCAGGGGAAGGAAGAGCAGATATATCTGCAAATTGAACTTAAGACTCTATACCTTGTTCTTCTAAACTCTACAGGCTGCACCAGCAAATAGAAAACTCCTCCACAGGACTAAACCTTTTATTTTCCATCCTAGAAAAGCCAAAGTACTATCAGGAATAAAGTAACAAGAGAGTGTGGTGAGTAGAGAAATACCCAACAGGCAGTCAGCAGGAGAGACGGGGAAAGGATGGTTGGCTGAGGAGAAAGAATGGCATGCTGAAAGTTGACGGTCAGTTCCTTGGGCAACCTGGATCTAAGAGGTCCTATGCTATCAGGAATAGAAACCTTCAAGTATATCTTAATACCCAGTTGTGACTTCATGGACTGCAGCCCACCAGGCTCCTCTGTCTGTGGGGATTCTCCAGGCAAGAATACTGGAGTGGGTTGCCATGCCCTCTTCCAGGGGATCGTCCCAACCCAGGGATCAAACCCAGGTCTCCCATATTGTAGGCGGATTCTTTACTGACTGAGCCACCAGGGAAGAGTTAGTAGGAAGTCTTAATGTTATTTTAAAAGACAGCTTCAATGGTAGACTGGCTCCAGAAAGAGTCTTGGCTCTGACACAGAATCTGCTCATTTCCAATCTTGTAGAGCTGTTCTCTTGCAAGGTAAGGCTGTCTAAACAGGTAAACTCAGTCCTACACATCCCCTAGGACAATAAATACTGAAATAAAACCCATTTCCATGCTCAGACCAACTAGATCTTGCCTTCGAACTAGGCATATACAGATCTGGCCTGCCTGAAACTTGGGCATGTGCAGCTCACCTAAAGTTTTCATCTACTGTCTCTCCTGGCCTCAGGGAGCTCGTGCAACTCATGACTCTTGTACTATTGCTGCATCTTGTGTAAGACACGATCGCCACAAACATACACACATGTCCACACGCTCTCAAGTGAGGGCTCACTCTCTCTAATCCGAGCACAGTATGAATTCTGAGGACCGGAATCACCTTCCGTCCTCTCTCGCCCCAGCACAAACCACGGCTGGGGTTTAGTGCTCTGTTCCGAAAGGCCACAGTGAGAGATGAGTTTGAAAATTCAAAGGACCCAGTGCTTCAAAGAAACCACACAATAGACCACTAGTCACATGAACCCCAAGAATGCATTTGTTATTTTTAAGTCTTCAAAATCTGCCCACTTTTCCCACATACATCACTCTCTTAGAAGCCTCTTTACCAAAGCCCCCCTGCCAGAAGGAGAAGCATTCCAAAATCACATAGACTTAAAGGCTACAGAATTCTTCACCACTTTTCCATGGAAATTGTGCAAAAAGCTGGCTTTACAGCAGGATGTCAAAATGGTCTCAGCCTACCGGCCTCTCTGTATGAAACACTGGAATCCTTCTTAAGGAAATTCCACCCAATGACCTTTTTCAGCACATAATTAAGAGTGTGAGGTTTTCTTAAGCTCCGTGCTAAGATGTTTCTGGAATAAATCCATTGGTGATCTGAAATCTCCTGTGATTACTGGAGATTGCTGTGCCACTTCTCAGAGTTCAAAAGCCAAGCAGACAAATACCACTGGGCTTTGGGGACACACAGCGCCAATGTGTTTGCCAAACTTCAATGCTTCCTCATTAGAACTACACGAAATCTGTAATTACTGGCCTGCCGGGGCTTTGGAGAGAATTCCTATACATTTTATGCACCTCACAATGAATCTGCAGGATTTCAGAAACCGCCTCGCCCCCACCCCCATCTGGCTCAACGTTGTCAAGGCTTGTTTTAATCATATTAAAATGTCACATCTGGGGGATAAACTTTTTCATGGGACTGCACATATGGCCTTTATGAGGGACTTTTACTGCTGATTCATGAGCTGTCTCCCGTGTGAGTTGAAGTTCTGCTTCAGTTCCTAGCTAATGGTTCTTTCTCCCAACACCCATCTCCTTTTTTCTCCCTCCACCTTGCCCCTCCATCATCACCTTCACTGCTGGCACTTGGTCTGCCGTTTCATTTGTGCCACAGCTGGGAATAAAGTTCTCCCCCATCATCTACTGTGCAGCTCACTTCCTCCACTGAGTCACCCAAGAGTGTTGGTTTCACCAGCTGAGAGTAATTTTTCAGGAACAGTACAGCCTCCCTCCTCCAGGCAACCCACCAACACACTCTCTTTATAGGGTTAATCACCACCAAAACCTTCCTACCCAGTGTCACCTTCCCAGGTTAGGCTGAGAAATGAAAATGGGAAGCAGCAATGGGAAGCGCTGGTGTCAACTGTGAGGACATTATCACCATTGTGGTTGCAGCAAATATTTTTGAGGGATTACTCTATGTCAGGCACTAATCTATTGCTCTCCCTTTATCATCTCATTCAATCCTAAAAACAAATGCACGAGGCGACAACTCACTAGCTTAGTTTAGAGTCTCAAGGAAAGTAAGCAACTTGACCGAGGCCATGTGTCCCTTAGTGACAGAGCCAGGATAAAACTTAGACCTTCTAACTCTGGAACTCCTTCTCTTATCAGCTGTCTTTCTAAGTGATATAAAGAAAAACACCTAAAAAGGGTGTTTTCCCCAGAAAAGGGTGCTCTCATCACTTGTGACTTACCAATTTTCTGCTTTCTCCTTCTCTCTTGCTGAGGAACACAAGAACCCATCCAACCTTGCAGGACGGCGGGGATCTTGGTGAGGGAAAAGGTGGCCCAACCCCCTGCCCAGCACACCTCTCTTCCACTCACTGCCTGGTCATCCGCCAGGCCGTGTGAAAAGAAGGCAGACACAACCCCAGCTTTCTCACAGTCTTGAGCTCCTCTGGGACCTGCAGGGTCTCCATTTACATCTATGTAATGGATGTGCCTGAAGGAAACACCAGCCACAGTTCCTGTTCGTCTAGGATTAAAACCAAAATTTCCTCCACAAGGCCAGCCCCACCTCAGTTCCCAGATGGCCACTAAATGGACCTAAGACCAAGTCTTCGCCCCAACACTGGCAGAGTCAGGACGTGTGATTTGGTGTGAGTAACCTGACCTCTCTGAGGCAGTTCCCTGGCGACAGGGCTGCTGCAGGCCTGCAACCAGCCAAAGGGTGTGGAGCACGGCGCCCACTTCACAGGCCCACACGTGTTGCCCTCTCTCTGGAGATGAGTGGTCTGCCCTGAGGTCCTGGCTCTGGTGAGCTCCACTTAAGGACATCCAAATCCCACAAACGCCTCAGCGCCTGACCGATTCTGTGACCTTTGACCTCCTCTCTGCTTCCAGCTTTGTTAATAACTTCACCCCTGCCTGGCTTCTTCTTTGCCTCCCTCATTCCTGGAAGCTGATTGCCCCCTTGCCCTTGGCTCAGCCTTGCCAGCCCGCCATGTGGGTGTGGGGCTCCCACACGGACACCAGGGTGGGGACCACCACGTCTCTGAGGAGCAGCAAACTCATGCCAGGTCCAAGGCAAAATTACTAAGGAGGCGATGTGTCTCAACACGCCCCCCAAATGCGCCCAGCCTGTCCCAGTCCTGGCTTATCTCCTAGGCAAATCCTGGCGGTGGCTCCCTCACTCTCAGACTCAGAATTTGAGAACGATTTTATGGCCTACAGGATCGAGCACAAATTCTTGCTGAGGCGTTCCAAACCCACCACCATCCTTTCCTTTGGCCAATTTTCAGCTTTATTTTCACTAGACCCTTCCACCAGACCAGCTTCAGCCAAACAGAACCATCGCCAGCCTCTGCACAGCCATGGACCTTCAGTAAGTTCATTCCTCTCTCAGGACTTCAGGCTCAACTGCACAACGCAGAGGCCCTCTAAATCCCTTCCCCTAAAGTACTCAACTGTCCGACATGAGCAAATGAAGGCTCATTTGACAGCAACAGAGCTAGGAAGCCACTACATATATATATATTTTAACCTTGGCAGGAGTTGAGTCCATACTACCTTAAAAAAAAAACCTGCCCCTTCCTTGTGTCCAGCATCACCTTGACCTCTGCTGTAGGACGACTGTCTACCTATGGTCCCTGGAGTGGCCCCTGGAGTGTGGAATGACAAGCATCCTCAGAGGCCACCAGACCACGTCAAAAAGACGCATCAGGGTCTGGAATGATGCAGTAATAAAAACCTATGAAAGTTAAAGTTGCTACAAGTGAGAGAACTTTTATGAATGAGATTTTTCTCACTGTACTAACATCAGGAAGTGAATCATTCAACCGCCAGAAATTCCTCCCTTTAGATCAGCAGGATTCACCATCCAACAGTTTTTACATCCAGTGGGGGAACAGGAAAGCAGGTCCCCCTATGGTGGATGTTAAAATAAACAGGCTCTGGCAGCGTGAAGAACCTCCTGTTTCTCTAGGCAGGATCTGAGACAGAAGAGGAAGTGTATGGACACAACATGTAAGTTTCTATAAACTGCCCCAGTGTGTAAGTCAAATTCAATTTACAAATGATGATGTGGATACTAATATCCAGTTCTAGATAAAGTCACAAACCCTTTTTTGTTTTTTTAAGAGTTTATGCCACTAATCACTACAGCCAAGAGGATAGGAACTGAGAAAAAGAAAACATCTTGGAAGTTACAGACGCTTCATAAACCTCCCAAGTTCTGTTATTAAGAGTTACATGTATTTTTTGTTCAAGGGCAAATATTAATAGGTCCTGGGCCACATCTAGCCACTTCCAGGGATTACTTTCCTCCATGTTTCACTCTTCATTCCTGGAGGTGGACCTCAAAGGACTCATGAACCCCCCTAAACAGTATCCACATCCTTGCATTTATGTCTGTACGTGCACCCTTTAGGAAGAAAACATAAACTTCATTAAACACCAGAGGATTTTGAAACTCAACAAAGGTCAGGGACATAATTTGAAAAGAGGTCCTCATCTATCTTTTTTTTTTTTTAATTGGAGTACAATTGCTTTACAATGTTGTATTAGCTTAATCAGCTGTATGTATATATATATCCCTCCCTCTTGGGCTCCTCTCCCACCCTTTCCCCTTCCACCAATTCCACCCATCTAAGTCATTACATAGCACTGAGCTGAGCTTCCTGTGCTTTAAAGCAGATTTCTACTATCTATCTATTTTACACAGGGTAGTGTATGTACTGGCAACCCACTCCAGCATTCTTGCCTGGGGAATCCCATGGAAAGGGGAGCTTGGTGGGCTACAGTCCGTGGGGTTGCAAAGAGTCAGACACAACTGAAGCGACTTGCACAGCATAGCATAGAAGTATATATTGCTATTGCTAAGTCACTTCAGTCGTGTCTGACTCTGTGCGACCCCATAGATGGCAGCCCACCAGGCTCCCCTGTCCCTGGGATTCTCCAGGCAAGAACACTGGAGTGGGTTGCCATTTCCTTCTCCAATGCATGAAAGTGAAAAGTCAAAGTGAAGTCGCTCAGTCGTGTCCAACCCTCAGCGACCCCATGGACTGCAGCCTACCAGGCTCCTCCATCCATGGGATTTTCCAGGCAAGAGTACTGGAGTCGGGTGCCATTGCCTTCTCCGAGAAGTATATATATGTCGATCCTCATCTCCCACTCACTTCATCTTCGCCTTCCTCCCGACCCCACCATGTGTCCACATGCCCATTCTCTGCATGTGTATCACTATTTCCGCCCCGGGAACAAGTGCATCTGCACCATCTTCCTAGATTTCACATATATGTATTAATATATGATTTTTTTTTCTCTTAGTTCATTATGACAAACTCTAGGTCCATCCACACCTCTACAAAAGACCCAATTTTGTTCCTTTTTATGACTGAGTAGTATTCCACTGTGTGTATGCACCATATTTTCTTTATCCATTCATCTGTCAATGGACACTAAGGTTGCTTCCATGTATGCAATGAACACTGGGGTACATGTGTCCTTTCGAATGGGTTTTCTCAGGATATATGCCCGGTAATGGGATTTCTGGGTCATACAGTAGTTCTATTTTTAGTTTTTAAGGAAACTTCATACTGTTCTCCACAGTGGATGTATTAATTTACATTCCCACCAACAGTGCAAGAGTTTCCCTTTTCTCCACACCCTCTCCAGCATTTATTGTTTATAGATTATTTTGATGATGGCCATTCTGACTGGTATGAGGTGATAACTCATTATAGTTTTGACTTGTATTTCTCTAATAATTAGTGATATTGAGCATCTTTTCATGTGCCTCTTGGCCATCTGTATGTCTTCTTTGGAGAGATGTCTATTTAGGTCTTCGACTCACTTTTTGATTGGATTGTTTGCCTTTTTAATATTGCACTCCATGCACTGTTTGTATATTTTTTTGGAGATTAATCCTTTGTCCCTTGCTTCATTAGCAAATATTTTCTCCCATTCTGAGGGTTGTCTTTTTGTCTTGTTTATGGTTTCCTTTGCTGTGCAAAAGCTTTTAAGTTTGATTAGGTCCTGTCTGTTTATTTTTGTTTTTATTTTCATTACTCTAGGAGGTGGGTCAAAAAATATCTTGCTGTGGTTTATGTCAAAGACTGTTTTTCCTATGTTTTCTTCCAAGGGTTTTATAGTGTCCGGTCTTACATTTTGGTCTTTAATCCATTTTGAGTTTATTTTTGTGTACAGTGTTAGGCAATCTTTTAGGGCAAAGAAGTAGATCAAATGGAGCCCACATGGATGTCTGTAGGTTCTGTGGACTATTTAAACTAAGAAGAACTCAAAACAGATGTCTATAATTTGTAACCTCAAAGCTTAGTCGGGGCCCTAAGTATATTATATTCAAATTACCTGGTTACAACTCAAAAAAATTTATTGGACAACTACTGTGCCATCATTGTTCTAGGCATTAGTGATATAATTGGGTATACCCAATTATACCCCTACGACTGTGTGGGCTGTTAGAATACTAAAGTTCTTCCATACTGCCCCAGCCAATTCCTCTCCATTTGGAATCCCTAGAGTCCCCCCAAATCCCTCAGCTAAAGGGTGAACACTTGGAAATGCAGAAGGTATCCAGGACCCTACTCAGTGCTACAGTCAGTGTCCTCATACATTGGTTGGTCCCAGGGTTATAGCATCTGTTAACATTTATACCACCCCTCAATATAATCATGAACAAAAAAACTGGACTGGCCCTTACCCTGTTTTTACTTACAGTCTGTATTAATCAGAGTAGTTAACAGAAGCCATTGTGAGAAACAATGCCCCAAATCTCAACTACTTATTACAATAAAATCTAGTTCTCATAGTCCCATACAGGCTGTCCAGTCTAAATGCAAGGAAAGCTGGGAAATGTAGTCTTCCTGGGTGCCCAGAAGAGTACACAAGCATCTAGCCATTACTGGCACACAGTCTGTACTTACAGCTCAGAGTGGGATGCATGCCTATTAGTCAAATAATCATATTAGTAAATGTAAAATGGCGCCTGTGGTAAGCTTCTCTCTCTGCTACCAGAGGTCACCTGGATGGCTCTATATATCCAGTGCCAATCCTTCTTCGCACAGTACTTCTCAAAGATGCTGTGTGTTCAAAACCTGGGCAGCTTGCTAAAGCCTGGCTTGCTGAGCCCCACTCCAGCATTTCTGAATCAGTAGGTCTAGGGGGAAGCCTGAGCATCTGAGTTCTAAGAAGTCCCCTAGCGATGATGATACCAAGACTGCACTTGACACCCAAGCATCCTGGCATTCCTAGGCCAGCAAAGAGGGCCTGAGCCCCGAGGAACTGTCTTCTTCCCCCTGTTTGGCTTCTCTGAAGCCCTTTCCTCCTCTCTCTGGGGTTTTCATTTCTCCCTCTGAAATATTTGTCTCTGGGTGGTGGTGTTATCTTCTTGACTGAGGGGAGGGCAGCCTCGAGGCCCTTCCAGGCTCATCGCATCTTGTTAGCGGCTGCCTGTGGTGCCCCTTCCCTCTCTCTACCCAGAGTCCTTGCCCCAAGTCAGACCTCTACAGAGACAAACAGGGCCAGCAAGGGCAGGTCCTCTTCAATCACCCTCCTTTCCTTCCACACTCCTTTTCTTCCCCCACTCATGGGAAAACCTGCTTGCAACAGCCCTCAGAATCTCTTTCAGAAGATTAACTCTGGTCAGAAGGGAAACACATACTAACGAGTTTATTGTAACCAGGAACTAGCAAACCAAACTTGATCTGAAATGTTTACTCTTCAATTTCTCTCAGAATTCTAACTCCCCAGATGTCAATGAACCCACTGCCCACTGTATCTATTAATACTTCATGTTCAGATATCTTTGTGTTTATATGTTCCACAGGCAGCTGCTACAGTGGACTCTAATCACTATCACTATCTCTGCCAGCTCTGTGACCCTGAATTTTTGTTTTCTAACTTGTGAAGTAGGGATAACAATGCCAACCTCATAAAGCTCTAGTGGTGGTGAAAGGAGACAAGTCTGTGGCCCAAGGTATGTTTTTCAGGTACTCCATACACAGAAATTATCAGTCACTTGAAATGCATTATCAATGTCATGGGCAGGCAGCATTAACAGTGACTAAGCATATATATATATATATTTTTTTTTATGTGTTTTTACCAGATCCCATCCCTCGCTGTGTAACCCTAGGCAAATCACTTGATGTCTCTGTAATTCTAAGCCGTTTGCCATATGTTAGAAGGGAAATTTAGTTACTATCTTGTTTCTCCTGAGGGCATTCTGCAAATAAATAGGAGAGAAGATTAAATTCTTTGAGCTCCTTGAAAAGAAGTATACTACAAATCCAAACCTATAATTAGGGTGGGTGGGTGTGTGTGGGTGTGTGGGTGGGTGTGTGGGTGTGTGTGTGTGTGTGTGTGTTAGTGGCTTAGTCATGAGCGAGTTCTTGTGACCCCATGGACTGTAGCCCACCAGGCTCCTCTGTCCACAGGATTCTCCAGGCAAGCATACTGGAGTGGGTTACCATGCCCTTCTCCAACATAATATAAATAAGTGAACTATTTAGTCTATTTAGACTACTTGATGCAAACTTGTTTTTCTAGATGAAAGACTTGTCTCCCAAGAAGGGGTTACCTACAAATATTACTCACTGAGAATTGAAGTGGGAGGTTGGGTTTTGGTTTTTGGTTTGTTTGTTTTGTTTTGACTGATTTATGCCCACATGAGCCTGAACATGAAAGTTTTAACCTGAGATCCTATATCTAAATATTTAGAAAGATTCTATAGCAACTTGAGGATTAAACGCCAATGTATCATTCAGAAGAAAGCAGACATCACTGCTTTAACCCAGGGTTGAGTTAGTGTCATCTCCTCTCTCCTCCCAGCACGTCGAGCATCTGCACCACTTAGCACGTGTTCCAACAGCCCCGGAATCTAGAAATATCTGAGAGCAGGGCTGCTTCAGAAAGGAAATTAGGAAAGCTGATGCCATCCGCCAGGAAATTGAGTATTTAGGATAATGTGCTTTTCCAGCTTAAAGAACTCTGTGAACTACATCTTTCTCACTCCGTTAATGATAGGAAATGAATCATTCCCTGCTTCAGTGGGCCAGCCAAGTTCCATTTTCCAGGGTTAGAGAGTTAGCCCATTAGGAAGGATGTTTCTCTTGCGACGGCAGCCCTGAAAAGATCCTCCAACACTCAGAATCTCATAAAGGGCCTCGACCAGGTAGAGAAGGTTGATGCAACTCAGCACATGAGGAACACATATCCACCCGGCTGGGAATTCAAAACCTCTGTGCCCCTTCCCTGGCGTGTTCCAGAGAACAGTAAACCATCAGGGTTTTGTGCGTGTGTGACTTCTGTTTGCCTCCTGTCCCTCTCTGCCTTGCATAGACAAAATGACCTTAGGTATACCAAAATCAATCAAGATGTCTAGTAAAATGAGAGCTTGCCAGCTTAAAATCCAGCAAACAATATTATAAGTGGATTCTAATGAGTTTGAGAATCTTTCTTTTTCCCTGTGGCACTCCAAAGCACCCCTTTCACCAGGGAAGCCTGAGCAGGTCTTCAAATGTTTGGGAAGAAAAATGTTAGATACAATTTTAAAAAGGGAGAGATCACTGGTTAGCGCCTAATATCCCAAAGTCTCTTCTAAGTGCTCCTTGCGGTTTATTTCATGTAATTGGAGCAAATCAGGCCCAGGGTTGACCCAGCCTTACACATTCATGATTTTTTTCCATGTGTGCCTTCTCTTGCTTCTCAGAAGCAGCCATCACATAGCGTCATGGATTTTACCAGGGACACTTGATGCAAACCCACAGAACAAGACAGGGCACGGGCACCGCCGTGCAGAAGAGGAACCCTGGAGGGCTGTTATCACAAGTGTGCAATCGCAAGTGGGAAAACAGGACTTCCTCATCCGCAGAGAAAGCCTGTCCTCGCCAGCGCTCTGCATGCATGTGAGGTGAAACAGTGCATTCTAAACAGGTCATGTGGAGAGAAAAACAAGTGGAGGCTAAGACGAAGTGGGGCCTTCTAGGTGAAGAGAAACCACGCAAAAGCACACAATGCTCCAGAACAAATGCAAAAGAACAGCAAACTGATTCTTCAACAGCACTGACTAGGAAAGAACAGCCGGCCAATTACATGTAAACAGAGGGAAGGAGGGAGGGAGGGAGAATAGAGAGGAGAGACAGGGAGCAGAGAGAGGAACAAAGAGCAAGGGTAATAAAGACCTCCTCTGGGGCAGTTTGCTATGTTTGGAGTGACAGGATCCTTATTCTTCCCTCCAAAGTATAAGCAAAAGGATGGCTAACCTTGACATTGAAAGTAGATTTTATTCTTTTCCTGAACACTACCTGCCCTTCCCCCATCTGCATATATGTACATACACACACACACACACACACACACACAGAGCAGAAAGTTTGGTAATTTTCAGCCTGAGGGTGTGAAATGCTCAGACTCCCTGGAACCACAGGTTCAAATTCTAGCAGAGAAATTAGAGCCCTCTTCCTTCAATGGCTGCTGATTTGAGGGATTGGGGGGTGGGGGGCGTGGGCAAGGAGATTATTCATTTTATTTGTTTCTTCAAGGTCCAAGCCCACAAACTTCCAGTGTGTACTAACATTATCTGTTATTCATCAGGGTTTATAGGACAAAGATAAGTGTGTTATCACAAGTGTAAAAGAGGCAAAGATCTGAAGTGTTTAACGGGGGAACATTTTGGCAAATTAATGACTCAGATTTCTTATTGCTCATCTTTGTGTGGAATAATCATATGTTAATCTGGGTGAATGTGAGAGGAACATCTTGATTGCAAGCACCAGAAGAAGAATGTGTTGATGAGAAAAGAGTCCCAGTTAAGAGAAGCCAGAAGCAGAAAAATCAAACATTCATATTTGCTCCTGACCATTCATGGTGTTAATCAAAGTGTTATATCTTTGGTAAAACAAATGATTAACTGTGACTATACGATGGAAATGGGTCATTGCTAGTGGTTCCAGATCATCAGTGGTCCAGACCACTTGGCTTTGGAACAAGACAGTCTGCGACCCTTTCCCACCTGATCACTGATTAAGTGGTATGATCTTGGGCAAGGTGGGACTTCCCAGGTGGCTCAGTGGTAAAGACTCCATCTGAAAACGCAGGAGACAAAGGAGACCCAGGTTCGATCCCTGTGTCAGGAAGACCCCCTGGAGGAGGAAATGGCAACTGGCTCCAGGATTCTCACCTGGAAAATTCCATGGACAGAGGACCCTAGCGGGCTGCAATTCATGGGGTTACAAAGAGTAGAACATGACTGAGCACGCACGCATGACAATGACTTGGGCAAGTTATTTAACCTCTCTGTGCTTTAGCATTGCTCTCTGTAAATCAGGGAAACGGTAGTACCAAGATCATTGAGTTGTTTAAATAATTTAAACAAATGACTTAATACACATATATCAAAGAGGAAGAAGGCCTGGCACAAAGTATAAATTTGAGACTTGTAGCTTTCATCATGTGAAACATATCTGTAATGGGATACAGCAGTGATTTGCAAGGAATACCATCGCCTACCCCATTGTTTAAGAGTAAGAGTCACTACCCGAAGGCTTCCCAGGTGGCGCCAGTGGTAAGAACCCTCCTGTCAATGCAGGAGATATAAGAGACATGGGTTCCATCCCTGGGTCGGAAAGATCCCCTGGAGGAGGGCATGGCAACCCACTCCAGTATTCTTGCCTGGAGAGTCCCACAGACAGAGGAGCCTGGCAGGCTACAGTCCATAGGGTCGTAAAGAGTCAGCCACAACTGAAGCAGCTTAGCATGCCTTTAAACAAAATCTGGTGCATGCATGTCACTCCAAAATAAGAGTTATTACAAGGAGTATATGTTACCTATGTGAATGAGGTAAAGGTTAAGAAAAACAACAACAACTGATACACAAGCATTGGTTAGTTTAGTATTTAACCACAAACAGTCACCATTTGTAGATATATAGCTCAAAGCAGTTATTTCATTTTCAACAAAATTCATCTTGCAGGCCCTCCTAGCTGAATGGGAGCTACAAATACAAAGAAAACCATGATCCCCTCAGTTTAGAGGGGCACAGACTAAAAAGAAAGGCTGTATGACAATGTAATGCTACAAGCACTGTGTCACGGCATGTGCCATGTGCTAGAGGAGCACTGAAGAATAAATTATTCTCTCTTGGGAAGCCAGGAGGAATACGTGTGCTGAGTCTTGAAAGATAAACTTTAGTTCTCTATGGGATAGGAAGTCCTCTGGGGACAAATTGGTTCAAGACTGTGAAGAGCCTTATATGATATTCTGAAGAGGATGGATTTTACCCTTCAGACTCATCAAGAGTTTGCTCAGTGAAGTGGTGTGACTCTGCCTATGTTTTTAGGGGGTACCTCCAGCGGTAGAAGGAGGATGTGGAAAAGAGACAGAGGGAGAACAGGCAAAGACTACTGAAACAGCCAAAGCAGGACAGGATGAAAGCCTGCTCTAGAACAGAGTCAATACAGATGGAGAGCTGGACAGGACTGGAGAGGGGAAGCAGAAATAGCAGGATGTGGTATACTGAAATATCAGGAGTCAAAAGTCAAAATAATCCCAAGGACTCCGAGTCACACTATGGGCTAGATGGTTGTGTCCAATTCAAAAGACTGTGGGATAGAAACAAATGTTCTTGTTTTGGTTCTGGTGGGCACGGGAAGATACAAATGTGTGGACATGTTGAGTTTGAGGAGACTCTGAGGTGATTAGATAAAGGCATCCATTGGTAGAGGCAATAAAGTCCTAGAGTTTAGGCAAAAGACAGGAGTCTGAAACACAGGCCTAAACAATACTGGCGTTCAGGCTGTCTTTCAGGATAGTCAAGGAGAGCATGTAAATTGAGGGGAAGGTCAAGGATGGAGTCCATGGGCACACAAAGGGAAGGGCAGCTCATGGAACTGTCAGAGTGAGGGGAATGTGGCTGGAGCACTGGTCGTGGAAGAACACAGGTTTTAACTTTGTAGCCACAAGTGAAATTCTGACTCCTCAAGATTTCTTTTCTCATCACATATATGAGAAGGATTTTACCCCTATTTGATCTCATGATGAACAGCTAAGTAAACGTTTGTGAAGAATACAGAGTCTGGGAGCTGGCATTGGAAGCACCAATGATGTATGATGGGGACACCGTCCTTTTGACAGCGTGGACTCTGGCACAAGACTACACATGTGTTTTGTATGACTTGTCACTGCTGAAGGATTAGCCTTTTCACCTCCACTGCTTCTCAAGAGGTGCCGTCCTACTCCTGGCCATGTACCAAATCACGTTGGCTCCACATGGCATTCTCAGCATTCCACATTGCTAAGCGTGAGATGTCAATTACTCCACCAGGTTTTACAAACTCCTAAAAGAATCTTACTTCAGATGCACCCTCATGATCTGAGTATTTGCAAAAGACACAGGGCAGCTATATATTTACCCATTTTAAGGATGTGTAATCACATGGCACCCGGTCCCATCACTTCATGGGAAATAGATGGGGAAACAGTGGAAACAGTGGCAGACTTTATTTTTCTGGGCTCCAAAATCACTGCAGATGGTGATTATAGCCATGAAATTAAAAGAGGCTTACTCCTTGTAAGGAAAGTTATGACCAACCTAGTTCAGTTCAGTTCAGTCACTCAGTCGTGTCCAACTCTTTGTGACCCCATGAATCGCAGCACGCCAGGCCTCCCTGTCCATCACCAACTCCCGGAGTTCACTCAAACTCACGTCCATAGAGTCAGTGATGCCATCCAGCCATCTCATCCTCTGTCATCCCCTTCTCCTCCTGCCCCCAATCCCTCCCAGCATCAGAGTCTTTTCCAATGAGTCAACTTTTCGCATGAGGTGGCCAAAGTACTGGAGTTTCAGCTTTAGCATCATTCCTTCCAAAGAAATCCCAGGGCTGATCTCCTTCAGAATGGACTGATTGGATCTCCTTGCAGTCCAAGGGACTCTCAAGAGTCTTCTCCAACACCACAGTTCAGAAGCATCAATTCTTTGGTGCTCAGCTTTCTTCACAGTCCAACTCTCACATCCATACATGACCACTGGAAAAACCATAGCCTTGACTAGACGGACCTTTGTTGGCAAAGTAATGTCTCCGCTTTTCAATATGCTATCTAGGTTGGTCATAACTTTCCTTCCAAGGAGTAAGCATCTTTTAATTTCATGGGTGCAGTCACCATCTGACCAACCTAGACAGCATATTAAAAAGCAGAGACATTACTTTGTCAACAAAGATCCGTCTAGTCAAGGCTATGGTTTTTCCAGTGGTCATGTATGGATGTGGGAGTTGGACTGTGAAGAAAGCTGAGCACTGAAGAATTGATGCTTTTGAACTGTGGTGTTGGAGAAGACTCTTGAGAGTCCCTTGGACTGCAAGGAGATCCAACCAGTCCATCCTAAAGGAGATCAGTCCTGGGTGTTCATTGGAAGGACTGATGTTGAAGCTGAAACTCCAACACTTTGGTCACCTGATGTGAAGAGCTGACTCATTTGAAAAGACCCTGATGCTGGGAAAGATTAAGGGCAGGAGGAGAAGAGGACAACAGAGGATGAGATGGTTGGATGGCACCACTGACTCAATGGACATGGGTTTGGGTGGACTCCAGGAGTTGGTGATAGACAGGGATGCCTGCTGTGCTGCAGTTCATGGGGTCACAAAGAGTTGGACACGACTGAGCAACTGAACTGAACTGACTCATAGGAGTCAGATGAACCATGCATTATAATTTTTATCTCTGCACCTTGCTAGCTATAGGACATCAGACATGTTACTTAAGCTTTATGATTGCCAGTTTCTTCATCTGAAAAACAGGGGTGA
Organism: Bos indicus; assembly: GCF_029378745.1. Lineage (NCBI taxonomy): Eukaryota > Metazoa > Chordata > Mammalia > Artiodactyla > Bovidae > Bos > Bos indicus. Next base: position 12,215,950 of record NC_091779.1, read on the forward strand.
TCTTTAACTGGATGCAGAGAAGGCAATGGCACCCCACTCCAGTACTTTTGCCTAGAAAATCCCATGGACAGAGGGGCCTCGTAGGCTGCAGTCCATGGGGTCGCTAGAGTCGGACATGACTAAGTGACTTCACTTTCACTTTTCACTTTCATGCATTGGAGAAGGAAACGGCAACCCACTCCAGTGTTCTTGCCTGGAGAATCCCAGGGACGGGGAAGCCTGGTGGGCTGCTGTCTATGGGGTCCCACAGAGTCGGACACAACTGAAGTGACTTAGCAGCATTGGGTACCAACCCTGCATCCATTTTCCCTTCTTAACAAGACCCCAGTTTTGCCAGGTATACACCTCTTCCCTTGGAGGCATGACCTTCGGGGCAGCTATTCCCACCCTTAACTCCAGGAGTAGACCTAATTGACCTAAGAATAATTACATTTGCTTTTCTAAAGACTGATTCAGAAACAGGCAAAATTCTGAACACTAAAGTGTAATAGAAAATCTACAGCAGATATTTAGGGAAATTGTTCTCACTTTTGAGAGAGAGCCATGCAAAGAGATAATCTTACTCCGGACTTTGCTGTGTTTGGCTGTGATATCTGAAATTACTGCCACCATCTTGCTTCTAGCTCAAGAGTGAGGCCAATGTAGGGATGGCAGAAGAGAGAGAGAAAAAATAAGCTTGCCCTTGACAATTTAAATCCATGAATCAACCGACTTTACAGATTGCTCTAATTCTGGACTTCTTGTCCTGAGAGAGAATGAATTAATATATACTTTTTGCAGAAAAGTCCCACCTTGTAAGTTTCACCTTGGGAAAATGTCACATATCATGTGTATGGGACTGAGCATATTTCCTGTTATCTCACTGAACCCTTAAATTAATCCAGAATCAAATGCTCACTTTTAATATTTAATATTTCACTTTACAGAGGCTAAAACTTTGTCTAGAGAAATGCACCTGAATCTAGGTTTATACCTGTAAGCCTAAAGTTTATACCTACTGTTTTGCTTTTGAAATGATACATTTCATAGACACCTATGAAGGAACAGGTGTCTCCTGCAGCTCAGCCGTGTATAAAAACTTTTGCAAATGGGTCCTCCTGTCTATGATGGGACAGGAGGCTATGTGGGGCCAGCAGAGGTACAGAGGATTGAGGCTATTTAGATGTAATCAAAAGGTCAAGAAAGCATTCTACAAGAGGATGGGCAGAAATAAGAATGCTGAGAGGCATGTGACTGAGCTAAGCAGATTAAATGATGAGCTCATTGGAAAGGAGCATAGATGCTAAGAACACTGTAAAGATCAGAGAAGGCCAGTGAGTAAGTTTCCTGCGTCAGGCAAAAAAAAAAAACACATTGATTCTAATTTAGCCTAAATAGAGTTATCTATAATGAGCTGGCATAAGGTCATTTCTGATCTGAAATATGTTATATGTGCAACATGTATGTATGTTGTCATACAAAGACAAGTGGAAAGAAATGTAGCAATGTTTTGCAGAGATTTCTCTGGATGGTGAAATTATGGATATTTTTATTTATTTGCTTTGGGTTTTTTCCACATTTTTCAAATCCCCTAGCCAAAATTATTTTATATGCAGTAATTATATAATCAGAAAAATAATGGTATACATATTTATGTGCACATGTATGTATGCACACTCACACACGTCTACTTCCTATTAACCACACTTCTGCTGGCCAGTTCAGCTTCAGTCATGTCCTCTCTTCTGCCCAGGCTTTCCTCTCCTATCGCCACTCACCACCTTCTGGCTTGTCTCCCTGAGGAAGTGAGCTCCTCCCTTGAGGGGAGGGGGACGATCTAGAGATGCACCCTGACCCTAACCAGCTGTCTTGCTCCAGAGACCACAGAGCCAGGATGGGAGACGGCACGCTGGGAAAAGCAGAGGGGACAACATGCTCGATAACAGCTCCCCAGGGGCTCCTCACTCAATCTGTGAGAGCTAGGAGGTGAGCGTGACCAATGAACTATTCTAAGAGGTAATTAGGAGAAAAAGGAAGGGTTCTCGGAAAAGTCAATAAAACTGGAAAGGGACAAAAGTAGCATTTCAACACATACATTGTTCTTGATATTAGAAAATACCTAACCAGCGAATTCAGTCTTTTTCTTAGATTTAGGAACACGGAAGTTGTGCAGGCAGTGGGGAGAAAGGGAAGCTAAAGAGAGAAAGGGAGAAAAAAAGAAGAACACCATTAACCAGCAAAAGAGGCTTCTCTCCCTTAAAAATCAGTGTCAGAGTAAAAAAGAAATTACCTTAACAGCCAGCTCTGGGATTCTCTTTAGAAAACTGTTTCATCTTCATGCAGTAGCATGTGAGGCTATGAGAACAGGAATTAGCAGGAGACACGGCAATAAGAGCTATGATGTGGACAATATGGACTTTTATGAAAAAGTGCACCCAATATTCAACTGCGATTATATGCCTTTCAATATGGAAATTCCCTTCTGAGTCCCTCGGAGCCCTTGGTAAAACCTACTTAAACACACATTCAAGGGTCTGGAGAAATAGTAGGTTTACGGAAATCAAGAGGACTGAGTTCTATGATGAGGTTGATATGGGAGTAAGACCTGGGAAACCAAGGATGAATCCTCAATAGACTGAATGTATTGAGCAGAAGGAGGATCCCAAGTCCAAAAGTCACACCCATGGTAATCATCAAGCCTGGAGTGTTACTGTGTGTGAGCATGAGTGGACTAGTTTAATCCTCACACCCACCCTGCAAGGTGGAGACCATTCTTATCTCCATGTTACAAAGGAGGAAGGAGAGGCACAGAGGAGTTAATCATACCTTCTATAGCCCATGCTCCGAGAAGCTGAACTGCCCCTCCCAAAAACAGCCTACATCCCCAGGAACTCACAAGAGGCTACTGGACTTTCCTTGCATTTTTGGATGGCGGTGAGTTTCTTGTTTATTCATATTTGAATCGGCAGGACGGGCCCAACTGACATTTGGGCCAAAGGGGTATAACGTAATAATCATTTATAGTCAGACACCCCAGGTTTCCTTTATAATTTCTACCTTTGTGACCTTGGAAAAGTTATGTATCTCCTCTGATCTGTGGTTTTATCTGCAATAAAGTAGTAGGCTAGTAAGAAGACCCACTTCATAAGGTCATCTAAGTAATAAATCAGCTAATGAGCCTGAAGCATGGAACACAGGGAACAGCATATAAGTTACCAATAAATGGAGCCTCTCATTTGTTCTCTGCAGTTAAAATGCACACTGCTGCTGAGAACACCAGCTAACAGCTGGCAACCAGCAAACCTGCTAAGGCCACATCAGGTGCACCTTCTGCAAACGGAAAACATCTGGCTCACTTCACACAGGCCACCAGGGTTTCAGTCAAATAAAATAAATATAGCCCTGAAGAAAATTTAGGGAAAATATGCACTCAAAAGTCCACTTTAATGCACGATTGTATGAACTGAATATTAAAATGGGAAATAAAATATTCCTGCCACTGTCTGAATATACTGCGATTAGTTGCAATCTGCAATTGACACAATGCTGTTTTTCCAAGGATTAAAGTTTCTTATTCCAAGTTCAACACATACGTTGAGGCTTTGGGTTCTTTCTCCCACCAGGATTTTTATAGAGGAGACTGAATTAAGATTAAATAAACATATAACAAACTCATATCACATTTTTAGTTGGAAAAAAAAAAATGAAAGCCTGAATCAGTCCACCCACCCTTCTCCTTCCAGCTGGGCCATAAATGTCAGTTGTTCTACTTAAACAGAAACAGAGGGCCTGTCTCATGTCTCCATGGGAGCCAAGTGAGATGAGAAACCAGAGAAAAGAGACGATTGTTTCAAAAACTGCAATGCTGGGTGTACTTGGAGTTCTCAAAAAGCAATAATTGCTGAACATCAGATTTTGAGCTATCAAAAGACTTCTGTTCAAGAGTCAAACCTCATCCCACAGCAGGGCCTTAATGACATGTGATGTGAATAGAAAAGTTTCTATACAATTTCTTTCTTAAAACATTCTAGGGAAAATACCAAAGCTGGTAAAAGAGAATCATTTAATGGAAGAGAAATGATAAAACTCTTCCAGCTTTCAAAAATCTCTGAAATCCATCCCGCACAGTGAGCTGAGTGGTGAGGTCACACGGATTCACATTAAGGATAACAAGTGTAAAACTGAATAACCAGAAAATAATTTTTCTTTTAAAAAGTTGTGTATGGAATATGTCTTAAATGAAGAAGGACTTCTGTTTTAAAAAAGAAAGAAAGAAGAAATTCGATGATTTTCAGAATTCCAAATGGCTTGGACTGAATTTATCCTCGGAAACAAGATCAAAACACTCATGAAACACACAAAGGTCCCACTGGTACTTTCCCAAATCATCCAGAGCAGATACAAGCTAACCTTTAACAGCAGTGCCCTAGCAACTTCGTTAGCTTTTTCAGCCTTTGTCTGAGAACTGGACGATCGCAGGTGCCATTTCTAGGATTCCCACAATTGAAGGAAAGTAAAGCTGCTAATGATGTCTGTTGAATAGCTTAGTAATCAAGGCAGAGGTATATCCCCTCAAGAGCCCTAAGCCCCTCCTATTAAGGTGCCCATGCTCTGTCTGTGACCATCGCTGTGCCATGTATCACATCAAGGTCACACTCAGGACAGGAGACACAGTTCCCAGAATATTCAGCAATCCCATGCTGGGCGGGGCAAGATCCTTGGAACAAGAAATCTAACGAAACAGAAATCACGCTGAAAGTGTTTTGAAACAGTGAATTTTGTGTATGTCAAACAGAGGATCTTTTGATTTCATTTTTTTTTTTTTTTTTTTAAGCTTGTGGGCAGAATGGTCTGATGTGCCACTTCTGTGGGTGTTCTCAGCAAGTTCACCCAGTACGAAATTCTACCCCAGGAGCTTTCCCCTTCAAAAGGAACACATTCCTCCATCTCTGCCTCCTTCTGCACATGCAGAGCTTAATAATTCAGCAGAGATGTTCTTCTACCAGAGGGAGAGGGTATCCAGAGGACACTGAAAGGTTCACCCACCCAGAGATCACTCCCCATCAAGCTTTTCAATTAGAATCAACTGTTGGAAGACAGGGATGTCGCATGGGCATGTCTGGGTAGAGGGCTGCAGCGAGGGTGGAGAGCAGAAGACCTGCTTGGGCTTCACAATGGGGCTGCCTGAGACCCTCAGGGGCGGGATGAACAGGCACAATCAGGAACTGGAGTGATGAGAGAAGCCAAGGACTCATATTTCTTACTTCTTAATTACTTGACCCCAGAAATCCCAGCCAAGACCAGGAAACAGGACTGTACCAGAGCACGGACCTACATTGTAACATGTTCTCATGTTACAATGAAACATAATAGATTGAGGGAATCACAGCCCCCTCACAGAGCTGCTGCTGCTGCTGCTAAGTTGCTTCAGTCATGTCCGACCCCGTGCGATCCCATAGACGGCAGCCCACTAGGCTTCCCCATCCCTGGGATTCTCTAGGCAAGAACACTGGAGTGGGTTGCCATTTCCTTCTCCAGTGCATGAAAGTGAAAAGTGAAAGTGAAGTCGCTCAGTCGTGTCCGACTCTAGCGACCTCATGGACTGCAGCCCACCAGGCTCCTGCATCCACGGGATTTTCCAGGCAAGAGTACTAGAGTGGGGTGCCATTGCCTTCTCCAGCACACCTGAATAACTTTAGAATCACAGAAGTGCAACAGCATATTCAAAGACTGTTAGGGTATTTAAGGATCCAGTTCAGGAGTTGGTAGCACTTGAGAAGCCATGGACCACTGTAGGCAATAGGACCAAAGTAACGAGCCTTCCCCAGAAAAATGCCCATGTGCACCAAGATATAAGACACTGCCAACTATCCTATCTTGGAGGGTTCACAAGATTCTGAAGCCCTCTGGATCATAAGCAAAAGACATCTAATCCAGCGACCTCCCACCTTTCCTACCCCATTATAAAATGAGACATCAGAGGGCCAGTGGGTAAGATAATCTCTCGTTTTGAATAGCCAGAGCTGCAGCAGAGCCAAAGCTAGCTCCATCTTCCTCGATTCCTAAAGCAGAATTTTTCCAGTGCTTTGTAAATCATTCGAAGGTTTTTTTATCCTTTATATTCTTTTATATCTCAGTTCCAAGACACTTGCATAAAAATCAGCATCTTCCAATGCCACTCAACTCTAAAGGGGCCACAGGGCGAAATGTAAGAGCATCTAGACAATTAAACAAGCGCATCATTCTTTTATATGCAATTTTGTTTTTTAAACCCTGGGAAAAGAGTGTTCTGATGAGAGCTACCTGGATAGTCTTAATTTAAGTACCCATTTTTCCTGACAAGTCCCTCCTGGGTGTGAGCTTCCGTACTCAAACCATCCACCACACGACCTGCAGGCTGGACATCTTTCTGAAGCACTTTCATCTTATTCTCATTAGTGTTCAGCTCAGAACTCTGTCCTTTTACTCTCTGTTCAGAACGTGTGCTGTCGTTCTTTCCAGATAAATGGCAAATGTTCCAAGTTGTCATGGAGCCAAACTCCCTGCTTGCCCCTGACTAATAAATCCTCTTGAAATCCAGGCCCGAAATGTCAGCTATTTTATTGTGAAGGGCCCCTTTAGATAACGAAGCAGGAGTTTGGGTGGGCTCTCACAGAACTTCAGAGCATTTGGCTAACGATGCTAACTGAAAGTTACTGTGGACCAATATTTTTTGGATCCCTTTCTCCCTTCACTTTGCAAGAGCAAGGACTAGTCCTTAGAGAGGCAAAGATTCTAGGAAAAAGGAGAACACCGGTTGCATAAAAAAGTTTTTTAACCAAGTATGCAGAATGTAAATCTCTCCAAGACTGGTTATTATCTGCGGGTGCTATTGTCATTGCTTAATGGGAGAGGCAGAATAGAACACAAATGCAGGACCTTGGGGTAACGGCTGGGCCAGTCCCAGGGAGGGAAGGCCCTGGTGCCAGGTCAGATCATTCCAGGCCATCAAAGGTGACCATCCTCAGCTTTGCCGTGGTCCCCTACTTGTGCTCCTTTCATCTGTCCTCTCTCCTAAAGGCCTTTCACAGCCCAGAGGGTACACACAGCCGAGCCAACTTCGGGGGCCCCCACATTTGGCAAACCGTATGTTAAACCCCAAAGTCTGATTTGGCTTCCAAGGGTCATTTGAATGCATGAATCTGCAGGAAATACACCTATCCTATCCACCCTAGAGCAGCTTGGAGCCCAGAACATCCCATTTCTCACATGGGAGAACCTGCAGACATCTCAGTGCTTAACATCACTGGGCACAGTGCAGAGCTGCCCATGCCCTCACCAGCAGAGAGGGGAGAAGAGTTGGCATGGTTCCTCTGCGTGCATGCCTGACGGTGTGCCCTAGAGTGGCTCCTGGAGGTCCTGGCCCTGGCTTAGCTTTCCACAGCTCACTCTAAGCCACCTACAACCTCACCAAGAAGAAGAACCTCTCAAGATCCAATCTTCAATTCGCCAATAGCTCAATCTTCTTTAAGACCAAACCCACCCTCTCACCTTCGCCTCCTTGCCTGGGTGACTGCTTCCATCAGTCCCACTAGGTTCAGTGTCTGGATCATTTACCACTGCCCCTTTTCTTCTAGTGTGTTGATAGCGTAAATCGTATGACTGCCTACTCCCCTCAGGATCTTTCTTTTCCATTTTTAAGAGTGCTTTTTTTGGCAATTCCACTTCTGGATATATACCTCCAAACAACTGAAAGCAGGGACTAGAACACCAATGTTTAAAGCAGCATTATTCACGAAAGCCAAAATATAGAGGCAATCCCAGTTTGTCTACAGATGAATGGATAAATAAAGTGTGATATATATATATTAATACATACAATAGTGCATTATTTACATATAAAAAGGAATAAAATTCTGACACATGCTACAACATGGATGACCCCTGAAGACATTTTGCTAAGTGAAGTAAGCCAGTCACAAAAGGACAAATACTGTACGCTTTCACATATGTGGGTTATCTAGAGTATAAAGAATCATACAGATAAAAGATAGGACAGTGGTTGTCAGGGGCTGGGAGGACAGGGAATGGGGGGTTCTTGTACAATGGGTGTGGAATTTCAGTTTGGAAAGATGAAAAAGATGGATGATGATGGTTGCAGAACACGGAGAGCGAACTTAATGTCTTTGAATTACACACTTTAAAAGGATAAATTTTATGTTCTATATATTTTGCCCCAATTATTTTTAATAAGTGTGAAGAGTCTGTATTTGGAAGCAAAGTAACACTAACAAAAAATAAATCAAAATGTCACCTCTTTGGATCACATGTACTGAATGCAATGGGCTTCCCCTCACATTTCACTTCTTGGGCTTCCCCTCACATTTCACTTCCCCATTGTGCCTTGGCAGCTGCCCTCAAGTTGCCAGTGGCTCCTGGAGGCCTGGGAGGCATGACACAGCTCTGGGCATGCGAACATCCCCGCCAGCCCCGGAAGATGCCATCTTTCCCATGTGTTTCTGCTGAGATGATAAGAATTCACAGTGTGACATTCTGAGAAAGAATTACATAAAAGCAATTTTCCTCGGTACTATTTCTGGAACGTGTCTGAGTCACTCCCTGCCTTCTGAAGTGCTTGCATCGCTAATGAAGGATTTCAATGCACAATACAGCAAGAATCCTTCAAAATTCTATTGAGATGGAGAATAAAAAATCTGCTGTTTCATTTTTATGTTCATCCTGCAGGGTTAGAAATGACTAGATGAAAGAATCAAACGCGTATTCACTGGGTGCTTTACTACAAAGCCAACCACCTGGGAAGTACTACCTCAGTGCAGCCAACCACCCCTCCCCCAGGAATAGTTAATGATTCTAAGAGCTTATTGTGCCAGCAATGAGAAAAAGAGTGACTTGCTCCTTAGACGTAGGGCCAGTTTATATTTTGTGCTGACCTGGAAACTGGTATTGACCATGACATTTACAATGACCACTACTGTAACTGCTCTAAGTTTGGAGGACCTCAAAGTTGAAGGTCTCCTAAAACCTCAATTGAAAAGACATTTTATGTAGACGAGTGCTCTAGCCCAAAAGCTTCTCGTGGATGGACTGTTCACAGGATAGTCCATTATCAAAGGATTTGTTCAAATTAAGACTTGCTTTCCTATCTAGCTCTCCGGAGGAATGAAATAAGCATGCATATGAGGCTATTTGGAAAAGTGTAACTCATTACCCACACAGAAAGAATTCTATCAGCCCCCTTTGTAGAGAGGTAACAGACACACGAAGACATCAAAGACACACTAAGACATCAAAGCAAGGTTGCTTTTAGTGGCTTCAAGACCTTCACTTTTCCTCAACTCCTCTCACATTCTAAATCCCCAAAACTCAAGGGACACCCACTTACTTAAAGGAACTGAGATTCCTCAATCTGTTCAGTAAAGAGACACAGACCAAGGCAATTAACCGCAGAGAATTTCTTCCTCCTCCCCCTTCTACAAATGACCCATGTGACAGGTAAGCTCCCTTCCTTAGAAAGCAGCAACGATCCCTTTTGGAAGGGGACTCTGACTTGTGATGAACTCCCCTGACAGTGCCCTGCCTGCTTCCTCCCTGTGTCCAGGTGGTTGCTGTCTGGGTTACTGTTGTCTTACTTGTCCCTCTGGACAGCACTGTCATCAAACAGAACATCATTTCAGGAGTCCTTTCTGCCACTGATGCCTAAGCTAGCTATTCATTTCCTTCCCCTATTTTTATTGACTTCTTGACAGATGCAGCCCAGGCTCTGAGAACTTTAGTGACATGTCCAAGGTCACACAGCTATTTAGTGACATGGTTAGTGGCATAGTATTTTTCTTCTCATCACTCTTTTATCTCTAACTCAGTACCAGGCATATAGTTTGCACTCAAGCTCTATTTGATATAATCAGTGAATGATTTTCATATCTTCCATGGAACTGATCATTCTATTTCTTGACAGGAGGTGGGACAAGGAAGAGAAATGAAAACCACCTTTATTACTCTTCGTTTGGCCAGCAGATGAGAAGACTAGGCACTTGGAGCCGAAGGATCCGAGGGTGCCCTCACTATTCTGAAGGTCACTTTTTCTGTCTTTTGCACATCGAGATGTGGTCACACTTTGTGTAGTTTGTGAATGAACACCATGCCTTGCCCTTAGTTTTACATGGGAAATTATGAACACACACACACGTGCAATGTGTTGGGGAGAGATAGGGCAGAGGCAAAAACATAACAAATGCCTCTCACAGGTAGGGTTGGCTGGTGGTGAAAAAGACCAGGAGTGCGAGCCGAGGGCTGCGATTCCTGCACCACCAAGTCCCTGTGGCAGTCACAGTTGCAGAAGCCATCCTTCCACATTTGCTGGTGAAAATGAAATTGAAGAACAGCAAACTCTCAGTTACTGCTATGAAATTCCAAACCCCGCACATGCTTCAGCAAGGCTGGGAAAAATTGTGTTGCCCTCCAGCACAGTATTTCCCAGCCCTGAGGGCAGGCTCCGCCTGTGAATGGAGCACAGAAAAGCTGCTTCCCTTGTGTGGAGAATGGCCCTGAACAACCTTAAACAGTAAAGCCCACTCAGGGCCAGAATCTCTCTGGAGCCACTGAAGCTGCGGGCAGCTCTGCTTGGCCTTGGACTCTGCTTCAGTGTCTGAACTTGCCAGGGTGACAGATATGGCCTTGGTGGCTTGCTAAAGTTCTGTATGTGGCTGGCAAAGCTTTTGACCATTTCAGAGGCCATGTGCCATTTGAGTGTAGAATGACACTGTGATTTTCAATATAATTTACTATAAACTATACTTCAAAATCCTTTCCAAAGCTTAGCGCATTTAAATGAATAAAATTATTGCCTTCTGTCTTCCTTTGCCAAAGAAAATTACAGAGGGGCCAGTGCTGGTGTGGTCCTATTCTTTCTCTGCCAGATGACAAAGTGCTGTAAGCTTATCACCCAGCTCCTCCGTAAAGGCAGAATCAATGCAGACAGAGGGAAAAGGTGGCCATTGTGACCACTGCCACTTTTCTTATCTCTATATATTGGCTTTTTATTTGAGGCCGGGGGGTCTGAAATCCTCTAAGAGGAGGTGGCAAAATTAAAAGTATGGTAAAAACTTGTTCAGACTTAAAGAAAGCAAAATTACAAGTTGTGGCTTAAATTCTTACAAGGAATGGTATCCAAAGAGCTTATTATTATATTTTCAAGATAGAGTCAAGTCTCACACATAGATATTCAAAACCATTTCTTTCATCTAAAGCTTTACAAACGCAATGTATCAGAGTTAAAATGAAAAGACATCTGAGGAAAGCTTTTCTTCTACTCAGAGAAATGGACAAGACAAAGCTTGTAAGTGGGCTCCACTGGGCGCTCAACCTGGCTGAAATAGCACCAGCAGAGCCTCCCACAGCCTCATCAGCATGTTGACATTCAGTGACTTTTCACACTTCAAAATCTAAGTGACAAGCTTATCTCATCAAAACTACTGCCATCCTCGAAACCAAAAGACCCTTGGCACAGGTGGCTAAGAAGGAAGAAAATGTTTCAAAACCGCAGTGAACATGAGAAAAAATGGAAATCAAAATTAAAAGGATGTTTGAACTTGAATTCATGATTCTTTACAGGCTTTTCTGTCATTCATTCATTCCTGCATCAGGCTGCTAGGGAATTGGGGGCAGCACCAGAGAGCAGACGAGAAAACCAAGGCTGAGATACCCCAGGGCAAGTCTAGGGTTTTGGACAAAATGCCAGACCTTATGGCTGGAAGGAGCACCAGAGCTGCCTCCCTTCTGAATTCTGAGTGGCATCTGAAGATGCTCTGAGACAAGATTCAACACCTCCAGCTGTGGGCCAACTCCAGCTGTGATACTGGAGAAGACTTGAGAGTCCCTTGGACTGCAAGGAGATCAAACCAGTCAATCCTAAAGGAAATTAACCCTGAATAGTCATTAGAAGGACCGATGCTGAAACTCCAATATCTTTGCCACCTGATGTGAAGAGCCAACTCATTAGAAAAGACCCTGATGCTGGGAAAGATTGAAGGCAGGAAGAGAAGGGGACGACAGAGGATGAGATGGTTCATTGGCATCACTGACTCAATGGACATGAGTTTGAGCAAGCTCCAGGAGTTGGTGAAGAACAGGGTCACAAAGAGTTGGACATAACTGAGCGACTGAACAACAACAACAAGCCAAGAATGGTTTTCACATATTTAAATCAAAAGAATATTTTACCACATGCAAAAATTACATGAAAATTAAAATGCTTTGGTGTCCATAAATAAAGCTTCATTGGAACATGGCCCCACTTGTTCCTTTACATATTGTCTGTGGCTGAGTTTTAAAACTACAAGAGCAGAGTTGAGTAGTTGCAACAGAGACTTTACAGCCCCCAGTGTCTAAGATATGTACTATCAGGCCCTTTAAAAAAAGGCTTCGCAGGTGGCACTTCTGGTAAAAAAAGACACCTGCCAGTGCAGGAGACATGAGAGACCCAGGTTCAATCTGGGTCAGGAAGGTCCCCTGGAGGAGGGCATGGCAACTCACTCCAGTATTCTTGCTGGGAGAACTCCATGGACAGAGGAGCCTGGCAAGCCACAGTCCATGGGGTCACAGAGAGTCAGACACGACTGAAGCAACTTAGCATGCCTTTAACGAAAAGTTGCCTATCTCTCTCTAAGATCACTGAAGGAAAGAGTAAAGAGCAGAGAGTATTCTGGGCGCTTCTATCTGGGATCAGGAGGAAAGAGGCTGTTTTCCCCATTAAAGATTCCTTCACCAAGGAGGAGAACCCAGAGGCCAAACTGCTCTTGGATGCTGAGGCCTGAGAGAAACTGCTGTGTCATGGGATTCTGATTCCTCTGGCTGTGTAGCCATTAAAGTCAATGATCTGTGTGTTTTCAGCTCCTGCATTCAAGTTCCTTGGGCCTCCCTATTACCTCGTGGTAAACAGCAGACTGTAATCATATAAATGTGTAATTACATCAGCTAAACACTGAGAAGGGGAAAAGAGGCCAATGAGGCCCCGTTTTGTGGTGTTGGACTGTGTAATCCATCAGACATTCCAAACACACACCCCGGGGGCCAGAACTCTGGACTTGCCTTGTTGATAGAAGGATCTGCCCTAGATGAGCATCACTGGGATTGAAGGATTTAATGTTGCCCTGTTCTTACAATGCTCAGGCTGAGTGTCAGGCAATCTGGGATCTTGGGGTAGTTGGCGTTTCTCCACTGACTGCCCCACAGAGCTTCGCACCCAAGCATGTGGTGCTTCCCAGAGCTCACAGAATGTTGCCCCACTTGGGGGAGAAAGAAGAGAAGACAATGTAGCATTGTTTGCCAACAACAAGTTTGACTCATCCCTTTGTTAAACTGAATCTACAAAGCTGCCGCATCTGTGTAGGCTCTGGAGTCAGCACAATTGGCATTGTTTATGGCCGCATTTGTTGTGGCTGCTTCATGTGCGCAGATTTATCAGGGATAGAGATTTCCATATTAAAGTTCTTCTTCGAGTGCTTGGTGGTTGGTTCTCCAGTTACACAGATCTTTGCCTACCAGGCTCCTGGACTGGACAGCCCAGCCTGGAATAATCTGAGGATGGGGTAGCACATGGGACAGCCAGCGTCTTGAGTCCAAGAATGAACAGGCATCTTGAGGCCGGGGAAGAAGCCAAAGAAGCACGCTGACCCAGTGGACACGTGCTGACATAGTTCTAGCTTACAGCCCTAATTTTTCCAACAAAAAACATTCTAAAAATCTAATCTGCACCTTGGAAATGCTTGAATTCTAAGTCCTAAAGAAAAAAGAGTTCTGGAACTCTTTAGAAAGGAAGGAAGGGAGGGAGGTAGGGAAGGGAGGGAAGGAAGGGTGTGTTGGGTTTCAGGATGTTAGATTGACTGGGGTAAACTATAAGGATGGAAGGGATGACAACAGCCTTTTTGCAGAAAACACATACCTTCTCCCAGTTATTCACACACTAGTCTAGGCACTGCTGTGAAGGGGTTTTATGGCTCAAATTAAGGTCCTTAATCAACTGCCTTTTAAATAAAATTATGTTGGTAGACCTGACTTAACCAGAGTATGCCTTTTAAACAGAGCATGGCATTCCTTGAGCCACATACCAGTAGCACCTGGGTGTTAACTACTCTCCCCTCACGGGCACTTCTGTCCCTCAAACAGCTTCAGCCTGTGCCTGTGGGCTCCAGCTTGCTCTTGCTCTTCACTTCTTAGCTCTATCTGCCCATGGGTTTCCAGCTTCAACAGTCACACAACCCAGTTCCTTGCAGTATCTATCTCCTACTGGTTCTGGGTCTCTGATCGAACTTGACTCATACAGAGAAGAAGTAAGGCTATCCACGCAAATCAGGACGAGATCACATGATATCATCAAGTCCACCAACAAAGTTGTTCTTGATTTTTTTCCAGCTGTACCCCCACCCTTACCTAAAGGATGTGACACTTTTCTGTCTAAACCATGGCTCACTTGAGCCCTGATTTTCAATAAGGGGATTAGTAGGAGACTAGAGCAGAAGACTCAGAGACTGGCATTCACAAAGCCTCTAGAAAGTTCTGCTACCCTCCTCCCACACCCAGGATGAAAATCTCTGCAGCCAAGAGCGTCTGCAAGGTAGGCAAGGGAACTTCGGTTTCTTTTCTTCCCTAGATAACCTGTTCATCTGCAGGTATATCCAGCTGGAAGAATGCCAGAACCTGGCAATGACGGAGCAGCCATACCACTAGATCTGGATTCAGCACAAGCTTTTGCCTGTTCTCCCCACTTCCAGTATCAGAGCAGGAATGATTAGGCCTAACCAGGGTGGGTTTTTTTGTTAGTTGGCATATTCCTCATCTACTCAGTGAATCATCAAGAAAGAATACTTTGGTAATCTGGGTCCTACCACTACTACTGGCCTCAGGGCAGGGTCAGAGAAGTGTATAGTTTTGCGTGGTGGGGTAGGGGTGTGTGTGGCCTTCAGCACTGGTCCATCCTGGGATCCTTGGATTTCCTAGGAAAGGACTCAGAGCACCCCGCAGCGGCAGAAGAGAAAAAAGAAGGGGCGGGGTGAGCAGGGATGGGAAAGAGCCCGATTTCTTTCAGCTCCCCCATTCAATTTCCAGACTTGTATTCAGGGAGTCCTTAGAATCCAGGTGGAAGTCCCCGAGGCTAGAAACGCCTGTGTTTGATTTTATGTTTATGTTGGGCACAGACATATCAACAGGCTCTTAGAAACACAGCTTAGGAGGTCTCTGCTTGCTGTTTACCTCCGAAGTGACCAAGAAGAGGTTGACGTGCAAGTAGTGTGTTTTGAACGATGTGCTAATTTAAAATCTTGAGAAGACACGGTATGCACAGTTCCAATCACAGCTCCTGTGGTTTGGCAGCAGAGCCCTCGGCTGAAGTCAGCATCAGCGAGCAGAGTGTCTGCTCCTCTTCCCATCCCTGCATGTTCGGACCTCAGTGGGCTGCACTTGCTGACCTGCTCAGCCACAGTGCAGAAATGGTATTTTCATGCTTTCTTTATGAACATGATTTCTTTTCTAAAGGAAAAGAAAATACCAGTTCTTGCTAAAGATAAAGATCTTATAAAGGTTCTTTATCTTCAGCAGGAACTATTTCTTAGTTCTTGGAATTGGACTATAGGATAATATCAATTTGGGAACAAATTTTTGGCTAAGACTCTTAATTGGCTGGATCAAGTTTCTGGAAAGTAAAAAAAAAGTTTAAAAAGAAAGAAAGAAAACATTTCAGACAAAGCATTCCCTTGTGTTTAGTTGATTCAAAATCAACTTTATATCAAATGAGGGGAGAGTGAAACTGATCATGTGAATACTATTCCTGAAAAGAAAGGTTTAATTTTTTAAAAACTGGTAAACCAATTAAAATATATTGGTTAACATATAAACACCCACACACATACCCCTCAGGCTCATCAAAAGCCAAAGGAGTCATACATTCACACAACAAGCCTTTTGCCTTTTTGAAAACTAAAACAATTATGACTATTACAGAAGTAATCCCAAACCCTGGTAGTTTCCATGAGGTTTATGAACTTTCCTGTAAAACAGGCTTTGTGTCTGTGATTAATATATTTCTGAACCAAAAGTTGAGACATGATGTCTGACACAGAATTTGCAGGGGGAAGAGAGGATGGTTCCAGGAAATCCTAGACACATGGTTGCTGTAGTAATGCCACATGTATTGATATAATAGCACCAATTTTTATAGTTCTGCAGTTATAAGAACTATATTCTATATATTCCTTACATCCCTCTTCCTCCAAAGGCCTAGAAGATTACTGGTCATGGAACAGGGCTCAGTATGCTTGGATTCTATTTTATGTTTTATAAGATATTTTTACCTTTTGTTTTTCACTTAAAAATCATCAAAAGTATCAACATGAAAGCAAAGAAGCAATTATGACTGTACCTATTTTATTGAAAATACTATTATAAGGACCTACCTATAGGGAACTGTACTGAATACTTGGTAATGACCTAAGTGGGAAAAGAATCTAAAAAAGAGAAGACATATGTATAACTGATACACTTTGCAATACAGCAGAAACTAACACAATATTGTAAAATCAACTGTATGCTAATAAAAAAATTTTAAGTACTATTAAATTCCTCATTCTGCTTTTATAGTCAAAGTGGCAGGATGCCAAAGGTCATACAAATGGGAAATGGCAGAGCCGAGACCCATAAACACTCATTGATTAACGAGTTGACTGATTCAAGAAACTGCTCTTTATTACCTATGTAACTGGCAAAGACAAGAATCAAACTGTGTGCGTAGCTGATGTGGTTAGCTGTGCATTCCCAGCTACCTCTGCAATGAGCATACAAGCTGGAATCCAGCAAAATTAAAAGTTGCTGCTGCTTAAAAGACAGCTGTGAAAATGAAATGAGCATGCATACTTTGAGAAAATATGCACAAAATGCATATCTGATAATGACTGGTACCCAGAATACATAAAGAACTCTCAAAGCTTAATAAGAAAACAAACAGCCTTAATTAAAAATGGGCAAAGGATTTGAAGAAACACTTCATCAAAGAGATGTGGATGGCAAACAGGAACATAAAAAAGACTCTCTAAACTATTAGTCATTAGGGAAATGTACATTAAAATTGCACTGAGATACCACAATAAACCTATTAGAATGTAAACAGACAAATATAAAAGGTGGCATTACCATGGGCTAGTGAGGATGCAGAGCACTGGGAACTCTCATACACTGCCAGTGGGCACAAAAAGGCCCACTTTGGGAAACTCTTCAGCAGTTTCTTAGAAAGTTAAACATAAATTTCCACACAACCCAGCAACACCCATTCTCAGGTATCCTTGCAAAGGAAATTAGAATTGATATTCACATAAAACCATAAAAAATGTTTATAGCATCTTTAATCATTGTCAAAAACTGGAAACAAGCCAACTAGGGGAGAGAGAAATTATGGTACATCTATAAATGGGACTACTACTCAGAAGTAAAAAGGAACAGACTACTGATACATGCAAAACATGGATGAATCTCAAAACAGTGTTTTGAGTGAAAGAAGTGAGATACAAAAGGCTAAATACTGTGGGATTCCATTTTTATGACATTGTTGACAAGAAAAAGATCAATGGTTTCCAGAGAGTACGGTGGAGGGGCAAAATTTATTATAAAGAGGCATGATGGAACTTTTCCTAAGAGCTTTGAAAATATCTATAACTTGACTTTTGTGGAATTACATGACTATATATGTTTTTCAAAACTTACAGAACTATATATGTAAACTGGGAGAGTTTTACTGTATGTAAATGATACCTCAATAAACCTTACATTTTTAAAAAGTGAGAAAAAGTATTTTTTTTTTGCACCAAAACACAGAAAGAAAACAAAAACACAAAGTCCTATTAAGTGACAAGTCAGTTTAACACTAGTTGATGTCTGTAAGATACAAAGAAGGTAAATATCTGGCTCTTTGTATGATTTAGATCATATTTATATAAGTTTTCATATATCTGGAATAAAACCAACTATCCTAAACTGGATTATCAACAAAGAAAATATTTATATAGATGCCAGAGAAGGTGATTTAGGATATAAACTATATACAGTGAGGCTTTCCTCATAGGTCAGTTGGTAAAGAATCTGCCTGCAATGCAGAGACCCAGGTTTGATTCCTAGGTCAGGAAGATCCTCCAGAGAAGGAAATGGCAACCCACTCCAGTATTCTTGCCTGGAGAATTCCACGGACAGAGGATCCTGGCAAGCTACCATCCATGAGATCGCAAGAGTCAGACACGACTGAAACTCCAGTATTCTTGCCTGGAGAATTCCATGGGCAGAGGATCCTGGCAAGCTGCCGTCCATGAGATCACAAGAGTCGGACATGACTGAGCGACTAAACCACCACCATCAGAGTGGACTGAATGGTCGCCCAGCAAGATACGTCCACATCCTAATCCTCAAAACCTATGAATGTTACCTAACATACAAAAGAAGGAATATTACCTTATATGGGAGAAGGTGTGATTAAGCTAATCTTGAGAGGAGGATTATCTGGGTCTGCCTTAAACACAATCACATGTGCCTTTCTAAGGAAGGAGCTGTGCGACACACAGAGGAGAGGCTGTGCGAAGATCGAGGCCACGTGACGACTGGAGTGACGTAGCCACCAGCAGCTTGAAGAGGCAAGAAATGGGTTCTCCCCATGAGCTGCTGGAAGCAACACAGCCCTCTCACCTTGATTTCAGCTTGGTGAAACTGATCTTGGACTCTGACCTCCCAAATTATAAGAGAATAAATTTCTGTTGCTTTAAGCCACCGAGTTCACTGGCTTCTTTTGTTACAGGGGCTATAGGAAATGAATATAAACATCATAATGACTTGGTAATGTAATGGCTGGACACGAATTTGAGCAAACTATGGGTGACTGTGGAGTGCAGAGGAGCCTGGTGCGCTGCAGTCCATAGGGTCACAAAGAGTCAGACACAGCTTATTGACCGAACGACAACAATATAACGACATGAGTACATATGCCCAACTCAGCCACAAGAAGCAGGCCCTACGTGGATTCTTCTTGGATTGTACTGAGCAAGGTACCCTGTGGCTTCGATTGTTCCCTACCCTCACCATCACATCTGGCGGTGAGCCTGCCCAGAGAAAGAAGTAGAACCACAGGGACTACAGTAGAAGCTGCTGCTTGCACACCCATTATCCTTTCTGCCTTTGTCCTTAGTAAGAAACGCCTACACAGTTAGACTCTGCAATAGACAAACCACATTTCCAAACATCCCTTTTAGATACAGGCGGCCAATGAGATTTAAGTAGACGTTATTGGCAAAAGCTGCAGAGAAAGATCTTTAAAAGAAGTTGATTCAATTGAAATGCAAGTACCTTTACTCACCCTGCTTTCCTTCTTCCTGTTGTCTGCAAGGCAGAAGTGATGGATTGAGCTCCAACAGCCATCTCTTGACGGTGAAGTGACCTTGAACACAGAAAGCAAGCACTAAGGATAGAAAAGCAAAAAAGATAAAAGGAGCCTGAGTTCCTAAGGACCATGGAGCTGCTGTACTAGTTCTAGGCTGCTTGCTTCTATTTCACATGAAAGAAATGCAGAAGGGCCTTATTTTGTAAAGCCATTGCTATTTTGAGTCTTTATTAGTAGAAGCCAGAAGCAATTCCTAACTGACTGGAATTAAATAAAGATCTAATTAGCTTTATTAAATAATACTAAAAAGTAGAAAGTTAAAAATGAAAAGTTGTGGATAGCTTGATTTTTCTCCCCTGATTTAGCTCTCTTGAGGACAAATGTGTCAATCTCATAAAAAAAATCCCTATTATCTTAATCTGCTAATCTTTGCTTTTTTCTTTTTCAGTTAAACTGAAAATAAATGAAAATGTACAAAAGACTTATAAGTCACATCACTCTATGTCCCCAAAACTGCATGAAGAAAGTACCCAGCCCTGTTACTTGTTCCAAATCAGGAAAAATTTACTCTAGGAGCCAAATTATTGTTACTAATTCCCATCTTCTTATATTAGTACCCAATGTATGCAAAGAGGCTTCCCAGTGGCACTAGTGGTAAAGAACCCACCTGCCAGTGCACAAGGCATAAGAGATGCAAGCTTGATCCCTGGACAGGAAGACCCCCTGCAGAAGGGCATAGCAGCTCACTCCAGTATTCTTGCCTGGAGAATCCCATGGACAGAGGAGCCTGGCAGGCTAGAGTCCATAGGGTCGCAAAGAGTCGGACACGACAGAAGTGACTTAACCCACACACAGCGTACTCAAAGAGCACCAAAACACTTTCTTACTAAACTATGTAATTTTGCATTTTGTAGAGGCTGGCTGACTTATATGGATTCTAAAAAATTCAGACAATTCTTCTGATCATTAAAAACAGTTAAATCTGCAAGACAGGTAGAGAGATGCAAATTCTAAAATCTTTAAAAAAAGAAAAAAGTAAACTCCCAAATAAGGAGAATTAATAGGGAAAATTGCTGAATGAAGTGATTGAAAGAAAATTTATACAAAAGATACCTAGAATTTAAAAAAATGATTTAAATAAGAATAAGAATGTTTTATAACCTCAGGAGGTTCTTTTATAAGAGGACCAGTGGCCCGAAGGACTGATCACCTGTGGGCCTGAACCTCCCCGGCCTTACTTTATGTTTACAAGAGCCCCATTCACACCACCTTACAAACCCTCCATTTAACCACCTCCCAGGCTGTCGTGGGGGAGCAGTTTGGGGAAACAAGGACTATAAACAGAAACCATAATAAACAAGATCACAAGTCCTGCCAGGTACAGGACGGAGGGCAGAACCGTTCGTCTACACTGGGCTCCTAATCTAATTTTGTGTTTCCTTCACCCCATGTTTCTTAAAAGGCAGGTTTAAACCAGTTCAGGGGGAATCAAGACTGCGAGGTTCTTTCTGGGTGCACTTCCCATTGAAAGGAAGCCCCTGTACACACACAGGCTGAAGCTCCACTGTGCACTGTCCAGTGTCCAGGGCACTTCTGAAACAACTGTAACCCTCATGCGTCTGCTCTGGGTAACAAAATTGAGAGGAACAAGAAGTCACTTCAATTGCACTCTAATTTCAGCTTCCTTATCTGAGGAAAACTGAAAGATCATTCACACCATGGAGAGCACTGACTTTAGTTTGATGGTGTGGGAAGAATGGAGATGTAGGCATCTAAAGCTTTGCACAGGCGCCTCACACGATTCTGTTAAATGACCTTAGCTTTACCGTTAAATGAACTTAACCTCCATGAGCTGCCGTGTCCTCATCAGGAAAATGAGAGTGACACTACATTTATCCCAGGATCAGGTGAAAAACAACAGCCACAGATGTTCAGTAAATGTTGATTTATTTTCCCCTTCTTCCACACAGTATCATAGCCCCAGGCTGGCAGCCTACAAGCCAAAGCTGGCCTATAGACATGATTTTGCTGCAAATTGTGGGTTGTTTTCATTCTGATTCTTTTTTAATTTTAGGAAGACATTACAATTAAATATTTTTCTAAAACTGCAATTTCGGTTTATCTTGAAACACTGGGATGGCAACAGTGGGCCCTATTTCTGCACGGCCACATGACTGTTAGAGTTGATTGTTTAGACAAGGCACGTGCTATCCAGCTCATCAGCTTCCTAACCCAGCCATATTCATTCCCTTGAGTTAAATGCCTGACCTTATAGGCATCTGAATTTGCCAAATCTGCTAGCAATCACATGGGGGTCCGCTCGTATCACCATCTTTTCTTCCCTCCACCACATCACATCTTCCAGTACTGAAGCTAAACATGCCATTTGGGATAATTCTAATGTTGGAGCAAGAGACCGAAAGTGAAATTGAAAGGTTAATCAACAAGTCACAGGAAATCAAGTCATGGGGGAGGAGGTTGAATGACACACAGAGACACATACAAACGAACAAACAGATACACACGTACATTGTGTAAGCCCATGATTGATTGACTATATTCAGTTAGGTTCATTTGTTTCCCTATGGAACTCAGTGAAATGAGTGGGCATAAACAAAGTATAAATCATGCACTTTAATTCTACAAGCGTTAATGTTTAAATGTACTTTTTAATTCTAATTTGAGTCAGCTTACAGTTACACATATAATCAAACATATTTAATTATCAAAAAAAAATTAGAACAAACTGTTAGGAGAGCATGGAGGAATAAGCACTCATATTACAGATCAGAGTATGAAATGTTACAATCCCTACAAAGGAGAATTTGCAAATATCTAACACAAGCCTAGATGAATTTACCATTTAGACCTTAAAAAAATCCACTTCCAGGAATATATATTGAAGATGCAAAAGTGTATTAATTATCTATTGCTGCATCACAAATACAGCTACTAATCATCTTGGTTTGTCCAGGACTGTGGATTTTACTGAAACTCATAATTTTCAGTACTCAAACTAGAACGATCCCAGGCAAACTCAGACTATTGGTCATCCTAGTAACAAATTGCCCTAAAATTTAGAGAACATATTCAGTAAGCTTGTCAGTGGTCTTGGCAATGATTTATCTGACACCAAACACAAAAATAAACAAGTGGTAATACATCAAACCAAAAAGTTTCTCCACAGCAAAGGAAATCATCGACAAATTGAAAAGACAACCTACTGAATAAGAGAAAACATCTGCAAATTATATGTCTGACAAGAGGTTAATATTCAAGATATTGTATATTCAAAATATCCTCATACAATATTCAAAATATTGTGTGAGAAATTCATACAACTCAACAGCAAAAAAGCAAACAATCCAATTTTAAAATAAGCAGAAGATCCAACTACTAATAGATATTTTTCAAAACAAGACATACAGATGGCCAACAGGTACATAAAAAGATGCTCAGCATCACTAACCATCAGGGAAATGCACGTCAAAATCACAGTAAAATATCTATCACCTTATACCTGTTAGAATGGTTATTATCAAAAAGACAAAAAATAATAAGCACTGGTGAGAACACAGGAAAAACGGAACCCTCGTGTACTGTTGGTGGGAATATAAATTGGTACAGCCACTTTGGGAAACAGTATGGAAGTCATCAGAAACTTAAACACAGAAGTAGCATACGACCCAGCAATTCCACTTCTGGGTATTTATCTGAAGAAAACAAAAACACTAACTTGAAAAGATATATGCGTCCTCATGTTCATTGCAACACTGGTTAAAACAGGAAGCAACCTAAGTGTCCACCAGCGAATGAAGGGATAAAGAAAATGCCACACACACGCACGCGCACACAGAAATATTATCCAACCACAAAGAAAGAAGGAAGTTTCGCTATTTGCAACAAAATGGATGGGCGTCAGGGGTATTATGCTATTTCTATGTGAAATAAGTCAGGTAAGGAAAGACAAATATCGTAAGCACTCACTAACACATATAATCTAGAAAACAACCATAAACCAAGCTCACAGATATAGAAAACAGATTGGCGGCCGCCAGAGGTGGAAGACTGGGAAGAGGGGAGAAACGGGTAAAGGGGGCTAAAATATGCAAATGCTCAGCTATAAGAATATAAGTGAGGGGATGTAAAGTCCAGCATAGTGACGACAGTTAAAAATACTGTATTACATATTTGAAATTTGCTAAGAGAAAAAGATATTAAAAGTTCTCATTATGACAATAAAAACACTATGTGTGGTGATGGATATTAACTAGACTTATTGTGGTTATTATTTGGCAATGTATACAAATAACAAGTCATTATGTTGTACACCTGAAACTAATATAATGTTATATACCAATTATTTCTCAATTCTATAAAAAAATTTTAAAACCTTAAAATGCCAAGACTAGAACAGGCAAACTGAGATTGTCATCCCAGTAACAACAGGTACACACTGCTATATTAAAATGGATAACCAACAAGACCTACTGTATAATACAGGGAACTCTGATCAATATTATGTAACCACCTAAATGGGAAAAGAATTTGAAAAAGAATAAATATGCGTATAAGTGAATCACTCTGTGTAAACCTGAAACTAATACAACATTGTTAGTCAACTATAGTCCAGTATAAAATAAAAGAGTTAAAAAATGCTGTAAAATTTGGCAGCTTAAAATAATACACATTTATTTCTCTCACAACTTCTGGGAGTCAGGAGTCCAGACAAGGCTCAGCTGAACTTGTGCTTCACGGCGTCTCACAAGGCTGCATTCAAGTGTCAAAGAGGGCTAGGGCTTCACGTGAAAGCTCAACCAGGGGAGGAGCTGCATCCAAGCTTATTTACAAGGTTGTTGCAGGAGTCGGTTCCATGGGGCTGTTGGAAGGCTACCCTCAGTTATTCTCTGTCTGTAGGTTGGAGGTCACCCTCAGTTCTTGCCATGTGGGTCTCCCCAACATAGCAATTTGCTTCATCAAAGCCAAAAAAGAGAATTTTCCAGAGAGGCGGAAGTAACAATTTTGGTAACCTAGTCCTCGGAGTGATAGCCCTTCCATATTGCCATCTTCTTTGGTTAGAAGAAACTTACACAAACTACTGCACAATTGCACTCATTTCAAACGCTAGCAAAATAAGAGAGTTCCAGAAAATCATCTACTTCTGCTTTATTGACTACACCAAAGCCTTTGACTGTGTGGGTCACAACAAACTGTGGAAAATTCTTCAAGAGATGGGAATACCAGACCATCTGACCTGCCTCCTGAGAAATCTGTATACAGGTCAAGAAGCAACAGTTAGAACTGGACATGGAACAACAGACTGGTTCCAAATAGGAAAAGGAGTAAGTCAAGCCTGTATATTGTCAACCTGTTTACTTAACTGATATGCAGAGTACATTATGGGAAACGCCCGGCTGGATGAAGAACAAGCTGGAATCAAGATTGCCGGGGGAAATATCAATAACCTCAGATATGCAGATGTGAGAGTTAGACTATAAAGAAAGCTGAGCACCAAAGAATTGATGCTTTTGAACTGTGGTGTTGGAGAAGACTCTTAAGAGTCCCTTGGACTGCAAAGAGATCAAACCAGTCCATCCTAAAGGAAATTAGTCCTGAATACTCATTGGAAGGACTGATGCTGAAGCTGAAACTCCAATACTTTGGCCACCTGATTGGAAGAACTGACTCACTGGAAAAGACCTTGATGCTGGGAAAGATTGAAGGTGGGAGGAGAAGGGGACGACAGAGGATGAGATGGTTGGATGGCATCACTGACCTGATGGACATGAGTTTGAGTAAGCTCCAGGAGTTGGTGATGGACAGGGAGGCCTGGCTTGCTGCAGTCCATGGGGTCGCAAAGAGTCAGACACGACTGAGCGGCTGAACTGAACTTGCGCAAGGGGAGTGGCTTCCACAACGTCAGAAGGTAGAAATCACCTGGGGCCAGCAGACTGTCTGAGCCCAGGCCTGGGCGCATCAGATACATGTGTGTCCTATTTCAAACCCTCGCAACCCCCACCTCTTATTCAAGCCCCTGCTGCAGCAAAGCCTCAAGTCTTGATTAGCCTTGCACAGGTGCCACCTGGCAGGGCTTTGCTCCTAGCCTGTGATGATGTCTGATACAGACCATGGTATTCCACGGGGTAGCAATGGATGGACAGCAGTAGAGTGTTTCTTGAGCTCTATATATAAGAAAAAAATAATAAAAGCTTAAGAGCTAGAGGAAAGAAAGCTGAAATTAGATGCTATAATGGAAAAAAAATAAGGCCCTCTGCCTGGCTCCCAGGTAAGTTCATTCATAGGCCCAGAGCCCACTGACTGAAGGTGAGGTTGCATCTCCTTGAAGAGGAGCCCTGGCAGTCCATGACAAGTATAAACAATGAGCTTTCCCTCAGTCTTTCTCCAAAGTGACCTAGGGACACTTACCAGAGTACTGTGTACTGGGGAAAGGGAAACACAGAGTTGCTTCAACCTTAGCCTGCTGTGAGAAATCATAAATGCCAGTTACTACCGTTTGTCTGATTAAAGAAGTACAGAGGACAGGTGATAATTGAAAGTCCCACCCTGGTCCAAGTCACAGTGAAATCCATACTTATTTCTCCAGTAATTGAGTCTATAATTGGGACAGGTAAACTTAGAAAATGGAAACCCCTAATATCAGCTCCCTGAATTTTGACGTTAGAATTTTAGGGTCATGTAGAAGGCCATTGTGACTTTTTACAGTTCTAACAGCTGTAGGTGATAGGGACACGCAAAGCAAAATTAGATACCACCCATTTTCTTCCCGGAAGAAGGCAACGGCACCCCACTCCAGTACTCTTGCCTGGAGAATCCCATGGACAGAGGAGCCTGGTAGGCTGCAGTCCATGGGCTCACTAAGAGTCAGACAAGACTGAGCGACTTCCCTTTCACTTTTCACTTTCATGCATTGGAGAAGGAAATGGCAACCCACTCCAGTGTTCTTGCCTGGAGAATCCCAGGGACGGGGGAGCCAGGTGGGCTGCCGTCTCTGGAGTCGCACAGAGTCGGACACAACTGAAGCAACTTAGCAGCAGCAGCAGCATTTTCTTCCCAGGTGTCATTTGAGGGGGGATGAAAAGTGCTGAAGGCAGAATGAGCCCCAGGGGTGATGTGTGGCATACGGGGCACCCAGGTATTCTCTCCACCCGCTACTTTGCTTCTGTAAAAGGTACTCACCCTGAAGGGAGCCACACAGAAACAGGAAGTCAGTTATACCCTCTCTATCACCCATCAGAGGATCTTCTTGGCCTTGCCTAGACACTTATATGATAATCACAGGCCCCCACTGGTCTTCTCAGAGTAGTGTAGGGCAGGTCCACAGGTCGCCAGCAGGACGGCACCAGGGGTCCCCCTGGGTGGAAGTCTGTGCGTCAGCCTGCACAGTCCTTCCGCGCTAGCTTTTGCTCAGGTGCGAGGGTGAGAGCCACACTGGCAGGTGTGGGAGCTAACCTGGCTGAGTATCTTCACTCCTCAAAGGAGCCTCTCCTGTAACAACTCCCTGGACGTGGCTTTCATTCCCTCCAGGGATACCTATAAAAGTCACCACACCCAGGGAGGCCTCAAGAACCGTGTCCTTAGCAGAAATGCACAGTCTTTCATAGCTCTTCCCAGCCCAAACATAACTCACCAATCAGGGTTGTTTTTATCATCCGCAGTGTTACTTGGAAATACAGTTTGCCTTTTACCCTTAAGAGGTAGCCAGAGTAACGGCAGTGTGTGTGTGTGTGTGCGTGCGTGCACACACGCTCTTAGTCATGCCCAACTGTTTGTGACCCTATGACTGTGGCCCACCAGGCTCCTCTGTAAATGGGATTTTCCATGCAAGAATACAGGAGTGGGTTGCCATTTCCTTCTCCAGGGGATCTTCCCGACCCAGTGATCGAACCAGAGTCTCCTAAATCGGCAGGTGGGTTCTTTACCACTGAGCCACCTGGGAAGCCCAACATAGCTGTACAGCTACCCAAAGGACAAGTTCTCATGTAGAAGGGAAAGCTTTGTTTACCCCTTACTTTAGCCACCCTGGCTAAAAAGCAGACTCTACAAATTCTGTCCTTTCTTCAGGACGGAGCTACCATAGCTGCAGGGGTGTTTCAAAGTCTTTGGGGAGCTGCACAGAAAGACATGGGTGGATGGAGAGGAATTCCAGAACCAGCTTTATCTCCTCCTCTGTTTTTGGTTTAAAAAAAAAAAAAAAAAACAAGCCCTATTTGAAGTTATGAGGCTGATGTTCTTAACTGTTCAAATAGGGAGGCCGTGGTGGCAAACAATGCAGACAAATCCCTTAGGGCTTCATCTGACGCCAGAGATTGAGGTGCTTGGACCTACTAAAGCAGAGTGTAAATGCCACCCTCTTTCCACTGTGTCCTTAAAATCAGGCAGGACAGTCTTACCCAGATTGATCAGATTGTCTTCCCAGTGAGAGTGCGGGCCTCAGGAACAAGATTCTGTTCAACTTTGCTAAAAGGATCACTGACTCTTTTCTCCCACTTTGAGTTACATTAAGAAGAGGTCTTCCTCTCTCCTCTTGTTTGATGGATGCCATCCCCCAGGAGATGAGAGGAGACCAGGAACTCACTCTGCACATACATACTTCCAACTTTACAGGAGCCTGCTTTGTTGATTTCAAGAAACTGAATGTCCATGCGAAAAGTTTTGCCCTGAAAGAAGACCTCACCTCTTCCCGAGGCTATGCAGCAAGCGAACCCTCTAGGGAGATGCGTGTTCATCTCCAGGGCCTGCTCTGTCCTCCTTATAGCCAAACTCACCCTTACAGCTTGTGGACTGGCACCAGCCCCATGGAGAAAACTCAGCTCTTTTCTCCCTCCGCAAGTCCAATATGCTTCTTTAATGAGTCTGGTGGTGCTTCGGTCAAGTGTCCAGACAGACAAGAACAGACTTGGAGGGGATCGGGGGGATGGGGAGATGAGGGCAGATGACCTGGCATCTGTGGGAGAAGGAGAGCTGTGCGGTGATTCCTTAATGAATTTATTTAAGGGCGGAGGTGGGGGAGATGAAATATAGGGCAGCCTGAGAGGACAGAGGGGGAGAACGAGAGAAAGAGAGCAGATGTTGTGAAAGATAGTCTTTCATGTTTCCTCCGCACTGGCAATCTGCAGATGTATGTTGGCAGGGCTACAGTCAGAGAACAGAGGGAGGCTGGAGTTTACACATCTGGAAATCATTTGGCAGGGGGCAGAGTTCAAACGCTTTCTGCCTCAGCCGCTCGCAGACCTTCCTTGCGGCGTGGGCTGTGGCTGGGTGAGGGGCCACCATGCACAGAGTCCCTCCAGCCTCACTCTGGGCGGAAGCCCCACCTAAGCCGGTGGGGTTTGCCTCTGTATGGGTTCAGTCACGCGGAAAAGTTGAAATGCTGATAAAAAGAGAGAACGGGACGGGGGGAAGGACAGGAGCAAAGCGGAGAATGCACCACAACGGAGAGAAGCCTGGCTGGAAATCAAGAAACAAAATGTACTTGGACCTAATCCAGAGCGTGAGTTAACTGGAGAGCAAAGAACACCATTCAGCGGAGGGAAGCAAAAAAAAAAAAAAAAAAAAGACTCCTCTGCTGCATAGTAACACCCAAGGATCATGCTCAAGCCACATTTACTTTTCTCAGAAATCCCTGTCCATGTTGCCTTCACTGGTTTCAGGAATGCAGAGGGCCTTCTTGATCCTGAGGGAATTGCTCCCTTTGGAAGGATTTATGGAGTTCTGCAAGGAGACAGCAGGGTCTCCCAGGACCGGTTCATCATCCCACTGACCCAAAGCCTCTGCTGCCACTGGGAGACGGGGCCCTCCCTCCCAAAAGGGGCAAGGTCAGCTCGGGTGTTTAGCTTCCCTCTGAGGAGAAACACATCCCTGGTGAACTTGTGTCCCAGCTCAAAGATCCTGCCACGCTCAACTGAGTAGACACGCTGGCTGCAGCTGCTGGCCGGCGAGGCGCGGGGGCCACGTGTTCTGTGTGGGAGGTGAACGCACAGGGAGTGGTTGTGAGTTAAAGGCACACGGGCTCACCCAGGTCGGGTGATACGGTCCAGGACCTCAGAAAGATCAGGGTCCATCTGGGGAGAGAACAGAGCGCATGAAAAGATGAATTACAAAATACAACTGAACGGAATAAAAGGCCAAATGTGAGATCAAACACACTCTGATGGATCGCTTCATAACCCCCACCCCACCCCAAAGCTGCTTAACTTCCGATCCGCTCTACCTCACTGGAAGCTTCCGCCTTCCCTGAGGCTGCCCGTGCCATGAACGGTCGTTACTCCCCCTCAGCTCGTGTCCGGTGTGGCCGAAGGTCCTGCTAATTTATGCCTTCACATCTTTTGCACGCGTCCATCACCCTCAGCATCTCTAGCCTGAATCAGTCTCGCTGCTGCTGATCTGATCCCCCAGACCCACGCTCCGGGTTCTCGGTCTGAAGGGAAATCTGAGTGTGCCACTCCTCTAAATGGTTCAGCAGTCTTCCACAGCTTTCAGGATAAAGCTCAGCCTGCAAAGCATGACACACAAAACCGTCATGACCTGGCTTTTGTCCACGTTCGGAACCTCATCTTCAGCGGTGCACTCAGAAATGTTTAACAACCAAGGCCTCCAGACACACCATGTGTCATCTCACACGACACACTCCCCCTGAGCAATGAAGCTCCTCCAACTCCCTGGCCATAACCATGTCTCTCCCTTACCTGGGCCTCTGCACATCTTTCTCTGCCCAGAAAGACCTTCCTTCTGCCTCTCCCCCATGCTCACACCCCTCAACCCACCCCTGCCAACCATCATCCTTCCAGACCTGGTTTCCACCAGGAAGTCAGCCCTTAGCAGTCATGTCTGACTCTTTGCCACCCCATGGACTATACAGTCCATGGGATTCTCCAGGCTGGAATACTGGAGGGGGTAGCCTTTCCCCTCTCCAGGGGATCTTCCCGACCTAGGGATTGAATCCAGGTCTCCCACATTGCAGGCAGATTCTTTACCAGCTGAGCCACAAGGGAAGCTCCTTAGCAAGCACTGCTGCTGCTGCTGCTAAGTTGCTTCAGTCGTGTCCGACTCTGTGTGACCCCATAGACAGCAGCCCACCAGGCTCCCCCGTCCCTGGGATTCTCCAGGCAAGAACACTGGAGTGGATTGCCATTTCCTTCTCCAATGCATGCAAGTGAAAAGTCAAAGTGAAGTCGCTCAGTGGTGTCCGACTCTAGCGACCCCATGGACTGCAGCCTACCAGGCTCCTCTGTCCATGGGATTTTCTAGGCAAAAGTACTGGAGTGGGGTGCCATTGCCTTCTCCATAGCAAGCACAGGGGCCACCAAATGCTGCCTTGTAACTGTGCAGGCGGGGCTGTTGCTATATCAGGCACCTTTGAGGACAGAACTATTTTTATGTTTCAATCCACATTGCCTCCCACACTTTCTGGAACATAGTAGGTTTTCAGTAGTCACTGAAATACAGAATATAAACACTGCTAGTTTTTAACTTACTACTTACACTCTACCCTCAAGATTCAAGGTTGTGAATGAATGCTATAAGCCTTTTCCACAAACACAGAGCTCTGGGAAGTACAGAAGTCAGAGTGGCCAGAGAAGACTTCTCGGAGTAGAGCTGCCATAATCAGCAAATTAAAATACAGGATGCCCAGTGAAATTTGACTTTTAGGTAAGTGATGATTTTTTTTTTTTTTGTAAGTAGTTCTTATGCAACATTTGCGAAATTACTTATAGTAAACAAATATCCATTCACCTGAAATGCATGTTGAACTGGGCGTCCTGTATTTTATCTGGTAACCCTACCTTTGAAGAGGCTGCCTTTGAGCAAGAGCTTGATGGATGACTCAGATTTAGAAAGGGCAAGAGAAGGGGGACTGGTTTTTCTCACTGGAGACTAGTGGGAGGGGAGATGAGCCAAGTCCATGGAGACCAGGACCTGCAAGGAATTTTCACATTGGTCTTGTTAGAGCATGAAGTTGGTGCTCACAAACAATGAGAGGCTGGAAAGGAGGAGAATGTTGAAATGGAAGTGGAAGTGATCAGAGAGAGAGGGCCACTGCCATTCTTTAGACGTTTGTTCAGTTTAAAAGTCCTGAACTGGCCCAGAGGCGACTGGAAAAAAGGACAGGAAGAAAGGGCAGATTTCTAAGTGTGCTGGGGGATGGAAAGGAGAGCTGAGGAATCTACAAAGACTTAAGACTCAAGAGGAGAAGCCAGATTAGAAGGGGCAGGCAAGGGAGGATGAGCTTCATTTAGACCAAACGGTACTGATGGGAAAGCAGGACCCACAAGGAGGACTGAACACCAAGTAGGAGATGAGATGCTAGGGCCTTCCCATGACAGTGGTCATGGAGTGTCCCTACATACCAACAGGGATGGTCTGCAAGGGTTCTCAGTCACGTACATGCTCCACGTACATGACAGAGGAGGATTTGTGGGACTATCATCCCACAGATTTGTGGGACTAAAGTCCCACACTGCCAAGGCAGTGTGACAGACCACTGATATGCTCCTGTGTTCCATGACTCCTCCTCATTCCAGGCCTTCTCAAGAGTCCACCAGCCCACTCGAGAGATGTCTCACTCTTCTGTTTCATGAAGGAATGATTGATGCAGTTCACTGCAAGACATTCAAAGATGTAAAAGGGCATTTCCCCACTGCTACTGCTGCTAAGTCGCTTCAGTCATGTCCAACTCTGTGCGACCCCATAGATGGCAGCACGCCAGGCTCCCCCATCCCTGGGATTCTCCAGGCAAGAACACTGGAGTGGGTTGCATTTCCTTCTCCAATGCATGAAAGTGAAAAGTCAAAGTGAAGTCGCTCAGTTGTGTCTGACTCCTAGTGACCCCATGGACTGCAGCCTACCAGGCTCCTCTGTCCATGGGATTTTCCAGGCAAGAGGACTGGAGTGGGGTGCCATTGCCTTCTCTGATTTCCCCACTAAGTTACCTAAATGTAAAGTCCAAATTTAATACACTTCAAATCTTTGCCTGACCAGAGCAAATTGTTTATCTATGTGAAATTGGCAAAGGGCCAGTCTGTGGATATGAAAATACTTTGAAAATTATACTGTACTATACAAACCTAAGGATATTATTCATATAAATGGAGTATCTATAAGATAACAGACAATAATCACCCAGATATCCAAAATTATGCTTGCGTATTATTAGATGTTTGGATATTTCAAGATGTCAAATTCAGTCCTTTCCCTAATATTACCCATGTCCTTCTTGTCTTATTTTTACATAGTACTTATCACCATCTATCATACCCTATATCCAGTTCAGTTCAGATGCTCAGTCATGTCTGCCTTTTTGTGACCCCATGGACTGCAGCACGCCAGGCTTCCCTGCCCATCATCAACTCCTGGAGCTTGCTCAGACTCCTGTCTGTTGAGTTGGTGATGCCATCCAACCATCTCATCCTCTGTCGTTCCCTTCTCCTTGTGCCTTCAATCTTTCCCAGCATCAGGGTCTTTTCTAATGAGTCAGTTCTTCGCATCAGGTGGCCAAAGTATTGGAGTTTCAGCTTCAACATCAGTCTTTCCAATGAATATTCAGGCCTGATTTCCTTTAGGATTGATTGGTTTAATCTCCTTGCTGTCCAAGGGACTCTCAAGAGTTTTCTCCAACACCACAGTTCAAAAGCATCAATTCTTCCACGCTCAGCTTTATTTATGGTCCAACTCTCACATCCATACGTGACTGCTAGAAAAACCATAGCTTTGACTATATCTATTCCCCATATGGAATACCTTATTTTGTGTTTTCCCTGATCACCCACAAGGCTGCATGAGCATTGAGGGCAAAAATTTATATCTCTTTTGTTGATGGCTACACTTCTCCATGCCCAAAGCAAAGCTTATTTCTGACTGAGTGAATTCACTTTAGTTTTCTAAGGGATGATTCAGTCAGTCAGTCAGTACAGTCGCTCAGTCATGTCCGACTCTTTTCGACCCCATGAATCACAGCACGCCAGGCCTCCCTGTCCATCACCAACTCCCAGAGTTCACTCAGACTCACGTCCATTGAGTCAGTGAGGCCATCCAGCCATCTCATCCTCTGTCACCCCCTTCTCCTCCTGCCCCCAATCCCTCCCAGCATCAGAGTCTTTTCCAATGAGTCAACTCTTCACATGAGGTGGCCAGAGTACTGGAGTTTCAGCTTCAGCATCATTCCCTCCAAAGAAATCCTAGGGCTGATCTCCTTCAGAATGGACTGGTTGGATCTCCTTGCAGTCCAAGGGACTCTCAAGAGTCTTCTCCAACACAGTTCAAAAGCATCAATTCTTTGGCACTCAGCTTTCTTCACAGTCCAACTCTCACATTCATACATGACCACTGGAAAAACCATAGTCTTGACTAGATGGACCTTTGTTGGCAAAGTAATGTCTCTGCTTTTCAATATGCTATCTAGGTTGGTCATAACTATCCTTCCAAGGAGTAAGAGTCTTTTAATTTCATGACTGCAGTCACCATCTGCAGTGATTTTGGAGCCAAAAAAATAAAGTCTGACACTGTTTCCACTGTTTCCCCCTCTATTTCCCATGAAGTGATGGGACCGGATGCCATGATCTTCGTTTTCTGAATGTTGAGCTTTAAGCCAACTTTTTCACTCTCCTCTTTCACCTTCATCTAGAGGCTTTTTAGTTCCTCTTCACTTTCTGCCATGAGGGTGGTGTCATCTGCATATCTGAGGTTATTGATATTTCTCCCGGCAATCTTGATTCCAGTTTGTGCTTCTTCCAGCCCAGCATTTCTCATGATGTACTCTGCATATAAGTTAAATAAGCAGGGTGACAATATACAGCCTTGACATACTCCTTTTCCTATTTGGAACCAGTCTGTTGTTCCATGTCCAGTTCTAACTGTTGCTTCCTGACCTGCATACAGATTTCTCAAGAACCAGGTCAGGTGGTCTGATATTCCCATCTCTTTCAGAATTTTCCACAGTTTATTGTGATCCACACAGTCAAAGGCTTTGGCACAGTCATTAAAGCAGAAATAGATGTTTTTCTGGAACTCTCTTGCTTTTTCAATGATCCAGCGGATGTTGGCAATTTGGTCTCTGGTTCCTCTGCCTTTTCTAAAACCAGCTTGAACATCTGGGAGTTCACGGTTCATGTACTGCTGAAGCCTGGCTTGGAGAATTTTAAGCATTACTTTACTAGTATGTGAGATGAGTGCAATTGTGCAGCAGTTTGAGCATTCTTTGGCATTGCCTTTCTGTGGGATTAGAATGAAAACTGCCCTTTTCCAGTCCTGTGGCCACTGCTGAGTTTTCCAAATTTGCTGGCATATTGAGTGCAGCACTTTCACAGCATCCTCATATATCTTGATTGCTAGGAAGTATCCTAAAGGCAAACATGAAAGAAATATCCAAATTACAATATCCATTGTTCTACAACTGGGTATCGAACAGTCATGCGAAGTCACTAGGACTGCCATGTAAACTTGATTGTCCTAAAAATAAGACACATGTAGACCAATGCTAAGTTCTCCCTGGTAGCAGACACTATAGGCATCTCAGGTGACCCACAAGAGTTAATTTCCCTCCCTTAGTATGGATCTTGCTAAGCTCAGCTGTTTGATAGCTCTTCTTATGTCCCTAGATGCCTCAGGTCCTCCCACACCCCTGCTGAGGACTGACTCAACAAAGGCCCCATGTGGACTGTGCCTTTCCCTCTCTTCCTAGGACAGTGTGTTTGTCCCAATCTGGAGAAGAGAGCCACATTTTAATTCCAATCCCAGAGCTCTCCGTGTCTACCTGAGCCTATGGTTCTTCTTGCACAGTTCATTCCCCTGCTGTTGGTAGCAATCCTAACCATCTTGGAGTGATGACTGGACACCACCTTGCACATGGTGTTCTGCAGAGTAAATGCAAGAAAAAGGATCCCTGCTCAGCTTCCCAGCATGAACTGGCATCCCTGACGTAGACAAACACACACAAAAATACACCACAGCTGAGGCTCAGATGAGCCTTGAAAGGCATCCAGCTGCACTCTTAAACCCAGCTGGTATGTGTCCTGGTTAAATAACGGAACAGACTGGCAAGTCTCAGAGAGCTCAGTGCTGAAGTCCAGAAGGCTGTCATGTCTGTGTGTGTTTGGCATCCCTGGGAGGCAGGAGGATGGCGGGGAGAAAGATTCAGTAGCAAGATGTTAAGGAAGCTGGAGGTGTCGTAACTAAGAAAGACCCTACTAAATAGCTGACTCCTTCTTGGAGTCTAGTTTTAAGGAGACGGGTGGAAATCAGCAGTGAGAGGTGGGCCACGAGGCCCACAGGGGGCATACTGGAGAATCATGGCTGGGATGTCTGAATCCCAACAGGTCATGGAGGAAACCTCATGCACCGCTCACCACTCCCTCCGCCCTCTACGCTGTCTGCTGTCATGCGTGGAGCAACCGACCACCCACAAACAGCCAAAGAGGAGGTGCCCCTGCTGTTTCCTCTGACCTTGGGGGACTGTCTCCTGCAAGCTCTCCTCTTCCTCTGGAAAGTCATGCCGCTCCACAGAGCCCAAGAACCCTTTGTCCTTCCATCCTGTCCTCAGCAGATTCATGCGGTGTTCCTTAGCCTCCTAATTACTGCCAGACATGAAGCTGATGGGCTGGCCTTTATAGACACTATTACTGCCAGATCCTCTTCCCTTCACTGTCTGGAAGCCTGTCTCTATTTAAGCTCTAATCCTTTTTGCCATTTTTGACCTAGTTCCCATTATTTTATATTTTTCCATATTAAGTTAAATAAGCCACTTGTCATTCTGCATATATCTTATTGAATCCAGCTCTTCTTTTGTGACTCAAATGAATGCCTAATGGAAAAAAAAAAAAAAACAACCCTGCACTGGCCAGTTCCTGGGATTGATCCACTTTCTTAACTTCCAGCATAAAGGACTAGATGGAAAGTCCCTTTAAAAATGCTGGTGATATTCCTTAACTGGGTAAAGAGAGACCGTAACTCACTACTGTCCTGCCTGCAGTCTTCAGATGGACGAGTATGTTTAAATACATCAAAAATGTTTAAAGAGCGTGGATGAAGCACCCCTTAGAACTGGGATATCCACCATTCCTCGACGAAAAACTGATAGCAGTGGATGAATGTGTTTCACAGATAAGGAGAAAGAAGAAAGTGAGCAAGAGAAGAAAAGGAGAGTGAGCAATCAAAAGCACAACGACAGACAACTCACCTGAGGCATCACCGACCCTCCCTCCGCATCTTAAGCCCCATGTGACTGTATGTGAAGCCGAGCAAAAGCCGAAAAGGCTCCACTTTAGAAAATATTATTTCTTGAAACATGCATGCCATGACCACAGGTCTGAACAAAAACACCTTTCCTCTCATGACAAACAATCCCCAGACTGGCGCCCGCCCTCTTCCTAGCATGCTTCAGAAGGAATTACATGCGCTGTGCTTGTACCACAAACTCTTTGCACCAAACCAGACTTTTCAAGGCGCTCTCTGTTGCTTGAATATGCTCTATCTTGTTTGCCCATCATTTAGGGAAACATTAAGACTACTTAGTGGTGTTTTCATGTGCTATTCTTAGTCTATTTTTCTCCTCCAAAATCAAGTACTTTCACAGCTGACCAACTGAAACTGAAGAGCACGTGGAACCCTCAGAGATCGCACCCAGAAACAGTAATGGCCAGGTGGTTTTATAATTTTGGCAAGGAGCGCTGACTGCCTTGCCCTGACTGGTGGCAACCTGCCTCGCACAATCCAGAGACCGTGTCAGGGACAGGTGAAAAATAAGAAAGAAAATTTACTGGTTTTGACCCTCCAAGAAGAGGAGCTGATGCTTATTTTTTTCAATTCTCATTGAATTGTAGAATCAATCCTTTCTATTTTGAAAGAGCAGTTTTCATTATTGATAAAATACCAACTGTAAAAAGTAAAGTGCGTTAACTCTGACAAAAATATGGTATGCACTTTTCAATGCATTACTTTAACACAACCATCTTTCAGCTTGGTATTATTATGATGTACATTTTATAAGAGGAAGACTGAGATTTAATTAGGTAACCAGTATCAATGGACACTTAGTGGATATGCACAGGTTCAGTTGAACTCAGAGAACATGATCTTGGCTACAATACTTTAAAATACTTTCATGATGGAAATGTTTTTAAATTAGATATGTAAAAAGGAGAGCAAAAACAATTTTCACCACACTCAGAGACAACTTGATAAACAAACTTTGTACATACATCTCCAATTTAAAAAAAAAAAATGAAACAGAGATCATACTTAACATACTGCTGTAAAAGCTTTGTGTTTTACATTTGAAATATATTGTGGAGGTCTTTTTACATCAATAAATATACTTCTACCCTATCATATTTAATGACTGTTTTCCATTGTTATCCCTACACCATAATGTATGTAATAAATCTTCCTTTTGGACATTTTGGTTCTTATACAGAATGCTGTGATAAATAATCTAATAGATGACTCCTTCACACATCTTTAGACCTCTGAGATAAATTCTTAGAAGCAAGATATACAGTTTTTACATATTGCCAAACTGCCTTGGGAAATGTATGAATTTTCATTCCTGTCAAAAATGTATTAAATCATCCTCTCCCCCCACCATTACCAGCATTGGGTATTTTATCGTCTTTGCCAATTTAAAAGCTTCCCTGGTGGCTCAGAGGTTAAAGCATCTGCCTGGAATGCGGGAGACCTGGGTTCGATCCCTGGGTCAGGAAGATCCCCTGGAGAAGGAAATGGCAACCCACTCCAGTACCCTTGCCCGGAGAATCCCATGGAGAGATCTCACTGATGTTTTAGTTGTTCTTCCGTAATTAGTTCTGCCGATGGAACACTCTTCATTTTTGGTATTTGTATTAGTCCTTTTGTGAAATCTCTCCTTATGTGAATAGCTAATCTTTACTTCACAGCTCACTAGATAGTAATCACTTGCCAAAATAATGTGTCAAATATATTTTCCCAATTTTTTCATTTGTTATTAATTTTCTTGGTTTTTTAATAAAAAATGTTCACAATTTTTCTTTTCTTTTTTGGTTTCTGTCATTGACATCATCCTTACAAAGAACCTCCCCCTCCTTCAAGATTATTTAAAAAACTTAAATTTCCTTATTGTACTTTCAAAGGATTTTTTCACATTTAAATATTTAATATCTAGCATTTCTTGGTATAAAATATAGCTTATTTCTTATAATTTTTAAACCAAATGTCTAAACACCATTTACTAAATGATCTATAAAATCATACCTCATTTGTAATTTTTTATTGTATACCAAAACTTTATATATTTATGTCTAGAATTATTGTTCTACTCCATAGATTTTTTTTTCTTCTGATTCCTATGCCATTATTATCTGTTCTAGTCATTACAGCTTTATAAGCCACATCAGTGTCTCAGAGGGCAATTTTCCCTTCATTATTACCAACTGTTTATTCATTCAAATGCATTTAAAAGGCATCCCTTCAGTTTCAGAAAAATGGGGGATTATGGTTAGAACTGTGTTATATCACTAGAATAATTGGAAAGAACTGAAGCCTTACAATTTGATTAAACTGTTCCTTCCTGGAACAAGCAACACATGTCTATTTAATTCAGGTTTTCTTAATAATGCATTTATTTTCTTCATATATTATAACGTATCCTATTATATGAATGGAATCTTCTCCCAATTACATTTAACAATTGGCTATTGTGAAACTTAGACTTATACAACTGAACTCCAAGCCATTCCCATTCTTTTAAGGGTAAAATTGATGCCAAAAAATACTAATTGTCATTTAAAAGTCATTCATTTCAGTGAAGGTGGTGAAAAAATACAAACTTATAGCCACAAAATAAACAATTTGGGGGATATAATGTACAGTGTGGTGACTGTAGTTAATAATACTGTATTGTATATTTGAAATTTACTAAAAGTAGATCTTAAAAGTTCTTATCACAAGAAAAAAGACGCTTGTCACTATGTGTGGTAGAGACGGATATTAACTAGATTTACTGTGGTGATCATTTCAAATCATCATGTTGTACATCTGAAAATAATATAATTTTATGTGATAATGATACCTGAGTTTTTTTTAAGTCACCTATTTTATTTGTAACTGAACTTAGTATATAAAGGCATCAGCTAGTTCCAAAGACTCTGTCTCCAGGATGCATCCCTGAACAGTCCACTTCTCCCCATCTCCACCACCACTGGTCAAGGCACCAGCAAACTTCGCCTGGGCTATTGTTATTATAATTTTGTCACTGGCCCCCCACAGTTCCTGTTTTAATTCATTCTTTGTATCCCACAAATGAACAAATCATATCACATCCCTGCTTAAACTCACTCCCCCCACCCCACTCCGGCCCAGGCATCTTTAATCTAAGTACCTTACTGGGGCCCACAAGGTCTATGGGATTTGGGCCCCACGTCCCTTTCCAACCGCACTTCCTACCTGTTCTCCTTTCTCAGCACTCTCTACCATCCTTGCCTTCTTTCAGCTTCCCACGTCACCATCTCCTCCTCAGGGCCTTTCTGCAAGCTCTTCCTCTGCCTGGGAGCTCTTCTTCTAGAGGACCATTCCTGCTGACCATCTGAAGCTCACATTAAGTGTCACGCTCAACAAGGTCCTCCCTGTCCATTCAATTTAAAGTAGACCCCATCACTCTCTTATCGCATCCTCCAGTTTTATTTTTCTAAACCAATTTACTGTGAAATGTTGATTTATTTATTTGTGTAGTGTGTATCTTCTCCCCTCAATTTGTCTGGCCACATTCCCACCTTAAAGGCAAAGTTTCAGAAGAGTCATAATTCCTATCTTAACCACTACTGCATCTCTAAGGACTAGATGAATTCCTGGCACAGAGCAGGCGCTCAGTAAAAATGTGTGAACTGAATGAATAAATGAACAACCTAAGGCCTTGTGAATCATGGTGAACAGTTTGGTGCAAGCAACATGCATTTCATAATCAGATAGACCTATGTTTGATTCTCAGTCTCAGTCCTTAGCTAATTTGAGCCCTTGGGAAAAATAGTCTTAGAATATTGCTTTCTTTAGTTATAAAAATGGAGTGATTAGTTACTGCCTGATATGTTTGGTTTGAGAATTAAATGAAAAAATGTATAAAGCATTAGCACAATTCCCGGTACACAAAACTCAAGATATGTTAGTTCTTTGCCCATTCCTGAGCTACTTCCACTCACCAACTAGTTTCTTTATCTACATTACAGCTGGGGAGCTATGGAATTTAGTGCTTAGAGAGCCTCAATATTAAACAAGACTTTAAAATTGGGTAAAAAAAAAAAAAAGAAGGAAAGAAAGAAAGCGAATGCTACCATCTGGGATAGGTCTTTGTTCCAACTAGTTCTCTGAGATTCAGAAGGAATAGACTGTTCAGCAAATTATTCCCTGCCTTAAATTGGAACATGGAATTAAAGACAAGGACAATTGAACAAGTCAACAAAAACTTTTATTTTGCTACAAATTAACATAGTATGGGTCTCTAATCTTAATGCCACATAAGAGGAAAATACTCATTAGTAAGATGTCACATAGTACACTGAAATTATAAAAGGAGCATTAAACATAATCCCCAATGGAGGACCCAAAATTCAAAAAATTGGTGATTATGATTTCCTAGAGCAAGTTCACTAAGTTTCCAAATGCCTCCAACATCAAGGGAATACATAAATTATACAAGGCTATAAAGTCTGACACAGTAAAAGTGGTTCATTCTGAAAAAGGAAATGAATTCTTTGACCTTGACTATCTAAACACCATCATTGATTTTTCTATACTTTCCTTTGGAGTTTACAGTTGAGAAGTCACTTCATTTTGTTTCTCTTTCATTTATATTTTGAGGGATTAAGCCCATGGATACAAGTTTTCTAACTTAGAAAGGGTCAGCAAAAATGTCAATAATCTCAGTTTCTGGCACCTTCCGAATCATGAGGGCCCTACTTAGGATTAGGGCTCACTTTACCTGCAAATACTACCTGGAAAGTAGTGGACCAAAATTACATATCACCTGCTATTACAAAGAGATTGTATGAGCCTGTTGTTCTGTATTTTGGTTTCTGCTGTTTGGGGGATAGGCTGCTGAAGCATATATTGGGAAAACATATGCAGCATATGTTTTCCCAAGAGAAGAGCCAGCCAGCATCAGACAGGAGTGCAAGTGAAGCCCAGGGACTCAAAACACGCACTTTGGAGCACACTACTGAGTTTCAATCCCTATTCCGCATGGAACAAAGGCCCCAAAGGCCCTAAAGAAAGCAATATTCTGAGACTTTGAGTATTTTTTCACATCTTACTAGCTGTGAAACCTCAGGCAAATTATTTAGCCTTTCTGTGCCTCTGTGTTCTTGTCTGTAAAACAGAATGATGAAAACATTATCCACGTTGTAGGGCTGTAATGAGGAGTAAATGAGAATTTGTAAGAAACTCAGTAAAGCTTGCTAAAGCATTTATTAATTCAATCATAACTCAAAAAAGATTTTCAGTGCTTTTGTTCTGTGAATATGTGTCTTCAAAGGGAAGGGAAGGGATAATCACGCCCACCATGTGTGGGGTGATGAACAGGGACTCTCTTCACCTTTTCCCACCTTGTCCCAGAAGGTGTCAGAGGGAAACACAAGTTGCCATACTTTTATTAAATGAAAAACTGTTATAAGTGAAATGAATTTAAAAAGCCAATCCCATTCACTTTAAAAATCAAAGGAGGATGCAGAAATGGAACCCTAGTTCTTGGGTTTCTAGGTCTCCCTGCCTCTTTCTACAGGCATCATTATAAATCATGGTCTGTTCCCAGGGCACAGATCCTGAAGGTAAGGATTGGCAACTACAGGATATCAAAATCTCCACCTTCTGAGGCCACCATGGAGTTGAAAGAAGTCAAATAAGACAACGTTATTCTAATACTCCTGAGAATAGAAAGCTTCAGCATGAAAAGAGCACTTTAAACTCTTTAGAGTGTCAGTCTGACGTGCCCTGCTCCTCATCACTCACTGCCTTGCTGAGTCTTACCTTTGCCCACTAAGTACTGGGTAGTCTCTTTGAAATCTGAAAATAATTTTCAGTATATTCCATGAAAGCAGCCCATCGGCTAAGAGAAAGTTTAAATAAAACTTCTGAATAGCTTTCTTTACCATGAGATGGGGATGGCTTTAAGACTAATGTTTCTGAGGGGGAAGAAGAAGTGTAATTTGTGAACCCAACCTGGGTAACCACCACAGAGGGCTCTTCACAGATTCCGGGCCAGTCCAGATGAACTGTGGCTCTCTGGCACCCAGGGAAGATGCTCCTAACCAGAGGATAATTCTAGAACGTGAGAACAAAGACAACAGCCCCCCTCCCCCATTCATCACGATTGTAACAATGAAGAACCATAATGACAATGATAGGAGAAAGCAGAGAAAATAAAATGTTACCAGACAGAGAGGCAGTTCGGAAAACTGCGTACTGATCATTTTTCTTCAGGACACACCATTGAGAAAAATTAAGTCTTTAACCTCTGATGGCTTCCTGTGGCAAAGCCACAGAAATCTAATTGAGAGACTCAGGTCCACAGAAATCTGCTGTCTGGTCTGGCTATAGAATCACATTATGATAAGCCTTTGACTGGATTACTGTAAGAAACAAAGGATTGTTGCTACGACATCATTATGTAGACTGTACACCCAAACGATACTTTCCTAATCTTTATTCACTGAGCTCTCCTCCCATTATCTCTAACAAGCAGATGAAGCAGAAACCTCAAGAGACGCTGTATTCTGTTTGATTCTGGGGGACTTCCAAATGCACTTTGTATTTCCATTGAGAAAAGACACAGAATTGAGTGGTGTGTAAAAGATAGAAGGGCAATGACTTCTGGTCAGCATTGTAATATTACTGACATTGCAATACACTTTCAACAGAAAGTGGGGTTAGTAAAGATGTTAGAACCACAAAGACTTGTCATGATTATATGCTTGCTGCTCTTTCTATCTGCCCATTGCACATTCTGAGACAGTTGGAAGTATATCTTTCCATTTGCCCACAAAATGTAGCTCCAGTAGTATCCTACAGAATAAACCCTAGCCAAGGGATGGGGTCTCAGCACAATTTCATACTTTTTCTTTCTCTGGCTACGAGCAGGTGTAAACAACTTGAAGAACTGCAGGCTTTCAGAGAAAC
The DNA here is from genome assembly GCF_029378745.1 of Bos indicus. Taxonomy (NCBI): domain Eukaryota; kingdom Metazoa; phylum Chordata; class Mammalia; order Artiodactyla; family Bovidae; genus Bos; species Bos indicus. The sequence goes on from NC_091779.1 coordinate 12,259,481, forward strand.
AGTTCAGTTCAGTTCAGTTGCTCAGTTGTGTCCGACTCTTCACTACCCCATGAATCGCAGCACGCCAGGCCTCCCTGTCCATCACCAACTCCCGGAGTTCACTCAAACTCACGTCCCTCGAGTCAGTGATGCCATCCAGCCATCTCATCCTCTGTTGTCCCCTTCTCCTTCTGCCCCCAATCCCTCCCAGCATCAGAGTCTTTTCCAATGAGTCAACTCTTCGCATGAGGTGGCCAGAGTACTGGAGTTTCAGCTTCAGCATCATTCCCTCCAAAGAAATCCCAGGACTGATCTCCTTCAGAATGGACTGGTTGGATCTCCTTGCAGTCCAGGGGACTCTCAAGAGTCTTCTCCAATACCACAGTTCAAAAGCATCAATTCTTCGGTGCTCAGCCTTCTTCACAATCCAACTCTCACATCCATACATGACCACAGGAAAAACCATAGCCTTGACTAGACGGACCTTTGTTGGCAAAGTAATGTCTCTGCTTTTGAATACGCTATCTAGGTTGGTCATAACTTTCCTTCCAAGGAGTAAGCGTCTTTTAATTTCATGGCTGCAGTCACCATCTGCAGTGATTTTGGAGCCCAAAAAAATAAAGTCTGACACTGTTTCCACTGTTTCCACATCTATTTCCCATGAAGTGATGGGACCAGATGCCATGATCTTTGTTTTCTGAATGTTGAGCTTTAAGCCAACTTTTTCACTCTCCACTTTCACTTTCATCAAGAGGCTTTTTAGTTCCTCTTCACTTTCTGCCACAAGGGTGGTGTCATCTGCATATCTGAGGTTATTGATATTTCTCCTGGCAATCTTGATTCCAGCTTGTGCTTCTCCCAGGCCAGGGTTTCTCATGATGTACTCTGCATATAAGTTAAATAAGCAGGGTGATAATATACAGCCTTGACGTACTCCTTTTCCTATTTGGAACCAGTCTGTTGTTCCATGTCCAGTTCTAACTTTTGCTTCCTGACCTGCATACAGATTTCTTAAGAGCCAGGTCAGGTGGTCTGGTATTCCCATCTCTTTCAGAATTTTCCACAGTTTATTGTGATCCAAACAGTCAAAGGATTTGGCATAGTCAATAAACAGAAATAGATGTTTTTCTGGAACTCTCTTGCTTTTTCCATGATCCAGCAGATATTGGCAATTTGATCTCTGGTTCCTCTGCCTTTTCTAAAACCAGCTTGAGCATCAGGAAGTTCATGGTTCACGTATTGCTGAAGCCTGGCTTGGAGAATTTTGAGTATTACTTTACTAGCATGTGAGATGAGTGCAACTGTGAGGTAGTTTGAGCATTCTTTGGCATTGCCTTTCTTTGGGATTGGAACGAAAACTGACCTTTTCCAGTCTTCTGGCCACTGCTGAGTTTTCCAAATTTGCTGGCACATTGAATGAAGCACTTTAACAGCATCATCTTTCAGAATTTGGACTAGCTCAACTGGAATTCCATCACCTCCACTAGCTTTGTTCGTAGTGATGCTTTCTAAGGCCCACTTGACTTCACATTCCAGGATGTCTGGCTCTAAGTCAGTGATCACACCATCGTGATTATCTGGGTCGAGAGGCGCCTAAAAAGTTGTTTCAAGTCTCCCTCCTGTTCTCCATTAGAGTAACTTCATGCACTGTTGCATAAACCTCCACTTCTCTTCATCCAGAAACCTCTCCATATGAAAAATGAGCTGCTTGGGCATTCCCTAATCCTTCCAGGACAGACAGCACAGCCCTCAGCCCCTTGACCAAACAGAGCTTCTGTCAGAAGCATCACTTCCTGGCATAGTGATCTCTTTGCAACTCTGTCTCCCCGCCTTGGCATCTGAAACCCTAGAGGCAAGCTCAGTTCTCAGTTCTCGAGAAACGTTCTCCAGATAAATGAATGGATGAACAAATGAATGAACTAAAGACGGGAACTAAACCGTTAGGAAGCCTAGGAACGTGGGATGTTGACACCTGCTAGGAGTACCATTCTCTCATTAAGTATGAAGTTGAGGTTGAAACTGAAAATAGAGGACCCCCAGACAAGCATGGTAACATTTGACAGATCAAAAGTGTACAGATTTGGTTGTATTAGTTTAATCTTCTATGACATGCAATTTACATAGTCTGTGGGTATAAAACTGAATAGCCAATAGAGTTCTAAAATGTATCTGCAAGGGTTGCTTAGCTCAAGAAAATTATAAGTATGATAATAATAATGAAAGCAACCAATAAAGGTAATACAGGCTACTTTACTATAAAGAGTAACCATATGAACAGATGTTATTTTCAGTTATGTCCTTGTTCAGGGAATGGGCAGTGGGTTCCTGGATGTTCATCTTATTTAAAAATATTGAACCACACATGTCTTGAACTTAAGATTATAATTAATGATCAATAAAATTCAATGCAGCTAGGGATTAAAAAAAAAACTAAAAAGAGCAAATCTTCCTATAATGTATAATCCTCAGTCTATTATTAGAATTATTCTGTTTTTGTATGGCTCTTCAACTTAACTAGCACTCAGTGTTATATCTTACTTAATATTTTTGTCTAAAGCTTAATAAAATCCTTCGTTAATACTGAAAATGGTAGACAGACAGTGCTCAATATCTATAAGTGAGCTAAACACATAATGGGGCCTTTGATTTTAAGCAGATGTTCTGTTTACAGGACATTATGGACTCATGACCTATTTGAATCTACACAATAAACTATGCTAATAAAAATGAAGACAAAAACAATAAGTTCTGCTATGTTCAGGCACAAAGCTTAAAGACTTGTGAAAAACCAACTCAGTCCCTATTTTCCCTCATTCATAAGCAATGTCTTTCACAGTCATAAAACTAATCATAGTTAAAGTTCAATTCAGAGGACAGAATTGAATTAACTAATGTTCTAACAACAATAAAAAGAAAAATAATTGAGTGATGACTTTCCACTCATATAAGACTTTGCTGTTTCCATGACATTAGAACTCATATTTGTTACCAGCACTAGGATCCACTCAGCACACAGCCAGTGGAGCAGAGCATCCAGTCTGAGATGGATAAATAATCATTAGTGACGGTGACTGCTTTGACGAGACCACCCATAGAGCTCAGCATCTTTCATTCAGGAGTTAGTATGAAATCTGATCATAAACACTTCATTTTATGGCCTGCTTAGTACTTCCCTACAGAGAGCAGCACATTAACAGGGCTGAGATTAGAATTTAAATAGAGGAAGCATTTTACCGTTAAGGCTGTAATGATGCCTAAGAAGAGCCGGTTAGCTCCAGGTTGAGAGTTCACCCTGCACTCAAGAGGATATTCAATCATGAAGCAAATGCCATTTTGCTGTAAGTTTTTGGAAGGACCTCTGAGTCCTGATTTAAACCTAGGATATAAGGACTATCACTCGTTACCTTCATAACAACTGTCCTAAACATGGATCTCATGGATGGCTATCTGTCTGTAAGGACCTTAGAGGGAAGGGCAATGTCACAGAATATAAGTTAAAGAAAGGACTTTGTTGAGGGAAGTGGAGGCTTGCACAGTTAGACTCACAACATAAGAGGAGGTGGGGTCACCCTCTGTCTCCACGGAGAGGGGGCCAGGGCATCCTACTACACAAGCAGTGCGGCTTACATCCCAGTCAAGGACCCCGAGCCCCTTTCCTCTCTGCCTCTGATAAGGCCACACAGGAGAAGGTGACACTGTTAGGAAGAGCAGACAGGTTCCTGGTGCGAGGCAGGGCGGCTTTAGATGCCAGCTGTCTACTAGAATTGTCAGGACAAGCCAGCACCCAGCATCCAGAGATCTGAGATCCACACAGGACTGCAGGCCACCCCACTCAGGAGAAAGGCCATGCTTCAGGTAAGAAGCTGAGCTCAGACCTACAGCCCCTCTCCCTGGCAAGGGGAGCCCCCCGGGGGCTGGCTGAATCACTCACTGCCAAGGCCACCCAGAGAGGGCACCTAAGGTCATCTGCAGACATAAATGCCTTGCATCACAATATGACCCATGAAAGTTTGCAAAAGACTGTGAAATAAAATCAGGCTAACCTAAATTCTTCGCTTCCACATGCCTTGGTTTGGCTTCATTAGATTGACCCTGTTATAACTAAAGACCAACAAATTACTCTGTAGAAAGAGGGCGTCCCTTGCCAGCTGTCTTTCTTTCCTTAGGACTAAGTGTGCATATTTCTCTACCAAGCACTCCTTTGTCTCCTTTTATTTTGTAATTTATTACACTAGGACCAATACTAGGAAAAAAACAAAACTAACTGTGGTGTAGGTCACAGCTGTCATCAGAGCTCCCCATCCGCACATGGCTGCCACCCTCCCTGGGCCAAGATCCTTACATTACCACTCTGGTCTCAGCCTCAGGGCGCTAACCTCCCGACTTGACCTCCTTTCACCAACAAAGTTGCCTGCTCCGTGCCCCATCCTCTAACAATAAATGCTGGTTTCCTACCCAGGGAAATTAACTCCATTAAATTGTTTCACTTTCTAGGGTGCAGTGAACTGAGTGGTGATGAATACTCAGAGAGGATATTTTTATTAGGGAAAGCTTCTTCTTTTCTGTCTGTGGTCCTTTCACACTTGAATTCAGCTTGGCTTGCTGCCACAGAGGAAAACAGACTATAACACCCGATGAGCCCTCACGTAGCACACTTGAAGTCCTTCGGTTCAGTTTGCATCAGTCTTTTGTCCTCATCTAGATCTTCCAGCTCCTCCAGTTTACTATTTGCCATTATTTATTGTACATGTCATTGTTGCACAACACTTCATTCCCTTTATGGAATGAGGTTGTGCATAAGTAAGCTAGTGATAAATGTGCCCTCAGACGTTGCCCCCTAGTTTTTGGTGTATATGAATCTCCAAAATGAAACCAGAACTGCCATATGACCCAACAACCCCACTGCTGGGCATACACACTGAGGAAACGAGAATTGAAATAGACACGGATATCCCAATGTTCATTGCAGCACTGTTTACAATAGCTAGGACATGGAAGCAATCGAGATGTCAATTGGCAGATGAATGGATAAGGAAGTTGTGGTACATATGCACAATGGAGTATTACTCAGCTATTAAAAAGAACACATTTGAGTCAGTTCTAATGAGGTGGATGAGACTAGAGCCTATTATACAGAGTGAGGTAAGTCAGAAAGAGAAACACCAATACAGTATATTAATGCATGTATATGGAATTTAGAAAGATGGTAATGACAACCCTATATGCAAGACAGCAAAAGAGACACACATATAAAGAACAGACTTTTGGACTCTGTGGGAGAAGGCGAGGGTGGGATGACTTGAGAGAACAGCATTGTATATTACCATATGAGAATTAGATGACCAATACAAGTTCGACGCATGAAGCAGGGCACTCAAAGCCAGTGCTCTGGGACAATGTGGAGGGATGGGATAGGGAGGAAGATGGGGGGGGAGGGGTTCAGGATGGGGGGAACACATGTGCACCTGTGGCTGACTCATGTCTATGTATGGCCAAAACCACCACAATATTGTAAAGTAATTATCCTCCAATGAAAATAAATTAATTAACTTTAAAAATGAAGCCACAATCTCAGGTCTTCATTGATTAACTATTAAATACTTGGTTGACTATTCATGCTAAAACAGTGTACTGAACTTGGAATCCAAATATCCCAGTCTGACTTCTGATGCGGAACGCATTTATCCTAGATCTCCCTTTCTCCTCTGTTGTTTCTCCACACTGAGGAGAGATGGGACATCGTAATAAAAGAAAAGCAAGAGGCATATTCCAGGAAGTCACCGAAGACTACATTCTTGCCAATGCTTTACTGTCAGGGACAAACTTTTTTTTAAGAAAAAAGAAAATATCATGTTGAAAATAGTTGTTTAAGTGATCAAATAGCAAGACAAGATATGCTTCTGAAGTTGCATTAACAAACCAACTGCAAGCCAACCCTCCAAACATCCTTTATGAGCCCTTTTAGTATTCCTTAAGCTAAGTTTCCTAAAGTCTAAAACAGACCACTTGACCTTGAGCCCAAATCCACAAAGTTTTCCCAAGATTCCCTGAAGCCCTCCAGGTGAGGGCCCAATGGCTGGGTGTGGGATGGCCTAGGGAGTTCAGCCTGTGCTGCACAACACAGGCCAAGAAATGTCTGCAGCCTTGGAGAGTCAAGCAGGTACCTGCCTGTGTTTGCTGTGGTCTCAGGAGAAGGCAGTGGCACCCCACTCCAGTACTCTTGCCTGGAAAATCCCATGGACTGGTAGGCTGCAGTCCAAGGGGTCGTGAAGAGTTGGACACGACTGAGCGACTTCACTTTCACTCTTCACTTTCATGCATTGGAGAAGGAAATGGCAACCCACTCCAGTGTTCTTGCCTGGAGAATCCCAGGGACGGCGGGGCCTGGTGGGCTGCCGTCTATGGAGTCGCACAGAGTCGGACACAACTGAAGCGACTTAGCAGCAGCAGCAGCAGGAGCTGGGAACCAGACCAAGTCACACCATATTTCAAGTGCAGCAAATCATTAGCAAAACAGGCAAAAGGCAACAGCGCAGTTGCAACAACAAGCAGGTGGCCCTTTTACCAAAGATGTTATCCTGAAAATCCGACTGATCGGCTAGAATGTAAACAGCACACCTTTCTCATAAACAAAGAAGGCTGGCGGCTGGCAGCGGATCTGAGCCTCCTGATTTGCATTGCTACAGTGGGCATTTGAGAGCCCTTCATAACATATACTTGTGAGCAAACGAGCAAAGAAACAATGAAATCCATGGCACTCCTGTCAATGCTCCAGAGCACCAGAGGACACGTCAAAAACTTCAACATAAACCCAGGGCTTCTGCTTCCATCAAAAGGCTTCTTAGCTGCTCTTACGTCTATGATAATTAGCCTCCAGCTGGTTCAAGATTTGTCATCACAGAGTGAGATTCTTTCCTTTTCATATGTATAAAATTAGGAACTTGATTCCTTTGCAATGCATCTCTTTAAAATCTACAATGACTTTTCTTCTCAAATATTATGTCATATCCAACCGTGACAGCCATAGGACACAGGGGATATTTTCTCATTTTTAAAAAAGCATCAAAATATCTGAATATTTTAAGTATGCATGAAAAACTGTCCTAAATAAACCTCTTAGATCCTTGATATATTATGGGACTTGACATCAAAACCGAATATTCCACACATACAAAAGCACTGTATATGTCAGAAATAGCCCAGCTGCTTCAAAATAAACGGAAGTGAATGACTAAAACCCATATCTCTCGCTACACTCCCTCTACACACACCATCAGTGCCTTCACACATAACATTTCCCTTCACACAACTTCCTGGATGGACCCAGAGGCACCTCTGCAAAATAAAGGCTAAGCATTACTACCCTACAGTTCAACCATAAAGTCTAATAATTGATATAAAGTTCTTCCATACACTTCAAAATAATAAAAAGCTTTTTTAAAAAATATTTCTACAGGCTAACATTCCACCAGCATGATATATATCACTGTCCTTGGAGTTTTATATTCTCATTAACATAGTTTTCCCTAAGCAGGAACCAGTTGATTTCTATATGATGAATTGAATTTCCAGTTAGGTCAATGCCTCTGTAGTATGAATTATCTGGAAGATACCACAGCTACAATTTCCATGATCAACTTATACTATTTTCCCCAGTTATAGAAAAAATTCAATTTTTCTAGGCCTCCTGCTCTGTGAATGGTGGAAAATGTTATAGTGATGCTGACATAGAAGTTGATGAAAATGTATATAAAAGAATCAGAAACAATGTGTGTGTATTACGATATATGTAATGTATACATATTACAATATATACATCCCTCATCTGCTTGCATGGGAAGCAGGCATTAGAACAGAACAGGTCTGTTCGTTTCAGAGAGACCTATGTCATTTTCCCAGGTTTTATCTAAATAGAAATTGCAAGACAACGCAGACCCTTTTTCCCTTTCACATCCTTGCACTGTTCTCCCATGAATAATTTCCAGGCTTACCTCTTGATTCTGCCACACAGTCGCTTTGTGACTGTTGACAGGTTATTTAACTTCTTAGAGCCTCTCCTTGAGAATGAAGATATTAACATCATCCGATTCAGAGGGTTGCTATGGAGACAAAATAAAGGAGCATCAGTGTAAAGTTCTGGGTGCTTCTATTTACTTACATTGGAGCACTGGCCACTCCTGCCTTTCTTCAAGAAAGATTATCTGTACCATTATATCAATACCCCACCTGCAATGTACAAACTTGAAAAACATCAGCTTTTTTATCTCTCTGTCCATCAGTAAATGGATACTCCATGCATACACAGAACATGCAAACTCGAAAACGTTCACTTTTAATGACAACGGTCCTGGCACCGAGGGAGTCACATAACGGACAACATGTTTTAAAGTGAAGCATTATTTTCCAAGTTTTCATTTACCAACTTTCCACATGCCAAGTTCCCAAAGCAGTCAAGAACATGTGAGGCCCTGCAGGCTTCATGTGTCCCTAACGGGGCACTAGCTGTTTTCAAATAAATGCCTTTAGTGTGCAAGCTCTCCATGTAGAATGAAAATGGATTAAGGAATGGGAAGCGTAACCCATCATTCTGGTGTCTACAGTGCCACACTTCAGAAGTTTCCAGGAAAGATCTGATTGGAATTAAATGTATTGACTATCTAATAAAAAATATTTAGTATTTGAATTACAAGAGTTCAGCTGTGAAACACTTCCCTCAAAAAAACAAACACAATTCTATCACTGCTCCCCATAACATTTACTCTTCCTCAAATGACTACAGCTTTAATACACACACATATACACACAAATAATCACATACACACTTCGCTCCTTTGATACTAAGCATTTTCTATGTTAAAGTCTCTGTGTTTTCCTTCATTTGCAACCTTCTTCGGACTTTAAAATGAGGTGTTTTAATAGCGCCACCTTGTGGTGATGAGCCATTTCACAGTCACCCTCCCAGAGTCATATCTCTTCCCACACCTTTCCTCGCTTCTGTTTTGTGAGCTGTTTTTTCGTTTGTATTCATTAATCATTCCTCAGCATTTGTTACGAAGGATGAAAAAGATTTCACCAAAACAAAGTAGGCCATTAAAGAAACTAACAAAATAGCAATAATGTGAGGAGAACAGAAGAACTTGTACCTTTAAGACTATGGCACTCTGCTGCAGAGGAAAGGAGTGTAACTAAAAATCAACCAGAGATTTAGTAAGAAGAATTTCAAAGTGGGTTATAAAGGAAAAACTAATGTGATTTAAAGCATTTTTCCTGGAGTTTTCCTTTTATATCGACCACATTCTCTGCCCTGTTGCCAGTCTGAGATCCAGGCCGCTCCGCATAGTAAGCAAATGCTTCCCAGAAACAAACAATGGAATATCGAAGCCATTGGTATTCTTCTCACAGCAGTAGGAACCAGAGCCAGGTGCTAAAGGAATTGGTTGTTTATGAATTATTCTTTCCTTTCTTCCTTCCTCTCCATTTCTGCTCCTCTCACAGAACTACCAGCGACCCTTTCCCCAGGGGCTAGAGTGCTACTTGGAGAACTACTAATAATGCCCCTTGTTTTCCTAAGTCATTTTAGGCCCAGGGATTTAGACATCCATTAGGAGCTTATGCCCAGCTGCAGTTCTGACCAGCTGATCATCAAAACAAGTGATGGCATGTACTCTTTTCAGGAAGAGATGATTAAATCCATTGGAAGCATCATCCCACCTGTAAGACCGCTGTATGAATTCACAGGGTGAAAACCGAGAGAGGAGTGAAGACTTGAGAATGATGGTTGGGGAACACCCACTCATGAGTCCAGCCAAGAACTACCAAAGGATCTTACCAAGCTACCAAAGGGTCTTTCCTGCTCAGAGAGGCCCAAAGGGAAGCTGAGCTCCTGATTAAAAGCTCAAACTCAGATACACACACACACATATGTACACATAGGCACACACATGAACACATACACACACATGCACACATATTAATGCACACGAACTGAAATAGTCATCCAGTTCGCTGACATAAACATAGGGTTTAATCCATGCTTCTTTCATTGACCTTCTGTGGAAAGACACTGGTCCTGTAGGTCCTCAGACCTGGGACTCACAAGTCAAGCTGTCAAGTTTTGTGGAAGATGAAACTGAGAGGAGACCATCTTTGTCTATTGGAGATTTTGATGAACAGGAAGAAAAGCTTAGCACTGGCAGACGATAAGTGTAGGAGAGGGGGTGAAACAGTGGGGGGAATTATATACCTGACTGTGAAGAGGACGGGGTCACTGGAACAGCCAAAGGAAGCTGCACAGAAACCAGCCAAGCACAGTGCTTCATGCCGTGAGTGCAGAGCCCTGGAGGCCTGCCAAAATCAGACAGGCATCCTCACTGACCTTTCCAAGTCTGAGCGACTCCCAACCCAGACGAAGGACTCTGACCAAGGAGTGAATTCCTTTTCCTTCCTGGTGACCCTGCGTTACTTTCCAGTAAGTTCTCCCGTGGTACAATTGTTCCTTTATCTGCACAGGAAGGGGATTTGTGATTCCTTCTGGAAACCAGAGTGTTGCGGGTGCCAGGCTCACTCTCTCAGCTGCTGGCTCAGAGTCTGAGCAGACCCTGACCTGGAAGGAAGCCCAGTCGTGTGTGGGCGCTGATGCAACCGCCCAGCTCACCAACAGGCTGGGGGTGGCTTTAATTCTCTAGGACTCAGTAGCCTTTTGGTGACCATCAGGCAGAAACTACCATGACACCAATGCTGTGAAACAGGGGACAAATCAGGCCTACCACTGGGGTTTGTAACTAAAGCTGCTCTGGAACCCAGCCATGCTCATTCACAGCAGTATCCTCTACGGCTGCTCTCACATAAAAATTGAGCAGCTGGGACAGCAACCATTGGCCTGCAAGACCTAAATTACTTACTATCTGGACCTTTACAGAAAAAGTCTGCCAACCTCTGGTTTAAAAGAAGGAACATCAAGAGAAGGCAGTGTCATGTAACAGAAGGACCATGAGAAGGCGGCTCCCCAGGCCTAGGTTCTAGCCTGGGTTCTGTTACTAACCATCTGCCCTAGTAACTTTTTTTTTTTCCTAGCTGTAAAAGATCCTAAAATCCTGTGATTTAAACCTTTGAAATGCACAGGGTTCTAGATGTCAATTTCACTGCCCAATACTTTTCATTTTCAAAACATGTCATTTTTTTGTACGTAATCCAAGGATTGTAATATTTAAGATCATTAGATTGGAGCCCATTTGTGTATTTTAAAAAAGAAACAAATACACATACATACATGTGTGCGCACACACACACACAGTCACGCACATCAGAGCAAGCCACTGGTATACATATAGGATTTCACACCCAGGCTCCTTGCACTGACCTTTTATGGGAAAGACATGAGTCTTCTCGGGCCTCACCACTTGCTCAGGGAAAGCTGCTGTGTCAGGGCCTCACCATCTATAAAGCAATGATCAGAACATCACTACTCAGTTACAACTTAAGACACAGCTGTAAAATTATGGAGAATTATTTTCTATAAAACTGAGCAATTGTCTGAGTCCATCTCCTGACTGATGGAATAAAAATGCCTAATTCACAAAACATTTCACTCTTTGCAGCATTATTATGTGGTGGATGCTATCCTACTTACTTGTATTCGGTACCATCTTCATTTAGGGGTTACTTTTTGAGACTTGCAAATAGTTTCCAAGCATCTCTCAATGTAGAAAAGTGTAACATAGTGAAGCTGGTTTTACATGAGGGCTCTGTCTTAGTTTAGGTTCTCCCCAAAAGCGGAGCCTGAGACAAGATCATCTACCCTGGGATGTAATTCCAAGGAACAAGAGTAGAGGACTGGGCAGATTTAAACAGGGAAAGAAGGGAAGCTGAGCTGATCCAAAGCCTCTTCACTGAACTAGTCACTCAAACGGGCAACTACAGCTCCAGAGCCCGAGACGCTTTGAAATGCCTAGTCGGATGAGACCCTGATGTCTCCCTAAATAGTACGGGACGTGGGCATTATTTATCCTCCAGCTCCCATCATTGCCCCAAGAGGTTTTAGTTCACTCCCACTTCCAGTGTGTGCACGGGGCAGAATGGTAACTTGGCCTCTGGAAACAACAGCCTCAGGAAAGCCCCATGTCAGAAAGCAAGAATTGTGTGAGGCAGTTGAAGAAAGGACCCAGTAGGTCACAACTGCACAGAGCAGGCACAGCAGTGACGAGTCAAAAGGTCACGGAAGAGGCTATAAGGAAGGATAGTGAAGACGCTGTCCTTGTGTTCAAGCAGAATTCCATTTTAAAGCAGGATACAATTCCATAAATAAACCATGTTAATGCATTCAGATCAACATTGCCGGTTAATATGTGAACACAGACAGATTCTGCTACTCTGTCAGATGAGTAGCAAGGAATGGAGGTCAGCATAAAGGAAGTCTTCAGAGAGAGGGTGATACCTGAGAGGTTTCAAAGGACCGCTGGGAGTTTTCCAGGAAGTAAAGCAAGATAAGTGAACAAATCACTTATGCAAAGCCATGAAGTTGGACAAGTCAGAATACATGCAGGAAAATACAGGGACTTCAGAAAGGTTAAAATAGAGATAACGTCTGGGGAAACGGTCAGCCATGAAGAGAGAGCAGAGCCCAAACCATGAAACACTGGATCCCATCCCAGGTACCTTGAAGTCCTATCTCCTGACAATAAAGGAACATAGAAAGACTGCTTTACAAAAAAAAAGAAGAAGGGAGTTATTCAACTTGCTTTTAAGAACGATAACTCTAATAACATCAGGGAAGGGAATTCATATTATCTCAAAGGAATTTCAGAGGTAGATTAAAGTTTATGTTTATTGATGATCCCAGGATTAAAATAATGCAGATCTGTCAAACATCTCAAATCATAGAATACACCATAACCTATTTTTCTGTAAATGTACAGAACATTATAACTAAATTAAGACTATAACTAACAAGACTAAATGAAAACCATTACAAGGTTTCATCAGATTTTTGTGACAGTGCAAGTCTGTTATTTATTATTTAGCATTCACAGCACTTTGCAATCAGGTCTGGAAATAATTTAAACCCACTGGTCATTCCCCTAACCCTTTACCTCTGTGAAGCAATGTGATAATTCAGGAAGACTACTGCTAAGACTCAATTCAGAAGTGTAGCTTTTTGCCACCACACCGAGAAGAAAATGAGTCATTTGGGTTTTTTATTGAGATGATGAGTAACGGGCATCCAATACACAAAATTGCTGTTCTCAATGTATTAATGTGCTAAGTTGCTTCAGTCGTGCCCAATGCTTTGCCTGCTAGGCCCCTCTGTCCACGGGATTCTCCAAGCAAGAATACTGGAGTGGGTTGCCATGCCCTCTACCAGAGAATCTTCCCAACCCAGGCATCAAACCCACATCTCCTATGTCTCCTGCACTGGCAGGCAGGTTCTTTACCACTAGGGCCACCTTAATAAATTTGCCAAAAATAGTAATTCTAAGGCTCCTTTTACATGAATTTGTGTGCCAGATACAAAAGGGGGTTCGTGTCCACGGAGGAAGAAGCCGCTAAAGGTGTGACACTAAAGACGAAGGGACAGACATAGTGACAAAAGAAAGGCTTGAAGGAGCAACCAAGTCGCTGGGCCTCAGCTCTGCACCATCTATAATGAGGAATACCCATTCCTCCCTGTGCCAGACCATTCATGAAAACTGATACTGAGGCTGGGTGACAAGGCTTACCCATTTCTAGAGAGGTAATCCAGAGCCCCTCAGCTCGTGTTCAAGGCCCTCTCTGTCATGGAGCCAAGTCTGCCATCGATTTTGGAGCCATGGTCCACGCTCGCAGTCTGGTGAGACCTGGCTACCTAGAGACCTGGCTTGCTAGGAATGTAACGGACTAGCATTTTCAGTAAATCCCCCAGAGGGACCAGAGCAAGCCTTACCATGGAGAAAGGGAAAAACAAAAATATACCTCTAAAAAATAGGATAGAATTGGGAATTCACTGGTGATCCAATGGTTAGGACTTCATGCTTTCACTGCAGGGGGCCATGGGTTTGATTCCTGGTCAGGGAACTAAGATTTTGCAAAAGAAAATAGGATCAAATTTTATTTAGCTCACTTCAAGAGACAGCTTGAATACTACCCATGGTAACTGCTGGTCACCTGACTTCACACAAGCTATTTAACTTCTCTGCCCCTCAGCTCATTAAAAATTAAGATAATAGTAGTAGCTACTTCATAGGTTTGTCACAGAATTAAATTTCAAAAGTGCTAACTATACCTGGCATATGGTAAGTGTTCAAAAATATTAACTGTTGCTATAATTGCTATTATTATTACTACTGTACCGAGAACAGACAAATCTACAAATAGTGACCAATTTTCTACTTCCTCCCTTAGTTTCAAATAATTTTTGTCTCTTATTTTAATTCCTGCAGCAAAACAAAAGACTTTTTAAAAACCAAATAGGCTGCAAACAACTTTTTCTTTAGGAAGTCCTTTATATATTATCACCTACATTTGGCTTTTCTCTGAGCTCTAAAGAGCTCTATTCTTAATAATAATAATAATAATAAGGAGTTATTTATTTTTTCTGTCTTATGTGGCTGGCAGAGGTTGTGTGTATATAAATCCTCACATCCTAACTATAGACTGAAATTTAATCAGGAGATCCATAGGTGCTAAGCCCAACTTTCTGGGTGCACTATTTCTTGTTTCCACATGGAAAATACCATACGGAATTGATGTGACCCATGCAAAGCGGGGGTTGAGCTTTCCGATATTCACAGACATATTGGCCCCTGGATTAAATCTGAGATTTAATACACCAGAACTCAATCCTCTGACAGAGCCTGGTAACCAGCAGACTGGAAATAGACTTTCTGGATGACTGCTGAGTTTCTAAATCACATTAGCCTTTTGTCAACTCACACAGCAGGTAAAGAGTGGAATAATTTAGAAACTCGACATCAGGGGGAAAGTACACGCTCCAGAGAGGAAATGACCTCTGCACGGCTGCGTTTCTTCTTTGTCTTCCTCTTGCCCTGCAGAGTGTCTCTTACAATCATCAGGGCTACCTGCCTTGCTTTGACTGCGGGCCTGTTCTCTTGGGGTCTGCCAGCCCAAAGCGGGTAGATGCCGCCCCTCTGACGTCTCACCTGAATCTCTGTGCTGTGCGTCTAAGTCTCCAGAGACAAGCATTTCTGACCCAAAGCAAATCAACTGCCGGGGGGGCTGGGCAGAATCTCAAGAAAACAAATAACAGCAACTAAAGGCAGAGTCAAAAGAAACGGGCCATAGCAGAGGGGGTTTCCCCCAACTTTTTAACGTGAGCATTTTCTAAAGTGAAAGCTGATAGTCTAGAATAACTCGTAACTGCATCCCCACCACCAAGACGGAGCAGCTGTTCATGTTTTGGCATTCTGTCTGTCTGTATCCATTCCACTGTGGCTATGTGTGTGTGTGCTGAGCCATTTGAAAGAAAGTTGCTGTTATCAAAGACACTGCACCCCCTAAATAGTTCAGTATGTGTCTTTTCAGAATGAAGACATTCTCCTCTGTAAACTTAGTAGAAAAATCACACCTAAGCAAACCAAGAGCAACGAATATCGCCTGATACTAGTCCACACTCCAGTCGTCCTCCTTATCCTAAGAATTAAAGCGCGGTGTTCGATTACTGTAGCTCCTCGGGCCCTGAAACTAGAGCAGTCCTCTACCTCTCGCTTCAGTGGCATTGGCTCCTGCCTGTGTCTGCGCCAGCTGTCTATAAGACGTGCACTGGTGAGTAGTGATCGTGACGGGAAGGGGCAGGAGGGGAGAAAGGGACACAGCACAGGAGAATCCGTGGGACTTCCCACCTCGCTCGGACTGAGGACAGCGGCAGCCCCGCCCAGCGCACACCTGCCCTCACCCCACTTCTCCACCTCACAGACCTCGCTGCAGCCATGCTGGCCTCCCTGGGGCTTCCCAACAAACTAAGCACACACCCAGTCCACACTCTGGCCCTCTCTCCTCTTCCCGGAATGCTTATCTCCCACAGATCCAAAGGGGTACTCCCCACCTCCAGGTCTTTGCTCATCTTATTTAAAATTGCAAACCACGCTCTCTGCCTTATTGTTTCCTTACGGTGTATTTCACCTTCTAGCTTTCCATGCATTTTGTTTCTTTTGTTAATTGCTTCTCTCATCACCTGGCTGGAGTTTTGTGTGAAGGTGCCAGGGCTGCACCCCAGCTCCTCTATTAGTACCAATATCATCAACTCGGTTCAGTCACCACGTATTAAGACCCACTGCTGTGCTCCAGACACTTGCAGCGAAGCAGGACCTCAGAGGCACTCCTCGGAGCTGACACAAATCCAGGTCGGTAGTGATGCTATGTCTCAGCATTGAGAATGGCCCTCAAAGGGCAGGTGAGACCCTGGAGCCCCCCAGAGCCATTTGTGAGCCCTGGAGTTTGCCTGGAGCTAGCGCTGACCATCCAGCCCACTCCTGCCATCCACCGTCCCCCTCATGAATCCCGCCACTATCTGTGCGGGTCTCAGTTTACCTGGGCCTGGCGACTCCTCAGTGTGTCCATTTGGAACATCCACCACAGAAGTGCCCTCCCCTCCCCTCACAGGACCATTTCATCCCTCCAGCCACCCCCTCCCACCTGTACTCCTCAGGGCCATGGCCAAGAAGCAATTGTGGCCAAGCCAGCTCAAAAGATGTCCCCGGCATCCCTCCCCACACAGCACCTGGCCTCACATGCGCACAAGACCCTTCTTAACCTGACTACCACCCTCTCACCCCTTCTCCTGACACTCCTCACATTGGACAACACTAAGTCATTCTTGGTCATTTCTGGAATAATCCAGGCTCCTCATGCCTTGCAGTTATTTAACCTTTTTTCTAACTTGTACCTCCTACCCCATCACACCTCCAGGCAGTCCTGAAAAATTTCTACTCTTCCTGCTGGTTTCAATTCAAATGCTATCTCTCTGGGCCCCTTTTCTGACCTGTGAGAACTTGGGCTCTCCCTTCTGTTCTTCTCACACAGGGAGTTTTGTCTAAAATGAAACTCACTTTAACAGTGTCACCTCATCATTATTTGGTTCTCTGTCTGCCAGCTAGATGTCAGCATGGTCCTGGCCCTATGAAGGGACTGGGGTCTTCCATCTTCCTATTCAGAGTCTTGGGCAAAAGACTAGGTGTTTAATAAATTTGGACCGTTTGGTCTAAGGAGCTACTTTGCCCTGGGCAGAGCTATTTGCTGAGGGCCTTAAAGAGTGTAGTCAGTGACCCTCATCTTTCCCCATTCTGATTTTATGGCTCAGGCCTTGAGTTAATGGTAAATGTGCTCATTGTTTCGGTTTGCTGAAACATTATGTAAACCCAGCATCAGGCGGCTGTTTGACTGGCGACAAACAATTCTGCATTCCAGAGCACGCTGACCCCTTGGCCAGTTCGTTTTGTTTGCTTTTCACTAACAAAGAGCTTATCGTTTAAACTTCTGAAAGTTAAACGCATTCTGTGTTCCATTTTGCCCTCCCTCATACAAATGTCAGTGTGTGTTTGAGAGAGACAGAGGCAGTAACAGAGGGAGACAGAGACAGAAAGAGATGGAGAAGCCATGGAATTAGCTAGCTGCTATGCTTCAGACTACTGCTCATGTCCTGACCCAAAAGAGGCCTGGAGAGTGCACAGAGGATTAGACACCAGGCCCAAAGAACCACGCTGAGGTGCTGCTAGACTCAGCAGACCAGCTGCTTCCAAAGCACTAACAAACATGGACAACATCCTTGCCACTTCTCCACTCCATTCTAGTTCCCTCTTGGGCTTCCCTAGTGGTTCAGATGGGAAGAATCTGTCTGCAATGCAAGAGACCCAGGTTTGATTCTTGGGGCAGGAAGATCCCCTGGAGAAGAGACTGGCTACCCACTCCAGTATTCTTGCCTGGAGAGAGGAGCCTGACAGCTTACAATCCACGGGGTCACAAAGAGTTGGACTCAGAGACATTATCTTTTCCACCCAAATAAGTTGAGACAATTAGGTGGGCCTTACAATCTGGGCCTGGTCAACATTCAGTAAACAGCAGTGTTAAGAGTTTTCCAAGGAGTTCTCTAATTTTCTACAACTAAAAATCCTCTATATTGTGAACAAGCTTCTGTTGTTTCTACCTATGACACGTTGACATGGGTGCAATATCACTTAGAATTATTATTGAGAAATCTTCAACCGTTATCCATCTCCATGAAAGCTCTTCATTCATGGTTCTGTGCGGGGTGAGTTGGGGGGAATACAGAAGGACACTCAGGCTGCTAGAAGGCTCATGCTAAGAATTTACAGACTTCAGGCTGAAGGTGAAGGAGCATTTCTTGTGAGGTCTAGACTCCTTCCCTTACTGTTGGTATTATTTTAGTTCATCTGGTTTGAACCAAAGCCAGCTGAATCTCCTCCAAGTTCTAGGCATGGTCAGATCTCAGGAGACAGCCTGTCTGTTCGTTCAAAAAATATATATATATATATCTGCCTGGACATCCACCCCAGCCTGGAGTCATGACAGATCACTGATGCCTTGTGACCCCAGGGAGTATCCCCATTCCATTCACGGTGAAAGGAAGGGGCGACAGCATTAAGCGCTGTAATCTCCACATCTGAGGCTACTGGAGCCTGAATAAGAAGCCCTAGGAGCAGACGATGAGGCTGCAAGGTCAGTTCCCATCCGGTTTAGTCGGCCTCTCCTGCCAGGCATCTCTGTCTTCTTCATTTTTCCCTCTGTTTACTCATGGGCCAGGCGCTTGGGGTCTCAAGGCACTTTTGATTGTCCGCCGCTAATTAGTGAGCATATAATGGGCCTGACTGTGACCAATTCCCTGAAAAGATAGGAGAGAACCAGAAGAGGGGTCTCCATTCAGGAGGAGCTTAGAATCTAGAGGTGGAGATAAAAATGACAACATTCAAAATGGAATAGAAATATGCAATATACTGTATGCATGTGTTTGGGACTTCCCAGGAGGCGCTAGAGGTTAAAAAAAATGCCACCTGCCAATGCAAGAGACATATGGGTTCAATCCCTGGGTCAGGAAGATCCCCTGGAGGAGGGCATGGCAACCCACTATTGCCTGGAGAATCCCATGGATTGAGGAGCCTGGTGGGCCACTGTCCATAGGGTCACACAGAGTCAGACACAGCTGAAGCAACTTAGCACACACACGCATGCACATGTTTGGGGCCTTTTGACCAACAAGCTTTTCTACAAATGCCTGAGATCATCTTCAGATCAGTATTTAAGACCTATCCATGAAGAGGGCAGAGGTGGGGTGGGATATGACTCAGTACTTTAAATAATCTACTTTTCAAACACTATGGAATTGAATTATAGTGATTTCAACTATTTTTCTTTTAATTACAATCTGACTTTTTAAGTTAGTGAAAAGATCCTCATCAAATTTACCATATTAAATTTGTTTAAATGTGTAAGAATATACATATTTTATTAACATAGACTTTACTCCCTCTCCCTATAGCTGTCTAAATATATATATATACCATATATATATACCTGTATATACATAAATACATGTTTTTCTTTACTACCAAGAAAACTCAGAGAAAATTTTAATGTTAATCACTATACACTAATATAACAGAGATATATGGTAATTAATATTATAAACAACTTAATAGGGACTTCCCTAGCTGTCCAGTGGTTAAGACTTTGCCTTCCAATGCAGGGGGTGTGGGTTCAATCCTTGGCCAGGGGAACTAAGATCCCAAATGTCTGAAGGCCAAAAACCCAAAGCATAAAAAAAAGAAGCAATACTGTAACAAATTTAATAGACTTTAACAAGGGCCCCCCAGAGAAGGCGATGGCACCCCACTCCAGTACTCTTGCCAGGAAAATCCCATTGGACGGAGGAGCCTGGTAGGCTGTGGTCCATGGGGTCGCTAAGAGTCAGACACGACTGAGTGTCTTCACTTTCACTTTTCACTTTCATGCATTGGAGAAGGAAATGGCAACCCACTCCAGTGTTCTTGCCTGGAGAATCCCAGGGACGGGGGAGCCTGGTGGGCTGCAATCTCTGGGGTCGCACAGAGTCGGACATGACTGAAGCAACTTAGCAGCAGCAGCAGCAGCAACAAGGGTCCCGATCAAAAAATCTTAAAAAAAAAAAATAAACTGCATGGTGAAGAAGCAGCTAAGTACAGCAGAAAGAGTGCAGATATTGGAGAAAAGAAGCATGTATTTAACCTGTTCCTTTCTCATGATTATCTCATGAGGTGTTATTATGGGGGGAAAGAATTAATGTACATATAGTTTCTAGCACAGTATTAAATATGCTGTTCTAATCACTGCAGATGGTGACTGCAGCCATGAAATTAAAAGATGCTTACTCCTTGGAAGAAAAGTTATGACCAACCTAGATAGCATATTCAAAACCAGAGACATTACTTTGCCAACAGAGGTCCGTCTAGTCAAGGCTATGGTTTTTCCTGTGGTCATGTATGGATGTGAGAGCTGGACTGTGAAGAAGGCTGAGCGCTGAAGAATTGATGCTTTTGAACTGTGGTGTTGGAGAAGACTCTTGAGAGTCCCTTGGACTGCAAGGAGTCCAACCAGTCCATTCTGAAGGAGATCAGCCCTGGGATTTCTTTGGAAGGAATGATGCTAAAGCTGAAACTCCAGTACTTTGGCTGAACTGAACTGAACTGAAGCTGACTAGTATACCTTTGGCAATTGGGTATAAACCATTAAAAACTATAATAAGTTAACTTTGTTGATAAAAATTATCCTTGTAGCCTAGAAACATCAACCAAAAAAAAAAAAAATAGAAAGGAAAATAATAGTACACACAAAAAAGTTTCAATGTATCTAAAAGGAATGACGTTTTAGAAGTTCAGTTCAGTTCAGTCGCTCAGTCGTGTCTGACTCTTTGCCACCCCATGAATCGCAGCACTCCAGGCCTCCCTATCCATCACCAACTCCCGGAGCTCACTCAGACTCACATCCATCGAGTCAGTGATGCCATCCAGCCATCTCATCCTCTGTCGTCCCCTTCTCTTCCTACCCCCAATCCCTCCCAGCATCAGGGTCTTTTCCAATGAGTCAACTCTTCGCATGAGGTGGCCAAAGTACTGGAGTTTCAGCCTCAGCATCATTCCTTCCAAAGAAATCCCAGGGCTGATCTCCTTCAGAATGGACTGGTTGGATCTCCTTGCAGTCCAAGGGACTCTCAAGAGTCTTCTCCAACACCACAGTTCAAAAGCATCAATTCTTCGGTGCTCAGCCTTCTTCACAGTCCAGCTCTCACATCCATACATGACCACTGGAAAAACCATAGCCTTGACTAGACACACCTTTGTTGCCAAAGTAATATCTCTGCTTTTGAACATGCTATCTAGTTTGGTCATAACTTTCCTTCCAAGGAGTAAGCGTCTTTTAATTTCATGGCTGCGATCACCATCTGCAGTGATTTTGGAGCCCAAAAAATAAAGTCTGACACTGTTTCCACTGTTTCCCCATCTATTTCCCATGAAGTGATGGGACCAGATGCCATGATCTTCGTTTTCTGAATGTTGAGCTTTAAGCCAACTTTTTCACTCTCCTCTTTCACTTTCAAGAGGCTTTTTAGTTCCTCTTCACTTTCTGCCACAAGGGTGGTGTCATCTGCATATCTGAAGTTAATGATATTTCTCCCGGCAATCTTGATTCCAGCTTGTGCTTCTTCCAGCCCAGCATTTCTCATGATGTACTCTGCATATAAGTTAAGTAAGCAAGATGACAATATACAGCCTTGATATACCTCCTTTTTCTATTTGGAACCAGTCTATTGTTCCATGTCCAGTTCTAACTGTTGCTTCCTGACCTGCATATAAGTTTTTCAAGAGGCAGGTCAGGTGGTCTGGTATTCCCATCTCTTTCAGAATTTTCCATAGTTGATTGTGATCCACACAGTCAAAGGCTTTGGCATAGTCAATAAAGCAGAAATAGATGTTTTTCTGGAACTCTCTTGCTTTTTCAATGATCCAGCAGATGTTGGCAATTTGATCTCTGCTTCCTCTGCCTTTTCTAAAACTAGCTTGAATATCTGGAAGTTCACAGTTCACGTATTGCTAAAGCCTGGCTTGGAGAATTTTGAGCATTACTTTACTAGCGTGTGAGATGAGTGCAGGCCTGGTAGCTAAATATCAGGAAGCAAGAGTTCCCCAGTCATACCTTACCACTTTTAGTAATTGCAGCCACATTCCAGTGCAGAGTTGCCCAGGTGGAACCATATAGAAAGAAAGCTTGGCTTAACAAGCTAGAATTACAGATAGCCAATCAAGAAATTCAGTAGGTACCTGATACAGAAGCCCCAGATGATACCCTTTCTGTGGAGAAGAGTAATACTGATTTGGGAAAATGGGATTCTGGCTGCTGGAATGGGGAGGTGGAGTCAGAGATGGTTTCTTTCTCGCAGAACGCCCCACGATGGCCTACAGTACAACAGTGATCAATAGAAGGTCAACAGCGCTTAGAGGCTGACTGCTCCCAAATGACAAGGGAAATAGGTAAAACCACCATGATGGGGACCCACAAAATTCCTTAGGAATTTCCCTGCAAAATTTCAGTTCCTGCAGGGGTCAGAGTGGAGTCATTTCAGGAAAGAGAATCTTGTTCATGGGGCCTGGATGCCAGATCCTGAACAGTGGTGGCATCCTAGAACACAGGGAAACAAAGAGGCAAAAACCATAAGCTCCAGAATCAACTAAAGTAGTAACATCATCTCCTAAATCCTACAAAATAAGAATAAATATATTGTATGCACTGATTATACAAGGCCTCCCTGTGTTCTCTAAACAGCTCTACCATGTAGCCAAAATACGTATATTTTAGCCATAAGGAGCTTTAAACATGCAACTGACCATAACTGTCTTTTTGGAATTCGGAAGAGTTTTTGAGGTAATGCTACAGATGATCTAGCTCTCCTAACAAAACTAAGACATTCATGCCACAGCCTTCTTACTCTCATCACATTCTTTAAATTAGTTAAGTGAGGAGGCCATTAGACTGAGGTGACTCGAATATTTTAATGCAGTGCTAATGTTTGGCACCTACGTAAGCAAACCAAAATCTAAGCCTCGAAGTTAAGAAATCGAAACCAAACAGAACCAGTCACAACCAACCAACTAGACTTTCCTGAATGAGGCAACATATAATTTCCTTCCTCTCCTTCTAAGTCTCCTCTACCAAAGTCTTGCTTCTAACTCTTAACTACCTCTGGTTTGTCTCTGCCTGATCAGAGCCCATATTCGCTCAAATAAACTTTTAAACATTTTAATATGCCTCAGTTTATCTTTCAGCATTCAAACTCTGTCCTAACTACCATCCTAGCTTATAGTCATGTTCTCTGATATTTAAAAGGGAAAGTGTTTTAGAGATCATCTGGCCCGTTCCACCCCCACTCTCCCCCCACCACAGTTTAAAAGAAAGGAACCAAAACTCAGGTAGATTGAGGAACAGTCACAATCATAATAATGCTAGTGTTTATCCCTTCATGAACACTCACCAAATCATTTTAACGACACCTAACTATATCCACATAAGTTGCCAGTGCTCAGCAATATGACTAGCGTAACTCAGAAAACTAAAATGAAAAATAAAGTGATGTATCATGTGCAGTCACATGAGAAATCTATTATTTTGAAGATTGCCACAAATGCACTGCAATTTGGATTCCCAAAGACAACTGCGAAACAGAAAGTGTTCTTAGTCACACGAAGCTTATAGTGACAGTCAATTCTCCAAGCAATTCACACATCATGGAAATGAATTTTTAATTATAATTTTATACAGCTGCATTTTTAAAATCAACATAAGGGTATTTCATTAAAACAAGCATTTCACTAAAATGACTAGACTTCTGAAATCCAATTAGCGTTTCCTTCTCTTCCTCTGCTTCCCCACTGCCTCCAAGCCACCGTCAGTCCACACTCAACTCTGACCCCACTTGCCCAACGCAAGCCCACAGCAACCATCACTGCAACGCCCTGCTGGCCTCCAGAAAACCATTCTGGCCTCTCCCTTTGTCTCTCAGCCACAAATTGGCAAGTCCCTCTCTGAGTCTAGGTGGTCCTTTTGTTTGCCTTGAATAGATCTACTTTCACATCTTCTATAACATCCCCCACAAATTGATTCCATATTGCAGCCTAAATCCTACCCAAATCCACAAGAAGAACCAGGCGCCTATTATAGGTACCAATTCATCAGGAAAGTGCACTGAACCAGCACAAGAATAAGTCTGCAACACGATGCCAGTGAATTCAGCTCTCTGCATGAAACTTTTCACATAACTGGCCAGACAGAAGCCCACGCCCGACTCTCACCAACATGCCACTGCTGTTTAGTTGCTTAGTCGTGTCCAACTCCGTGCAACCCCATGAACTATAGCCTACCAGGCTCCTATGTCCATGGGATTTTTCAGGCAAGAATACTGGCATGGGTTGCCATTTCCTCCCCCAGGGGATCTTCCCAACCCAGGAATCCAACCTGCATCTCATGCATGGGCAGGCAGATTCTTTACCGCTGGGCCACCAGGGAAGCTCATGTATACACCAACATGTATACTGTATTCAAGCATTCTGTAAGGCACTGCCCATTTGCTACAGTTCGCTTTAACAAGTTAGATGGTTTGCCCAAAGAGCCACAGATCTTGAGATCAGCTGATAGAACAGCTGAGGCCAGCACCAAGTGACCAACGGAATGCTGGAACTGCAGGATGCAGATTGTAGCCTTTATCATTGATCCACCTGGTTATCTCAGTTTGAAGCACTGACCTAAGACTTCTATGAAGTTGTCTGGCTTAGGAAAAAAAAAAAAAAAATCTCAAAGAAAGGACAGAGTGAAAGAGAACTAAAGAAAACTGAGATGTGTTTTACCATTATGTAAGTCAGAAAAGGAAATGGCAACCCACTCCAGTGTTCTTGCCTGGAGAACCCCAAGGACCGGGGAGCCTGGTGGGCTGCGGTCTATGGGGTCACACAGAGTCGGACCTGACTGAAGCGACTTAGCAGCAGCAGCAAGTCAGAAAAAAGAAACTTTTAAATACATTTTGAACAATATTTTCCTACTATTCATGTAGTTTTTCCTGTACTTAGTAAATAAGAGTACCTATCCCTACAGAAAATATGTGAAGTGAGAGACAATTTCAACTAAGTGTAAATATTATGGTACATATGGGCCTGCAATGAACTCCAATTTCTAAATATAAACATAGGCATGCAATTTTAAAAGAAAAAATCAGCTTCTCTTTGCCACTTCAAAAACATGACTACTGGACAAATATTTAAGGAATAACCACTTGAAGACTGCCAAACTATTTCCCTGCCCTGAGAATCACCCCTCTCTGCCCCTCCAGTCCCGCCCACTTGCTGGTCTGGCCCTGAACTCAGCCCAGTTTTATTAGCCCACCCACACATAGCACGAATCCCAGCTCTTCTTCCAGACTCCCTCCTCTCCTCCTCGCTATTTCTGTATGTGGCTTCTCCTATTTCAATAGTAGAGAGGTTCCTTTTCCTCCCCAGCTTGCTTATTCCTCAGTTCCCACATGTAATTTTGGTTTTATCAATCACTTCCTCTCCCACCTCTTTAGTCTCTTATTCTTTACTTCAATTTTTCCTCTTGGGTAACACCAAATGGAACATGCGTCTCCCTCACCCTAACACACCCATTCTCCTCCTTCCTCACTACCCTGATTAACCATCCTTTTCTCTTCAGCGTGTCAACTCCAAGCTTTCCAAGGAGTGGCCTACTTGAAAGAGTAAATGCCTTCTATTTCCTCATCAGCCTCACGTGCCTTGTACGCTAAGTCCCTTCAGTCAGGTCTGACTCTTTGTAACCCTATGTACTGTAGCCCATCAGGCTCTTCTGTTCATGGGGATTCTCCAGGAAGAACACTGGAGTGGGTTGCCATGCCCTCCTCCAGGGGATCTTCCTGACCCAAGGATCGAACCTGAGTCTCTGCATCTCCTGCATTGGCAGGCTGCTTCTTTACTACCAGTGCTGTCTGGAAGCCTTGCATATGCTTTAACCAAGTGCAAACACACTGACAGCAGAAATGTCAGAATGAGGTTGGGTGTAGCTGGGGCAACCTGGAGATTGCCTGGAGATTCCCACCACCCCATGGCCACCTCTCACAGTCCCCATTCCACATTCCAGACACAGGGCCAACATCCAGCCATCATCCAACCAAGAGGCATGAGGGCTGCAGTTGGCTAGATCATGTAGGTTTGGAATTTGGGGTTTTAAGTGAAATTGAACAATTTCTAAATATTAGCCTTTAATTTGATTTTTAAACACTGAGAATGAAATGAAATACCTCTTCTGGATTCACCCTATAGCCATGAAATTTGCAAACTATGCTTTGAATCACTGGTGGCCACAGTAAAGAATTTGCCCACAATGCGGGAGACCTGGGTCCAATCCCTGGGTCGGGAAGATTCCCTGCAGAAGGGAATGGCAACCCACTCTGGTATTCTTGTCTGGAGAATCCTGTGGACAGAGGAGCCTGGCAGGCCCCAGTCCATGGGGTTGCAAAGAGTCGGACATGACAGAGCAACTAATAACCCACATGCCTTATATCTCTCTAAAACAGTTCTCTTTAAAAGTCATCAGTGACCACATAGCTGCTATAAAAAATAGCCTTTCTCATCTAATTTTCTTCACCTTTCTGTGTGTGTGTGGGGTGGGGGGTGGTATCACAAACTCCTGTGTTAAACTGCAATACCCAAAATTCGGTGACTCCATTCTTTCCTTATTATTCTGCCGTCACCTTTCTTTAGCTTATCCAGCTTGATCATTTTCTTTTCTTTCAAAAACCCCTAATTGAAAAATCATCTAATATCTGGGATTCAACCACTTCCACTACAAAGCTCACTCCCCACAAAAATCTCCAGCTTCCCTCCCGAGCTCCAGCCTCAGACTTCTGTACATGTGTACCAGTACCCCAAAATAACCTGTGCTGACTCATCCTCTTCCTTAGCATCGGTACCACCAATTCCACTTATTCTATCCCTTTCCTCTTAGCCAATCAGCCTCAGAACTCCACCATTTGGGCTCCCCAATCAATCATCACTTCTTTTCTGTGTCCTTTGAAGAATTGGTCATGAATGTCTCCACTTCTTCTTTCTTTCTCCTTGACTCTCATTAGCTCTCAGCTGAAGGACTAATCCCAGAGCCTACAAATCCATCTCCCAGGCTTAGGTCCTTCATCTCCTTACCTCCACTCTGCTGCCAGGTTCATCTTCCTGAAGGACTCAAGTTCTGGCTAATCCTGTACTCAGAACTAAAGTGGTACCTGTTGCTTACCCAGAATGGAACTCAGGACCCTCCCTGATACTTTCAGCCTGCTTCTCCTCCACTTCCTTCCCTCTATGAACATTCTAAGTGCCAAGCAAAGTCCTTTATAATTGTTTGGACTACCTCCTGGCTAGTGTCATCCTCTTCCCTGAAATCCTGTAACCCTGGATCTATTCCTCTGATGGTCTTTACACAGTAGAGCTTCTATTTAAGGTTCATGGGTCATGCCTTTTCTCTGTAAGATGCAGGATTCCTTGGCATGGCAGGTTTGGGGTCTCATTAGTCTTGGACCCCTCACAATGATAGCAATGACTTCTGTCTCCCTATTTGAGGACCAGATGGCTGGGCCAGTTTCCTGACTGCCTGTAACAGTGACAATCACATCATAGCTTCTCACCAGCTGGGAAGGAACCAGTAGTGTGAGAGTGAGGACCCCTTGTCTATCTGGCTGGTAACTTGGGCATCAGAATGATAATATAGTGGCACAGAGGGCAAGCTACAGGTGCAATTTCATATTTCTTACTTTAGTTTGATACTGGTTCATATCAGGTGAACTTTAACTGCCATTTCCAGTTCTTTCAATTTGAGAAGAGCTGTTCAGTCACCAAGATAGCAAGCTCCTTTGTGGCAAAATAAATCTCCTCAAAGGTCCCCCCCCTCCACCCTGTCCCCTGGTCCTCTGTCCACTGTGTTAATCTGGACTTGTCCTCTAGGACTCAGCCCAAGGTATCTGATCCACAAGGTTGTCTTGGGCTACAGCGTTTTCATTTCATTCTCTTTAAAAACAAATATTTTTTAAATTGAAACAGGAATACATCCCACATGGTTAAAAGAATTCAAACAGAACAAAAGTGTACTAAATGAAAAATATCTCTCCCACATCATACTGCCCGAGTTGAGGCTTCTCTCAGTCTCCTAAAGAAAACTGCTGTATCATTTCTGAGGGCACCCTTCTAGAAGTTTTCTCTTGTTTGCAAATATATACAAAAGACAATCACTTTTGTATAAGAACAAAAGAACTCAATGCACATTAGTAGACCACTTGGGTTTTGTTAACAATATTCGGTAATTGTAAATATGCAGTAACTTGTAAGCCTCATACATGGAAAGCCTTTGTACTTGGCCCATCATCAACGCGAAGTAAACGACCCTTCACATGGTACCTAGCAGAGGACGTTCCAAGATTCTAAAGTTCATACCAATTAGACTCCAGGAGCACACCCTCACAAAAAAGCTGCAGTTCTGCAGGACGAGGGCTCTAAAGTGCTTCTTTCCACTCACGTTCCAAAGGCAGGCTCCAGCAGCCTTGGCTGTCACCGCTCACGCTGCTGCCAGAGCTCCCGGTCCCCTCGGTGTAGTCACACATGCCTTCCTCTGATCCCACCTAGTCCAAACAACCCATGCAAGAGTGAAGGCTTCCTAACGGGTTTTGTTGCAACCCCTTTCAGAAAACTGAGAAAAAAGCAGCTTCTTGCCCTTTCATTTGATTACATGGTGATGAAAGATAAATTCCCCCGTGTACTATGAGCTGTGTTGAATCAGCACCCGCAAGTTTTGCCCAAGCTGATTTAGTTCGGCACCTCGTCACGAGGTGTTTCTAGAAGGTAATGTGGGGGTCTTCGGCCTTCAGCTCCTGCCCCCAACCTCTCTTACTGAGTCCTCTAATTAGAATAGATCTCACAGGAGGTGTATATGAAGAAATTAACAGGACCAGGGAAAGTGGAGAGTGAAAAAGTTGGCTTAAAGCTCAACATTCAGAAAACAAAGATCATGGCATCTGGTCCCATCACTTCATGGGAAATAGATGGGGCAACAGTGGAAACAGTGTCAGACTTTCTTTTTTTGGGCTCCAAAATCACTGCGGATGGTGACTGCAGCCATGAAATTAAAAGATGCTTACTCCTTGGAAGAAAAGTTACGACCAACCTAGATAGCATATTGAAAATCAGAGACATTACTTTGCCAACAAAGGTCCGTCTAGTCAAGGCTATGGTTTTTCCAGTGGTCGTGTATGGATGTGAGAGTTGGACTGTGAAGAAAGCTGAGTGCCAAAGAATTGATGCTTTTGAACTGTGGTGTTGGAGAAGACTCTTGAGAGTCCCTTGGACTGCAAGGAGATCCAACCAGTCCATTCTGAAGGAGATCAGCCCTGGGATTTCTCTGGAAGGAATGATGCTAAAGCTGAAACTCCAGTACTTTGGCCACCTGATGCGAATAGTTGACTCATTGGAAAAGACTCTGATGCTGGGAGGGATTGGGGGCAGGAGGAAAAGGGGATAACAGAGGATGAGATGGCTGGATGGCATCGCTGACTCGAGGGACGTGAGTTTGAGTGAACTCTGGGAGTTGGTGATGGACAGGGAGGCCTGGCGTGCTGCGATTCATGGGGTCGCAAAGAGTCGGACACGACTGGGCGACTGAACTAAACTGAACCGAGGGCTCGGCTGCGAGTTGCAGGGGCCTTAGGAGACCACCAGAGAAGTCTTTGCTCCCCTAGAAGCAGTTTTCGGTTTGGATGACTTTGTCCAAAAGCTCTGCCGAAACCACACCCACCGCACCGCCCGCATTTACACCATGATCAATTCCCCACGGGGAGGCCTGTAGCATTGCAGCTGTTCCGTTCCCATACCTGAGGAGCTTTTCACTTCCGCTGCCGCTGACAGCCTACCCAGCATGCACCACGGGGGAGCAGCCACCCATTGGGGAAAGGCAGGGACAGGGAAGGGCAAGACCACTAGGATCTCGAGTTTATGTGGGTGTCTGTGAATTTAGAGAGCTGGCTTTTAGGGAGAAGCTGGCGACTGCAACTTCTGAAGAAAGAGCTGAGAGCTCATTTACGTTCCCTCCCGCAAGAAACTTTGCTTTCCAAGTACACATAGGTTTATGGACTGGAAGACAGAACACACACACGAGCCAGGTCTCCCAACAACGGACGGTGGGGAGAAATGCCATCACAATGGTACCCTGACTCTCATCAAGGGAAGAAACATGAGATGCCTGACCCTTTCTTGTTACTCGCTGAGAGGCTTATGTGGGGTGAGAGACTGGGTCAAAGCAGGCCAGCCGGAGACAACTGTTCTGCCACTGACTTTCCAGACATTCCCCAAAGCCCTTAGCACCCGATACCCGTGCCGGCATAACCACACATGCAAGGGAGGGTGAGCTGTCTTTCGTAACAGCTACCGCTTCTTGACGGAATGGCCTTTCCACTGAACCAGCCCAGCCCAAAGCCGCTGTCAGTTAGAATATTAAAAATTCAGGAAGAAGTTGAATAAACGGCACTGTTACTTAAAGTGGCCCTTGGCCAGGCTCCCGGGGCCAACAGAGATCCAGGGACTACTGAATGACCTCAACTGCTCTGGACTAGAATGACGAGAAACTTCTATGAGAAAAAATAATAACAAGCCCAACCCGAATCCGGAGTGTGAACAAAGGCTAGGGTCGGAAGGATACCTCAAACAGCGTGCCAAGGCTCAGGCCGATCTCTAGAGGAAGGCCCAGGACGCGCTGGGACTGCGGGTCATGGATGGAATAAAGGCTGAGGGCTGACATCGAGCTGAAGGCACAGTGAGCAAGCTTCTGTGCACAGATGTGAGAGAAAAGGGGGCGTCCATCTAGGGGAGGGATCCGACACTCTCCAGGGAAGGATGGATGACAACTCTGAGCAGCTGTCTGCAAAGTTCAGGGCTGCTGGGCCGTTCCAGTGACTTTAAGGAATTAAGATGTTTGGGGTAGGAGTTCCAGACAAAACTGAATTTCGTCTAGCTTCCAGTTGCTCTGGCCAAAAACCTGGGCATCATTCTTGACCTCTCTCTCTCTCTCTGACCCCCACCCCATACCCAACCTATCAGGAAAGCCTATTGGTCTGCTTTCAAAATTCTGCCCAGTTCTTACCACCGCTGCTACTATCTAGCACTCTGGTCCAAGCCGCACCATGTAACACTTCAATTACTGTAACAACTTTCCCAGGGTTCTTGCTTCCACCCTTGCTCCCCTGCCTCCACACAGCAGCCAGAGAGATATGTTTAATCTGTAAGTCAGAAAGCGTCCCTCCTCATCTGGAAACCCTCCCCATGTTACTCAGAGGAAAAGCCAAAGTCCTCCCACTGTCTTATAAGATCCTGTGCAGTCTGTTTCCATGGTTCCTTAGCCCTCATCTCCTGCTCTCAGCCTCACTCACTCACTCCAGCCACACTGGCCTCTTCATCCTCCTTGAACTGACCAAGACCACCCCTGCCTCAGAGACCTCCTTAAATGCATGTCCCTAAGTCTGGGACGATCTTTCCCCAGATATAGTCATGACTCACCCCTCGACTCACTCAGATCTTTTCTCAAATGTGAAATTCTCAAGAAAGCTCTACCCCATCCAAAATTACAAAGGCGTACAAATCCCCTTTGAATTGTTCTATTTTTTTTTCATGTCATTTAACACTGTCTAATGTGATATACAGGCACATATACATATACAGAATTCATTTGTTTTACATATATTATGCTTTCTATTTGTCTTTGCTCACACTAAAATGCAAAGTTTCATAACAGCAAGGAGTTTTATGTAGTTTGTTAATGGGTAATAATGTTAATTCTTTGAGCCTCCTAGAACATCTATCTTATAGATGGCTCTCAATACAAATGGCTTAAATAAGCAAGTGAAATGATCTACAGTCAAAGCCACTGAATGGCCCCTTTCCCAGACTAGTGGCTCCACCACGGCAGGATAAGTACCATCCACCCATCATACCTGGGATAGGTGTTTACTGAGCAGCTAATCAATGGGGCTTCTCTGGTGCTCAGTGGTAAACAGTTCACCTGCAAATACAGGAGACATGGGTTTGATTCCTGGGTGAGGAATATCCCCTGAAGAAGGAAATGGCAACCCACTCCAGTGTTCTTGCCAGGATAATCCCATGGACAGAGGAGCCTGGCGGGCTAGAATCCATGGGATAGCAAATAGCAGGACATGACCAAGCGTACGCACACACATACACACACATACACACACACAGTGAATCTATACAAACAAAGCACTTTGCTGGGGTCTAAAATATCATGGTGATCAAAACATATATGGTCCTACCGTCAAGGATCTTGCAACTTAGTGACTGGAGACAGATATTCAACAAATAACTCCACAAATAAAGAGATAATTACAATTGACATAAGTGTACTATTAAAAGAGTCCAGAAAAGACATTCTATTTGGGATTAGGTTGGTAAAAGAAGAAATGGAAAGAGCTGAATTGATTCAAGATTATTTAGAAGATGGAAAATATAGGTGTTGTCAGTGGATTAAATGGGGTTGGGGAGAATCTTATTGACAAAAGTGAGTCCTGAATTTTTAGTTTAATTTCTGGAGTAAGGTGCCCTTTGCATGAAGTTAGTGTAGGAGACTTAATAATGGACCCTCTAAATATATCCATGTTTTAAACTCTGGAACCCATAAATGCTACCTTATCTGGAAAATGCATTTACGGGTATGATTATTTTAAGGATCTCGAGGACAGGAGATTATTCTCTATTATTTGGATGGGCCCTGAATGCAATCACATGTATCCTTATAAGAGGGAAGCAAAGGGAGATTAAGACACATATTTCACACTTGAAGGCAATGTGAAGATGAGACAAAGGGATTTGAGCATGCTGACCTTGAAAACTGAAATGATGTGGCCACAAGCCAAGTGTGACAATTTCATGTGTCAATTTGACTGGGCCACGGGATGTCCAGACATTTGGTCGAATATCCATTCTAGGTGTGTCTGTGAGGGTGTTTCCTGATGAGATTTGTTTGAATCAGTGGACTGAGTAAAGCAGACTGTCCTCCCTAATGTGGATATTCCTCATCCAATAAATTGGAGACCTGAATAGAACAAAAAGTCTGAGAGAGAGGAAATGTCTCCCGCCTAACTGTTTGAACCAAAACAGTCATCTTTTCCTGCCCCTAGACTGGAATTTATAGCATGGACCCTCCTGAGCCTCTAGCCTGATGGCTACAGAACTTCTCACCCTCCGTTGCTACACGAGCCAGTTCCTTATAATAAAACTACATGCACACACACACACACACACACACACACACACACACTATTGTTTCTCTAGAGGTTGTGAGGTTGTGAAAGTCACTCAGTCGTGTCCAGTTCTTTGTGACCCCATGGACTATACAGTTCATGGAATTCTCCAGGCCAGAATACTAGAGGGGGTAGCTTTTCCCTCCTCCAGGGGATCTTCCCAACCCAGGGATCGAACCCCGGTCTCCCGCATTGCAGGCAGATTCTTTACCAACTGAGCCATAAGCTAAGCCTGTTTCTCTAGAAAACCTCATTAATACTCCAAGAAATGCTGGCAGTCACCAGAAACTAGAACAATCAAGAAACAGATTCATCTCTGAAGCCTCCAGAGAAAGTATAGACCTGCTGACACCTTGATTCAGCCCAGAGGAACTAATTTTAGATTTCTGGCCTTCCCATTGTGAGAGTTTAAGTATGTGCTGTTCTAAGCTAATCCATTTGTAGTAACTCATTACAGAAGTCACAGGAAACTAACACAGCTAGAAGCAGTGTAAGAGGATCATCTAAGGTGGGGGGACATCACGATTCAGTCTGGAACATGAGCTCTGAGATAGCTATCACACACCTAATGGAGGGGAAGACCAAACAGGGATTTGGATGTGCTGGTGGAGGAAATGGTCTGAGCAGGTGTTACCAGCCCCAAGGTCCCAGAGCCCGGAAAGCATCAGAAGTAGAGTGAAAAGGAAAGATGGCCAAATACCATGTCCTGAGGAACTCTCAACACTGAGAGATCAGGGAGAAAGACACCCTAGCAGGGGGAGGCAGGGAGGAAACAACAGGAAAACCTGGGGTCTTTGAGGCCAAGAGATGTGAATGTTTTTGAACAACAGAGTAACCAATTCTGGAGCAGAACGCAGTCTGGAGTAGATTCAAGATTGAATAGTTGATGAGAAAGCAGAGACAGCCTGTGTGGGCACCTTGTTCTTGAATTTTGTTTGACTTGGAACATACATAACAGAGCAGATAGTGGCCATGGATAGTGGATCCAGGGAGGATTGTTCACTCTTATTTTCAGATAGAAGAGTTTGGGGCATTGTGTATGAATTGGAAATAATCCGAAAGAATGAAAACAAATGGAAACGATATGTGAGGGTGAGGTTACCTTTGAATGAAGCCTGAGAAGGCTGAAAGGGGGAGCATGCTGCAGTCAGGTCTCAAGCCTGGCTATAGGTTAGGTGTCCCTGGGGGCACTTTAAAACTCCTGATTCCCAGCTTGCACTGAAAACCAAAGACATCAGATTTTCTGAGTTGAAACCTAGGCATCAGTCACCATTAAAGCTTTGCAGACGATTCCTATGAGGGGTGTAGGATTCAGCGCACATCTGGAAGGAGTGGCATTGGGTCCAAGGAGGATCAGATATGGATGAAACTAAGTCTGGAGGTTTAGTGGGTGTGAGTTAGAAAGTTTCTGACTTCACCTTTATAATTCCAAAATTCAAGACAAGGTCAAGTGCTAAGCATGTGTGCAGTATATAAGGGAGTAAGGGGGATTCTGAGAGTTGAAGAAAAAAATGACATAGTTCATAATGAGAATGGGAAGGGGAAGATGCCTCAAAAATGCGGGAAGGGTGTGGAAAGGGCTATTAACTCATAGCTATGTGTGAGTGTTAGTTGCTCAGTCATGTCTGACTCTTTGCGACTCCATGGTCTGCAGCCCGCCAGACTCCTCTGTCCATGGAATTCTCCAGGCAAGAATACTGGAGTGGGTTCCATTGCCTTCTCCAGGGGATCTTACTGACCTAGGAATCAAACCCAGATCTCCTGCATTGCAGGCAGATTCTTTACCATCTGAGCCACCACAGAAGCCCTAATTTATAGCTGTACCTTCCATCCACTCACTCAACTGGCATTCATCAGACAGACACCAAACCAGGCTGTGGGGATAAAATATAAGCAAGACGTTGTCCCCAGCCTCACCGATTTCATAATTCAATGGAGGAGAGGAGCACAGGAGTAAACAGAAGATTCAAGAGCTGTAATAGGATCAAGAACAAGGGGTAGTGGGGACTTGGACCTTTGTAGGGACAGAAGTCACCTCCTCCCATCACAGTACTGGGCACGGAGGACGTTCTTGAGACATTTGAGAGCACCTTATCATTGTGAGGAAACAGAGCGGGAAATGACAGCTCAGCTCTTATTCTGCAGGTATGACTACAGCAGCCCTCAAACGGTAATGACATGTCAGCGGTTCAGAGCCACCCAGGGCGTCTAAGCAGGAGAAAGTCTCAGCTGTCAGGAAGGGTGGTTGCCAAGCTGAGGTGCACGCAGGATGTTCTATGTGGCAATCTCCATGTGACATTCAGAAAGTGGTCACTAGGTGGCAGGGTTAACATTTGCAAAATTACCACTAGTAGCAGTTAACTACTAGCTGGATTCTAGCTGGAAGCATTTTTTGTTTCTATCCCAAAGGAGAGTGGAGCCAAGTCCTAGGGACATAGGATGACTGGGTGGTTTCTCAAATCTCGCCCAGAGCTTCCTGTGCACACAATCCCTCATTTCTAAAGCTGGATCCATCTCTGCTCTAGGGGCACTGGGCTCAGTACACACGCTGTCCTCAGGAGCAGGTTCAGAGTGAGGTTTGGCTGGGAGGAGCAGGGGAAAGGCTGCCAAGTTCTTCAAAGCTTGAAGGGAAACAAGTGGCTCTTATGCTTTTTACATCTTCAGCTTTCCCTGCCACTGTCCAGCTTTATCTGGCATCACACTCCTTAGGTTCAAGTCCTCCCTTAGCCACAGAACCAAATGACCTTGAGCAAATTATTTAGCTTCCTTGTGTTTCTTTACCCAGGGGTGACAGAGTATAGTCATACAGATTAAATGAGGTAAAGTCTCTAACTCACATAGAATAGTACCTGTAAGCACTATGTGCTAAATATTATTATTTTCTCTAAGTAAAAAAGAGAACTTTTTTCTCAATTTCTTATGAAGATGGTAAGGAGTTGGAATTCTAAGTTGTAATTTTAAAACAAAGACAAAAAACAACTTTGAGTTCCAAATTTTCAGATAAAATTATAAAGAAAAAAGTGACCACTCAACAAAAGGTATTTACATCCATTCTAGAATGATGAGCAATAGTCAGGCTCTTTTCCTGGTAGAATTCTGGATTGGAAATGGGCCACCTCCTGACAAGGAAGCATCTAATCCCCCAGGTATCTAGCTCCCCATCCCTCTCCCTACGGAAAAACATAGCCTGAGACCCCAGAGCCAGCAGATGCTTTATGACTTGTCTGTGGTCATGACTGTGGTGGTGGTCTCTCATTTCCTGTATGAGAACAAAATTCTGACATCACAGGCAACTTCTCCAGACACTCCAAAACTGCACTGTCCCACCAAGGCTGTACAATTTTCTTTCCCAAAAAAACTTCATACACACAGCTTCAGGTAGCTCAATTTCAACCTTGATTAGGACCTTATCAACTTATATAAAGCAAAATGTTTGGCATTTGTTTAGTTTCTCATTGGCTCTTGAAGAGTGAATGTGCATGTATTTAAAAGCTACAGATGAGCCTCATTTTTCATAGCAGATATATGTGTAATTACATTTTGAAAAATCTGATCATAGACTGCATAAGATTTGGTTGCAGGAATTCTACAATGCAGAGCAGTCACAAACTGACTTCTTTAATAAAATAAATGGTTGTATTTTTCTCAGTCCTACATAAAATTTAAATTTTTATGCTTGATTTGCTTAAAGTGAATTCAACCATATCTATAAAGTAGAAAGGAAGTTTTATTTTTTTTTTTTTTTATTTTTTTTTTTTAATTTTATTTTATTTTTAAACTTTACATAATTGTATTAGTTTTGCCAAATATCAAAATGAATCCACCACAGGTATACATGTGTTCCCCATCCTGAACCCTCCTCCCTCCTCCCTCCCCATACCATCCCTCTGGGTCGTCCCAGTGCACTAGCCCCAAGCATCCAGTATCGTGCATCGAACCTGGACTGGCAACTCGTTTCTTACATGATATTTTACATGTTACAATGTCATTCTCCCAAATCTTCCCACCCTCTCCCTCTCCCACAGAGTCCATAAGACTGTTCTATACATCAGTGTCTCTTTTGCTGTCTCGTACACAGGGTTATTGTTACCATCTTTCTAAATTCCATATATATGCGTTAGAATACTGTATTTATGTTTTTCCT
This sequence comes from Bos indicus, assembly GCF_029378745.1. Classification (NCBI taxonomy): domain Eukaryota; kingdom Metazoa; phylum Chordata; class Mammalia; order Artiodactyla; family Bovidae; genus Bos; species Bos indicus. The sequence goes on from NC_091779.1 coordinate 12,296,962, forward strand.
TCTGGCTTACTTCACTCTGTATAATAGGCTCCAGTTTCATCCACCTCATTAGAACTGATTCAAATGTATTCTTTTTAATGGCTGAGTAATACTCCATTGTATATATGTACCACAGCTTTCTTATCCATTCATCTGCTGATGGACATCTAGGTTGCTTCCATGTCTTGGCTATTATAAACAGTGCTGCGATGAACATTGGGGTACACGTGTCTCTTTCCCTTCTGGTTTCCTCAGTGTGTATGCCCAGCAGTGGGGTTGCTGGATCATAAGGCAGTTCTATTTCCAGTTTTTTAAGGAATCTCCACACTGTTCTCCATAGTGGCTGTACTAGTTTGCATTCCCACCAACAGTGTAAGAGGGTTCCCTTTTCTCCACACCCTCTCCAGCATTTATTATTTGTAGACTTTTGGATCGCAGCCATTCTGACTGGTGTGAAATGGTACCTCATAGTGGTTTTGATTTGCATTTCTCTGATAATGAGTGATGTTGAGCATCTTTTCATGTGTTTGTTAGCCATCTGTATGTCTTTTTTGGAGAAATGTCTATTTAGTTCTTTGGCCCATTTTTTGATTGGGTCGTTTATTTTTCTGGAGTTGAGCTGTAGGAGTTGCTTGTATATTTTTGAGATTAGTTGTTTGTCGGTTGCTTCATTTGCTATTATTTTCTCCCATTCTGAAGGCTGTCTTTTCACCTTGCTAATAGTTTCCTTTGATGTGCAGAAGCTTTTAAGGTTAATTAGGTCCCATTTGTTTATTTTTGCTTTTATTTCCAATATTCTGGGAGGTGGGTCATAGAGGATCCTGCTGTGATGTATGTCGGAGAGTGTTTTGCCTATGTTCTCCTCTAGGAGTTTTATAGTTTCTGGTCTTACGTTTAGATCTTTAATCCATTTTGAGTTTATTTTTGTGTATGGTGTTAGAAAGTGGTCCAGTTTCATTCTTTTACAAGTGGTTGACCAGATTTCCCAGCACCACTTGTTAAAGAGATTGTCTTTAATCCATTGTATATTCTTGCCTCCTTTGTCGAAGATAAGGTGTCCATATGTGCGTGGATTTATCTCTGGGCTTTCTATTTTATTCCATTGATCAATATTTCTGTCTTTGTGCCAGTACCATACTGTCTTGATAACTGTGGCTTTGTAGTAGAGCCTGAAGTCAGGTAGGTTGATTCCTCCAGTTCCATTCTTCTTTCTCAAGATCGCTTTGGCTATTCGAGGTTTTTTGTATTTCCATACAAATTGTGAAATTATTTGTTCTAGCTCTGTGAAGAATACTGTTGGTAGCTTGATAGGGATTGCGTTGAATCTATAAATTGCTTTGGGTAGTATACTCATTTTCACTATATTGATTCTTCCAATCCATGAACATGGTATATTTCTCCATCTATTAGTGTCCTCTTTGATTTCTTTCACCAGTGTTTTATAGTTTTCTATATATAGGTCTTTAGTTTCTTTAGGTAGATATATTCCTAAGTATTTTATTCTTTCTGTTGCAATGGTGAATGGAATTGTTTCCTTAATTTCTCTTTCTGTTTTCTCATTATTAGTGTATAGGAATGCAAGGGATTTCTGTGTGTTGATTTTATATCCTGCAACTTTACTATAGTCATTGATTATTTCTAGTAATTTTCTGGTGGACTCTTTAGGGTTTTCTATGTAGAGGATCATGTCATCTGCAAATAGTGAGAGTTTTACTTCTTCTTTTCCAATTTGGATTCCTTTTATTTCTTTTTCTGCTCTGATTGCTGTGGCCAAAACTTCCAAAACTATGTTGAATAGTAATGGTGAAAGTGGGCACCCTTGTCTTGTTCCTGACTTTAGAGGAAATGCTTTCAATTTTTCACCATTGAGGATAATGTTTGCAGTGGGTTTGTCATATATAGCTTTTATTATGTTGAGGTATGTTCCTTCTATTCCTGCTTTCTGGAGAGTTTTTATCATAAATGGATGTTGAATTTTGTCAAAGGCTTTCTCTGCATCTATTGAGATAATCATATGGTTTTTATTTTTCAATTTGTTAATGTGGTGTATTACATTGATTGATTTGCGGATATTGAAGAATCCTTGCATCCCTGGGATAAAGCCCACTTGATCGTGGTGTATGATCTTTTTAATGTGTTGTTGGATTCTGATTGCTAGAATTTTGTTAAGGATTTTTGCATCTATGTTCATCAGTGATATTGGCCTGTAGTTTTCTTTTTTTGTGGGATCTTTGTCAGGTTTTGGTATTAGGGTGATGGTGGCCTCATAGAATGAGTTTGGAAGTTTACCTTCCTCTGCAATTTTCTGGAAGAGTTTGAGCAGGATAGGTGTTAGCTCTTCTCTAAATTTTTGGTAGAATTCAGCTGTGAATCCGTCTGGACCGGGGCTTTTGTTTGCTGGAAGATTTTTGATTACAGTTTCAATTTCCATGCTTGTGATGGGTCTGTTAAGATTTTCTATTTCTTCCTGGTCCAGTTTTGGAAAGTTGTACTTTTCTAAGAATTTGTCCATTTCTTCCACGTTGTCCATTTTATTGGCATATAATTGTTGATAGTAGTCTCTTATGATCCTTTGTATTTCTGTGTTGTCTGTTGTGATCTCTCCATTTTCGTTTCTAATTTTGTTGATTTGATTTTTCTCCCTTTGTTTCTTGATGAGTCTGGCTAAAGGTTTGTCAATTTTATTTATCCTTTCAAAGAACCAGCTTTTGGTTTTGTTGATTTTTGCTATGGTCTCTTTTGTTTCTTTTGCATTTATTTCTGCTCTAATTTTTAAGATTTCTTTCCTTCTACTAACCCTGGGGTTCTTCATTTCTTCCTTTTCTAGTTGCTTTAGGTGTAGAGTTAGGTTATTTATTTGACTTTTTTCTTGTTTCTTGAGGTGTGCCTGTATTGCTATGAACTTTCCCCTTAGGACTGCTTTTACCGTGTCCCACAGGTTTTGGGTTGTTGTGTTTTCGTTTTCATTCGTTTCTATGCATATTTTGATTTCTTTTTTGATTTCTTCTGTGATTTGTTGGTTATTCAGCAGCGTGTTGTTCAGCCTCCATATGTTGGAATTCTTAATAGTTTTTCTCCTGTAATTGAGATCTAATCTTACTGCATTGTGGTCAGAAAAAATGCTTGGAATGATTTCTATCTTTTTGAATTTACCAAGGCTAGCTTTATGGCCCAGGATGTGATCTATCCTGGAGAAGGTTCCATGTGCGCTTGAGAAAAAGGTGAAATTCATTGTTTTGGGATGAAATGACCTATAGATATCAATTAGGTCTAACTGGTCTATTGTATCGTTTAAAGTTTGTGTTTCCTTGTTAATTTTCTGTTTAGTTGATCTATCCATAGGTGTGAGTGGGGTATTAAAGTCTCCCACTATTATTGTGTTATTGTTAATTTCTCCTTTCATACTTGTTAGCATTTGTCTTACATACTGTGGTGCTCCCGTGTTGGGTGCATATATATTTATAATTGTTATATCTTCTTCTTGGATTGATCCTTTGATCATTATGTAGTGACCTTCTTTGTCTCTTTTCACAGCCTTTGTTTTAAAGTCTATTTTATCTGATATGAGTATTGCTACTCCTGCTTTCTTTTGGTCCCTATTTGCATGGAAAATCTTTTTCCAGCCCTTCACTTTCAGTCTGTATGTGTCCCCTGTTTTGAGGTGGGTCTCTTGTAGACAACATATGTAGGGGTCTTGTTTTTGTATCCATTCAGCCAGTCTTTGTCTTTTGGTTGGGGCATTCAACCCATTTACGTTTAAGGTAATTACTGATAAGTATGTTCCCGTTGCCATTTACTTTATTGTTTTGGGTTCGAGTTTATACACCGTTTTTGTGTTTCCTGTCTAGAGAATATCCTTTAGTATTTGTTGGAGAGCTGGTTTGGTGGTGCAGAATTCTCTCAGCTTTTGCTTGTCTGAAAAGCTTTTGATTTCTCCTTCATACTTGAATGAGATCCTTGCTGGGTACAATAATCTGGGCTGTAGGTTATTTTCTTTCATCATTTTAAGTATGTCTTGCCATTCCCTCCTGGCCTGAAGAGTTTCTATTGAAAGATCAGCTGTTATCCTTATGGGAATTCCCTTGTGTGTTATTTGTTGTTTTTCCCTTGCTGCTTTTAATATTTGTTCTTTGTGTTTGATCTTTGTTAATTTGATTAATATGTGTCTTGGGGTGTTTCTCCTTGGGTTTATCCTGTTTGGTACTCTCTGGGTTTCTTGGACTTGGGTGATTATTTCCTTCCCCATTTTAGGGAAGTTTTCCACTATTATCTCCTCAAGTATTTTCTCATGGTCTTTCTTTTTGTCTTCTTCTTCTGGAACCCCTATGATTCGAATGTTGTAGCGTTTAATATTGTCCTGGAGGTCTCTGAGATTGTCCTCATTTCTTTTAATTCGTTTTTCTTTTATCCTCTCTGATTCATTTATTTCTACCATTCTATCTTCTAATTCACTAATCCTGTCTTCTGCCTCTGTTATTCTACTATTTGTTGCCTCCAGAGTGTTTTTAATTTCACTTATTGCATTATTCATTATATATTGACTCTTTTTTATTTCTTCTAGGTCCTTGTTAAACCTTTCTTGCATCTTCTCAATCCTTGTCTCCAGGCTATTTATCTGTGATTCCATTTTAGTTTCAAGATTTTGGATCAATTTCACTATCATTATTCGGAATTCTTTATCAGGTAGATTCCCTATCTCTTCCTCTTTTGTTTGGTTTGGTGGGCATTTATCCTGTTCCTTTATCTGCTGAGTATTCCTCTGTCTCTTCATCTTGTTTAAATTGCTGAGTTTGGGGTGTCCTTTCTGTATTCTGGCAGTTTGTGGAGTTCTCTTTATTGTGGTGTTTCCTCGCTATGTGTGGGTTTGTACAGGTGGCTTGTCAAGGTTTCCTGGTTAGGGAAGCTTGTGTCGGTGTTCTGGTGGGTGGAGCTGTATTTCTTCTCTCTTTGTTGCTGGAGAATTTGCTTGGTATGTCTTGCCCTGGAACTTATTGGCCCTTGTGTGGTGCTTGGTTTCAGTGTTGGTATGGAGGCATTTGATGAGCTCCTCCTTTCGAAGAGTTGGGTTGCTTTTCTGGGTGCCTGATGTCCTCAGCCGGCATTCAGAAGTTGTTTTGTGGAATTTACTCGACGTTTAAATGCTCTTTTGATGAATTTGTGGGGGAGAAAGTGTTCTCCCCGTCCTACTCCTCCGCCATCTTGGTTCCTCCTCCTCGAAAGGAAGTTTTAGAATTTCCCCTTTCTTCTTCTTCTTTTTTTTGTTTGGTATGATTCATGGGGTCGCAAAGAGTCGGACACAACTGAGCGACTGAACTGAACTGAACTGAACAGAGTACAACAGGAACAGATTGTGTTCTAAAGAGGAAGATTCTGCTACAGTTGAAGCTACAATCTTAAAATTTTCCTATACTTAGCTAGTATTGATTGACTCTCCACGTAGAGATTTTGCTCTTAACTTCACACTAATTTATGGTGAGACTTATCATAATATATTTAGCAATAAAAAATGGATTTTCTCTCCCTTGTTGAAAATCTCAAGATACCCCAGTTCTTGGCTCCCTGTGTCCTCCCCCAAGGAATCCACATATTTGCATCTCATTCAAAAAAAAGATCAAAAGCTAGACTGGTGCCCTCTCAGAAGTGAACCACCTACTATTGGTTCAGTTCAGTTCAGTTCAGTCGCTCAGTCGTGTCTGACTATTTGTGACCCCATGAATTGCAGCACACCAGGCCTCCCTGTCCATCACAAACTCCCGGAGTTCACCCAAACTCATGTGCTTCGAGTCGGTGATGCCATCCAGCCATCTCATCCTCTGTCATCCCCTTCTCCTCCTGCCCCCAATCCTTCCCAGCATCAGGGTCTTTTCCAGTGAGTCAACTCTTCGCATCAGGTGGCCAAAGTATTAGAGTTTCAGCCTCAGCATCAGTCCTTCCAATGAACACCCAGGACTGATCTCCTTTAGGATGGTCTGGTTGGATCTCCTTGCAGTCCAAGGGACTCTCAAGAGTCTTCTCCAACACCACAGTTCAAAAGCATCAATTCTTTGGCACTCAGCTTTCTTCACAGTCCAGCTCTCACATCCATACATGACCACTGGAGAAACCATAGCCTTGACTAGACGGATCTTTGTTGCCAAAGTAATGTCTCTGCTTTTTAATATGCTATCTAGGTTGGTCATAACTTTCCTTCCAAGGAGTAAGAGTCTTTTCATTTCATGGCTGCAATCACCATCTGCAGTGATTTTGGAGCCCAAAAAATAAAGTCTGACACTGTTTCCACTGTTTCCCCATCTATTTCCCATGAAGTGATGGGACCAGATGCCATGATCTTCGTTTTCTGAATGCTGAGTTTTAAGCCAACTTTGTCACTCTCCTCTTTCACTTTCAAGAAACTTTTTAGTTCCTCTTCACTTTCTGCCATAAGGGTGGTGTCATCTGCATATCTCAGGTTATTGATATTTCTCCCAGCAAATTTGATTCCAGCTTGTGCCTCTTCCAGCCCAGCGCTTCTCATGATGTACTCTGCATAGAAGTTAAATAAGCAGGGTGACAATTATACTATTGGTTAGGCACCCACAAAACAAAGTTCTAAGGGGAAAGGACAAATGCATGTTGCTTGGGCCCTTACAGAGACCAAGAAATACAATGATCCTACAGAAAACAAGTTTTGACAAGTGAGGGACAAAGGACATGGTAAGATTATGACCAGCCATTGCTAAAGGTGAGGCTCAAAAATAAAATATGAAAATCAGAGGGGGAAAACCTTACACTGAGACACAACTGAAGTAAGAACCAAATGCCAGCAAAAGACAGAGACCTGGCAAGAAAAAGATTTTCAGAAAGGAAATGCAACAGAAGTGAAATGCAAGACAAGAAGAAAAGACATGCAGCCTATAAGAGAGCGAAGAAGAAAGAAGAGGATTTTTCCTGAGCGAGGAGGCCAGAGAGATGATAAGGTTTGGACCACTTCTCCAGCTATCTCCACCTGAACAGGCACATTCCTACTGCTGGGGTTGGTTTGATTTGGTGTTTAAGTCAAAAACAATAGTAACTTGGAAAACATTTATAGACACAATATTTTTATGATTTTGAAATTAAAAACTCAAATGTTGATTACACCCAGACTAGCAAATCTTCCCTCCAAACCCCAAAGCCTTCAGTATGTTCCAACTATATGGAGCTAAGAGAAGTATTTGGAGTAGGTTTTATTACTGCCATTTTGGGGCATTGGGATTTCAGGAGTCTACTTGGGGCAAATGGCACCTCTATGGGGGAAGAGGAGGGAGAAGAGTTTGGTTCCAGCTGTGCTAAATTCAGCAGCTTATTGAGAGAATTGCTTTGCTTTAAAACAGACACAAGCTGGTGTGTGAGAGTCAAGCTATTCCTAGAAATGTGTTTAGAAAATGGGTCCAGAGGTTGCCACATTAAAAGCTCTCTGTGCATTATCTTAGCCTTTTACTCCTTGATCCTCAGCTCTTCCCCAAAGCCCTTTGTCCTCCACAGGTTGGTTCAAGAACTCCCATGACGAGACAGAGCCTCCCTCACAGGAGGAAGCAGCCTAGATGGGTATGTAAACCCAGTGAGCCACCTTAATTAGCTTCTTTGTATGTACAAACATTTCCTCTCAGCCCTACTTAACAATCACTGGTCATGATGGGCTCTAATTACAATGATAAATTGGGCCTGGGGCAGCCACCTCCTGCTCCATCATTAAAGGGGACTATTCACGGGGCCTTTGCAGTCAGTCCATATCCTTAGCAGTAGAAAGACACCACAGCTCACGGCGGTCACTGGAGGTGAACAGGAGCGCCCAGGGTGGCCGAGAGCATCAGGCACTCAGTGGCGCCAGCAGCAGCTCAGAGCTCTGCGTTCTGCACAATTAAGAAAACGCATCTGTGCAACACGAGGACTGGACCATGGGCCTGGGGAACAAGTCAGCACATCCTTAGCATTTACTAAGTCCAGATGTCTTTATCTTCTGGGCAGGAAGTCAGAGTCTGTCCAGATGGCATCTTGATTGCTTTCATCTCAGCTGATTAAATTTCTAAGGCTGACATCTCTTCCAAATACCCTCTCCATTCTATGAAAATGGGGTTGTTAAACAGTGCCAGAAAAAGTCCCTGAAGATGGCAGACTGAGAGGGCCCAATTGCAAACCTGAGTGCCTGGGACACAGAGCCAGGCAAATTTCCTGCCATGTGGCTGGGGGTCTGGGATTTTTTTTACTACAGCAACAGAATTTCTGGAGAGGAAATGTTGAGGGGTGAGACCGTGACTGGACCCAAGATCTGGGTAGGAGACCTGGCTCTTCCGCTTTCTGACATGTGACCTTGTGAATATCCTTAAGCCACTCTGACCTCAGTTTACTCACCTATAAGCCTGGGATAACAAAAAGACCTACTGCAACAAGTTGCTTTGAAGATTTATGAGATCATGCACATCAAGTGCTTACAAAAGTACCGAGCACATAGTAAATGATCCCTGTGCATGCTTGTCACTTAGTCCTGTCTCTTTGCGACCCCATGGACTGTAGCCCACCAGGCTCCTCTGTCCATGGAATTCTCCAGACAATACTGGAGCGGGTTGCCATTCCCTTCTCCAGGGGATCTTCCCAACCCAGGGATCTAAACCAGGTCTCCTGAATTGCAAGTGGATTCTTTAGCATAAAGATACACCCCCTGCCACCAGCCCCATATCCACAGGTACTGCATTCATGGATTCAACCAATCATGGATGGAAAATATTTGGGAAAAAATTCTAGAAAATTCCAGAAAGCAAAACTTGAATTTGTCACACACCAGCAATTGTTTACACAACATTTACATGGAAAATTCAGCAGTGGCCACAGGACTGGAAAAAGTCAGTTTTCATCCCAATCCCAAAGAAGGGCAATGCCAAAGAATGTTCAAACTAGTGCACAATTGCACTCATTTCACATGCCAGCAAGAGAGTGAGTGAAAGTCACTCAGTTGTGTCCAACTCTTTGCAACCCCATGGCCTATAACCTGCCAGGCTCCTCTGTCCATGGAATTCTCCAGGCCAGAATACTAGAGTGGATAGCCAGTCCCTTCTCCAGGGCATCTTCCAAACCCAGGGATCGAACCCAGGTCTCCCACATTGCAGGTGGATTCTTTACCATCTGAGCCACCAAGGTAATGTTCAAAATCCTTCAAGCTAGGCTCCAACAGTACATGAACCAAGAACTTCCAGATGTACGAACTGGATTTAGAAAAGGCAGAGGAACCAGAGATCAAATTGCCACCATCCATTGGGTCAGAGAAAAAGCAAGGGAATTCCAGAAAAACATCTACTTCTGCTTAATTGACTATGCTAAAGCCTTTGACTGTGTGGATCACAACAAAAGATAGAAAAATCTTAAAAAGATGGGAATACCAGACCACCTTACCTGCCTCCTGAGAAACCTGTATGCATATCAAGAAGAAACAGAAGCAGACTTGGAACAATGGACTAGTTCCAAATTGGGAAGGGAGTACTTCGAGGTTGTATACAGTCACCCTGCTTATTTAACTTTTATGTAGAGTACATCATGCAAAATGCCAGGCTGGATGAAGCCCAAGCTGCAAACAAGATTGCCAGGAGAGGTATCAATAACCTCAGATATGCAGACAATACCACTCTAATAGCAGAAAGTGAAGAGGAACTAAAGAGCCTCTTGATGAAGGTGAAAGAGGAGAGTGAAAACCTGGCTTAAAACTCAACATTCAAAAAACTAAGGTCATGGCATCTGGTCCCATCACTTTATGACAAATAGATGGGGAAATAATGGAAATAGTGACAGACTTTATTTTCTTGGGCTCCAAAATCACTGGGGACAGTGACTGCAGCCATGAAATTAAAAAATGCTTGCTCCTTGGAAGAAAAGCTGACAAACATAGAGTATTAAGAAGCAGATACATCACTTTGTCGACAAAGGTCAAATGGTCAAAGCTATGGTTAGTCATGTAAAGATGTGAGAGTTGGACCATAAAGAAGGCTGAGCACTGAAGAATTGATGCTTTCAAAGTGTGGTGCTAGAGAAGACTTTTGAGAGTCCCTTGGACAGCAAGGAGATCAAACCAGTCAATACTAAAGGAAATCAACCCCAAATGTTCATTGTTAGAACTGATGCTGAAGTTAAAACTTCAACACTTTGGCCACCTGATGTGAAGAGTCAACTCATTGGAAAAGACCCTGATGCTGGGTAAGATTGAGGGCAGGAGGAGAAGGGGATGACAGAGGATGAGAGGAGTGGAATGGCATCATTGACTCAATGGACATGAGTTTGAGTAAATTCTAGAACATAGTGAAGGACAGGGAGGACTGGCATGCTGCAGTCCATGGGGTTGTGAAGAGTCAGACATGACTGAGCCACTGAACTGAACTGACAGGCATTATAATTAATCTAGAGATGATTTAAAGTATATAGGAAGATGTCATAGGTTCTATACAAATCTGACACCATTTTATGTGAGACTTGAGCATCTGCGGATGTTGCTTTCCCTTGGGGTCTTGGAACCAGTGACTCACAGAGTTTTGAGATGACTGTAGTCTTGCTAGTTTTTGTTCCTAGCTTTACTTTGCCTTCTGCGGAGGTGCTTCTTAAAAACACAGACTTTCATGAGGGCAAGGGACCATGCATAAGCTTTATATCAGAAATAATAAGTAATCCTTTATAGTCCTTTATGGGTTACCTTTCTTTCACAGGCATCCTTGAGAGAGAAGCAGGGCAGACAGTATTTCTCTTCTACAGAAGCTGAGACTCTGGGAGGGCAATGGCTTGTCCACATCAGTAGCGGTGTCTGAGGATGAAAAAGGCTGTTGAACTCCTCTGTGCTGCACACACTCCTACGTGCTACAGATCCTGTGCTCACATGAGGAAGTCAGTGCCACACATGGAGCAGAGGAATGAACATGCTCCCCTCTGACCACCGTCATCTCACCCCCAACAAACGCTTCCGGTCAGGCTGCCAGAACACGCTGAGGACCACCATGATGAAGAAAGGAGGCCATAGCGTGAATTTACAGAAATTGTGGCCTATCTCTTGCTGTTTTACAAACTCCCTTCCTCCCATGCTTCACTCTAAAGGGCTGTGGGAACTTAAACTAATACTACACTCACAGTAAAAAGCATCTCAAGGGACAGGATGTGGAAAATGCTCCAGAAGGCCTAAAAGTCAATGACTTAATAATAATATGAATAATCTCAACTCTTGAGAATGCTAGATTCATGTTTTCTTTTACATTCTTAAAAGAAAAAGAAAATGGCATGGTTGGATTAAGTTATTTTGAAGTTTATTTTTAGCTTTAAATTTTTTGATGTTAATGGACCACTATTATGATCACTTTTATTTCAGAGTGTTTATCTGAGAATTCCAATTCCCAGACCTGTGCTCTAGTCCCCACATTTCACTGCCTATTAATATCATATTCATTTAAAGCTTAAGAGAAAAGCCATAAAGATGCATTTAAAATCCTCGCCTTTATAAAATACACCAGGTGAAAGAGAAGTTAGTAAATGGCACTCGCTGTTAATTAGAAGTTAAAGCCGAACAAGTATTCTATTATGTTACACATATTTCCAGAACCACTTGTGCATAACTGGGTGACCACAGAATAGTGAAATCTAGTTTTAGAGAAATGTACCAAATCAGAGAGATTTTTAATTGTTATAATGCCCCACAGGAGTAGGTATTTCCAATATTGATCATCTCTGGGAGATAGAAATTGTGGGGCAAGAAGAACACCCCCTTTCCCTGAGTGCAAAGCCAAGAAGCCTTGGGCTCTGAGACGTGAAAAGTCTTGGAGTGTTTTTAGTGATGGAGGGGAGTTGGCAATGCCATGGGAAGATGCTATGCCTGCTTTCATGGTGGTGGCAATGGTAACATCAGTTTACATGGCAGAGAAAGAGCCTGGAGCAGCAGGATCAAGGCTGGCATATTGAAGCCTCTGACACAACTGAGCTTGAACTCAAGCAGGACATAAGAGGAGCCATGTCGCCTCTCCAGGTGGAGGAGGCCCACGAGCACTGTCTGTTCTGTCTAGTCTGGGGGCTTCCCAAGAGCCATCAGCTGCAAAGGTAGCATCCAGGCAGCACGACTCACAGGCTTGCGGGCTCTGTTCACACTCTCAGAGACAAGGAGGGCAACTTACAACCATTATGACTCTGAACCGTGTGTCATAAGAACTTGGTAACACAAATAAATACGGAGAAATATAATGATAAGGAGTAAAACTGACCATAAAATGCATTTACATAGTCAAGTTAAAGGAGAATTTTATATGCAGGTAGATTTAACCATCTGGAGACGGAGGGGAAAGCAGGCGTGACCCAAAAAGCAGAACAAAAACTAAATGTACAAGAAGGGGAAAAAAATACAGTTTAATACCAACTGGTACCCATAAGCTGAAACATATTAAACATCTAGTTCTTTGCTAAAATTGAATCACAAAAGCACATTTTGGTTTGCACACCCTTGAAAAAAAGCAATTAGCCCTAGTCATTGCTAAGAAAGGGTAGAAAGAGCCAGACAAGGTATATAAGAATTCCACATGGCTTCCCAGACTGTAATTGCCTTGAAATACACAAAGGTGAGTACATGGGCCTCCCAGACATAAAAGTGGGGAGTCACCCATAGGGTGACAGCTGACCCAAGGGATGAACTTCACGGAAATCAGGTGGAAAACAAGACACAATACAATAACAACAAAGAATGGCTTGGGGTTTACATGTAAATATGTAATATAAGGGTACTTGAATTTTATGAAAATTTCTACAGTCCAAAGATCTATTGTTTCTCCACTGACATGGGTACCAACGTGTAGAAATAAGTGCGTTACCTGTGCCTTTTTTCATCTTCTCGTATCACTCTCCATATCTCTGCAAGAACTGGTCCTTATAACAGGTGATGGCAGTCCATCCCTCAAAGGCATTGTGAATAAATTGAGTTTGCAGCAGTCATGATGGGCATAGCTCCAGCCAAACCTCTCTATTTTTTATATTTTCTCAGAAGGGTTAAGACCACCTACCTACATTAGTAAAGAAAGAGCAATTGTCAACAGAAAGCCAGTGTAGCTCTGTTTTGGAGAAGGCAATGGCACCTCACTCCAGTACTCTTGCCTGGAAAATCCCATGGATGGAGGAGCCTGGTAGGCTGCAGTTCATGAGGTCACTAAGAGCTGGACACGACTGAATGACTTCACTTTGACTTTTCACTTTCATGCCTTGGAGAAGGAAATGGCCACCCACTCCAGTATTCTTGCCTGGAGAATCCCAGGGATGGCGGGGCCTGGTGGGCTGCCGTCTCTGGGGTCGCACAGAGTCGGACATGACTGAAGTGACTTAGCAGTAGCAGCTCTGTTTTATTGGCTCAAGCCAATGGCTGTTAAATAAGTAAAATAAAATCTTTGTTTGGAAATAGAATGATAGGATTTTTCAGATGGAGAAATGCCTTGTAAATAGTCCAGCCCCATCATTTTACTGATAAGGAAATTAAGACAGACTTTCCCAAATGCATAACTAGTTAATGGCAAAGCTAGGACCAGAATTCAAGTTAGTGCCTTTCTTGGGAGATTTGGAAAATATTCATATAGACAGATGGTTAGGGACTGTAATGCATGAACTTGTGATACAGTTGAAGGAATGATTTTTTAACCTAGAAATGGGACAGTTCAGGGACATAATGACTATATTCAAATACTTGAAGGACAGACAAGTAGTAAAAGGGCTTGAACTTGTCTTCCCAGCCTGAGGAAACAAGGTCAATTATGAGAAGATAAGAGGAACGATTTTAGTAGGTCAGTATAAGATAAAATCCTTTAAGAAGTCAAAATATGCCAAAACAATTTGTTGGGGGATAGTAAGCTTTCTGTCACCAGAGAAACTTCAGAAAATACAGGAAGATACTGTAGTGTGTATGTTTTGTCCACAGAAAGGGGTGTGGTAAGGGGTGTGGAGGAGAAAATTCAGGCCTGAAAATCATTTGGATAGGGTGACCTGTAAGAGTATGTGGTTCTTTACAACTTGGGACCAAATAAGGGTTTCATTCTTGCCTCCAAGCTCTAAAACCTATCTTCCTATCTGTTTGCAATAGTTTAAATTTTAATCTATTTCATATTTCAGGGTATTGTGCCCTGAATATTTGATTTGAATGCTGTGGCAGAAGGTCACTCGTATTCATTTATTTTCTTTTATACACTTGCAGAGAGTCTTTAGAATCCATTATGCAAACACATGCAAATCATATGCAAATAGCATGGCCTCAGAAAATGACAAAATCTTAGGGTCTTAACTGAGCCATCAAACCTTTCTTTAAGAAGGCAAGTATAATATGCCTTTTGAATGTCTCTGGGGCAGGAGACAATTTCCTGAGAGTGATATTTACAGGATGTTGGAATTGGTTACTCAGAGGAGTTTTTGCCTCACATTCTTCACATTTATGTAGAACTTTGAGGTTAAGAAAGCATTTTCACGTAAATGATCCCATTTGATCCTCATAATTACCCTGTGATATTGGCAGAACAGGAATTGGAATTCTTGTTCTATTATTCAGATGGGAAATAGATTCAGAAAAGTTAAACGACTTGCCCAGCTTTGCTCCATTGATGAACGATGGATCTGAGACTTTGAAGTAGACTTTCTTTTAGTCTAAGACTCTTCATGACACTAGATGCATATCTTCTTTAAAGCAAGGTGCTTGTCATCAGTCTGGGTTTGCTTGGATGGATGGCATTTTGCCAAAAGCATCTTTGAAGGTGCTTCTGTTGATGAAGATGACATTTTACAGGTGGGCAGAAAAGTCTAATTATTTGTAATAGTGCTGGCACAGAGCCAAGTACGTAGTGTCTCCAACCCTCCCTCCCTTGCTTTTTATTCACATCTGCTCTGAAATCTCTGGATGAAGAACTTTCCTTAACCTGTCCACATTTCAGCTTTTTCAGGAGAGAGAATTTTTTCTTAAACCATGCAGAGTAACAGCACGGTCTCTGCAATGAGCTGTCTAGATCTGAAAGATCCACCTCTGTCAATTTGCGTGTGTGTGTGTGTGTGTGTGTGTGTGTGTGTGTGTGTGTGTAGTCACTCAGTCTTGTCTGACTCTTGTGGCCCCATGGACTATAGCCTGCCAGGTGCCTCTGTCCATGGAATTTCCCAGTCAAGAATATTGGAATGGGTTGCCATTTCCTTTCCTAAGGGATCCCCCCCACCAGGGATTGAACCTGCGTCTCCTATGTTTCCTGCAGGCAGATTCTTTTCCCATTGAGCCATCAGGGAAGCTCATGTGGCCTTGGAGAGGTCATTTATTCCTCTAAGTATCAGTTTCTACATCTATTAAATGGGGAAAATAGCACCTCTTTGATAGAATGTGTGATGAGGAGATATACACAAAAGAAAACCTGCTTAGCATCTGACACATAATATGTGTTCAATAAGCGGTAGCTACTATAATTATCATATTAGTGGTGGTAACGCAGTAATGGTGGTACCTCAAGGCGTTGTGAACTCCAATGCTAAGAATTGGCTCTTGGAAATGGAATGGGAGGACAGTAATGCCAAGTGTCTCTTATATGCCGAAGGACTGAAAACAGACAGTGTTTGAGGCAGCTGAATTCAGCCCAGTGAGGAATGAATGAACTTTCTTTAATCACTATTGTATTTTGCCTCATAATGAGGGTAGCTGCAATCCTATTTCAAGGCTATTTCTAAGAAGAAATAGAGCCAAGGCTGACATCCTTAACTCTGCTCTCTCTGAGCCGGACTGCTCTGTATATGGCAGTGACCTTTACTTCCCTGGGTCACCTTGGAAAGGGATTTCACGGTAGCTGCTTCAGCAAACCTGAATCACTGGATCATGGGATGGATTTGTCTTCCTCCTATACCGAGACTAGATGTGGGGACCACGGAGGAGGCTGAGGCAGCAGCTCCACCCTCTTTCTGGGATGACCCTGCTCCCTCTTGCCCTAGTTCCCAGCTCCAGCAGGTGCCCCTGGAGGGCAACTTCCCTCCATGCCCACAGAGTGCTCTGCCCTTCCAGTGCACCCCAGTCCCTTTCCTGGTCACTCACCCAGGCTAACTAACAAGGTGGCGTCCTCCATGAGGACAGCCTCCTGCTCCCACAAGCTTCTTTCATGGAGAGGGACTGGAAGCTTGCCGAGGGTCACTAGGAACCATTGCCCCGAGTGTCCATGTGGCCAGAGCAAGGGCACTGCACAACTGGTTCCTGTTTGCCAGAAGTGCTCTGGGCCATTCTGAGGTTGGGTGCTCAGCTATTTTTGGCAAGAATGAGTCCTATGCAAAAGGGACTTCCCCTTTTTTGCAGTGCAAAGCTACCAAATGCTGAGCAGTCAAGAGCATTTCTTATTCCCAGATTACCCTCTGAGCACCTCTCTGGCTGCCAGATTACCAAGATTGTCATAGCTTGATTCAATTTCTCAGCTCCAGACTCTAGCTAACCACACCAGGCTGGGTGGCCTTGGTCCTGAGAATGGCTCCCTGTGTCAGCTGCTTCCTGTTGGCTGTGCTGATTTCTGCCGGCTGTAAAGCCATCCCCTCCTCAGATCCGAAGTGCACTGAGGTGAGTCCAACTTATTTGTCTTTGTCCAGATTCAACTTTCTGGAAATGTTGAGATTCAGCATGCAGTTGTATCTGAGCTTTGGCATTCCAATATCCACTGTCTTTAAAAGGGCAATGGGGTGTGTAGAACTTTTTCTTTGCTGTGAAAAAGGAGCCAAAGAGCTCTGCTGGGGAGGTGCACTCACCGATTCCTAGTAGGAAGAGCTGAGAGTTGTTCTCCTCTGCACACAATTTCCCCCAAATAATCCCAGTTGGGTCATAAAAATGTCAACAGGTTCCCAGTGCAAAGAGCAGAGCTCCAAACCTGCTTCCTAGCATAAAGGGGCTGTTTGTCCAACCTCCCACCACAGGGCCACTTCCCCAAAGAGTCCTTCAGTTTCCTGGCATTCAGGATGGAGGTAAGTGAAGACCACCTGTGTCAGGCTTTAGAGAAGAGAAAGATCACTCTGAATGAACCTGGCTTTCTCCTCGAGTCAGACCCTCCACCTGTTTCACTAACCCATAGGAGTAACATTTGAGAGCAGGGCCAAATTGTACCTTCTGTTTGGACCACAGCAATGTTTATCGACCTGTGGGAAGTTCTTGGGGCTTCCCAAGTGGCTCAATGACAGAGAACCCGTCTGCCAATTCAGGAGACATAGAGATGTGGGTTTGATTCTTGGGTTGGGAAGATCCCCTGGAGGAGGGCATGGCAACCCACTCCAGTATTCTTGCCTGGAGAAGCCCATGGACAGAGCAGCCTGCAGGCTACAGTCCATGGGTTTGCAGGAGTCGGGCATGACTGGAAGCGACTTAGCAATCACGCACGCAAAGGAAGTTCTTGGGCAGGGTGATGAGATAGAGAAAGAAAAAGGGATCATTTTTTTACCATCTTCCTCCTTTTACCTTTGATCCCATCAGGTATCCAGCCCCACATGGCCTGTCAGACAAGGGCTGTGGACAGGAAGGACCATCAGTCTCGGTGGCTGAGTGGGCTGCTTTCCTAGTTTGGAGCTGAATGACCAAAAAAGAGGCAGGACTAGCTCAGTGGAGAAAGGCAGAGCTTAAGACCCAGGGTCAGGAGAATCAGGGAAAGTGGGGCAAGGACCTGCCAGCCAAGAGCAAGAACAGAAGCCAGGACTTTAAGAAGGCCTAGGAGCAGAAAGCAATAGGACCTTGTTAGTCTGGTGCGTGTATGATCAGAAGGTAAGTCATGTCCAACTCTTTACAACCCCATGGGCTGCCAGCCTCCTCTGTCCATGGAATTTTCCAGGAAAGAATACTGGAGTGGGTTGCCATTTCCTTCTCCAGGGGATATTCCTGACCCAGGGGTCGAACCTACGTCTCCTGCATCAGCAGGTGGATTCTTTACCCCGAGCCACCTGGGAAGCATTGTTGATCTGATATTGGGATGGAATCAGGATGCACACTCAGACCAAAAGGAAGTACAGTGCCCAGGAGAAATTGTTCCATCTGCCACAATAGTGCACCAGAGACCAGATGGCTCCAACAACAGGAACCTGCTTGGGTACAACTCTGCAGGCTAGCTCCAAGATCAAGGTGTCAGCAAGGTTGCCGAGGCCCCTTTCCTTGGCTTATTGACAGCCTTCTTCTCAGGCCCTGTCCTGAAAACAAGGGTTTGGTTCTGTTTTGAGTTCAGTAAACTTTTTACTGAAGTAAAATTTACATACAGAAGAGTCTACCACCCCTAAGGGCAGAGCTCATTGAGTTTTCACCAAGAGGACACATCCATGTGAGCAGCCTGCAGAACAAAAAGCAGAACCTTCTCAGCACCTAAGAAGCCCTCTCGTGTCTCCTCCAGATCACCAGCCCCTCAGACCCTCCAGTAGTCTCACTTCTATCACCAAAAAGGGATTTTGCCTCTTTTTTGAGTTTTGTATACATGAGATCAGAGTACCTGGTCTGTACCTGGCTGATTTTGCTCGGTATCAAGCATATGAGATCTATCGACGATGTTCAGCCACCATGGGCTCATTTCCATCACTGGTATTCTGTTGCGTTACTGTTGTTTGCTGGGTCATGTCTGACTTTCTTGTGACCCCATGGACTGTAGCCCACCAGGCTCCTCTGTCCATGGGATTATCCAGGCAAGCATATTGGAGTGGGTTGCCACGCCCTCCTCCAGGGGATCTTCCCAACCCAGGGATAGAACCCATCTTCTGCATTTCCTGCATTGGCAGGCAGATTCTTTGGAAGCTCTACATTCTTATCTAGGTCTTCAGTAAATAAATGAACAAATACTTATTAGGTATATGTCAGGGAGTAGATGTATTTCATCATAGGGTACACATATATTTGGTAAATATTGCCAGTTTTCAATGTGTTGGTATCCATTTATTCTCACCAGCAGTGGATATGCGTTCTGGTTGCTCCAATGCCTCACTAACATTTGCTATTGTTTGTTTAAGAACATTAGCTATTCTGATGGATAAGTAGGGGCATTTCACTGTGCCCCTGATAATTATTTTCCTGATAATTAAATTGAGTATATTTGTGTATTTGTGTGTGTGTGTGTGTGTGTGTGCGTGTAAGTGCCTTTTCCAGTCTTTGGCCCATTTTCTCTTAGACTGTTCACGGGTTTTTGGTTGGGTTTTTTTTTTTTTTTTTGGTAGTGGTTCTTTATGTATTCTGGATACAGTTTCTTTATCAGATTGCAAATATCTTCTCCTACTCTGTGGCTTGCCTTTTCATTCTAAATATTTTTTTAAAAACAGAAGTCCTTAATTTTAACATAGCTTGATTTATCATTTTTCTTTTATTTATTTTAAGTGAATGTCTATTTTGTTTAAGAAATTTTTGCCAGCCCAAAGCAGTGACGATATTATCCTGTATCTTCTTTTGGATGTTTTATCATTTTTTATCATTTTGTATGTATTTCTAAGTTTCACATGTAAATTTACAGTCCATCTGGAATTATTTATTATTATTTCTTTTGCATGTGATGTAAAAGAGAATTTTTAAATGAATTAAAGATGAATTTTTAAATAAAGCTTTTTGTTTGAAAAAAATGTCAAACCTTGAAAAATTCTGAAATATTCTCAAAATATTATAACGAATGCCAATAAATACTCCACACAGAATCTTCCATGTTTAAATGGAATGTATGTATGGATGTGTGTGTATCGCAATAAAATGAGATCTATGACCAAGCTTTTGAAGGTTGATAAATATGCAAACCGTAGCTGGAATTCAGCCTTCTGTGATTTGGATTCAGGTGATATTTTAGATGTGTTCTTGAATCATTGCTGGTGAATATAGGGATGCCTGCTCCTTTCAGATGACTATTTGTCACTGTACAGTCACTAAGTCATATCCAACTTTTTGTGACACCATGTACTGTAGCACACCAGGCTTCCTGTCCTTCACCATCTCCCAGAGTTTTCTCAAACTCATATCCATTGAGTCAGTGATGCCATCCAAACCATCTCATCTTCTGTCGTCCCCTTCTCCTCCTGCCCTCAATCTTTCCCAGCATCAGGATCTTTTCCAATGAGTCAGCTCTTGGAATCAGGTGGCCAAAGTATTGGAGCTCTAGAATCAGTCCTTCCAATGAACATTCAGGGTTGATTTCCCAGATGACTATTCAGTCCCCTCAAACCCACAGTAGGAGACAATCCTTCATGTCCAGGTATGGGGGAAAGTGCTTAGTAAAGCTCTGTTTTAAGAGAACTCCAAGTTCATGATACAGGGGCTTCCCATAACTCTAGACAATGACAATGATGTTTCAATGATCCAGGGAAATGCTGACTTTTCTTGTGGGCGCTTGATGTATATTACCTCGTTAATCCTCAGAGCTGGTCTACCAAGAGAGGTTATTGTCCTCAATCCATAGCTGAGCAAAACAGGAGGCTCAGAGAACACAGCTTGGTAGTTGAGAGCTGGGATGTGAACCCAGGCAGTCTGCCTCAAGACAAACAGAAAGTGAACTTCTTTTAATCTGAGTGCCCTTTGCCTGGAGTCAGATTGACAATAGAATTTTAGGGATGTGACCTCTTCAGAGTGTTTATTTGCAGAGAGTAACTGTTACTCTGGGATTTGACTCAGTCAAATTGCTGTCTCTGGATAGAGAGAAGTGATTAGCAAGGGAAGGTTGGAGTTCAGTGTCCCAGATTCCCCATGTCTGGGGGAGCTGGCTGCTGCTGCAGGTGCCAAGTGCAGAGGAGGCAGCCAAACACATGGGAATCAGTGCGTGTGTGAAACTCAGAGAATCTGAAGTCAGAAGTGATCTCAGCACTTGTGAGGAGAGAAATACTGTGGGGTGGGAGGGAGTCAGAGATACAGCAGGAAGAAGCAAAATAAGATCATGATTGAAAAAATGCAAATGAGTACCTGGAGGGAAAAGGGATTGCAGACACAGATGGAGCACTTGGGCGCCCCGCTCTGTGTAATGGCACCGCTCTGAGGTGGAGCTGGAGACAAAGGGATGGGCGTGGGTCCCAGTGCAAATGCGCGTGACTGGAATAGAGGTGGGCATGGGTCAGTTGTCCTGAATACCATGGGGCTTTGCCTCAGCCCTGCGTAAGTTCACATCCAGAAGGGTCCAGACTGCAGTGGAATGGCCAAAGCAGAAGAGTGAGAAACTGACCCCGGACTGAGGTCTAGCAACAAAGTCTGGGTTTATAGGAAGTGGTCACGTGGGGCTCAAAGAAACCAAAGGGGCTGCAAAAGCAGTGGTGGGTATCTGCCTAGAAAAGCAACTGAACATGTGGTCCTCACAGGTGACCCAGCCCTGAGCACAGGGGCAGTGACCACATAGCTGGGACACAGGATTTCTCTTCTACACCCCACCCTTTCAGGTTCCTTTCTAGTATCAGTCTGCTGCCCAGGAATCCTGTGCTATGCTATGGGAGCTCACTGTGAGGAAGTTTCGCTGTGAAAACTGTCAGCGAGAAAGACACAATCTCACTGATACAGTTTTACAAACAGTGTATAACCTGAATCAAATCATGAGGAAACAAACCACAGAGAAGGAACATTCTGCAAACTACTAGCCAGAATTCTTTAAAAAATTAATCAGTGTCAGTAGAGATCATGAAAGGCTGAAGAATCTGCTCAGATTAAAGGAGACAGAAGAGATGTGGAAATGAGAGACAATGATTGAACAGAAATGTGATGTAAAAGCCATGGTGAGGAACCCAGAATAGTTTCTGAAATGCGCTTGGTTTTCAAATTTTCTTATGAGTTCTTATCATTTGCCTCATTCCTTAGGAATCAAGGGCAGATAATTCATTGCAGTTTACCTAACTAGAGATTATTGAATGTTACAACCCAGGCTCCCAGTGAGCTTCTCAGTCCTCCTGGGAAGGGTTGTGCCCTGGCTCTCGGGTTTTCATTGGGTTGAAACTGAGCTATTCCTTTCCATTTGCTAGGTCAGTGGTTCAGGAGAGCTCATACTCCCTTTCAACTTTTGGGATCACATTAACGCAGTGAAGTGCTTAGTGAAGCATACAAGAGGAGTAATTTAGTTGTCACAGAAATGTATATATTCTGGAAAAGGAGGGAATTGCCAATGCCAAGCCTTTTACTGCAGGGCCAGAACAGAGCAAGACCAACTGAGGGAAGGCCCCATTTCTCCATGTATTTACAACGTCAGTGATGCCAGAGATCAGAAAAGAAAAATGGGTCTCCTCAAAGCCAATCTGAACCTCAGAAGGTGCACATACATCTTCTCCCTGGGTCTTCTCTCTTCATGGGGACCAAGAGGGATCTCACAGCGTGTGTTTTTCCCTCACCAGTTAGTCAAATATATTTTAAAGGCCAAGTGTGCATTTCAAGGGCATTCGGTGGATTTGTGGCAGTGCCTGAAGGACTTTCGGTCTATGAAACAATTACGGATGACAAGGGATTATAAATATGGCATTTTCATCGGTGACTTTGTAACATTGTCACAACATAGAAGAAAACTGGACTTCTTTGGTAGCTCAGACGGTAAAGAATCTGCCTGCAATGCAGGAGACCTGGGTTTGACCCCTGGGTCAGAAAGATCCCCTGGAGAAAGGTATGGCAACCCACTCCAGTATTCTTGCCTCAAAAATTCCATGGACAGAGGAGCCTGGTTGGCTACAGTCCATGGGGTCACAAAGAGTCGGACACGACTAAGTGACTAACACTTTCATGTAGAAGAAAACCAGTGATTTCCTGTAAATGAACATTCTCAGTTTTGCTTTAAAAAAAGGGCCTGGCTAAGCAGAAGTCGGAGAGTGAGTAAGGCAAAAAGCAATTAAAATGGCGACACCTCTAAATCAAGGCACGTCAGGGTAAAGGCAGATGTGTCCCATCTTCTGTGTGCAGTTAAGCAGACTCGTTTGCAACTAAGCATGAGGAAAGCTGCTGATGCAGATTTCAATGGGGCAGGCCATTCCCTATCTGGGGCAGTCTCAGTGGGGCCTCTGGTGAGGACACCACGTGGCCTGGAGAAAGTAGTGCCTGAAAGGTGTGAGGAAATCACATGGAGCCTGAGATGAGCTGAGAGATGGCCCGTGGTCCTGGAATGTCTATCTTCTTTGTGTCTCCAAGTTGTACTTCTCATGGAGAAGCATTTCTTTCTTTCCCTGGAGCCTCCCCATGCAATATATACCCCACCAGACCTTCAGACCTGTCCCACCACCCTTTATCCTAAGGCATCAGCCAAATAAATTTATGAGCCCATAATTCTAAGGGCCTCTAAAGAACCCCTTCACATTTTTACCTGCTTAGTCCAAGATCTGTAACTTGAGTCAGCACATCTAGCAAGCAGTAAGCAGCAGATGTGAGAACACCTGACTCTCACATTAGCATGTGGGACCCAGCATGAGGAAGTCCTCTGAATTTACGTGCAGAGCTGTGCCCTATGCTGGGTCTGGTATCAGCAGCCTGCAGTTCAGGGAGCCTAAACTGAGTCATACTTCAAGATTATAAGACCTTATGACCTAAGGTCTGTGCCATGCTGCTAGTTCTTTTCTTTTTTAAACATTAAGAAAATTTCTAAATATATACAAAAATGGTTAGTTATAGGGAACCTTGTGAATGGGCTCACTCCACATTCAGCAACCACCAACATTTTGGCTACTAATTTCCTCCATCCACTCTCTCCTTTTTTGCCAAAGTATTTCAAAGCAAATCTCCACCATCATGTCATTTTGCCTCTAAAACCTTCAAAAAGTAACTCAAAATAAGAACATCTCTCCTACATAATTACAAGGTCATTATCATTAACAAAATTTGCAGTTCTTTAATATTCTATAATGTCCTGTCCTCATTTGAAATTCCCTGACAATGTTTTCCCAAATGCCTTATTTGAATCAGAATCTAAAGAAGTGCCGGAAGTGAAGAAAGTATTACTCACTCAATTGTGTCATTTCAGCTCCATAGACTGTAGCCTGCCAGGCTCCTCAGTCCAGGGACTCTCCAGGCAAGAATACTGCAGTGGGTTGCCATTTCCTTTTCCAGGAGATCTTCCCCACCCAGGAAGATCACCCAGGAACCCACATCTCTTATGTCTCCTGCATTTGCAGGTGGATTCTTTCCCACTAGTGCCACCTGGGAAGCTCCGTACTTCAAGCTGCATCACATCACAAAGTGTGCAATATCTGGTTGTCTTCTTTTGTTGACACTAGAGTTGATGTATTTGTTTCAAAATGAAGAAAAAAAAACATTTTTATGCATCCAAAATCAAAACTATAAAATTATGTTCAGAAAAGGCTTGTTTTTATCACCACACCTCAATCTGCTTCCTTCCCTTCCCTTAAATATAGCCAGTTTAGGGTTCACCTCCCCTGTTTCTTTTTGTAAACGTAAGAAAATGCACACGTACTTTCCCTAGGTATCACACGGTATACTACATATTATATGCACCATATACTAACAGATGTCTACATCTTGATTTTTTCACTTTACAATTAACCTGCATATCACTCCATTATGATTATATATGAAGATTGTATTTAGTCCTTTTTTAGCTACACAGGGTTCCATTTTGTGAATGTACATATTTCAACTGGCCTATATGGATAGATAATCTGGTTATTGCCAACCTTTTGCTATTGTAAAAAATACCACAATGAATAATGTTATGCATAGTCATTTTGTGCTTTTCCAAGTACTTTTTTTGGTGAAGATTCCTAGAAGTGAGACCTCTGCCCAAAGGATAAAACCTGTTGTTTTACTAGAAAGCCAGTAAATACACTGTCTGATATTGGCTCACACTGTTCTCTTCTCAGAAAGAAGGCAACAGGACATACAACTGTGAAAATTTAGGTCTCAGAGAAATTCCTGACACTCTACCAAACACAACAGAAGTTTTGGAATTCAGCTTCAACTTCTTGCCTACAATTCAAAATACAACCTTCAGCAGGCTCATAAATCTTATCTTTTTGGATTTGACCAGGTTTGTATCTGAGTTTTTTGTGTGTGCTTGATGTTTTACTTAGGTCAAAACACAATATGCATTCAAACTGTTTCCAGGACCTTCCTTTGGGGAGCAGGACAACCTGCTTATTCTGCGTGTTTACCCCTTCCCATGAAATATTTTTACACAGGTGAAATATAATTTAAATAAGCACCAATCAGTGGGGAGGAAAGTGGCTTATTCTCAAAATAGATTGTGTCTGCAGTGCTGTTTAAGAAGGTCGAAGGAATATCAATAACACAACTGAAAATAATCTTGTACTAAATCAGATGTCACATCAGACTATATTTTAGGAGAGTTGATTATGAATGCGTGTGACATGTTAAGAAAAAAGTTAGAGGAGATATATACACCGTCTACTAACTTTTTTCATGAAAATTGGTTTTAGAGGCAGGATGAAGATTCTAAATGCTGACCCAGGGCTTCTGAGCCAGTGGGCAGAAGTGCCAGAAGAAAATAAAGGGATAGAGCAAGAGAGAAATGCAGCTGGGGTGTGTGTGTATGTGTGTAAGTTGGGGGAGGGCTCCGTATGTGGATGGAGCCTGCTACTCTTGCCCAAGTTCCATTTCTTCTACCTTGGTCCTTCAACTGAAGCTTCTGCAGAGCAGGAGCATATTCACATCCTTTGCTGCTGTTCAGTCACTAAGTTATGTCCAACTCTTTTGTGACCCCATGGACTGTAGCCCACCAGGCTCCTCTGTCCGAGGAACTTCCCAGGCAAGAATACTGGAGTGGGTTGCCATTTCCTCCTCCAGGGGATCTTCCCCACCCAGGGATCGAACCCGTGTCTCCTGACTCTTTTGCATTGCAGGTGGATTCTTTACCACTGATCCACCAGGAAAGTCCTTTCACATCCATAAGACTATACAGTCACATCCGCATGACCACTACTGGGCAGCAGGCATGGTAAATGCTGCCATTCCACCCGCGTTAGATGGGAAAACAGAGGCTCAAGGAGATTTTGCGAGCCTGCTTAAATTCACACAGGAAGGAAACTGGGACTTTTGCTCTCCTGACTCCCAGTCCAGAATTTACTTTCTCTTTTAATATTTCTCATTCTCACATGAGAAGAGTTTGACTTTTTAAGAAGTATTAGGCCAGGAGAGCTTTCATAACTAGACGACTCTCAGTTTCCTCTTCTGCTATTTTCAAAAAGTGATAAAAATGGGACCTCATACTTTCTAAGGTCCTCCTCCCTCTGCTCCCCTCCCCACCCTGTATCTGGCTACAAATGAGGCACTGTTTTCATGACCTTACACAGTTGCTGTTTCCTTAGCTTTACCAGTTTGCTTTCTTTGCCCTTTGCTCATTCTTCTGTCTTGCTTTTCAGAGCTTCCTCTCTGGAATTCTTTTCCTTTTTAGACATTTCACTTCTTTGGTTACTGTCTGTTATCAGTCAACTTCCTCAGTTCTTTATTTTCTGAAAATATTTTTATTTCACTCTGATTCTTGCAAGATAACGTTTTCTGGCCTATGTCATCGCTCTCTGGCAACTGTCTAGGCTGACCGTAGTTTTGTTCTCAGCCCTTCAAGATTATCATTCCAGGCTCCCATTGTTGCTGCTGGGAGGTCATCTATCTGTCCAGTCATTGTTCATATGTTGAATATCTGTCTTTTCTTCTCTGGATATTCTCAATAGCTTCTCTTTGTCCTTGGAATTCTACAATATCACAGTGATGCGTTGTGTAGATTGTCAGGCTCCTTGAATCTGAGTTTGGTGTCTTTCATCAGTTTTAAAATATTCTAGCCACTATCCATTTGAACTCTGGTTTGCTCCCACTCACCCTTGTATCATCTTTGGATCTCTGATTAGACTTATATTGCATCATCTTAACTGTCTTTTATATATCTTAATATCTCTTTATTGTTTTCCAACTCATTTTTTTTAAATTTTGGCTACTTCTAGTCTATTAATATCCTCTTTAGCTGTGTTTAATCTCTTGTATAAGCTATCCATTGGTTTTCTAATTTCAATTATTAACTTTTCTCATTTTAATATCATTTACTTTTTATTTTACAAATATAGGAGGTCAGTTTTAATATTTTTTCATTTATCGTACTTTTGGTTCTTACTATTTCCTTTAAGCATATCAAGCATGTTTGACATAGTGTATTTATAATGATATGATAATACATATAAGCTTTATCATCTATTCTTTAACAGATCAGATCAGATCAGTCGCTCAGTCGTGTTCGACTCTTTGCGACCCCATGAATTGCAGCACGCCAGGCCTCCCTGTCCATCACCAACTCCCGGAGTTCACTCAGACTCACGTCCATTGAGTCAGTGATGCCATCCAGCCATCTCGTCCTCTGTCGTCCCCTTCTCCTCTTGCCCCCAATTCCTCCCAGCATCAGAGTCTTTTCCAATGAGTCAACTCTTCGCATGAGGTGGCCAAAGTACTGGAGTTTCAGCTTTAGCATCATTCCTTCCAAAGAAATCCCAGGGCTGATCTCCTTCAGAATGGACTGGTTGGATCTCCTTGCAGTCCAAGGGACTCTCAAGAGTCTTCTCCAACACCACAGTTCAAAAGCATCAATTCTTCGGTGCTCAGCCTTCTTCACAGTCCAACTCTCACATCCATACATGACCACAGGAAAAACCATAGCCTTGACTAGACGAACCTTTGTTGGCAAAGTAATGTCTCTGCTTTTGAATATGCTATCTATTCTTTATACATCTTATACATATATTGCATACACACACACACATATATATGTATACTTTATCAGATATATCTGATAACTCTGGCATCTGCTGCCTTTTTAAATCTGATTCTGTAGAGCTTTTTTTTTTGGCTGACTTTGGCTAGTGTGTTTTCCTTATGTGTTTAGTTAATTTTTATTTTGAGAATTTATCATGTAGAACTTTGTATAAATCTTTCTTTAAAATGTTTCCTTGAACTAGATAATACCAATGAACTATTAATATTGGTATGTGTGACGATGGCATCATGCCTAAAGAAAATAAGCCTTTTATTTTTTTGAAATGCATACTGAAATACGTATAGACACCTAGGATTTGACTTAATTTAAGAGAGAGAAGTAGGTATAGAAGAAGAAATGACTACGGCAAAATGATGAGAACTGTGTGATACATATATATGGAAATTCACTGTATTATTCCCTTTACTTTTATGTAAAGTGGAATGGTTTTTATGTAAATCTTTTCACCTGCTCGTTACCTGAAATCACTACCATTTTGGAACTGTTTTAAGCTAAATCGTCCATTTGGGTTTCTGTGGGGAAGTCCACAGAGACAGTGTAAACTCAGGCTAGAGTTTTCATAGGTGGAAGCTGGTGGTGGTTAGAGAATCTCAGAGGATGTTTTTCTTGTTGTTCTTCCTGTTTTTCTACCCAGAAGCAAGGTCAAGATAAACATAGATCCTCAAAGTCTCCCTCGGTGAGTTTTCTTTTTTAAGTTCACCCACTGAAAGGATCCCTTGAGGGTCTTGGTAGTCTTCAGGTTTTTGAAAAGACCTCCTATTCTTAGCCCAAAGCTTTGTCTCCTGCCACTGGGCTGTGCGGCTCATTAAAATCTGGACTCTAGGCCACCAAGGATCAGCAGATATTGACAGATACGACACAGCTAGCTCCAGAATTTGGTCCTATGGTTTCAAGCTTCCTTTTGACACTGCATCTCTAAACCATTCACTTACTGACCTCCAGGGGAGCTCTGTGTGTGTCTGTGTGTGGGTGTATAGTGCAGTATTTTGAGGTATAATATCAGGATGAGTTTTCTCTGAACCTCGAGTTCCATTTTCATCATTTGAATCACAACCATTCTACAAAGCAATCATTGTTTGCTATACTTTATAGAAGAAAAAACAGAGGTTGAGAAAAGTTGTGACTTGCCCAGGATGGCATAGATAACATATTTTATATATCATGTTATACATTATGTATTTTATGACATATTTTATATTACTTGTAACAGTAAATAATAGTTTGATTTTGTCTACAAACTACTAATTGTTCCAAACACAAATCTCTGAGAATTCAACTTAAAATAGAATTTTTCTCTTTTCCTTAATTAATTCTTCTTAAACACTCTTATCTTTTTAAGGTGCCAGATTAACTGGGTACATGAAGACACTTTTCAAAGCCATCATCAACTGAACACCATTGTGTTAACTGGAAATCCCCTGATATTCATGGCAGAAACATCACTTACCGGGCCCAAGTTCCTGAAGCATCTTTTCTTAACCCAAACAGGAATATCCAATCTCGAGTTTATCCCAGTGCACAACCTGGAAAATTTGGAAAGTTTGCATCTTGGAAGCAACCATATTTCCTCCATTAATCTCCCAGAAAACTTCCCAACACAGAATCTGAAAGTCCTGGATTTTCAGAATAATGCTATACACTACATCTCTAGAAAAGACACCAATTCTCTGGAACAGGCCACCAACCTAAGCCTTAACTTCAACGGCAATGACATTAAAGGCATTGAACCCGGGGCTTTCAGTTCAAAGATCTTTCAAAGTTTGAAATTTGGAGGGTCTCTCAACTTATTTATTATATTTAAAGGTCTACAGAACTCTACTCTTCAGTCTCTTTGGCTGGGGACATTTGAGGACACTGATGACCAATATCTCACTTCAGCCACATTTGAGGGACTTTGTGACATGTCTGTTGAGAGCATCAACTTACAAAAGCACCATTTCTCTGACTTATCATCGTCCACATTTCGGTGCTTCACTCGAGTCCAGGAGTTGGATCTGACAGCAGCTCACTTGAATGGATTGCCTTCTGGGATTGAGGGTATGAACTCTCTCAAGAAATTAGTTCTCAATGCAAATAGTTTTGATCAATTGTGTCAAATCAATGCTGCCAGTTTCCCGTCCCTTAGGGACCTTTATATCAAAGGCAACATGAGGAAACTTGACCTCGGCACTAGATGTTTAGAAAAACTAGAAAATCTTCAGAAACTTGATTTAAGCCACAGTGATATCGAGGCTTCTGACTGTTGCAATCTGCAACTCAAAAACCTGCGCCATCTGCAATACTTAAACCTGAGCTACAATGAGCCCCTTGGTCTCGAGGATCAGGCGTTCAAAGAATGCCCTCAGCTAGAACTCCTGGATGTGGCATTTACCCACCTACATGTTAAGGCTCCACACAGCCCTTTTCAAAACCTCCATCTCCTGCGGGTTCTGAATCTCTCTCACTGCCTCCTTGATACCAGCAATCAGCACCTCCTAGCAGGCCTGCAGGATCTCCGGCATCTGAATTTACAAGGGAATTCCTTTCAAGATGGGAGCATCTCAAAGACCAACCTACTTCAGATGGTAGGCAGCTTGGAGATTCTGATTTTATCCTCCTGTAATCTCCTCTCCATAGACCAGCAAGCATTCCACGGCCTTAGGAACGTGAACCACTTAGACTTGAGCCACAACAGCCTGACAGGAGACAGCATGGACGCTCTTAGCCATCTTAAGGGGCTCTACCTCAATATGGCCTCCAATAACATTCGCATCATCCCACCTCATCTCCTCCCTGCCTTGTCTCAGCAGAGCATCATCAATTTAAGTCACAATCCCCTGGACTGCACTTGCTCAAATATTCATTTCATAACATGGTACAAAGAAAATCTACATAAACTTGAGGACTCGGAGGAGACTACGTGTGCAAATCCCCCATCTTTAAGGGGAGTGAAACTGTCCGACGTCAAACTGCACTGTGGGATTACGGGCGTGGGCATTTTCTTTATTGTAGTATTTGTATTCTTGCTCATCCTTCTGCTCATTTTTTCAGTTAAATTTATTCTTAGGTGGAAATACCAGCACATTTAGTGCTGAAGGTTTCTGGAGAGGGAAAATAAATATGCTTAGCAAAATTGCCCTTGGTAAAGAAACTGTTGTCTGTTAGTGACCAGGTTTTTCTGACTGGTTCCTGGGATTGGGTAGGGATTCACTGTACTTTTTGGAGTCCCAGAACTGATGAGCCTCCCAGGAAGGTAAACTGACTAGGGCCAGAGGGTCAGATGCAGCTATGAGAGACACAGAGCCTTTTGCTCATGTGGAAGGTGGGTAGAAGTTGAGGGGAATCAGTGGTAGGGAAAGGCCAGGAGACTATTAGGAGGTCATCACTTCCACTCATGAGCATCCCCGGAGGCACCTCCTACCTTGACCCTCCCACATCTCTCTCTCCTGCAGCTCTGGTATTGTGCTTGGGTCTGAGTTCTCAGTAATATAGCCATTTGGGAAACAAGTTGGGGATACAGTCTCAAAGTATATCTTAAATGAAAAAGAGAAAACACAATGAATTTAAAAGAAGAGGCTGAGAAATGAATCTTACCATCAAACTGACTTCATTAATTTCTTTAATCCTTAAGTCTCCAAGGATTCTCCAATGCCACCATGGTACAAATAACTCCAAGGAAAAAGAAAAAAAGACACCCTCACCAAGATGCCCCTCCCCCAAGGTTGAGATGTTCTGCACAACGAATACCCTCATTTCAGAACCAAGGAGGCTTTTTTTTGTTGTTTTTTTTAACCTGTCTGGTGTTCTCACTCTTATTACATTACAGATCTTACAGATCCTAACTTACAGGTGAGCTGTGTATTTTTCAAAAGAAAAATACTCTTTTCATTTGAATGTCTGGTCCTTGGAAGCTTCTTTCTCATAGGAACCATGAGATAAATGGTGGTTTGGTTCCCAAGCCAGCTCTCAAAAGCCTACTCACCTGGGACAGCAACTGAGACAGCACATTTACAGTGAAAACCAGTGGAAGAAAGAAAGCACTCAGGCATCCTCGCCACTGGGAACCCAACAAGCTGCCTCAGTGAGTGGTAGCTTCTGTTGAGGCTGGAGGTATTGCAAATATGGTACCAGCAAGAGAGAGTGGACAGGGCTAATGAATGCAGACAGAGAACTGGGAAGCCAACAGTGTTATACTCAGGTCTTCTTCCCAAGGCCCAAAGGGTAACACCCACGCAGGCCTCGATCTTCTGAGGTCTGCACTGGCAGAGAAGAGAGCTGAGCTCTTGTCCTCAGGTGTTGCTTTTATAAGGCCTGGATTAAGTAGAGTAACCAATTTTAGGTTAGAGATAGCAGAGTTATTAAATATTGATTGGCTATCAAAGTAAAAATTAGTTAACAGTCAATCAGAATTGATTGACCTTAGGTTGGGGGCATAATATTGGAACAGAGTAGAAACTTGGGGACCAGCTCTTCTTTATCTCTGTACGTCCAGAAAAGCAGGAAAGACAAGGGAATAGTGAAGGAAAGACATAAACATACATTGCAAATGCTTTACCAGTCTTAGGGTGTGTGTGTGTGTGTGTGTGTGTGTGATACTACATAGGAGCCTAAGTATTCCCAGAGTTCTTGGTTAAGGACACAGACAGCGGCCAGGAAATGGGGGGTCGGGGCAGGGTGGGGAGTGAGGCATTTGCTTTGGGTGCAAAATTTAAGGGGGAGCCAAAAAACTCAGTAATCAAGGCAAAAAAAATTCTTATTTTTTAAACTCTAAATTAATGCCAAAAATCCACAATAAGTACAAAAAGATTTTAAACATAGCCAGGATCTACACCAGTGCCATGCTGAAATGTATTAGAGCCTGAGGCAAAAGGAAACTTGTTAGTAACCATGCTGCCTTTGTTTAAAACTTTGATAGTTTGTTCATTGTGGATATTTTACATTAGTTTTGATTCTTTTAATGTTGCATTTAAATGCTATGTATCTTTGTTACTGAGTTTTTTGGTGCCCCCTTAAATTTGGCACCCAAGTAGGTGCCTCACTCACCTTACCCGGTCCCTTGCCCTGAGGACTGGTCAGAAGTGGGGACTCCCATCTAACTCCCTGGCCACCATCTCCTGGAGGCCTGTTAGCAGGCACCGTTTCTCAGTTTTCCTCCAAAATGTCCCACCTCCTTCCCCTTGGTCTCTGGAAACAGGGAGAAGAGTTCAAGATCTTATACCTTGTTCTCATCCTCAGCTGCCTCCCAACTCTTGGGTGCAAAGATTTGCAGCCTTCCTTTAAAACCAAGAGAGGTGGCAGAGATGAATGGGTACCAAAACCCTCTGGTGAGAGAGGGCAAGCAGGGCACCATCCTGCTAATGAAATGAAAACTCACACAATTCACTGCTTTGATTATCTGAAACACCAGCGTTTGGGAAAACAGGTGTGTGGAAAAGGAATTTTCCTCGGCTTTCCTGAGGGAGTGTGGGCAAGGAAGTCATTTAAGGACACATGTTAAAGGAGAAAGTGCCTGGAACTCTGAGGGCCTGGGACACCCCTCTTTGGCCACTGTCATTCCTCCCCAGGCCTAAGATGGTGGGCAGCCCCCGAGAAGGCCGGCCTGAGCCCCTTCTGCACTGTTCCTGCCCTGAGTCTGGCAGTGACCAAGGCCTTTTCCCCTTGAGTTTCAGGCTCAGAGATGACCTAACACAGAAGTGGGCATGACTGCTCCAGAATGTGCTGAGCGGGTGATCTTCCAGGGAGCCTCCTAGCTGTGGCCACAGGAAAGGCCCCTCATTCGAGGGACCTGAAGCCAGGCAGGCAGCCGACCCTCCCAAGTCAGGGAGCACATCTCCCTCTGACCACCATCCACACCGCCCACTCTAGTGGGGCAGGAAGCATTCACCTCTGGGAACTGAGGTGAATATCTGGGAGATAGCTGGACACACAGTCTTGTTGATTTTGTTCATTTGCTTGCAGCAAATTCAGTGATCAGTTCTAGAAAGTTTGAGGAACATTCCTGGCGGTGACCTGAAGATGCCAAAACCAGGCTCACTGCTCCTTGCCTCCCTTTTCTGTTTTTCTTTCTTTGTTGCTTCTTCCCCTCCTTCATTCCTAACTCTTTCTCTCCCTCTGTACTTCCTTTCATTACTTACCTCCTGCTTTCCTTCCTCTCCTTCCCTTCTTCCTTCAATCCTATCAGGGAGGATGAAAGTCTACACTCTTAATTCAGACTGATACACCAACCCCCCAGTTCCCTGTGTATCCTAGCAAACTTAAGCTCCTTCCTGCCTTAAGGATTTAAGCTGCAGATAGGGCTTCCCTGAAAGCCCATTTGGTACAGAATCCGCCTGCAATGCAGGAGACCCTGGTTCAATTTTTGGGTTGGGAAGATCTGCTGGAGAAGGGATAGGCTACCCACTCCAGTATTCTGGCCAGGAGAATTCCATGGACTGTATAGTCCATGGGGTCGCAAAGAGTCGGACAGGACCGAGCGACTTTCACTTTCAGGAAATACTAACTGCTGACCTAACCACTCCCTTGCCACACTGTCCTCCGTAACATGTAACTTGGAAAAACAAAAACATTCTGTACAGCAGGGGGTCCTCAACCTTTGAGCTCTAATGCCTGATGATCTGAGGTGGAGCTAATGTAATAATTACACATAATAATAAGAATTAAAGTCCACAATAAATTTAATGTGCTTGGATTATCCCCAAACCATCTCCCCCCTCCCCACCCCAATCTGTGGAAAAACTTTTTCAGGAACCTGGTCCTTGGTGCCAAAAAGATTGGGGGTCACTGCTGTGAACTGAGGGACCCAAGCCCTAACAATCTGTAATGGCCCGGCTTTGCTGTATCAGGCCCTTCTATGCAACACCACGAGCTACTCCATAACTGGGCACTGATCTACGGCTTTGTGACAGCTCCTCTGTTTTGAGCAATAGTAAATTCACCCTGCAAAGTCAGAAAGGGAGCTTTTTGATGGCTGCTGTCAATTTTATTGCTTTATCCTAGTTACTAGGATAGACTCTGCAGCTGCAGTGCGTTTACTGGTTTTATGTATTGCATGTTGTTGCTGCTCTGACAAGCTACTCCTATAAAAATGTGTTATTATTGCATGTTGTAGCTCACTGAGCTGACCGTGCATTTCAAAGTGTACTGAAGCAAACAGCAATGATGTCCATAAAAACCGACTGGCCTCCGTCAGAGGATGCTCTGAATGAACTGCAACTCCCACAATCTGAAAGCAAATTATACCTTTCCTCTGTGCCAGCGGCCCTGACTGCTAACTGAACACAGCACAGACCCAAACGTAGGCATGATCTATGTGTCCATGTAAAATTTCAGGACAGGAAACTGTCATTTTACTTCTACTCATCTAATTCCCCAATAAGTGACGCTTGCAATTTTGAAGTTTATAAATGGCTTTATAATACTTTCATATATTACTATAGGATGCAAGAGGGGTGGCTGACATTGCTTTCCATCTGTTCTGAATGCTGAAGAGAAAATTAACTTGAATTATAGCAAGAGAGGATGTGGTTAGTTCATGACTGAGGGGCGTCCTGGGTGTTGAGCTAGAATCAACTGCCTGAGACATTAAGAATTAGGATGCCTAATACGATGGGAGTTAGTCTGGCTGCAGAGGAGTCAGCAGCCCCGTGTGACTCCCAGAGCTCTCAGACACTGGTTTATCACCAGAATCATTGGGGAAATTCTTTACAGAACAGATTTCCATGTCCCACCCTGTAGATATTGGGATTCTGTTAGACTAGGGTTGGTCTTGGACTTTTAGCCAAATTATTTCATGTAAAATCCTTCCCTTAACTTTATCAAACAGTAACAGAAATACATGTCAGATTCCATGAGCTAAAAAACTAGGCCATACCCTATAAGAGGAAATGTCCCAACAAAATGGTAAGAAAAGGTTAAGGAGGCTCCCAGTCCAAGAGTGAGGCTCCTGGGCAAGCAGCTCATTAGTCTCTTCTGCCATCACTGCCAGGCCACAAGCCTCTGTTCCTCAGCTACCTCGTTCTGCCACCTACCCATCCCCACTCCATTCCAGCTACTGACAACTGGAAATCACTTATTGAATACTGTGGGTCTTGAAAAAGGAATTTGGAATTTGGAAAATTCAGCAGTGGCCATAGGACTGGAAAAGGTCAGTTTTCATTCCAATCCCAAAGAAGTGCAATGCCAAAGAATGTTCAAACTACGGCAAAATTGCATTCATTTCGCACACTAGCAAAGTAATGCTCAAAATACTCCAAGGTAGACTTCAACAATATGTGAACCGAGAACTTCTAGATGCACAAGCTGAATTTAGAAAAGGCAGAGGAACCGGAGATCAAATTGCCAACATCTGTTGGATCATAGGAAATGAAAGAGAATTTCAGAAAAACATCTACTTCTGCTTCATTGACTATGTTAAAGCCTTTGACTGTGTGGATCACAACAAACTGTGGAAAATTCTTAAAGAGATGGGAATACCAAAGCACATTACCCGCCACCTGAGAAACCTGAATGCAGGTCAAGAAGCAACAGTTAGAACCGGACATAGAACAATGGACTGGTTCCAAATTAGGAAAGGAGTACATCAAGGCTGTATATCGTCACCCTGCTTATTTAACTTAAATGCAGAGTACATCATGCAAAATGCCAGGCTGGATGAAGCTCAAGCTGGAATCAAGATTGCCAGGAGAAATATCAATAACCTCAGATATGCAGATGACACCACTTTTATGGCAGAAAGCAAAGAGGAACTAAAGTGTCTCTTGATGAAAGTGGAAGAGGAGAGTCAAAAAGCTGGCTTAAAACTCAACATTCAAAAAACTAAGACCATGGCATCTGGTCCCATCACTTCATGGCAAATAGATGGGGAAACAATGGAAACAGTGACAGACTTTATTTTCTTGGGCTCCAAAATCATTGCAGATGGTGAGTGCAGCCATGAAATTAAAAGATGCTTGCTCCTTGGAAGAAAAGCTATGACCAACCTAGACATATAAAGAAGCAGAGACATTACTTTGCCAACAAAGGTCTATATAGTCAAAGCTATGGTTTTTCCAATAGTCATGTATGGATGTGAGAGCTGGACAACAAAGAAAGCTGAGCACTGAAGAACTGATGCTTTTGAATTGTGGTGTTGGAGAAGACTCTGGAGAGTCCTTTGGACGGCAAGAAGATCAAACCAGTCAATCTTAGAGGAAATCAGTCCTGACTATCCAATGGAAGGACTGATGCTGAAGCTGAAACTCCAATACTTTGACCACCTGATGCGAAGAACTGACTCATTTGAAAGACCCTGATGCTGGGAAAGATTGAAGGCATGAGGAGAAGGGGATGACAGAGGGTGAGATAGTCGGATGGCATCACCAACTCGATGGACAAGTTTGAGCAAGCTCCGGGAGTTGGTGATGTGCAGGGAAACCTGGTGTGCTGCAGCCCACGGGGTCACAAAGAGTCGGACATGACTGAGCAACTGATCTGAATCTATCATTTTTAAATTTGGTTTTAAAAAGCCATTATTACTCATGAAAAATTAAAGAGTGAACTACATTGAACATTCACCTCTTGCTGCCCACCTCTTCCTCCATTTTTACATAATATTTTCTAAACACTTGGCTGTTCAAGACATGATACTAGATCTTGCAAAGGGAAGCAGAGGACAGGGAACCACCTGAGCATTCATCCATCTCCCCCTTCTCCATTCATGTCAGTTCATGGGCTTTCTAAATGGCTTGGGGAATTCTTTTTTCTCTTTCTACTCTTCTTGGAAATGATCTAAATATACAACAAGAGATAAAGGATTAAATAAGGTAAGGAAAGACACTCTATGTTCTTGGGTGGGATAAGAGCATAAGTATGCTGATACTACATGGAATTAAGAAACACAGATTAAAATAAGATAAGGTTATATCTAGTAGTCTGGCAAAAAAAGGGAGACTGGATACTAGTGTAGATGGGATGTGAGCTTATAGGAACCGCACACACTGCTTAGGGGTGTAGACTGGTGTAGCTATTGTAGGACCACGAGGCAAAAATTCATCAAATTAAATACATCACCCACCAATCCAATGCTGGGTATGTATGACAAGAAAATTTCACAATTCCGCAGTGGTATTCAGTGCAGCATTGTTGCTTTAGGGGCGAGTTTAAAGCCATTTGAGGGGTCATCACTAGGGAAATGGGCATTTAAAACATCTAAGATGCACACCCTGAGGCATCATCCAGTAACTAGAAGTGGTGAGTTAGACACAGCTACAGCAATGTAGCTGAATCTTAAGCATACAGTGTTGGAGGAGGTCATGGAGAAGACATGATCACCAATTGACCTGAAGTTGGACCCATCAATTGGAGTCTCCTCATCCCCCTCCCCTGTCCTCATAAAGTATGCGTGGTGCTCCCGCAGGAGGAGTCGTTTTCAAGGACTTGGCCTTGAGAGCAAGGTGCCGAGATCATCTGTACGTTATACATGCCTGAATCCTGTTAAGGCCTCTATGTTAACTTTTAAGACCCTGGCAGGTGGGTGCAGAGACCCCCTTGTCCTGTGGCCACTGAAGAGAAGCCTCATCGGTGAGTTCCCCTGCTTATAAACCTGCCACCTACCACTTTGGGGCTGCTGTCTCTTCGGTCTCTCCATGTCTTCCATGTATGAGAGCCAGTGAACCAACATATAGACCTTAACAGAAAAAACAAAAAACACCCAAATGACTTATTAACATGATTTTCATAAATTAAAAATACATGTATACAGAAAAATGATACTTACATTTTTTAAGAACACAAACAATTAACGGTTGCCTATGGGGCAGGAGGAGGCTGGATGGGAGTGTAGGGGTAAGTTAAATGAATCCTGGCTCCAAGTTCGATGAGCAGGATGACCTCAAACATCCAAGTCTGAGGTTCTCTACTTGTGCACGTGTACATGAGAGAAAATACTGTGTCACGTCTTTAACATGAAATACTATGTGGTCATTACGTAGTATTGCAGGATACTTAGAGACATTGAAATCTATTTTTGACTTAATACTAAGCAGAAGTTACCCAACATCATGCCTCTATTATTTCTTTTTTTTTTTTTTTTTTTTGGTTAAAATAAAATTCCATATAAATTGAAGAATAAAAGTGTCTGGGGAAGGGCAGTGACTTTTTTTTTTTTTTTTTGCTTTTCTATATTTGTAATTTGCTTTCATTTGACCATGTATTGCACAATAAAGAAAAATAAGAATTTTTAAAGACTTTTTTGGTTTTCACAATAGCGCAAGAATAAAGAGATGGTGAGGATTTCCAGTACTGAAAAAGGAGGTGGGCTTTTTCTAAAGCTTTGTGATTTCAAAGGCAAAAGCTTAAGCCCAAGCTTCCTGGATTGCTCTCGCCTTTCCCTTGAGAACAGAAGGAGCCATGGGTGTTCTAAGGATCCCCTTTGGAAAGGGACGGCAGGCCAAGGGGCTGAGGGTCATCTTACTGGGTGGCACTGAGCTCACAGTCATGGGAGGCCATCCATAGGAGCTGCCCTCAGTCCCCCACACAAGAAAATCTGCCTCCAGCCGAGGAAAGTCACTGCAGCACAACAGTTTCACACAGTATTCGTATTCCAAAGAGACAGAACTTCCAGGCAAAGGATATTTATTTAGACAGGTTACAGCTGGAGGAGATGGCGATGCCAGCTCACATATGAAGGCTGGGTAGTGGCAGCATGCTTGCTTTAGGCCTTGCAAACAGCTTCTGTCTTCACCTCCAGGTTCTGACAGCCATCTCTTCAGTGCTTCAGTGAAACAGCCAATGACTTTTGGAGATGCTTTCAGCTTTATAATATTACGAGCCTTTTTGTAAAGCTCTGTGGAGCAGTTCCTAGAAACCGTATGCAATGGGTCTTCTTCCTTTTCCCCTACATCTGAGCAAACTCGATGGCATGTCACAAAACATACAGGCAACTTCGGTCTTGGGAACAGAGTCCCTTTTTGATGTGTTTGCCTGCATCCAAGTATTGGGATCGACAGCCCCATTGCAGCCTATGACGTTATGAGAGGGCGGTCTTGTCTTGTGGAATGCATGGTCCCAGCAATTCATGAGATGCTGCTGCATGTTTTTTTTTTTTTTTAATGGTGTTAAAGCCTCCAGTCCAGGGTCTGAGGTGTATGAACTACCAGAGAAATTGAACCTGGGCCAAATGATTGATTTTCAGTATAAAAAAAAGAAATGAAACCAAAGTTCAACAAAGCTATGGTGATTTCCAGCTTTCCTAGATATATGAGATGCATACAACACTAACTGAGGAAGGAGGTAGAAAGAGAAAGGAATACACAAAATGATGACATTGAGCAAAGTGTTAAGAACACACTGGTAGGAAGGAAATTAAATTGAGTGAACTGCCCTACCATTGAGTTGCTTAATGTCCAGCCTACACTGAAACAAGCAAATTTCCACAGTTAATAGAGCTATACTTTTTCATGTAACATTTGTGTTGCGAACCAAAAATCTAGAAGGGAAATTGCCTACTGATTAATTACAACTAATAAAGGATCCCTATTACAGAGAACGATTAGCTTCCTTGGCTCATGGCTTCCCACTAATCATCAAGTTTGCAATTTTGCATGATATGATTTTTCTGCATATAAACTTAAAAAGAGAAAATGAGGTAGCTTAGATCATTCAGAGGGGCCTGGATCTGAATTCAAGTGCATGATACCTGGTAATGTTTAGAATGGTCAAGAGCGTTAGAACCAGAAAAATCGACATCCAAAAGTAAGCTGTCTTTACAGGGTGTGTTAAGCAAATCACACAGCCTGTCCGGGCCTGTTTGCTCCTCAGTAAGATGGGGATGCCATCACCATCTGGTTTGAGGCTGGTGTTACGGCTCAGAGGAGATGGCAGATAAAGCCCATGTCGCCCAGCACTAAGCGTGCACACAGTCAGTGTAAGACTGCTTCTTGCCATCCCGATGTCTTATCGGATGGAAGGAAAAGAAAGATGAGAAAACACAATGGTAACGGATGGAGCAAAGTTTTGGGAGAACTGAAGGAGGAGCTGAGTCTACTTAAAGGCAGACAGTCTTGAAGGAAGGAACACTGTTTCAGTTTTTTTAAATTAGCAAACCTTTCCGCTTTCCACTCACCAAAAGGGAGCTGCAGAAAACCTCCGTTTCCACAACAGAGTTCTGTTCAGTCATGTTTTGGAGATGCTATGCATGTGCGTAGATGGGGAAAAAAAAATAACTTAATAGCCATTATCTTTTCATGCTAAATTTTTATTTCAATGTTATGCAACTGCATAAGTATAAATATTTGTTCAATATACAACAATTATGACATCCATAGGGAATTCCTTAGAGAAAATAAGACTGCAAACACTTTATTGCACAGATCCTAACAAACTTTAAGCTGGTAAATCTACAGCTGGGAGTACTAGCGAGGAGCACACCTTACAATCACAGGAGACCGACCGAACAGAACACAGGAGAATTTCTACCATCTGACTGGAGAGGTTCACAACAAACAGGTATTACACGAATGCAATCTTAGGGACTCGGTAGCCATCCAAAATGCAAAAACATATTTGGCAAAAATGATAATACACTATACAAAATATACATTTTAAAATATCATTTGTAAACAAGCAGCTAGTTGTGCTTTAAAGAAAACTGGACAGTTAAAAAGCAAAGGCTGTAAACCATACACTACCTCCCCGACAGACCTGTCTAGATGTCTGGGTGCAGAAGGGTTGGGTTATGACAGCCGCCGATTGCAGGTATGAATTATAAATGTTGAGACCATTTTTGAAATCTATGTAAGTTCTTTCAAAATATTTGTTTCTTCTACAATTCACAACACAGTGATGGGGAATGGCTAGAACCTCATGGGAAAAAAATTAGGGGCAAGGAAGAGAGTTTTTTCGTCACTGTCAACTCATTTTACAATGAAGGACAACCAAGCAATTGGTTAAGTTATGCCTTTGTTTTTGGAGTGGAGTTTACAGCCTCTCTAAATGATTTACAGTCCACAGGGATGTAAGATGATGCTGTGCTTCGGTGAACAATTTTATAGCCTGAAGATACTCAGATATCCCTGCGGGGAGGGGGGTTGGGTGCTGGACTAGTATTTACTGGTGATTTTTTTCTCTTACAAAACAAAACGAAAATCCTGCTATGGATCCCAAGCATCTTATAAATACTTATCTGTGTGTATTTTCTCTTAGTGCCTTAGTACTTATGTCAGTGAGTGCCCTCTTACAATACAAAACGAGCCACCAGGAAAACTGCAACAAAAACACAAAGACCCCCTCAGCACTAAAATGACTGGACAAATCCTACATATTCCATGGTATACAAAATTTAAATAAGGCTTAGCAAAAGTAAAAAGGACAGTCACATTCAAGCACCAAATAGCTCCAACAAGTCTTTTTGTTACAAAAATGCTGCTCTTTATTAATACAGTATATATTTTTTTTGCATACAAATAAAGAGACCATGTTATGAAATGTATGGAGCTACTTGATGCACCAGGAATGAATGTGAAACCCAGGAACTTGCTAAAAACAGCAAGCTTCATCTACAACATAAGGCCCCAGCTATGTATTAAAATGTATCTGATGTCCTGATTATTCCTTAAAATATATGCTATGATGCCAAACTCCATACCCCCTCCACTTTTCCTCAAAAAAGCAAAGTGAAAGCCTCTTCCAATGCCTAGTGCTTATTCATCAACCTAAATACGAGCAGGTTCGTGTACGGCCAGTTATTTTCTTTTTTGTTCAACAGCAGGGCGGGTGCAGAACTACTACAAAACGTGTGCTTCTTGGACTAGCGACTCATAGCATAAAGGCCTGAGTTTATTTAAGAGCATGAGAAGGAGGGAAAGCAAAACAGAAATAAAAGTCAACGTGTGTGTATAGCCCTCGCTCTACCTCTGGTGAAGAGTTGACACCCACACCCACACACAAGGACAACTGGCCTTGGAGACAGTTGGGCCCAGGATCAAAATGGCCATTAGTGAAATGAAAATGGCTAGCTCCATCTGTTGTGGCCATTCCTGATGGAGGAGCATTCCAGATGCAGTGATTCGAGTTTTAGATCTGGAAATATAGGTAGCCAGATACAGTGCTATCAAAATTTCTGGTTAAAAATACACATACACACTCACAATCTAGTGTATTTCAGGCTTTCTTTCACCATCAACTCTACTCAGAATGTTTTAACTTAGAAAAAAATGTAGCCTTGCAAGAGTCTTTTCAACCACAGACCAAAACACGTGGGTGGATGTGTATATACACGAATGTGGGTGCATCTATATTTTAACAAACACCCAGTTTTAGCCATTTCGCTTCATGACTTCGTGATCAATGGTAGAGCAAAAATCCTACTTAAAAAAAACCCAAACGTTGTAGTAAATGACACCATCAGCAGAAAGGTATCAACTCTACACCCCAAACCAAACACATTGCTAGATATTTACAGAGAAAGTCTTTTCCCTCAACAACCCTCAACCTCAACCAGAAAGAATTTTTTTGTTTGTTTGTTTGTTTTATTTTGTACAAACACTATCTGGTAACAGTTTGCCGGTTCCAATTTGGGAAGGCATTTGGAAGAAGGTCCCCTCTTTCTCTGTCTCTTGTCTCCTAGCTTCTTCAGTGAGGCTCCAGGCTCTGCTGATAGCAGGGGGGGTGGTGTCCCACGACGCTGGTTTCCAAGGTAGTCAAGACGCAGTTACACACGCAGGGTGGGTTTCCCCAGGACCGCCCGGGCCTGCCCCGTCACAAGGCCTTTTTGTGGGGGCTGCCGCGCAAACTCTCTTTCCCCCGCCTCTGTCGCAGCCCAGTGTCCTTCTCAGAAGGAAGAACGATGGGG
Organism: Bos indicus; assembly: GCF_029378745.1. Classification (NCBI taxonomy): domain Eukaryota; kingdom Metazoa; phylum Chordata; class Mammalia; order Artiodactyla; family Bovidae; genus Bos; species Bos indicus. The sequence goes on from NC_091779.1 coordinate 12,340,426, forward strand.
CGCTCAGTGCTTGGAGCGGGGGACGGCTTGGCCGCCTCTCTGCTCACGTTCTGGTTCCTGGTCTGAGCTGGCTGGGTGGGGGCTGGCTCTTTCCCTTTGGTTTCTCCCACGGTGGCGGTTACTGAGAGGGCCCTGTCCCGGTGGCTGGTGACCACCACCAGGCCAGGGCTGGGGTGCTGGGACTCCAGAGTGATGGCTGAGCTGCGGAAGCATGGCAAGGAGTCGCTCTTGGTCATTTGGGTTCTGCCATCCCCACCAGGCAGGGGTTTCTGCTGGTCCCTGCTGCTGGAGGCTGGGGATTCTGCTGCAGGCCCAGCAGCCTTGGCAGAGGAGGTGTCGCTGGAGGTGGTAGAAGTCTCTGGAACTGCTGGTCTGGCCTCGGGAAAGCCACAGGAGTAGCTCAGAGACTTCTCTGGGAGGGTGGCACAGCGGAGAGAGCTCTGCACCGTGGCTGAAGGTGACCGCTTCATGCCGCTGGGCTTGCTGGCCTCGGTCAGTGGCTTCTGGGGACTGAGTCCTTTCCCCTTGGCCTCTGGCCAGCCCTTCCCAGCGGCTGCTGCCGGCTTCTCTGTGCCCTTAGGCCCAGCCTCGCTGTGCACCGAGGACAAGCCGGCCCCCAGCTTCTCACCATCCGCAGGGGTGTAAAGTGCTTCAGTGCATTTCTTGCCTTCAGACTTGCCAGCGTCGGTGCTGGTGGCCAGAGGACTCGGGCTCCTGTCTGTCTGTTTGCACGGAAGGGGACAATCTTTCACAGTGGATGGTGTGGGGGCCTTTGGAGACAGGTTTTGCCTTTCCCTGAAGGTGGGGAGTTTCTGGTCCACTGACTCACTGGCCCCTAGGAGTCCTCGCCCTGGTGGATGTCCAAGCATCTCCAGTGCCTCTGGGGGACACCGAGCGCTGGTGGGTCTCAGCTTTGTGTCTAGAGGACCCCCTTCCATGGGCAGGGGGCCTGAGTACCCACTGGCTCCCTGGCCAATCACTTCACGGGCTGTGTTCTGGGGATCTGGAAGGACAGGGAACTCCTCTGACACACCCTTACCACTCCCCACCCCAGCTCTGCCGAGGGTCGGAGCGCCAGGCTCTTTGCTCACTGCAGCCTCAGCGCTCGGCTTCTGGGAGGAGAGGGGCCGGTCTGGGAACTTAGACTTTGGAGGGCCCAGGTCGGGGTCAGACCTGGGCTTGTGGCTGCTGCTGTCACTGCGCACAGCAGTGGGCCTGAGAGCATCCTGGAAGCTGGAGTCTATAGCACAGGGCTTGCTCCCCAGCAGAGAGGCAGCAGGGTGGCTGGGCAGAATGCAGTGCTGACAAGCCAGGCCAGGGAGCTCTTTGGTAGGGGGTGGGGGCTGACAGCTACTGGTGAGGTGCTTTTGTGGGGGCTGTTCTTTCCTTTCTGGTTCCCTGGGACCCAGCTGAGAGCTACTGGTGACATGCTTTAGTGGAGGTTGTTCTTTCCTTTCCAGTTCCTTGGGACCCGGCTGAGAACTACTGGTGAGGTGCTTTTGCAAACACTGTTCTTTCCTTTCCGGTTCCTTGGGACCCGGCTGAGACTTACTGGTGAGGTGCTTTTGTGGGGGCTGTTCTTTCCTTTCCGGATCCTTGGGACCCACCTGAGAACTACTGGTGAGGTGCTTTTGCAGAGGCTGTTCTTTCGTTTCTGGTTCCTTGGGACCCAGCTGAGAACTACTGGTGAGGTGCTTCTGCAAATACTGTTCTTTCCTTTCCGGTTCCTTGGGACTCAGCTGAGAGCTACTGGTGACGTGCTTTTGCAGAGGCTGTTCTTTCCTTTCCGGCTCCTTGGGAGCTGCCTGAGAACTACTGGTGAGGTGCTTCTGCAAACACTGTTCTTTCCTTTCCGGTTCCTTGGGACTCAGCTGAGAGCTAATGGTGAGGTGCTTTTGCAGAAGCTGTTCTTTCCTTTCCGGCTCCTTGGGACTCAGCTGAGAGCTACTGGTGACGTGCTTTTGCAGAGGCTGTTCTTTCCTTTCCGGCTCCTTGGGACTCAGCTGAGAGCTAATGGTGAGGTGCTTTTGCAGAAGCTGTTCTTTCCTTTCCGGCTCCTTGGGACTCAGCTGAGAGCTACTGGTGAGGTGCTTTTGCAGAGGCTGTTCTTTCCTTTCCGGCTCCTTGGGACTCAGCTGAGAGCTAATGGTGAGGTGCTTTTGCAGAAGCTGTTCTTTCCTTTCCGGCTCCTTGGGACTCAGCTGAGAGCTACTGGTGACGTGCTTTTGCAGAGGCTGTTCTTTCTTTTCCGGCTCCTTGGGACTCAGCTGAGAGCTAATGGTGAGGTGCTTTTGCAGAAGCTGTTCTTTCCTTTCCGGCTCCTTGGGACTCAGCTGAGAGCTAATGGTGAGGTGCTTTTGCAGAAGCTGTTCTTTCCTTTCTGGCTCCTTGGGACTCAGCTGAGAGCTACTGGTGACGTGCTTTTGCAGAGGCTGTTCTTTCCTTTCTGGTTCCTTGGGACTCAGCTGAGAGCTAATGGTGAGGTGCTTTTGCAGAGGCTGTTCTTTCCTTTCCGGCTCCTTGGGGCTCAGCTGAGAGCTACTGGTGACGTGCTTTTGCAGAGGCTGTTCTTTCCTTTCTGGTTCCTTGGGACTCAGCTGAGAGCTAATGGTGAGGTGCTTTTGCAGAGGCTGTTCTTTCCTTTCCGGCTCCTTGGGGCTCAGCTGAGAGCTACTGGTGACGTGCTTTTGCAGAGGCTGTTCTTTCCTTTCCGGCTCCTTGGGACTCAGCTGACAGCTACTGGTGAGGTGCTTTTGCAGAGGCTGTTCTTTCCTTTCCGGCTCCTTGGGGCTCAGCTGAGAGCTACTGGTGACGTGCTTTTGCAGAGGCTGTTCTTTCCTTTCTGGTTCCTTGGGACTCAGCTGAGAGCTACTGGTGAGGTGCTTTTGCAGAGGCTGTTCTTTCATTTCTGGTTCCTTGGGACCCAGCTGAGAACTACTGGTGAGGTGCTTCTGCAAACACTGTTCTTTCCTTTCCAGTTCCTTGGGACTCAGCTGAGAGCTACTGGTGAGGTGCTCTTGCAGAGGCTGTTCTTTCCTTTCTGGTTCCTTGGGACTCAGCTGAGAGCTACTGGTGAGGTGCTTTTGCAGAGGCTGTTCTTTCATTTCTGGTTCCTTGGGACCCAGCTGAGAACTACTGGTGAAGTGCTTCTGCAAACACTGTTCTTTCCTTTCCGGTTCCTTGGGACTCAGCTGAGAGCTACTGGTGACGTGCTCTTGCAGAGGCTGTTCTTTCCTTTCTGGTTCCTTGGGACTCAGCTGAGAGCTAATAGTGAGGTGCTTTTGTGGAGGTTGTTCTTTCCTTTCCAGTTCCTTGGGACACAGTTGAGAACTACTGGTGACGTGCTTTTGTGGGGGCTGTTCTTTCATTTCTGGTTCCTTGGGACCCAGCTGAGAGCTACTGGTGAGGTGCTTCTGCAAACACTGTTCTTTCCTTTCCAGTTCCTTAGGACCCGGCTGAGAACTACTGGGGAGGTGCTTTTGCAGAGGCTGTTCTTTCCTCTCGGGTTCCTTGGGACCCAGCTGAGAACTACTGGTGACGTGCTTTTGCAGGGGCTGTTCTTTCCTCTCCGGTTCCTTGGGACCCGGCTGAGAACTACTGGGGAGGTGCTTTTGCAGAGGCTGTTCTTTCCTCTCCGGTTCCTTGGGACCCGGCTGAGAACTACTGGTGACGTGCTTTTGCAGGGGCTGTTCTTTCCTCTCGGGTTCCTTGGGACCCGGCTGAGAACTACTGGGGAGGTGCTTTTGCAGGGGCTGTTCTTTCCTCTCCGGTTCCTTGGGACCCGGCTGAGAACTGTTGAGGTACTTTTGCAGAGGTTGTTCTTTCCTCTCCGGTTCCTTGGGACCGTCTTTCTGCACAGACTGGAAACCAGAAGGCCTTCCACTCTTCTCACTCTCTGGCCTGGGCGGCTCCAGAGACCACCTGGTAGAAGCAGGTTCCATCTTGGATTCCAGGCCTCTCTCTGCGCCCAGCTCTCTCTCACAAGGAGCCCCCGCAGAGCGCAAAGAGGAGTCCTCTCTGGCCGGCAGCCTCACCTCCTCTCGGCCGTCTCTGGGCTTTGCTCTCCCGCAAGGCCCGCATGCTTTCTCCAAGGCCTGGGTCTGGGTGGAGACATCCAGGCGGGTCCTCCCCACCACAGGGGGGGTTTGGGAGTTGTCGCTGGGTTTAGCAGCTTCTGGGGGACACAGCTCCTTGGAGGGGTCTCTGCGGATGTCGGGCCTCGCAGCTGACCACTCGCTCCCGACTATGGAAGGGCCCCTTTCGGACAACTCTCTCCCACTCGGCTTCTCTCTAGGGGGGACACTTTCAGGCAAGAGTGGGCTGCGGGATCTAGACGTGTTGGCACCTTGGAGGTTCTGCCCTGGGAAGGGAAGGAGCTTAACGTCGGGGCTGTGGTCTTGGTGTTGGCTGGGGTGGCCCTCTCCCCGCTGGGGATGGCTCTCCATGATGGTCGCTGGGGCACGGGCTGCCTGGGAGACCTTCTTGTCCAGCTTCAGCTCTGGGTCAGGCGGGGCAACCACCGGTGAACTCTGCAGACCCCGGCTGGCCGGTGGGAACCGGGGCTCAAGCAGGTAGGATTTGTTCACCTTGAAGCCGGCAGGGGAGGACTCTCTCTGACCCGCAGTGTCAGCCTTCCTCCCTGTGCTGCTGGGGAGAGCGAGGGGCATGGGGGACTCCACATCACTGCCTGGGCTGGGGCTCTGGGCAGGCTCCGGGGAAGGCAGCTCTGTCTTGGAGGCCTGAGGTCCCGACAGGAGAGCGATGTCCAAGGTGCCTTCAATGGGCTTCAGGCACGACACAGACCGCCCTTCCAGCTTATACTCGGAGGGGCTTTTCCGGACAGGCGACTCTGGGGCAGCCAAGCCCGGCTTCTCCGCTCCACTGTCCACCCGGCCAGAAAGGGCCTTGAGAGGGACAAAGGAGACGGCGCTGAGCTGAGCCGCGTGGGCGCTGCCGATGAACGGTGTGCGGGCCTCGGAGGCTGGCGGGGCCTCCTGCTGCCCTCCCACGGGCCGGCCCAGGCTCCCAGGCAGGCAGTCCTGGGCACCAGCTGTCACCTTGGGCTTGAGCACAGAACAGAGGCTCTCGTCTTTGTCTTCAAGGGACATCTTCTTTCGGAGGTAATCGATGTTGGCCAACTTGCCGTCTAACTTCTCACACCGCAGACCCTCCTTGGCCTGGGGGGCCTTCTCTGCGGTGTCCCCCTTCCCGGAGGTGGACCTGTGGGTGGTGTGACAGAGGCCGTCTTGGAGGGTGCTGTGCGTTGAGGCTCGTTTGAAGTCACAGGTGCCCTGGCCGTGGTCCCCAGCTGCCGTTGCCCCCTCAGAGGCGACACCCTCGCTGGCCCGCACATTGGCCTGCTTGTGGAGAGCATCTTTCAAAAGGCTGCACAGGGGCTGGGCCTCCTGCACGGCTGCTTTGCTTTCAAAATGATTTGACCTCTCTGAAGCTTTTGGATAGATTTTCTTGTCTCTCTCTTCGAGCCTAAAAGCACAGAGGTTTTCCAAGTCACTGCCGAGTCCGTGGGGCTTCGGGCGGGATTCCTGTTTTTCCGAGAGCCCGTCAGGTTTCTTCACCACCACCTTGGCCTTTAGCTTCTCTCGGTCCAGCTCGTCCACAGACTCCTGGCGGCCCAGCTTCCGGGACACGGGGCGTTTCAGGCAGCCCTGCTCCACGGGCCTGGCCCGGCTGAGGGCAGGCGCGTCGCACACGTTCTCCTCCAGGCTCTGCAAGGTCACCTCCCGCTGTTGCTGCTCCCGCGGCACCTCCTCCTGGGTGACCTCAAGGCTGTGCTTGCGGGAGCACAGGTGCTTCTTGTCGCCTCCATAGGAGGGAGACAGCTTCTCCTCCGACTGCACGCGCTTGAGCAGCGGGGACCGAGGGGGTTCTGCACTCTTGGGCCTCACGACGTGCCTGACGATGGTGGGTGGGGAGTGCATTTTGCTGGGAAAGGCTTGAGCCATCTTGGAATTGCCAAGTGAGTGCCCCAGCAGAGGGGATGGGGACCGCTGCGGGGAGGTGGGCTGTGGGGTCGGAGAGGGTGTCCGGGCCAGCGGAGACAGGGGGATGCTGCCAGCTGACTTCCGCCTTCCTGACCGGTAGCGCTGCCCGCTGAGTTTGGGCGCCAGACCATGGAGCGTGCTGGGCCGGACGTGTCCTGACCCTGCTGGGGAGTTGGGAGCGCTGGAGCTTGGGGAGCTGCTCTGGGAGGAGTTAGTGCCTGTGGGTGGGAAACAGGACATTGTGAGCAAGACCCCCTTCCCCTTTCTTCCCAGGCTTTCCGACCCGAGCTGTTTTAGATAAGGGCAGTGAACTGTCTCAGCATCTCAGTCTAGTGAATAAATACTTTCCAGATAAACCTCCCCAAAGGTTAACCCAGTACTTCCTGTCTTTTCTAAGGGACCGAATAGCTATATCTTCTGACCTTCCTGTCAATCCTGTTCTCTGTCAATTACATCCCCACCTTCTCTCTTTAAGCTGGAATAAGCTTGTCTTCCAGGATCTCAGCTGGTGGCCCCTCAACTCTTGCTAGGAGGGGAGGTTCACTCACCGGATGGGAAGTCGGGGGTGGAACGGTAGCTGGGTGTAGGGGATCGGGGAGACAAGCTGTGAGTGGGGGACCCTGGGAGGCTCTCCCCTGACGACAGGGATCGGTTCAAGCAGGAGAAACTTCGGCTGGTGTGGAGTAAAGGAGAAGGCTGCTTAGCTAGTTTTTTGAAAAGGGATCTCCTCCTAGAGTGAAAACAGGAGAAAACTGCTCAGATTCTACATTCAAAACCACCCCCCCTTCCCCAAAGCACCAATGCACTGATTCAGTACACCCAGAGACAGTGACATGATGGCAGGTCCTCTTAAAGAGAAGGGTTCCACTTTTACATTCAAAACTTTCCTATGACTTAGAAAGGAAGAGGCTTTGAGAATACACAATGGAAACCCTCTTAATTTCAAGCACTTTAAGAAAAGTTGTGAAAATAGGAAAATATATCTGGTGACTCAGAATCTGCCTGCAATGCAGGAGACCAGGGTTCAATCCCTGGGCTTGGAAGATCCCGAGAAGACAAGGGCAACCCATTCCAGTCTTCTTGTCAGGAATATTTCAGGCACAGAGGAGCCTTGCAGGCTACAGTCCATGGGGTCGCAAAGAGCTGGACATGACTGAGCAACTAAGAATAAATGCTTATTCATTTATTTGTACGTCAGGTTTTTGAGGATACTGTTTTTTGCCTGAAAGCTTCCAAGAATATAGCTCTGAACACACTGACACAATTAAATTAAGAGACAGTACAAAGTAAATCCCTGGAAGAAAAACTGTCATGTGGAATATTGGATTCTTTAATGGTGATCTGCTGGGTAGAGGCTTTCATCCTTGAGGGGCTGTTTGCTGTGCTTATTCCATCGTGAACTCCTGAATATTCCTATGGACAATGGAGGCTGTTCATTTACACAGAAAAACTGAGGAAGGTGAACTGAAGCTTATTGTATCAGCAGGGCAGCAGACACCACGCTTCAGCAGAGGGCAAATGTGTAGTGAGTGCCAACAAGCACGTCCTAAAGTTAAAAGCACAGCTTCAGATGGCTTTGAAAAGCAGGTATAGGGTTCCTTCATCTCCAGGGGCTGAGTCACACATTTTCCACTCTACTATCCCTTGAAGCAGTGTGTTCTATATGACCCAACACACACTCAAAATATAAAGCTCACATTAAAAAAAAAAAAAAAAAAGGATATCAATGTATGTGTGTGTGTGCACGGATGTGTACTTTTAATCACAGTAATAAATGTGCTTGGGTCAAAAAGTCAAATAGCTTTATAAGCTTATAATGAAAAATAGCTCTGTTCTGCCTTGTCCCCGATCCCCAGTGAAACTCTTTCTACTCTTTTAGCTGTCTGCAAATTTCTATGTAATGTGCTTATGCTGTTTTTTCAATCCTAGAAATTATCTGTTGATTTCCTACCACCGAAGATGAAAATTTAGCCCTTATAACAATCTATTCCCCTTCTAAACAAGCACATTTCCTCCCAGTTGAGCTAAACCAAACTTTTTGGTTAGGAACAAAAGGTCGATACTTTATTTTACACAATAAATACTGTTCATAGTTTGGCCATGAAAAGCATAATTCTATTTTCCTTTCTTATACAAATTTGTCTTTCCTGGAGTTAACAATCATTGCTTTTTTCATTTGCATATTTTTCTTTTCTAGCATTAAAATCCGGAGAAGGCAATGGCACCCCACTCCAGTTCTCTTGCCTGGAAAATCCCATGGATGGAGGAGCCTGGTGGGCTGCAGTCCATGGGATCGTGAAGAGTTGGACACGACTGAGCGACTTCACTTTCACTTTTCACTTGCATGCATTGGAGAAGGAAATGGCAACCCACTCCAGTGTTCTTGCCTGGAGAATCCCAGGGACGGGGGAGCCTCATGGGCTGCCGTCTATGGGGTCTCACAGAGTCGGACACGACTGAAGTGACTTAGCAGCAGCAGCAGCAGCTGCACTAAAGTCCTTATACTGTGATCCAAAGCACCAAATTCAAGTGGGTAGAGTCAAGATGCTGTCTCCTCGTGCAGGGAGCACATCTGGACAATTGTTTGGAAGAAACTTCCACACACACACACCCCTCACCAGTGTCTACACAGGGCACTAAATGATACTCAGATGCCTTTCATAGTGCTCATGTGTAATAGACTTTCAGGCAGTAAAACAAAGCCTTTTTATTTCTAGGCTTATTTGGATGCTTTGAAGATCTAGTTATCTTAGAATATCTGGCATTCAAAAATAGCAACTGTATGTTTTTGGATTATTTATTATTACTATTGTTTAGTTGCTAAGTCATGTCCAACTCTTTCCTGACTCCATGGACTGTAGCCTGCCAGGCTCCTCTGTCCATGGGATTCTCCAGGCAACCCAACTGGAGTGGGTTTCCATGCCCTCTTCCAGGGGATCTTCCCAACCCAGGGATCAAACCCACATCCCCTGCATTGCAGGTAGATTCTTTACCAACCACTGAGCTATCATGGCTTCCCTGGTGTTTTTAGATGGATTAAATATAGATATAATATATCTATATAGATATATAGATATAGATATAATATATTAAATAATTAAATATAGATTTAATGGTAAAAGCTACCTGAAGTTTTAGTTCTTCAAATCCAACTGAAATGAAGTCTGGAAACTTAAGAAAAAGCCGAGCTTTTCATGGTTCTCACACATGAGAAAAAGTAATCTAAATTCTACAGTGTAACTACATTCATCTTTTCATTATGAAACATAATGCTGTTATGAATGAATATAAACTCTAGTGTATAAGTACATGTGAACCACAAGGCAACATGTCTTACAGAGAAATAGATCTTCCTCACATGCAAGCATTTAAATTAAGTGAGGAGTAATTTTCCTTCAGTGTGGGAACACACCAAACCCAGGAAGAGGACGGTTCTAACTCACCTTTCCAGACTTTCCTTCTTCTTAGATTTCTTGCTCCGCCTCACCATCCGGCTCTTATAGCTGTTTCTCCTGGCCGGTCCCGTTTTGATTGATGTGTTTTCAAATGGGGTGGTCGTGATTGACACCTTATTTCCACTCTATTAAAAAATGAGGTGGTATTAAAGGGAAATGCTGTGATGAAACAAGGCCAGAAAAGATATAGGAGATCCAAAGACAAATAAACATCCAAAAGGACGGACATGACCACGTGGCAAGGAGCCTTCAGGTAGTGAAGTCCTGGTAAACGGGGTGGAAATAAACAATGTGAGGTCTCCTTAAGGTGGCGGGATGTGGATCCCACAGCTGCTGTGCTCAGTTGAGTCAAACTCCTCGCAACCCATGAACTGCTGCCCTCCAGGTTCCTCTGTCCATGGAATTTTCCAGGCAAGAATACTGGAGTGGGTTGCAATTTCCTACTCCAGGGGATCTTCCTGACCCAGGGATTGAACCTGCATCTCTTGCGTTTCCTGCATTGGCAGGTGGAACCACTGAGCCAACTGGGAAGCCCAGCAGAGCTGAGTTTAAATCTGAGCCTGTGACCTGAGCACTTGTTTTCCTCTGGACCATGTTGCAGCAGAGTCACACCTGTCTCCTAGGGCTCATCTGAGGATCAAGGGGATATAGTGTGTAAAGCCGTTAGCACCCAGAGTGACACATGGAAAGGGCTCCACAAAAAACAGTTACATTCATGCCTATGTATTAAGTGTAAACATGCCCAGAGACACTGTGCTCTTGGTTGATTTATTTTTCTTTTCTCTTTTTGTGTTTTTCCTTTGACCTAGAAATCATAAAGCAGCACAACTGAATGAGACTTTTATCTTTAATTATTTTTAGTTTTCTTTTCTAGCACCAGAACCTGTCAGCCCAGCAGAGCTGGAAAGTGTATGCCAGCAGGTGTAAAGCAGCCTCTGCTTTGTCAGGTCGGGAGCGGTAAGGTCATTCCTGGGGGTTTCTGTGCCCCTCGACTTGAACCTGGGACCGAGGCTTGCTGGATAGGCCCTAGGGGTGGATTTGAGAGCAGAGTCAGGGGCCAGGGTGAGGGGGTGCCCTGGACAGGTGGGCAGAACCCTCCCCCTTCACTTCACTTTCACTGATCTCTTCTTGAATTTCTTAATAACCAAGGGAGAATCATATCCTTTCAAAGTCACAGATGGTCCTGATTACCTTAAAAAGATAAGAAGTATACATAGAAGGGCCTTTTAAAAGGCCTATGCCTGGAAGATGCCTAGCAACTCAGATCTAAGTGATGTTAAGAGATGGGGAGTTGAGTATGGTCGGGCAGGGGACTGAAAGAACAGATTGTTTAAATATCAACATCCACTTCTCCACCCAACTTGGAAAGTAATACGTTCCATTATTAGAAGGAAACAATAATGTATATATATTTTAAAAAATCATTGAGAAGCCTGCTGCTGCTAAGTCGCTTCAGTCATGTCCGACTCTGTGCGACCCCATAGACGGCAGCCCACCAGGCTCCCCCATCCCTGGGATTCTCCAGGCGAGAACACTGGAGTGGGTTGCCATTTCCTTCTCCAGTGCATGAAAGTGAAAAGTGAAAGTGAAGTTGCTCAGTCGTATCCGACTCTTCGTGACCCCATGGACTGCAGCCTACCAGGCTCCTCCGCCCATGGGATTTTCCAGGCAAGAGTACTGGAGTGGGGTGCCATTGCCTACCACTCAGCTAATGCTGGTAATATTTCTGTATATTTCCTGTTAGTCTTTTATTAAGCATGTAAAAATTATGCATATATATATATATATGTAGACATACTTTATAAGTAATTTTAATCTTAATCTAATAGTTTTTCTTTCACTTCACATTTCATAACTTTGAAAAACTTGCACTTTATCACTGAATATTCCTTCACATAATTTTTACTGGCTATTTAAAAGTGTTCCATGAGATAGGTAAATCACAATTTAACTGTTTCCTTATAGGTCTTGTTTTCTATTTTCCAATTCTTGTAAAAGTTGAAATAAGTATCTTTATTTATAAATTAGTGTCCTAACCTCTGATATTTTCCTTAGATTATCTAACTAGACTCAATACACTGAATTGGAGGGTCTAGTTGAACTTTTTAAAGACCGGTGGTACACACTAATGCACTAATTTCCAGAAAGTTCATGTCAATTTAAACTCTTACCAGCAGCACATGAGGACCCATCTTAGCACACGCCTGTCAGAACTGAATACTAATATTAAATAAATTGCCAATTTTATAGGAAAAAGTTACATCAAGTTTTAATCTTTGTTCTTTGGGTATTAACAAAGCTGGATTTCGTCTCATTTATTTTTCATTGTTTTTATTTCTGTAGATAAGGATTTGTTCATGTCTTACATCCAATTTTGTATCTAAAAATCAATAATCAACTGAAAATTAATGATTTTTGAGTTCTTTATATATTTAAGAACATATAATCCCATACTTTGTGCCATAACTGTAAAAATATATGTATATTTTAGGGAAATGGGATTTGAATTTGAACATGGGAAAAAGATGTTTTTCATTCTGAAAAAATAAATTACTTGTCTTATATTTATAAGCAGATGCCAAAACTTTCAAAGTAAACCTTTATCTGGTAGTAGAGACTGGCATTCAATTTATTCTTTAAACTGAAAACTCCACGTTTAAGGATGAAAGGGTCTGGAATGGGGTTTGCTCTTCACAGTTTGACTGAGGCCAGCCTCACGTTTCGGTTTTCCCTAAATGCCTCAGGGGAAGGAAGGGGGCAACAGTGTGATGGGCGTTGCTTCGTCATCGCACTTCTTCCATCCTTCACTATATCACGTCAGAGAGGACACGGAGTCCCAGTGATCACTGGGGCTGCTGGAGCCCACGAGCAGTCTAAGCCTGAACCACTGCCATCCCTCCTAATACAGTCCAGTTTTAAAAATATCATATACATTGTATGAGATAAATATAGTAAAATGCTTAACATTTTTCATTAGGAAAGTTACGGCTGGAGTTTGTTGAATCAGAGCGCACCCTTAAGCTTTGTACAAATGTCCCTTTACACAAGCAGTATTGACATATACAGACTATCATGTGTAAAATACTTCGGGGGAAATTGCTAAAGAACACAGAAGCCCAGCCTGGCACTCTGTGATGACCTAAAGGGGTGGGGTGGGGAGGAGGGGAGGGAGGCTCAGGAGGGAAAGAATGCATGTATAATTATTCACATTGTTGTACAGCAGAAACCAATACAAAATTGTAAAGCAATTTTCCACCAATTAAAATGTAAATAAAAATTTTAAAAATTAAAAGAAAAAACTCAAAAAAGACAAACAAACCTAGTTTTTAGTTTGTGTCTACATAGGGCTGTTTCAGGGGACGGTTCCCTTGACTTATGGAAGTACACAAAGAGAGAACCTCCCCAAGAGGAAATACAGACAGAAAAAAATGCAGAGTGCAAACATTTGCTTGAAAAAGTGAATGATGACAAAAATGGTAAGTAAATGACTGAAAAATAATTTTATGGGGAACAGGTGAGAATTGTGCAGCCTGCCGCCTGGTGGACCCATCAGCTATAGCAAGTGTTGCTAGAATTGGCAATTTGTTTTACTGGGTCCTTAGACCTCAACAAATTCTTTTGAAGAAGGAACAATCTCTTAGACAGATTCTGTGGCACTATTTCAAAAAGCAACAACAACAAAATGGGGCCAGAAGACTGTCAAATGTTCTATTAAGTTACGCATTACTTTAAACCACTTGTGTGATTAGCGCATGGTGGGGAGGAAGTTACTTTAAGCTGGCTGAACTGAATACAAAAGCAGAAGTCAGGCTGCCCAGCCTCTTCTCTCACTCTGACTCCACATTAGTTCATCATCTGGCCTTGGGTGTCTCCCTGAGCTACAGTGCTTTCGCATTTCTTCCTCTGCACAATACCCATGGGAAATGCGTTCCTCCCATACCTGCGTCCTTGCCCCATTCATACTCTCCACGATCCAGCCCTAGCCACCTGCACACTGCATCCCAGATGCCATGAACTCAGGCTCCAGCCACACTGGTTTACTCATGCACCTCAAGTACTTTGAGTTTCCTGTTTTTGTGGTTTAAAGCATCATTTTATTGTGCCTAGACCATCCTGCCCTGCTTCCCTTACATGAACCTCCACCCACCCTTCACAGCCCTGCACAGAAAACCCCCAACTCTCCGCCTGCCCACCGTGGTGGAAAGCTCTCTCTCCTTCTGCACTTGGGCCCTATTTACAGACCGTTCCTTGGCTTGACACCCTGATTGTAGCCTAGCACTGCAACCGTTTCTCCTGCGAACACTGAGCTCTAAGTTTCTGGCAACCAGACCTTACGTCCGGAGCGTGGCGGTATGCTAGCTGAAAGCTCAGGCTCTGGGGCTGCCCTGCCGGTATGCAAATCCTCTTCTGCTCTTTCCTAGCACAGAACCTTGGCTGCTTTGCTAGCTTCTCCTTGCTTTAATTTCTTCATCCGTAAAATGGGGACAATTCTGTGTACAGCACCTGTGCACAGGCTACGAGGATGACCTGAATTTATTCATGCAAAGTGCTCTTGACTACCTACTATTCATGCGCGCCATCTGCTGTGTGACCCTTTGGTACCTCACACAACTCTGCACATTCTGGGGACCCAGTTAATATGTAAAATTGGCAATAATCACGCTCTTTTAGCCCCCATTTTAGTATCCAGGGGTTCCCAGAGTTTAGGGAAAGGAAATACTGAGGCAGCAGCTGGTGTTATTTTAGCTTCTCTTATGACTGGGCATTTAAACTAATGCTGTCCTAAGAAAGCAACCTGGCTGAATAGGGGGTTTCCTGCATTTGAGAGGCTACACTAGGCAGGTAGTCATGTGAGCAGGGGGTATGACTGGGTCCACGTGGCCTCCACATTCCACCATAGTGGGGAGAGAGCGATTTGGTGCTGTGGGAAAGTTCTTTTAGCAAGCTACTTGTAATCTGGATGGAGGTGATTAACTCCCGGTGGCTGGAGGGGTTTGAGGCAACACCGAGGAAGCACACTTTCAGGGATTCACAGAGCCGATGGGGAACGGAACCGAGTAACCATGACTTTGCTTCTTTGTGCACGTAAGTTGGTGCTTTCACAGCACGCTCACTTTGAAGCTGAGGGTAAGTGAGACCAAAAGTGAAGCCCTGACACAGGGAATACGCTTAATATGTTCACAATCCAGAAGATAAATAAGTATCACACAGTGTCAGTCACTTAGTTGTGTCTGTCTGTGATCCCACGGACTGTAGCCCGCCAGGCTCCTCTGTCCAAGGAATTCTCCAGGCAAGAATACTGGGGTGGGTTGCCCTTCCCTTCTCCAGGGGATCTTTGCCACCAGGGATCAAACTGGGGTCTCCTGCACTGTAGGCTGGATTCTGTATCATCTGAGCCATCAGGGAAGCCCAGTATGCACATGGATTTCTAAAAATATATATAGCCCTATGTGATGGCTCTTCTACCTTTTTCTGAGGATGCCATGAGATTTTGTGAAGTAGTTTGCAAGTATAAAGCATTGGGTAAACAGCACGTGAGAATACGAAAATATAGCTACTACCCTGATGGTCTGCCACTGACGGCGCATGGGAGTCCAGGACTGGTACTAGTCACTTGATCCTTTGCCAAGAATCACTATTCACATTTAGGAGAAAGATGCACGATAACACAGTTCCTTGGGAAGATCATTAAATCCCCTGTATCCACTCTGTTTCCTTACACGGGTTGCTCTTTTGAGAGCTTCCTTTATGAGCCAGAGGCAGGATCCTCTGCTTAGATGTGAGACAGCACACCATGGCCCAGGAGGATGCCAAACCTCTCCGTTACAGCATGTTCGTGGCATTTCAGGGACATAGGTCAACCAGATCCAGGAATGCAGGCACTCCGTAACCAGAGGAGGACAAAACGTTATAAATGGAATTGACTGACCCTTTTCAGAGACCTTGCCAGAGACGTTCAGGAGAAACATACGTTCAAATTTCACAGAAGTAGGAAGAGGCATTTTAAAATCCAAAATCATATGAAAATGTTGTATAAAATAAATTATGAAAGAGATCAAATATGTCTCAGCAAAATAAACAAAAGGCATATTTCCTAAGGATATGTATATTTCAGCTTGTAATTTCTTCTTCTGATTTTATAAGCAAATGCAAGAAATAATATAAACATATACTGTGCCAGGAACGAAGATGCATGTAGCGTAATACTGCTACAAAGAACGGAAGAGGTCAAACCTATTGCCATTTAAAATCCATCTGACCATCTTTGAACTGCTGATGCCAAAACTTGGAAAACTTCTAGTCAGGTGAGTTGACAAAGAAAAGAAACTCACATATAAAACATAGCTTTATTATCTAAACAAAAGGGAGGTCCTAGAAAAGCTCAAGGAGCACTTGGGAGAGAGAAGTACCTCTCTGCCTACCTTTGTAGTCCCTACACCACTGGAAAGACAAACAGGCTATAGCAGGTAGAGCCTGGGCCCTTACTCACAAAGGGTCGATGTGAGCCAGCAATGGGGTATCCCTGGACCTGGGTCAGGTACTACGAGAGAAGAGGCTGGTCAGACTCATGAATCTTTCACCTCTTCTTGAATTTTGTCTTGGGAAGTCTGAGGTCATTTCAGGGGACTCTCACAGCCAAGGACTCTCAAAGTCCACAATCCTGCTCTGCCTCCCATTTTGGGGGCACTTACTAGGAGACAGTTGTTCCATGGCAGTTGGACAAGTAATATTATCAGAAACAGATGGTGAATGAAAAGAAAAAAACTCAGTTTGAAATGGCAGCCTGCTCCAGAATTCTTGCCTGAAAAACCCCATGGATGCAGGAGCCTGGCGGGCTATAGTCCAAAGGGTTGCAAAGAGTCGGACACGATGAGCGACTGAGCACAGGTGCACTACTCAGTAGGCATACTGCAAAGTGCAGAGAGACTCCAGCCATCTCAAGGTTTTACTCCCAAACTGAACAGCACGTACATGAAGACATAACACAAGTAGCTGTGTGGTGCTTGGCTCCTCCCATGGTGACTTTTGGACAGCAAGCGAGGGAGAACCCTACTAGTCACCTCAATTCTACAACCATTTTCTGAGTACCCAGCTGCAAACCAGGCACCGTGTAAATACAGGGATGACGTGGGGAGCTTTAATAGTAGCTCCATGTCTCTCCTGCGGGGCTGTCATCAGACCTGCCACGTTTTCAGCACGGCCACGGCTGGCTTCCCATACTGCCTATGGCTCTGCAATGTCCCCTCAATATTCATCCTATTCCTCCAGTGAGCAATGCTATGCCTTTGTGAGAAAGTTGACTAGAGTTAAGGGAACCACCCATAGGTATGGAGGATAGCAGACAGTCACCTGTTCCCATGGGGCCTGAAGTCAAGACCAAAATTTCATTAATGCTGTGGACTGATCAATGGCAATAACTTCCCTACAATCTGTTACTTCACAACGGACCTTTGAATGTACATTCTTTTACTACTCTCAGAATGTGGGCCAGACCCTGAATCTTTTGAAGAATACACTTGTGTTGGCTGGGGGATGACAGAAAGAAGGATAAAAGTCACTTATCAAAGGCTTACTTACTTATCAAAGACTTTGTACACCCACCTACCTGCACTAATTCCAAATTCCCAAGTTTCTTTCAAGTTTCAGTTCAGTGTCACTTCTCGGCGATGACTCTCCCTATTCACAGAATATTCTCTGCAGAAGTATGGCATTCCTCCCCCTGCTATGGCTCTGGCTAATCAAGCTGAACTTCATCTACCTGCATACATCCCCTATGTCCCTCACAGTCCGCAAGGTAAGAACTGTACCTTGATTTCCAATGTCTACCGTGTCTAGACACGTCACCAGTGTATACCATGGTACCTGCCTAGCAAGTGCTCTAGAGACAGTCTGAATGCATGTTGTTTAAATGACACGCATGCGTTCATGTTTTGTTTCTCAACAGGCTGCAGGCTATCTGAGGCGATGGCTCACGCCTCTCTGACAGCCCCTAGTAATCCCTCCCTGTGTTCACACACTGAGAAGTCATCTATAAATCTGCTGACATGTAAAACAATCCTACAATTAATGATTGTACTTTTTCTTTAATCACAGATAGGATTTTTTCCTTGAAAAAACTTAAAATCGAGACTTAGATTCATCTTTGTTTTAACCAGATTCATATTTGGGGCTATAACTTTATATTCTTTAGCTGCTGCTGCTGCTGCTGCTGCTAAGTCGATTCAGTCGTGTCCGACTCTGTGCGACCTCATAGATGGCAGCCCACCAGGCTCCCCCGTCCCTGGGATTCTCCAGGCAAGAACACTGGAGTGGGCTGCCATTTCCTTCTCCAATGCATGAAAGTGAAAAGTGAAAGTGAAGTCGCCCAGTCATGTCCGACTCTTAGCGACCCCATGGACTGCAGCCCACCAGGATCCTCTGCCCATGAGATTCTCCAGGCAAGAGTACTGGAGTGGGTTGCCATTGCCTTCTCCATTCTTTAGCTAGCAGTGGCAAAGCAAACAGCCCAACAGAAATGAGAGAATGAGTGTAGATCATCTCTCTTCATCACATTCATGCTCTTTGTGATCTTCCTACTCCATTGGCTTGAATCAGCTTAATTCCAAGTAGAGACTGATCTACATTCAAATTTATTTGTACAAGGAGAGAAAGGTCTAGTGACTGCTAGCATCCCTTCTTCCGTTACCACCTATTATATATTCACAGCTCTAGCTTCCAAAGAAACCCAACTCTCATCAAGCTTCAGACCTGACCTCACAGTTTAATACCACTGTCTTCTGCCATAATAGAATAAGATGTACTGAAAGTTGCTAAAGAAAATCGCACTGAGGATGGATGATTTCCAAACAGATTTTACTACGTGTGATACACAAAAAAAGAGCACTCTATTTGTAATTTAGGATAAGAAGAAAACTTAAATTAGGAAGTGACTGTGGCAGATACATGAAAGTGGATTTCATGATGTAAAACCAAAAAATTCATGTTGTTCTTGCCTTTATGTTAAACAGACCACTGAACGCTTTCTCAGCAAAGAGACTGAGTGTGTATGGATAGTCCCTACAGAAGAACACTAGAACTTGAGTGAAGAACTTTTGGTGCTAGTTCTTTCTGGCTACCTGCTTCATCTAGATGGCCCTAACATCAAAAAAGACAGTACCTTTAGCAGGAGCTCTATAACTTCTGTGTGGACAAGTCCGTGCACCGGTTCTCCATTGATGTGTGTGATCAGATCCCCAGCTTTCAGTCCTGCCTGGCAAGCTGGACTTCCTTCTTCTACATTCTAAAATTCAGGAGGAGAAGATACATTAGGAAGCAAACAGATGACAACCCTGACACCTACTGTTCTCTTGCAGCACAATATTCTGAGTTCAACAAATGATCCTGTGATTCTAAGAGGAAACCAGTAAAATATGGCTCACTATTTTTGTTCTGCCATCCTCCTAAAAAGGGTAATTCCTATGGTTCCTTTAGCATTATTTCAGGTGACCTGAGAAAGTATTTTAGAAAAAAAGAAGGCCAGGTGGAAAAGACTAAGAAAAGAAGGATAAAAATAGGACTATTTTGTACTATTTCTACAAGCTTGGTATATAGAGTGGATAATCAGATTTGAAGACTAACAAAATTATTAAAAAGAATTAACTTTTGCTAAATTCAGTCCTCCCACACAGATAAAGGGCAAGCGTATGAAGCAGGTCCCAGACGCCAGCTTACCAGGAAACTCATTTGTTGTTAACTATGCCTCAGCTGATCATTCATTCTCTAGTTTGCTGGGAATGAAAACTGGCCAGAAAGAGAGTCTCACCCAAACGATATGATGCACTGTGTAAATGTCACTGTCTCCCACGTACACCCGGATGGCTCGAATGGTGAAACCATAGTTCTTCCCCAAACTGTGGATCACAATGGGCTGGTGTGGACTGGCAGAAGCTCCTGAAGAATCTCGGCTGGGAGAGGAATCCCTTGAGGAAGAAGGGTCCGAGGACAGGGAATGGGGAGACATCGGACTTCCCAGCGGAGAGACAGCAAACATATCTGCAACAAAGAAGCCAGTCATCAAAGCTCTACCGACTGAGCCACCAGGGAAGCCGCATTACTGAGCGAGTACTGACAAAACAATCTGCATCAGGAAAACACTGTAATGGTAACTTTCCTATAAAAGAATCATTCCTTATTACTATGATCAGAACTGATTCTCTTCAAATAGTACCTGCAGTTCCAGCAAGGTTTCTGAGAGGATAATGCAGGTGGATAGAGAAATTTTAAGAAAAACTCACTTCATATTCTTCAACACCAATTCTATCCTGTTTTCCTTGTTTTATGAACAAACACACGTTTTCTTTATGGTTCTTGTCACTGTTTTATCTATGTGAATCTAAACAAATCCTAACTGGTCATATGAAATTGTGCACGCACACCTGTGTGTGTGTTGTGTATGAAAAAGAATAATCTACAACAAGATGCTGTGGTTGAAATCTGAGCTCAGTAAGGGCCAGGCTACGAAAGGCCAGTGCTATTGAAGACTCCCGGAGTGCAGTGAGTAACACTGTGGCCACAGCAAGCTCAAAGTATCCAGACTATCTTTTTTGTAACTCTTGGGATGTGTGCGTGCTCAGTCATGTCCGACTGTTTCCGACCCCATGAACCAGGAAGTCTGCCAGGCTCCTCTGTCCATGGGATTATCCAGGCAAGAATCTTACATCTGTCCAAAGGAGAACAATTAGCTAAATGTATCAATGTCCAGGCTCTTTCACTCTGACTTCATGTGGCATCTTGACACTTTTTTCCTGGCTACCTTCTGTCTCATCCAAAGGCCAGCTGAACAGACCCACGCTGATGGGCAGGGAACTTCAAAACATGCAAAGGCAGGAAGAAGGCTGAGCGGACACACAGCTCCAAACTGCTAAGAAAGCCATGCCCCTGACTCTTCTCCTCAATACATCTTTCCTTACCTCCCCAAACTGAATAACTGACCCACGCTCACCAAGAGGTGGGCTTTCTCACCAGCTCTCAAAGTGGACTGGACCACATTCCACTTACCGACCACACTGGAGCCATTGCCTTGTGCTTGTGAATAGTCATTCAGACTAGGGTGTTTGTTTTAAGGTGCTATACGGACATCTCCCAGAAAACAGCATGCTACAGTGAGCACTACCCCCTCAATGAACATTTCTTTCTGCACAAATCTGAAATTTCAAAAATGTAAACAATCCCTTTTATACATGGTCTGTATTCTTCCAACTTCAAGCCATCTGCAATATAATTTGACTGCCACTTCCATTCTCTTACTGTCTGTCATCTGAGTGATAAGTCACAGGCACCAATGTGTATATTTTCATCTCAGCCAGTGAAATTACACCAGACTTTGTGATTAGTAGAGGCAAAACTAGATTGTCGAAAAATACCGCAATTCAACAAAATCATAATTAAGCCCAGTTTTTTAAATATAAGGCAGAAAATGACTGGGCTACCAGTAGGAGGAAGCATAACCCAACAGACAAGGCTGGTAAAACTTGTAATTTCAGTGCTGTCTGTGATACACTCTGCATCCCCAGAAATGAAAAACGTATGTTCTCTGTATTGATTTCCTCATTAATTAGATGAGAAAAACTATACTTAGCTTTCTGACACAGATGCTGTAAACAGCTCTGTAAAGGATATAAATGATGCATGGTCTAGGGAAGAAAAATTATTCAGAAGAGGGAAATTTATCACTTAACTTGGGGAGGGGAGAAAGGAAAAAGAAAGAAAACAAAAGAAATAAGCCTTTGTGGGAAGGGATCCTGCCTCATCTCCTGCTGCTGAAAGAAGTACGAAGGGGTAAGTCACGTTTGTCTTCTGGGAGCCCTGGAGGCCCTCCAGGGAGTCACTCAGGAGGGCTGTGCCAGGGCACCACCCATTACTGGTTCAAGCAATCTTGCATCTCAGCCAGCATGCCAGGGAGCGGGGGGCACATGCACAAGCCACACAGTTTCATGCGAGTTGATGTCTCTACCTCCTGGGATCATGAGGGACAGGGCACTGGCAGAAAGGGACTTTGTGACTTTCCCCGAGGCTTTCTGTTTCTCTGTGCTTTCTAAGCGCTGCCGAGCCATGTGAGAGGCGGGCTCATTGGAGGGCTTGGAGGCATTGTCTGTACTGTCCACACACTCGCTCCGTCCATTTATCTGATCCAAGTGCTCTGAAAAACTGCCAACTGTGCAAAGAAGAAGGGATAAACATTTCAGGAGAATTTGGGATAGGAGAGCTGGGGAGGAGGGAGGAGAGAGAGGGAAGGACGAACACCGGGAAACAGAGGCCCGTGTGGCGCATGAGTCCACGTGGTGTCAGGCAAACATGGAAATCAAGTGACTGGTTCGAGAAAGGTGAGTTGGAGGAGAGAGAATGAAAGAGCTGTCCATCCAGATTCCATTCTCCTTGTACACAGGTCCACTAATTCTTAGTTGACTCCATTTAACTAGAAGAACAATTGCGTTTTAGAATCATTTACAACTTTAATAGACAATTCCTCCTCCTGACCCCACTGTGAAAGGCCATGAACAAACGTCACTTTACGAACCCCATGACCGCCCACAGCGTACCACGATCATCCTATGATACTAGTGATCATCTTTAGCAAGGCAGTTAATACCGGTTTTTGCTAAGTGGACATCATTCAGTCACTTCATAGAGACTTATGCCCCTGTCATCTACTACCATCTTTTCAAGACTCATCTCACACTAGGCTCAGGATGTAACTTACATAAAAGTGCCTCAAGTGTCACCTTTGACCTCCCACACCTCCTTTCATTCTAAGCTCCTTGTAAATTTCACAAGCCAAGACCAAGCGTTTCCTTCACTACACGCGGCATTACCCAATGACTCACTACGTCTTCTTGGCTTTAGTCTTGACACAGACATATGCTGACCTGTCCTGAAATTCCTGGACCAGTGAGAAGATCTGTCCCCCTCTAGGCCAGCCACATGCCTTCTTTATTTTTAATTTTATTACCCTGAATATAAACTGGAAGGGTTTTTTTAAGTTAAAAAATTAGGACTTCCCTCAGCAGAGTAATGTAAGAGAATATGTCACTGATCCCAGTCTGGTAAGTGCACAGGCCCAGTGTGAAGACAGCTCTCTCTTGTCAGCAGTGACATAGTGAAAAACAAGTAACACGACCATCTCTTTCTGTTTCTCCTATTCTTTCTTTCACGGTCTATCAGTTTTTTGGGTTTTTTTTCCTTTCTTTTTTCTTATCACTGATAATACATATTTGTCTGTCCAGAAAAAACAATGCTTATCTCCCTTTTCTTTCTAAATGCTATACTAGAAGCCCCCTGTGCTTTAAAAATCATCAGCACTATCATCACATTAAGATATGCAATCCACAGAGAGAACTGAATACCATTATAAATGATCCTTTGGAAGACCAGCCAGCACATAGTAAAGTGCTGACCATGACATTCTTTGCCTAGAAAAGAGGCTTAACTGGATTTAACTCACATTGCTGTTGCAGTGCTAGACACAGTTCTAGTTCACAGAGGTGGCATGACCCCACAGGCGTGGTCCACGCTAAGGGGAGC
Source organism: Bos indicus (assembly GCF_029378745.1). Classification (NCBI taxonomy): domain Eukaryota; kingdom Metazoa; phylum Chordata; class Mammalia; order Artiodactyla; family Bovidae; genus Bos; species Bos indicus. Next base: position 12,363,443 of record NC_091779.1, read on the forward strand.
CTAGGACCCGGGACAGTGGGGCTTGAGAACCGCGCAGTCCATGGCCACCCAGGCGCTGCAGGCACTGTAGGCACGGGAGAAGATTCCCAGTCGTCTGTGTGACACCCATCTGACCTTGGGGGCCGTACAGAATAGAGAGATGAGCTGATGTGCTCATAGCAAATATCTACTAAAGAAGATAATCTCAAGGCAAATAACAACCCTCTTTCCACTTGTATATGCCAAACTCAACCCCATTTAACAGTGTATCTATCCTATTCACTCTAAATTAAGAAATCAACTGCTGAGGGACTAGACAAAAACTGCTTCACGAATCAAATCTCACCTCAAAAACCTTCAGCTTGCTCTGGGATACGTTACACGCTCACTCCTCCCTTCTAGTTTGGTTTGGATGGGATCATTGACAAGTATGCACTGGAAAGCTGAATCTCTTCACGATGAATAATTTGTCAGATGCGTTCGAGCACTAACCTAAATTTTCAAGACTTTTGCTTCTCACTGATTCAAATACATTGTAGTCAAGAGAAGGAAACACATACAAAGCTGGGCTTCTCTCAATGCTGGAGTGCGTGTCTTCTATCATCCCCCTGCTTGCCTCTGCCATCTCATTTCATAGCACTGCATATAAACGTGTGAGTCTTTCCTGCCAAGGGTGGATAATGTCACTTTCATGTTCTGTAAATGTCAAGGGTTCTTTCTTTTTGATGGTGGAGCAATATAAAAATCAACAAATTTAATTTTACTACAGTCACGGTTTTCAGATTTCCTAATTACCCTTGGCTATGAGCAAATCAGCTCATCTCTCTATTCTGTACGGCCCCCAAGGTCTTTGATTATTTTTAGTGTGTGTCTGAGGGAGACAGAGAGAAAGGTGGTTTGAATCTATTAATCAAAATGCATGGCAGGACAGAGACAGATTTTTTTTTTTAATTATGAAAGTAATCAATCAAATGCTTAGACACCATTCCCCTCCCCCTCCCTTATAACTTTCTGAGAGTCAGTAGGCAGAAGGATCCAAGAGACCATAAACAATTCATCATATTAAGAATAAATGTGAAATAGAGGCAGCCCTATTCAGAGTAAATAATAAACTAAGAAACACATGAGAACTTAGTAACCAGAAATATAAAGCACTTGACATATCCACATTTGATTCGATACCAAGATGAACAGGAATCCTAGGCTACTAGTTTGTTTTCACACACTTCTTCATTGCTACTATCTTGGCGCTACCAAGTTAGGACATGTGGAATTATCCCACATGGAAACAGAACTGAGAGGAAAAGAGAGAAGGGAAAAACCCAACATTATTTTTCCCCATGATCAACTATGAGCTCACATGAAGTTCTGCAGAACCAGACCTTTTAGTGAGGTGGAAATAAACCCTGTTTGTAAAAGTTGTTATTTTGAAATGACTCAAAACAAAACAAAATTATACACTGAATATTCAGTTAGTTAAAAAAAATTTCACGATAATCATTCATGGTTATCAATATAGCATCCTGGATATGGCTTAATGAAAACATTTATTATAGCAACCTTAAGCCATACCCATATTTTTATTTTTTGAAAGCATAAATGCATATTGCTCTGTGGAAGGATGTGCTATGAATAATATTTTTATAAACCAAATAACATCTGAAATGCACCTCAAGGGCTTGCTCTGAGGGGAGAGTAAGTCCAATCATTTAATGAGGACACCTCTGTGATTAAGGGCCGCAAGTATCCACGATACACTGCTGCTGCTGCTGCTAAGTCGCTTCAGTCGTGTCCGACTCTGTGCGACCCCATAGACGGCAGCCCACCAGGCTCCCCCGTTCCTGGGATTCTCCAGCCAAGAATACTGGAATGGGTTGCCATTTCCTTCTCCAATGCGTGAAAGTGAAAAGTGAAAGTGAAGTTGCTCAGTCGTATCCAACTCTTAGCGACCCCATGGACTGAAGCCTACCAAGCTCCTCCGTCCATGGGATTTTCCAGGCAAGAGTACTGGAGTGGGGTGCCATTGCCTTCTCTGCCATGATTCATAGGCATTCTAAAAACCCGTGGAGACACTGCTCTTCTGGTCAGGAAGGTCTACTTCCCACAAAAGTAACATCAAAAAGAGTTCTCCCAGGAAAGGCCTAACCCCCTGGACTGCTTCCCACACACCACACTGTGTCTCAGAAGTGTCTTCACCAGTTACCTAGAGGCTGGAAACTTGTGTGCAGTGGAGTGGTTTCATAGCCACACAAGATATCAGTTTGAACTGTGTTGATATTTCTGACTCCCCTCTCCCCTTTCAATCTGTGAACCTCATGGCATGAGAATTTTGCTGCAATGACTGAGGGTTTAGAGTGGAGACTATTCGGTGACTGGGTATAACATGGCCCCACAACAAAAACCAGCTCCTTCAAGGAAACAGCTACCCATCTGAACACTGAAGGGAAAACTGGCTTACACTATATAGGTGGTGATTTAAGACGCTATTGAGGGTCCTGCTGACCGTCTGACAGGGTTGCTTACTCATCACTTTGAGTTAGATGCAGCTCCACAAGACCCGTGCTGTGCCTTTGCCTCCACAATGAAGAACAAGCTCCCCTACTTCTACTTCTGAAGACCATCCAAGGGCGCCGCTGAAACCCATCAGAGGACGTGAAGGCTTCAGGTGAAGCAAGAAAGACTGGCCGTACAGCCATGCACTAAGGAGAGGGCTGAGATGTCTGATCTCAGCTCTGAGGAGTCCACCGCCCAACCCTAAGGAGTGAGGCTGTAAGAGAGTCTAGCAACACAAAACACCCACCATCACTGCCTGTCCGAAGCCAGGCCTGGGACTCCGAGCACTGCAGTCACTTGTCAGCTTGGCGGGCGATGCTGGGATGGCAGTGGCCAGCCCACGGCCTTACCTGACAGAGTGGAGCTGCTGATGGTGCTGGCCGGGGTAGTGACCTCGGGCTCCTCCTGAGCACTCTCTGCAGCAGGCAGGGCTGGCTTTTCCGGCTCCTCGTGCAGCTCTCTGGGGCGGGGAGCGGCCCCGTCGTGTTCTGCCTCTGCTGAAACAGCCAGCTTGGGAAGCAGCCCAGCACCGCGTCTATGTCTGTTGCTTTCAGTGTCTGAAGAGTTGGATGTGGATAACTGTTGCCTTAATTAAACACAAAACAAAGTCATATAGCTATAGACACTAGGAAATTGTGTGCAAGGTGAATTTTAGGAAAAAAAAATAAAACAGGTAAAAATGGAACTGAGATAGCCTAACCAACACATGTTGAGGGCAGTGACTTCTAAACTGTGCCCGACCAGAGGTATCCCCAGGAACCGGTCAGAAGTGCACACTCTTGGGGCTTCCCTTGCGGTCCAGTGGTAAGAATCCACCTGCCAATGCAGGGGAAATGGGTCTGATCCCTGGGAAGATCTGATATGCTGTGGAGCAACTAGCCCATGCACCACAAGTACTGAGCACAAGCAGAGCCCACACGTCACAACTAGTGAGCCCGTGCACTGCAACCAGAGAGCAGCCCCCTCTCGGGGCAGCTAGAGGAAGCCCGTGCAGCAACAAAGACCCAGCTCAGTTAAAAACAAATACATGAAAAAAATGTAAAAGGATATACAATTGTATTTTTTAAAAAAGGAAAAGAGGAATATGCATTCTCAGTCCTCATCTCAGATCTCCTGGGTCAGCACTTTGCTTCCACTGGCCTCCAGGAGATTTGGATGCATGCTCGTGTTTAAGAACCACTGCCCTGGTAGCTACTGTTTACAATGCTTCTTAACAAGCATTTCACATACATTTCAGAATACTCTGAACTCCAGCTTAGTGTTTCCGTGGACGGCAAAGCTGTGCTTTTAGTTTTGTCCCCAGGGTCTTCCTTCTCTTCTCCTGAATTCTGAGTACCTCGATCCATACTGCTGAAGACCTGCAAGGCAAAGAATCAGTACTTATTAATATCTTCTTGAAAGGGATTGTCAGAAGAAAAAAAAAAAAAAGTCCTGGGAGAACAACCTGAGAGTTTGACTAAGGTTTGAATTGGGGCCATGTATTCAGAAGGTACTTTCCAATGCTATTTACTTGAGTCCTGAGGTGAGTGGCCAATTGTACAATTTTATTTCCTTTTGGAGTGGGGAGCTATGAATTCATCACATTCTCACCATATCTCACTATGGACTTTGTATCTGCAAACAAAATCCATAGATGCGTTGGGGTTTCCAGGCCTGGGATCAATGCACGCATTAGATTACATTTAACCATGAAGTCAATCAGAAAAAGAAAATCACAGAGAAAAAGACTGAATGGCCCCCAGTCAGGTGCAGGAAGTAGAAAAACGAATTGGAATTGAGAGGGAAGAGAAAAATAAATTACCTGTTTCAAGACCCATTGGGGGGAGATGCAGTGTGTACTTGGTGAGGTATTTGTTTGGCTTATAAATCACATATACCAACAGGCAGCCTCATGTACTGATACTGGGATTTCTGAAGGGGATCATAGCTTAAGCAAACTGAGGTCTCTGCTGTACCACCGGCAAGATGGAAGCAGAAACAGAGAGCTGACAGTCCAACCCAGGAAGCACTCGCTACACCCAAGCCAGCCAACTGCTGTTCTCATGGGGATGGCCCTTATAGCTCCTATAGTCTCCTGGGATTAGGAGGAAGGTAGCGAAAGAGCAGGAGACAGCAGAGAGGGAGCAGCGTAGGGGATGGCTTTGACGGGCCAGAGAACAGGCACCAGGAGAGCTTGCACTGTCATCAGCTTCTTTCCTGGCTCTGCTCTAGACCTGGGCCTCCCCTCCAGGGAAATCCCTACCTCTCTGTGTCATTCCTGTACCCAGGGAGGGCAGTGTCGGCCAATCTGAGAGCACTCTGGGTAGTCACTTAGAAAAAGCTACGGAACACCCTCAAATCACTCACTGCTATAGAAAAGCTGCACAATAATGATGCAAAATGCCATGGCAACAGAAAACATATCTTGAGTGAAAACAGCAAAATGAAGTTAGGGTGCCCTGTAGATTCATTTCTGTCTTCCTAGGGCCCTGCTTATCTCAGGACTATCAGGTGCGTCTTTGGTTTGTTTGTCTTTTAAATCTTCCCACCAGTCAAAAAGCACCTTTCTCCAACATTGATTTTTATCTATTTCTAAAATTCTAGCTTGGCTGGCCTACTGCCCCTTTAATATATCTTACCCTTTCTATCATTGATTAAGAGATTGTCTCATTTCACAATCAACTGTCTCCAAGAGTCTGGGCTTATATTGAGCACTAAGCCTTCTTCTTTGTGTTGTATCCGTGGGATACTAGAAGAAGGCTCTGCACACAATGAGCTTAAAGTTCTTCTTATAAAAGCAGTGGGAGATGCCTCCATGGCCCAGCAAGAGCTAGACCAGGGTCAATACGGAGATGGTATCAGATACTCCCCAAAGAAAAACCGTGAGCTCAAGTCTCTGCCTCCAAGAAAAAGGGTATTAATCTGTGGAGCTGGAAACAGAGAAATATACCACTGCATGGGGGTAGGAATGCTGGTTTATCAAAATGATGGGGTCACTCTTTTCTCCCCCTAAAAGAGACTCCAAGCTCCGCAACAGCACAGGTGGTTTTCACAATCTTGTAAAGGTATTTAAGGTACCAACTATCTGACCCGCGGGCTTCCCTGGTGGCTCAATGGTAAAGAATCCTCCTGCCAGGGCAAGAGATGTGGGTTCGATTCCTGGGTCGGGAAGATCCCTTGGAGGAGGAAATAGCAACCCACTCCAGTATTCTTGCCTGGGAAATTCCATGGACAGAGAGCCTGGTGGGCTACAGTTTACGAGGTCACAAAGAGTTCGACACAATTTAGCAATTAAACAACAACAACAAATCTGACCAGTAGGAAATTCTCTAAGAGAGACCCTCTTATGCCATATTTCACTTACCTTAGAAAACCTATGTGAACATGAGGAAAACTGCCTTATTTCCACATTAAAGTCTTCATCATTCGTGTCATCTTCTTCCTCAGTCTCCATATGATGGTACTTCTCTGACCGAGCTGCAGGAAAAGGTTTGGAAAGCAGTTTTAATTACTCAGAATTTCAGCTTTTAACTTAGCTATTTTAATTATGAGTTTCTCTATCAAGGCAACATTATGTTTTAGAACTCATGGGTTCAGGACTGAAAGGTACCTATCAAAAACAGAGCTGATTTTCCACAAAGAAAAGGCCAAATAATGTTTTATGTCAGATAATGCACATACTATCAAAATAACTTGTGTCGTCTTCAGATTCCAGTTGGGGAATGAATTCTGCCTTCTGTCTCAGCAAACTGTTCCAGTCTAAGCAACGGAAGAATCGATGCTGTTTGACTTCATATGCACCACCTTAGGGTAGGGAGTGGAGGGAGAGAACAGAGGGAAAAGTGTTCAGTTATCCTCCCAACAAAGGTAAGCATCAGTTTTTAAGAACAACAGAAAAAAAAAATTATCAAGAGAGAATTAAAGAAATCAGGGAAATCTTTTTCATGCTACAACCCAAAGCTCCAAAAATTTTCCCATAATTTATCAGCAGGGGATTTGATTTTGCTAACAGCAGTTGCTATGGCACAGTTTTTCTTTGTTAATTTTTCCATGACTTCCTCCATTTTTCAAAGGTTAATGACACGGCCACTTAAAATCCCATTATGCTGAACCTGGGGACATGGACACACACTGGCCCAAAGCAGACTTGCTGCTTACCACCCCCATAAAATTCTAAGAAGGCATAAAACGTGGTAATGGCATTAATTCCTCTGGAGGTAAGTGTTTTTTTTTGGGGGGGGGGAATACCTACCACAATCGATTTCTCTTTTCTCTTTTTTAAAAATTATATATATTTAAAAATTATATATATCTAGGCTATGTTGCGGAGAAGGCAACGGCAACCCACTCCAGTACTCTTGCCTGGAAAATCCCATGGACGGAGGAGCCTGGTAGGCTGCAGTCCATGGGGTCGCTAAGAGTTGGACACGACTGAGTGACTTCACTTTCACTTTTCACTTTCATGCATTGGAGAAGGAAATGGCAACCCACTCCAGTATTCTTGCCTGGAGAATCACAGGGACAGAGGAGCCTGGTGGGCTGCCATTTATGGGGTCGCACAGAGTTGGACACGACTGAAGCGACTTAGCAGCAGCAGGCTACGTTGGGTCTTTGTTGCTGCACACAGGCTTTCTCTAGTTGCAGAGAGTGGGGTCACTCTCTAGTTGTGGCCTGTGGCCTCTAGGACATGCAGGTTCAGTCGCTGACCCAGGCATGTGAAATATTCCCAGACCAGGAATCAAACCCGTGTTCCCTGCATTGGCAGGCAGATTCTAACTACTGGAACTCCAAATAAGTTCAAAAATTTTATTTTTAATTGGAAGGTAACTGTTTTACAATATTGTGTTGGTTTCTGCCATATATCAAGATGAATCAGCCATAGGCATATGTATGAAGGTAAGATTCTAATAAAGATGATAATATATAATGGTTATCATTCAATTTCATTGGATTGTTCATTAACATTGGTAGGAATTAGATTCTATGGCCTACAGATTCTTAAATAAGAAACTGGCAAACTTGTTTGATAGATTTATAATACATGTGATGAAAAGCAATCCCAATTCCTAAGTTTTAGGTTTCTTTTTACCAAATGAGCCTGATAGGACAATTCCGTGAATTGAATTAATATTTGTAATTCAGTTTATGATTTTAAAGAGAGATTTTGAAGGGCAGACCCCATCAAAGTATTACACTGTCCCCCATGTAAAGGGACTCCCCTGGTGGCTCAGCTGGTAAAGAATCCACCTGCAATATGGGAGACCTGGGTTTAATCTCTGGGTTGGGAAGATCCCCTGGAGAAGGGAAAGGCTACCCATTCTAGTATTCTGGCCTGGAGAGTTCCATGGACTGTATAGCATACTTTCTTCCCTGATAGCTCAGTTGGTAAAGAATTCGCCTGCAATGCAGGAGACCCCGGTTCGATTCCTGTGTTGGGAAGATCCTCTGGAGAAGAGATAGGCTATCCACTCCAGTATTCTTGGGCTTCCTTTGTGGTTCAGCTGGTAAAGAATCTGCCTGCAGTGTGGGAGACCTGGATTCGATCCTTGGGTTGGGAAGGTCCTCTGGAGAAGGGTAAGGCTACCTACTCCAATATTCTGGCCTAGAGAATTCCATGGACTGTATAGTCCACGGGGTTACAAAGAGTCAGACATGACTGAGCGACTTTCACTCTCCCATGTAAAGAGAAGGTACATATGTTATAAAAATCTCGCCATGAGAATCACACCCCCATCCTACCACCAACATGCACACTGTTGATGGGGGAGGTAAGGAAAATTCAATCCTGAAACAATTTCAGGAAGAGATACTTCTCACAAGACTAGTACCAGGATCTAATCCGTCTCCCAACCAGGAGATGCCCCTCAACACGGGTTGCAAATGCCTCTTTAATGGAGTTGTTACTCATGCTTCTCATCCTGTCCTCAGTGGGGTACAAAAGGAACAGGATGAGAAATGCAAGCTGAATGAAAAGTCTTGGGGCAGGGGAGGCATCTGTAAAGTTCAAAGTCATCGTTCTGTCCTCACTGGGCCTCCCTTGAGCACAAGGAACAGGTTGGCTAGGGCTCCAAACCAGCCAAGGGAAACCAATGTTTTGATAACGATGGAACGAAGAGAAAAACGCCAAGTGAAAAAAATCATCCCCCAAAAGGGAGAATGGGTTCTTTACAAAGTATTTGATTAGAATCTTTTCTAGAATTCAGTAGGCTTTTCCCTTGTTTACAGCATGATACTCAAGTCTGCTGTTGAGCCCAACAGCAACAGCATCAGCAGCTGGGATTTGAGGGCCAACTTTGACAAGTACTGCACTAGAGACAAGAGGCAACTTGCTTCTTTTAATTAAACCACTGAAAGTAATGCCTCATGGTAGGCATTGTCAACTCCATTTTTTGGATGTGAAAAACAAATATGCAATAAACTATACGGGTCAAGATCATCCGGTGAGTAAGGGTTAGAGGGGCTGAGCTGAGGTCTGTCTAAAGACCACCAGTCCATCCTCAGGGCCACAGCACCACATGCCATGCAAGGGGAGGCCTGGTTGAGTTGAGATCCTACCCTGCCCTCTCTCTCGCATCAACTTTCAAATGGATTTACCATGTGGATATCGGGGAAGGGAGCCACACACCCAGCTCCCCAGCATCTCTGCCTAGTCCAACTCCAGCCCTCCGTGCAGCCTGGTTCTCTTCTACCCCAACAAACATCCCCAAACACATCTGCCAGGGACATTTTCTTCCCATGATCTTTGCTTGGAGATGATCAAAGGGCTTAAATATGCATCAGTTCAATTCCTTCACTGTGCCAGTGACACTGAGGTCCAAAGAGTCAGGCCCTAACTAGTGGCCAACCAAGCGGCCTACCAAGCACTGTACAGCAATGACTATGACTTCAGCTGCCACTCTTGGGGCTTCATCAGATGACAGCCCTGGAACATCCAGGTCACTCAACTTTACCAGAAAAGCATAGTTTTCTGGACCCAAAGGCTCAAAAGACACTTCCTGACCATATCCAGAGTGTTTGCTCCCTGACCCACACCTTGGGACACATATTGGTGAGAGCCTTCACTTGCTATCTATGGAGAATGACAAATGGGCCCTCCCCAGGGAGCCCAGCCCACTGCTGACCCAGTGCCCAGGTCTCACCCATTGGCCTCTGTGCCCCACTGAGAAGCAGCTGCTTATCACTGAGCCCTGTTTTTCATGCACTTCTGGAGAGAGGGGGAACAAAAGAATCAAAAGGACATACCAAAGAAAAATTAACCCTGGGCTAACAACCTCAAACCTGGGGCTTCCCGGGTAGCTCAGCTGGTAAAGAATCCACCTGCAATGCAGGAGACCCCAGTTCAATTCCTGAGTCGGGAAGTCGGGAAGTCATCCCTAGAGAAGGGATGGACTACCTACTCCAGTGTTCTTGGGCTTCCCTGGTGGCTCAGACAAAGAATCCGCCTGCAATGTGGGAGACCTGAGTTCGATCCCTGGGCTGGGAAGATCCCCTGGAAGAGGACATGGCAACCCACTCCAGTATTCTTGCCTGGAGAATCCCATGGACAGAGGAGCCTGGCAGGCTACAGTCCATGGGGTCGCAGAGTTGGACACAACTCAGTGACTAAGCACACGGCACAACCTCAAACCTAGAGTGTGTTGAAAAGCAGAGACATTACTCTGCCGACAAAGGTCTGTGTAGTCTTCTCAGAGCTGGACCATAAAGAAGGTGGAATGCCAAAGAATTGATGCCTTCAAACTGTGGTGCTGGAGAAGACTCCTGAAAGTCCCTTGGACTGCAAGGGGATCAAACCAGTCAATCTTAAGGGAGATCAACCCTGAATATTCAGTGGAAGGACTGATGCTGAAGCTCCAGTATTTTGGTCATCTGATGCGAAAAGATGATTCATTGGAAAAGTCCCTGATGCTGGGAAAGATTGAGGGTAGAGGGAAAAGAGGGCATCAGAGGATGAGATGGCTGGATGGAATCACCGATACAATGAACATGAACTTGGGCAGACTCCAGGAGATGGTGAGGGACAGGGAGGTCTGGCATACTACAGTCCATGGGATCACAGAGAGACAGAGATGACTGGGCGACTGAACAGCAACCTCTTGGAATAGTACAGATGGTGGCTTTATGAGCCAAACACAAATCATCAGACACAGGAACTCATGCAAATGTCACTCTCACCATAACAATTCACCAGAAAGGTAAAGGGACCATTTCTTGAGCTCCTGTTATGCACCAGATTAATGGAACCACACACCTCCTCCAACACGCCCACACTCAATCCTACAATAATCCCATGAGGTGTGTAACATGCTTATTTCCAGAGATTAGGAAACTGAGACTCCAGGCAACGAAGAAATGACTTACGACCTCCCAGCTGGCTTATGGGTGGGAGTCAGTCACATCTGAGCAGGTCTCAAGTCCAATGAGCCCAGCTGCTCTCAATATTCTACAAGTTCAAAAGTCAAGTTCAAGTACAACAAGGTCCCAAATTGCAAGTTAGGGTTTGGCACTAGTGTTCTCCCTTGAGCATTTCTCTCCTTTCACAAAATTTTCTTAAACATCCATTATGTTCTTCACAATCCTTTTCTCAGCCTCTCTAGTCTCCCGGGCAAATGTGCATTCGCACATTTCGTGGTGCATTATTTTGCCCTCTTAATATGCATCAAATCCACACCACTGTCATTGGAAGCAGCATGGCAGACTTGCAGGATTCTCAGACTCGCTCTCTGGGCCCTACTGGGACCCGTCACATTGGATCTGCCTGTTTGGCAAGCTCTCCTTGACAACTCTAAGAGCTTGGGCAGGGTCCTTTAAAGTCTCTTTCAAGTTTCTGCTAGAAGATTTGTTTCTCAATCTGTCAAACCCTGAAAAGACTGAAAGCAGCAGTCAAGGAGAAAATGTGCAAAGATAATTGCAGCAAAAACGTACAGACGTGGATGTTCTGACCAGCATCCATAGCCCTGTCTTGCTAAGTGAAGGCCAATCAAGAGTCCACACATTCCGAGGAGAGGGAAAGGGGCAGAGTAAACAGGAAAACTCTCCAAAGTGACGCACGGACACTGAAGAGAACTCTTTAGCGGGAGTGCTGATATGATTCCTATACCTTGTTAGCTCTACCTTAGAACAATACTTCCCTGGGACAGTTGATTAGACTACACAAACAGATATTTGTATTGTTGCAGGGCAATCTTAAAATGCCTCTGCTTCTCACATTTGACTCAAGTGGATAAAACCACCTCTCAAATCTCTGCACCACACAGAGCCTTGACTCCCGTTCTTGGATAGCTATGCTTATCTCTTGAACCATAAAGCAAATCCAACTGTATATCACAGACAGAGGGAAATAACCAGTTTGCTAGTCACTTCAGACAAAAGGAAATCCAAATAGGGTGATAAAGAAAGATAAAGAATTCTGTTCAAAGAGTTCATCAGCTCAAAGGTGGGGGCACCCTCACCATCCCTGAGTCTCATACGCCAAAGGGGAAAGCACGGGATTATACAGGCAGGAAAAATACAAAATGACAACAGCAGCAGCGGTGTCACATCTGGTCCCAACAGACAGTGTTGATGATCTTTTATCCTCACGGTAATCCTGGGATGTAGACCTTCCATCAGCTCCACTTTATAGATGAGGGAGTGAGGCACAGAAAGGGAAGCAACCTGCTCGTGATCACACACTTCAGATTTAAACCCAGGCAAGCTGACGACCGAGTTTATGCCTTTACCTTCCATTATATCACCTTTCCTAGTGAAAGGCCCGCTTACCCATGGAAGAAAGCAAAAAGCACATGGTACTCTAGCATAAAGCCTTCCCAGGTGGCACCAGTGGTAAAGAATCTGCCTGCCAATGCAGGAGATGGAAGAGACGCAGTTCGATCCCTGGGTAGGGAAGCTCCCCTGGAGGAGGGCATGGCAACCCACTCCAGTCTTCTTGCCTGGAGAATCCCATGGACAGAGGAGCCTGGCAGGTTACAGTCCATATGGTCACAAAGTCGGGCACGACTGACGTTACTTAGCATGCAGGCAGGCACTCTAGTACAAAACTCAACTCAAATTAGTTTTCCTAGTTGAGTTCTGATTTTAAAATTTCTTGGGAATTCCCTGGTGGTACAGTGGTTAGGACATTGGCTTTCGCTGTCATTGACCTGGGTTCAACCCCTGGTGGGGGAACTGAGATTCCACAAGCCTTGTAGTGTGGCCAAAAAAAAAAAAAAAGCTCCATTGAAAGCTTCTTAAATTCTCTAAGGCAGGGTCTTCAAGGTTTTTCTGCCAAGAGCCAGACAGTAGATGTTTTAGGCCTTGTGGGCCATGGAGTTGGTCATGACTACTCAACTCCACCAAGCAGCATGAAGACAGCCATAGATAATGTGCAACTGAACAGCACTGCTGTGATTCAATAAAACTTTATTTACAAAATAAAGATTGGGTCCATGGGTTTTAATGCATCATCAGAAACTCTGGATAGCACAGCATTCCATACTTAAGCAAGAAAAGAGCTCTCCAACTGAGGAAGCTCTGAGCAAAAGTGGAGCACAATATAAGATATATATATTTGGTGTTTTTGCAAATGATTCTGTCTAGAAAAAACTGGGTGAGAGAATGATCTCATCAGCATTTTCTTATCTTTCTAGTAAAATGGGGTAGGATGAAACAGCTCAGAATAAATAACCCAGCAAGTCAACAATTGTCATTGATGAAAATTTTTATCAATACAGTGTGTATGTGTGATGTGTGCTGTATGTGTGTGTGCATTATGTGTATTTAATATGTAGACTCATCTAGGTACATTCACATACTGGAGTTGGCTAGGACTGTCTTGCAATCTCTGTCTATTAAGAATATAAGGAAGAAAAGGAATAGGAGTTTGGAAAAAAACAAAAAACTGGTAGTAGTACAGTCAGAAAAAATAATCAGCAAGAAATAAATCTACTACCTCCTTTATCTTGAAAGTTAATGTTTTTTAATCCTCTTTCTTGGGCCATGGTGCTCATCACCATGATAGGATAGCATGGCTCAACCCAAGGCACTCGTTTCTAGTAATTAGTTCAAGTATTGATAACCTGTTTCAAAACTTGTAGATAGTAACTGCTGGGTCAAATCCTTCTAGGGGAAAAAAAAACTCTCCATATTCCTAACCTTCTGTTTCAAATTTTTAAGATTCATGCTTTTCAAGACAGAAGAGTTACATATGCCCTTTGCCCTTGAAGTTTTCTTCCAGAGAAATTTTACTGACTGAAACAAAGTAAGAAAAATTTCTGCTTTCCAAAAAAGAACAACAACAAAACAACAGCCACCAACCCTCATAGCATACATGCTGCTCTGAATCAGAAAAAAAATTTAAATATTGTTATAGTGTATTGTAGTCATATTCTGCATCAATCAACAGATGTTTCCCATGCAAAAAAAAAAAAACAAAAATACAAACCTCTGAGTGCTCCACACTGACATTATTTCCTGCGTATTAGCAAAATTAAAACATATGTGCTCTAACCTGTTCCCAGTCTCTCCAGGGGATTCTGCCTGAGGAGCAAGGTAATCAGATCCTGGGCATCAGGGGGTGGAGCCTCATCCTTTTCAGGCCAGTTGATCTCATCTAGAAGGAAGAAAAGTAGTTGATGGACTGTATTGCTCAAATGGTCCACGTCCCAACAGTATGGATAACATCCAGGAGTCAGAAATGCAGAACTTCACGTCCCACTCCACCAGCTGAATCGGAATCCACAGCTGATTCCTTCAGTCGATTCCTAGGATCAGTCAAGTCTGAGAAGCACTGTTGCATAAGATACGTATAGTACCGCTTTCAAGAAGGCAGCGTGAGAACATTTCAAATGAGTGTCTCTCATTTACCCTTTTGATTCATTTTTCTTTGGTAGAACTGACACTGCAAATTAGTCCTCTCGATATTAAGAGGCCTCAATATACTGGAAACTCTAAACTCCTGTGTTTAAGGCAATCACCCACCCAGGGATGATCATGGGGAGTCAAATTTTCTCTTCTACTATCATACTTAAGATAGTAGAGAATCTGGCCAGAGCTCTAGAGTTCTTCTGCTTTGAGGAGTAAAAAATAATTTTGTGAAATAACTATTTCCAGAGACAAAGGAAAGGTTAAAATGCTAAAGACTGAAGAAGAAGAAGAAGAAGAACCGAAAGAAATCATAGTAATGGAAGTATTTAAAATCTGCCATAAATATTAGAATAGGTTCTACATTCTCAAGGAGTTGGCCTGAAGATAGGTGTGCATGCTTGTGTGCATGGAAATGCAATAAAAACATGAGTTATTTCTGTGTGTGCCTGCCTCTAGCTTCCTCTGCTGCAGTTTAAATCTGATTTGGAAAATAAAACATGAATATGCATCTGAGCCGCAAGGCATTGAGAAAACAAAGCCAGCATTTGCTGCTTGTGTTAATTAAACAGTTGATTCCTCTTGCCACTCAGGCCTTGGTATATCAGAAGACAGTCTAGTTATAAATCCATAAAGAGCCCAGATATTGTATAAAAGGGTTATACACCGCAGGCAACTCACAAATCTACTTTGTTCAAGTTTACAAAGATGCCTGGCTTGCAAAGTCAGTGACAGAAAATAATGCTGTGATTAAAAGGCTCCTTATACCGAAAGGAATTATCCCCCTATTTCCACCGTTGGGGCTTCTAAGTACAGTCCAGAAGGGACAAGAGTGGGTGAAGATGTGAGTGATGACTAACAAACTCAGAGGAAGAGAGGCCTTTCTGATCTCTGCTTCAGGAAAATTTATAAAAACAGCAGGTAGGGTAGTAATAGGCCTATTTAATTATCATTTAGTTTTGCCACAAGCCACATAACAATAGTTAGGGTCAGCTTTCAGGTTAAGATCTAAAGGTTATTGAATTTAAATGAAAGATGAACAGCTGTTAAGAAATAACATTACACCATAACAACCACCAATGAAATCATTAACAATCTGTGGATTAAATTTGCTTCCTCCCCATTCTCATTATTTATTATTTGGTAGACATTTGTTTTAGGGTTTATTACATTTTTGCTAATTTCTTCACTGTGCCAATAGCCATTTTCCACATTTATGCAAATGTTACCCACATTAACCTTTTCTTCCCTGGTGCAACTTTCCTATTATGGAAAGGAAGACTGGACAGCAGTGAAATCATTTGCAAATCCCACACCAATTTCTTTTGCAGATAAAGCACGCCATAAAAATCAGTTACATTGCTAGTACTAAATTCCGCGTTAACAAAACTTGTTCAGATCAATTTCCAACACAAATGGCTCCGCTGAGATTGTGAAAGTCAGTTTCATGCTATGATGAGTGAGTTCTTTTAATTTGTTGGCTAAACCATTTGATAAAGGTTAACATTTTAGTAGTGAAAACAGTAATACTCCCCAGAATTATATTAAAAAGCTGCTTCCCAACGGGAGCCTAGGGATAACTCCTGACAATATTTACCACTGATGACTTGTCCAAATAGCTCTTCTGGAGTGTCCCCAAAGAATGGCACGCATCCAACCAGAAATTCATAGAGGATAATCCCCATGGCCCACCAGTCCACTGGCTTCCCGTAGCCCTGCCTCAGAATCACTTCTGGTGCAATGTATTCAGGTGTGCCACAGACCTGAAAGATGATTGCAATATTAGAATAATTGGAATATTAGACACAAATTAAAATGAGCAAGATGGCTCAATATCAATTATTTTGCCTAGAGTGCACCTGCTCGACCACATGGACAAAGAACTTAAGACCAGTGATTCTAAATCATTGTCTATCATACCAAAGGCAGTGAATTACTTAAATGCCAAACAAAAGCAAAGCTTAAAATGCTGCTTTAACAGAAAACTGTGTGTAACATCTAATTTCAAATTTGAATAGCTTTACTTACTTTGCAAAAACATTTGTAATCCCTGAAATTTAAAATAATATTGCATTTTTTTTCATCTGTCACTCTCAGAGAGTTTTCGTATTTATACAACTGAAATATATTCACATCCTGGTTACTTCATAAAAGCCTGATGGTTGAGACATGTTCACCTTAAGTAACTGTACAGTGAACAGATTGTGGGCACATGGTAATGAGGCGTGCTTAAAGAGAAATGGTCCATGGCTCAGAGCTTAGCACCCGTGATTGTACGACGCATCATGAGTTTCATGAGGACTCTACTGAGACTCCTGAATTCCTTACAAAAACAGTTTTCCATTTGTCTCTCTCACACTCTCACTTGTGAGCAATTACATCATTCGTCTTACTAATAGAGCATAATGCTAGGGGAGGAATGTGGAGGGACCTATAGTTCAAAGAGGTCCTGGGAGAAAAATGGGAGCAATTTGCACTTTATTAAATGTGAGGCTTATCAAGACATCTAAAGCCCCAGCGCTAATATGAAGACAGCCGAGTCAAGTTTTGGTTCTGAATCTCATTGGCAATCCTGTACTTTGTATTAGAAATGATAACCCACTCCAGTATTCCTGCCTGGAAAATTCCATGGACAGAGAAGCCTGGTGGGCTATAGTCCACGGGGTTGCAAAGAGTCAGACCCGACCACAGGTCTAACACTTACTAGAACTGAGCAGCGTGCAACCTTACCTGCTTGTCCAGGAACTCTCGGGCATCCTTCTCAATATGACCCTCATAAAGATTGGTAGTCATGCTCATGAGTCCCACCTTGGATAATCCAAAATCGGTCAGCTTTATGTGCCCCATAGAGGTGACCAGCAAACTGTGAAGCAGAAGAACATACATGACAATACTCCTTTGAAGCTCAGTTTTTGGTTTTTACTTTTCTCCCTTCCACTGACAGTTTTTAAGACTATGTAGTATATAGGTATCAATCTCATTATAAAATCCAGCCTGCAAAGAGATGAAGTCACACAAAGATGTTAAATATATTACTATGTATCTGGCAGCTGAGTGTAATCCACACTGGAGGGCTGGAGGTCGGGACCCGCGCGTCTTCCTTGGAGCATCTGCATACAGCATCACTTACAACTTGCAACTCAGAAAAATTCAAGTATGGAACTCTGACATCTTTGTATTTTCAGAATACAAAAATAGCTGAGAAAGGGCTACCGATAATCCTATGTTACACGTCAGCGACTAAGATAAGCTACCAATCTGTGAGTCAAATGAGATAGAGAACTTGGAAGAAAAATGTAGTATTGTTTCAGATTTTAACTTCTGGCTCAAACTTAAGTTTCTACTCACTAAGGACATGACCTACATCTCTTACACATGTGAAGAATGCACATTTGAAAGCTTTATGAATTTGTTTTCATTTTAAGTAGCATAGGAAATTGTAATAATTTAAAAAATTAAAGGAGGAGTCTAAAAAAATAAAGCTAGCAGAAGGATATATGCTGAAATTCTAATAGTTGTATTTGGTAATTTTCTGAATGAATTGGTTTTTTTGTACTTCCCAAATCTTCTGAAATGAGCATGAGTTAATTTTATCATAAAGTTTTCAGCATCCTGAAAAAATACTTCTAGAGGTATCTCAAATTAGTGGAGAAAGCATGAAACATTTAATAAATGGTGTCAAGAATACCTAGACTTTGGTGGGAAAACAGTGTATCTGTATCTCAAATCTGTATCTCAAAATGAACTCCACATAGATTAAAAATTAAATAATAAATAATAAATTATGAATAAAACAGAATAGATTCTACAAGGATATCATCTTGGAGGAGAAAAGAATTATCTAAATATGATTCTAAATGCAGAAACTATCCAGAAAACAACTCATGGCATTCTATGTACCTATTATTTACATAATAAAAAATGTAAAAATATAAATTAGCCCTGGCTTTACACTCTTCTGTTTGTTTCTTATAAGCTATCATTATAAACATCACAGCCTTTAAAAAGAATATACAAAAATTATAAATGCTGCTAAAAATAACTTTGGGGAACATTATGGGAGAATTTTAAAATGTGCAAAGCAGTGCTAAAATTTTTTAAAGACAAAAATTTGTATTATGTGAAAAATAGACATATTGCATCAGTGTACATACTTGTCTGGTTTCAAATCCCTATGTACAATTCCATAATTATGTAGATATTCCAAGGCCAGGACCGTCTCAGCAAAGTACATCCTGGCCATATCTACGGGGAGAGGACCCATGTTCTTCATTAACGTGGCACAGTCACCCCCTATAAAACACAAGAAAAAGACTTAGCAAGTACTATATCAGCTGGGATTAAAGACCACCAGTTTAGACTGCAGAATTTCAAAACAGAATGGCCACCAAGTCCATCATGCTCATAAGTGGAGACTGTGTTAGGTAATTATGTTTCTACTTAAGATGTGCTGTGAAGAAAATACAGACTTCTAATTAAGAAGCACTGCTCACGAGGGAGCAGATTTGACCTGAAGTGAAACAAAAAGTTGAAGAACTAGTGATGTGTTTTAGGGACAGTGTGACAATTTAAAATATAATAAAACCCATGGCTGATGCATGTCAATGTACGGCAAAAACCACTATAATATTGTAAAGTAATTAGCCTCCAATTAAAATAAATAAATTAATTTAAAAATATATAATAAACCATTTAAAAACATGGATTCTGGAATCAGGCTGCCTGAGTTCAAATTCCAGCTTTGATTCTTACAGGTGGGGATATCTTGGGCAAACTGGTCTTGGTCCTTTTGTCTGTTATGTCAGGATATGAATAACGTCATCCCTTTTATTGTGAGGATTAAATGAAGTAATCTAGGTAAAGAATTCAGGATGCTGTCAACACATATTAAACATGTGATAAACATTAATGATTGTTGTTAAAATAACCACAGCAAAAGTTAAAGTACTGGTGTGGTGAAAAGAACACTGGGTAGAAATCATGCAAGTTATGTTTTTGTCTTGTATCCACTACTAAATATCTAGTGAAACTTGGGTTTCAGTTCATTCATCTGCAAAATGAAAATGCTACTTAATGTTTCTTCAAATTGTAAAGCTTTGGGATTCTGTTCAAATAATTACAAGGGCTTAAATCAGATGCTTTGAAAACTGTTTTGCCCTTGCTTACCTATTCATTTTACAGTTTTATTTATGTTAATAAGTCATGGCTACTGAAACACCAAACATTTCATGTAAAATTGATGGAAATAACATTACTTGAGTATTTAAAAGACAGACCACGAGCTTCCAAAAGAAAAACAAGCTTTTTAAAATTAAACTGTAGTTGATTTATAATGTTGTTAGTTTCAGGTGTCCAGCTTCTGATTCTTTCCATTGATAGGTTATTAAAAGATATTGAATACAGTTCCATGTGCTATACACTAAATCCTTGTTATCTATTTTATATATAGTGGTGTATATCTGTTAACCCCATAGTCCTAATTTATTCCCCCTCCCCTTTCCGCTTTGAAAACCAGAAATTTGTTTCCTATGTCTGTGAGCATATTTCGCTTTTGAAAATAAGTTGATTTGTACTTTTTTTAGAAGTTAGATTTTCTTGAATGTATCTTTCTTCTAACTCACTTTTAATTTCATACCATAGACTGAAAAGGACATATTTTAATACATTCCTTAAGAAGATCCACTGTAATGAATGATTTTATGATACACAATAAAAATAAGTAGGAAAAATCCCATCACCTATATTCTAACTTTAATGACCAATTGAGAGGAGGTACTCAGGATGAAAGGCGGTTTAAAAAAGAAAACAACCTGTTTTTCAAATGGCACTAATTTTCCCTTTGTTATAATAGAGCTGGCACTTGACAGGCAATTATCAGAAGGTAATGACTGGGAATACAGCCATCTCAGTCCCCAGCCTCGGTTCCTCTGTGGATACAACCATTGTGAAGCACAGGGACCGAAAACATCAGCCACACAAAGACAGTGGCCTTGGGCATCAGCGCCATGGTCGCGGTGTCAGAGCTGACTCACCTTCCACATACTCCATGACCATGCACAAGTGGCGCCTGGTCTCAAAGGAGCAGTACATGCTGACGACAAAAGGGTTTTCTGCAAAAGTCAGGATATCCCGTTCCACAAAGGCCTGCTGGATCTGGTTTCGGAGGATGAGGTTCTGTTTGTTAATCTTCTTCATGGCAAACCTCTGCCGGGATTCCTTATGCCGAACGAAATAGACTGCCCTGAAAAGGAGCACAAGGAGTTGGGGTTCAAAGGAAGAGGAGAGGTTTCTGGGTACAGTAAGCCATGTAGGTGGATGTGATCACCCACTTTTTTTTTTTTTTAAGTTCACATGACAGCTGGGATTCAGCCCACATTAGCTATGCTGGCAACTATCAACATTCAATTTCAGGTCAAAGTCCTTTGGCTAGATTGATTTTTTTTTTTTTTTATCCTTTCAATAAAGGTTACAGGTCACACATAAGACATCAAATTCATTTCACTGCTGAAGGATATGGACAGTCTCCAGAGTGAGCTATTTTCCAATAGCTAGCTGTTGTTTTCAGTTTTTTCATAAATAGAACAAAATCCAAAATATAAGTTAGAACAGGAAAACAACGAAAAAAGTACATACATATTCTGAGCTAAAGCCTTTCTAGCATTAGATATCTATTAGGCATTTTTTCACAACTGACTAAAGCAATAATTTTCTATATGATACACATGAGATCTACAAAAAGAGACCATAGATTATTGCTTCTTAATGTAGCTGACTTCCAACTTGAGAGTAATTTACTTCACATTAGCTTTTACAGGGCTTCTTAGGTGGTGCTAATGGTAAAGAACCCGCTTGCCAATGCAGGAGACAGAAGAGATGCCGGTTCGATCTTTGGGCTGGGAAGATCCCTTGGGAAGGGCATGGCAACCCACTGCAGTATTCTTGCCTGGAGAATCCCATGGACAGAGGAGCCTGGAGGGCTACAGTCCATAGGGCTGCAAAGAATTCGACATGACTAAAGTGACTTAGCATACACACATAAATTTCTAGATAAATATGAAGTGTGTAATAGGTCATAGGGGGCCGCCCACCCTGCTACAAAGAGAAGCATATTCCTTCACTACAGACCTCAGCATGAGTTACACCTATGCCTGTTTCAACAGGAAATGCATTTCTCAACTGAAAAGGGGTCCAGAGTATATGGCATTTCTGGTGCATCTGACCCACAGGTGAGGTGCCCAGCAACTTTACCCTAAAATGAGCAGGTTGCATTGAATTTCTGCCAGAAGCCTCACCACCAGTTCTGTCCAGGAAAAGACAATGGACTCCTTGGAGCTTCAAATGATGTACAGAAAAGAAGTAATCAGGAGGAAGATCTTTCAAACCCCAGCTGGAAATAATGAGCAATAAGGAAACTGTCTTGGACAGGCTCCTTTTCTCACAAGTTACTCATTTATCCCATTATTGAGGGAGAACAGGTCTGAACTCAGGTGAGGCAATGTGCAAATACTTAATAATGTACCTAAAGAGCCATCATCATCAGAAGTGTATAATAGGTTATATGAGGCTGTCCTGAAACAAACGCAGTGATAAACTAAGGAATAATTTACCTAAAGAGCTACCAGTCACAGTAAACTCTACCCAGTAGGATGCTTCCCAAACAAAGGGTTAGCTGAGATTCATTTCCCACTGGTGATTTTCATTGTCCCTGAAAAAATGAACACAAAGGGGACCAGGACACCCTATATGCCTGCTGCACCAAAATGTCAGAGTGATCCACTGATGTAAATCTTAAGTACATTCAATCTCAATTTAACCAAGGTTCACATCTTCCTCTTAAGCACTCAACTAGGAATTCGTCTTTCTATCAAATGTGTACATCTTTGTCTTTGTCTTCTCATTATATCCATATTTTCCCTTGACTCACAAAACCACACAAGCTGTCTGAACCACACTCCACATAGCCAACTGGAGGAATAACCTGGTGTTCCTATTTCCACTGTACAATAACCTGGCATAGGGGCTGGCCAGCTGGGTGCTCCCTGCTTTCCATGTGGGCTTGGTGTCCTCTTCAGGATGCCCAGACACTTGGGCTTCCACCAGCTGGGTTTATTCCTACACCTGTTCTCCTCACTAGGCTTGATACCATAACTGACTAATTTAAACAAATATTTAAACTGATGGAAAGTGAGTGTGAAAAAAGAAAACATCCTTGTTTATAAGAAAACTGAATGGAATACTTGGGAAAGTACTGATAAATGTGAGTAACTAAATTCCCATCGATTCAGTAAAGTGAAAAGATTCTAAATGTTAAGAAAATAATACAAATCTAGACACAGATTGATTTCAGTTTTTGCTTCACCTATAAAGAAGCTAAAGATGGGAAGCAAACAACATAATACAGTCAGCCCCACATGTCCCTGTCTTCTGTGTATCCTTAGATTCAACCAACTGAGGACTGAAAACATTAAAAAAAATTCCAGAACTCGATAAAGCAAAACTTGAATTTGGCACACTGACAACAATTTACAAAGCATTTACATTGTATTGGGCTTCCCTCGTGGCTCAGCTGGTAAAGAATCTGCCTGCAATGCGGGAGACTTGGGTTCGATCCCTGAGTTGGGAAGATCCCCTGGAGAAGGGAATGGCAACCCACTCCAGTATTCTGGCCTGGAGAGTCCCATGGACTGTTCCATAGGGTTGCAGAGAGACACAACTGAGCGACTTTCACTACATTGTATTAGGTATTATAAGCAGTCTACAGGTGATTTAAACTATATGAGAGGATGCCATTTTATTTAAGAGACTTGAGCATCTGTGGATTTTAGTATCCAAGGGAGGGAATACCAAAGAATGACTATTTAACTATGGTTTATATTCGCTGTCTTATAAAGGTCTTACATCAAAAGGCTGGTCAATTTACATATATCTAAGTTAAATTAAAATGTTTAAAGTACATATCATTTTTTGGCGATTTTCTACTTTGACTAACTTTTTCATTAACCAACTTAACTCATTCTTTCTGAATCAAACGCTTTGACCAATTCCCCCCTTTTTCCGATTACTAATTGGATAGAGTAGAACAAAAGATTCAAAAACACTTGCGCTTCTCCTAATTAGAAGCTGATAGTAGAAGAGACATACTCAAAGGGAGCACAGACAAGAACTTGGCCTCGGCTTAGATATGAGACAAGCATTGGCAGATATTGTCATGGAGAGGGATTTCTGAAATACAAAATCTGCTTTTTAAAATGAGTCTCAGAACTGAAAATGTTAAAAAGAGAAAGCCAGTATCTTTATATAAGCACTTGCCTATTCTTGAGACTCAACTGGAGTATAGCTCAGTTCCTCTCTTCTTGCAGTGTTTAACATTAAGTAGGTTTAGTGCTAGGATCTCCAGACATATGACATTGAGAATTTCACTTTTAGACTATCAGTAGGTTGCCATTTTTTTCCCTGTTACATCTTTCTTTTCTTTTTTGGCCATGCCACAAGGCATGTGGGATCTTAGTTCCCTGACCAGGGATTGAACTCATACCCTCTGCTATGAACTCTAACCACTGGACTGCCAGGGAATGCCCTAGGTCGCCATTTTTACTTTCAACCAAGCACCACCATTTCCTACATAAATAACTGCAAAAAAATTCAGTATGTGTGAAGACAACAGGAAGTGAAGGAAAAAAGAAATAGGATTGCACATGACTTTATGAAAGAACAAAAGAGAAAGAAGCCTCAGGCTCAATTTGACCAGCACTTATACTAGGTACAGTGTTAATAAAGGCCTTCAATCTTTGTCCTCAGATTTTCAGTTCGTAAAATTTGATTTGATTTTCTGCTTCCCCTTGTTATTTTATTTAAAACAATCAGGTAATCCTCAGGAATTAATTGAAATTAATTTCAGTTGAAATTAATCCTATAGGTAGCCTGAGATAACATTTCCTCAGGACAAACATATCTCGTTCAAGTTGCAAAAGTCAACTTAGACTTAATTATAATCCCCTGCAGCTGGGTTTGTTTTGTTTATGTTCTTACATTTCGGTACTGCTTTGGGAATATTATTTCTAATGCTGAAATTTGTTCATTTAGTAGTAAGTGTTCTCTCACATACTCCTTTCCTCCCTTCCTGTAAGTCAGTGTTCAAAATTTACTCAAGTCAGCAGAGAGAGAGAGGAGAGAGAGAGAGGGAGGGAGAGGCTGAAAAAGAGAGAGAAACAGAGACAAACAGCAGTGGGACAGACAGACATCTAACACTGCGAGGCAGAGTTGCAAACCGCCCAAGTTTAGTTATAAAACTAGGCTGAACTGATTTGGCTCCCATTTCTCCGCTTTCTGTCCCCAAGGGTTGCTTTCTTTGAAAAGGCCTCTGTGTCTCTTTTCCTATACTGACCCCTCTGTGAAACAGGAAGAGGCAAGGATGGGAGGTGATGCGTCGGGAGGGGCAACCCGCTGAGCCAAGCATCACTCCACTCAAGCAGAACTGAGGTGGGGGCGGGGAGAAGCAGAATGGGAAGCAGGCAGGATCTAGAGCAGAATGAATCAGTCCTATGGGGAGTGTGAATGTCTCATGCATATACAATTACTCATGAATCTGAGAGCCTGATACACGAATCCCCGTGGGCAGAGCCTCACGTGGGAAGGAGAGTGCGTGTGTCGTCGAGACGCTGAGAGGAAAGGCTATCAAGAGGGCGCATCTGTCAGCTTGCACACCTGGTCTCTCAGGTAAATGACACTGTCCTTTGCGGGTGAAAAAAAGAAAGGGCAGCAAGGCAAGAAAGGAATGTGAAGTGGAGAAGAGCTGTGCCTCTCAGATCCAGTTTACTTACTTTAAAAAATTTTAGATTAGTTTTATTCTTTCACTCAAAATTGTTATCTAAAAATCCTGGTGGAGGGAATTTCCCAGCCGTCCAGTGATTAAGACTTTATGCTCTTACTGCCAAGGGCCTGGGTTTGATTCCTGGTCAAGAAACTAGGCTCTCACAAGCCTCGTAGTCAAAAATATTTAAAAATAAATAAAGAAAAACAAAATCTAGGTGGATGTACTCAATGGAAGAAGGACTTCTATACCCCAATTGAGATGACTAAAAGTTATAAACAAAACATAAAGGGAGACAAGAACTCTGCTTGCAGGCAGTGTGTGACCAGGCCTGGAAGCCTCTTTCCCCACATCAAAGGGTCTTGTGAGA
Source organism: Bos indicus (assembly GCF_029378745.1). NCBI lineage: Eukaryota > Metazoa > Chordata > Mammalia > Artiodactyla > Bovidae > Bos > Bos indicus. The sequence goes on from NC_091779.1 coordinate 12,388,972, forward strand.
AGAGGATGTATACAGACAGACTAGTCCAATGCCTGGCACATAGGAGGTGTTCACTTCCTACAAAGTGCTAAGCGTGGCTTGAAGGAAGTTTCAGCTTCCAGGCAGGGATCTGAAACCTACTCAACAGAGAAGGAAATTCAGGGCTTATCAATCAAATTGGTAAAATGGCTTCATGCCATATGAAAGTGAAAGTGTTAGTCACTCAGTCTTGTCTGACTCTTTCTGACGGTAGCCTGCCAGGCTCCTCTGTCCATCGGATTCTCCAGGCAGGAATACTGGAATGGGTAGCCACTCTCTTCTCCAGGGGATCTTCCTGACCTAGGGATCGAACCCGGGTCTCCTGCATTGCAGGCAGATTCTTTACCTTCTGAGCCACCAGGGAAGCCCCCTTCATGCCATGAACTGTCACTAAGTAGGGATGTTGAGAAAATCCTGACCTGTTACAGCTCTCTCTAAGGAAAGGGTTAGTTTCCAGCATAACCAGTTTTTGAAAGTCAAAGAACAGGTCACTGATGTGAGCAAGGATTCGGCTACAAGGATGCCCAAGAGAGCCTTGAAAGGCTTCAATTCATGGCCCACAAGGGATCCATCTGTTCAGCCAGTTCACAGAAGCCCACCATAGCATCCTGATCGGGTGGGCCAATGGGTGTGGCTTGATTCAAAGTTTAAGTTCAAAATAATTAAATCTTAGAGGAAATCTGTTAGAAACATAGCGAAAGATTAACTTGGAGAAGAGTAAAAGAGAAAAAAAAAAGTTTTGGCTGATCAGCAGAGGCTCCCGCAGGCAGCTTGTAAGCCCATTAATGACTTGGCCTGCGTCCTGGCTGTTTACGGATTCACAGCTTGTTTAACTTCTTGTATATTCCCAACCATTCCCCAAAGTGTGATATACCTCATTTACTATACAGTGGTTTAATTGCACTACAAATGAGTTTACTCAACCAATTAGAACTCCATATATAGCTAAGATATTTGCTCAAATTTTATAAAAGTGCTTCACCAACAATCCTATGCCAGAATTTCACTTCCAATAAAATCAAGCAGTGCGCATACCCACAGATCCCTTAAATCAAAGTTCAGTCTTCTTTCTCATCAAAGAAGAAATCCTCAGAGGATCCCCAGAACGAAAATGGACTAAAAGCCAACAATATACAAACAAAACCCACACACAACCACATGCTAAAAACGATCTTCTCAGGCAGAAGAGTTTCAGTGAGGTCCTTGAAAAAAATAAAACATTGCAAAAAAAACCCAAAAACACCAGAAAGCATTTATAAGCCACACCAGGAAATATGCCATTTGACATAATCCTGAAAACAAATCAGTGAAGCATAGAAAGGACTCACAAATATTTAAGTTCTTCACTAAGTTAATGGTGTGGAAAATATTAGAGGTGAAAAAAAATTCTAAGAAGAAACATCCCTTGTGGCATAACAAACATCGTTTCTATCTCATCTGCTCGTGTGTGTGATAAATGGCAATAAATGTCTACGGGATGGTTTATTGCCCTCTACCTACAGATGGAATTGGGATTCATACTTAATTAAACTAGAGTTCTAGGCTGTCTAAAGTGGATCAGGACACAGTTTGTGTATGAATTATCCTTCTAAATTATTAGTAACTCAAGAAGGATCTTGTCAGTATTGACCTTATGCCATGAGAAAGAAACTCTGTGTCTATAAAACTGAGTCAAGGAAGGGGCACCACTAATACGATCAGACTATAGCATACAGGCCAACTGAAAAAAAAATTCTGGTGTAACAGAAAGACAAAGAATTTTATTTCTTTATATTTTCAATCAGCCTTCTTATTTAAGTACTTCTCTTCCAATGCTGACTGCTGGTCAGGCAGGAAATATTGGCTAATTCTCAAGAAGAAATGCTATAAATGAATTTATATATATTCAAATATATATATATAAATATACAGCCAGATGTGTATATGTATCTATATATCTACACACAAAGAGGCATGTGAAAATATGTTCCCTTTAGAAATTTTTGCTTTCTAAAGTCTTTCTCTCCAACCCTCTACGATAATTCCCACCCATGTCACTTGAAATATTTTCTGATGAAGTATCCAGTGAAAAATGATTTGGGCTTCACCTTACACCCATTAATGAAGGGGCAGTGATCTGAAAACTAAAGTCTACAACAATATCTATTTGGCACAAGATCAATGTGAAGCATATATTTCTTAGGTATGTTAAAACACAATAGTTTTCTTGAATTACTCACCCATAGGCTCCATTGCTGATCAATTTAATCGTTTCAAAATCACTTTCCCGAGGCTTCCTTCGAAGTTTCAGGGAAGCATTAGAGCTCTTGGAGACAAAATATGGATGTTAAAAAAACACAGCACAGAATTTAAGAAAATGATTTTTGCAGCAAAATAACTAATATCTGAATTACATGCTCTCTTGTTTAATATGTTAAAGTGCAGTATTACAGCCAAAGGAACCTGGGGGACAACTTTAAAGATGAATCTTCTAGAGCAGTGCCGATAAACTATTCCTCAAGACAGTGGCTCCGTTTCACTGAAGTGAACCTCATTTCCGGGAGATACAGGCACCAAGGTTTTGAAAATTTCTGATTTTAATTTACCTCTGTAAAGTATTCAGGTGAACTTCATCCTGGTCTTTTAAAGTCTTTAAAGTCATCTTAAAGTTTTAAGATGTTAAGTCCAAAATGCCAAAGCTTAATTCTGCTTTTAGTCAATCCGAATAGAATGGGCTGGAGTGGATCTATGCAGGCTAGTGGATCATGTGACTTCTCTGCCCTTGACCCAGAGCATGTCTATTTCACTCCTATGGCAACCTTTCCTGTCTGGAGAAGGTAGCTGGCAATGACTGGGATGGCCAAGCAGAGCATGCCTGTCTTTCTTTACTTCCATTCACTGTAAGTCTTACGAGGGTTTAGATACCAAATTTCAAAAAGACAGCCCTTTTAAAAGTTCAGCTCAAAGAATAAACAGTTTTGTTTTTCTACAAAATTGTCTCACACTCCATGTGTCTTAGCACTGGGAGGGAGTTAACAGTCATTTTGCTTCCTCTGCAGAGACCAGAATCCCCTCATAATTTTGGAAGAACCTCCATGACTCTGAGGAATCCTCCCCTGCTCAGAGATGGCACCCGCTGACCTGCTGCCCACCATCCTTGGAAGACTTAGACTGACCTTCCCACCTTCCTCAAGCCGGGGTTCTCTCACCGTCCTGGATGACTTCAGTATCTACACAGAGAGCTCACCAAACAACGCAGTCTGGGTCTACCTGGCCTCCTCATCTCAAACAGCTCCCTTCTCTACTTCTCCCTGGCCTCTGGCCACAGGACCTGGGTCTTCTCATCCCCTGCCAGCATTCTACCTCAGGAAACATAATCCAAGGCTGGGACCACTTACTTGTTCAGCCACCCCACTGTGACTGCTCTCCACAGCTCGGGCTGCAAAGACCCTGAACCAATCTCTTGTCTTATTAATGCTTCCTTACCTACTCCCGTGAATGACTCCTAAGCCACCTAGACCATCCACCAGAAACTCTCCCTCTGAGGGCTGGAAGATCCCACACCTTACAAATGACTGCCTGCTTGATGGCTCAAAGGGACTTCAGCTTTAGCACATTCAAAATTCTGGCAGTTATAATGAAACTGATTAAAAAGTTGCCTTTATTTAGCATTTACTACATGATGCTGTCCTAACCATTTCACACAGACTACCTCAGTTAATTTTTCATATATATTTTAGAGATGAAGAAACTGAGGTATAGAGAGATTCCTACAGCTAGTGAGAAGTGAAGCCAGGCTTGAAATCTGGCACCCTGACTCCAGAGTCTGGGCTTTTCATCCCCCAGGCTACACAGCTGCCCCTCTCTCCTCCCCACCCCTGACACTTGGGGGTGGCCCATCCTGGTTCCTCTTCCTCTGTTCACAAATAGGAAAGATGGCGTCAGCATGAGGACCTCTCACCTGTGCCACTGCTGCAGCCTTTCAGATGGCTTCCCCAGGGTCCCGCCTGCCTGCTCCCTTCACCCCACCTACTTCCTGCACTGCGATCAGTGTGACTTTCTTCCCGCTATAACTTTTAGGGTCATCTCCTTATCTACTCCTCCCCTCCCCACCCCTCCATGCCACAACACACACACCTTTCCTCCACAGCACCACAGCTTCCCACTATTCTTCGAAAGAAATGATTTGACACAGATCAACAGCAAGGATGTCTGTGTCCAGTTTTAAGCAGAGCTGGAGAGTTTTAACATGAAGCTGAAGGCTACATGGTCACCGTCACTCTAAAGCCCTCAGAAGCACTCTCCTACCATGTGTCTCCTGATGTTTCCTTGGCCTGGAATGTTCCCTCTGTTCCTTCTCATCCTAGTAACTCCCCACATGTCAAGCATCCCTTCTTTAGGAGATCTTTCTGGACTGGCAAGGTGAAGGTAAATCTCTTTATGTTATGTTCCAGGAACACATGGCCCTTTTTCTTCATCGATCTCCTTCAAGTTTCTCATTTTGATTTTTTGTGCATGATTTCCTTATATTATTTTGTTTTTCTTTGAAGAGAGGGGCTAAAGTTGTATACCTAGTGCCTCATCTATAGAAGCACAACAAATATGTGTTGAACAAATAAAGTAATTAACACAGCCAAAATCTCCAGATGCTCATAGACAGAAAAACCAACATCATGTTTCATCAAGAAAGATACTTACACTCACTGATTCATCTGTTTCTGGTGTTTCTGCTGTCCCACTATCATAGTTTCCCAGTTGAGCCATTTCTAAATTGAAAAAAAAAAAAGCAAGATTTAAGAGAAATAGGACTATTGCAATTGGACAGGACAAAGACCCTAATGCTGGGAGGGATTGGGGGCAGGAAGAGAAGGGGACGACAGAGGATGAGATGGCTGGATGGCATCACTGACTTGATGGACATGAGTCTGGGTAAACTCCGGGAGCTGGTGGTTGGTGATGGACAGGGAGGCCTGGCGTGCTGCGATTCATGGGGTCGCAAAGAGTCAGACACGACTGAGCGACTGAACTGAACTGAACTATGCTATTAATAAAACTAAAGAAAAACTATTTTCTTCAATATTAAAAAAAAGAAAAATTTACTCTATACTCCAAGGGACACATAGGGAAACCTTAAATCCAAAATGGCAAGAACCAACAACTGATGTTTTGAAACTGTTCATTACATGCCCTTTTCCCAAGAACTGCATTCCTTATGAACACTTAGACATAGTCCTACTCAGAAGTGGGCCTCTGCTCATGCTGGCAGGATTCACTAGCAGGTTGACAGAATCACCACAGCCTGGAAGGGGTTTGGAGGGTTCAGTGACTATGCCTGTAAACAGATACTCAAGAGAGACAAGTTTCCTAGGCTCCGATGGGCATCAGAGATGTACTGACTGTAGCTCAGAGATTGAGTCTCAAGTTGTGATGAGCCACCCTTTGCTCCATTCCTTCACATGCACCGAGAGCAAGCATTCCTAGTACATAAGAATTTGCAATTTGTCAGAAAGGAAGCAACAGTAAGTGTTAAGAAGAATTTGGAGTTGAAATGACTTGAGCTACCACCACTAAGAGCACTTAGTGAGTTTTTAACCTTGGGCTCTTTCTCTGTAGGATGGAAACAATGCTGTTTATCTCAGTTTTTTATGAGTATGACAAGTGATATGCATGTAAAGCTCTTAGCATGTTAACTAACAAAAATTGAGTGCTTATTGAATGTTGATTGTTATTTATTACTATTAATTATATCATGTAAAGTAGTCAGTTCTGGGCTGGATGCCACATGCTTGACACCAGTCTAAAGTCTACCCTAGTGGTCTAGTTAAGAGACAAAGAATTTAATTGTTCAACCAATACTGGAATGCATCCCTGAGTTTATATAAGTAAATGAGAAAACCTAACTCATTTTATGGTTTGTTTTGATTTTTATACTTAAGAAAAAAAAAATGAAACACATTTTATTAAAAAAAAAGAACATGAAAGAATTTTCTTCAAAACTTTGATAGGGGGTTATCTCTAAGTGGTAGGATCACAAATAATTTGAATTTTCTAATTTTAAAAAATCAAACAAGTGTAATAAGAAGTTATAATATTTAGTTACATATTTTTGTGTGTATCTAATATTATTTCTTATGCTCTCAGTATTTCATGTATTCATGTTCTTATAAATATAATCATCCTTTTCTTGGGAGAGATTACACATAAAAGATATGAAGCAAAGCAACACTAGAGTGTTGCCTTTAGAGAAAAATTAACTCCAGAAATTAAAATAACTGGAGATTGACACTATACCAGGTTACTTATAGAGGAAATCCAGGAATTAAAAATGAGCTCAGTGAAAACTGTGTGCTTTCTTCGTGTCATTCAAATGAGTCAACATCCTATGTGACTAGCACTGTGAATTTATGGACTAGGAGTTAAATTATAATGTATTCAGTTGGAGAGGCTCAAAGTATGCATTTGTGTGTCATGTCTGACTGTCTGCAATCCTACAAACTGTACACCGCCAGGCTTCTCTATCCATGGAATTCTCCAGGCAAGAATACTGGAGTGAGTAGCCATTCCCTTCTCCAGGGGATCTTCCCAACCCAGGGATCGAACCTGGGTCTCCCGCACTGCAGGCAGATTCTTTACCGTCTGAGTCACCAGGGAAGCCCCAAAACAGCAACAGCAGCTTATTAAGCATTATTATACATCTTGGGTGCAGAGGTGAACTCATATAACCCTAAAACAACCGTATGAAGAGGCGCCATTATTCAGGTTTTCGGGAAAGCACTGAGGCACGAGGACGCTCTCACAGTGAGATCAGGGTGATCCACCTACAGCGCTGACACTCTGGGCAGTCCCACACCAGACCCTCACTCCTAACCCTTACAAGCCAAGCTTCAGGTCTGCCAGTGTCCAGGATGACAAGAAGGCAAACATACGTAGATCAGAGTTTGCAATAATCATGTTTTAAGTGCTATGGCAGACAGATTAAAAATTATCCTTGGATCTGAATCCAGAAAATTAAAAAGTTAAAAACACAACTCCTAGTGATAAATTTGTATAACTAAACATGAAACTTGTCAAAAATCAGTGTTAAACATTTTTTTAAGACTATAAAGGTATATAAATGGCCTCAGATTATTCCCCTACCAAAGGTTCAGTCTACAGCGATATTTCCCGCCAGGTAAGAAAACTGTGAAGAGCTCACTCGGTCTACAATTCAAGGGCTGACACAACCTCAACTCTACGAGCGTGAAGACTCACTATAATACACTTTGACAGCCTCCCCCACTCCAATTATTTTCATAAAAAAACAAATTAAAAGATGGTTCTGTTTTAAACAGAGTTGCTGCTAAATAACTATTATCTGGGAAATACATATTATTTGTAAGCAGTGGGTAGTAATGGAATGGAACCAAGAGTCAGCTTTTGAAGCAGGAAGCTAAGGCATCATTTTGTAATGCCTGAAGAGATTTTTAAAACTCATCTAAATACCATTAAACATCTGCCCTTTTTATTTCATTGATTTAAACCATTTCTGAAGACTCATGATTCAAAAAGGTAAAGATGGTAATTTAAAAGCCGTGGGGAAAAATCTCTCCCCAGGGAACTTTTCAGAAAAGCAGCCACCAGTCTCCGATAAGTGATAAATCTGTTGTGGTATTGCTTTCAGTACAGTATAAATTTATCTGGCATTATCTCCCCGTAATGCATGCATCATTTCACTGGAAGCAAAGATTCGATGGCCATAAGAGCAGACAAAGTGGGGGAAATAGGAGAGCAGGCAGAGAGCAGCAGGTTCCCAGGCTGTAGATGGGAACATATCTGTGCCAACAGTTAGCATCATCACAAACAATTTAGCAAGATAAACACTGTTTGCAAAATCAATTTAATGAACCAGGAAGACAATTTTGAATAAAGGAGTCTATGATTGTTTTTGAGTCTTTTCAGGCAGTATATAACCTAAGCGTTTTAAATGACAATCCCAAACAATAATGAACAGGAAAAGGTGGTGACAGGGGTGGTTTTCCAGTATCAGATTTGGAAAAAAAAAAAAAAAAACCCCACTAACAGGGTGCTTCCCCTTCTCTGTATTTAATAGCAGTAGACTTTCTTTTTTTTAATCAAGTAGAAATCCTTACTTAAGTTCTAGAAAGCCTTCTCTCTCCAACTGGCTCCCCAGTATATATATAATAATATATATATTACTATTTTTCATACTTTTCTGAAACAAGTAAAAATAGATTTATGAACATTGCACCTTACTTAAAGTTAATCACCAGTGATTAGTTACCTTACTCCTCACAGTGAAATGTCACTTTTAAAATAAATGTAATTAATTTCTTTATCAACATTTAAAAAATGTGCACCCCTGAGAAGAATCAAGTAGTGCTTTGCAGGAGAAAAAACACCCAAAGAAGATGGAAATCTAACCCTTCCTGGAAATAAGTTTCAGGCTGAGAAGCCTTCAGGATTTCAAGGTCTCTTCCCCACTTTAGGTAAACCCAAAATTCGATTTAGAGCTCTTTCCTTTGGATCACAATTGGCCCCCAGATTTGGCCTTTTCACCAGATAGAGCCAAAACATGAAGAAAAAGGAAAGATTTGCCACTAATGAGGCCATCAATGAGGCCCTGATGCATAAGCAGGTAAAAGGTCAACCCAACCAGGTACTACTCACCTTCCAGAGGATCTTTATTGAGGCCAAGCTGGCTAATGATGTACCTGGGAATGTCAGTTTTAATACCCTGTCCTTCTTTGGCATGGCCTTCTGCTGCTTCCAATAGGTAGTAAAATTCTTCAGGATCAAATTCCTAACAGAAGACAAACACAGATGTATGCTTCTTTGAGCCAAAATTGTCTAATTTTTATTACATAAACCCCATTCACAGTGAAATTGCTGGATACATATGGTTGTAAGTTATTTATACTGAAAGAAGGCAAAAGGATTACTTCATTTAAAAAGCATATAATTTTCAGGTTATATTCAAAGACTAATCATATTCTAAGACATTTAAATACTTGGTAACCTAAAGATAATTTCCATTTCCAATTTCCTTGTAATGTGACTTTGAAGGTACCAGGCTCCACTTAAGCTATCTATCCTACTAAAAATGAACAGGTCTGAATTTTTAATTGTGCCATTTTAGAAAAGCTTTAAAAATCCATGAATCTCCTCCAAAGAGATTCAGTTTCTCTCGCTGCACAAAGAACCTAAGAAGAAGCAATATGAGAATGCATTTTTCTGAAAAGTTTTGAAGGAAACTCCTTTAGTGTAGAGGTGTCCAAAAATATTAGAAAGAAAAATCTCAAAATTACCACTTCTATCATGGAACTCTAAAATTATGCCATTAATATTCACATGATACGAACATTAAGAAAGAAAATTACAAAACTTGTACTTCCAGTTACCTCTGTGTAAAAACTTGGTAATATTCTCTTAAGTAGTTTACCTTTGGCTGGCTGCTGCCTCTAAATGAAAAAGCACGCTGCAAATGGAGTAAAGCCAAACAAAGTCCAAACTCAGTACCCTTTGCTGCTGCTGCTGCTGCTGCTAAGTCGCTTCAGTCGTGTCCGACTCTGTGCGACCCCATAGACGGCAGCCCACGAGGCTCCCCCGTCCCTGGGATTCTCCAGGCAAGAACAATGGAGTGGGTTGCCATTTCCTTCTCCAATGCATGAAAGTGAAAAGTGAAAGTGAAGTCGCTCAGTCGTGTCCGACTCTAGCCACCCCATGGACTGCAGCCCACCAGGCTCCTTTGTCCATGGGATTTTCTAGGCAAAAGTGCTGGAGTGGGGTGCCATTGCCTTCTCCGTCAGTACCCTTTACAGAAACCTAAGACCAGAGGCAAGGCAAGATTGGAACTACAGGCCTAAGATGAATGGCTGGGAGAAATAGTCCCTAAAATTCTCAAACTCCAGTTTCATCTGAGCTTTAAACAGCTCAAAAAGCAGCTCACTTGTTTCTATCTTTGATAGGTTACATGGACCTTTACAGCTTCTCTTCTGATTAAGATTGATTCCTGTAAAAAAAGTCATTTCCTCTTTAAACCAACATCTCTCTTTGCATGTCTGCTGCTGTCCAGAGAAGCAGATTTCAATGCTAAATGGTATTTCCCCCAAAACTGAACAACTGCAGGAAGTACAAGGCTGTGGTGCATAATTCAAAAGGTACAAGACAAAGAGCAGGGAAAAAACCAGTCTTCCTTCTGCCGGTATCTGGCAGTCACATGGCTCCCTCCTCCCAGAGGCATCCGGAGTATTTTGCTTTCCCTTTATTCTTCCAGAGACACTCCAGTGCTGAGTGGTGCTTTTGAGTCTAGGAGTCTAAGAGTCCCTGCATTGATGCAAAGACTTCCTCCACCATACGCCTACCTTTCTCCTCTAGACTTAGCCTCTACCACATCTCACTATGCACTGGTATAAGTTTACGAGGCTGTAAACTTTCACTGGTATTAAAAAACCCACACATCTTAATTACAATAAGAGTAAAACCAAACTAATATCACCCAGTATGTATATGTGTGTACATGTAAAATCCTGAAAAGCTGTATTGTACACATGTTATAAATATCAGTATTTCAACCTTGTGAACTTAAAAGTGAGTTTTGATACTACTTGAAGCCCCATGAAACTATTCTTTTATTTGAACCCTCATCTTTGTTCACAGTGTTGACTGACATTTCAATAAAACAACGTAAAATAAAGATTTTCAAACAGGAAAATAGTCACTGACTAAAGAAAGTATAATTGATAAAACAAACTAATTGTGGAAAATCTCATTCCTTGAGGTCTGGATAAGGCCCTACTGTATTCTCCAAATGGGCTGCTGCTAAGCCCTTATTTCAAACATGAAACACTTTAAAAGTAAGAGTTATAACCACAGGTTACCATTTATCCTAGCTCTGATTTCCCTTTCTCTGCACCTTGGCATCCCCAGAAAAGTGAGTCACAGTGAATGTCTTGAATGAGCCCAAACACAGAAATTATGCTGAGATAAAGTCAAATGCATTATTTCATGATCAGTTTTTTAGGTTTGACCAGAATGTGATAACAACCATCTCTTAATACAACACAAGTCCTAGAATTTTACCGAAAACCAGGGAAGGAAAGCACAGATGCTGTCATAAACATTCATGAGTTGCTGTTCCTCTTGACCCTTTCTTGGGCTTCTTTGGTGGCTTTAGACTGTAAAGAATCTGCCTGCAATGTGGGAGACCTGGGTTTGATCCCTGGGTTTGGAATATCCCCTGGAGAAGGAAGTGGCAACCCACTCCAGTATTCTTGCCTAGAAAATCCATGGAAGGAGGAGCCTGGCAGGCTACAGTCCATGGGGTCTCAAAGAGTGGTGTGTCACTTCACTCTCAAAGACTGAGTGACTTCACTTCCTCTTTCTTGACTCTTTCCATTTAGCTCTGTCTCTGAAGCCAAATGCAACTGGAGCTTTCAGGTAGTCCCTGTTTTCCCACAGTTAACAATAAATAACAAAGTCACCTCGAGGGACAACTCACCAGGCACTCTAATAAGCGAGCAGGGCGGGCAATAACAATCAGGATCTTTCGAACTAGTTGTTTAATAAATGCCAGCTCTCCACTTTCTGAACGATTGTGAGCCTATGAGGAAGCAATGAAAAGAATGATGAGACAGTTGCTCCATTAAATGGGAAAGAAAATCAGCAAAGCGTGCTAATTAGATAACTGAAAATATTCAAAAACTAAGTGACTTAGAAAATACTTCTAAAAGATTGATAAGCAGACATTATCTCTACATAAACGGACACTACTAAACGTCTAGATCTACAAAATGGCTCCATTAGCTACATTTTAATTGCAAAACGTTGATTTATTCTCTGCGTTAAAAATCAAACATTAGGGCCCTTAATGTGAGCCATGAATGAAGGAGACATTAAAGGTTTATGACACATCAAGTACATGATACAAGCAGAGTGGATAGTTAATGAGGAACCTTGATTTTCCACATATAACTGGAGAAGCTGTATGCTGCTTACGTCAAATGTTAGGTGAATAATTAAATCAAAGGCGACTTTCCAAAATGTAGGTTGAGAAACTATATACAAGCAATAACAGAACAGTCAACATTTAAAAGAAAAAAACAAAGAAAATGACCACTGGGGAATGATTATAAAATAAAATGTGTTTAAAGACAACCAACTGGCAACTATAACTATAGATCCTGATGATGCTCTTTATGTTACACGTATATATACTCCTCTGCCCAAGAGAAAAATTTCTCTAAAAGTCAACAGTTAATCTATTATATGGCGCATTCAGATGATTTTTTGAAACCCTAAGATTTTTTCTAATTGCCATGAAACGGCTTTCCAAGTCTATCATATAGAAACAAAATTAAGTGGGGTATTTCAATGTAAATAGCTTTGGCTATGGATTCAAGCCTTCACAGAGAACGCCTATAAGGAATGAACCACAGAACTTAACTGCTAATTATAATGATATCCTGATACAGAACTGAGAAATTAAGGAAAAAATATCTCACAGAGGTAAATACATTTTTATCGTAATTTACAGTAGAATTGGTCTATGACACATTGGAAACTGACAATAAAACTCCAGAATACAGTGTTCACACAAAGATAGTCTGAGAAAAACTGCCTCTGTGGGCTACAAAAGGTTGAAATGTGAGAAATGGGGACAGAGCACAGAACTCTGTTGGGTGGTTTAGATGGGAAAGGGAAGAAAAATAGCGGCTGCTTGTCAGAGAGGACTGTCTCATCTTGCCACAACTGAATTCAGTATGAGCAAGGACAGATGGATTCCTAGAAAACTAGGATGCCAATATTTTCATTCAGTTCCATGCAATTATTTACATAATCATCCTTAGAGAAAACCACCTACGGTTTTATTTACATGGGCATAATGTATGCCTATGGGATACAAAAATACAATATATCCAAATATACAGGCTAAACAGGTTTTACTTGCAGGCTGGGGATGATCAATTTAAATCAGGACAGCAATATTATGCACTAATTCCATCCCACCATGCACACTCCCTTCCTGTCTTGGGTGTTATCAGGAGCTAGGCATGCAAGTGTTAGGCCTGGAAGGGGCCTGTGTTTATCTGTCGTTTTAGAAATTGAGTATTTTGTTAGAAGAAATATTGACACCAATGAAAATGTAAGTTGCCATTTACTACCCTATACCACATGCAGGTTAATTAATAGGACATATGGCCTGAAAGAAGCCAGCAATTTTCCATTTAGCTTTTCCAGATATTAGAACTAGATAGCATCATCAAATAATGCACATATATTCAGGCAATTTATAACTTTATGGTTAAAGAGGGGGAAAAAAAATCACTGCTTCAGAATCCTTCACAATCCACTTCTCCAACAGCCATAGATTGCTGGGTCCCAAGGTTCCTGTAAACGTTATTACATTAACTTTCTATTACTCTAAATGTTGACTGGAATCAATTTATAGCAAGTAGCAATCAATTTTTTTCTTCTTCTTTGCTTCTCTGTAACATGAACTCCATCTCATGGTTGAAACTTGTTAGGCAGATGCACTCATAAAATTTGTCTTTTTTCTGGGTAAAAGCAAAACAAATCAAAAAACTTTATAAGGTCCATACCTCCTGTAGTAACTTATCTAATTTGTGCTGTAATTCAAGGAAGTATCGTGAGGTGATGAGACCCTGGTGGGATTTATCCAAACAATCGCGAGCCAGTTCGATAATCTGATGGTGAGTGAAGCTGAGCACTCCATCTGCAAGGGGGAGAACGTGGTCTGGAGAGTAGCTGGTGATGATCTCCTTTAGGCGCTCTTCCATCTGAGCTGTAGCCTGTTCTCAGAAGACATGCACACACAGACATAATACAAGGAAACACAAATAGGTAAACAGCACAATCATCACATTTATCTAGGATTTTTGGAGACCTCTACAAGTTATCAAATAGAATTCTAGAAATTAAAATTTAAAAGAAGCCTCACTTCTGTATGATACTATAAAATGCCACATACATATATGTCATTATACATGTGTCAAAACCCACAGAGTATACAATGCAGGAGTGAACCCTAATGTAAACTATGGACTTTGGGTGATTACAATGCATCAGTATTGGTTTGTCAGTGGTAACAAATGGACCACTCTGGGACCAGGGGTGTGTAGGGGGTTGTTGATAAGAGAGGGTTGTGTATGTATGGGGTCAGGGAGCATTTGGGAACTCTCCATACTTTCTGTTCAACTTTGCCATGAATCTAAAACTGCCTTAAAAATATAAAGTCTATTTGAAAAAAAAAAAAGAAGAGGAAGAATAAGCCTCACCAAGTGGAAAAAGAGGTATATATGAGAAACTGAATCTCCCAGGGTGATAATTACTTATTTTCTATGCCTTATCAAATGTAAAATGGTCCATGTAAGCTTCTCCAAATAACTCAGGATCTGTGAATTGCTGTGCTGTCATTTCAGATCTTGGGCTCTTTCAGATAGTTCGCTGAAAATATCAAATACTTACAGCTCTGTTTGTACCTATTCAAAAATCAGAACTGAAGTTAGAGTTCCATAGGACGGGCCAACAGTTTGCTCTCTTGGCTGTATTTTAATGTACCAGGAACAAGCATCTCATACCATCAGTATCCTTTCCTCAAAAAGCTACATCTTGGGCACAAAGGTCAAAGGGATTCCCTTGACAACATAAGTCTAAAATTTCCTTCTCAGTTTTTATTTCATTCTGTGGGATCCCCGATTGCCTAATCAATATTCCTTGCTTGCATTTACTGTATATCCTGGGAGATTCCCTCTGTCTCCTGTTCCTTTCTAAAACCCTAACCAGTATTCACTGGTAAAGTCAGGATCTGTTTCCCTGGTGAGCAAGTGACATGTGATAAATGGCCGAAACGACCGTAATCAATGACATCAATGTTGGGTTCATTACAAATAATAAGTACTCTACTCCTGATTTATGAAGCCGAGGATTTCCTTTTGCTCTCTTGCCTAGGGTTACAGAGGTGATAAAGGGAGGAACGGGGACAGAATGGAGCGACTGTTTCTCCCAAATGCGTAGAAACACGCTGGTGGAAAAGCCATGGGGACTAGGTGATGGGGACGGCAGACAGCAGCTCTTTGCAGCCGGGGCAACTGGCATCAACCCATCTCCAAAGGCTCTCTGGTTCAGTCCAAATTCTACTGGCCTGTCTAATGGGGAACACTGCAACTGGACTCTCCTTCTGAATAAAGAGGATTAGACTTATAATTGCTGAAGAGATTGGAAGCCACAGAAAAGAAAAAATTAGGTGAAAAAAGTAAAAGACTTTTGTGACATAGACCGATCTACAGGCTTCTGAGGAAGCGGAACAGTCTCTGCTGGACCAAACGGCAGCAGGCCCAGAACGGGCAGAAGGAGCCCCAGGGGGAGCCCCAGAGTCTAGCGGCCTTTCAAAGCAGACGCGCATGGAGCATCTCACCAGCAACCCCACCTCCAACTCGTAACACTGGGCAGGTGAACCAATGGGATTTACTTTACAGCCATTTCAGTCCACAGACTGTGTGGCTAATTCTCAGCAGCTTTTAAAAATGCTTAGTGATGTTACCTTTCTAAAGAAGGTTACAGTGCTATTTTATGCAAGTCATGACTGGACCAGACCATTACTTCCCTCAACAAAACCACCTTACAACGTTTAGATGCTAGACATCTTCAATTCAATTCATTACCTTTGGGAACCTTTCTTTGTAGACATGGTTCATCATAATTATTTCATGGTCACAGCAGGCGGGAGAACGTCCAGGGCTGCAAGCAAAGCAAATTACCCTTTTAAACTTGCCACAGCATGAAATGAAAATAAGTTTTTTATTTATAAACAATGGGTTGCAACAAAAGTACTATGCAGCCTTTGTAAGAAAAGTATATTAGGTAATAAACTACAAAATCAGTCATTAGCATGCACACACACACACACATACTCACAAACAGAGAAGCCCTGAATACCATTCAAAAAGAAAGCTCCAGAAGTAGAATGCTGAAAATTCACTATAGGTGCAATATAAAAGTTCATAAAACATTCTTAAATTGCAATTACATTTTGTATGTAGCGTGTACTTGTGTGGTTCCAGAAACCACTGAATGAACTGGGATATAAGAGAGTACAAACAGCAATGTCCAGGACACGCTGCACTGTCTAATTTCACACTGTTATCATACACCTGCGCTCTGCCACGTACCACTGAAGAGATTTGAGAGTTTTCCACAGCACAGGTGTCACCACCGAAATCCATTTTCTAGCTGGGGTTGGGATGCTGAGGCAGGCACCGTGTGCAGTATCAAACAGAGGCACCCAACTCTGAGGTTTTCTTTTTATTTCAATAGTAGGCTCCTGCTCCTTCCTAGTGCCAACATGGTTGGGCAACTGCAGTGTGACCTTATGTATTCCTGAGAAGATATAGCTGCTTGCACTAGCTATCCTGTGAACTCCTTTCATAATACCAAAAATGGCACCCATGTGGTAAAATACAATGGCTCTAAATGAATTCATAACATTTTATTCCGTATCTCAAAATAATCTAACATGATTACATCATGTGGCTACAACCCTTCTCAGCAAACTGATGTTCAACTGAATACCTGAGAAACTAGGTTTCATAATAAACCCTCCTATCAATGCAGGCCAGTTCTATACACCATGGAGATCTCATATTCTGGAGGACCCAGAGATGGACTACCTGCTCCCCCTGCAGAGAAGGACCTGTTGTCCCAGCTGCTGGGGCTGTAGAAGCCTTCAGCTGTCAGACCCCTTGGACATGGCCTCAGATGCAGAGTCCCCTCAGGCTTCCCCTGTGGCTCCATGGTAAAGAATCCACCTGCAAGGCAGGAGCCACAGCAGACAGGTTCAATCCCTGGGTCAGGAAGGTCCCCAGAAGAAGGGAATGGCTACCCATCCCAGTATTCTGACCTGGAGAGTTCCATGGACAGAGGAGCCTAGTGGGCTATAGTCCATGGGGTTGCAAAGAGTCAGACACCACTGAAGCAACTTGGCATGCATGCAGAGCCCCCTCACCCAAGGCCAAGTCCTTCCCAGGGTACTACATCCCAGGACTGAGTGGAGATAGAAAGGAAGGGTCATTTGGTCCAGAGGGACAGCTCTGATGGGTCATGTCATCCTCAGAACTCCCTATGGAGTTGGCTGTGGCTGTTAGGCCTGCACTGTGGCTGGACTTCTCTTCTGCTCAATCCCACTACCCACTCCTTCCCCCAACAGGTGTAATTCCCAAGCACTCCTTAATAAATATTTTTGTCTCTCTGTTAGAGTCACTCCAGAGGAACGAAACAGTGACGTCTATTATTTTCTGAGACGAGGTCAAAATAAAACCAGCCCTATTCAATGTCAAATGGACTACATTTGGCTTGACAAAATACAAGGGACACAAATTCCTAATGGCTAGCTCATAATCCTGGAGAAAGTAAGACTTGTGATGAGAAGGAAAACCCCAAGGCCTGGGTGGATTTTCGTAAAAAGGAATCTGAATTCCAAATGTGAACCTGAACACGCTGCCCTTCCTTTTTAGCCAAGCTTCTTTGTAAAATATTAATTGATGTAACACCATAATTAGATGGTCTTGAAATGGCTAGAAGTTTCTCAGGAGGTCCTTGTAGTGCACTATGGTTTCTGTTACCACAGCAATTAGTAACTTGTTACGAATTTAAAAGAAAAATAGTAAGAGGCAGTTTACTATATCACCATAGATGCAAAAAAAAAAAAAAAAAATCACACTACATTTATAGTAATTCATAAACCAATTAACACATATATGAGTTAGAGGACCAAAAGTCTTTCCCTGAAATGGTTGAAAAGAGGTTATCCAACTAATAAAAAATTTCAATCAGGTCTACATACCTCAAACTTCGGGAACGGGGGCGCATGGGTGTGTTTCTGCATCTGTTCTCTGTGGTGATGCTTTCAGTGGTACAAAAATGTTTTGATAAGAAGTGTAATTCATCTGGTGTCGGTTGATACGGTAACTGATGCAACTTCTCCTGGGAGGAACAGGATGACTACAACAAACCAAAGTGAGGTTTAATGACTACATCAAAGAGAAATGCTTTAAATGAATATTAGGTCACAGCACTAAATTTTGTTATATCACCATTTTATACTGCATCCTTTCCATGTTATAATGGCAATGAAAGTGGAAAGGGAAGTCGCTCAGTCGCGTCTGACTTTTTGCCGACCCATGGACGGTATGTATACCTTGATGTGGTCTCCAGAGGTCTAGATGGCTACCATATTTTATCTCGGTTGTCTACAATTAACTCAAAAATTGTTTACTCTCTGAAGAAAAACCAGGGTCTGAAGATGGATGGGACCCAGTCAAAACTAGAGCAAGAAAGTGACAACTGGAGTAAGAATTTGGGTGCAATAAATGACAGATTAGTTCTCAGTTGAGTGTGACGTCCTCGCTTCTAACACTTGCAATTCGGGTAAGTAACATAAAATTAATTCTATGATGTATATTCGTAAGTGAACTCTATGATGTATAATCATAAAGTAATAAGGCAATGAGATCTGTCTTTACAAAGCATGCTGTCCTTTGATCCGATTATCATCGATACAAGTCCTGGGTAAAAAGGGGATGGGAAAAGAAAATATTTGTCTCACTAATGCCATTGTTTTAAAAACTGGGAATTGGAAATTTTTTCTGTGTTCTGACTTAACGCTATTTTCTTTTTTAACAGCTTCAGTGGTGTTGAGTTTTTTTTTAATCCCTTGAACCTAGATGTGCTCTTTGAAAATCACTCAGCACTTAGAGAGAAGTAAGGTTGAAAAGAAGAATGGCTAAACAACACAGCTTTTAATCAGTCTGAGAAATGTAACTATTAAACAATGTGATTGCTTATTTGTTTTTATTGAGAGGTAAACTCTTTAAGTGATTCTAACAAAAGAAATGAGAAATATTTGAGTAATGGAAACACAGGTAGAATAAGCATATTTTGAAAGATACCACTCATTTGAATATTCCATTCAAGCAGGTTTTTTTTTTTTTAATTTAAAAAGAACTGCCACATCAAGAGCACACTTCATAAACACTGCACCACTCCACTGCAGTGATTAGAAATTAATAGACTAAAGCTTTAAAATATCCTTACACCTTGAAATTATAAAATGCTTTCTAAGTACATACTAAGACAAAGAGGTATTTTTACAATGTAATGAGATTATTTTATAAACTATAAAAATGAGAACACTGCTAGAAAGACATCTGAGGTAAACCAAAGCTCTAGTCATAAAACACAAGTCAAGTCTTAAATACTGTCACCATGAAAAAAGAAACAAAACGCACAAAGTCAACTCAAGACATCAGTAAAAGAATAAGAACAATCAATGCCAGCAGGAGAGAAGCAGCAGCCATAAAAGCAAAGATGATGAAATCAGCAAACGGAAAACCGGAATTAAGAATTTGTATATATGTTTCAAAGGTAAATCAGTGTACACAATTATGTAGCCAAGATTAAAAAACCCAGATGTCTATTCATAAATTCCCAGTGATAACTTTTTGGTGGCAAACCATCAATTGAACTGATGGAAAGTCATTTAAAATATGCATTTAATCCAGTTGATGTGAATGTTAATTCAGCTTTGCCACAGAAATATTAATGTATTTGATTCTGAGTTGCTGGCCCAGTTGCGGCTGGGCTGTTATGTACAGTACAGGGAGGACCATGTTAACTTTGTAAAATGTGAAAATTAATTCCAGAACCACACCAGACTTAAAGAGTAAGGCATTATGAACCTGTGCTTGCATGAGAAGGACACACTGACTTTAGGGAGTGATTCCCTCTGAGGAGGGAAGAGAAAAGGCCTGTGCAGGAAGGGCTTTATTTCCACTTTAATATTTTATTTATTAATCAAAATAAAAGTTTATGTTAAAAATAGCTGTAGCAAATGTACTAAAATGTTTACAGGTGCTAACTCCAACAGGAAAATTTTGTGGTTATACCATATACACAACCATGTGACTGAACTCCACAGCAATGTGCCCAGGGCTTACTGATGGGGATATGTTAGAATGAATGATGAGGTGGGAAAAGTATTAGAGAAGTGAGAGGCAAAGGGCCTCTCTGGGGAGACAGCGTCCCTCCTCTCAGCTGGGACAAACGAGGTGTGAATGGGAAAAGGGCGACGCTATCCGAGTGACACCGGATGAGTTTATGGAACAGGGAACAACTGGAGGCTCTCCAAACGGCCTGGGAATTCAAAAGGTATCAAACAGGGCCCCCTGAGTGAGTCACTAATGGACGACAGAGGGTCAGTCCAGGAGTCAGTTCCAGCAAAGATCGGGGACTCAGAGGCGAGCTTGTGACAGAGGCTGCAGGCGCTGTCCCCAGGACCTCACAAGCTTCCTGAAAAGATACCTCTGCTGGTCAATACATCCTTGGAACAGCACTTTTACTAGAGTTTCAAGAATTAGTTTGGGATTCCTCAATATATTAAGTCCCATGACTTTATATTTCTAGCATGCTCTCTAAATGTGGTGCCAGTAAGTCTCATCACCCAACTAGTTTGCATATATAACTTCTGACTACATCATAAATCAAATCCACTTTCAAAGAGTGAAGATTTACAAAAAGAACTGTGCTTCTAGTTCTCAAGGCAATTAGAAGAGTTTCCCCAAAATGTTGTGAGCAATGATATTCAAATAAACTAGTTTCCCAAGATAAGCATTTTGCAAAGGACAGTATTCGTATGTATGTGTAGTTTTCCACTCAAAGTAATATTATTTTATAGTCAGACCTCATATTTATAAGTATTTATACTCTTATTTTTATTCTTTCCCCCAGCATAAAATAATTTATCTGTGAGAAATATATGGGAGATGTCTTCTGACTGCTATAATTCCATATTACTTATTTTAAAATTAAAAATTATAATCTGAATATTACTTTGGAAAAGTTTCTCAAATTAATTTTAACTACAAAACTTGAAATTATGAGAAGCAGCAATACTAAATATCCTGAGGAAGGACTGATTAACTTCATATGACCAAATCTTTTCAATTTCAGAATGAAGCATTTTAACATTTGGGAATTTTGCGGTTTCTATAATACCCAAAGGACATGGTATTTACATTTCAGCATTAGCAACTTTGGAACTCAGCTAACAACAAATATCTAAAACTTAAGCTGTATTTTCAAAGTGTTTGTGATTTTATCCATATATATTCTGTGTTTTTATTTAAAAAATACCCAAAATCATTTCTAATTAATTTAATCACAACCAGTTAACCCAGAAAATGAGATTCTAAAAGTGATTCAGGTTAGACTTAGAAAAGAAAAAAATGCAACTCCTGAGCAGCTTTGCACAATTTTCTGTCCTAACATTTAAAGGGCAAGAACATAAAGAAACTGAAGAAAATGAGAAGCAGCATTTCAAATTTTCAATTATTGTTTTTATCAATAGCCAATAAGGAGAAAAAAAATAACTGAACTTGTTAGAGCACCTACATTTCAAAAATCTATTTCAAATGTATTTTCAAAAATACATTTCAAAAATGACTGTAATTTTGAAAGTTACAATTTGATTTTGAAGGGGAAAAGAGGAATACAAGATCCACAATTATATGATACCACCTTTTCCAATAAAATAAACACCTAAGAGAAAAGCTGCCTTACCTCTGGGTAGAAGCTGCTAGAAACACAATACATGTGTGTGACTAAAAATTGCCTCAGAAAGCTGCTTCTTCAGGCATATATGTAAGTCAGGGACAGCAATGACATCATGACAGATGGTCAGGTCAGATTTATTAATTATCAAGTTTGGTTTAAGCAATACCTTGTGAATTCCTTTTTTAAAAAGTCAGGTGCCCAGGGTTGAGAGGCTTACTGTATTCTTATTGCTACAACACAGGGGTTAGTACACAGCCCCTCAGTTCATTCTCTGTGCCTCAGAGCTTTGAGCCATAAAATGATGAAAACAATGGCAACTACATTATAAAGTATGTTTTTACAAATAAATGAGACAATTAAACAAGTCAATTAAATTTTACAATTTATATTTTTTCATTTTTTTTCAAATTTTTCATTTACAATTAAATGAGCCAATGCACTATAAATAGTGAGACTAGGACCTAGCACATAATAAGTGTTTATAAAAATATTCTAAAGTTTGTACCAAATGGGGTCCACGTCTATGTAGCTCACCCTCGCTTTTTAGATTCACTTTTAAAAATGACATATGATTTAATAGCTACAGACAGAAAGAAGAAAGATCCTGCATGCTCCCCTGTTTTTCTTGCAAAAGAGAAACTTCTATATCCAAACTATAATAAGACTTGACGGCAGGGCAAAGCAAGGTGATATAGTTAAAATAAAAAGGATTTGAAGTCAAGAAAGAAGATACAAATCTGAGGCATGGGGATGATTCAATGAGAGAATGTAGGAGAACGGGAGAAGTACTCTGCTTACTGGTGGTTGGCTTCTAACTGGAGATGCTCGCAAGTCTAGGGAAGAATACCACTTAAAATTCTTATTCTTTTTTGCTTTCTGGTCAGTCAGTTTCAGCAATCATTTTCACACTGTGGTAGCTAATGCTTTCAAGATCTAAAACATGGGCTAATGATAAACAATGCTACTTACTGACACACACAAAAAAAACAAGGCTGACTTTGTTTACCATTATTTAGTGACAATTCTATCCACTGAAGCCACTCAAGAGTTGTGAATATCCTTTCCTGGATGTGAGGCTAAAGTGCCACTGAAACTATTCAAGGTTGTCAGGATGTGTCAAAAAACGATCTAAATGGGCAATTAACTCACATACCACAACACAATGGAATAATGGATAGGAAAATAAATTATTGCTCCTCAAAAAAATATTATAAGAAGATGGTAAAAGTAATCCAACAGATTTTAACAGGCCAGTATTTTGCTCTAGAAAACCCATGTTACATTGCATCTGGAACTCTGGAAACAAAATATAAGGCACTGGTGATATCAATTAAAGTGTATATATTTAATCACAGCTTCTTTTCAATTCACCGATATTAAGTGTGAACCTATATGCTTAGCACAGTCCTGGGGTTTATGGGGGAGGGGAAACATAGATAACCCTTTGCGATAAACCAAAGATTTTGACAAAATGAAGATGAGAATGACTCAGAAGTGGCTCTAAAACCATCAGGTCCACGTTCCTGGCTGGTACAAGAGCTTTCAGACTGCTCCATTAGGTACTTATTGATTGACCTACACCATATCCTGCTGCTAAGCTGCTAAGTCACTTCAGTCGTGTCCAACTCTGTGCGACCCCATAGACGGCAGCCCACCAGGCTCCCCGTCCCTGGGATTCTCCAGGCAAGAACACTGGAATGGGTTGCCATTTCCTTCTCCAATGCATGAAAGTGAAAAGTGAAAGCCAAGTCGCTCAATCGTGTCCGACTCTTAGCGACCCCATGGACTGCAGCCTACTAGGCTCCTCCATCCATGGGACACCATATCCTAGGTCCTTCTAAATGACCACCAGCTTCTAAATCTAAAGCTCTATAGAAGGGGAGGTAGGGAGGGGAGGGATGGATAGGGAGTCAGGGGTTTAGCAGATGCAAACTATTATATAAAGAATGGATAAACAGCAAGGTCCTACAGTATAGCACAGGGAACTATATTCAGTATTCTGGAATAAATCATAATGGAAAAGAATATAAAAAAGAATGTGTATATCTTTATGTGTATAACTGAATCACTTTGCTGTACAGCAGAAATTAACACAATATCGTAAATCAACTATACTTCAATAAAAAAGTAAAGTAAAAAAATAAAGCTCTGTAGAGACAAATATCCCACAATATCACTAATTTAAGTGGAGAAGGCATGTATCTAAGCCACTGAATCACTTTCAGTAATTGCTAGGGCTCTTGTTGAAATGTTGTAGTTTGCGGCAACAGTATCCTTCTTCCTCTATCCTATTTCCATGGCTTCATCTTGTCTCTGTATTGATCTCAACCTACTGCTAAGTTCTTTTAATCTCTCCTTAAAAGAAAGTTTTTATCCAGAAGGTAAAAATTTAAGGCTTGCCATTTCTTTTCTTTGAAAGAGAAAAACTAAAAAACAAAACAAAACAGAACTCTACATCTAAGCCATACAAGAAAAAAATGACCCAGGCCATCAAGGTTTAATGGCATTTTCAGTACTAATATCACTGGCATGGAACCAAAGCAATAAAACCAGATTGTGTTCCCTCCCCTACCCCCAAACACCAAATGGTATTAAAACAAAAGCTCCCAGTCTCCTCCCAACTTGTGATCTGGGGACTCGCTCAATTTGTGCACCATAATTTAAAAGCTTGCAGCAAAGAGTATGTCCTTTTTGTGTTTGTCAGCTCATCATTTGATGTGAAGCCTACTCGGAGGGGCAGACATGCAGAATTTATCCTCTCCTCCCCATCAGGGAATACCCAGAGAAGTGCTGCCCATGCAAGAGCTCTGGGGTATACAAGAGAAAAACTGGGCACTTACAGAGACCGTAGAGCTGGGAGTGTTTGTCCCATAGCCAGAGGAGGGGAGAGAAGCCAAGGACCAGCGGCGTCCATCAGTCCTGGGGAGAAAATGCGATTAGCTTAGGCCAACACTGGAGTAGGGTTACACGGGAACCCCAGGGAAACCGAGTGTTCTTAGTCGAACAAATGACGCAAACGCAGTCAATGAGGATGTGGAAATGTTCAGCAAGGGCCAGAGTAAACAAACATTATACAGCAGGTTGACTTTTATTTAAACTGAATCAATACACCCAAACAAGTAGAAAGTGAATGGGTTGATCCATATTATTGATCTCTCACTAATACACTTTGACAAAATGAATACCAGGGATAATTACATTGGTCGGACTCAGCAGATTCAGATGAATAAAAATAGAAAGGCAGGAGGAAAACACTCCTATGTGCAAACTGATAACTGGGGCCACGATCTTTGGAAGGGCCTGGATTCCAGCGTGGTATAACAGCCTCTGGGGACTCCCACCGCATCTTAAAGACTTCCAGCTTATTACTTTCAAGAGAACAATCCTACTCATAACACCAAAGGAAGGGAGGATCAGGGGGCTCGTGGCCGGCTCAAGCCTTAAGTGGCAAATAACTTTAGCACTAAGAAAGTGACTGACCTTGTGTTCACAATCTCTTAAGAGTTATTACCTTCTGACATGACCTGGCTTTATAAAGTGTTCCAGTAAATGCCTCTTTCAGAGTTTATGAGTATGCGGCCCAGCTCTGGCCAGTGACAGGGAGCGAAGAAAGAAAATTCTCCACTCGTGGTAGATGCTAATGCAGAGTAGAGTGACCTGCACTAGTCACAGAGGTGAAGCTGTCAGGAGTCTTAATAGAATATGGTTTTTATCTCCAAATGGCAACAGGATGGATAGCTTCTGGGTTGAACTCTATAGTTATTAATTGGGATCATTCCAAAGGTCTCAGATGAGTTGTCAAAGCAGTGAAGACAATCCTGTTGCTAAAGTAGGATTATTTTATTATAAATAATAAAATGACTATTTTATTAGCAATTTTGAATAGGACTATGCCTTCAAAATCACATAACACAGTGAAGACAAATATACACACATTTGCCATGGGGAGAAAAGGAAAAACACACTTTTCTAAAGAGCTATACTGCATTCTTTGACCATATGTAGCCTTTTGTAACTCATGATTTTTACTAACTTACCAAGTGAGAGATAAGAGTAGACCAAATTGACCACAGACACATTCACTATAAGGGGACATCAGGGAATTCTTCAGAATTTGACTTGAATTTGAGAAATGTGTCAATCACATGTTTATGTAGAAAACTGACATCTTAGCCTAAACTATAATCAAGGGAGAATATAATCATAGGCCACAATGGATGTTATTTTTACCTCCAATAAACGCAAATGGTCCTCAAAGACAAAATGAGAAATTCAAGTGGATAAATCACAGAAGTAGTACAATGTTAAGATTTTAGTAAAATTTACCTGTCAATTCTGTGACCATGATTGGAGTACAATTGAATCAAGTATTTTTTTTTTTTTTAGAAGCAAATTAAGATGTTTGTAAATGTATCAGATAGAAGGAATGAAAATAAATGCCACAAGTTCTCCAGAAATAATTTTATACAATTTAAAATGTTAAAAGATTTAAGAAGAAACAAATTCTAATAACATGTTTCCAAAGACAACTGACCATCAATTAAATGGACACAGGTTGGTCCTGGCTTATTTGGCTAATTATTACGGACTTAAGAACCTATGCCTGGACTCTCTATTTTAGACACTTCCAATTTTTAAAAGAATATGGCTTTCAAAGAATTATTCAGTCCATTTAATAGCAATTATCAGAAACTAGTCTTTGGAAAGAGTGAGGGACACAAGTTCCCCCACCATGATTCTGCTTTGTGATTCATTAACTCTCCTTTCCCTCAGGTATCAGTGAACATATTTCAGATGAATGAACAACTCCAAGAGGAGACATGTGCTTATTAGTTCTGAAGCATAAATTACATTTGCTTACTCTGGAAAACACAGGACTAGAAAGATGTTTAAACAAGAATGTGCTCAGTACTCCGTACAGCCATGGACCAGAAATCATTTATGTCTCACAAAGTTCCCTGAGTTGTCTGTGTCTATTTACTCAAACGGAACACAAAGGACCTTGCATTTTCATTACCATGACAACTGCACATGAGAACTTCGTATATAACAACACTGTATACATGCTCTAAGAGACAGCATGCCCTTTTTGAAGAAAGCTATCCACAGAAGTACAATTTGGATCCTACTAATAACGTTTTCTTTCCTTTGTAGCAGCTACCAGTACAATGTTACCTGAAAACAAAACTACATTCTTGCCAAAGCCACAAGGCTTTTTTTTGAAAAGTGTGTTTCCTTTGTGGGTGGAAATTTCAATGTTAAACTAAATGGAAATGTAACATGAGAAAAACATCTGATGGGAACACAGGCTACAAAGCGACTAGCAAAATCAACAACAACCAAAGCAAACAAACAAAAACAACCGGCTCAAAATCCACCCCTCCCCCCAAGCCTCCATCATTTCCATACTAACCACAAAAAGTTAGATTAATATGGTGTACGACAAAGGAAGAAGGAAAAGTTCCAGTATCAACCTGGCTATTACAACTGTATAAAGAGGAAGCAGATTTCATTATTTGTTTGTTGTAGTCATCTGGCATGATACATTTTATGGTCTACTTGATACTGGAACAAGATGAACTATGCCAATATAATGTAACCAGAGTAACTTCAGCCCACCTGTGCTCAATGAGTGTCTCATGACCTGACCTCAGCGGGCAAATCTGTTCCAGTAACTTGTCTATGGAGATCCATTCTGATATTTCACCTGATAAATAACAACCAGGCAGCCAGGAGACATCCCCATTTATTCAGGGCTCTCTTAATATTTCTAAGAATGTGAAAGCAATGCATGACATGTAAACCTCTACACAACTTCTAGGGAAGGCAAACCAACGTCATCACCTCCATTTTACCACCAAGGAAGACAACATTAGGTAACTCCACAAGCAGGTGGATGTAAATCAGTATCCCAGTTACTGGTTTGGTGTGCTGCAGTCAACGGGGTCACAATCTGACACGACTCAGCAATTGAATAACAACAATCACAGCTACTAGCAAAATACAAATATGTCTCCTTGTTCCAGACAAAACCCACTACACTATGACATGCATTTTCATCCTAGTATTTTAATCCAATTCTAAAAAAATTAACTTGATAATTTCACTCTCAGACACATACTAGATAGTATGGAAAGCAACTGTGTGTTGTCTCATTTCCCAGTCTTAACTGCAACTAGTATATTACCAGGAGATGAATACTGAGGGGAATTCTCACACGTTATAAGTAGGGTCAGAAAAGATTCCTAAGTCCGACCTTTATCCCTTTACCCAAGAATAATTTTTAAAACAGGGCAATCTCTTCCATCTGTTGAACTGAATATACAAAATAATAAAATGTGGGACTCCCCAAATGGCATTACTTGCTAAGGTCTCAGAAATGATACCAAATGGTAGGGAATGGAGACCCATGGGTTGAATTTCCATGTTTCTTGAATGAAAAATCAACTTTAAAATGGAAGAGAAAGATGCCAGATGTTAAAAACAGGCCAATTTGAGTTTTCATAGAAAACACAGGTTCTGTTTACTTGAATAAAAGTTTAAAAAGATGATCACTCAAGTCCTAATCTAAATTAATACTTTTTGAAGACTGTGCAGTGAGTTCCATCTGGAAATTGCTGCAAAATGAACCAGAGGTCTCTTGTGATAATTTTCTGTTACGGTTTACAGCTTATTTGTCAAAAATTAACATGCCTGGGGGTTTGTGTATTTTGTTTTTTTTTTAATAGCACAGAAACCAGAGTCATCTGTCCTCTAGTCGGCCACTCAATTATTAGGTTCTCTTCATTTTTATAAACCTGGCAGGATTAAAAGACTGATTTTGGTCACATCTAAAAACAGGCTATGAGATGTGCATTTTCTTTTTATTTAAAGTAATTAAATGCATTCCACCACCACCTCCCTGCTTTTTTTTTTTCTTTTTCAAAGAAACGTATTTTAAGGACTACGCTGTGTTCTTTTTTAAACCAATTTTTATAGGATTTCCTTTTTCATTTAGAATAGTAGCACCATCGTGAATTAATATTCATTGGACAAACAAACACAGGCTTTGTGGAACCAATTAATTGTCACATTTTCTTTACAGTGCTTACGGGCTGTAAGAGGACTAAAATAATCAAAGTTGGAATTGGGGAAAACCAGGGTGTGGGTCTCAGAAAGTTCCTTGGAGATCACATCTCAATTACTTCTTGTCCTCCCTATGGGGAAGGCCTGGTACACATAGGCATTTACCATGTGGTGGGGAATGTATGATTAGACAAGAGAATCTTAATTATCAGGAATTGCGAATACACTGTAAGCAGATCCTTTCCTCTGGACCTAGTAACAGAAAACACACTCCGTGATGACACATGGCAGTGATGACCCTGCAGGTTTGCACATTAATGTGTTAAACCTATTTTTTTAACCTACCTGTATGTCTTGATTAAATGTTACTTTAATTCATTTCAGGGTATGATTAGCTCTCTGAACAAAATTTAATACATATGCAGGACATTCGGACTATAAAAGCAATTCATTCCGAATATTCAGAAACCTGGCTAAAGGGGCAATTTTGTCTTCTGTGTGTTTTCCCTGGCTGGAAGAGGAATGGAGGAAAGTGAAGATATGAATGTGACAGGGAAAGTACACTAATTTCACACACAGAAGAGGAGGCTGTGCAGACATCTCTGACTGGGAGAAATCACAGTAGGTGATCCCAAGATAAAAGCTTTGGTAACAGTTTGGAGTCCAATTCTAACTAAGAAAGGAAGAGAAAACACTCAGGAAAGTCACTAAATTGCTGGCTTAGTGCTCTCAGGGAAAGAGGCATCTTAAGAGTTTATACCTTGTGATCCCAAGTAAGGCCATTTTTACTTTTATTTATTTTTGAGTGTTTCAGTAACAATGACAACTGCACCAGGACACATGGATGAATTATAATGTAAGCTCAGATAAGTCAGTAAAAATCTGTTGAGCATCAAAAGCATGTATGAGACACTACACTGGGGATGGGAGAAAAGGTGAAAATGGTTTCTTCTGCCCTTAATGGGAGCCCACCATCTAGGGAAGAACCAAGGGAGGCATCCATAACTCTAATGGGGAGTGGAGGACCTGGGGCAGGGAGGAGGGTTTCTCCACACAACACTTTATCATTCTACTCACAAAAAGTTCTTACCTCCGTGCAAATGAAAAATGAGCAGAGGCACTGGGGGAGAAATTTCTTGGACTATCTTGAGGGCTATTTCCTGTAGAGAGAAAGAAGAAGAAAAAAAATGACATGAAGATTTAATTCTTGTATCATTAGCTACATCCAGAACGCTCTTCTCTTTAGCAGTAGGCTTCTGTACACTTTTGTAAAATTTTCATCTCCTCAAAAACTGCTTTCGTTTTATTTGGAGGGGAGGAAGGGATTGGCTTGAGTTCCAGCACAACTTTCCAAGGGTGTAATATATGAATAAACAAACCCATGTCACCAACCAGCAGACATCCATATATTGCATAATGTAAGTATTTCAGTCCCACAGAATAATGAATACATACATATGTCTTGGTTCCTGCTCTTCCAGATGTTAACATTTCCACAGTAGGATAGACAGAGAAGATAAGCTTCAATTGGGAGGGTGAGGCTTTCCATTTTAGGAAGGCAGCCTCAGTATTTTTATTTACCGAAACTAAGAATAAAAGTCTGAGTTCTCAATAAATCCTCATTTTTCAAAGCACACATATTAAAGGCAGAAATGTCAGAACAGGGCATAAATACTGGGGAGAACCCCAGCAGTTCAGACCTCAAACGACCCAGCCTAGAGGCCCACAAGTATCTTCTTCAATAGTCCCTCTGCTCCTAGGCAGCTGAGGGGGTGACTGGCCAGGCTGCCTGGAAAGCCACAGCCACCCAGCGGCTGGCAGAAGGTGTCTTCCCCAGGTTCTTACGTGGTGGGTGGAACATGGATGCTTATGTAAGGTGACAGCTCGTCTGGAGGCTTGCTACTTTCCCCATCAGAACATGCAACTTGTTGCTGATCATTGGGCAAGCTTGACAGGCAGCGGGTGAGGGGAGGCCCAAGGCAGGCCAGACCACCCCGCTTCCCTCTGCATGGTTAATTAGGCTGGCAGAATGGCCTGAGGACCGGATGGGACTGTAGCCCGTTTAAACAAGGAGGTTAGGAAAGGCTGCAAACAAATGCTGCATGTTCTTGAAACACAGAAAATAAATCAAGAAGACATGTTTAATCCTTAACAGCAAGCCAGTGTGCCACATTGCTGATTTCACACCGGAAGTGACGATTTGTAATTAGGTGGAAGGAACATAAAATGGCACCTAGCCATAAAGGTAACCAATTTATTACCTGTGTGCAAAAAGAATAGATTAACACATCGAAGGGGATAATTTCAGTGTTACCTTTACTTCTGGACTGGCTGCACCTCTACTGAAATTTTTCAGTTAACTTAAAGTTGCAGATTTTGTAGTGATGGCATCAACAGATGCCATTAAGTTTATGACAGACAGCACAATTAAAGTCATTTAACTGGGAAGCGCTGAAAAGCCCCTTTCTTTATGGATAGAGAATCAAGAAGCATTTTCCCCCCGCTGCAATGAAATTTATCATGCCTTTGCATCTGTTGTTTCTTGGGCCTCTAGAGAAATGGATTCTGCTTTTGCCATCCGGTAATCCAGGACCCTTTCTGTCCTTTATCTACACAGCTAAATTAAATTCTTTGAACTTCTCCCAACAGCCTTCATTCCCCCAGCCCCTCCCCTAGTTAGTTTGCGCATTGCTCTTCATATTCCTTAAAAGGTCTTGATTTCAAGATGGCTAGAAATCTTGTTTCTAAAGGGAAACAGGTCAAATGCCAGAAACCTCTGGGTTGATTTTGTTTTTATTTGGGGAAAAAAAAAATTGGTTTGCTCACACCCCACACAGAACAAACTATCAGTAAATTATGAGAAACAAAATAACTGATTGAAGCCAAGGCATTTTGAGAACAATCCCTACTACTCTAATCCCTGAGAATAAATAATAAGGCCAATAAAACTTGGCACCAAATTCTTAGCCCTGTGTTCTTTGTAAAGAGAACATTATATCTGGAGATTATATGAGATCAACCAGAACAAGTAGAGGGAGCTTATTAAATATTTTGAAGAATCTGAAGGAGGCAAAAACAGGAATTATCTTAAGAACCTTTTCACTTTTAGAGATTTTAACAAGCGGCCCCCCAGGAAACCATGTAACTTCTTACAAGATATGGTGGCCCATCACACTGAGGATGAATGGGCAGAGACAGAGATAGAGAGGTAGGTTAATTTAACTCCACTCTTTAAAAAAACAGGATAAAAAGAAAAAATCAGGGCTACCCTCAACCATTTCTTATCTTGGGTTTTGCCTTCTCATTCTATGTGGCCTTTCCAGGCCCACACACTGAAAACATTCCTCAGCTCCAAGTTATATAGCCATTTGTATTCTCCTACTAATCACAGATCTCTCTTCTTGTTTCTGGGCACACTGAAGAGCTGGTTGAGATAGAAATACACACATCCCACATTATCACAAAGGCCCTTACGTACAGTGGGCTACTGGAGAAAACAAGGGCAGTGTGAACTAGAATACTTGGTAATTCCTTAAGGACAGGAGACTGCAGCTTAATTTGAGGGCAGTTCAGCAAGCTCAGGATAAGAGAAGGAACGGAAGGACTTCAGGAAGGGGACAAAATCAATCCACAGTTAGGCAATGCAGTAGAGAGACAGACTCTACTATCAGGGAATTCAGACTGGTCAAGTCAATGAGTTGTGAACCACATGTTTTGGTACTACCTAATGGGAGGCTGGGAGAAGGCAATGGCAACCCACTCCAGTGTTCTTGCCTGGAGAATCCCATGGATGGAGGAGCCCGGTGGGCGGCCGTCTATGGGGTCGCACAGAGTCAGACACAACTGAAGCGACTTCGCAGCAGCAGCAGCAGCAGTGGAAGGCTTAAGAGAAATCTGAACGCAAGAGAGGCACTCGATATTTTAACCTGGTGTATGTTGAGTGGACAGAGGAGTTGCCAAGAAGAAGGAGCTGTATTAGGGTATGGAAAGCCAACAGAAAGCATGTTCTGGTGACCAAACCAAGTGTAACTGGTGATGGATCAAAACTAAGTGATGAAAAAGATTACAGACTAACTGATACTTCCAAGGTTAGCAGACTGGGAGGGTGACTGCTCCACTAACAGGGACTTTTAGAGAGAACTGGGGCAGTAGTAATAGTAGAGGAAAAGGATAGATGAGTATTCTAGAGCTTTTTGTGTCATTTGTTACAGAAAATTCCTCAGTTTTCCTCAGGGAGAAATTACAAGATGAGTAGACTAGATAGGCACACATCAATCTTTGAGGCCTTTGTTCTTTGAAACAAACATTGATTTGTGTGTTGTGTTTGAGGACTTAGGGACACTGTTCTGTGATACACAACAACACTAATTTAGAACAGATTGAAATATAAAGCACACTTTATACACTCTTCGCTTGGAGATGAGGACCAGACTGCTCTGGACACTTGTAGCACTTTCCCAGGACAGGAAAACAAGGTGGAGTGGAACCAGAGTCCTACACTTGACCTTCACGACGCACAGCACTGCCCTCTGAATTCATCCACCCATCTGCAAAGCAATACCTGTGAGACTCTCAAACGAAAACCAGTGCCAGTTAATTCTCTGCCCATATGTGCAGCACTTGCTTATAACTCAAATCCTGCTGTTCAAAGGGATTTGCTGGCTCTTGGATGTTTGAATGCCAGGACACGTTATAGACCGCTGCTTCTGACCTGGTAAAGGAAGCCTTAGTGGTGGGTGGGCAGGCGCTGGATAGGTAATTAACTCCGTGATTCCCAGGGGGAACCGGCGTGGCGAACACACAGGCAGTACATCAAAACAGTACTTACCTAACAGAGCTACACGGGGTGCCTCATTTTGGAGGCAGTTATTGTTAAGAAAGTGATTTCCAGATTAATTAAATTGTTTGATTGCTTTGTAATTAGGTTGGAGAAGTCCTCCGTCTTCACCGCAGAGAAACAAGCTGCAAATCTTTTTAAAAGGCATATGCTATACCCACTATAGATTATTAATGTGTTTTTAATAGCTGCCTGTTTACAAAATGATAGTTTCTGGTTGCCTTGATTTTCTATCAGGACTGAGGGAATCCAAGAATTAATGATAATTGCCATTTGAAACTCCTGGTGGATCAAAGAGTAAGCCCCCACTTTAATCCTTGTTGTCATTACTTGATGATCGGCTTAAATGAGTTGTGACTTTTCTATACCCTAACAAACAGCACTGTGTTCCTCATCGCTCTGCAGGAGATGCTCAGCAATAAACTGACAGTGTGGAAAAACCTGAAGTCCACACTTCACAGGACCAAACTGAGGACTCCCTTGCAAAATGTAATGGCAGCAGATGAAGGGACAACTGAACAGTTATGCAGGGATCGCAGGCTGAGCGGACTTTGAAGAATAACAGTTCAAATCCACCTGAGAAGCTGATGTCTATGCTATCAGATCCAGCTGATGCAATAGGAGAGTTAAAAATCCTCTCTCACTTAGCCATTTCAGAAACTGGCTACTGTCCAGATAGAATTGTGGGATATTAATTAAACCTGGGCAGCTGTTTAGACTCTAAGTGGACAGAGAAAAACCTTGATTGGCCTTCAGTAGCACTCTCTTAGGGCAAGCAGTTAAGCGTTCACAGCAGGCCAATATAACAGAGTATATAGCCTGTGCACGCTCAGTCACATCCGACTCTTTGCGACCCCATGGACTGTAGCCTGCCAGGGTCCTTTGCCCATGGAATTTTCTAGGTAAGAATACTGGAGTGGGCTGCCTTTTCCTTCTCCAGAGGATCTTCCCAACCCAGGGACTGAACTCATATCTTTTTGCGTCTCCTGCTTTGGCAGGCAGGTTCTTTACCACCTAGACCACCAGGCATGCCTGTACAGCAGGCCAATAAATAGACTTTCATGCCTGGGTTTTCAAGTAAAAAGAGAATTACGGACAATAAATCAAGGCTTTCTTAAAACCTGGCTTCTCTGAACCTCTTTGGTTTTTTTATCCTTGTCACATTGACTCTCCTCACCCAGTACCACTTCTCATTGTCATCTGATTAATTCGACAAATACTTATCAATCCTTTCCTAATAGAGAAGAGTGGTATGATTTGACTTACATATTAGAAAGAGCCCTCATGCTGTTCCATGTCCATTGGGCTCTAAGCAGGCAATGAACAGAAGCAGGGAGATCAGAAAGGAGGCTGACAAGGTAAGAGGTGATGGTGGTTTGGAGAGAACGGAAGTAGAGCTCAGGTATGTTCTGATGGTGGACCCAAAAGGATTTACTTGAAAACTAGACCAAGTGGAATAATGAGGGAAAGGGAGGAAGCAAGGATGACTCCTAGTGAATTCCCTGGCGGTCTAGAGCTTTCACCACCAGTGCCTGGATTTGATCCTTGGTCAGGGGACCTTTAAGATCCTGCAAGCCACAAAGTGAAAAAAAATATATAGATAGATATAGATATAGATATCCTATGTATATATCCTATATCTATATCTATATATGTATAGGTATATAGGATGACTCCTAAATCTTAGGATTAAGCAAGATAGATAGATGGTGACTTGAACTGAGATGGAAAAGACTGAAGGAGGACAGGGTTGGGAATGTGAGGAGAAATTAACAATAACCAAGACATGGAAGCAATCCAAGTGCCTCTCAATAGATGACTGGCTTAAGGACTGTGGTGCATATATACAATGGAATACTACCTGGCCATAAAGAAGAACAAAATACTGCCATCTGTAACAACATGGATGGACCTGGAGGGCATCATGCATAGTGAAGTATGTCAGAGAGAGAAAGACAAGCGCCGTATGAAGTCACTTATAACACACGGAATCTAAAAAGTAATACAAATGAATTTACATAAGAAATGAAACTGACTCACAGATCTAGAAAACAAACTTATGGTTACCAAAGAGGAGAGGAAAGGAAGGAGGGACTAATTTGGGGTATGGGATTATTAGATACAAACTAGGTACTATCTGTAAAATAGATAAGCAATAAAGGATTTACTGTATAACACAAAGAAGTATACCTAGTACCTTGTGATAACCTAAAATGGAAATAATCTGTAAAAACAAGTAACCAAACAAACAAAAAACAAATCACTACGCTGTATACCTGAAACACAATCTTATAAATCAATTATACTTAGTTTAAAAAATGCAAAATAAAACCCTTGAAAATTTGAGTGGATTTATGCTCTTTTATTTATGGAGGCACCACTTCAAATCATTTTAAATATATTAAAATGTACTTTCCAGGGGGCGCCCGTGGTAAAGAATCCACCTGCCAATGCAGGAGATGCAAGAGATCCAGGTTCATCTCTGGGGTCGGGAAGGTCTCCTAGAGAAGGAGATTGCATACCACGCCAGTATTCTTGCCTGAAATATTCCATGGGTAGAGGAGCCTGGTGGGTTACAGGCCATGGGGCCACAGAGTCGGACACAACTGAGCAACTGAATGCACACACCCAAAATGTACTTGTGTTCCCTACTGTATGCAATTAACAATGTTACACTTCTTGTACATAGCATTTATACTACTCAGTTAAACATAAAAATTCTATTACAGTTTTTTTATTGTACCTGAGAGCAAATAGTATTTTTCCAGCTCACATTATTTAGTGCCTAACAGATTTGATAGCTTTGGTCTGTTTAATATGGCCAAACTAGACAACAGTGCTGGTCAAAGGTTTGCAGAGAAAGATAATTTTACAGGCTAACCACTTAAGTCTGAATATTGATCATTTTAATCATTCTATGTCCTGTCACCATAGGTAAAATGGAATGGAATAATGATGTGTTCTATATTTCATTTCTCGCCACTTCTCACTAACTTATTCTAAATGCTGGTGAAGGATAAACTCTGGTTATACATATGTATAGATACACAAAAAGCATATTTTGAATTTTCAGTGCCTAACGTAGTCTGTTATACAGTACATGAGAATTGTACTGAATTTTTTCTAATTCAACAAATATGTATTAAGTTCTTATTATATACAGAGCTTTGAGCTACCTGCTGAACAAATTAAACAGGTAAACAAGACCCAAAGTACTAGAAATCTCCTGATAGAAGATCTGTACAACACCAATTTTAGACACATCTTGTGAAATCAATTCTGGATCTCAAATGTATCAAAATTACTCACTAAAAACCAACTTTCAATGATGATACCACATGGAGGATGTAGCATGTCACAACAGGTACTTAACAAATGGACATGCCCTGCTTTTTAAGGAAGGACTGATGAGTTGATAGGGTGAAAAACATGTAGGGAGTGAGAGAGAGACCCAAAAACAGGTCAATTTCTATGTCATAATGACTCTCACAGATGCCTGCTGTCTCCATTTCATGAAGCCATTCCTCTGAAATTTGTGTAGTGTATTTGAAATGCCGTGGCATTGACACAAATCCCTCGGAGATGTGTTATAATGGGTTTTCAAGAATGTTTTAGCTTTTCATTGACCCTTCCTTATTACTCTGAATTGATGTCACATCTCAAGGTGATCTCGAGTAAAGACTAGTGAATGTCAAGAGTGATGAAGAAAGTTGATTTTTAGTTGTATGTTTTCCTGCCATCTACAGTAATTCATCTTCCCAGCAATAGAGAAGAGATTACTTTTAGCCTTTGTATAAAGTTACTGAGGAGTGTCTGTAAGGTCAAGAAAGGGGAGATAAGAACATAGCTACCATAACACATACTCCTAAGTTTCATTCAGCTTTATGAAATGTGATGTAGCCTCTCAATTTTAGATAATTAATTAGTCTCTGAATGTAGATAAAAGACCAAGTCAAAGAATGTAACCTAAGGTGTGCATATTTTTTTCTATCTTAGATGAAGGGATTTTAATTCTTTAACATAATTAGATGCAAAGAATTTGCATTTTTACCTAGAAAAAGGGTGGATGATACCAAGAAATTGGTTCCTCTCAGATTGTTTCCTTCAATTGCTGAATAATTTCTAGTCAAAGAGGAAGTATTTAGATGAAATGCTGCATGTCCTTATAACTTGCTAAATGTAATCTAGATGTATTCTCTATTATGAATCTCCTCCTTTCAACTCCCCTTAAAAATATAAATACTAAATTTAAGGTGGTTTAATTTAACAAACGGAAAATGTACTTTTGGCTTCTGATTAAAAGGCATTCCATCTGAAGGAAACAAAACACGTGTTATGTATTTTTTAAATAGTTACTTAATTATGTTCCGTTTCTAACTCCAGAAATATCTCAAGATTTAAAAGAATCTAATACATTCTATTCTACTGTTTCATAATAAAATAATATGTAATGCACCAAGTATCTAATAAATAAAAATTCTGGCTTTCAGATTCCATAAACCATACTATACAAGATCCTGGAAATACCCTGGCCCTGAGACTCTCCTCTAGTATCTTTTTTTCCCCCTCACTTTCCACTTCCATGCCCTTGGATCAATAAATAGTTCTCAAGCTCAGATGCACAGGAGAATTACTTGGGAGGGTTTAAAAATGCTGATACCCAGGCCCTAGTCTACCCTTTTTAAATGAAGTGACTCTAGTAAGCTGCGAGAGCTGAGAACTTTAGAATTTCCATGTATTCTGGTAAATCAAGCTCAAGACTTCACTAGCCATTTAGAGCCCTCAAGTCTTGAAGTTTTTACACTGCCCGCTTTCTATAACTTAACTTCCCTGCCTCTTATTTCAGCTATACTAATTCATGTCCCTTTTATATATTCACTTCACTCTGACCTCCAAGTAGTCTCAAAACTGGACTAAGGCTGGAAATTTCTTCCCCATCAGCTAAACAAACAGCATCCCACCATGTCAACACTCTAGAAGTCCCACCTGTCCACAGGTGTCACAGGTCAATCAAGTAAGTTATTACGCTTCTTCTACTGGCATCCTATTGCTACTCTCTCTAAACTCAAAAATTATTTCCACAATTTCTCCTCTCTTCTAAAAGAGGAACACCCCCACCCCAAGCTAAGCTGTGTATCACTCCTCTGTTCCTGGGTTAAGGTTAAAAGCCTCTGTATAAGGAAATCGTAGGGAAGAATACACTCATTAACCACAACTGTGTTTATATTTTTACTATCAACTCTAATCATTTGACTGCTTAAAGCTGAAATGCCAGCTATCTTTATAATTCCTATCTAATGGTATATGAAGAAGATATTAGCCTTAAAACTATACATCTCATTCTGTCATTTTTTAACAAGCAGAATGCCTAATATTTGGCCTAGGTAAAGGCTATGGTTTTTCCAATGGTCATGTATGGATGTGAGAGCTGGACTGTGAAGAAAGCTGAGCGCCAAAGAATTGATGCTTTTGAACTGTGGTGTTGGACAAGACTCTTGAGAGTCTCTTGGACTGCAAGGAGATCCAACCAATTCATCCTAAAGGAGATCAGTCCTGGGTGTTCATTGGAAGGACTGATGCTGAAGCTGAAACTCCAATACTTTGGCCACCTCATGTGAAGAGTTGACTCATTGGAAAAGACCCTGATGCTGGGAGGGATTGGAGGCAGGAGGAGAAGGGGACAACAGAGGATGAGATGGCTGGATGGCATCACCGACTTGATGGACATGAGTTTGAGTGAACTCCGGGAGTGGGTGATGGACAGGAAGGCCTGGCATGCTGTGATTCATGGGGTCGCAAAGAGTCAGACACGACTGAGCAA
Source organism: Bos indicus (assembly GCF_029378745.1). Classification (NCBI taxonomy): domain Eukaryota; kingdom Metazoa; phylum Chordata; class Mammalia; order Artiodactyla; family Bovidae; genus Bos; species Bos indicus. The sequence continues at coordinate 12,428,316 of NC_091779.1, forward strand.
CTGAACTGAACTGAACATTAGAACATGTAATATTATTAGAAAGGCTAAAACCAAGGCATGTGGCAGAGGGGACTCAATTGAACCAGTGATTATCAGAAGCAAAACTAAAATCATTCTAATTATTCTAATCATTCCTTCTTGCAGAAAACATGATTCACCCTTATCCATAATAGGGATGTGTCCTTTCAGGGCCTTACTCTATTTACGATCTATACATGTGTCCATATTTTTAGCATACAATCCCAAGTAACTGATGGATGCAGTGAGGGGCACTTGTTTGCAACTCTGAGATTATGAATACACAGATATCAACCTTCAGTAAACCACTACCTTAAGGAGTCACAGCTATTAATTCTAACGTGTTGAACCTTTCAGGCATACTGGGGTGTGTTGAGGCAGGTGAAAAAGTTGTGATTATTCTTTTAAAAAGCACAACAGAGTCTTTAAGGTCCTCTGAATTAAAAATTAGGTACATACTTTGGTATAATGAATCATTTAACAAATACTTATCTTATTAAATGTAAGAGCTGATACAATAAAACTACTAGAAAGAAACAGAAAAAAACTCCTTAACATTGGTTTTGGTGACAATTTTTTAAAAAAAATTTTATTGGCGTATAGTTGATTTACAATGATGTGTTAGCTTCAGGTATAAGTAAATCAGTTACCCATATATATAAATCCACTCTTTAAAATTCTTTTCCCATATGGGCCATTACAGAGTACTGAGTAGACTTCCCCGTGGTATGCAGTAGGTCTTTATTAGTTATCTGTTTTATAAATAATAGTGTGGATGTGTTAATCCTAATCTTCCAATTTATCCCTCCTTCCTATTTTCATCCTGGTAACCATAAGTTTAACCGTAAGGGCTTTCCTGGTGGCTCAGATGATAAAGCATCTGCCTACAATGCAGAAGACCCGGGTTCAATTCCTGGGTCGGGAAGATCCTCTGGAGAAGGAAAGGGCAACCCACTCCAGTATTCTTGCCTGGAAAATCCCATGGATGGAGGAGCGTAGTAGGCTACAGTCCATGGGGTCGCAAAGAGTCGGACACGACTGAGCAACTTCACTTTCATTTTCAACCCTAAGTTTGTTTTCTATATCTGTAACTATTTTTCTTGTATAGATAAGTTTATTTGTACCCCTTTTAAAGATTCTGCATATAAGTGATAACATATGATATTTTTCTCTGACTTATTTCACTCAGTATGACAATCTTTGCTGCTGCTAAGTCATTTCAGTCGTGTCTGACTCTGTGCAACCCCATAGACAACAGCCCACCAGGCTCCCCCGTCCCTGGGATTCTCCAGGTAAGAACACTGGAGTGGGTTGCCATTTCCTTCTCCAATGCATGAAAGTGACAAGTGAAAGTGAAGTCGCTCAATCGTGTCCCACTCTTAGGGACCCCATGGACTGCAGCCTACCAGGCTCCTCCATCCATGGGATTTTCCAGGCAAGAGTACTGGAGTAGAGTGCCATTGTGTTCTCCACATTGCTGCAAATGACATTATTTCATTCTTTTATGGCTGAGCAGTGTTCCATTGTATACACAAACCATATCTTCTTTATCCATTTCTGTACTGATGGACATTTAGGTTGCTTCTATGTCCTGGCTATAGCAAGAAAACAGTGCTGCAATGAACCCTGGGGTGCATGTATCTTTTCTAATTATGATTTTCTCCAGATATACATCCAGGATTGGGATTGCTAGATCATGTGATAGCTCTATTTTTCATTTGTTAAAGAACCTCCATACTGTTCTCTATAATAGCTGTACCAATTTATAGTCCCTCTAACAGCAGAGGACCATTCCCTTTTCTCCACACCCTCTCCAGTATCTATTAGTTATAGATGTTTTTACATTCTGACTGGTGTGAGGTGATACCTCATTATAGTTCTGATTTGCATTCCTCTAACAATTAGTGATGCTGAACATCTTTTCCTGTGCATTTTATTGGCAATAATTCTTTGGCTATGACAGCAAAAGAGCGAGCAACAAAAGCACGAATAAACAAATGAGACTATATCCAACCAAAAAGCTTCACAACAAAAGAAACAATCAGCAAAAGCAAAAGCAAACTTACTGAATGAGCTCAAACATGTGCAAATTATGTCTCTGATAAGGGGATAATATTAAAAAGTAATACAATTCAATAGCAAACCACCAATCTGATTAAAAAAGGGGAAATAACTTGAATAGATATCTTCCCAAAGAAGACAGACAAATGGCCAACAGGCACATGAAAAGGTGCTCACCATCACTAAGCATCAGGGAAATGCAGACCAAGACCACAGAGAGATTTCATATCACGACTGTCAGAAAGGTTATTATCAAAAAGACGAGGGATAACAAGCGTTGGCGACGATGTGGAGAAAAGAGAATCTTGATTCATCGTTGGTGAGAATGTAAACTGGTACAGCTACTGTGGAAAACACCGTGGAGACACCTCAAAAAATTAACCACAGAAATGCCATATGTTCCAGCAATTCCGCTTCTGGGTGTTAGCCTGAAGAAAATGACATCACCATCTCAAAAAGGCATCTGTACTTCCATGTTCATGCAGCATTATTTACAGTAACCAAGACACAGTTGGTGATGGACAGGGAAGGAAGCCTGGTGTACTGCAGTCCACGCGGATGCAGAGTTGGACACGACTGAGTTGAACTGAAGACACATTAACAACCTAAGTGTCCCCTGATGGATGAATGGACACACTCACACACAATGGGATGTTATCTGGTCATAAAAAAAGATATTCTGCCTACAACATGGGCTGGACCTTGACAACATTAGAGTAATCAAAACAAGACCGAGAAAGACAAATATTGTATATTCTTTCTTATATGTGGAGTCTAAAAAACTCAGAAATACAGAGTAGAAATTTGCTTTCCAGTTGCTAGGGGTGGAGGAAATGGGGAGATGTTTAAAAGATACAAATTTCTAGTTATAAGGTAAATAAGTTTGGGGATTTAATGTACAGTATGGTGACTATAATTAACAATACTGTATTATATATTTAAAAGTTGTTAAGAGAGTAAAGCTTTAAGGTTATCACCATACAAACAAAAATTGTAATTATGTAACGGGATATAGGAGTTAACTAACCTAATTGTGGTAATAATTTCACAATACATACACGTATCAAATCATCATGTTATATACCTTAAACTTGCATATGTTATATGTCATCAATATCTCAATAAAGCTTGAGAGAGGAAAAGAGTCAGTATCTGCTGGATACCTTTCTAGATCTAGTAAGTAATTGATACTGGGAGACTCCTTCAAGTGATGTTGGCAGAGATGCTGGATGAAATGGAACACTGGTATTCTGGAGACTGTTTAAGCTAGAGTTCTGTATCCTGAGAATACTCAAAGGGTCAAAAATGGACAATCACTTTGGGTTTCAGGTCAGCGTGAATGTAACACAGACCAGCACTAAGCAGTTGGACAGGAAAGTACGGCCATATTTTCCTCCTTTTTGGCTACAGTGTGGTAGACCCCTAGTAGCCTTTGGAGGAAGTTAGATGAATCACACCATCCCTGACAATGCTCTCACCCACCAGGCAGGAAGGAAAGACCCAACAGAACATGACGGATACTGCACTTGTGGTGATATGTCCCCAGTGTACATAAAACGAGGAAGCCACACATTCAGAAGAGAGAAGAATGCATGGCTGCACAGGGGCAACCTTTCATCTGCCTCAAAGGACAACTGCAGGAGAAAGGAAGTGGTCCTTAAAGCAGAGGAAACTGAGGAAAGGGACAGAGTCTCAAAAGCAGATAGCACATTATTACACGTCTTCATTTTATTATAAAAACAATTATATGCATTGGAAAAACGTTCAAAGAGTTAAAGGTGGTATTACAAAAAATAAAGGTGGTATAGAAAACAGTTAAAGGTGGTATGTGAAATTCTTTTCCAGACTCTGATTCTCATGTTGCTTCAATCAAACACTTTATGGGCCAGATGCTGCAACAAGCTATGGCTCCATGTCGTCTCCCCAGCTCCAGTTCCACTCTTCAGATGCATGGATTCACCCAGAAATACATATAGATATACAAGTATATACAATGTATATTTTTAAAAATTTCCCAAATAATGCTGTGCCGTATATACGATTTCCCTTGAGCAAGCAACACGGATTTGAAATGTGCAGGTTCACTTATATGTGGATTTTTTTCTATAGTAAATACTCTTTACCACCACACGTGTTCAGCAGTTGGTTGATTCTGGATATGGATCACAAATACAGAGAAACTGCCAATCAGAAGAACCTCAGATATAGAGGGCCAATTCTAAGTTATACTCGGATGTTCAGCTGCACAGAGGGTGGGCATCTCTGTTTTGTTGTTCAAGGGTCAACTGTTTATATATAGATATATATGTTCTAAGCCCAGCTGGTAAAGAATCCACTGCAATGCAGGAGATCCCTTTTCGATTCCTGGGTCAGGAAGATCTCCTAGAGAAGGGTTAGGCTATGCACTCCAGTATTCTTGAGCTTCTTTGCTGGCTCAAATGGTAAATAATACAGGAGACCTGGGTTCGAACCCTGGGTTGGGAAGATCCCCTGGAGGAGGGTGTGGCAACCTGCTCCAGTATTCTTGCCTGGAGAATCCCATGGACAGAGGAGCCTGGGGGGCTACAGTCCATGGGGTCACAAAGAGTCAGACACGACTAAGCACAGCACAGCACAGCACATTCTATAATTGATGTTTTTTGTTAATAATCTAGCTACAACTTTCTATATCAGTTCATCTAAATCTGTCATCTCTAGTATCAAATAAAATTTCAATATGTCATATACCATAATTTACTCAGTCTTAAATGGCAACCCACTCCAGTACTCTTCCTTGGAAAATCCCATGGAGGGAGGAGCCAATGGGCTACAGTCCATGGGGTCACAAAGAGTCAGACACGACTGAGCAACTTCACTCACTCACTCACTATTAACAGATATTCAGAGTCGGACATGACTGAAGTGACTTAGCAGCAGCAGCAGACTGATTTCAGTGTTTTGATTATTCAGTGAATACCTTCTGTATATTCAGGTGATTATACCCAGGATCTAAACTCCTAAAAGCAGGACTACACTGGCCCCCAAAGTCAGTTCACTTTTTACTTTGGTGCATAGAGCTAAACTGCTCTCCAAAGACACTGCCCTAATTTACACTCTCACTAGTGGCATTGGGAACACCATCTCCCCTCAATCTTGTCAACACTGCATTTTTTTCAGATTTTGGTGGTATCATCTTGTTTTGATATGAATTTGTTTAGGATAAGTGAAACTGAACATTTTCTAAAATCTTACATGACCATTTGTTCTTTTTTGTCCAAATTACCTGCTTCATACTTGACTACTCTGAGTTATCATGCTAGTCTTTTTCTGCAATTAATTTGTAGTTTTTGTACACTGAGGAAATTCTTTGAACACACTAAAGACATTTCTTCCATTTGTGCTTATCTTTTAATATTGTTAATATGAACTCTTCTGCAGAGAAAATTTTATTTAATCAGATTTAACAATCATTTTCCTTTATGGCTTATAAGGTTTTGTACCTTATTCAGAAAGGTCTTCCCACCCTCCCAAATTATTTCCTAAGTGCAACCATATTTTCTTTTCGTTCTTAATTTTTTTGATACCCTCTGTATTTTATGGGATCTTAGTTCACCCACTAGCAAGCAAACCCATGACTCCTGTAGTGAAAGCATGAAGTCCTAACCTATGGACAACCAAGGAATTCCCTATGGTTGTTCTTTAATTTTTTTTTTTTCCTGTATCTACATGGGATTTATTTAAGGAGTAAGCTATAGCAATCCAGGTAACTTCTTTTCCGAATAGTTACTCAACTGATTCAAAACTACTGACTTTAATAACCTACATTTTTCCCAATGCTTTAAGTAAGGTATATTTAAGGTATGCCAAGTAACATGATGCCATCAAGGGGGTGACTGTAGGAAGTTAGGACAGGGCAGTAAATGATGAGGAGCTTAGAAAATGCATCAATATCAAACTAGAGAAATATGAAGGCCAGCTGGAAAAATCTTTCAGTGCAATATTTCAGGTGATTCTTGACCTGGACAGGACGATGGGCGTCTCTGCTTTTATTAAGTACTCCAGGTGATACTTAGGCACACTAGAGTTTCAGCATGGCTTTAGAACATTCATTCTTAATATTGGTTTTACATTCAAATAGCCTAGGGAACTTAAAAAAAAAAAATCCAATGACCAAGTCACACTTCAGTCCAATTAAATCAGAATGGGGATTGAGGTGAGGGAAGCATCAGTCATTTTTAAAGCTTCCCAGGCGATTCCACTGTGCACTCAAGTTGGAGAAGCATTGCTTTAGATTCAGCTAAAGAAAGTGAATTGTATAGATTAAGCTGTTCTCTAACCTTTCGACGTATCTAATTCCCCTGGGGAGCCCTTAAAAAGATACATACTGATGCCAGGTCAGACAGATGAAGTTTCTGATTTAATTGGTCTGGGACCTGGGTATTTCTCTTTTTTTTAAGCTCCACAGGTTATTAAAATATGCAGCAAGGCTTTAGGACCAGCAATGCAGTCATTCTCAAACTGAAGAGTGCATCAGAATTACGTTGAGGATTTACTGGACCACAGATTACTGGGCACTATCCCCATGGTTACTCAGTGAGGATGGGTGGGAGCCTGAGAGTTTGTATTTCTAACTAGTCTTCTGGTGCCGCTGATCTGCTGATCTGCAGATCACCTGTGGCTCATATGGTAAAAAACCCATCTGCAGTGCAGAGACTTGAGTTCGATCCCTGGATCGGGAAGATCCTCTCGAGGAGCGAATGGCTACCCACTCCAGTATTCTTGCCTGGAGAATCCCCATGGACAGAGGAGCCTGGCAGACTACAGTCCATGGGGTTGCAAAGAGTGAGACATGACTGAGCGGCTAATATTTTTTTAAATTTCACACTCGTGTGTGTCATGACAAACCATGGGATGTTTTTCTTTAGTTAAAAGACATAATTAAGTTCAAGTCTTAAAAAATAACAGCTTCAATTAGAAGAGAGATTTGAGAGGCAATACGAGCCTGCAAAAGATGGAGCCCAGTTCTCATTTCACCACAAAAGCCCTGAGCAACTGGGTGGGGAATGAAGCCAGGTTTAAAACATATTTCAGGGAAAACTCAGCAGGGAGGGTTTAACAAAAGATGATGTTGAAGCTGCTAGCTTGGGTGGATCACATGGATGATGTTGCCAATTATCTGAGAATAAACAGAACTGGTGATAAGAAACTTGGTATTGAATAACAGTTGGATTTAAGGTGCTGGTGGGACATATTCATAAGGAGAAAGTACTAGTAAGTACAAACAGGCATCTGTGCTCAGAGGAAAGGCCGAGATAAAAACTGCAGGAAAACTCATCACACATATGAATCAAAAGACAGTGGGCAAGAAGTGACTGTCACAAGTAGAAGGGTGTCAAAGGATGCCACCCAAGGGATCCTAAGAGTTTTTTAAATGAATGAAAAAACTAAAAGGAGCCAACAGAAAGACAGAAATATAGAAGGAAGCATCATAGGAATCAAGGGAAGGGAAATAGTCAAGAGTTAGAAAGTGCTTCCTAATATCAAAACCTGCAAGGGTGCTCACACTGAGTAATATTATTTTACAAAGATACCATTGCATTTGACCAGTAGGAGGTCATGATTTTAGCAGAGCCGTAGGACAGGAGTGGTGTCGGGCCTGGGTAATCCTCAGTGAATCTTGGTCAATATCGGACCTGAACTAGTTTTCCAAGGGTACTGGAGTAGGAATATTTGGCTTTGTTTTACTGTGACATTAAACGAATATAACATCTACATTTGGTTATTAATTTAATCAAGTTATAATTTTTAAAACACTTCAAATGTTGTAATGGCTCATAATTTCACAGAATGATTTAAAACCTAATATTAAAAATGTGCTATCAGGCAGAAAATCAAATTAGGGGTTGGCTTTCACATTTTCTGATAGGAAGCTATAGCAAACCAAAATGTTTCCTCTACAGGCCAGAATACCTAATTGGTGAACCTTAGCACAGGACCATTTTACTCAGGGTATCTTTAATTAACCACAGCTCTTTTACTAGAAAATATATGAAAAAGTTCTGTTAAATAGTTTTGCAATGTCTTCCAACAGCAATTAACTCAGACCAAAGGAAACAAGAAAGAAAAGACATTTTTATTCAGCAATGTATGTCTTAAAAAACCAGTCCACTCTTCACCCAGATCAAACACTACCCTCCAGCAGTAGCAAGCTTTTCTAGGCGCTGTTAGGGTAGAAAACAGGAGCATATAGCAGCATATGCCCATCACCACCGTGGGGCTGATTAAGGATAAATTAGACTGAGGGGATAACTTCAGTAGTGCTACTGATACTGGGAAATGCTAGACATAAAACTGTTTAACTGCTTTAAACTGGAGGCAGATGGTGAGGGTGGAAGCAATATGCACACAGGACCTTGCCGGTGGAACATTTAAAATCCATAGAAAAGGAACCGCTCATTTTTAAAATAAATTACAAAAATCCAGTTCTAAAGCTAACACACACTCATTGCTGAGGACTTGAAAATACCTAAGATACAAGCATGAAATAAGTAATTCTAAAAATGTAATGTGGGGGTTTTTTTGGCCTATTTTTTGATAGTGTGTACATGTATACACATACATATTTTAAAATAGGATTATAAACCACATTCAGCTTTTGTAGCCTGCTCTTTGTAATTAGGTTGTGATTAAAATTTTCCTATGCCATTAAATATTTTTTTAGATATGATGATTTTTTAATGACTGCAAACCATTCATTATACAGATGGACTACAAATTAAGCATCACTCTTCTTACTATTTAACGTTTAAGCTGTTTCTGTTTTTGTGATATTATAAATAATGCTGCAATTAACATCCTGAAATATGGATTTCTGAGCATTTTTCTGAGGATTTCCTTAAATTATATTTCATGAAGAGCAAATGATAGTTCAAGTGATATGAACTATTTTTAGGGTTCTTGACATAAAATATCACTCTGCTTTCTAAAAAGACTATACATTCATATCAGTGTATTGAGAATATCCATTTCACTATACCATCACCAGAAAATTATTACCACATATGCTTTTTAATATTTGCAAATCAGGGGAAAACTGGCATTTCGTTATCTTGATTTGCATTCATTTGATTAGTGAATGAACTTTGAATTTGTTTACTTGTCATTTCCATTTCTTCCTTTGCGAGCTGTCTGTCCCTGTATTTTGCCTATTTATTTGGAGGGATATTAGAATTTTTTCTTAAATTATTTAGATGAGCTCTTTACTAAACTTCTGCCCATTATATTTGTTGCAGGTATTTTCTGTTACTAGTTAGTGTTTTCGTTTTGTTTATGGTATCTAACTTACAGAACTTTAAATTCAATATATTCATATTATCAATCTTTTCCTTAGCAATTTCTTCTACATTTTTATGCTCAGAAATTATTTCCCCATTCTAAATATATTAAATATTCAACTGCATATTAATTTTACTTTTTAGGATGTAATGCTTGACCGATAACTTAAGATACATACATACAGACCATTTTAGCATATAGTATGGGGGAAGCTCACCTCACATATTTTCATACAGATAGCCAATTTCAAACCATTTGCCAATCGAGCTTTCTCTTTCTCAGCGGTGTGTGATGTTTCCCTCATCATTCTATCTTCAAGCTCTGTCAACTTTTATTTCACGTGTGAACGGCTGCTCGCACTGTTATTACTATCATGTGTACTAGTCTCAGGTAGTCAGGTCTGACTCACTGAATTTACTTGGCCAACCGTATTGGCCAAGTACTTCCAAATGTACTCTAGAATCATCATGCCAAGCACCACAGTGAGCATTTGTCATGTTTATGGTCACCCAGTATCTTCTGAACAGCCTCCTTACATAAGAAGAATTCCCTATATCATGATACCTGTCTCCCCAAAGTTGCTGCCACAACCCACTTTTCCAGCTTTCCTTGTATCTAGAGCACAAGTGAAGTCTAAACTCAACTTCAGCTCAAAGGAAGGTAGTATGAGTGCAGAGGTGCTGGAGGAATCAGTTTTGGTGGCAAAGTTGTCCCTCTTTGGGGGCGACAGTGTCAGAGCTTCTGGAATCCAGAGATCAGGGGCAGCAGCAGCCACGACCAGTGCTGAGCACCAGGATACGGCTGGGGACTCAGCCTTCAGGCCACGTGGCCTTCAGTGCTCACTCTCTGGCCCTGCTGACAATTCTGTGAGCTACATAATACACCTTAAAATATCCCTCTGCATAAACTAGATAAGAGTGCGTGTGGTGCTTGCAACAAAGGCAACAGTTGCACACACACACACATACACACACATGAAGATTTTGATGGGAACTGTCTAAGAACTGTAATATAATTTGGGGAAATAATTTTTAGCCTTTTCTCCAACAAATATGACATGTCTTTTCATTATGCAAAAATAGTTCACATTTCAAATAAAGTTTTGTTGTTTCTTCATAGAAATCTCTTTCAAATCTCCTTCTAGTTATTCAAAGGTAGGGTATTTTATGACTTTTTTGTGGGGAATAGGGAGTATGAGGAATGAGAGTGGAATGCTATCATGAATTGATGCCTTTCTTTGACTATCCTTTCTAACTGGTTACAATTGGCAATATACAGTAAGATTAATTTCTGTATATTCATCGTGTATATAATCTATTTAATGAGTTCTTTTGTTAATTTTAACACATACCTTATCCTGTTGGATAGTCTAGGTTATTTATATCATCTGAATTTAACAAATTTTACCGTCTTTGAATTACAGATTTTGTTTCAGTTTTATGTTTTTGCTTGTCTGCAAAGAACCTCTAGGATAAAGTTAAATATTAATGGGGAGAGATTTTCACAGAATGCCTCTAGTATTTTCTAAAGTAAGACTAAGTTAGGTATGTCTTACTACATTACAGAATTCTTTGTTCATTCTCATTCTCAAAAGAATTTTTAGCTGAAATGGATGTTTAATTTTATAGTGTTCTTTCACCATCTATTCTGATGAACTGCTGACCCACTATTATGATGTATTAGTTATGTTCATACTATTAAAACAATCAGCATTCTTGGGATAAACCTCAGGAGTTTACAGTAAATGATTCTTACAGTGTTCTATTAAATTTTAACATTCACATTTCAAAAATGAATTGGGTTGGTGGTTTTCTTATTTTGTGCTGTATGAGTATTTTCTTAATGTACCAGGAAATCATTGTTTTTCATGCTATTAAAGATAGTTATCTTTAAGCGTTTAAGACAAATACCTGAATGCATATTTTACTGATTAATAAATTCAAAAGGGATGCAGTATAACTCTTGTTTCCTACCCTACTTTTCAAAATCAATCAAGGAGCTCAGCGTATATATACTTTCGCCACACCTTCATCTCTCGTTTTAGTTGATATTAGTTCCACTCTATATTGCTATTGGTGAGTCATTATTTATACTACTATGCTTTTAAAAAACCTTTTCAAACTTTTATTTTGCTATTAATACTCACCATTGTACACTTTTACTCCATCCTTCCAATTCTTTAGTTCTTCATTTTAAATTAACTCTCAGTCATTTCCTACTCATCTTTAAGTGAGGTTCTCAGTAAAGATATGGAAAGTATATTTCATGAGACCTCAAACATATGACAATGCATGAATACAAATATGTTTATATACACAAATATATGTGTATAATATCTTAGCAAATAGAAGTCTTTGACTACAACACCATTACAAACCAATTTGTGGAAAGTCGGAGGCCAGTATCAATTTTATTTCTTTGTAAGCAATTAGTCTCCCCCCCCACCCCCCCACCCCTCCCCCGTTCAGATATTTTCCCTTCATTACTCAAAAGTTTCAAAAATTTAAATCTTGGGACTATATTTAGGGCACAGTTTTATTTCTCTGTTTCTTTTTGTTGTTGTTTTCACTCAACTTTTCTTCCAAGTTGGAAGGTCTTCCATAATAGTATCTTTCATGATTGCTTCTGTGCCATTTTATCCGGTCTCCCACCAAGAGGAGATACTGCTATAAATTAATTAATGAATCCCCAACTTATCTGGCATGGATGTTAATACCATAAAGTATAGTTTCTTAAATCTAACACAGAAAACAGGGAAAGACAAATCATGATATCATTCATATATAGAATCTAAGTTTTAAAAAAGATATAAATCAACTTATTTACAAAACAGAAATATGCAGATATTGAACAACTTATGTTTACCAAAAGGAAAACACGGGTGGGGGAGGGATAAATCAGGAGCTTGGGATGAACACACACTACTATATATAAGATCAACAACCGTATGGCACAGGAAACTCTACTCAATATTCTGTGATAACCTGTATGCGTTAAAGATTCTGAAAAAGAATGAATACAGGTATAACTGAGTCACTTTGCTGTACACCTGAAACTACCACAAAATTTTAAATCAACTATACTCCAATAAAGTTTTTTTTTTTTTTTTAGTTAAAAAAAAGAAAAAATTCTGACACAGAAATATGAGGCTGTTGGGGCAAAGTAGGCAGTAGATGTCTCTGGTCAGCTCAGAAAGCAGCTTTCGTATTGTGGGAAGTGTCTGCCAGATACTGTGGTTGTTGGCCCAGGAATGAAGACTCTGCTGTAGGGCTAAGTAGTGTAGGAGGCTGAAATTCACCTTTGCTTCTGCCTATTGAGTTATCATACTGTTCCTGAGATCTAGCCATGAACTATTTTTGAATCATGTTGTGTTTTCCCAAAAGATGTGACCAATCATTGATATATTCTTAATCTCCAGTATTACTGCAGTTTCACAAATTGGGATTGGTGGGCTGTTATAAACAGTTCAATGAAAAGCATGAATAACCACCAAACACCAAACGGGTTGACCTGTATGTCAACCATTCACTCTGAGGTACGTTAAAGTCAGTGACTAAAATCAGGTTTTGTAACTTCTATTTTGCTAGTTCAAATAATAACTTATATCTTGCTATTTCAGGAAACAGAATGGTAAGTAGAAGCAGGCTAGACAGGACATATTCACAACAGAAGTGGTTAAAACCTCACATTACCAGAAGAAATAAGTATCCATCATTTGTATCAACAGTAAGAATAGGAGGGATGAAATAAAAAGTTTCACAGAACTACTGACAAAGCAGACTGCTTCTGGTTATGTGAAATTCACCGTCAGGAGAGGTGTGTACATTTCTCGATGTTAAAAGTATGCTTGGGTCTCCAGAGGAGAGAGAAGAATTTACATTGGTCTTTTTCTTTTGAAATCAAAACTGTCAAATGAAATGACTAGTGATAAGCTTAAAACACATTTCCTGAATCCCACTGAAATAATGGCACAAAAGATAAGAAATGTGAACTATGTCACATATTTTTTTTTTTCAATTTCAAGAATGCTAGAATTATGTCCATTCCTGAGCCAAGTTACTGATTCCACAAGGAAGCAGGCTATTATTTTTTTTTTAACCAATTAAGGGACTGGCTTCATTTCCTTCTTTTGGCCTATCTAATATGATTTGCATCTCTTAACACTGAAGTGGGGCATGTTCTTTGCCTGAAGATCTCATACACACACACATTCACTCACTCACACTTCCCTCCCACCCCCTCACTCCCCACCTCTCCCTCTCTCAAAACCTTCAAAACGAAATTCATTCCTTTAATGACTGGTTGGTCACTCCGGTAACTATTGTAGAGTTCCAGAATATTCCCACATGTGCAAAAGGAGGTTTTCAAGCCTAAAAGCTCCAGTTTATAGACCTATTTACCACTAACTGAGATGTAACACTATACCAATTAATCAAGGGAAAAGCCTTCAAGGTGGCCTGGGATGCCTAGGCAACAGGCAACCAGTTTTCCCATCAAAAGTCCAAATGGAGCATCCATTCTCAGATGATGATGAAAAAAAGTGACCATATCTAGAAAACGCTTGTGGGGCGTTCAGTCATGTCCCCCTGCCTCCAGTAGATCTGCAGAGGCCAACCTACTGTCCCAACCAACATTTTTCTTAATATTTTAGATGCTGAGAGAACATTTTCCTTCAGACCCTAAAGCATGACCCCAATAAAGAACATAAGACCAATATGAATCAATACCAAAAACACAGGGTGAAAACAACCCCTTTAAAACAAACAAACAAACAAATAAAAATTCAGGAATATGGAACTAAAGCCTTAAAAGAAATACTTTAAAAGATTATTAGAAAAAAAATACATGTAATTCAGTCTCCTCCTTTAAGAGAATTAAAGCCAAAAAAAGAGACTTAACTGACAGCAGACTACCATAAAACTTAAAGAAAATTAACCTGAAATATCACTTCTTTTTATCTAAGGAAAAATATGAACACAGTGCTTCTTTATCTAAGGGAAAAATAGTGCATATAATCAAATGCTGGCTTTTAGTTTACCAACATCTGATACCTTAACAGATGAACCACTTTGGAACATTTATGCTTGAGGGGAAATCCTTTAGTATACCCATATCAGAGATTCTCCACCAATGAGGAGGATGTCTGCATGAGATTCAGCAGCAGTGTAATTAGGGGGTCTACAGTTTTCATTAAAATGGGGGATTTTCTCTCTCTCAGCCCACTTGTTTACCTGGTAGGTACCATTTCCAGCTGACTGTCATTGATGATTTAGTCACGTAGAAGGTTGTTAGTATACCATTATCCTACTCATCTCCTGACTACCAGTTACTTTTTTCATGTATCAGAGCAACAGTTCATTCCTAAAATAATCTGGCATTTTTCTGTATCCTTAAAACACAACCTGAATAACTGTAACAACAAAATGCCTGTAAACCTATGTGTTTCTTTAAAAAAAAAAAAAAAAAAAAGTGAGCTCCTCTCCTCCGCTTCAGGTGTGGGACCAAGCTCTTTGAGACAGTAAAGAATCAGAAATGAAGCATTGATCTACACACTGTGCCTGGCCCTAGAAAAGAGTGAATCAAAGTTTACTCTGAAAGGCAGCTATGCTCACCACCACTTGGGATTAACATATACATTCTTGATGAAAGTGAAAGAGGAGAGTGAAAAAGTTGGCTTAAAGCTCAACATTCAGAAAACAAAGATCATGGCATCTGGTCCCATCACTTCATGGCAGATAGATGGGGAAACAGTGGAAACAGTGTCAGACTTTATTTTTGGGGGCTCCAAAATCACTGCAGATGGTGATTGCAGCCATGAAATTAAAAGACACTTACTTACTCCTTGGAAGGAAAGTTATGGCCAACCTAGATAGCATATTCAAAACCAGAGACATTACTTTGCCAACAAAGGTCCGTCTAGTTAAGGCTATGGTTTTTCCAGTGGTCATGTATGGATGTGAGAGTTGGACTGTGAAGAAAGCTGAGTGCTGAAGAATTGATGCTTTTGAACTGTGGTGTTGGAGAAGACTCTTGAGAGTCCCTTGGACTGCAAGGAGATCCAACCAGTCCATTCTGAAGATCAGCCCTGGGATTTCTTTGGAGGGACTGATGCTGAAGCTGAAACTCCAGTACTTTGGCCACCTCATGCGAAGAGTTGACTCATTGGAAAAGACTCTGACGCTGGGAGGGATTGGGGGCAGGAGGAGAAGGGAATGACAGAGGATGAGATGGCTGGATGGCATCACCAACTCAATGGATGTGAGTTTGAGTGAACTCCGGGAGTTGGTGATGGACAGGGAGGCCTGGCATGCTGCAATTTATGGGGTCGCAAAGAGTTGGACACGACTGAGTGACTGAACTAAACTGAACTGTGATATACCAAACAGTTAATCTACAAGGATAAACTGTACAGCTCAGAGAACTCACTCCATAATAACCTATATAGGAAAAGTATCTGAAAAGAATAGCTATATGTATAACCAAATCACCTTGCTGTACATCTGAAACTAATTCAACATTATAAATCAAATACCCTCCAATAAAGAAACAACAACAAAATGAAACATAGGATTTAAGGTTAAAAAATACTGGGTTAGCCAAAAAGTTTATTTGGGCACCCAATAATAAATGAATGAACAAAGGAATGAAATGAATAAATAAATAAATCTGAAACCAGGGCGGGGTTTTCAAACCTGAATGCATGTGCAAACATGTGTACATGCTAAATCTTTCACTCAAGCCAAAGACTGCTTTCTAGCCCAAAATGTGACAGAGTTTGATCTTCTCTGGCTGAAGCAAAGGTGGAATAGCGGAGTGTGAACCTCATTTCCAAATATCCCTTCCCACTCCCTAACCCCAAGGCAGCTCCACTGTAACTGCTGTGGTTCTGAGCCACTGGAACTGGCTTTAAAAAAAAAAAAAATGCTGTTCATTTCCCAAGTCAGCTGTAAACCAGAGTACAGTACACAGGGGAGGGATCTTCAAAGGCTGGTATGCCAGAACGAAAGCATCACAGACTACTACAAACGCGCACCAACAGATTGTTACAAGGGGGCCACGCCCACTGCCAGCAACCCACCTGGAGACTGCAACAAGCCTGTGTTCTAATTTGATCTGTCTTTACGCACTGTATTATCTTGGCATTTTAACTACACGGTGAATTCAAATTGGTTATAACAATACTTGATAGTTTCCTAACACTCCACACTGTTGGGCTCTTTATAATATTAGAATACATTGAAGCAGTCATTTGAGGCTGCAAGGGGAAAGTTCTACTCTTTCCATTTTACAGATAAGGATGTTCAGATTTAGAGAGTGCTTTGCCCAAATCAACACTGCTGATACACGGCAGAGCTGAGGTCCAGTGTTTATTACATATACCATTTAGTACTTCTATTAATAGTTTGACATCTCAAATTAAAAGGGTTCAGGGAGCAGGATTACTGAGTTACATGGTGGCTGGAGGTTTCTACACTAGTCTAGTCCTCAACACCTGGGACATCAGGAACACAGTGTGAAGTGGGAGCAACTCGCAGCTTTGTGTAAGAGTTCCTTTTCCATTTATCTCACAACATTGCCAAGTCACCGTGATGTCAGTGGGTACAAAGTTCCTGGAAGTTTACAGAGCTAGCTATTGTTCCACCTAAAGAGAACACTCTTGAGATGTACTTGGATACATGTAAGATTATTTTGGTGCCTACACAACACATTCTTGATGCTTATTAAATGTCATCTGCAGCAAGCATTAAATAGCATTTCCTGTGGACCTAATCGGTAATTCTTAAGGACTCAAAAATCTCAGTCAGACAACAATGGATGGCTCAACAACACAAATACAAGACAATAGAAGCCAGTACTTTAATGAATACCTTCCCAAATTAGGCTGAGAAACTAATCAAAGTTGATCATAAAGATTCATGTTACAAATTGTTCACCACAATATTACTCATAAGAAAAAAAACTGGAGATAGCCAAAATACTCATTACGGGGAGATAACTATGGCACATTTAAGAAACGGAATATTTTTTACTCCTGAAAACCAGATATTTGAAACAAAGAAAAGTATTTAATGGTATGTAAAAATCTCAATACCAGAAGAAAATAGACAAGAGCTTATACCTGATCCCATACTTACATATATACATATATATACACACACAAACACACACACATATACACAAAGATATGTGTGCATATGCAAATTTGTTTGTATGTGAAGTGAAAGTCACTCAGTTGTGTCTGACTTTTTGCGACCCCATGGACTATGTAGTCCATGAATTCTCCAGGCCAGAATACTGGAGTGGATAGCCATTCCCTTCTCCAGGGGATCTTCCCAACCTAGGGATAGAATTCAGGTCTCCCACATTGCAGGTGGATTCTTTACCAGCTGAGCCACCAGGGAAACACATGTTTGTATGTACAAATTTACATACACATAAATGTTATAGACATTATAATAGAGGTAGATGTGTAAAATCTACATATTTGAATAAATATCAAATTAAGTGGTTAATTTTGAGTGGTGAATAAGAATATAAATGATGATGATATTTTTCTTTATACTTTCCTATATTTTCCAAATTTTCCATAATAAACATGTACAGCTTTTGTGAACAGGAAAAAGAAGGTTTTTAAAGACCTTTTTTAAAAACCTAAAATTCCATATTTTAAGCAAAACTGATCTCTTCTTCCTAAAAGTCTGTGACTCTTCTTGTATGCATGCTTTCCTAAATTATCTCCACCTCTCCCTTCCCTCATCTACAGAAACCAAATCTGCTATCAACTCTACCATCTGAGTGTGGATGGGCTCCTGTTCCAGCAGCTGAACCTTCCAAACTTGTGATGATTCCCCGTGTATGTACACCTTAACAACCATGACAAGCTCTGCAATTACCCACTGTAACTCCTAATATCAAAGCTTAGAACTTAAAAAGCCTACAATTTGCATGGCTTTGTGGAGAAGTACTCACACATTACTGCAGTAAATACAAAAATCTGCATTAAGGCGTCATTAGGGCAGAAATTGTAATTATGCCAGGCTAAGTTCAAAGACAGAGATGGCATTGCTATATGTGATATTTAGGAAAATGTTCCTTAGTATAGGTACTTGAATTAAAAACACAGACTTTAACTCCCCTTTACAGGTTGCCTGAGAGGGAGCCCACAGCCTTCCACCAAGGGCCTGGGCATGTAATGAGGACAGCTGGCTGATCACCGGGCCAACAGGACCCCTGCCTCAAGCTCTTTTATCTCTGGGGAAGAGTTACTTTTCCTGTGATATGAATCCACATACTGTCACCAGCTAACAGGCTGAAGATGACCGTCTGTATTTGCATATAGCTGAGAATTTCTCACTCAAGTTCAGAGATAATCTGGGAAGAAGCTAGTGAGGCCGATGCCAGAAGCATCACAGCGCCAGAAAACTGACGTCACCATGATGGTCGCCAAAGCAGACTGTCCCGTCTGAGACCATCAGGCTGGGAGAACCTCAAGGGTGAGGAGAGAAGTGATTCTGCAAGAATTTTAAATGTACCTTTTCACTTTCTAGGTCATCATTTACTGATCATGTCTCTTAGAATAAAAGCAACCCTAGCAGGGAAGGGATAGTTAGGGAGATTGGGATGGACATGTACACACTGCTCCATTTAAAATGGATAACCAACGAGGACCCACTGTATAGCACAGGGAACTCTGCTCAGTGTTATGTGGCAGTGTGGATACTAGAGCAGTTGCGGGGAGGATGGATACACACACATATATATACGTATGGCTGAGTTGCTCTGCTATGTACCTGAAGCTATCACAATCCTGTTAATCAGTTATATGCCCATACAAAATTAAAAGTTTTCTTTAAAAAAAGCAACCCTAAACAGAAGACAATCCAATATTTTTCAACTAGCAGATAAAAAAGGTTTCTTGGGTGGCCAATTTGAATACATAAGCTTCCCAGAGACTTAGAAGACATAATAATACATGTCATTTATATATTTTAAAACAGTGAAATACATAATCATTACTTATGAAATTTAAATCTGAAAATGTCTAAACTCAGAGTAGACAAAGTTGATAAGCTAATCACTTTAATCTCCATAATTTGAAATTAAGAAGATTCTATATCTCACTAATTTTCGAGAAATTGGGCTATTTGAGACCCAAGTTTTTAAAGTATTGTTACCTGTCTAAAATGTATAAGAATCTCTATTCTCATTAAAAAAAAAAAATAGTAACTTCAAGAATTCCCAATGTCTATTCTCTCTCAGAAAGATAATAGTTTAGATCTCCTTAATGTCGGTGAAATGCTGGCTTGTCTGACTGCTCTGTGGACTTCCGAAGGGGTAAAGCACCTTAGCATCAAAACTAATGAACAGGGAAAAAAAGGCAATAGCACCCTCTCAGCTTTCAGCAACGGTGGAAACAGATTATATTATGGACAAGGTAAATGTAAGACTTACTAAAATGACTTTTAAATATGGTTATTAAAATAATGCACTATAATATGTAAGGCTTTGCAAGTACTCAGATTGATATTTAAGAGGATTTTCTCTTTGGGTGGGAAATAAACTTTGCCTTTGATCAGAAGTTTGGTGTATTTTTGGTCAACAGAGGAAAAAAGACCTCTGTGTATTTCTTTATAAACAGTTCATTTATATTTCAACAAGTATTTGTTATGTGCCTGATGGAGATTACTGACCTCATGCTAAAACTCCCCTGTCCCTCTCTGGGAGCACTTGTCTTCTCTGGACATCTGTGACACTGTCTCCTCTTTCCCTCCTGTCTCTCAGGTTTCTGCTTCTCAGTTTCTTGCTGGTTTCTTGTCCTCTCCAAACGTCTAAATGTTGGCCTTATAGACTCAGTTCACTGTTTCATCTTAAAAACTTCTGAAACTCTTTCCCTCAATGATTTTATCCCATCCCCAGGTTTTTAATACTATCTATAAATGCACAGTCCAGACTGTTCTCACCAGTACAGATTCTTGAGTTTCAGCCCCCATGTAACAACTGTTAACTTACATCACTTAGATGTCTCATGGGCATTTTAAATCCAATAAGCAGCAAAGTGAACTCTTAAGCGCTAACTCAAACCTATGCTTGTCTCCTGAATCTTGGGAAGCCTCCCTTTCACTGATCCATATTCTCAGCAAGGTATCTGGAAGCCACCTTTGATTAACTGCATCTTACCCCACAAATCCATCAGTTTGTCAATGATGGATATTGTCAATTCTAACTTGAAAAATACGTAATTATGATCCAATTGGTACTTCAGAAAACAAGCAGAATAAAATCCATAGTAGATGCATAAACACAAAAAGATTTGGGGGTGGGGAAGAGGAAGAGCCCTTCCCAAAGGATGGAGGAGTAATATCTTCCTAAGTGCTGCCCAAGAGACCTAAGTTCACAAACAAAGACAAAACAAGGCCACATTCGTTAACACAGGGGTGCATTAAATTTAGCAGAAAGCTTCCAAAAGCTTCGATTTGTAATAAAGGAGAAACCAAAAAGCTAAGTCAATGACCATTTGGGTTAAATTCTACATTTAGATTTAGGAGACTATCTAGAGATTAGGGAAAGACTGGATTGGATTGAACTGTTGTTGCTCAATCAGGTCTGATTCCTTCCAATCCCATGGACTGTACAGGCTTCTCTGTACATGAGATTCTCCAGGCAAGAATATTGGTGTGGGTTGCCATTTCCTTCTCCAGGGGATTTTCCTGACCCAGGGGTTGAATCTTCATCTCCTGCATTGTCAGGCTAATTCTTCACCATTGAGCCACGAGGGAAGCCCATGCCAGTCATTAAATTATTATTAAGAAAATAACATATAAACATTACACTCTTCTCAAAGAAACAAAACAATAAATGCAGGTCACAGAGCAGATGGAGCTGCATGAAGTAATTAACAAATACTAATGATGTTGGTATATACCCCTGATTAGTGACTCAACACAAAGCCATACTCCAAACTAGGAAAACACAATGACGTCAGTTCATCTGATTTTATCATCCTTTTCCTTAAGCAGGAAGGGCAAGATGGGTCATTACTCAAGCCAACAATTGGTATTTACACAAAGGCTAAGGTTTAAACAAAAAAGACAAAAACAAAACCATGGGTACAGTATGGAATAAAAAAGATGTATTCTCTATAATTCAGAGAAACTGATTTATGAAGTACTTGAAGTCACAGAACAAATGCACCATGAAATCGTACACTGTGGACACTCACACTAGATGAAGAAATCTGGTCTTGAGCCCATTTAAGGTTTTAATAAAAGCAGACAAGCAGATGATTCCAAGGTAATGTCTACCCAAGGATTTAGCAATATGATTTGCCAATTTGACCTACATAAAATGAAACTGTGAGGAGGACACTACAGTACTCTCAACAGAACACAAGGTTGCACAAGTTTCAGTTGATTTTGTTAAGATCTGCTTAGAATTAGAAAAAAAAATAATAGGTGGCCATGTCATCGATTGCTCTTGAGTAAAACAAGAGTTTCTATCGCTTCAGAGAAAGAGTGGTTATATGGGGCATCAGCAAGCTTAATTTCCATTAAGGCCGGCCATCAATTTGCCATGACTCTGAAGCACACAATCTTGCTTTGTCCTACTCTTCAAATATAAAGACGCAAAGGAGCCATCTGTCTTATACCATCACGTCTGTGTAGCCCAAGAAGGTCACTGCCCTGCTGATTAAGCATTTTTATTAAAGATCTACAAAGCATATTTAAACAACTTGGCAAATAATGTTTCAAGCACAGAAAATCTGCTGAAAGCGTGAAACTCAACAAAACAAAAAAAGATTAAATAAAGGCACTCAAGCTCAGGGTGATGTCTCTAGTCTAACCTAATCTAAAGAGAAATCTTTCACTGATACCTAAAGATCATCCATCTCTACTGACTGGGTCGTTCCCACCAGCAAACTAAAATTCATAGTAATAACTTTCCCTCTGTGTGCTGCATGCAAACTTGATGGGGCCACAAACACCTGAGCAGAAATATATATGTGTACGGTCTCCTCAAGTTGACAGAAACTGACTTAATGCCCTTTTTTTTTTAACTGCTATCTCCTCCCTTCATAGGCTAGCCTATAAAGTTTAGAAGAATTCAGGAAAACTCTTGCTGCTCAAAAATTCACTCAGTGCTTAGGAAAACCATCACCCTAAATGGCAGACTAAGAACACAAGGAGGTGAAGGAGCACTTCACTGATAGTAAGCTTGTCAAGCATGAAGAGGCAGGGGAAACAGCGAGGTCAGAATAGCCCTGTTAGATTCTTAGAGGAAGACTGGTCTTGTTTAAAAAAAAAAAAAAAAAGAAACTACAACAACTAGATAAAACAAGAAATTGGAAGAAATCAAAAAGAAAAAGACAAACTAGATGACAAAATTAAAAATAAGAAAAAACTTATATTAATCGAAAAGCAACATTAAACTCAACCGTGAATCAGAAAAGAAATTCAGTGCAATGACAACAGATTAAGAAAACATGCACACATTAAAATGACTAAGATATTCAGTTCACACATGCTAGCTATTATCAAAACTATTGATACTAGAATGTCAAAGCTATTGATCAAAGAATAGCTATTATCAAAGATAAGAGATAACAGGCATTGGTGAAGATGTAGAGAAAAGGGAACCCTTGCGCGCTACTGATGGAATGTAAATTGGGGTGGCCACTGTGGAAAATTCTACGGAAGTTCCTTAAAAAATGGAACTACTGTACGATCTAGCAATTCCAGTTCAGGGTACATACTGGACGGAAACACAATCAGTATCTTAAAAAGACATCTGGACTCCCGTTATTTACAATAGCCAAGATACGGAGACAACCTAAGCATCTGTCAACAGACAGATGCATAAAGAAAATGGGGTCTGTGTCTACAACAGAATATTCTCCGGCCATAAAAAAAGAAAGAAATTCTGCCATTGCAACAGTATGGATGAATCTTGAGGGCATTATGCTAAATGAAAAAAGTCAAAGAAACATAAATATTGTATGATCTCAGGAATATATAGAATCTAAAAACAAAAAATCCCGAAACAAAAAGCAAACTCAGAACAACAAAATGGAAGAAATGAAAAGCCATAGGACCAGTGGTTGCCAGCAGTGGGGGGTGGGTGAAGGTGATCCAAAAGGGGATGACAGCAGATGAGATGGTTGGATGGCATCACCGCTCAATGGACATTTGTTTGGGTAAACTCCGGGAGTTGGTGATGGACAGGGAGGCCTGGCGTGCTGCAGTCCATAGGGTTGCAAAGAGTCGGACACGACTGAGCAACTGAACTGAACTGAACTGATCAAAAAGCACAAACTTCTAGCTATATGATAAATAAATAAGTTCTGGGGATGTAATGTATAACATGGTGACTATAGTTAGCAATAGTGTATTGAATATCTGAAAGTTGCTAAAAGAGTAAATCTTAAAGGCTCTCCTCACAAGAAAAAAAAATGTGTAACTATGTGAGGTGATGGATATTAACTGGACTTATTGTGGCAGTCATTTAAAAAAAAGATATATAATCATTGTGTTGTGTATCTTAAATACAATGTTACATGTCAATTATATATTAATAAAACTGGTACTACGGTACTATGTTTGGCCTGTATCAATAGAACCTAAAAAACTATAACTCAAGTGTTGGCAAGGGTGGAGTAAAGAAATAGTTTCAACATAGGCATTTCAGTCACACGGACAGATATAGACACACACACACACAATACATATAGGAAAAAAAGACCAGAGATACAGTAAAACATTAGCAGGGTTATTCCTAGATAGTGGGTTTAAGGGGGGTTTATATTTCCATATAAATTTCTCATATTTTCTACAAACTATCTGCTTTCCTGTCACAATCAGAATATCACATTTTATTTTTTAACCATATCAGCCTTGAAGATCACAGTCATGGGAACATAGGCTGCAATATTTCTTATGTGATTTTATCATACCTTAAAAATGGCACAGGGTCATAGGGCTGTTGGTAAGTGATTTAAGGACCTGGTTGGCACAGAGGGCCAACATTTCAGGTTTTACTAAACCCCTCACCCCAAGCTGCATATCTTCAGAGCTTATGGTTCAGATTCTCAGGGCAGCAGGTTACCATGAGTTTCCTCGCCGACATGAGGGACGCTCTCACGTACGTCTCTGGCACCCTGGAATGTTGACGAGTCTTGTTCTATCACAGATGCTCTTCTTTGAATTGATTATTCTGCTTTGTGTATCTTTCACTATCTCCGTTTCCCTGCTAGTCTAGTGACTTTCAAATCCTTGCATCAGCATGCCTGTCTGCAAAACCTGTGCCTGTTACCCCATCCTATTCAGCATCACATCTGGTGAATGAGTACAATCGATACAGCAGAAATACAAGGACAGCAAGTTTTAAAGTGGCAAGACCAATGTGTGGCTCAAAAAGAGACTCCAGCACAAGCTCAAAAAAGGAAGGTCCTAGTGGTTTTCTGAAATAATAAAAATGTATTGAAAAAATGTACACGATGTCTCATAGTTTCTACTTGGGAACCACATTATACTCTGGGTTGTGTCTGTTAAGCCAATGCTCCAAGGGTAGAGGTGCGGAGAAGGGGAAATAATGAAGAAATGCACATCAGGATGTTCACAGGGTGTTTTGAACAGTGAGATTTGGGGTGCTTCATTGCCTAACCTCACATGCCTGCTGCTGCTAAGTCACTTCAGTTCTGTCCAACTCTGTGCGACCCCACAGACGGCAGCCCACCAGGCTCCCCCGTCCCTGGGATTCTCCAGGCAAGAACACTGGAGTGGGTTGCCATTTCCTTCTCCAATGCATGAAAGTGAAAAGTCAAAGTGAAGTCGGTCAGTCGTGTCTGACTCTTAGCGACCCCATGGACTGCAGCCCACCAGGCTCCTCCCTCCATGGGACTTTCCAGGCAAGAGTACTGGAGTGGGGTGCCATTGCCTTCTCTGTCACATGCCTACCCTAATACTTTTCTGAGTTTTGTAAGTTTCTACTTGGAGTTGTATTGTTCACACAATCTCTCCAGTTCTCTGGTTATTTTCACCTGTATGGGGCCTCCTTTAGCTGAGTTATAGCTTTGAAGAGAGGCCTGGTGAACAGAACAGAAAATAGTGTGGTAACCAATCCTTCAGAAACAAGGTCCACATGTACAGTAGATAGACAGACAGTAATTTATGAAAGTTTTCCCAAGTAGATACTAACTTAATAGGTTATGAAAACATAGAATACATTAAGAATATTTTTTTGTTTTTAATAATTCCAGAGTTGCAATAGAAAAGTGAGACTTTTTTTCTATCTTTCCTTCAAAAAACACTCATATAAATGAATCTAAGTAGCCAGCTGCAAATTCCCAGTAAAATAATCTTTGAAGACATAAAAGGTTAGGTATTTTGACCAATGGGGCAACAGTTGATCTTGGGACTCTAAAAGTCAAATAGGTCTCATTTATTTATCTACATTTAGTCTGTGGTTCATCCTCTGTAATCTCTTAGAGATTATACTCAGCCGTTCGAATCAAAATAAAGTATAAGTGATACTGCGGTAGGCAGAATTCTAAAAATGGTCTTTTCAAGACACCTGTCCCCCAGTTATTCAAGCAAACACTCCTCTAGGTTCTACTATGATGGGATTTTGCAGATGTAAAGTCCCGTATCAGATAGTTGACTTTAATATACAGAGATTATTTGACTCAGCCTGACCCTATCAGATAAGCCCTTTAAAATAATTTTCTTTGATTGATAGCAGAGTAAGTTACAGATATGAGCCATGAGAATGACTGGATTGCCAATGCAAGCTTAAAGACAGAGGAGGACAGCCTCCTGCTAACAGTCAGAATAAAATGGGGATATTAATTCTATAACCGCAAGGATCTGAATCTGTCCACAACCTGTATGAGCGTGAAGTAGATTCCTTCTCAATGTACAGATAAGAGACCAGCCCAGTCTGAAAATAAACGAAGCCTTGTTCCCTGGTGGCTCAGAGGTTAAAGCATCTGCCTCCAATGTGGGAGACCCAGGTTCGATCCCTGGGTCGGGAAGATCCCCTGGAGAACAAAATGGTAAACCACTCCAGTATTCTTGCCTGGAGAATCCCATGGGTGTAGAAGCCTGGTAGGCTACAGTCCACGGAGTCGCAAGAGTCAGACACGAATGAGCGACTTCACATCACTCACTCACTTGTTTTAAATGGAATGGGAAGTCCTAAAGGGGGAGCTCTCACACATTACCACTCAGACCCTGGCAGAGGGAGTTAAGAGTTCCTCTAAGCCCAGCAACAGCTCAGCCACTAACAAGCCACCAAGATCTGGACTCTCCTCCCAACTTCTTCTTTTCCTCTGTAAAGGCAAAAGCCACTCTCTTCTGTTTCTTGAATTTACCTTTTAAGGTAAATTTGCTTGTGCCAAATTACAACTTTCTGCCATCCCGAAATAAACTCATTTTGCTGGTAAAATTACTTAAACTTTTTTTAAGGTCAACAACCAATACTGACTCTGGCCAAATAAAACTCTGAACAGAAAAAAAAGGTGAGGGTTCCTACAGAACTAGGAACTTATCTTTTCTTTCTTTTTGCCATTGAGATACGCTGAGAGCGTATTTTGCCATTGAGATACGCTGAGAGCCCGCCTGAGGTCAAACAAGTCAAGCCTACCTAGACTTGTACAGAACTATAAGATCAATAAATGGATATTTTCTTAAGCCTCTAAATTTTTGGTAATTTATTGTATAGTAATAGAGAACTAGATCAGATATTATTTTGTTTCATTTACCAGTTGTCTTTATAGAAACTTATTTCATTATAAAAGCACTATACACTAATTTCCCTACTTTTCTATTCTCCAAAGATAAAAACTGTGAAATTTATCTCTCTCAAAACTCCTTATGAATATGCATGAGTATACAAGTATGTATGTATGTGTACATGCACTCAAACACACACACACACATATAAAATTACACAATATATTTTTTCACTGAATAGTCTATCTTGGGCAGCGTTCATATATCAGAATATAAAAGCCCCCACCTCATTCTTTGTAACAAACATGAAATCTTGGGTTATATACCTGTATTATTTTCTACTAAACCTGATGCTTAATAAATAAAAGGTACACTAAATAAATAAAGGGTACACTTAATAAATAAAGGGTATACTAAATAAATAAAAGATAAAGTGGTAACAACTTAGTTTTCCATTTGCTAGTTATAAGCAATGCTGCTGCTGCTGCTGCTGCTGCTGCTGCTGCTAAGTTGCTTCAGTTGTGTCCAACTCTGTGCAACCCCATAGACGGCAGCCCACCAGGCCCCGCCGTCCCTGGGATTCTCCAGGCAAGAACACTGGAGTGGGTTGCTATTTCCTTCTCCAATGCATGAAAGTGAAAAGTGAAAGTGAAGTCACTCAGTCGTGTCCGACTCTTCACGACCCCATGGACTGCAGCCCACCAGGCTCTTCTGTCCATGGGATTTTCCTAGATTTACTCTTTTCTGTTACTGTGTGAGATATCAATAAAATAAATTCCTAGAGATGGAT
Organism: Bos indicus; assembly: GCF_029378745.1. Taxonomy (NCBI): domain Eukaryota; kingdom Metazoa; phylum Chordata; class Mammalia; order Artiodactyla; family Bovidae; genus Bos; species Bos indicus. Next base: position 12,456,225 of record NC_091779.1, read on the forward strand.
TTGCCAAAGGGTAAATGTAGTTGAAGTTTTAACCAATATTACAATCTAACTAAAAGTGCTGTGCCTTCACATCAACACCTAAGTGAGATGAGAGCGGCTGCTTCTCCACAACCTTGCTATCATCGAATTCTATCAGTGTTAGGAAATTTTTGACAGTATGCTAGGTGAACAATACAGTCTCATTATTCTGGTTCATATTTCTCTTATAATAGAAATGAATCATCATTTCACACATTTTTGTTGGCCAATTTAATTTTTTTTCCTGTGACATACCTTTTTACATCTTTTGATCACTTTTCTCCTGGTACATTCAACACTTCCATATCAATTTACACAAGCTCTTCGTATATTAAGGCAATCAGATGTCTCTCAGTTACGGGCTTAAAAATATTTTTCACACTTTGTTTTCTTTTGATTTTGTTTGTTATACAAAACTTTTCAATTCGGGAGAGATATACTAGCCTTTTCCTTTGAGGCTTCTGCATTAAATTTCACACTTAGCATTAGAAACTTGTGATTTTTACCTTTCTTTTTTCTTTTAATGGGACTGTCCTGATCATAGTTCTTTTAGGAATCCCTATCTGTCAACAAACACTATTTTGTCTGCAGAGATAAGCTCCAGAACACAATGCCAGTATCTCTTCTTCCTCAGGGCATTACTGACTGCTACCGCTGCTTGTAAGTCACTTCAGTCGAGTCTGACTCTGTGCGACCCCATAGACGGCAGCCCACCAGGCTCCCCCGTCCCTGGGATTCTCCAGGCAAGAACACTGGAGTGGGTTGCCATTTCCTTCTCCAATACATGAAAGTGAAAAGTGAAAGTGAAGTCACTCAGTCGTGTCCGACTTTGCGACCCCATGGACTGCAGCCCTCCAGGCTCCTCCGTCCATGCTATTTTCCAGGAAAGAGTACTGGAGTGGGGTGCCATCACCTTCTCATGCATTACTGACACATCTACACAAATAAATTAATGTTTTCATTTCTACCGATTCATTTGACAGGCATAAATCCCTGTGTCAGTGATGAATGGCCTGACACATAATGCTCATCTCAGAAAAATAGAAAGTGTACCTACTGGGTGACTAAGCACTGAGAGTGGCACTTACTTTTATTTCTCGTTTTTCACGGGGACATCCAGGAAGTGTCCCCTGGTGTCTGCGGACCATACATAGGAGGGAATGTAGCAACAGGAAGAGGTGAGAAGCACAGCGAGTAAGAAGGCATTTCACGCTATCAAGATGAGAGGATGGGTCCTCTGCTTAATCTACCTTTTCTTCTTTTTTATAGAGAAATAGGAACCTACCAGACTGTGATAAATGCCATTTCTCACAAAAAGTCTGAGATTTCTCTACAGTTTCTGAGTGAATAACAACCTGTTGCCTCTGTAACATAAAGAAAAAGTCTCTTGGAACCTGAAAAACAGGATTGTCTTTGCCCATTATTCCTCTGATTAAATACAAAACTATGCTTTGAAGGGGAAAGAATTCTCCATACAGAAAAGAAAAATAATTAAAAGGATCATTAAAGTCTTACTGCATATTCTTTAATCTCAATATCAGAACTGAAGAGAATCATGGCAATAAAAGCCTAATCAATGGGCACAACAGTATCATGCAATCAATACAGAACACTATAAAGAGAAGCAGGACTAAATGTTTTAAATCATAGCTGAACTATATAAAAGAAATAAAATTTATCATGTACTTAGAACCTAGTATATACTGGTGGCACTCTGATAGAGGAATAAAAAAGATAAAACAAAGGGATCGTTTCAGCCCTTAAGTAAAGTATTTGATCTTGCTTGACCCTCTGGTCAGCTTTCACTAAAATGACAATAATACAATATAAATCTCCAAAGTATAAAAGTAACAATATAAATAGTTGTGTACTCACCATTCAGCTTTGGAAACATATTAGCAACTGCTTACTCCTCTCCACAATTACACCTCCTCACACCTTCTCAAATGTAACTGCTACCACGAAATGGGTCTTTCAGACGACTGTATTTTCCTTTAGACTCTTATTACAAATGTGTATTTGTTGCTGTTGTTGTTTAGTCGCTAAGTCATGTCCAACTCTTTGTGACCCCATGGACTGTAGCCCGCCAGGCTCCTCTGTCCATGGGATTTCCCAGGTAAGAATACTGGAGTAGGTTGCCATTTCCTTCTGCAGGGGATCTTTCTGACCCAGGGATTGAACCCAGGTCTCCTGCACTGGCAGTCAGACTCTTTACCACTGAGCCACCTGGGAAGCCCACAAATGTATATACACAGATACACATTTATGTGTGTGTGTGTGTGTGTGCACGTGTGTATCTCTAAAGAAAACATTGCATGTAGCATCATGGTAACGTTATAGGTAGGGTTTAAGTATGATTCTTTCACAACTAGCTTTTATGCCCAACACCGTCTTTGAGTGCTGGTTCATTTGTTTACTATGTATACAATGCTTTGTGGATAACTATGCCCCAGTTCATTTACCCATTTTCTAACTGACAGACATTTGGGTTGCATTCCTTTAAATGTTTAGCTACGACAAGTAACATTTCTATGAGTAGTCTAGAACATGTCTTCTTGCATATATATGTAGGAATTTCTATAAAGTTTTGTCTAGGAGTAGTGTTCTTGCCTGGAGAATCCCAGGGACGGGTGGGCTGCCGTCTCTGGGGTCGCACAGAGTCGGACACGACTGAAGTGACTTAGCAGCAGCAGTATTTCTGGACGTGAGTAGTTTTACTGCACACAGTATCATAATTTTATGAACTTATCTTTTGCTTTTTTAACTTTACCATCTGTTATGTATGAGGAAAATAAAACTTAATTCCAAAGGGCCATCTACCTGCCTCTTTCTCTCTCCTGTTTCATCCCCAAACATGTTTAGATAACTTCCACTCTCAACTGGAGATCCCCACTGAGCAAAAGGACTGCTTTCTAGGGGGCAATCATACCCTAGTTTAAATATAAAATCAACACTGTCTGAAAACCTATATGTGAGAGTTTCCATAAGAGTATATCAGAGGTAGGGCTTAATCACTTATCCTTTTAACCCAACATCCTCCATAATCTTGAGTACACCTTCCTACAGATCCTCCACAAAATCTCTGAAAGGCACTCCAAGTCAAAATTCATTCCCCTTTTTTGATTCTCATATCTCTTTTCACCTTTACATTCCCATACAATCAAGCACATACATCCCACACTCTAACCACACACTAGAATTCCCCAAGTCTTGCTCACTGTTCAACATCATGTGCAAGTGGCTCTTTCAATAGCTCCCAAACTCTCCTGCTTGGAATTAACCCTTTTGTACCACCTTGGACAGAATTTTTTAAAAAATAAAAAGCAGTCTTTATTGGATAGTTTTTGTAATGTGGCTCTACCGTGCTTCTAATTAGCTCTTGAGGCCAAAAGTCTCATCTTTTGGATCTTCTTTGCGCCTGCAATGGGTCTAGATGTAAAGGTAAGTTTTATATACCACTGGAAGGTAAGACTTTAAACTCTTGCCCACATATAAGAGACATGTTCTAGACTCAGAGCATCATTGTTTGTGATAACTAATGTATATAACAGGTAAGTTCAATTTTAGGGAGAAAAATGCTGAATAGTTCTGACACACTTTAAGACTTGAGACCCCAAAATATGGAACACTGACACACTGAATATTTTAAGGTGAAGAGATATGAGGAATAACGTATAGAGGAAGGGCTTTCTGTCTTGCCCCATAAGCAGGTCATAAAACCTTCATGTGAGAGGTACACTCTCCACACCTGGAGGAAAGGAGCCTTCTTATCTCTGAAGACAAGGGACATAGAAGAATCTGAACGAACATGTCTTGATGAGTTTTCCCCAGCTTACTAAGATTAGGCCACCTTTGTGCTATACATATTTGCATGACTCCCCATTCTTGATCAAAACTGTAAAAACAATCTAATTCAACTGTTTCTTTGGATTTTCATTTCCTTATGAATGCTCCATAAAATATATGCTTTTCTTTTGTAATTTGTCTCTGGTTACCGGGGTTCCCAGTGGAGAAGCTAGGCGGGGAGAAAGAAAACTATTTTTCTTTTTCTACAGTTCTTAACACTAATCCACTGCATGTGAATTATCATGGTTATATGTCCAAAAGGAAATCCTAACATAGAAGCATGACTTGCATCATCACAAATTCAGACATGGAAAAAAACAACAACAACTGAAATAAGACCTCGTGAGGAATAAAAAGGAATTCTGGCTTTCAGAGTTCACGTGCTCAAAGAGAGGATGGACTGAGTTCTCAAAAAGAACGACTTAGGGATAAAGCAATAGAGAAACCAAGATTATAAGGTGTGGAGACACATCTAAATTTCAAAACGCCCAGCTTTTAAAAACTAGCAAGAAAAAAAAAATCTACAAGAATAAGTAAAACAGAACTCAAAGTAATTTATTACCTGCATGAGCAGAAAGAGGTGAGTGGGGCCGAGGCAATGCTGGGGATGGTCCATTGCCTATCAAGCTTTTCCGGTTGCTGGTTCGGCAACTGTCAAAAGGAAAGGAAAAATGGTTTAAAAAAACAAGAGAACCTAGCATCCATAGTGTTCAAGTACATTCAAAGTAGACATAGCTTAGACTGAACAATCTATCTGTTCATGTTACTTCTAAAATTTTTGCAATATACAGTCACTAATATTTGAAAGGTGGTTGTTTCCTGAATAGTAGAAAACATAATATATTCATATCATATATAACACAATCAATATTCTTCACCACTAGTGAAATTATAATCAAATGCCTTCTTTTGGCTCTTGACTGCACATAGGTAACATGCCATACACACAAGTGATAAGGATTCAAATCAGCAAACCACAGGTAGCATCTTTGTTGACATGAAATTTCTAATACAAAATTACATGCAATGAAGCGCAGTGACATTAATCTTACAATGAGCCACTAATTAAAAATCTAATTATTTAGACAAATTTCATACTTGTGCCTTTTGTCAATAAAACAGCTGATGCCTAAGATACATGTACAATATTTCACTACTCATTCATTTTTCATCTTCATATCGCACTCAAATTCCTTATTAACATATTTTTGGAATCATAATAACAGATTCCAGTTTGTATTAAAATAACAATGAAGCCCTTTTCTCATAGGCACATTACCTACTGCTTTTTATCCTGGTACCCAGTGAGTAGAAATAAATTGCTACATATATGCACAGGGCAACAACTACAGGGCAACTATTTTTTTCCTGTTTCTGCTACTAGAAAGTTATAAAATGGTTAATTTGACTCCAAGCTTTCACAAGCCTTAAAGCATAACACAATGGTTGATGATGAAGTGGATATTATCTCACTTTCCTTTGCTTTTCTGCAGCACAGACTGCTACATCATAACCATGGTTAGAAAAGGATAATAAAAACCAGCAGGTTACCTCATTGAATTCACTTATAAGGTTCACTGTAATTCCATCCTCCTACACTAGAGCTGCCCTTAACCACCATTACAGATTTATTGTAATTTCTTCTTAATTCAGAATATATCTCTGTTACAGTACTCTTTAAACAGGAATTTTCACCTACTTTTAAGTAACATATGGTGGACATATTTGAGAGTTTGTATAAAATATATGAAAGGAACATTTCTAAATACTTTTGAATAACACATTTCAAAACCAAACCAAATTTCTTTCCATAATATTGACTTGGGGAACCAATCCTCTGTTTTAGATGTTTGCTACCTATTATCATTTGTCAACATTCTCATATTTATAATTTCTTAAGGTCAGGCTACATCATTTTACTTTCCTTACTGGAGCAATCAACAGCCCTTAGCATTATCTATGTGTTTAATAAAGATCATGTTTACTCAGCCTTAAAGAAGTTGTTGCATAAGAATGGACCCTTGATACTTAATTATGAAGGTGGAATGTGGTATTATCAACTCATCTATCAAGAATCATTATTTGACCTATTAATAAATTCATAATCAAGTCAAATCATGTGCTTCTTTTTTAAAGAAATATTTTATACACTGTATTTTATGTTAATTCAAATTAATATCTTTCATGTTAATATAGGAATATTAAATATACCAACTTGCTGATGTTAATAAAAGAAATTATAAACAACAGATCTATATCCTGGAACTCTCACCAAAGTCATTTGCTAATTTGAGCAAACTGGCTAAAACACAGGCACAAAAATGGATATGTAGTATTTTTTACATCTAGTATTTTATCTAAATCATTTATGTAAATTTTCTATTGACATTCAATTATTAATTTATACACATATAAATTAAATGAATAAGAAATATCTATCAATTGATATCTACTGATATCGATATATCAACAGAAACAGTAATCTAGTGAGTACTTACATAGGGATATTAGTGAAGTATGCTGACTTAAAATTTAGAAAATGATATTTCTTAAAAATATTTTAATTAAATTTTCCTAAGACATATATAGGGTATAACTAGTCCAGTACCACAGCAAGAAAGTAGCCAACAATTTGTATCTAAAACAAGGAAGAACACAAACAAAAATTCCCACAATTATATCAGTTATTTAAAGTCTACCAGAATAAATGGATATTGAAAAAGTACTGATTTCAAAAATGTGATTTCAAAAAAAAAATCTCAAAAAGAAATGTCTGACTAAAATGATGCCATCTACTGGTTTCTCCTCAAACCAGTCAATACTAAGGGAAATCAACCCTGAATATTCATTGGAAGGACTGATGCTGAAGCTGAAGCGTACTTTGATCATTTGATGCGAAGACCTGACTCACTGGAAAAGACCCTGGTGCTGGGAAAGACTGGAGGCAAATGAGAAGGAGGCGGTAGAGGATGAAATGGTTAGATAGCGTCACTGACTCAGTGGATATGAATTTGAGCAAACTCTCGGAGATAGTGGAAGGCAGAGGAGCCTGGTGTGCTACACTCCTTGGGGTTGCAAAGAGTCAGACATAATTTAACGACTGAACAATAGCAACAATCCACTTGTGTGGTCAATGTAACAACATAAAATATAAAAACAAGAACAACGTTTATATTACATTCATCCCACGTTTGCCCATTGTCTAAAAAGATTTGTAATCTTTACAAATTGATGATTGTGAATGTAATTAAGGATGAAGAAAAATAGGATTCTTTACCTAATAACACAAGAGCAAGTTAGAGGAAGTTAAAAACAAGTTGCCTCAGAATTTGTGTTACACAAATCCTTAAATAGTTGAGGCATATCTTATTGACTAATGTGATGAACAATCAAAACTAAGGTTGTCTTCTCTAACCTCTATATTGATCTTTAGCATGAAGCTAGAGAGAGAAGTAAAATTTTTGAACCTCTCAAAATCAAACATGAAGCTTTTAAACATGAAAAGTTCCTCAGCATGGCAAAACTAGACTTTACAAGATACAGGTCAAAGCAGAAATTTAGATATGTACACACATCTCTACACTCACAAAATAGGGTCTTGGCCTCTCAAATGAACTTATTTGTTGCTAATATTTTTAAGGGTAAAGAGGCATATTTTATATTATATTTAACCTTAAAGCACCTAGATCTTGAGATTATACACACACACACACACACACACACACACACACACACATATATATGAAAGTATTAGTCGCTCAGTCATGTCTGACTCTTTGAGATCCCATGGACTGTAGCCCACCAGGTTTCTCTGCCCATGGAATTTTCCAGGCAAAGATAATGGAGTGGGTTGCCATTCCCTTCTCCAGGAGATCTTTCTGACCCAGGAATCTAACCCAGGCCTATATCTCAAATATAGGTATATATTAAGTGTATGTGTGGTGGTGGTTGTTTAGTCATGTCCGACTCTTGTGACCCCCACAGACTGTAGTCTCCTACAGGCTCCTCTGTCCATGGGATTCTCCAGGCAAGAATACTGGAGTGGGCTGCCATTTCCTTCTCCATATATTAAGTGTGGGTGTGTGTATATACTTTAAAAATACTGGACCCTGTTGAGGTATTCTGTACCTAACTTTTCAAAGCTGGAGAGGAGGGTGGTCATCCAATCTCATTGTCACCTACTTCTGGTATCTCTCTGAGAGTCACTTATTATTCTAAGCACCTGATTCAAAATAAATGAATTAAAATCTGCCTTTAACCCCAAAACAAGAGCACGCCTAGTGGACGGACCTGAATATTGACTACCTAGATTGCCACAGCACCTGGCACTACCCGCGTTAATAATGACACTGGTGCAAAATGCTGAACTGATCTCTGTTGTCATTATTTACTTATCCAGGCATCACACTCTTTTCCTGATGAAAGGGAGGAGCTCATGGCTAGCAGTGTGAGGCAGGCTGCCCTGGAGCTGGTGACCACATCATGCTCATCTAACCCATAAAGTGATGAAGCAGTGGAGACATCGCCACTTGAGCCAAATCAAGGTCCCTTTCCTTTCAGCAGCACAACCAAGTTGAACCACCCTTGCTTTTTCTCAAGCCCTGTCAAGGTGGGAAAAATAGGTGCCATCCTACCAGGTACAATAGGAACATCATTCCTACTGCAGCAGGAATATCTTAACTGAAAATTTACCTTCCTCTAACCGCTTGAGCTTGTAAAGTCCAGTTCAGACTTAGGAATCTTAAAGGTATTTGATTGCAAAAGTGAAACTAAAGAACCATTATGAATTCAAGTTCCAGCCATCCATTCCCCAAATACAATCTCTGTATTTCATTCTTTAAGAAGAAATGGAAGTCATCCACCCTGACGGTGCTTGGTTCTTAATGCCAAACCCAGGAACAGCCAATGCCCACAGAGTGCCTGCTTCTCCTCAGGATGCCCAGCTGAAAACCAGGCATGGGGCATGGCCTATGGACAACATGCTCAGTTTGCCCTCTCATCTGGCAAGGTGACACAATGGCACAGATTCTTTACTTGCAAAATCTGAATGTAGCCCGAGAAGACAACCCTATACAACTTGAGACAACAGGAAAGGTAAACAGTGGACTACAACAGAGGCTGATGGTGCCAAGTGAGCCTTCCTTATTCCTCATTCCTCTGGTTCCTCCCTGGAAAGACCCGCCTACTGACAGACAACACACACACACACACACACACACACACACACACACGCACGCCCAAGCTACAATCACTGCTGACCAGGAACCTGGGATCTGAGAAGAACGGAAGGTGGAAAGGTGATGACTGTATTTCCAAGTGAGCAGGACCGTCTAGCCCCTGCGGGCTGGGAGGCAAGTCGGGTGGGGACACAAGCTCTGTGAGAAGACTGTCACAGCTGGACGAGCACCCAGGTGGAGACTCTTGAGCGTGACGGGAGGCCACCACCGGGAAGTATTTCCTTTGTCAGCACGGTGTTTTGGCTAAAGCAGGTGACCTGCGGATCACACAGGGTGCTCCCTGAGCTCACCAGGGCAGTTTCACAAGGAGCTCCTCAATCCTCCCGTGCCTACCAACAGCGCCTTCATTTGTCAGGAACATGGAGAGACAAAACCATGTATTCTGTTGTGTAAGTCAGGCCTAACTCAGAGTGAGGGACAAAGAACCGTGAGCTACCACCTGACGGAAGGGGAAAGCGCTGATGGACTTTTGGTCCAGAGGACCCATATTCTGTTGCTGCCTAGACTGTCCTGCTCAGAGCTCCCTATGAAGGCTTTGGAGGGACCTGTACACGTCTCACACCTCAATCTGTCACATCTCTCCTGGCAGATGGACCAGTTAATTATCCTCTGACAGGGCTGTAAAAGCTGTGAGGCCCACCAGGCTGTGGCCTTCTGCAACAGCTCTGAGTGGCTGAAATGATGCTTAATTTTGAATTACAATCATCTGGGGACATGAATGCTGATTGTGTCTAATGGCGGCGAGACAAGCTGAGGAAGCGAAACCCCAACAGGCAGTCATTTCCAACGGTCGCCGCTGACATGAGAGGTCACCACTCAGTAAGACAGAGGACTGACCACGGCTGTGGGGCAGGAGACGGAAGGGCCCCAGGAATTCAGAACAGCTAGGCTATAATTTATTAATTCATCTCGATGGGAAATTTGATAAATTTGTACAGGAGGCCAATTATAGACCAAAGCTGTACTGAACGTGAACATCTGTTAACTATATTCTGATACCTTAATAGAATCTGACACCGAATACTCTTTAAACAAAGAGGAAGGCAGAAGCAGAGGAAAACTGGGTGTGACCAGAGGGCAGAAATTATCCAGTTAATGTGCCACTGCTGAAAACATGTTATAAAACAGGCAAGCTTCCGTTTCCTCATCTTTACAATGAAGGGGCTGGACCAGATCAGAGGCGTCATTACCTATTTTTGTTTGGTTTATGAAATTTTAAAAGTATCAAAAATACAAAAAAAAATAACCAAACACTTCCTACCACCTGGAATATCAATGCTATCATTTTGTGATATTTATTCCTAGGATTTAGTAAATGTTACATGTATATATACTAAAGATATAGAAGGAAATGTACATTTTGCCATCCAAAACATCCAAACGAACAAACATTTTCCACTCCCCAACCAGGCAATTCTAAAAGAATTGTGGCTGGTAGCTTTCCCATCCATTCTTGATATACTCATATACATATACAAATACCCAAGGCAATGGCACCCCACTCCAGTACTCTTGCTTGGAAAATCCCACGGACGGAGGAGCCTGGTAGGCTGCAATCCATGGGGTCGCTAAGAGTCAGACACGACTGAGAGACTTCACTTTCACTTTTCACTTTCATGTATTGGAGAAGGAAATGGCAACCCACTCCAGTGTTCTTGCCTGGAGAATCCCAGGGACGGCGGAGCCTGGTGGGCTGCCGTCTATGGGGTCGCACAGAGTCGGACATGACTGAAGTGACTTAGCATAACAACAATTGTGTATGTGTCTGTATTTTCAGTACTGGTGCCATGCATCAGGAAAAACTGACCAAGACTTGGAATTGTGCAAAAGAGATGAATGGCTTTCCTTTCAGTAGCCAGGAGGGCTTTGTGCAATGAACCCCCAAGAGATTATCTGGTTCTCTCAGGTGTATACCTTTCACTGTCTTTCTAGTGACTGCTGCTGCTGCTGCTAAGTCGCTTCAGTCGTGTCCGACTCTGTGCGACCCCATAGACGGCAGGCCATCAGGCTCCCCCATTCCTGGGACTCTCCAAGCAAGAACACTGGAGTGGGGTGCCATTTCCTTCTAGTGACTAGGCTACCTTAAAACACTGTAGGGGTTGGAGTTCAGTCAGAGAAAATGAGCAGTAACACAAGTGATTCTTGTTCACATTACTAGACCATAAAATGTCTAGTAAATTCATTTACTACACATAAATGAACTTTGTCTAGTACAAATACAGTTAATATCCATTCATAAAAAAAGTAACTTCAAACATTTAATTTCATTGTCTTACAAAATATTAGCTAGTTTTATATTTGCTGTCAAATTTAATTTCATCATTTTTATTAAATATATATATAATGTCATACATATATTTAACATATTTATTCACATATATATATATGGTTTTCAAGATCTCTTACTGTTGTCTTCATTAATAAGCAAATGAAATCCTCAACACATTTATTTTATATTTGTATGACCGTCACATTTCTGACTTTTTGGATAAACGGTACTTTAGCACAAACTATATATTATAGATATTCTATAACTTAATTTTTTCACTCAACATAATATTTTCAAGATTTTACAGCAACATAAAGATGGGTTTAATTCATGCTTTTTTTATTCATTTGAAGCAGATTTTAAGATTCTTAAGATTGCTGGGAGAAATATCAATAACCTCAGATATGCAGATGACACCCCCCTTATGGCAGAAAGTGAAGAGGAACTACAAAGCCTTTTGATGAAAGTGAAAGAGGAGAGTGAAAAAGTTGGCTTAAAGCTCAACATTCAGAAAACTAAGATCATGGCATCTGGTCCCATCACTTCATGGCAAATAGATGGGGAAACAGTGGAAACATTGTCAGACCTTGTTTTTCTGGGCTCCAAAATCACTGCAGATGGTGATTGCAGCCATGAAATTAAAAGACGCTTACTCTTTGGAAGGAAAGTTATGACCAACCTAGATAGCATATTCAAAACCAGAGACATTACTTTGCCAACAAAGGTCCGTCTAGTCAAGGCTATGGTTTTTCCAGTGGTCATGTATGGATGTGAGAGTTGGACTGTGAAGAAAGCTGAGCGCTGAAGAACTGATGCTTTTGAACTGTGGTGTTGGAGAAGACTCTTGAGAGTCCCTTGGACTGCAAAGAGATTCCAACCAGTCCATTCTAAAGGAGATCAGTCCTGGGAGTTCTTTGGAAGGAATGATGCTAAAGCTGAAACTCCAGTACTTTGGCCACCTCATGCAAAGAATTGACTCATTGGAAAAGACTCTGATGCTGGGAGGGATTGGGGGCAGGAGGAGAAGGGGACGACAGAGGATGAGATGGCTGGATGGCATCATTGACTCAATGGATGTGAGTATGAGCGAACTCCGGGAGTTGGTGATGGACAGGGAGGCCTGGCGTGCTGCGATTCATGGGGTCGCAAATAGTCGGACACAACTCAGAGACTGAACTGAAGTGCACTAAAATTATATATATCATGGACATAGCTTTTTTTCTTTGTGCAACATTAAGTATCTAGGCCTCTCTGTATTTGCAAATCTGATTGCAAAAAAGCCTTGAAAAGTATCTGTGAGACTAAATTTGAAAGAAAAATCATACACGCAACAGAAAGGAAATCTTCCTACAATTTCCCTTGGACACCTCTCTCTCATATCCTTAATTCCTTCAGATGCTGCCATGCCCTTCTCTCCATGTCTGCCTTCATACTATTGTCTTCACCAGAAATGACTTTTTGTCTCTCATATGTAGATCAATCTGCCCTTCCCCTGGGCTGATTCAAGTCTACAGCTCTGCCCCTTTTCCTGGACAGCACAACAAGGCCATAGCTGGCAGCCAGCTGGATAAGCTCTAGTCCCCCTGAGAAGGCAACAGGGAACAAAGCATTAATACTCCTGACTCTGTGATAGACTCTGTTATTTAGGTAAAGTTAAGTGAAAGTCACTCAGTCATGTCTAACTCTTTGTGACCCCATGGACTGTAGCCTGCCAGGTTCCTCTGTCCATGGAATTCTCCAGGAAAGAATACTGGAGTGGGTAGCCATTCCCTTCTCCAGGGGATCTTCCCAACCCAGGGACTGAACCTGGGTTTCCTGCATTGCAGGTAGAAACTTTACAATCTGAGCTACCAAGGAAGCCCAAGAATACTGGAGTGGGTAGCCTATCCCTTCTCCAGGGGATCTTCCCAACCCAGGGATCAAACCAAGGTCTCCTGCATTGCAGGCGGATTCTTTAACAGCTAAACTACCAGGGAAGCCTGAGGTAAAGTTAAGACACTGTTAACATCTTCCCTATGCCCTGTGAAATTAGGGCTCCAACCAAGCTTCCATGAATTCATCCAACAAATTACTTTTTGAGTCCCTAATACATGCTAGGTACTATTCTAAACTATTTTGGGCTCCAAAATCACTGCAGATGGTGATTGCAAACACAAAATTAAAAGACGTTTGCTCTCCTTGGAAGAAAAGCTATGACAAACCTAGACAGCATATTAAAAAGCAGAGATACTTTTCCAACAAAGGTCTGTCTAGTCTATGGTTTTTATGGTTTTTATCCAGTAGTCATGTATGGATGTGAGAGTTGGACCATAAAGAAGGCTGAGCACTGCAGAATTGATGCTTTTGAACTATGGTGTTGGAGAAGACTCTTGAGAGTCTCTTGGACAGCAAGGAAATCAAACCAGTCAATCCTAAAAGAAATCAACCCTGAATATTCACTGGAAGGACTGATGCTGAAGCTGAAGCTCCAATACTCTGGCCACCTGATGCAAAGGGCCAACTCACTGGAAAAGACCCTGATGCTGGGAAAGATTGAGGGCAGGAAAAGAAGGGGGTGATGAGAGGATGAGATGGTTGGATGGCATCACCAACTCGAGGAACATGAGTTTTAGGAAAACTCTGGGAGACAGGGAAGCACAGGGAAGCCTGGCATGCTGCAGTTTACGGGGTCACAAAGAGTCGGCAAGACTTGGCGACTGAACAACATCTCTTCTAAACAAACAAATATCACTGCTGTCCTCTAGAGACCTGCATTCTAGAGGAGGAAGATTATAAACACAATAAATTAGCAGAATAGGATTGGAGACGGTGATGGTATTTGTAGTACGAGAGATGGCGGTGGAGAAGAATGATGCAGACTGTAGGACACGGCAGTGGACGTGGGAATCACAGTTTCAAACAGGGGGTTAGGAAAAGCTGCACTGGGAAGGTGGTATTCGAGGAAGACCAGAAGGATGAGGGAGTGAGCATTCAGTGAGAGCAAAGGCCCCGAGGCAGCAGGGCTCCAGGAGCAGCTAGCAGGCCAGAGAGGAGGAGCAGAGCTGCTCAGAGACGAGCAGCAAAGAGGCCAATGGACAGAGGATGCAGCCCACTGTGGCAGCTCGCAGGCCACACGACTGAGACGGGTTTTACTCTGGGCGAAAAGGGAAGCTGTCAGAAGGTTTTGCACACCAGCTGATCTTTGTTTTCAGAGAATCATTCTAACCAGAGGAGGAGGGAGGGAGACCAGCGAGAAAGCAGGTGAGCAGGGGTAGAAGTACCTTCTCATCTCCATGCCTTGACTCTAACATACAGCACTTCGTTTTAAAAAGTCATGCCAAAAATCACCTCCAAGGTTCAATGCAAGTATGAGAGTGAGCCATACTCTTTCATACAGCCTCCGAAATGCTGGAGAAAGAGCAGGTAGCCAGCACTGTGCTGATGGCTGAGCAGATAGTGTCAGGCCTCTGCATACTGGCATCAGTGTAATAACCTAGTTTATCATTTTCTGGGGTATATTATTATGAACACTTAGTACTGATGTTATCAGCTTGATACTTGAACTTAACTTTTCCATTAGTAGAAAAACTCCTTTTTAAAGACATTAATTATCATGGAAATGAATGACTGCTCATACAGTTTTCAGGTAGGAGCAAAAAATTTAGGCTAATTACATACCCAGAGGAAGGTATAGATCTTGAAGCTTTCAAAAATTCTTAGGAAATTCAAGAGGAGTATGTATATGTACATGTGTGTGTGTATATATATATACGTTACTATATACAGTACTTCTTAGAAATATATCTAATCCATTAAGATAAGCCCTTGGTGAGATCTAGCTCAACTTTCCATCTTTGTAGGAGAAGCGAGATGGCTGAATATATAGATATTGGCAAGATGCTATTCAATGCAATAAACATTTATGGAATGTCTATTCCTATGTACCAAGTACTATGGGAAATAAGAAAATGAAGAAAAACTCTCAAAGTGTTTAAAGTGTAAAAGAAGAGCTAAGACTGATTCACAGATAACTGTATTCTTAGGCAGAATCTGGCAGAGATGTACAAACAAAAATATGCCGCTATCTAAAGTGTGAGATAAAACCTCCATCAGCTCAGGATTTTAGAGTGTATACTCAGGAGGGCAAACTGTCCCTCCATTTCATAGGTCTTCCCTAAACAACCCCTTAAATTCAGTGATCTGCCTGACACAAACATTTTAAACCTATTTCGTCTTAATTATTCCATTTTGCGGCTACTGCAAAGCAAGATACATGAACACAGCTAACTCTATGTGGCTGACATGGTGAGCTCCGACGTCACATGTCAGCATGTGACGGATGGGTGGGCTGACACACACCATGTTGCACCGGTGACCCTGGCAAGCAGAGCATCCACTCTGCTGTCACTCATTCATTCAGTAAACATAACCAGGGATTCCACCTGGAGCTTACAGTCTAGAGATGGGGGACAAGTTCCTTGAGGTCAAAGATTGTATTTTATACATAGTAAATCTCTTTGGATACTCAGAAAATAAAAATGATTTGAATACAGATTCAGTAAATATTTTTGAATAACTACATATAGTTCCTGCCTTTAAGAAGTTTCTAATTTAACTCGGAGGACACACATAGTCTAATCTATAAGACTACACTGATCCAAGATGATATTACAGTTAATTCTACTAGTTTGATCAAGGCCATGTATAACTGAGAAAACACAAAGAACTGACAGCTTTATATGATGTGAAACATCTTACTGAGAAAATCTACATACATGTCACTCTGAATAAAACAAAATGGGATAATCGGTGGAGTTCAGAGGGGGGCATAATATAATGGTCAAAGTCAAGCAGGAGCTGATAATAATGTGGGATTTATGGTAGCAACATGAAGTCCAACTGCTGAAAATGCTAGAAGTAAAAAATAATTAAAGTGAGAAGACTCTCAATACCTGTTAATTTTTGCAGTGGAATGTATCTGCAGGATGTGTTATAGGACATACCTAGACTCATGTCCCCCAGGAATCCTAAGACACCAGGGCAGGTCATCTATTTGAACAAAGTCACTTAAAGCCTGGAACAGTCAATGAAGAAATGAATTCTGGACTTTCGATTAGTCACACGGAGTGTAATGTCTTAAACCTCACGAAAGGCACATACTAAAGACTGTACTTGAGATGAAGGTGTGGAGAAAATGCTGCAAAGGTAAGGTCAAGAGTTGAAGAGCATGTGCTGTATCTTGGGAGACTGCTCCAAAGAGTCTACGAAAGAGTCCAAAGGTTGATCTGGCCAAACATTGTCTGGAGTCATTCAAAATTATGGTCTAATCTGTGCTGCTATCACCTGGCTGGGCTGACCTCTGACTGGGCTATCAAAGAGGCAATGAGAGTCAGCACGGGGAGGGACAGAGGTGGTGGCCCCAATTTTATAACTGGGTAAAGGGTCATAAAAACAAACAGCTGTAAGACTGACACACAAGCCTTTGGTTGTTCTCAGGACAGCTTTGGTCAGGGACCAAAGTTAAGTCTACAGACATGTTTGAGAGTTAAGGAAAAATAAACAAAACACAAACTAATGTTCCTTTAAACCTCTTGTGTTGTGGGGATGGGGGATGTACATGACACATTTTTTAAGTTTCCATGTTTCATATTCAGCATGGATAAAAGTCACAACTTGATACACTTTATTTACTAAGCAGCAGAAAGCCAAGTACAAAAATCACTTTTAATGAATTTAATAGCATTGGATTTTTCTCAGTTGGCCAGTGTTATACAAAGACATTAAAAAAAAAAAAATTAAGAAAGTGGTGGCAACACCAAACCAGAGAAAATACAACAGCTTAAATCTAACGTTCCATTCTCCTTTCTGGAAATACTATAATGAAATTTTACTATTAACTTCTTTCCTCTGTACCTAGTACCTCCTGCTTTATGGCTTTAAAGAAATGGTCACCAGTTCTATAAATCTGGATTGAAAGATTTTCTTATATTCAAATCTTACTTGAACATATATGCAGCAGCCGAACTGATACACTATTATTTTACCCACTCCAGGGTCTCCATATATACATTGAATCTGTTTAACTCGCTACATCTAGAAATACTGAATTTGGTGGATATGTTTTACTGTGAAAGTGCTGGTCACTAAGTAGCATCCAACTCTTTCCTATCCCATAAACTGGGGCCTGCCAGGCTTCTCTGTCCATGGAATTCTCCAGGCAAGCATACTGGAGTGGGTAGCTATTCCCTTCTCTAGGAGATCTTTCTGACAGGGATCAAACCCAGGTCTCCTGCATTGCCGGCAGATTCTTTACCATGTGAGCCAGCAGAGAAGCCCGTGTTTCACTCTTGTAGGGTAATTTAACCACAAAGCTAAACATGACCCATACAATCAGTTCCCCCTTTTTGGTTCAGAGGATTCTGGCCCCACTCCAATCTGACCCACAAAAAGGGAGGAGGAGTTGACTTCTGTAACCACTGGATTTCCTTTTATGACACTTGACAGAAATTTATGTCAAACCCAGAATGAACAGCATGACTGTATAACGCCCTTCCAACTGGAAAGCATTTTGCATTTACAGCAATTTGGCATAATGCTTTGCTCACAAGTGAACTGTCTCTGATTCCTGCGCCTCCACAGTCAGAACACAAACAGACATACATGGAAAGCCCACATCTGAGCTCCACTTTGTGCTTTTCTGTGAGGAAACGTCAGGTGGCAAAAAGCCAGCCTCTTTCTGTTCAGTATGTTTTGTTGCTGGCTGTGCCCAACTCAGAATCTTGCAAAATGACATTCTGCTAATGACAGGAATGTCAAAGCTGTGATAATGGGCACAAGTGGAAGAAAATGTTTCCTAAATGGAAAAACAACAGGAAAACTGCCAAATGGATATTAAAATAAGTCGCGTGTTCCTTCCATCCTTAAGTGTTGAGTGCCCTACTATTCATGGCCAACATGAAAGGAAGAGCAGATCTCTAAGGAGGAAAGAATAGCCCAACTTGATGAAAAGCACAGAAAAAAAAAAAAAAACCAAGAGGTCAAGGGAATGTTTTCCTTTAATTAACTTGACAGATGCCTTTTCTTTTCCTCATTTGCATCCACTGATGTTTTCTCAGTCTCTCATCTTGCAAAGATGAAATTGGCCACAAGGAACCAATTCTGTATCTAAAGACAGGAGGGCTGGGACGATACCAGAAGATGCTGGTCTTTAAATTGCTCAGTACTCAGTCTGGGTAATGAATGAAGTCTCCTTGCTCTTGCAATTTGTGGGCTGAGCCACAGAATTTTACCTCTGGAAGATGATGTAATGACTTTCAAGGCAGCACCACCAACTTGTGGCAAATAAGGCTTAGGAAAGGAGGTCATGTGGGCTCCCACAACCAAGGCACACTCAAAGTTAGAAATATCTGCATTAGACACAGAAATGCATTTAACTACGTCTTACGTATTATACATTCCACAAAGGAAAAGGTAGTTCGGTTTTAGATTTCACTGATTTTCTATTTCTTAGGAGAGTACAGTTATAAAATACAAGAACTTGCCACTGATTGGTAGAGCTGGTTTTAAATTGAGGTCATTTACTGATCTGTAGACTAGGGGTAAAAATTTGAACTACCTCTGAGGGTTAAGTAGAAATGAAATGAGATAACGCATGTGAAGAAAGTATCAGAGTGCTTGGCAAAATGAGTACTTCATAAATATAAGCTGTCAAAAGAAAACATTTTGTGACATTTAAAATGGATAACCAACAAGGTCCTACTGTATAACACAGGGAACTCTGCAATGTTATGTGACAGCCTGAATGGGAGGGGAGTTTGGGAGAGAATGGTTACAAGTATAGCTATGGCTGAGTCCCATTGCTGCCCGTCTAAAACTATCACAACACTGTTGATCAGCTACACTCCAATGTAAAATACAAAGTTTTAAAAGAAAAAAAAAAGAAAACATTTTGGTCTTTCTTTCTTCAATACATCCTTTCATGGATACATGCTTTCCTATATAGAATGTTACATTAAGGCTCTTCCCCCAAGGATTGGAGAACAAGATGCACAAGATTGCCCATAGAATTAACTTCTAAAATCAATACAATGAATTATGCAAGAGCTAAAGAGGCTGGTTCCAAGGCAGCAGACTTGACAATAAATGTAAATATTAACACAGTTACAGAAAGAATGTAACAATAAGAAGGGTGATTGATTAGCTGTAGAAACATAGGAAAACAAAAACTGCAGAACAAGTCAACTGTGCCTCCAAGGACTTCAAATCGGCCCCCTCAAGGCGAAGGGCATGCAAGGGACTGAACCCAACACAGATTTCATTTCAGATCAACTCTCAAAATCACGTGCATCCATCCACCTCTGCTCGATGCCATGGATCTTGTAAGCCAGCTAATGTGCCTTGCTCTGCTACCATGTCCCCCGAGCCACCTTCTGCCTACTTCAGGGAGAGGTCTGCCCAAAAGTGAATAACAAGAACAATAATGACAACTGCTAATTTAGACTAAATGTCTTTTAATGCAAGACAAGAAGCAACCGTTTAATCTGCATGAGAATCCTGAGGCAAGACTTAGATTTCTCCACATCCAACAGACTTGAAAGCTGAAGAACTGAGAAGTTCAGAAACTTGCCAAAGACCACACAGCTAACAAGTGGTAGGAGAGGTATCCAAACCCAGGCAGTGTGCCTTCAGAGCCTGTGCGTTTAGCCATTTTGTAAAAATCTCTATAAAGCAAAGAGTAAGAACTTTGACGAGTCTAAACCCCGTACCAGTTATCTGTCCTCACTGTAAATTAATGTCTCAGCATTTCTGGTCCTATACATAAAGCAGGGAGCTTAGTAACCACAGACCCACGCCAAAGACATGGGGCTGCTCTTGGGATACCAGCAAACCGGGTTTTTGAGCCTGTAGCCTGGCAGTCAGATAGATGAGGTAGATCAAGTTAATAAGCTTCATACTCAGGTTGTGAAGTTTTTCTAGGAGCAGAAAGCCTTACCCAGGTGGACAGACACCCCAGTGTGTCCTGTGATATATTTGTACATGGGGGTTTCCCAGGTGGATCAGTGGTAAAGAATCTGCCTGCAAGGCAGGAGACACGGGTTTGATTCCTGCGTCGAGAAGATCCCTTAGAGAGGGAAATGGCAACCCACTCCAGTATTCTTGCCTGGAAAATCCCATGGGCAGAGGAGCCTGGCAGCCTACAATCCATGGGGTCACAAAGAACTAGACACGACTGAGCACACACGTACACACATATTTGTACACGCAGTTATCAGGCGCACAGAAGACAGACAAGTAAGATGTCACGATTTGGACATTCCTTTCTCCGCAGTGTATTCTTAAGGATCCGAACGCAGATGAATGAACCGGCACGTAGACTATCCATTTCAAGCAGGCATTTCCTCCTTATCCCTTCTCAAACCAGCTGGTCTAGTCAGACACAGCTAGGGAAGGGACTTGTGTTTAAGCATGTGTGATTCATATTCTTTTGTTAAACTGTTTCTTAGTTAAGACTTTAAAATTAAATCCAAGTTTCTGGATCATATCCTTGTTAACATGGCGTGGCTTTTTTCTTTTTTTTTCTATGTCTAGATATCTGACCCTTTAAGGATTAGAGAACACAGAAATCAGGAGCTGTGGTGTGAAGCCTCTTTGTATGTACTGGTCTTAGAGGAAAGGAGGATATTATAATATACATTAGGAAGTGAATTTAGCCAGCAGAAGATCTAAAACATACATATATTGACCATATTGAGATAAGCTTTTTTAAAAAAGAAGGATTTATAAATGATGTGTCTCAAAATATAACAAATTCAACATTATAAAATGTACATATTTACGACTTCTATAAACCTGTGATCCCCAATCTTAGATTCTTCTATTGTACTTATTCTTTCAGGATGTCATTCTTTTGGTCTGGCATCTTCCTTTATTTTTTAAAATTAAAGTGTGTTAACTTCAGGCGTACAACACAGTGATTCAACCCCATAACATCTTGTGGAAAAACCCGAATGAACTCTTTGGCCAACTTTATACATATATACTTTTTCAGATTCTTTGTGCTAATAGGTTATTACAAGATATTGACTATCGGCGCCTGTGCTACACAGTAGGTCCTTGCTGCTTACCCATTTTATAGATAGTAGTGCGTATCTGTTAGTCCCTAACTCCTAACTGCATCTTCCTCCATTCTTGCTTCCCAAAGACCTCCCAGACTCTGCGAGAGCATGTATGAGAATGTGACTGTGGAAAGAGGTTTCAGTGAATCGTGTGAATTACATTAAAACTATGGCAGGAGTTCAGACAAGGCAGAGCGCCAGGAAAGCGTCATTTCCTAAGGAAAAGTTTACTGCTGGCTTCACCTACCTTCAAATCACCATCCTGCCTCTTATGGGCATGGCCACCTATTTCTCACAGGGCCAGCCTTGTGTTCAAAGAGGTGACCTCATCATCCCAGCCTGGAATTTGGCCCTTATTAGTAAGTGCCCTGAGCTCCAGAACAACACAGGCGCTCCGCCTCTTCACCACATTCACCAGCCATCCCACTTCAACTCATGCTGCATTCCCTGCACGCAGTGACTCAGAGAGATCCTCTTCACTGTGTTCCTGGACTCCAGTTTATTACAGTTATGGAATCCCTGACCTTTACAGGAAAACATTTCAAAGGAGAAATTCAAAGTAGAGAGAGATGGCACCCAACTGTGTAACATTTCCATATTGAAAAGGATCCAGTGTAACCTGCCCACCTGAAATTAAATTGCATATCATGAGTAGAATTAAGACACTTCAACTTACTGAAAACAAATCATTGACACTAAGAAAGAAATGAATGTGAACTCTCCCACTGGCTACTTATGCTTACCTTTTTTCTAAACAGACCCTCAATCCTATTGAAAGGGAAACATACGTATGAAAACAATGAGCTAAATCATCAGGAAAATAAAATCTGCCTATAGCTACCAAATGAGCCAGTCCTTTGACTTTGTGGCCACCTCACATTTTCATTTACATTATAATCATAAAATTGTAGGGTTCACTTATATAACAAGAGTGTTTTCTGCTTCAATGTCAGATATTAGCTACACTGTTTAGTACAGCAGGTCCCAAAGTTTATGAACTCACCCAAGGATATGTGTGCATGTAAATCACTTCAGATGAGCCTGACTCTCTGCGATCCTATGGACTGTAACCCACCAGGCTCCCCGGTCCTTTGGATTCTCCAGGCATGAATACTGGAGTGGGTTGCCATGCCTTTCTCCAGGGGATCTTCCCGACCCAGGGACTGAACCCTAGTCTCTTATGTTGCATTGGCAGGTGAGTTCTTTACCACTAGCGCCACTTGGTAAGCCCCACACAATTATAGAATAAGGAGCAAAAACACTGCACTATCAGCCAATCAGCCTCAAGGACAGTACCTCAGAACTGTATGTTTGGCAGAAATCAGGACAATTCTGTGAAGCAATTATCCTTCGATTAAAAAATAAATAAAAACTGTGATGTTCTTCAAATGACAAAAACTGTGTCTCATTTTACTTAAAAAAAAAATCACACATTGAGTTATGCCTTTTGCATCTGAAAGCATCAGTAGTGTAAAAGAATATTTAAGCGGCAGACGAGTGGTGAGCAATAGGTCCTATCACCTTTCTGCACGCTGGGGACTAGCACTTGGTGATCACCAGTTTCACAAGACAAAGTTACCTCCTTCCCCTCCTCCAACAACACCGCCATCCACTTGATTTTCTTGTTTTAACTCAACCTGTTTTTCTGACGCACAGTTTGATCACAGCATCAAAAACCCCAAGAGTTTTTAGAGTCTCTGACCCAGGCCGAGAGAAGACAATTACCAGGACCCCAAAGAAGATGTGCTTATAAGTTTGCAATCAGGAAATCTGGGGAGGGAGACATTTCCCTGAGTTTTTAAATAGCTCCATTGTTTAACAAGGAGACATTGTGTATTTGAAAGAACCAAAAAAAAAAAAAAAAAAGGCCTACCCAAGGTTTGACAGAAACTAGGCAGTCAATGTTTAAAAACAAAAAGACTAAAGACCAAAATGAAATAAATATACAATCACCTAAATTAGAAACGCAACTGTTAAAGAACGCTTTCAGTTATCCAGGTAGGCAAATTATTACTTAGTTTAAGACATTTTCTCAAGTAAGTAGAGACAGTAAAGATTATTAACATGGCAACAACTTTATCATTGAGAAATGTAAAATAGGAAATGAGTGGTTAGGGGAGGTCCCAGGAAGATTATGTAATGTGTCCATAATACGCTGTTAAACCAAAGCATAATTCCATTAAAAAAACTTAATTATTTTATTGCAGTAAAGACCAGTAGAACCAATAATTAATATTTGTGTTCTAGCTGAAAAAAAATATACTGGCAATGAGTTTGGCCCCAAAGTTAGAAAGAATTACTGGTATATTAATTATAAATAACTCTATCCCCCAATCCTCATTGTTACCGCCTTGCTTCAGAGATTAGTCATTTTTCAACTGTTAAAACTTCCTTTCAGAAAAAGAACTTTGATTAGTTTTCTACCTCTTCATGTAACATATGATTTTAGCCCAACAAGATTAATCTCTAACTCAACTATGTGAAAGAGTTAATCAATTTGTAGAGAAATGAAGAAAACTACTTCCCTAACCTTTTAAAAATGTTTTTTAAAAATTGATAAGACTCAGAAATAGAAATAGGGTTGGCCGCTTTTCTTAGGACAGCTCATTTTGGGGTCATTCCATCCTCCAAACGCTTTTTATGTACTAAATGAAATATTTATTTTAAAGAATCCACCTCACAATAAGGACCTACTTCTGCCCTAGGCACACTAGCCTGGCATCGAAAGACAAAAAGTCCAGAATTGAGGGAAGACAAGATGGCCCAAGAAGGTCCAAGGACTGAGGCTGACAGGCGACTGGGACCTGCAACAAAGGCTCTCTGCTCACCCACTCACCTCTCTCTTAAGATCCCTAACAATAACCTAGAATTAACTACCTCCTCTTTGTGAAAGTTCCTTTTTGTTCCTAACCAAGCCAAGACACCACCTCCCCTCCCCCACCCCAGACACATGTGTCTTTTTAGACCTTTTCCTGAGCTGGCAGAGAACAAAGGACGATGTAGTCTTGATGATCAGCCTTATTCGCCTAAAAACCCCGAATGAAGTAGCTAAATAAGCTATGCTACAAGCACAAGATGGGATATTTTTTCCAAAATGCTTGCTTACAATGGTGGAAAGTGGAGAGTCCAAAGCTTGACACCAAATATGCTTAAAATACACAGAAAGCAAAGAACATGGACTGGAAGGAAATGTACACAAGTAATAATGGTGAGTACTTCTCAGTGGTGGGAATCAGGGAAAACGTGTGTGTCCTTGCACTTTTGTTTACAAAAAAATTAACTACGAACCCTGCAACCTCTTAATCTGGAAAAAATATGTATGTGTTATAAACAGAAACAGAGCCTTTGAAACACACTGCTCACCACCATTTCCAGAAGAAATGGCGAGGGGTAGAGGGTGATGAGAAAGTACCCCATAACAGGGTCATTTACTGAGATATTAATTAGTGGTATTCTTTCTACTGGAGATGAATGAAAGGTAGGTTTTCCCTCATTCCAAAAAGTCTTTGTGTTCACAGTGTGGGCTCCTATGCCTTAGAAGGTCTTTAACAGGTTTTGGATTCAGTGGCAGTAGAAGTCAGGAAGAGCCAGAAGGCACGTTTCCCCCAGGTGGCCGTTCCCTAAGGATGCGAGAGCCTGTGAGTGAGGCTCCTACAGGGCGAGGGCAGGGAGGAGCTGCCCAAGCCTAGAAGACAAGGGTGCGCTTCCCTGAGGCCAAGGCAGGAATGCGAGAAGGCACATGTGCCTGGTGGTGTATCTGGCCATGTGACCTGTGTCCACTCCTTTTCAAGCAGGGCTTCAAGAGGTACATGGTGATAGAGTTAGGAACAGGAGCCACGTTTGCTTTGCCGGTGCCAGTTAGAGACGTTCTTACCCAGTATAGGCGTCTCGTGTACCCATACCCCAGCTCAGACCAGGTCTCACCATTTCATGTGGGCTTCAACTAGAAGTGACATAGATGAGTAGGAAGTCCTGCTGGTTTCCAATTGACCATTTCAGAAAGGCCAAGAAGCTATAGTATGGCATTGAAGAAAGAAGTGAAAGTGTCAGTCGCTCAGTCATGTCCAACTTTTTGTGACCCCCATGGACTGTATAGCCCCCAGGGTCCTCTGTCCATGAAATTCTCCAGGCAAAAATACTGGAGTGGGTTGCCATGCCCTCCTCCAGAGGATCCTCCTGACCCAGGGATCAAATCCAGGTCTCCTGCATTGCAGGCAGATTCCTTATCATCTGAGCCACCAGGGAAGGCTCAGTAGAAAGAATTCCACAAATTAGTATCTCAGTGAATGACCCGGTCATAGGTACTTTGTCATCAAGTCTCTACCGCTCTCCATTCCTCCTGGGAATCATGGTGAGCAGTATTTTTCAAAAGCATCTGTTTTTCTTTACAACGCACACATATTTTTCCCAGATTTAGAGGATGCAGGATTCATAGCTAATTTTTTTGTGGTGATGGTTTCATGGGTGCATAATTCTCCAAACCGATCAAACTGTATACATCAAATACTCACAGCTTTTTGCATGTCAACTCTACCTCAATAAAGTGACATAAAAAAAGAAAAGAAACAACTCAACAGCTATAGTAGAAAAAACAGCACACCAGATCCCCTTGGTTGGGAAGTACCAGCCAGTCCTAACTCACAGCAACCCAAAATATCAGTAAGGTCTCTCTTAGGAATCATCAGTAAATGACATTTTATTGTTTTAGCAAAGGCTCAGCCCTCCTCAAAATGTGATTTAAAACACGAAGCACAGAATGTTGACCATACAGTTTTCTAAGGACAGGAACTGTTTATGCCCTTTTAATTACAATCCAATGGCTGCTAGTTGCATAGTCACAGTTGGTACTAATCAAAGCTGGGCTGGGCCCAACTTTAATAGTTATTAATGATGTGGGGAGGACACAGCTAAGACTTTGGCAGGCTTGGTTGGCTCAACAAATGGCAAAGCCAAAAGGAATAAGGTCTCCTTGACTTAAAATGCCAATAACAGCCCCACATATAACTCAGAAGTTGCAGAGGTTTGAAAGTAAATGCAGGTCATCACAATGGTTCTGTCAAAATCAGCAAACCTTCTGAGGAATCTTTCTTTTGCTTATAAATTCACCCCCCAGGCATTAGAGGAATACACTCATTAATGAAGATTATCCTTTTAGAATATCCACAGTGTACATGATTTCTATAGTGGTAGACATAACCAGCTACTCTAAAACAACAAAGAATTCTACAGACATCATCTTTCCCCAGCATTCATCATTAAATCTATTCACTCCTCTTAGAGATCTAATTATTGAATTTATATTCAAGTGGAATTATTACATATCGCATTGGAATATTGTCTTACATTAAATTTGCAGAAAACCTGCAAAGCTGAAGCTGCAATGCTGAACTAACTGGAATCATACTGTCACATGTTAAGAAAGCATAAAGCTTCTAGTATTGGAGTTAGTGATGTGGAACACTTCACCTGTTATTACACAGCCTGAGATCTTAGTAAGGCCACCTAGTTCTCATCGCAGAACTCGTGGCCATAGAACCAATGGAAGAAAAACCTAAATTAGGAATCCAGCACCACAGGGAGGGTGGAAGGACCTGTGGTTTTGCAATCACTGTTTCATAACCCTCCAGCCCCACCCAAATGCCCACAAGTGTCAGTGGGCATGGACCCCATTCACTCCCCTCCTGAATCTCCAAAGACTGCAGAAATGCCATGCTTTTGTGGTGACAGGGATCATTTTAATCAGGCTAGGAGTTCAGGGCCCAGACAGGATAATTCGATTTTCAACATCTTACATAAAAAGCAGCTTAGCAGAAAACATCTGAATAAGCTCCAAGGAACAATGCCAAATTCTCAGGTGTGGCTTCTGATGACACCACAACAAAAGATATAAGCCTTTCAGGTAAGTGGTTTTAAATGAAGAGACTGCACAAAGCCAGATAAGACATTGTATACTAAGTCCCTGGCCAACTGAGGCTTATGTTCTAATCTCCATTGGAAAAGTGTTCTGGTGTGAAGAATAAAATACCATGAAGGGTCTCCTTCACTGAGAACCAAATAAATAAAGAGGGTACAGCTATAATGAATGGCAATAGAGTGCAAAATCCTGTTCTCAGACGTCATTGTTCATGTGCATCTCCAGATGAATCCGTATGTAGATGAGGATCCACCATGTCATATTATTTGACAACAAACTGATACTTTCCTTTGAAACAAACTTATTTTGCTTATCATAGAAAATGGCTGCAAAAGCAAAGATAAAGGTGACAACTATAAGGAGAAAATGAAAACAAGCAAACTGTCTTTCCACAGTAGAGTCAAAGTTAATCAACTCGTCCATAGAGCAAAATCTAGATCATTCTACGGTGACAAAACTCACAGGACACCACACATCTTTGCTGCAGCACTACAACTCTGCTTCACCATCACTCAGTTACTTTAGAATTGACTGCTTCACTCACAACTTTGACCAGAAGCGTCTCTCTTTTGGTGAAAAAGCACAGAACATTTTCTAGAATATAACACCGTGTCTAGGCTGCAATGTATCACAGCAAACTAGCCCAGTCTGATCTTGAGTTTCTTCTCTACGAGTTTTCCCCAAAAAGGAGTGGTATCTACAACAATCTGAAAAAAGCACAGAGAAATTAAGATCCAAATAAAGCAGTGTTCACAACTCCAACAGTGAGCAGAGAACAAAACTCTACTTTATTATTTTAATGTTAATAGCTGCCACTTTTTAAAAAGTGCTATTAAGTCAGCATGAATTTCGTTTTTTAAGGGTGAGTTGTTCACAGTAAAAAACCAAATAACTGCCAAGAACAAGATAGGTTTCAAAAATACTATTCTACTCGTCAAATGCTGGTTTCCATTTACTTCTCTGTATATTAACTTTAAGTAAGACTGTTCATTCCTAATCTGAGAATGTGGTTAGACTCGGGCAAAAAATATTCATATACTAAGACATACAATGATTATCTTAGATAATGCTGGACTGAAATATATCTTTTGAAATTGTACATATGTTCTATCACTTTTAATACTTTGAAGTCTGTGCAACAGTGGACATGAAGTCAATAGCAATGAATCTGAGCTACTATATGTTGTTTGTAGTTGCTACACGTGTGTGTTTCTGTATCTGTGCTTAATAAAATACATAAGACACATCGCTTTCTTTTTTTGGAGTTTAGAATCATATTTTTCTCAATAAATTCTTTCACCATTTCCATGAAGTTCGACAGTATATATGTGACTGCATAAAGTGAGAGCAGCAAGACTAACACTGAAAGCAACAAAGTCAGGTAAGAAGTAATCCTAATTTGGGTGTTGGCATGGAATGTTCTGCTTCCCTGGTGGCTCAGCTAGTAAGGAATCCACCTGCCATGCGGGAGACCTGGGTTGGGAAGATCCCCTGGAGAAGGGAATGGCTACCCACTCCAGTATTCTGGCCTGGGGAATTCCATGGACTATATGGTTCTACATACAGTGGAATGTTCAGTTAAAATGATGTTTAAACTGCTTTACTCTAAAATGACTGCATGGAGTCCTTTTACTAGGGGTTATAAGGTTCCTGCAGGCAAGCATCTTACTGTTTTTGTGACCCTCGTACAATACCTGACAGAAAAGCTGATTAAACCTTGTTGGATAAATGAGTAATCTCTAAGAATACGCTAATAAAACTGAGAAAAGGAAAGTTTTGCTGAAAATGGGTGAGAAGTTTGCTCCCAGCAAACTCTGGCATAATAAACCTTCCTTTCTTAAATTAGTAAAAGTTAACCATTTTATAGTTTCTCCTTAAAAGCCAAGAATCTTCATTAGAAAGCAGAGATCGTGGGTCAGGATGTACTGAGAGCTATACAAAGGCAGATCCTATCCCTGGCCTCTAGGGCTGAATCTAAAGCAGACTGCAAATACAACAGGATAATCAAC
The DNA here is from genome assembly GCF_029378745.1 of Bos indicus. Classification (NCBI taxonomy): domain Eukaryota; kingdom Metazoa; phylum Chordata; class Mammalia; order Artiodactyla; family Bovidae; genus Bos; species Bos indicus. The sequence continues at coordinate 12,485,612 of NC_091779.1, forward strand.
ATATTCAGGTAACTGTAAATATTATAAAAGAATCTGTAGGCTAAGGGGTTAAAGTTGCAGTGAAGCAAGGGTTTCTGGAAGGGGGACAGATGGCTTTTGACAAATTAGCACACCTTCAATGCAAGAGACAGAAGTAGGTCACAATGAGTAAGTGAATTTTCCACTGACTCATTTCCACATGTATCATGGGCAGCAAAGGGTACCAGTGATCTGAGTCTCCACCTGGAAGAGCTGTACAAATCAGAACTCTAAGGAAAGAAGCTAGAATTAACACTGACTCCATGGGGAGAACTGCCATCCTGACCTAGAAACAGGTCAGTAGGCAGGAAGGCCAATAGGTTTGATGAAAAATATGCACTTAATAAAAATCCTCATGTATTCAGAAAAGCTAACACCTTAGACGTAGGCCCAGGACAGTAACGTGATTCCTGTTCTTTCTCAGGCTAAAGATCGATTCAGTCAGGTTGAATGGGATTTCACCAATGGACATCTTCAGCAAATCGCCACTAAATCTGCATGCAGTTTTTCAGGTTTTAACTTTGAATGCAAATTACCTCTATTTTAGGTTTGATAGGAAATCAGATTGGTCAATTATTTTTAAATACAAATTCACTTATTTTAGTGCAAATGGAGCATACCACTGTAAATGTCAAATAGTCACCATCCATTATGATAATAGGGTCCAGTCAATCTTACCAACTTATTCAAAGTTCACTGCATGAATGATCAGAGCTCTCAGTCCCCAGACAGACCTTAAAATATGTCCTTATTAAAAAATTCGAAAGCAATAAATCCAGTTAAAGAGGTGACAAGAGATGACCCTTATCAGCCATCTATTCCAGGATATGCCCAGTGTTTTCTGCTGGAGCAGCCACAAGCTGACAGCTTCCCTGTCCGTGAAGAGGGCGCAGGTTGGGATATAACTACCAGGAGACTGGTGGCTCCATTCACCAAGAACTTACATAGAAATAAGTTTGTGGAAATAATGCGTAGAGAGATTTTACTCTAGTGGGAGGTTACCCACAGATGAAAGGAAATGCTTTTCTTCACACAGGAAAAAACAGTATCCCGGGACATTTGGAAAAATTCTACCCAATAGGCATCAGTTTTATTTTTCTCCAGTACAGTTAATGAATTAGATAGCCTCATCTATACTTGAACAAAAGTAATCAAATATCATCAGCCAATTCTGAAACCCCAGTTGAAGCTACAGGAAAATTAATTTTCACTGTAAAAGCTGACTGGCATGGAATCAGCACTCATGACTGTGGCATCTTTAGCACAATACTCTACTGAACCAAGATACTAAATTAAAATAGAGCTATTGAGACATCCAAGGTTCTACAAAATGAGACATTGCAAGCTAGTGACACAAACACCTAAGACAGGAAAAGGCTGAGGCAGAGAACACTTACTCACACAGTAGGTACTCAAATATATAAAGACCATATGGTTTTAATGTTTCAAACTAGGGCCACCTGAGACTATAAGACAGAATGGAGGCGTTTAAAACCACAACCGCATTACCATACACATGACAGGTCTTATCCCAAATACTATCCCTGGAACTCTGACAAGACTATTCTAGAATGCAGATTTACAGAAATCATCACATATATTTTTTGAAGTAAAATGTCACTCAAATGATGTGCTTCTGCTCCCAGGGCTATGATTACCTCATCCAGAAGCAAATGGACAAACACGTCATTCCATCCACTAACCAGGTGGTCATCTCAGGGCTTTCAATCAGTACTAGCCTGGGTCAAGCCAAGATTCAAAAGGAAAAAATCTACACCATCAGATATTGCCTCTAAGTTAACTGAGCTTTAATACTGAATTGCACTGGAAACTTATTTGTGAAATGAAGAACTATAAGTAAGTGAATGATCTTTATCCACACGTATACAAAACATTTAGATAAAAATACACAGTTGACCCTTGAACATCATAGGTTTGAACTGCACGAGTCCACTTACATGTGGATTTTACTAAATACGACAGTATCATATGATTTCAGTTGGCTAAATCCAGAGATGCAAAATCTTGGATACAAACAGTTGACTCTAAGTTACAGGTAGATTTTTGACTACTCTGAGGGGCACCCCTACCCCCTAACCCTGCATGGTTCAAGAGTCAACTGTATACTTAATTTGAAATTTGGACTTACAATGCTATACTATTCCTAAACATACACAGCATTTTACAATGAATTGTGAAACTGTCATAAATTCCACTTTAAAGGTATCTACATTAAAAAAAATTAAATGCAATATGTAATTTTAAATATCTCAAAATGTATAAAAATAATGTATGTCTTATTTTCAGATTGCTGCTGCTGCTAAGTCACTTCAGTCATGTCCAACTCTTTGCAACCCTATGGATGATAGCTCACCAGGCTCCTCTGTCCATGGATTCTCCAGGCAAGAACACTGCAGTGGGTTGCCATGCCCTCCTCCAGGGGATCTTCCTGGATTAATTTTCAGATTAATTAGGAACTTTGTACAGATCCATACACAACACAAACTGTAAAGCCATTTCAATGATGTGGTCAACATCAGATTTTAAACTTAACAAGAATAAACATGTTTTTCTTACTCCTACCTTTTCCCCATATGAGGAAACATGCTTTCCTTCTAAAATTTCTACCATTCTGTCCACCTCATTCTTCCTCTATGTGGACCCAGAAATCATGCTGCCAACAGAGCACTTTTCAATGAAAAATGCTTTTTGTTTCTGTCAAGAAAAATACAATGAAATACCAAAGAAAAACTGAACAATCAAAAATCATTATCGCTATGCCACAGAATTTTGCGACTTCAATTTCCTACTCAACTCCTATTATTTCATTCCATACATTTCTTTTTCCTTAGAGACAGAATATACAGGATGGCGAGATTCCCCAATGTAGTTTTTTCTTCCAGTTTTATTGAGATATAATTGACACACAGCTCTGTTTAAGTGTAACGCGTACAGCATCATGTTTTGACTTAGACACATCATGAAGTGAGTATCACCATAAGCTTCAGTGAACATGTGAACGTCCATCATCTCATACAGATACAAATTAAAGAAATAGAAAAAAGAATATTTTTCTTGTGAGGATAACTTTTTAGGATTTACTCTCTTAACAGCTTTCATATATAATAAACAGCAGAGTTAATTACAGGTATCATGTTGTATGTTAAGTCCTGAGCACTTATTTATCTTATAACAGAAGGATGCACATTTTGACTGCCTTCATCCAAATCACCCTCCCCCTACTCTGCACCTCTGGTAACCACAAATCTCATCTCATTTTCTGAGTTCGCTTTTGAAGTATAATTGACCTACAATACTATGTTAGTTTCTGTTATACAACATGCTGCTGCTGCTAAGTCGCTTCAGTCGTGTCCGACTCTGTGCGACCCCACAGATGGCAGCCTACCAGGCTCCACCGTCCCTGGGATTCTCCAGGCAAGAACACTGGAGTGGGTTGCCATTTCCTTCTCCAATGCAGGAAAGTGAAAAGTGAAAGGGAAGTCGCTCAGTTGTGTCCGACTCTTCGCGACCCCATGGACTGCAGCCCACCAGGCTCCTCTGTCCATGGGATTTTCCAGGCAACAGTGCTGGAGTGGGGTGCCATGGCCTTCTCCAGTTATACAACATAGTGATTAGATATTTCTATACATTTCAAACTGATCACCATGATACTTTTACTTACTATGTGTCACCATACAAAGATCTTACATACTTATTCATTGTATTTCCCACACTGGATATTTTATATCCATGACTCATTTACTTTGTAACAGGAAGTTTCTACATCTTAATCTCCCTCACCTATTTCTTTCCTCCTGCTACTCCCCTCCTCTCTGGCAACCACCTGTTTGCTCTCTGTATCTATAACTGTTTCTTTTTTGTTCATTTCTTTTGTATTTTAGATTCAACACATAAGTGAAATCATATACTATTTGTCTTTTTGTCTTTATCTGTCTGCTTTATTTCACTTAGCATAGGGAACTATCAAAAACAAACAAACAAAAAACAGCCACCTACTGAATCGGAGAAGATATTTGCAAATGATACATCCGATAAGGGATTTATACCCAACATACAGAAATAACTCACACAACTCAAAACCAAAAAAAAAAAAAAGCCTGATTGCAAAGTGGGCAGAGGATCTACAGAGATATTTTTGCAAGAAAGACATACAGATGGTCAGCAGGCAAATGAAAAGGTGTTCAACGCCACCAATCACGAGGGAAATGCAAACCAAAACCACAATAAGACACCACCTTACACCTGTCAGAATAGCTATTATCAAACAGAAAAGAAGTAAATATTGGTGAGGATGTGGAGAAAAAGGGAACCTTCATGCACTGTTGGTAGGAAGGTAAATTGGTGCAACTGCCATGGAAAACAGTATGGAGGTTCTTCAAAAATTTTAAAAAGAACTATTATATGATCTAGCAATTCTACTTCTGGATATTTATCCAAAGAAAACAAAAACATTAATTTGAAAAAAAAATACGTGCATCTCTATGTTCATTGCAGCATTATTTACAACAGTCAAGCTGTGGACTGCATAGCACAGGAACTATAGCTAGAAGGGAAAAGAATCTGAAAAAGAACATATGTGTATCTGAATCCCTGTACTGAACATCTATAAAAGTAACATAATGTTGTAAATCAACTATACTTCAATGAAAGAAAAATATGTAGAAGCAACCTTAGTGCCCATCAATAGATGATAAAGAAGACAGGATCATATATATATATATATATATATATACACACAAGCACACACACACACACACACACACGTACATATATGGAGCTTCCCAGGTAGTGCTAGTAGTAAAGAACCTGCTTACCAATGCAGAAAAACGTAAAGAAACGTGGGTTTGATCCCTGGGTTGAGAAAATCCCCTGGTGAAGAGCACAGCAACCCACTCCAGTATTCTTGCCTGGAGAACCCCATGGACAGAGGAGCCTGGTGGGCTATAGCCCATGGGGTCTTGAAGGGTTAGACATGACTGAAGTGACTTAGCATGGTACATATATACACCATATTCTATATACCATAAAGAAGAATGAAATCTTGCCATTTGAGACAACAGAAATTGTTCCCAACATACTTTTTAACTATATTGAAAATTCCAGAATTACCATGAAACTTCCGTAGCTATGGCTTTTCCATGACCAAAGATACCTAGATCGCAAACACCATTTCAAAGTAAAAGCACATGTTTACATACAAGATAGGTATATGTTTCTGCAGCTTGTCCTGCAGAGAAAACACTACCTAAACCATGTACAAATCGTCTCCACTTCACTTGTGAAAAGAGAAGGTCCAAAAGATTAGATTCGGTCCCTGGGTCTAGGCAGTCCTAAATACTTGAGACTCTTGGAAGAAAAATACTCAACACTAAGTAACTTGAGCGCTTGTCATTAATACTGGAGCTTCCCTGGTGGCTCAGTCGGTGAAGAATCTGCCTGCAAGGCAGGAGACTGCCTGCAAAGCAGGAAACCCAGGTTGGATCCCTAGGTCAGGAAAATGCCCTGGAGAAGGAAATAGCAACCCACTCCAGTATTCTTGCCTGGAGAATCTCATGGACAAAGGAGTCTGGCAGGCTGCAGTCCATGGGGTCACAAGAGTCGGAAATGACTTAGCGACTAAACCACCACCATTAGTCTTTGGGTTGATGACTCTTACTCCCCAACCCAGAACTCTTCCCAGGTTCCAGATGCTTGTTTCCAATAGTCAGCAGCACACTTCCATGAGGGTATTTAAGGAAGCACCAATTCAGTGACTCTCCAACTGAAATGATCATCTTTACCCAAGATGCCCTGCTTCCTGAGTCTCCAGTTTCAGGGACATCTGAAAAACCAACCTGCTTAAATTTTCTGAAAGCTCACTTTCTGGTACAAATCCTTGGGACACTCTCAAAATGTTTTATGCCCGCCCCACCGCAACATGGCTAACAGTGGGTAAGCACAGACATAATCACACACAGGGCTGTAAATTCTTGTTAATCCTTTGTGTCTTCCTCTCCCCTTGTCTCCGCCCACTGCACTCCCCATGAAACCGCAAGCTTTCAAGAGGACTAGAACTACCTGTCTCCTTCACCATTGCCTCCTCAGAACAATCCCTTACATAAAGAAGGTGCTCAACTAATATCGACTGAATTCATGAACCAAGAGATGCAGAGGATGGGGAGCAGACTGCGCCCACCACCACGGTCCAAGCCTCATCTCCCAAGCGAGATCTCCCTTGCTTTCAAGCACATTTTAAACTCAAAAGTGGCCATGACAACAGACTGATGCTAAGGAATGGCTTCCATGAAGTAAGGATGTATCTGAATTGTTTCAAACAAACTGGGAGTCAAACAACTCCTTCATCCAACTCTTCTGGGTGACAATCCACAAACCTTCTTTAGCCTGAAAACTCTAAAGCAGAAAAGGCTTATCCTTCTTTGGGAGTATACAGCTTCTGCTTTCCATTTTGACAAGCCAAGTTTTCATTTGGAACGATCCAAAGAAAACTAGAAAAAGGTTCCCATCTTTCATATGCAGGTCCACAGGTAGAGGCAGCTCCGCTTCCAGGCACCGTATCTGAAGCCTCTATTACTGAATAGGTTTCCTTTTGGAATTGTATCCTCAGCCCAGCCAGACTGTGTTATGTACACAACACATCCGCATTCATCTGCGGGTATGCACAGGGATATACGGTTAAAGCTAAAGTTGACTGCTTCCACGGCATAGCTGGAACTCTGACGAGACTAAGGCATACATGACATGTATGAGTTACTGGTCAAGACAGATATATTTTACTTTGCTTTTGTAATAACCATGTATTTTAATGAGTTCAATACTACAAATAAATGTAAACACTACAAGCTATCTATCTTAGTATAACATTAAAGTAAAAAAATTGCTGTCTTTTGCACTAATTATCTGAATTGTATCATTAAATATGTAGATAAATATCCTTACACATCTTCAGGCAATAACTCTGATAATTTACAATAATTACATAAACATGCCATCCTGATGAAGATAACTTTTAATAATCTTATGCACAAACATTAAAATAGGGTATATTATAGTTATTCTGCCTTCCATATTTAACATGATGTATTTGTATTTCCACAAATAAAGGTAACTGGCTAATTTAAACCTGATTTCTTTTCACAGCGAGTTTCATTTGCACTGACTGGCATTCAGAATTAAAATATAAAGTGAAGTCCAAATATAAGGATGGAAGGAGTCCTTACCATCCACATCTGCATCAACTTCATGAGTCAGTGAAAAATGATGGATTGTTTTTCTCATCTCTTTTGAACATAATTCTGTGGTCTCAAGTATTACAGGAGAGAAAAATGTGCCTAAGGGGCTATGATTTACAATTATTCTGTTTCATGCTGATTAGCATAAACGACCCTGATAGAAAATTGCATGAAAACCCTAGAAGAGTCAATAACAGATATGGATCCATAGCAGCACCTAAAGGAGGAAAAATTGCTTACTGCCTATGCTTCAGGCTTCCAGTCTAATTTGGCGGAGGATCTTTTAATCTGAAAATGAGTCCACGTTTACAAAGCATTCTTATGGTTACATGAACTACCTTTCACAAGCAAATGGACAAATCAAATCTCAACACTTCTCCACTCCCAGATTTATCAGACTAAGAGTTCGTACCCAGATTAACATGGAGGCATTTATAATGCAACTGCAAAGCTAAAAGGAATCCTGCTTTCCATTTGCAATGAATATTGTGAAGCGATGCTGAATTAGGCAAGTGGTGTGACACTTAAAAGTATTTACAGTTCTCAAGAAAAAAAATTTTTTTTCTCTCCAAAATGCAAAATTGAAGGGGGTAGGAAGGTAATGAAAAGAAACGGCTTCCATTTTCTGAAAGAATTGGGATAAATTTAGCCTGCCACTCCTCTCACATAGAACATACTTAGACCTCCATAATTAAAACACTTAGAAAGTATAGGAAAGAAGACAACTTTAAGTAAATGAGTAGTGCTTTATCACTATTATTCCTTAACTTCTTTTTACTTCAAAGATCTTACTTTCCAGTGAGGCAATACAATTCCAGTCTGGTAAGTAGGTGGGAGCAGCACACGATTTCTGTGTAAAATGCGTGGTTATCACAAAGACGTGGCGATGCTCTGATGGGGAGATGCTGAAAGATACAGGCTCCTCTAATGAAAGCACCCTACTCCAGTACCCTTGCCTGGGAAATCCCATGGATGGAGGAGCCTGGTAGGCTGCAGTCCGTGGGGTCACTAAGAGTCGGACAAGACTGAGCGACTTCACTTTTCACTTTCCTGCATTGGAGAAGGAAATGGCAACCCACTCCAGTGTCGTTGCCTGGAGAATCCCAGGGACGGGGAAGCCTGGTGGGCTGCTGTCTGTGGGGTCGCTAAGAGTCGGACATGACTGAGCGACTTCACTTTTCACTTTCATGCACTGGAGAAGGAAATGGCAACCCACTCCAGTACTCTTGCCTGGAAAATCCCATGGATGGAGGAGCCTGGTAGGCTGCAGTCCATGGGGTCGCTAAGAGTCGGACACGACTGAGCGACTTCACTTTTCACTTTCCTGCATTGGAGAAGGAAATGGCAACCCACTCCAGTGTCCTTGCCTGGAGAATCCCAGGGACGGGGAAGCCTGGTGGGCTGCTGTCTGTGGGGTCGCTAAGAGTCGGACATGACTGAGCGACTTCACTTTTCACTTTCATGCATTGGAGAAGGAAATGGCAACCCACTCCAGTGTTCTTGCCTGGAGAATCCCAGGGATGGGGAAGCCTGGTGGGCTGCTGTCTGTGGGGTTGCACAGAGTCGGACACGACTGAAGTGACTTAGCAATGCAAGCAAAGGACATAGCTTAATACACATAGAACAGGGACACAGTCACATTCCCATTAGCTCTGATTTTTGGGTCCCTCCAAAGGGAAAGGACCAGGGTTACAACTGTTTCTCCCGTGTTACTATTTCCTGAGCTTCCTATGCATGTGTTAAGTTGCTTCAGTCATGTCCGACTCTTTGAGACCCGTGGACCGTAGCCCTCCAGGCTCCTCTGTCCATGGGATTCTCCAGGCAAAAATACTGGAATGGGTTGCCATTTCCTCCTCCAGGGACTATTCCTGATCCAGGGATCAAAACCACATTCCTTATGTCTCTTGCATTGGCAAACAGGTTCTTTACCACTGGTGCCACCTACGAAGCCCTAGTTACATGCTAGATAAAAGCAATAGATGAAACCCAGGGAATTTCTCACTACTAACTGCCCAGGTAACTTCCCAGGTGAATCAAATGTTACTTTCCTGGCAAAACAGTCCCTTAATTATGCCAGTGCCCCAAATCAGTGTTTTGATAAACTCAATGGAAAAGACCCTAATGCTGGGAGGGATTGGGGGCAGGAGGAGAAGGGGACGACAGAGGATGAGATGGCTGGATGGCATCACCGACTCAATGGATGTGAGTCTGAGTGAACCTTGGGAGTTGGTGATGGACAGGGAGGCCTGGCGTGCTTCGAATCATGGGGTCGCAAAGAGTTGGACACGACTGAGCAACTGAACTGAACTGAGACACACTTCTAACTCCTGATATCTGATGTACTAGTAAAGAATCACAAAAATCATCAATTTTTAATGTTTTAATGATGATTTCAATATAACTGGCTTTCTTTATAATTCTATATATTTCATTTTATACACTTAAAAGATACTATTCTGAAAAGTGGTTCATAGGTTTCACCATACTGTCAATAGAATCCAGGATTTTAAAAACTGGTTAGCAGTAGACAGCCTAGGAAATCTTGCTAATGTCACACAGCTTGTTAGTGGCAGAAATGTGACTAAAAACAAGATCATCTGACTTCATTGCTCATACAGTCCTTAACAGCTGCGGCTTGAAATGACCCAACTGTGGTCATGTGCTACCATATAATTACTGGCTTCTCAGAGATCCTCCTACATATGTCTAACTAGATCAAGGCCCAGAGGCTCTAGTTTGCTGGAAAAGATGAGGGATATTCCCCGAAAGTCAGATCTAGCATACGGGAAGTTTTTTTAATTCCTTCATCTAATTCTCAGAGATTGAAGTCACAGGTCTGAGTATGAACAGATTGAAGCCGAGCTGGAAGAGAATATGTGCACAATGGAATATTGAACACAGAATATTCACAAAGTCTTTAAAATATCTGTTAAACTTTTGTACTCATGAGAATCCTCAATCTAAACACAGGATATTTCTAATTGAACGATGCCCTTGGTATATTCAGGATTTCCCTGGTAGCTCAGCTAGTAAAGAATTCACCTGCAATGCGGGAAACCCTGGTTCAATTCCTGGGTAGGGAAGATCCCCTGGAGAAGGGAACGGCTAGCCAATCCAGTATTATTCTGGCCTGGAGAATTCCATAGACTGTATAGTCCTTGGGGCTGCAAAGAGTCAGACACGACTGAACGACTTTCACTTCACACTTGCTGCATTCGGCTTATCCCCCATAAACTTCGTATGCCATCTATGAAGTGGCATTTAGGTGACTCCAGGTATGCACCAATAGCATATTTGTACCAAAAGGTAGAATGGTTATTTATCATGCTCATTTATGAGCCTGCCAAGTACTAGACGAGGAAGGGGAAATTCAAACTCAAAAAAAGCTAGCACTGCCCAAGGTCACAGCGTGGAGACGCAATCTTATTTCACACGCACAAATCAGATCAATTGAAGATGGAGATGCATAATACATTAGACAAACAATTTCAAACCTTGATAAAAGCAGATCTTGGAATGTGCATTAATAGCACTTTGCATTTAGTAATGTTTCACTTTTGAACATTAAATGTGCTGAGGGTAAAAAACAAATAAAAGAAATAGCCAATTGCTTTCATGAAATATTGATGACAGTACAGTAAAAGTTCAGAGCAGCAGTAAAAGTCCAGGAGTTATTTGCTCCTATAATAGTGTCCTTAACCCTGCATCTTGCCCCTGCTGCTTGCTTCCCTCTATTTCCCACGTTCCACAGGAGGAATTTTCATTCTTTTAGAAGCTTTTCATCCTAAAGCATATGCAATGTTCATTCCAGACTTGAATCTGGCAATGAGGTACCCTCCTGTCATTTTTTTTTTTTTTTTGCTAGAGAAAATATGGAACCACCAGACTGCCAATCTAGCAATAACATAACATGTGATATGAGAGTCACAAACTTGGAAGGAACCTCAAGTAGACACAAAAGCTACCCGGCACGATGTATCAAAATTCATAAACATGTTCATGTCACTTTGGCCTAGAAATTTCTATACTGGGAATTTATCCTAACAAAATAGCTCCGAAAGACAGAAAAAGCTATATGCACAGATATGTTCACTGTGGAGTGCTTTCATTCTATAAACCTTTATTAAGTGCCTATTATATGCCAGGCACTATGCTGGCAGAAAGTCTCTGCTTCAAGGCAGTCACAATCAGCTGGGAATTCAGAGAAGTATATACAGAATCACAGCATGTTGGGATAAATGCTAACAAGCCTGTGCAGAATCACCAGAAACACTAAAATGTGCTGGAACAGAAAGGCAGAGAGTCAAGGAGGACTTTACAAAATTTTAGGTAATGCTTTTAATAATTTCTTCCCAGTTTTATCTTTAAAGACACAATGTAATGCTGAAATGTTTAAAAAAAAAAAAAAACTTTATTACTCTGAAAAAAATTCCTCAATACATTCTTTAAAATAAAAAATGACAAGCAAGTCTAAATAGCCCTTAAGAGCTCTTTAAGAGCTCTTTAAGGCCCTCCATCTCTCCCTCCACCATGTGTGGGAGGTGGAGTGTAGTCATGTATCACTGACTCCTCACCGGGCCCATGCTGGCAGTCTATTCCCCGTCGTCGTTTTCTACTACACACCAGGGTGTCCCTCATCAAAACTGCGAAAGAACTCTGAGTTCATTTTGCTTAAAACCCAAAACAAAATAAACAAACCAAAAAAATGTTATTGCTCCTTTGAGTACTTTCTCTTTCAAACGGCCCACAATTGCTGCAGAAAAATCCTGCTGTAAGATTTCAGAAGGTCCTTTACTAAAGACAGTATTTATTATGTGCTATGATTTTTTAGTGTAGAAATGAAAAAAATTCCACAGTTTGAGGACTTGTGTTGGGAAGCTTCTGAAGAAGTGTAGGTTGGACCCACCTACTAATTCACCGTGGGAAATAATACGAACTAAACTGGACACGTTACAAACGAGCAGAGCCTTTATTTACACTCAGATTAGAGCAAACTCTATTCCTGTCACGTGAATGACACCCAGTGCGAGTTCAGACACGCCCCATCCACATCAGGGCTGTGGGAGCCACGGAGACACCTCTCTCGGCGTGTTCTGGCCTGCGTCATGGCTCAAGGCTTTGGTCATACTCCAGAAGTGGGCAGGGGCTTTAGAAGAATCACCAGAGAAGACGGTCCCACACCATCTTTTTTTAAGAGTGCCTACAGGGAAAGACTGTGCTTGAAATAATCTATGGAAAAGGTCAAATTAATATTTACTGAGCATCTATATTTGTGAGGCATTGCCCTAGCTCCTGGTTTGGCAAAGATTTTCTGTAGAAGGCCAGACATGTTTTTGACTTTGCAAACCAGAGTCTCATGTTACAACTACAGTAAGTACCCTACATGAGAACATTCAAGTAGTGAACTTTCAAAGATCTGAACGTGCCCTGTATGCCAGCTGTTGTACTGTACTGTAAGATTTAAAATGTTTTATCTTTTGAGTTTATTTTTAAAGTATTATTTGTGTGAAAAGTATTATAAACCTATTACAGTATAGTACCATATAGCTGATCACGTTAGTTGGATATCTAGACTAACTTTGTTGGACATACAAACAAACTGGACTTTTGAACATAGTCTCAGAACAAAACCAGTTCGTATGAGAATTTCTGCACTGGATTATGCGACTGTATTACCAGAAGCCATAGATAATATCTAATTGAACTGGTGTGGCTGAGTTCTAATAAAGCTTTATGTATAAAAACAGGTAATAGAGCGGATTTGGTCTGTAGACTGTATCTTGTCTGCCCCTGATCTAAATGTTTCACAATTTAGCTTATTTAAGGCACAAAAAATATTTATTCCTACTTAAGATGAGGAAACCAAGCATCAGAGGTAAGGTCACCTGCCAAAATCACACATCTAGGTTGTCACTGAGTCAGGATTCCAACCAAGGTCTCCCTGCCCCAAAGTCTGAACTTTTTCTACTATATGAACAGTCTATTAGGTTAAATGCAGATAAGGACGAAGAGCCAACTTGAAAGAAAGAAAATAGGAAGGCAAGTCTAAAGCTTTTCTTTCATTTAATATTACCCAATCTATGCCCAACTATGACAGCAAAAGTGCTTGCCACCAGAGTTATGGGTAAAACATTCCTCCCAAGGGAAGCTTCTGGAATACCCAGTACTGAACACCTTCATAACCACAAGAGAAAAAGAACCGAACTCTGTATTATAACGTGCCAGATTATGGCAAAGCTCTAAGATGGTCACGCTCCTAGAATTCCAACACTCCCTGAAAGGATTTTGTAAACTAACCCCACTGATACTCACATACTCAGTAATTCATTCATCCCATGCCCGGATAGCACACTTTATAAGCACTTTAAAATAAAAGAGATGTGGTACTCGGTCCTTCAGGAACTTTAACAGAGTTGGAGGGAACACACAGACACTAAATGGTTAATTACCTGTTGATATCAATTGCCACTTGGGTAAGAAAAGAACTGTAATGGTGATGCACACAGCTCTGTCTAAAACTCAAGAAAAACTAGGCAATAAATACGAATGTGCTTCTTTTCCTGGTTGAATCTTACTCAAGGTTCTCGCTCCTTTTATTGCCCTTGAGAAATGAAAGACTTTGTTTTCAACATCATTGTCCTCATTTGGAATCTGGAGACTAGCCTGAAGCTTTGGTACCTAAGCATCAACTTCCTTATCTTACAATGAGGGGGTCTGACTAGATGCTTCCGAAGCTGCCTCCAAGTTAAGGCTTCTATAAATTAGCTTTTAAATAAATGATTCTGTAATGTCCAACTTATAACAAGAAAGTACCCTGGATGAAACGTCAATGTCCAGATATTTTAATCCATGACATAGGGTTGTTACATCCTTACAGTAAGGAAAAGTTTCAATTCTTAAAACCATCTCCCTTAAAAAGCAGAAAGCATTACTTAGAGAGTTGCACAATTTATTTCTGAAAATTAAATGATGATTTCCCCCAAAGGACAGAGGGGAAAGGAAGATGTGGAGCAGATGGATTCATTGTTCCCCTATGGAGAAAAAACATTTCTACACCTTGCAAAAATATATTAATTGGCCTGCCATCTGGCAAGCCTGCTCACACACATAAGGGATAAAGTTTAGATCTTGAGGTTTAACATTTAAGCCTGTGGGGAGATGATAATTGGAATCTTTCTGAGTTAGCAGGAGTATTTTTAAAGGGAACATTTCAAAAGAGATCTGAATACAGGTGGAGAAAAACAGAAACTAAAATGTGAGACCATCCAAGGTGACATCACGGGCATCCATGGCCTCGCCCAACTCTGCACACCAGTGAGCCGGCGTGGACACTCCCACGTCAGGTGAGACTGACTGTTCACTAGCAGGCCAGCTTTCACAGCATGATTCTGAATGCGTCCCCTCAATTTTACAGATAACCTCCTGCCCATGCCTTCTTGTACATTATAGTTTTCAACAGTTTTGGAAATCTCACCATTGTAAAGGTGGGTGTTTAAAGGAACCTCTTTAAGAGGTGCGGGAAGTAGTTCATCAAACAGGAAGCTCAATAAAATAAGTTTTGTGATATGTATGTGCACATGTGCACACACATCCCAGAATAAATACAGGGAAGGATAACACCATATTTTTCAGAGTGCTTATATTTGAGCACTAGAATTCGGGGTGATTTTAACAGTTGTTCATATTTTCTCCATTTTCAGTCTTAGGCATAAGTTTACATTTTCTTCTCAAAGTTACACAGATTCCACTGAAATTAAAATATAATAAAAATCATGCAGAGACATGGTATATTATTTTACAAAGCAAATAAAGTATCTTGATTTTACCTTTCTCAAAATGTATGTTTTGGCCTGTCTTTGCTAAGTCACTTCAGTCGTGTCCGACTCTGTGCGACCCCATAGAGGGCAGCCCACCAGGCTCCCCCATCCCTGGCATTCTCCAGGCAAGAATACTGGAGACTGGCATGGAAAAACTCCATGCTTCCTTCTGGGTCTCTTTATTTTCTAACAGCCATAGTCTGCGTCTTAAATTACATACCTTCCAATCTTCCACCTCATGGCTTTGTTTCCTTCCCCAGTAAACACCACCAAATTATTTATAACCACTTTCTGCTAGTAGAATTTGTTTACCTGGTTTCTTAAAACTTCCTCACCTACGTAGCATCAAAGGGCCTATTATACACTGATAATGGACCACACAATTTAGGTAGTTTAAGCTTCTCTTTCGAGTGTCTCATTCTGATGCATTTTCCTGGTATCTACTTGACATTACCAACCATGTAATCAAACGATGTTAGTTAACCATCTTCTTCATCAAAATGATTGTTTAAAAGGATGACACAATGTAACACGGGATCCTAGCTGGGATTCTGAAATAGAAAAAGGACCCTGGAGCACAACTAGGCAAGACATAATAAAATATGGAGCTAATTTTTTAAAGGGGGTTGGGAAGGAAGAACAAAACCTGCTATTCTAAACCTTTATTAGCATCACCAAACAATTAAAAAGTACCTAAAACTCTTTGAGGTGATGGAAATATTCTGTATCTTCACTGTGATAATTACATGAATGTTATTTGTCAAAACTCCAAGAGCTGCATACCTAAAAATGACAGTTGTACTACATGTAAATTCTGTCTCAATAAACAGTGTTAAAGTAAAGCACGCCTGGCTGCCTGGACATTCTTTTTCTAGTGTGAGTAAATTAGAGCCGTAGATCCTGTGTCAGTAGGAACCTGGATCGGTGGCAGTGAGAGACACCTTCTTTAACATTTAAAAAAATGTACCTGAAGGAAAGACTTCTTTCCCCTCCATCCTTGGTAAGGGACAGCCATTTCTCAAAAGCAGTTCACATACTGCACCACTGAGAACGAAGACATGGCCAATGAAGGATTTCTGGGGTTCAGAGAACACTGGACACAATATCTGTGCCTTTTGTATGTTATAGATTATTCACACTTTATTCTTACACAATTGTTTTAAGCATAGGAAAGCAGTTACATCCTAGTGCTCTAAATTCAATGATTTTTCAAAGAGAATAATACACATTTAAGTGTCATCAATTTATCTCCTTAAGAATGTAGTTAGCATTAGCATACTTAAGAGAAATTAGTATGTTTTTAAAAAGTGAAGAAGCAGCCTGTAAGCAATTCATCTCTAAAACCCCAACAGATCTTTCCTGGCATTCACAACATATTGCCATGTAAGAGGTTAGAATTTTCATTCCTTCTATGAAATGAACTACATGCTCTATTACAAGATTGGCAAAGATTTTGAGATAAGTCCATAATATATACACTCATGTGAATGCACAGGATTTTATAATGCCTAGAAATCTCAGCAATACAAGCAGCGGTGTCGTAGAGTGTTATTCATTCAAAAGGCCTGTAAGACAGCAGCTGTTCAGAGCTTCACTACAAAGTAAAACCTCAATTTCAAAAGCACAAGCCCACTCAAAGACCATTAGAAACTTGATACTTTACGATGGGGAAATTACAGGAGAATACATATACAATTTTCATTAATGGGAAAGAGAATCAGCAGGTGGCATTTTAAAACAAAGTAAAACCTACTTCTATTTTTTATTCTCTTTCCTTAGACAGCAGGTGGCATTTCTATAGCAAAGATCAAAATTATCAGCACTCAGTATTCCACAAATATCTTTGAATTACCAGAAGGCTGCTATACAATAAAAATTAAGTGACTAAAATCTTTCTTTACAAATACTATTTTCAATAATTAGAACAATGTTGGATCTGTATTTCCTTTGGAGTCAGGATAGCCAGTTATGTTTTTATCCGGTTTTACCCTGTACTATTAGTAATTTAGGGACAATTAATTAATTTCTATAATCCTCAATTTTTTTTTCATCTATATAAGAGATACTATAGGTAGCATTAAAGGAGACAACATACATCAACAGATACTCTTCCTCTCCCTCCTCCCGAGCTGATGTTGGTGGATCTCCTACTGGCTATTACAGGTTACCGTAATTATCTGTCCACATCACTTTCTAACCCCACTAGATTGAGCTACTTGAACAGAAGGACCCATGCATATCTTTGTTTCGCAGGTGATAAGCATAGTCCTGGTCATATGAAAGATATTCAATAAATATTTCATACACAAATGAATAAATAAGACAATGCAATAAATCCTCAGACTTGCCCACAGAAGTCAGACAGAGTCAAACTAGGTTATTACGGTATCAGCTTTCAGAAGGTGATTCAGCCTCATCCATGAGCTCCAAAGCAGAAAAAGGATCATACCGAGATACATAACTCATAAATAAGTACCTCCAAGTATCTTTAAATGTAATTATCTTCCCATCTTTCAGAGGTTAATCCTCCCTGGCTTCTGGATTCTCTATTTTTTTGGCCCAGTTTACGAACATGTGAGTTTTCTTTAGTGCTTTTAAGGCAGCCAAAGACAAGAAATTGACAGAGGAGCTACATGGCCATAAGGATGGGGGGCTGCCCCCTCCCAATCAAATCCCTAAGACTTCTTATGACTAGAAGGCAACAACCAAACCAAACAAAGCAAGCCAAAATCATTTCAGTCTCACATGCCTTAACATAGAGTTTAAGATATATACACACCTGGAACTTCCCAACAAAATCCATAAATGTTGGGCCATGAATCCCCTCCAAACATGTTAGTTTCTTATTAAATAGATTTGAAATCAAACCTGTTAAGAGGCTGAAGGAGCAGCTACAAGCCCCTGCCTGTAGGACACGCCTAAAAGAATGGAAGGTTTGAAAAGCGAAGCTTGTTTTCTCGGCTGGGCATTTCATTTACATGGGAACTAGAAAACTGGCTTAGAGTGAGAACTATAATCTTTCTGGAACAATAGGTCATGACGAGCTTCCTTAATGCCAAAATAAGTGTTCAGAAGTGACTTCTGCTAACCGAAAGAAAGTGTAAAGGGCATATATGTTTACTCTGGCTTGAATACAACACTTCTGAATATGTCTATCTGTGCCAAGAGTCAGAACCCTATTCTTCATGGATTTCAAACCTGGGATCCATGAAATGAAATGTTTTATGCCATCAAAAAGTTGCAGTATATCTGGCCAGTTCAAGTAACTTGTATCTTTTGATCCAAATATCACCCTAAGTCTGATGTGAGAAGGTAGAATAATTATAACATTAAATCTCGAAAGGCAAAATAAACCAAAATTTCTTCTGTTTCAGGTTTTTTTTTCTTTTTTTTTAAAGAAGCCATCAAATGATCAGTAATCAATAACAATTTCAAAGAAAAACTTAAGTCAACCTATCAGGAGGGCATCTTGGCCAGGGTAATGCTGGTAAAAAAATAACATACAAAAATCACTAAGATCTAAGGACTACATTGAAGGAAGCAGAGATCTGATCTTGAATTTGGATTACCATGTTAAGGAGGTTTATAAAAACTACTATTGACTTTTCACCTTAAAAATCCTAGATTTCCAGGGTTAGTTGTTTTTTTTTTTTTTTTAATCAACATGAGAAAAGTCATCTATTGAGGAAAAACATACAAAGTTTATAGGTCATATCATAAAAATGGGGCAATTTTTATTCCTTACTAGCTCTGTGGTCCAAACATCTAACCCTAAACATCAAATCCTAAAGCACACAGGAAATTATAACTCATAAACATATTAGCTCATTTTGCAGAATCCTCACCAACTATGACCTTAAGCATCCTTGAACTATCCTATATGTTACCTGTCCCACCATGACCATTTGAATCTTAAATTAAAAATTTCCTTTACTTAGGGACCTATCTTTTATGGGGGCTTCCCTTGTGACTCAGCTGGTAAAGAATCCACCTGCAGTGCAAGAGACCTGGGTTTGATCCCTGGGCTGGGAAGATCCCCTGGAGAAGGGAAAGGCTACCCACTCCAGTATTCTGGCCTGGAGAATTCCATGGACTGTAGCGTCCATGGGGTCGCAAAGAGTCAGACACGACCGAGCGACTTTCACTTCACTACGTTTTATGGAAAATGCAAATTCATAGTCATTCATTCAACCTGCCAAGTCAGGTGAGTGTGCCTATCAGTTGTCCCGCCACCTGTCTGCCCTTTGGAGCAGTTAAGCAAGAGTAGGCTAATTTTACAGTGAACTATTTTTTGGATTAGCAAATAATTTGTGTTTATCTAGATGGGTCTAGAATGGAGAATATGTAAGCCTGTGCATATGCTCAGTCATGTCCCACTTTTTGCGACCCCGTGGACTAAAGGCCATCAAGCTCCCGTACCCATGGGCTTATTCCAGCCAGGGATCAAACCAGCATCTCCTGCGGGTCCTACACTGGCAGGTAGACTCTTTACCACTGAGCCACATGGGATGCCCAGAATGGAGAGTACAAAGAGGATAAAACCAACCTTCACTTGGAAAAATAATGCATTTGACATGGCTTCTGTATCTTCATGCTCAGTGTCTGACGTAGATAAGCTACAGGGAAAAGTCTTCAGTTTTGTTTCAAAAATCTTGAGATTAGCCAAGTGAAAGTAATATTTGTACAGGAACTCTATCCCAAGTTCCAAAAGCAACAAGCCATTCCAGATCAGACTTAAGAAATAACATTACATAATAGTCACTTAATGGCCATTGTTTTACTGTAACAAAGGTTTCATTTACCGTATTTCCTAGAGTGTTTTCTTCAGCTAGCAGTTTTTCCCATGACAAACATACTTTTTTCCCCTTAACCCCTTCATCTATCTGTAAAAGTAAAACATTCAATAATTATAGCTTCTAATTAAAAGATATCCATCATATTGCACTTTAAAAAATAGGTATATTAAAGGGACATAGGAGATTTTTATGCCAGCCATAGGTTCAGATTCTTCAGATCTAGTGGCTAAGAAATCTGACAGTGGCTAGATATAATAGTTACTCTCAAGAGACATGTCGTAAGGTCAAAGTCAGGGTCCTGAGACATCAACAAGCACTGTAATGTTTAAAATTAGACAGAATAAAACATGGCAAAGATAGCTTCAGCAGACACTCATATGGCAAAATAAGCCTGGTGGATCCATCAGCTTTCCTCGCTTTCTGAGTCTATGACCCTAGGAGACTTCACCAAGTTTCACTAGTTCCTTCTTCCTGCGAGCCAAGTGATTCACTCTGAAACTAATACATTTTCTGAAAAAGCTATCTCCTATATGAATGTCCACGTTAGGTTAGAAAGTTTCCAGAGATATGTAGCTCCTTCTTTCCTGTGAAGAGATAAAAGTCTATTCTAGAGGTACTCAGAAAAACATTTACTACTATTTCATTGACTACACTAAAGCCTTTGACTGTGTGGCTCACAACAAACTGTGGAAAATTTTGAAAGAGATGGGAATACCAAACCACCTTATCTGCCTCCTGATAAATCTGTATGCAGGTCAAGAAGCAACAGTTAGAACCAGACATGGAAAAGCAGGTTGGTTCAAAATTGGGAAAGGAGTACGTCAAGGCTGTATATTGTCACCCTGCTTATTTAACTTATATGCAGAGTACATCATATGAAATGCCAGGCTGGATGTAGCACAAGCTGAAATCAAGATTGCCGGGATAAATATCAATAACCTCAGATATGCAGATGACACCACCCTTATGGCAGGAAGCGAAGAGGAACTACAGAGCCTCTTGATGAAGGTGAAAGAGGAGAGTGAAAAAGTTGGCTTAAAACTCAACTTACAAAAAATGAAGATCATGGCATTCAGTCCCATCACTTTATGGCAAATAGATAGGGAAACAATGGAAACAGTGACAGACTTTATTTTGGGGGGCTCTAAAATCACCGTGGATGGTGACTGCAGCCATGAAATTAAAAGATGCTTGCTCCTTGGAAAAAAAGCTATGACAAACATAGACAGTGTATTAAAAAGCAGAGACATTACTTTGACCACAAAGGTACATATAGTCAAAGCTATGGTTTTTCCAGTAGTCACGTATGGATGTGAGAGTTGAACCATAAAGAAGGCCGAGTGCCAATGAATTGATGCTTTTGAACTGTGGTGTTGGAGAAGACTCTTGAGAGCCCCTTGGACTGCAAGGAGATCAAACCAGTCAATCTTAAAGGAAATCAATCCTGAATATTCATAAGAAGGACTGATGCTGAAGCTCCAATACTTGGGCCACCTGATGCGAAGAGCCGACTCATTAGAAAAGACCCCGATGCTGGGAAAGATTGAAGGCAGGAGGAGAAGGGGATGACACAGGATAAGGTGGCTGCATGGCATCACCGACTCAATGGACATGAGTTTGAGTAAGCTCCAGGAGATGGTGAAGGACAGGGAAGCCTGGCGTGCTGCAGTCCATGGGGTCGCAAAGAGTCAGACACAACTAAGTGGCTGAACAATAACAATACATATGGGCTCCCTGGTGGCTCAGACAGTAAAAAATCTGCCTGCAATGCAGGAGACCTGGGTTCGATCCCTGGATGGGGAAGAACCCCTGGCAGAGGGCATGGCAACCCATTCTAGTATTCTTGCCTGGAGAATCCCCATGGACAGAGGAGCCTGGCAGGCTACAATCCATAGGGTCACAAAGAGGAGGACATGACTGAGCAACTAAGCATATTATATATATATATATAAATACACACACACACACACACATATACACACATAAACACCATAAACACACATATACATGTGTGTGTGAATTTTGCCTGCAATTAGTTTCCCAAGAAACTCCAAACTCTAACAAAATAGAAATCACTGATAAATGTAAATTCCAAAGTCAGCAGAATGTATAAAGTCCTAAAATGGGCAATAAAGACGCTTAGGATAAGATAAACATTGACCGTCTCTTCTTTTCACCCATCTATTTTACCTTCAAATGCTAATCAAAGCCTAAATTCTCTGCTTGAGCCTTTTTTCTTTAAAACAAAACAACATGATGTTTCAGTTTGATATTGCTATAATTACCTCCCTAACAAGCATATCCAATAACCATTAGTGTAGCTAAAAAAATTCCCACTGGTCTTCTCATGCTATTAATAAGATTTAAGGTCAATATTTTCAGAATTTATAACCAAGTTCACAAGGGAACTTTCCTAATTACCAAGATAGGGGAAAGAAAATAAAGTATCAGAACAAGTACTAATAACTACGTGAACTTTTACTTAGAGATAGTCCTCTAGTTACAAAATGTGCCATGGGTCATAAAAACCCAGCGTGTTGCTAGATATCCAAGTCTTCTACCAACAGAGCTTGGGCCTGCTTTTAATAAATGGTTTTACACACAACTGTACCTACTTTCATCCAGGTAGCCCCAGGACCATTCTATTATCTTGGATCTCTGATAAACTTTCAAAGGGATTACTCAGTTACCATGATGTCACTCCCAAATGACTAGGTTACATGTAGTGAAGACAGCTCCGATTAAAAATAGCTTTGTGCATGCTTACTCACACTGAGAGATGGGAGTGCTGGGGAGGTGAGCCAGGGGTTCAGAGCCTCAAGTCCTGAGCTCCCTGAGAAACCAGCCTACTTCCGTTTAACCAATACAAGGAGGACTCTCCCAAATTATTCAGAATAAAGCCCTACCCCAAGCCTTCTCCTCTATGAGTCATCTTCACACTGTTGTGTGAAGGGGCAATCTTTCAACCCCAACATTTGTCGGGTTTTAGCCCAGAAGGCAGATGGTTTCTATCTTGAGGCTTATGATCCCCCTGTTTTAAAGGTATCACTTGGGCTTCTGATAACAGGATCTATATGTAAGGAGAAGCAAACAGAGCCATAAAAGCATGTAACATTCTCTCTCCTCACTGTGAACTTGCTAAGACACAAGTATACCCCTTCCAGAGTCGACTCGTTACAGCAATCAACAGCCCACACCTCCCCCGGGAACATATGCTCCATATTCTGAGGCTTTGTTTTTAATGAACTTCTTTTGAAATCTACTTTTTGCAGTCTCACACACTGTGCCCGCTCTCATTCCTCTCCTCCCTCTTACTCCTTCCCTCTCCCCTTACAAAAGGCCTACACATTCAAGGGGGAAAACAAATGATCGGTCAGCTCCTGTTGTAAACTTCCCACTGGAAGTTTCAAGCAATATTTCTGAGATGTGTATATTTTGGCCCACATCCTTTGTGTCTGGTCAGCTTGAAGACCCGAGAACACGCTGCTCCGGTGTGGGGCAGCCGGGTGCTGCCCACAAGTCACTGCAAGGAGCTCCTGGCCTGGGCTCTCGGTGGTCCCTGCTTCCCCAGGGGTGCCCCTGATCAGGCTTCGGGAAGGGAGCAGGCGTGACTGCCTCACAGACAGTGTCCATGTCAGAACTAGAGACAAGATGAGAGGATGGAAGGGCAAGCCCTGCAGTGAGGGGCAGGCCTGTCCTGCCGGCGGAAAACGCAGTCAGGAGCATGAAGAAAGGAGGATGAGAGGAAGCGGTGATGAAACAGGCCTGGGCAAAGCAAGGAGTGGGAGGGAATGGGTGCAGAGACGCAGGGAGGGGCAGGGACTGCAGGTCAGGCGTGGAGAGGGCAAGAGCACAGGCGTGAACACCAGGTTTCAGCCATCTGTGGAAAAGGCGGAGGGACGAGGCAGCACACCCTCTGTCTGGCTGTACCCTCAGCTCAGGTGCAGGCTCTGGCAGAATCAATGAGGGGGCCGAGGGGCGCTAGAGAACAGCTCCAACTGAAAACACACGTCAGAAAGGAGACAACTCAGGAGGCTGGGGGAGGAACCTGAGCTTCCAGAGGGGAGGGGAGAGGAAACTGTCATTGCCTATCTGGGTGATGAGGCAGACAGTAAAGTGAGCAACAGTGAGTAAGGGGATATGATTCAGGGAAGAGGACTGACAGGCCAGCTGGGAACATGCAGAGGCTGGGACGCCGGGCTGTGTTGCTGCTGGGCCTGGCTACCCACAGAGTGCTTGCCACCCACGGTCCCGACACCTCACTTCACTTCCGTTCCCGACCCCCACCCCATCCCTCTGCGGCCGGGGTTCAGGGTGAAGTCACCCCGGACTCCCCAGTCTTCAGACACACGCACACCTCGGTTTGTCTCTGTGGAGCAGCAGCTGGCCGCTCCCTTGGGATCTCTGTGAGAACACTCTGCTGGCTCCCTTCCCTCTGAGGGGACTGTCCTCCGCATCTCCTTTCCACTTCCTATCTCCATCTCTGCCCTTTCCTTCAAGGGGACATCTTCAGCTCTCCCACAGATTCATCTAGCACATTTCTCATGGTCCTAATGAGGACTTCCAAGCCTATTATTTCTGGTCCAGCCTCCCCAAGGGCCCCAGACCTACAACCCAACTTGGCCTGCCTAGGGGCTCTGTCTTCTCGGCCGCCAAGCCTTGACTGTTCCCAGATGCCTACTCCCGAAGTCTTCCCACCCACATGTATTTCTCATCCTTTAGACCTTCTCTTAAATATCATCTCTTCAAAGACCTTCCCTGACCACATTATCTACAGTAGCCTCCACACTTCTCAGCTCTTGCTTACGCGTCCAGGACACGGCGACCACCACACGGCGCTTGACTTACTTAGATGCTGGCTTATTTCTGAGGCCCACACCCTCTGTCTGGCTCACCTCTCCATCCCTGGCCCAACACAGACCACTGGTTCTGGCTGAATGAGCGAATGGCTGCTCCACAGTACAGCACAGGACAGGTGCTCACTCAATGTGGATGAACTGTCCCCTCTGGGGACACAAGGGGAGACTACAAGTCCCAGCTCTCGTGTCTTATATGTACAGATGAGTCTCCATTTCCCCAAGGTAAAACCCCCAAGGCCACTGTGGTACCCTTCTTCATTCCTCAGAGCCAACAACTCATCAGCTTCTCCCAACTTTATATCCTTAATAGCTCTCAAGGTGTAATCTCACCACATTCTTTGCTCAGGCCTGCAAAACCCTCTGAAAAGGCTACTGCAATAACTTATCCATTGGTTTCGAGGTCTCACTCTCCTTTCTCAGACCTAAGACTCCCCAGTATTGCTTGATGTGCCTCGCCCGCACTGGATAAAGGCCAAGCTCCCGCAAATACCTAGAGCCTCAACTCTCTCCTCAGTCATCGCCCTCTATTCATCCCCTCGTTGTAATGACAGTAGCCATAACAAGTTGGGGTTTATTGAAAGTTTTCATATGTGAGTCATTGCAGTCAGCATTTTACATATATGAACATATTTTAGTCTTACAACAATCCTATGAAATAAGTAATGTACTTATCCCTGTTTTGTAGATAAAGCAACAGAATTCCAAATAAGTTAACTAATTCAATAGACAATATCACAGAATTAAGATTCAAACTCAGGTAAACTGGCTTCAGATCCACCCTCTTAACCATTGGGCTCTATTATATAGCCTCTTTAAACTTTATGCTTCAGCAGTACCAAGTTATGCTTCTGGTTCTTTATGCTCCAGCAATACTGAGCTATGTATAATCCCTCGAACTCTGTGTTGCTGAGGCTACCATGCCTTCATACACACCCTTTCTCTTGCTCCTTGGGAAGGCCTTGTCTTTCTGTCTGATAAATGTCAACCTACCCTTCAAAACTTCCACACGATTTTCTGTATGGTACGTCTCTCGGCTCCTGTGTACCTGGTAAATACTTCTTGATCGCCCTGGTCTGCAATGATTCACCTGCACCGCTTCGCTGATGGCATGCCCCCGACTTTCAGCTTGGAGTCACAGTGCCCAGGCACACAACAGATGCACAATAAATGTGGATTAAACTGGGCTTTCTGACAAAGGGGTAGGCACGGGTTAACCAAGACCTAACATGCCAGGGCAGGAAGGAAGCATATTCTATCCTTCTGAAAGACACATATTCATGCTCAAAACAAAAGAAAAACTCACCAAATACCCCAGATGTTTCTGGAGAGAAGACACAGAGTGCATAAAAGTCCAATGCATTCTGACAACTACAGCAGTGAGTTTAAGATCCCTGAACGTACCTGCTGTTTACTGCAACTGCTAAGTAATGTGAATTCAGCAAAAATAAAGCAAAACCGAAATAACCTTTTACCCCAAGGGTTCTCAGAAAAATACATTTGGAGCCTTGGTCAAAATGATGAACTGAGTCACAAACTACCCAATGGCCCGGGGAGGAATGTACTGACTGACGTGTCCCCGGGGGTTGGAGATTATCATTTAAGCCCAAAGAAAACATGACAGATTTCTTACCATTAAGGTTAAAATTCAAGCATCGTCCAGAGTCACTAGACTTCAACAAAACTAAGGGTGCGCTATAAAACCAAGCAGCAACATTGATAAATAGATGTGACACAGTGTGACATAGAGAAGATAGAAGTCAAAGAGATGTTTGATCCCGCCTCCCTCCAAAGTTTTAATTCAACGAGAAAGGAAAAGATGTTACAAACAAATAGTAACACAAAGCAGGCAAACTAATTCCCATTCTAAGTTGTCAGGGGATCCTCCAGTGAATGGAGAATCCAAAGATCTATGAAATTCACAGCCTCTAAAAAGCGCAATTCTTACTTCAGTTTAAAACAACACATTTTGGTTGAAATACCCTGTTTATTCAGCCTAGATTTCTGACCCTCAAAGCAGCAGGTGAATGGCTGTATTAAGACCACCTTGAGGAAATGATGGCACCCTACTCCAGTACTCTTGCCTGGAAAATCCCATGGACGGAGGAGCCTGGTAGGCTGCAGTCCATGGGGCCGCTAAGAGTCGGACACGACTGAGCGACTTCACTTTCACTGAGGAAATGAGGGAGGTGGATAGGTAGGCAAAGCCAGTCATAAAAAAGGAACCATTACCAATGGAAATGTGGGGTTTACAGCAAAACAGCAAACAAAGTCAGCTTGCATCCAGACAACTCAGTGTCTGCCACATGCCAGGCAAAAAGCAACGAAGAGGACAAAATATCACCATTGGGACGTAGCACAGGGAAGTTAGGCTTTCAGGGCATCAGGACCCGTTCAAGAGTTCAGGCCTGAGGGTCAGTCTGTAACTGCCTTTCCCCAAGAATTCAGCAGTTATGAGCCAGGCAGAGCTTTGAGCTGGAAGAGAAACCTTAAAAGCATTCCCATGAGAGCTCAAACCAACAACGTAGAGCCACGGTGAATGGCAAAGCAGATGCGATCCAGCAACAACCCAACGGCCCCCGTGATGACAATTTCTACCACGATGTAAACTGA
This sequence comes from Bos indicus, assembly GCF_029378745.1. NCBI lineage: Eukaryota > Metazoa > Chordata > Mammalia > Artiodactyla > Bovidae > Bos > Bos indicus. Next base: position 12,512,962 of record NC_091779.1, read on the forward strand.
GAAGAAGAGCTGGAAACCATTCAGCTTCTCTTTCTTTTGTCTAAGTGGTACCAAACATTCTATCCCGAGGCACTCCAAGATACTCATTCACAGGTTCAAAGCTGGATTTTATTCTTTGATAGATGTAAGAGGCTAATACTGAAGAAAAGGTTATCATGAAGTTCCTTTGGATTACAACGTAATCAGAAGAAACAGCTGAAATAAAATATGCAAGCAAAGGTACAGAGAAGCAGCCGGGCTCGGGCAGGAGAGCTGTTTCAAGGGCTCAGGCACGTCCAGCTGAGGATGAGGGCAAGGCATCCTCACCCGGACACTGGGCACACCCTCGGCGAGGCTGGCGAAAGGGTCAGGCAACCTGGGAATGGAGAGGTCCTCTTCAAAGGCAGACTTAGGGGAGCTGATCGTGCGGTAAGAAGCAGGACTAACGTGGCACATAGGGAGAAGGACTGAGAGCAGTTAAGGGTGGTCACAGAAGGGGAAGAGTCGTCCTACGAGCATAGGCTTCGTGTCCTTACACAAGGAAAGAGGACACAGAGCTAGCATTGATCGCCGTATGATAAGAGAAGGCAACAGCCACATACACTGACCCGGAGAGAGGGACACCTGCCCTTCATCTTCCCGAACCTACACAATAAACAGAAAGCAGCTGGGGCCCCGGGAAACCTGTAAGTAGATGTATCTAGAGATGATCTTCAGGATACACATTTCCAAACTCTGTGAATCCTGGAAATCCCCAGTTAACAAACAGGCTGTGACAACCTCTATTCTGAGAAGGGAGGGAAGAAACTCCACCTCTCTCTCTGTATCACGAAACTGAAGGTGCGGGCCCATGACTTGGGGAATGGACACAGCCCTCCCACACTCTCATCTGGCTGGGAAGAACCCAAGTTTCTTTAGAACTGAGGCTCCTGCCAGGGCGAGCTGTCTCAAATGGAGTGTTCCGGGCTGAGTAGGTACTGCCCTAAGGCCGTGGTCAGACCAGCCTGAGAGTCCTTTATGTGTTTGCCTCAATAATACCATCAAACAGGTAGGTATGGGAAGGAAACACTCCAGTTGCTCCTCAGTTTCAGACACACAGGCATGATGCCAGAGCAGACTTCTCTCGCCCAGAAATGGCTCCAGGTGAGTAGCAGCTGAATCACAGCCCAGGCTACATCCCTTAGACACGGTTAAGACTCCTGACACACAAGTCACAGGATTTACTGCCATGAGTAGAGGCCTGGTTCCAGTACAGTAGGTATCTCTTCAACTGATCCATTGTTTGGGGGTGTCTGGTGTGTGGACGGCACAGCCTGTACAAAAATGACCGATACCAAAAGAGTCTCTCTCTCTCTCTGAACACTGTAGCAGGATGAGAAAAGCACAGCCATCCTATTCAAAAGGTACAGCTTTAGATCATCACATGGTTTAGTGGTACCAACATGGTTCAAGTGATATGAAAAGGTATGACTTACAAACTGATGCAATCCCTTTCTCTCACACACACATACACACACACACACGTATTTTTCTATATGTATATATGCACGTATAGATAAACAGCATATGTCAGTGTATTCCAGGACACTTCTGAAATTTAAGAAATACCATGAGAGAGGTCAAAAGGAAAAACCGCTAAGTTTTCCAAAGTATCACCTATCTGCACTAACACTGCAAAGAGTTACTGGTACAACCAAAGAGAATGAACCATTTTCCTGTGTTCTTTAAACACTGGAGCACAGAGATTATGAATCTCCAATCTGATAGCCAAGCATCCTGTTTATTTGACTGCACCGTGGCCTCGTGTGTGTTCACGTGTACGTTCAAGGCAAGTTCTGAAGAAAAACAAAGAATCTGTACTTACACAACTCAGAGGGTGTGCCCCTCTAAAACCACAATCATGCCACCTGCCTGTGCTGGACACAAATGCAGAGAGAGGAGGCACGCCTCCTTTAAAATCATTTTCTTTCACCCAACTGTCAGCAGCTAACTCTCAACTGCCTTTCACTTGTGGCTTGAGCTTCACCTTGATTTTAAAAATCTTTTTTCTTTTCACCTACTCTAATAGACATATGTTACAAAATGAAAAGGCCAGTCTTGTACTAGAAATACATGTCAGCAAATCAATTTAAAAAATAAAATGCAAAGTTATGCAGACTTATCTCTTTAAGCAGACAACTTGAAACAGGAAAACTTGAGCTATCTTTGCATTGGACATGTCCATTGTATAAAGGTTAAATATTTAATAGAGCGGAGGGAGCATCTGAAAGGCTCTACACAGAAGCAGAAGCTCCCACAATAGAGTGAATGAAATGGACAAGCAATGAGATCAAAGAGAGTGAGCAAGTATCTCTTCCAGCTTCCCTGCTCTCCCCACCACTCACAACTCCAGGTCCCGATTCTCCACATTTCAGAAAGAGAATTCCGAAAAACCACATTTATCAGGATGAGCCAGGAAATCCGCAAGGAGGAGGGAACACCTGAGCCAGGGCGCCCCTGGCAGAGTATAAACTTCTCAAACTGTTACCCAATCAACAACACCCCCGTTGCTAAGGGGGGCCCAGGCCATCGGGCAGCCTCTGAAGCCAAAGCATTCATTCCCTCTGCAAGGCAAAAAGGAACCCCCGCGTTTTTACCTTTGTGTTCGCCGAAGCCTGTTCCCACTCCTCAAATGAGGCAAAGTAAAGTTTGAGAGCACAGTCCAAAAATTGGGGTCAGACATATCCATTTCTTTCTCGCTTCAATTCACTGCGGGTTCGAGGCCATAAGACCAAAACGGAGAGGAGAGAAAAAGGAAAGGGGGGAAAAAAAAAAGGACAAAAAGATCCCAATTATCTACTCACTCCCTCCAGAGGAAACGTGCTGCGAACTGTGTGATCTCAAGAACAACTTGGTGCGTGAGTGAGAAGTACCCGTCCTAGCCTTTAATTAACACACAGCCATTTCTCCAAGGTTCAAAAACTTATTTCCTCTTGGGTTTGCCCTCTCCTGGTCAGCCTCGGCCAGCTATAAACAGTAATTACACGAGTTTGGCCGTGCGTTCGGCTCAAAATGCTGTCTGTGTGTGATTCAGTCCAAGGTACTTTGTCATCTGTTTGGCAGATACCATTTGCAGCTCCTGCGGGGGGGTGGGGATGGGGAGGGGTGACGACTATTTTAAGTCTTTGGTTCCGGGAGGGCTGGTTGCTTATCAGCAAAACCATTCAACATCCGAACATGCCCAGTGCTGAGTTTCCTCTCGGTATCTACATACAAGGAAAGGAATGTAAATGGAAAAAGCTCCTCTTTTTCACCCCTCCTCAAAAAAAAAGAAAAAAGGGAAACTTAAAAGCACTTTGAGAAAGCTGGCCTGTTGGCGGACTCCAGCCGGACACCTTTGTGCAGCCTCCGCGGGAAGGGGCCAGGCGGAGGGGACCGGTCCCAGTGCAGACACTCCCCTGAGGAGCGGGGCCTCATGGGAAAGGCGGCAGGCGAGACCGGAGCGTGAGCCCCCCCAGCATCTCCTGCTGCCCCCGCGTCCCCAGCCCCTCAGCCGTCACGGGTCCTCCCCTCTACTTAAATAAACCCAGAGCAATCCGGAACCGGGTGGAGAATGCTGCGCACACCTGGAGGCTGGTCCGTGATTCACCGCAGACTGGATCATCAGGAAAACGCTCCGAGGAAGTCAGTAATGACTCTTTGCCAAGAGACGCTGTTGGTTGCGTAGAAAAAGCACGCCAAGGGGATGCCACACTCACCTAAAACCTCAGTAAATTGAATTTACGAGTTTACATCCGTTTGATGAACTGCCGCAATGCACACATGTGTGGCTTCACGCAGTCTCGGGACTGCTCAACCACTACTTGTGAAGACACTGCCTGGCATTCAGTAAACCAATGCCAGAATCATTTTCCTGCCAGGAATGTTAAGAGTTTGAAAGGAAGGAATGAAGGGGAGGTTGGATCAGTGTTGTTATTCATTTCCAAGAAAGCCACAGTATTCAAATTACTCCCCAAATCCACCAATGGTTACGATTTTCTTATATAAAGAAAACATTAGAATTTAAATTATCTGCCTCAAATCTGGTGTAATATGGCAAGAAATACCAAATTTTTTTTTTAATGTCTAAGAAAAAATTACACTTAAAAAGATGGTTTACTTCATCCAGTAAATATTGAAACAAACTTGCTTACAGAAATATATGTTGTTGTTCAGTCTCTAATTCATGTCCAACTCTTAGAAAGGTGAAGAAAAAGGCCATGGGGGTGGTCAGCTGACAAGGGAGCCGGGTGAACAAAACAGGAGTCTGGTTTAGGATGTATTCTTTATCTAATTCTGGTTACCCACAGATATATTATCACCCCCAAGAACTCTTAAGAATTTCTGATAATTCTCCTCCAGGGCTTTCTTACGTATTATCTCCTCAAACTCTTAGGGCCTCCTCAGATCCTTGAAATCTATAAGAGGAGACAAAGACGACAATATTTTCTCAATTTTATGTGGCAAAATACACTTCATCAGATACTTAGGAACTTGGTCCAATATATTTTGCCCCATACTAAGTCATATCTTCTTTTAAAAAATGGTTTTAAATATTCAAAAAAGTATCTTTTAAAGGCTTACACAGAGATGGTACCATACTCCAGAGCAGTTTCCCAGCCGCACCACTACTGACATTTTAGGCTGATTTTTTTGTCTGGGGGGCTGTCCTGTACACGGGAGGGCATTTAGCAGCCTCCTTGATTGCTGCCCACTACATAGCAGCTGTGATGTCCAATGATACCTGCAGACATTGCCATAAGTTCCTTGGATGACAAAATGGCTCCTGGTTGAGAACCACCACTCTAGATAAAAGCTTTCTCTAATAAAGTAGTATAGAATATTGGTTAAAAGCAAAATTTCTGGGTTTGAATTCTGGATCCAACACTTAACTATGACCCTAAGCAAGTCAGTTAATGTCTGCCCACTTTCCCTGTTTGTATGGGGTCCATGACAGGACCAAGCTCTAAGAGGTTCACACACATAAATGAGAGGATATACATAAAGCCCTTCAATGCAGTGTCTAGAACACAATGCACATAAATATTGGCAATTTGCAGAAGCCAAAAGAATATCATGCTGGAGAGATGCAAGCCTGGAGCAGAGGGCATACCACAGCATACTCTCTGCTTTCATGGTGCTCTGAACATGCTTCTACAGGGGGTGCTGGTCACACTGTATTACAATTGACTGTTTACTGCTGTCTTTCCTATTAGTCTGTGAGCTTCCTCAAGGCTAACGTCATGTTTTATTGATCTCTGTATTTCTACAGTCTGACAGTTCCTGATTTATATAAGCATTCAAGACATGCTTTTTGAATGGGGATACTTCAGATGTTCAGGTATCTATTCTTTCTCTTAAGATGCCCTGAAATTTATCAGTTTTAGCAGGTCTATTGATTTACTCAAAGAATCTTGAATTTTAAAGAAGCCCATGAGGATATTTTTAAATTCTAAAGACTTTCTCGTATTGACTCATTTTTATCTATATTCTGTAACTGGAAACAGTAGGTAGGGTAACATTCTTCGGGTCTTAACATGGCTCTAAGAAATGTAACAATCAAATCCAGGGTAAACTCTCTTTGAATCCTACCTCCCACCCCATGCCCAGAGATAAGCCCCCAAAATGTTCTGTGCTCCCTTTTTAGGTATCCGGATAACTACACATCAGAGGCTGCCCAGGGAAGAACAATGAGGCTGGTGAAAGGGGACTTGAAACTGTGCTATATAAATTATGGAGTTGAAGGACCCTGATGCATGTGGAAAAGACTTAAGAAACTAGCAACAGTTGTCCTTGAATACTGAGATCATTACCATTTGGAAGTATCTTCAAGTGCAAAGATGAAAAAGGCTGAAACAAGGACTTGCTGTGTGGGTGTTAGAGGAGAGGCAAACTGAAGGAGAGGCAGTGGGTGAGAGTCAAATTCGAAATGGCTCAATGCTGGGGCAACTCTGTGCCACCAGCTCTCATATCCGCCATGGTCCTTCCAGAAAAGTCTGCGCATGTGGGCAACACCACAAAGATGACAGCAATAAGTTGGATAAATCAGTGATTTAAAACATGAATTTCTTCCCTTGACTGATGGACACACATTCTGGTCTGTGGGCAGCAGATGTCGTAACTCTCTCCACCTTGTACATTTTGGGGACTCCACCATGCAGATTCTCAAAGGAATAGGTAAAGACCTGAATATTTTTAATGTTTACTTTAAATGTTGAAAGTATACTTTTATGTTTTTTGCACTTCAAAGTCTTCGAGAATTGGGGTTGTATCCAAGACGAAAAGTAAAAATTGGTAAAGTGTGTGAAGAGCCAGAAATGAACTAGTTACTACAGTGAAAGTGGCTAATGTATTCCCACACTCCTTAAGAGTGGGAGTAGGTGTGACACTGAAGTGTAGCTTGTCTCCGAACCTGTTTGACTTGATTTGGGAACCTATGATTCAGAAGGTAATGCAGTCAGCAAATACAAGAGTTAAAATTGTCAGAACTACTGACATTTTTATTCAGACAAAATAATTACATGTGTAGAAACTAAAGTATACTTTAGTTGCAAAGGCAGTCAAACTCTGGCTACAGAACTAAGAAGAAACTGAGATTATTGGAAATTCTTTAAGACTACAGCTGGTCTATGGTCCCTATATTCAGTAAGATTTTCTACTTGTTGCACAATAACTAAGCCTATACAGCCGTGGACAAGCTTTGTGATTCAGAATACTCATTCATTTAATCAAGTTGATATTATCAGTCATTGTTTTTATGAGAAAGGTGAATGAAATTGAAAAATAAGCTTGTCATGCTCCTGAAATGCTAGTTTAAGATGAAGTAAGTATTTAAAGAAGGGTCAAATTCTTCACTATTCACCTTCTCCTAATATAAAAAAGTCCAGATCCTTTTCACAGACTTAATTCTTCTGTCTAAACCCCACCCTCTGACCCATGTTCATTCAGTTGGGTTTCCACCACTTTACATAGAACAGCATTAAGGCTACTATCCCTGGGACTTCACCTTGAACTTAGACCCTACAGAAGATTGAGTTGTCTAGTGTAGGTGTGAGGCTAGGAAGCTGTTAGCTCCCCAGCCTGTCACCCTTGCCACAAGGCCATGTCCAGTGAAAAGACACCAAGGCAAGTGGAGCTCCTAATGAGTTTCCAAATGTATTCTGATCTTGGCCTGGTCTGGGAATTCTGCTACACATTAACTTTGATCTCTATCCAATGTTAGCATCAGAGTACCCAGAGTGACTGCATCCCCAAGACTGTCCATACCTACAGGTGTACTTTGGTCATCTTCTAAATGCTGTCTTGAAGAGTTTGAGTCTAGGAGTATGAAGAGCAAATTGGCCATCCTGAATGAGCCATCCTTATAATCACTGTACCTCTTAAGAAAAAAATTAAAAACTGGGCCAGAAATGTGAAGAAAGTTGAATCAATGGGAACGAGTTGTAAGAAAGCTCTTCTAGAGCTACTAAGCAAAGGTTTTTGCTTCCATTGCTAAAATATGAAGGAGGATAAAAGGATCAATGAAAATTAACTTGTAAGGATAGATCTGAATGCTGCCAAGCCACAAGATGAATAATAATCGGGGTTACATAGTGCCAGGAATATTAAAAAACATGTTTAAACAATATCACAAGGTAAGAGAGATTCAGATTTCTAAAAGGAATAGATAAAACAATAGATAAACCAAATAAAACTGATTTCTCTTTCCTGATAGGTTAAGTAGAGAACTACATAATCCCCAAGGGCAGGTCAAAGGATAAGGTTCAGGAGGGGAAAGACAGAAAGACAGGCAGACTGGGAAGAGAATGTGATATTTTCCTCAGGTATTCTCTGGATTCCAGAAGAATTAAAGGCTCAGAAAATGCGGCAAATAACCAATAACTTCACAAAATCAAAGAGGAGAGAACAAATAGACATGGGAAATGAACTTTTCTCCCAAATTAGTGACTCCTTGATTTGTATGAAAGATAAGGAGATTAGAACATGCAGGACCAAAATCACTGATTGTAAGCATGTTACTCTTGCACTCTATGTACCCTATCATCGTCTAAAGCCAGGGAAGGTTCTGGGAGAAGCCCCATAGTTTAAAGTCCCACTGGAAGAGGAGTTAGGCTGCTAGAAAATGTGTCATCTTTACAGAGCTGGAGAGGTTCATCCTGTAGGAGGGAGACTACTGGGAGAAAACTAGAAAAGAGTGTGTCTCTCCATTCAAAATCACTGGCCTCTAACAGAGCTAAGCAATCCAATTATGGAACTGAGAGTAGTGCTTAGAGATCAAGGCCATCATCTGACAAATAGGAAGGCTAACTCCTTGACTACTTTATGACCAAACTTCTTTGCCACTTACTCCAGACAACCTTCCTGTAAGCCTCCTTACCCCTACTGGGTTAGGTATCCCTCTACTGGGGTCTGCTCCTGAGAGCTCCTGCAGAAAAAGTGTTCCCCCACCATATCAGTATCTGCACGTTTGCAGATGAGTTCCCCTTAGAGTAAGAACTCCATGAGGGCAAGGCTGTATTGCTATCTTTTAATCCCCGATACAACCATTAGAATGAATGTTAAGGGAGAAAGAGGAGAAGGATCTGCTCAGAGTAAGAAAGATACTTGATAGCAACGTTAGGTCTAGAATCCTGATATTGTGAAGATTGACCCCATCTATGTTTTAAAAAGCCTTTTTTGCCTACTATTCTTTGAATTTCATGAGCCCATAATATTATCCATATATGCTGCGCCTGTTAAGAAGGTCTACTGTCTCAGATTTCAAAATCTCAGAAAAGAGGCCATGCATATGTAGTGGTGAGTTTCCCTGGCGGCTCAGATGGTAAAAATTTGCCTGCAGTGCAGGAAACCTGGGTTTGATCCCTGGGTCCAGAAGATCCTCTGGAGAAGGGAATGGCTACCCACTCCAGTATTCTTGCCTAGAGAATTCAATGGACAGAGAAGCCTGGCTGGCTACACTCCATGGGGTCACAAAGAGCTCGACACGACTAGGTGACTAACATATATGTGGTTGTATATATGTGGACACATGTAAATATGTGTGTAACTAGTTTGTATGAAATGCAAAATGCTTTTTGAGTAACAGTGAACCTTAGATACTAATCATTGCACGAGACTGTCAGTCTGGAGTTAACTTCAAGGACACAGTGTTTCTTGATCCAGAAGCTTGGTCTAAGGTACATCATTTCTCATCCAGCTCCTAAGCATGAATTACAGTGCAATTATAAGAAGTGTCAATTAAGTGGGTCACTGTGGTTATATTTAGCCCTTTAGTAGCTGACACTAAGACCTTTCTGTAATATAAGATTAAGGTTAATTTATCGGGTCTTCTTTTCTTGAACATTTTTCCAGGTCAGACATCTAAAGTTATGGAAAATTATCCCATTAACATCAGAGATAAGAATTTCCCATTCAAGTACCATATAGGGAGCATATACAGACAGAGGTAGAAACCATAAACTTCTGAGGCAATCAGAATTTTGTTCCATTGTTAAAGTTGACTCAAATTATTCCACAAATGAGAGGATAGTATGTCAGTGAAGATACAGAATTTTAAAGAAATATTAATTCATCAGAGAATAAATATGGTGTTAAGCATAAAAAGTGGTAACCTCTTCACTTTTCATAAATCATAGAAATGCAATTAAAACATCAATCAGATACTTTTTACCAGTTTAACGGGAAAAGACTAAAAAAAGATAATAGTGAATGCTGGTGAGAGCACAAGGAGATAAATATGCTTTACCAACTTTCTGGAAAGTAATCTGGAGATTGAAAAAGCATACGCTACACGTATGCATGTGCATTTATATATGTGCACATATACACAGATACATATAAATGTACATTGTGTATATAGGCACATAAATGATATACACACATATATTTGAACTAATTCCACATCTAAAAATTATACAAATAAAATTGAACACACAAAAATCTATGCATATGAAAATTAATCTTAGAATCCCTCATAATAGTACAACATTGGAAAAAACCCAAAGATACAAGACAAGGGCAACTGTTAATAAATATTGAAACAGTCATAAAATGAAATACTATAAGCCAATAATGACCACTGTGGTAGAAAGAGTAATGCCTTCCAAAGATAGAAAGTTCTAATTCCTTAATCTATGAATATGTTACCTTAATAGAAATTTTGCAGATGTGATTAAATTAAGGATATTGCAACAAGGAGATTATCCTATATTATCCAGGTGGGCCCTAAATGTAATCACACATGTCTTATAAAAGAGAGGCAGGAGATTTGATTACAGAAGAATGTAATTTGACACTGAAGCTAGATGCTATGTTGATAGTTTTGAAGACAGAGGAAGGAGCAAAGGAAACAAGGAATTCAGTTCCAGTATCTGGAAAAGGCACAGAAGCGAATTGACCTCCTTGTTTCTAGAGGGATCTCAGCCCTCCTAACACCTTGATTTCAGCCTAGTGAAAGTGACTTTAGACTTACGATCTACAGAATTCTAAGAGAATAAATATATGTTGTCCTAAGCCACTTTGTTGGAATTTGTCACAATGGCCATAGGAAACTAAAACAATGCTTTTTAAAAATATGTAACAAATAGGAAATGTTCTTGAAATAGGTCTATTTTAAAAAAGGAAAAAACAAGAGTTCTATGAGCTAAGTTATTTACAACATAGTAAGTATGAATGTACATGAATAAAAGAGATGGAAATAAACAAAGCATTTTTAGTGAACACTTATGAGTATGGGATTATGGTTGATTTTATTCCTCTTTATACTGTTTAGTAAAAATGTATATTATTTTTTAATTGCCATTTTTAATAGGAACTGAAAGTTCAAGTTACTGAGAATTTACAAATATTTTGAGGTTTTACAAATTTAAGAAACACACACTTTCACTCTGAAATTTCATAAAATTTGATTGCTATTTTTGATGAACAAAATTAATGCATTATGTAAAAGCTCTACAAGCCTTATAAATAAATACCAAAATTGCTCTTAAAAAAAAGAATAATAAATAAAAATGAAAAATATCTCTTTTCCATATATAAATTCTTACCTATCTATGGCAACTGGGAAAATGGGTATTTGCAAAGCTGACTGGGTTATAAATCCATACAGAGCTTTGTTTTGGGTTGAATATATATGTTATTACTTGCAGATCCGTCAGGCTGTGCATTTTATGTGAACAGTTTTGAATTCCAGACCTGCTTCACTCCACTGGGCTGTAGATAAAAGCTTTCTTTCATGGCTCAGAAAAATCATATACTCTTGAAAGCAAGCTCAGTTTTAATATTAGCCAAATATGTGTGCCATAAAAAATGATGTTCATAATTTCGAAGAATTATATTAGCTATAATTTGGGATCACCTCTCGCCAACACATACAAACATTATTTTTAATGAGGCTTAGATAATTCAGATTTTACTGTCTTTACTTAGCTAGAGTCTAAAGACTGAAAGGCTACGACCAAGTTTCTAATGCCAACTATGGAAATATTCTTTGAACCAATGTATTGTCATACATGTCATAGAAGACAACCATATTAATGTTCATGGGGATCAACAAACTTTCAAATATAAGTTATTCTGGTTAATAAGAGCTATAACAAAAACCCATCATGTCATCCATTATAGTGATAGATGAGAGACAGGTGAACATCTATCAACATGAAACAAGAATTATCTCTACCAGCGACTCTTAGAACATAGACTTCTAAAGAATGTTAATATATCAAGGTTAAAGAAAAGTAAGGCCAGATGACATGTACACGGCAGATATAGAAAATTAAAGAGGAAAGAGCAAGCCCCACTTAAAATGGCAGAAAAATACACTAGTTTGGAAAATTAGAAAATGGGGAAAAAGTATGTATACATATAATTCATTCACATTCTTGCACAGCAGAAACACAGCATTGTAAAGCAAATATGCATATGTGTGTGCTCAGTCCCATCAGTCATGTCTGACTCTTTGCTACCCCATGGACTGTAGCCTGCCAGGCTCTTCTGTCCATGGGATTCTCCAGGCAAGAATACTAGAGTGAGTTGCCATGCCCATCTCCAGGGGATCTTCCTGACTCAGGGATTGACCTGTGTTTCCTGCCTCTCCTGCATTGCGGGTAGAGTCTTTACTCACTGAGCCACCTGGGAACCTGTAAAGCAATTATACTCCAACCAAAAAACTAATTAAAAAAAAGAAAATGGGAGAAAAATAAATTGGGAAAGTTTTACTATATATAAAGTGATGAGGAATAATAGATGTTTCTGTTTTCTCCCTACTGGCCCCACCCTGGTCGTGCCCTCCGTTACTTCCTGCCTGGATTAATATCCTTCTCTGCCTGCTCCCCCTCCAAATTATTCTTCCAAAACTGCGCAGCTCCAGTGGACGCACACAATCATTTCACTCCCTGTGCAACAAGGTTCAACGGCTCCCCACTCATGTCGTAACATTTCTTCAAGTCTGGTTCCTGTGTTACCTACCATCCTTGAATTACCTAGAGAGCTTGTTAGAAATGCACATTCATGGAGGCATCTTCAAACCCACTGATGCAGGATTTCAGAACGTGAAGCCCAGGAATGTGCCCAGGGGATTCTCACATACACTGAAGTTTTAGAGGTTCTTCCTAAGAAAATCAAAACCTCTTTAAATGGAAGCCTTTATGGTGCAGTCTCTTGTCATCTCTTCTGCCTCGTCCTTTGGTGTGTGCCTCTTCGTGGTTTATGCTCCAATAAGACTAAAATATGTACCTGTCAGAAAGATTGAATTACTTTAAGCTCCCCAGACACAGTAGCTCTGCCATACCTCATTGCCTGGGCACATCCTGTTCCCTGTTTCTAGAGTTTCCACCTCCTCTGCCTGGAAAACTTGTGCTCATCTTTCAAGTGTGAGCTCTAAGGTCACCTCTCCAGCACAGCCTGCCTAACTTTCTCCAGCCGGCCTAAGTGTTTTTCCTCCTGAATCGCCAATGGATTTTTATGCATATATATGCCTCTTTTACATCATTCATTCCACTGTGCACCATTGTCTGTGTATGTAGGTCCAACTCTCCACTAGGCTTTAAGCTCTCCGAGTACAAGGTCAGTTTCTATTCATCTGTGTATAACTCAAAGTACACATTAGGTATTCAGAAGAATGTGTGAATGCATATATATTATTTTCTATAGTTAGCTTAAAAAAAAACACTAAACTTGATTATTTTTCTTTTTCCCTAATAAAAAGCTCATCGGCTTCTACCCACAAGCACTAGAGGATGCTTATAAAACAATCTTGGTTTTTGTCAACTTGTTGGATGTTTTTTTTAATTCACTGCCATCATTGACAGCCTTCATGATGATTAATGAAAAGAACAATAGAAATTTAAATCTCTGATTTTTAGACAGATTTTTAAAACTCATTAACAAATGAATCAAAAAACACTAGTAGCTTTTTCAGTTCAGTTGAGTCGCTCAGTCATGTCTGACTCTGCAACCCCGTGGACTGCAGTACACCAGGCCTCCCTGTCCATCACCAACTCCCAGAGGTCACTCACACTCATGTCCATCAAGTCGGTGATGCCATCTAACCATCTCATCCTCTGTCATCCCCTTCTCCTCCCACCTTCAATCTTTCCCAGCATCAGGGTCTTTTCCAATGAGTCAGTTCTTTGCATCAGGTGGCCAAAGTATTGGAGTTTCAGCTTCAGCATCAGTCCTTCCAATGAACATTCAGGACTGATCTCCTTTAGGATGGACTGGTTGGATCTCCTTGCAGTCCAAGGGACTCTCAAGAGTCTTCTCCAACACCACAGTTCAAAAGCATCAATTCTTCAGTGCTCAGCTTTCTTTATAGTCCAACTCTTACATCCATACATGACTACTGCAAAAACCATAGCTTTGATTAGATGGACCTTTATTAGAAAAGTGATGTCTCTGCTTTTTCATATACTGTCTAGGTTGCTCATAACTTTTCTTGCAAGGAGTAAGCATCTTTTAATTTCATGGCTGCAATCACCATCTGCAGTGATTTTGGAGCCCAAAAAATTAAAGTCTGTCCAACAAGTAAAAAGTAGCTTTTTACTTCACAACAAATACAGCTGAAGTAAGGAGTTACTTTGTCCTGCTTGAAAAAAGTTATTAAAAACTGGAACTTGGGCAGGGTGACCTTCACCTGAGGCCAGAAACTCAGTCTTACTGGGGACATGATCAGCATAAACAACCCACCACTGTGATCAGAGAAGAGCTGAGAGTGCCACAGCATAATGCTCATGATGAGCAGCCTGCCGATGCCCACCGCACAGCCCGGGACTCCAGCTCAGCTATGTCAACTTCCGCAGCCAATCCGGCCGTCCAGTTTAGGAGGACCTGGAAGGGTGAACGGACACATCTGTGCAACATCTGACCATCGCCTCCTCCGTCCATCTCCCATCCTTGCACCTCTCTTCCTCTTTGGCAAATACTCACCCCTACATCTCAGTCCCTCTTCTTCCACAGTCAACCGATCCCTTCTGAGAGTTTAAGAAGAAATGTTTCAGTTGATGTTTTAGTGTGGAAGATGTGACTATTTAGTTGGGTTTACAAGTATAGGTGATTTATAACATTTTAGGTGTATAGCAAAGTGAATCAGTTATACAGACATGTGTGTGTGTGTGTGTGTGTGTGTGTGTGTGTGTTCCTTTTCAGGTTCTTTTCCATCACAGGTTATTATAAGATATTCAGTATAGTTCCCTGAGCTATACAGTAGGTCCTTGCTGTTTACCTAGTTTATATATCATAGTATATATCTGTTAATCCCAAATTCTTAATTTATCTCTCCCCTGTCCTTTCCCCTGGGGTAACCTTAAGTTTTTTTCCTATGTCTGTGGGTCTGTTTCTGTTTTTCATTTTTATCATTTTTTTAGATTTCACATATAAGTGATATCATATGATATCTGTCTTTCTCTGACTTACCTCACTTAGTATGATAATCTCTAGGTCCATCCATATTCCTACAAATGGCATTATTTCATTGTTTTTAATGACTAATATTCTATTGTTTGTATATGGAATTCCAGTTGAGCTATTTCAAATCCTGAAAGATGATGCTATGAAAGTGCTGCACTCAATATGCCAGCAAATTTAGAAAACTCAGCAGTGGCCACAGGACTGGAAAAGGGCAGTTTTCATTCCAATCTCAACAAAAGGCAATGCCAAAGAATGCTCAAACTACCACACAATTGCGCTCATCTCACACGCTAGTAAAGTAATGCTTAAAATACTCCAAGCCAGACTTCAGCAATACGTGAACCGTGAACTTCCAGATGTTCAAGATGGTTTTAGAAAAGGCAGAGGAACCAAAAATCAAATTGGCAACATCTGCTGGATCATTGAAAAAGCAAGAGAGTTCCAGAAAAACATCTATTTCTGCTTTATTGACTATGCCAAAGCCTTTGACTGTGTGGACCACAATAAACTGGAAAATTCTTAAAGAGATGGGAATACCAGACCACCTGACCTGCCTCTTGAGAAACCTGTATGCAGGTCAGGAAGCAATAGTTAGAACTGGACATGGAACAACAGATTGGTTCCCAATTGGGAAAGGAGTATGCCAAGGCTGTATATTGTCACCCTGCTTATTTAACTTATATGCAGAGTACATCATGAGAAATGCTGGGCTGGAGGAAGGACAAGCTGGAATCAAGATTGCTGGGAGAAATATCAATAACCTCAGATATGCAGATGACACCACCCTTATGGCAGAAAGTGAAGAGGAACTAAAGAGCCTCTTGATGAAGGTGAAAGAGGAGAGTGAAAAAGTTGGCTTAAAACTCAACATTCAGAAAACGAAGATCATGGCATTCGGTCTCATCACTTCATGGCAGATAGATGGGGAAACAGTGGAAACAGTGTCAGACCTTGTTTTTCTGGGCTCCAAAATCACTGCAGATGGTGATTGCAGCCATGAAATTAAAAGACGCTTACTCCTTGGAAGGAAAATTATGACCAACCTAGACAGCATATTAAAAGGCAGAGACATTACTTTGCCAACAAAGGTCCATCTAGTCAAGGCTATGGTTTTTCCAGTGGTCATGTAGATGTGAGAGTTGGACTGTGAAGAAAGCTGAAGGAAGAGAATTGATGCTTTTGAACTGTGGTGTTGGAGAAGACTCTTGAGAGTCCCTTGGACTAAAAGGAGATCCAGCAAGTCCATCCTAAAGGAGATCAGTCCTGGGTGTTCATTGGAAGGACTGATGTAGAAGCTGAAACTCCAATACTTTGGCCACCTGATGCGAAGAGCTGACTCACTGGAAAAGACCCTGACACTGGGAAAGATTGAGGGCAGGAGGAGAAGGGGACGAAAGAGGATGAGATGGCTGGATAGCATCACCGACTCGATGGACATGGGTTTGGGTGGACTCTGGGAGTTGGTGATGGACAGGGAGGCTTGGTGTGCTGCGATTCATGGGGTCGCAAAGAGTTGGACACGACTGAGTGACTGAACTGAACTGATACATATTTGTATGTATATAAACATATATTTGTCTTTGTGTATACATATGTATATATATATAAATATGTATCTTACATATTCGTTATCCACTCATCTGCTGATGAGCACTTAAGTTGCTTCCACGTCTTGGCTATTGTATACAGTGCTTCTGTGGACACTGGGGCGCATATATCTTTTCAAGTTAGAGTCTTCATTTTTCCGTATGTATGCCTGGGACTGCCAATGCTGGACCATAAAGAAAGTCTACTTTTAGTTTTTAAAGAACCTCTATACTGGTTTTCCACAGTGGCTATACCAATTTACAATCCTATCAACAGTGTAGCAAGGCTCCCTTTTTTCCATATAGCTGGGTTTACGTTTTAGAGGGGATTGAAATTTTTAGAGTAAGGCACAAGGAGTAGGTGTGGGGCACAGCCTACCCTGGCTGCGGGGGTCTGAGTTCAGTGGACGACGCTGCGAGTGAGAACCCACAGACAAGGATCCGAAAGAGCGGCAGCCATCATCCCATCTCCCCACGGCTTTTCATTACGGAAAACCAGGCATGAGGATGCGAACCCTTGCCCTGAATCTCTGATGTAGATTCTTCTGTCTCCTAGTTTCCACACAAGCATCAGGGGTAGAAGACTTAAATGTAATCATTATGCCACCACCAAACATGGTCATTATAGATTACAGAAAAGCATGGTTATATGTAACTTGAAAAAGACAAGAGAAGACGTTTAACTAGGATTATAATCATATAAAATCGTATATGTATATAGAAAAAAAAGATTTATAGGCATCATAGAAAACTGAACATAGTTCATCCCAAGCAACTTATCTTAGTTTTTTATTTCTGCTGCTGTGGTTTTAATACATATGAAAGCACAGTGTAAATTTTAACAGTTATTTCCTGGTCTTTAGTAACTTGCTCCATGATTGGATCAATCTGCCTTGCTGCCAATTTATCTTCCCCAAAGCAACACCAACCACCTTTAAATAACACTGCCAGATACAATACACATAGAAAAAAGCAGGAGCACTTGGGCAATCTCTGCTCGGGGCTCAGTGAGGGACAACCTTCTGTTGTTCACAGACAGTAAACGAGGCTACAGCTGAACTAAAACTAAACATCTGAACATCTTGAGTGGCATCTGACATTATCAAAGTCCTTCCTCTCCTCTTCGAAATAATCGTTTCCTCCTATTTATCCTTTATTAGCATCTAGCACCACAGCTTTAAAAACATCACTGCAGAATTCATGGCTCTCAAAGATCCATCCATTGACTCTGTCCCAGAAATGGGATCAGATACAGCTGCTGCTGCTGCTAAGTTGCTTCAGTCGTGTCCGACTCTGTGAGACCCCATAGACGGCAGCCCACCAGGCTCCCCCATCCCTGGGATTCTCCAGGCAAGAACACTGGAGTGGGTTGCCATTTCCTTCTCCAACACAGGAAAGTGAGAAGTGAAAGTGAAGTCGCTCAGGCGTGTCCGACTCTTCTCGACCCCATAGACTGCAGCCCACCAGTCTCCTCCATCCATGGGATTTTCCAGGCAAGAGTACTGGAGTGGGGTGCCATCGCCTTCTCCACAGATACAGCTAGCCCTCCGTAACCACCGGCCCTCCATCCATTGATACAGAGGGTCCACTGTCCTATGCCATTTAATACAAGGAACATGAGTGTCTACAGATTGTGGTACCCACAGGGCATCCTGGACCCAATGCCCCGTGGATACCGAGGAATGACTATATGTAACTCAGTGAGTGATCAGGTATCTGTAGAGTATATCAAGTATGAGATATTGTTTCTCCCTTTCAGCTTTTCTGGGAAGCAAAGCCTGCTGCATGTAATTTTCATAAATGGAAATCTCTGGCCCAGCCCCACAAATCACAAAGGGCTTTTGTGTTTCAAAAATACAAGTCAAGGAACGGAAGTTCTGGATGGATCAAATACCCACCCAACAGGTGATCCGTGGGTTGAGCCCACTGGTTAACATAAGTATCCAAACAAGGACAATTTTGGAAAGGAAGAGGAAAGAAGACTTTGTGAGGTCTGAGAATTGCGTGCTGCGCCATAGACTGTTGAATTTTTCAGTGTGTTCCTTCCAGGGAAGCAAATGAAAGAGCAAGTGGGAAGCAACGAGCGGATCCGAGTATGCAAACCAGACAGCCAGAGCATATAAAGGCACCGCAAGAATGTGTCCTGCTGGCAGTCTGCGACACCCCGTCTCCTGTGCCACTGGCTATCTCAGAGGAGACTAGGGTATGACTGCTTTTTTGAATGAAGTAGGAATTGAAGGGCCTATATTTTAGAGGCATTGTGCCTCCAGAAGCTTTCACTACAACAATTCTGAACCTTGTTTATTTTTACTTTTCATTCAAAGACTCAGCATTTCTGAAGGGAATAACTAAAATCATAACATGCTATTTTCCTACAAATAGCCCAGTAAATAAAACAATGACACCTTTTTTCCCAGTGAAATCACATCTAATCTACCTGTCAGATTCCTGGAACTTCTAGAATAGATTCATATCTTGAAGTTTCCAAGAGTATTAAGTAACTTAAAAAAAAAATCTCATTGAGAAATATGACCAAATAAGTTTACCATCACCTGAGAGATGAAGGAATATAGCATAGTTCTGGTTATATGGTTCTTTAAAGTTGAGGATGAAAACTGAATTCATAAATATAATACACTTCTAATTAAAGTTTATTATAGTCTCAAAACAAAACTAATGTTTCCAAGGTGATATAAAGCTTTATTTTTCTTTGATTAAACAGAATACGCAAAACATGAGGAACAGAAACTCACTAATGATCCATAAATTTCACCTTATGAAATTATTTTCATTTCTTGCCACAACGGACCTCCCAAAATGGCAACCCATTCCAGTATTCTTGCCTGGGGAATCACGTGGACAGAGGAGCCTGGCAGACTACAGTCCATGGGGTCACAAGAGTCGGACATGACTTAGCAACTAAAGCACTACCACAGAGTGGTCAGCAACTGCAAGCTCACGAAATTATTTTAACTTCTTGCCACAATGGGCCTTCCATAGAGTGGAGAGCAACTAGCAAACTCTAAGTCTGAACTTCACTTCTGCTTCTCCCTATGAAACCTGTGTAGGCTTGCTAGAGAACAGAGAAATGCCCTAAGGTAGAGATCTAGAAAAAAGCAGTGAAAGCAAAATTCTCAGCTACTTTGTCTGTGTGTGTGTGTGTGTGCGTGCGTGAGAGAGGGAGGGAGGGAGGGAGGGAGAGAGTCAGTGTGACTATTCTGGCACTGACTATAGATAAAAAAAATTAATGAAAAGGAGACATGGAATACAACCATCATTTAAAACAGATTTAAGGTAAATGGTATAAAAGTTATTTTATGTTTTAAGTAAAAGATACTGATCATATTTTACTTATTCTAGAAAAACCTTTCTTTCTTGGTTGAACAAACTTCAACTTCGGGTGAATGTGTGTGTAATTGCAGACTCTTGGGAACGCCCTTAAAAATATATCTGAAACTGTATTTTTTTTTTCTTAAAGAGGTTGGTTTCAATATGTCAGTGGGGGAAGATAAGTAACACTTCACCACACTGAACAGCATTTTCACAGGGATGTGCTTGTGTGCCAGTGAGTTTTAACCAAACCCACACAGCTGCATTACTATTATGTACCCATTCCGAAACATCAAAGACTCTGCCCAGTTTACTTGAGTAATTCTGGGCTGACACACACTTCAGTGGGATGGTGAGACCCTCAGGTGATCAATGACGGCACAATCCCTCTGAAGACAAACAGCTTCCCCAGACGGTCTATACTGTTACTGCTGTTGAAGCCTAGATGAGCTGGCTGCCGAAAGCAAAAATAAGTAGACTTAACCAGATTGTGTACAAATAAGGGTGGAGAGAGTGCTTCTAAGAATCTAAGAAGAGGTCAAATTCAGGGCCATTTAAAAAACATCATGGTCCTAAGAACTCTCACCCTTGGAAGCTCCATGTGACATACTATCAAACATATTAAAATACACCCAAATCAAGAATCGAATCTTTATTTTCTCCTCTGTGAGATATGTTTTGAGTATTTCACATTTTTGCTTTATAAGCTAAACAATCATCACACACTTGAGAATTCATGAAGTGCGAAGATCTAAAATAGAAATTGCTCTCAAAAATTATACTTTTATGAATGTTAAATTTAACAATTAATAAAGTCGACATGCTATGCTGGCAAGTATTCCTCTAATAAAGCTGTAAGCACAAGTTGATTTCAGATGTTAAAATGTGGAAAAAAATCTATGTTTTCATAGATAAAATATGGTATAAATTTTTATTCTTCAGTTTTCTTTTTGTGCCCTTTGAACCAAAACACTTTCCCCTTCACAACAAACTTGGCCTAATTCTACAAATGTGTTTTTGCTCGGGAAACTGGGTATGTATGGAGAGGCAATCTCCCATAAAGTTGGAGAATGCAGATTCTTGAGCCACTGTCTGGGTTTCTAATTACAGCATCAATACTTACTAGCTCTGTGATGTTGGGTAAGTGCCTTGGTTTGCTATTCTATGAGAATAAGAGTACTTACCTTCCAGGATTATTGCAGGATTATGCTAGTATTTTTTTTGAGCATTGAGAACAGTGCCTGATATTCTAGAAGTGTTAGTCATGTTACTGTTATTTCAAACTTAATGCATGAAATGGTTCTGAAAGAATCACTCACTTTCCCCAACAAAGCGGCTCATCTACGGGAACTATGTTGAAGGAAGCGGATGGACCACAAACTTCAGGCAGATATATATCCATATGCCAAGTCTTAGACCAGTGTCTTTACCTTCCTTTTTCCTTCCCAGAGATTCTTCTCTGGGTTAGGAACAGCGGTGATCCCAATGATAAGGATAATTCTTTCCAAGTTAAAGGTCAAGACACAGGCTCAGGATCAGAGAAGTTGAACACCTTGTCTCTCCAGAATAAATACTAGAGTCAGCTCCCTCTAGCGGCTGAGATATTCAATTACAACTCTCTCCAGCCAAGTGTAACTCTAGGTCTGTTAAGAAAATAATTGAGAAGATGGTAAACTTAAGTGACGAGCTTCCCTGGTGGTGGCTCAGGGCACAAAGAATCCACCTCCAATGGAGGAGACCCAGGTTCTATCCCTGGGTCAGGGAGATCCCTGGAAAAGGGAATGGCAACCCACTCCAGTATTCTTGCCTGGAAAGTCCCATGGACAGAGGAGCCTGGCAAGTGACTAAACAAGCATGCACAGAAACTTAACTGAAAAGTCCATTCTAAGCCATTAAAGAGCAAGGTGCAAAATCATAAACCAAGTTTTTTTCACACAAAACTATTGAACATTTGTACAACATCATAACTGTTAACCTTAGCATCATGAAAGAGCAACTTTAATTAAATGTAACCCCATTGTAAGTATTTAACACCTACTTCAGGGTCCTCTAAATATAGTCAGTGTAATCCACATGATAAATAGCTTTTTCTTCCCTAAGTTTTTTTTAATGGACAGGGCTCATTAGTTTACATAATCATCCCTAAAACTAGGACAGTGCTCCCACTGTTGCTCTGTAGTAAAATATTAATCCTACCAAACCAAATATTTGACATGATCTGTTGGGCTTGGAGTGTTTTCCTTAAACCATTAACTTCTCAGGGGTATGAGGAGGCAGGGAAAAAAAAGAAAAATACCACATCTTTCACTACAGTTGTTTTACATAAGGAATATATAGCAAAAGGAACCAGATTTTCTTTAAAAGTACTGAAATTCTTTTCTAGCAATTTATGTCCTAAATCATATCAGCCACTCAAACCAGCTCTTCTGAAAGGTTCTGATTTTAAAAACACATTGCATGTGGTTCATCAGCATATGCTATGTGCTATATACTGATGAAGGAAGGTTATAGCAAATAAAATATAAAAGTGTGATTACGTTTTCATTTATAAATTCACTTAAGAAGGCTAAAAATTGTCAACCCGCCAAAGATCTTTCTAAAACAAAGCTCTCCTGTTTTTTCATATAAACTTTATAGAGACAGTTGATTTTTAAAAACTTTATATAAAATACACCCAATTAAAGAGAGTATTTTATTTATTTTTGTTTCCTTCCATCTCCAAAAAGTATATATTTTCTTTCATGCTATTTAATACATCAACATCAAGAAATATTTTTTAGTATGTAAAGTACCATGAAGAACCTAGTAAATCTACATAATTTCATACTCACTTAAGATAATGAGAGGTGTGTAAGAATACATACATGTGCATGCATATCTGTGTGAAGCACAATACTGTGTCGGAGAAGGAAGTTACGATTTTTAGAAATTTTTATTTACTATGTTGGCAATTCATCTAAGTAGCAATACTCTCTCAGCATTTGGACCCACAGGGCTAGAAATGAGCCGTGGAAAAGAAAAACATATGCACATTTATGTATTCTCCTTCTTTGTATAATAAAATTCAATTATCTCTCTGTTTAAAAACCAGTGGTCCAGAATTTTTAGGGCCATGAAAATAGCAAACTCTGTATGATACCATAATGATGGATACATGTCATTCTACATTTGTTCAAATCCATAGACTGTACAACACCAAGAGTCAATCATAATGTGAACTGTGGACTGTAGGTGATAATGATGCGTCCATAGAGGTTCATCTGTGGTAACAAATTCACCACTTTGGTGAGGGCAGTGATGTAATTCCTAAAGGTGATGCTGTGAAAGTGCTGCACTCAATACGCCAGCAAATTTGGAAAACTCAGCAGTGGCCACAGGACTGGAAAAGGTCAGTGTTCATTCCAATCCCAAAGAATGTTCAAACTATCATACACTTGCATTCATTAAACATGTTAGCAAGGTTATACTCAAAATCCTTCAAGCTAGGCTTCAGTAGTGTTTGAACCAAGAACTTCCAGATGTACAAGTTGGGTTAAGAAAAGGCAGAGGAACTAGAGATCAAATTGCCAACATTCGTTGGATCACAGAGAAAGACAGGGAATTCCAGAAAAACATCTACTTCTACTTCTATACTAAAGCCTTTGACTGTGTGGATTACAACAAATTGTTTAAAATTCTTAAAGAGACAGAAATACCAGACCGTCTTACCTGTCTTCAGAAAAACCTGCATGCAGGTCAAGAAGCAACAGTTAGAACAGGACATGGAAGAACTGACCGCTTCAGAACTGGGAAAGGACTATGTCAGTGCTATGCACTCACTCTGTTTACTTCACTTTTACAGAGTTCAGTTCAGTTCAGTAGCTCAGTCATGTCTGACTCTGTGCAACCCCATGGACTGTAGGATGCCAGGCATCCCTGTCCATCACCAACTCGCAGAGCTTGCTCAAACTCATGTCCATCAAGCCAGTGATGCCATCCAACTATCTCATCCTCCATCGCCCCCTTCTCCTCCTGCTTTCAATCTTTCCCAGCATGAGGGTCTTTTGCAATGAGTCAGTTCTTTGCATCAGGTGGCCAAAGTATTGGAATTTCATCTTCAGCATCAGTCCTTCCAATGGATATTCAGGACTGATTTCCTTTAGGATGGACTGGTTGGATCTCTTTGCAGTCCAAGGGACTCTCAAGAGTCTTCTCCAACACCACAGTTCAAAAGCATCAGTTCTTCGGTGCTCAGCCTCCTTTATAGTCCAACTCTCACATCCATACATGACTACTACAAAAACCATAGCTTTGACTAGAAGGACCTTTTTTGGCAAAGTGATGTCTCTGCTTTTTAATATGCTGTCTAGGTTGGTCACAGCTTTTCTTCCAAAGAGAAAGCATCTCTTAATTTCATGGCTGCAGTCACCATCTGCAGTGATTTTGGAGCCCCCCAAAATAAAGTCTCTCACTGTTTCCCCACCATTTGCCATGAAATGATGGGACTGAATACCATGATCCTAGTTTTCTGAATGTTGAGCTTTAAGCCAACTTTTTCACTCTCCTCTTTCACTTTCATCAAGAGGCTTTTTAGTTCCTCCACTTTCTGCCATAAGGGTGGTGTCATCTGCATATCTGAGGTTATCGATATTTCTCCCAACAATCTTGATTCCAGCTTGTGCTTCATCCAGCCCAGCATTTCGCATGATGTACTCTGCATATAAGTTAAATAAGCAGGGTGACAATACACAGCCTTGATGTACTCTTTTCCCGATTTGGACCAGTCCATTGTTCCATGTCCAGTTCTAACTGTTGCTTCTTGACCTGCAAACAGATTTCTCAGGAGGCAGGTCAGGTGCTCTGGTATTCCCATTTCTTTAAGAATTTTCCACATGGATGTGGCAGTTGGACCATAAGGAAGGCTGACTACTATAGAATTGATGCTTTCAAACTGTGGTGTTGGAGAAGACTCTTGAGAATCCCTTGGACAGCAAGGAGTTCAAACCAATCAACCCTAAAAGAAATGAACCCTGAATATTCACTGGAAGGACTGACGCTGAGGCGCCAATACTTTGGCCACCTGATGCCCTGAGCCAACTTATTGGGAAAGACCCTGATGCTTTAGAAAGATTAAAGGCAACAGGAGAAGGGAGCAGCAGAGGATGAGATGGTTAAATAGCATCACTGACTCAATGAACATGAAATCTAAGCAAACTGTGGGAGAAGACAGGGAAGGACAGAGAAGCCTGGTGTGCTGCAGTCCACGGGGTGGCAAAGAGTCAGACACCACTTAGCAACTGAACAACAACAATAATTCATGTAAAGGCCAAGGGGCATATGGTATATGGGAAATGTCTGTACTTTTTGCTGTGAGCCTAAAGCTGTTCTGTTTAAAAAAAAAAAGTAAAAAAAAAAAAAAAAAATCTTGGCCTCTATTTTAGGCCAAAGGACTAAAATAAACCCCCCCCCCAAAACACCCTATAATCCCTACAGCCCAGAAAAATAAAGCCCAGCTTGGTCCAGGCTCTCTCTCCAGGCTCAGCACTTAACACGTCTTCTGTCTTCCCTTCTGTTTTGTTCCCCGTACTGTGCTCACCAGGAACCATGCTGCTGGTGGTGTAACCACAACACAGGCTCTCATCCCACTCTGTCTGCCCCTGCCGTGCCCTCTGCCCAGGTGGGCCCCCCCGCTGCCAACTCCTCTTCTCTTCCTGATTGATATCTTTTCATCCTTCTACAGCCAAAGAGCATCTCCTCTGGGAGCTTCCTGCTGAAATCAAGTCAGACAGAATTAATTCTCTCTCCCCTTGTCTGTTATTATTTGACAGTCAAGGGTTTTCATGTTGGTCTTCCCTGAGGGAAGGTCATGGGTCACCCATCTTGGTAGCCCAGCCTCTGTTGCGGGGTCATTACTGGCGATCAATACGTGTTTGCAGGATGAGTGACAGGTTCTACAATGTGCGTCTACACGTCAGTGGCTTCAAATCTCTTTGAGCAGTAGGAGGTACACAAGCAAAAAGTGAGGCTCATGCTCCTCTTCCTGCTGTGCTACTTACTGGAGTTTTCATTGCCATGTTGATACAGTGCTGAGTTTTTTCCTAGCTGGAGTGTTTCGACTCCCCTCCCCATTTGGCACACCCTTATTCCATCTACCCAAAACTTATCCTTCCTCCAAGACTGGCTTCCTATCTCATTCACCCTGAAGGCCTTTCTCAGTTACACAGACATGCCCAGGCAGGCTCCAGGCTGAAGGAAAAGAAATAGTTTTAAGTTGTAAAATCACTCCAGGCCCTACTGCTCACGTAAGGCTGGCCCTACAGAAGCCTGATTTGGTAACAGGGAAGGGAAAGGTCTCAAAACAGTGCTCAGGATCATGCCTTGACCAAGAGCCCGATCTTCCTGAGAGGAGACTCTAGTGCCCCTTGTCAACTACAAATTGGCTCTTGCCAAGAGCATCGCCTACAACTGAACAACAAGGGCGTTTGCCATCTGCCTCTGCAGAGGTTGAGCCCTGAGCTATTGCACCTGCTCACCTTCAACACCCCCTGAGGGAGTTCAGCATGAAGTGAGGCACTCCGTGCTCCAGGAAATCTGGTGGGACAGGTCTTTAGGAACAGATTTTATGATCTCAATCCTTGCATCTCCTTATATCTAGAAAAGCACTAAATCCCTTCATGATGACCTCAGATCCTCCTGACGAGCAAAAAACCTTTTATAAAATGAGTGCCTAATAGTATTGAACTCCACCTTCACCAAAACCTTATATATCGACCTTCCTCCCATTGCCTCTTTGGAGCAGTCTCTCTGAGCTATCTGAGGTGCTGCCTCCCTGGCTGCAGTCCTCATTTTGGCCCAAATAAAACTTAACTCGCAACTCTCAAGTACATCTTTTTTTAGCCAACACCCTCATGCTACTGGAATCGCAAAGGCCTTTGTCATTTGTCAAGTGTTTCTTCTGGCCCCTGTCTTCCACTTTCCAGCCATGTGCCCTCACCCCAGACCCAATTCCAGGGTCTCTGCCCAGATCAATGTGGACCCACCAGCATGACTCTACACAGGGGATGGACCGCTCTGCTGCCTGAAACTGCTTCGTTTTGCTGCTGTGAAACTGCTCACCTGGTTTTCCTCCTAATCCCTGGGCACATCCCCTCCTGCTCCTCTGCTTGATCTCAAGATCTGCAGCCTCACAGGGTCTGGCCTGGAGTCCTTTCTTGCTGTCTGACCTCATCACCTCCCATGGCCTTATGTAACGCCCTCTGGCCTAGAAGTCCCCAACCGGCTTCTCTAGACCAAACCGAACCTTTCTTTGGAATTCAGACCCCACATGGGTATCACATAGACTTCTCAAATTTCACATAAAACCTAACCCTTGTTTTGCCATAAGCTGCCCCTCCTCAAGCCTTCCTTGCCTTAGTAACCAGAACCACCTTCTACTCTTACTCCGGCCAACAGTCTAGAAGCTGTCCTTGATTTTCCCTTGACCTGCCTCTTCCAACTCACCTGCCAGCAAGTCCTCACACCCTCCTGCAGAACACGGCCTGCCTTCAATCACTTTTCTCCAACCTCACCACTCCCGCTCTGGGCCAGCCACCATCATCTCCCCCCATACCCTCCCCCCACCCTCTCCCACCCCCTCCCCACTCCCCCCCTCTCCCTCACACACTCTCCCCCTCACCCATGTGGCTCTTCCTTAGGCTGCTCTTGCCCTAGCTGGAGGAGGTTCTCTCTACTCGGAATTCTGGTCATTCTAGGCCAGCTAGCATGTCACACCCTCAGAGAAAAAGAAGCCATCAGATCACCCTATTTAATTTCTTGGCAAATCATTTGTTATTCTCTGATGGTTTCTTGGCTCGTAGTTTATGCTAAGTGTTCTTCCCTGCCCCCCACCTCCCCTGTCCCCGTGTGCACGCATGCTCAGTTGCTTAGTCGTGTCAGATTCTATGTGATTCCACAGACTGTAGCCTGCTAGAAAACAAAACAAAACAAAAAAATCCCATGGAATTTTCCAGGCAAGAATACTGGAGTGGGTTGCCAGTTCCTACTCCAGGGGCTCTTCCTGACCCAGAGATCAAAACTGAGTCTCTCGCATCTCCTGCATTGGCAGGCGGATTCTTTACCACTGCGCCACCTGGGAACCCTGTCCCCATTGTTAGCTCCGTGAGAGCAGAAACCTTCTCCACTCTGTTCCCACAGCCCTGGCAGTAACGGATGCTCAAACTGCACGAGGGCTGTATGAATGAAGGTCAGTCCATTCCAGCGCTCATGTTTCCCGCGTCACCTCTCAACTTTCGGCCAAAAGACTTTGGAATGCATAGCCCAAGATGTCTCTGTCTTTTCTCCATTTACATTTAATGATAATCTATACTCTATGTTCCATAATCTGATGCCATGAGTTAATTTTTGTACTTCTCCAGAGTTTCTATCTTTAATAAGATTTTGCGGAAGGTATGCCACTGGAATAGACCATCTATCAATAAGTTGCCAGTTACATTAAAAAAATTACTCTAAGCCAGCCTTCCTCTCATCAGCTTGGTAGCTATTATTTGCTAATCATCTTCTCTGTTCCTGGTACTTAATCATCCCCATCATTGAAAGATAAGCATTGACTTCTCTATTATACAGATGAAGAACTTGGGCTCAGAAATACTATATAAGTAGAACAGAGTCCTTTAAAGCGAGTGACAAAGCTGCATGAGCCTTGAAAATGGTGTGTTAAAACATCTCAGAGGGAGGTCTAGATATATTAAGCAATGTGTATGTGTTAGTCACTTAGTCATGTCACTCTTTGCGACCCCATGAACTGTAGCCCACCAGGCTCCTCTGTCCTTGGGATTTTCCAGGCAAGAATACAGGAGTGGTTTGCTATTTCTTCCTCCAGTGGGGGTCTTCCTGGTCCAGGGATCAAACCCAGGTCCTTTTGCATTGCAGGCAGATTCCTTACCATCTGAGCCACCATATTACACAAAATAACTATCTATGCACCTTTAAATCAGCATCCCAAGTCCCAGCTTCTGTCAAAATCATGAGAATGATCAGATCCAGAGTCACACATTCAGATTTCTGGAACAAAGCTAAGCGGGGGCCATCTGTGATCATGAAGAAGCAGCACCACAAAAAACGAGGAACATTAACTCACATCTCCAGAACCAAACCCATACACTGGCTTCACTTGGGGTCTCATCCACCAACGCTGCGGTTTGTGACAGCCCTGGAGATGTTTCACATCCTCCTAATGAAGAAGCTGCACAGAGCTGTCGAGAACACGGGAAGGAGGGCTCACTGGCAGCAAAAGGTTAGAGCTTTAAACTGCGTCTCTACCGTTCCTCTGAAACGAAGTCGGCTACGTGGCCACAGCAATGTATGCCACTGAACTCCCTACATAAAAATGCTAAATCAGAGCCATAACTCGCTGATGAATGGGGGAGCATTCCTTCATACATATTCCAGTGAACTGCAGATTGACTGTAAAACTAAATCTAACTAGACAATGAACCCTGTGTCGCTGGGGAAATTAATCACCAGCAAAAGGGCACTGCAGCCCAACAGTGGTTGTAGGCTGGCAACCTCCTTCCAGCAAATTGCACATAGGCACTTTAATGAGGGAGAAAATATGAGCTAAGAGAACTGTAGTCAAATCAGTTCCTACGGAAGGGGAAGCACACGAACCAACGTGGTGGTATCTGGTGCCCAAAGATGAGCTAGGGGGAACAAAAGGCCAGGTGTCATTACTGAAGCCAAGACAGCCCAGGGTGTGGGCTCAAGCTGCAATGTGACACTCTCAAGGGGAGCACGGGTTTTGTTCCTAGTGTCAGCCCTTTTAGTGATTTTTATTGATGTCATTTTTTTTTTTTTTCAGGACTCACTGGCTCTCCCTGATCAGCAACAGGAGATTCCAACAGAATGTCATGATGTCATCAGAAACACACACTTTGATAAATAATAAAAATTTCCTGTCATCCTTAAATACTCTTTTTTCTGGACATGATTTTCCTATCTATGCAGGTAATGATGTCCAGACACATTCATATCACTCTGCTGCTGCTGCTGCTAAGTCGCTTCAGTTGTGTCCAACTCTGTGCGATCCCACAGACGGCAGCCCACCAGGCTCCTCTGTCCCTGGGATTCTCCAGGTAAGAATACTGAAGTGGGTTGCCATTCCTTTCTCCAGTGCATTAAAGTGAAAAGTGAAAGTGAAGTTGCTCAGTCGTGTCCGACTCTTGGCAACCCCATGGACTGTATGTAGGTAGACTCCTCAGTCCATGGAATTTTCCAGGCAAGTGTACTGGAGTGGGTTGCCATTTCCACTATGGCCTCTCTAATTGACCCTCACACCAAAAGCTGTTTAGAATCAATTGGTTAGAATCTAGACAAATGGAGATTCTTAAGGTGAGTACACATGGGGATATGCACACACAGACACATACACAGTGACATCCTGGTACAGAATGGGGTAAAGAAGATGCGGTGAAGGGAAAAAGAACATTTCACCTATAGAAAGGTGAGATGTACTAGACATAGTCATAGAAAGAGATGTACTAGTCATAGAAGGGGAAATAGGTCCCAGACTTTGCCATTTGTTCAGTTTCAGATACGTTGGATGGTAACTTCAATCCTGTAAAGTTAGGGATGATCTCCTCACCTGTGAAGGGCACACCACCACCAAAGAATTCCACCTACTCTGCCTACTTCCCACAAAGTTGCAGCCTCAAACATTACAAAGAAACAAATGATGGGATAAAGTTCAGACAAATAAACAGTAAGAGTGACCTCACTGGGCTTTTATGAGGAACCAATTAGAGTTTGCATGTGAGAAATGTCCTTAAATTGGAGAGCTCTGTACAATTACTGAGCCAAATTGATCTTGGCAGAGACACAGAGTTTTGAATGCTTCTCCAGAAGCAGTATCGCAGTACAACCCTCAGACCCAAAGTGGGTCAGAGAGTCCCTTGAAAAATGGAATTCCAAAATTAACTGGGGCAAAAAATAAGGCTGCCCTAGCCTCCATTACCCTTCAGCAACCCAAATCAATTCATAGGGTGATGGAATGCATTTCCCCTAAATACAAGTTAGGAATGTTGTTTTTGTTTTGTTTTTAAGAAGCATCCAAAGCTTCTGGCCAATTTCTACCAAAATAAATCCAATGCAACTATGCCAATTTCACAACACAATTCCCATTGGCAGGTGCTGCTGTCACAGCTGGTCTTACCATTTGACTGATTCCTTAGTGTTTAGCCACTAAGATCGCAACTGATCCTCAGAATCCATCTTAACATGGAGTTCTGAGTGCCTCTTACACAAGAGTAGTGAAAAGTGTTTATTCTTAGCCATCCCTAGAATAGTGAAATGAGCAAATGACTTACAGTCAAATGGCTTTCCAAAATGAAATTTTCTACTTTGGGCTGATAATTTCCAACAAATAAAAGTATATATTAAATAATAATTTCATTCATCTAAACCATCTGGTCAGCTATTCTAGGTAACAACCTTTTGCAAATCCCTCACACTAGAAGGCTTGAAAATACACAGTGCTCCTTGAGTCACACATCGTGTTATTGTATTATGTGAAAAAGGCACCAGGTTCCAAAATTCTCCCTTGAAAGTTTCTGTGCCTAAATGACACCTCCCCTACTGAACCATACAGAACTTCACAGTCCAACACTCATTTTTCTTGAGTATAGTTCAGGTTCTTTCTTGAGAAAAGAACAGTGGCCGGGCTAAGAGCCACCCCTACAGTCCAACTCCTTAAGCAAGAGAGAGAAAGAGAGAGGGGAACTTCTGTCAGTGCTAGAATTTCTCAGGTCTTCACTGAATCACAAAAGGAGCTTTTCCGCCTGGCTTCTGGGGGCATCTCTAGGGGACATAGAGGCTGATGACCCAAATTCAGGATATTAAGGTGTTTCTCCATTCAGAGCATTAGGCTCATGATCCAGTTAGACGGACTCAAGAAATCTCAGCTGCAGGCTGCAGCTGAACACACTTCTCAAGGCCAGGCCCTGTACTCTGAGCTGCACAGAAGTCGCTGCATTTCTCTCATTAAGACCCAAACCACAGGAGCACAAGTCAAGGCGGATTCTGCAGAGCATCTGCCTCCCGCCAGCAGCCTAGCAGAGGCCTCAGTGTCCCTGCTGCTCCTCCCGCACCTCCACCCCATCACATCAAAGTCCTGGAAACAGCGCTGAGCTCCAGGACGCTGCACCTCCCGCAGCAGGTGGGACGTCCCACTTGGCCGTTATGCCCTCATTTTCAGATCTGACATAACTAAACACAACTAAAAGGGATATTATTATGCCCCCAGATGATTTCTCTCCTAATTCCCTATTTCTTTCTGAGCTACCACAGTGCCCCTGGTCTGCATCCTGCCTCCCATCCTTCAGCTTGTCCTGTTGACTCTTCTTCCTTAGCACCTGTCACACGCTTCCTTTCCCTCTCAATCTCATCGTTCTAGATCTATTGTCTGTCTTCCTTTTCTATACTTTGCTTCCTCCACTCTATTCATACCGTGTTTCTCCAGTGCAGAAACCTTACTGAAGATTTTCCTAATTAAAAACCCCAGACATGCCCCACCCTGAGAAGATAAAACCCAAACCTCATAGACTGGCATGTGAGAGACACTACAGTCTGTGCCCGACCACTCTTTCCATGAAGTGCCCTCTGCCCACACTCAGGGTTACTCAAGCTCTCAGACAAGCTGGCTCATTTCCATTTCTGATCACATCTTCATCATCCCTTTCACTCCTACTCCTGTGCTCACCCCTGGTGACCTTCCTTCATTCACTTACTTCCCCCCAATCAACCTTCATGGTCCAGTTCAAGTCATGCTCCTACATTTCTAAATCCTCTGGCTGTGCTACTCATGTGGCCTCTGTAACATAACTCATTACATTTTATTTTTTCAGATATCCAGGCTTAACTAAATTGTTACTCAAAACCAAAATAAATTCCAGGAAAATCAGAACTCCTCTTCTTGATATGTCTTATAGTATCAGCAGAGCAAACCAACCAAAGTTGGTTCTATTTGCTTATTCACTGATATGCTATAACTTACAAATAGAGAGATGACTTCCTAAGGACTGATTTTAGAACACAGAAAAACTAGAATGGGTGCATTTTAGGTCTTGCCTTCCTTTAATAAACTTTATTCTCATTATCACAACTCACCCAATGGCTATCCAACCTTGGAAGCACTTAAGAAACTTCCACTTGGGGAGGGAAGAGGAAAATAGATGTTTATTTTCTATAAAAACAAAAGGAAAAATTATATCTGGTTTTAATAATGTGTTAAATTGATGACAGTAATTTAAAGTATATCCTCTCTCATGTTCACTCATAACCACACTAACAAACTTCTACATATCATACAATAACACAGTGTCTCAGAATAAGCAAACAATAAAAATATGTGTATACTTTTCAGCCACCTACATAGTGGGCTCCAGAGTGAAAAATAAAATCACTTGGAAGCTCCACAGAAGCAGGGAATAGAAGTGAAAATGTCTTTGGAGACAGAACAACCATAGAGTTCAAAGTGCTGAGCTCCAATCCACTGCAGTCACTGCCGCTTCATTGGAACACACACAGTTAAGCAAAAACTGACCAAAGGATTACACCACCCAAAGCAATCTACAGAGTCAATGCAAGCCCTATCAAACTACCAACGGCCCTTTTCACATAACTAGGAAAAAAAAATTACAATTTGTATGAAAACACAAAGAACCTCAAATAGCCAAAGCAGTCTTGAGAAAGAAAAACAGAGATGGGGGAATCAACCTTCCTGACTTCAGACTATACTACAAAGCTACAGTCATCAAGACAGTATGCACAAAACAATAAAATACATTTTCTGTCGAAGTCTTTCAGTTCTGTTTTCACACAAAAAATGTAATATCAAATGGAATCTTACTTATTTCAATAGCTGTAATAATTTATTATATTTCTTCCTTTAGGAAAGAGACAATGGCCACTGTAAGCTTGCAGTATAACCTAATTGATCATCAAGGTGGAGGACAGTGACTCATGACTGTGAAGCTATTATGAGAGACCTGTGAGTCCAAATACTGCCAACACCTGAAAAAACAAAGCCATGCACAGAGGCCCTAGTATTTTCCCCCCACATGTCTACAGTTGTTGTTGTGATCAATAAATTAGAAAATATTAAATGTCCTGAAATTCAGAGTCACTTTCTTCTTTCTACTTTTCTGCTTAATCAAGAGATAATGTTCAATCAGGGGATTGTATGGGATGTTCTACACAAAGCCTGACATTAAAAAGGACCCCCAGAATGACAAAGGTGAGACCATCTATCCCAGATCCCTAATGCTGACCCCATATGTCACCCAATGCCACACAGATCTGAGGCTTTTCAAGCTCTCCAGCTACTGTGGGGCTCCACACAATGCCTATAAAATTCAGGTCCCTTTATAACTCCCATCACTGATAAATGGCAATAAATGCAAATGAGTTGAGGATGGTGGTCAGTGGATGCTGCAAAGATAAATAAGTCACTAATGTATCCACACTCTGTCTCACACTGAGCTAAACCAAAAGCCCATACATTCAAGGTTTCAAGACCATGCTCTAAGTTATAGAAAGGAAATGGACAATGAATGGATAAACCAAAGCACATAAATCATCACACACAAAATATCTGGATCTACACTGTGGGGATGTGAACCATCCAGATGCCCCAGCTGGATCCCCCTGTGAGGATTCCCTGGACTCAGGAGTGAGCCCACAGAGCCCTCTTTATTAAACACATAGCACATTTCCCTAGGAAGGGAGCGGGAGGAGCCGTGTGGAGTTCTCATTGCCCCATTAGTGTCACCACACTTCAGTCAAGCTGTTTCCTTGCTGTTTCATACACGGCTGAGAGCTCCCTGAGGGGAGGGATGGAATTCCATTTACTGTCTTCTCCTCCAGACCACACCTGGCTCTCAGAAGCAAAATGACTGGTGAGTGAAGTCGGGCACACAGACCCCATTGGCGGGGTAAGTGGCAGAACAGCCACGCACGCCAAGAGGCCTAGAGCACAGTCCACAGCAGGGCGTCCAACGAGAGAACTGTAAAAGCTGCCAGGGAGAAAAAGTGAGCCAAAGCAAGCACTCTGCAGTGGGCTGGAACTGCAAGTCATTCTGTGGCTTTCATCTGGAGCCTTGCTCAAGCTTGCCCAGATCCCACTGCCTGTAACGTGTCAGGAAGCCATCACATAGAGGAACTGAAGAGGCAAAGATTCCACGAGATGGGGCTAAAACGTATCATCAGCCAGATAGCAAGGGGTTCTCTCCTCCAAGCAGATACAGACAGATAGACACACATGCTCAAAGGCATCCAGAGTCTGGGAGGTTAAATCAGCACTTGCTGAGGGAGTAAGTGCCCTGGGCCACGGGAAAGAGACTGGTCATCTTCCAACCTTTAAGTATCTTTACCCCTAAGGATGCCCTTGGGCTTGTACCTCTCTCCTGTCTGTCCCTGATGGCTCCAGCCACAGTGGTCTGTCTCTTTTATGAACTATCTTGACTAGTGGTCTGTGCTGTTCACTGGCTTTCATTCCTAGGAGGAGGCAGGGTGCTGGGAGTGAACGGAGCACTGGATTAAGACTCAGAAAAGTTGGTTCGAGTCATATGACTCCTTCAGCCCTTGGTCCTTCTTCTATGAAACAGAGGTAAAGGGGCCCATGTACAGGGTCATTTGAGGTCATTTGAGGATCACAATAAAGGTGGGAGAATATAGTTTACAGTTCTATTTGGCTTCTATGGCTGCTGTCCCATTAACACAGACTTGGTCATCTTAAAGAGTGGAAATGGATTCTCTCATAGTTCTTGTAGTCAGAAATCCAAAAATCAGTATCAATTGGCCCCAATCAAGGTATCAACAGACCATGCTCCCTCGGGAGGTACCAGGGAGAACCTGTTCCTTGCCTCTTCCAGTTTCTCTGTGTGTCAAACCTCCCTCTTAGTACATTTGTTGATAGGATTTATGACCCATAGGATAATCCAGCATGATCTCTTGATCTCAAAATCATTAAAATGAACCACAGCTGCCAAGGCTCTTTTTCCAAATTAGATAACATTTGTTGGTTCCAGGGATTAGGATCCGATATCTTTGGGGCCACCATTCAGGCCTCTCCACCCATCAAATACATTCAGTGTTAAAGTACAATTCTTGCCACATATTCTTTCATTTATTTATTTAAAATTAATTAATTTTAATGGGAGGATAATTACTTTACAATACTGTGATGGCTTTTGGCATACATCAATATGAATTTGTCACAGGTACACATGTATCCTCCCATCCTGAATCCCCCTTCCACCTTCCTCCCCACCCCATCCCTCTGGGTTGTCCCAGAGCACTGGCTTTGGGTGCCCTGCTTCATGCATCAAACTTGCACTGGCCATCTATTTTACATAAGGTAATGTACATGTTTCAATGCTATTCTCTCAATTCACCCCACCCTAACCTTCTCCCTTTGCCAACAAAGGTCTGTCTAGTCAAGGCTATGGTTTTTCCAGTAGTCACGTATGGATGGGAGAGTTGGACTATAAAGAAAGCTGAGTGCCGAAGAATTGATGTTTTTGAACTGTGATGTTGGAGAAGACTCTTGAGAGTCCCTTGGACTGCAAGGAGATCCAACCAGTCCATCCTAAAGGAGATCAGTCCTGGGTGTTCATTGGAAGGACTTATGTTGAAGCTGAAACTCCAATACTTTGGCCACCTGATGCGAAGAGCTGACTCATTGGAAAAGACCCTGATGCTGGGAAAGATTGAGGGCAGGAGAAGGGGATGACAGAGGATGAGATGGTTGGATGGCATCGCTGACTCAATGGACATGGGTTTGTGTGGACTCTGGGAGTTGGTGATGGACAGGGAGGCCTGGCATGCTGCAGTTCATGGGGTTGTAAAGAGTCGGACATGACTGAGCGACTGAACTGAACTGAACTGAACCTTCTCCCATTGAGTGCAAAAGTCTGTTCTTTACATCTGTGTTTGCTGCCCCGCACATAGGATCATTGGTACTGTCTTTCTAAATCCCATATATATGTGTTAATATACAGTGTTTGTCTTTCTCTTTCTGACTTACTTCACTCTCTATAATAGACTCCAGGTTCATCTTCCTCATCAGAACTGACTCAAGTACATTCTTTTTTTTTTTTTTTTTTTTTTTATAGCTGAGTAATATTCCGTAATGGATATGTACCACAACTTCTTTGTCCATTCATCTGCTGATGGACACCTAGGTTGCTTCCATGTCCTAGCTATTGTAAATAGTGCTGTAATGAACATTGGGGTACCTGTGTCTCTTTCAATTCTGGTTTCCTCAGGGTACATGCCAGCAACAGGATTGCCTTAGAGACCCCTGGGACAATGTTAAACAACCCGCCATCTAAATCACAGGCATCCCAGAAGGAGAAGACAAAAGGAAAGGGCATGATAAAATACTTGAGGAGATAATAGTTGAAAACTTCCATATTCTATTCTTAATTCTCATCAACACAACTAGGACTGAAATCCTTGGAGGCTAAGAACAACTCTTATACTCCATGACGGTTTTTAAGGTGTTATTTGTTCATATAGAAAATAAAGCCCTTATTCTACTTAATTTTTAGTTCCCAGCATTGGAGCCCATGTAAAAATTCTAACAGAGTGTGAAGTGTTTCATTTTTTATTTCTAAAGTAGCCAGATTGCCTGATCAGAGAAGCTGGGGAAGGAGGAACTGCATGGTAGATGCTTCCACTGTTACAGCCAAGGGCCTCGCACTGAGGGTCACGTGATGCACTGTTAGCAAAAACTGTTCCGAACTGTCACCTGAACACAAAGGCAGGAGAATGGCTAGAAGTAAAATTGCCATACATGCCGGACAAATGAGTGTGAACTCCACGCAACCGGATTCATCTCAATGCAAAGGAAAGAAAGGCAGCAGCTAATCTGGAAGAGCTTGATGAAACCTTAAAATGGGATGGTAAATCCACTCACTCAATTTTTTCTACAACTATTTGCTGAGGACACACTATGGGCCAGATACTAGGGACCCAGTCATGAGAAAAACAGGTGAATTGTTGTCAATTTAAAAATTTCGTGCTAGTTGGGAAAATAAACTACAAGTAAACAAACAAATATTGAATGGGGATATGCTTCCCCAGTGGCTCAGACCATGAAGAATCTGCCTGCCATGTGGGACACCTGGGTTCGATCCCTGGGTTGAGAAGATCCCCTAGAGAAGGAAACGGCAACCCACTCCAGTATTCTTGCCTGGAGAATCCCATGGACAGAGGAGCCTGGCGGGCTGCAGTCTACCGCATCACAAAGAGTTGGACACAACTGAGCAACTAGCACACACCAAAGGAAACATCAGGAAGCAGGTTTGGACTGGGGGTAGGGGACACACTTCTCCTAGAGGGGCAGGGAAGGCCTCTCTGCCGCAGTGACATTTAGTTCGGACACTGAGTGAAAGAGATCAGATGACTGAGGAACAGGAGGGAGAGTCTCCTCTAGCTGTCCTGATCAGCTAGAATAACTTGATGTGCCAGAAAATGCAGTGCTCAAAAACCAGTAAGATCATGTCTTAAGGACCCAGGAGTCAGCTGGAAAGACCTCCCACTGATGGATTTTGGGACAACGT
Source organism: Bos indicus (assembly GCF_029378745.1). Classification (NCBI taxonomy): domain Eukaryota; kingdom Metazoa; phylum Chordata; class Mammalia; order Artiodactyla; family Bovidae; genus Bos; species Bos indicus. Next base: position 12,551,375 of record NC_091779.1, read on the forward strand.
GATCAACAAAAAGAGGAATACTGGTCACGGATCCTTATACACCAAATACAGGTTATCTATTTTATTCTTTAAAAATATGCATGAATCAATACTAACATTCCTAAAAATGGGGAGAAAGGAGGAAAATTTCTTCTGTAACAGAAAAACACTAGCTAGTAACAGAATTAGAAAACTGCCACTTGACAAATAGCAACAAAATAACTGACTCAAGCCAGGTCACCAATGAATGCAAAAACCACTGGGTAAAATTTTGTTGAGATATTCATATTATCTCAAAACGGTGCTCTGGAGATTACTTAATAAAGCAAAAGCATAAAACTGCAAGGGAAAAGTTTGGCAGGCACCAGATTTGGGGCTTTGCAGTATGATGCTATGAATAAGACATCTTCACCTGGTTTTCTCAAGTATGTTTAACCCGAATCTAATGACCAAGAAACCATCAGATAAATTGAGATTGTGGGATAGTCAACAAAACAGTTGTCCTATATTCCTGATAAATGTCAATGTTATGAAAAGATGAAAGAAAAAACTAAACTGTTCTAAAGGAGACTAAAGAGACATGGCAACTAAATGAAACATGTAATTTTAAACTAGATTCTGGAGTTTAAAAATGCAACTCTAAAGAACTTTGGGGGGGATAATTGGAGAAATTTGAGATGGACTGCATATCAGATATTACTATAATCAGGTTCAACTTGGGAGTATAACAATGATGTAATGATGTTACGATTATGAAGGAGAAAGCACGTGTCCTCAGGAGATAAATGTTGGAGTATTTTGGGGTGAAATGTCTGAATGTTTGCAAATTACTCTGAAATGGTTCAATGAACAAACAAACAAAAACAGTCATTTAATATTTATACGGGCTAAAAAGGAAAAAGGCAGGAAGATAAAGCAAATGTGGAAAGTGTTAATCAGTGAATTAAGGTGAACATGGGTGTTGACTGTACTATTCTTTCAACTCTTTTTGTAGATTTGGAGTTTTGTTTATTTTTTTTTTAAGTGAAAGGGAGGTGAGAGTATTTCAGGAACAGGAAACAATAAGGTTGTGACACAAACATTCTTGGAGTGGTCAAGAAAAATCAGAATCCAATGTGACCAGAAGGAAAGGAGTGAGAGACAGCAGGAAGGGGTCATGGAGCATGGCAGGGCAGCCACGGGCAGGCTCTGAGCAGTGGAAGGGCGGACACAGCAAAGACCACTTTGAGCTCTGGACCAAGAATGAGCACAGGAGGGCAGGCGGTGAACAGAAGTGAGGATGGGTGGGTGGGGGATCGGGGAGGGGAGATAAGTTAGGAGGCTGCTTAGAAATCCAGGGATATGACTTCTGACTCTGAACTTTAGAGCCAAGCTGATATTTTACATGAAGAGGAGAAGAAAAACAATTCCAGTACCACTGCAGGAAAATGAATGTTCTCTCGCTTTGGAGTATCCCCATACTGTTTCATTAAATGGATCCAGGAAGAGCTCACCTGAGCATACTGTCATGGAAATAGTAGTAGAAAAGCATACAGTCCATGAAATTTAGCTCATTTCCTCTTCACCTGAGATCATGAGGACAGCTGTCCCATTTTCATAATATCTCACCATCGGCACGTTCCATTAGCATATGCAACATCCTTGATAACAAAGGTCGGGTTTTGCAGATCATTTTGAATGCTGGGTTTCCAAGAACAATACGAAGCTAATAATAATAATAAAACAGAATGCTCAGGTTGGAACTCTTCACAAATGGCATCTAATTAATTCTTATAACACCTCCAAGAGGTATTATTATCCCCATGTTACTGCTGGAGAAACTTGATAATTTTTTGTCTTAAATTCTGCATTTGTATCACTCCTCTTGCTCAGACACCTCTGAGCTTCACATTCTCATTGCCATCTTTTACTTTCAAAGAATATCACAACTTAATTCTCTTTTCAATAGGGTGGGTGTTAATGGCTGTAGCCACATTTTAAGTGTAGGAATAAGTTTTTTAAGTGATGTGAGATGTTTTTTCCTAGTCTCAAAGCGATGCAGTAACCAAATGGAATATACGGTAGAACCCCATGCCACCCTACCCCACATACACACAGCAAAGTATTTTTTTTCATTAGATGGTCTAATAACTGAGAGATAACTGCTAAACGTTACAGTGAATAATTTTAAGATATTCCAGAACCAAAAATCAAAATTTGGTTAAGTGAAGACACAATATTTGGTACAGAAAAACTATGTAACAATAAATACTCCTGATTGATGAAAGCCAAATGAGTCTCTCAGTGTGGGTGGTACAAAGGAAGTTTCCAGGCTCCTTGCACTTCAGGTGGAGCTCCTACTTCAGGCCTGAAGAGGCAGGTCTTCTAATAGGGCTCAAAAAGTGTGAGACCATCACAGCAACGTGGACACACTCTCAGCCCAGGGCTGCAGCAAGCCAGCCCTGGCCGAGAAAACTGGGTACAGACTGCTGAGGATAGAGCAGCGGCAGCAATGAGTGCCTCGGGGGCCTATGGCCTGATTTCCAAATGAAAGCAATTTAACCTTCATTGTGTCACTTGGGCTCTGTCTAAAATAAAACTTTTTTGAAAAGAGAAATATAGGGCACCACAATTCAAAACCCATTCCCCAGCCCCACAACCACACTCTCAACAGAGGACTAAAAAATTCACTTGTATGGTGACCCAAAACACCAGGGAAGCCCACGTTAGTTGCCCAGTCTTGTCTGACTCTTTGCAACCCTACAGACTTTAGGCCAGCCAGGCTCCTCTATCCATGGCATTCTCCAGGCAAGAATACTGGAGTGGGTAGCCATTCCCTTTTCCAGAGGATCTTCCCTACCCAGGGATCAAACCCAGGTCTCCTGCATTGCAGGCAGATTTTTTTTTTTTTTTTTTTTTTTTTTACCATCTGAGCCACCAGGGAAGCCCTGAGGTTCAGACAGAGCAACAAAATCACCTCCCTGTAAATATCATATTCTGTTCGGAATGCAAAACTTGAAATGACTAGGAACTGAAGTGTGTTCAAGTGTAGACACTTCGACTTTATGCCACAGAATAAGAGTGAGGGCTCTTCCCCCAGAGGCCTGAATTTTAACGGGATCAAGCCACTTTCCAGACATTGTGGGTGTAATTTACTATTCAAACTTGCGGGGTGTGAAAGTGAAAGGGGGGCCCTTTTACTAATGACAAAGGGACAGCAGGCATCAACCGAACGGCACCTAGGCAGACCGAGATGTGTGGTCACTACAGATAAGTTTGTTTCTCTGAGTCTCAGTTTTCACTTCTGTCAAACTGTCTTCCTGGCCTCACAGGCCTGCTGTGAGGACTACAGGAGTTAATAGGGGAGCACGAAGAATAGCCCCGGGCAGGTAGCAAGCTCTCAGTGAAACTAAGCCACCCCACATGCAGATATTTAAGCGATTTGAGCCTCCTGCTCAAAGCAGTAAGCCAAAGAGAAAAGTTAGCATGAAAAAGTGAACGCATAACAAAAAAGGAAAAGTTAGCATGAAAAAGTGAACGCATAACAAAAAAGGAGAATCATTATGTCAGAAACCAAGGCCCCTGAACGGCTCTCAGGGCCTGGCCACAGGGGCACCTAGGCCTGCAGGAGCAAAGGCTTTGAGAGGATAACATGTTCCCGGGACCCAGAGGGATGTGAAAGCTCTGTTTGCCATCTGACCTCCTAAAACCTCACCCCCCAGGCCCGGTAACTGCAATAAGTTTACTCCATCCCCCTTCCCCATTGCGGTCTACTCTCTGCCCCCTCCCCACCGCTCACTGGACCACCACACACACCCTCTCATTCTCCCTTCTTACAGGAGACAGAAGCTGCCAGCTGCCAGCACCTGCAGAAACCACAGTAGCCGAGTGAAGCACTAACTGGCCTGTCCACGCCTCCCCCGCCACCGCTGACACCTGAGACCCCAACCTTCCGACGTCTGCCCGGACCGCACCTACAGGGCCAGCCAAGTGTTCAGTCATGCTCGTCTCCGCTTTGCAGAGCCATTCCACACAGTGCCGGTACTAAACAGACCTGGGCCTACACAGCAATTCAGAAATAAAACTCGGGATGCATAAGGCAGTTCATTAAACCATCACATTCACAAAAGCACTGGAACTGGTGTCTGCAGACTATGAAAAAATTGCCATCTGGTACCAGCTTCTTCAGATTTTTTTTTTTTTCAATATTCTTCACAAAGTGAAGTGGCGGGGGGTTGGGGGGGCCGACATAGAAGAAACAATGGAAAAGACAAATGGTCCTACTCATCCTACAAACTCAGTGAAACTAAACGGGTTTATCAGTCAGGTGACTTCCCCACACTTACAGGTGTCCCTTGAAAAGGAGACACAAATAAGTCCGTTTGTATCCTACTTTAGATTCTACCAATTAGCGATATCATATGATATTTGTCTTTCTCTGCCTCATTTATTTCACTTGGTATGAAAATCTCTAGGTCTATCCATGTTGCTGCAAATGGTATTGATTCATCCTTTTTATAGCTGAGTAATATTCCATTCCACATATGTACCACATCTTCTTCATCCATTCATCTATTGACGGACACTTAGGTTGCTTCCATACATTGGCTATTGTAAACAGTGCTGCTTCTGAACACTGGGGCGCATGTATCTTTTCACAGTATGTTTTCCTCCTGATATATGTCCAGGAGTGGGATTGCTAGATCATACGGTAGTTCTATTTGTAATTTTTTAAAAGAACCTCCATACTGTTCTCCAGGCTGCTCAGGTGGCACTAGTGATAAGGAATCTGCCTTCAATGCAGGAGACACAAGAGACATAGGTTAGGTCACTGGGTCGGGAAGATCCTCTGGAGAGGAAATGGTACCCCTCTCCAGTATTCTTGCCAGGAAAATTCCACAGGCAGAAGAGCCTGGTGGGCTGCAGTCCATGGAGCTGCAGAGAGTTGGACACGACTGAGCGACTGAGTACGTACAGGCACACACATACTGTTCTCTGTGGCAGCTACACTAATTTATATTCCCACCAACAGTGTAGGCAGGTTCCCTTTTCTTCAGAGACATAGAAAACAGAGGGAGGCAGGGGAGAGGGATAAATTAGAAGTTTGGGATTAAAATATACAGACTACTATATATAAAATAGATAATCAATGAAGACCTACAGTATAGCACAAGATATTAAGTATAGTACTATACTCAATATCTTGTAATAACCTATAATGGTAGAGAATGTTAAAAAAAAAAAGAATATATATATATCTGAAGCATTTTACTATATATCTGAAAATAACACACTATAAATCAATTATATTTCAATAAAAATTTAAAAAGAAGACATTTGAAAAAGGAGACATATTCACAGCATGCTGCCATGTATTTAGTAAATGCTTATTATGCCTGCCCCTCACCATGGCAACGAGTGGAGTGATGGGGGATTCAGGGAGCTGCGGACACCTACCCACCTTTCTAGCAGCAGCAGGACAAACGGACAAGCCCTTGGCAAAATTGCATTAGGTGCCCATTGTCCCTGATGCCCTTTTCTGCTAAAGTATGTCTACTTGGGCTTCCCATGGCCTTTAGGACCATCACAGGTCCTGTTCTTGCTAATAGAAATATATCCCCCTAAATACCTATAAGCTACTAGTCTTATTCTTGGGTGAGGTAGGTGAAGACAATGAAGGTCCATGAAGTTCATGATTTATCACTTGCCCGAAGTCTCAAATCTTGTGTGTGGTGAGAGCAGTGGCCAAGATCAGGCACCATGCTGCTAGTCTACTGGGTCCCAAAATCCGACTCCTCCAGGGCTGGTCAGGTAATGGGAATGAAGGGAGCCAGCCAGGTGGGGTCTGCTGCACACTGGGGAACAGGAGCCCCATAGGAAACGGGCAGCAGGGGCCCAGCTCTAGGCTAGACTAGACTCACACCACTAGGGAACACTGACTCACTGGAGGGCTTTTGTTTTTAAAAAGCTGCCCCCAAAGTCCCCAGTTAGAACTTGTTTGCTGCTTCAAAGTACCTTCAATGACAAAAGCTAATTGATTTTAGGGCTTCCCTGGTGGCTCAGACGATAAAGAATCTGCCTGCAACACGGGAGAATCAGGTTCGATCCCCGGGTCAGGAAGATACCCCGGAGAAGGGCATGGCAACCCACTCTAGTTTTCTTGCCTGAAGAATCCCATGGACAGAGGAGCCTGGGCAGCTACAGTCCATGGGGTTGCAAAGAGTCAGACACGACTGAGCGACTAATACTTTCACACTAACACTCACACAAATTGATTTTATGAAGTATCTGCCCTGTAACAAGTGCTCTTACAGGTGCCAGGGAGATGGCAGGAGCAAATCAGACAAGCTTCCATTCCGCAGAGCTTACATTTAACTCCCTTTCATCAAAGTGACTTAGCTCTTCAGCACGTCATCTGTTGTGACCTCTAGACCATTTTCTCTGCCCCTCTCCATAGCCAGGCACGTTCACTAATAGACTCTGACGTTAACTTTTCTGTAATAAGCTCTTTCTACTCCCTCCTTGAACCTTACTTTATTTATCATTAATACCTGGTCAGTTTTTAAATTTTGAAGGTTATAATTTAATATTTATGGAATCATCAAAATGCACGCCCCACCTCTCAAAGTGTCAGCACCAATTGCAAAGCACACGTAAGAGGAAGAGTGTGCCCTGTTGTGAGCACAGGTGAAAACATCAGGACAGGCTGGATTCCCTGGGAGCAACATTCATTCCATCCATACATATTTATGGCGCCTCTACTATATATGCCAGGCGCTATTTTAGGGTCCGTGGATACATCTGTGGCGGGAAAAAATCCTCATCCTCAGGAAGTTGATGGCACACTGGCAATAGCTTTCTCTGAAACTAGCACTGAATCCTACCAGCCATGGGGCATGTGTGGCTTCAGTCCCAGCTGAAACAGGGAGTGAGATTTTGGAGAGATGAGAAGAACTGGAACAGCCACTCCATTGCCATCTCCAGCTTAGCTGTGTGTCCGCCACCACCATGAGACTCCAGGAACCAAATGGGGAGGTGAACAGAAGGATGGAAGAAGTAAAATAGGAGGGATGTAGGAAGTGCAACAGATGCCCTAAGGGATGCCCTCCACTCAGAAGTTGGACCGTGCAATTAAAATGCAAAACAACATTTTCCTTTCGACAGCAATGTGGTCCCTGAGTTACGGTAGCCAGCCTTCCCCTATTTACTAGTCACTATTGAGGGTGAGGCCTACCAGGTGCCGTGAGAGATCCTGAAAATGTAAAATGAGGAAATCCTGGAATCTTGCTATCTAACAATCACGGTCCAGATTATGAGCTGGCCTAGGTCACATTCACATGACTCATGAGGCACTGGTGTTCTCATTATATCAACTGCTACTAAATTAAGGTAAGTGTGCTAAGTCTTGGGGATTGCAGAAATTCTGAGCAGTTATAGTTGTCCCAGAAGAGGGAAAGTGAAGGCATATATAAATTCCACTTAGGATTTTTTAATGTTTTCTATCACATTGGTATAGATAAACAGATATTTGGGCCATTTTTTTTTTTAAAGCTTGTGGACAAATTGTGTCATTTGCCCATCTCTCTCCAGCCCGGTTGTGAGACAATAAGGGCATCAGCATTTCAAGATGAAAGGGCCTTTGGGAATAACATGCTTGAATTCTCTGTTCTACATCTTTCCAATTAAGTGGCCTTCTGGGAGATTTCCAGCAGCATGAAACTGACGGTCTGATGAGAGGATCCATTCTACACTGTGAGGCTGTCTTGGAAAATTCTTCCCCGCATAGGGAGCCAAAGTGTGCCATGCTATAGCCTCCTGCAGCAGCGCAAGGGTACATCCCCAAGACATACTCAGCTAAACTTACATTTTGGTTAGCAGCTCAGCTGCCTCAGAAGCTGTGCTTCTCTCATTTTCAGGCAACTTTCAGGAAGTCCATGGAGACTAACGCTAACTCCCGTCCCAACGTAGCCTGCCTCCGGGGCTTCACCATGAAAGGAACAGCATCTTCCACTGCAGCTCTGAGAAGCTGTGTGTCAGCACCTCCAAAGGGCACAGAAACCGACAATGCTCACCACCACGCTCTCCCTGGAACTTCCACGCCTACTCATTGAAAAGGAACAAAGAAGAAATCTGATCCATCACAATCAGCGGAAGAAAAAACAATTCTATGCAGATACAATAAATGCTTTTCTGTGGTAACAGCACGAATCTATTTGGAATCTCAGGGATTCCAAAATCTCAGTTCAGTTCAGTCACTCTGTCATGTCCAATTCTTTGCGACCCCACGGACTGCAGCACGACAGGCCAACTCCCGGAGCTTGCTCAAACTCATGTCCATCGAGTTGGTGATGCCATCCAACCATCTCATCCTGTGTCCTCCCCTTCTCCTCCTGCCTTCAATCTTTCCCAGCATCAGGGTCTTTTCCAATGAATCAGTTCTTCACATCAGGTGGCCAAAGTATTGGAGCTTCAGCATCAGTCCCTCCAATGAATATTCGGGACTGATTTCCTTTAGGATGGACTGGTTGGATCTCCTTGCAGTCCAAGGGACTCTCAAGAGTCTTCTCCAACACCACAGTTCAAAAGCATCAATTCTTCGGCACTCAGCTTTCTTTATGGTCCAACTCTCACATCCATACATGACGACTGGAAAGATCATAGCTTTGACTAGACAGACTCTGATTTACATTAGACCATAATCTGGGGGCACATTATTAGAGACAGCCAACTCCAAGCAATCAACCAGAAATCTCTACTTAGAGATGACTCAGTGTGTTCAGGACTAAACTCAATCATGACTAATTTTCCTCCCTCTCCAACTCTGCTCTCTTGGTTTCTGCTCAATTAATGCTAAAAATCTCTGTGTAAATTCATTCAGAACTATCTATTGAACACTTACTGTGGTGTTTCTTTCATCACCTTTCTTTCATCACCTTCTGTGGCAAAGACTGCTATTTCCCAAACTCACTTCCTCTGTTTCCTGGATGCAAGGAAGCTGTATTTTCCAGTCATCCTTGTCATTAGGCATAGTAGAACTCCAAATTCCAAGCACGGAATGGGAGTGAGAGTAATGCCTGCCACTCTCAGGTCCAGCATCACACCATCTCCTGTGATCTTTTCGTTTTCCACCACCTGGAATGATACGCAGGGCAACTCTAAAGCCCATGTGTTGAAGAACCCTCTGGATTACTAAATGACTATGTAGAGTGGATCCTCTCCACACTTTCGGCCTGTGAGTGAAAAATACAATTCCATTTTATCTAAACCAATTGTCTGGTGGTTGATTTGTGAGCAGGACCGTAACCAATACACCTTCTATTTCCAGTTCACTCATTCATTCTTTAATAAACACTTTGCAAATGCTTACTACATCCCATGAATTGAGAAAGGCACTGGGGAAATAGAAATCACTAAAGGAGGTCACAAAGTCCATGTAAACTGGACGATTAAAGCCCCATATGAGCGAGCCCATTGCAATGCGCGTGTCTTCAGTTAGTCACAGTGGAAAGATTTGAGACTTCATTTTGAATCCAAGGCTAGTTAAGCCACTTAAATATCTAAATGTGTTAGCATCTTCATCTGTAAACAGAAGCAATATTCCTTCCTGCCTAGTGTCAGGTGGATTAAATTGAAAGAGATAGAAAGCATTCTGTCAACTATCAAGTACTCTGCAAATTTTAATTTAATTGACTGCAATTGTCCTTATCCAGGACCTGTTACCATACCAGCACCTTCGCTGGAGCTTCTAACTAAAGTCCTATCTATTCTTAAAGAATAGATTGGTAAACAGATTGGGAGATTGGTAAATTTTTTCAGTCATTTTTTTATTCAGAAAAAATCTTCTAATACCCTGAAATGCTTGCAAAATGAAAGTCAAACGTTTCAGCTGAATATTTAGGACCTTACATAGCATAGTCCCAAATTAATGTTTAAATCCAAATCAATCTCTGTACAAGTCCATGCTTTTTTTCCTACCTCATCCACCCTATCTTCTTGCCATAAACCCATTTCTTCAATGTGCCACACTCTCTTACCTTCTTGCTGTTTTATTCTTTGTTTAGTTTTGACCTTCACTGCTAACTCTCCTCATTAAAACCCTCCAGTTTTTCATGGTCCAGCTCAAATATCACCGGTTCCAAAGACATCTCTACGTCTCTCTCCAAAATCAGTTTTCAGAACCTCATCCTCCTCTGCACTACCACAGTGTTTTATTCGGAATTTCTCTCCTCCACTATTGATAGCAACTTTATTTCAAGTAGCCTATTGTTTTTAGGAAGGAAAAGGACATGTGGGTATTCAATAAAGGCATGCTACATTGAGGAAAAAAAGGGTCAGAAGACAGTCCAGTTACTTGTGGTTGGATCATCAAAATAGACAAATTACAAGAGCAATGGAATTCTTTGGATTGTGAGAAAATCATTCCTATGCTTTAGGACCTATTATGTTCAGGGGATACTTTATAAAAGTTATTACATGAAACTTTCATATTGAAAGTCACTTTGACAATAATAAATATAATCCCATCAGCAGAAGAGTAGAACCAAAGTTCAAAGTCTTTCACTCATTTCTGCAGTCAATTCTTCAAATTTTGGTTCAGTCTTATTGTAGAAAAATGAGAGAAACACACTAAATTGTTCCACTGATGGGTCTTCTCTGGTGGCTCAGAAGGTAAAGAATCTGCCCACAATGCAAGAGACCCGGGTTTGATTCCGGGGTCAGGAAGATCCCTTGGAGAAGGGAATGGCTACCCCCTCCAGTATTCTTGCCTGGAGAATCCCATGGAGGAGCCTGGCACACTACAGTCCATGGGGTCACAAAGAGTAGTATTTTTAAGGAACTGGCCACGCATGGCAAATTTTTCATTCATTTGCATATAAGAAATAAAAAGCATTCATTAATAGAAAATAATTTGAGTCACTCTTTGCATCAACTGAGAGTGTGCTTCTACCTTCTACTTTAGGATTAAAAAAAATGGGTGGCAGGGGGGACTTCTCTGGTGATCCAGTGGTTAAGACTTCATGATCCCAATACAGCAGGCACAGGTTCAATACCCGGTCAGGGAACTAAGATCCCACATGCGGCATGGAAAGAAAATTATATATATACTTTTTAAAAAATGGGTAAGGGGAAGTTGGGTTGTGATTAGATCCAGCGAGACGAATTCTATTCACAGACACTGAATTCACGGAAATCCTAATAGATTGTATGCACCATACATACAATGCTAACAACATTTTCTATTATGTACTCTGGTGATAAGCTGGGCTAAAATGCAAGTAGAGTTCCTTGAAGATGTTTCTCTCCAGAGAAGAGAAGAATGAATTTATATTAGCCTATGAGTAAGAGGGTGGGGGTATATACGTGAGGATTCTAAAGATTCAAAAATACTAATGGTTTTAGACAAGTCAAGTACTTTGTCCTGGAAATAACATGACATAAAATAATGTATAGCATACATAAAATAATTTCTAATGTATATTAGAAAATGTTTCCTAGAAACTGTAATAAATAGTATTATTATAAAAGATGAATCAAAATTCATGACTTTCAGTGCAGACCATTTCCTAAGGAAAGCCACATGTAACATACACACAGGAGTCAAACAAACTGCTAATCACTGGACATTACGTGAAACATGAGTAACATACGCCCAGTGGAATAAGCAAGGTACATTTTCTCAGTGCTTCTGTAAAGTCATCAGGTAAACAGCTCAACCAGTTTCCTCATTTCATATGTTAACATGAAGACAATAGTTAAGGGAAAAAAAAAAAACAACTTTATTGCAAATTGTGGTCCACAATGTCCAGATACTCATGGTGGGATACGGGGGATGGGAAGGCAAGACAAAGCAGCCCCAGGCAGGCACTGGAGCACGCTTACCTCCAGAAGTGAAATGCGAAGAGAGGACTACAGGGACTGCCTGGGCTGGACGGGGTTGGACTCAGGCTCCTTGGAGTGAGACTGAAAGTTAAAATAATGTCATTCCAAGTGGGAGAAATGATGGCAGTAAAAATAGCATAGCTCAGTGAAGGGACTTTTGTTCCCTTTAGGCCAGAATCATCACGGCATGCCTATCGGTACCGCTAGGTAACCATCTAATCACGCGCCCCTTCTCAGCTCTAAAGCAGAGAACAAGCACAATGGTGCCTGCTGAAATTTACATTCTCAAAACTGCCGCTGCCATTTTTATTTATGCCTTTTGTTGCAGAGCAACTTGGCAGATATGTTCGACATGTGATTTTTTGCAAAGAAAAGTCGGTGATTTTTTTTATATTGCGTGTATTCTATTTCCAAGTAAGAATTAATGGTAAGTCTGTATCAAAACCATCGAGAAGTAGTCACCAGAATAGAGATGAAAATTCAGGTTAAATATTGCCATTTTTAAAAAAACAAAGCAACAAATATTTCCATATAGGAAGTTATATTTTTAAGCACGTTTTAATGAAAAATACTCAGCAATATGTTGTCTAAGTCTCATAGTAAAATGTGTTCTTATGCTTATGTCCATAATAAGGAACTTCAAATTTTCTCATATACGGTTATAAAGTATTTTATTCTCCAAGAGGTTTTCTTTTTTTCCTTCAAATTCATCTATCAATGGACCATTGTAACTCCTACTCCCATCAACCCATCCAAGCCCTCAAGCACACTCAGCAGCCAATTCTCAAATATTCAGCATGGGGGCCCAAGCTTAGAGTCCCTTTACCTTTTTTTTCCTTTAGCCTCATGGCTCTTCTCTTTTAGAGAGGAAAGGGAACAAATTAGTCAACTCATTTACTTGCAACAATTCTGCCAAGAGATCTATCAAGATATGAAGTAAATACTAGTTGATTTCCAATTACTTTCACATGGCAAAACCAAAATAAGAATTAGCTGAGTATTCTAGTACCGACTCTTAAGCTGAAGTGAGCCCTGAAAACTCCTGCTACATTACAATGAGTTTCTTCAAGAACATTCTTCTGCCTGTCCTTTGGTCCATGACTCTACACTGTACATGTTCTTACCTTAGGCAAAGAGTTTTTGGAACTGAGCTGCACACTGGCTAATTCAAGCTGGCTGTGCTCTTCACTGAACAGAGACGTGGCAGCCGTGGCTAACATCAGATTCAGGCTTACCAAATTCTTAACGCCATCCTAGCTTCCCATTATGTGGATAATTGAGACTTGGCTGTATTTGATGCAAACCAAAATGTCAGTTGTTGCTCACAATGCTCCAATTTGTTTAATAAAATGTTTCAAAGGAGGAACATTTTATATCTTCTAAAACCATGCTTGGGCTTAGTGCCAGTACTCAGTAGACTAAGGAACTGATTTCCTTATACATTCAGAGCACATTCAGATTCTGCTGCTCTTCAACATACTGTACTCTAACTTAGCAGCTCACTGGAAAGCCCTCCTGAGTGCCCACTGATAGAGCTGTCATCTAGTCTAAGCACAGCCTTATCTTTTTCTTCTGGTCCTAAAATAGGCATGAAAAGACAATGGAGCCACTCTGCCTCCATGCAGAGACATGTTATCATATGTGCTATAAAGTGTCTATGAACCTAATTCTACACTAAAATTGGGGGGGGAAAAAAAGGAATGAAAAAAACACACTCAATTTCTCAGAAATCAGAAAGCCATGCATAGGCTCTCTAAATATGAGAAATTTCTGAATAAATTAGTAACCATTAATTTCTGAAATATTAATATATTTGCTGTCTCAATCCAGGATTTCGATTTCTGAAACAGGAATCAGAAACACTTCATGTTATTGATAAATCAGATGGGAAAATTTTGAATTGCCTCTACAGAGTGTAAAATATGCTAGTGTAAGAGTCCATGCTGCAGGATCTATGGAATAAACTTCCCTGAAGAAAAACAGAAATGTCTCATGAGAGAACATTCAAAAGCTGTTCTGCACAGTTTGTCTGTTATAAGGTCCCCAAATAAATAAAATTATATACATTAAATGTGCCCTTAATAAAATCAGTGATAAGACTTTTCATTATAACCATTCTCTGCAGTGGTAAGAAACTGAATTTACTCAAAGACTGCAGAACTAGCTTTCTCCATGAATGAATATGAAATAAGCTATGTCTACCTAAGAGTAGTTTTACATTTCAAGGTAAACAAAATGTTCAAAGTGAATTTCTATTGTCATTGTCAATGACATTGAAGAGTGATCCTCTATTCTACTGCCTCAAGCTCCTCAGGTACAAAATAAGCTATTTCAGATCCACAGTGTCACGTACCAGGGTAGAGGCTAGACTGAGGGGTTATGGCCCCGGTACCAAAACAAAATGCAGGGAACCCCCTGTGTTGAGCTGACCTGTGTGTCATCATCAGCACTGGCAACGTCCTGAAATTGGTGGCACAGCTCAGCCTTTCAAATTATAGATGGAACAGTAGATACAACTGAGTTTGTACTTTAGAAAGTAACTTTGAAGTATCTCCTGTTAATGTGGATGAGACATCAAAATCGAAAGAAAGAAAAACTGTAATGTGAAACGATACGTGCCAAAGCCAAAAGGGATAACAAGGAAGCGGCACAACCAGAACGAAAGGTGACAGTGAAGTCGGGGGTTAAAACCAAGTTTCTGGGCCTGGAACACAGAGCCACAGGCATCTGAGCTGTGCAGTGCCAGAATGCTAGAGAGAGGAGGATTAAGTAGAAAAAAGTGTGGATGCCACTAAAATATTCCACACAGATGAGGGGGGCTGAATGCCAGGGTGGAGATGGGGACAAATCAGTAGCATTGGGCAAATACTCTTTGTATCTCTGTTGTATAAAAAGCCATGTCTAGCAAGAAGGTTGTAGGAGCCCTCTAAGTTTTCTAAGTGAGCACTTGTTAGTTAAAAAATCAGTGTGTAATTTTAGAGCAAGAACTGATGGAGAAAGTACTCAAATCGCTTCAGAAATGTCATGTTTTCATTCATTTATCAACCTAGGAAACAGCTTCCCTTGTGTGACGCATCTCCAGGGGTTAAGGGGAAGAGCGACTCCTCAGAACTGGGCACAGGTCTCCCCTGCCGTCTCCTCCTGGAAGGAGTCCAGCATCAATGAGGTGATCAAGGTTGTGCAGATTTCAATGAAAATGCAATTTTATACCTGTATGGCAAGTGAGACAACATATTTATATTTTTCTAGCAGAAATCTATTGTGCTGTTTATTATTTTAAGTGTGCCAGCACAGACTAACTCACAGCTTCTGCGTCTTTGACAAACAGATTTAAAATAAAAATTTGCTGACACTTCCTGCATCACAGATGTTTAACTTCTGCGCCACAAATTAGATATGGGCATTTTACGGGGCTGCATCAAATCAGAAGGCAAGTCAGATGTGTTAATGGGTTTAAAAAAAAAAGGTAAGCAAACACAGAGCTCAACTAGGTAAACACACCGCATGAGGTGGCTGGAGACTCTGCAGAAGGACGCAAAATGTACCACAGTTCATTAATATTCTGCTGCACAGATAAAGCATGGATCACATCTAATGAGTGTGACAAATAACCCTTCTCTTGCACTCTTATCCATTGTAATGTCTTCTGTTATCCAAGCCAGACAGAGGCCCTTCTTTAGAACAAGGCAGCATGGGGATAAACAAACAGTAAGAGAGAAGGAAAAAAAAAAAAAAGACACACCACGGCCTGCTGATACATTCTTTCACAATGAGCTGTTAAGATGTTTCCAGCACTGAGGTTTAGTAACTTTAAATATGCAGCAGCTTTTCCTCTGACTGCAATGCAAAATGCTGGGTCGGGGCTTCCACATAGGCTGAAATCAAATGCCATACATTTAAGACAGGTTCCTTCCAGCTCACACTGCAGTGCTCTGAGGCTGTCAGTACAAACAAATGCTAAAGAGCTATTGGTCGCAGGAAAGCGAGTGCCATGCAGAAAGCATTAAAATATTAAAGAGAGACAATACTTACTCCAAGGTCAGCCCCGGAATCTGTAGTCTTTCCCGCTGGGCTTTCATGGTTGTTATATGTTACCACACTCTATTGTAACCATGACACACATTCCCTGCCAGCGTCCCGGCGATGACAGAGAGCCGAAATGAACCTCTAGAAAGGGCTGGACTAACCTTCTCTCGAGGGGGAGGGGGATCCTGCAAGTTTCGGTCCTTCCACCTCCAGCGGTAATCAAGAGATGTCAGCCGCTTTCCTCAGGTTAACGACAGTGCACACCGCACTGATTTCGTTAAGGGAATGAGGCTTTTGGCTCTGCATATCAAGTAATTGGTTTCTGATTTTTTTTTTTTTCAAAGAAAGTCGCTCCTCTCACAGACCCAGTTTTCACCTCAGTGAAATGAAAAGTCGTCTTCACCATGCAGACTGGAAAAAATAATAACAAAGCAACAGCATCATACTTATAAAAGAGTTTATTTCAGCAAACCTCAACTATTCCCTGCCTCCTGGGGATGCTCCTGAATAGAATTTGGCCACCCGCAGGAAGTTCTACTTATTCTTTCCCTGGTGGAGTTAACAAAATCAGTCATGTTCCACAAGAAAGACACGGGGGACGGTTGCCCAATGAAAATAATTAGATTTTTTTTCTATATATGGCAATCATCAGAAAGAGGAATAAACTAACTGCCTTAATTTGGGGGAAGTTGAACTCTGCTGTGAGGCAAAGACTTGTGTGAACAGGCAAAACCCTACAATTGGGAAAATACCAACTGGAGAAACAAGAGATTGGAGCCTGTATTTTCATTTTGGAAAACGGATTTTAAAGAACAGCGCAGTGCTAAGCACGTTAACAAGAGCAATCAAATACGAATAAGGAAGGAAACAGAACATATATTCTGGAAGCCTGAAAGTTTCATCCTGTATTTATTCAAGGAGCACAATTTTTCACAGTATTCATAACTTGGGACTAAGTGTACCTCCATCGCTGTGCATGAAGAATTTATCTCACTCACTTCCTCTAATGCAAAATTTAAAATGATTTACAAATTGGCAACCATTGGTTTGTTGAGAAGAAATACTAGGATAAATCAGGATTTTACTTTAGCAAGTCTGGGTATTTTACTTTAGCAAGTCATGGCTGTTTCACCACAGCAACTGTGTTCAAGTGGTTACATTTTAAAGGCCATGAAGTCAAACTCCATCTTTTAACAGATGAGGAAGCTGAGGGCTCACAGTTGGTGGTAGAACCGGGATTAGATTCGGGTGTGTTTATTCCTGTCCCAGGGGCCTTCAGAGTAGGGCTGTCCTGTGCAGCTGTTCAGGTTGCGCCCTGCACAAGGGTGCCGGGCAGGAAGGGAAGTCACGGCTGAAATCCAGCCTGCTTCTCACTTTGCCAAGCCTGCACTCAGGCTCTGGGCTGCTTCCACCTCTTTTGTCTCCTCACTTCTACAACGTTACGCTCAGCTATGTACCATCTAGAGGACCATCTGTTTACGAGCCTACTAAGGTGCACGTGGACGAGAGGAAGTCCACATGCTCTTCCCCGGACCTTACCTCCTAATCTGCCAACTTGTTCTGGGCATTTGTTAATATTACTTCTGCTTCTTTGTGAGCTCACAGAACTCACCAATCCTCTGCCCTGTTACAGGCAACATATTCACACAGAGAATACTCACTGATTAGTACTGCAAGGAGGCACCTAAAAGTGTAAACTAATAAACATAAGTAGCATTTTGCATAAAACAACAAGAAATAATGAAAATACAATGGAATACAAAAGAGGAAGGATCAACTTTGCTCCCCATTCTACACCCAGGATACTTTTTTGCAACGTAAAATATCCAGAATCTCACCATTCTTTCCACCCAAAACACCTTGATTCAAGACATACTGTGTCCTGACTAGGTCACTATCATTTCCTTCTAACTGAATTCTCTACTTTCTCCCTGCCACCCTCCTACACTTTGTTGGCCACACAGACTCCAAGATGCTCATTTTCAGAATGTATCATTCCTCTGCTCAAACTTCTTCACTAGTTTCCTTCTTATTCCAAGTAAAAGCCAAAAACCTGGCAAACTTGGCCAAAAAATGGGACAACTGAGCATCAATAGGAGTGACAATAGCAATATGTTAAAATGTATCCAAAGGTTGAAACTATGAGCTCAAGGAGATAGAAGAGGAAGGAAAAAAGGAAGGAAGCCAGCCCATCAGCCAGGGTCATCTTTGGAAGATGTTAGAAAACTATCCCATTAATTTTAAAAATTGGTAAAGGGGAAAAATTCAGCACTTATCCTGCTTTCCCTATGAACAGAACCTCATAGATGCAAAATGATTCTCTTCGTAGGCATATTCCAAGTGGTAAATATGGAATGAATGACAACATGAGATTACTGCCATTTTTCAAACCCCAACAAATCAACAGATCTAGGTCATAATCACTGGTAACTGCTGACATCACTAGGAGATAACCTGATACCGTGTGCTGCTTGATATAACATCTGAAGTCTTCTCATCAAACAAAGCCATGTCACTCTTGGATACAACCGCGCCACTACATCAAAATGCCATTTCACAGGGATCACAGTGACAAGGGAACATATTAACACCATAGAAAGATGAACATAAGCTACACTGTGAAAGCCAGAACAAATGATCTGATCCCTTAAACATTTTCAAAGCAATAGTGAAAAAAAAAAAAGATGGAAAAAGAATCTCAACTTTAAAAAAGACTTGAGAAATACTGACTAATTGCAACACATAAACATTTTGGGAGTCTAATACCAAACATATAATCAAACATTTAGAAAACAATTACTGTAATAGACTCCCCTCACACCAAAATATGTGCACACATACTGGGTATTTGTTAATACTCATAATTTATCTTTAAATATAATATTGGAATCAATCATTTTTAATTTCTCACCTTCTAGAGATATACCCCCAAATATTCACAGATAAAATGTCTACGCTTTGCTTCAGGTTAACCTAGAGAGAGAGAGTAAGATATATGAGAGAAAAGTAGGAACTTCCCTGGTGGTCTAATGGTTAAGAACCCGCCTTCCAAGACAGAGGACGTGGGTTCAGTTCCTGGTCAGAAAACTAAGATCCTACATGCTATGGGGCAAGTAAGCCCGCATGCTACAACCAAGAACTGACACAGTCAAATAAATACAGAAAAAAAAAATTTTTTTTTTTAAAGAAGAAGAAGAAAAGCAAAAAAAAGTGGCCCTGAGTAAATATTTATTAGGCCTGGGTGATAGGTAGATAGGGGGTTCATTATACTGTTCTGTTTAGCACATGCCTGAAATTTTCTGTAACAAAAATTGAAGAAGAGTTTGTACAAGGACTGCAACGATCCATGTGACATGTACAGGCCCATCTCCCTGGCCTCCTCTCCTACAACTCCCATGCTCATTCCTGGCTGTTCTTCACATGTACCAGGAACACTCCTACCCCAGGGCCTCTGCACTATTTCCACTCCCTGAACTTTTTCCTCTGAGATGTCCAGATATCCTGCCTATTTGGAACGAGAAGCCTTCCCCACACCTAGTGCTTCCTTATCATCCTGATGTCTTTTTCTCCTCTGCTTATCATCATTAGATGTTATTGGTACTTATTGACTGACTGACTGCCTTTCCCTATGCAGGGAGGCGCCAAGAAGGTGAGTAGGTCGTGCGTATCTCCAATGCCAAGAACAGCTCACATAGGTTTCCAATACCTATCTCCTGAAAGCTGAATAAATGTCCCTCCCTATATAGCTGCAACCGCCAACCAACGAGACGCGGCCTCTTCTTTCTCATATTTATAGATTCCTGCAGCCTTAATTGTTGGAACTTACATGTCAGAACCATGACCTCAGAGAGTTGTCTTCAAGAGACTGGAGAACTGGGACATGTTCATTCATCACATGAAGACCCAAAAAGCCCCCACTGACTGCAAGGCACACATCAGAGACCAGGTGCTCACACGCAGGTGTGGAGAAAACCAAGGTCACACAAGCCTAGTGTGCTGCGTTTTGACAGGAGGTACGTAGGTGGGGAAACTGGTTTAAACTACTTTGGGATCACTGAGAAGACATTCACAGAGGCTGGAGTTAAGCAGCCTTCTCATCTTATGAGTGAAGATCACTGTGCAATCACATTAATGGTGGCAATACGGATTTGGACAAACCCAGTGGCATGGCTCGGAGAAGGCAATGGCACCCCACTCCAGTACTACTGCCTGGAAAATCCCATGGGCGGAGGAGCCTGGTAGGCTGCAGTCCATGGGGTCGCTAAGAGTCGGACATGACTGAGCAACTTCACTTTCACTTTTCACTTTCATACATTGGAGAAGGAAATGGCAACCCACTCCAGTGTTCTTGCCTGGAGAATCCCAGGGATGGGGGAGCCTGGTGGGCGGCCGTCTATGGGGTCGCACAGAGTCGGACACAACTGAAGCGACTTAGCAGCAGCAGCAGCAACAGCAGTGGCATGGCTTAAGGCAGGGTTCTTCTATGTATTCTCTAGAGTAATAATTCCCAACCAGGGCCAGCAATGTCTGGAGACATTTTCGGTTGTCATACCTGGGCAGAGATCAGGGATATTGCTGAGCACCCTGCAACACACTAGACGGCCCCCACAACAAAGAACTACCCCCCCCAAATCAACAATGCTACTCTAGGAACCCTGCTTTAAAAGCAAGTATCAGTTTTTGCAGGACCCTCAGCCTCATTAACCAGTTTCAAATATTTTGCTTCTGATTTTATTGCACTAAGCCTAGGGGGGAAAAACAAAGAGAAGTCTTATTGTTTCATTTCTCAGTCAATATTTCCTCTCTCAGCAATATTACTAACCTAAGTGTATGTAATTCTTCCATTCTGCTTTCAGGGGGAAGGGCATGTTAGAAACAGAATCCTAGAAGTGTCTCTAGATCACAGACCTAATTACCAGGGTCTCCAAGCATACCGGAGTGGTAACCTAGACATTGAAATCTGCAAACAAGACAACCCAAACTACAGGTAAATGTGCCCCATGGTGACACCGAGGCCATGAGTGAAAGGGCAGCACACGCATCCAGCCAGGCACATTGACCTGAGGCACTCAGGCAGACGGGATTTACACAGAAGGGTTTGACTTCTTAGATGAAATTCAGGGCGCAGATCTCCCCAATCCAATATTTGCTCAGTTTTTGTCTCTCTAGACTCAAGGCTTCCACAAGAAAGATAGAAAACCCCAAGGCAAGAGTGAAAATCAGCAACACTCTCCCTGAATGTTCAATTATTTATATATTCTTAAAAGGTGGGCATGGTTGAGGGAAATGTTCAAAAAAGTTGTGTGTGTGTGTCTGATCTCTTCTTTTACAACTCATAATCTGATAATAGTTAGACCACACTATTAACATTGTCACTCTCGCATTAGCTGATATCATTTATAATCACTTTACTGTATACCTGAAACATTGTAAATCAACTACATTTCAATACAAAATAAACCTTAACATTTTTTTCAGCAGTCCTTGTTCTAGGTATGAGAGATGTAGGAGTGGATGAGACAGAAAGACCCATCTATGGAGCCCATTTAAGTTGGGGAAACTGAATAAGGATATAACTAAGATCATTTCTGATAAGGATGGGTACTGTGGAGGGGCCTTCACAGGTGACACGATGATCAGTAACTCTGGGAGCAGACACTGCTTTCAGGTTGGGACCAGGAGGACTCGGCGATGTACCAGCTTCATTTGCAGGAGGAAAGGAACGAGCTCATGAGGAGTCAGGAGAAGAGTACCACAGGCAGAGAGAATAGCAGTCGTAAAGTCTCTGAAGCTGGGACAGGCTGGCTCATTTAATGGCCTTTAAAGAGGGCCATGTGCCTAATTGTAGTAACACCATAAACATTCGTTGAGCATTTATATAAAGCATGGCATTGTGTGGGATGTAAGGATGAATCATATACAAGCTTGATTCTTAAGGATTTTATCATTTAGCAAAACAGGATGAAGGATAGAATAGAAATTAAAGGAGGAATCAATTTTATGTTGTATACACCACGGAGATGAAGAACCAACCAGGCTTTAATTTTAGTGATATCTTTAATATGAGTATTGGCTTTTCAAGAAGACCTTTTTGAGAAGTCAGTAAATGATTTCACAGCGATTCTCTGTCACTTCATAAACCAGATATTATGGAACTGCCATGTATCCATTCCCTGAAGGACATATATCAGGTGCTTCCTGTGGGCAAGACATTAAAAAAGTAAGACGGCTAAGATAGGACCCCTCCTAGTGGCACAAGATGAGGAAAGATCAAAGCAGAAGCATCTTCCACTCTTTCTCTCTTCCCTTTCTTGCGCCCTCTCCTGTTCCTCTTCCTTCCCCAAATAAAATGAAACCCTTTCTTAATAGAGAAGGCTTATAACCAACACCTACATAGTTTGCTAAAGATATTTTAAGACATTTAAGGTATCAAACTAACCACCAGTACACCTTTTCTCAAGAAACTACTAGGGGATATGCTCCATCTAAATAATGAAGTAAGCCGCTTAAGAGAAATGCATGAGATCAAGGCAAGTACAGTACATGGAAAGGAGTAGTGAATTACCAGGAGGAGGGTAATGACGATAAAGGGGAGTCCCAAGAAACAGCCATGCAGCAGACCTACAGAGCATACAGACCAGTCTGCAGCAGAAAGATGGCGGTGTCCATCAACAGATGAACAGATAAGCCAGATACGATAGGTGGACAGAATGGAATGCAATTCAGTCTTAAAAGAGAAGGATATTTTGATATATGCTGTAATATGGATAAACCTTGAAGATATGATGCTACGTGACATAAGCCGGTCGCAAAAGAACAAAAAAGTTGCATCTCCTGTTAAAGGAAACATCTTTTTCAGTTTTCTCACACACTTCTCTTTTGGGCTTCCCTGGTAGCTTAGTCGGTAAAGAATCTGCTTGCAGTGCAGGAGACCTGGGTTCGATCCCTGGGTCAGGAAGATCCCCCGGAGAAGAAAATGGAAACCCAATTCAGTATTCTTGCCTGGAAAATCCTATGGACAGAGGAGCCTGGCCGGCTACAGCCCATGGGGTCTGACACAACTTACAACTTGTCAACTAAACCACCACCACCACACACTTCTTTAACATACTCGCTCTTTTTCAAAAAGTTATTCATACTCTTCATCATTCCATGCAGGATTTGGGGCAATATATAAGAATATACTACTCACTATTTAGTAAATTACAAACGAAGCAAAGTAAAAGAGTTATCCCACACAAGTCAGAACCAAAGAAAATAGAAAACAGAATAAAAGGACAAATCCATGGGAAAATATGAAACCAAATATTCAGAAAATGCAGACTGATAAAGTAAAGGGGCAAATTTGATGGCATTATCTGGAACCAAAATAATTAATTACTCACCCAACATTATATAGTTAGTAAGTGACTGAGTTAGGATTCTAAATTGGATTTTTCTGACTCCAACTACTTTGTTCTTTTTCACTAAATAAAGTACACTACACTTTTCCAGATCATAAAGTATAAATATTGAGTCACTTGACAAAATAATTCCAGGAACATTTTTCTAGGTAAGATAGTCAACATATTTAATTCACATAAAAAATTGATTTTCAACAGAATTTTGGAAAATATATTGCATAAAATCAGATATTCTCTGGATAGGTAACCCAAAAGGTAAGCTAATAAACTCTACTTTTGGACAGATAAACTCTGTCAAAAATGGTCTGCAAACAAAGATATTAAATGACACAGGGTTTGGGGAAAAGAGTCACAAAGTACTTTCTGGAGGTGATAACTGACAAAAGACCTCTTCTGTCTCCACACTCAGCAACGCCATGGTTATCTCCTGTTGGGATAGATTATCAGGGATATGGAGTAGACAGCACTATCCTTACTATTTTCTATTTTTGTGAACTGCTTAATCACTTGTGGCCTGACCCATTAACAGCCACACCAACATCTTTCAAGAGCTCATCTCACATTAGCAGAGTTCCTCATTAGAGAAAGGCCTGCTTTAATAGCTTACCCTAATGGTGTCTGATTTGTAATATTTAAAAAAAAATTCACACTGTGAATTACACAACCGAGGTATTTTCCACAGCTGGAGCTTTGCGAAAACTTTTATAAATAATAGATGTAAAATCTAGAGAGACCTAAAAGAGGTAACATGAAGACTGACAAAGAAAAATCTTGCTTTTAAATAAAAGAGGGGGAATGGTAAATTCAAAACCATTTAAAAGAAAGAAGTGAAAATTCAGATGGTGATCAGTAAATTTTAAAGACAATGGGCCATATATAATAGTCAAGCTCCTGCAGGGGAATGTTATCATCTACATTTATGGACACCAGGTTCTGAAGCCTGGGGAAGACAAAGTATAAAGTAGAGACACAAATGTTTGCATTGCCACTGAGGATTTACAGTCTTCTTTAAAAATGCTCCTCTCTCTGAAATTTCTGCTCCCAACATATCTTGCATAATTCCAAGTCAAGCATATCCTTTAGTTATTATGAAATGTTATGATGATCTGACAATGCGTAACAGATGACCCAAATGCATGTGTTGCTCTGCAGTTTGAAGTCATGGTAACAAAAACACCAAAATTACATGTCTCCATCACAGTGCACACAATGGAGACAAGTAGAGCAATGGAAAAATAGACGGCATTTCTTTATATTGCATGTTTGATGGCTATCGTTCCTTTGACAAACATATCCTGAATACCTATTATATGTGCAATACTGGAAATAATAAAGAAAATTAGTATTTCATAGTTTTATTATAAAGTGTATACTTGGTTTAAAAATAGAATTTTATGGAAAAGGTTTCTGTTGGCTACATTTTAGGGGAAGAAGGGAATGAAAAAGTAAGGGGAGGGAAGGTAGGACAAGCTGGCTCAAACTTGCTTGCCCTAACAACAGCAGTTATACTGATTTTCATTCTGATATTCCAAGTTCTACTAAATAATGCAATTTAGTAGAAATTAAAGCCTGGAAAGACTAATGTTGGCTTTGTGGTCATAATATCTGCTTGGACTTCAAGCGTCTTATTTGAGCAAGAAAGTGTCTATTTCAATGGGGCAAGCAGCATAAAGAGAATTACATGTTGTTAATGTGATGTTTTGCATTCTCATTGATGTGTATTTTACAGTTTTTAAAAGAGTATATCCTATCTTATCTCCTTTACAGTCAGTTTTTCTTTTTTTTGTTTTTTTTTTTTAGCTTGTAAGAGCTGTCCCCAGGGACAAATAAGCTGGGCCTACATGGTATCATGAATCCAAAGAAGAAAACCAAACAGAGAATGCAGGCTGAAACACAAATATCACCTTTTTTTAACCTGAAAATCCTTTTCCAATTCCCATTTTTTCCATTGAAAATTATAATCTTTCAATGCAAATATGGCACCTGTTTTAGAAAACTAGGAATTGTTGAAATAAGCATCTTATAAAGTCAAAGATTAATGTGTTTTGCAAGAATATATTGCTGAGGTATATACATGAAGATGAATTACCCAAAAACACAAAATACATTCTATAGAAATATGCAGAGAAACATTTCAAACTATTGATTTTCTCTTGAGCAGAACTTGAATTTTTAAATTTGTAATATTTTGGTTGATCATTACTATTATCCTCTAAAGAATTTCTAATTTACTTTTTTTATGTTTTTCTTCTAGTCAAATTTTATTTGTTGTTGTTCAGTCGCTAAGTCACGTCCAACTCTTTGCAATCTCATGGACTGCAGCACACCAGGCTTCCCTGTCCTTCACTATCTCCCTGAGTTTGCTCAAACTCATTTCCATTGAATTGGTGATTCCGTCCAGCCATCTCATTCTCTGTCATCAGCTTCTCCTCCTGCCCTCAATCTGTCCCAGAATCAGGGTCTTTTCCATCAGCTCTTTACCTCAGGTAGCCAAAATATTGGAGCTTCAGCTTCAGCATTAGTCCTTCCAAAGAATATTCAGGGTTGATTTCCTTTAAGATTGAATGGTTTGATCACCTTGCTGTCCAAAGGACTCTCAAGAGTCTTCTCCAGCACCATAATTCAAAAGCATCAATTCTTTCAGTGCTGAGCCTTCTTTATGGTCCAACATCCATACATGACTACTGGAAAAACAGTAGCTTTGACTATATGAACCTTTATCGGCAAAGTAATGTCTTTTCTTTTTAACATGCTGTCGAGGTTTGTCATATTTTTTCTTTCCAAGATGCAAGCGTCTTCTAATTTTGTGGCTGCAGTCACCATCTGCAGTGATTTTAGAGCCCAAGAAGAGGAAATATGTCACTGTTTCCACCTTTTCCCCTTTTATTTGCCATGAAGTGATAGGACCAAATGCCATGATCTTACTTTTTTGAATGCTAAGTTTTAAGCTAGCTTTTTCACTCTCCTCTTTAACTCTCATCTAGGAGAAGGAAATGGCAACCCACTCCAGTACTCTTGCCTGGAAACTCCCATGGATGGAGGAGCCTGGTAGGATGCAGCCCATGAGGTCACATGACTAATCGACTTCACTTTCACGTTTCACTTTCATGCATTGGAGGAGGAAATGGCAACCCACTCCAGTGTTCTTGCCTGGAGAATCCCGGGGACGGGGGAGCCTGGTGGATCTATGGGGTCACACAGTCAGACACAACTGAAGCAACTTAGCAGCAGAGGCTCTTTAGTTCCTCTTAGCTTTCTGCCATTAGAGTGGTATCATTTGCATATCTGAGGTTATTGATACTTCTCCCTGCGATCTTAATTCTAGCTTGTGCTTCATCCAGTCTTGCATTTCACATGATGTACTCTGTATATACATTAAATAGCAAGGTGACAATATACAGCCTTGACATTCTCCTTCTCCAATTTTGAAACAGGCTGTTGTTCTAGCTGTTGCTTCTTGACCTGTATACAGGTTTCTCAGGAGGCAGGTAAAGTGGTATAGTATTTCAACTCTTTAAGAATTTCCCGCAGTTCTTGAGGTGCTAGCCTACTGTATTCTCGCTTTGTTTGGCAGAGTAATAAAGCCGCTCTTTTCTTCTCCTCCAAATTTTATTTTGGAGAACATTATTCTCAAAACCTTTGAAAAATGTTGTGAATTTCTAATATTCTATAAAGTTATCTAACATGTAGTGCTCATGTCAATTTCATAAACTTAAACTTATAGGCATTTTTACCCCCATTTTATGAATGAAGAAAGGAGGCCAAAAGGAGGCCAAGAAGTAATAATTAACTTATCCAAGGTCACTCAGCTAGGAAGAGAAGGACCTTTAACAGTCCGCTTTGCATAATTTATTGAGATCGCTTTCTGTAGCCTAATGAAGGATCGATTTGATGAATGTTCCTTAAGTATTGCAGAGTGCGGTGGAAAGACAGAGTCTACATTTATAGCATATAACATTTAACAGAGATCCATTCAAATCCTAATTAACGTTTTATTTTCTTGACCTAATATTAACAACATTGTGTTAAAACATCTGCTCCCTCTCCAAAAGCAAGTGCCTCTTAGACCAGCGTACTGAACGTTTTTTGGTTTTTAGGATTACTTTAGGACATTGTTTCTGAACTAAATGATTGACTTGTGGAGTTTGACAAAGTACTTGTCTCCTAGTACACATTCTGACACATCATAGTTACTGAAATTTGTTGTATGAACTCAGACCTTTCCTATTTCCAAAATAAGTAATTATCTACAGCCCCAACCCTCATTATTTCCACATTCAACTATTTCATTGCAGTATTTATTGTTTGTCCCCAATATTCTTTCCCTTCATATGATTATTATTTATAAACATTTTATACATTTTGAATTATTTTATTTATCTATTTTTTTTGGTGACGTCTTATGTGTATTACTTGGTTAGTACTGTAAGATTAGATATATATGAAGGATCTATGTTTTCAACTGCTTTAAGGACCCAAAAACAACTCAAATTTATCATAGAAAAAAACACCTCTCGGCTAATGTGCTAAGTTAAAATATTTACCTCAACTTAAACACTACTTGCTCAAAAAGGTCTCCCCTGCCCTTTTGATCTAAATTAGATCCTCATACTAAGTATTTATTTAGCACAGTGTTCACACTTAGAAGGCACTCAATAAATATTTGACAAAGCAATGAATAGTTAACAAAGATAACTGAAAGTATAGTCACAGGCATTAAGACATCAAATTCAACTGGGAGATGATTTCTAGAAGGCTTAGCTATCATTCTTGACTAGAAATATCAGGATCATCTGGGGCTATCTTGAGAAATCCAGTATGCCAACTCGAACTACCCATTCAAGTTCATCCAAGCCAGTGATACAGATGGCATCAACTACAAACAGCAATAATAGTCATGTAACCTGGAATCTAAACTGGAGCCTGGGGTGGCTAGCCCAGACAAGCAGCAGCAACGGACAGAGGGAACAAAAAGGACCTGGGTATCAGAAGGTGAGAAAGTGAAAGGAAAGTTGCTCAGTTGTGTCCAACTCTTTGTAACCTCATGGACTATACAGTCCATGGAATTCTCCAGGCCAGAATACTGGAGTGAGTAACCTTCCACTTCTCCAGGAGATCTTCCCAGCCCAGGAATTGAACCCAGGTCTCCCACATTGCAGGCGGATTCTTTACCAGCTGAGCCATCAGGGAAGCCCAAGAATACTGGAGTGGGTAAGGAAAAGTATAAAGCCACAAATTTTTAATAATTCTGTCATGCCAAACAGCAGAGAACTGCTCAAGAGGAATCTCTGATTATATGACAGAATTTTTATGTGACTATCACTAATGCCTTACCCCTTTCTAGATAACCCCAAACTTGGAATCAGATTACATACCTCTTATCATGCTCACATTCTAACAGAACTCAGTCTTTGGTTCTGAGACAAATAATCCAAATCAGAAATTGACATGGGTTTTCATCTTTACCTTTCCTTTTCTATCTGCTCAGCCAACTTGGGAACTCAGTCTCTGAGCAGGTTTAAGTCCTATAAGCCAATAGACTTCTTCACCCCCCTCCCCCTTCTTTACAAATGTGGTGCTCAGAACAGATGACACCTGTGACACCCGCCTTGTGGATGAGAGGGACAGTCACTTCATATGAGAAGTCCGTCATCTAGATGCTCTATTTTCCTACATATCTTGCATGGGAGAAAATTTTTTTAAGTCCCCAAATAGCACAACATGGACTTACCAGGTGGGCCTAGTTGTAAAGAATCTGCCTGCCAATGCAGGAGATGCAAAAGGTATGGGTCAGGAAGATCCCCTGGGAGAGGAAAAGGCACCCCTCTCCAGTGTTCTTGACTGGAAAATTGCATGGGCAGAGGAGTGTAGCGGGCTACAGGCCATGAGGTGCAAAGAGTGGGACACGGCTGAGCACACGTCGAGCACAAGGTAATGAAATGAATGTTAATGCATCTTTGCCAGTTTCAATCCGAGCTGCCTCCTCACATCACAGGCTGTTGCCTCTAAAAGAGCTGAATTCTCGAGAACCAATACTAAGACACAAAATGTACCCGTGAGAGACTTCCCTGGTGGTTCTGTGGCTAAGACTCTGTACTCCCATGCAGGGGGCCTGGGTTTGATCCCTGGTCAGGGCTCTAGACCCTACATGCCACAACTAAAGATTTTGCCTGTGACAAATAAGACCTGGCACAGCCAAATAAAGAAATACATACTTTAAAAAAAATGTACCCATCATCTCAAATCCAAATTAAAATTTGATTTTCCTTTCCTGTGGGCTATGAGCCCGGTTGGTACAATCTTTATGGGTTATTCTGTTTCCTGCCAGAGAAAATGCTTTGCAGAATGGACAAGCATTACAGGAGGGAAAAGACTGTCCCATTCTTCTAGAAAGAAAAGACTGCAGGGAAAATGATACTGAGAGTAAAGAGAGATGGAGGTTCGTTTCCAGTAACCTAGGTGGCAAAGTAGAAAACTTCAAATACTTGAAATCCCTAAGTATTTCAAGTATTCAAGAGAATAGTGTTAACCCACTCCCTTGTGATTCCCATGAACGTATAGACTGAAATTTTATATGTTAAAAGGCAGAAAAAAGAATTGCTCATGCATTTTTTTCCCCCTCATGTGGAAGTGGAATATGGTACAGGAATTAAAAAGGAAAGCTGTGTTCCCTTTTTTTAACATTCCTTTGACAGATCAGGATAGGGCTGAAACTCAGGTCTGGTTCAAACCCTACAGGGACCATAATAAAAGTCATCCAGAAAAAAAAAAAAATCCGTTTTTCCAGGGTCCTACTTCTTCTAAGGCAGAAACAACAATAAAGAAATCAGAGGTGAAAAGAATTAGTACATCATAAAAAATAGGAAAGAAAAATACTCTCACGTTGACTGTCCCTGAGAGAATTTACTCACATACTTAAATTTACACAGCAAGTTACCATACCAGGAGCCTCATAAATACTGGCCCCATAATCAAGCTGCAATCATTCATTTTATTTACATTTCATTAGGGGGCCCTAAGGTAATGATCTGCGGAAGGTTTCACTACAGCCAATGCAAAAGCAAGTGGACATCTTAAAGGGAGAGGGCATAAAAAGGGAATGTCATTTGTCCCAACGGCATGGAATTATTAAAGAAACAATCTGCTTAAAAAGTTACTGTGTGCTTTTATGTGTTTCCTACTTGTAATTGCATTCTAAATTATTTTTACTCCACACATTACATGTGAGACGAGACCTGACTCTAACTAAAGAATGTAGACTGAACTTTGCATATTACATGGGAAACAAACACACTTCCATGAAAGGGATGCCGCAACCATAATTTCTGATACACCTAGAACGTTTGCCATATACATTACGACTTGTCATTTACCACTGGCAAAACCCATGACAACCTTTCAGGCACTTCCGTAGCAATTTGAATAGCTGCACCAAAGGGCAGAGCGGCAATACACTGAATAGAACATCCAATGCCTGCATTATTCCTTTGAAGGCTGTCAGCCATACATTTTGAATAACCTGAAATGAAGATCAAAAGGGAATAGAATTCATTTACTTATTTATTTTACCTGAGGCAGTGAATGAAAAGAAAGCAAAATTTAGGATTAAAAAAAAAAAAAAAACAGTTTAAATGTAGGCAAATATCAACACTTTGTTCTGAAGATCCATAAAGTCCAATAATTTCCTCTAAATCACAAAACATGACATTGAGCCATAAAACTAAAGGCAAGGCAACAAAAAGAGTTATAGAAAAATAAAACCAGATATTCCTTCCTCTCACTTCTCTTTTGAGTCACCTTTGAGCTGACCTTCACTTGCACGGTTCCTCTTGTATTCTGGTCATGGGCATCACTTCAGTTCTCTTCAATAATTTCAGCCTGAGAATGGTTCCTCCTTCCTGTGGGGATTCCCTGGGAATCATTCATGTTTCTCTCTCTTTCCTCAAACATGTTTTAAAGACAGGAAGAACGTGATAGAACTCAAGATGGGAAGAAGAAAGAGAGGGTGCCTTATTTTGAAATGATTCTAACATGCAAATATCAGTTTAGCATCAGTATCCTAAGCCATCTTTCTATACAGATCCAAAACAAGATGGCTAAAGAAAAACAAAGAGTAGAAATGACTGTCAAGCAGTTTCACACTTAAGCTATTGCACAAGTTTAATTGCCCCATTTAAAAACCTGACATCACTCAGTAACTGACGCTATACAAAAGATAATTCAACTAACAAGATTCTATAGAGAGAGTATAACATAATTGTGTGTGTGTCATTGTGTCCGACTCTTTGCAGACCCACAGACTGTAGCCTGCCAGGCTCCTCTGTCCATGGAATTTTCCAGGCAAAAATACTGGAGTGAGTTGCCATTTCC
This sequence comes from Bos indicus, assembly GCF_029378745.1. Lineage (NCBI taxonomy): Eukaryota > Metazoa > Chordata > Mammalia > Artiodactyla > Bovidae > Bos > Bos indicus. Next base: position 12,583,012 of record NC_091779.1, read on the forward strand.
TACACCAGGGGATCTTCCCCACCCAAGGATCAAACTCGCATTTCTTTTGCCGCCTGCATTGGCAGGCAGATTCTTTACCTCTGAGCCACCTGGGAAGCTATAACATAATAACCAAATTGATAAGCTAAATATGGCCCCAGTACTCAACACTGGAGGCTCTTCCTATGACGACAAGAAGCAGCTGTTACTGCTGTTCCCACCTACCTTCCAGTAGACACAAAGAGAGATGAGGGACAGCATCTTCTCCTGCCCGACCTTGGTGGCCCAGCCTTCGGGACCCTCGTCACACAAGGCAGGGACACCAGCTGCACTGTGCCAGGACCTTGGGGCCCCACGGGACTTGGTGGCCTCCGTGGGGCTCAAGGATTAGGACCTGAGGGGTTCTGGACTACTAAAACAATTTGCCTGAGAGTATGTGTTGGGTCAGATTGTGTGGAGCAGCCTAAGAACTCACCCACCATTTCTGGCATAGCTTCCCTGGGGAAGTTTGTTCAGAGGTCTCAAATGAGTGATCTCAATGTGAACTGTTAAAAAAGAGCTCACTTGAAAACTTGTAGCTGTTGATGAAAAAGCAACTTAAAATGGAGATTCTGACTCTACGGGTTTTTGTTTGGTCCTTTAAGTCAGGGAGTTTCTTGTGAGTCTAAGTTTCACTTGTTCGTAAAATGGAAGTCATAACACTGCCTCACTACCAGGAAGTAGTCATGTTCGTGTATTTCTTTCTTAAGAGAAAAGTTTAAAAAACCAAGGCTATGGCAGCAGAATTCTGAGAAGCCAGTAACTTACACTCATGTATACTACTCCTCCCCTGCTCACTGTGGCCAGACCTGTCAGGATGATGGAATATCATCCCCATGATCTGATTACCCACAGCTGGCTCTGAGTTCATCAACAGGAAATGATCCTGTGTGGGCCTGACCTAACCAGGTAAATCCTTCAAAAGAAAGTAAAGCAGCAGAGAACGGCTTCACTGGCTCAGCCCAAGGAAGATGGAAAACAGGGTGAGCTGGACAACTGTAAGGAGCTGAATTCTGCTGACGACATGAGCTGGGAGGAGCACAGAGCTGAGCCCTTTCCACACTTCTGATGTCCAGAACTAGGAGATAATAAATAAGCGTTGTCTTAAGCCACTAAGTTTATGGTAATTTATTACACAACAATAGAAAACTGGCACAGAGCGGATCTATAAATTCATGTTTTTTTCCATAACTCCTGGGAAAAGAGGCATCAGAAGTAACACAGCACACACAATACACACAATGAAAAAGGAAGAGAGAGGGGAGAGATTGGAGATCTACTAGGCCAGACACCGGAGAAGGCGATGGCACCCCACTCCAGTACTTTTGCCTGGAAAATCCCATGGACGGAGGAGCCTGGTAGGCTGCAGTCCATGGGGTCGCTAAGAGTTGGACACGACTGAGCGACTTCGCTTTCACTTTTCACTTTCATGCATTGGAGAAGGAAATGGCAACCCACTCCAGTGTTCTTGCGTGGAGAATCCCAGGGACGGGAGGCTGCTGTCTATGGGGTCGCACAGAGTCAGACACGACTGAAGCGACGCAGCAGCAGCAGCAGGCCAGACACTCTGGTAGCTGCTTTACAAATGTCTCTTGATTTAGAAAGACGTTCTAGTGTCTTCTATTACTCTAAAATAAAGTTTCAAATTAAAGCCAAATTACCACCAACTTAACACATTTTAACTTTCTTATCATGATACAGATCTTAACTAGCAAAAGGATATAATCCAAAGTTGGCTTTGAACATTTTTATTGTAAAAACTCTCAGAGCAACCAATGGGCGGGTGATTGCAACCTTGAAAACAACTATACAAAATAAAGTTATGCTGATCATATAGGTCATTCAGAAACAGTTTCTCTCTTAATGGGCAAACTAATCCATTATTTTAGAAATAGATGCAACATAACATACACAGCAATATAAAAAACAATTAATTATACCAAAGCTATCCAGAATAAAATATGAATTGTGACCTTTTTTTAAATAGAAAAATCAGAAAATACCTCACAATGTTTTGAAAATAGGAATCATGTACAACCACAGCGCAGAAACTAGGAAGAGGGCTATCTGTACCTTAAAAACCTCAACATCTATGCAAGATATGTAAAGTTAACATCACCAAAACCCTCAGGTTCCTTGAAAACTGAAACTGACTTATCAGACAAGACTGGTGAATGCAAAGCACACCTTTGCTACTTCAGAATCATTTTTACCTTCCTACCATTCATCATGCTCTAACTTTAATTCTTTAAAAAGAAAAAAAGGGATTTTCCTCATGGTCCAGTGGTGAAGACTCGGTGCTCCCCATGCAGGGGGCTCAGGTTTAATCCCTGGCCAGGGAATTAGATCCCACATGAGAATGTGCATGCCTTCAACTAAAGATCCTGAGTGCCTCACTGGTGTGGCCAAATAAACAAATAAATATTAAAAAGAGAAAAAGAAGAAAAATGTAAGAATTAAGCATAGCCTCAAAATGTTTCGGAATGCAACCACAGGGAAAAGACAGCACTGATCTTCAGTAAACACGTTCTCCGTATTTTAATTGTTCAGGAAGAAAGAATGGAAATATTCAAACAAGTATTAAAAAGTTTTAAGTACTATTAGTAGTAATTTTGCTTAAAGACAAAACTTGACAAAGTGAATTCACCTTGTGGTCCTATTAAGCCAATATGCTTCTCGGAATTTGTTACTATCTTAATTTTCAGTTCAGTTCAGTTGCTCATTTGTGTCTGACTCTTTGAGACCCCATGGACTGCAGCACGCCAGGCCTCCCTGTCCATCACCAACTCCCGGAGTTTACTCAAACTCATGTCTGTTGAGTCAGTGATGCCATCCAACCATCTTGGATATCATCTTCTGTTGTCCCCTTAATTTTATATAAAATTTATATTAAATTTCTTAATTTTATAGAAATATATTTTAGCTGTTGTTTTACAGCTTCCATGAGATAATGACATCAAGAACTATTTGGACATGTGAAACTTCCCTGCAGTCACTGCTCATTTTTTAGAAGTAGTAACAACTTTAGAACAGAAGGAAGAATCTTTAAGCATTCTTTAATCTCAGAGAGTGATTTTTATATCTCAGCCAAAAAGTGAACAGGCAGGTTTTACCAGAAATGCTAACTACAGTTTCCATTCAAAAGTGCTTGCTCTGGGTGAGTTCTTGACATGCATGGTGTGTGTTAGTTGCTTAGTCATGTCCGACTCTTTGCAAGCCCATGGACTGTAGCCTGCTAGGCTCCTCTGTCCACTGAATTCTCCAGGTATCACTGGAGTGGGGTGCCATTTTCTTCTCCAGGGGAATCTTCCCAACCCAGCAATCAAACCCGAGTCTCCTGCATTGCAAACAGATTATTTAAATTCTGAGCCACCAGGGAAGCCTCTCGACATGCATTATCACATTTAATTCCATGAGGTGATACTTCCATCAACCTTATTTCATTGGTAATGAAATTAAGACCTGGAAAGGTTACTTAACTTACTTAAAGTTAAGTGGAGTAGTAAGTGGTAGAACTAGGATGGCCAGTTTGCACAGCCAAAATAAGCACGCAATCCCCAGATGAGCCATCTTCCATGACACGATGACCCTTAATGAAACAATAGAGATGTGACATCTATTGCAGCTACTTTACCAAGACAGGAGAAATCAATGGAAAATTTTCCCATAATCCAACAGTTTTAGATCTATATGAGAAAACAACACACTTGTGTTCCCCCCACTCTCACACAGACACACTTTCATACTGGAATCAATAACAGTGTCATCTCAAATTGCATGAAAGTTACTAGCTATTTAATTACACCTAAATAAATGTGTAATGTGCAAACTAGACAAATTGCATTAATTTCTAAACAAAGAGTAAACTGATATTATCAATCCAAGGCCAAAAAGAAAATCATTAAGAAACTTAACTTAGAATATAAAGTTATCTCCAACTGCTTTCATCATACAAGCTAAATTATAAGGGCAGTTATAAAGTACATGCACACACAAACTTGCATATATGACAGTCTGGAATATAGAAAAGAATGACTATACTTAAGAATATAGCATAGAATCATGTTGTGAAAGCTATTTTTTATTAAAAGTACAGTTGATTTACAATATTGTGTTAGTTTCCAGTGTACAGCAAAGTGATTCAGATATATACATATATAGTATTCTCTTTCAGGTTCTTTTCGGTTATAACTTATTACAAGATACTGAGTATAGTTCCCTGTGCTATACAGTAGATCCTTGTTGTTTACCTGTTTTATATATCATAGTGTGTATATGTTAACTCCAAGCTCCTAATTAATCCCCAACCCCTCTTCTATCCCCTTTGGTAACCATAAGAATGTTTTCTATGTCTGTGAAGTTATTTCTTTTTTGTAAATAAGTTCATTTGTAAGTTCACTTGCCTCTAAAGCATTCAATTTTTTTAGATTCTACATATATGTGATATCATATATTTGTCTTTCTCTGACTTCCCTGAAAAAGCTAATTTTTATCATGTTATATACTCTTTTATTGTTTTTTTTTTTTTTTGCAGAGGAACATTTTATTTATTTATTTATTTATTTTTAATTTTTAAATTTTTTTTATTTTTTTTAAATTTCAGGTATACACATGCTCCCCATCCTGAACCCTCCTCCCTCCCCCCTCCCCATACCATCCCCCTGGGCCGTCCCTGCGCACCAGCCCCAAGCACCCAGCATCGTGCACTGAACCTGGACTGGCATCTTGTTTCATACATGACATTTCACATGTTTCAATGCCATTCTCCCAAATCTTCCCACCCTCTCCCTCTCCCACAGAGTCCATAAGACTGTTCTATACATCAGTGTCTCTTTTGCTGTCTCGTATACAGGGTTATCGTTACCATCTTTCTAAATTCCATATATATGCGTTAGTATACTGTATTTATGTTTTTCCTTCTGGCTTACTTCACTCTGTATAATAGGCTCCAGTTTCATCCACCTCATTAGAACTGATTCAAATGTATTCTTTTTAATGGCTGAGTAATACTCCATTGTGTATATGTACCACAGCTTTCTTATCCATTCATCTGCTGATGGACATCTAGGTTGCTTCCATGTCCTGGCTATTATAAACAGTGCTGCGATGAACATTGGGGTACACGTGTCTCTTTCCCTTCTGGTTTCCTCAGTGTGTATGCCCAGCAGTGGGATTGCTGGATCATAAGGCAGTTCTATTTCCAGTTTTTTAAGGAATCTCCACACTGTTCTCCATAGTGGCTGTACTAGTTTGCATTCCCACCAACAGTGTAAGAGGGTTCCCTTTTCTCCACACCCTCTCCAGCATTTATTATTTGTAGACTTTTGGATCGCAGCCATTCTGACTGGTGTGAAATGGTACCTCATAGTGGTTTTGATTTGCATTTCTCTGATAATGAGTGATGTTGAACATCTTTTCAAGTGTTTGTTAGCCATCTGTATGTCTTCTTTGGAGAAATGTCTATTTACTCTTTTAATATAATTGTCAGTATTCAAATCCAGAAGTTTTGCTGCAAATTAAAATACCATATTAATCACAAATATTTTATATATATATATATAAAATATGCTTGTAATGGAGACACTTAAAAGTTAGATCTCATATACAAGAAAATACTTAGATTGATAAGACTGGTATACACTCTCAGAGACATAACGGCAAATATATGAATAGATGTTTCTCAGAAAATAACACGTAAACAGGAAAATAAAATTAAGCATAAAATGTTTTGTTACTAAATTAAATGCAAATTAAAGTAACAATAAAATACCACTTTACACACAAAGTGGTAAAATATAAGCAGTGTTAAGATACCTATTCCTGATTGGGATATAGAAAAAGATGATTCTCATCAAACCACTAGCTAGTAGAAATACATACACATATTATTTCTTCTCTCTAGTTCAGTGTGGATATATTCTATCAACCTGTTTTCTAGTTCATGAATACTGCCTTCTATTGTGTCTAATCTGCTTTCAAACCTATTCACAGAGTTCCTAATTTTGGTTACTGTATTTTTCAGTCATAACATTTTCTAATTGCCTTTATTATCACCAATTTCAATTCCCTAGTGAAACTTTCCAATTTTTCTTTTCTTTCTCTTTAAAAAAAAATATATATATATATACTAGTCATGTTATTTTTAAGTCCCTACACTCTAACCTCAATCTCTGGGGCAAAATTCCAAAATTATGTTCTCTTTATTTTCTCTTCTATCTTAGTCATATGCTTTTGTCTCTTAGTATACCTATAACTTTTGACTATTAGGTTTTGTGTAAAAAAAAATGAAGAATCTAAGTCAGTGTTTCCCTCACCCAACCAGGGTATTATAATGACACAGATAAACTGTATATCTTTTTTATATGTTGTAACCTTTAAAAGCCACAAACTGCAATAGTCAATACTTTTTCACCACTTAAAAACCAAGGTTTAACCCCTCGGGAGAGAGATTACCCACCTTAAGAACACAAACTCTAAATAACGTTATCTTCTACCTTAAAGGGTTATTCTTCCTCTTCTAGAGAAAGGATAAATCACAGCCTGAGCTAATTCCAAGTTGTTGCACTTTTGGTATGACTTAGCCTACTTCTGACTTGCCTCTGTTTCTATAGTGCAGGCCCTCTAGGGTATTTAACTGATGGTTTGGTGGATTTTGACCCAACTCCTCTCTAAACTCATGACTAGAACACAGAAATGAGCATCCTCACTGTAGAACCAAACAAGAATCAATTCTTCTGATTAAAAGGGATCAGTCTGCTAAATTCAGGCAACTTACTCATTTCTTGAAGTTCTTTTTCTTTCTGGATGGCAAGCAACTCTTAAGTAAATATGAACAGAACATACAGAAAATTTCTATGCAACTTAAGAAAAACATTCAGTTTTATATCCCTTTTAATTGTAGTATTTCTTACACTAGAGAGTGTATTTCACACTAAGTCTTTCACTTTACAAGGCACTAGAAGCATTCCAGGAGCAAGCCAGCTACCATGATTGCTATGTAATGCTTATTTGAGAATAGGGTTCATTGTGATACGACAGTTAAAAAATAGGTAAAGATACTGAAGAATAAAAATTGTTATTTGTACATGATATAATGTTATTTCAAGAAAGCCAAACAGAATCAATTGAAAAACTATCAGAGTTAATAAAAGAGTTAAGTAACTAGGACAGATCCCATATAAATATACAAAATACAACACTTTGCTACCAATAACAGAGGGAAAATGTGATTTCAAAAATTCTATCTAAACATAAAAATAGTTTAAAAAAATGCTTCAAGGTATTTTATCAAGAAAACTATGATCTGCAAGAAAAAGAAAAAAAACACTTTACAAAGAGAAACTATCATTATTATTAAGTTGAAAATAATAAATGTTACTAGAATGAAAAAAAAATACCATAAGATGACAATTCCTTCTAAATGAAATATTTTTAATATTCCACTTGGGGAAAACTGATGTGGTGACTGAACCAGAAACATAATTCTAACATTTACCTAGAAAAAAAGATGAATGAATGAAAAATGAATAGATTAAAAAAAAAAAGAAGAGATGAGCCTATCACATAAAAACCTGAAGAAAAATAAACATGAAAATACATGTCTACAGTTTTTAAAAACAGTGTGGTACTGGTTAAAGAAAACACAGAGCACAGAAACAAGCGAGAAATTACAGGGCATATATTAAATATGATGAAGTATAACAAATCAGCAGGGAGATAATTATTTACTAATGGGAGAAGGGAACAACTGGTTAGCAAAACGGGAGAAAAATGTCATCCTACTATGTACAGAACAGATTACAAATCCATTTAGAGAAGAAACATTTTGTGACTGTTGGTATGAGACACGACAGTATTGGAGATTCAAAAATGAAGACAGACTAGGAGTACAATAAATGAAGGAGTATGCATGAAAGTGCACGGAAGCCCCCCTAATCCCTTCTAGTGGGAAATATGCTAATTTGAGTACTGATAAAACTTGGCAGGTGCTAAGTATGTCCTATTCACAGCACGTCTCAATGCCTTCTCACCCACACACACAGTCCCGACGTACAGTAGATGCTCGAGTATTTATGGAGTAACAAATTACAATAAGTATTTTAAAATAATATGAGTACTCTCCTATGTGTGGTTATCATAGAAAAGTCTGGGCTCTCCTCATCTTTCTACTTCCAAAGAGGGAAAGTTCATTGCAATTTGTCACTGGTAGAATGATTAGAGGGAAAGAGAGCAAGGGGGAGATTTTATTAAAGAAAGACATCTTTTAAGCTTTTCACTTTGTGCCAGGCACTCTACTCAGAAGGAGAGACAGATTCCAAGCAAAAGGATAAAATAAAAAATGGAAGAAAGTATCTCTGAGTAGCAAAGAAGATACTGCTAAAGATCACAAGCATAAGACCAAAGACCCAAACACTTCAGTTTTACGACTTTCTAAAAGCAAAGACAGGTAGCTTAAGAGCTCAGAGATGAAGATTACAAAAGAAAAAGACATTTCTATGAAAATAAAAAAACTTTTTCATTAGCTTATATTATGAAGTCATTTTATTTTATTTGTTTAACACACTTACACCATGTTTCATACATACCAGAAACTCTTCTAGGTGTTTTTACAAATATTATTTCATTTCATATTTCACTATAAGGCACTTATAAAAGACAATGAAAACAGCAACAACTAGAAAGATACACTGTGCTCACAGACTGGAAGAACTAATGTTGTTAAAATGATCATCCCCCTTAAGACAATCAATAAAATAACTACCAAAAAAAAGCCAATGACATTTTTCACAGAAGTAGGACAAATAATTCTAATTTTTTATGGAAACATGGAAGGCCTTTAATAGCCAAAACAATCTGGAGAAAGAACAAAGCTAGAGATATCATGAGCCCTAGTTTCAAACTATACTACAAAGCTACAATAATCAAAAGAGTATGGTACTGGCACGTGCGCGCGCACACCCACACACACACACACACACACACACATAGATCAACAGAATAGAAAGATGAGAGAGACCAGAGCACACTTATATGGTCAATTAATCTACAACAAAGGAGGCAAGAAAATACAATGGAAAAAAGCAGCCTCTTTAATAAATGATGCTGGGATAACTGGATAGCTATATGCAAAAGAATCAAAATAGACTACCTTTCCACACTGCATACAAAAGTAAACTCAAAATGCATTAAATACTTAAATGCAAGACTTGAAACCATAAAACTTCTAAAAGAAAACATAGGCAGTATGCTTTCTGTCACAGGTCTTAGCAATTTTTTTTAACATATCTCCTTAGGTAAAGGAATCAAAAGCAAAAATAAACAAATGGGACTGCTCACACTAAAAAGCTTTTGCAGAGCAAAGAAAACCATCAACAAAACAAAAGGTTGCGTACTATGACATGTGCAAGCAATGTATTGAATAAGGGGTTACTATACAAAAATATGTAAAGAATTCATAAAACTCAACATGAAAATAACCCAATCAATCAAATTAAAAATTGGGCAGAAGACTTGAATCAACATTTTCCAAATAAGACGTACAGATGGTTAACAGGCACATGAGAATATGCTTAACATCACTAGTAATCAAGGAAATGCAGACCGAACTACAATGAGGTATTACCTCACACCTGTCAGAGTGCGTATTATCAAAAAAAGAACACATAATGTGTTGGCGAGGCTGTGGAGAAATGGGAACCCTCACACATGTTTGCTGGGAATGTAAACTGATACAGCTGCTTTGCAAAACAATATGGAGATTTCTCAAAAAATTAAAAACAAAACTATCATAAGGTCCAGCAAATCCACTCTTGAGTTGTTCCAAAGGAAACACACACACACACACTAATGTGGAAAAAAAAGTACACCCCTGTATGTTCCTCGCAGCATTATTTACAGTAACTAAGATCTGAAAGTAACCTAAGCTTCCATTGGCAGATGAATGGGTAAAGAAATGAGGTATATATACACAATGGAATACTATGTAGCAGTAAAACAAAGAATGAAATCTTGCCATTGATGACAACATGGACAGACCTATAGAGTATTACATTAAGTAAAACAAATCAGAAAAAGCAAAATACTTTATGAGTTAGCTTATATGTGGAATCTAAAAACTAAATGAACAGACATAACAAAATAAGAAACAGAGTTGTAGGTATGGGGAAAAAAACAAGTGGGTGCTGCGGTGGGAGGCAAGGAGTAAGGAGAAGTAAATGAGGAAGATTAAAAGGTGCAAACTTCTAGTTACAGAATAAATGAGTCATGGGTATAAAATGTACAGTGTGCGGAATATAGTTGATAATAATGTCGTACATTTATATGGTGACAGGTGGCAATTAAACCTATTGTGGTGATCATTTTGAAATGTATCAAAACGTACAGAAATACTGAATCACTATGTGGTACACCAGGAACTGACATATTGCTATAGGTCAATTATACTTCAAAAACAAGCAAACAACTCATCAAAATAAAGATTAGATATGTGTTACCAGCAGTGAGAGGGTGGGGAGAGAGGGACTAGGATGAAAGTAGCCAAAAGGCACAAACTTTCAGTTATACAATAATTATTGTTCACTAAACTTATCTTGGTAACCGTTTCCTGATGTATATAATGCAAATCACCATGCTGTACACCTTAAATTTTTATAGTGCTGTATGTCAATTAAATCTTAATGAAACTGGAAGGAAAAAAATAAAACACCTCTCAAAAAGGAAAAAAAAAAACTTCTAGAGGACAAACACAGTAAAACGTTTCACAAAAATGTAAGCTCATAAGATGCATTTAATTGAAGGACAGGACAATTTAATAATATAAAAACAAATTTCATTTATGCAACACACAAAAAAATCACTAAATATTATATAATTTAATCTTTATAGTAACTCATGATTTGGATGCCACTGTGACCATGTCTTCTGCCCCAGACCTCGGACTTGGGGTAGCCGCCTGTGCTAAATGCACGGGTCGCAGCCGCCCGCGCTAAATGCCTGAGAGGAGGCAGCCAAGAGGAGTTACCCGAGGTCCGAGGTCAGGGGCAGCAGCCGAGAGTGCCAGGCTGCGACGGCGCAGTAACAGCCGAGAGGAGCTACCCCACGTCTGAGGTCGGGGCGGCGGCCGGGACGAGCTACCCCACGTCCGAGGTTAGGGGCGGTGGCCTAGAGGAGCTACCCCACCTCCAAGGAGTGGTGGCTGCAGGGGCGCAGGAGGGCCTAGAGGAGCTATTCCATGTTCAAGGTCAGAAGGGGCGGCGGTGAGGAGATACCCCTTGTCCAAGATAAGGAGCAGTGGCTGCGCTTTGCTGGAGCAGCCGTGAAGAGATACCCCACGTCCAAGGTAAGAGAAACCCAAGTAAGATGGTAGGTGTTGCAAGAGGGCATCAGAGGGCAGACACACTGAAACCATACTCACAGAAAACTATAGTCAATCTAATCACAGTAGGACCACAGCCTTGTATAACTCAGTGAAACTAAGCCATGCCCATGGGGCCATCCAAGATGGGCGGGTCATGGTGGAGAGGTCTGACAGAATGTGGTCCACTGGAGAAGGGAATGGCAAACCACTTCAGTATTCTTGCCTTGAGAATCCCATGAACAGTATGAAAAGGCAAAATGATAGGATACTGAAAGAGGAACTCCCCAGGTCAGTAGGTGCCCAATATGCTACTGGAGATAGTGGAGAAATAACTCCAGAAAGAATGAAGGGATGGAGCCAAAGCAAAAACAATACCCAGCTGTGGATGTGACTGGTGATAGAAGCAAGGTCTAATGCTGTAAAGAGCAATATTGCATAGGAACCTGGAATGTCAGGTCCACGAATCAAGGCAAATTAGAAGTGGGCAAACAAGAGATGGCAAGAGTGAACGTCAACATTCTAGGAATCAGTGAATTAAAATGGATTGGAAAGGGTGGATTTAACTCAGATGACCATTATATCTACTACTGCGGGCAGGAATCCCTCAGAAGAAATGGAGTAGCCATTATGGTCAACAAAAGACTTCGAAATGCAGTACTTGGATGCAATCTCAAAAACGACAGAATGATCTCTGTTCGTTTCCAAGGCAAACCATTCAATATCACAGTAATCCAAGTCTATGCCCCAACCAGTAACACTGAAGAAGCTGAAGTTGAATGGTTCTAGGAAGACCTACAAGACTTTTTAGAACTAACACCCAAAAAAGGTATCTTTTTCATTATAGGGGACTGGAATGCAAAAGTAGGAAGTCAAGAAACACCTGGAGTAACAGGCAAATTTGGCCTTGGAATATGGAATGAAGCAGGGTAAACACTAATAGAGTTTCACCAAGAAAATGCACTGTTCATAGCAAACACCCTCTTCCAACAACACAAGAGAAGACTCTACACATGGACATCACCAGATGGTCAACACCGAAATCAGATTGATTATATTCTTTGCAGCCAAAATGGAGAAGCTCTATACAGTCAACAAAAACAAGACCAGGAGCTGACTGTGGCTCAGATCATGAACTCCTTATTGCCAAATTCAGACTTAAATTGAACAAAGTAGGGAAAACCACTAGACCATTCAGGTATGACCTAAATCAAATCCCTTATGATTATACAGTGGAAGTGAGAAATAGATTTAAGGGACTAGATCTGATAGATAGAGTGCCTGATGAACGATGGACTGAGGTTCGTGACATTGTACAGGAGACAGGGATCAAGACCATCCCCATGGAAAAGAAATGCAAAAAAGCAAAATGGCTGTCTGGGGAGGCCTTACAAATAGCTGTGAAAAGAAGAGAAGCAAAAAGCAAAGGAGAAAAGGAAACATATAAGCATCTGAATGCAGAGTTCTAAAGAATAGCAAGAAGAGATAAGAAAGCCTTCCTTAGGGATCAATGCAAAGAATAGAGGAAAACAAGAGAATGGGAAAGACTAGAGATCTCTTCAAGAAAATTAGAGATACCAAGGGAACATTTCATGCAAAGATGGGCTCGATAAAGGACAGAAATGGTATGCACCTAACAGAAGCAGAAGATATTAAGAACAGGTGGCAAGAATACACAGAAGAACTGTACAAAAAAGATCTTCATGACCAAGATAATCATGATGGTGTGATCACCGACCTAGAGCCAGACATCCTAGAATGTGAAGTCAAGTGGGCCTTAGAAAGCATCACTATGAACAAAGGTAGTGGAGGTGATGGAATTCCAGTTGAGCTCTTTCAAATCCTGAAAGATGATGCTGTGAAAGTGCTGCACTCAATATGCCAGCAAATTTGGAAAACTCAGCAGTGGCCACAGGACTGGAAAAGGTCAGTTTTCATTCCAATCCCAAAGAAAGCCAATGCCAAAGAATGCTCAAACTACCACACAATTGCACTCATCCTACACGCTAGTAAAGTAATGCTCAAAATTCTCCAAGCCAGGCTTCAGCAATACATGAACTGTGAATTTCTAGATGTTCAAGATGGTTTTAGAAAAGGCAGAGGAATCAGAGATCAAATTGCCAACATCTGCTGGATCATGGAAAAAGCAAGAGAGTTCCAGAAAAACATCTATTTCTGCTTTATTGACTATGCCAAAGCCTTTGACTGTGTGGACCACAACAAACTGTGGAAAATTCTTCAAGAGATGGGAATACCAGACCACCTGACCTGCCTCTTGAGAAATCTGTATGCAGGTCAGGAAGCAACAGTTAGAACTGGACATGGAACAACAGACTGGTTCCAAATAGGAAAAGGAGTACATCAAGGCTGTTTATTGTCACCCTGCTTATTTAACTTAGATGCAGAGTACATCATGAGAAACGCTGTGCTGGAAGAAGCACAAGCTGGAATCAAGATTGCTGGGAGAAATATCAATAACCTCAGATATGCAGATGACACCACTCTTATGGCAGAAAGTGAAGAGGAACTAAAAAGCCTCTTGAAAGTGAAAGAGGAGAGTGAAAAAGTTGACTTAAAGCTCAACATTCAGAAAACGAAGATCATGGCATCTGGTCCCATCACTTCATGGGAAATAGATGGGGAAACAGCAGAAACAGTGTCAGACTTTATTTTTCTGGGCTCCAAAATCACTGCAGATGGTGACTGCAGCCATGAAATTAAAAGACGCTTACTCCTTGGAAGGAAAGTTATGACCAACCTAGATAGCATATTCAAAAGCAGAGACATTACTTTGCCAACAAAGGTCCATCTAGTCAAGGCTATGGTTTTTCCAGTGGTCATGTATGGATGTGAGAGTTGGACTGTGAAGAAAGCTGAGTGCCGAAGAATTGATGCTTTTGAACTGTGGTGTTGGAGAAGACTCTTGAGAGTCCCTTGGACTGCAAGGAGACCCAACCAGTCCATTCTGAAGGAGATCAGCCCTGGGATTTCTTTGGAAGGAATGATGCTAAAGCTGAAACTCCAGTACTTTGGTCACCTCATGTGAAGTTGACTCATTGGAAAAAGACTCTGATGCTGGGAGGGACTGGGGGCAGGAGGAGAAGGGGACGACAGAGGATGAGATGGCTGGATGGCATCGCTGACTCGATGGACGTGAGTCTGAGTGAACTCCGGGAGTTGGTGATGGACAGGGAGGCTTGGAGTGCTGCGATTCACAGGTCGCAAAGAGTTGGACACGACTGAGCGACTGAACTGAACTGAACTGAACTGTGACCATGTCTCCTCAACCAAGACTATGGACCTACTAAGCAGTAAAAACAAGATTTGAATTCAGGCTACTATTAATAATTTCCCAATGATAAAGTTTATCTGAAATGCATGATCCTCAAACGAACACTTTCCTCTTTTAAGATGAGAATAACAGAAAAACAAGAAATAAAGGGAGCAGTCAAAGGACAGATGAAGATCAATATTTCAATCCTCTTTCTATCAGTGACCAGATATGAGACCCTGGGCAAGTAAAAGAAACTTTCTGGGTCTTGCTTTTCATGTCAGTTAAATGGAGATGATACAATTTAGCTTCAGAATTAGGGACTGAGAAAAAAAAAAAAAAAGTCCACGGAGAAGCACCTGGCAACTAAGGAGCACAAAGTTGGCACAAGGGCGGCAAACACGGCTATGGTTGCATCAGTGTTGAGCGTCATGCTAAGTAGGGAGGGGGCAAGGCATGCTGGGGCAGAGGTCCCCCAGGACAGAGCTGGAAAGAGAGCACAGAACTGACAGAAAGATAGCTCGGAGAACCTAAAGGAGTTGAGGGATAACTAGGTTGGAAAAGGGCAAAAGTGCAGATTCAATGGGCAGTAAAAAGTTACAAGGTTACAATATAATTGGCTCCATAGGCACCTTGGAAGACGGCGCTTCCCCTCCTAAAAGAAATAATAAGAAGGGTACACCAACTTTGACTCCAAAAACACTGCAGAGTATTGAAATCTAAGGAGTAAGTTGAAAACTGGAATGAGTCAGAAATTAGCTAGTCTGAATACTTTCTTCTCATACTAGTCTTCTATTAGGTGTCAGCAAACATTCATTGCTGCCTTGCACAAGCCACACTCTATACAGAGTAGTTCTAATGCACTCTCTCACTGAATCCTCATTTCCATCGTTCCCATTTTAACAGAGGCAAAGTCACATAGCTGTGAGATGGCGGAACTATACTGGAAGATACACTGACATCCTGAAAAAAGCATATGATTTTAAATATAGCAGTTATTGCTTTCAAATGCAGACTTTGGGGCGAAATCTTTAGAGAAAACAGGAAATTGCCAAGTCAAACATGTCTTGTTTCCACTCACTATAGATGGCCACCCTCTTTTAACTCATTAACTCCTGGTTTGCAGATATTTTTCCCTACTCCACCACTGGGACCCCTCCTGAGCTGCCAGGTTAGTTTAACTATAGTACATGAGACAACTCAAAGCAAGGCTGGATTTTGAATAAGAGATGACCAAAGGCAAATACAAAATACAACATCAGCAACCACAAAGCTTAGGTTCAAATAATTATTTCAGTAAAGTGTATGAAGACAAGGATTAATTAAACCTGGGCTCTCCAATTTTAATTATAAATATTCAATTAGACTACTAAATCAAGTTATGTTCATTAATGTACTAAAAGCATTTTGCACCAATTCTGGCCCTACATATATTGCGTGCCAGTGTTCCTCAGAGCACAATCTAAAAGTGATTCTTGATATTTGGCAAAACTAATACAATTATGTAAAGTTTAAAAATAAAATAAAATTTAAAAAAATAAAATAAAAGTGATTCTTAGGGAAATATGAATACATGGTACATTACAAATTTTATTGACATTTCATTGATGCTATATAATGACTATCCTTTAATTTTAGACTGCTCAAAATTAATTAAATATGGTTTCAGTGCCATATTTCCATTTGTGTTAAGGATCAAGTTGGCCAAATATTACTCTTTCAGTTGCCCTGAGCTAATGAGAAAATAACAGAGGCCCAAGTACACAAGTGAAGTGAGGGCCAAATAATATCACGGAGTAACATGGAAACATCACTAAAGGTTTTTTATCAGAAAAGTCATAGAACTGAGCTTTACACTACATATGACAAAGATGTCAACTCAAAACACACATGAAGGAAGCAGGTGCCATAGTAGTCAATAGCATATTGGTTTTACTAAGAATGATCTAGTTTTGACAAATCATTATATCTTTATATCCTACACATTATATATCATGTAAATCATTAATATACAGTATTGATATTGTTACGTTAAATGGTGCTCTGCAGTTTAGTCATATCTGTTTTAATATGTTTTAGTTGTAGTGGTAAAAACCATTAAATACAAGTTTATACCTGATTTCTCTCTGCGTTCACAATTACCATTAAAATAAATATACTGAAGTCGATATGCGGGTGTGAAAATGTTTCACTTTTAAAAGAAATTCATGCACCATTCATTTAGAGGAGCTCTTCTAAATGCATGGTCACAAATTACACTGGTCTGGGAAGCACGGAAGCAGTCAACATTCTCCACGAGCTGCCACTCTGCTGTCTGTACTCCTTACAGAACAAGTGAGGGAACAAGTGTAAGTGCCTTCCCACAGGAAGCTTAAAATTTAGGTAGAGAAAAAAGGTCTCTTTGAGAAAAAAAAAAAAATAAACTAAGCCTTCTTCTTTTTTTCATTTGACCATGCTGCATAGCATGTCGGATCTTAGTTCCCTGACATGAGAGCACAGAGGCCTAACCATTGAACCACCAGGGAATTTCCAAAATAAGCCTTCTTAAGGAGGTTTCTGAGGCTTGGATGAAAGCTTTAGAAAACACACACAGGCACACACGTTTACATATAACTTCAGGGAGTTGATACATTCCATAACGCTGTTCACAGCCCCTAAGATGAGAACAGTCTAAATAATCAGAGGATAAGAATAATCTATAAAAGGCAAATTATTCCGTTTAATAAGTGGAAAAGAGATGGTGACGTGCAGCCAGAAAAGAAAATAAGTGTGGACCAAAAAAGCTGAAAACAATTTGCTAGATCAGTAGAACAATTAGGAAAAACTGTTAGTAGGTTTGGGGGGTGGGAAATACTGCTCAAACACAAGTATATACAATTCCAAATCACAAGATCTCACTTTCAAGGAGTCAAAATACATAAATCTCATCATCACTGAAATATTTCATCAGCAGTTTTACTACATAAGAGGGGCATCTAAGTACTATATAGGCATAAGGAGTTACCAGAAATATAAGTACTTTGCTTACTCTAATTAAAGAACTATGGAAAGAATCTATGAATGGTTAAATGTAGCAATCGTTGTTCAGTTGCTAAGTTGTGCCTGGCTCTTTGCAACCCCCATGGACTGTAGCCCTTCAGGCTCTTCTGTTCAAGAGATTATCCATTATACTGCAGTGCGGCGCCATTTCCGTCTCCAAAATGTAGTAATAAATGATAATAAATTTGAGACATGCAAAGGATTGGTCATATTAAGCTCTTTTCAGGCCAAAGAAATCTGTGGCTTCCCAATTTAAATGATTCTTGTTTAGATGAGAATCAAAGAATGAAACTATCAGATTAGAAATGCTTATGAAAGATACATTTTCTGGTTGCAAAAGAACCACAAAGTAACATTTTGAAAACCCCAACATAATGCTTTCTGGAAATTTATTTTAACTAAGTGCAGACTTTGAACAAATAAAAGGATTTAATTACTAAATTTCATGGTTTGTCATAGAGAAAACATCAAATTTCACTCCATCAAAGATTAACAGAAAAATCGTAATAAAAACTGTGCAAATTATTTACATAGCTTAAGTAGATATCAAAGATTGCAGACATGCTCTGAGGAACAGAACTAATTGTCAACCCATGACCTGCACATAGCTAATTATCACCCCCAAAACAGAGAAAGCCTTCATCGCCTATTCAGTTTGTACTGACACTTTCAGATCAAGGTTTCATCATTTCTGGTCATAAATAAAAACCAGCCATGCAGAGAATTTAATTCAAAGTGCAAGCACAATTTCAATACAAGTTTATTTCATCTGTTTTCCTCCACATTTTCATTTTTATTTTTATGAGAAAACAAACTATTATTTCTTGAAGTACACAACCTGCGGGGTGGCCTAGAGTTCTTGGTCACCTCCACTTTTGAAATCATACTTATTCAACTACTAGAAGATAATAAAATCTTCTATGAAAATGCATCTTATGAAATTACTGAGTGAGCAAACTAGAGGTTAAAACCAGGCATTCATTTCTGGACTTGCACTCCTCTCTGGAGCCCAAGAATTCCCAGGGAAAAGGCCAATCTCTTATAAAGTTGATGGTTTCATCAGCTTTCCCAGTGAAGGTGACAGAGCTTCTCCTAATGAAGACTTCTTACTTACTCATCTCCAGAAACCTCTCAGATAATTCATATTGAAGTGTGACACAAGACCATCTGTAAAAAACCCTCATTGATTAAGATTTTATGTACAGCAATTCAGAAGTGACAGTTAATGCACAGCTGTCAGTACATTCTATTTCTCACCAGATAGGTTATTATTTGAAGATAGCATCCATACCATCACCACCACAGAAAAAAGAATGCTGGATACTAATCTCATTTTATAGTGCTTCCATAATTTTCTGAAGATACCATGGATTCATGGGCTCCCTCCAAAATGTCCTTTAAATACCGGTAATACCATCTAACAGGGTCACCAGGTGTCAGTATCCCCATACTGCTTGGAATTTCAGTGGGAAGTTACTGGAGTCGTGCATTTGAGAAACTGATGTGCCCCTTTTTAACAGTATCTTCATATATGCAGGCCTTCTCAGCAGCAACACTGCCTTCAATATGATCTGAATAGTTTTGGTGATGGAGGCCAAGGAAAATATGAATATACAAAACACAAATAATTTTCAAACTTTCTAGATTGCTTCAGATTGACAGTCAGAAGTTAATAAATGACATCCAGCAAATGTCACACCCAATCCTAGTTTATCTACAAGTGATAACTATTACTTCACTGGGAATGTGTTAGAGAAAACTGTATCAGAGTTCCTGGGGTTCCTTTCATGAACTTCATCATCTCCCAATCTTCACTAGCTAGCTAAAGAAATAAAAAAATAATAATACTTATCCAAAAACAATGCTGAAATTCATCTCTCATCTCAAGAATCAGGGTCCTGATAAACACCAAGAAAGGTGAACCCAGAGTGATGAAATCAATAGTTTGGGGAGAAATACTGTAATGGGAATTGAGGTTAGGAGTGCACCTTTAAAAGCCTTGCTAAGTTTTTGAAATCCCATGAAAATAAAATAAGGAAAAACATACTGCATGAGAAAATACATTTTGTACACTTAAAATAAGCCATAAATGGATGGCTTTAACTGCCTTCTAAGTTCCTCAAGCAGCAGATCGTTTTTAGAATCCCACACCACTGTGACATTAAATGAGACACTTAGAAAACGATGCCCCCTTGTCACAGATACAGTAAGTCCTAGGAAACTGTGTTTCCCCTAAGTCTGGACCTCCATGAAAATCTTCATCTCTAGAGGGTAGCTGTGAATTTGGAAATGCAGAGACACAAGATAATTCAAGGTGGATAAAGAAACATTTGGGCTGACTTTTTTTTATCCTACACAGCTGTGTGGAGTGGGCCCCCTGCTCAACATAAAACATATAACGTCGGTCCAGCCCCAGCAGTTTTATAAATCTCAGCTCCTCCTTCCTTCAGGTCCACAGGTACAGTTCCAAAGCAGGCCCACTCACCCCCTTTCCTCCCAATTCCCTGCATCATATCGGAGAACAGTGCTGAGCGGATAGTGGATCCAGGTAGAAAGGCAGTTTTCTTTCCTGCCTCACACATTCCTGAAAACATGCCACAGAGCCAAATATAAAATCAGGGCATTTTTTTAATCCAAATTTCTTAATGATTCTTCATCAATACATGTTAAATCTGTCCACATTCTTTAATTTTGTTCTTTTCACTCACAAATACATACACCATTGGCCAAAGAACAATGGGTGTCTGATGGAAGCTAAGTATTAGTCCTTCTGGGAAAGAAATACTTTCCTTCTGGTGTCAGCTGCACTAAATCTATGAGTGCTATATATCTTATCACTGATATCAGCATGTTCCTTGCTCTATTTTCTAGTCAACTTTCTGAAACAATGGTAAAAAGCAATGAAGCACTCAAAATAGTGTTTTGTTACCATGATGGTGATGCTGCTGAAACTACAAGCTAGTTGGTAGAAAAGTACTGACTGACACTATCTATGGTATTAGGAAAGAGAGCTGTGAATGAATAAGGGAGCAGTTAGAGGGGGCATAGCTTCCGAGTCTTCTCCTCCAGTTCACATAAAAAATGCTTTGAGGAAAAGATGTCATGGGGCCCAGCAGACTAGTTCTTCTTAAAGTCTGAGGGGGGAATTCTCCTGTCTTCATTCTCCTTGGACCAACCTTGCCTTTCTGATACACTCTAAAGAGCAATGATGGGGGTTCCTGGGAGAGGATTTCTGTCTCGCTTAGGATTAGGGGTCATAGCCTCAGCTGCACCAATATGTGGTTTAAGCAAAAGAGCTTATTGCTTTCTCACGTGAAAAAGGTTCAGAAGCAGGAAATCCACGGTTGATGTGGTGACTACCAAATCATCTGGTTAAACTACTTCCACCTTTCAGTTCTATCATCCTTCTGGTAATCTACCTTCGTGTTCTACCTCAGGGACCCATGTGGCTGCCTGATTTCTGGCCAACAAAAATGCATTACATATAAAAAGACAAAAACAGAGGAAAAGAAAAAGAATCCTCACCAGCTGTCTATTCTCCAAGGAACTTCTGCTTAGATCTCACTGGCCAGAACACAATACCATAACTACATCCAGCGGTGAGGGAAAGCAGCTCTTAGGCATAGTCTTTTAACTGAGCATGTTACCCCACCCTGACAAAAATCAGTCATATCCATGGGGGACCGTGGATGTTGGGGATACAGCTGAAAGTCTCTGTAGGTGCCCCAGTGGTGTTAGCTCTGGGCATGAGCCCAGGTCCCAGGGGAAATCCTTGAGGCACATGAAGGTCCAGCCTTGTTGACCAAAGGGACACCAAGTAGGTGCTAATCTTCCAGCAGGGAAGAGCAACATTGCTCAGAGTGCCCTTCTGCATCCCCCAAGCACCCTGATGTGGGAGGGAGAAAGCTGCCAGGACGGCTCAACCTGGGCAGCCCTACTTCCCCAGCTCACCTCAATAATACGCCGGGCTGTGCTCCATAGGTGCATCTGTCAGGCTAAGGCGTCAGACTGCATTCTCAGAAAAACAACATTATAAACAGTGGGGGAGGTTTCCAGGCTATCCACAAAGGCCTTTTTCACAGGTAACTAGTAGAAACCATATTCATTGGCCGTCATCTAAAGTGGAATCGATTGGATTTTGATAGATTAGTCTTTGCTCTAATGAGGTGTGCAGAAGAGTCTGGATAGAAGGAAAAAGGAAACGGTAGCAAGGAGTAATTCTTATTTCTTCCTGGCTTTGTTCTCTTGCAAATGCTCCTCTCAACTGCTCTCTCCCTAACAGGTATCTTGTCTTATCTCTGTGTTTTCCCACAGTCCTTTGTCTCTCTGTCACAGGACGACGGAGTCCATTCAGAGGAATTCTTGAGAAAACAAGAAGACATTTCATAGACCAGTACAAGCTTAAGCTGACAGGTAGAATATCCCTTTCAGATGTAAGCAGTGAGGATGAGAAGTGGAGGGGGTGTTGCGGAGTAAACTGTATCCTTCTAAAGATGCTGAAGTCCACACACCCAGCCCCTGGGAATGCGATCTGGGACCAGAATCTTTGCCGATGATCAAGTTAAAATGAGGTCATTTTGGGGTCCTATTCTGTGACTGTGTCCGCACAGGAGGGAGAGATTTGGATGCAGGAGGAGGCATGCACACAGGGGGATGTGAGGGTGCAGGCAGATATGGGAGCCACACGTGTGCAAGCCAAGTTAGGCGACCGGGTCAGCAAACCACAGAAGCTAGGACAGAGGCCTGGGACAATCCTCCCTCACAGCTCTCATGAGAAGCCAGCCCTGTCAACACCTTAGTCTTGGACTCCTAGCTTCCAAACCCAGAAGCTCCTGCTGTTTAAACCACCCAGAGCTTGTGGCACTTTGTCACAGCAGCCTTGGCAGACTAGTTTCATGGGGTGAGCGGAGCCTCTTCACCCACCTTGCCAGGCTGGGCACGATGCTCTTTGTCTCTCAAGTGTCCACCTCCTTTGTGGGCTTCGAGCGGCCTCTCGAGGCTCTTGGTTTCTCAGCCACCATCATTACATACTTGGGGATCCAGCCCTGTGGGTTCCAGGAATACTCACTAACAGCCGGGGTGAGGGTGAGTGCTTCCCTCTAACAGGGCCTCCCCCATTAACAAGGATCACCCATCACTGTGTAAGATAAGGAGAAATCAGGCCCTGTCAAACGGGGTAGCTACATTTCAGAGTCTGTACACAGGACCGAACTGCATGCATATGCAGCTGCCCCAGGCTTATGCAGAAACAACTGAGTGAAGCGGAGGAAGAGTAAAGGATCGTGCAGACAGAGACACTGCAATCACTCATTTCCGAGCAGTCAACTGTCTAAGTGTCCTCTGCTTGTCAATATCTTGTCAATGTTTCTCACACACATTTCCCTGTGTCCACAACACCTTCCCGTTTTTTTCTCTCTCCTGGCCTTTTTAGCCACAGGATGTGTCTGAAAGAGGCTGAGAATGGCAAGGGCTGGAAAAGCTGTTAAAGAAAGCTAAATCTTTCAAAGATACAAGTGGCCTGGGGGAAATCTCCCTTCCAAGCACAGCCACTCTCCATCTTTTATTATTTTTAATAAAAAATCTAGGAAAGGAAAAATGGAATGACTATCTATACCTGAGTATCAGCTGCTCACCTTGATAAATCACACACCATTGAAACCCCCAGCACCCATCCTGATCTCAGCTCCCCTCTCTCCTCCCAGAGGTAATCACCAACATGAATTCTATGTTTCTTACTCTCACGCAAGCCTTTTTAAAAAATCTTTATTTATTTGGCTGGGTCGAGTCTCAGTTGTGGTACATGGGATCTTTAGTTGTAGCATGTGGGATCTTAGTTCCCTGACCAGGAATGAAACCTGTGTTCCCTGCATTGGGAGCACACAGTCTCAACCACTGGACTACCAGCAAAGTCCCCTTCATGCAAGCCATTATACCTTGCCCCGCCCCCCCAAAAAAAAAACAACGCACCTAAAGTCAGAGTGCTCCTTGGTCACAGTCCAGTTGATTACTTTTTTTTTTTTAACTGTCTCTTTTCCTTTCTCTCCTTCATCTAGCAAAAGAATGATTATCAGATAAATGTATTCAAACCATGGGAATTGTACCTGCAGAAAGCTTAATGGCAACCCACTCCAGTGTTCTTGCCTGGAGAATCCCAGGGGCGGGGGAGCCTGGTGGGCTGCTGTCTATGGAGAGGCACAGAGTTGGAAACAACTGAAGTGACTTAGCATAGCAAAGCTTAATCTGATTCCAGTCAACTAATACTCATTTCATGTACTGCATTACCTGCTCCCTCCCCTTCATGAAACTGTGATATAGGAAATTCAAGCCAGACCAAGAGGAAATATGCTTTGAATAGTTATCTATGTCTGGCACTCCTCAATGCCTATTGGTAAATGAAAGCCTCCATCACCTATGCTTAAAATTCTCTGACAATAAACCAAAACAAATAAATTAGAATTTAGGATAAGGTTAAATTTAAATTACACTTCTTTATACAGAGGACTGGAAAAACATAAAAACATTAATCAGTAATGAATCCATCACTGTTGCCTGTTTTCATAAAAGATGTAAACGCAAACAATAAGATAAAATTGCACTAGACTCAAATACATCAAGGGGAGGGCCCAACATCTATATTCATATTTGAAGCACAGGATATTCTTATTGGAAGTTGGAATAACTTAACGGAGGAATACAATAACCGCTCAGTCAACTTAACTAATGGGTTAGTCCAGGAGAGGACATATGTATACCTATGGCTGATTCATGTTGATGTTTGACAGAAACCAACAAAATTCTGTAAAGCAATTACCCTTCAATTAAAAAATAAATAAAAAAAAAACAGGGAGATAAATGATTTTTAAACACCATAATTTTAAAACACCATGATTTTAATTAGACCATAATTATAAAACAGCTGGTATATGATTCTAGACGTAGGGGACACGGCAGGGAACGAAAGTCCCTGGCTCTGGGGAAGCCCTGCTCCAGCAAGTGCAGTTGCACTGATGACACACCCTGAGGAACTCTGGGAAACCCTCCCTGATGGATAAATCACTCTGCAAATCACAACTTGGCTAAGAATGGCCGCAGAGCTGGCTTCTGGGGAAATCTTACAAAGCCCCAAGTGTTAAAGCCAAACAAAGGAAAATCTGTTCTATTCCCTAAATGAATATAGCATCTCTCTGCTGACCAGTGGAACCTATTAAAATGTGTTGTTCAGAGTGATTTCCCACACATAAAAAATAACAGCTTTTCTGAACCTAAACAAATATTGCCAACAGCTGTAGAAAAAAAAAGTTATCATTTGGAACTTTATAAAATGAGTTACTGAAAGGAAGGAAATGGGTCAGGAACCTAAACGTGATACGTGACCATTAGAAACAGCCCAGAACCCTGCTCTCCTGGTTGTTTCTGTTGGAAGACACAGCAAATTCTGTGCGCAAGTGGGTCACTCAGCTCATACCTGACTGGTGGGCTTCAGAAAGCACTTCCCAGCTGGAAAGAAAATGGACTCCAAGAATCGATAAGCATCAAAGAACGAGGATTCAGAAGAAAACCTGAAAAGTAATGCACTAAATGCTAGTGGGGACTGTCTCTACAAGGCGGGATTATGGATGAAAACATTTCTTTATACTTCTCCACTTCTCTACAATGGAAGTAATTGTGAAAAATGATCAGTGCTTTATGATCTAAGAATTTTCACAGCAAAATAAAATGCTACCCCATTTCTTAAAAGCTATATGACTACAACACCAAAAATAACCAAAGGAGAAATTATCTAATGCATCGATAGACATAAGTAAAAAGTAAATGCTCTGCTTTTTAAACTATCTTTTCTTCAAGTAGTCAGATATAGGGAAATTTTGAATGCATTTTTCCTGCTTCCTAGTTCTATAATGACCCCCTGTGTGACTGATAAAAGTATTGTTTAAGTGATTATTTTCTACAAAGACCAATTAGCCCTAACCTACTAAGATGCTATAAATTCTACAGTATTACTAAAAAAATAGACTACAATAAGAGACCACATATCAGTTCATTCTCTAATAATTAGTTTTGGAAATGCCTCTAGGATTGAATTATTTTCTTCTTTGAAAGGATTCTTATAAATTCAGAGAGACAGAAAGTACAAACTTTTTGGAAGTGAGCTATTTCAATGGGACACACGTCCCTGGTTCTCCACTGCTGCTACTCTGTGAGCAAGTCAGCACTACATCTGATGAGGCAATAAGAGGACACGGCCACGGGGAGAAAAGGAAGAATGAGGTGGTTTGGTTTTCAAACACTGCCTATGACTAACACTGCTGCTGCTGCTAAGTCGCTTCAGTCATGTCTGACTCTGTGCGACCCCATAGACGGCAGCTCACCAGGCTCCCCCGTCCCTGGGATTCTCCAGGCAAGAACACCGGAGTGGGTTGCCATTTCCTTCTCCAATGCATGAAAGTGAAAAGTGAAAGGGAAGTCACTCAGTCATGTCCGACTCTTAGCGACCCCATGGACTGCAGCCCACCAGGCTCCTCCATCCATGGGATTTTCCAGGTAAGAGTACTGGAGTGAGGTGCCATCACCTTCTCCAATAACACTACAGGACTGAAATATTTCCTGATGACAGGAACAGAACTAAACCCAGGACCAGCTACCTCTTTTACAACAGGGTTTTAAAGCTTGTCTTCAGATGAGCTTTTCCTTCCTCTGCCACAAACACCATTTCCCAATAATCAAATAGTAGGTTATAGAGCCAGAGGACAATTTATTACATCTATGAATTCCTCTACCTGAAGGCCAAGTTTCATCAGCACCCCTTCCTTTCCCACCCCCGCCCTAAACAACTTGAAATATATGATTGTGTTCTTACATTAAAGTCAGTGCTCTGGGTTACAAACACGGGCTGAATGATTTCTATACGGGCAACAACAAAAGCAAGAGCTTGAGTGTCCTCAAAAGAGTCATTTACACTCTACAGAGAAGATGAACGAGTGAGGGTCACCCCTAGGTGCAAGGCGTTGGAAGCTTTGGGGTGCTCAGGAGGATGCAGACGTAGGACCACAACCAAAAAAAGCCAAGAATGAGAGGATAACTTGAAATACGTGAGTCACAACTTCAGGAAGTACCTACAACCCTCAAAGCACTTATTCCCCTCAGTTGGTGTTGTTCACTCAGTCGTGTTTGACTCTGCAACCCCATGGACTTCAGCATGCCAGGCTTCCCTGTCCTTCAGTATCTCCCAGAGTATGCTAAAATTCATGTTCATTGAGTCAGTGATGCCATCTGACTATCTCATCCTCTTTCGCCCCCTTCTCTTCCTACGCTCAATCTTTCCCAGCATCAAGGTCTTTTCCAATGAGTAAGCTCTCTACATCAAGTGGCCAAAGTATTGGAGGTTCAGCATCAGTCCTTCCAATGAATATTCAAGGTTGATTTCCTTTTAGGATTGACTGGTTTGATTATCTTGCTGTCCAAGGGACTCTAAAGAGTCTTCTCTAGCACTGCAATTTGAAAGCATCAATTCTTCAGCACTCAGCCTTCTTTATGGCCCAACTCTCATATCCATACATGACTACTGGGAAAGCCACAGCTTTGATTAGATGGACCTTTGTCGGCAAAGTGATGTCGCTGCTTTTTAATATACTGTCTAGGTTTGTCATTGCTTTTTTCCCAAGAAGCAAGCGTTTTTTAATTTTATGGCTGCAGTCAACATCCATAGTGATTTTGGAGGCCAGGAAAATAAAATCTGCCACTCCCATCAGTGGCCAGCTTCATTTCTTTTTGAGGAAGTTCTCCTGGTGGCTGGCTAGAGAGACTTTTTCAGCCTTCATTTGGGAGGCTTCTGCTGCCAACACCTGCCTCAGTTGTCACTGGCTGACCCCTAAAGATAGAGAGTGCGATTCCCCAATATTAATGGACCCCAAGAGAACAATTCTATCTGCGAGGCTCATAATGGATAGGAAAGCCTTCAACTACATGGCATTTCTTTTAATCAGTTATACTGCTTGGGGCTCATTTTACAAAGCCATCTGGCTTTGCAGACATCAATGTAAGGATCATGAAAAACCCCACTTTTTACTATGGTCCCACAAAGCAGAGAAATTTACTTCAAAGTATGTTATGCTCCCAGGGTTCTGGTGTAGAAATTTCTTGCTCCGATTCTTCATTGTTCAGACATCCAAGGAGCCTAGCCATCTAGGACATAAAAGGATTCTTCTGAAAGCACCATGTAAAAGAAAGTGTTTGTTCAGTCCCAGGGTCCCTACAAATGTGATCTCATGCTACATGGTGGGGTGTCTAAGAAGATGAAAATGAAGGGGCCTCAACAGAGCTGTTGGGAATCCGGTCAGATAAACGGGAGGTTGGGGGTCATGAGCCGTCCTAAATTGGAGAACGCTGAGGTGCCCTCCTTCCTGTGAATATTTTACTCATTCTCACAAAAT
Organism: Bos indicus; assembly: GCF_029378745.1. Classification (NCBI taxonomy): domain Eukaryota; kingdom Metazoa; phylum Chordata; class Mammalia; order Artiodactyla; family Bovidae; genus Bos; species Bos indicus. The sequence continues at coordinate 12,611,123 of NC_091779.1, forward strand.
GTTCCATGCCTCGGTGTGGCATTAAGGAGAAATGCTTTGACTCTTTTTTCTCACTACTGAATAAAACTGCAATTATATTTAAAATATTTTTACTTTGTATTGCTTTGACAGGTTCGCTTTTGAAGTTTTCTATTCATACATTTCAATAATCCTATCCCTTGCTAAGAGACAGTGAGCTGGCTTTTAACGAATTCAATACTAGGAGAAGGGACCAATGGTATTTTTTTTCTTTTTTTGCAAAGAGCTCTTTCATTCATCAGAATCTGAATGTTAGACGATATTACAAAACTCAATAAGACTGACAGATCGACATTTAGGTATAGGGATTAATAACTGGTCCCCACATTTAATGTACCATTTTAAAAAGCTGTCCTCTGACATTAACTAACCTGGAAATTAAATGCGGCTGGAAGCTCATATGACCGGCTCACAATAGGTTTCTCAAAAGAGTGGTTATTCCTCTTTAAGGCACCCAGTATAAGGATCATTGACTACTGACCCAGTGGCTTCATGCAAACAAGTGGAGCAGTCTCAACACATTTCTTAATGGGCAAGAGAGCTGGCAGCAGAAAGGACAAGTGCTTAGGTCACAATTATAGTTGATTCATAATTTCTGCAAGGAGCCCAGGGACAGGGTTGGACCGTCACTCCAAAGGAACCTTATCTTCCCTGGTGATAATACACTTGAACTTCTGATGCACGCTCAGTCGCTTTAGTCATGACCAACTCTTTGTGACTCTATGGACGGTCCATGGGATTCTCTAGGCAAGAATACTGGAGTGGGCTGCCAGGGGATCTCGCCGACCCAGGGGTGGAACCAGCATCTCTAATATCTCCTGCGTAGGCAGGCGAGTTCTTTACCACTAGTGTCACCAGGTCTCTATGTGAAGCAATATGGAAACCTCATCCTTGCCTGGAATCTGCTGCATCAGTATTTTGTACTCTCTCCTATGTCTATGAGGCTTAACATTTCTAATAGTGGATTAAGCCAAAATAAAGATGAGAAGCTGGTGATTTTTGACAGATGACCATTATATCTACTACTGTGGGCAAGAATCCCTGAAAAGAAATGGAGGAGCCATCATAGGCAACAAAAGAGTCCAAAATGCAGTACTTGGATGCAATCTCAAAAACGACAGAATGATCTCTGTTCGTTTCCAAGGCAAACCATTCAATATCACAGTAATTCAAGTCTATGCCCCAGCCAGTAATGCTGAAGAAGCTGAAGTTGAATGGTTCTATGAAGACCTACAAGACCTTCTAGAACTAATGCCCAAAAGAGATGTCCTCTTCATTATAGGGGACGGGAATACAAAAGTAGGAAGTCAAGAGCTATCTGGAGTAACAGGCAAATTTGGCCTTGGAGTACAAAACGAAGAAGGTCAAAGGCTAATAGAGTTTTGCCAAGAGAACACATTGGTCATAGCAAACACCCTCTTCCAACAACACGAGAAGACTCTACACATGGACATCACCAGATGGCCAATACTGAAAGCAGATTGATTATATTTTTTACAGCCAAAGATGGAGAAGCTCTATACAGCCAGCAAAAACATGACCGGGAGTTGACTGTGGCTCAGATCATGAACTCCTTATTGCCAAATTCAGACTTAAATGGAAGGAAGTAGGGAAAACACCTAGACCATTCAGGTATGCTGCTACTGCTACTGCTGCTAAGTCACTTCAGTTGTGTCTGACTCTGTGCAACCCCAGAGATGGCAGCCCACCAGGCTCCCCCATCCCTGGGATTCTCCAGGAAAGAACGCTGGAGTGGGTTGCCATTTCCTTCTCCAATGCAGGAAAGTGAAAAGTGAAAGTGAAGTCGCTCAGTCATGTCCGACTCCTAGCAACCCCATGGACTGTAGCCTACCAGGCTCCTCTGTCCATGGGATTTGCCAGGCAAGAGTACTGGAGTGGGTTGTCATTGTCTTCTCCATTCAGATATGACCTAAATTAAATCCCTTATGATTATACAGTGGAAGTAACAAATAGATTCAAGGGATTAGATCTGATAGAGTGCTTAAAGAACTATGGATGGAGGTTAGTGACACTGTACAGGAGGCAGAGATCAAGACCATCCCCAAGAAAAAGAAATGCAAAAAGGCAAAATGGTTGTCTAAGGAGGCCTTACAAATAGCTGAGAAAAGAAGAGAAGCTAAAGGCAAAGGAGAAAAGGAAAGATGTACCCATTTGAATGAAGAGTTCCAAAGAATAGCAAGGAGAGAAAAGAAACCCTTCTTCATTGATCAATGCAAAGAAATAGAGGAAAACAATAGAATGGAAAAGACTAGAGATCTCTTCAAGAAAATTAGAGATACCAAGTGAACATTTCATGCAAAGATGGGCTCGATAAAGGACAGAAATGGTATGGACCTAACAGAAGCAGAAGATATTAAGAACAGGTGGCAAGAATACACAGAAGAACTGTACAAAAAAGAGATTCATGACCCAGATAATCACGATGGTGTGATCACTCACCTAGAGCCAGATATCCTGGAATGTGAAGTCAAGTGGGCCTTAGAAAGCATCACTATGAACAAAGGTAGTGGAGGTGATGGAATTCCAGTTGAGCTATTTCAAATCCTGAAAGATGATGCTGTGAAAGTGCTGCACTCAATATGCCAGCAAACTTGGAAAACTCAGCAGGGGCCACAGGACTGGAAAAATTCAGTTTTCATTCCAATCCCAAAGAAAGGCAATGCCAGGGAATGCTCTAACTACTGCACAATTGCACTCATCTCACATGCTAGCAAAGTAATACTCAAAATTCTCCAAGCCAGGCTTCAACAGTACATGAACTGTGAACGTACAGATGTTCAAGATGGTTTTAGAAAAGGCAGAGGACCAGAAATCAGATTGCCAACATCCGTTGGATCATTGAAAAGCAAGAGAATTTCAGAAAAACATCTACTTTATTGACTATGCCAAAGCCTTTGACTGTGTGGATCACAACAAACTGTGGAAAATTCTTCAAGAGATGGGAATACCAGACCACCTGATCTGCCTCCCAAGAAATCTGTATGCAGGTCAAGAATCAACAACAGGACATGGAACAACAGACTGGTTCCAAATTGGGAAAGGAGTACGTCAAGGCTGTTTATTGTCACCCTGCTTATTTAACTTATATGCAGAGTACATCATGTGAAATACCGGGCTGGATGAAGCACAAGCTGGAATCAAGATTTCCAGGAGAAATATCAATAACCTCAGATATGCAGATGACACCACCATTCTGGCAGAAAGTGGAGAAGAACTAAAGAGCCTCTTGAAGAAAGTGAAAGAGGAGAGTGGAAAAAGTTGGCTTAAAACTCAACATTCAGAAAACTAAGATCATGGCATTGCCCCTTCATGGCAAATAAATGGGGAAACAATGGAAACAGTGACAGACTTTTTTTTTTTTTCCAGACTTTATTTTTTGGGGCTCCAGAATCACTGCAGATGGTGACTGCAGCCATGAAATTAAAAGACACTTGTTCCTTGGAAGAAAAGCTATGACCAACACAAACAGCATATTAAAAAGCAGACATCACTTTGCCAAAAAAGGTCTGTCTAGTCAAAGCTATGGTTTTTCCAGTAGTCATGTATGGATGTGAGAGTTGGACTATAAAGAAAGCTGAGTGCTGAAGAATTGATGCTTTTAAACTGTGGTGTTGGAGAAGACTCTTGAAAGTCCCTTGGACTACAAGGAGATCCAACCTGTCAATCCTAAAGGAAATCAGTCCTGAATATTCATTGGAAGGACTGATTGCTGAAGCTGAAATTCCAATACTTTGGCCACCTGATGCAAAGAACCGACTCATTGGAAAAGACCCTAACGCTGGGAAAGATTGAAGGCAGGAGGAAAAGGGGACGTCAAAGGATGAGATGGTTGGATAGCATCACTGACGCAATGGACATGAGTTTGAGTAGGCTCCGAGAGTTGGTGATGGACAGGGAAGCCTGGGCTGCTCAAGTGCATGGAGTCTCAAAGAGTCAGACATGACTGAGTGACTGAACCTAACTGAAGACAGTACCAAACACATGAAGGTAGTATTTAATGAAGGTAATTTAAACAAGAACAAGAGAATAGTATTGAATTAGAACAGTGTTACTGCTCTAATTTACTGTGATCATTTGTGATCATTTGTAGGCAACCCTTACAAGTCTTAAATTGATAACTAATGTGAGCAAAATATTTACCTTGTTTCAGTTTTAATTTTTAGTTGTAAGTTGTAAGATTTTTTTCATCTTTTAAAAGTACAATGCCACATAAGTTGTTGTTGTTTTTACTTCAGTTTGATCTAGATTAAGAACACCTACGAATTAAGGAGGGTTCTGGCCCTAAGGACCATTGCTTTGAACATAATACCTGAATTATTTTCGGAGGTACATCATTGTTTTTTGGTCAACACTGTAATATCACCTGCTTTGTATCTTCATGTAAGGCAGAGACACTGAATATAACCTGAATTAGCTAATTTAAATCAATATATGTGACTATTTGTACCCAAGGTTGCAGTTTAGGGCGCATTTCTTTCCTTACTCTTTAGGTTCTGTGAGCACTATTTAATTACTCTAGTGCTTATATCTTTCTAGTCTATCACTTCACATCCTCTAAATCATTGTTTTGAGGGTTTTTGGGGGGGCTATGATGGTGCACTTGCAGCAGCTAGAGTTCTCCTAGCTTCAAACACAAACAACTCTGTTTCTTGCCCATGGACTCTACTATAGCCATTCCAACACCTAGTCACAAATGATTATGTATATTGGTTCTACAAAGAAAGATAGGTTCTCCATCCTAATTTAAGAATTCTGTCTTTCAGAGTCTAAGCTTAGGTAGCCCTGGAGCAAATTAAAGTCTTAAATACTTGGTATATTATAAAAGAAACATTCCTTTATTGTTAATCTTATGATATGCTTATTCATTGCTTATGTACTGTGATTTTAAGATCCTGTGATAGTCTACATACACTTAAAAATAAGTTTATAATTAACAATAAAGAATTTACACACATGCATAATTATATTTAAAATTTATTCTTTTCTAAAAACTTGAAGTATAGTTTATTTATCAGTTTTGTTTATCTTCTCAAAGAACCAGCCTTTTTTTTTTTTTTTATTAATCTTTACTATCGTTTCTTTCATTTATTTTTTATTTATTTCTGCTTGGATCTTTATGATTTGTTTCCTTCTACACATTTTGGGGTTTTTTTATTGTTGTTGTTGTTCTTTTTCCATTTGTTTTAGGTGTAAAGTTAGGTTGTCTATTCAATGTTTTTCTTGTTTCTTGAGGTAGGATTGTTTTGCTATAAACTTCCCTCTTAGAACTGCTTTTTGTATTCCATAGGTTTTGAGTTGTCGTGTTTGCATTGTCATTTATTTTTAGAAATTTTTTTTACTTCTTCAGTAACCTGTTGTTTACTTAGTAACCTGTTGTTTAATCTCCATGTTTTTGTGCTTGTGTTTCTTACAGGTTTTTTTCTTGTAACTGATACCTAGTCTTATAGCCTTGTGGTCAGAGAAGATCCTTGATATGATTTCACTTTTCTTAAATTTTCTGAGGTTTGATTTGTGATCCAAGATGTGGTCTATCCTGGAGAATGTTCCATGTGTACTTGAGAAGGTGTATTCTTCTGCATTTGGATGGAATGTACTGAAGATATCAATGAGATCCATTTCATCTAATGTATCATTTAAGACTTGTGTTTCCTTATTAATTTTCTGTTTTGATGATCTGTTCATTGGTGTGAGTTGGGTGTTAAAGTCTTCTACTATTATTTGTTACTGTCAACTTCTCCTTTTATGTCTGTTAGTGTTTGTTTTATGTATTGAGGTGCTCCAATGTTGGGTGCATAGATATTTACAATTGTTATGTCTTCCTCTTGGATTGGTCCCTTGATCATTATGTAGTGTCCTTCCTTATCTCTTGTAATAGTCTTTATTTTAAGGTCTATTTTGTCTAATATGAGGATTGCTACTCCAGCTTCCTTTTGCTTCCCATCTGCATGGAATATATTTTTCCATCCTCTCAGTTTCAGTCTATTATATGTCTCTAGGTCTGAAGTGGGTTTCTTTTAGACAGTATATATATATGGCTCTTGTTTTGGTATCCATTCAGCCAGTTTGTGTCTTTTGGTTGGAACATTTAATCCATTTACATTTAAAGTAATTATCGATATATATGTTCCTATTGCCATTTTCTTAATTGTTTGGGGTTGATTTTGTAGATCTTTTCTGTTCTCTTATATTTCTTGACCATATAAGTTCCTTTAGCATTTGTTGTAAAGCTGGTTTGGTAGTACTGAATTCTCTTAACTTTAGCTTTTCTGACAAGCTTTTTATTTCTCCATCAATTTTGAATGAGATCCTTGCCAAGTACAGTAATCTTGGTTGTAGAATTTTCCCTTTCAGTACTTTAAATATATCCTGCTATTCTCTTCTGGCCTGCAGAGTTTCTGCTGAAAGATCAGCTGTTAAGCACATGGGGTTTGCCCTGTATGTTACTTGTTGCTTCTCCCTTGCTGCTTTTAATATTCTTTCTTTGTGCTTAGTCTTTGTTAGTTTGATTAGTATGTGCCTTGGCGTGTTTCTCCTTGGGTTTATCCTGTATGGGACTGTTTGTGCCTCTTGGACTTGTTTGACTATTTCCTTTTCCATGTCGGGGAGATTTTCAACTATAATCTCTTCAACAATTTTCTCATACTTTTTCTTTTTCTCTTCTTCTGGGACCCCTATAATTCGAATGTTGGTACATTTGATATTGTCCCAGAGGTCTCTGAGACTATCCTCAGTTCTTTTCATTCTTTTTACTTTATTCTGCTCTTCAGAAGTTGTTTCCACCATTTTACCTTCCAGCTTACTGATTTTTTCTTCTGCTTCAGATATGCTGCTATTTATTCCTTCTAGAGTATTTTTAATTTCAATAATTGTGTTGTTTGTCTCAGTATGTTTATTCGTTAATTCTTCTAGGTCTTTGTTAATTGATTCTTGCATTTTCTCCATTTTGTTTTCAGAGTTTTTGATCATCTTTACTATCATTATTCTGAATTCTTTTTCAGGTAGTTTGCCTACTTCCTCTTCATTTATTTGGACTTCTGTGTTTCTAGTTCTTTCCTTCATTTGTGTAGTATTTCCCTGCCTTTTCATTATGTCATTAACTTATTGTGTTTGAGGTCTCCTTTTCCCAGGCTTCAAAGTTGAATTCTCTCTTCCTTTTGGTTTCTGCCCTCATAAGGTTGGTCCAGTGGTTTGTGTAAGCTTCATGTAGGGTGCGATTTGTGCTGAGTTTTTGTATGTTTGTTTGCTTTTCCTCTGATGGGCAAGGCTGAGTGAGGTGGTAATCCTGTCTGATGATGATTGAATTTGTATTTTTGTTTTGTTTGTTGTTTAGATGAGGCGTCCTGCACAGGGTGCTACTGGTGGTTGGGTGATGCCAGGTCTTGTATTCGAGTTGTTTCCTTTGTGTGAGTTCTCACTATTTGATGCTCCCTAGGTTTAGTTCTCTGGTAGTCTAGGGTCCTGGAGTCAGTGCTTGATCAGTCAGAGCCACTCCAAAGGCTCAAGGCTTGATCTCTGGTCTTGCAGTCACCTTCCTGGATGAACACACCATGTCATTGCTGGACTGTTAACTTGTAAGACATATTATGGAACACACAAGCCACATTGACGCCCTGAAAGTTGTTCTCTACATCAGAGAGACAGCGGATGTCTCCTGGTATAAACCGGATGCCTTCTGGAATGGTCTGAGCAGGGTCGCTGATGTCAAACAGAATAGAATCACAAGGACGCCCTTCTGGTCCAGAGCACAGCCAAGGCTCCTCCCATAATGAGGACCGTTTCCTTTGGAGATTTGTGGGAATCCATATGTGGCAGTCAAAGATAACTGGACAGTGGCAGAGGATGAGGACGCCAGGACTGCTCAAGGTGGGGTGACCCAGGTCCCTCCCCTGAAGTAAAGTTTATTTATGATACTGTGTTAGTTTCAGGTGTACAGTACAGTGATTCAGTATCACACATATATGTGTATATATATTATATATATGTAAATTCTTTTTCAGATTCTTTTCCATTATAAGTTACTATAAGATATCAAATATAGTTCCCTGTGCTATGCAGTAAATCTTTGTTAATTTATATATTGTAGTGTATATCTGTTAATCTCATAGTCCTATTTTATCCCTCTCCTTTTCTCCTTTGGTAATCATAATTTTGTTTTCTATGTCTGTGAGTCTATTTCTGCTTTTTAAATAAGCTCATTAGTATTATTATTTAGATTCCACATAAAAGTGATATTATATTTGATAACACAAATATCTTTTTATATTTATGGTTATCATCTTTATCTGTTTTGATGATGATTAAAACTTAAGTGCTATAAAGAAGGCTAAAAGTGAAAGGGAAAGTCGCTCAGTCCTGTTCGACTCTTTGTGACTAGGCCAGAATATTGGAGTGGGTAGCCTTTCCCTTCTCCAGGTGGTCTTCCTAACCCAGGGATTGAACCCAGGTCTCCTCCATTGCAGGCTGATTCTTTACCAGCTGAGCCACAAGGGAAGCCCAAGAATATTGGAGTGGGTAGCCTATCCCTTCTCCAGCAGATCTTCCCGACACAGGAATTGAACCAGGGTCTCCTGCATTGCAGGTAGTAAAGAAGGCTGAGCACTGAAGAATTGATGCTTTTAAATCATGGTGCTGGAGAAGACTCTTGAGAGTCCCTTGGATGGAAAGGAGATCAAAACATTCAATCCTAAAGGAAATCAACCCTGAATATTCATTGGAAGGAATGGTGTGAAGGACTGGACACCTGATGCGAAGAACTGACTCATTGTAAAAGATCCTGATGCTGCGAAAGATTGAAGGCAGGTGGAGAAAGGGATGACAGAGGATAAGATAGTTGAATGGCATCACTGACTCAATGAGTCTGAGCAAACTCTGGGAGACAGTGTGGCTTGCTGCAGTCCATGGGGTCACAGACAGTCAGACATGACTTAGCAATTAAACAACAACAACAAAAAAACATGCAGGAAACACAATTTGAGCTGGTTAAAATACAGCTTATTAGGAAATATGAGGAATGTGATATGCCTTTAATACAGAACAGTTTATATCATCTGTCAACCTTTGATAAACATGACTGCTCTTGGCTCTCGGTAGGCTCAGCTTGTTCAGTGGCTTATAATTACCATTTGCTCTGTCACCTAAATTTCCACTGTTGGCCAGCAGAAGTTACTTCAGTTGGGTTAATCTCTTTATAGCTCCACACACTACTGAAAGCATTCCTGCTCTTTGGTTAAAAAAAAAAAAAAAAAAAAAAACTGTTCTGAAACCAACAAAGTGTTCCCTTATCCCAACTGTAGCATCCAGATATGTTTCAGAGTCTTGGAATAGTGGAAAGTAGTTTTAGTGATAAAACTGGGGTCCATGGGGTGCCTACTAGCTGATTTCATGTAAGTAGTGGGTGGAAGCCAGCAGTGATTACTAATTACCTAATTTAGAACAGAGCAGGAAAATTATATTTGATTTTGACCTAATAAAATTATAAATTCATTTAGAAAGTTCAAAGTGAACTCTTAACTTTACTAAGTCCTTTTTTGGTTTTCATGTAAACAATTTAAATTAGTTTCCTTCTCTAAATTATCATCTTTAATATTTATACACATGTAAAAAATTGCCATACCTATCTATTTATTTGAATTATGTTTTCAGTGAAAGTACTAAAAATATCATTTTTAAAAACACAATTATAATTTGTCAAGTATTTATATCACTCAATAATAATCACACTGTGTTACTTCACCATTTCCTTTTTTGGCTATAGAAGAAACTAATGGTTTTTCCCTAATTAACCAAGTGAAAATGGGCAGGGACCAACATGAGGACCTGTCTTCACTTTCATAAGCAAAATACAGATCTCATGTGTATCTGCATATGTGTTCAATTTGTAAGAAAATGTAACCATTATTTTAAATCACAGGCAGCTTTAGAATTTCAGATGCTTTCAGAGAAATGCAGAAGTATTTATTACCTTAATACTATAACTAAAGTTTCCAAAAAACTATCAAGAATTTCAGTGGACAAAATTAATATCACATTAGTAAAAACTTAATGTAAAATTATCAAAAACATAAAATATTAAAAACAACTTTACCTCAAACTTCAAACGTGATAACTTAAGTCAACATTGTTTAAATTTTAGAAAAATCCAAAGCAAAAAGATTGAAAACCCATAGTTTATCATAAACTTCAGCTACAGGTCTTTGTCATATTATCATATTTACACACCCCTCAACCAGTCCATGTATGGATATAACTTCTAGTTCGTTATATAAATAGAAATACAAATTATTTATAAGGTCACTTTAGCTTTATTATAATCTAATTTTTAGACTGGTTAAAATATATCATGCCTGCATCCCCATTTTTGCATCTTAGGATAATTGTACAATTATCACAGGAACAAAGTCACACTTAAAGAAATAAAATTCACAGAAAATCCTTTAAGTTATCAGTAACTATTTTCCAATCAGTAACATCAAGTAAAGAGATTCCCAAACTGCAAAGTCATTTTGCAGTTTTATTTATCATATATTATTATATTAAATTTTAAAACTTAAAGGTGGAAAATTTTATCTTAAATGTTTTAAATATAAAATTCCCCACCTTTAAGTTTTAAAATGTAATATAGCTAGATCAACATGAAACAAAAAATAAATGGCTAAAAACAACCATAAAAAGTATGAAAACAGACCAGTGAGGAAGAACTTACCAGACATCACAACTCACTAGAAAAGCCACTGTATTCAAAGGAAAATGATGCTGGCGCAGAGACAGACAGGGGTCAGGATGAAGAGGCCAGAGACTGACACGGGGGGACATGGCATCGTTAATATACGACAAGGGTAACATTTCCATCCCATGGAAAATAAGGTTTCTTATATTAACTACATTGGGGAGAAAAAAGATAGATAGCATCCTACTTCATATCATGTACAAAACATAAAACTGGAGTAAGACTTGAATGTTTTTAAAAATAGGGAAGAATATTTAAAAGACTATTTGTTTGACCATGGGATGGACAATGCCACCCTGAGTAAAACAGATAACTCAGAAGCAATAGAGAAAAAGATAGATTGTTGGATTAAATAATAACTAAGAATTTTCTTTTAGTAAAAGACCTCATCCATTTAGACAAGAATCATAAAGTTATATTTGCACATATATAACATGGGTATAACACTGGATTACCATTTCTAAAACAATACATAGCTTCCAGAAATTGTGACAGAAACACACTAGAAAAATGGGTAGTGGAAATGAATAGGAAATGAAGAAAAGAGAAATTCAAATGGATAATAAACATATGAAAATATATTCTGCATCACTGACAGGCAGTGAAGAAACGTAAATCAATGCTCAGAGGTTTGACTGGTAAGAATGAAAAGAAACAGTGGCTTCCAAAGCTGGGAAAATGTAGAAAATGGGCATTCTTATGTGCAAATGTGATTTGCTATTTCTTTGGGGAAAGAATCGAGAAATATCTATTAAAATTAAAAATACACATACCGTTTGACCAAGCAATTCCACTTCTGGGAATCTATCCTATAGGGAAAAAAAAAAAAGGACCAGTACGTAAGGACACAGGCACAGTGATATTTATTGCAGCATTGTTTGTTGTGGGGCACAGGAAGAGGGGAGAGTGGAAATAACACTACTGTCCATTCGTGAGGAAATGGTTAAATGAAATGTTGGAATATCCATAAGATAGAATATTATGTATTATTCAAAAGAATGGGATAAAGCTGTAGAGTGTGACTTGCTAAGGTGAGAGAAGCAAGTGAAAAGCTGTAATTCCATTATGACAGTAGCAGCAGACACAACACAACGACGAGCATGCGGCAGTCCCACGTATGGAAGGACACACACCAGACCAACAAGGGCCGCCCAGGGTTAGGACTGGAGACAAGGACTGAGCGGAATGGGGATTATTTCCTTCCTCCTAGTGCATCTGTGCTGTTTCACTAGTTACTATGAGCCATATGTTTGCTCTAGAACTTTCAAAAATATATTAAAGAAAAAAATATTAACTTTTTAGTGGTAGTAGAGCAGAAGTATTTCCAGACATTCACCTGCAGTAAAATAGTGGCAATTCAACAAATATTCCCTTCTCTGCTTGTGCCGGTCACTGCAGTGTTCATTTCTGATTGCTTGCCCAATATCCACTCCGTCTGTCTCCCATAAGGGTATCAGCCATGTGATTTGGATGGAGTTGACTCCACTCTATTTGAAGGGACTCCTGAGTAGTCTTAGCCAGTTTAGCCCACCAAAAATACAATTTGGAGCCACTAATACAATTTTAACTTTTCTAGTAGTCACATTAAAAACAAATTTAAAAGAAACAAATGAAAGCAATTTTAATAATGGTTTTGTGTTCTAACCAAATATACCCCAAAATATTACCATTTCACCATGCAATTAGTACACAAATTATTAAATATTTCACATTTTTTTCCCGTCTCAATTTGGACTAGTTACATTTCAAGAGCTCAACAGCCACATGTGGCCAGTGGTTACCATACCGAACAGTCTAAGCTAATGAGGGTAATGCTATAAATATTGTCATATTCAAGGATGGATACATAATTTAAGATGGCCCAGTCAAAGAGAAACCCATAATGGCAGGAGAAGAAAAATCCATTCCCGGTGAGGACAGATAAGAAAAAACAAACTGTGAAAACTGTTGGCAGTCATCTATGAGCTAGGAAGGAAGCATGCCCTGGGATGAAGGAGAAACTGGGTCCCTGGGGCAACACTGAAACTCTTGGTTAACCCTTGCCGGAAGCCAGGACTTTTTAGTTACATTAGCTGGTAAATTTCCTTTATTTTTTTCAGCCATTTTCAGTTAGGTTTTCTTCTATTACTTGCAATAAAAAATATCCCAACTGATAAATTCATCTGTGGACAATGCCATGTCTAAACAAATACTTTCCTCTTAAGTGAATTAACTCAAATGTTCAACATTCCTTCCCTCGTAGTTAAGGCATGCTTTTGTTAAACTATCCTTATTTGATAACACTTTCAGACATCTTCCGAAAACACTCCCAAAAAACATTTCCAGAGACTGATTTCTGAGCAAGCAGGGTAACTGCACGGTCACCGCACAAGACAGTATTTCTCCTCAAGACAATATAGACAGTAGGCATCAGAGCAATCAGTCGCTCCATTCTCACTTCACCCTCTTTCCTGGCCCTTCCTCTCTGGACCAGTGGTCCCCACCTCTAGCTCTAGGAACATATTGGGTTGACAAGTCTTTGTTGAGGGGGCTGTTTTCCCATACACTGCAGAATGTTTAGCAACAACACTGTCCTCTCTATACCCATAAATGAGAGGAGAAATCCACCTCCCAGTAACTACGACAGTCAAAAATCTCTCTAGACACTGTCACATGTCCCCAAGGGGACAATATCGCCTCTGGTTGAGAGCCACTCTTCTAGACCAATAGTTAGTTCAAATGTACAGCTGACCTTCGTTGCTTTATGACAAATGCCTCCCCTCTCTAAGTGTTTTCTGAATCACAATCTTTACAGGCCCGTGGCCCTCTCCTAGACCAGACATGAGCGTGTAAACCTTGTCTGGTCATGCTCTTCCTCCTCTATTCTCTGCCTGGGCTGGGCTTGAGCTCTCCACTGCAGGTCTTCTTTCCAGAAGAAATGCACCTAGTACTCTCTGACTTCAGCTCAAAACCATTACCTGAGCTGCTCCCTGAACCACCCACCCACCCATTTCTCTTGGGCTTCTCTGAGGGGATGTTTGTTTATCTGTGGTCACTTATTCCACAACTCAGTCTACCACAGCTGGGTTACCCATCTCCTCCATCAGTATATCATGGGTGACAATTCCATCCCAGTCTCTCCACACGGCATTGACTGACACACTATTCTCCCTAATCTATCCTTAAGACTTATAACCACTGGGAATTTTTTCATAGCTTCTCAAATTGCTCTAAATATTTAATGTATTCCAATAAAAATCTCAGCTGGCTTTTGGGGGCAGAAAATGATGAGCTGATTCCAAAACTAAAGAATTTAGAATGGTCCAAACAATTTTGAAAAAAAAAAAAAAAAAGAACATAGCTGGATGATTAACACTATCTGATATCTGAACTTACTATAAATCTACAATAATCCAATCAGTGGAGACACTGATATAAGACAAACAAGACATGAAACAGAAAAGAAAGTCTGTAGATAGACACCCATATATGGCCAACCAATTTTCAGCCAAACTACAAAGAAATTCAGTGGAGAGGGGACAGAGAATGGTCTGTTTAGCAAATGGTGCTGGAACAGTTAGATATCTGTATGCAAGAACTTAAAACTTCAATCCATACTTCACCCATACACAAAAATTATCTCAAAATGGATCATAGACATAAACATCTAAAATTTTAAATCTGAAATTATAAATTTTATGGAAAAAGAAGAGAAAACTTTTGTGACCCTGAAACAGGGAAAGATGGCTTAGATGCAATGCCAACACCATAACCACTTAAAGAACAAACTGATAAATCTGACTTCATGAAAACTAAAAAATTTTGCTCTTTAATAGATGCTGTAAAGCAACTGAAACCATAAGCCAGGAGAAAATCTACCAATCCTGTATGGCAGCTTTATTTATAATGGCCCCAAACTATTTGTGACCCAAATGTCTATCAGCAAGTGGATGGATAATCAAACTATGCTGTGCCCACCAATAGGATATTACCTAGAAATAAAAAGCAATGAGCTATTAACGTACACTGCAAAAGAACTGAATCTCCAAATAATTACACTGAGTGAAAGAAACCAGACAAAAAAGAGTAAAAACAGTATTGTCCCATTTATTTAAAATTTTAGGAAATGCAAACAAATTTTTAGGAATGGAAAATATTAGTAACTGTCTGATTAGGCATGTTGGGGAAGGGGGAGGGAGCAATTACAAACCTGTAAGAGGAAACTTCTGGAGGAAATGGATATTTCATTACCTTGACTATGGAGCTGGTTTCACAGGAGTGTCTGTATATATGTATGCATGTCAATTTATGAGATTGTGTACTCTAAGTATAATTTATGGTATGTCAATTATGGGTCGATGAACCTTTGTTTTTAAGGGGAGAGGGAAGCACTGTTAGCTGTTAGGGAAATATTAACCCACAATTATGGGTCAATGAAGCTTTTTTTTTTAAGGGGAGGTGGAAGCATGCTACATGTGGTGAGCATGTAGGGTTATGCTGCTCTTGTTGCTTAGTCACTAAGTCATGTCTGACTCTCTTGTAACCGCATGGACTGTAGCCCGCCGGCCTCATTCTGTCCAGGGGATTTCTCAGGCAAGTATACTGGAGTGGGTTGCCACTTCCTTCTCCAGGGCATCTTCCTGATCCAGGGATCAAACCCATGTCTCTTCCTTGGCCATGGATTCTTCACCACTGAGCGACCAGGGAAGCCAGGGAAGCCTAAAGTGGTTCATGCTACATGGGATTTCATGGCAGGAAGTGGTTTTGTCTCATTGTGCTGTTTTAAATTCTGCTGTGGTTTAATAAAATTAGAATTTATAATTCCTGGTACTTAACATAAAACAGCGGAGGTGATGTTAAACAGTAAATAAAAGGTTCATGGATGAAAAGAAACTACACAGAGCCTTGAGGAATAACAGTCTAAACTATGTTTGTTTTAATTCTCCTTTTAAGGATTTTCCCAGATCACCACCATCATCACCACCCCCTACTATGGTCTTAAGGATGTGGTCTAACCAACATTTTCCAGCAAAAAAAAAAAAAAAAAAAAAGTGGGATAGAGCTAAGCGACTTGAATTCTCAAAGATAAAAATTAAGTAACATACTTTTTGATGACAGTATTTTTCCCTGTGATTCTACCAGAATCAACTTCATTTACATACAAATTGGTAATACATTAGAATCTCACTAAAAAAACCACCAATGTTCCCCTAAGACATAAAACCATATACTGATCTATAAATTTCATTTCAGTATATGATGTCAAGTGCATTTTAAAAATATACTCCAGGGCTTCCAAAGGCTTCTTTAACCCACTAGGACTAGTCTTAGCATTTAATTTATCCTAGACCTAAAAAACTTTCTGCTTATTCTCCCAGATAATCTATTCTTGATTTGTTGAGATACTAAACACTATGCTTTACAACCTGAAATATCAAACCCCTGGTGACCTCACTCCTGTGCCCTGCACAGAGCAAATCCTCTCAGCAGGAGGCCGAGTGGCGCCCAGGAGAGCAGACCACGCCCTTCCCTAGACCTGACGTCAGCCCTGGGGACGGTCCACACTGACCTTGCAGAACATCTGTCCCACAGCAGCGACACAAGGATTCAGAGGGTGCCATGAAAATGCCCTCCTCAGTTTTTGAAAAACACAAATAAACGCTAAAGACAACCTCTTCCTGAGTAGAAACACATATACCACCACCAATAACAGTAGAGTCAGCATTGGAAAATCAGGGTTTAGTAAGAGCTCAGCAATCAGGGCTAATGTCACCCCAAGGTTAATCTCACTGATCTGTAGGACACAGCAGAAATTAAAAATCATTTCTTCCCGCACAATAAAAAGCATAATGCCTAGGCCAGATTAATACTTTCTAATAGAGGAAGAACATTTTCACCTAAGCATCTACAAAATAGGCAAATATTTCTTGAAAGATTATAGTTCTAGGAAAGAGGCATTTAAAAATCCTTTCCTTAAATATATTAGGCCTATTTAAATTTATTATGATTAGAATTTTTATGCTTTAAAAAAAATCAAAATTTACCCTTCCAGACTAGGCACCCATTTCCACATGCCAATAAAATTTATAGAATACGCTTAATAAATCTTTCCTCTCATGCAATTGCATTTGCGGAACTCTCTGCATACAATTTCCTTATGGTAGGAATCAAAAGCTACCTGGGTGATGTCAGAAGTAAAGCAGAGCCCAGAAGGCCACTTGAAAGAGAGGTGTACAGGTCCTGGCATGTTCTGTGGACATGTCTTAGGTTCCAACACAGAAGCAGTCAGAACAGCAGAGGAAAATGCAGTGATTCTAAAGAGAAACTCTATAGGAGCAAATGGATATGACCAATGGTTCCCCACAGAGGGTCCGACTTACTACAGCAACGGAGTCAGGAGAACAATACAGAATTCAGCTGCCCCGTTCACACAGCTTCCTGGATGATGGAGCTTTGGGAACGGCCACAGCCCACCAGTGTCGTATCACTAGTCCCACCACCACTGCTGCTGCTGCTGCTAAGTCGCTTCAGTCGTGTCCGACTCTGTGCGACCCCATAGACGGCAGCCCACCAGGCTCCCCCGTCCCTGGGATTCTCCAGGCAAGAGTACTGGAGTGGGGTGCCATCGCCTTCTCCGGTCCCATCACTAGTCTGAGTTAACTCAGTATCCTGGTAGTGCTGGTATGTGACTTAACGTTTTCCTTTTGGTTGCAGTTTTAGGTGTAAACTCTTCTTTTTAATGGAGTATAACTGCTTTACCACTTTGTGTTAGGGTCTGCTGTACAACAAAGTGAATCAGCTATATGCACACATATTTAAGAAGAGTTTGAGGCTATACTTTAAAAAATCTTCAAAGAAACCATGACAAGCACAGTGAAGTCAAGTGTACTCGGTCAAAAATCTGCCTTTGATGTGACCCGCACTGTGGATGAAGATGCTATAATTCACATCTTTACAGAACAGAGTGCATCCACACCCTTGCTCATTCATCTCTTTCTAACTCAAATATTATTTCCCTAAAGAAGGAAAGGTTGCTTTCCAGTCCTGGGTGGGTGGGAACCCTAAATCCTGGCCATGGTCAAGAAGTAATCTCAACACGCAAATCTCATGTCCTCTGAGTTGCTGGCTCCTCACTTATCAAACAATGGTATTTAAAAGCAGTTTTCTGTTAAGGTTTCTTCCAGCTTCAAAATCCTATGATTAAACTTTTCTGCATGTACATTTTAATATCCCATTTCATTTTCCTCAATATCTGTCTCAAAACACAGTTAGGAGAAGTAACCTGTATACCATGCTGAGAAGGAGGGGCAGGTGTCAAGTGAAGGATTATTCTAGAAATAGGCCACTCCCTGAGCACACGGAGTTCCCTCACAGTTTGATGCTACAGAGCCAGAACATGTGTGGGGACTGTCTCCTTCACACACCTAGAAATCTCCTGATATGAGGGGTTAACCATTGGAGGGAAACAAGGAAAAAAATCTACCCAAGAATACAGGGCCAGCTGCCGTTGACGGAAGTGTTGGTATACACTGTCACTCTCCAGAAAGTGCTACTCAAATGATCTGGCTGTAACAGAACTTCTTCAGTTTACTTGGCAGTCCTTTGCTTAACTCGACAGGACAGAAAGAAGTGATGGGAGGGCTGAGGAAGGTTTCATTCCTTTTATGTTTTATTTAACGAAACACAGAGCTTACTGCATGTCAGGTACTGTTATGAACATTTTACAAATACTTATGAATTTAATCCTCAAAACATTCCAGGATAGAATGCTATGCTATGCTAAGTCACGTCAGTCGTGTCCGACTCTGTGTGACCCCATAGACGGCAGCCCAACAGGCTCCCCATCCCTGGGATTCTCCAGGCAAGAACACTGGAGTGGGGTGCCATTTCCTTCTCCAATGCATGAAAGTGAAAAGTGAAAGTGAAGTCGCTCAGTTGTGTCCGACTCTTAGCGACCCCATGGACTGCAGCCCCCCAGGCTCCTCCGTCCATGGGATTTTCCAGGCAAGAGTACTGGAGTGGGGTGCCATTGCCTTCTCCGCCAGGATAGAATAGTATACATGATTTACAGATGAGGAAATAAAGACACAGAGAGTCGAAATAACCTTCTGCAAGTCATAGGCTGGTTAAATGGCAGAGGTAGAATTGAATCCAGGCAGTGTGGCTCTGAAACGCCTACTGAGTAACAGACCCAAGAAGGTGGCTTTTAGGAAGAGAGCACAGTGAGCCATCTTCCGTAAGGCTTGCTGAAAAGTAATGTGAAGTGGAAGTCATTCAGTCGTATCTGACTCTTTGCAACCCCATGGACTATATAGTCCATGGAATGCTCCAGGCCAGAATACTGGAGTGGGTAGTCTTTCCCTTCTCCAGGGGATCTTCCCAATCCAGGCATCGAACCTAGGTCTCCTGTACTGCAGGAGAATTCTTTACCAGCTGAGCCATAAGGGAAGCCCATGCTGAAAAGAAATGTTCCCCCCAAAAGTCTCCAAATTCCAGCCTGATGCAGACTTGCTAAAAAATCATCCTAGTAAATTTGAAAGAGAACTCACCCTCATGCCTTTGGACGTCCAGAAGCTCACTCTGCATGCCGTGTACCCTGCAGCTCTCCTAAGAACAGCAGTTCTCAGCCAAGGGTGGCATTTTAGATTGACCCAGAGAATGGGCTGAAAGGTCACAAGCCCCCCACTCTCCCTTTCTCAGCACCCAACACACATACACACAGGTTTTGATATGCACCCCCAAGTGTGTTTAGAAATGTGCACATGTATTTTGATAAACCTCCCTAGGTGACCCAACTCTCCCTCCCCTGGAGCAAAGCTAAGGTTCTCCTAATAATTTTGCAAAGGTGGGAAGATCAATCTTGCATTGTTTCTATCTCCCAAGTCTCCTCCCCCAACCCTCTCACAGAAGATAAACGCAGGCGTGATAGGGGATGCTGCAAATACATACCAAATACCAAACTGGCTATTCGATGAATACATAAATGCAATTGACATTCTTTCACAGTCTGAAATCCTCTCTTTACTCTCAGGATATATTACACCATTCTCTTTTTATATAAACATGCCACTTTAAATGCTAATTCAGATGCAACACTCAATTTTTTCTTCATTTTGTTTCTTGGTTTCTAACATTCAAAATGACACTGGACTTCCAATCAGCTTCAACAATAGTTATTTTGAATTTTTGCTTCCATATTTGTGGGAGTGGGAGGGAAGAAAGTACTAAGAGGAAAACTAAATTCATTTTAAAACTTATCCAAATACTGTTTACATGCCCTTTATTTTGCTTGAATTAAGCCCTTTTCCTCTCTTTCAGAAAAATCTTGCCTTCACCTTGCTGAAAATCTCATAAATCTAATTCAACTCAGTTGTAAAACCAGGGTGATTCCCTCTCCTTGCATTCTAGAAACAATCTCATTTTACTCAAATTACTTTTCCTAACAGCTCGTCAAGGCAGTATGTTCTGGATGAAATACAATTGGCCTGAATATAAGTCTTCTTTTTAAAAAATACAGAGACCTACATATGCCAATGACATCAACCTGAGTCTATCCAATTATATAGAAGGCCACTTCCTTTCTTGTATCAAAATAAGGAATTTCAATCTGAGAAATAAAGCAAGTTCCCTAAATATGAACCTTTAATTTGTGAACTTTCAAAAATGTGAAAGTGCCCCTGTGTGCCAGCTATTGTACTACTGTACTTTTCAAGGTAGTGAAATTAAAAATGTAGTCTTTATTGTTTTGTGTTTATTTTTTCATGTATTATTTGTGTGAAAACTATTATAAACCTATTACAGTGTGGTACTATATAGCCATCACTTCATGGGAAATAGATGGGAAACAGTGGAAACAGTGTCAGACTTTCTTTTTGGGGGCTCCAAAATCACTGCAGATGGTGACTGCAGCCATGAAATTAAAAGACGCTTACTCCTTGAAAGGAAACTTATGACCAACCTAGATAGCATATTCAAAAGCAGAGACATTACTTTCCCAACAAAGGTCCGTCTAGTCAAGGCTATGGTTTTTCCAGTGGTCATGTAAGGATGTGAGAGTTGGACTGTGAAGAAAGCTGAGCGCTGAAGAATTGATGCTTTTGAACTGTGGTGTTGGAGAAGATTCTTGAGAGTCCCTTGGACTGCAAGGAGATCCAACCAGTCCATTCTGAAGGAGATCAGTCCTGGGTGTTCTTTGGAAGGACTGATGCTAAAGCTGAAACTCCAATACTTTGGCCACCTCATGTGAAGAGTTGACTCATTGGAGAAGACCCTGATGCTGGGAGGGATTGTGGGCAGGAGGAGAAGGGGACAACAGAGGATGAGATGGTTGGATGGCATCACCAACTCAATGGACATGAGTCTGAGTGAACTCCGGGAGTTGGTGATGGACAGGGAGGCCTGGCGTGCTGCGATTCATGGCGTCGCAAAGAGTCTGACACAATTGAGCGACTGAACTGAACTGAACTATATAGCCAATTGTGTTAGTTGGATACCTAGGCTAACTTGGTTGGACTTAGGAACAAACTGGACTTACGGACATGCTCTCAGACTAGAATTCATTCATACGTAGTGGACCTACTGTGTCCTAATCCAGTGCACCCAGTTCAACCTATCTACTGTGAGACAAGCTGTCTTCTAAGTCCAGTAGGCCCAGCTCCACCCAGAAGCTTCCAATAACTTTCAGGATCTTTTGCCTCTGTTGTCCTAATCTTTCTAATAACACACCCTCTCTGCTGCTCACCCTGGTCTTCTATCTAATACCTAAACATCCTTTCTTGCCCCTGCCCAAGAGATACAACATGGGAAAGACGTGAAATAAGCTTATCACCTTTTTCATGTACTTTTTAACATGTTGCAAAATGGTTCTTGACAGCACTTTCCCTATCTAGTTTTGTCCCTTGTCAGTCCACCAGAAGCACCCCATTAATGACTCAGCTTCTGCTGTGCTAAACGCAGCTCAGAGACACCCTGCCCAAAGGTATGTATATTTCAGTGAGACCCCGCCAGAGAAAAAACACCTTTAAGATCCAACTGAATGAATTTCAGTTCTTTCAGATCCAACGGGATGGATGTCTGGCATTATGATAAGTGTGTTTAAGATGCTTCTTTGTGTACAGGAAAATGAATTTCCTAGCAGACCTGAAACTATGTTATGCCAGCAGCACCTTGCCCTATTTATTCCATGACCAGTCCTACTAGACTTCAACCATCTCAGAATAACAATGAAAGGAAAGGAGGAATGGAGAAGGGACAAAACTCTATGGAGCGAACAGTGCTGTCGCTAGATCAAGAAATTAAAACTAAGCCAAGAAGACACTTAAGTTGCTTTCAGCAATTTCAATACTCCCAGAAATTCCTCAGCATGCAGGAAGCACTTTTCCAGGTCTTGTGTGCACAAGAGGAGCTGCTTTCTGCTTTGAGTTTCTACTGCTAGATGTGTGGGGCCAAAAGAACATAAAGCCAACACTAACTCACCAAGTGTTAGCTGCTGTTTCAACTAAAATAAAGTGGTAACTACAGAGAGCCTGCTCCTCTCTCCAGGGAATTCCATGAAAAAAAGAAGCAGCCCTTTATCCTGTAGGGCTATTTATTTGATCAATTAACAAAACATGATGGGGTCCTTTACAATTAAAGGGGACCGTGGTTTTGCTCTGAACCACCCATCAGCTCACACCTTGGGCTTTTACCCTTTTCCCACTCTCCCTGTCTGAAAACAGACAACACAGAGAGAGTTTTATCACTCAGCATTGTCGTTTTAGGACTCATGTTCAAAAGACTAGTTAAGGGACCCACCAGACCTTTTATTAACCTTTTAATAAATATGGACAGTTTAGGTTCGCTGTTATTGGAAATTTTACAACTTAAATGGTATTAACATCTTGAATCTGGAATTTGCTCTAGTTTAGTCATCCTATTGGGTATATAGTATTTCATTGCATGACTACCTCATGATAGGACATATAGCTTTTGACAACTAGCTAAGAGGAAGGGGAGCAGAGAGTATGGCAACTTCTGTTCCAAGGACAAAGAGAAGGAATGATCTAGAAGAATCTGGGAAAATGGCTAGTCTTTGTAAGAAGAAGGTAACTAGCTAAGATCTACCCTACAGGGAGTCAGAATAGAGATGGGATTTGGGGTCTTGAAGTCAGTAAAGGGCTGGAAGAACTTCTGGAAAACTGATCTGGGGTCACTTGGTTATTAAGTAATATCAGGTCTAGAAATAATTTCCCTTAACCTCTCTTTCCGATGACAGTTGCACTGTTAAAAACAGAGAAGTCACAATCATTGTCTTCACAATCTTTTAAAACACATGAGAAACACAGACCTCAAGTTAGTCCTGGAGAAAATGATCGTGAATTACACATTATTGGCAATCTGTATTCCTTTTTTTCTAGACAGAATATAGTTTGCTTTTTTGTCCTTTTCAATTAGTAATTTTAAAAAAGCCTACTTTTATGTTCTTTTATTTGTAAAAGCTTTAACTTTTATATAATATATATGCATTATAGCACATGTATGTTTTGATCACTTGATTCCAGACAAGCAATATCTATAAGCTTACTTAAAACAATACTAAGCTTTTAAAAATCTGATATATCTATATGTCTGAATGATGAAAATGCATTTAAAAAATATTATCCTCCCATGCACACAAATTAGAAGTTGCAGATGTAACAAAACCAGAGGCCTTCTTTCAAAAGACAGCTTTTCTGAAGGTACATGCCCTCTGAAAAGTTCAGTCACATGCCCAGGTACCACAGACAACATGGAATACACCCCATTGGATAGGTGCTCGTTGTTGACACAGACAGACAACAGAGGAGCAGGATGAAATCGTCAATCTTTCTGGGAGAAGTAATAAAAGACTTGAAAGCATTTGTGCAGTAAATTGCACAGTAAATAAACTGAGGAAGTGTTAACAGGTTTAATGATCAGGTACCATGATGTGGGCGAGCACCAATACCTAAGAAAAACTCACACATGCTTGTCTTCATCAGATTTGTATTGAAAACTCAGAGTGGCATTACATCCCAGAACACAGATGTCATAAGTCATTAATTCTTTGAGGAATACTTGTATTTAATAGAAAATTTAAAAATAGAATGTTTATTTCTTATTTGCTTTACTTGCAACTGTTAATTTTTTCAAAGTTCACTAAAAAAATGGTAGATTTATGTTGATATATATATATGATGCTTTATTCATATAATTTGATCAATAGATTAGCTGATTTTTATTAGGAGGGGATTTTTAATTGACTTATATATAATTTTATTTTTCTCTTACTAAGTATTCAAAGCATATAATCCAAACAAACTAATGCCATCATTCTTTTTTTTTTTTTTTTGTTAAAGATTCCGTTCTCTCAAGTAAAGAAATTTAAATATTTTCCTATGTATTCCTCCCACCAACTGATGGCTATCAGCTAATATAATCAGATTTGAGATTTATAGAAGTGCAAAAGGAGATATGGCCTTCCAATAAGTATGAAGATTCTACTTTGTTAATTAACATTATAATCATAATAATTTACAATAGAAAAAAGTGCCACCTTTTTAAAGGCTAAAATGAAGATTTGACTAGATTTCTAAACTTTTTAAATAAAATATAAAAGACAACCCTAAGATACTTTAAGGATTAAAAAAATTATGAGAGAAAGAGATTTTTATCTATAAATATATTTTATGTAGATATTTCTATTTTTCTTGTTCCTTATTTCTCATCATGATGGAAAATATCAGAAAGTTTGAACTTCTACCAGTCTAGGCAGAAAAGTCCTAATCATTATGCAGAAGAATGGAGGTTTTTGATTCTAAGGGCATTTTCTATGATAAACTATTAGGCCATCAACCTGTAGCGTACAGAGATATAAGCTGGGAGCCAGTGAAAATTTATTCAGGCATATTCTCCAAGAATAATGATCCAATATCCTCCCGGCAACTAAAAAAATAGAGATCAAAATGGATAGTATTGAAATGTTCCTGGCTGATGAAGTTTTGGTTCCCAGATGCAAAGACTGAAATTTTCAAAACGTAGTCAAAAGAATGAATTCTTTCAACAGTCACTACATATGTTTCTAATTCTCCAAGTTGGGATTTGCATGAACTTATCTTAAATGTTATACTTATTTTTTTTAAAAGGACATTGCCCCATCCACTAAATTCAACATAAATCAGACATCAAATCCAAATATTTCTAGACCAGCCCTTACACAGTACTAGTTGAGAGTAAATTGACGTTAGTGCATTATTAAAGGCAATTAATTTTATTCCACAACTTGATAATGAAAAAAAACTACGATTTGTGCAAATATACTATTAGCCTTAAAAAGAAAAGCCACAATAAAGAAATCAAGTCATTGTTCACAAATTTGTTATTTTAATATAAGAGCAATACATGAATCAACTCCGTAAGGTCTAGATCTAGTGGAAAGGTTAGCGGATGCAAAGTCTTCATCAATTCAGAGGCAAAGGTGTATTATTTACTCTGCAAAAATTCATAGTATAAAGAAAAATCATGGATTTCTAGATCATGTAGAAAAGCACTTTCAATTCTTTAGTCAGATCAATTTAAACTATCTGCAGACCAAATAATGTATTTGATTACATAATAGAATTTTTAAATTCAAGATTACCCCAGGAATAATGGGATATTTTGGCTAACAGTATGCGTGAGGAACAAACCCTGGAAATTTTCTTTAAGTTATTTTGAAATCATTAATTCTGACATTTATAAATAAGTGCAAAGCTTTGTCTTTTCTTAATTCAGTTGATTATCATTAATCTTTTGATTGCCACTGAAAATCTAACAAGTCAGAAAATAATGACATTACACACTTTATCCCAAAATACGAATGAATCAATAAGGAAACTAAATTATTCTACTTACAGACTTCCTCTTCTGGGAAGACTCAGCTCCTTCTGCAAAAGAAAAAACAAAACATGTTTATGAGATGCTTCCTTAACCTTGGACTACTAGGAACCAAACAGGTAACATAAAATGTATCTTCCTTGTTATGCTTGATTTGGCACTTTCTATACTGAAAAGATTTTAGTGCAATTATTTTATACTGAATCCTGTCTTACATTGTCCCTTTTATACACTGTGTTTAAGGTTCAAACACAGATTACCTAAATTCCAGAGCAGAAAAGACATCAATCCTTCCAAAGCCATGACAGGCAAATACTGAGTACGTGACACTATAATTGAGGGTAAGGGAAATCTGAGCAAACAAAGAACTTAACCAAAAAGGAAATAGAAGGAGGAGGGGAAATTCTGCAGGATTATAATTAAGTTAAAAGTGAAATGAAAAGGGAGTTAAATCAGACTATTTGCCCCCAACAGAAATAAACTCACGCAAAACGTTGTGTCTACCCAAGATCATAATTTTAAAAAGAAACAGCAAAACGTTTCCTTCTGGTGTTATTTCTTAAAGAAAATGTGATTTATGATTTAGGGTATTTTTTAAAGTAGGTTAATGAACCTCTCAAAAGGTAGGCAGACAGCAACAACAATTAATAGATTGCTTTATAGTTTCAAAGGATGCTCTCACACTTATCTCAAATTAAGATCATTATCTACCTTTCTATGGAGTGTCTATGGGAAAACAAAACAAAACCACCCAGCAAACAAGCCAAACAAATCAATAAAAAGGGATACAGAAATACTTCCACCCACTGATGGAGCTTTCAGAAGCCTGGGCATTCGAGAATGATTACTTGATGACGATAACTAAAGAATAGGAAGCAATGAGTCATCTGGCTGTTTTAACTCAAAATTTGAAAGGCTTGCCTAAATTTGGGCCTTCATTCCCATAATTATCATTTATTTTTTTGCCTGCCTGGAGTTCAAGCATCATTTTCTGAAAGGTGCTCCCCTTCAACTTCAAACTCACCTTTCCTGCTCCCTGTTCTTATTGGATCCTCAAATGTTTGTCATGGCCTGTGGTCTCCC
This sequence comes from Bos indicus, assembly GCF_029378745.1. NCBI lineage: Eukaryota > Metazoa > Chordata > Mammalia > Artiodactyla > Bovidae > Bos > Bos indicus. The sequence continues at coordinate 12,637,821 of NC_091779.1, forward strand.
ATCTTACTTCTAAACCATGCAATTTACTTCGGCACAGCTTACCAAAAAATAAAACAGACTTGAGAGTAGCAGCCCAGAGGAGGATCCTGCCTTAAACAGAACTTAATCAAAGTTATTACTTTACTCTCTTATTAACGGGAAAATATATTTTGATATAGATTTATAATAATCAGATGATTAAATACAAGAAAAAAAAGGAAACAATTTTAGGGACAGAGTATTTTCTTCCTTTTCCTAATAGCTAACCATTTTCTTTTCAAGGGCTGCAGGGTTCAGTGGCGGAATGGTTTTTGTTGTTTTGAGTTTTTCTTTAATCCTTCATTAGCCCTAAGAAATTATAGTGTTTGCTGAACTTAGGCCCCTGTTTCCAAAACATAAATACACCTTTATTTGCTAAAGCCTCTAATGAGGAGAGATGCATCTCTGACCAAGACAGTTTTCTTTGGAAAACTGAAATGTAAATAGAACAACCAATGAATAATTTTCTATATGTGTGTCTTAGATTATGACAAGCACTGAGAAATCTGTTTTGTATTTAGGTTAAAAAGAAAAAGAAAAAAGAACTCCCTAGAAGTAATCATTCACCAGAGAGTTTCTTTTAAAAAGAAATTACTGATCTGAAAAGGAATTCATACATATAACTGAATCCCTGTGCTGTACACCTGAAATTGACAGACTATGGCAAAGCAACCATGCTTCCATAAACAAAGAGAAAGAAATCCCTGAGACCTACTATACAGCAAAGGCCTAGAGCTTAATTAAACAAATAAATACTTCTGTTTAGTAAGCTCATCTGACAGCAGCTTTAAAAGAAAAGGAGGGGTACCTGAGGTGTTATCATTAATAACAGAAAAGAAGTCAGATGTTTCAACATCTGAGGTAAACAGATCACTCAGAAGATAAGAGGGGAAGGGCCAAATAAATGATCCCCAAGTAGTTCAATCAATCATATTCCACCAAATGACCCAACCGAAAGCTGGCTGTTTTGCTCTGAGAAAAAAAAAAAAAAACTGCTGAAATGGCAAGATAAGGGATACAAAGCCAACTCTGCTTTTAATCAGAAAGTCTTTCCAACAGCTCTAGAATTATGAGTTCTAAACAAGAAGAAAGGTCACAGTGGGAAAGCCCACAATGCTGCTCCCGGTATGGCAGCCGAGGTTGCAGGCAGAGGGGCCGGGGACATTTAATAGGCCACTGTCAACTGACCTGCAGGGTCCACGCTAAACAAGCTGAGGAGCTAATCCACCTGACGGCTTGAATGTCAGGCGCGGAACTGGAAACTCAATTTGGTAGCAAATTGGAATCAGATGTGACGGTAATAAAGTGAGAGAAATGAATGTGCTGTGGCCAAGACCTTGTGAACAATGGCTGCAAAAGCCTGCAAATACCAGGAAGACTGAGAAACTGCAGATGGAGCCAGGAGGGACTATGGCCCTGCCTCGTGGGACCACACGCTGATGAGCCTGCACTGGTTGGATGCAAATGAGCAACATTAGGCACTTACTGCCCCAACCCCAGCGATACTGCGTGCGTGTCCTCATCGTATTCTTTTAGTGTCAGGACAAGGTCACTAACACACACATATATAATTAGGTAAGGCATATGGTATTGGGCTTCTCCGGTGGCTCAGACAGTAAATAATCTGCCTGCAATGCAGGAGACCCAGGTTGATCCCTGGGTTGGGAAGATCCCCTCGGAGAAGGAAAGGGCAGCCCATTCCAGTGTTCTTGCCTGGAGAATTATGGTAGTAGTGCCATGCAAATGTATGCACGTTCAGTCGTGTCTGACTCTTCACGACTCCATGGACTGCAGCCTACCAGGCTCCTCTGTCCATGGAATTTTTCAGGCATGAATACTGGAGTGGGTAGCCATTTCCTACTCCAGGGGATCTTCTAAGCCTAGGGATGGAAACTGCATCTCTTGCATCTCCTGCAGTGGCAGGCAGATTCTTTACCATTGTGCCACCTTTTAGTGCCAGTCATAAACCAAAGCTTGTGCTGAGTATACGTGGAACATGTGTTAAAAATGTAGCATAAGAACAGAGAAGGGAAGAGAGCAGAGAGAGGAAAAAAGGGCAAGAAACATCCATCTGAACTAAAAAGTGTGATTATTAATCATCATAGGTTAAAGAAATGCATATTTAGTATACTTAAGAATATTAGAATTCTAAAATTATTTTCAACGATGTTGATTTTTCAGTGACTTCTAATATTTTTAGAATCACTTTATATCATTATTTGCTTAATATTATGATCTTCTTTGCCTCCTTTTCTATAAATTCTAACTGGAAAAAATATTTTCAGTGTACATACACTAAAAATAAAGATGAAGAAAAGTTAATCTGCCTAAGTACTTTGGTTTTCATCTTGTGATCTCTTGATAAGACTGAAGACACACAGGTTCCTCAAGTTTGTGAAGAGAATTTCTGTGAGTCCAGAAAGAGAAAGCATAACAGGTGATTCTTTTCCTTTTGGCCAACCTTGGCCTCAAACAGAGAAAATAACTTGTCTTATTCACAAAGACAACTGAGAAATAGCTGCAATGTTTAATATGTATGCAATATCCACAATGGCAACTTTAACAGTATATACTATTTCTGAAGTATTTACTAGCTCTTCATACACAAATAAAATAATGTGGTTATATCTGCCATGAAATCTTTGAACTATTCTTTTTAACTGATAGGCCACTTATGATTTAAAAAAGAAAGGAGATGTCCATAGATAGTGTTACAAATAAGATATCCCCTCCTTCAAGAGGTGGGGCTTAATTCTCTTCCCCTGGAAAGGGTCTGTACTTAGCACATGTGTGCTAAGTCGCTTCAGTCATGTCCAACTCTTTGTGACCCCACGGAATGTAGCCCTCCAGGCTCCTCTGTCCATGGGGATTCTCCAGGCAAAAATACTGGAGTGGGTTGCCGTGCCCTCCTCCAGGGGATCTTCCTGATCCAGGGATCGAACTAGTGTTAGTGTGTCTTACATCTCCTGCATTGGAAGGTGGGTTCTTTTACCACCACTAGCACCACCTAGGAAACCCCTGGACTTAGTGATTCCCTTCCAAAAAGAAAGGAGGGAAAAGGAAAAGCAGCAACTTCTCAGCGGATAAACCTGACCAACACCATCTGAACCAACCAACGCTAATGATACCAATGATAAGCACAGACATCACGTGCCCCTGATATGACGTGATGGGAAGGACTTCATCTCTGTGGCATTCTCTCCCCCACAGCCTTAGCTCCCGTTTCATTCTGGAAAAAAAGAAAAGAAACAAAACACCAGGGAAACCCAAACTTAGGGTCATTCTATAGAACATCTTCGAAACTGTCAGGGTTGTGAAAAACAAGGAACAACTGGGAAACTGTCACAGATCAGAGAAGACTAAGGATCAACAGTGACTACATGCAATGCTGGATCCTAGACTGGATTTTGACTCATTAATAAGGACCTTAGTGGAAAACCTGGTGGTAGCCAAATAAAGTGTGTAGTTTAGTTAACAGTAATGTATAAATGTCAATTTCATAATTTTGACAAGTGTATTAAAGTTACATAAGATGTGAACACTAGTGGAAACTGGAGGAAGGGTATGCAAAAATTTGACTATCTTGCAACTTTTCTACAAATCTCAAATGATTCCAAAAGTTTTTAAAGTTCTCTAAAAGGAGGAGAGAGAAGTAGGGAGAAAGAAAAACTGTGTGTGTGTATGTGTGTATTTTAGAGCAGTGGTCCCTAACCTTTTTGGCACTAGCAACTGATTTTGTGGAAGATAATTTTTCCATGGACTGGGTGTCAGGGGGGATGGTTTTGGATAATTCAAGTGCATTTCATTTACTGTGCACTTGATTTCTAATCTAATGCTGCTGCTGATTTAACAGGAGGTACCAGTCTCTGGAAGTTAGGGACATCTAAGTTAGAGCATGGAATGTATGAACCAATAAATACCAAAATATTCTAAGCATACTATAAGGTCACAATTAGTCCAGTATTTTAGAAGGTTACAGAATAGTCTAAATGAGAGAAGATTGTGACTTGGACCATCAGTGAAGACGGTCAAGGTCAGGTTTGAGATACGTTTTCAGAGAAGTTACGAAAGAACTTGATGTGGAAGATGGAAGAGAAAGCCAGAAAGAGTCAGTTCTTGGCCTGATCAAGTGGAGTTTGAGGGAAGAATTTCAGTCTGGATATGTCACATTCAAGATGTCTGTGAGAATAACAAAGAGAAACTTCCAAACAGGTGGTCGGACAAATGAACCTGGGGTTCAGGAAAGAGATCAGGGCTGGAAATAGACTTTGAAATCATTAATGTATAAAACGGTATGTAAAACCATGGCCTGGAAGAGAGAGGAAAAGAGAGGACAGACAGAAAAAGGAGAAGCGGCACATGTAAGTATTCACACAGGGCTGCTTCAAATCTACAAGTGGGGAGAAGTTTGCTATGTGGTTCAGTTCATTCAGTTCAGTCGCTCCGTCGTGTCCGACTCTTTGCGACCCCATGAATCGCAGCACGCCAGGCCTCCCTGTCCATCACCAACTCCCGGAGTTCACTCAGACTCACGTCCATCGAGTCGGTGATGCCATCCAGCCATCTCATCCTCTGTCATCCCCTTCTCCTCCTGCCCCCAGTCCCTCCCAGCATCAGGGTCTTTTCCAATGAGTCAACTCTTCGCATGAGGTAGTGAAGTGAAAGTGAAAGTGAAGTCGCCCAGTCATGTCTGACTCTTTGCGACCCCATGGACTGTAGCCTACCAGGCTTTTCAGTCCATGGGATTTTCCAGGCAAGAGTACTGGAGTGGGTTGCCATTGCCTTCTCCAGCATGAGGTAGCAAAATGATGTGCTAAACTATGCAAACCCTCAAACCACACAAACCAAAAGAGGCTAGCAAGTGAAAATACTACAGGGTAGATGCCAGCTCTCACACAAGATAGCTTCACAGATAAGATCCAAAAATGGGAAGGAACTAGGAAATGAACCCCCAGAGAACATGACCACACCGCTGCTGCTCAAAGCTCAGCTCAGCTTCCCTCTGGCAAGGACCTTCGGCAGGTCCCAGCACCTTCCCTTAGCACTGGGGCAGGCACTCCCCATGAGTGTCCCATTCCTGGTGGGTGTCAGCATGATACACCAGGGCCCTGCCCTAACTGCCCAGGGGGCAGGAACAAGGAAATGCTGGCTCCCTTCCTGAGCACAGTAGGAGGTAGGGCCAGCTCCACCAGGCTTCACAACCCGGAGGTCCTCTGAAAGAAAGGGAAGAGGATTTGGAATTCGGTAACCCACCCTCCCCCCAAACCCTAACAGAAAAGCAAAATCCTGCAAACAAATAGAACCCTGATAGCCAGCACACACCACTTTCTCACTATTTCCCAGAAACCATTAGATTTAAAGTTCCCATACTCCTCCATATCATCATCCCTTAATTAGTCATCAGTGGCCTCACCCTGTCATCAAGGGTGACTCCGACTACTCTGCACTGACAAACCATTAATTTAGGGAGAGAGTTTAAAGAGCTAAGATGTGCGAGGCAGTGTATCAGGCACTGTTAGGGACACATAAGGAGAAAACAAAACAGATTTAAAAGCTACTTGGGGAAACACACATACCCAGGACAAGAGAGATATCACCAGGTGCAAGAGTATGCAGTATAATTTGAATGAGTAAATGGTAACAGGGGAGAGAAAATAAAAGGGGATGAGATAATTCAGCTCAAGCAGTGGTTCTGAATGCAGCCTGGCTACCCGTCAGTGTCACCCAGGGAGCTTTGACAAATATCGATGTCTGAACACCACCCTGGAGATGGAGAGAGAGTTGTTTGTATATGTTGTTTCATGAGGCTGGCACTTCTAAGTACCCTTAAAGGCACAATAGTTGGATTGTTTTTTTTTAATGGAATACTACTTTTCTAGCTGTCATTATAGTAGTGAAGTTTGAGGGTTTTATTGTTATTTCCTTTCCAAGTGGGAAGCATGGTAGGGCAAGGAAGGGTGCCCCAAGTGGAACTCTTCCTACCCAGTGGGGTGCAAATTTAACTAGGGGTATAGGCTCAGCCAGGGATTGGCTCTTTTAAAGGAAGGTTTTCAGCCCCATTTTCCTGACCTCCATTTTTACTTGTGAAGGCAGAAACAGAGGACAGAAGAATACACACACCACACCACAGAACCAGATCTTACATGAAAGGTTGCTTCTGAAACTGAGTTATACTCAAAAGTGGCTCACGTTCAAACCACCCTTGAAAAATCCGGTGAATTGCCCATAAAGTACACAGCTCTCTGAATACAAACTGTAGAACAAAGCTGGAAAAGCAGCAGTAGAAAGCGACAGAGATGCCTGGACTTTTAAACCATCCAACCTGTAAACTACCACTGAAATCTCTCTCTCAGTGAGAATGTGAGTTGGGTGGAGAATCTTAAAGGATTTCCCTTTCTTGCAGGTTTTATTTCATTCTATTTCTGTATCTATAACCATAATGCACTTTAACATATTTATTTGTGGCAGTAAAGTTCAACACAATAAACCATAAAAGTCACACTAAAATGCTTGCTTGGTTTTCGTGTAAATTTTACTTGATCACAACCACACGCTCACTTTCTCTGGCAAAACACAAGTAGTTACTGCCTTCCTTTCTGAGTTAGCTTTTTCTGCCTTGAACTGAAATCAACCGTCATGGTCCTCAAGACTTGGCATTCACCTCCTATGCCTTTCCATATACGAGTTCCTCAGTCACAATATGGGTGTCTGGCTCTTTGGGTTTTGTAAGGTTCTATAAAGAATGGAGTCTATGAATTTCCTAACAAATTCACGTGGCTGCTTGGTGCAACACTCCAGCCTTCCCATGAAGTGTCCAGAGACGAGCGATTGCCCAGGACTGCAAAGCCAGGAGATGGTGGACACAACATCTGAACCTGCATTATTCAGCCCCAATTTTTGTCTACATTCCAAGGGGAAAGTGCCAGAAAGCAGGTCAAAGTGGTGATGTGACAACAGGGAGGGGACTGGGGGTCTGAATGAGTACATAAGCAGAGAGGGTTGGCTTTAATAAAAAAATAAATAAAATGTTTTTTAAAAAGAGGGGAGATTTTCCTTTTAAAAGGAAGAAAAGTATGGGTAAGAACAGATACCTTTTAAACAACAAAGGAAAGTGAAGCAATTTACTTAGAGTCCTGTAATTTCAGAAACAGAAGGCAAATCTTCTGCCAAAGTGAAAACAAGGGACACATGCGGGGATTAAAGTGAGCAAAATGTTTTTGGGGTTTTTTAATCCATTGAACACTCTTTAGTAAAGGCTGATGAGGCAAGTGCTGAGGTTAAAGGACTTGGCTTGCTTTAGAATACAGTGTGGAAAAGCCTGGAATAGAGTTTTTCTCAAAATACGCAGTAGTACCAAGGGAGGGGGGTGATCAGTTTTCTTTAAGGAGAGTCAAGATGGTTTCTTTCCCAGTGATGTTTCCCATCATTAATAAAAACAAAATCTGATGGACCACCAGGCTTAGCTCAGGTTAGGTTAAATTGATGACAAAGTTCATCATTTGAGCCAAAGTAATTGCTTCAAAGATAGCACCTGATTCAATCTGGGAAAATAAGATGCCAAATCATGTGTGTTCTGGGCTCCTGGGAAAGAACTCCTTCCCTTTTCCAAGAAAGCTAGCAAGAAAGGAGGAGCGTTAATCCCAAAACACTAACAACAGCCGCAGGGTAGAAGGTGACAGAGAAGAAAGGTAGAAACTGGGTCTTGGGTGATTTCTTTGAATTAATGGATCTAGTCTTGCCTCTACCTGAATTTCTCAATTATGGGAGCCAATCAAGTCCCTTCCTTGTTTAAACCAGTTTAACTTGCTGTTTCTGCTCCTTGCAAATCAAATATTCCCAAGTGATGCAATACGTAAGCCTGGCCTTTCTTCAGAGGCATCTGGGAGTTGGTGAGGCAGCCTCAGGAATGGGTGAGGAAAGGGGCATTCCAGCAGAGGGAATGGATGCAGCAAAGCAGGGTGGGGTGAAACAGCATATAGCTCTTAGTAAACTTGGAAAGGCCAGAACAGAAGGTAGAAAGAAAAAAACAACAGGACATGAGTATGGAGGCAGGCACAGGGAAAGCCATAGGATTTTAGGAGAGACTGTCTTTATCCTATAGGCAATGAGGAATTCAGAGAACATTTTAAGTAGAATAAGATGGTTAAATTTACACATCTAAAAGGATCACTCTGGTAACAGGGTGTAAATGAGTTATAAAGGAAAGTAACTCAGAGGCTTATTAATTTATCCAGGAAGCATAGCTCAGTGGCAGGACTAAGAAACAGACAGTGGGGGAAAGAGAGGAGGGGCAGATTCAAGAGAGAAATGTGTGTCTAGGATCTATGGGAGCTGAAAAGAAATGCTTAACTTCTGGGAAAGTTTAGAACATGTAGGAGCTAAGTCAGTAAAGAATCCACCTTCACTGTAGGAGATGTGGGTTTGATCTGTGGGTAGAAAAGATACCTTGGAGTAGGAAATGGCAACCCACGCCAGTATTCTTGCCTGGGAAATCCCATGCACAGAGAAGCCTGATGGGCTACAGTCCATGGGGCCTCAAAGAGTCAGATAGGTCTGGGCAACTAAACCACTACCAAGGGCGGGCACCATCCAGAGACGAAAGAAGAGGGCCGTTCAAAAGTTAAATCATGAAATCTGAATGTGGATGAGGGGATGCAAGACCATTTAATTTAGACCAGAGGGTCCCTGGTGGGAGAGAATGTGAGAGAGGTTTGCAAAGTAAAATTAGAGCAAAGGACAGGTCTTCAGTACTTTGTTTTTTAATGTGGACCATTTTTTAAGTCTTTATTGAATTTGTCACAATATAGCTTCTGTATTATGCTTTGACTTTTTGGCCAAGAGGCATGAGGGATCTTAGTTTGAACCTGCACCCCCTGCATTGGAAGAAAAGCCTTAACCACTGGACTACAAAGGCAGTCCCCCAAGTCTTTCTTGCATGAAAGTTAAATATCATTAATCACAACCCCCTTTTCCACTGTAAAATTTTTTACACAATTGGTGGGAATTGTATTTCTTTACTAAGCCCACCTTTATCCATCTAGTCACAGTTCCTAATGTGGACTGCGTGGTGATGTACATTATCTTCTTTAATTTTCACTATTATTTTCATTTTGCAGAACTGAGGCACACAGCAGTAAGTAGTGACACAGGTCAGAGAGCTGGTAAATGGCTTAGCTTGTCTTTGAATCCACAGCAGTCTGAGTCCAGAACAGTTTTAATTACTTTTCATCACCAAGTAAGATTTGGTGTATTTGTACTAGCGACGCCGCCACCCCCTCCCGCCAGGGATAACACTTCCCCCACCCCCCGCACCCCCGCCCCAAGTAGGCTATATGGAGTTGCATTCAAACTTGATAACACAGTGGCAATTACTCTTAGAAAGGAGTATTACAACACAGTTTTGCAGCTCTTTCTAAGCAAATTTCACACTTAAAGTATTTTTATAGACTCTGGCTTTATTTGAAGTAAAGCTTTGCAAACACATTACTTTTAACACAGATCTTTTAAAATAGAAAAAGCGTAGCCAGTCAAATTATTGGTTAACCCCAAGTAAATGAGCAAATGAAACAAGCTTCCTTTCCAGCCAATTACTAGGGTTTTGATGCTTCCTAACATGTTACACCCTTGATATCAAAAAATCAAACTTGAGAATCTCACATTTATATACATACCTCCTTCCAATTCAGTATGATATAAGGTAAATCTGCCTCTTGAGTTTCCACATTTCTGCAAAGTTTCCTGAGTAGCAGGGAGGGATCGAACCCTAGTACACCTCCAGTTGACTGAGTGCTTACTATATACTGCTGCTGTTGCTGCTAAGTTGCTTCAGTTGTGTCCGACTCTGTGCGACCCCATAGATGGCAGCCCACCAGGCTCCCCCATCCCTGGGATTCTCCAGGCAAGAACACTGGAGTGGGTTGCCATCTCCTTCTCCAATGCATGAAATTGAAAAGTGAAAGTAAAGTCGTTCAGTCGTGTCCAACTCCTAGCAACTCCATGGACTGCAGCCCACCAGGCTCCTCCGTCCATGGGATTTTCCAGGCAAGAGTACTGGAGTGGGGTGCCATCACCTTCTCCGTACTATATACTAAGTGAGGTGAATTTATTTCCTCAAGGTTAGGAGCTTTCAGCCCTCAGTCATACAGTATTTTCTGTGTTCATTTTCTTCTTAAAGAACAATATACTATCTCTTTCAAGCAAACGTGTACCATCTTTGAAATTAAAGAAATTTGTTTTGATCAAATCAGAGGAGCTACAGCCCTTTGCAACAAAAGAAGTGAAACAAGAAAACGGATATTAGATCAACCGAACTTTGTGTTAAACAGAAATTCTTATTTAAGCTCATTGTATACTTCATAGTGAGTAAATGAACAGGATCTAGATTCAGATATATCTATGTTCTAATATAAGTCAATGCTGGAAAACATCCTTGGAATATCTCTTTAACATCTCTAAGACTCAATCTTCTAAGTTATAAAATGAGGCTATGATAGTTGAGAAGACTGAGACCACACACGATGCCCGTGGCACAGCTCTGAACACACCAGCATCCTAGACGCCAGCCAGCACTAGTGCTGAGTGTGACACTCACATCGGATGTGCCACCTGGGCCACAAGTGACAAATGGGTAAAAGCAAGGAGCAAGTGCTCAGGACGCCTATCTCCTCTTCTCTGACTGTAGAACTGGGCGCAGTTCTGTCAAACAATCGGAAGATTCCAGGCAAAGCAGGCTTCAGTGAAAACACACACCCTGTCACTAATCAGGACAAAAAATTCCTTTAGCAGAAGGAGATCATATACAAATATTGGATATTTAACATCTGAATTGCCTTTAAGTCAGTACACTTTGGAGGTCCTTTAGGACTAGAAAATTAAGGTCACTGGGGACAAATTTTGCAATTCTCCTTTTTCCTTCCAAAGAGACTTATGAAGGCTTGTGATAAATACACGCATCGGCCCTGCCACTTAACTATGTTTCTTGTTACTTGGGAAAGCCTGTGACCTACAGTGAGCTTAGATAAAAAGGCAACACTGCACAGCTGTGCCCTGCAAGGCTCCACAATTTTTTCAAGTCTTCCATCCATTACCAGAAAATTACAGTAAATTCAAAATATTGATCGGCACACCCCTATATAGGAAGAAAGTTACCATCGACTTTTATTGCTTATTGTTGGGTACAATTCCCTGGAATCAATAAAAGCTACAATGTTCATAAGCTTCTAAAAGGCTAGTTAATATAGTGGATATGAGACACCTCTTAGGATCACTATAAATCTATAGGATTCTTCAAGAGAACAGTGCAAACATCTTCACTGTTCAAAAGCCTTATTTGATTTTAGAATCTTCTCATTACCCAGGAAAACACCCTGGGAAAGAAATGAGTATCAATGGCAGGCAATAAAAATTAAGCAACTAGGAAGGACTGTGCTTAACAGTTTTTCTCTTTTACCTGTTGGCTCCCCCTGTATTTCCAAACCAACGTTACTGTCCAATCCAGAGATGGTCTCTAAGAGCTACGATTTTTTTTTTAAGGGTGTCTTTACACAGATTTAAGATGAGTTTTCTTGACCGAGGGTCCCAGGTTACAGCAAAGGAGACTGCTTGCCCATAAACAACATTTCAACCACTCCTAATTTAAAGAATCAATATCCTTTTATGAACCAATTTTAAAAAATCAGATAATAACTCAAAGCTTCCATTAAAATTACAGACAACTTTAACACAAAAAGAAAAAGGCTTTTGATAGAATGAGGAAACGGAATTGGATGAGACTATTTGGCCAGTGATAGTGAATTTATTCAGCTGAGATTAATCATTTTTATTTACTAAAGACACCCCATAGTTTATCTAACAGTCACTATTCTGAAAGCCCATCTTAGTGTAGAAATTTACAGGCAAAACAGCGCAAGGGAGCTCTTGAAGTGCTATATGAAGCTAATACCCACAAGTCTGCTTTCTTCTAATCCACTCTTCTCCATCTAAATGCAAAAGACGACACTTAAAATGTACATACAAAATGTATGAGAGCAAGGGAAGATTCATGACACACATATTCAAATAATCAATAATATGTCTTAAGCCTTTAATGGTATTGAAATTTATTGTAAAGAGGTCACAGAATAAAATAAACAATTGCCTTATAAAGGATATATTTTACTTAGTAAGTAATAGGTCCTATTTGTTAAAGGGATACTGGATCTTTTTTGAAGTTAATTTGTCCAATGTGTTATTTCAAATAACATCAGTTGAAAGAATGCTGGAATAGGGAACCCTGAGACGAACAGAGAGGAAGGTAGGGTCCCCTATTTCCCGCTTAACACCTTCCCCTCCGTCACACTATGAAAGCTAGAGCTGTGGGGCTGAAGCTGTGGTATAAGTAATCAAGCAGGCACCAGGCCCTGTGCTACACATATTTTCCTACAGGATCTCATTTGAGCCTTACCCTACCCTGCAATTACAGGAAGGGCGACCACCACTTTTTTCTGATGGGGAAATTGAGCCCTGGAAAAGTAACCCTGTGATTTCGCCAAGGTCAGATGTCTCATGTTAAGGATAGCAGAGCAAAGACAACATAGCCTTGATGACCCTTTCCCACACTGCACTGGCCCTGGACACCCAACCAACCAACATTTTTATATGAGAAATAATAAATCCTTATTTATTTAAGCTGCAATTTGTTGTTTTTGGTCGTTGGCAGCTAAACATGTTTCTGATATGCTCCAAAAATAGTCGTGAACTTTGCAAGTCAGCTTTGGAGCCGTGTATCAAAAGCATACCTGGCGTGAAGACAACCCTGACACCATCTCTGAGCATCAGAAGGGCCCGTGCTTGTTACCCAGAGGAAATGACCAAATGTTGCTTAAATTAGCATTAAGTTATGTGCTATGCTTGTGCTTAGTCATTCAGTCATGTCTGACTCTTTGGGGTTGGGCTCCTGGGGTCCCCAAGGGCTGTAGCCCACCAGGCTCCTCTGTCCATGAGGATTCTCGAGGCAAGAATACTGAAGTGGGTAGCCATGCCCTCCTCCAGGGGATCATCCCAACCCAGGGATCAAACCCAGGTCTCCTGCATTGCAGGCAGATTCTTTACCATCTGAGCTATCAGAGAAGCCCCAAATTAGGATTAGGTTCTATGAGAAGCAAAATTCTTGGAAACACTGATTACAGATCCATCAATGGCGTTCCCTTTTCAAAAATCAATTTGGGAGGTCCACGCACTGTGTGTTAATAATGACTTTGAAGTTAACCGAAGTGACTTCAAACTTAATGGCATCACATGTGTGACAGTTAATTAGTAGAAAATATTATAGTGTAGCAGTTTTTTGCCTTTTGTTAAGCATCAAAAGTAATGAAAGGCTTTGGGTTTTAATTGTTTCTTCCCTAAGACTGAATTCTATTCTCATTGCAAAGACAGAATCCTTTCTCTTAAAGTCAGGATGACATTTTGTGTGGTTTTCGGATCACAAGGACTACAACATGGGTGGACATTTAAACTGAAGACCTAAGAAAGTTCTCATAAGGTGGCACCTTATTTTTATTAACTGAAAAAATTAAGTAATTTCCAAGCAAGCAGGTTTCCCCCTTATCACATGTGAGTGCTGCCATTTGTAATTCAGGACCGAGTTAAGGTGGTTTCGACTTTGGTTTCTACTTACACTAATTAAGTTCTTTCTTTTAAAAATAAAAAGCATACTAGACTTACTGTACTGCCATGATTACTATATTCCACAGACACCGTGTGTTCACACACTGAATTATGCAGTTATCACCTTGGAAACCTAAAGTTGATAGTTAAATCTGGACTCACAGTCTATAAGATTAAAAAAAAAAAAAACAGTATAAATGACCTATACTATAACATAGTATGAACAAAGGAGGGAAATAATCAACTCTAGCACACTGAAGAACATAAAATTATAAGCAGCCTAAACTATCTTTTAAAGTCACACAATTCAGATATGTTGCTGAATTTGCACTAATGCTTTTAAATGGTTCTGTCACTTTAAATGGTAGTAAAACCAAAAAGAGAAAGGAAACTAAACATCAGAATTATATATCAATCAGGAAAAAAGCATTAATAGTTAAGTAAAATAGATTGTTAAAGAACTACATGTCTCTTTCTTCAGATATAATTGACATAACATTATACAAATTCAAGGTATACAATATTGATCTCATACATTTGTATTGCAATATAATTGTCATTGTAATGTCAGCCAACTGGTCTATCACCTTATATAAATATCATTTCTTCTAGTGATGGAAAAAATTAAACTTTAGGCTCTTAGCAAGCTTAATGCTTACAATATAGTTTGTGGTCTATAATCACTGTCCTGTGTATTAGATCTCCAGGACTTATATGTGCTAGTTGCACATGCAGGCATGTATGCTTTCAGTGGCATTCAGTCATGGCCACCTCTTTTAGACCCTACGGACCATAACCTGCCAGGCTCCTCTCTCCATGGGATTCTCCAGGCAAGAATACTGGAGTGGGCTGCCATGCCTTCCTCCAGGATCTTCCCGACCCAGGGATCAAACCTGCATCTCTTACCTCTCCTGCATTGGCAGGCAGCTCCTATGCACCCTTAAACATCTCTCCCATTTCTCTATCCTGAGCCCCTGGTAACACCATTACTCTCATTTTTTCCAGTCCAGTTTTTTTTTTTTTTTTTTAGATTCTACATGTAAAATATTACACACACACACACACACACACACATTATATATATTCTATCTTTTAAAGATAGAATCTAAATATAAAAACCCTAAGTGCTAAGTACTCTATGTGGATTGAATTAAGTTACTAACCCATGTGCCCGTAGGCTCACCAGGATGAAAGTGCTGAGATGGCAGAGTCCTAGGAGGGCAGCCAGGCAGGGTGGCTCAGGAACCTGGCTTAGGAAGATGGCCTTGGACAAATGACATACCCTCACTGGGAGTGATCAGTCATAAGAGCTTATAGTGTCATTGTGCAGATTAAATGAAAGAATACACATGAAGTATCTAGAAAATTGACTGGCACACATTGAGCACACTAGTATTAGGCTATTATTCTCTCTTAAATATTCATTCACAAATCTGACATAGCAACCCTAAGGTTTTGCAATTTGAAAGTATAAGGTATTCATCTACATAATAGGTAGTTATGCTGATGTATCTTTTGTGCACCAAAGCACAGATGAATGAAAACTAGTAATACATTTAAATATTCTACTTGAATGAAAACTTACAGAATCTATCCTTGAATTTCTTATTGATTCTCTCAGATGCTTTCCAAATGAGTTCTGCTGCATTAAAACTAAGCCAAAATAGATTACCCGGGCCTTTTAACTACCCTTTGTCAAGCACAAAGTCCATCTCAATGAAACACAAGCTTCTTAAAAAGCCAGATTGCATTTTACCCACACACACACGCTAAGCAAGCTGGCATATATTCCAAGTATTCCATAGTGTATCTTTTAAGCAGACCCTTTTTATCTCGTATAGCTTTCATTAAATTACAAGAGAAAAAGTATTTCCTGCTATGACCAGGAATAATGCTAGATTTGTCATCTACTCCATTTTCATTCTATATTTCTCCCAGTCTACCTTTCATCAATAAACAACAGTGTTGCTTTAACTAAAAAGTGTGGAAAATTCTGATTGAATTTTCCACTTCAGAGTACACAAAATCATTCCATCTAACATGCCGTGTTAGAAAATCTATGCCCCCTCCTGACCTCCTGTTGCAGCCTATTTCAAGTATCCGTGATGCACCGTATCACACTGCATGGCTGGTGAAGGAGAGTAAACATATTGACTGAGAAATGTTTTGAAAAAACTTAATTCCACCTAGATCCTGGGCACTGTCAAAAATCACAAACATGCTTGCATTCTGTCTGTGCAAGAGCCTGAGAGGGTTCTCAGAGAAATTCCCACAGTACGTGACACCAGCCACTTGCCTAACTCTCCACCTAAGCAGGACCGTGCAGGGCGGGGCTGGGGGAAGGGAGAGTAAGAGCCCAAATAATACACTCAGAGGTGTAGGAGAGAAGATGTTATTAACTGTGCCCTTCCTTTCACCTATTTGCAAGGTTAAAATAAAATTTAGCAGAAAAGATTACCACCGCTAGTGAGAAGGCACAACTCAGCCGGCAGGCAAGGAACACATGGAAGAAGAGGTAATACATTGATTGACCTTTCCTTCCAATTGCAGTCCAGGCAGCTAGCTGTCTTTTCTCATTTAGGGGGATATGACAGCTGACCTAGCTTATTTTCTTGAACTAGCAAACTAGCAGAGTCCTTGGACCAGTGAGATAGCAGAGACCAGTATACATCTATAAAGGCAGAACTCAACATTACCACTGTCCTAAGTAGGAGGCCCTAAGTATAATCCTGTAACCTGATAGGCTGCTGGATTAGAGCTCCTCCTCCTTCCAAAAATGCTAGTTATCTTACCAGAAAACAGTGGGGAAGATGTTTCCCAGGTATAGAGAATGTCAGCCAATACGAATTATTCATGTTCCTTGAAATAAAGAGGAACAAGATTCATTTAACTCAACATTACTCAATGAACTTTGCTAATGGGTATTGATAAGAAAAACTTAATAAGTTTCTTGGTAAAATGTTCTGTACTCAAATAAGTTTCAGAAAATATACTTAAATACATCTCAGAGAATTTACTCACTGCAAGATTTCCCCAAGACTTTTTAAAATTACAGGCATTTTATTTAACAAGATCAAAGGGTATGATCTGCAGTGTTTCTCAAATTAATGGGACCATGAAACACTTTGGCAGAACCATCCCTGAGGCATGTACACAGAACATGCTTTGAGAAATGTACATTTCACAGAGCCTTTACTTTGGTACAATGATAGGATGGCCATAAGAGAAGCAAACACTAAATTACTGCCATGTGATACACCAGCAACTGCATTTAGTAACTGAATTTCACAGTCTGGTATTGCACTCTGATGAAAGAGGTAGGCGCCCTACACTGTAATTCAATCAAATGTCCTCTAGTGCACCTTGAAAGACTGCTCGACAAATCCAAGAGAAGACTGAAAACAGCAGCTACATAAACAAAGCCCTTGTGCACAACAGGGATCAAATCATTAAAGAAATGAACCCAAAGTATAAGAACACATGATTAGCATGCCATAGGTCTATAGTTTATATGGAAGATACAGCCAGGAACTAAGGACTGTTACCATAGCCGTGTGTTTCTAACAGTGACAGAATGACACAACTAAGCCCAGATTTATGAATGGCTAGGACGGAGGAGGCTGTTGGGCTGCCGTCTATGGGGTCGCACAGAGTCGGACACGACTGAAGCGACTTAGCAGCAGCAGCAGCAGGCTTATCGTTACGGTTTCCCAGGCAGCTCAGATGGTAAAGCATCTGCCTACAATGTGGGAGACTCAGCTTCGATCCCTGGGTTGGGAAGATTCCCTGGAGAAGGAAACGGCAACCCATTCCAGTATTCTTGCCTGGGAAATCCCATGGATGGAGGAACCTCGTAGGCTACAGTCCATGGGCTCACAAAGAGTCGGACATGACTGAGCGACTTCAGTTTCCGTTTTAAGGCTTATCTTTATTCTCTTTTCCCTATTCACAAATTCCCTGATCTCCTCGGACAAATCTATTTCTGAGACTTCCTCTTCCATTCAAGAAGTAGACATTGACAAGAGACCATTACTTTCAACTATAGGAGTGAAGATTTGGAGAAAAGCTAGGAACGAAAAGTATGTTCTCACTTGGTCTAATTCCTCTGTTGCTGACCTATGGCAGGTTTCTCCTCCTGCTGTCATTTCACCATGATAGCCATGAGCCCTTCCCTTCATGAATTTATCACTCAGGAATTCACTTTATTAAGGTTTTCTTGTGTATGCATGCGAGGTCACTACCGTTGTGCCTGATTCTTTGTGACCCCCATCAACTGTAGCGCACGAAGCTCCTCTGTCCCTGGGATTCTCCAGGTAGGAATACTGGAGTGGATTGCCGTTTCCTTCTCCACAGGCTCTTCCTGGCCCAGGGATTGAACATGCATCTCTTGCGTCTCCTGCACTGGCAGGTGGGTTCTTTATCACTAGCACCGCGTGGGAAGCCCCAGGTTTACCTGTGCTCTTAGCTTTTTAAGTTAGTTTTTAAAGTATGGGTTTGCAGCTTACATACCTTGTTTTGATTGTGAACACAACAACAGCGGTCTCTTGTAATTGTCTACATTCTAAGTGGAAGCAGAGGCTTGAGAAGTAGGAGATGTTGCTTTACCATGTGTTTATATAAAAGTTTTAAGTGAGAGAACAGTAGAAATTGAGGTAAATAATATTTAGCTCCAAAAAAAAAGGTGTGTCTCTTCTATGTCATACCACTTGAGTCAGAGTGCTGAGTCATTCTGCTGTCTACTTGAACTGTGCTGGGTACTGTTGGGATCCATACTCAATAAAAGAAATAGGCAATACAAACAGATGCAGAGATAACCAAGATTTTGATGTTGTCAGACAAAGACTCAAAAATAACTATGCAAAGGGATACAGTGGCAAAGATATCTGACATGAACAAATACATGGAAAATTTCACTAGAGAGATAGAAACTATAATAATAATAAAGAACAACAGGAAAAGCTGGAATGAAAGATATCAGAATGAAAAGGACTTACCAGCTCAATGAGCAAAGCAGAAGAAGGAATAAGTAAAGTTTAAATCAAAATGATAGAAATTATCCAAAATGAATCACCAGGAAAATAAAGCAAAAACAAAAAACAGTGTCTAAGATCTGTGCAACAATATTCAACTGCCTAACACAGGTACAAATAGACTACCACAAGGAGAAGAGAGAAAATGAGGCAGAAGACACATTTGAATAGATAATAGCTAAGGGCTTTCCAAAAAATTGATAAAAGGCATCAATCTACATACTTGTGAACTCCAAGCAGAATGAATACAAGGAAAACTGTACTTGGCCATATCATAGTCAAATCTTTCTTTCAGGAAAGAAGCAGAAATCTGTGTGTGAGATAATGGGAAGGGAGAACTTATCCTACCCCACCCTGGGAAAAAAACCACTAACTTATAAAAATATTAAAGGAGGCAATGAAGTTAATCAGGTCAGTTAAAAAAAGATACCATGGTCTCCAAGCATTGGCCAACAAGTGTGTCTGAGGTACTCAGCCTGCTCTTCTCAGATAGGGATTCCCTTCCCTGGTGGCTCAGAGATTAAAGCATCTGCCTGCAATGTAGGAGACCTGGGTTCAATCCCTGGGTTGGGAAGATCCCCTGGAGAAGGAAATGGCAACCCACTCCAGTGTTCTTGCCTGGAGAATCCCATGGAGGGATCTGTGGGCTACAGTCCATGGGGTAGCCAAGAGTCGGACACGACTGAGCGACTTCACTTTCAAGGATTGCTTGGCTAAATGTTTAAATTAATCTTTTAGAGTTGCTGGCTATGTTTTGATTTGTTTTTCTTTTTGCCTTGGGGCAGAGGATTACAAGGGGCCAGCAGGATACAGGACTCCTTGAAGGTAAAGAAATGATTTCAGTAATTCTTCATAAATAAATCTAAAGCTAAACTGGATAACCTGTACTTGTCCATTGTTTCCGTTTAGTCTCTAAGTTGTGTCTGACTTTTTTCGATCCTCAGGTGCTATTTAACCATCTTATCCTCTGCTGCTTCCTTCTCCTTTTGCCTTTAATCTTTCCCATCATCAGAGTCCTAACCCAGCTGATGAGCTTTTAATCTCTAAATTAAAAAGACTTCCTACACCCTTCCTCCAAATAAAATACTAATCTCATCTTGGCCAACTGCCTGTTACAGGTCTTTGGTAAGCACTACTCTGAGAACTATGAGAAAAGTCAACAAAAGCAATTCACTAGTTCTTTAAAGTCCTTGGGGAAAAAAATCCACCCAAGGATAAGATAGGTTGAGCTGTAACAATTTACCTATGCCTACTTAACCGCTGTCAGTTAAAACAAACAAAAAACAAAGAACAGGAAAAGGTAACTGCTACAACAACAAAAAATTTGTGTTAGGAAAGACAAACAGGTCAAACAGTTCTCAATATTTTCAGTCACAACATTTAAATGGGCTTAAAATAGAAATTCCAGCAACTAAAATATTAAAAGTCAAAATGGTTTTCACACATTCTTTACTTCCATTTTGAAACCCAGTCCCATTCTTTTCTTAAAGACAAACATCATTTTCCTGGACAAT
The DNA here is from genome assembly GCF_029378745.1 of Bos indicus. NCBI lineage: Eukaryota > Metazoa > Chordata > Mammalia > Artiodactyla > Bovidae > Bos > Bos indicus. The sequence goes on from NC_091779.1 coordinate 12,658,027, forward strand.
CAATTAGGATGTTGACAAGCATCAGGAAAGAAATGTGACTCTGAAAACAAAAATGGAAATTTAAAACATTCTGAAAACTGCTACAGGGGTAGGACAAGGGGTCTGCTAGGGTGCTGGTAATGCACTGTATTTTAAACCTTGGAGTTGTTACCTGGGCATAGGCAGTGTGTGAAAGCTCACTGAAATCTGCAGTTTTGGGATATGTTACTACTACAGGGAAAAAAAAAAAAAAATCAGTTACTAAGATCTTTGGGATAATAGCAAGCTTAAAATATCTGTACTTTTCTGTATATATGTTATACCTCAATGAAAAGATTATTTTGTTGAAGATTAAAGAGTGATTCTTCAAAAGCAGCAGGCTATACCCACCTTTAAGTCTACAAAATAAATCCCATAATGCCCGGTCACAAGACCCAAATCATTCTGTATGAACTACACGAGCTGAATTCCAAAAGCATGTTGCAGCCCTGTAATTTTGAGTGCTTCAATACTGTGTTTATGTCATACATTATAGACAGAATCATGGAAAATAAATAATTGGAACCCACTTTCTGTAGAATTACTTGTATGTGTCTGATTAGAGAGATGTTAGGCTGAAGAAATGGGGGTGCCCTCTGCCCATTTTTTCAGCTGAATTGTTAGGGCTCTAGAATTCTGTTAATGCTAACAGAGAAATAAATCCAGTAAACTGGGATAGTCACACACAGAAATGGTAAGGAAAATGAAAGCTTTCCAGACAGTTTTGCAGCATTACATAGGTCAACAGTACTGTGGAGTCAGGTGGCAGGAGAGCAGGCTATGGATCAAGGAGGAATCTGGCACTGGAGGCAGAAAACTCACTACTGTGGGAACTGTGGTTGCCTTCCTTTTGAACCTTGAGAAATGCCACTCAGGACAGGGTGTCCCCTGGGAAAGGGAGGCGCCCCTCCGAGATGGCGGTACAAAGGGCATGGCGTGGTGGCTATGCACAGGGACTAAGTGGGCTTCACCTTGTACTAGTTCTGGGGCTCCTGCAAGGAATTTCACTTCTCTGTGCTGTCTGCCAAAGGCAGCAAAATGTGCACAGGGGTACCAGGTGGACGGATCACATTGTAAATGTAACCCCAAAACACAACTTCAGACTCAGTCAGAACCTAAGCCAACTGTCTGGATTTGGGGGAAGCATCACCCTTAGAGAGGGATGTTGACAAATGCAGCCTATAGGAGTTGAGGCTGAACATCAAAGACAGGTGCCGGGAAGTTAACGACCAGGGGAGAAGTGAAAATTCACTTACCTGTCCATTGCAAAGCCATCTTACGATCCACACCATGCAGGTGTTTATCTGTATTTCTGTCTAAGGCCAGCAGGTCAATCTGTTTTATCCTTTGATAACGTGAGGTGACCCTAAACTCATTGGAAAACCTTCCGCTTTCCTTCAAGAGTGGTCTGTGTCCTCCACTATTTGTAACAGAAGCAACTGGGGTAAAAATCGAGAAAAGGTGGAAGGCTTTACCTACACCTTACAAACACCCAAAACCTGCAGCCATTTCCAGAATCTTTGATATTTCTATTGTTTTTCGCTTTTAAAGGCTTAGGTTTTTCATGATGTTGCTTTCCAGCAACTGGAACTTCATGCCCAGTAAAAGTGACAGAAGTTTTGGTTTTTCGGCATTGCCCAGCACGTTCTGTTCTGGGTGCTGGTCGTATGGGATTGTCCAGTTTGTGTAAATTCATCAAGCTGTATACTTGTGAATGCATACAAAAAGTTTTATACACATGCACACACATATAAGTACACACACACGCCAATTGGCAGTTTCCACAAAAAGAAGGTAGTGGCAACGGCGAGGCATGGTCCAAGGACGCCATGGGAGAAAAAGCCCTGGTTCTACCTCACCCCTTCAGTTACAGCCATAGTACACAGGACGGTTAAGCACAGGGAGCCCAAGAGCCCAAGAATCCCGGGTTCGAATCCCAGCTCCTGTTTTAGTAGCTGTGTGATCTCATGCAAACTTCCGTGGCCTCGTCGGCCACTAGGTGATCAGCAGTACCCCTCCTAGGGAGTCGTCAGTCCCAGGCGTACAGCAGCTAGAAGCAGGTGGACATGCTGCGGGGCTGCCTAAGTGTTAGCTGCTCCACGATGCATAGGAGCATTGCTTTCACCTCTGGAGACTTCTTTAACTCTCCCTTACATCTTATTTCTTGGCCTATCTACTTCCTCGTGGGGAAGTTCAAGGGTACAGGAGAGGGTAAGCATACTCCTCAGACAGAGAATATTATTCCCACCCATCAGTTTATTTGGACAGAACCTTCCCACACCTCTTATCTGCCTCCAGCCTACCCTTGCAATGTGCCCAATGGACAATCAGCTATTTGTATGAGCTCCTGGAAATCATAAACTGTATGCTATATGTGCATTTTTAATCGACATTACAAGCATGGTAGTAAAGAACTGAATTTGTTTAAGCTTGGTTTCACAGAGTAACACGTTTTCAGTCCCATCCACATTGCTGCATGTCCTTTCAAGGCTGCGGCTTCTAACTGCTGGGGGTTATGCGATGCCCTCTCTTTTCCCAATCACTCCTTCAGTGCACTCACAGTATCTCCAAATGTTCTGGTGTAACAACAAGGCTGCATGAAGCATCTGTGTCCTTGGACAGAGGCCACTTCTTTTCTATGGGATTGCTGGGTCATAGAGAAGACTGTTTAATTTAGCTAAAAACTGTCATTTTTGTCCCCAAAATAGCACAATCACTCTATGGAATGGCGACACCAGACCATTTCATTGTAACAACATTCTCAGTGAGGTAGATATTGTTATTCCTGAGCTGTATGGATGAGGAAACAAGAGACTTTTCCTTGGCCACGCAACTAGTACACAGAACTTCATTGAGAACACCGCGCCCGAGGCAAAGCCTGTCTGCATCCCACCAGGAACAGCCATTCAGGAACGTGTCACCTCGTTCACACCATTCCAGTCTGGCCCATCACATTACCTCGCGCATGCTCATAATGTTCATGCCCACACTCATAAGGTTTAAAAAGTCCTTTGCTTCTTTCAGGACCCAGATGAAAACCTACAAGCTTCAGGAAGACTTTTCTGACTGTGGCCACAGAGGTCCTTTGGTTTGAAATTAATGCAGCTTGGATATGTTGACCAAACAACTGATTATTGTTTCTGCATTATTTCTTTCCCAATTACATTATATTCTTAAAGGTAAGAACTAAATCCTACAAGCTATAGTCCTCTATGCCTACCACACAGCTGAGTACATACCAGACATTCAAACATAAGGAGAACTGGACACACTTTTAACAATGCAGACATTCTACCTCAACCCCTTATTTTACATGAGGGAAAAAAAAATCTTAGAGAAGTTAAATAATGATTACCTGATATCCATAATAAGAATAATCATAATTTAAAGGATAGCTACAATTTTTTGGTTATCATTAAGTGCCTTGGAGCTTCCCTGATAGCTCAGTTGGTAAAGAATCCGCCTGCAATACAGGAGACCTGGATTTGATCCCTGAGTTGGGAAGATTCCCTGGAGAAGGGAAAGGCTACCCACTCTAGTATTCTGGCCTGGAGAATTCCATGGACTGTATAGTTCAAGGGGTTGCAAAGAGCTGGACACGATGGAGCGACTTTCACTTAAGTCCCTACCTGTGCAGTAAAAACTTTTTATACATTCTCCCATTTAATCCTCAAAACAATCCCATGAGATGGATACTATTTTGTTCTCAGATAAAGAAACTGAGGCTTTCTTAGGGTAATTAAGTAACCGCCCCAATGTCATAGCTATTAAGTTTCAGATATGAGATCAACACCCATTTTAGCCAGGACCAAAAGTTCATAGACAGCTGATGTACAAACAAAAGCTATAAACTGCCTCAAAATTTTCTATCAGCAATGTACTACCCCTAAAATCTTTTGTAAAAGCAAACAAAAAGTTTACATTGTAACAACATTTTATATAACTAAAATATTCCCAGAATAATTATGGCAACCAATCTTCCCAGCCCCTTCCCCATCTTTCTATTAATATCTCCTTAAATATAGTAACAAGTATTACAGCCTCCAAAAAAGCAGAAATTATCCTTTAACACTTGAAACTCTTGGGACTAGGAAGGTGTTAATTACCATCCAAAAATTCAATCCATAATAAGGCTCTAAAATGTAGATATTCAATACTTTAAAGCCTATCCCCTTAGTGCTTAAAAAAAAAAAACAAAAAAACTATTTCTTTTGTTATTAAAGAAAGAAACACAATATCATGATTTCCATGGCTTTTATTCTACATCATGTTTGCAACTATGAACCCTGGTCAATGCAGCCTTTTGCCCCCTCCAAACAATGGGTTTCTAAGGTCCCAGAGACATTTACTCTTCAGAGAGATAAAAATGAAAAAAAGGATCAATCCTAAAAGGTTTATATTAGTGAGAAAAGAAGACGGTCTGCTCTGAGATAGCTCAGGGCTGATTTTCCCAGCAGGAGAGCCCAGGTTTTATAAACCTTATTCTCATTAGAAAAAGGTAGAGAAATCGCTGAGAATTAGTATAAAGGATTTTCAAGCCCTGTGGCATACTGAAGTGATGTATCTTAGAATCATAAGCAGGGTTTTGGTTAGCTGTCCATTTAGGGAGGTTTTTTTTTTTTTTTTTTTTTTTTTTTTTTAAGAGGATAGAATATTACAACACTTTCTGGTTTTGAAATTTATTAGATGCTATGCCCACCACTACCTATTGTCACATGCTCAAAATTTCAATACGAGCTCTATGAACCTATTTATTCTGGACCAGCAAAGCTTCCAATGAAAAATGACATTTCATCTAGAATAAATCTTCATCATCCTTTTGTGCTCAAATGCCAGGAGATTTGAAAGCTAATCCTCTGTACACTCTCGTGTTCTTTTCTGTCCACCTCCTGCCTCCCCAGATCGTGTCCCTGATGCTCCCATATCAAACTGATTTTTATTTAACAGAATTCTTTACCAGCTCCACAAATAACTGTTCAGTGGTCTTTGAACTATTATTCCTGCTGCCTGTTTTCTTCTTTGTTCATTTACTGTGTGAAGGGTTCATACTGGGGGATAGACAGGTGAGCATATTCTCCAAATGAAATATATTTTAGAAATTCCCAGTGGACAAGTTTAGCCAATCAGAGGTACATTACTTACCTTTGATTTCTCCTTCACTCTTTAACTCTTATTCAAATAAAACAGATTTAAGAGCTTGTTTTCCTATACTCAAAGCACTTTCAAAAGCTTTCAAAGACTAAGATTAAAAAATTCAGGCTAAAAAAAAAAAAAAAAAAGCCAACTCCCTGAGTAGAAAATGAGCCTCTTGTTTCTGGTTCATATTTTCCCCCACAGCTTTAAAGTAATTCTGTTTAAAAAATTAACATCCATTGAAGACACTGATAAAAGACCGCCCACAAATAATGCTTTGGAATTCATGAGGAAAGATGCTGTTTCTAGAGGAATTTTAGGACTGAGAAATGTCATTCAAAAATCTCAGACTAAATGGGAAAGTATCTAGCTATAAAAAGCCTTGATGAAAAAGAAACATAATTCCTTAATTTGGTTAAGAGACTATTTAATAAACTCTCATTTAATAGAGGGCTTCCCTTGTTGCTCACCTGGTAAAGAATTCACCTGCAATGCAGGAGACCTGGGTTTGATCCATGGGTTGGAAAGATCCCCTGGAGAAGGGAGAGGCTACCCACTCCAGTATTCTGTCGTGGGGAATACCATGGACTATACAGTCTATGGGATCACAGACAGACACGACAGAGTGACTTTCACTTTACAGGCTTCCCAGGCGGCGCTAGTGGTAAAGAACCTGCCTGCCAGTGCAGGAGATATAAAAGATGTAGGTTCGATCCCTGGGTTGGGAAGATCCCTTGGAAAAGGAAATGGCAACCCACTCTAGTATTCCTGCCTGGAGAATCCCATGAACCGAGAAGCCTGGCAGGCTACAGTCCATAGGGTAACAAAGAGTCTGACACGACTAAAGCGACGTTGCATGCACACGCATTTCATAGAAGAGAGAACCTTGAGCCATGGGGGCTCAGTGTTACATGGCAGCCCACAGACACAAATGGATTATAACAAAGCCTAATGCACATCCCACTCAAGGATATTCTTCCTCACCACTCCATACTGCTAATGGGAAGTCAAGTATCTCTGCTTGATCACACTTCTCCCCAGACTGCAATGCTGACTCAACAGAATCCATATTCTCAAAAACTTTAATAGCTGGTTTACTCTAAGTTATTACTGACCCCAGAATCCTCCAGGTTTTTTTTTTTTATAACAACTCAGGTTACTGAGTTGAACAAATGCAGTGTAGCGTCTAAGCACCAATGTGCTTATAATGAAAGGTCACTGGCCACACTAATGCACATTTCCATTTTATATTCATTGCCCAAGTAACCAATCCACATGGCAAATGTGTTTCCCCTCATCAGTTCCTAAGGTTAGAAAAAAATTTTAGGCCTTTCTTAAATTTCTAGTACTGCAGTATTTGGCGGAAGAAAGGATTTGACCTTTAAAGCCTATTTGTGAATATTGGCTGAACCTATTCACACAGCACATCAAGGCACCAGACATCTTCTTTTTAGCAGTTTAATGAGATCTTCTTAGAGTGTATCTAGAAAAAAAAGCCATGATTCTCACTTAAGACAAAACAGAACAACAAAGACTCAATAGAAGAAACCTAATTTACAGTATAACAGACAACACTTAGCATGGTGAGGCACAGTAGTATTTCTGAAAATTCCACAGCAGAATGAAACAAACATAGGAAAAAAGAAAGAAGAAGAACAAAAGCATGTGCCAAGTTGGATCCTTAACACACCATTGACCAAGAGAAACATGCTGGGTATAACAGGGGTTATGCTTAACCTCAGGATGTTTTACTGCCTCGTTGATGAAAACTCTTAGGCTGGGTCTGAGAAGGACCTGGTGTTCTCTGAACTAGGCTTAGCAAGATTCACCTCTTACATGATGAAACCATCCAACTTATTCAGAGCTAGTTTATTTTTCTCCCCTCACAAACTTTCATGACTTCATCATAAGGATCCTGAGTCAAACTGAGTTGTTTAGAACTTGGGAGCGGGGAGGAGACACCCCAGGTACTAACTAAATGTCACAAAATGCTATGACATTTGGGGGCCACTTCCAAATATTTCCACATAGGCAATGTAATATTATCTATTGATTAAAAATTATATGCAAATCACTGACTCCCCCAGGGTGGTCAACTAGCATTATATCAGAGGTATCCATGTCTCAGTCACACCAGTGTACGCGTGTGCTCATACTGAAATGGGTTTTCATTGCTGAAATCAAAATCAGTGGTCCCCTGGTCAATATAGTGGATGTTAGAAACAGGCTTTCATTGTTGACACTAGTGGTCTTTAAGGTAAGTGGCCTGGCAAAGTCAGTTTACAGATACTCTCTACCCTTGCATGAACAGAGCCTAAGAATCTACGAAGGTCTGTAAATTGGACCTTGAGGTCTGGCACCGAGGCTCCGCTGTGCCACGGCCTTATGTTCAGCAGATGGGGTAGAGGGGCTCCAGTGAATGATGCCCACCATAGAAATGAGAGCATCCTGTCTCCAGAGAGCTGTCAGTTCATCCACGTTAAGTGGGACCTTCCAAAGAGATCAGCTGGAGCACCTAAAAGGCTTGAGCGTAGAGCCCTTCACCGAGTTTACAGGACAGGCTGCAGAGACATTCTGTGCCTGTTTGCCAGTAAATGTCTCTTTAATAAAAGTCTGTGTGCAGCAGAACAGACTTGCGACTTACTGAGGCTGTGTAGGAAGAGCAAATCCTTGCTCAAAACCTCAGCCACTTTTCTGTAGACCATCAGAGCTGAACATGACGAAACTGGCTTGAGCTATTCTCAACAAATATATCATATGCAGAACTGCTCTACTAGAGCCCAGGTACACCAGCTGGGGAGCATTTTCAGGAATTTTACAAGCTGGTTGTTAAAAACAGCCATTATTGTTGATTAAAACTATCTAAACTTCCAATGAAATACATTATATTGAAAATAAAGATAAGAGATACCCAAACGGTTCACTTCCTAATTATATTGCTATATTTTCACGTGGAAGTATGTCAATTGTGTCTGGATATAACAGAGCTCTATGGGGCACCTCTGTCCAGCCCTGTGGTCACCTTTGTCACACGGCTGCTTGAAACTGGCCGTGGGGGGAGTGTTTACAACCACGGAAACCAGCTGGTGCTACCTAGCAGGGTTTTGCTGGTTTCCAGGTCTGATGGTTCGACAATACAACTCCTTTGATGTGGACGGTCTTCAATCAGTAGAGAAGACCTTGCCTCCTCTAAGACCATGAGAGGCACCAGCATAAGCAAAGGCCCACAGCCCCCTTCTCCTCACAGGGACCACTCCGCCATGCACCATGCGACAGGCACACTCACTTTTGAAGCAGCGGGGTCCACTAGTCTCTGGCGATGTCGGGCTGAGTTGAAATGACTCTTCGGAGGCTGCCCTTCCTGACAGGGAATGGAAGATGGGGATGAACGAGGTGGGAGAGGAGAAGGCGGGGCGTGGGATGATGGGGAAATGGTCAGAAAAGGGAAAGGGACAGCATTTAACAGCACTGTACACGTCTCTTTCAGCTAAAATCCAGCAATAAAAACACACGACACAGCTCCCCCCCCCCCCCGCCCCGCCACCTCGCCCACAAAGGTGCATGCCATGTGCAAGTCATTTTATTAAAAACAGCCCTGCCTATGCATGTGTGTGATGTCATAAACACAGGCCAGTATCACATTTCCCACCAAGTGTGCATTTTCCTATTACCTGATACTGTCTCTAATTATATCAAGGATATTAAGGAAAACTGAAGCATGATTTCACTGAACATGAAATCATTCTTCCTAGAGTAGCAGAACACATTCTTAAACCTGTCACTCACGTGGTTAACACCAAAAAGATACAGAAATTACAATCTTTCCCCAAACATGAAAACTCTCTTGGCTTAGAAGTTCCTCTCTTCGTCATCCTGGCAGAATTCCTGGTATCTGGCAGCCACCAAAAACTCTATCCCTGAATGCAATTAAGCTTTATTGGCTCAGAGATTGAGAATTAAGTTTATAACCTAACCTGTGTAGAAGGGTGGTCTTTTCCTTAGATCAACCCTTGTAAACACACACACACGTGACAAATGGACCACAGAGAAAGACTTAACACCTCCCACTGCTCATTCCATGTCAAACACACACACCAAAAGAAACCCAAGCAACTGTACTTTAAAGGAAAAGTTTGGAATAGGGGCCCCCATGGGGGGCATGGAATAGAGTTTCACTTTTCCATCTTCCAAAGCTGGGCAACAGTAGACAAGAATTTAAGAAGTAAGCACAATCCACTGTGGGCAGAGACTTCAGGGACAGGGAGATGAAAGCCACAGAGAGATGGTCTGTAAACCCCTGGAAGTAAAGCCCCTGGTCCAAGTGAGCCTCTCCACAGGGAGTGAAGTATCTGTCAGATGAGTGTTAGCATCTGCTCACAGAGGAGGGTGAAAAGACCTTCTACAGTAGTAAAAATGCAGGCTCTGTATTACCATACTTGAGAATTCTTTTCTTTCTTTCTTCCAAGAATAACAGTGCTATTACTTTAAAGACATGGATCAATCACACCCACTTGAATTGCCAACCATCACTGCTTTGGCATCCAAAGCGTAACGCTTACCTTTCAAAAAGGAAATGTCATAAGTAGCAGATTGCAAGTCAGGATTATGTTTTTCCTACTAACTGCCCTGCCAACATGCATTCTTTCCCTACCCTCTTCCGGAAAAAAAAATGCAAGGCAATAGTTTTAAGTCTTAGTTGACCTAGAAAAGATACCAAAAGCTTTGACAGCAGAAATTGTTCTCATTAAGTCCCTGAATATTTGGAAAAACAAACAAACAAAAATTGAGTATGACTTTCTATTCAATAGAAGCAATAGATTTTACATGAGAAATAGTATTTTTTTAAATCACAGATTATTTATTTAACCAGAAGTCTCCTTTATATTTAATGGTTTATCAGAAAGTGATTTTAAGGCATTTTCTCCTTAAAAAAGTTACCAGATGAAAATAAATAATTATCCTCATTAATATATCTATAGAATTATCTGCCCTTATCAAGCTCCCTGTGGAATGATTATAACTGATTTAAGAGTTCCAGTATGCAGTGCCAGGCTCCCACTCATCAGGAAAAAAAAAGTTAATCTTGGCATTAAATACACAGTTACAGTCAATGTGCAAATTAACTAAATCCTAAGCCTGTAGTTTATTGCTCTTCTCCTGACTTCAAGGTGAAAATGTTATTTTTTTTTTTAATTAGCTAATTGCACCATAAACTCAGCAGGGGGCAGATGCTGATATTAAACTGAGAACCTCAATCTTAAACTCCCAGTTACTGAAAGGCTGGTTTAAAGAGCACAAGCACACCCTTCAAGGGGAATGGAGGGGGCCAGTGTGTTTTTAAAACCTGGTCTCCATTTTGTCTCATTTATTCTCAGGTACACTGACTCTGTTACAATAGTCTGCCTGTGGTGAACAAATAGGCCTATGAGATAATCAATATATTTACACAGATTCCAGTAATACATCTTTTTATCTTTTTCATAATACATCTTAATAGAAACCAAAGAACAGCCTGGAGTATTAATGTCATTTTAATGAACTGCATATGGAACAGAAATAAGGGAATTCTGAACAGCTCACAGCAAGGTTTTCTCCATATGACTCATGTTTTAACCTAATCTTAATTTTCAAAAACAGTCACACTGTATTCTATTGTTGACAAAAAAGTTGGTGGTGGTCAGTGGCTCATGTATTGAGTTACTAAGGCTTTGTAGAAAGGTAGCCATAGCTATGCACTAGACAGGAACCTTTGAGAAGAACTCAATTCATTACAGACTGGACATGCTGCTTTCTTCACTTTCAGTTCAGTTCAGTTCAGTCACTCAGTTGTGTCCGACTCTTTGCGACCCCATGAATCGCAGCATGCCAGGCCTCCCTGTCCATCACCAACTCCCGGAGTTTACTCAAACTCATGTCCATTGAGTCAGTGATGCCATCCAGCCATCTCATCCTCTGTTGTCCCCTTCTCCTCCTGCCCCCAATCCCTCCCAGCATCAGAGTCTTTTCCAGTGAGTCAACTCTTCACATGAGGTGGTCAAAGTATTGGAGTTTCAGCTTCAGCATTAGTCCTTCCAATGAACACCCAGGACGGATCTCCTTTAGGATGGACTGGTTGGATCTCCTTGCAGTACAAGGGACTCTCAAGAGTCTTCTCCAACACCACAGTTCAAAAGCATCAATTCTTCAACGCTCAGCTTTCTTCACAGTCCAACTCTCACATCCATACATGACCACTGGAAAAACCATAGCCTTGACTAGATGGACCTTTGTTAGCAAAGTAATCTCTCTGTTTTTTAATATGCTATCTAGGTTGGCCATAACTTTCCTTCCAAGGAGTAAGTGTCTTTTAATTTTATGGCTGCAATCACCATCTGCAGTGATTTTGGAGCCCCAAAAAATAAAGTCTGACACTGTTTCCACTGTTTCCCCATCTATTTCCCATGAAGTGATGGGACCAGATGCTATGATCTTCGTTTTCTGAATGTTGAGCTTTAAGCCAACTTTTTCACTCTCCTCTTTCACTTTCATCAATAGGCTTTTTAGTTCTTCCTCACTTTCTGCCATAAGGGTGGTGTCATCTGCATATCTGAGGTTATTGATATTTCTTCCAGCAGTCTTGCTTAGGGAGACCTTAATTTAAAAGTTTTCCTTTCTTATTTTAAGCCAGATTCCTACATCCAAGACAGGTACAAACAACATATATCTTAGCAAAGTCAACTTCATGAGTTCAATTATGAAATATTATATATTCTTTAAATAGGAAACAGGGCTCTCAAAAATAGGATGTCATGAAACCAACATCCTTACACAGCATATTCATTTGTATAGCTGGCTGTGTTCAAGAGAAACGTTAAATTCTATCACTCAGGCCAACATTAAAGACAAAATTTGTGCCTTTATTTTCTTTTCCTAAATTCTTGGTCCCAAGAATCCACTTCTCCTCTTAAAAGATAGACTTTGGTCTCCGGTATCTGTCATTCCAGGCTGAGACTTCAGTCTCTTGGTACCCTTTACCTCCTGGCTAATGTCATCAACATCAGCAAAATAACAGATTGGACCTTGGATCCAAAGGGACTCTCAACTGAATGACTTATTTACATATGTAAACAGAGGCTCTTTGCTGCCAGGGTAGGGGGCCAAGGAGGAGGGTTGGATTCCTCACCAGTAGTTTCTAGAAACAGAAGTGTCTTCTCTCACTTAGGTCCACTTACTAAATCATTTTGCTGTGATAACCACCACTAATTAAAGTAGCAGCCCTCAGTTATGTAAATAAACTATTGAAAGATGACTAAAAAAGTGTTTACATGTGCATTTTCTGGAAACTTAATGAGACATCTATCAGCTCCATACTAAATGCTTTCATCAAGGCTTCTCCTGTTAAGTCATTTTAGAAATATAAACATCCCTGAACACTGCAAACTATACTTTTAGAGAAATTATTGTTCCCTAAACATTACAGATCTGATGGGGTAGTACTTAGCCTAATTTGCATCACATAAACAAATTTACAAGAATGCTCTGTGGAAAACAGTATATCAGGCGTGAAATAATGGGTGCCCAATGAATTCAGTGGCTGACATCAGATTATTTAAACACCTAACTCTTTAAATCAGGTATAAGTTACTCTATCTCAAAATTAGAGCCACAGGGAAAATTTAAAACTAAATGTATGTATAATTTTGGCATTATTTTTTAAAGAAATATCTCATTAGACATCTCCAGCCTAGATATTTCATCATAAGGAAAAAAAGAAAAAGAAGAAATATCACACAATTGCTGCAAGGGCTCCTAGAGGACTTCTTAAAAATCCATTCAAAGGAGTTTTAATTCTGAAAAAAATCACATGCACTCTTGTATAAGAATAAGCACTTTCACACAACCCTGAGACATCCTTTGGTTTGAATAAATATATTCCACTTTCAATCAAAGTTCTTACTCAACATTATACTTAAGTGTGTACAACAAAGCTACTGCAAACAGGTCCTGGTAAAGGCACGTCAATAAAGCAATCTAGGACCCTGCAGTCAAAAACTCTATGCAAATACATCGATTGGAAGAATTCGCAAGCTCGGAGATCTAGCAATTACCAGGTGTATCAAAATAGGGATCAGAAACCCAAATGAACATGGAAGAAATGGGCTATATATTTTCGATGATGATATCATAGGCTTCTAAAACCCGTGGAACTAATCTCACAGTAATTTATGAAAACCTCCTATGAAAGAGGAGTTATGAAATAGTTATGAAAACTATTCATGACCCTGTAAAGATGAAAGTACATCATTTTTTCTTGTCTCCTTACAAACCCAAGTTTTTCAAGTTGGCTCAAGAGGAGAGTCACCAAAACAGGACAGGGGAAGTGATACCTGCAACTATGGAAGCAAACCCAGAGACTTTCTCACTTCTCACTGTGATGTTCATTGAGAAAGATAGTTTGCATCATGAAATTATGCCTCCAAATACCACCAGCAGTATGCTCTACTTTCTGATCTAGTTTAACTCTTTTTTAAACAAATGCTGGTCTCTACTACTAAGTCTACTGATTTGACTTGCAGTTAGAATAAAAGGAAACAGAACAGAACAAAGCAGTTAAGACCCTGCCCTTCCACTGCAGGGGCTCAGGTTTGATGCCTGGTCTAGGAACTAAGATCCCTGCATGACATGTGGCCAAAAAACAAACAAAAACTGTCATGAGGTAGGCATCACCTAGTAACTCCTTACAAAGGCTTTAGACTGTGTCCCAGACTTTAGTCATTTATTTTTCCCCCCATATCCACAAACAATGTATACTATTACATCTGCTAAATATATGATACTACTCATTTCTTAATTGTTTTCTTTAAAAAGATGACTCTGGTTTTTAAAAACTTATATATTCAAATTTTAATGAAGGCCTAAGTAATAGCATCTTGAAATCATGGCTTGGTTGTGCTAGTTATTTATTTATTTTTTTTCCCTAGTATATATTAAGAAGAAAAGGACTTCCCAGTTGATGCAGTGGTAAAGAATCCACCTGGCAATGCAGGAGACACAGGAAACATGGGTTTAATTCCTGGTTCAGGAAGATCCCCTGGAGGAGGAAAGGGCACCTCACTCCAGTATTCTTGCCTGGGAAATTCCATGGACAGAGGAGCTTGGAGCTACACTTCATGGGGTCACAAAGGGTTGGACATGACTGAGCATACAAACATTAAGAAAAATACATTAAACATCATATAAAGCACCTGTGTGCTGATAGAATCCTCTCTGCACACCCGTGGAGTCCATGACACCTGGAGTTGCAGCTCATGGAAGTGAGAGGCCAGGTGCTGCAGTGTTTGTGGGGGAGGGACTGGTCACCATTTATGACTCTGCTATGACATCTCCCCTACCTCTATAACTGCCTACCCTGAGATGTCAAACAGGGACTGCAAACTCACAAGTCCCTGACCCAATTCTGGACCTCTGTCCCCCAAGTCTATCATCCTCAGTGTTCCTAATCCCCAGGAAAGGGCACCACCACTCACCCAATGACCTAGGCATCACCGGTCATCCCATCCTTAAACTCAGTTCCCACGGGCCAAACATCAACCCCACCACCCGTCTCCAATCCAGCAAATCCTCCTGGTGTTAACTGCAGAATGCATCTCAAATTCAAGCCTTCTGACCATCATCAATCTCTTCCAAGTCATTTCTCTGTATTTGGTTCCTAGGGCTGCTGTGACAAAATTCCACAAACAGGGTGGCTTAAACAACAAGATTCTACCATCTTACAGTTCTAGAAGCTAGAAACCTAAAATCAAGGTGTCAGCAAGGCTGGTTTCTCCTGAGGGCGGTGAGGGGAGGCTTTGTTCCAGCCTCTCTCCTTGGCTCTAGACTGCCATCTTCGTCCCATGTCTCTTAACTTTTCCTTTCTGTGCATCTGTCGCTACATCCAAATATCTCCTTAACTATAAGGACATTAGTTATACTGGATTAGAGATCTTGCAAAAAATTCTTGCTAACTTGATCACTGACTGCAAAGACCCTATGTCCAAATAAGGACACATTCTCAAAAAGAGAATGTTTTTCTCTTCTAAGTCTTCTAAGACTTCAACATATCTGTGGGGGAGATGCAATTCAACCCAATAACACCATCCAACTCATCCATATACCAGCATTAAACTCCTATCTGTGTTCTGCTACTTTGGGCCTCTGACGAGTCTGTCCTCCCAATAGCAGACAAAGCCACCCTAATAAAATATATAAATAATATCACTATCTTCCAAATTCCCCATACCTTTTCTTTCCCGTCACCCCAAGTCCTTCTGGATCCTATAAAGCAGCAGGCAACCCACCCTGCATGTTTTCTGAATTCCAGGGGCTCTCCCTCACTCACTGCAGCCACACTGGTCTTTGTGCTATTCCTAGAGCCCTCCAAGCCCCTTCCCAGCTCAGGGTCCTGGAGATGCCCTTCACTGAAAAAAAACTCCTTTTTTTTTTTTTTAAATTTTTGCAAATTATAGCCTACTCACTCAATTCTGCAAACTTCACCTATCCCCTCTTCTAAGGGGACCCACCACTCTGTCAACTACACCTTGGCACTTGCCATCTACCTCTACAAGGAGTTAAATCACGTGCTGCTGCAGCTGCTGATTTTCAACACCCCAGGAAAGAAGCTCAGAGTGGAGATCAGAAATGAGGTACTCTATGCTCAGGGAGGGCTTGCCTGGTGACTCAGGTAGTAAAGAATCCACCTGCAGTGAAGGAGACCTGGGTTGGGAAGAAGGTTCTCTGGAGGAGGGCGTGGCAACCCACTCCGGTATTCTTACCTGAAGAATCCCCACGCACAGAGGAGCCTGGTGGGCTACAGTCCCTGGGGTCGCAGAGAGTTGGACATGACTGAGCAACTGAGCATGAGAGCAGGTATTCAGGGAAGAACTGGCAGGACAGGTCTTCCACTAGTTAGATACTTTAAGGGGCCAGTTATGAGCCCATTTCTTGTATCGCCTTGTATCTGGAAAAGCACTAAAATCGTTCATGGTGATGACTGCTGTTTGTGACTAGCAGAAACCTGAAAAAAATATGTGCTTGACTGCATGTATTCCCCCTTCACCAAAATCACTTATACGCTGATCTCCCACCTGCCTCTTTGGAGCAGGTTCTCAGAGCTATCTGAGGTGCCAACTCTCAGGCTGAGGCCCTCATTCTGCCTCAAATAAAAATGAACTCGCAACTCTCACGTTGTGTATTTTTTTAAGTCAACAACTCCCTTTCCCTGTCCTCCTTTACTTCATAACAGTTATTACTGCTTGACTGTAACTTGTATGTGTTTGTCTTTTTTTCTGTAAGCTCTGTGATGCCAGGAACTTTGTCTTAATAGTTCTGCCCCTTGGTAGATGCTGGATAAATAATTTTAAATAATTATCAAAATGACAAATGAAGCACATGTATTTAAATGAAGCATCGGCTCACCCATACCCCGTGTTTCAGTCAGAGTTTCTGCAGGAAACAGAGGGCACCCTCAGAGGAGGTGGTCTGAGAAAATTCTGACACAGGAATTACTTACGGGGAGGGTTCCTTCACCTCCCCTAGGTCAGAAGACAAAAGGGATAACGCTGCTTCCAGAACCTGGAAAGGAGAGCTAGGTGTGGAGGGTCATCTGCAGAAGAGCATCCCTCCAGAGAACAGTGACTTCCATCACTTTTTCTATGTCTGCCTCCTTTCCTCCAATCACTGCTCCTCCCCTGGGCCAAATCGAACCAGACACCCCAAAGCCAGAAGGGAGATGCAGGTATCCCCCTAAGTAGGGGGATAGAGGTAGAGAGAGAGCGAGAAAGGAGCAGGGAGGATGGAGATGAAGAGAGGGGATGAGAGGAAGAGAAGTGGGGGACAGGAAGGGAGAGAGGGAGGTGCAAACTCATTGGAGGCCAAAGAAAAGACAAAAGCTTCCCACTGCATCTCAGAGCACAAGCTACCAGCTGCAACCACAGGGGCAGCTTCCCTTCTCGCTCTGCTCCTTGCCAAGTTCCAGTTTATTCCCCAGCACGTGTGGTTCCGCCTTCAAACCAGCCCTGGCTGTACCTAACCTGGGCTGTGCGTTAGCTCTGGGCACGCTGGACACGCCCCTCTGAAGTCACATGGTACCTATCTTCTCTGGCTTTCGTTTCCCAGAAATGCTGAAAGGGTGAACTAGATATTATCTGTGAAGCACCACATATCTAATGACGGGGATTTTTCTTTTGTCAAGGTTTCACATTAATGTAATTTTGGTAGGTCTGCAGTGTCAAATCAAAAGAAAACCCTGGGATTGGATTTCTGATGAAATTCTTGCTTTGAATTCAAATTTACTTCCCAACCCTGGCACATTTCCATTTGCCTTTTAAAGTTATTCCACATTAGGAAAGTAGAAAAGCTAGTCTGCGTCTAATCCGCTACGATTCCAAGGAGAAGGGTGTTCTGGCACTCTCTGAGGGGTAGTGGGAAAAGACAAGCTGGGGGCTGGTCTCCTCCCCGTCAGTCACTCAGCCTCCCTGGACCAGAATCCCCATCTGTAACGAGGCATGATGCATCTGAAAGCTTGAAATTCCAAGACCTTCTCTGAAAGTTAGCCCTATGTTGTAAAGATCGAAAATATCCAGGACATCCGGTTTTAAAAACAAGTGAATTCACTTACTGGCATCATGTCATAGTTCAGATTTCTTTCAGACTTCATAATGTGTGTGTTTTGGGAATCACAGTACTGACCTGCTAGTTAGAGAATGTTTATATTTACTGCCATTCATAGAGAAATGTTTGGGTCTGAGACTGTATTATATCTGTCAACGATCCTTTGTTAGAGCATTTCAGAACATTACATATTGATTCAAATTAATGAATTTTGTGTCGAAGACCAGTTAACATATTCTACCAGTGACAATAAGTTTATGGATGTAATTACTGACTTGAGCTCCAAAAACACAGCACAATTATGCTGCAGCACATATGTCAACCCACTTAAGTCACTTCATTTAGAAAAAAAAAAATTTAATGATATCACATGCCATACTTTTTTTAATGAGAAAAATTACAAGATACCTAAATTAAGAGGACCAATTTTCCGCAGGGAAATCTGGGGGGGTGGAATTTAAAGGTAAACCAATTTTCTGAAGGCAAAATAAAATTTTCAACTCAGCTCTGAGTTGCACCCAAAGCGAATTATTGCCAGCAAGTAATATGGTTCTGATAATTAGGCTTGATTGGGGTTTAAATTAAGCCGAGGGAAGCACTAGACTCCTCAAAGGCATTTTGATTTGTTTCATCTGTTCTAGAAGCCATGGGGAGAATGGTCAGGGGCCCAGGAAGGGGGAAGCAGCAACCTGGCTTTGTAGATGTAGGTAGGAGAGAGTTTAACTGCTGTCTCTCCCCCTCATCTCGTCGCTGCTTATCGCAGTGAGAGAGATTAAATGCCTACATAGATAGCCGATCATAATGACAACACTGAACAGCCGATGTAACACTGCTAACCCGTAACACAATGACAAGCCTGTGTTTTGTTTTGTTTTGTTTTGTTTAAACCTTAAGATGAATCACTATAAATTCTTGGGGGACAGTATATGGATGAAAGTTTATCTTGTCGCTCTCATTAATAAGGTCCTGGATGCTTAGAAAACATGAACTTTTTAAACAAGTTCAAAAAAAGCAAGAGCCTCATGTTCAGGTTACATTGCTGTAATTCCATTTATTGAACTCTTGAACCCAAACCCACTTTTATCTGGAGAATGTAAAATATTGAATTTTGGTTTCTCCACTGGAGTTTCCACATATTAGGCTTTGCCCTTTCAGGGTACATAGCAAGTGTGGAAGGCACCCAAGCACACTGGAAAAGTTTCCCCAAGAGCCGCAGATGTGTGCATTTATAAAATGGGCATAACAGCTGCCTCCACAAGACTGAAGTCTTCAGACTATGCAACAGTTTTCCAAAGGGTATCTGTATCTTGCCATCTATTTCTTTCAAATTCAAAGATAACTGAAAAGTAGTGCTACTAACGAGTGAACTATGTGCAGTCACTGGTTTTGGGGAAGTCGGGTGAAAGCTTGTCACCGAGTGCAATATCACATGAAATGATGATGTAAGGGCAAGTGGAAGAACATCTGATGGGGACAGGATGGCCCCTGAGCTTCTCATACTCTTCAGAGTGAACGGCAGCAGCGGCGGTAGGAAGAAGGCTGCCCTGCTGTGTAAGGGAAGCCAGGACGTGAGTGCGACTGCAAGTCACAATTATCTCTTAGAATTGTACTAATAGAGCAGTAAGGTTTTGGTTTTAGTAGGTATTTACACATCCTTTATGAAACATCTCAGCATACCTGAGGTCACAGAACTTAAAAAGCCAAAGTGATAAATCAGCGCTACCTTCAATACATGGTTCAATATATTTTATTGATGGATTACAACCAGTGAGAGATCCTTTGGGGTAGTGGATAAAAGGAAACTACGACCAATCTGCTCAGATTTGAATTTCAACTTCACGTCTTACAAGCTCTGTGATGTCAGCCGCACACATTTCAAACCTCTGTATACCTTTATTTTCTCATTTGTAAAATGGGGTTAGTAAGAATGCCCACTTCATAAAGCTGTTAGGAGGATGAAAGCAGTTAATTTATGTAATATGCAAGAGAATTAGGTGACAGGAAGTGCCCCATATAACTGTTAACTATTTAAAAATGTATAGTCACAAAAATATTTCCTCTCCTCTAAGGACCTTGCAATTTGATATAGACAGTAAAATATGTTATCCTGGTTTTCTGTTGTTGCAAAAGAAGACAAGTTCACACTTAGAGAAATGTTGTTCTTAATGGAAATCCCAGAGGACCCCTGATTCCTCTAGGAGTGCCTTAGATTACATATTTTTTTCAAGATTAAGTATTAAGGCCTGCGAGGTCAGTGGCTCAGTCATGTCTGACTCTGAGTCCCCATGGACTGTCGTCTGCTAGGCTGCTCTGTCCATGGGATTCTTCAGGCAAGAATACTGGAGTGAGTTGCCATTTCCTCTTTCAGGAGATCTTCCCAACACAGGGATCAAACCAGGGTCTCCTGTGTCTACTGTACTGGCAGGCGGATTTTTTTAACCACTGAGCCACCTGGGAAGCCCTAAGTATTAAGGAGTTAAAGACAGAAGCCTTACAATGTTTCTTTAAATATCTGTTTCAGCTGCATAAGATTAGCACATTTTCCTTGGCAAGGAGCACCTTTTCCTTCTTCTGCTGGAGTATTTTTTCGTCAGCAGCCTTTCTTGTTTTTCTTCCCAAAAGCTTCCTCTGCTTCTTTCTGTCGTCTGCCGGCATTCTCCCCCGGCTTCAGCACTTCCCTCCTACCACTTCCCATCCTCTCACTTCAAAAAAAACAACTTTGTTCATTGATTGTTTAGCATGTTTCCTTCCTATTTTGCATTCCCCTGGGCGACTGGGACAATCAGAGTGGAAGTACCCTGACAGCATGGGAAAGTCACTGGGTCACCAGGGGTGGACAGGGCTTGTGCAACGCAGTCAGGATACACGATGTAACGGGCAGCAGAACACAGCCCCAGGTCTGCGGGTCAGCGACGCAGCCTTCTGCTGCTCTGTAGCCACTGCTCAGCCACTTTCAGAGGTTAGTCTAGGATTTGCCTTGGAATGCAGGAACTGATAGCACCTATTGTATGCTTCTGTTAAAGGTGATTTCTTTCTGTGCAGACAGGGGATCTGAGTCATTGCTGATCCCACAAAGCCTGGAACTCTGGGGTCTAGGCTCTCCGGCTGTGTTCATTCACAAATGCTCAAAATTCTCACACAATCAACTACATGGAGTTTAAAACCGGAAGCAAAGTGGGTGGATGTTAGATGTGCAATAAATAAGCAATTCCTGAGAGCCAGCTTGATACGGTTAATAACGAATATCTATTGTTTTCCCATTCCAGGCATATGCTGAATTTGGGGGGGAATTTCTGCACCTTCATGTTCATTTCAGTGTCATTTACAATTGCTAAGACATGGAAAAAATCCCAGTGTCTACCAATGGATAAATGGATAAAGAAAATGTGATATGTATCTACAGTGGAATACTATTCAGCCATAAAATGGAAATCTTACCATCCATGATAACATAGATGGAGCTGGAAGGCATTATGCTAACTAAAATAGGACAGAGAAAGACAAATACTGTATAATCTCACTTCCATGTGGAATCTAAAAAATGGAACTCGTAGAAACAGAACAGCTTGGTGGCTGCCAGTGGCAGAGCGTGAGGGGGTAGGCAAAATGGGTGAAGGTGGTCAGATGTGCTGATTTCCAGCTGTAAATCAGTCCTGGGCATATAATGCACAGCATGGTGACCACAGTTAATAACAGTGTACTAAATATTTGCAAGTGGCTAAGACTTTATTTTTCTGGGCTCCAAAATCACTGCAGATGGTGATTGCAGCCATGAAATTAAAAGATGCTTGGCTCAGAGGGTAAAGCATCTGCCTGCAATGCAGGAGACCTGGGTTCAATCCCTGGGTCAGGAAGATCCCCTGGAGAAGGAAATGGTAACCCACGCCAGTACTCTTGCCTGGAAAATCACATGGAGGGAGGAGCCTGGTAGACTACAGTCCATGGGATCGCAAAGAGTCAGA
The DNA here is from genome assembly GCF_029378745.1 of Bos indicus. Lineage (NCBI taxonomy): Eukaryota > Metazoa > Chordata > Mammalia > Artiodactyla > Bovidae > Bos > Bos indicus. The sequence continues at coordinate 12,679,767 of NC_091779.1, forward strand.
CATGACTGAGCGACTTCACTTTCACTTTCTTTCACTTACTCCTTGGAAGGAAAGTTATGATCAACCCAGATAGCATATTCAAAACCAGAGACATTACTTTGCCAACAAAGGTCTGTCTAGTCAAGGCTATGGTTTTTCCAGTGGTCACGTATGGATGTGAGAGTTGGACTGTGAAGAAAGCTAAGCGCCGAAGAATTGATGCTTTTGAACTGTGGTTTTGGAGAAGACTCTTGAGAGTCCCTTGGACTGCAAGGATACCCAACCAGTCCATTCTAAAGGAGATCAGCCCTTGGATTTCTTTGGAAGGAATGATGCTAAAGCTGAAACTCCAGTACTTTGGCCACCTCATGTGAAGAGTTGACTGATTGGCAAAGACTCTGATGCTGGGAGGGATTGCGGGCAGGAGGAGAAGGGGACGACAGAGGATGAGATGGCTGGATGGCATCACTGACTCGATGGACGTGAGTCTGAGTGAACTCCGGGAGTTGGTGATGGACAGGGAGGACTGGCATGCTGCAATTTGTGGGGTTGCAAAGAGTCGGACAAGACTGAGCAACTGAACTGAACTGAAGAGATTAAATTTTAAAAGTTCTCATCACAGGAGAAAAAAGTGTGTAACTGTGTGAGGTGACAAATGTTAACTAAATTTTTGGTGGCAATTATTTTACAACATGCACATATATCAAATTATTATGCTGTACAACTTAAACTAATGCAATGTATATGCTAATTAAAAAGAGAATAAATGTGCAAAAAACAGTGTAAAAAAGAAAAGGATGAATGAGACCTGTACAGTCAAAATTATAAAATACTTTAATGGGCACAAGTGAATATCAGAATTATAGGAGACATATACCATACATGGATAGGAAGACTCAAATGCTTCCCCAATTTATCTGAAGAGCCATCAGAATTCTAATTGAAAAATTCTAAGTATATTTGGCTTGGTGGACTTACACAAATGAGTTCTAAAAGTCATCTAGAAGTCTAAATAGTCAAAAAATATACATATCAACTCCGAATAAAAGAAGAACAAGAAGAGGGGACTTGCCCTCCAGAAGTCAAGATTTATTATAAAATTGTAGTAATTAAATCATGTGGTATTCACTGGAGAATAGTATTTACTGGAGTTAGCTAGAGAACCCCCAAACAGATTCTTACACAGATGGGAAGGGAGCAAAAAAACAACACGAGCAAAAGATACATTAACTCAGTATGGTGAAAAATCACTTTCAACCTGGAAAAATTAATTTAATTCACGCTACACACCACACTAAGAAATAAATAAGAAGGATAATGAGAAACAATGTCAAAACAGAACTTTAAAAATTTTAGAAGAAAAAGTGAAGTATGAGATATTTTTATGACCTGTTTTTAGGAACCTATTTCCTACACAGTTACAAAATGCAAAACTCTCACAAAAAGATTGATGAACTAGACTGTATCAGAACTTAAGCCTTCTGAATGATGTCATAACTTTTAAAGGAAGGCTAGACTGAAATTGGGCTTCCCTGGTGGCTCATATGGTAAAGAATCTGCCTGCAATGCAGGAGACCCACCCTGAGTCAGGAATATCTCCTAGGGAAGGGAATGGCTACTCACTTCAGTATTCTTGCCTCGAGAATTCCAAGGACAGAGGAGCCTGGGGTGCTCCAGTCCATGGGGCCGCAAAGAGTCACACACAACTGAGCAACTTTAACTTTCAGACTTAAATTAGATATTCCTAATATATAAAATATATAAATAGGAAAAAGGAAATAAAAACAATGGGCATAAGGTAAGACCCACAGATTAGAGAAGATGAGACCTAATGGCCACTAGACATAAAAAGATACACAACCTCTTTCAGTTCAGTTCAGTCAGTCGCTCAGCCATGTCTGACTCTTTGCAACCCCATGAATCGCAGCACGCCAGGCCTCCCTGTCCATCACCAACTCCCAGAGTTCATTCAGACTCACGTCCATCGAGTCAGTGATGCCATCCAGCCATCTCATCCTCTGTCGTCCCCTTCTCCTCCTGCCCCCAATCCCTCCCAGCATCAGAGTCTTTTCCAATGAGTCAACTCTTTGCATGAGGTGGCCAAAGTACTGGAGCTTCAGCTTTAGCATATAATTCAAAATAAAAGAGCACAATAGTCACTTTACACCAATCAGAACAGCAAAAATCTTAAAAGTTTCAAAATACCAGGTACTGGAGGGTGTGAAGGAGAACAGCAATCTGTTGTAGAAGTGTACACTGATTAAAGCACTTTAGCAAAAATGTTAGCAGTATCTATTAGGTTGAAAACATGTATACCATAAAACCCAGCAATTTTGCTTCTTGGCACATATCCTAAACTTGTTATACACAGGCAGCAAGAAATCCATACGTGAATATCCACTGAAGCATTCTTATAATAGTAAAAACAAACAAATGAAAAACTAGGAACAGCTAATATCTTTATGAAGGGAAAGAATAAAGGAAACTGTGGTATATCCATAAGATGAAATACTAGTCAGGATTTTAAATGAATGAATTAAATCTATTTGAATCAAGATAAATATAAGTTAAAAAAAATTCTGGGGTGGGGGAAGCCACACAATATTTATGAGAATAAAAACCGACTGGAAATATACACACTAAAATGACGATGGGAGTCGCTTCTGGGAAGTGTGATAAGGGAACAGAGGCCTGGAGAGGAGTTCTCAGTCATGCTTCTTTTATATTCTAAGTTTTTTGCTTGTTAAGATGTTCAATTGCTTTCATTAAAAACACTAAAGAAAAATGACAAGAGGAAAACATTTTTTAATTCTAGATGTCAGGTATAGAGGTATTTGCTACGTCAGTCTCTATCCTTTTAGTTACTTTATGAACTTTTCAAATTTTTTAAAAGATCACATTTAACAGCTGGCCATGTAACTGTGTAACCATAACTCTTGTCTAGGTCAATACTTCAAACAAAGACAATTTCATAAAAAGCACAATCAGAAGATCTCCCTACAACAATGTGGGCAGAAGGGCTCCCCCTGTGCAAACGCACAGTGCTGGATTCAAAATTAGATAAAAAGTAAATCAGATTTAAAATCAGGAAGACAATCAGGCAGTACGCGTCTTCCTGATACAGACAACACACAGGAACGTCTAATCTCTTCCTCCGGACAGCACTGACATTGACTGGCATATGTGAGGGCAATTATAACTCTTCAAAACATCAACATCTCAGTTGTCCTTTTGTTCAAGTGGAAACAGTAAAGTAAAATAGCATAAAGCTTCCAGAAACCCCTGTACAAAGAGAGTTATCCATTTATATCCCAGGTAGCGGCCAAAGAGGTCTTTGAGCTCCCTCCTTTTCCCTCTGTGACCATCAAGGTCCACAGTCCCCAGGTGTGATCAGGCCTCTGACCAGTGTAATGGACCCAGTTGCCCTCTGCCATTGTAAGGGGCCCCAAGGGCGACCTGCAACCCCTTCCTCAGGGCCCACTCTGATTCCCTCCAACATCAGCCTCAGCTGCAGTGGGGACCCAGAGAAAGCTCAAACCTGCTGCTAATAACGTTGACCAATCTCAAACACATCCATCAAGCATTTTCCCACTTCTGTCCCATGCATTCTGCAAGACCAGGGGAGCCTGGGAGGCCCAGAGTAAGGAGGAATCAATTCTCCTGAGACACAACCTTCAACAGAGGGGGACAGAAGCCAGCGGTGGATACCTCCAGCTTCCAGTAGGAGTCCTTCCAATGGATGACTCTGGGGGGCGCTCTTTCCATGCGTGTCTCAGGAGGTCCCGTTGTAGGGATCAGGCTTTCCTTCCACAATCTGAGATCACCTCTCAAACAACTTGCCTTTAACTTTCCACATTTCCAGCTCTGCTTTCTGTGTTAAGTGCTCAGTCATGTCCTATTCTTTGCGACCCCATGGACTGTAGCCCACCAGGCTCCTCTGTCCATGGGATTTCCCCAACAAGAATACTGGAGTGGTTTGCCATTTCCTTCTCCAGGGGATCTTCCTGACCCAGGAAGAGACCCAGGTCTCTTATGTCTGCTGCATTGGCAGGCGGATTCTTTACCACTAGTCGCACCAGTGAACCCAAATTAAGAGAACAAATACCACCTAGCCCTGCTCTGAAGGCAAATGTTTTAATTCATGGGTTCCATTATTCTTTAAATATTTAAGGGTCAAACAGCTTGTGTACTAGTCACAAAATCAAACAGGACAAGGCCCCTGTCATTAAGGAACTCAGTCTCGTAAGGAACCCACTTGGAAGAACTGTGGCATGAGCTGATACCAGGTGTGTAGAAGGTAAGCATGTAGTGAAGTATAGGGGTTCCTGCTTCTGCCTGTGGAGGTGCTCCCAGGACACCACCCGTGTTCTCTTCTGACTATAGACCTTATCTAAAATGACCTACAGTGATCCTCAGCTCCTGGTGTTCATTCCTTTTGTAATCTCCTCCCCTTCAGAGTGGGGCTCAGTGATTTAATGTGAATGATTAGAATATGACCAAAGTAAAGAAGGGTCACTTCCAAGACTGGATCTCAGAAGACTGCTCCCTCTGATGGAAGTGAGTTGCCACATTGTGAGCTGACCTACGGAGAGGACAACGTGACAGGGAACAGAAGATGGGCTCCACACAACACTCAGTGAGGAACAGAGGCCCTTGTTCCAATGACCTGCAAGGAGCTGAATCTTACCAATGACCACATGAGTGACCTTGGAAGCAGTTCCTCTTCCAATCCAGCCTTGAGATGATGGCTCCATTCAATACCTTAATAGCCTGATTTTAGCCTTGTCGGAGATCAAGAGCTAGATCACCCTGCCAAGCTGCTCCTGGACTCCTGACCCATGAAAACTGACATAATAAATGTTTGTTGTTTGAAAATGCTGTATTTGGGACTATTTGTTTCGCAGCCATACCATCATACCAGTGTATACACTAGCCATGATTAAAAATTACCATTGATATGGATATAGTCTCAACACACATCTGATGCCTAACTCTTGTTCTTTCCCATACTCATTCAATAAGCATGCACTATGTCCTGGGCAGTGCAGACACAGAAGTTAACTTAAAAAGACACTGTCAATGCATTCTTGGAAAAGGCAAGCTTGCAAGGTTTGTGGCAAACCTCTTTATGCAACTTCACTAACTTGCTAAACTATGACTTTTCACAAATGTTTACCTTCTGCTTATTATAATTTACTAAATATATAATTAAATGTCTTTTTTTTGTTAATGCACTTTGTGTTCGATGCAAGATACCCAAAGGTATGTCACATCTGCTCAGAACATAAGCTATATATTTAGAAAAGACTTCTGATTTTCTTCTGCACAAAAGTCCTTAACAGGAATTAGGCCTTTTCCTTCCATTCATTCAAAAACACTATTCCCACAGGCAGAAAACTCACAAAGCAGTGTGCTGGAAACCTTTATATCCAAACATTCTGTAATGTTTTCCACATCAGCTACTTGGAGGGCTACATTCTCTGACTCTCTGATGAGGCTTGGTAGCCACTGTGCAAATCCAGCTGAAACACTTAAACATTACTGAACAATATTACTTCTGTGAGACTTCCATCTTTTGTAATAGAACTTTTCCTTTACACGTGATACTAACTAGGAAAAAACAAACTGATTTAAAAAAAAAAAAAGCAGGAATGTTCTCTCTCTCTCATTCATAAAATATTTCTTTAGTCCTACTTGTTTATTTTCTACAAAAATACCATTGGCTTTCCCACAGCATCACAAACAGCTCTGGGAATCAGCAGAAAACGATAAGGGGAAGTGATTTTTCAGTGAAGAATTTAAACATACACAGACACACTTGGACCTATCAAACACATACAGCTAGAATAATTCCAGGTAGATCTTTTAGAGAGCTAACTAATGATCACACAGGTTGAGCAGCCTTTCCCAACATGCTCTATTTCTCTTCCCATTCCTACAATCCTCTTTAGCCAGCCATGGCCTGAGCAAGTTCTAACTTTCATTAGAAGCACTTCCTTGACTCGCCACCAGTGGGATAAGGCCATAAACCAAGGAATTTAAAAATAGAAAACAGTGAGGGAAGGAAGGTCACAAAAGGACTCAAGATTTACTAACCACCCTCTCTTAGACTAGCTTAGGGCTTCAACCAGAGGCTGCCCCCACTATGACAGTCTTAAGGAGAGTATGTCATTCAATTTCATTTCCCAGTTTCAGATGAGATGATACTGTAATCTTCCTCTTCATCTTATCATGTTTCCCACACACGTCTTTGCTTACTCATCAAAAGGAATACAATAGGAAGTCTATTTACACAGGGAAAATAGTTTATACTTTGTTAGGTATCTTTTGAAAAGAATAGTTAACATGTATCTTCACAACTTTTGTAAATTTCCTGCACATAATTGAGTGCTATGAATCTTCACTGCAATATTTTCCATATAAAAGGAAATTCCTGTGTTTCTGATGTTGGGGGGAAAAAAAGAGAGTACAAATTAATGTATTTCAGCTATGCAAAATATCTTTCAGTCCAGTCCCTCTCCCCAAATCACTTTGAAGTTAAAAAAAGAAAAAGACCAGACCATAGTTTAGGGGATAAGTATAAATTATGAAGCCAAAGAAACACAGGTTTGTACCCACAAAAACAAGCCTGATTATGTCAGCACAATCATAATCTCAGATGTTTACTGAACATCTGAGCCTCACTCTCCTCTTCTAGAAAATGAGGTCAATAATGCCCCAACAGGTCCTCTCAAGGATCATAGCCAATATACATGAAATGTCCGGCACAGCAGCTAATATTGAGTAGCATTCACTATACGATGGAAGGTTATTATCATGTATTTCCAAAATATTTCACCACATTGAGGATATTGCTCAAAATGTTAATGGAAATTATTATTATTATTGGTTAAAAAGCAGGAGACATGTAGCTCGAGTCAGATAACCTCACTGGGCCACCTGGGGATCAGAATAGGTGGTCCTCTAGGACTTCTCCAGCCCTAAAATAAACAATGCAATGAAATCAGGTACTACTTAGCAAGTTTGAAAACAGCCAAAGGAAGGTAGAGATATGAACTGTTCTTAAAAAGAATTATTCACGGTTACTAATGCCAACCTTCAGAAGGAAATCTGCACCAAAGTAAGACTGTGCAAAGAGATGCTCAACAGAGAGAAAGGGTGGATACATTATAATAATCCAGTGATATGTGGAGCTAATAAAAACAAAAGGGCTTTAGATATGCAGCCCTGGTTTTTAAAACATTAAGAAAATGGTGACTCTAAAGAGTCATTTCCCCAGGAATGAAGGAGACAGCAAGCTGGAACAGTATCTTACACAAATTAAACTGTCCTTTAAGAGCAATGGCCAGCACAAAAAGAATGCATCCAAGCCTACTTGCAGCCTCCTTATGGCCCCAGCCATGGGGTGTTAAATTTTGCGTAACAAAAATTTGTAACTAACGGGTTGGTTCAAATTGCCTGGCAGCCTCATCAATTAGACTGCCGCCCCTGCCCCTCTCCTATTAAACCCTAGTTAAGGAGATGCTTTACTGGGTTCTTTTTCTCTTCTCCAAGCCTTTCTGCCAAGTCTTTACGTAGATACATATAAATAGATAGATAAATAGACAGACAAGATTATGGTTCTTACAGAGAAAAAAGTGGGGCCAAGATGGAATACTGTGCTAAAATCCCATTTGTTTTTAGAATGAAGCTACATCATTCTAAATTATAAAAGACTGAGGTTACCATCTATGGGGAAATGTTCAGCATGCACTGAGTATAAATACTGCCTAAGCAGCCTCTCCTGGCAAGAGAAACTCTTTCCCCATTCCAAAAGAAGATTCTTCCCACTGGACGCAATTTTGTGATGTGTTTAAAAGAGAAAAAATAAAAACGCTTATATTAGGTTCTTTGTAAAAAAAATTTTTGAGGTCTTAGGTTTGATAGAAATCACAAACAAAAGATTCTAAGGTTAGTTCTGGTCTACAGATATGCTCTGTTTAGGGGTTTTAAATGAAAATGGAATCTGAACACCGTTTAGCAAGGAATAAGCTCGGCGTGCTGACCACAGGCCCCATGACTCCCTAGTGGCCTTTACATATGGACCTTCTGTGTCTACTGCCTGAGGGCATTTTGGTTTGCCTTTATTCTCCTAAAATATAAACAGCTAAGAAATCATACATATTTGAAGTCTAGTGAACGAGGGGTAGCAACACCTTGGGACAGATTTTCATTTTAAGTTAAATCAGAAGCCTCACTCAAGGATATTAATAAAGTTTCTGAAATGGAATCATTTCTGTTAGGCAAGGACCAGCTTTTTATTTAAAATGTAATTGTTTAGTCCATCGCCAGAGGAAAGGATAAAGAAGAAGTGGTATGTACATACAATGGAATATTGGTGATGGTGCTGGTTTAGTCACTCACTTGTGTCTGACTCTTGCGACCCCATGGACTGTAGCCTGCCAGGCTCCTCTGTCCATGGGATTCTCCAGGCAGGAATACTGGAGTGGGTTGCCATTTCCTTCTCAGCCATTAAAAAGAATGGAATAATGCCATTTTCAGCAACATGGATGAATCTAGAGATTACCATGTTGAGTGAAGTCAGACAGAGAAAGACAAATTTCATATGATATTGCTTATATGTGGAATCTAAAAAGAAGATACACAATGAACTTATTTACAAAAGAGAAATATATCCATAGACACAGGAAAGAAACTTATGGTTACCAAAGGGGAAAGAAGGGGATAAATTAGGAACTTGGGATTAACATATACACACGATACCCAACAAGGACCCACTGGATAGCACTGGGAACTACATTCAATATTTCATAATAACCTATAGGGGGAATGAATCTGAAAAAGAATATATCACTTTGCTGTACACCTGAAACTAAGACAACATTGTAAATAAACTATACTTCCAACAAAGAAGATAATATTTAAAAGTCCAAGGAGACCACACAAAAGAACTCAAGCATCTGCTATGCACAGCACACTAGAATGAAGACTATACATGAAAACACCTTGATTCTGATATTCACTATTCTGGTAACTTCAGTTCAGTAACTTAATTTCCTTGAAAGTCAATATTATTAGCCAGAAGATGAAGAAATTAAGCTAGACTAAATCCAGGTTTTCTCTCTTGGACTTGAAATTCTATGATCCTCTAATTCAAAGCACCTCATGCATTAGCTGTTGAACAAAAAGAAACTTTTTTTTTTTTTTTTTTTACAGAAAAGCTCTAAACCTGGACCCTGGTAAAGTGTCAGAGGCAGTGAAAGGCAAATCAGGCAAATTCTTTACTTGGAATCCTGCAGTGAGAACAGTGACAGAAATCTAGAATTTATCGTTTTTACTCAGGATGATGTAACCGCTATAAATAATTACCTCGTGCCTGTGAGGTCATATGCTTTCTGCCAAGGACCCCATTAACATAGGAACAGACCTTGAAAGATTCTCCTTTACTTCACACATAGCTTTTATCAAATTCTATTTCTTTTTTTAAACTTCCCATTCTGATGGTAAAAATCAAATAGGTTCACAAAAGAATGACGCAAAAACACAAAGAGTTAAAACCGTGTGTAACCCTTGGAGATAACAGATGAGATTGATCATTTACCACAGTCTGACCATGTCCTGGGGATCTAAGAAGACCAAAACAATTCTCTTAATCTCAAGAAGTTTAGGGCTTTCCTGGTAGCTCAGTGGTGAAGAATCCGCCTGCCAATGCGAGAGACACAGGTTCGATCCCTGGTAGGGAAAGATTTCACATGCCACAAAGCAACTCAGCCCGTGGAACACAAATACGGACCCGGTGCTCTAGAGCCCAGAAGCCGCAACTCCTGAGCCCACATGCTGCAACTCCCAAAGCCTGCACACCCCAGAGCCTGTGCTCTGCAAGGAGAGAAGCCACTGTGATGAGAAGCCCCCGTACTACAGAGAAGGGATCCCCTCCTTGCCACCAGAGAGAAGCCCACACAGCAACAAAGACCCAGCAAAGCCAACAAACAAATAAAAATTACATATATATATTTTTAAAAAGAAGTTTACAGACGCGTGGGGTGGAGAGAGACAATAAGGGTTGGAATTATGATGAGGTCCGACAAGAGCTGAGGTAGGAGGTAGGGACCTGCAGAGGCACAGGTACCCTGGGCTTGGGCATTTAGAAAGGAAGGTTGCTGCTGTGGGGGAAAAAGAAATTAAGTCCAAATAAACTAGAAAAATGAAGAGGTGGATTAAATGAGAAAGAGTGAAGGGAGGCGGGGCAGGGAGGAGGGGAACGGAGAAGAGAGGGAGGCGCAGGAAAGGGAAGGTGGGGGATGGTGGGGGAAGCAGGATGCTGGAGGAGAGCGGGGCAGTCAAGGCAGCCAGAGGTCGTCTGCTCCAGGCAGAGGCAGAGGGGCAGCTGTGATTCCCCGCTGAAGCTCTGATAAAAGATCTGGGCTTCTGCTGCTCCCTAAGCCTCCCCCTGTAGGCTAGGAAGCAGAATGGAGTAAACTGGGCAAAGTTAAACAGAACCCTCAAGATATCCATCAACTCTGCTTTCGGGTCAACCTATAGGCTACAGAGGCCCCGTCTGGCTACATCACAAGTCAAAGATGCCCAAAAGAACCAATCGGGAACGTGGAATGGGAACACTCCTGTCTACCCCAATTACTTTCACCGAGTCAGAGAGGTTTCTTAGTTTGCTGGGGCTATCGACCCTCCTCCAAATCTCACCACATCAACTCATGATGTGAAAAGACCACAAAGCTGGGGTGGGCAGAAGGAACCTCAGTCACCTCTACTCTGCATTTCTGATGCAGCTTTCTGCTAGGAACATGCCAACCACCCCAGCAGCCCGCACTGTGTATAAATGCTGTAGCCACAGACATACATGTGGCTTGGCAAGAGCATCTGTGGAGTTGGATCTTCAGTCATGAGCACAAATCTGAGAATATTTCATAAAGTCTATGCACTAACGAAAACAGGAAAACTGGGAAGAACTGATGGAAAAGAAATGGAGAATAAAAAACCATCATTAGGCAGGATTTCCTGTTCCACACATCCTAATCCCCTCATAACTGCATCTAATAACCAACAGATGTGAGCAATTATTTACAGCAGAAATGATAAAAGGCAATAAACCTTTATGCTGACTTGCCACATCAGCTATCTATCATTGTCAAATCATTTAGGGTAAAAATTAAAATAACTTTTAGGTTAACTGATCATTGGTGAAGTCATGCCTAATAATTCTTTAGTTGTTAAACAACTACAAATTCCTGCCTGCTTTTAAGAGGTTATCACAGTAAGAACACAAAGATACTAATCCTTTAAAGAAGAAAATATTTCTTTGTCATGGCAAATGCCAATGAAATAAATTTTCATTTCTTAAGTATCATCTCTCGTGCATTTTCAAATATCTTCATAAGGAAATTATATATTAAACCACATTTACATTGTAAAATAACAAAAGTAAGATATCTTTGCAGAAGAAAGAAAGCAAGATATTTCAGGGGAGAAAGAGAATAAATTTATTTTGGCATCAAAATAAAAGTTTCAAAATATTGACAAGGAAAAACTGCTATCTTAAGCAAATGGCAACTAAAACTCACCAAGTAATGAGGATGCTTTTCATTCCAAGTAACAAACTACTCAATTCAAAGCAGCGTAAGTAACATAAAAGCGCTACCCACTGGTGGGACTGAAAAGTCCAGTGAGAGATTTTGCTTCAGACCGCGTTCGATTCAGCAGCCTGAATCAAACTGTTAAGGACCTGGTTTCTTTGCATCCTATGGCCCTACTTGTAACGGTACAGCTGATTTCCTAAAGCATGCTTTGTTTATACACCCCAAAGAGTTTTAAGCTACTCCTCTGGCTATGCATTTCCTAATTAATGCCCAGCAAGAAGGAGCATCTTTGCCTCACCATTAACCAATAAGCGAAGAGAAGGGGAATAAGTGAAATCAGGGGATGCTAAGAAGAAGCAAATGAGGAACGAATGTCAGGGAGGTACAACATCTTCTAATTCAAGAAGACCTCAATTTGGGTAAGTCATACAAAGCTATAGGTTCCAACTCAAAATTATTTCTGTAATAATATTAATAACTGTTCTTAAATACCCTTTTATCTCCATGAACTCATTGGATGTCTTTCATACTATCTTCCAAGAACTAAAATGACCTTACATAGCAACTAAAATTTTAATCTATCGTTTTGCCTTATCCACCTCTCCCTGTTTACAAACAGATTTTTCATACATCAACTAGTTTAAGAAATCTTTCTAGGATTCCAAAGAATGTTCTGGGGGTTTTAAACCAAAATATACCTTTTTGATATAAGCATACAGTTTGTAATTATGGATTACCTCTATTTTCTTTAAGACCCAATTCACTAATCCCTAGAAACAATTTCATGGACCAAGATAGCCTGCCTCTTAGAACAATGGACATTATTTCACCCAGCCTATCATGAATAAAATGCCCAGAACCGCTATCTAAGCCTACAGTTACAAAAATACAACATAATGCTAGCCCCTCACAGCCACTGGAGAGTATGGATGAATGGAACTCTTTACTATGTCTATCCAGCAAAGCACCTTACCATGGACACCCATCTCTGGGCTTCCATATTATCATGTTATTCAGTACAATTGCTACTGAACTTGTTACAGTATTCTACTGAACTTGTCACAGTAGATGATAATTATACTTGGGCTGTCTTGCCCACCTCAGAGAAGCAAAAAAAAAAAAAGTCATAATCCATTAAGAGTGGGGTTGAACCACCTAGACTGAATCTAGGCATTTAGATTTGAAGCCAGGTTCTGCAACTTAGTAACTTTAAGAGCCAGAAAGGTTAGTTAACCACCCAGTGCTCCCCTCTGAGAACTGAGGATAACAGTACCTTTCTCAAGGGGGCGATGTAGAAGTGAAATGAACTGACACACAAAGCACTCAGAAGCTGGTAAATGTGTATAACAGTTATAACTCTTCTGCTGCTGTGCTGCGCTCAGTCACGTCTGACTCTTTGTGACCCCATGGACTGTAGCCCACAGTAGCCCACAGGCTTCTCTGTCCATGGGATTTTCCTGGCAAGGAAAATCTGGAGTGCATTGCCCTGCTGCTGCTGCTGCTGCTGCTGCTGCTGCTAAGTCGCTTCAGTCATGTCCGACTCTGCGACCCCATAGACGGCAGCCCAACAGGCTCCCCCGTCCCTGGGATTCTCCAGGCAAGAACACTGGAGTGGGTTGCCATTTCCTTCTCCAATGCATGAAAGTGAAAAGTGAAAGTGAAGTTGCTCAGTTGTGTCCGACTCTTAGCGACCCCATGGACTGCAGCCCACCAGGCTCCTCCATCCATGGGATTTTCCAGGCAAGAGTACTGGAGTGGGGTGCCCTAGCTTTGCACCAATTAAAAGTATGTAGTAAATATCTTTGGATAAAGAAATCCATAGAAACTTTCTCAAATTAAATCAGTATTCTTATACTATATCCAAAGCGATGCTGTTTTTAAGGAAACAGGAAAGAAGACTGAGTGTGTGCCTGAAGGTTTAAAAGGTCCTAGTCCCTAACTGGGAAAACCTAGGGAGAAAACTGCAAAAAGCGGAAACCAACAGCCCATAACCAACACAGACACACACACACACACACAGGACTGACTGAGACCAGTTGTTAGAGATGAATGTCAGACTTCACACCAGTTTTCAGTTTAGAACAACTTAAGGAAAGCATCTGACAATGACGGGAAGGACTATTATAATGAAAGACACTCCGCTGGTGCGGAGGCAGGAAATGACACAGCCCCTGTTCACCATCAGCTCTGCTCACCCCAGCATATCCACTGAAACGGATCTGAGGGCCTGGGGGAAAGGGCTGAAAACTGAGATAACTCATCAAAGAAATAAAGAGTATCCAATCACAGTAACGTGTGCAACTCTTTTCTGTGCTAAGCATGGACACTGATAGACCCTGGGTCAATTTTGTGTCAAAATTCTCACGAACATTTGCTGTTTTCCCAGAACTGACCTTCCTTGCTTGGAAATTACAGAACCTTCAAGAGTGCTAAGAGAATAAAGAACTAATAAAGTCCATTTTCCTATTGCTCCCCCAAAGGGGCAGTTTAATTCTAACCATCACCAATATTCCTCTATGAGGACACAAGGCTTAATGAGGATTACAAGTAAGCCTATGTGCTTTCTTCCAAACACAGTGCGGGGCAGTCAGCCTTTCATACACTGATATCAGAAAAAGCTGGAGCCAGCATCGAGGGGCAGCAGGCAGGAAGCTGGGTAGGAGGGCTCTGGATCTGCCCACAAAAATCATTCTCTCCAGTGTCATCAGTGAAGTGACCACACCTTAGGGGAAAAATAAAGGACCATTGAAAGTATTAACTGTTCCAGGAAGGCTAAGATGCAGAGCAGATCAAATGACAGAGTAACTGCCTTGCTGACACATTATATTCTTTCAAAGTACCAGACAAATGGAAAGTGGTGGATGAATGCTTTGAAAATACAGGTGAACGGACAGCACAGAAAAAGGTCTCGTTTTCAGGACCACCAGTGTGACAGCTATCAAACAAAGAAAAAATGCTTTGACATCAGTGCTATATCTCAGGGAAGCTTTGTAGGCAGCAAATACTAAAGATTCAGGCTTTTGGGGGGCAAGACACTAAAAGGAGCTTGTGAGTTCTTAACCCATTTACACAGAGTAGATTTGAATAAAAACAGCTGTAGATAAGGCAGTGACATAGGTGTATATATATAAATGCATATACAGAGACACACACAAGAACTCATTTTAAGTGTTGCATTTCGAATTATTTTGATTGGGTAAAGTTGTCTAGGCTAGTGTGGCATTGGAGATGTAAAGTTTCATTCATGAAATTTTAAATAATAGTGATAAGATTTATCTAGGCACACCAGCAGAACCTAAATATATAGCACATGAATAATAGAATGTGCATGAATTTTGAATGCTTATTTTTCAGAAGAAAACAAAGAACTGCATGTGTGAATTCTTAGAGCCTCTAAGTGTAGCCTGTATTTGCATTTCAATAGCTTGCAAGGTAAGCTCTGTGAAATTGGTCAAATGTATAGACTCTCATCTCGCCTCCACCCCAAATCAGTCAATTAGCTTCTAGAGAAAGAAGCATACAGAAGCTAATACCCAGCAGCTCAAAACCTATTCCAGCTGATACAGATCAAAATAGATTCAAAGCAAGAATGTCCAGGACACAGGCTTCCTATGGAACAAATTCTGGGTAAGAAGCATACAATGCCAGGAGCTAAGTGCTGCTGTGGTCAGAGAACACACACACAGAAATGAAAAGGACAAGGCAGTACACAGCAAACAAGGGAAAACGGGTACATCTTAGAAGATTTACAGCCAACACATCAGAACGTTTTCCAGAAGGCAAAAAAGTTAAGTTTAGCAAATTTTGTCCATTTAAAACAAAGGCATTTTTGAAGCCAGCTCTGCTACACTGATTAATACAGACATGCTATAAATGAGCCGCCCCTGTCATTTCACATTCCACCTCAATCCATGCATTCTAATCCTAAATCCCTTCTAATTAGCATTTTTCAATCCTCCCATCCAAAGCCTTCACTGACTCCACATTAGCTACTTGTTCATCTTTACAAATTTTCTTATTTTAAAGGAGTTATTTTTTTTAATGCCCACAAGAGCAAAAGTATAAAACACAGACATTATATATGTGAATGATGTTATCAATATATGTCTTTTGAACTGCAGCACTTTGGTTCCTTCATTTTCTGAAAAGCTACCTGCACTAAGTCCCCACTCGCCAAGCCATGGTTGGTGCCATGGACTGTGTGTCCCTGACCCCCACCCCGCACAAATTCATCTGTTGAATGTTGAAGCCTTAATGTGACTGTGTTTGGAGGCGGAGCATTTGGGAGGTAATTAGGGTGAGACTGGGTCACGATGGTGAGGTCCTCAAGACAGTCCCTTATAAAAAGGAAGAGACACGAGAAAAGAGGAAGAGACACGAGATCTCTATACCAGGATGAGGGCTCTCATCAGATATGGAATTCATGACACTTTGACCTCAGACTCCCACCCTCCAGAGCCATAAGAAACACATGTCTCCTGTCTCAGTCACCCCGTCTGTCACTTTGTTAGAGCAGCCTCAACTGACAGATACTTGCCTCCCTTTGCTGCAGTCCTTTAATAATTCCACCAGGTAGGTGTTGGTATCTGCATGTAGTGGGAAAGGAAACTAAGCCTCAGAAAAAATTTAACCTGCTCCAGAGTCACATGGGCTTCCCAGGTGGCGTTAGTGGTAAAGAACCCACCTGGCAATGCAGGAGACATAAGACTCAAGTTCAATCCCTGGGTCGGGAAGATCCCCTGGAGGAGGGCATGGCAACCCACTCCAGTATTCTTGCCTGGAGAATCCCCTGGACAGAGGAAACTGGTGGGCTATAGACCATGGGGTCTCAGAGAGTCGGACAAGACTGAAGTGACTTAGTTCGCAGAGTCCTTCGCTAGGATGTGGTAAAGTCACATGGAGCAAGGCAAACAGAGGAGGAGGAAGGCTCACCTGCCTAGAAACACAGTAACTACTATCTGCCTGAAGCTGCCCAAAGTAACTGACATGCATACATCTTATTCTTATAATATTCCTGGGAGTTAAGTGATATTCTCATTTTACTGAGAAAAACTGTGAGAAGCATGCCCAGGAGAGTCGAACCAGCAGGTGGTGGATCAACATTCTCATAGAACTCTAAAACACCTCTGCTCTTAACCCCACAACACAAGCCTGCCCCCAGTAAGAGTCATCATTGCCACACTGTGCTCGGTAACAAGTCCCCGCACAGCTAGTGACTACCGACAATGACCATTTGCAGGTCTGCAGGTAGACTCTGGGGTTGCTGGACTTGGCTTCTGGCTGCAGGTTTATATAGGTCAACTCTACCAGAGTGCATTCTGGGACCCAGGCTAAGTGGGCAGTGGCTACCCAGGGCAAGGCCTCTCCTGATAGATCACCGAACAACAGTATATTTCAACCTCTGCTTGGGACACATTCCTGAAGCTCAGTAAGACACAGAGCTGAGCCCAAAGTTAAGAGAGGGAAAGCATCTCTGCAGGCCATGAGGCCATGAGACTGGGGCAAGGGAATTAATGTATCCTTCTGTTCCAGAGGAGTGAAAAGTTAGGAGCTTAATTGAATCTATCACACTATCCCAATTCAACTTGTATTTACCGTAAAGCCTTTTGGTTTGGATAGCTAAACAGTTAATGGAAAATGAACCTATGAGCATAAAAATTTATATTTGGAATAAAGTTTTAGTGGAAAAGTGTAAATAGCCAAATCAATGTTATTATTCCATCTTCACCTATATGACAATGCTAAAATTGAGAGAAGAGGCAATTAGAAAATAAAAAGCTATCAATATCTCATAATGAAAAATATCACTATGATGAAAATCCTATAAAGTGAAATATTTCTAGACCAAGCTGTTATCTCACTAACTTTGAGCAATAAGCTAAAATAAATCCATTAAAAAATAGCTAACATTTTCTACAATCATTTTGAGCTCATCATAATACATTCTATTCTACCTCTAACTCCTCACCACTTTACTGAGAGTTTGCATGTCTTCAATATACTAAATTACCAGGCAGGAACTCAAAAAGTGCTGCAGTTAATAAAGTTAAGCCTGGATCTTCATTTGTCGCCAAAATGAAAAAAACAAAAGTTCAGTGTTTAATCAATGTGATTTAATTTGTTTGTGTACACACACACAAACTGAAAACAGTGTGTCAGAAAATTGATAAAATTGTACATTTGCCTTGTGTCTTTCTTGGTTGAACCCTCATCCTCAATTACAGATACTTCATTCAAATGTAACAAAAATCTTGCTTGGATTTGATGTAATCTCACTCAGGTTTTAAATTCACTTGCTGTTTCAAGCAATATGGCACCCACCTCATCATCTTCATTTAAGAATGAATTGCTTTTTCCATTACAGCCTCCAGTTTGAGATATTTCATTTTGCCTTTTCAAAATTGTATTGGAATGAGACTTGTAGGCAAGTTGTCAAAGTTGAAAGCAATTTGCAAAAAAAACCAAAAAACAAAAAAAGCACACACATCTTCAAAATTGGATACATTATTTTCAAGGCCTGACACTAAACCATAAAACTACTTTGCTCTCTGTGTAATTTTAACCAGTCCTGCAAAATAAGTGTTAAAATACACATTGTGGTAATTCTTGAAAACTAGTCTAACAGAAACCTATGACTCTAAGAGAAACTGGCTTCTCTCTTTATTCACAGCCTAGTTCAATTAATTATTTAAAGGGGATGAATTTAGAATCTATATCTAGACTTGACCTCTCCAGAAGTTTCAGCCCATACATCCATCTGCTTTCTGAGCCTCTCTACCTAAAAGCTTCCACAGATGCTGCAAACTCAAGACGCACAGAACCAACTAACCACCTTCTCACCATCCACATCACTTGCTTCTAGTTATGCCCGAAACCTGGGAGTCACCTCCAGCTCCTTGCATTTTTTTTTTTTTCCTCTCAAGCACGTCGTCAAGTCCTGTTAATGGTATCTTCAGTTGCCTTGTCTTTACATCCATTGCCAACATCTCGACCCAGCAGCAGCATCGCTCACCTCCCATTTTTAACTTCCTAGCTGTTCTTGGCTTCTTCCTAAGCATTCTTCACTAATGCTTACAGTTGGTAAAATATTTCTGTGCCCTACTTGAAATCTTAGTGGCTTCCTACTGTTAAAGTCCAAATCCTCCAATATGGCATCATTTTGGGGACTCTGCTCATCACTTCCTGCTTCTCACATGCACTATTTTGCAGCCCCTTGAAAAGGATGCACCTTGTATGACCACCGCACCTTTGCACACGCTGCCGTTTACCCTGCTTGGAATGCCCTTCTTGCCCAGTGGGTACCTGTTCACCCGACATCATCTGGCAGAAACAGCCCCGTCTACACACAGCCTTCCCAGCTTCCTGCAGCGGTGGGGGCACGCGCTACCTCCAGTGTCCATGCACCACAGCTGGCATCGGTTATGGAACTTGCTGTTACAGAAATTGCTGTCTATCTCTCCCACCATGCTATACACCCCTCACAGATCAGTACCATACTCCACTCATTTCTGAACTGGTAGAGCCTGGTGATAAAGGTGCAATTGTGTACATTTAAGGGGATCCAGCCAGTCCATCCTAAAGGAGATCAGTCCTGGGTGTTCACTGGAAGGACTGATGCTGAAGCTGAAACTCCAATACTTTGGCCACCTCATGTGAAGAGGTGACTCATTGGAAAAGACTCTGATGCTGGGAGGGATTGGGGGCAGGAGGAGAAGGGGATGACAGAGGATGAGATGGCTGGATGGCATCACCGACTCGATGGACGTGAGTTTGAGTGAACTCTGGGAGTTGGTGATGGACAGGGAGGCCTGGCATGCTGTGATTCATGGGGTTGCAAAGAGTCAGACATGACTGAGGGACTGAACTGAACTGAACTGAAAGACACAGCACTCAGTTCTCTGCCACAAGCCTGTTCAATATATGCTGTTGCTGCTGTTATGATGCATACCGTTCATTATACATTAATTTAAAGGAAGGCAGAGAATGGAATTTTTCTTGACTGCTTGAAACAAAATCATTTGCATTCACAATCTAAGTAAATAGCAAATATTTTGAGAACTCAAGCATGTACCTTAAGGAAGACTATCTGTCTATGATAAGGCCTCTGATAAATCACAAGCGTTTGCTGTCTCTACATTAGAACACTTCAAGGGGCAAAGCAACTGTCTTACCATGCCCTGGAGGTAGTTTCCCATTGCAAAACCATGGAGCATGTGCCAGCAATCTAAAAGAAATGTAAAACTGCACCTGGATACCACCAGTGCCCTGGGTCCTTTAGGGGTAATGATCCAGGGTTGCCTCCAGCCACACCACAGTAAGAATTGTCCCCCAAGGTGGGTTAGTTAATAGTCTGAGCTCTCACATGACTACCTTTGCCATTATTTGAGAAGTCAAGAGACAAATACAATGAGTGCACACCCATTTTATGCACCTCTCCATAAAAATAAAACCCAGCCTCACTGGAAGAAAGAAGGCAAGGCCCCGACATCTTAAAGGTTGTCAAGCCTTACATTTGGGGATATAGAAGTGGTACGTGCCATGACTTAGGAGTTCCTTGAACACATGACCCCTTAGGAGCAGTGAGTCTCAAGCCTGGCTGCACACCATCACGAGACGCTCATTCCACTGATTGTGGATTGCGCTGAGGTCCTAGGGTTCAGAAAGTTCTCCAGGTGGTTCAAAAGTACAGCCTCACTGAACCGCGGTCCTAAGTTTTGGAGCAAAGGAACACACAGAACTGATTTACTTTTCTCGATTCCAAAAGGATGCACAAGATACAAAACAGACTTTAAGAGCTTTTCATTGATGGTACTGAGTGGAATAAAGTTTTTTCTTAGACAATAAAGCAAAAAAATTAAAGTGACCCCAAAAGCCACTTTTTAAACTGATTATAAAAGCAATACATGCTTACCATAGAAGAGTTAAAGGTAAAAAATTCTTAAGGCATCACCGTCAATATATAAAGAGCTAACATTTTAGTATACTTTCTCATACTATTTTAGGTGATGATAATGAAGAAAAAAATAGGTTCTTAATAAATGTTAGATATGATAGACATGTTTTAGCCTTTTCATACCTCATTTTAATTCACTCTCAACAATTCCACCAATAAGTGTATTTTATTGGTGAAGAATTAACTAGCCTGACTCATACAGTGAAGTGGCAAAGATGGTCTTAAATACTCCAAAACCCACACACGTGCTTTCCTTCCATCCCATAGGGCTATCCTACACACACACACACACACACACACACACACACACACACACACACACACAGAACTGTACATACACTATCTGCTTTGGCCCAGAGGATAATGTATGTCAATCCTCACCCCAATCCCCAAGAAGGGTAGTACCAAAGAATGTGCTAACCACAGGACAATTGCACTCGTCTCCCATGCTAATAAGATCATGCTTAAAATCTTGCATGCTAGGCTTCAGCATTGGAGAAGGCAATGGCAACCCACTCCAGTACTCTTGCCTGGAGAATCCCATGGACGGAGGAGCCTGGTAGGGGTCACAAAGAGTCTGACACGACTGAGTGACTTCACTTTCACTTATCACTTTCATGCATTGGAGAAGGAAATGGCAACCCACTCCAGTGTTCTTGCCTGGAGAATCCCAGGGACGGGGGAGCCTCGTGGGCTGCTGTCTATGGGGTCCCACAGAGTCAGACATGACTGAAGTGACTTAGCAGCAGCAGCAGCAGCAGGCTTCAGCATTATGCAAACAAAGAACTTCCAGATGTTAAAGCTGGGTTTAGAAAAGGAAGAGGAACAAGAAATCAAATTGCCAACATTTGCTGGATTATAGAGAAAGCAAGGGAATTTCAGAAAAACACCCATCTCTGTTTCATCAACTAAGCTCTTAGAGCAATGGGAATACCAGACCATCTTCCTGGTCTCCTGAGAAACCTCTATGTGGATCAAGAAGCAACAGTTAAAACCCTGTATGGAACAAGTGATTGGTTCAAGATCAAGAAAGGAGTACAACAGGGCTGTCTGCTGTCACCCTGTTTGTTTAACTTATATGTGGAGCACAAACATGGGCTGGATGAGTTACAAGCTGGGAATCTAGATAGGTAGGAAAAATAACAACCTCAGATACGCGGATGATACCACTCTAATGGTAGAAAGCAAAGAGGAACTAAAGAACCTCTTGATGCGGGTGAAGTAGGAGAGTAAAAGAGCCAGCTTAAGATTAAATACTAAAAAAACTAAGATCATGGCATCCGGCCCCACTGCTCTTGTACTTAGTCCCCATTACTTCATGGCAAACACAGGGGGGAAAAGGTGGAAGTAGTGACAGATCTCCTCTTCTTTGGCTCCAAAATCACTGCAGACGGTGACTGCAGCCCTGTAATCAGAAGATGACTGCTTCTTGACAGGAAAGTGGTGACAAATCAAGACAGTGTGTTGGAAAGCAGAGACATTTACTCTGCCGACAAAGGTCCGTATGGTCAAGGTCATGGGTATAGTCAAGACCACGGCTATAGTCAAGACCACAAGGCTTCCCAGTGGTCATGTATGGTTGTGAGAGCTGGACTGTAAAGAAGGCAGAATGTCAAAGAATTGATGCCTTCAAACTGTGGTGCTGGAGAAGACTCCTGAAAGTCCCTTGGACAGCAAGGAGATTAAACCAGTGAATCTTAAGGGAGATCAACCCTGAATATTCACTGGAAGGACTGATTTGAAGCTGAAGCTCCAGTATTTTGGTCATCTGATGTGAACAGATGACTCACTGGAAAAGTCCCTGATGCTGGGAAAGATTGAGGGCAGAAGGAAAAGTGGGTATCAGAGGATGAGATGGCTGGACAGCATCACCAATGCAGTGAACACGAACTTGGGCAAACTCCAGGAGATGGTGAAGGAAAGGGAAGACTGGTGTACTGCAGTCCACAGGGTCACAAAGACCTGGACACGATTGGGCAGGTGACTGAACAATAACAACAACATACATTATGTATGTTACAGTACATAGTATAGAAACCTCTTCTTTTCCTTGACATTATTGTCAACCTTTTGCCCATATCATTAAATATTTGTCAAAAGCATGATTTTAATGGCAATGCTGTCTTCTATCCTGTGTGTTTCACAAATTAGATGCCAATCTCCATGCTTTTGGTTGCTTTCAATGCAAATGTATGATTACCAAGACATTTAAAAAATCTACCATTACACATAATTTATTTCCAATGTAAGCTTCAAGTAAATCCCAACACCATATTTTGACTCTGGTACCAACAATAAAATGATCTCTACTTGCATACTGATATTTGTCAGTTCATGTAATTCTCAATTTTAAAATTTTGTCTAGCTTACTGATAATTTGGTCTTTTAGTCTTTTTTGTCTTCTTCTAAAACTGTTCATTGTGTTTCACATGCAATGTTATTACACTTTACTTTGTGAAATCTTTTCAGGCAACTTAAGGTTGTTGAAAGATACGATAAATAAAACCACATAATTCTTAACAAGAAGGAACTGAGACCTAGACAGTGAAGAAGTGGTGGCTCATGAGTATCTACAAAACTATTACCCCTGAGTATGAAACCCTGTCCTGACCAGCTAAGGCAAAAGTGAAGGCCAAACCAGTTATTATTGACTAAAAGAAGCTAACTGGTCTACCTAGAGAGGAAGAAACTTTCTGACTACTGAACTTGAAGACAGTAGCCTGTGAGCCTCATATAACAGACAACACATAACATAATCGGTGAGGCTTCAAGGGGAATTTTTTTTTTAAGTATAAAGATGTTCTCTCACAACCATTTCTTTCAGCAACCCTCCATAAAAGTCAAGGACAAAACATGAAGTCGTAATTCTGTAAAGGGATTTGGAGAGGAGCAGAGATGGACAATCTACGTGTGCTAGGATCTGCCAAGGGGCAGAGCTCAGGGGATCCAGGAGATGAATGGTAAGAGGGCTCTGGGACTACTGTTCTCCCCCATCACTTCTCAGCCAGGTCCTGCAGAGCAGAGCGATTCCAGATTGAGACAGCAGGAGGAAGTGCAGGCACACTGTGTGGCCGATTCGAAGGAAGCCCACGTGTATCAGATACAAAAGTGCAAAGGTAAGGACTAACATCTTCCCAGGAGGATTAAGAGCCTGATAGGAAAGACATCATTATTCAACAGTGGGAAACGGTTGGGGGCCATGACTTTTTGCAAAAAAAAGCAGCTCTGAATCTGTTCAAATGCTTGAGCTCAGATCAGGCCCCAGGGATCTGTGGCTGTGAAACTTGAACATTGCCTTTGACTGGCAAGTGCTAAGAGCAAGGGGCAGTTGAACACAGGCTCACTGTAAGGATGCTGCATGTACTTCAGTTGTCAATTCAGATCATCCACCCTATACTGGGCTGTGGAGTTAGCTGCATGGACCACAGCCAGGGGCTCCTGTGCCCCTCTGCTTTCTCTTGGGTTTTGCTAATAAGGAGCATCAGAAAGCACTCAGAAGGATGGAGGCAAATAAGGTTGAGATGTCTATCTCCCTGCAGAGTCACCATGGGCTGCGTCCCTTCATTCTCTCTCTCTCTCTCCAGGTTCTATAACTGCTCCCTCCCTCATTCCTTCAGATCTAGTGAAGCTAGTGGCTTCCTGTTGCTTCCAGTCCCTTAAACTTTCTCTATACCCCACCCACACCTTTAATATTGGTAGCTAATATGTTCATATTATTAGCATCCCTTTTTATAAACTCTCCTCGGAGAAGGCAATGGCACCCCACTCCAGTACTCTTGCCTGGAAAATCCCATGGATGGAGGAGCCTGGTAGGCTGCAGTCCATGGGGTCATCGCGAAGAGTCGGACACGACTGAGCGACTTCACTTTCACTTTTCACTTTCATGCAATGGAGAAGGAAATGGCAACCCACTCCAGTGTTCTTGCCTGGAGAATCCCAGGGACGGCGGAGCCTGGTGGGCTGCCGTCTATGGGGTCACACAGAGTCGGACACAGCTGAAGCAACTTAGCAGTCTCAAACTATCCAATTCATGCTCCCCATCTTTTTATTGCCTAAGCCCCACCTGATACTCCCATAGTTAATTATTTAAAATTACACTATGCAAGGCTCTGTGCCAACCCAGAGGGCAGTGAACTAAGGTTAACTGAATAAGTACCACAAGTCAGATGCTGTGCTAAAGGTTTACAACCACCTTCAATCTTTAAGCATGTATTATCTCCATTTTACAGATGGGGACATAGAGGGGCGAAGAAGCTGGTCCAAAGTTACAGAGCTACTCATGGTCACTGGACATTAGTCCTCAATGGGTTTGCAGTTTCGGTGTAAGACGCAGATAATTTTAAAATAATGCAATAGGATTAGGTGTGCAAATAAATCAACAATGACAATGATAAGATTCAGAATGGAGCACAGTAATTATGGAAAATTTCAGGCAAGAATTATAATTCACTTTGGCCCCTAATGAGCAGTGAGAATTGGAGGACAGGATATGGCAGGCAAAGGAGATACATCAAGTCTGGACAGTGGGTAATGGGACAGGATTTTGAAGGCAAAGAATTAAGAAAACAATTCTTAGGGTACAAAATAGAACTTATGTCCACTTTTGAGTGGACATAAGATTTTGAGGGCACTCCATCCTTACTCCCTGCAGATCAGGAAACCAAAACTATAGTATTCTATCTCTATTTCAGAGGGAGAAATTCAACTGCTTCAGTGGATAAGAAACACCATTCAGATATGCCCACAACTGGTCTCACTAATTAGGGACCCATCACTACCAAAAGTTCATTTATAGTTTTGATTCTTTCTGTCCCAAAGTCATGTCTGTGCCTTACGGAAACTTATGGATATCAAAAGTACCTTATCCCAAACTGTAATTATCATAGGTATTTCTATTATAATGCTCTAACTAGACTCCTTTCCTGTAACCACCCAGAGTCTTCACATGAAACAAAAACCTAAACACAAATCTAGATGTCTATAAGCATTTAGTTGGTAACCACACTATACTTAAAAAAAATTTTAATATTTCAGCCACATGTGACAGTGGGCGGAAGTGGTCAGATTTAACTGGGGATGGGGTAAATTAACAGAAGAGGTTACCAAGCAAAGCAAAGCACAGGAGAATGGCAGGAATGGGCTCCCAGGAGGCCTTTCCGGGATACTGCTCCCCCTCATAGTGCCTCCTCCCTGCTTTAATGATGCTCGTTCATTTTTCTCCAGCCTTGGGATCTATCACATTAGGGATAGGGACACTTTCATTAAAACAAATAAAAGGGAAACACATAACAGAAATCACTAAAACAATTAATTTCCCTGACAGTTAAAAATATGACCCGTGTTTGAGGGATATTAGGACCAAAAGGAGCCAGTTATCCTTTGACGAATTAGACCTGTCTAGAAATTCAAATTGCCCCAAGTCCAAGGTCTGCCCAAGCCCATCCATCCGTCAGAATTTCCCATGTTTGGAGATGCAATGTGAAAAGTTTCCCAGACTCTAACCAGGGAAGCCACTGGGGCCTCTTTCTCTCATTCTCATTTCAAAGGCAGTGATGGAAGTGCTATCAGTAGTACTGGAAATATTAATACAGTCCACAGAAAAGATGGAAATGTGAAGTCACCAAAGATGAACAACTAAGTTTGGTTGCCATTTTATGAAGTAGTCGTGCCTTGACAAATTATGTGTTCTGACGAAAAACAATTTTTCAGAGTCCAAATTTTAAAAACACCTTAGTAGGCCTGTGTTTTAAGAGCCAGAGGTACTGAAATTCTAAATACAGGTTCTAAACACATACTATATTATTCTCTATTAAACACATTCTGCATTATTGCAAAATTAAATTTTAGAGAATTAGAATATTCATATACTCCAGATTTCTGACACTAGACTTTAAGTTATTTAAAGAATGAATCTGTTCCAATTCTAAGCATCTAACACTAAGCATCTATTCATCTCTTATTATTAGATAATATATTCTGTCATATGATCCCTATAAATAGTGATAACTGTCCTTACAGGTAATTCTTCTAACTTAAAAATAGATTCAAACAACAAATTATGGAATAAAAATATAATTATGTTATCTCACTAGTAATGATGTGGACTGTTATAAAGAATGGAAGTCATCTTTACTTTAACAACATAATACTTACTCAGGACCAAGTATATGATAGTGTATTTATTACATAGCCTCTGACTTAAAAAAATTCAGTTATGCTTATCTCCTGTCTAGTACACTCAAAATTCATGTTATAGAATGCCTTTTACAGAAGAATAAGCAGACGCCAAGAGGGTTTGTGACTTGCTCAAGATCACCTAGCAACACAGTCAGAATCAAGCATACTAAAGAGTAGCTTTCAGACTAGCTTCACCACAGGTGTGCCTCGTTTGTGTGTTGAAGTGTTTCATATAGTATGTACTCGAAAATTAACTTAATTCCTAAATTCACTAGGTGGCGTTGCTCATAAGAACGCAACAGTGACATCTTTTGTAATACAAATGTATACTTATACCTGGTATTTGTAAAAAGTTTCCTAATATTGGAATTTCTTAAAACAGGTACCCTGTATGTGCCATCTCTTTCAAAATAAATACTGGACAGAATGGGAGTAAAAGACTAACAGGCTTTGTTTTAAGCCAAAATAAAGTTGTAACTACAAGATGGCAGAACTTTTAAGCACTTTTATATTACTATTTCTCACAATGTGGAGAGTTTTATTTCATTTATAATAGAAAGCAGACATTCTTTATCTATTATATAGTAGAGGATGGCAGGCATAGTAAAAGGATGTTAAGTACCATGAAGATCTAACAGTCTAAGTACTATATTAACCAGCAATGTTTCCTTTGTTTTGTTGCAAATCTTAGGTAGAAAATAGCTTGGTTATTTTAAAGAGCCACAAAAATGTCTAAAATGAAAAGTTCTACAAAATCTATACCCTCAAAAGCACCATATATCTCAATCATATCCTCTGAAATTGTGATAATCTATATTACAGAAATTAATCACAAAAAGGAGTTTCCTATCAAAAACACAGTTTGAATGATCTAAAATGAATTAAAGGAGAGAGAAAACTCTCAGGAGAATTGTCATCAACATACTAATAATCTGACCATTAGGAGTTTGATAGAGT
Source organism: Bos indicus (assembly GCF_029378745.1). Lineage (NCBI taxonomy): Eukaryota > Metazoa > Chordata > Mammalia > Artiodactyla > Bovidae > Bos > Bos indicus. The sequence goes on from NC_091779.1 coordinate 12,707,427, forward strand.
TTATCACCTTTTTAACAAAGAGCCTTTCCATATTTAACTAGCAACTCCAAAAAAGACATGGACCCACACAAACAGCTGTGCATTACCAGAACTTTATAGATGTGATGAAAACAAAGAAAAGGAAATCCACAGCAGTGACTAACCACACTGTACATTCAAAACAATGACCACACTGAAAATCATTAGAGGCAGTCTGTTTACTTAGGTCTGGAACAATAGATGACATTTAACCCCAACTTTTTTAATCCCTCTTTTGTTTACCTACAAATAATCCTTTAGTTTATCTATAATATTATTATGGTATTAGAGCAATATGAATAATATTAGTATTAGCAATTGACAGACAGCTACACTGGCCGTGAGTCAAAGACCATTAAGGAATATTGAAAGGCATTTCTACATGTAAGGTATAGTGGGTTTTCCCAAGCACTTTTTGTTTTAGTTTCAAAAATAATGAATGAGAGTTTATCAATGGCTAATGATTAGATTCTTTCACAGAGAACACTGCCCCTTATATACAGGAAAAAAAGAATTAACAAGGAGTTAACAAACTAATTTTGAACATACTCATATTTTGGCTTCCTGAAACTTACAAACTGCCAAGCAGATGTTTTTTCCAAGTTTTCTGATCTGCCAAGTTTTAACTTGGAATACATTTGTATCCTAAAGTCAAAGTAATTTAATCAGAGAAACTTGGGCACAAAGAATCAAGGCGGTATGATACATATCTTTCCTCATCTCAACATAAACAAATTACAGGGGACTCTGATTGAACTGCTAGTAGAAACTTTCATCTCACTGACAGGAGAAACCTCTCAACAGCTGCACACATCTGCAAGGCAACCATACAGATGCTGCTGCCGCAAGGGCTGAGTCTGACACAAAACTGAGTCCTGTGTTGCCAAAACTGAACAGAGTTGCTACCCTCAACAGACTTCCCAGACTCTTGACAGAAAGCCCAACCGGCTCATCAGCTGTCACTGCCAGCCACAATTTAACTATTCTTGAACAACCAGCAGGAAAAAAACAAAACAAAACAAACAAGCAACAAAGTCTCAAACTAAAAGTCCGATCTATTGTCTCTGACAATAGAGCCTTTCTCATTGAACCCTGTGATGTGTCGCTGAGTTCTGTAAAGAGAGACTTAGCGTATCACGTTGCCAAGTGGATACTAAGAACTGTGCATATATTTATGCCCAGAAAAAGAATGAAAAGGGAACTTTGAAATCCTCCACTGCTGGCCACCGGCAAGGCTACATTTCAAAAACGCAAGGATCTCCTACCTGGAGCCCTCTTCGTCTTAGAATGCTGGACTCATCCATCTCCCCCTCTGCTTTCTCTGAGCCTCTCACAACAGCCTAGCCATGCTGTACTACCGCTACTTCGGCACGCTAATTCAGAGCCCGGCAGCTGCTAAACACTTACATCACGCTCTAGCTGATTGGAGCCCTGAGTCAGCTGGTCCCGCTTAGTTATTCACTCCAGCAACTTCGGGGATCACGGATGCTTGCAGTTCGGTGGGAAAGCGCAGCAAGTGGGCTTAGACACCTAAAGCATCCACCCAGGGAGAGGAGGCTCTTGCTAGTAAATAAGGAATCGCGGGAGCCCTGCTTTCACTACTCCTTCGGAATACTGGCCCTGGCATTCCAGGCGACCAGAAAATAGCTTTCGGCAGTGGTCGCGGGTCAAGTCCCTTCGGAAGCAACTATAAGGTCAAAGTACTAAGTCAATCAGCGGTGACAGACACCTCTGCAAACAGCAGCTGCTGATTGGGACGGTGAGAAACTAGGGCACAGCTGGCCAGCCAAGCAGCACCACCTTCCTGCCGCTCATCTTTTCTGATGGCATCAAAGGAGAAAAAAAAAAATGTAATAGAACATACAGGCAGCCGGAAAACCTGAAAACCGAGGGCTCAGGGCGGCGGCTCTCCACTTACAGGGGGAGGAACCCTTACCCCTCCCAGCGCCAAAGCCAATTTATTTACATAAATACCTCACCGCCCATTCCTAGCCCAAAGATACAGTTCAGATTTTAATCTTCCTCATGATAACAACTTTCTCTGTTGATACCAGACCCAAATGTAAAAAGGGAGAAGAAATTCTAAGATCCATCATTAGTTGGAATATTAACCTATTTCTAGTCCATAAACAACTAAAAAGAAAGATACCCATCACGTGCAATTTCACAGTCTGTTTCAGCTTGTTTACTCCGCTCATCCTCATCTTATTTCAATTCAAAGCAACAGAAGAGATGCAGATTAAGTTTTCATTACTGACCTAGCACAGGAGTAACAATATCTGATACTACCAATCTATAATAAATTATTCCCCCTTGATTTCTTTCCTAAAGAGATTTAAATTGGGAGCACAGTATGGTCCTGAGAAGCAAATACTAGGGCTACCTATAGTTTGTCTCAGAACTACCTCCTTCTTCACTTTATCCATTAGATAGTCTATTTTTCTTGAAAGAATGATAGTCAAGAAGGCAGGCATAATGCATACGTTATTTTTAAAAAATCAGTAATTTCTGGTTTTACCTAATGCAGGTATCTAGCAATTTCTAAGCATGGGGGTGGGGAAGAAATGACAAGTGGTTCCTACCCAGACACCTGCTATTACACTAGCTTTCTGTCTCTTTCTGGCTGTCAACACACTCGTAGGCTTGCTATCAATTGATTAGATTATGTCATTAAAAATAGCTCAGGGATTTATGAATCTAACCACTGAGGAAAATTGATTGCATTTTATGTTCTCAAACCATCTTTGCAGACATCTCTAGACATACAAACAGAAACTCTATCAAGAAACGCTGCCCCCCACCCACCCACCCCTCACAGAAGCATCCAGGGAGAAGGGTGTCAGGGTGTTTTACCACTGAGGCATGTTCATTGGAGACCACTTAAAGGAAGCAAACCCCAGAGACTTTTTAGCTCTTGCTCTTGGGTGGAGGAGTAAGGCCATCTCTAAAAGCAAAGAAAAGGCACCAACCTGGTCATTGCTCAAACCAAAATGTACCTCCAACCTTCTAGCACAATTTTCTATAGGTTTTTAAAAATACTATGCATTTTTATTTGAATTGAAGTAACAAAAAAAAAGGGGGGGGCAGAGAAGAAATGAAAAGAAAAAGTCTAGGGTCTGGAGTGGAGGAATCGGTGAGCTGTCTGTGGGAGAATCTGCAAAGGGGTTGGAAACAGATTCCCATCCTTGACAGGCCCACCTGTACTTTAATCTTTTCCTGCAAAAGGAAGACCTTTCTGTTCAATGAAAACAAAAGGAATGACAGTTGTTGCCCTTTCTCCCTCAATTCACCCTCCTGAGAGAAGAGCTTAAGCAGCTCCCTGAATTTGAAGTGCTGGCTTTGACAAAGTACCTTGGCAGCTGGTCAGAATATATTTACCAACTTAGATGTCATTGTTATCTGCCCACAGAGGCATAAGAAAGTCCTAACTGAATTTAGAAGAAAAAAAAAATCATGACCCAAGAAGCTGAACTTGGAAAAGCAAAAGCCGAGCATGGTGTCCTTATATGTGCTTGTGATCTGAGAGCTGTGATCTTCCTTGCGCTGGTCCTTCTGGAGAAAGTGGGGTCTGATAGAGGACATCAAGTTCCCACTAAAGAAAAGGAAGGGAAAAGAGTTTTCCCCTTCAAGCAGAGATCATAGGATGTCAGGAGGGGGGAAAAAAAAATGTAGAGCCCAGAAGTATCTTTTCTGTGACCAATCGAGTGAGATGGTTGGAAGCTTTATCAGAAGACATTTCGAGGACACACTGACGAAAAGTCAGGTGATGTGTATCTCAGATAAGTGGGCATCGTAGGCACTCGGCAGCTGGACCTGTTTGGCGCCTGGGGTTGATAAAAAGGGATTTTGGCTAAAGGTGAATAGTATGTTTCTTAACAAAGGAATATTCTGAGATAAAAATCCAGGATAGTATTCAACCATTAACTAAGTCTACGATGAAGATTATGACCATTGCACCATCAAATCTAGTATGAAAAAATATCGATTACCTGTCAAAATGTATCACTTTGAGAAGTGATACACGTACATTTTAAAGAAATAAAACCAGCCAGAGGCAAAAACATTTAGGACAAAAATGAAAGGCTGCTGAAAAATAACATCAAGCAATAATGGCTTAGCAGAGGGAATAGTAAAAGGAAAATTGCTACATTTACCCTTTGCTATATATTTTCTCATCAAGATAAGCCATGTGTTAAAATGCAATAAAAACTTCAAATGATGACACTATTCACAGGTAATAATTAGGAGCCAGCCTAATTTCCATTAATAAACTCATTTTTCCTGCAATTTTATACCTTCGTGGAATCTGTTCATATTATTATGAGTCAGTTCACAAAGTACCAAACTCAACGTGTAAAGCTTTTACATGTGTATTCAAATAAAATTTGGTAGGCTCAGTCATTAATTATAATCTGAAGCCAGAGGCTTTGTGGTACTTGATTTTTTAAAAAATTATTTGTATGTGTACACCTCGTGTACACACTATCATAGGCATAATTTACTTCCTAGAATACTCAAAATCTGTGGATACTGTAATAAGGACCAAATCTAAATTTTATTCATTGTTACAATAAATGGCTCACAGAAACAAAAACAAGCCCAAATCCCAGGGGAGAAAAATCCCAGGGAGGGGTGGGAAGAGTTTGGTTGTACAAATTTTCAGAGTGAGATTTTGTGATCACTGACATCCACAGCAGTGTCAGCTGGTGCTAGGACACAGGTGTGTCACCTGACTTACACGGTCACGCATTTCTCACAAATTTAAAACCAAGGTACACCTCTCTCCTCCTGATCCACATAGGTTTCTCTAAAGTAAATGTGGCTTCTGATTTTACCCACTCTTCAGCAACTGACCTCATACCAGGAAACCTTGGTGAGGAACACTGTGAGCAATTTTTTAAAAAACCAAAGCTGGGGGATGTTTCCAAACCTAACCTGACCCACTCTACTCCACAGGCTAAATCCACTCTCTGCCCGCAGCTCTCACCCTCTGGCTCCTGGACCACCTACCCAAAAGCCAAGGAGGTGGTGAATGAGGGGAGTAGAGATCACTTCCTGGTGGAGTAGGAGGCTTCTCCCTCCAGACCAGCCTGAGGGAGGAGGGTTGGCATTCCTCATCTCAGCAGAGTTCTGGGTGTGCTCAGAAAGTGATTTCTAGCACCATCGCCACAATCTGCGATGGGATTTGTCCTTAACGTTTGCTTTTGTGTGTGTTTGTAGCCATTACTACTTCTTAGCAAGGTAGACAAACACCCACAAAATGCATTAGCCACAACATCTTGTTACTTTGAGACAACCGACCAAGGGTTTGTAGCCTCTGTTCACTCATGAGGAAATCCAATATAGCCAGTGGATAAATTCCTTCATTCATTCATTGATTATTTTTTCTACTCGTAGATAAATGCCAGTGGCCAATGCATATGTCATATTTTAAAAAGGTAACATAAAGGTCATAAAAAGTTGCAAATAAGGAACAGGTCATTCATGACAATGCATAAAAAATATCTATTATTGTGATTATTATTATTCCTCTGGCAGTTTAAGGGGTAAAGAGAGCCCTGAACACCAGTAATGAATACAGCTGTGAGATTTACTCAAAATATACATTTCAGTGTTGACATTTATAATCCTTCTTAATTTTAGCACTTTATTTTCCTCCATGTTTTATTTCCAATAACAGCCAACAAATACTGATCACACAGTATGTGACAATCACTGATCGAAGTACTTTATACAAGTCATCTCATCTAATTCTTTCAACAACCCTATGAATTAGGTGTATTATCATCCCCATTATACAGATAAGGGAACTGACCAGAGAGGTTAAGCAACTTTCCAAAAATTACACAGCTAAGAAGGGCAGAACTGGAGTACCAATCCTGACAGGCTGACTCTGGAGTTTGGGTTCCTAACAACTCTACTAACTCTTAATGTTTAAACACAGAAGAAAAACCTGTTTTCAAGGTGAAAAGAATGCATGAGAGGTGTCAAATTTTTTAGCTTCAAAGTGAAAATTACCACATTCTAAGCTATCCCTGGTCAGAACATACCAGAAAGAGCTTGTGGAATCCCAGATTCATGGCCACAGGTCTCTAAAAATCAAAAGGAGGAGGGTGTGAAGAGCCAACTCGTTAGAAAAGACCCTGATGCTGGTAAAGACTAAAGGCAAAAGAAGAAGGGGACGACAGAGGAGGAGGTGGTTGGATGGCATCACTGATTCAATGGACATGAGTTTGGGTGGACTCCAGGAGTTGGTGATGGACAGGGAAGCCTGGCATGCTGCAGTCCATGGGGCTGCAAAGAGCCGGACATGACTGAGTGACTGAACAACAACAACTCGGCTACTTTAGGGCTGAAGAGAGATCGATGCCCCTCGCCAAGAGTTGGGTGGAGGGAGAAAGCAGCCAGGGAATAGTTCTGGGGTGTGGCCTCTGTTTCTTCTCAAATGCACCTGGGCCTCCCAAGGTTCCACTCTCACAACTCTTCACCCTTCTGGCTCCCAAAGTACACAGTTCTAAATATAACATATATTTGTGTACAAATAGTCAATTCTACAGAACCAAGGCTCCCTTTGCAGTTTTAGGGTGCCAGCATTCTACACATTCCCATGAACTTGTGGGCTTTTCAAAGCTCTTCAGTCTGCAGACTGACACACTTCAGTTTTCTGGAATCTGCCATCGAAGGCACTTGGTAAATCACTCTTTCCTTTCAGGTGAAATGACTCAGGGCAAGGCTGTCCTGAGCAGTGATGAGAAGCTCAAAGGGAGGGGAAATTCCAACCCTGACTTTTCCTTCCGTTTTCTGGGAGTCATGACTTCCCAGCATCCTTGGAAGAAAGTGTCCTGCCCTGAGAGCCAGTGCCCCAGGGCAGGCTCCACCAAGACAGCCAGGAAGCCAGGGAAAGTCCTTCCACTTCTTGAGCTTCAGTTTGTGAAATTAAGATGTTACCACAGGCTTAGCAGTGGGAACTGCAAAGAGGAGGAGGCCACCTGCTGGGAAACTGGGTCCCAGTGCCCCCGGGCAGAAGCAGTCCGTGCCCCTCACACTGGGCACCTGGTCCCTCCTCTACTGACTCCACAACCGTGACTCAAAACTCCCCTTCCTCCTCCAGGCTATGAGCATCTCATCAAGCATCTGCTTCACATGCCACTCAGCTACCTGCCTGGTCTCAGGCTCCTTCGACTGGCCAAGTGCGCGCAAGAGGTTGAGGACGGAGCTTAGCTTCCCAGCAGTGCCTGCTCATCGGGACTCTCCCAAGTGAGAAAGCAGTGCTCCGACTCCAGGGATGTGCTGAAGTGTGGGGGCTGAAAAGTACGCTGTGGGCTTCATGTTAACTGTTAAATGCTTGGCTACAGTGGCCACTCATCTTCATCCATGTCAAATACCAGAATATTACAGCATTAGTCTAATCTTCAGAAACATTAAAGTAACGTACAAGTGATACAGATCACCAGTGTCATCAATGCCCAAAAGATACTCAGAAATAGGTTCCCTTCTACAAAGTCCCAGGAGCTATTATGCTCAGGAATAAATACTGAAACTACAAATTACCTTGCCCTGTATTTTAAAATGGTCATGTAAAACTGGAAAATAAAGTTCTAATCTCAAAAGTTGAAAAAATGCTGTTCATACTGTATGTCTTTTTCTCCCCAAAGGGAAAAAAAAAAAGTAAACCTGTCAAGGAGACTAAAACAAAAGGGCTTGAGGCCTTCTAGGGAGAGGAGGAATTTTCTCACTTTCAAAAGAAAAGAGAGGATCCACATCTTCCCACTGATGATACACAAAAGTCTGAATTTATCCACAGAGTGGCACTTTCTAAAACACGTTTCATTTAGCGAAAACTGCAGGTAGGGTCAGTGGCAAGCATATGCCTCTGAAATATGCTGCCTCCCACGCTTCCTGCGCATAGCTCCATCTTCCATCCTGCCTGTAACCCTGAAGACCGTTACAATGTGTGCAATCGGTGACTTCTACAATGTAACACACATGAAGAAAGCTGTATCGTCTCGACGCCTGCATCACCTTTTAAAATCTAATTATTTCTGGCATATTAGCCATCAAATCACCACTGACAATATGACGGGAATCATGGTATTGAAAAAATTACATCCTAGGAGGGAATAATAAAATATAAATCACATACGTAATTTTCTTTTGAACATTTTAACAATGACACCCTCATATACATATGAAATATAGCAGACTATCCTCATAAATGCCCCAACATCAATCATGGCAGGAAAATATTCTCTACTTTGTGAACACACGGATCCCACAAAATATAGCATTTCTAATAAAATTGGGTAATACAACTTCATTTTTTTCATCAAGGGGCATTTATGAAGATCTGACAATGGGAAATGGCTCCAATTTTTTTTTTCCAATTATGTCCCTTCATCTCTAAATGACACACAGCTAACACTGGGACCATAAACTAATATTTAGCAAACTCCTATATGTCACATTAATATATAGATGGAGATGGGAGTAGATGAGTGGAGTGATACTGGCTGTATTGCCACCACAGGCTACCTACCCACTGCATGAGCTTCAGACATGGGTGTGTCAATGTGTTTATGCTATGCTAAGTCACTTCAGTCGTTTCCGACTCTGTGCGACCCCATAGATCGCAGCCCACCAGGCTCCCCCATCCCTGGGATTCTCCAGGCAAGAACACTGGAGTGGGGTGCCATTTCCTTCTCCAATGCATGAAAGTGAAAAGTGAAAGTGAAGTCGCTCAGTCGTGTCCGACTCTTAGCGACCCCATAGACTGCAGCCCACCAGGCTCCTCCATCCATGGGATTTTCCAGGCAAGAGTACTGGAGTGGGGTGCCATTGCCTTCTCCGCAATATGTTTATATGCATGATAATATTCCTGGCATCAACTAAGTATTTTATGAGCTTCTGAAACAGAGATTTCTAAAATTATTCCTAAAGTGATGAGATCTACCTAGAGATAAAAGATGAAGATTATTTTCAAATTTTGAACTCTATTCTGAGTTTAATGGAATCAGAGATTATATATACTGAATCAGAGATTATAAATGCACTTTTAGGCTACACATGCATTGAACTTTTCTTTTTTAGTCCTACAATGACAAGAAGCTAAGTTCTAGGTTAACTGTACTGTTACCTATCTAAACTACTCCAAAAAAGTAACTATAAGAGAAGAAAAGTTATGGAAAATCTTCTAAGAAGAAAAACCAAGCCTAGTCATCTTGGAATTTAAAAGGTGATTGACCAAAGACAGCATGCTAAACAAAATTAGAGTGGGAGTTCACGCATGAAGTAACCAGTCTTTCTTCGTCTCTGTGTTTGCATCCGCATGAATTACGACATAGATCTGAAGAGCCTCGAGCAAACTGTTTTAAATCCAGCAATCACGTCTGGAACCTTGTTCTACCTTGAGGCTCCAGGTTGGACTAATTCTGAGGTTTTGCTGGGAACCTCATTCTGATCTTTTTTGGATTATGTTCATAGAATCAAGCAATTTTGGTGATTCTTCTGCAAAATGCTGAGGAGAGGTGCAGATAGCAATGATTGAAAACAAACAAGTTGCTTTCCTTCAGGCAACCAGGTGGCAGTCAGACATCTATCCTGAATCCTGTTTGTCATTCCACTGCTCCTCAAATTGGTTTGCCTTTCCTTCCATCATCCTCTACTAACATGGCATCCGATTTAGAAGTGAGCCGAAATGGGTCTGTGCCCACAACTCATTTTCAGTTGACGGAGAGTAAGTTACTCCTTGGGACTCTGTCATCTACCACAGTAAGCAATGTGAGTTCCACTTGTCTACTATATCGACTCTGTCTTCCAGCTTCCCTGAAATGTACTCTTCGGAGAAACACAAAACATGCTCCAGATTCTACCTCATTAATCCTCATCAGCTTCTTTCAAAGGAGAAAAGGAAGAGACTGGCCCAATTTACCCACGAGGAAAGCGAGGCAATGAGGTTAAAAGAAGAGCCCAAGGTCAAGGAAACAGCAAAAAGGCAGAGCCAATGGAAGCATTCGGGCTTCTCAGGCTGGGTCCCGGCGCCCACACAGCAGCCACTTTCCCAAAACATCCTCCCTCTCTCCTTCACTTTGGTGCTCCACTGCTGTGGTCCAAAATTGCTTCAATTGCCATTCAAGGGCAAGGGCTGCCCTGCAAAACTTTGAAATAGACAGACAAATGAAGAAGAGAAAGAAGGAAAACCAAACAAGCACAAGCAGAGAGGGAGAAACAGAAGCATTAGCTGAAGGTCAGACCAAGGAGATGAACTTACACATTAAGCTTCACCTGATAACACAGTATCTCTGTCTATCTGGCTCAGTAAGAGGATACTGCAAACACAGGGCTTAAATTACAAGTACATGGACCACAGATACATTGGGTTTTTGTTTTGTCTTGCAGTGGCAGAGTTGCTCTCTACACTGCAAGAACATAGAGTCATGCAACAGCACTCAAAATACCCATGATTCTTAGGGTCATGTTATTATACATTTAGTCCTTGACTCTCATCTAAAACGTTGATGGGTAGTCTCTCCCAATTTTTCCTTTCTCCGTCTGTTTGCTCAAGAAGACTGCTTAACTTGTCTGGGTTTCTTAATAATATTTGAAATATAAATGTAATAGATGTCTATTGGGGAACATCTGGAATAGACACCACCACAGTGTCATCTCTAATTTAATGAACAATGATTTATTACCCTGATTTTCTTAAACACCAGTGTGTGTGTATACACACACACACAGAGGACATAGAAGTTTCTAAAAACTGGTCTTGAAAATAATTCTTAAAGTAAAATTAAGAGATAGCTTTCACAGACTGAAATCAGTATACCACAGTCTTCCTAAAAATATTTTAAAACTTTGGTTTGTCTGGGTAGCTGATTTAGTTTCTCTCCAGTCTATATGAAAATGCAGCAGGGGCTCTGGCATTTTCTCCTCAAAAAAATCAAGGAAATCTATCTCAAGTTTTACAGACTGATAGAAAGTCACTCAGTTCTATTTGAAATCCCTAGTTCATTCATTTATATTCATTAATCTTAATGACATCATTAATACACAATGTGTTTCACAGAAACTAATTGTATTTTGCCAGAATCAAACATTAACAATTACACTCCCCATTATCACCTAATAACATAAAATAAAATGTTAAAAGTCTCAGGCACATCACTGAATATTTTGGCATGATAACTGATTTTCATTTTTAATGCTACAATAAATTGACCAGATTATCATCAATTAGATAAATTAATATTCCTTACGCAAGGAAGGCAGTAGGAAATTCTCCTGCTAGAAACTGACAACACTCTATACTTATTTCCTTGAGTTTCATTGAACACTGGCTTAGTCTTCTTTTGTCCCCTTATCTAAAGCTGAATTTTGTGACACAAGCTAATACCACACAAGAGAACATATTCCTTTTTAATTTTATGTATTTATCATCACTTTAAGAAAAGATGGGAGATTAGGAAATCTCAGCTCTTCAAGTAAAGGAGAAGTATCTACCTGAGCAGTAAAAATGCCCTGAGTCAGAAATACATGAATCAACTTGTTTAAATTATTGTATTACCATATATACATACACATACACACACACACACACACACAATTTTATGCACTTGATTCAAAAACCAATCTCTAAACAGCTGCTAGGGATTAGGCATTAAGATGGATGCCGAGAATAGAAAGAGGGAAGAGACTCTGTTCCACTGGAATATGGTCAAGGGATCTCAAAACACAGGCAAAACAAAACAAAACAACAAGGGGACTGGCGGAATCTCAAGGACAAATATTTACTCAAGGTGCTGCAAACACAGAAGGGTGGTAGAGAATGGGGGAAGTTTGGGAAGAGGAAGTAAATGATGGTTCCCAGATTGATCTGTGCATCAGAATCACTGAAAGAGCCCTCATAATTTCCAAAAACTAAAGCTACGCCCAGACCAATTAAATCCCATTCTTAGGCGGAAGTGGGGGCGGGAGGCAAATATGAGTAATTTCTGAATTTCCCCAGGTGATTCCACTGTGCAGACAAGCTTTGGTAACCACTGGTCTGAAAGAAGTGGAACTACTGAGTGGAGTAGATGGGGAAGATGACAGGAGCCCAGTGGTCAGAAGGTCTCCACGACTTACCACTAATTCCCTGCCATCTACTTGGTAAGTGATGATTCAGCCTGAGAAAAGGGCGAGGGGAGAGAGGTGATGGGAAATAGCAAGGAAAGGAAGGACTGATTCCCTTAGTTGTGAAAGAACATGCCTTCTAATCTCTTCATCAAAGATGAGTATTTCCATGGAAAGACAAGGCATTTTTGTACAATCTTTCTCTAAAATTGAAGCCCAGTGAACTGAGTAAGTCCTATCTGTCTTGGTCTTACTAAACACATTACAATGACTCAATTATCAAAAGCAAACAGGATCCTTCATCTTGTCCTTCTTGAGGCTTCCCCAGTGCCGCCCGAACTCGGGTGATGGTTTTATACCTCACCTGACAACCTTGAATGGCTGTCGCCACTCTCCTCTGAGACAGACAGGAAAGGGCATTTGTGAGGCGCCTATTAATTGTGTTCTTTAACTGTCCTCTGAAGAAAACGAAACACAATAGGAGTGTGTACCTTGACCATTTTATCTACAGAAAATGCAAATAGATTAACTCTGATTTCATTCTGTAAAACATTACACAGAGATGCCTTAAGTCATCTGGAAAGATATAGACTTCTTTAGGGGAAAATATACAATGCAATTCTAATACTTGACTGGAAAGCAGGATTTTTAAAAAAAATTCTTACTTGCCTTCTGAAGTTCATGTTTAAGAAATAAGTTACCAATTTCACTACTCAGTTTTCAGAGGGGACACTTGTATTTATGGAGTGAAAATACTCCTTCCTTTGCGTGTTCCTGAAGAAGCGTCTTTCTTTGTGTTATAAAGTTGTGTTTATGTTATAAAAACCATAACAGATTCTTAGCATGAGGCTGCTGATTTGGTGTGGTGTTTAACTGCACATGCATTAAAAGTTTCTAACAATGCATTCTAGAAACACGAAGTCTATTCTTTCAAGAATTACACCTAACACAATGCACTAAAATGTCCCTTAAAATATTAGTGGAAGGAATTTCTCCAGCTCGAGTATTCAATATTTTCTGAACATAATTCAAATATACAAACCTGATACCAAAACATTGATCATATATTATTCTCTAAAGATCAAAAGGCTATCAAGGTTAACAGCACCGTCTTACTTACAGCAGTAATCTGCAGCCCAAATGTTGTGAAAAATCTCCATGTGATGTGATGAAGCATTTTAATTTCAACCAGACACTAGCTTTTTATAAGCTCTTCCAACAGTTTTCTTACAGTGAGAGAGTTATTTTTACAAAGTCCAATTGGTTTTTTTTTTTTTCCCAGTTGACTTCATGAACCACCCTGCGCCCAGGGCATACCTTTCTCTCACATGCAATATGAATGTATCTTTTTAAAAAATCCTCTCAAGATGTTTACTTCTATCAGCTACAAATGAGATTTGCTGAGGTGCCACCTACTGGACACAACACCGTTAGCATCAGTGCAGTTCATCTTATTTCCTTTTTTCAGCTTTTAAAACTCTTGATTTTCTCTGAGTTAATACAGATGAAGTGAGTATATGTTTCATATGAAGGTGATCTAACAGAAATCACAGAGTCTGTCCCATCAAGGGCGCCCTAGGTGATGATGTTTTGAAGGCTCCGATGGAAGTGCTGGCTTCTTACCTATTATCACGGCCACTCATCCTGCTCGATCAGGCACAAAGGAGGCAGCCAGAGGCCATGACAGGCCTGTGAGAGGACGATGCTTTCTTGAGACCAGGATGAAAGTGACTGCCTGCCACCCAAGCTGACGATCCACCCAGAGCTCCTAGCACCGACTACACAGAGAAGTGATATTCAGCTGTTTACAAATGCCATCATGTCAATGAGGTGTGCACCCATCACACACAGATATTTTGATTTCATAGTTTGTTACTAAGGGCTTCCCAGGTGGCACAGTGATAAAGGATCCTCCTGCCAAGCAAACGATGTGGGTTCAATCCCTGGGCTGGGAAGAGCCCCTAGAGAAAGAAATGGCAAACCGCTTCAGTTTTCTTGCCTGGAAAATTCCATGGACAGAGGAGCCTGGGCTACAGTCCACAGGGCTGCAAAGAGTCGGACGTGACTGAGCGATTAAGCACATGCTATACGTGAGAGGGGGGAAAGTGCCAGGCAAATACCACTTTCTGTTCATGTAAAGCTGCCCCTGGAGACACCTTTACTTCCTCTTAAGCCATGTGAGCCTGGGTTCAGGCGGAGCCTGGGGCGTGTCCAACATTCCTCTCCTGAATTGCTCTAAGCTAGAGAAAGAGGGCAAGGATCTTCTGAGGCTCCGCTGGTTACAATGTACTTCCAAGGAAAACAGTGAAGGAATAGACTGTGCGGTTTTGACTTTGTCTCCCCTCCTATCAGATGTGCACCTAACATCCCTTCCTTCACTACCAAGTACTGCATGGAATTCTTTTCTGTTTAAAGCTGTCAGTAATGAAAATCCCAGCCTCAGAATTAGAGCCACCCGTTTCTTCTCAATGGGTGAACTTATTTATCTAATGCCATTCATTGAGCACTTTTATAAAGCCGACAGGTCCTTATCGCCTGCTTTGCCCATTTGGGTAATTTGTAAGTAGAAATACAAATGCTGCCAGACTCAGAGACATTTCCTTCAGAAGCAGTAGCCTGGAGGAAATTCCTTCCTATACCAGTCTTTCCCTTAGGGAGGAGATAGGGCCCAGGAAGCACTAGAATGGCAACTGAGCCACTAAAACCCATTCCAGGTCCTGCCACTTAACCCTTGATTGCCCTTGGGAGAGTCATTTAATAAATTACTTTATTTGATTTGTCTCAGTTGCCCATTTTTACCCTCCAATATTTCATTCTGAAATTTTTTCAAGCCTACAAAAAAGTTGAAAGAATACAACATTCCTCATAGTCTCCACTTTGATTCACCAATTGTAAACAATTCCCCTAATGTTTCTTGCTATCCATATTTGTGAAAATACAATGCAGACAAAAATTGTTCTTTTTCTCAACTTAATAAGAAAATCGAAAGATGAAAAACCCCACAGGAAGGTGGGAAGTGGTCATTAACTATATACTGAGCAAGGCTTCCCAAGAACAATTTTATCAGGAATTAGACTTCTTTAAAAACTTAGGACTGCAAAAGAGTTCTCATTAACATTTTTCAGGAAATGCTTCTATAAGGATGGTCAGCCTAAGGTGAAGCCCAGAATCATCCCACTCCAGAGCAGGAAGCCATCTTTTAGAGACATTAAACCATTCCTTTTAGAAACATGAAAACTGAGACCCAGGGAGGCTGCTTCTTGTCACCAACCACCCCCTATACGTTATAAATAATAGACTCACAAGAGAAGTGGGAATGTGAGAAGGAAAATGAGAGAAGCAGGAAGACAGGACAGAGGAGTATGAGGAGGAAGTCAGGTGCGGTCAAGGCCAGCAGCTCCCCAAACCACTGCTATTCACCTGCAGCAGCACCGACCTCCCAAGGTGCTGGAGGGGAAGCTTCTATTCCCAAACGCCCAGAATTCCCCTTTCCTCCTCAGCCTCACATCGCCTCCTTCAAAGGTGTGACCCTGCATCACACATTCCAAGCATTTCTATTTTCCCTCTTAGTTTCACCATGCTATTACTGTCTCTCTTAACAACATCATTAAATATAGGTACTATGGGAGCGTCTCTGGGAACTTTCCTGGTGGCTCAGACAGTAAAGAATCTGTCTGCAATGCAGGAAACCAGGGTTCAATCCCTGGGTCGGGAAGATCCCCTGGAGAAGGGAATGGCAACCCACTCCAGTAGTCTTCCCTGGAGAATTCCATGAACAGAGGAACCTGACGGGCTACAGCTTATGAGAGTTGGACATAATTGAACAACAAACAAAAGACAAATGGGAACAAAGATTCAACCAGTACCAATGAAGCTTCACAGATGGTTTCACACGTCAACCACCTCTCTAAGCCAACATAGGCAGGGGCCTCCGGAGGATGAACAGAGGAAGTTTTATGTTTGCTGAACCAGGTTGCTGGGTTTGGTGGTGGAAATGGGATTTCCTTGTTATTCTGGCCTTCTCAAAAAAGTCATATGCTTTTGTTTCTGCGGCTACTTTCAGAATCCCTGAATCAATAAGATTAATTCAGCAGTAGAATATTAATTTTCAGAAATACATCTTCTATTGATTGTTTCTTGGCATCCTTCCTGGTCCAGTGTGGCTCCACGGTCAGCTTGGTTCCACTGGCTGTGCCATAAAGATGCTTACTGATGGCGCACCAACGCAGAAGGTCACACCATTATCCCGCTGGCCCTCTCTTATCTTGATTCTGCTGTTTGTACTTCTCTGACTCCAGACTCAAAACAGACCTAGACTTGGAAAGGTTTACAGTCGTCTATGAATTGCTTCATTTGTAAAATTAGAGCACTCCCAAACGCCTTCATACAATACTTGGAGCTGCTTTGATAAATTACAGCTCACGTACACAATTACAGTATCGATCTCTAAAGTCACCAGGTTTTCTGTCAGTCCCTGTTGCATTTGCAGCTATCTTTTTAATATCTTTTCTCCTTTCTTAGAAAAATGTCCAAAAACCTGACAGGCATCATTATTTAAGCAGTATGCAATGCCTTCATCCGTCGAGAGGAACAAAACAGGTCTTTCTATTCCTTTTAACATAACCATTTGCCTCCTTTACAAACTACTGTGGTAGGACCAAAGTGAAAAAGTGGCTCAGTCGTGTCTGACTCTTCGCAACACTACGGACGGTAGCCCGCCAGGCTGCTCTGTTCAATAGAACTCTCCAGGCAAGAATACTGGAGTGGGTTGCCATTGCCTTCTCCAGGGGATCCTCCCAGCCCAGGAACCAAACAGGTCTCCTGCCTTGCAGGCAGATTCTTTACCATCTGAGTCAGCAGGGAAGCCCCTAGGACTAAATACGTAACTAAATCAAGATGCTAACCAGATTATCTTTTCCTGACATGACTGACTAGTAAGATGCTTAAGGTAACAAACGTTATCCAACTCAGAAAGTCCTGTATGTTCTATGGAGACATCAGAAATATGCTGAGGCTTTTCCCCAAGGTCTGACATGCATCCAACTTACTTGAATATACACAAGAAAAAATGACAAAGGAGAGGGGTACAGAAGGACAAAGCACCAATTTTGAACATTTTCTGAATCACATCTTCAGTTAAAGCTCAAACATGTTTAGATAAGTCTGTGATTTAAGTCATTTTTCAGTTTGAAAACATGACCCATATACCAAGAACATAGTTTTTTTTTTTTTTTTCTTTCACTCTCATCCTAAAATGATATCGTTAAAAACAAAAAACAAATGCTGATACAGAGAAATATATGATTAAGCTGTGTGGGGCCATAAACCACTGACTCTGGCGCAGCTGAGCTGGGAACCCTCAACAGCAGAGGCAAGGGACAGCAGAACATCCCTGCCCCCTCTCTCCGAGCATTCAAGGGCCACCTGACAAGGAGCCCGGGGTGGGGAAGAGAGAAACCAATGTGAGCCACCTCTGCCCAAGTCCTGCACCTGCACGCATGCGTGCTCAGTCACTTCAGTCGTGTCCGACTCATTGCGACCCCACGACTGTAGCCCACCAGGCTGCTCTGTCCATGGGATTCTGCAGGCAAGAATACTGGAGTGGGTTGCCATGCTCTTCTCCAGAGGATCTTCCCAACCCAGGAATAGAACCCGAGTTTCCTGCGGCTCTTGCATTGCAGGCAGATTCTTTGCTGCTGAGCCACCAGGGAAGCCCTGCTTAGTCCTCCTCTGTTCCAGAATATCATCACTGAAGAAGCTCCCAGTGATGTTCATCAGGAAAAGACACTCTAAGGACTGAGGGAATGGACACAAGGCTGTTCTGCAGAGAAACAGCAGCATCCCCATAACTTCTGCTTTCACAGTAAAGTCTTTCTGGGGACTCAGCGAAAACCTTCCCATCCCATTTTGCTACTTCTCTTCAAGTTCAGTTACACATCTGAAAATTAAGATCTTGGCACACAGCCAGAAATACTACATTCATGGTCATCAAAGAACTGTGCAGGTCTCAAGCGTGAATGGCAGAAAGCATTACAGAGCAGAGGAGAAAGCACCTCTTCTGAATTCACTGGCCAGTGGACGCAATACCTGGAGGACGGCATGACAACCCACTCCAATATTCTTGCCTGGAGAATCCCATGGGCGGAGGAGCCTAGAGGACTCTAGTCCTTAGGGTCGCACAGAGTCAGACACGACTGAAGCAACTCAGCCCGCAAGAAGACTCAATACCAGGAAGTTCAAGGGAGAAGACAGGTAGCCAGACACACCATTTGTGGTGATAACTGATGCTTAGGTATATCATCCCATTCAGAAGGTTTTGGCAATGTTAACTGGCTATTTTCTTGTTCAAACTATTTCCTTTTGATCCTGGGTACGAAGCTGTATCTCCCAGCCTCTCATACACTTGGGTGTGGCCATAAGACCAAGTTCCAGACAATGGATGATGGTGTATATGTGTGCCATTATTTCAGATCTGTCCATGAAGGGACTTCCCTGGTGGTCCATGGGTTAAGAGTCTACCTTGCAATGTAGGGGATGCAGGTCTGATCCCCGGTTGGGGAACTAAGATCCCACATGTACTGCAGCAACTAAGCCGTGTACTGCAACTGCTGAGCCCACGCGCCACAACTAGGGTCCACGTGCTGTGATGAAAGCCCCTGCATGACGCAACAAAGACCCAATGCAGCCAAATAAATGTGTTTTTAAAAAAGATTTGTCCATGAACACTTCCCATACAATTCCTGCTCTTATACTATTTACAATCTAGGTGTCAGCAGGCTTCCCTGGTGGCTCAGATGGTAAAGAACCCGCCTGCAATGAAGGAAACCCGGCTTTGATCCCTGGGTTGGGAAGATACCCTGGAGGAGGGCATGGCAGCCCGCTCTAGTATTCCTGCCCAGAGAACCCCATGGAGAGAGGAGCCTGGCAGGCTACAGTCTGTGGGGTCGCAATGAGTCGGACACAACTGAGTGACTAAGCACATCCGGGTGTCAACACCCAAGGTGATCTTGGGAAGGACATAAAGATGGCAGAACGTCTGTTAGCCTGAATGATCTCATGGAACAGAGCATTTCTCTGCCAAAATGGCCTGCAGGCAAGGAAGAAAAACTACGGCTTGTAGAAATAAACAATAACAATAGTAAATAAACTTCCAAGTCATTTATTCTATACATGATAGTCATTTATTCTATACGACATGATACACTCCATGCCACTCTGATTAAACGCTGGGAGAAAACTTACCTCACCAACAACTACAAATCATCCTCCAACTAAAAAGAATTGTGGGCAAGCATTCACACAGCAGATGTCATATAGGTCAGAGCTGGAGGGCTTTTCAACTTGTTTGAGAGTTGACCAAGGGACTGCTCGGGTAATTTATACGATGATGTAGCCGTGTGATGAAATACCGTGCCACCATGAAAAGGGACACAGTAGAGTTGTATGCGCTAATATGAGAGATCTTCATATCATTAATAAATCAAAAAGCAAGGCCCCAACAGTATATATAGTATTTTTATTGCTTTATTTATAGAGATATACACATATTTTTTTTTTTTTTTTTCTGCAACAAGTAAAAAGAAACAATTATCAATGGGTTACTTTTGGGGAAAAGGACAAGAAGGAGAAGTA
This sequence comes from Bos indicus, assembly GCF_029378745.1. Taxonomy (NCBI): domain Eukaryota; kingdom Metazoa; phylum Chordata; class Mammalia; order Artiodactyla; family Bovidae; genus Bos; species Bos indicus. The sequence goes on from NC_091779.1 coordinate 12,727,188, forward strand.
CATTTTTTATATCATTTTAATATTGTGTATGTATTAGTTTTATAAAAATGTCAATAGGGATAGCAACACACTGGGTTACTTCTCTTTTTCATGCATTCTTGTATTAACAAAAGGTTACCATTAAAATGTCAATCAGGGCATTGAAGGAAGGATTTTATCAATAAAATGGAATGAGCTCTCCTCCCTCCTGCAAGGCAGATTATCCCCCAAATGAGGACACTGTGAGGTGGCTGCTGATCAATAGCCCAGCATAACCATACAGCTGTGAATCTGTACTGATGTCATGAATGACCGTAAGGCTTTCCTATTTGTTTATTTGGGACTTAGGGCTCCCTATTTGTTTACTAGAAAAGTGACATGTGCAATCGCATTTCCCATTAGTGATCACTAGGAAATGCCTCAAGAGCCAGCCTCTTGTAAATTCTCTCCCAGAAGCTTTCATATGCTTTTCCTCTGAGTCCAGTGATATTCGTCCAAATGGCACATTCTGTGGGGCAGAAAAAGCATTCAAACTCTGGAGAAAGGCACCAGCAAAGAAAAGCACAGGATGAAGGGGCATTAGCTGGTGCATAAGCAGTGTCTGGAGGGCCTGGAGTTAGGAATGTTCTCTCCTAACCCTGCAGAAATTCTGGGTGTTGTCTAAAAATTTCCTCAGAAGAGGAGGATGTCTTCAATGCACACATTTCCCAATAAAGTACAAAAATGCAGCTTTATGACCCTGGGCTCGTCTCTTTCGCCTGGGTTGAATTTTTGTAGCAGCAGAGAAAAGGCTGACCTGGGACACAGGTTCCGCATTTAACAAAGTAGGTGCTCGCTGAGCTGTTTGATATTTCGTTTACATCAACTGAATGCAGTTCCACCGGAACAGAGATGCTCTGGCAGAGAGAATGCATGGTTAAATATTCTGAGATAAATGGGTTACGCTATGGTCTCAGGTACCACGACCGAATGTAGGGCAGAGACAATGCTATTAGTCTAAGTGAGGATCCCAGGGCAACTTGTGTGCCTGCCCTGACCTAGGACGACGGGGGACACAAAGACACAGGCTTCCGAGAGTCCAAAGCTCACAGGGGAGACAGGTGAGTGAAAAAAATTACAACCAGCCAAACATTCCTACGCAATACATATTTCTTAAAATAGCTGAACACTCCTGAATTTGATTTCAACTCAGCATTATCTTCCTCTTTAAAGTATTCTGTACCAGGAAACATAATTCATTTGATTTGGGGCTGTATATTCAACATTACGTCAAACTGAGTTGCTCAAAAACAAACTGAGCTTCGCAAGCCAGAGGGTCTGCCAAGAACTAGGAGAACAGAGCTCAGAATCTAGCGTTTCAGTTCCTGCGTCATGCCAGCAGCACTCCCCACCAGCTCTTCTGAGCCCTCCTTGGAAAAATTACTAACAGAAAACCCCAGGCTACATTTTGAAGCAATGCTCCTCACAACAAAATTACTGGACAAAACACAGCTGAGTAATTGGATTCCTGTCTCTGGCTTAGCAAGGTGGCGACAGTTGATGAGCCCAGGGTAAGGATGTATCTGATGTTCCCACTTCATGACTGTCTGCAGTTCAAAACGCACTTGACACAGAAGAAAGGGCAAGGGGAGGCAGGGCTGTAAAGACCAGGGTGACGCACTAAATATCACCCCTGGGGCTCCAGTCAACTGTTCTGGAGTCTAGCCTCAAGGCAGAGGGAGGGAAATGCTGCCATCTAGAGGCAGTTAGGGATATTGGCTTTGATGGCCGTGCAGCCAACACAAAAGAGTGGAGGATGCTGGAAGTGGAGGACCTCACAGTCTTAGGAAGCAGCTGTCCGAGGGATGTACTTGTCCAGGGACGGGTCCTCTGCTTGTGTGAGGAGAGGGCGTGCGAGGAGGAAATCCCCCGCCAGACAGAGCCGCTTCAGCTCCACGATTCTCATGAGAGTCAAAATGGAAACTCCTGTGACAGCAAAAGCGGGCACAAGGGATTAGAAGAATTAGAGAGAAGGGATCACCTGAATAAAAGATGCGTCAGACGTGGCACCCGGACAAAGGGCTGGCACCTCCTGAGACACAGAAACCTTTAGAGTTCCTCTGCCAGAGCTATGTTCTACAGATAAGGGTAAAGAACAGAAAGAAAGCCAGAGGGAGACCTTAAAATCTAACAGGTAATCAGCTCAAGACTGGAGCTTGGAAAGGAACAAGATGTGAGCGATGAGAAATAGATGTGCGCTGTCATAAATTACTGGGATGCACAAAAAAGAAAATCTACACTTAAAGAAACGATGTTAAGATTGGTTGTATGTTATACATGATTTCTGTCCCAACCTTCTAAGAACATTTTCTAATATTCCTATGGGAACCTACCCGCTTACGATGAAAATGTATATTTACTTTTTAAAATGAAATAAAACCGAATTTATCAAATCCCTAATTTCCTAAATGATTGACTGGGCCCAAGATTCCTGAGATAGAAAGCTAAATAAAGTTCTATGTATTCAAACATGTGGTTGTGTTTGTCCTGGTGGCAGATTCCCAATCTTTCCCTCTTAATGAAGTGCTTTCTGCACTGACAGGTTCAGAGGATGGTTACAATTCAGATGCGAGTTTGATGCATCCTTCAGCCATGTGGGACAGGTTATAAGCTTAGGACTTTGGTGAGAACAGTTGCCACCAACAACTTCAGTGGCATCTAGTTAATTTCACACCAAATTCAGATTTGCTTAAAACGCCAGACGAGTGGGGACCATTCAGTCCTGTTCAAGCTTCTCCCTGCTCCGACAGGACAAGGATTCCAAGGGTTGCCAGGCTTGATGGATTAGAAAATCACTCCTTGTGCGGTGTCAGGGCCCATCTCCTTGTGAGCACATCCTTTCCATCAGCACAGGAGGTGGAGGATGTTCTGAGTAACTCAGAACACAGGCCGAACAGGGAACCAGCTCATGCCAGCAAACCGCTAGGTCGTTAACGCTTCACTTCTTTGTGGGCTCCTGTGACACTGCCATCAAAAAAGTTTCTACAGCAGAGGACATCTCAAGAGCTAGTGTGGCGGTTGGTGACATTTATGCTTTCACAGCTGCAAGTGATAAGGAAGCCTGGTCACTCCTATCATGAACAAAGAAGTAGCCCCTGAGACTAAGGAGGCTAATCTCCACATGGAGAGGGGGTCCCGGATCTGACACTGCCAACCCCCCATCTCTGAAACTCCCCATCCCCAGCCCTTGGAGACCCACTATCAGCAAGCTCCAGGTTCTCAGGCTAGTGGTGGCAGGAATCGGTGAGTCCGCTCCAGGGGCAGAGAGGTCCAGGGTTAAGTGTTACACAACTCCAGAGAACAACCCACATTAAAGCCGGGCTGAGAGGTGCCCTGACGTTGAGCAGTGGCACCGCCCAGGAGGCTGAACACGGAACCCTGACAAAAGAAGAAATGACAATCCGAAACGCCTGTGATTGTATACAAGTCGCAGATGTTTAATAACTTCACATGGGATGATTTTTTCTTCCCCTCACTAGTTTTCAAAGAAAGTGAGGAAGTTATTTCTCACAGGTAGAAAAATGTGAAAGTGAGAGGCAGTCTTTCAAATGTAACTGAAGACACATTTTACTTCAAAAGTTATGAGGTTCCCCTACCAGCCACACTAGATGTTAAAAACAGCACGAAACTATAGAAATTAGATTATATATACTATAAATACAGAAAGACAAACCAAAGGAACAAAAGAGAGTCAAGGAATAGACCCAAAATACACTCGGGAATTTAGTATATGCTAAAAGTGGTATTAGATATTGCAGGAAGAAGAAGCTGTTTGGTAATAGTATTGGAATAACAGTCTAGCCACTTAGAAAAAAGAATAATAAACTGAACTGTTCTTTTACTCCTTAACAAAAATATGCTCCAAGTAGATTAGAGGTTTAAATATTAAAAACTAACCCATAAAGAGAGAAGAAAAGAAATAATAGTTAGAATCTGAGAAGAAGAAAAATCTTTCTAAGCATGACACAAAATCCAGGAGCCACTCAAAATTAATAGGCAAGCATCTGTCCAAATTAAGCAAAAAAATAAAGAATAAGGAGAAGAAGGCACAACTAATAAACAATATTAAGAACAGGAAAGGAGTCAAAGCTGCAGATGCCACACAGAATGAACATAATTTTCAAATTCAGATTAGTAAACAAATTCATGCAAAATTACAAAATACCAAACTGACTCAAGAAGAAACAAATAATCTGAATATTCTGGTAAACATTAAACAATTAGGTCAAGAATGTCCCCACAAAGAAAGTAGCAGATGCAGATGACTTTATAGGCAAAACTCAGAAGACCCAAGAAGATCCATCCATTCTTACAGATATTCTTTCAGAGATGAGAAAAGGAAGGAGCTTTCCCTGTGGTGGTAAAATCACTGTGTAGCAAATACTCCTTTCTTCACACTCCCTGCCTCCCTGATGCTGGATTTAACCACCCAGTCTTCACCAGTGGGCAGAAGTGATGCTGGCTCAGTTCCAAGCCTGACCCTTAAGAAAAAGTCAGTGTTCCTGCTTCCCCTTACAGGATTTTCCAATCTCCACCATTGGACAACCACACCCTAGGTAAGTGCTGCTCTTCACCCTGGACCCCAGAGTAAGATACAGAGAGTACAGAACTCAGACCTCTAGTCTGGATGGAAGCCAAGCCAATTCACAGATCCATGCCCCAAGGCAGCCACCCCAAGCCAACCCACAGATACACAGCAAGAGACAAATACTACTGAAGACTGCGGTGAGGAGCTCTGCTTTATCACACAGCATTATAGAAGTAGTGTAGGGATGACTGAAACGTTCCTATTCTTTTTGCTGAACTACCATAACTTAACAAAGGCCATACAGAAGAGGGAAACTCTAAGCGACTATCATTTATAAACACAGAAGGTAAAATTCTAACAAAAATGCTAGTAAGCTGGATGCAAGAATGTACTTCTTTTTTTCATGTTATTTTCTGTGACAATGTATTTTTTCAAAAAAAAAATGTAACATCAAAAAGCACCGCCAAAAAGCTGGGAAAACTGGACAGACACATGTCAAAGAATGAACACTCCCTAACACTATGCACAAAAATAAACTCAAAATGGGTTAAAGACCTAAATATAAGGCCAGCCACTATAAAAATTCTTAGAGGGAAACCCAGGCAGAACATTCTTTGACATAAATTACAGCAAGATCTTTTTTGATCCACCTCCTAGAGTAATGAAAACAAAAAACAAACAAACAAAAAAAACAAATGGGATCTAATTAAACTGAAAAGCTTTTGCACAGCAAAGGAGACCCTAAGCAAAACAAAAAGACAACCCTCAGAATGGAAAAAAAAAAAAAACACTTGCAAAATGAAGCAACTGACAAGGGATTAATCTCCAAAATACAGAAACAGTTCATGTAGCTCAATATTAAAAAACAACAAATAACCCAATCCAAAAAAAAAAAAAAATGGTTGGAAGATCTAAAGAAGACATACAGATGGCCAAAAAGCACATGAAAAGATGCTCAACATCACTAATTATAAAAGAAATGACAACCAAAACTACAAAGAGGTATCATTTCACACTGGTCAGTATGTCCACCATCAAAAAATCTACAAACCAAAAATGCTGAAGAGGGTGTGGAGAAAAGGGAACCCTGCTACACTGTCAGTGGGAATGTAACTTGGTATAGCCATTACAGAGAAGAGTAACTTAAGAAACTCCTTAAGAAGCTAAAAATAGAACTACCATATGACCCAGCAATCTACTCCTGGGCATATACCCAGAGAAAACCATGATTCAAAAGACGCATGCACCCCAGTGTTCACTGCAGCACTGTTTACAACAGCCAAGTCAAGGAAGCACCGTAAATGTCCATCCACAGAGGAACAGATAAGCAAGCTGTGGCACATATATACAATGGAATCTTACCAGCCATAAGAAAGAAAAAAATAATGTCATTTGCAGCAACATGGAATGGACCTAGAGACTGTCCTACTAAGTAAAGTAAGTCAAACACAGAAAGGCAAATATCATAAGATATTGCCCATATGTGACTAAAAAAAGGGTGCAGTCAAACTTACAAAACAGAAGCATAGTCATGGATGTAGAAAACAAACTCATGGTTACCAGGGGATAAGAGGGGGAGGGATAAACTTGGAGACTGGATTGACATATATATACAATTACATATAAAATAGATAACTAATAAGGACCTACTGCCCTAGAGAATGGAGAAGGCAATGGCAACCCATTCCAGTACTCTTGCCTGGAAAATCCCATGGATGGAGGAGCCTGGTAGGCTGCAGTCCATGGGGCGCTAAGGGTTGGACTTGGCTGAGTGACTTCACTTTCATTTTTCACTTTCACACATTGGAGAAGGAAGTGGCAACCCACTCCAGTGTTCTTGCCTGGAGAATCCCAGGGATGGGGGAGCCTGGTGGGCTGCCGTCTATGGGGTCGCACAGAGTCGGACACGACTGAAGTGACTTAGCAGCAGCCCTAGAGAAGGAAATGGCAACCCACTCCAGTATTCTTGCCTGGTAGATCCCATGGACAGAGGAACCTAGAGGGCTACAGTCTATAGGGTCAAAAAGAGTCGGACACGACTAAGCAACTAAACAAGGACCTACTGCATAGCACAGGGAACTCTACTCATTACTCTGTAATGACCTGAGTGGGAAAAGAGTTAAAAAATGAGTGGGAATGTATATCAATACAAAACTGATATACTTTGCTGTACACCTGAAACTAACACAGCATTGTAAATCAACTATACTCAATACAATTTGTAAATAATAAAATAAAAAACCAATACCAAATACAGAACAAGGATTTTTCTATAAAAATGTAAAAAGAAATTTTTCACCAGATGTAGAGCTCCCCCTTCAACAACAACAACAACTCAGAGTATTCATTATATTTAATATGAAATGTTCAAGATTTTCTCTCCGTGTTTAAGGACAATATGAATGTGTGGTATCATCATTTCTATTCAACATAATCCTAGAAGCCATGATAAATAAAGAAAGATTTTTTAAAAGAAAAGTTAAAAAGATTGGAAAAGGAAGAAATAAAGCTGCATTTATTTGAAGATCATCACTGTCTATATTGTCTGCAAAAAATTCCCATCCCTCAAATTTAAAGAAGAGAAAGAATCAGTAAGAATTAACCTGGCTGATGAATTTAAAAATATACAAAACCTATTCAATTTCCATACATTAGCAAATAGGTACACGTTTGTTTTATTAAGAATAAATCTAAAAAGGATATACAAATTCTTTCAGGAAAAAATAATAAAAAGTTATTTAAAAACATTAACAAAGTCCTAAGTAAATGGAGCAATATACTATGGTCTAGAATAGTAAAACCCCATAAAAATGTCAATTTCCCAAACTTATCTCTAGATTTAACAAAATTCTGATTAAAATCTCAATCAGCTTTCAGAATGTCACAAGTGATGTTACAGAAAAGATAAACAAGCCCCAAATAGCCAACAATCAATGAACAACAGTGACATATGGGAGTTCTCTTGTCCAGTTATTAATAAGACATCTTATGAAGTTACAATAATTAATAAAGTACGATATTGGCATGGAATAGCCAAATTGGTCAAATCCAGGATTGAGAGTCCAGAAAGAAACACAAAGAAAGCCTAATACTTAGCAGTCACCTCTGATATGTGTTATGTTCTTTAACTTAATGACAATGATGTCAGCATTAACCATTTCCATTCTACAACCTCAACAAGGTTCAAGTTTCCTTAGAAATGTCAGTACTAGAATAATTCATTCCTAAGTTTCCCAAACCCAAACACACCAGTCCTTTTCATCATCTGCTATGTTTAGAAGAACAGTCTGCAAATAAAGCAAGACAAAGGGCCTGTGTGCTAAGGATGCTGCTGCTGCTAAGTCGCTTCGGTCATGTCCGACGCTTCACGACCCCATTGACGCAGCCCACCAGGCTCCCCCATCCCTGGGATTCTCCAGGCAAGAACACTGGAGTGGGTTGCCATTAGCTTCTCCAATGCATGAAAGTGAAAAGTGAAAGTGAAGCTTCTCAGTCATGTCCTCCTCTTAGTGACCCCATGGACTGCAGCCCACCAGGCTCCTCCGTCCACAGGATTTTCCAGGCAAGAGTACTGGAGTGGGGTGCCATTGGATAGGAGCCCCACAAATACTGAACAAAATTCTTGGCAGAAAAATAGGCAGCACACAGCAGCTGCCAGCAGAATTAGGCAGTGATCGTGGTTAAGAGGGGTTAGGAAAAATGCTCTGCCCTTCTGAGCACATCACACTGAGCACATCACACTGGAGCCAGACCATGAGTCCACGTAATTGAGAAAGGTATATTGCAAGTCCTAGAGAATTAAGGCCATGGCACTGAAAGACGTGGGCTGATTTATGTGGGTCACATAAAACACACACACACACTCAAATGAAAAGACAGGCACTCACTCTCAACTGGGAAAAAAAAAAACAAACAACTCAAAACTCTAAAAGAAACTACAAAACTCTGTCTTCAAGTAGTTATGGCCCCCAAATCATCAGGCAGAGGCATATATTTAGCACTCTACATATATAAGAAATTGTTAGGATTTAAAATCAATTAATAGATATGCTAATTTTTACGAACTATAACAGAGGGTAAATTAGGAACATCATGTCCCATAAAGTTTGTTTGTGATGAGCCATAATTCTCTGGTTGGGCTCTCAAAAACTTATTTAGTTACTCCTATTGAAATTCCTATTAAAATGTTTTATGCTCTCAGCTCACTTAAAAGCTTCATATTTCTAGGAGTTTGTTTATGCCTAACTTCCATGAATACAGAGGGAATCATGCTTTAAATAAAAATGAAATACCAAAGAAAATGTCATTTTAAAGGATGAAAATCAAATTAAAATCTAAATTGCAAATCATCTAACATGTATAAGAAAGTGCTGAAAGGGAATATATTTTTAAGGATCATAAACCAAACTATAATATTAATTGCAATAAGAAGGCTTATTTAAATGAAAAGCCCCCAAAGTAAGGATTTCATAAGCAATGTTTCTAATTTATATGATTCACATGCTAACATTTGTTTCTGTCTTTTACACAGCTAACCAATTAAAGCATATTTCTAAAGAATTAATTTTATTTGCCAGCAATTATTTGCTATCTTAGCTATAATTCTGCAGCTTTTCAAGCAACAAATAAACGAATGTGTTACATCTGGAGGAGAAAACACAAAAAGTGATGGTATAATATTTGAATACATACAATTACTGGTATGTAACATTCTAATTAACATAATTAACTTTGAAGCAGTTCACACAATAACTGTTAACATTTGTGTCAATTTAGCAGCAGTTAATGACATGTGTTGCAAAGAACTGCTACTCCTTTCATTTATAAGTGAAATGTAAAAAACCTTTCCAAAAAAGAAAAGGCAACCTCAATGAATACTCAAAACTCTTTAATCAATAAAGCGCTACCCTGGCAGGCTTAGAGGGCAGACCTTGTAGTTTATTCCAAGGATCTACTAACTGGAATATGGGCACCTTAGGGGGAACACAGTATAATCAAATGGGGTTTAGGGAAAAAAATGGAATACCAGTTTGTTTTCTATGTCTCTTCTTTTTTGTTGGTTTTAGTCCATAATTTGGCATTCAGGCTGACACTCAGCTGATATGTACCAGTGCTGGTGGCTAAAATACTTCCTTACTGGATACCAAGTAGCCATTGCCTCAAGCACTCCAAGTACACTCCACCTCTCCCATCACCTACCCCAGGACCCCCTGCACCTCTCCATGATGTGGCAGCTACATGATTAACATCTGACAAAGGGAGCTGCCTCCAGGCCCCTGCTGAAACCCCACAGTCAATGTTCTAATGATTTCCTAGTGGAAACTCACAGGTCTGTTAAAATATTTTTTAGTACCTCTTCTACCTACATGTAAATCATTTTTAAACATAGTCACACATTAGGGGATGCATACTCAAAATGTTTTATTGATGGTGTGAACCAGCAAAAATAGTAGAGGCCCAGCAGGCATCCTCTGACTTTTGTTACACATGGACAAACAATAGCAAAGGTTGGCAATGGCAAATAAATGACTGCAACATTAGTCATATTTTCTGTAAAGCAGATGTTAGCATCCTGAAGCTCCAAACATACAGGCGCTGTGCTACATGGGACACAAAATGTCAACCCCAAAGGACGAAAATTGTATGCCTGACACAAAAAGATGACTCATGAACCTTTGTATAATCCAAAGAGAAGAATGAAAGGAAAGTAGTTGGGGTTTCTTTTTCTGGATGCTTTTTTTTTTAATTTAATTGTTTAGTGACATCATTCCTAAAAGAGTACTTCATGTTGAAAACACATTATCCTTTCCCTACAACTTTACATTTCAAACAAGCATCATGCCTTTCAAATTATCCCGCATAAAACATAGTAGACCTGCAATTATCTGAAAACAATCAGAGAAACTTATCTTTATGAGTCCAGCCTCATCCATTCATTCAACCATAAACTGTACATCATGTATTCAATAAAACTCAAATTTCCTGGTTTAATAAACACATCAGTTTTCTACTCTTGGACAAGAGGGTAACAACAGTTAACACTGTTACTCTATTCCTGTGTGTTCCAAGGACCTTAACAGATACCATCTCACTTGATTCTAGCAACAACCACATAAGATAGGTACCACTAATATTCCTTTTTTTCAGAGGCACAGAAAAGTTGCGTTCCATGGTCAAGGTGGTACAGTCCAGATGCCAACCCAGGCAGCCTGGCTTCTGAAGTCCATGCTCTTAAACATGACTCTAAACTGCCTACAGTAATTAAATTCTGAATCAAGTGCTTGTAAAAACTGATCACAATTTAGATAAAGGCCACCGAGTGCACAGTCTCTCTGGGCAAGGGGAAAGGGCTGACCCAAGGTCTACTGCATCCATAAAATTCTCCAGTTTCAGGATTTATTTTCAGAAGCAAGGCTCTCAAAGGTCAATTAAAATGTAGAGAGGTCCTACAGGCAAAACCTAATATAAACCCATGATATTTTACTTAGTGTCATTTTTAATAGCCCACCAAATGAAATATTTTAGGCTCACATCTTTATCAGCTATAGGTCATTTTCCTGGGCTCTTTAGGCAATCAGACCATTTGGAGATGAGGAGGGGAGTGGGAGAAGGCAAGCAGAGAGACCCTTACAGTTTCAGTGATAAATGCTTTGGTTTGGACATGCACAATTCAAAGGAGAATTAATGTGAGGATGTGGAGAGACATCAGGGAAGGCTTCCTGGAAGAGGAAGTGCATATGCTAAGGTACAGACAGGTATTGCCCTGGCAGAAAGAAGGGAGGTACATAGAGAGGTGTTTTCTTTCTAGAGCAAAGAAGGGCATGAGATGAGGAATCTAATACCCTTTGGGGAATGATAGGTGGTTCACGCCTGCCCTGGTTATCTAGCCAAAATTTAGAAGCACTTGAAGACGAGAACCCCCCCGACCCTCCATCAAGTGAATCTCTCAAGGGGATGGATGTTCCAGCAAATGCGGAAAGTGTAGAAGTTCCTTAATGGTTTTTTGATCAGAGCTATGCACAAAGGGAGACAAAATGATATGACTGGTTCATATTATTTACAGACTAAAACATCACTGCTCGTGTATAGGAACAAAAAAGAAAAAAAAAGCAAATGTGTTACACTTAAACAAACTAGGAAAGAAGCCTACTTAACTGAGCACCTATATAGGTTAAGCAGGAGGTATCTATAATGAAAGAAAAACAAATAGATTTCATGTAATGAAGAGATTTCACAGGAATTCTAGAAGAGCATATATACGTACCAAAAATTTCCTATACATACTAAATTTTATATACATACTAAAAACTTCCTATTAAAGAAATATTTCATTAATATAGTAAAAAGGAAAGAACACAGGTAAAAGAAAGAAGAAACAGAAGTTAGGGACCTAAAGAAGCCAAACAGCAGGAGCACTAGGGCTTAGAATGACAATCAGTCCTACTTTGAGGTCAGGATTACCAAAACTGAAGCTAGAGCTTCTTTGTCTTTTCAGAGATTTGTAAAAATGCTGTCTGCTACCCAGAACCCATTCTTTCTTTTTTCAATTGAAGTATAGTTGCTTTACAGTGTTGTGTCAACCTCTGCTGTGCAGCAAAATGACTCAGTTATACACACAGATACATTCTTTTTTATATTCGTTTCCATTATGATGTATCATGGGGTAGTGAATACAGTTCCCTGTGCTAGCCACAGTAGGACCTGGTGGTTTATCCATTCTAAATTAACAGCTTGCATCTATCAACACCACACTCCCAGTGTGCTCCTCTCCCGGCCTCCTTAGCAGCCATGAGTCTGCTCTCTGTGTCTGTGAGTCTGTTTCTGTTGTGTAAATAGGCTCATACTTAGTATGATGGTCTCTGCTGTTGTTGTTCAGTCGCTAAGCCATGTCCGACTCTTTGCAACCCCGTGGACTGCAACATGCCAGGCTTCCCTGTCCTTTACTGTTTCCTAGAGTTTGCTCAAATTCATGTTCAATGAATAGTCATAGTCAATGATGCTATCTAACCATCTCATCCTCTGTCACCCCCTTCTCCTCCTGTCCTCAATCCTTCCCAGCATCAGGGTCTTTTCGAATGAGTTAGCTCTTCATATCAGGTGGACAAAGTGTTGGAGCTTCATCTCCAGCATCAGTCCTTCCAGTGAATATTCAGAGTTGATTTCCTTTAGGATTGACTGGTTTTGATCTTGTTGCAGTGTAAGCTTGATTAGGTAACATTTGCTTAGTTTTGCTTTTATTTCTATTGCCTTGGGAGGCTGACCTAAGAAAACACTGGTACAATTTACATCAGAGAATGCTCTGCCTACACACTCTTCTAGGCCTTTATGGTATCATGTCTTTTGCTTAAGTCTTTAAACCATTTTGAGTTTATTTTTGTGCATGGTGTGAAGTGTGTTCTAACTGCATTGATTTAATGTGGTTGTCTAACTTCCCCATCATCATTTGTTGAAGAGACCATCTTTTTCTCACTGTATATTATTGCCTCCTTTGTCATAGATTAATTGACCATAGGTGTGTGGGTTTATTTCTGGGCTGTCTATTCTGTTCCATTGATGCATATGCCTGATTTTGTACCAGTACCACACTGTTTTGATAACTGTAGCTTTGTAGTATCATTTGATGTCTTGGAGAGTTTTATCTCCTGTTTCCACCCCCCGCCCCCCCCCCCCCCCCGATTGCTCTGGCAAATATGGATCTCTTTTCTTTTAATTAATTTATTTAATTGAAGGCTAATTACTTTACAATATTATAGTGGTTTTTGCCATACATTGACATGAATCAGTCATGGGTATACATGTGTCCCCATCCTGAACCCCCCTCCCACCTCCCTTCCCATCCCATCGCTCAGGGTTGTCCCAGTGCCCTGGCCTTGAGCACCCTGTCCTGTGCATCTAACCTGGACTGGCGATCTATTTCACATATGGTAATATACTCATGGAAAAGGCAATGGCAACCCACTCCTAGCGACCCCACTTTATTTTTTCACTTTCATGCATTGGAGAAGAAAATGGCAACCCACTCCAGTGTTCTTGCCTGGAGAATCCCAGGGATGGGGGAGCCTGGTGGGCTGCCGTCTATGGGGTCGCACAGAGTCGCACACGACTGAAGTGACTTAGTAGCAGCAGCAGCAGCAATATACACGTTTCAATGCTATACTCTCAAATCATCCCACCCTTGCAAATATGGATCTCTTATGGCTCCATGTAAATTTTTGGATTATTTGTCCTAGTTCTGTGAAAAATGTCATGGATAATTTGATTGGGATCACATTAAATCTATGGATTGCTTTGGGTAGTACTGTTATTTTAACAACATTAATTCTTCCAACCCAAGAGCATGGGTTGTCTTTCCATTTCACTGAATCCTGTTTTATTTCCTTTATTAATGTTTTATAGTTCTCAGTATGTAAGTCTTTCAGTTCCTTGATCAGGTTTAGTCCTTTTTTTTTTCAGTATAATTTTATTGGCACCTGTTCTTTAAGTGTTTTCTTTAAATGGAGGTTGATCTGCCCTGAACAATTAAATAACATATTTATTATATCACAAATAGCTAAGCTGGACCTGTCACATGGCTCTACTCTTAAAAATGAAATGCCCAATAGTATGTCAAATCACAAAGAATAGGTCTCACAATCCCTTAAGCCATTATTAACATCCAGTCAATGAACCTAACAAATATACAAAGACTATTTCCTTATGACTAAAGTGCTTTAAGGTAGCAGCTTTTCCACCCAAGAAACTTCCTAAGGAAAAACGCATCACTTGATGGGGTCTTTGAAGGCTCCCCAGCTACTTCATGCAGACACTTTTATCATTAAAAGATGGTACAAATCCTGGTGACCTCCTACAGTTCAGATTAAATTAGAAATCCTTCTATCACAGACACCCATGAGTTTCCCGGTTTTCATGCGGTGCTTTGCCTCCCTACCCACGCTAGAAACATCACATTAAGAAGAAACTGTCCATGTTAAAAATCACTGTCCACGTCACATTGTTCACTTTATCTACCACTCCTCACCCCATTCTACTGTGTATGTAGTTCCACTATGCCTTGAAGCTTGCCCAACCAAAACCTTCCAGAACCTGCAGCCCATATCATTCCTGAAAGTCTAGGAATACACTGAAAACTCTCCAGCCTGTAATCATCTTCCAGTTTGTTCTCTAATTTCTCAGAAGCCTCATTTCAACTATATTACAAGCTGCTTAAAATTCAAGACCATGTGTGACCTCTTTTCTATAAAGGTTTTAATACCAGCTGTATAATAGAGACTCCACTAATAATCAATTAACTGATTAACGAGCATAATAAAGAATACACCGATTCAGAATCCAGTACCACAGAGTGAAACTGTGGGTGCCAATAAACTAGGAATAAGTATAATTATCAATACTGCTAATTCTTAGCTAACCAGCCAAGTATTCTAGAAAAATAAGGTAGGAAAGATACTGAAGTATGTTAGATTTTCCAAAGCCACAATAACCAGGACCTTCCTAAGAAGTCCATGAATTAAAATAATAATTTTTCTCTTCTTCCAAGAAAGGAAATGTTACATCCCAATACCTTCCCTCCCCCAAAGCACTAATTACTATGAGTTTCTTGGTTTCTGACGGTAGAATTCATTCGACACACTAAGATAGCAAAAAGCTAAGTGCTGTAATTTTACCACGGGGGCAAAAGGACACCAGAAAGGTCAAGGCAAGGGGCCCGGCAGAGAGGCAGCTGTCCTCCAGTGGACCAAGGGACCCTTCTAAGACGGCAGCGATGACTACCTCACTGCCTTTACCTTCACCATCATCTCCCCAGACACACAACCCAATCAAATTCTTGACAGCCCAACCATTCAACTAGTCTGGGCTTCAGGAAGCAGAACAGGAGCATCAGTTCAGTTCAGCTCAGTCGCTCAGTCATGTCCGACTCTTTGCAACCCCACGGACTGCAGCACACCAGGCTTTCCTGTCCATCACCAACTCCCAGAGTCCACCCAAACTCATGTCCGTTGAGTCGGTGATGCCATCCAACCATCTCATCCTCTGCCGTCCCCTTTTCCTCCTGCCTTCAATCTTTCCCACCATCAGAAACTATCAAAACTTGAATTAAGACTTCCTTACAGGAGCTTCCTGGTTGCTCAATGGTTAGGATTCTGGGCTTTCACTGCCATGGCTTGGGTTCATTCCTGGTTAGGGAACTGAGATCCTGCAAGCCATGTGGTGCATCCAGAAAAAAGGAGAGAAGACCTCCTCAACATTTCTTTAAAAACTACCATTATCTAAGTACTAAACAGTACATACCAGGAACTACCCTCAGTGCTAAACATACAGTGAGGATAAGAAAGCTGGAGTGCCAGCACTCTCCATTCTCTGGGTCATCTCATCACTCTTAATAGGCAGGTTGGTCAGGTACTGAAATAGGTATACCAGTTGGGTAAGTGGGTAGTAAGTAAAACAACCTATGATCTCTCTCTCTCCCTCTTTCACACACACACGGCATTGCTGTTATAAATCTGCTTTGCTCCCCTCTATGATGGTCAGTAATTAATAGAGAACATGCATTTCCACCCTGTAAATCCCATAGAATATTTATTGGTGCCATCCATCTCACGGACTCTCAAACACCTCTCATAAGAAGTCCACACTTGGCCAGTCTGTTCAGGCACACCCACGCAGAGAGCCGCTCCGGCAGGCATTCTGTCCTTCCCAGGAAGGACAACACATACATAAAGTAATGAATTTTTTTTTAACCTCTGCAAAAGGTAAAGAAGAGCAAACTGGGGCTGAAAGTTTTAAGTGACTACTTCTGACTGGAACTCAATTTCAGAAAAAAACTCTCCCCCACCAAATAATTAGTAGTTCTTCATTCATTCATTCACTGAATCACAATACCCTTCACCTGTTTCCTGCTGATTATTCTCATGGCACCCAGGCATGTTCAGAGTAAGGATGCACATTTAGAGTATCTTTTCACAGAAGCAAGAGTTGGATTACAGCAAGGATTTTATAGTTCATTTTTAAGCCGATCTTTGATTAATAGACCCCTGATAAACCAGTTACTCTGTGGATAGGCTCAGGTGAGCCCACAATGAGATTTATCTTCATGGATTAGGCCTGACCTATAAGAACCTGCTTAGGGGTCCCTACTGCTATTTCAGCCCTGAGTTATGAAAATTCATCCCTTTACTATCAATAGAACCTAGCTCAGAGGGTAATAACTAGGAGATGTATTACTCCTGGAACACAAGCACTCCTGAGACTTTGATTATAATGTCCACAGCTGAAGGCACTATTTCACAATTGAGATTACTATTTTCCAGATGAAAAAAACTCTGAGCTGTGGAATAATGCCTTCAGCTACATACATTGTAATCACACTCAGCAGTTCTTGTATCCCAAGAGCAATACAGGGTACCAGTAGTTGGGCTGGTGAGTTGATTTAGGGAATGGAAGGAAGAAGTTGGAGGAGAAAACATAGATAACCCTAATTTCATATTTGCTTTATCTGGGGGGACTTTGGCGTAAGAGTTCAACACGTGCAAAAACCATATCAACTTCACTAAAAAGAAAAAATACATTTAAAAAGTAATTATTTTTCAAACCAGCAAACTTGGTTTTTTTGGAAGTTCAGGGTGGGTTTTTTTGGGGAATATTGACTGCTGGCCAGAATATAAAGAGACGTAAAATCTCAACTCAGTCGCTGTGATGTCTATGCTCAGTCGTGCCTGACTTTGCAAGCCCATGGACTGTAGCCCACCATGCTCCTTTGTTCATGAGATTTTTCAGGCAAAAACTGTAGTGGGGTGCCATTTCCTCTTCCAGGGGATCTTTCCGACCCAGGGATCGAACCCACATCACCTGCTTGGCAGGTGGATTCTTTAACACTGAGCCACCTGGGAAGCCATATATTGATTTCTCAATATATGGAAGCACAAAGTTGTACAGTATTCCTAGAAACAATTTAGCAAGAGTATGGAAAACCTACATCATGCTCATATCATTTGCCACATTAATCCCCTCCCAGAATCTACCCTGACAAAACAACCAGAGGTGAACGAAGACTTATTAAAAGCCTGCTCATTACCATTATTTTCAATGGGTAAAACCTGGAAATAACCTAAAGGGGGAAATAGTATAATAAATTGTGAGAAATCCATACACTGGAATATTATACAGCCTTTAAATTGAGTCATAATGGCTAAGGAGAAATGCTAATTCACGTTGTATTCTACAAATTTTGTTAAGCAATTTATCCAAGGGCATTCAAATAGTTCCTACATCAATATTTAACAGACTCTCTCTCGGAGTTAACTAATTGGACTTCGGCTCAGGTTTTTGTTTTTGAGTTATAAGGCCAATAAAGTATTGATATTATATTAAATGACTGCAAATAAAGTCTGTATCCTTAATAAATGCTGACATTATGTTGGTACATTCTGCATGAATTTAAAAGGAAAAATGCACTTTCGCATACGTTTAGTGAATTTTCCCTGATTCTTCATAATGCACTTTTGCAAATGGAAAAGATGAATATTCATTAAGGCTCTCTGAATATATTACAGTTTAAATAGTTTGGTTTTAATATTTATAATACATCATGAAACATAATTTTTCCATTAAAAGAAATGGATACAGTGTCAAAAGAGGGCCACTGAAGAAACATAAAATTATACTACTTAACCTAATATTAAAAATTGAAAAACAATATTTGAAAGTACTTCCACCCCTCAAAACAGTTAACTGTTCTTAAAAAAAAAAAAAAAAAACTTTCAGTTTGTGGGGTTGGTGAATTTAGAGTGAAAATAAGGAAGAAAGAAACCACAAGCTGGTCTGTGCTGTCCTGTGGTAACTCGCTTCAGTCGTGTCCGACTCTTTGAAACCCAATGGACAGTAGCCTGCCAGTCTCCTCTGGTTCTCCAGGCAAGAATGCTGGAGTGGGTTGCCATGTATTTTTCCAGGGGATCATCCCAACCCAGGGATGAAACCCACAGCTCTTTTGTCTCTTGCACTGGCACATGTGTTCTTAACCACTAGCATTCACAAGCCTGCAAAAAGCTAAGGACCAAATGGTCAAACTCCTACTCAAATCAAAGGATCTGATTTCCTCCATTCTGAGAATACCACTTCAGCTAAGACCAGCTGACAACCCCCAAGAAATATTTTTTCTACCAACCTCAGGAACGCTGACATCAGCACTTCTTGAGTCACAGATGCTGTGCGAAGTAGCGCACAAGAATTTGCTCATTTAGTCCTCACTATAAACTTATGAAGCAATAGATCCACTAGCCCCACCTCACAGATGAAGAAACTGAGGCTCACACAGCCAATAAGTGGTAGAAACTTGAGCTGATCTCTAAAACACTCTGCTTCTCATTGCCCAACTGAATAATTATAGTTTAATTCCTGAACACAGTTTCCAAAATTAACTACTCTCTGGCTCGAGAAATATCTTCTTGATTAGGCTAAACAATATAGACCTAAAGGGTAAAATACAGATTAAAACAAAAAAATAAACAAGAGTCTGTTCTAGGACACTTAAAAAGTAAAGAAAGGAAATATATTTACTTTTACATTCAACAAGCCTTCACTGAGCACCTATTATGTGCCAAGGACTGTTCTAGGCCCCAGGGAAACACTCGGTAAAACAGAAAAAAAAAGCTGTCTTCAAGAATTTTTCATCAGAATAATAGGAGATATACAATAAGCAAATTATGTGGTGTATTGGAAGGAGATAAAGCTATTGAGAAAAGTGGGGTGTGTGGCATGCAGTGAGGGAAAGACTTTCAAACAAAATGGTCAAGGAAGCGCTCAATAAAAAAGAATATGACAGGGATGCTCACAAGAATCAGAACAGATGAGTCACATGATTCAAATCAAACAGAAAACTGTTGAAAATACTGGAAACTAATTTTCACTGTGTTTCTGCCATCCATCTACCACTCCAAAGAACAAAAGAAGTGACTATTTCTTACGATGGTTACATATACCATTTCTAAACTTTAATCACCAGGGCTTACAACCTTATTTTCCTACGGACAAAATAAGTTACCCCGGGTCCTGCTTTGCCTCCTGAAATTTCCATCTTTCTTACCAGAAAGCAGCATCTGTATAAATCCCCCGCTTTTGACGACTATGACTTCTTTGATAAACTACCCATGTGTGTGGGGAGGGACAGAAAGATGGAGGAAGCAAATGGGGAAATGAGTTTTCCCCTCTTCAGATTAATGTATACGAGGTATACATCTGACACTTCATCAGCACTCCCGGCTGGTGCCCCAGCAGGCGGACACTGGCTGAGCATGTATTCTGCCAGCTACCACGTTGCTTAGGATGAATTGGCAATGTGCCATTTATCAGAAATGCCCAATGTGTCTGGGAGAAGGAACACAACTACATTTAGCATTGCCAAGGAAAACTAGATACTTCCGGCTAGGAATTAATCTCCTCCTTGAGAAGGTAGTTAGCATTACCTTGAAGCTTGCCTATGGCATTTAAATCACACTAGGTCATACATTTACTGAAACTCATACCTCCCCAACCACGGCCTTCATTTATATCTTACTAACATATGACTACCTCTCAGATTGAGGGTCTATACTTTCCCCTCATGTTCTATTGTTGTGTTGAACATAAAACTGTGATATCAAGTGTAATCCTGTCATTTAGACATAAACCACATTGATTCTGATTTTACCAAGTTCTCCACACTTGAACATATGTGTTGCCTCAACTTTCCTCTTCAAAGAATCAACAAAATACTTAAACCAATGCGACTGCATGACTACTCACAAACAACTTAAGGAAACTTCCTTGAATATGGGCTGTGATAATTTCTTCATTTTGTCACCGTATTTTGTCAGCAGCTGATACGGAACTTTCAATAGCGTGCCTGTGTACTTTAGTTATGTCTGACCCTCTACAACTCTATGGACTGCAGCCCTCCAGGCTCCTCTGTCCGTGGATTCTCCAGGCAAAAACACTGGAGTGGGTTGCCATGCCCTACTCTAGGGGATCTTCCCAACCCAGGAATCGAACCCATGTCCCTTATGTCTCCTACACTGGCAGGCGCATTCTTTACAACTGAATGGGATTTGGTCCATTACATGGACTTTGAGGCTAATCACGATTATAAGATGCACTGGACAGCAAAACCAAAAATACTTTAGATAGATGGTCTTAATTAGACACCCAAGATAGCATACAGAATCGCATCATCACTCCAGCCTTGCAACTAAAGGAATCTGTCACTTTCCACCAGAGATTATCCATTCCATCAGTATTATTTACTGAATGTCTCCTATATGCACGGTGTTGTGCTAGGAACAGTGAGGAGCAGAACGTCAGATCAGACAGGAATTCTGCCCTCAGGGAACGTGCAGTCTAGCAAGGGGATATTAGGCATAAACACAAAGAACTAAGACAAAGGTGGGCCTTGATAAACGCTGAGGAAGGTAAACTTACAGCTTGAAGATGGGGGCAATGGGGCTTACCGTGGCAAGGAGAGAATGAGAGTGAAGCATGTTCACTGGTGGCTCAGACAGTAAAGAACCCTCCTGCAATGCAGGAGACTTGGTTTCGATCCCAGGGAATGGCTACCCATGCCAGAATTCTTGCCTGGAGAATTCCAAGGACAGAGGAGCCTGCTGGGCTACAGTCTATGGGGTTGCAAAAAGTCAGACATGAATGAGCAACTAACAATGTTCTACTGTACAGCGCACTTCCAGTAACATAAGGCTTATTTTGAAGACAAGAAAAAGGGGGACAGAAAGGAAAAAGAAAAAGGTCTAATAGATATACATTAATACTCCCCCAGCATCATTCTCTATCAAATCTGTTAGGTGTAATCAGCATAATTTAGATATAAGCCAATCCAAGAAACATAGACTAACTTGAATGACTCTGCAAAGGGCACAAAAAAAAAAAAAAAGGCAAAGTCATGAAAGTATACTGAGTGACATACTGAAATAAGTGACATGGCAGAGAAACCTGAGCAAATTGCTGCCGAACAATGAGGAAATCAAGGCAGTGCTCTGCCTGGCAGCTCTCCTCCAGCTGCTCCTGCTCATGAAATGCCAGAAGGTGGGGGACAGAAGACATGGTCAAACAGCCTGCAAATGGTTTTCCTTAGACAACAATTAGGAAGCAAGGAAACCTCTGAAGTAAAGATATGATGAGGGTGATATTTTAAACCTTCACTCTCTAGTAGTAAATGGTCAGTCACCATCTGGCTTTGATGCCACATGTGATTTTTATGTTGGCTAATATTTGAGGCTTGCTAGGTGCCAGGTACTATTTTAAGTTTGCTTTTCATGGTATTTTAACATTTTCTCTAGTCTTGCTCCTAAACCGTATGAATACTTGCAGGGTAAATAAGCTGACAAGTGACTCTCTGATAAGAATGCTCTTCTCCTTGGTTTTGTATCTTATTTCCAAATATCTTAGGTCACCTGACATGTGTTTCATCAATCAATCAATCAGTTTCTAGTCTGAGTACATAACTACCAGTATTAGACACATTACTTTGTGGCAGTGTTGTTTTAATTAGAATGATTTGCTTGGCAATAAACATACAGGATTACCTATTTATGTATAAGAATAATATTGTAGTGGCCCCCAAAGCACTTCTGTTTAAAAAAAAATAAAATCACTGATTGCGAGGAATTTTCTTCTTTCCTCAAAAAGTAAATGCTTACGAAAGTAAAATAAGCTTTTAATAAAATTTCTCAAGAAGGAAAAGTAATTGAACTCGGGGATGGGATGGGGGAAAATGTTAAAACGCATCATTTAACTGAACCTTTAAAAATAAGCCCCCAAATTTTCCTGAGAAGTAAAAGATACATTTTGATTTAAAGACCATAGTCAATTTTGAAGTCATAAAATATCCTCAAAGAAACTTTTCAGGGATAACTATCCAGTATGTTCAGAAGTTTTATGATTCTGAAACTAGAAACAGTGAGTTTCAACGCTGAATTCCAGAGACTGTTTAATAGGTTGTTTCGTCTCACAGTTTGCTGAAGAGCTAATAAAATCTAAGAAACTAAGCAATATGCTTAAATGTATATAGCTACCTAACGACAAAAGCAGGATTAGAGGTTAGACCTAAATCAGATCTTTCTACATTACTGAACGATTTTCAAATATCTCATGATTTATTATCAATGTATAAAATTATAAGGCACTGACATATCATTTGCATCACCATCAGTAAAAGATATTTCAAAATCTATTCCAATACCATATAACCCCACCACCAATACAAAAGCAACCTGTATAGACCTCTAGGCTGTGCCAAAGGTTAAAGTTGAAAAGTAATGGGCCCACTGGAAAACAAAATTCTCGTAAGCATCATGGTTAAAAATAAAAGTCTATTTTTTTTTTTTTTTAAGGCATGTAGGAGTCCATGGGGTCGCTGAGGGTCGGACACAACTGAGCGAATTTACTTTCACTTTTCACTTTCAGGCATTGGAGAAGGAAATGGCAACCCACTCCAGTGTTCTTGCCTGGAGAATCCCAGGGACGGGGGAGCCTGGTGGGCTGCCGTCTATGGGGTGGCACAGAGTCGGACACGACTGAAGTGACTCAGCAGCAGAAGCCCATGCTGCTAACAAATCATAAATATTTACGCCATGTGCCAACGTGTAGGTGTAGAGAGAGTGCTGGAGCTGAAAATAATAACCATTTTCAATGATTCTAGAAGAGAAGGATCCAGGCAAGAATCACCAATGAATATGGAATCCAAAGGAAATTTTTGATAAGAAGAAACATGCTTGGATGACCTCAAAGTGTCTCCCTGCCAAAGGCTTATTGACTGCAAGAGAAAAGTTCTAACTGTGGAGAAACTGGCCAATGCCTTGTCTGGGTGAAAAAAATTAACATCATAATGATGGGCAAATGGACATATCATCACCTGCCCATGGCATGACCTGAAAGGATACAACATCACCAGTGTCACATTCTGGGCTGGAATGCAAAACCCAAAGCTCACTGTAAGAAAACATCAGACATACCAGACACTGTCATACGAGGAATATTCCTTTAAAAAATGGGGTGGGGATGTCACTTAGTCTTCAAAACTCAGCGTCATAAAAGGCAAAGAAACACTGGGGAGAGTTTCCAGACATGACCCCAGACTGGATCCTCTACTGAAGGAGGGAAAATACTATAGAGGACGTTATTGGGCCAATTGATAAAAATGAAATACAGATGGCAGAGCAGATAAAAGACTTCTTTCATGCATAAATTTAATGAAGTTACCTGTGATAACAAAAGGCCATGATATATATAACCTATTCTCAAAGAGTTCAAAACATTATATGCGAATGTATATGCATATACACGGAGAGAGAAATCAGTACAGCAAATAGGCAAGAGTTAATACTTAAACCCAGGCAAAGGATCAGCTGGTGCTGTATGTATTTGTCTTATTCGTGCAACTTTCCTGTAAGTTTGAAATTATTTTCAAATAAGTTCTTTACTTTAAAAAAGCTGAGAACCATTTTCATTTCTTTCGAGGGAAAAGTTGAAACAGAGTTAAGTTTACACAAATATTCCAACTTAGGTTGAAGGGGAAAATCTGGTAAAAACCAGCACACTGGAAACAAAAAATTTCAGTGTCAAATCTGTGCTTAACATTAAATGTAGATTTAAGTTCAAATCTAGAACAATAAACTCAATAAATTTAGACGTCCCTACGTTGGTGGTGACACGGAGCAAAGCTAACCGACCACAGACAGAGCCCGATGACAACTCACCAGGCTGGCGGTGAGCGAGGGCGCCGACTGGCCCAGGGCCTGGCTGCGCATGCGCACGAGGTTGGACGTCTCCGCAGAGGTGGCCCAGGCTTGCCCCGCAGCCGGGTTTGGAAGGAGATACCTGCCTGTTGGGGATAAAAAGAGGGCAGTGTGAATAGTGGGCAGAATGGCAGTGCTTCTATAGAAATCCTTATATACCATTTCAGCCGTACATTACAATTATATTGTATAGCAGCTGGAAGCAGATTGTTTCAAGTCGGGAGATTCAGTTTTAAGTTTTGATTCGAAGTTCCCACATAAACCCAGGTAAGTCTCTTCATCTCCAGAATTTGTAGGGCAAGAGGAAGGGTCTTGTTACTATGTTGAGGAGTTGAGGATATATATATAAACACACAAAGCATCCTCAGCATTGTAGAAATGAACATGTGCATTTAGAAATGTACTGTTAAAATAGCTAATATGGAAAGTGATATAGGAATGCACTAGGAAAGTGTCTACGAAGATCATGACCGACAAAAGGAGGAGTTGGAAGTCTTTCAAGGTGAAATGGGGCTGGTGCCCTTTTCTCCCAGCTTCTCTGTCTCTGAAGCTACTGGTGTTCATCCAGCTGTGTCCACAGGACAGATGATGGTATCCATTTGCATAAAGCCGGACATTAATGTCAGTGTAGGTTCAATGAGCAATTTACATCAACCTTGAACTCATATATATGTGTATGTCTTTAAAAGTCAAACAGCTGAACCAACTCACATTGTATTACTTCTTCAGTACACGGATTAGACTAGTTATCAACACATAAGATACACACCTTTTTGTTAGGATGGGCATGCATAGTCACATAGTAATGAAGCTCAGTAAAAACAGAGACCATGTTTGATATTTTGCGGTAGCACAGTAATTGGTCATAGCAGATACTCATTCAATATTTGTTGAATGATGAAAGAACAAGTGGACACTTCTTTCCCAAAAAACACATGAAGACAATGAAAAGACAGAAACCAAACTGTAGATTTTCCTCTACGGGCTGCATGTATGGGGACTCCAGCTTCATCCCTCCAAGATTCATGAGGACTGTGGCCCGAGTGGCTGGTAACCCTGCAGCAGAAGTAACATTGTGCCTGGTATTCTGCCCAGCAGGTCTGTTCCTTATAAAAGAACCCCCATATCTTTCCTTAGGCATGCACTTCACAAGCGCCCACTGGTTTATAACTATTGATATATAATAACAATTGAAATATGTATTAATATATTGCAATATATTAACTATTGAAATAAATGGAAATATGTTAACATATTAAATGGGCTTCCCAGGTGGTACAGTGGTGAAGAATCCACCTGCCAATGCAGGAGACACAGGAGACACAGGTTCGATCCCTGGGTCAGGAAGATCCTCTGCAGGAGGAAATGGCAACCCACTCCAGTATTCCTGCCTGAAAAATTCCAGGGACAGAGGATCCTGGTGGGCTTCAACCCATGGGTTCGTAGAGTCAGTCACAACTGAGCATGTATGCACATACCATATTAAATATGTGAGAATTCATATTTTATGGCAAGACAAACATTTTTACATACAAAAATGCTGACTGCCCAATCTGACCCCCCAAACTGATTCCATCACTTATTCACGACCTTCTTCAAGCCTCAGGTTCCTCAGCTGTAAAACCGGGGTAAACTTATAGGGTGGTGCTAAAATCAAAAAAAGAAAACACATCATATAATGAACATTCAATAAACTTAAAAAAATAAGCACAAAGAGCTATGCAACACATGAGGGATGGCTAGGTGAACAAGAAATAAAATTTTGTTAATCCACTGGAACAAATAATTACATTAGGAAGCATTTACATAATGTTTATTATCCTGTCGTAGGTAAGATTTTAGATGTTATTCCTAGTCTCATCCTAGGAATCAAGGAATGTTACAAATTGGAGGGTCTGATAGCACAACACTTGGAGTATTTTATTCCTGCCTGGACCCCCATTAGTGTTAATAGGGAAAAGAGAACAACAGATGGGTTTAAGGCAGTCATTAGAAGGCATCAACATTGTGCCATAGTTGATAGTGATTACATCAAACTTTATACAAATTTTCTTTCTGATGACTACCAAGAGCCTCTGCAAAGTGTGTTGCTGCTGTATTCATGCATCATTTGCTGCCTACGATTTAAGAAAATTAGCATCTGTCAATGCATTATTCAGCTGCACAGGGTGGAAATTAATGGATAATACCATTCCCACTCTGTTGTAGGAGAGGTGAGCTTGCCTAGCAATCTGGCTGCTCTGTTTGAATGCTGTATCAAGCTTGTTGTTACAACTGGAACTTTGATCAGCTTTGTGTTTTTTGGAAACACATTGCTAAAATTCCAATATGCTTATTAAAACCTTTATTAGGTACTGTCTACTGACATAATACGGAGAAGGCAATGGCACCCCACTCCAGTACTCTTGCCTGAAAAATCCCATGGACGGAGGAGCCTGGTGGGCCGCAGTCCATGGGATCGATAAGAGTTGGACACGACTGAGCAACTTCATTTTCACTTTTCACTTCCCTGCATTGGAGAAGGAAATGGCAACCCACTCCAGTGTTCTTGCCTGGAGAATCCCAGGGACGGGGGAGCCTGGTGGGCTGCCATCTATGGGGTCACACAGAGTCAGACACGACTGAAGCGACTTAGCAGCAGCAGTAGCAGCAACTGACATAACTAGAAATTTAGAGGCAATAAAGACAGGTCCATATTAAAGCTGAAATCTGTGGGTCAGAGTGAAACAAGAATTTGTCCAGCTTCAACCACAGAGGTATGGGTTATTGGAATGGAGTTTTTATACTGATTATTATCACTGTTCTGGTCACAGGGTCTTTACTCAACAGAGTAGAAAGATCTGCAAACTTTTAAGGTTATGTACAAAAATAAGTACATTACTAAGGCTCAGATTGTACCTTGGTTCTATCTAGGTTACATATGGTCTTTTTCCTGGCATGAGTTTTCCTTTGTTTTCACCCTGAATTAAAAAAAAAAAAAACCAACAAGAAGCAAGACCTCCATAAACACATGTCCTCAAACATGAGATGCATGCTTTCAAAGATGTATGCTTGAAGTATCCCTCTGAAGTAGGAAAATATCAGGTCAGCAACAAATTCAGCAGAACAGCTATATAAAGAATTAAATATAGCCTCTGGAAACCTACTTTGGCATCAGAGAATAATGGTACCTGCCTAGATTTAAAAGCCTCAAGTAAGTTCCGTATCACCTGAAATGCAATACAGATTTAGCAGTCAGGCTATGGTCTTACATTTTGGGTTACTTCTCTTGACTACAAATAGGACAGTAAAGGGAAAATAGACCTAGGAACTCTATATAACAAAGCAGTCTTGAGAAATGGCTTCTGGTGCTCAGTTATATATAAGAATGCTGGCAAAGTTTGACCATCCCTCTAAGGTAGCCACCAGGAAGAAAGGGAAGCTAGGGTGGCCCGTGTGTTGCTCTCAAGGGTTTTGGTGAGGGGCAGGGGAGCCACAGAAGGGAGGAATGGAGAATGGGGCGAGCATTACAGAGGCAAGAGCTGGGACAAAAAGAACAGTGGGCAGCTGGCACGGTGCTGGTGCCACAAGCATGCAGATGGGGCCACAGGCTCCCGTCTCTCATCCATCAGCTTTCTTTTTTGGGCTGTCAGCAGGCTCTGCTGTCACCAGCATCTACAGAAGCTCCACAGCAGTCCCCAGAAAGTTTACATCTGCCACTTCACCCCCGGCTGCCTACTGAGACCTCCCTTGCTAATTCCACTTTGGGGTATATACACACAAAAAGTGAACGGAAGGACTCAAAACAGAGGTTTGTATCATTCACACTAGCCCAAAGGTGAAAACAACCCTAATGTCTATGGATGGATGGATGGATGGATGGATGACCAAATGTAGCATATACAAACAATGGATTATGATTTAGCCTTTGAAAGGAGAGAAACTGACACATTCTACAACATGGAGGAAGCTTAAAACATGCTAAGTAAAATAGGCCAGGTACAAAAGAACACATATTGTAACATATCATATGATTCCACTTATTGAGGTCCCTGGAATAGTCAAATTCATTGCAAAGTCACTTCAGTCGTGTCCAACTCTGTGCGACCCCATAGACAGCAGGGATTCTCCAGGAAAGAACACTGGAGTGGGGTGCCATTTCCTTCTCCAATGCATGAAAGTGAAAAGTGAAAGTGAAGTCGCTCAGTTGTGTCCGACTCTTATCGACCCCATGGACTGCAGCCTACCAGGCTCCTCCATCCATGGGATTTTCCAGGCAAGAGTACTGGAGTGGGGTGCCATTGCCTTCTCCGCAAATTCATTGAGATACACAGTTTAACAGTGGTTACTGGAGGGCTGGGGGAGGGGTGCGGCAGGGAATGAAGCATTATTGTTTAATGAGTACAGAGTTTCAATTTGATGAAAAATTTCTGGAGATGGATAGTGGTGATTGTTGCACAACAATACGAAAGTACTTAATAATGCCACTGAATTGTATACTTAATGTACTATAAAGTAGGAAAGGTTAAAATAGCAAGTTTTGTTACATATATTTCCATACACATATACATACACACCCTCCCTTGCCTAGCTAAAACTATCATACCATATATAGGAAAAAATGAGGGCGTCCTTTTGTTGTCCAAAAGAAGGTATCTACTGTGAACTCCATCAGGACCTGCTTTCACAAATTATACTCAAATTATACTTAAGCCCTCCAAATCATTTACTAGTCAGAGGAACTGAGTTTTTCAAGACCTCTCCAAACTTTCAAAACGGAGAGAGCTTAAAGAGCGTGCTAAGACACCGACAGTACCTGGACAGAGTCCGCGAGTCAGCAGCCATCGCCCTACAGCGCACTCCATCATCATCAGGATATTCCTCTTTCATGCCCCATTGCTCAGCCCTAAACATCGGTTCCCGCATCATAGTGGCTGTCGTGCTCACAGGCAATTACAGGCTCCCTTTATTCATCTTCAGCTGGGCTGCTGCAACACAGAGACACGGTCTCTTTCATCTTCCCTCTCACATGGGTGACTGACTTCCAATTTCTTGTCCCCACTGCAAAAGAATAACTATACCTAGACAGCACTGACAATGCTGCTAAATCATTCTTCTTAATGGCATAAATAAATATAATTTGAGAAACCAACAGACTTGTGACCAGGGAGGGCTGAAGTTCACTGACTCCTATATTGAGCTGCTATTCTAGCCTTAAAAAAAGAAAAAAAAGTGTGTGTTGACTCACACAAGAAAAGTCTAAAGCATAGGCATGACCCCAAGTCCTTGAAGACATCACTGCCTACTAGCCAGGGATATCCACTGACAGGAACTGAAAGCCAAATGAAGAGAGAACACATACTTTTGGGGGGGCTGGTTGTCACAGCACCGTGATGCCAATGGGGTATCAAGGTCTGATTCAAATTAATCTCCCAATGCAGCAGTCAACTCCTGTTTTGCTACTAAGACTCAACCCCACCAGAGATGCCCAATTTCACTTCTTAGAATATTATCAGCAGCATTCTGTATTAAACATGAAATGCAAGGCAGAATTACTAACCACATGGGCCTGATGAGGTGACAAGGTGCATGTATGCTAAGTTGCTTCACTCATGTCTGACTCTTTGTGATGCTATGGACTGTAGCCTGCCAGGTTCCTCTGTCCTTGGGATTCTCCAGGCAAGAACACTGGAGTAGATGAGCCATGCCCTGCTCCAGGGGATCTTCCTGACCCAGGGACAGAACCTGTGTCCTCCACATCTCCTGCATTGGCAGGCAGGTTCTTTACCACTAGCACCACCTGGGAAACCTGACAAAGTTAGGGGGACACTTCAAAAGGAAGCTTGCAGCAAGCAGAGCAAGTAGAGATGTGAACGGATAGAGCAAGCCCAGACTGACTGGGTCCATGACAAATATGTCAAGGCGTCTCTACAGCCTAATTCCATACCCTGAGAGAGCTAGGGACCGCAGAAAAATACCAGAACAACACACATCTATGGAAATCCAAGCCCCTGGACAAACCACAAGGCTATGGAGCAGCAACTCAAGCTGCCACTGCCACTGCCGACTGCAGTTTTTAATCAAAAGTAACTTTGGAAAATGTGTCGAGATGACTCAACAGTACAGTGGTCTTTTCACCCCCAGTCACAGAGAGATCCCCTGTTACCCTTGCCATTGAATGGCAAAAGGGCAAAAATGCCAACACGTGGTCTATTTTTAAGTGGAAACAATTCAGATCTACACTTAAAGAGAAATATATTTGGCCCCTTTTCTTTTCCCCTAACTTGTTCTGAAAGAAGAAATATTTCTTCTCATCTAGTGAGATTAACAAATTCTAATAAGGGAAGCTATTTGGATCATGTGAGTTAATACGCGAAACAGAGCTTAGTAAGCTTTGGTGTTCCTATTGTTTTTAGTACTTGACTGCTGCCTTTTGATGGACCTGCTGCTAAGTCGCTTCTGTCATTTCCAACTCTGTGCAACCCCAGAGACGGCAGCCCACCAGGCTCCCCCGTCCCTGGGATTCTCCAGGCAAGAACACTGGAGTGGGTTGCCATTTCCTTCTCTGATGTATGAAAGTGAAAAGTGAAAGTGAAGCTGCTCAGTCGTGCCGACTCTTAGTGACCCCATGGACTGTAGCCCACCAGGCTCCTCCGTCCATGGGATTTTCCAGGCAAGAGTACTGGAGTGGGGTGCCATTGCCTTCTCCGTTTGATGCTCCAACACCCAGCAAATTCTCCCATTCTGCAATGACAACCAGCCCTCACCAGCGACTCCTTGCACCTTTCACGGGGTGATCGTCTGGATATAAAATTCCTATCAAAAAATACATAATGGTTTGACTCTAAGCTCTAGCTGTACAGACCAAAGGCTAACGTGACAACTTAAAGTTGATTTTAAAGGAAGTATTAAATAGAGCTACCCTAATGAGAACACGGCAATACGAATCTGACATCAAGCAGCATTGCCTGCAGTGTCAGTGTGAGTGAGGGCACCCGGGAGCCGGGAGGGGATGGTGTCTAAGTGACGCCGGGCACAGGTCAGAGTGAACATCTGCAATCTAGCCTCCCTCCATCCTCGTATTGAAATATAATTCAGCAGAATGAATTGCTAGACATGTCTAAACCCCCTGGGAAATGACAGATATTGATGAATGCTGTTGGGAAGATATATGGAAGGAAACGGCAAATAAATAGAACCATTTTTTCTCAGAGTCATTTTGCGGATATGTGGAGCAGCTGTTAAACTACTTGTCAGCTCCCGGTGCTCTCTTCGTCTTTCTCCTTCCTCACCCTCCTCTGCATTCTCTACACCTTTCTAAACCCTCCTGGAGGACCAGCATCTTTTTAAAATAATAATCAAAGTCATAAGAGCCACCTCCTCCTCCCCTGTCATACTCTGGCTTCTCAACCAGTTAGTCCAACCCTTTCCAAAATTTCATTCCGTTCGAACATGTTGGCTGCCTGCTCTGGATCCCGGAAAGACAGCTGACCCTTGAACAACACAGGCTGGAATGGCACAGTTCCACTTACTTGTGGATTTTTTTCAGTGGTCAACATTGCAGTTCTGCCCAAACTGTGAAGGGTTCAATCTGCAGATACGGAACCATGGCTGGAGGGAACCGTAGTTAGAGATGGTTGGCTTTAAGTTGCATGAGGCTTTTTGACTTCGCAGAGGGTAGGCATGCTCAACCGCTTCATTGTTTGAGGGTCAACTGTACTTTCAATTTTTAAACTCATGAAATGAAATGGCTGAATTCAAATCCACTAGCCTTTGGCCCCAGCCATAAAGCTAAAATCTAAAATTCAAAGCCTGACTACTGCCACGCAGTAGCTGCGTGACCTTGTTAACTTCTTAAGCCTCAAGTTGCCATAAATGCTCTTTAAAATGGACATGACTGACCAACATCTTGGGGTGACTGTGAGGACACAGAATGTAAATTGAGAGCCTGTCATACCATCTGGCAAACAGAAGGCCCACAATAAACAATGGCTTATTACCCTCTCTACTTTCCGTTGCTAAACAACTCTTCCTGCGAAGGGCACTCCTCCTCAGTGTCATCCTCAAACTGGATCAAAAACCCTCCAGCTCAAGGCCCTTTGGGATACATGGCTCTTATTTCATTCACCAAGTGAGCTCAAGAGCACAGAGCGGGAAACCAGTCAGGCAGGGATTTGCACCCTGGTTTCACCATTTATTCGCTGGAAACCCTTGATGAATGACTTTCCCTCTCTGAGCTTCCCTGTCCATCCCCTCAGGTGGGGATGATCGTAGGTAACACGTGTCAAGTGCCCAGTGCGGTGTTGAGCACACACACGGTGTGTTCAGTGCTGGCCAGGGTCCCCTCCAAGATGCTTTACCCGTTTTGGTGTTATTGGCATTGAATCCACAACCGGGGCACTTCTCGCCTTACCTTCCCCCATCAGCCACCCGCTTCTATGGGGCTGCCTGTGTATAGAATGCCCTTTATTTCTGTACACAATATGCTTTCCTCCACTGGAAACTCAGTGTCAGCTGGAAACATATCTCATCTGTCTTTGTAGTCCCACTTGCACCTAGTACATAGAACCTACTAAACTTTTTACAGAAACACATACTTATGTCTGTGCATATTAACTCTCCATTCTGTCTCTCATTTATATTTCTCCCAAGGTTCAGATTTTTCCATCTTTGTTTAAATCCCTATTGCCTCAAATAGGAAAAGACCCTGATGCCGGGAAAGACTGAAGGCAGGAAGAGAAGGGGACGATAGAGGATGGCATCACCAATTCGATGGACATGAGTTTGGGCAAACTCCAGGAGACGGTGAAGGACAGGGAAGCCTGCAGTCTATGGGGTTGCAAAGAAGCGGGCGCGACTGAACAACATTGCCTCAAATATTCAAATATGGTTCAGCTGTTTGTTTTGTAACCATAACAATAGTGAAAAGGCTCAGCAGCATTAAAACGATACAAAAACATCATGTCACTTCTCCTGGCTTTGATATTCTCTTCTAAAACCCTTCTCCAAAAGGATCTGACACCACCACAAAATACTGTCTGTTTCCAAAGCAAACTGATGAACCTGAGTACACATGAGAACAGTCTGTAGTCAGTAACTTACTTTTTGGAGAAATTACGAATCCTACTCAGTAACATTCCTTTGCATGCTAGGATGCTTTGATTGACGCACCCAAATGTCACTGGCATCCTGAGATGGTAAACATTCTGACAACTGCCCTACATCTAAACAGTTATGACAGAGGCCAAGGAGGAATTGGGGATCGAGAGCTTTCCAAGAGAAACAAAAAGAACAAAGGCAGCCACAGAGAGAAAATAAACTCCATATGACAATCTAAGCAAAAACTTCCAGACACGTCCAAATTTCATAACAAGTTCTATATTTTTATAAGGAAACATTTATATTCAATCTAATTCACTCACCAGTGGATTTCCAAATATATTTCTTTGGAACAGTGTCTAGTTTTATGTTGGCTTTTCTTCCAAACAGAATTCAAATTCCTCCTCCTGAATGTCTATGTATGCTTCCTAAAGAATATACTATTCTTGTCTTAAGAAATCTTTGTTGATAATGGTTAATGAATAAACAGAAAATCTAAGACACAGCTGTAAAATTTCCCCCCAAATACTGCATAGTAGATCTCGGCCAGCACTTTCAAATCACAATTTATTAAAATGCCCTGCTTCTGGGATGGGCGATCTCAATCAAGGACTAATCAGTCTTCCCCAACCTTTTTGGCACCAGGGACTGGTTTCGAGGAAGACAGCTTTTCCACAGACTGCTGTGAGGTTGGGGAGATGGTTTCGAGATGATTCAAGTGCATTATATTTGCTGTGTACTTCATTTCTACTATTATCACACCAGATCCACCTCAGATCATCAGGATTTAGATCCTGGAGGTTGGGGACCCCTGGACTCTGTAACCCCTACTAGGAAAGTGAATGTCTATTCTACCTGGTTTAAAAGCGATAGGATTCAGGAAACACGGTTATCCAAACTATAGCCCTGCACCCCGAATTAAATTCTAACAAAGTCACTTAAGTGCCTTGTGAAATATGGCGTTGCCCTTGTTTTTAAGAAGAAAGAAATTTAAGCCAGGATTAGCCTTATGAATGCTTCAAGCACTGCTTGGAAATTAATGACCAGTGTAGGGTTGGAATTCAGGCTTTATATTTCTAGTCAATTATTTAGCCCCTGACTTTTGAAAGTTCAGGTGACATTACGAACTTCAGGCAAATTCAGCCCTGAATTCCAGGGTCAGTGCTTCATGTCTTAAAGTAACAGTATCATTAGGCTATTTAACATTCCTTTTTAGGGAATTCAGTCATGCTTATGAGGAAATCTGTGCTCTGGGGCTCAGGTAGCCATTTGGTTGTTCCAATCATCCTCCAAATTGTCATCTCTCAAGACTGAGAGCCTGATCATTTTCTTCCAGTCATTCATTAAATGCATTTAACTTCCTGCTGTTTGAGTTCACAGAGAACACTGTGCCTGCTGAAAGATTGGCAGTGGGCATATACACACAGACTTTCACACACTGACACCTCAGATCTACCTATGGTTGTCTACAAAGCTGGTCCTGTCTCCAAGTGACCTGTCTCCAAATAAAGGAAGGGAAGTGGGGCATGAGAAAGGATAGAGTACTAATGTCTGTGTGTAAGGCCCCAGGCTCTTGCCCCTTCTACCATGCATGTACCTATGAGACAACATCTCTCATAAAAGCCTCAGAACAGAGCCTTGCTGTAGTTACTGATAGAGTTACCAGATTTTAGAAAAATATAGGATGCCTAAATAAACTGGAATTCAAATAAATCTGAATATGCATACTCCAAATGTTACACTGGCCACCTCTGTGCTAAAAATATTATTCCTTGTCTCTCTGAAATTAAAATTTAACTGAATGTCATGTATTTTATCTGGTGACCCTATTTCCTGAGCACTTAGGATTGGCAATGGCTTTTTGGCAGGAGGCTTTTTATGAGGGTACAGGAAAAGGCATCTATTAAGTAGTAAAAGGGACGATAGATACACAAATAAAAGAAAATTAAAAGTGATCCATCCTGGAAGAAAAGAACAATGTGAGATGGTAACAGAAAAGATAGAGTGCGAGTGTGGCTGTGAAAGTGATGTGAAGGGGTTTGAAATGGAATGTGAATGTAACAAAGAATTGTGAGCTTCATCTCCCTGTTTTGTACACTGGAGATGGGGGTCTCATTGCTCCGGGTCTGTGCATGTATCACCTACCATTATTTTTCCATTATTTATACATACCTGTGCAGACAAAAGCTAGCAAAATGGAGTGAAAACAAAACAATAAAAATACTTTGCACTGAGATTTCTGGCAACCAAAACAGAGAGAGAAGCACAGTAAGAAACCCAACTCTCACTACTCAGCAAAAGCAATAATTCAAATTTATCAGACCAAGTTAACCCCCTTTTCCTTGTTCTGAGCTTAGAGCAATTTGTTTCTGAGGTTTTAATAAAAGGGCAATGGCATACGTAATTCTCAATGTTGTCTAGAGTACTTTAGGGCAAAATTGCAGGTGCATCTTACATCATGTAGCACTAAATAAAAACTAAGGATGCGATGCTGTGTGTACACGTGTGCATGCGAACGCCTAAGTCTCCTTTACAGGGACTTGTAAACTGGGAGTTAAGGGACCTTAAACAAATTCTTTTTCAAGCCTAATTTGGTGCAGTGGTAAGGACTCCACCTGTGTTCTTATTCAGAAAAAGAGAAACAGACTTTTAAATGGTACTGTTTTCTCTTTTCAAAAGTTTTACCCCCCAGGGATCAAGTCAGCAAGGAGTTAAAGAACAAGGAGGCTTACTTTTAGCTGTCCCTTCAGGCCTTGGTGGGATGCAGGGGCCTGAGACAGTACTGTCAAAAACCAGAGAAATGAACTTGCTAGGCAGACACAAGAAAATAAATTTAGCCCTGACAATATGCATTGATTAAGTCCTTGAATGACAACAGAACATGACAATGACAAATGCAGGCTACCACCACCAGGGTCATTAATACATCAGAAACACTAATTTTTATCAATCTTTAAACATCCCGGTTGGTGGCATTTGCATTTCTTTGCCTACTCTTGTTCCTGTGGAGATGACAAAAAGTCAGCTTCATTTTCAGTTTCCATCCAGGAAGTTAAAAATAAGTCTACATTCTTGATCTTTGATTAGCCCATGAAAATGAGTTTTAAATAGGAGATGGATGGCCTGGTGTGCTCGGTCTCAGAGGACAGAACATAACTGCCATCCAGGGAAGGAGGCGGGCTTCCCCGCTCAACAGTGGAGCCAGGATATAAGTGTGAAGTGAGAAAATGAAGCAAACCAGTGTCTGCAAAGACTCCCGCTACTCCTCATCTTGCGAGTTAAAGGCATTTACTACTTAAACTCCAAGGGACCTTGAAAGTATCTGGTTCAATGTGCTTATTTTACAAAGAAGACTGAGAACCAGAAATGAAGCCACAGCTACTGAGCAGTTGACATGCGACAAGAATCTAAGCCTCAGACACCCATTTCAGGCCCTTCTCATCACACCTTGAAAAATCAGCACAGATGTTGAGACACTCCCCAGCCAGACAAGTCACTTGCTTCCCCGTCTTTACACCCCGTTCAGTGTGAGTCAGGCATTCCATTCTCCTTCATATCTGTGTCTCCCCTAGTCACTACTGTATTATAGCCTATTACCATGTCCGTGTTTTCCAGAGGACTTACCTGTGCCGAATTTACTGATTGCAGCACCCACACGCACCTTCATGCTGCGGCACTGAAGTTAGATTGTGTGTAAGAAAGCATCACCGCAAGAGTCAGCTTCGCACCTGGGTGCCAGTGTGGCGGGGAATGGCAGCACCCGCCATTTCCTTGCCTTTCCCAACCTTACCTCCCCCTGATACAAAGAGTGCTGTATGTGGGATTTAATAATCAATACTAATTTTCCATTATTTAAATTCATAATTTCATATTCTTAACTAACACAATTCATTCAACTTCTGTGACTTTCTCATATATGCTGAAGAGTCACAGGGGTCTAATCACTTCACCTCTTAAAAACAATATACATACAAAACATATATCCAAGTTGTGTGTGTGTGTGTATATACATTCCAACTGTATATATTCCAAACTTGGAATCAGCATGCTTCTCAGAACCTACAAGTACACAGAGCATGAAGGAGAGGAAAACCATGTCCAGCCATGCCCAGGCCTCAGTCCACTCTATCAGTTAAACAGATTCTCAGAGGAGCACTGGGAAAAAAAAAAAAAAAAACTGGGGAGAAAAAAGGGAATATGATTATGCCCCTTCAAAAAATTCAATCCCTCAATAAAAAATCTGAAATCAATTTTCTATTCTAAAAAAATTTTTAAGAACAAGCAACTTAAATTTTTGATATATGGATTCAATAAATTCATTTTTTCAATCAGGAATAACCAAAGTCCATCATTTACAGAATCACACTTGACTATAAGAAATAAGGGGGAAAGACAGAGAGTGAAAACGGGGAGAGGAATTGGGAGAGAGATAAACAGCTTTGGGAAACCTAGTTCATACATCTTT
This sequence comes from Bos indicus, assembly GCF_029378745.1. NCBI lineage: Eukaryota > Metazoa > Chordata > Mammalia > Artiodactyla > Bovidae > Bos > Bos indicus. Next base: position 12,765,055 of record NC_091779.1, read on the forward strand.
GGTTAGTTTCTGTTAATTTTCTTCATTAGTCTAATTGGTATAGAGAACTTCCTGATATAAATACATTTGGACACATACAACCTTTAAAATAATGCCAGCAAAAACTTCAAATGACCACTAGGCGCTCTCTTTTTTGGGGTTACTTTGAAGAATTTCAGTCACTGTTTTTGATCACGTCCAACATACCCAGTAAGGCCCAGAATGACATTTTGCAGGTGATCACAGTTTAGCTCTCTCAGTATGCAACTGATGCTCCTACGCTAGCAGTCTTGGAATTCTATGTCACAATGATTTAAGGCCCAAGCTACTTTTTGCCTCACAGAAGGCACTTCAAGAAACTTAAGAGAAATCAGATCTTCTGGCAACAATCTGTTCTTAACACTTGGGACTAATTTTAAGTCCTTCAAACTCTATCTGGTACAGAACTCGACAAAGGACTTCTGAAGAGCTGGATTTGCTGATGGAGCAGGACTGCCAGTCCTCTCCGGAGTCCTCTGCACACATAAAAGCAAATAGCTCAGCCTCTCATCTGACTCTCGGTACACAAGCAACACATTTGAGTCCTCAAGTCCTCACGTAGGCTCTTCCTTCGGTTCTCCTCTCATGCCTGACATCACTTCCTGTGATGCTGTCAACGGTACAGAATGTCTGAGGGAGAAAACTGAGCCTCAAATAGGACTCTGCAGCCTGGCTCTGAACAAGGTGGCAGCTTGGCAACCCCCAGGTAGCAGGAATAACCAAAGTCCATTATTTATAGAATCACACTTGAACACAAGAAATTATGGGGAGAGATAGGGAGAAAAAGAAACAGATAACTGGGAGAGAGACTGGAAGAGAGATAAATTGCTATGGGGACCCTAAGCAGGACTTGGGACCTGCCATGTGATGCTTCCCCCCCATGCCCATCACTAGGAGCAATGACTCATGGGTAGGCCATCTGCATGGATGATGAGCTGCAGCAGAAGGCCGCTGACAGCCAGCCACTGGGAGGCAGCTTCTGCCAAAGGAGTGGGCTAACAGCTGTGTGCCCCATTAAGTGGGAGTCTCAGGAGAGCTTCCTACTCTGATATGGAGAGGCTGCAAACACAACATACACCAAAATCACCATCTTCCAGTTAGAACACCTAGATAGAAAATAAAATATCCAGACAAACTGACATGGGGCAATGAAGACAGCAAGTGATTTTTGGTTTATTTGTTTTTTAAAAAGAGTGTAATTGCTTTACAATGCTGTGTTAGTTTCTGCTGTACAACGCAGTGAATCAGCTGTATGTATATAGCTATATGTAATCAGCTATATGTATATACATCCTCTCCCTCTTAGACCTCCCTCCCTCCTACCCACCCCCAGCCCACTATACAGGACAGAATGGAGGTTCCTTAAGAAACCAGAAATAGAACTACCAGCAAGTGATTTGTAAGGGCTGAGAATCATGCACCCTCACCAAAAGGAAGATGCTAATAGATTTGCCTTTTGATTGCTCAGGGACTCAGAAAAATAGTTAGAGATACTCTGCAGCCTCATAAACCATTGCTGATGAAGTACACAATGTTACAAGCTCTAAAACAGAGCACTAGAGCGACTGAAGAGAATCCCAGCTCCCAGTTATATGCCCTCTACTCTTGCCTGGAAAATCCCATGGACGGAGGAGCCTGGTAGGCTGCAGTTCATGGGGTCGCGAAGAGTCAGACATGACTAAGCAACTTCACTTTCACTTTTCACTTTCCTGCATTGGAGAAGGAAATGGCAACCCACTCCAGTGTTCTTGCCTGGAGAATCCCAGGGACAGGGGAGCCTGGTGGGCTGCCATCTATGGGGTCGCACAGAGTCGGACACGACTGAAGTGACTTACTTTAAGTAGAAAATGTGTAAGTATTGAGAAATAGTAAAACAAATAGAAGCAGGATGTTTTTAAGCCACTATAATCTTAAGTATGAATTATCTGGGGTCCTTTTCCTGTTGGCCAGCGGCCAAGAGCTCAAATCAAGAGCATCATGAGAACATCATTCACAACAACTGTAAAGACTTTTGCCCTTTAAACATTTTAAAACTTGCCAGATTTCAGCATATTAACGTACCAGTCATCCTTCACAGGCTGGTTAAGTTGAACAGCCTACCCACTGCTCAGTCTACTGAGCACTATCACACAAGCTCCCATGGGCTTTGGCACTACCCCTGGAAAATTCCACGCTGAGCAGCAAAACTCCCCTCCCTGACTCTTACACAGCTCAGCTCCCTCCACCCTCCGCATGGCTCTCCTGGGTGACCATGCCCCAGGCCTCTCTGCTATGTTCCGTGGGACTATGTTCCCAGTTCACAAATTTCCCTGGTGCCTTAAACTTTCCCTCAAACACGTACACAGACTTCACTTTCATGATTGAAGACCTTATATGGGCTGCCAGTGCTTCCAAGAAATCCTACTTCATTTATAGCTCCCCTTCCTATTCTCTGAGACAATTTCAGACTTGCTTCTCTTGTCAGTTCCCATATAACCCTCTCCAAACCCACCCAGATCTCTCATCAGGCACTGAGAAGAAAAGCCGCTAAATCAACTAAACTACCTGCTTTTTATGAAAAGAAAATTTATTAAAATCACTTATCTGGAAAGGACATATTTTAAAATTAAAGCTATTTTGAAGTAACTGTAGGTTCACATGCAGTTGTAAGAAATAATGCAGAGAGACCCCAGATAGTCTTTACCCAGTGTCCCTCAACAGTAACATCTCTACACCTGCCCTGCACATACGTGAAATAGTAGTGAGAAGTTGCTGTAAATCCCAGAGAGCTCAGCTCCATGCTCTGTGATGACCTAAAGGGCTGGGAGGGAGGTCCAAGGAGGGATATATGTATACACATAGCTGATTCACTTCCTTGTACAGCAGAAACTAACACACTGTATGTAAAGCAACTACACCCCAATTTAAAAAACGGTAACATCTTACAGAACTGTGGTGTACAATCACAGCCAGGATAATGACATTGATACAGTCAAGATATAGAACCTCTTCACCACTGCAGAATTCCTCATGTTGCCAGTTCATAGCCACACCTACTTCCCTCCCATGACCTGCTCAAGTCTCATCAACCTCTAATTGGTAATCGGTTCTCTACGTCTACATTTTGCGATTTCAAGAATATCGTATAGAAATGAAACTACACAGAATGTAACCTCTTTTTTTTTTTTTTTACTTCTACCTCTGTTTATTGCTATCAACCCTTCTTCCTCCACCCCTCTCATGTGCGTGTGCTGTCATATGACCCCATGGGCTGCAGCCCTCCAGGCTCTTGGGTCCATGGTATCTTCCAGGCAAGAATACTAGAGTGGACTGCCATTTCCTTCTTCTGTTTTCTCTCTCTTTTTTTTTAAACTCAGCATGATTCTCTGGAGATTCACCCAGGTTGTCACATGCATCATGTGCATGAAGAATGTCACCTTCCATATCAGTAAATGAAGGATTACAGACATCAAGCCAGCTGCCACTGCAGCTGCCGTCCACCTGTGCTCCCTGAGGGAATTCAGGGTGGAGAAGGGGGATACTGGCCCGAGACAGTTAAGGTGCACTTCAAAAGAATAATTTCAACGAGCCCAGAATCTTGCATCTTCCCAGACACAGACAAGTGCCAAATGCATTAACTTGATGTGTTCTTTTCTGGAATTAACACCAATCTTTTGATGTCTCTGCTACCTGATTTTGTTGTTGTTGTTTCCCAAAACTCCTCAATATCCTGGCTTCTTCGTTACCTCTTTGGAGCAGTCTGAGAGGCTGGTTTAAGTCCTCAGCAAGTCCACTGAAGAAAATATCATTCTCAACTTTCAGGTTGTGTGTTTTTTTCAGTAAACAATTGGTAGTTTGTTCCTTTTTATTGCTGTGTAGTATTTCATGGTGTGTGTGCTGTGCTTAGTCGCTCGCTCAGTTGCATAGGATTCTTTTTGACCCCATGGACTGTAGCCTGCCAGGCTCCTCTGTCCGTGGAATTCTCCGAGCAAGAATAATGGAGTGGGTTGCCATGCCCTCCTCCAGGGGATCTTCCCAACCCAGGGATCGAACCCAGGTCTCTTGTATTGCAGTCAGATTCTTTACCATCTGAACCATCAGGGAAGCCCATTTCATGGTATGGATGTACCTAAACTACCTGCTTTTGCGTCCATTTTCTCCTCCTTCCTCCTATGACGATGAAGGAAGCACCTGTCTCTCTACAAAGGCCAACCGTTTTACACATGCTCTGGATACCTGCCAGCTGCTTTCACAGCACTTCACCTCTCCAACTGTCATCTCTTCTGAACCATTCTCAACACCTTACAAACCTACTTGCCTGGTTCCCACATCAAGACGGCCCCCTCTGGCCTCTCATATTCTTCCAGGTCACACCCGTTTTCTCTACTCACTTACACGGTGCAACTTCTCAAAAGAGCTATCTGCACGCTCATCAACATGTCGGCTACCCCAGCGTCCTTCACTGCCATTTGCTCCTAAGCTCGTTCGCTCTAGGTTTTATCCACACGTCATCAAAATATGACTCTCCGCTTCTGTTACCGCACAATCCTCTCCAGACATTCCAATTTAACGTGCCTCATAGGCATGTCAGACCTAATGTAGTGAAAACTAAGTTAATCACACTCAATGTCTTTATTAAAATCCATTTCTCAGTCTCCCCTGCCTCTTGTGTAGCTGGCCTTGGAGACAACAGTTCCAGCAAGGTCCACAGTTCCTAGCACTCCCCTAATTCCAGTACTAGCCTCGAATAGCCCAGGCTTCCCTGGTGGTTCAGACCGTAAAGAATCTGTCTGCAGTGCAGGAGACCCAGGTTCAACCCCTGGGTGGGGAAGATCCCCTGGAGGAGGGAATGGCAACCCGCTCCAGTATTCCTACCTGGAGAATTCCAAGGGCAAGGAGCCTGGCAGGTTACAAAGAGTCAGAGAGCCAGATACGACTGAGTGACTAACTCTTAGCCTTGAAATTTGTCTCTGCCTATGCAAGGGGATCTTGTTAAATGAATGGGAATGGAAATACCGTGTGTCTCTTCCAGGATGGGACTTCTAAAAAGTCAGAAAGGTTTTTCTTCTCTTTTGTTCCACTTCTACCAGCTAGAAACAGAGTATCTCAAGGCCATAACAGAAGAGACAAAGCAGAAGGTGGAAGGAATGTAGGACCCTGACTCAACAGGTGCTTCCCAGGTGGCATGGTGGTAAAGAATCCACCTGCCAATGCAGGAGATGCAAAAGACATGGGTTCAATCCCTGGGCCAGGAAGATGCCCTGGAGGAGGAAATGGCAACCCACTCCAGTATCCTTGCCTGGAAAATCCCATGGACAGAGGAACCTGGCGGGCTATAGTCCATAGGGGTTGCACAGAGTCAGACACAACTGAACAACTGAGCATGAACTCATCAAGAGGAGAGAGCTGCCTGATAACCCAAAAAACTTATATGAGCTAGAAATATATGACTACTGTGTTAAGCCCCAGAAATCCCTTGGTTTGCTTGCTATAGCACATGGTATTATCCTGATATACACCATTTGTACATAGGTATTCTTTCGATGGCATTACAAAGATGAAAAAATTCAGAGCACATAGGAGACTGTTCAGACGCAATACTTCCTGAATACCAAGGCTACCTGGGCTTCCCTGTGGCTCAGAGGCAACGAACTGGTTGCCAATGCAGGAGATGTGGGTTCAATCCCTGGGTCAGGAAGATCCCCTGGGGAAGGAAATGGCAACCCGCTCCAGTATTCTTGCCTGGGAAAATCCCACAGACAGAGGAGTCTGATACAGTCCATGGGGCCATGAAGAGTTGGACTGGACTTTGCAACTGACTAAACAACAACAGGAAGGCTACATACAACATAGCTATATTTTATGTAAATGTGCTTTTATCTAAAATTTCCCAGACTTGCCCACTAAGCTAAGGAAGCCTTTAGGATGAGAAACCCATTAAACCCTATACAGCACTTGGAAGAGAATATCCTTCAAGTTCATTTTATAGGAAAGAATGTTTTCTGGGATTGTATGATTTGTTTTTCCCTTCCCTCTTAAACTAAAACTCATTCTGAAATGCCTTTTTTTTTTTTTTAATTTTCAGATGTTACCTTCAACTGATTTCCACCATCCAAGCAGGAAAAGTCTCTCAGTTTCTCCCCGAGATAGAATACAATGATGCTAACGGTTTTAGGAGTTTCCATTTATACTGTCTACAAAGCTGACATCTTACTTAACGCGCACATGATGCACACACACAGATTCCTCTTGGTTTTATATTCCAAACAACCCGAGTTATGTTTTGAAAAACACAACTCTGCATAAGAGAGAGAAGTCTCCCCTCATTTTCTGCCTGTTAAGGCTGTGACACACAGACATCACAGCTGTGGAATGCGGGACTAGGATTCAGGGCAATTATCCACAGAGCAAAAAGCCAGAAGTCAAAATTCTGAGGTTCTGCCCTTCGTTCTGCGGCTTCCTTGCTGTGAACTGTCAGGCACATTACCACTTAGTCATGCTCTGGTTTAAGAATCTGTATAACGATTTGAATAATGCTTTTTTTCCTCATCAGGGGGCTCCAAAGCTCAGTCAATGTTTACATGATGCTTCTGGGTGCCTATTTAGCAAGCTGTGGGCCATGAAGATATAAAACATCATCAGACTCAAAAAAAAAAAAAAATGCAGGCAGTGATGGGCATGGTAAGCTCTAGGTCTGTTGTTGAAATGCCAGCCCTGCGTAAAAGGTATTGGTTGCTTTTTCTTCTGATCTACTACTCAAGTCATTCAAAGCTTTAGCTGGGGAAGATAATGTCAAAAGTTCAATCAAGGGTGTCTGCATGGTAGCATTATGGCCTTACAGCTTTTTCCTTTATGTTGCTCTGTATTTTTTAAACTGTCCACAATGAACACACAATACTTTCTTAATTGAAAAATAGGTAAATGTAAATAGTCTAAAAGATGGTGTTTAAAAAGAGAGGAAGGCTAACTATGTCAGACTGAATTACTGGTGCCAATTCTTTATTTCTCCCCAACTGTGTTATATATCTGCATCTTTGCCAAGGTGTCATGGTGGGTAGGGGGTGCTTCTGACCCTTGATGCAGGCCTTGATCATGTGACTTGCTTTGGCCAATAGAAAGTTAGCAGTAGGGGGTGCTTCTGACCCTTGATGCAGGCCTTGATTGTGTGACTTGCTTTGGCCAATAGAAAGTTAGCAGACACGGCGCCAGAAGAGACTTCAAATCTGCTGTGCAAGTGGATATACATGTCCTTGCTCTCATCTTTTAGAAGGAGAATATAGTATTTTGGGTAGCTGCTGGTTCAAGGAAGAGGAGAGACATGCGGAGCAGATCTTGACCTAGGCTGTCCCCAGGAAGCAATCACAGCAGAGCCCAGGCTAAATCACCCAAAACTCAGCTGACCTGCAGTCATGGGAGAAAGAAAGGAACATGTACTGTTGTTTTACAGTGAAATTTTGTGGTTATGTAGCATTATTGTTCGGAGAAGGTGATGGCACCCCACTCCAGTACTCTTGCCTGGAAAATCCCATGGACGGAGGAGCCCGGTAGGCTGCAGTCCATGGGGTCACTAGGAGTCGGACACGACTGAGCGACTTCACTTTCACTTTTCACTTTCATGCACTGGAGGAGGAAATGGCAACCCACTCCAGTGTTCTTGCCTGGAGAATCCCAGGGAGTGGGGAGCCTGGTGGGCTGCCGTCCATGGGGTCGCACAGAGTCGGACACGACTGAAGCGACTTAGCAGCAGCAGCAGCATTATTGTTGTCTACCAGAATACCACCTAATGCCACAGAAAACCTCAGGGGCAAAAGTAAGTCATGGATCGAACTGCAGTTTGAGAAAACTTTTTAGAAGATAGGAATTATTTTCCTCCCTCTCATTAAAAATGTAATTATATAATTACAATTATAGTAAGCCCTATGAAAAGATAATGAGTCCATTCAATAATGAGATTTCACATTAAAAATATATTGAGTCTTTTTCAATGTTAAAATATATTTTTTGCAACATGATTTAATGCTTATGGCTGTTTTCCACTTTATGTGTCTACCATATTATGTTTCACCAATATTCTTTTGCCAGATAGCTAGATTTTAGATAGTTTGCCATTTTTATTAAGGGTGCTCTCTAAACATAACTAAGGCAAATTCCCTTATTTCCTTGTGATGAAATCTGAGGAACAGAATGGCTGGATTAAGGAATACGTAAATTTTAAAGCTTCAAATTTTATGAAGCTTTCAATGGGTGTTAATTGCCTACCTTTAATTTAATTTTCTAATTAATAAAACAGGATCTGTACAGATTGAGTCAGCTCCAGATATAAACTGAGCAAAAATTGTCCAATTAGTTGGAAAAAATTACTCCAATCAATCCTGCTGGAACATATTAAAGACCTATTGGGTATCAGCTATGCAAGGCTGGTGCCCAAGCCACAGGGTCGTGGCTACAAGCATGCACTGTGAGCCACAAAACTTGGGTTCACGTCTTGGCATCATCCTTTTCAGGATCTTGTGCAATTTACTCAACTTGTCTGTGCCTCAGTGTTCTCACCTGTAAAGTGGGGATAAGACTGCCTCCCTCATAAGAGCACAGAGATGTAAGTCAATAAATGTAATTCCCTAAACACTGTGCCTGCCACATAGTAAATCCTTCATGTTAGCTGTCATTAGGGATGAATAGATGAGGAAGACCACAGACCTTCTTCTCAACAACCTAAGAGTTTAGTGAAACTTATAAAGGATAATTGGGTAGCAAAATTTTCAAACCAGATTATCAGATTTTGTGAAAGTTAACCTTTCATAAAGTCTTCGCTTCAAAGAAAGCAGGAGAAAACTCCTAAAAGAAAACAAACCTTGGAATAAAACAAAGGTAAACAATAAGGTAAACAAAATGAAGGTAAACAGTGGGAAGGTGGCTGGTGTTTAAGCTACAGAAACTGATAGTGTAAGTATCTAATACCACAAACTTGGGATGGCAACACCAGTTTGACTTAATTTACGTTTAGCAACAAGGTCTATCCCAAGGGAAGATCATATGTGATTATTTACAGTTGCCTAAAACTGAGCGGCTGAACTGAACTGAAAACTGGTGGAAACCACTTTTCTTAATGATCAGAGATGACCTTTCTTCTCTCTGCTCTACCACCTGACACAAGTACAGTACCTGACCCAAAGTAGAAACTCAGGTGATAAAGGTTTCAAACTGACGCTCCCAAGCCCAAGCTACCATCAACTGCAAAAATTCTAAATTCAGTTCACTATGCACATAGCGCTAATAGCTACCATCCCTAGGCTAAGTGCTCTGAATATGTTATTTCATTAAATCCTCAACAAAGCTATCTAAAAGACCAACTAAGAATGTTTTTTCTCCATATTCTGAAATAGTTTCCAAGTGACTGTCTTTTTAAAACAGGCTGATGTTCAAGAGATTTTTTTTTCTAAAGCTCTCCCAAGGATCACTAAACATTTTTTCCCCCACTAAACATTTTTGAAAATTATCTTAGCAAAGATTTAATTACCTAAACTAATTTTATACCAAGCTAAATTACATAGATAAGACTTCCCTGGTAGCTCAGATGGTAAAGCATCTGCCTACAATGTGGGAGACCTGGGTTCAATCCCTGGGTCAGGAAGATCCTCTGGAGAAGGATATGACAACCCACTCCATATCCTTTCCAGAACTTTTGCCTGGAAAATCCCATGGGCAGAGGAGGCTGGTAGGTTACAATCCTTGGGGCTGCAAAGAGTCGGACACGACTGGGCGACTTCAAAAAATAAATAAGGCTAGAATTGCTGGAGCTGTTGAGATTTGTTATTTTAAAACTGGAATGAAGTTCAGTACTTTTTTGAAGCCCAAAGGCAAAATTTCATGTTTCAGGTCATATATTCATAATACTTTTGCATTATTTGAAAGTTTTAAGCAAACTGCTGCGGCAAAAATTGGAGAGAACGCTTACTCCTTCCCTCCTTTTGGTCAAAAGTAGTTTAACAAAAGTAAATTTCCTAAGTGAAATTAGTAAGCAAGGGGTGAGTCTTTTAAGTTCTGAGATTCCATCAGATCAGTTCGGTTCAGTTGCTCCGTCACGTCTGACTCTTTGTGACCCCATGAATCACAGCACGCCAGGCCTCCCTGTCCATCACCAACTCCCGGAGTTCATTCAAACTCATGTCCATCGAGTCGGTGATGCCATCCAGCCATCTCATCCTCTGTCGTCCCCTTCTCCTCCTGCCCCCAATCCCTCCCAGCATCAGGGTCTTTTCCAATGAGTCAGCTCTTCGCGTGAGGTGGCCAAAGTACTGGAGTCTCAGCCTCAGTCCTTCCAATGAACACCCACAACTGATCTCCTTTAGAATGGACTGGTTGGGTCTCCTTGCAGTCCAAGGGACTCTCAAGAGTCTTCTCCAACATCACAGTTCAAAAGCATCAGTTCTTTGGCGCTCAGCTTTCTTCACAGTCCAACTCTCACATCCATACATGACCACTGGAAAAACCAGAGCCTTGACTAGACGGACCTTTGTTGGCAAAGTAATGTCTCTGCTTTTCAATATGCTATCTAGGTTGGTCATAACTTTCCTTCTAAGGAGTCTCTTTTAATTTCATGGCTGCAGTCACCATCTACAGTGATTCTGGAGCCCAAAAAAGTAAAGTCTGACACTGTTTCCACATCTATTTCCCATGAAGTGATGGGACCAGATGCCATGATCTTTGTTTTCTGAATGTTGAGCTTTAAGCCAACTTTTTCACTCTCCTCTTTCACCTTCAAGAGGCTTTTTAGTTCCTCTTCACTTTCTGCCATAAGGGTGGTGTCATCTGCATATCTGAGGTTATTGATATTTCTCCCAGCAATCTTGATTCCAGCTTGTGCTTCTTCCAGTCCAGCGTTTCTCATGATGTACTCTGCATAGAAGTTAAATAAGCAGGGTGACAATATACAGCCTTGACATACTCCTTTTCCTATTTGGAACCAGTCTGTTGTTCCATGTCCAGTTCTAACTGTTGCTTCCTGACCTGCATATAGGTTTCTCAAGAGGCAGGTCAAGTGGTCTGGTATTCCCATCTCTTTCAGAATTTTCCATAGTTTATTGTGGTCCACACAGCCAAAGGCTTTGGCATAGTCAATAAAGCAGAAATAGATGTTTTTCTGGAACTCTCTTGCTTTTTCCATGATCCAGCAGATGTTGGCAATTTGATCTCTGGTTCCTCTGCCTTTTCTAAAACCAACTTGAACATCTGGAGGTTCATGGTTCATGTATTGCTGAAGCCTGGCTTGGAGAATTTTGAGCATTACTTTACTAGCGTGTGAGATGAGTGCAATTGTGTGGTAGCTGAGCATTCTTTGGCATTGCCTTTCTTTGGGATTGGAATGAAAACTGACCTTTCCAGTCCTGTGGCCACTGCTGAGTTTTCCAAATTTGCTAGCATATTGAGTGCAGCACTTTCACAGCATCATCTTTCAGGATTTGAAATAGCTCAAGTGGAATTCCATCCCCTCCACTAGCTTTGTTCGTAGTGATGCTTTCTAAGGCCCACTTGACTTCACATTCCAGGATGTCTGGCTCTAGGTGAGTGACCACACCATCGTGATTATCTGGGTCATGAAGCTCTTTTTTGTACAGTTCTTCTGTGTATTCTTGCCACCTCTTCTTAATATCTTCTGCTTCTGTTAGGTCCATACCATTTCTGTCCTTTATTGAGCCCATAAGATTCCATATCCCCCCCTAAAAAACTAAGAGTTATACTAAACCTTTAGGATATCCTCAAAAAAAAAAAAAAAAAAATGTGCATTTATACAAATGAAAGCCAAGAAAAATGTCCTAATATGCATTAGAAGAACATCAGTAAAACTCCAGTGTGAACATTTTCTTAATGTTAGTGAAGTACAGCAATGTTTTGAATTTTTTTTCCTTGGTCTGAGGTCAGCTTCGCCCTCGATCCCAGCAGTGTGCCCACACTGAGTCACATGTTCTAGACTGATCATGGTATAGAAGTATTTTTGTTCCCAGAAATTTCATCTCCAAAACTGAAAATTCATAATGTTCCAAAAAACAACTCAATTTATTTTTGAGGTCATTTATGAACTGGCAGGTAAGACTGTCACTCGTAGAGAAAACTTTGTGTCAGGGTTTCAAAAACAAAGTTTCCCCCAAAATATTTATATTTAGAGGAAAAAGCACTCAGAATGAATAGAAATCTAACCTTCAGTGATTTAAAATTAAGTTTAATAACATGAACATTTATGTGGCAAGTTATTTTTTAACAACATACTTTAAGTTATTTTAATTTAAAAAATTTTAATTTATCTTTCAAGTCAACAAAAGTCATTTATAGATTTAGGGATTTTAGCTTTTCAATTAATTTATTTTAACAACACCAAAACGGGGAAAAGAAAATATGGGTGAAAGGTCTGAACAGGCACTTCTCCAAAGGAAAAATACGAATGTCCAATCAGCACATGAAAAGATGTTTGACATCACTTAGTCATCAAGAAAATACAAATTAAAACCAGAATGCGATAGAACTACTTTCCAACTAAAATGGCTAAAATTAAAAAGCCTAGCAATACCACAGGTGGTTAAGAATGCAGAGTAATTAGCTCAGTTGGTGGTGGTGGGAAAGTAAAAATAAATCATTTTGGAAACAGTTTGGCAGTTTCTTATAAAATTCAACATATGTACTGATACAACTAATAACATGGCGTGAGAGCATCCTCAGTCACTTCAGTCATGTCTGACTCTTTGCAACCCTATGGACTATCGCCCACCAGGCTCCTCTGTCCACGGGATTCTCCAAGCAAGAATACTGGAGAGGGTTACCATTTCTTTTTCCACTAACAACATGGATGAATGTTAAAAACACACTGAGCGAAAGCAGACAGACACAAAAAAACATGCACCACATGATTCCATTAATATGGACAAAAGCAGAGATAGAGTGGCCTGGGCCCAGGGAAGGGATGCAGGGAACGTTTTATATCTTGATTTTGGTTGTAGTTCCAAAATCAAGATATTTTGGTATATAAATTTGCTAAACCCATCCACTGGAGAAGGCAATGGCACCCCACTCCAGTACTCTTGCCTGGAAACTCCATGGACAGAGGAGCCTGGTAGGCTGCAGTCCATGGGGTTGCGAAGAGTCAGACACGACTGAGCGACTTCACTTTCACTTTTTACTTTTAGGCATTGGAGAAGGAAATGGCAACCCACTCCAGTATTCTTGCCTTGAGAATCCCAGGGACAGAGGAGCCTGGTGGGCTGCTGTCTATGAGGTCGCACAGAGTCGGACACGACTGAAGCGACTTAGCAGCAGCAGCAAACCCATCCACATGTGCACTTAGAATGAATACATCTTATATGTAAATTACACTTCAGTAAAATTTACTAATCTAATCATCAATTTAACTACTCTCTGAATTGGATTAGATTTTACCACATCTTTGGAGGGGCAGGCACCCCCTCAAGGGGTTGATGCTCACACATGGAACTCTGCTGTCATTGGGACCCTCTACACTCATCTCTACCTATCCACAGGGATTGGTTCCAGGGCTCCCACAGATACCCAAGTCCACAGATGCTCAAGTCCCTTATATAAAATGGCATAGTATTTGTTTATCAACCACGCGCATCCTACTGGATAATGTAAGCCACATTTAGGTTACTCATAATACCTGATACAATGTAAATGTAAATAGTCATCAGCAGACAGCAAACTCAAGTTTTGCTTTAGGGAATTTCTAGAATTTTACATATATATATATATATATATATATATATATATATATATATTTCATCTGCAGGTGGTTGAATCTGTGGGTTCAGAACCCAAGGATATGGAGGGCTGACTGTACTAGAAAGTCGTTTAGTCGTTCAGTCCTGCCCGACTCTCTGCCAGGCTGCTCTATCCATGGGATTCTCCAGGCAAGAATACTGGAGTGGGTTGCCATTCCCTTTTCCAGGGAATCTTCCTGATCCAAGGATCAAACCTGGGTCTCCCACATTTCAGGCAGATTCTTTACCATCTGAGCCACCAGGGAAGCCTGTACTGTCTAAACACAATTTCATCTGTTAAGCAGGCCACTCACACAACTCACCAGTCAGAGCACCTCCCAGGCTCCCCCGTCGCAGCTGTCTTCCATCCTCACTCAGCTGTCTTTTAAACTTCAGCGACTTTCCAGGGCCAGAAGCCACATCTGGGTTGCTGCATTTCCGAAATGGCATAGGTGGAGGGGATAATATGTGATCAAGCTGCAGAGAGAAGGACAGTGGCATCACTTGCTGGGGATACTTTCAACCTCAATGAAAGACCCCCACCATAGGCACACTTCATTCTTTTCCTTCTCTAAATCCTTCTCTCCCAACCCTGGTTTAGAGACTCCGGGGCTCCATTGTTGAGTCTTCCCTCTGAAAGAGTATCTGGCTGGCTGCACAATCTCCATCATAGTGTTTATCAAGCTGCGGGCCATGGTATATTAGTGGGTTATGAAATCAAGTTAGTAGTTTGTGACTAGTATTTTTTAGTGCAACAGAAGAAAAATTATCAGAGTCCAAGGAAGAAAGGAAAAGAATTGTTACATGAAATGCATACATTATACATGGGTGTGTATGTATCCAGAGTCATTATGTAAAATATGTACTTCCATGTACCAAGGACTGATGCTGATGCTCCAGTACTTTGGCCACCTGATGCGAAGAACTGACTCATAGAAAGAGACCCTGATGCTGGGAAAGACTGAAGGCAGGAGGAGAAGAGGACAATAGAGGAAGAAATGGTTGGATGGCATCACTGACTCAATGGACATGAGTTTGAGCAAACTCTAAGAGATAGTGAAGGACAGGGAAGTCTGGCATGCTGCAGTCCAGGGAGTCGCAAAGAGCTGGACATGGCTTAGTGACTGAACAACAAAAACATGGGCCATGATCCCCCATAAAAAATGAAGAATATTGCTCTATCGATTCTAGGGATAATCCATAGATCACTTCTCCGGTTGTTCACAAAAAAAAAAAAAAAAAAATCACAAGCTTTTGGTGCTCAGAAATATATGTAAGGAAGGGAAATTTCTAAGCACCACAGCCCTTAGCGGAAATCAATACATCCCTAGATCACTTTATAGCTTCTTAAAAGAAAATCTGTCACAAGAGTCAGAGAAACCAAAGGCACTTCAAAAGACAGCTTTCTACAAAAGAATCCCTTGTGTCATGAAACTTATTTCAAGATCTGTCCTGCTTTCACAAGGAAACCTTTCACACTTGAATAGTGAGTGCCCTGTGTTTTTAAATGGTTTCCTCCAAGTAAGTACACAGGCATGTATATGTGTCTGGATAGTTATTAATGACAAAAATATTCCTGAGCACTAAATATTCCTGAGTCCCATATTCTCAGCAAGTTATTAAGAAGGAACATGAATTACAAAAAATATTCGCAGATACCCCAACCACCACAGAAAGGAATCAACTTCACAGAAATTTAAAAACAAATAAGAGTTGGGGAGCATTGCTCAAAGCCAGGCATTCTAAGGGCCTCTTCATGAAGATGGGGAAGGATACAAGGCTTTTGGAAGCTTCCTGATGGGAGAGACTGGCTGAGGGGAAAACTGGGTCTTGTTCTGATGGGCGGGGCTGTGCTCAGTCAATATTTAATCCAATTTTCTGTTGATGGGCAGGGCTGTGTTTCCTCCCTGTTGTTTGACCTGAGGCCAAACTATGGTGAAGGTAATGAAGATAATGGTTCAGTTCAGTTCAGTTCAGTTCAGTCGCTCAGCTGTGTCCAGCTCTTTGCGACCCCATGAATCTCAGCACGCCAGGCCTCCCTGTCCATCACCAACTCCCAGAGTTTGCCCAGACTCACACCCATCGAGTCAGTGATGCCATCCAGCCATCTCATCCTCTGTCGTCCCCTTCTCCTCCTGCCCCCAATCCCTCCCAGCATCACAGTCTTTTCCAATGAGTCAACTCTTCGCATCAGGTGGCCAAAGTATTGGAGTTTCAGCTTTAGCATCATTCCTTCCAAACAAATCCCAGGGCTGATCTCCTTCAGAATGGACTGGTTGGATCTCCTTGCAGTCCAAGAGACTCTCAAGAGTCTTCTCCAACACCACAGTTCAAAAGCATCAATTCTTCGACGCTTAGCTTTCTTCACAGTCCAAATCTCACATCCATACATGACCACTGGAAAAACCATAGCCTTGACTAGACGGACCTTTGTTGGCAAAGTAATGTCTCTGCTTTTCAATATGCTATCTAGGTTGGTCACAACTTTTCTTCCAAGGAGTGTCTTTTAATTTCATGGCTGCAGTCACCATCTACAGTGATTTTGGAGCCCCAAAAAATAAAGTCTGACACTGTTTCCCCATCTATTTCCCATGAAGTGATGGGACTAGATGCCATGATCTTCGTTTTCTGAATGTTGAGCTTTAAGCCAACTTTTTCACTCTCCTCTTTCACCTTCATCAACAGGCTTTTTAGTTTCTCTTCACTTTCTGCCATAAGGGTGGTATCATCTGCATATCTGAGGTTATTGATATTTCTCCCAGCAATCTTGATTCCAGCTTGTGCTTCTTCCAGCCCAGAGTTTCTCATGATGTACTCTGCATATAAGTTAAATAAGCAGGGTGACAATATACAGCCTTGACGTACTCCTTTTCCTATTTGGAACCAGTCTGTTGTTCCATGTCCAGTTCTAACTGTTGCTTCCTGACCTGCATACAGATTTCTCAAGAGGTAGGTCAGGTGGTCTGGTATTCCCATCTCTTTCAGAATTTCCCACAGTTTATTGTGATCCACGCAGTCAAAGGCTTTGGCATAGTCAATAAAGCAGAAATAGATAATGGTGAGCTCCTTCAAAAGGTTCCATGCACACACTGCTGCACTCTGTGCCTCGGACCCGGCAGCAGGCCACCGCCAACCCACATGTCTGCTGGAGACTCCTGGATACTCACAGGCAAGTCTGGGTCAGTCTCTTGTGGGGCCACAATTATGAAATTAAAAGATGCTTGCTCCTTGGAAGGAAAGCTATAATCAACCTAGACAGCATATTAAAAAGCAGAGACATTACTTTGCCAACAAAGGTCCGTCTAGTCAAAGCTATGGTTTTTGCAGTAGTCATGTATGGATGTGAGAGCTGGACAATAAAGAAAGCTGAGTGTGAAAGAACTGATGATTTTTAATTATGGTGTTGGAGAAGACTCTTGAGAGTCCCTTGGACTGCAAAGGAGATCCAACCAGTCTATCCTAAAGGAAATCAGTCCAGAATATTCATTGGAAGGACTGATGCTAAAGCTGAAACTCCAATACTTTGGCCACCTGATGTGAAGAACTGACTCACTAGAGAAGACCCTGATGCTGGGAAAGAATGAAGGCAGAAGGAGAAGAGGCCAACAGACGATGAGATGGTTGGATGGCATCACAGACTTGATGGACATGAGTTTGAACAAGCTCCGGGAGTTGGTGATGGACAGGGAAGCCTGGTGTGCTACAGTCCATGGGGTTGCAAAAAATTGGACATAACTGAGCAACTGAACTGAACTCACTAAGATATGTCTTGTTTTCTTGGGTAGAAAGAAGGTCATCTGCTTATACCTGTCAGTTTTTTCAGATTAAGACTCTCATGGATGTATTCATAGGAAAAATAAATCAGGGATGAAATCATCTGTGAAGTCACTGGACTATGTAAAGTCATAGTCTGTGTCTGACTATGCAATGCAGCATATTCAAAACCATGGCAACAGAGAAAACTGACCTTGCCTATGAGTTACTCCTCTCAAGCTGGTTGAGATGAAGTCGATTCAGTTCAGTCACTCAGTCGTATCCGACTCTTTGAGACCCCATGGACTGCAGCATGCCAGGCTTCCCTGTCCATCACCAACTTCTTAAGTTTACTCAAACTCATGTCGATTGAGTCAGTGATGCCATGCAACCATAGATTACGCTTGCTCAACTATTACATGATGTCAACTCTCCCCCAAGCTCAGCTGTACTCATTGATAACACAGAACAACTGGATTTCAAGCACCTGTCAATAAGTACCATCTGAAATTCACTGCCAGTCAGTGTTTTGGTGCATTTCATTGCTACCTAGTAGTTCAGTGAGAGGTCCTCAAGCTAGCGGTGCACCCACTCCAGGATCTGCCCTGACCAGCAGGGAAAAGGAATTACAGACTGTATTTCTGGAAATACTTGTTACTTTAATGTTCATTTCATCGGTGTCCTACTTTGGAGGGCCTCCAAGGACACTCCAATTTCTGTCTAGTCTTAGACACTTTGCCCTTAAACCTTCTGGATGATGAAATGTAGCAAGGGCACCTTGGACAGTAACACGTCAGCTACTAGAAAATGCAGAACCCACTCTGGGTTCCAAATGCAGTCAGTCCATTACACAATGCAGAGGTTGATTCTGCCTCCTTCTTAGCTCCGTTTGTAGCCTCATCCCAGTTGTTTTTTCTTTTTTCTGCCAATATTTTGGGGAAATTTAAGCAAATCTACAACAACAGAAAAGTTTAATACAATGAACACCATATTCCCTTGACAAGTGGTGAATTGCTGACCTTGTTCTCCCTCTCTCTCTTTCTCTTTAATGCACCAATCCCACAGCAGAGTTAGTTCCAGACATGGTGAATTTCTACCCCTCAATACTTCAGTCTACCTCTTCTAAGAACAGAAGAGGCATTCTCGTAAATTCTCTTGCCTTGTATTGTATGTATTCTTCTGTCGCGAGTCTTTCCTTTTCTAAGGGAAGTTTAAATGCTAGGAATAAGACAAAATATCATGTAGACTTAATATTAACTAATCTGCTTTTACACTGAAAGCAAAGCTTGCAGCCACAAGGTGGCAATGCGTCATAGACATTCAACAAAATGCTCCATAATCCCTACTCTTTGTGTAAATGCACCAGTAACCCCTCAGAATAACCAAGAAAGTTAGGGTTCCTCCATTTTGTCATTTTCTCTTAATTACTAGTGGCAGTTGCATAAAATACACGTATTTTTTGTTTAAGGTTCATCAACTTCTGCTACTTATTTTTCACCTGAAGTTAAAGTTTTCAGCTTGCGGAATTATAATTAATTTCTCTGGGGAAGACTGTTATATCGCCAATTAACAGAGGGTGAAAAAATAGCAGAGGAAAGAAGATAATTCCTAAGGAGGAATTATGTGATTTCCTTACATGTTTCCAGCAAAGCCATAAAAGACATGAAAAAATGTAGAAGAAAGAGAAGGAAATCAAGGAGAAAGTGTAGGCAAATAAAATCCATTTCATCACGTATAGAATCATAAGCTATTAGTCCCTAAGCCTAAGTTTTTCATCAGAATCACAACCCCAAGAGGAGGGTATTATTTTTTAAATCCGGCAAAATCTAGGAGGTGAATGGTGAGTGCCGCAAATGTTTCCAACACAGTATAAGCAGAAAAACCTATAAGCATTGTGCCACATTCCAGGATCCCATTTCCTTCCTCACCTCAAATCACACTCCCAACAGGGCTCTCTCTAAATACATCGTTTTTCCAAACTTGCTGTGCTGTCAGTGGCTCTACTTTTCTTTCTACAATTAGTCAAAGCTTCTCAAAACAGTCCACTACAGCCTTGCAATATATTTTTCATTTTTGTCCTGTTTCAAACACTCGTGATCCCTTTAAAAACAATTCATCAGACCCTGGAGCTTATGGCAGACACTCAACATATCACTTTGGACATTGCCCTCTGAATGATTTCAGTTTAATGTTTTCCAAACTCACAAAAGTCCCCATACTACAAGGAATTCAACTGAAAACAGAGGGTGTCTTTTCAACTTTCACGCATGTTCAAGGACATCTAAGCCTGCACTTGTCACACTTGCTCCAAACATTTCTAATTTCCCTCTCCAAGTAGTCAGTAGACTCCTAGAAAGCCAGCCCCTTCTTTCCTGTCACATACTCACCTAAGACACTGCTAGCCACAAAGTATCCTGGATTGAAACGCATTCTCCAGGAACAGGCTCCATTCATCTGTCAAGGGACACTTGGGTTGCTTCCATGTTTTGGCTATTGTAAACAGTGCTGCCATGAACACTGGGGTGCGTGTATCTTTTCCATTTAAGAGTATTTTTCTTTTCTGTATAATGGCCAAGGAGTAGGATTGCTGGATCATATGATAACTATTTGTTTTTTTAAGGAATCTCCGTACTGTTTCTCATAGTAGCTACACTAATGTACATTCCACCCAGGAATGTAAGAAGCCTTTTTTTCCACACCTTCTCCAGGACTTATATTATTTGTAGTCTTTTTGATGATGGCCATTCTGACTGTATCTATGAGATGTATCTATGAGATGTATCTATGAGATGATAGACACTTGTAGTTTTGATTTGCATTTCAGCAATAATTTTGCTAATCGTTTATCATGGGACACAGGTAAGTGTTTTAGAGAACAAATACACAACTACTCTAAGTCTGATACAGACTTGGGGTAAAGTTTCCAAAATTACCAGTCCTATAGAAGCACTAATCACCAGAAATCCACATCAGTTTTTTATATTGATCATCCCCACCCATTGCTTGCTGTTTTACAAGTATTATGCTGAGTAAAACACAAGAGTCCACCACAATTACACTATGGTTACTGCCATCAGGAAAGATGAATTAAAGGCAAATTATTTATAAGATTCTGTCTTACCACTTCGTTTAGTGTCTCTGCCATCACCATCACCACCACCTCCAAACATAAACCACGGATTTATTCTCCTATGGCTATATACCATAGTTTTTTATCCATTTCTTTCTCAAAAGGCACATTACAACTTTTGATGAACATTGAACTTGCAGCCTTCTTAATTGACAATTTTCTCCAAACTCATCTCCGGACACTTTCCTGCCCAAACATATGGGATATCTCATTTACACATGTTCACATAACCATCATTATTTGGAAACTAAAGAGATTTTTCCAACTTCGGTAAATGGCAATCCTTTTGTCTAGCTTCTTAAGTCACAAACCTTACACTTGCTCTAAACTTCTCTTTCTTACTCCATAGCCAATGAGCAAATCCCCTAGCTCAACCTCTGAAATATATCCAGAACCCAATCACATCACCATTTCTACTCCTGCCACTCCTATCTCTGCCTTTCAGATCTCTCTTGCGATAGCCTCCCAATAACTCTCTGCTTCCATCCTACTCTCGGCACAGCAGCCAGTGACCCTTGTAAAACGTAAGCCAGATGCTCCAGATCCTCTTCTTGGAGTCCTCCCCTGACTTCCTCTCTACCCAGAACAAAATCCTAAGTCTTGACAATGACCTACAAGGTCCTGACACCTCTACCCTTATCACTCTGCTCCCAGCTCCTACCCCTCCATACACTCCACTTCCTTTCTGTTGCTTGACCTGAAAAGCCCCAGGCATCTTTCCATTCATGACCTTTACACCTATCACCTCCTATATCTGGGATGCACTGCAGATACTAGCTACCATGCTCCCCCACATACTCCAGGTCTCTATTCAAAAGTTACTCTTTTTTTTTTTTGGCAGGGGGAAGGTTTTCTAATTGCCCTATGTAAATGTGTTACTGAATGCAAATTTGAATGCCCCATGGATGGTGAAGTCAAACAAATTGAAACATCAGAGTTTGGAGCAGAGAGAGGTTTATTGCAGGGCCAAGCAAGGAGAATGGGTGGCTTGTGTTCAAAAAACCCAAACTCACTGAAGAGTTTCAGCAAAGCATTTTTAAAGAGAAGATGAGGGAGGGGCATCCCAGGGTTTATCATCAGCCCGTGCACAAGTCTCTGACTGGTTGATGATGATCAATCCTTAGTCAGCAGAAGGTTGGGGGCTAGGTGCTCGTGATCATTAAGCAAGAATTTCTTCCATTTCCTGCAGAAAAACTCAGGAATATACATGAGATACTATCTAGGTGGGGCTTCCCTGGTGGCTCAGTGGTAAAGAATCCACCTGCAATGCAGGAGATGTGAGTTCAACCCCTGGGTCAGGAAGATCCCCTGGAGAAGGAAATGGCAACCCATTCCAGTATTCTTGCCTAGAAAACCTCATGGACAGAGGAGCTGGCAGGCTACAGTCCATAGGGTCACAAAAGAGTCAGACACAACTAAAGCAACTGAGCATACTATATAGGTACTTCAGAGAGAAGCTAAAGCAGAGAATATGGGGGAGATGTCTATCCCAGGAAGGCCCCATAGGGTTCTGTCCCAGGAAAGTCCCATAGGATCTTGCTTGGTTACAAAAGGACATGCCCACCACTTTTTTCCCTTTTCAATTTTTCCTCCATAGCATCTATTGCCACATGGCATGTTAGATCTCTCATATTTATTCTTCTTCTTCTCCCACTCGAAAGTAAGTTACATGAAATTATATACTACTCTTTTGTCCTCTCTTTGTCCACTGTTCTACATAAAAGGCATCTTGTCAATATTGGTTGAAGGAACAAATTGCAAATCTCTCAAATTGCAAAAAAACAAATTAAATTTGGTTTAAACAACAACAATGAAAACATACACAATAAAGGGTTTCAATTACTTGAAAAAAAAATAGAATCAGCTTCGAATATTAAATGTTACTCAATGTGAAAATACTAAAGGGAGTCTCTAACATTTTGAATTTTGACAAAGTTGAACACTATATGCATGAAAAAGACCCTTAGGTTTAAGCAAATGGCATCTTGAAAAGAATCTTTTCTAAATACAAACTAATATGCTACTTTTTGAGCACTGCTACCTCTGAAGGTAATTCCTAATAATGAATTAGTAGACCTGTTAACTCTATCCTAACTAGCAAAAACATCTATTTTATTGACTATGCCAAAGCCTTTGACTGTGTGGATCACAATAAACTGTGGAAAATTCTGAAAGAGATGGGAATACCAGACCACCTGACCTACCTCTTGAGAAATCTATATGCAGGTCAGGAAGCAACAGTTAGAACTGGACATGGAACAACAGACTGGTTCCAAATAGGAAAAGGAGTATGTCAAGGCTTTATATTGTCACACTGCTTATTTAACTTATATGCAGAGTATATCATGAGAAACTCTGGGCTGGAAGAAGCACAAGCTGGAATCAAGATTGCCAGAAGAAATAGCAATAACCTCAGATATGCAGATGATACCAAAAAAAAAAAAAAAAAAAAGATGATACCACCCTTATGGCAGAAAGTGAAGAGGAACTAAAAAGCCTGTTGATGAAGGTGAAAGAGGAGAGTGAAAAAGTTGGCTTAAAGCTCAACATTCAGAAAATGAAGATCATGGCATCTGGTCCCATCACTTCATGGGAAATAGATGGGGAAACAGTGGAAACAGTGTTTTGGGCTCCAAAATCACTGCAGATGGTGATTGCAGCCATGAAATTAAAAGACACTTACTCCTTGGAAGGAAAGTTATGACCAACCTAGATAGCATATTGAAAAGCAGAGACATTACCTTGCCAACAAAGGTCCGTCTAGTCAAGGCTATGGTTTTTCCAGTGGTCATGTATGGATGTGAGAGGTGGACTGTGAAGAAAGCTGAGCACTGAAGAATTGATGCTTTTGAACTGTGGTGTTGGAGAAGACTCTTGCGAGTTCCTTGGACTGCAAGGAGATCCAACCAGTCCATTCTAAAGGAGATCAGTCCTGGGTGTTCTTTGGAAGGAATGATGCTAAAGCTGAAACTCCAGTACTTTGGCCACCTGATGCGAAGAGTTGACTCATTGGAAAAGACTCTGATGCTGGGAGGAATTGAGGGCAGGAGAAGGGGACGACAGAGGATGAGATGGCTGGATGGCATCACTGACTCGATGGACGTGTTTGGGTGAACTCCAGGAGTTGGTGATGGACAGGGAGGCCTGGCATGCTGCAATTCATGGGGTCGCAGGGAGTCGGACACGACTGAGCGACTGAACTGAACTAGCATATCACTTGTGTCTATCAGTTCCTCCTTTTGGTAATTCCTCATTGATTCTCAAGATGTGGGACCTGTATTTTAAAGACCCATCCAGAATGCATGTGTCCTGAGGCCAAAATTCACTAGTTCAAAGGGATCACCGATGTCAACTGCATACATAATGGATGGGATTTCACAGTAAAGAAAGAGTGACTAGTAACATGGGGTTATGAAGACACTGTTCACTTATTCTGTTTCTTGATTTTAAATATTCTACGAAACCATAGATATGAAAATAAATGAATAATTGTACCACTGCATAGACTATGCTTGTAATCTTAATTAACTGCTCTGTTGCTTCCATCCAGAAAGGAATCAAACTAAAAACCTGAAATGACTTTATTGCAAAATTTGGCTTTATTTACATTTAAACCAAAGCCTATAAACAACATTTTAAAATTTGATAAGGTTCTATAGCTAAGACAGTCATTGTTGTTTTCATACTAATTCCTCAGCATCTAGGAATGCTAATACTTGCTATCCTATTTAGGACATTTAACTATTACTACGCTTGTTTCCTCATCTACAAAATGTTAATAGGAATACTACCTATCTCCTGAGGTGGTTATGAAGTTTAAAAGAATTCATATATGCACTTAAAACAATTTAGCTGTGCTGGTTATTAACATCCCCGTGTAGGAAGTCACTTCATTCGGAAACATCTCTGCATGTGCGCTTCATCATAAATGGTTTGCAAGGAAATTAAACTGATTACAGTTTTACTGAGTTGTCTTTTCTTTTTCTTTATGACTCAAATGAGAACTTGGTTTGAATGAACCACTTTAAAATTTTTTCAGGCCAAAAAAGAAATAACTAGATAAATAAATAAAAATCATTTCAAGCTATAATTTTCATGCTGGGCCCTAGAGCACAACTCCTGGGTCTTGATCATGAGGTTCTCAGCATGTGAGAAGTGAGAAGCCTACTCCAAATTTGAATTCTCAGGCACAGAATCCCACTGGCATGCTACTTAACTCCTCTCTGAAGAGTGGACCTCGTGGACCTCAGAGGTAGTTAGGATGCAGAGGGAAGATGGATGCAAAGGACTTGACAGAGTGCTTGGCACATGTAAGCGCTAAGTAATAATACACAACCTCCCTTCCCCAGCATCCTGAATTCTCACTACAGATTGAGTTAGACACTGAGAGAGCTACAATCTTGGACCACATTTTTCTGGGGCCCATTGAACTGAATTTGCTGGCATTCATTTTGGATTGTGCCACCCAGAATGCATGCTTCCATTTAATAATATTGTAAGAAAGAGCCCTCTGTAAATCCCGCCACTTTGTTCTATAAACATAACAGCCTATATTGAACAGTATCCTCCTTGTCAAGTCCTTGTCAAGACTCATCGCTATGAAAATATTAAGAAGCTGTGTACCAGATATTCCTCTGGGCACAAGAGTGGATAGAAAAGGGAAAAATTCCTGCCCACTAGGAGCTTCATTCCAGTTGGAGAGACAGAGCCCAGGAGAAAATGCTGTCAGTTCTCTGCACTAGAAACCATTCTGCTTCTGCTGGGCTATGGTCTTATTTTATCCTAGGAAGCCCACGAACCATAAAACGAATCATGTTCCTCTAACTCAGCCACTAGAAAGCACAGGGTAAAGCCGGCAGTCCATCATCAGCAAGTGTGGCTGTCCAGTTTCTATCAAGATGTCATGGGTCTGGTTGCTGCATAACCGCACTGGATTTCACCTTACCCTCTGCTGGACTGAATGCTTGTGTCCCCACTGCAGATTCGTATGTCGACCCCTAACCCCTCAAAGTGATTGTATTTGGAGGTAGGACCTCTGGGATGTGATCGGCTCATGAGGGCAGAGTTGTCACAAACAGGAAATCCCACAGAGTTCCCTTGCCCCTTCTACCATGTGACAACATAGCTAGAAGGGGTGTGACTATGAATTAGGAAACAGGCTCTCATCAGACTGTGGCTGTGATCTCATCTGCCAGTGGCTCCATCTTGGACTTCTCGCCCTCCAGAACTATGAGAAATACATTCTGCTTTTAAGGTACCAGTCTATGTCTATGGTATTTTGTTACAGTGGTTCAAACTAAGACACTCTCTATACCAGTGGTCTCAAGTCATGGTAATCTTGCCGCCTGGGGGACATTTGGCAATGTCCGTCTGGAACCATTTTTGGTTTGTCTGACATAAAGTGGGCAGGGCATGTGCTGGGATCTACTGGCCAGAGACCAGGCATGCTGCTAAACACTCTGAAAGGCACAGGACAACCCCCAACAACAGGGTTATTTCCACATAAAACATCCATAATACCACTGGTAAGACAGTGCTCTACACTTGCTTTCGTCTGTCTTCATCTATTTTCAAGTTACTCATCTTGCTGAGTTATGTGTTACTGTAGGTCATCTTAAAACCTTCTGAGAACAAGAGTGCAGCAGGCAAAAAACAGAGAGCATAGATAGGATCTGACCGAGAACTGTTCATGTCAACGAAATTTGTTAAGCAAACCATTTCCTGAGCTACATGAATTTACCCAACCTATTTAGCTGTTCATTGCATTTCACTTTCTCAATGAACATGCATGTTTTGAAAGCTACTTCAATAGAACATATTTAAACTGAAAGATGTACTAGATACCAATATCGTTTTCCATCTTCAGTTTTGTAATTAATTCTTTGAATCACAAACTTCAATTAGCAATATAAAAGTGTTTTAGAAACATCCTAACATACGTTAGTAGATCAAACTACGATGGCATTCACCTAAACAGAGCTGCACCACTGGTTCCATCTCTTAAGAGAATTGATTTTCTTTCTTCCCTCCCGAGAGAAATATGTAAATTAGCACTTTGATACCACAATCTCGCTGTTGTCTGTCAACTCAACTTCAAGAAAGTTAATTCCTTTGCTTATGAACATCCCCCCGCCCCCTACACACACCGCCAGCAGTATCATCAGTCCCAAGGACAAAGCACCACACAGCAGGCACTTAATTGTGATCTGAACATGAAGCAATAAATTCAACTGTCTACAGATGAAAAAACAGTTAATATTATATTACAGGTTTTTGCAACATAGCACTTTTCTTAGTTTAGAAATGACAACACTAGAGAAGTACAAGGAATATACTGATTTGACTTTGCATACACATCACCTATTTTTCTGTCTCTTTAATATTCAGGGTATGTCCTTGGCCTTTAGTTAGGGATCTGATCTATGCCTGAAGTTGTTTACGTATCTGAAGACATTGAATTCCCCTGGTACCATAGTGTCCCTACCAGCAATATAACTAAAGATTCTGACCGCGGTTAACAAAGGAGGCAGAGAATATTCTCCTCACCAGTCATCGTCTCTGCATTTAAATTCAAAGGGAAAGTCCCCACAAGGCCACAAAACTTGACATTCTGCGCCTACTTCCCCTCTGGTAAAGACAGTAGACGCCCAGGCAGGTTGTAGTATTACGCCCACTTTACTAATGGGCAAACACATTGGGAAAGAGTAACCCCTGCAAAGTTATCAGCTCAGGAGGTACAAAAGGCATCAAGCTCAAGATTCCTAACTCCAAAGCCCATGTTGCTTCCACTGTTTCAAACAGCCTCCTTAAGAGGGGTCACTGCCACGGAGAACGTGGAGCCCCAGAAAGTTAACTTTCATTTCCTCTTCCATCCCTGCTCTGGGAAAGCTCCCCAGAGGAAACGGAGTCTTACACCCTGGTGTCAATCAGTGAATGACCTAGTTCAGTCCTAACTGGCCATTGACAGAAGCAGTTTCTAGGATTTCTTAGCCGAAATCCTCAAGTCAAAATTACAGAATTACAAAATAAAATCACCCGTAGTCTAATTCCTAGCTTTTCAGAAGACAGAGGTCCAGCCACGTCAACCACCAAGCTTTGCAGAGATAGCTGGTGCATGAATCCAGCCCAGAATGCAGATTTCTAGACCTATCATCTATTTATTACCTTTCACACCTTTTTCCCTTACCTACTCCTGCAATCCCACTGGTATCCACCACTCCATTATAATTGACGTGTGATTTTCTATGGGTTTTGTTCATGCAGGCTTTATCAGCCAATGGTTGTTTTAACAACTTGACATTGTGCTAAGGGCTGAGGAAGGGAAACAGAATGAACATAGGCATCTTCCTGAGGGCGCTTCTACCACAGTGCAGGAGATAGACACAAAAGCAGAGTCATGAAATGACATGAACAACAGAGTTAGGTGTGAGGGACTACAATAACCTTGAGCAGAGTTGTGGTCCAGCATCTAATTAATTTCCAGTCCTTACTGTTTTGGCTGAGCCATGCTGACATCACTTAATGCCTAAAATGCAGGAAGGGGTTGACTAGCATTTACTCACAGAGATTAGGATCTTCTCAGGGACCCTGAAGCCAGTGAAGGAAGCAGCAGCACAGCATGGTGTGTTCAGTTCAGTTGCTCAGTTGTGTCTGACTCTTTGCGACCCCATGGACTGTAGCACGCCAGGCTTCTCTGTCCATCACCAACTCCCGGAGCTTACTCAAACTCATGTCCATCAAGTCAGTGGGTGATGACATCCAACCATCTCATCATCTGTCGCCCCCTTCTCCTCCCACCTTCAATCTTTCCCAGCATCAGGGTCTTTTCCAGTGAGTTGGCTCTTCACCTCAGGTGGCCAAAGTATTGGAGTTTCAGCTTCAGCATCAGTCCCTCTAATGAATATTCAGGACTGATTTCCTTCAGGATTGACAACATTGGTAATTTTCCTTCTAGCTTGGGCTTTTCAAGCTTGTCTTTAATGGAGTACAGAAAAAAAATCTGTTTTCTAAGCAAGGTGGTCTAAGAAGGACTTATGAGAGAAATCTCTCTTTGTTGAGAAGCTGCTAAGATAAGCGACCCCATGGACTGCAGCCTACCAGGCTCCTCCGTCCATGGGATTTGCCTCGTCCACGGAGGAGCCTGGTAGGCTGCAGTCCATGGGGTCGCTAGAGTCGGACACGACTGAGTGACTTCCCTTTCACTTTTCACTTTCATGCATTGGAGAAGGAAATGGCAACCCACTCCAGTGTTCTTGCCTGGAGAATCCCAGGGACGGGAAAACCTGGTGGGCTGCCGTCTATGGGGTCGCACAGAGTCGAACACAACTGAAGTGACTTAGCAGCAGCAGCAGCAGAGATAAGCATTATATAGGGGAAATACCTGAGTCTACAGGGTCTAAGACTGAGCAGGACTATTTTGTGCTATGGCAGGAGGAAGGATTTGCTTGCTGCTCCAGAGATGGAAAGAGAAAGAACATGTTAAAATGTGAGGATGGGGGAAAAGGGTGGTTAGGGAGTTTGGGATGGTCATGTACACACTGCTATAGTTAAAATGGATAACCAATAAGGAACTACTGTATGCTCATGGAACTCTGCCCACTGTTATGTGGCAGCCTGGACAGGAGGGAAGTTTGGGGAGAATGGATCCATGTATATGTATGGCTGAATCCTTTCACTGTTCACCAGAAACTATCACAACATTGTTAATCGGCTAGACCCCAGCATAAAATAAAAAGTTTTTTTTAATACAAAATAAGCATTGAAAGACAAGGTGTTTTTTCAACTAAATGAAAACCAATGGAGGAGGAAAACTGGCAGCTAAACCATCACTATGCTGACAAAGGTCCGTCTAGTCAAAGCTTCGGTTTTTCCAGGGTCATGTATGGATGTGAGAGCAGGATCATAAAGAAGGCTGGGTGCCAAAGAACCGATGCTTTTGAACTGTGGTGTTGGAGAAGACTCTTGGGAGTCCCTTGGACTGCAAGGAGATAAAACCAGTCAATCCTAAAGGAAATCAGTCCTGGATATTCATTGGAAAGACTGATGCTGAAGCTGAAGTTCCAGTACTTTGGCCACCTGATGAGAAGAGCTGATTCACTAGAAAAGACCTTGATGCTGGGAAAGATTGAGGGCAAGAGAAGGGGGTGACAGAGGATGAAATATCAAGTTCCCAGCAAGAGATAGCACTCACATGTTTCTTCTCTTCCCCCTTCCATTTCCTCTTTGCCTGGTTCATTTTGACAGAACCATAAAAGAAAATAACCAAGCACTAGAACTTCTGATCAATAACATCTATTGAACCTAAAAATAAACTTTCCACAAGTGTCTAGGAAAAAACTGAAACCTGCCCTTCTTATAAAAATAATGTGCTCTTTAACTGGAAAAACATATAAATTAATATTCATTTCATGATTTTACATTAAGAGGAAAAAAGGGCTGTTTGAGCAAGTCCACTGTGGGTAGCGGTAGCAAACTGAACCCTGACCCAAGAGATAAACAAACACTGTTCGGAAAAGCATTCCTGAGAAGTATGAGTCACGCGTTCTTAGCAGCTTAGGGGCCTCACCTGGTTAAATGGAAATATTTTAGAAGGACAGGAAAAACAGTCACTGAGAAATTGGCAAATAGAGAACTCAAAGGAGTGCTCTGGGGGTCAGAGGTAGTGCCAGCCCACGCAAACTATTTTTATCAGCTTCATTTCTTCTTTAAGAGGGAAAGCGTAACAGAGAATGTGAAGGGAATGGAGAAGAAAGAGAAGGAGATGACCAAGGAAGAAAGGGGAGGGAGACGGGAAGAGGAGAATAGTCTGACAAGAGCTGTTCAGGGACAGTAATGCCCTGTTGCCATGCCCCTTCCCCAGCTCCTACCCTACCCCCCACCTCTGACATGACCTCACACTTTCACTCTGGTTTTGTCCACCCCCACCACAGAGCCTAAAAACCTTCTCTCTCAGCAAAATTGAAAAGTATGACAGTGTTAGTTGCTCAGTCGTGTCTGACTCTTTGTGACCCCATGAACTGTATGTAGCCTGCCTGGCTCCTCTGTCCATGGAATTCTCCAGACAAGAATTCTGAAGTGGGTTGCCATGGTCTCCTCCAGGGGATCGTCCTGACCCAGGGACCGAACTTTGCATTGCAGGCAGGTTTTTTACCATCTGAGACACCAGGGAAGCCTTAGCAAAATTAACACATAATAAAGAAACAAATATATTAAATCTATTAAATATGTATAAATGAGTATAGTCCATAATTCTAAATAAATAAATTATGAGACCTTCAATCAGTCTTTCCCTTGCTCAGCACCAAATCTTTCTTACCACTCGGTCTCTCTCTGACCAGTCTGCCCAGCTGTCTACCCTGGATCCCCAGGCTGAGTCTCTGCTCCTTAGTTACTAGAATCCCTAGCTTGGGCCCCCAGAACTCAAGGTCAGGCCTTGTGTCCAGGGTCCGGCACCAACAGACTCTTGCCTCTGAAAAGCAGCCTGCTAAGGACCAGATCCCAACATGATGTGGGGCTTCAGTGCCTGTCTGCTCACTGCCACACATCTGCCCCACCTCCACTAGGAGCCACACCGAAGTTTTAAGGCTTGCTTTGGGCTTCCCTGGTGGCTCAGACAGTAAAGAATCTACCTGCAATACAGGAGACATGGGTTCGATTCTTGGGTTGGGAAGATCCCCTGTAGAAGGGAATGGCTACCCACTCCAGGATTCTTGCCTGGAGAAATCCATGGACAGAGAACCCTGGAGGGCTACAGTCCAAAGGGTTGCAGAGTCGCACATGACTGAGCGACCTACACTAGAACTTTAGGTTACAGTGCTAACATCCCAGCTTTCCTTTGTTCAGTCACAACATCCCAGGGCTGCTTCCCAAGTCATCGTCCACCACATGGACTCCCAGCCCTCAAGAGTCAGGTGAGCCCTAACCTACAAGCCCCCAGGGGAATATGAGCCAGAGAAACATGGGGAGGAGACAATGAGTTGGAAAGACATAAGAGGCAGGAGGGAGAGGGTGGGAAATGCGATGAGAAAAGCAAGAAGGAGGAGAAACACAAGCAGTGAATAGCTTGATAGACTCTCAGAAAATGACTCCATCTTAACTTTCCTTCATAATCTACTATTCAGTTGGGTCATGAGTGCATGAGTAACTTGACCCCTCTGATCTTCCAGTTATCGATTATAATGTTCTTGAAAAGTCTGATCGGATGGCCAACCATTACTGGAAGCTCATATACTTTTATGTATTCTCCACAAAAGGGTCTGGCCCCCAAACAGGAGCCCTCTGTTCTGAACCCCCATCCCCACCAGCCCACACATTCTGGGAAGAAAACTCTTCTCAAAGTTTCAGGAGTGAAGGACAAGTCAAGATGTTCCCAGCAACCAACTGAAATCAGGCCAGGAAAAGACTTTGCCTTTGGCTACAGGTTCATAACTCTGCTAAAATAAGCATTCACCAGAAGCCACAGAGTAGTAAAAACAGACAGAAGATAACTCACTGTCAGGAATCCCTTGAGTTCTCAAAGCAGCCCCCAAGGACTGAATAGAGCTGCGTAAATAAGACCGACACAGCAACAAGAAGAGTTGAAGAGGATTGAGAGTTCGATCCTATTCTTTTTTTAACCTATAAACAAGGTATTTTTAAATCTATAAACAAGAACTCTAAAACTACTATTAAAAATGTACTCACTTTAGCCAAGAAGAAGAAACAATTCTGTTCCCCTTCCATGAAAGAACAAAACCAACCCAATACACAGGAATTCCAAGTAAACTCCTGACAAGGTACGGAGCCAACCAGTCCTACCTCAGAAAGCGTGAACACACTGACATCTGCCAACATCTGAAAGAGATGACCCACATCTGGGGACATTTCAACAGTCAGTATTTGATCCAGCTCTGGCTCCCATGCTCAGGTCTTTATTTTTCCTTTTTTGCCTGAGACTTGCTGGTGGAAGAGGCTCTATGTCAAATATGCATGAGTGCTAAGTTGCTTCAGTCGTGTCTGATGCTTTGTGACCCTATGGACTGTAGCCTGCCAGGCTCCTCTGTCCATGAGATTCTCCAAGGAAGAATACTGCAGTGGGTTCCCATGCCCTCATCCAGGGGATCTTCCCGACCCAGGGATCAAACCCGCATCTCGTATGTTTTCTGCATTATCAGGTGGGTTCTTTTACCACTAGTGCCAGACTGGAATCAAGAAACACACTAAATTAGGGAAAGCTTCAAATCTGAGCTTGATGTCGGCTGAGAACAGAACACTCCACTCTACATGTATAGTCTTCCTTTCACTAAATCTAGGGTTCTCATATATAAAACTTAAAAACAGGATAAATTAGATTTCTTCTCCTTTGTGGGGATTTTAAACAATGAATTTCTCCACCATTTAAATGCTTATTTAAAGTTTAAGAAAAACTCATTCACCAAATGTGACAGCAGAGCTCTCATCTCCAAGGCTGCGCCCACAGGACTGGTCTGGCTAGCGAAGTACATGATCCCCATCCATTTGTATCATCAGAGCTACCAGAAACCAGGCTGCTTCCCCATCAGGGCTATGGGTTTTCTTTGTCCCCCAACTGCCGCCATGATTATAGTCACCCCCTACTGCTGAGATACCCCATTCCCATAAGCTCAAACCACCACAGCCACTAAATGTTCATTCCTGACCTTCACCATTCACTGACATTGCCGAGACCAGTCAACTGCAGCCCACACTCCAGATAAGAATGTGCTGGATCACAGCCATACTCGTTTGCTCGCATACCTTCCACTCTGCCCACATCAGCAGGGCTGAGCAGTTGTCCCAGAGACCATATGGCTCGTGAAGCCCAAAATAGTTACTATCTGGCCCCCTTGCCTGAACTGATTTCTTCAGTAACTTTACTGAACATTGCCTATGTGCTGAGTGCTCTCTGGGCTCTGTGGAGGGAGCTGCAGGCAAAACTCAGCCCCTTTCTTCAGGCGCTAATTAGGCCTATGATGCAGAAACAGGATACGGGTGGTTAGAGACCATCTCTCTGACAGGGGGCCATTCGAGCAGAGACCTGGAGGGAGGAGGAGTGAAGGACGAAAAGGCTTCCACGCCAAGAGAAAGGCAAGTTTGAGGGTCTTTGAGTGAGAGTGAGCGAAACAGCATCACGTGAGAAACAGCATCCTGGTGTCTGGGCCATGCCCCCTTTCCCTGGTCTCAGTCCACCCATCCCTCCCTCTCTCACTAGGCACAGCCTCACTGCGTGCCAAGCACCATCCTAAGTGCTTTAGGCAAGTGATCTCATTTAATCTTTAAAACAACCCTCTGACATGGTATTACTGTCATCCCCATTCTAAAGATAAGGAAAGTGAGGACTAGGGTGTTCAAGTGACTTGCCCCTGGCATCAGAACTAGTGACCAACAAAGACTGAGCCCACGGCTAGTTGTCAGACCCGTCCTCTTCCTCTATGCCATCTTCATGCGGGCAGCACCGGCCCTGCCACCCAGCTACGGCCCTGCAGCTTTCTGTGACTGTTGCACCTGGTACCTGGTGGCAGGGGCAGGCCACCTGGACTGGTGGGAGAGGCTTCCCTGAGCCTGCTTCCTTCTCCACTCTCTGTTTTTGGACCAGATGCTCACTGAACTCCGCTCCTTCCTCCATCCCCGATGTCACATACGTCTCCTCAAATCACTTCCAAAACAAAGTCACCAAGCTATAGAAGCCTCACCAACTTAGGGAAATGACTTGCACAAGAAGCAAAGAGGAAGGGAACTAATATTTACAGAAGGCCTTCTGTGGGCCAGGCACGGATATAAACATGTGGACTTTATTTCTGGGAGATGATGCTTGGTGAGAAAATCGAAGTAGGAAAACACAACATCTTCCATTTAGATTTCTGCATTCCACAGTGCAGGAGTCACCAGAGGGGGATCCAGCAGAGACAGACTGTAACTCTTAGGGACCACAAGGACTGCTACGCTGCTCCTCGTGGCCACTCGCCGTCCAGCGTCCCGAGACAAGACACACAGCAACATCCTACTCCTTCTTATCTCAGCCCATGTTCTCTGACGCCCTACTGTCTCCCCTCGCTCCTTTAAGAGCTTATGTCAGCCTTTATGCTTTGCTCACAAGTGTGATGATGGTGTCCTGGGCACAGCTGATTAGTCCTAAAGCAACCATTTATGCATATACACATTTACCTCTTCCTAGAGGCGCAGGAGCCCATGGGCAGTTAGGACGCTTGGTGATTTACCATGATTTCCCAAGCGTTCCCAAGACAGGTATGTGGACTAACGCCCCAGTGTAGCCTTCAATTTATGCTACTACTAGGAAACCAAGACTCATTCATGATAGTGTTCTAAGACAAATTGTACTAGGAGAGCAAGGAACACACCTCAATAAATGCTGCCTATAAAAAATGGAATGGGGCGGGGAGGCTTCCCTGATGGCTCAGTGGTGAAGAATCCGCCTGTCAATGTAGGAGATCCGGATTCGATTCCTGATCTGGGAAGATCCACATGCTGCAGAGCAACCAAGCCCATGAGCCGCAACTATCACGCCAGCGCTCTGAGGCCCAGGAGCTGCAACTACTGAGCAGGCCCAGGAGCTGCAGCTCCTGAGCCCACGTGTCACAACTAAAGAAGCCAAAGCACCCGAGAACCCACGCTCTGAAGCAAGAGAAGCCACCACAGTGAGAAGCCTGCCCACTACGAGGGAACAGCCCCGCACATCACAACTAGAGAAATCCAGTATAGCAATGAAGACTGGGTACAGCCAAAAATAAATTAATAAAACACGGAATGGATAAGTGCCAAGAAGGATGAAAAATAACTTTCTCTGCTCGGTAGAAAAAACTTAGAAAAATGCTTTGCCAATTCCTCTATTTTAGCATAATACCCAGGAAAACAAATTTTCTCCTTGGTTAGTATATCTGCGGCCCTCTATGAATCCTAATCACTTACCTGTGCCTCCCACAACTTAGCAAAAGGCCTGAATAATCAACATTTAGCACATGAGTTCTATGAATAAACGTCTACTTTGGACCTGAGAGCATTATTAGATGATAACTACCCAGAGGAGTTAAAAGATGCACCATTGAGAAGGAATGAAAATAAGACTAAAATAAGGTTAAAAAGTCTCCCTGTGTGTAAAAGCTGAGGTGGATTTGCCACACACAGAAGTTTCCCACAGCCAGGTTAGGAGGCGGCCCAGTCACTTCTCACACCTGCCTGCTACTCTTCTCTGATTGAGGAAAACCAGTCTTACCTGTCTCCTCTTTTTCCTCCCCAGAATTCCTGCCATGAAGGTTAGCAAGGTCAAGGAAAATAAATAAGATGACCTCTCCTCCAACAACTGGGGAAAGATGTGGCTAAACAGGCGGGTGTCTTTTGTCTGGGGAGGAAGCCAGTAACAGCAGGATTATCTGCAAGTGTAAATTTATTTTACACTTTATGTTCCACAAGTAAATACTAAAAATGTGGAACTATGCAACATTTCCATATTTCCCTAATGAATACAAACAAAGGAAAAAGCTGGAAAGTCAACTCTGAGAATTATTTTTGAAAACTTAGAAACGACTTTACACAAATCACATAATCAAGGACTTTTTTTTACTAAATAAATCACTCTTCACACCACAGCTAGTTAAAAATCAAAAGAAAATCTACAGGAAAATGACAATGAAGGTATCAATCATCCAAGACTTTAATAACTGCTATAAAATAGAGAAATGATCTACCTAAAATCTTTAAAGAATTCTTGCATTTCAGAATCTTACACAGTCACAATATCTTATAACAAGAATTTATTCATTAATAATTGTCATAATCAAGTTGAAATAAAAGATCAAAGGGGCTATTTGAAAGGGTGAAATATAGCCCCTCCAAGGACTGACTTTAGACTTGAGAAGAGTCTAAAAGTAGAAGCAGGACTAAGAAATCAAAGTGTAGGAATGAGTACTAGGCCAGAAAGGACTCTCAGTTGCTCAGATGTGGTGATTTTATTATATGCCCAGGAATTCTTTGGTACTCCTTTCTTTAAGAGGTAGACCTTGGAAATTCTCCCTGCTTCAGAGCAGACTGTACTTAATGACCCTTTTCTAACTAACAAAACAGGACAGAAATGATGGTGTATATCTTCTAAAACTTGGCCATAAAAGCCATTGTGAGTTTCTCCTTGTTCTCCCATTCTCCGCCCATGCCCACCCCCAACCCCCAGCCCCCGTCCATCCAACTGTTTCTCCTCTTCCATACATCGACTATTTCATGTGGGAGAAACCAGCTGTCCACGTCATGAGGACATTCAAGCATCACTATGGAGAAGTCCGTGTGGTAAGGAACTGAGGCTTCCTGACAACAGCCGGCAACAATGGGCCAGCAGTGTGAGGGAGGGTCTCCCTGCCACAGTCAAGTCTTCCGATGACTCCAGCCCTGGCTGCAGCCTCATGACTGTGCCCAGATAAGCTGCTCCTGAATTACTAACTAAAAAAACTTTGGCGTATTAACTCACTGGGTTTGGTTTTGTGTTGTTTTGCTTTTAAAGTGCTAAACTTGGGGGATAATT
This sequence comes from Bos indicus, assembly GCF_029378745.1. Lineage (NCBI taxonomy): Eukaryota > Metazoa > Chordata > Mammalia > Artiodactyla > Bovidae > Bos > Bos indicus. The sequence continues at coordinate 12,802,220 of NC_091779.1, forward strand.
TCTTTTTTTTTAAGTATAGTTGATTTACAATGCTGCGTTAGTTTCTGGTAGATGGCAAAGTGATTCTCTCATACATATATGTATATATTCTTTTTCAGATTCTCTTCCATTAGAGGTTACTACAAGACATTGAATACAGTTTCCTGTGCTATACAGTAGGGTCTTGTTTATCTACTTGATATTTAGTGCTGTATATCTTGGGGCTTCCCTGGTGGCTTAACTGGTAAAGAACCTGCCTGCTAATGCAGGAGATGTAAGAGTCATGGGTTTGATCACTGGGTTGGGGAGAGCCTCTGGAGAAGGAAATGGCAACCCACTCCAGTATTCTTGCCTGGAAAATTCCATGGACAGAGGAGCCGGCCAGCTACAGTCCATGGGGTCACAAAAAGTTGGACACGACTGAGTGTGCACGCACAACTACACACTGTATATCTATTAATCCCAAGCTCCTAATTTTTTCCTCCTTCCTTTCCACTTTGGTAAACATAAGTTTGTTTCCTATGGTGTGAGTCTGTTTGTCTTGTGAACAATTTCCTTGAACTGCTCACTTTTTTAGATTCCACATACAACTAGTATCATGGGATATTTGTCTTTCTCTGAATTACTTCATATGAAGTCGATCCACGTTACTGTAAATGGTATTATTTCATTCTTTTTTATGGCCAAGCAATAGTCCATCCACATCTTTATCCATTCCTCTGTCAGTGGACACTTAGATAGGTTCCATATCTTGGCTATCATAAATAGTGCTGCTATGAACACTGGGACACATGTATCTTTTTGAATTACTTTTTGTTTTTTCAGGATATATGCCCAGGAGTAGGATTGCTGTTTCATATGGTAACTCTATTTTTGGCTTTTTAAGGAACCTTCATACTGTTTCCCATAGTGGCTGCACCAATTTACATTCCCACAGGCATTGTAGGAATTCCTTTTTCCATACCCTCTCCACCACTTATTATTGATGATAGCCATTCTGACTGGTGTGAGGTGATACTTCACTATAATGTTGACATGCATTTCTCTAATAATTAGTAATATTGAACATCTTTTCATGTGCTGGATACCTTTTATTTCTTTTTCTTACATGATTGCTGTGGCTAGGACTTTCAATACCATGTTGAATAGGCTGTACACAGTAACACAATACTGTAAACCACCTATATGTCAACAGAAAAAAATAAAAACTACTATGCTGAATTGGTGAGAGTGGGCATCCTTGTACTGTTCCAGATTTTAGTAGCAATGCTTTCAGCTTTTCACCATTGAGTATTATGTTAGATGTGGGTTTTGTCATAAATAGCTTTTATTATGCTGACATATGCTTCCTCAATACCCATTTTGGTCAGAGGTTTTTTTTTTTTTATCATTAATAGGTGTTGAATTCATTCAAATGCCTTTTCTGAATCTATTGATACGATCATATAGTTTTCATCTTTTCTTTTGTCTATGTGGTGTACCACATTAATTAATTTGCATATAATGAAGCATCCTTATGACCCTGGGATGAACCATGATATACAAGTATTTTTATGCATTGTTAGATTCAGTTTTCGGGGACAATATCTTACACAGCAAAAGATAAGTAATATATCAAATGTCCTCTGGCTCTGATGTGAGCTTGTGTGTTTATTTTGTATGAATGACATGTTCACAGTGATTTTATACGATAGACGACACATTGACCCCAATAGCCCAGATATAGCTGAGAGGATGCAAACATGTTCAATCAAGGATAGTACTCCCTGTGGTCCCTAATCCTTTGTCATATTCAAGCATATAATAGTACTTTCCTTCATTGCTATCAAGATCTTCTCTATGTGTATATATATATCACACCATCTATCATCAAGATGGACCTGTCACTTCACCATGACTCAAAAACTACTGAAGAACAGAGGGGAAAACAAGGAATGGGCCACTGCTGCCAGTAAGTGAATATAAGACTATGAAACCAACTACTCATATCTTTTTTCATATTCTAATTTTTTTCCAAGAAGTCACATAATTTGATAGAATAACTCCAGTAGGAGTCTCTTCCTTTGACACTAACCAAGTGCCACCTTCAGCTATCTAATAGTTGTTACAGCCTTCCTGCCTCTCCTTGGAACTTGCATTTGATTCTCCAGGTTATTTACCATCTTATTAAACAGTAATTCGGTGAGTGGTACAGAGTAAAAACATGGCTCAAATCATGCGTGTGTCAGCAGGTTGGGAAGCACACATAAGCCAAGGCACACACACATTAAAGAGCAGAAAGCAACCAAACACATGGTTACTGAAGTGTCTTCCATCTTCTGGCATTTTGCATCTTGTGCCTCTGTCCGAATTGCAGATATAAGTGATAGCATGCTTAGTCGCTCAGTTGTGTCCAACTCTTTGTGACCCCATGGACTGTAGCCCTCCAGGCTCCTCTGTGCATGGGATTTCCCAGGCAAGAATACTGTACTGGAGAAGCAATTCCCTTCTCCAAGGGAACTTCCTGACCCAGGGATCGAACCCGGGTCTCCTGCATTGCTCGCAGATTCGTTACCCTCTGAGCCACCTGGCAAGCCCAGAGAGATGCTCATTAAACAGTCTAAGGTTTAATTTCTGAAAAAAATAGTTAACTGAGTCACTAACCCACCTTGGATGAAGAAAGGAAAGAAAGAGAGGTATGAGGGTCAGGTAAGGTTAAAACAAGATGGTGCTAAGGTTTGCAGTGAAATCAGTCAGCTTCAACAGAAAGCAAGTGGTGGGAAATGGGGACGTTAACTTCTCCTGATCCTCCAAATGCCAGAGCTATTTCCTCTAGGATTAAGTGTTCCACATCACCATATGAGGGAGAGCAGTAGAAACCTTACACCAGAAGCAAAGAAAAAATAAAAGTTATTATGGATTCATTTTAAAACTTGGATAAAAAGAAAGGCAATGCATCAACTTTGAAAGAAATGGTTTCCAATTACATTCCAAAAATGTTGATTGAATGTGAGGGTACTATAACGGAAATGGGAGGATAAAGCGGTAAGTAAACAGCCCCTGCAATCAGGAATATCTCAGTCTAATAAGTGACTTGACCTTTGAAGTTCTCAGATTCTACAAAAATTACAACTCTTTTCCCCAAACAAACACAGAGGCCAAAAAAAAACGGAACACTTTGCTAACAGTCCCAGGCTATCTGTAAATCCTTAAGGTCCGCGGATCCTACAGTAAGTACTTCTTCATCTACTGGGAGGAAAAATCATGCACCAGATACTGTAGAGGACAAATACATGTATCCACGTAAAAGTAATATTTACTACCATGTCTGGCATCACTGTTTGCAGGTAATAGTAATTAAAATGAAATTAACTTTGTGTGAAACCTAAATCATTTTGAACTGCATCCTTATACTCGGTGTAGTTATTCTATTCAATTAATTCTGAATACAAACATTTCCTTTAGCTCCAAAATAGCAAGCTGAGCACTTCAATTGTTTCAATGGCTTAAATAATTTTTTTGCTGTACTTCTGGTACAAAAATTCACTTGTATATTTGAATTCTTAGAAAAGCTCCATTTCTCTACATCACTTGTATTTATACAAGGCACAAGAGATTTTTTGAAAATTTTTTCTCATCATTTCTGCAGTGTCTCCTAAGAAACATGTTCCCAGATACAATGCTAACAGGTTGTTCAGATGGAAGGAATGAAGAGTAAGTAGAACTAAGAGAAAAAATAAAGAACAACTGGAAAACAGGAAAGATACATGAAGTGAGTTGTTTTCAAGCTTCTAGGGGAGAAGACAATGGCCCCCCACTCCAGTACTCTTGCCTGGAAAATCCCATGGATGGCGGAGCCTGGTAGGCTGCAGTCCATGGGGTCGCAAAGAGTCGGACACGACTGAACACTTCGCTTTCACTTTTCACTTTCATGCGTTGGAGAAGGAAATGGCAACCCACTCCAGTGTTCTTGCCTGGAGAATCCCAGGGAGGGGGAGCCTGGTGGGCTGCTGTCTATGGGGTCGCACAGAGTCGGACATGACTGAAGCAACTTAGCAGCAGCAGCAGCAAGCTTCTAGGACTGTGCTGTCCAATATGATAGACACCAACCACACATGGCTATTTAAGTTCAGTTTAAATGAAAATTTTAGTTCCACAGTTGATTCAGACTCATTTCAAGAGCTTAAAAGCTATGTGCAGCTAATGGCTACCATATTGGACACTGCAGAGTCTGGAACATTTCCATCATCTCAGAAAGGTCTGCTGGATAGCACCATTCCATTCTGGAAAGTAAAACATTAAGAATCTAATTAGTCTTGAACATAAAGTACAGAGATTCAGAGACAAACTATTTTCAGCTAAGTTCTATTTATAAAGGAACAAAGGAGGTAGAAAACTGTTCAAATAGAGAATTTTGAGAGCAATGGAAAATGGTCCTATATTACACAGCACAGCACAAAGTACCTTGGACTCCATCTAAGATCCAAGTGTCTCTGGAGCTGCCAGCCAGTGGAAGATCTGTGGATTATTCCTGTTTACCAGCTAATAACAACATTTCCTGAGTTCCTAATATCTATACATGCTCTGCAGAGAAAGAAAGTGCTAAAACAATAAAACATCTTAGCATTCAGGAATTTAGTAGGGAGGGACAGAAAAAGTTATTTATATATAAGACTTATTTATTTCAACATATATTTTAGAAATTAATACATATAACCTAGACCCAATAGTAAGAAAAATGAAAGCTGTTAAAGGAAGAGAAATTGATAGAATGCCATCTCACTGGATGCTCTTGAACCAGGAATCAAGTAAACTCCCAGGAAAGGTGATGTAATTAAACTATCACGACATATTAACTGCAACACCTTGTTCTATATGCAAACATCTGACAGATACACCCCAGTGGCTCTGCAGATAACAGCTGTTCTGATCTTTGGATATTGCTAAGCTGTGCCCAACGCTGCTTTATCATAAAGCATGTCATGATGAAAAACTGAAGTGTTATCATGCACTCATGCATCTCTTTGGGAGCTCCAAAATGCCTCTAAACCACTACTTTTCACCTGGGGGCACATGCAAGATATTTTCCCATAAATGAAAACATAACCACTCCAGTAATTTTCAGAGGTAGACTAATGCTGTTTTAAGGAGTATGTGTAACTAGGTCACACTGCTCAAGACACACTTGATTAAAGTTCCAGATCTGTTTAGGTTAGAATGTGATGTGTTTCTACTGCCAATATCTTGAAAATCTTGAAAGTCAATATTCCCACTCTAGCCCCAGTTTTCATTTCCTAAAATGTGTTTTAAAGTATTTTTTTTCCTTTCGGAGAATGAATTAATATACCAGTACATAAAGTAAAACAGCAAGTTGTTAACCCAGATCTTCTTTCATGAGGATTTGATTAAGTTGAGGAGAAACACAGCAGGTAACCATAAGATGTGCGTATGTTCGACTGATAACCAGCTTCTAAAATCTACCTTTCACTTAGAGACTTTGACAGATCTCTGTAATTTAGGCTATCCTGATCCTAACTGATTAATGCAAGAAAAATGTTCTACCTTAACCACTGCTCAGAATCCCTTTAAATTACCACTGACCAGCAATCCGTCATCAGCAAATATGCTTATGTCAAATGCCCTTATAATGAGCCATCACACTTTCTAATATTTTCCTCCATTACCTAACCAGGAGATTAACACAATGCATACAACCTATGGAGAGGAGAGGAAATGAAATACTGGCTCTTGGTTTAAATGAGGAAACCTTCCACCACCCGCCCCCAACACACACATCCTGAACAGTAGGGGGCGGGGGAAGGAATGTATAAATTGAGTAAAGAATTACCTATTCATCTTCATCAATAGTTGACACCACCATCATTTGGCCTCTAGAAAAAAAGGATGTTTTAATTTGCTGGGAAGAATACATCTCTTCAGGGAGGAGATTTGGGGATCTGACCATGAATAATAATGAAGCGAGCAGAGTTTTATTCCTGTGTAAAATCTAGCTCTAGTCTTTCAATCCAAATGAGATTCTAGAAGTTGCAGGTGGAGGGCAAGGAATTTGACGTATTTATTCCAGTCCATGCAGGCATCCTTAATCCATACCAACTAGATCTACATTTCTTCTCACTCAAATTAACATTAAGACAAAAGAAAAATAATAAAATATTCTCATTTGTATTGGGTAGCTTGTAGCAACAGCCTGAGTTTCTGAGAACCATCACTGTTCATAAGGCTGCTCACAATGGCCCTGCCTGGAATGGTCCCCTGGTAGGGAAACCAGGAACCACTGACAGTCTTCTCGCTATCACCCCACTCCTTCAGCTATCAACCCACTCCTTCCGTACATGTAAACATCCACTTGGCATCAGCAGCTTCCAATAAATCACTCAGGTTCATGCCAAAGCTGGAAACTCAGCATTTATTCATTTTAAGGAAGTTCTGATAACCCACTATCAATTATGGACAACGACAATACTTATCTAAGCCCATCATTGGTTCTTTGCACCTCAGAAAGCTGAAAGAGAGCGACAATACGGTTGACCTTTTGTGGCTTCCTAATCATGACTGCTTCCCACGGGAAAAAAATTTAACAGGGTCGCAGAGCATTATGCAAGTCAGGTAGAGAGAATGAGAATCCGAGTAAAGCAGAACAAGAGGCCCTCAATACGCAGCATTGAAGTGATGTATAAATCAATAGAGCATGATTAAAACACTGCTCTATGAAGGGTCTGCATAGTTAATGTACATTTCATTATGAAAAAGAATGCTATCTTCAGACTAAATGCTTGGGCATGCTGTAGACAAGCAAAGTGTGTACCACACTGCTTAAATACATAGAATTCCAGGGAATAGAGCTAATCAACACCATCATCTCTGTAATTTCTCTTAAACAAAGCCCCTTGAAATATTTCACTTGTAACTTAAATGTCCTCATTAACACATACACACATTCCAAAGACCTATTTCCTAATATACTTTATCATTTACTAGACACACTCCCTTCAAAACCTGGCAATAAAAACCATACTATTCTTACTCAGACTGCATCCCCAAATCCATAATTAAATACCACCCCTAATTGCATGGTCATTGTACTCACTCAAGTAAAACACACATTTACCTTATCTGTCCTAGTAAATGGGTCAATTAAGTGCTGCTCCAATTCTTTCCTTTTTCCAAAAAGCAAATCTAACAGCTAAATATGTTTTTGCTTCAATTAACTTCATGGAAAATGTAGTATTGTGTTTATAAAACAGAGCAAAAACTACCAAAAAAGAAAATAGTACTCAAAGATGAGATGGTTGGATGGCATCACCGACTCAGTGGACATGAATTTGAGCAAATTCTGGGAGATAATGAAGGACAGGGAAGCCTGGCATGCTGTGGTCCATGGAGCTGCAAAGAGTCAGATACAACTTGTCGACTGAACAACAACGACTCAAGGAAAGCAAGGAAACACACAGCACTCAGCAGTTCCCTCTCTTTCCCCCCCTTAGCTTATCCCACCAGTACCTCCACCAGACCCAAATATTGGGGACTGACCTCTCGGTGTTACTTCCCTAAAAAGTTATATTTAGTACCTACTGGTGTAAAGATAGCCATCATGACTTTATTAAGGAGCATTTTGCCAACCCCTTCCAAAAGAAAGGGTTCCTTCATCCTGTTTCTACATTTTACTTAAAGGGAAAGTGAAAACTGGTCTCAGTAAAATCCTTCTGATGGAGGTGTCCTCTGTTGCCTGTTTACATAGATTCTCCCAGTGACATCTTTTAGCTAAGCTTGTTTACTGTTCAGCAGAAATCAAACCTTTTACAGCCATGACTTTTTCATCATTCAAAGGAGTCTCATATTCCAGAAACTAAGCTTAGCTAACTGAAATGCACTGGAGACCTACCATGCAAAGAGTGAGAACAAGAATATTAAAATATTCAAGATCGTATGCATTTACATGTAATTTATGGGCCATAAAAAAGCTTTGTTTACTCCAAATTCAGGGTGTGCTCTTACAAAGAGCCAAGACCTTTCAGAAGCCGCCTATAGAACTATCTCAACTTAGATACACTTTAATATCTTTCCTATCTGAATTCAAATGCATTTTTATGGAGATTTATACTCTTAAAAATTTCAGCACACACCAGCATAAGAATTTTGATTTTAACTTACTCTATATATGAAACTCAGAAAAGTCCCACATCTTTCCTAGTGTTAATTAAAATGGTCAAAATGGTCTAATGCCAATAATACTTTAGTTGCATGAAGAAAATAACAGTGGTCATTTATTCAAAATGCTTCCTATACTTCACTGTACTTTCTACATGTTATCTCACGTAATCTTCATGAAACGAACCAACCAGGTAGGTAGTATTACCTCCCATTTTGTAGCTGAAAACCTGAGCTATTTGGTTGGAGAAAACCAACAATGGTTTCCAACATGGGCCCAACCTAGGGTCCCACAGAAAAAAGTGCAGCACCCCAAATTTTGCCATTCTGTATCTAATGAGGACAGGTAATTTTAGCAGCAAAGAGAATAGAGAAAGACTTTCTCTCTCTCCCTCTCCACTCCCTCCACCAAATAAAAACCTGCATAAAAGATGTTTCCAGCACAACTAACCACCTCCTCTGCAGTGATGTGTTACCTAGGTAACTGGCAGGGACATGTTGTGTATGGCTCTTCAACTGCCCTGCTGAGACATCATCAGTTGTCTTAGCATGTTATTTCCTCAAAGGAAATGCTTTCACAGCACAGTGCACTTGGAAATAATACCTTTTCCTGCCTTCTCCCTCTCCCCACTCTGCTGAGTGAAGGTGTCTAGAGACGAGACCACAAAGAACTCCGAGGGGGATATCCTGCCTGTTAGAAGATGACATGAATAAACCTGAGCAGGTGTTTTCCACTCTGTGGGTCATGATCCATCAGCAGAATCTATTTAACAAGTCAAAGTCAACATTTTAAAGAAATCAAAATTGAGTGAATTAGAAAATATCAGAATATTGTTACAGACAATTGGGCAAAGGACTGTTCTAAGTAACTCTGCTTCAGCAACGTATTCCGTAATCAGTTGCATATTTATAAGCATGTGTACTGAACTGAGATACAAAATGTATTTCTTATTGTATGTTAGAAAGATTACTTGACTTCTCTCACCTTACCCCTCAGGGCAACTACCAAGCTCTGCTGAGACTGTTGTCATTCAGTCGCCAAGTTGTACCTCTTTGCGACCCCATGGACTGCATCACATCAGGCTTCCCTGTTCCTCACTATCTCCCAGAGTTTGCCCAAGTTTACGTCCATTGAATTAGTGATGCCACCCAACCATTTCATCCTCTGCTGAGATTACTTCCTAAGTATATACTGACCACATCGTCTCAAGCCCCAACTCCCTGCACACCACTTCCTAGGTTAAGCCACCATCTCTCACCAGAACCATTAGAATGGCCTCCAAACCAATCTGTTACATTGTCAGATTGTCACATCCCCTTAAATCCACATCCTTTGACAGAATGACCTATTCAAAATGAAGATCTGACCCTGTCAATCTCTTACTTAAAGAGGGATTGACACATATACAGTATTGATACTATGTGTAAAACAGAAAACTAATCTGAACATACTGTATAGCACAGAGAACTCTACTTACTGCACTGTTGTGATGTGAGTGGGAAGGAAGTCCAAAAGGGAGGGAACATATGGTTGACTCACTTTGCTGCACAGTGAAAACTAATACAACATCACAGAGCAACAATACTCCAATAAAACGAAAAAGCAAGCAAACAAAACATTTCCTATGTGTTCATCTCTTCCACTAGGCAAGGTTTTTGTCCACTTTCTCCAGGTCTTTATTTAAATGTTATCTCCTTAGTAAGACCTTCCTTGACCACCTTATATAAATTTTGAACCTATGACTGCCTTCCCATCCCCATCTTGGCTCCCTCCACTGGCTTCTTTGCTCTCTTTATCACTTACCACTAACTTGAGTGCACATGTGTGCATGTTAGGTATGTATGCACATACATATATGCACATGTGCCCATACTAGGTATATGTATACAAGTTAATACAATGTACATATTTTTAACTTAAGACCTTGTTTACAGTTTCCCCAATTAGGAATGCCAACTTCACTTTTATCTGTTTTAATATGGCTATATTCCAATGCCTGACACATAACATGTTCTCAATAAATTCTTGTTTAATGAATAAATGAATGAATACCATCAAGATCAGATATCACAACAGAGTCAACTTTGAGCCTCCAGCACATTATCACTGTGCCTACTGCAGAGCTGATACATAATAAATGCTTGCATTTTAAAAAGTACAAGCTTTTTTTTTTTTTTTTTTGCTTCAGACTTGTATCCTTTTAGTAGACACAAGGACACAGAAAGACAAGGCTAGACAGTTAGCAGACCAAAAGAGAAGCACAAATTTTGAAATACCATCATACCTGGATAATGGGTAAGCAAGCTATCTAAGAAATGTTGAGGGATCTTGTAAGCCAGTACTTAAGAAGAGACATTTACTAATTTGGCATGAATACATAAAGGTTAAAAGCTTTTAATATCCATATTTTCAACATTCTTATTTGTTGATATTAAAATCATTAAAGCTCTGAAGGCATCTGAAGCAAATGACTCACCAGGCATCTTATTCTTTTTGGGGAAGGAGGATCTTACTTGGTAATAAGTCATGGGCACATCCAATATTTATAATCATTTTGAAAATCAGATTAAGAATGTAAGGAGAATGATAAAATATGCATATGTTCTTGAGGCTTAAAACTAAGTCTCACACATGTACTGTAATGATTTCTGTTAAAGCACAAATTCATGAACAATACTTAAAACTAAAAAATATGAAGCCATTTTTAAAGCATCTCTTCAGATCAAATAAAAGATTAATATAGATGTTCTAGTAAGAAAAGTATATTACTTCATCCTTAAGACATAAATTAAACACAACTGGCAGAAATTTAAAAAGAAAAGGTGAAATCATACAACCAGAAAAATAGTGGCATTTCTTAAAAATGACATAATCGTTCATTAAGAGCAAAGTAGATGTAGGGGGTAAATAAGGAAAGAACCACTTTTGAGTTTTTTTTTTTTAATGGGACATTTAAAGAGAGAAAAAAAAAAGGATGGTTACAGCCTATAGAAGAACCATTTAACTTAATATTTCTTGAAAAGGTTTGATATTTCATAATGTACAAAAATAATCACTAGTTACTAAGTTATGGCACGAATGACCCAAAATCAAATCTCTAACTCATCACTAGCAGTCAGAGTTCCAGCTGGTTGGGGAGTTTATTGTATATGAGTTTTAAACTTGCTCTGACCGTGAAATATGCTTGGTTAACCAGGGAGACAGTTCAATACACAAAACCCCACCCTGTACTTCTGTGCTCCATGCTTTCTAAGTGTATTTAAAAGCAACAACTAAAATCTCAAGAATAATGATAGAACTGTGGCTAAAGGGAAAAAAAAGGAATGAACAAGAACTCTTTCCCTGGCCTAGAGGAAAATTAATACCTTGCTTAATAAGGTGAGCCAATAGGCAATCATCATATTTGCTTGGAAATAAAATGAGAGTAATTCCACTAAAAGTGACGATCTCATACTTTATATCCTTGAGTCAAACCTCCAAAATATGCTCCTTGTTTCTCTTCAGCTTGACATCCCCAGAAATATCCTGGCCACATATTGGCAAAGGGAGATGTGGGGTGGTGTTCTTGAGACTGATTTAGGAGAAAGTGCCTGGTTTAAGTTTCACCATCACCAAATGTTCTGCCTTAAGTATTCTTTAAAAAAAAAAAAAAAAAAATAGGAGACAAACTAAGAGAAGTCAGTTTCATAAAGCATCAGGTTTTAATAAAAATGTGATTTAGTTCTAAGTAATTTGGTCTCTCCTCTTAAATGACCTAGTTAAGTGACAAAAATGTATTATGCAATAATCTGACTAAAAAGGAAAAAAGAACCAATTTGAGATCGTTCCTGGGAAAAACACTCGAGCACCATCTCTGCAGATTCCCCTTTTCCTAGACAGCCACAAAGAAAGCTCAAGTTTTTATAAAGGAATAAGCAATTTCTAAGCAATTTCTCTTAATGTATCAAATTCTTTATACCTCTATGCGATATGAAAAATAATTAGCAATTTTCTTATCACTAAGGTCTATGTCATTCTCCAGATTTCTAGAAGGATATCCTCTGAAAGGGCACATTCAGCAATGCAATAGCTAACGCTCTTTTTAGTGATGTTAGCTCACAGCAGTGCCATATAGTAGGGAAGCACACTTGGCTCTGGGCTATTTCTCAGGCCACTTAATAAACTAGGCTTAATAGGAGAGCTAGAGTCAAGAACTCTAAAATAGACTTCATTGTGTTTCAAAAGATTCTTTTCAATAACCAATGGAGAGAACCATCTTTCAGGAATTGGAAATGATCAGCCAATATTCTAGACAAAGATCTCTACAGACACATCTTAAAAGAAGAGACTTCTTATTAAAAGGGGTGTCCATCTAAGTTCCTGGTGCTGCCTCTCCCAACTTCTCACCAAAATGTCACTGAAGACTTAGAAAGGAGTGAATATTCATAGTACCTCCAACATCAAGCTTGCTGAAAGCACTAAGGACTAGCAGAATCTGGCAAGTAACCATTGTAATGATAAGACAGAAATAGCCCCATGCTTCTGCTCACAGCACACCCTCATTTCACTTCATTGCTGCTGCTGCTGCTAAGTCGCTTCAGTCGTGTCCGACTCTGTGCGATCCCATAGACGGCAGCCCACCAGGCTCCCCCGTCCCTGGGATTCTCCAGGCAAGAACACTTCATTTACTAGGCTCTATTTTTAAACTTGGGAATTGGCTTTATAACCTTTCTACCACTTTGGGGCTTCCCTGGTGTTTCAGAGGTAAAGAATCTGCCTGCCAATACAGGAGATGTGGGTTTGAACCCTGGGTCGGGAAGATCCCCTGGAGAAGGGAATGCAAACCACTCCAGGATTCTTGCCTAGAGAATCCCATGGACAGAGGAGCCTGGCAGGCTATAGTCCATGGGATTGCAAAGAGCTGGACACAACTGAGTGACCAAGCACAGCACAGCACCACTTCCTTGACTCACGGACATATCTTTTCAATGAAAATGACACCAGCAGCTTCATTCTCCAAACAGTGACCTGGGAATTAAGGAGAGCACTGCTTCCTGAATACATCTCCCTTGCTAGCGCCCCTGTGACTGCCTCCCACAGCGGTCATCTCTCTCCACTCAGAAAGAGACACAAATCCCAGAGAGCTATTTAGAAACTAAGGACAATGAGTATGTTTAGCATCAAAGTATATGAGCTGCTGCCAATATTTCTCACAGTCAAATTACAGACTTCACTCACATGCATCTGACATACACTCATTGAGATCCCTCTATTTGCCAAACACCATTCCATGTGCTTTGGACACATTTGTGTGGAAAATAAAAAGACAAAGATCCCTGCCCTCCTAGAATTTACATTCTAATGAGGGAGGCAGATAATAAACAGATATAGAAACTTACATAATCTCGTAGAAAATTTAAAGCACGATGTAAACCAAAAAAAAAAATTAGACATTGTCAATGGAGTTGGAAGTGGATGGGAGGGGCTTCAGTTTTAAATAGGGTGGCTAGTGTGAGCCTCAAGGAGAAGATGACATTTGGTAAAGGCTCAAAGGAGTTGAGGGAATTCACCTGTTAGATATCCAGGGGAAGAATTTCTAGACAGAAGCTTGAAACAGCCATGGCACAGACCCCGAGGCAACAGCATGGCTGGCACATCCAAACAGCAGCAAGGAAGCCACGTGTTGGACAGCACACAAGGGAGGGGAAAAGTATCAGGTTGGCCAAGAAGTTAATTTGGATTCTTCTGTGAGCTGTTCTGGAAAAATCCAGATGAATTTTGGCCAACCCAATAGGAGTTGGGAAAGTCTAAGAAGTAATGGCCCAAGTCATGTTTAAGGACTTTGGCTTTAATCCTCTGTACTCTGGAGTAACTGCAGAGTTTTGAGCAGGAAAGCAGGTTGATCTGAATCACATTTCGAAAGGATCACTTTGGCTGCTCTTTTGGATGTAGGTGGGCAGTGATGGAAGCAGGGGCATGATTTAGGAGACCACAGAAGTACCAATAATGAGAAGACATGGTGACTCAGGCCAGGGTAGTAGCAAAAAGAAGATGAGAATTGACCAGATCCTGGCTATGTAAGAAAGTAAGGCTAAGAGAACTGTTCTGGATATGGCATGAGAGAGGATCAAAAGTTAAGGATGCTTTCAGCATAGCCTGAACAAGTAGAAAGATTAAATCATTTACTAAGATGGGAAAGACTTGTCAAATAGGATTTGAAGCAAACGAAAAGCTCAGTGTGAGACACGTTAAGTTCAAGATACCTATATGTCATTCAAGTAGAGTTACACATCAAGTAGGCAGTTGGATATGCTCATCTAGTCTGGGAGAAAATTCAGGGCTAGAGACTTAAAGTCAGAGGCCATACGTATACAGATGTGGTAGCCATCATAACAGGTAAGATCACGAAGGACAGAGTAAAAATAGACAAGAGAGGAATACTAAGAATATACTCTGGGCCAGGGGAGAAAGGAGGAACCAGCAAAGAAGAGTGATAAGGAGCAACTAGTGATGCAGAAAGACGACCAAGATTCTGAGCAGCCCTGGAGGTCAAATAAGAACTACGTATGACAAAAAAGGAAGGACTAACCATAATACATGAGGTCTGAGAACTGACCACCGGAGTTCAGTCACGAATGAAGGGCATCAATAACCCCGATAAGAGTAGTGTCTATGGAGTGAGGGGATGAAAGCCTATACTGAGTTTAAGAGAGACTAGAGAAGGTCAGCAAATTTGGAAAACTCAGCAGTGGCCACAGGAAAAGGTCAGTTTTCATTCCAATCTCAAAGAAAGACAATGCCAAAGAATGCTCAAACTACCACACAATTGCACTCATCTCACATGCTAGTAAAGTAATGCTCAAAATTCTCCAAGCCAGGCTTCGGCAATACGTGAACTGTGAACTTCCAGATGTTCAAGCTGGTTTTAGAAAAGGCAGAGGAACCACAGATCAAATTGCCAAAATCCACTGGATCATCAAAAAAGCAAGAGAGTTCCAGAAAAACATCTATTTCTGCTTTATTGACTATACCAAAGCCTTTGACTGTGTGGATCACAATAAACTGTGGGAAATTCTGAAAGAGATAGGAATATCAGACCACCTGACCTGCCTCTTGAGAAAGCTGTATGCAGGTCAGGAAGCAACAGTTAGAACTGGACATGGAACAACAGATTGGTTCCAAATAGGACAAGGAGTACGTCAAGGCTGTATATTGTCACCCTGCTTATTTAACTTATATGCAGAGTACATCATGAGAAACGCTGGGCTGGAAGAAGCACAAGCTGGAATCAAGATTGCTGGGAGAAATATCAATAACCTCAGATATGCAGATGACACCACCCTTATGGCAGAAAGTGAAGAGGAACTAAAAAGCCTCTTGATGAAAGTGAAAGAGGAGAGTGAAAAAGTTGGCTTAAAGCTCAACATTCAGAAAACTAACATCATGGCATCTGGTCCCATCACTTCATGGGAAATAGATGGGGAAACAGTGGAAACCATGTCAGACTTTATCTTTGGGGGGGGGCTCCAAAATCACTGCAGATGGTGACTGCAGCCATGAAATTAAAAGATGCTTACTCCTTGGAAGGAAAGTTATGACCAACATAGATAGCATATTCAAAAGCAGAGACATTACTTTGCCAACAAAGGTCAATCTAGTCAAGGCTATGGTTTTTCCAGTGGTCATGTATGGATGTGAGAGTTGGACTGTGAAGAAGGCTGAGCGCTGAAGAATTAATGCTTTTGAACTGTGGTGTTGGAGAAGACTCTTGAGAGTCCCTTGGACTGCAAGGAGATCCAACCAGTCCATTCTAAAGGAGATCAGTCATGGGTGTTCATTGGAAGGACTGATGCTAAAGCTGAAACTCCAATACTTTGGCCACCTCATGCAAAGAGTTGACTCACTGGAAAATACTCTGATGCTGGGAGGGATTGGGGGCAGGAGGAGAAGGGGACGACAGAGGATGAGATGGCTGGATGGCATCACCGACTCAATGGACATTAGTTTGAGTGAACTCCGGGAGTTGGTGATGGACAGGGAGGCCTGGCGTGCTGCGATTCACGGGGTCGCAGGGAGTCGGACACGACTGAGCAACTGAACTGAACTGAACTGAGAGAAAGGTCAATTTGAGACAGTGTGTATAAATAACTCTTTGCAGAAGTTTGTCCAATAGAACAATGAAATAGCAGGCATCTGGTGGGAAAGCAAGAGCAAGAGCAAATTTCTTGAAAGATGGGGCTATAACAAGCAGGGTTCAGGGAAGGATATATCTCAGGTATAAGAGAGAAGGGAGAAGTGCTAGGGTGGTTTCTTTCATTCTTGAGATATAATTGACATATAACTTTGTGTGCATTTAAGGTATATATTGCATTGATTTAATACATTTATATATTGCAGCATGATTATCATAGTAGCAAGACAGAACATCTCTATCATGCACATAATTATCATTTCCTTTTTACACAGACAAGATGCAATCATTTAGCAACTTTGAAGATTATAGTATTGTTGATTACATTCACTGTGCTGTGCAGTAGACCTCTAGAACTTATTTATCCATGAGTTAAAAGTTTGTACCCTCAGACAGCACTTCCCCAATCTCCCCATCCTCCATAGGATAGCTTCATTTGCCTAGGCAAGAGGAGACAGGATGGGGGCATTGAAGAGAAACTTCCTTTACACAGGACCCTGAATAGTTGATTGTGACTAAAGTGAAAGTCACTCAGTCCAGTCTGACTCTTTGCAGCCCCTTAGACTGTATCCTGTCAGGCTCCTCTGTCCATGGAATTTTTCAGACAAGAAATACTGGAGTGGGTTGCCATTTCCTTCTCCAGGGGATCTTCCCAACCCAGGGATTGAAACAGGGTCTCCTGCATTGCAAGTAGATTCTTTACCATCTGAGCTACCAGGAAAGCCCTATTCAACAAGCAGGAAGAGAGCCTAGAAGAGAGGATGCTGGGTGGGGGATGGGTAAGGGAATGTCTGGAACCTCTCTTCTCTCTCAATTCTCACCAACGTAGGAATCATCAGCCTCTAGTGAAGATGGAAGGAGAGATGCTTAAGGTTTGAAGAGAAACAAGGTCAGGAAATAACACTGGAGAAAAAAAAGACACTGTCGTTTTTAAATAAGAAACAAATTTTAATTAAATTATTCAACTCAAGCTTTGAAAAAAATCAAACCTAAGGGAACCAAAAGAATCACTAAAAAGATAAAAGCAGAAATTAAGGGATTAGAATACAAACAGTAGAACAGCTGGTTCTTTGAAAAGATGAATAAAATATACAAAACTCTTGCAAAGCTCATCAAGGAAGAGAAAAAATAACAAAATGGATATAACCAAGGAGACAAAGGAGATTTAATACAAGTAGAATGGGATATATACAATTCTATGCTGAAAATTTGAAACACCAGATAAAGAAGATGATTCCTAAGGAAACAAATTATCAAAATTGACTCAAGAAATAGACTCTGAAGAATTCAATAACTATACAAAAATAAATAATGTTGACAATGATTTAACAGGGGAGCAATACCAAACTTTTAAGACAGAATTTTTATGCTATTTAAAACATTACATGATATAGAAGAAAGAAATCAAATTTCACACTTCACTTTCTAAAATCCAGCATAACCTTGGCATCAAAACTTCAAAAAACTCTATAAGAAACATCTAATTTATAATACATATAATATTTAAGTATATCAAAAATTCTAAAATAATCACAATTCCCATACAGCTATAATGTGGTTATGTTGTTAGATGCCAAAACTGCACTTGAAAAAAAAAAAAATCCAAAAAAAATTCCTAATAAAAAATTTTAGTAAACTCACAATATCTATCACTAACCAACATTTGAGATCCTATTTCACAATGAACTACCAAAGGCCTTCTCATTAACTGCAGAAATACATGATAAGGGCTCAATTAACATTAGCTTCTATAGTACTAGCGGCAGAAGCAGTAGATTAAAACAAGAACGTCAGTTCCTACTACTGATATTTTACATCTCTATACTAGAGGTTTCCCCAGAGTGAGCTTGGAAACTTCATCAACCAACAGGACTGTGGCTGTTGCTGCTCATGGACAGCTTGGCTATTCTAGAGCCACTGAGTCCAGCTGTTTTGAAAATCCGTCATTCCAACTGTCATGACAAGAACTGAGGAAGAGAAATCAACCTGATGTTTGGTGCCGAGAAACAGATCGCTGACTGCCTCCAGATAAGGAGGGCCTAGAGGAGCTATCCCACGTTGAAGTTCAGGAAGGGCGGCGGTGAGGAGATACCCCTCGTCCAAGGTAAGGAGCAATGGCTGCACTTTGCTGGAGCAGCTGTGAAGAGATATCCCACACCCAAGGTAAGAGAAACCCAAGTAAGACGGTAGGTACTGCAAGAGGGCATCAGAGGGCAAACACACTGAAACCATACTCACAGAAAACTAGTCAATCTGATCACACTAGGACCACAGCCTTGTCTAACTCAATGAAACTAAGCCATGCCCGTGGGGCAACCCAAAATGGGTGGGTCATGGTGGAGAGATCTGACAGAATGTGGTCCACTGGAGAAGGGAATGGCAAACCACTTCAGTATTCTTGCCTTGAGAACCCCATGAACAGTATGAAAAGGCAAGATGATAGGATGCTGAAAGAGGAACTCCCCAGGTCAGTAGGTGCCCAATATGCTACTGGAGATCAGTGGAGAAATAACTCCAGAAAGAATGAAAGGATGGAGCCAAAGCAAAAAGAATACCCAGCTGTGGATGTGACTGGTGATAGAAGCAAGGTCCAATGCTGTAAAGAGCAATATTGCATAGGAACCTGGAATGTCAGGTTCATGAATCAAGGCAAATTGGAAGTGGTCAAACAGGAGATGGCAAGAGTGAATGTCGACATTCTAGGAATCAGCAAAGTGAAATGGACTGGAATGGGTGACTTTAACTCAGATGACCATTATATCTACTGCTGAGGGCAGGAATCCCTCAGAAGAAATGGAGTAGCCATCATAGTCAAAAAAGATTCTGAAATGCAGTACTTGGATGCAATCTCAAAAACAACAGAATGATCTCTGTTTGTTTTCAAGGCAAAAACCATTCAATATCACAGTAATCCAAGTCTATGCCCCAACCAGTAACGCTGAAGAAGCTGAAGTTGAACGGTTCTATGAAGACCTACAAGACCTTTAAGAACACCCCCAAAAAGATGTCCTTTTCATTATAGAGGACTGGAATGCAAAAGTAGGAAGTCAAGAAACACCTGGAGTAACAGGCAAATTTGGCCTTGGAATACGGAATGAAGCAGGGCAAAGACAAATAGAGTTTTGTGAAGAAAATGCACTGGTCATAACAAACACCCTCTTCCAACAACACAAAAGAAGACTCTACACATGGACATCACCAGATGGTCAACACCGAAATCAGATTGATTATATTCTTTGCAGCCAAAGATGGAGAAGTTCTATACAGTCAGCAAAAACAAGACCAGGAGCTGACTGTGGCTCAGACCATGAACTCCTTACTGCAAAATTCAGACTTAAATTGAAGAAAGTAGGGAAAACCACTAGGCCATTCAGGTATGACCTAAATCAAATCCCTTATGATTATACAGTGGAAGTGAGAAATAGATTTAAGGGCCTAGATCTGATAGATAGAGTGCCTGATGAACTATGCAATGAGGTTCGTGACACTGTACAGGAGACAAGGGTCAAGACCATCTCCATGGAAAAGAAATGCAAAAAAAAAGCAAAATGGCTGTCTGGGGAGGCCTTACAAATAGCTGTGAAAAGAAGAGAAGCAAAAAGCAAAGGAGAAAAGGAAAGATATAAACATCTGAATGCAGAGTTCCAAAGAATAGCAAGAAGAGATAAGACAGCCTTCTTCAGCGATCAATGCAAAGAAATAGAGGAAAACAACAGAATGGGGAAGACTAGAGATCTCTTCAAGAAAATCAGAGATACCAAAGGAACATTTCATGCAAAGATGGACTCGATGAAGGACAGAAATGGTATGGACCTAACAGAAGCAGAAGATATTAAGAAGAGATGGCAAGATTACACAGAAGAACTGTACAAAAAAGATCTTTATGACCCAGATAATCACGATGGTGTGATCACTGACCTAGAGCCAGATATCCTGGAATGTGAAGTCAAGTGGGCCTTAGAAAGCATCACTATGAACAAAGCCTAGTGGAGGTGATGGAATTCCAGTTGAGCGATTTCAAATCCTGAAAGATGATGCTGTGAAAGTGCTACACTCAATATGCCAGCAAATTTGGAAAACTCAGCAGTGGCCACAGGACTGGAAAAGGTCAGTTTTCATTCCAATCCCAAAGAAAGGCAATGCCAAAGAATGCTCAAACTACCGCACAATTGCACTCATCTCACACACTAGTAAAGTAATGCTCAAAATTCTCCAAGCCAGGCTTCAGCAATATGTGAACTGTGAACTTCCTGATGTTCAAGTTGGTTTTAGAAAAGGCAGAGGAACCAGAGATCAAATTGCCAACATCCGCTGGATCATGGAAAAAGCAAGAGAGTTCCAGAAAAACATCTATTTCTGCTTTATTAACTATGCCAAAGCCCTTGACTGTGTGGATCACAATAAACTGTGGAAAATTCTGAAAGAGATGGGAATATCAGACCACCTGACCTACCTCTTGAGAAATGTGTATGCAGGTCAGGAAGCAACAGTTATAACTGGACATGGAACAACAGACTGGTTCCAAATAGGAAAAGGAGTACGTCAAGACTGTATATTGTCACCCTGTTTATTTAACTTATATGCAGAGTACATCATGAGAAATGCTGGACTGGAAGAAACACAAGCTGGAATCAAGATTTCCGGGAGAAATATCAATAACCTCAGATATGCAGATGACACCACCCTTATGGCAGAACGTGAAGAGGAACTAAAAAGCCTCTTCATGAAAGTGAAAGAGGAGAGTGAAAAAGTTGGCTTAAAGCTCAACATTCAGAAAACAAAGATCATGGCATCCAGTCCCATCACTTCATGGGAAATAGATGGGGAAACAGTGGAAACAGTGTCAGACTTTATTTTTCTGGGCTCCAAAATCACTGCAGATGGTGACTGCAGCCATGAAATTAAAAGACGCTTACTACTTGGAAGGAAAGTTATGACCTACTTAGATAGCATATTCAAAACCACAGACATTACTTTGCCAACAAAGGTGCGTCTAGTCAAGGCTATGGTTTTTCCTGTGGTCATGTATGGATGTGAGAGTCGGACTGTGAAGAAGGCTGAGCGCCGAAGAATTGATGCTTTTGAACTGTGGTGTTGGAGAAGACTCTTGAGAGTCCCTTGGACTGCAAGGAGATCCAACCAGTCCATTCTAAAGGAGATCAGTCCTGGGAGTTCTTTGGAAGGAATGATGCTAAAGCTGAAACTCCAGTACTTTGGCCACCTCATGCAAAGAGTTGACTCATTGGAAAAGACTCTGATGCTGGGAGGGATTGGGGGCAAGATGAGAAGGGGACGACAGAGGATGAGATGGCTGCATGGCATCACTGACTCGATGGACGTGAGTCTCAGTGAAATCTGGGAGTTGGTGATGGACAGGGAGGCCTGGCGTGCTGCGATTCATGGGGTCACAAAGAGTCAGACACGGCTGAGTGACTGATCTGATCTGATCTTACTGATACAAGGCAACTCTTCCCAGTCCTCAATGAAAGTAATGGCCCAATGATGGCAGCCAAAGCTTAACAACACTTGAGTATAAAATCATGCGACCAACAAGGGCTTAATTTCCAAAACATACGAACAGCTTATACAACTCAATGACATAAATAAAACAATCCAAACAAAAAATGAGTAGAAGACCTAAGTAGACATTTCTCCAAAGAACACATATGGATGGCCAATAGACACATGAAAAGATGCTCAATATTGCTAATTATTAGAGAAATATAAATCAAAACTTCAATGAGGTAAGACCTCACACTGGTCAGAATGTCCACCATTAAAAAGCCTACAAATAACAATGCTGGCAAAGATGTGGCAGAAAAGGAATCTTCTAACACTTCCTACACTGTTCGTAGGAATGTAACTTTGTGCAGCCACTATGTAAAACAGTATGGAGGTTCCTCAAAAAACTAAAACCAGAGTTGTCATCGATCTTGCAGTCCTACTCCTTGGCACATATCCAAACAAAACTCTAATTTGAAGAGACATGTGTACTCAATGTTCTTAAAAGCACTATTTAAAATAGACAAGACGTGGAAACAATCTAAATGTCCATTAACAGAGTAATGGACAAGGAAGATACGGTACATATACCATGAAATACCACTCAACCATAAAAAGGGATGAAAGCTACCATTTGCAGGAACATGAGTGGACCTAGAGATCATTACACTAAGTAAAGTAAGTAAGTCAGAGCAAGACAAATACCATATGGTATCATTTAGATGTAGGGCTTCCCTGGTGCCTCACAGGGAAGAATCTGCCTGCAGTGGGGGAGACCCAGGTTCGACCCCTGGGTTGGGAAGATTCCCTGGAGAAGGGAATGGCTACCCATTCCAGTATTCTTGCCCAGAGAATTCCATGGACAGAGGAACATGGCAGGCTGAGATGCATGACGGGCTATAGTCCATGGGGTGGCAAAGAGTT
Organism: Bos indicus; assembly: GCF_029378745.1. Lineage (NCBI taxonomy): Eukaryota > Metazoa > Chordata > Mammalia > Artiodactyla > Bovidae > Bos > Bos indicus. The sequence continues at coordinate 12,824,944 of NC_091779.1, forward strand.
GGACAGAACTGAGCGACTAATACAGTGCTTGAATGTGGAATATAAAATATAACACAAATGAACTTATGGAAGCAGCAGACACATAGACATAGAGAACAGACCTGCGGTTGCCAAGGTGGAAGGTGGGCGGTAGGATGGATTGGGAGTTTAGGATTGGCAGATGCAAACTAGTATACACAGAATACATAAACACAAGGTCCTACTGTGTATCATAGGAAACTACATTCAATATCCTGTAATAAGTCATACCTGAAAAGAATATGAAAACCTATATACATACATGTAAGGAAATCACTCTGCTATACAGTAGAAATACATAAATGTTGTAAATCAACTATACTTCAGTATTTTTTTAAAAAACCTGAGCATAAATCAGACAGGCTGATCACAAACCTTTCTGAAATAAAACACAAAGCACAAATACTTCAAGAAAAAATGCCTGTTTTAATTGCATTTTGTCTTAACGTCATAGATCTTGATGTTTGCCCAAATTTCAATGAATTAAGAAAAGCAAATCTGTGAAACACTGAACAGTGAAGCAAGAATATTTTACTTCATCTCACTTTGTAAATAATTCATGATAATGTATAACCCACTAAACATTTGCTCATAATGTTTATTCAGCTGACAGTTTACAAACAGGACATTCTCAGCTTAAGGAGGAAAAGAAGACTTTAAAAACACTTGCTTTTCTTTTCCAACTTTAATTCACTGTGATTTCCCACTGGGAAGAAGGCTTATTAGGAATCGAATTAGTTTATATTTCCTCCAAAAAGGATTAGTTACATCCTTATTTGCAACTCTTGAGGTCTGAGAAACCTTTTAAATCATCAAGCAAAAGGAAGTAAGCAAGATGGTGCCTTCATCTTTTTAAATTTATTTATTTTTAATTGAAGGGAAATTGCTTTACAATATTGGTTTGGTTTCTGCCACACATCAAAGTGAATTAGCCCTAGGTATATATGTGTCCCCTCCCGCTAAAACCTCCCTCCCACCTCTCACCCTTTCCCACCCCTCTAGGTTGTTACAGAGCCCCAGTTTGAGTTCCCTGAGTCATACAGCAAATTTCCATTGGTTATCTATTTTACATATGGTAGTGTATATGCTTCCATGCTACTTTCTCCATGCCTTTCATCCTCTCCTTCCCCTCCCCCGCGTGGGACCATAGGTCTGTTCTCTACGTCCGCGTCTCCATCACTTCCCTGCAAATAGGTTCATCAGTAAATATGGTGTCTTCTTGGTAGTAGTTCACTGGACGGCAAAGCAACTCCATGCTATCCACTGCAGTTGGATACTGAGCTTCCTAAAAGAAAATAACTTCCAAACACATGCACTTGACTTCTGTTAACTCACTCCAACCCCTCTGTATTTGAAAGATCTACTGCTTCTGCTCCAGAGGATTCAGGAAATTCAGTGTTTCTTGGGAAATGCCACGCTATAACTGCACTTAACTGTTAAAGACCAAAAGAAGGACTTCACAGCCAGTTAAACACATGAACATACAAAGATATAACTAAGAATAGTACAAGGTCACTCTTGCAAAATGCAAAGCTTTATTGGCGAACTCAACTGGACGCATCCACGTAAGAGGCAAAGAAGAGAAACAAAATAGCATAGAGAGTAACCAAGAGGGAAAAAGACCTCAAATGCAGGATACATTTGCAGAAGGAAGAAGAAAAGAGTAAAAAGTATTGCACCCACAGGGCACAATCCAAGTAAATTTGAGAACAGTAGGAATTAGCGAAAACCTCAAAACTGGTATTTCTTGAAAGTTAAAACTGAATCATTTTCAAACACACACAAAAACCTTGTAATTGATATCTTCAAGGTTAACCAGTTACCCCATAGCCTCCTTCTCTTGTAACAGCCACCTGGGGGATGTGGCAGCCATGATTGTGCCACGTGATCTCGCTGGAGCCTGAGGCCCTGAGGCAGGCGCATGCGCACAGTGAGACAATCAGGCGTATTCTGACCAGGCTCTGCCTGGCACTTCAAGCGGATCCAGACCCTCATGGGCCCCTCAGGTTTAGTAGGTATGCAAAAAACCATCACTAGGAAAAGTCTCTATAAACTAACAAAATGCTAGCAGTTAAAAGAGGCCAGGTGTCTGATTTAACGAGTAAGAAGATGTTATATTTTAATAACCTTACTTAAGGGCAAGCTTTAAGGCTGCTTAAAAAAAAAAAACTTTCAAATATGGCCTCTTTCATTTTGCTTATGCTTTATTTCCTTAGCAAAGCTAACAATGGTTTCAAATTTTGTGTGTGTGTGTGTGTGTGTGTGTATGACACCATAAAAACGCTGCTGCTGCTGCTAAGTCGCTTCAGTCGTGTCCGACTCTGTGCGACCCCATAGACAGCAGCCCACCAGGCTCCCCAGTCCCTGGGTTCTCCAGGCAAGAGTACCAGAGTGGGGTGCCATCGCTTTCTCTGATATAAGCCCTATAGATACTGAAAAGAGTCTTTGAAAAAATGACTTTTTTTTTTTTTTTCTAAGCACACAGGATGTAAGCTACTGTGCAGTGCCAAGAGCAACAAGGCACTGTCACAGCTGAAGTGGAGTCCTCACGTCCCAGGGAGAGCTTAGGGGTGGAAGAAGGCTGACAGCTGTGCAGAGGTGGTGGGAACTGGCCTGGACTCAGTTCTCACATGGCCTTCTCCCTTTCTTCACTTAGTTAATTGGGCTTTGCTAACTGGCAATGACTATGACACCTAATACCTGAGGAGTATCCGAATGACAACAGGTTAAGAGATAACCTTCAAGAGAGATTTTATAAATATGAACATAAAGGCAACTAGATGCAGCCTCTACAACATAAAACTGAGGCCAAGGGAGGGGGGGAAAAAAAAAAAAACACCTAAGACTGAAATGCTAGGAAGAATTTTCTGAACATGGAGATCTATTAAATGCCTAGCAACCTCCCCAGGGAAATTGTAGCAAAGTCACTCAGAGTGGAGCGAGAAATTCATTTCTGAAAGTCTCTTTTCCAACTTGGGAAATTTAACTCTATGCCTTTGTAATCCCCAGAGACAGCTTGGCTGAGGCTACACTGGGTGTAACCATATGTCAAAACTAATACATTGGATATGGTACTTACTCACGATTTGCAAGGAAAAATTCAAAACTAAAAGTGCCAAAGGAATCTTTCCTTTTCAGATAGGAGCATAAGCTATGACTCTGTATTATTAAAAATATTTTGTCCTTTGCCCAGATCATTATTTAAAGAGAAAATGTTTAAAAGACCATAGGACAAAATCATGGGGGGAGGAGGTGAAGAGCAGGAATGTTGGCCTTCTTTCTATCTTAATAGCAGTGTTTTTACTAGAAGTAAATCCTTCCTTTCCATCTTCCTCACCTGATGAAACAGTCCTGATCCAATCCTGGGTCTTCATCCTCCAGGACTCAACTTAGGTGGAAGTCCTATCTCTGCTAGAAAAGCCTCCTATTAAAGACCAAAGCACCATGGAAAACTCTTGCTTCACTCTAGCTTAGTGCTCCTCACCTTTATCAAATGGCCCGTCTCTCTCTACAGACCCCAGCTCCTTGATGGGGTACTCTGTCCCCTCCAGCTGTGAGACACAGTGGGAGGCATGTGAGTAATGAGTGAATGTTGACTTACCCGGGGCTGAGTCAAAACAGAAGAAAAGAAACAATTGATAAAGGCAACATCAGTTCTGGCCATGGGACTCTACTATGGTGATTAATGTGACCAAGGTGATGGGCCAGAAAAATAGAACAAGGAGGTCATGAGCCTTACTTGCCCAAGTCAAATTCTTTGGAGAAGTGGTTTGCAAATATTTTGGTCTTCCAAACTCATCCAAAGAAATGTGAAAAATGATATAGGTCCTAACTCAATTTAAAGTTGACATCTAAGCTTGTTCAACCTAGGTTTAAATAGTGGCACAGAATCTAATTTCTAGCATTTCATAAATATTGACATTTTTAAATGAAACTGCTTTTCTTCAAGCTTTTCAATGTGTCTATTGTTATCTAAATACTGCAGGGATTTGATACCCAAGATCCATATTAAAAATACATGAACAACCTTTCTTTTGCTTTCCTCTATTTTTATAATTTTTCCCCCCCTTAAACTTGTATTTCCATTTCATTTCTCCCACATAATGTAATACTTCTATGGAGGTTTTTATTGATCACACTATCAATATTTCTCTGCAACAAAAACTTATTAAAATTAAATTTTTTATTTCCTGTGACCAAATGGCTCTAATTTTTTAAAACTTCATCTGGATTCAATTATTAATATTAACACAATGCAATTTTCCAAAACAAATGTCCAATTGTAATAGCTAAAAATTAAAGCAAGCATAAGTCATTTTTTATTGGAAATGCATTTCTTAATGAGATGAATGGTGATAGTTTATTTTTTCAAAGTAGTTCATTTATCCATGAACAAATATGCTTTATTACCAGAATAAAAAGAGTTTCAACAGCAACTCTATTCCCATTTTTTTGTGTTAGAAATACAAAGTAAAAAACCTTGTTCATATGAATTATTTTAGAGAATGAAAGTTTTACTATACCAGTGGTACTTAATTCTTTGAGTTCCTTCTGAGATTTATGTCTCCCAAACCATAGATAATTCAATATAATTTTATGATAATCAGTATTCCTTGACAAACTATTTTGAGTCATCCTCAATTTTGTTAAAAAAAAAAAAAAAAAAGCCACTTGATTTGCAAAAGGATTAATTTCCAAGTCATTAGATTTATTTGTTTTCCTCAGTAATGTCTCTTTGACACCCCAGACAAAGTAGAGGAAGTGACTTCCTGTGACAATACATCATGATGCGATTTGGGAGAGGTAAAGTCAGGCAACCCATTAGTACTGGTATGGTGGGGTTTCCCAGGCGGTGCGAGTGGTATAGAGCCCACCCGCCAATGCAGGAGACATAAGACATGCAGGTTTGATCCCTGGGTTGGGAAGACCCCTGAAGAGGGGCATGGTAACCCAGTCCAGAATTCTTTCCTGGAGAATCCCATGGACAGAGGAGCCTGGCAGGCTACAGTCTATAAGGTCACAAAGAGTTGGACACGACTGAAGCAACTTAGCACACACACATGCACACAGGAAGGTTAAGGTCTGAATAGTGTCCTCACAACCCTGCATGGGCCCAGTACCTCCTACAGTCTTCATGTACCCCTAGAAGTGACACGTCCGAGTCTGCTGACTTCATGGGCCAGAATGCCAGCGGTCTATCCCTAGGTGGAGAAAATAGATACAAATACCGTGAGTCGGGAAGATCCCCTGGAGCAGGAAAAGGCAACCCACTCCAGTATTCTTGCCTGGAAAATTCCATGGACGGCAGAACCTGGCAGGCTATAGTCCATAGGGCTGCAGGGAGTCAGATACGACTGAGCAACTGACACAAAAACCAGCAGAAGAAAGAGAGAATGTGGAATAGAGAATCAGCTCTTTAGTGGAGCAGAAGACAAAACAAGCCCAGCAGAGACACAGGTAGCACACCCCCTCCACCACAAAGTACAGCAAGCAAACCCCAGTGCTTCTCCACTGCCCACATCTGAGCAGGGGCTCCCACTCAAAATGTAGAAAAGAAAAAATATACCACCTAAAATGTTAAATTTAAAGAAGTTAGTGGGGGGCGGGAGGGTGGGGCGGGGGTGGCTATGTGCGAAGAGCAGTAAAAACATAAACACAAGAAGCAAAGGCTTAAAAGGCTTAGGACATTATATATAGATACAGGGTTTAAGAAAATGCAGAGGGAGAGGAAGAAATCATTTTCATTGGAGAAATATGATTTACCAGCAAAAGACAATGCTCTGCACGCCAAGGACAAGAAAGAACCAAGAAAACTTGGACTGGTTAGTTGTGTAGTCAGAGAGGTCATCTACCAGAAGGATTAAGAACATGGACTCTGGGGCTAGATTTCCTGAATGTGAATCCTGGCCCCTCTACTTACCAGCTTGCTGAGTAATCTTAAGGCTCTGTGCCTCAATTTTCTATTTGTAAAATGGGGGTATCAAAAATACCTACCTCATGAGGTTATCATGAGGATCAGTGAATATATATATATATGTGTATATAGGTATATATATATGTGTGTGTGTGTGTGTATGCGCTCAGTCATGTCCAACTCTTTGTGACCCTTTGACTATAGTCCACCAGGCTCCTCTGTCCATGAGATTCTCCAGGCAAGAATACTGGAATGGCTTGCCTTTCCTCCTTCAGGGGATCTTCCTGACCCAGGGATTGAACCTGCATCTCCCAAGAATTTTACACTGGCAGGCAGATTCTTCACCACTGAGCCACCTAGGAAGCTCATACACTCACACACATACACACACACATACACATACATATACATACACACACATATATATTTATAATATATATGGCATTAGTAGTAACAGGTATATGGAAATAAGTTATAGCTATCATGATTACCATCATTTCCAAGAGGGAACTAAGCCACATCAAAAAGTGACTGAAATCATTAACCTATGTACCCTAAACTCATATAGTAATGCATATCAACTATATCTCAATAAAACTGGGGAAAGAATTTAAAGGTCTGCAAAAAATAATAATAATAATAATAAGAGGCCACATGGTCCAGGCCCCATTTCTAAGTATTCAAATCTAAAACTGAGATGACCAACCTCTGATGAGAACCTCAGTTCAAATTTTCTACTGGCCTCACCAGCCTCTGTGGGGAAAAGTAAAGACAACTAAGCCACTAGTAAAAGCACAACATTCCCACAAAGGTCTATTTCTCCTATAACTGTTAGTTGCAATAAGAAATACAAAACTAAAACATAAAAAATTCTATTGAAGATCTTGATCCAAGTGAATAAGAAATGCCGAAAAAGACAATAAGCAACTAACCCCAAACCTAATAGTCTAAATTATTATCATTTGATCAATGTACTCTGTATCATGTCTAGCTTGGTAATTAGTATTTCCCAAGGCAGGAGGATGAAGCAATTATGGAGAGAATGTTCAACAAAAACTGATTATTTTAAATTCCAAACTAAACTTTACCCACTATAAGTGGTTTCTTCTACTCATTTTCCATGGCCATATCAGTCTCTGCCTTTCCTTCTCCACCAGACCAATACCAGCAGAAGATTAATACCTAAGCAGTAAAAGAAAGGGGCTGTTTGAGGGAGGAGACTTAAGTAGCTTCTAGGTGCCAAGAGCAGGAGGGAGTCTTTGTGATGATATAAAGAGAGTCATCAGGAGATGCAAACAAGGAAAAAACCTAGAGCCAGACCAAGAGATAACCTGGATTGATAAGCTGGATTTCATTAAAATTTAAAACTTGTTTGCAAAAATACAATGTCAAGAGAATGAGAAAATCCACATAGGGAGTAAATATTTGCAAAATGTAACAAATACTGTTCTGATAAAGAAATGTTATCCAAAATATACAGATAATTATTAAGGCTCAACAATAACAAAACAACCCAATTTTAAAAACAGGTCCAAGACGTGAGCCAGGGAAGATACATAAATGGTACATGCTGCTGCTGCTGCTGCTGCTAAGTTGCTTCAGTCGTGTCCAACTTTGTGGGACCCCACAGACGGCAGCCCACCAGGCTCCCCCGTCCCTGGGATTCTCCAGGCAAGAATACTGGGGTGGATTGCCGTTTCCTTCTCCAATGCATGAAAGTGAAAAGTGAAAGGGAAGTCGCTCAGTCGTGTCCGACTCTTTGCGACCCCATGGACTGCAGCCCACCAGGCTCCTCCGCCCTTGGGATTTTCCAGGCAAGAGTCCTGGCGTGGGTGCCATCGCCTTCTCCGAAGTGGCACATGAGCATATGCAAAGATGCTCCACATCATATGTCATCAGGAAAATGCAAATCCAAACAAGAACAAGATGCCAGGAGAAGGGAACGACAACCCACTCTGGCACTCTTGCCGGAGAATTCCATGGACAGCAGAGCCCGGCAGGTTACAGTCCATGGGGTAACAAGGAGTCAGACACAACAGTGACCTTCACTTTCATACACCTTTTAGAATGCTGACAAGGATATGGAGCCACAGGAACTCTCATTTACTGTGAGGAGGTTGCAGAATGGTACAGCCACTGTAGAAAACAATTTGGAAGTTTCTGACAAAACTAAACAACTCTTACCATATGATCCAGCAATCAAGCTCCTTGGTATAAATATAACAAAAGGAGCTGAAAACTTGCATCCACACAAAGACCCATACACAAGTGTTTATAGCAGTCCTATTCATAATTGCCAAACTTGGAAACACCCTGTCCCTCAGGAGGTAAATGGAGAAATAAACTGTGGTACATCCGGATAACGGAATATTTTTCAGTTCTAAAAGGAAATGTGCTACCAGGTCATGAAGACACAGTAGGGAACCTGAAACGCCTATTATCAAATAAAAGAAGTCAATCACTGTGTGATTCCAACTATCTGATATTCGAGAAAAGGCAAAACTATGGAGACAGTAAAAAGATTCATGGTTGCCACAGGTTAGGAGGGAATAATGAACAGGCAGAGCACCAAGGGTTTCTAGGGCAATGAAAATGCTCCATATGATCCTATAATGATGAATACATGTCATTGCAGGCTCACCTTGCAGCTTTGGTTTCAGGCCACTGCCATAAAGAAATATTGCAATAAAATGAGTCACATGAATTTTTTCGTTTCACAGTGCATACAAAAGTTATGTCTACTCTAAATTTTAGTCTATCAAGTGTGTAATAGAAGTTATGTCTAAAAAACAATGTACATACCTGAATTTAAAAAATACTTTACTGCTAAAAATGCTAACCATCATTTGAGCCTTTGGTGAGTTGTAATCTTTTTGCCAGTGAAGGGTCTTGCCTCAGTGTTGATACCCGCTGACTGATGAGGTTGGTAGTTGCTGAAGGTTGGGGTGGCTGTGGCAATTCCTTAAGATAATGCTGATGTATGGCAAAACCAATAAAATATTGTAAAGCAATTAGCCTCTAATTAAAATAAATTAATTAAAAAAAATTAAAACAGAAAAAAAAAAACAACAATAAAGTTTGCCACATTGATGGACGCGTCCTTTTAAGAAGGATTTCTCTACAGCATGCAAGGCTATTTGATAGCATTTTACCCACATTGGAAGTTCCTTCAAAACTGGAGTTAATCCTCTCAATCACTTCCACTGCTTTATTAACTAAATTTACATAATATTCTAAAGAAATGGCCTTTTTTAGCAATGAACTAGGTCTTAATACTACAACTCTTTAATTTGTTTTTAAAAAAAAAAAATCAAAGTGCCTGTGAAGCACAAGACAAGGCATGCCTGCATACATTTGTCTAAACCCACAGAATAAACAGGGCCAAGAGTGAACCCTAAGGTAAACTATGGGTTTTGAGCAACTGTGATGTGTCAGAGCAGGTTCATCAGCTGTGACAAACGCATCACCTGTGGGCAATGTTGACGGGGTGGGGGTGAGGGTGGGGTGCTACGCATGTGTGGGGGCAGGGAGCACACGGGAAACCTCATATCTTCCTCTCAGCTTTTCTGAGAGCCTAAAAAATATTCTTAAAGACCAATAACATCTTTTCTTTTAAAAAGAAACCATCATTTAATTCTGAATTTTCAAAGGTATCCCTTGGAACTCTTTTTCTTTGAGATCTCAATAGAAGGAAACGGAGTCAAAGTTAAACCCACTTGGAAGACTGAATTCAAACAAAGGTAAGACTAAACAGGCTTAAAACATTCCACATGTTCATCCGCAAAGTAAATCTCCAAGTAGATTCCACTATTTCACCAATTCATTTGATAAAAGAAACATTTCTCCTACAGGGGTATCTCTCAGGACTCTTCACATCAACACACTTGGAGAATCCTGGATTATAAATAACAGGTCTAAAATGTAGGTCTACAACAATCCCACTACTGGGCATATATCCTGAAGAAACAATGATTTTAAAAGACACCCCAGCATTCACTGCAGCATTATTTACAGGGCTTCCCTGGTGGCTCAGATGGTAAAAATCTGCCTGCAAAGCAGGAGACCCAGGTTTGATCCCTGGGTTGGGAAGATCCCCTGGAGAAGGTGGCGACCCACTCCAGTATTATTGCCTGGGGAATTCCATGGACAGAGGAGCCTGGTGGGCTACAGTCTGCTGCTGCTGCTGCTGCTAAGTCACTTCAGTCGTGTCCGACTCTGTGCGACCCCATAGATGGCAGCCCACCAGGCTCCCCCGTCCCTGGGATTCTCCAGGCAAGAACACTGGAGTGGGTTGCCATTTCCTTCTCCAATGCATGAAAGTGAAAAGTGAAAGTGAAGTCGTTCAGTTGTGTCCGACTCTTCACGACCCCATGGACTGCAGCCTACTAGGCTCCTCCGTCCATGGGATTTTCCAGGCAAGAGTACTGGAGTGGGGTGCCATTGCCTTCTCTGGGGCTACAGTCTATGGGGTGGCAAAGAGTCAGACACAACTGAGCAACTGGTATGTTCACTTTCACTTTTCAGGACATGGAAGCAACCTAGATACCCATCAACAGATGAATAGATACAGAAGCTGTGGCAAACAGATACAATGGAATATTACTCAGTCGTGAAAAGAAACACATTTGAGTTGGTTCTAATGAGGTAGATGAACCTAGAGCCTATTATACAGAATGAAGTAAATCAAAAAAGAGAAAAACAAATAACACATATTAACATATATATACAGAATCTAGAAAGATGGTACTGATGAGTCTATTTTCAGGGCAGCAGTGGAGAAGCAGTCATAGAGCACAGACTTGTGGACACAGTGGGGAAAGAGTGGGACAAATTGAGACAGCAGCATTGAAATATATACATTACCATATGTAAAATTAGACAGCCAGTGGGAATTTGCTGTATGATGCAGGAAGCTCAAATCCGGTGCTCTGTGACAACATAGAGGTGTGGGATGGGGTGGGACATGGGACAAGGTTCAAGATGGGGGGAAACATGTATACCTTTGGCTGACTCATGCTGATGTATAAAAGCAACAAAATAAATAATAAAAAATAAATTAAAAAAAATAAAATGCAGGTCTATCAATAAGTTAAATTCTGAAGCACAACAGTCAGGTTCAAACTCTGCTCTATTCTTTATGAGAGGTATGTGGCATGCTATTACACTTTTGGGTGGGTCTAAGTTGGTGCAGACACTTTGGAAAACTAGCATTAACTTGAAGGGTTGAACTTAAGCTTACCAAAGAACTGATTATTAGATATATATACAAGGGAAATGTACTTGTGTTGTGTGTGCACATGTGCAAGGAAGAGAGAGATTTGATGATAGACGAGGTGAGGTGGCAAGGAGGCAGATACTGCAGTGATGCACGTTGAAGGTGGAAGAAGCAATGACAAGCCAAGGAATACACAGGGTCACTGGAGCCGGGAAAGAGAGGGAAATGGATTCTCCCTTCAGAGCCCACAGTAAAAAGGATCCCTGCCAACACCTTGACAAGGGCCCTGCAAAAATGACGTCATACTCCCACCAGCAGATCTCTGAAAGAATTAAGGCGTGCTATTTTAAGGTACTAGCTTTATGATCATTTGTCACATGAGCAACAGGAAGCTAATGCTATACTATACAGAAATGAGAAAGAGTAAACTGTACTCACAATAAGAAACACCATTCTCACAGACAAGTGTTTGGTAAGTGATACAAGATACAATGGGACAGGACTTCCCTGGTGGTAGAGTGGATAAGAATCTATCTGCCAATGCAGGGGACATGGGTTCAATTCCTGGTCCAGGAAGATTCCACATGCCGCTGCAGAGTAACTAAGCCTGTGAACCATAATGTTCTGTAACTACTGAAGCCCATGTGCCTAGAGCCCATGCTCTGCAACAAGAGAAGCCACCGCACTGAGACGCCCTTGCACTGCAATGAAGAATAGCCCCTGCTCGCTGCAGGGGCTGAGTGCAAGGCTGAGAAAGTGCTCAGGCTGACAGAAAGCCTGAGTGCAGCAATGAAGATTCAGCGCAACCCCAAATAAATAAATAAAACTTAAAAAAAAAAAAAAAAAAAGGGACACACTGCATAAGAGCATTCACTGAAAGTTCAAAAACAGCCCTAATTAATGCACAGGGTTAGAGGTCAGGATAGCAGTGATTGATGGGAAGTGGCACTGACTTGAAGGCAGTTGAAGGGGCATCTGCAGTAAGCGTCTCTTCCCTCGGGTGCTGGTTACACAGGCATACGTACTCCCGGAAAATTCAAAGTGTACACACATAATGTGCGTGCTAAGTCACTTCAGTTGTGTCCAAGTCTTTGTGACCCTATGGACTGTAGCCTGACAGGCTCCTCTGTCCATGGGATTCTCCAGGCAAGAACACTGGAGTGGGTAGCCGTGCCCTCCTTCAGGGGATCTTCCAAACCAGGGATCAAACCCAGATCTCCTGCACTGCAGGTGGATTCTTTACCCACTGAGCCAGCTGGGAATCCCCATATACATAAACAAAAAGGGGATTTTTCCTTTAAAAAAAAAAAAACTACGTTGTTTTTTTTTTTTTTACAATGTGAATAGATCTCAACATTTATACCTTCAGTGATATGTTTATAGAAAAAACTTAGGCCTTACTTCTCCACTGGACTTCAAATATCCTTACAATCTGTAAAATCACAAATGAATGGTGAGGGTTCTGGAAGACTGTTCACATCTGTTTTATTTTCTTTCTGTATTCATGACTTTTTTTTAAGGATTCTGTATAATTTTAGGGCTTCCTTTGTGGCTTAGTGGTAAAGAGCCTGCCTGTAATGCAAGAGACCTGGGTTTGATCCCTGAGTCGGGAAGATACCCTGGAGGAGGAAATGGCTACCCACTAGCAGTATTCTTGCCTGGAAACTTCCCTAGGCAGAGGAACCTGGCAGGATTAAAGTCCATAGGATCACAAAAAATTTTAGCTTAATATTGGGCTAACGTGCTTTCCATAGATAGGGAGATATTTTTCTTCAATGAGCTACACAGTTTTTTGGTATTTCTGCTTCCACAACTAATTATAATATATGTAACACCAAATCATTAGGTCCCAATGACTTACAAAATAAGTGCCTCTTGGGGAAGCACTGGCTGGGGGCAATCTGAGAGCTTGGCCGTTCTCACACAGTAAGGGAAAGGAACCAAGATAAGGAGGCCACAGACTAGACTCAAACAGTCGATATAGGAACCGGAAGAATGAGGTCTCCAGCAAACAAAAATAAACCAAAGTTTCTAGCAGAAGGAAGATGATATGTTTTTCTAACTAAAAAGACTCCATACCTAAAATTCTTTTTTTCCCAAAACGTGGTCTGTTACTTTATATTAAGCACAGCAGAGTAAGAATTTAGTAGAGACGTTCTAGTGGATCCATTGGGCTCAGGAAGATACACAAGCATCTGTAGGCTCATGTCTAGGGAAGAAAGATGAAAGGGAATGAAAATGATCAATGATAAAAGCCCTGTCCGTCTAACAAGGTCAAGGTGCTGCTACAAGGTCCCCTTCTCTTTGGTTCTTACCAAGTGAAAGAAAAATAAAAGCAGTAATTTGTTGACCTTGATATGATATATATTATAAAATATAACAACACTCTATACCACAGCAGAGTTTAAAACAAACTTCTTTCTGTTTGGGAAAAAAAAAGACTATCATTGCTTCCTCTGGCAAATCAGATCAGAATGCGTCAGAATGGAAAGCAGCATCACTTCCATAACTAAAATTAATAAATATAGAGAGAGGTAGAAGAAACTAAACTAGAAGCACTATATCAGGGGCAAAGCAGAGATGAATCACATCAACTCGAGGAGGCCTGACAGAAAAGGAAGGAGAGAGGCAGCAGAAAACTAGCCCTTTCTCCTTCCATTACATTTCTGGAGCCAAGGGCATCAAGTTATATGGTGGGCAACTATTAACAGAAAAACCAAGCTTGAAAAGCTAAGCAGTCACAAGGCTGAAATAGTTCACAGTCCACATACCTGTATGGCACCAACTTTGGTGAAATACTTCATTTTCTAAAGCTTAAAATCACTTTACTGCAACACCCACAGGAGCAGAAGGAGGCTCCGAGAGGTTGGGAATCACAAAGCTAGCTAGTCACCAAGTGGGGATTTTTAAACACTCTGGCAGTGGTTCTTTTCCACATTCAGCCTCTGGTGAAGGAGTGCCAGCATTAGTATGTTGATTTGAGACTAGTTTTAATATTATACTAAACTATCAAATTCAGATATAATATCAACATTGCACTGAATTCATCCGAATTTCATTGAATTTTCATTGAATTCATAAAATCACACATAAGTTTGATCATTAAATCTAAAAGAGAAAAAAGAGATAAAGAGCCAAAAATGTCATTTTAGCTTTAAAAATGAATTTTGAAACTTCAGTATCTCTGAAGGTAATACAGTTGAGCCCAAAACACACATTCTCTGGTTTATAAGGTAGCACAGTGAAAGATTTCTAAGCTTCAGAAAACTGAGATTTTTTTTTTTCATCTAAAACAAATCAAGATGTCAAAAACAGCTAAATCTGGGTAGTGTCTGTGACATTTTTGGTGCTTTTCTGGAAGTGTGGAATGTTTCATAATTTAACAGAAAAAAGGATAAAAAGAGTTTTATAGAAATTTTCTATAAACCAGCCACCTGTAAAAATGTTTTAGGTGCCTTTGGATAAAGTAACAGATATAAAAGAAGGGGAACCCTAAGTTTGAAAGTCAATCAAAGCCCAAATAAGGAAAATAATATGCTTTCCATGTGCATGGCCCGTAATTACCTCTCAATATAAATTCTTACTAATATCTACTCATTTTTCTCATTATTTTTAAGTCAGCATTTTTTTAATGTTGTGTTTCCCCTGATCATTTATATTTTCTGAAACACTGCCACCACCCCAGGAAATAAATTCACTTTTGGACAAAGGGAACACATGGAAACTGAAAGAACTTTGGGGGATGTTATTGCTGTTTTAAATGATTAATTGCTAATAAATGGGTTTGCAACAAACAGCCTAACTAAAACTTTAATGACAGCCAAATGTGCAGCTCACTATCACCAAGGGAAAAGTGAGTGTTTCCCATTCACCAACAGAAGGCCAAGTTTACACAAAGCAGAAAGCCAACAGCAAACAGGATCCTGATAAGGAATTTGGAACACTCAACAATGGTTACCACTTGCCAGCCACTACTTTTTTTTCCTTTTTACAGAAAAGGATCTAAAGTTCAGAGTTCAAGTGGCTTCCCAGAGTCAGTTAGGTAAGACGGGTTCCAATACTATATTTGTGCATTGATGCAATTCTGCCCTTACCAACAAAATTCAGCATGACTGAGGGCTTACTGAGATTGTGAGAGGTCTATTCACTCTTCATTTCACCCTCTCCGCCATCTGGTGATAGAGATATTAACCCCCACACCACTTCACCTATCAGGAAACTGAAGGTCAAACAGAGCTATGCGTGACCCAAGCTGGCCAGATTTCAGTGGCTGAGCCACGATTCCAATTGTCTTCCATCTTCCATACTCTTTCTACAAATAATAGAAGCAAGCAGGCTGCAAAGGCCAGACAGTGTGATAAAATTAGGACGGGCTTTACAGAACTGGGTTTGAATCCCACTTAGTAGTTGTATGACCAGAGAAGTCACTTAAATATGTATACATGTAGCTGATTGTGCTGTACAGTAGAAACTACAGTGTTACTACAACACTGTAAAGCAACTTGACTCCAAGAAAAAAAATTTTTTAAAGAAAAGTTGCTTCATTTCTTTGCATTTCAGTCTTCTCACCTTTAAAATAGATCTACCAGCACCACTCCCCTCCCTGGAAGAAGAAGAATCGTGCGTAAAGGGTTTGGAATCTTCAGGTTCTCAAATGGTAGCTGTTGCTAATGTCAATAACACAGATCCTATCCTCGTAGTCAGTCTTCCATAAAGCACGCTACAAGAAGGAATCATCTTTATGAAACCAACACAAAAGGATTCCACTGACTAAAAGAGTTTGAAAGGCTCTGTTCTTTATCACAGCATATGCCCTTGGTCTCCATCACTCCAGGATCTAACAGCTTTCCCACTGCTGGGGACTGATTCATATCCCCCACAAATTCGTTATGTTTAAGTCGTAACTCCCACTATCTCAGAATGTGACCATATTTGGAGACAGGGTCTTTAAAAAGCTAATGAAAAGCTAAATCCAATATGACTGGTGTCCTTAAAAGAAAAGGAGTTTAAAACATAGGCACAGAGGAAAGACCATGTGCAGACAATGGAAGAGGAAGCTGAGAGATCTCAGAAAAGACCAAACCTGCTGAAACCTTGACCTTGGACTTGCAGCCTCTGAAAGTGTGATAAAATTAATGTCTGCTCTGTAAGCCACCCACTCCCTGATACTCTGTTAAGGCAGCCCCAGCAGACCAACGCACCCACCCAGTGCCATCTTCCCCCTGTGTGCTGAGCACGCAGCTCAGCCAGGATGAGAAATACCCAGCTGTGAGTCCACTGTCACTACAGAAAATCGGCTGGCTCACCAATGAGTGGCAACCTGTTATGTAGCCATCCTGGCATTTATAGCCCACAAAATGACCAACCTTTTTCAGCCTAGTGGCTAGTTCACAGGATTTCATGAGGAGGGATTGGAATCCAGGAACAGGAGAGCCCTGGTCTCCTCCTGGTAACTTCTTAAGAGAAATGAGGTTGACCTGAAGGGAGACAGGGATTTCCCTGATGGTTCAGATAATAAAGAATCTGCCTGTAATACAGGAGACCTGGATTTGATTCCTGGGTTGGGAAGATCCCCTGAAGATGGAAGGCACAAAAAATGGAGCCTCAATGTCCTAACAACCAGGGCATCACCAAGTTTCAAAGCTACGGTGGGGATGACCACAAGGAAAATTCACAATAGCTTTGCAGGGCTAGCATTGCATTGGTCATTTCTTGACTTTTATCTGATTATGATGAAATTGTATTGTTATTACTATGATTATTAGACATTTAAATGAGGCCTTAGAGCAAAGTTTCTTGTGGCCAAAACATTTATTAGACAACGAGTAATTCAGTTGTGGCTCTTCATAAATCTAAGTCAAACTCTGCTAGCTCATCCCCAGAGAACTAAATCCCCTTTTCACATGATGGCAATTATTCAAAATGTCTGGTTTGAAGAATGAAATGGACTACCCAAAGATGAAGAATGCTTATGAATCATTAGTTTGAGAGCTTTATCTGATTATTTTAAAGAACAAAAAATTACTATTTATTTCTTCCATTGTTACTCGCATAGAACACACATTTCCCTGGAAAATTCTACATCTTTTCAGAGTATCATTCAGTGAAAGAAGCTATGAAGAACATTCATTATGACAAGTCATAAACATTCTTTAAAAGAATATAGAGGATAACATGTCTTATTAAGCTCAAACGCCACCTCCTTTTACAATGAGTTTCAGTTAAATTTTGAGTTATAAATTGCCTTCCCATTTCACAGAGCATGGTGAATAAGAGGTAGGTTTGGAGCTTGGCTTTGTCCTCCAACTCACCTCCTTTGCCCTGGGCACACAGCACAGTCGCGATCACAGAGATTAGATCATGAAGGTCTCTGTGTCCCCCTCACATCCTTTGTGTTGGTGAAGATGGAAAGGACTCTGGGGACAGCAGAGCAGTATTTCTCAGAGAAGTCCCTGGATCACAGCAGGAGGCTTGCTGAAAATGCAGATCCCTGGGCCACACCTAGATTTAATTTATTAACTTTAGGACTGCACCCAGGAATCTTCATATTAATCAAGCCCCTCAACTGATTCCTATATAGAGTGCAGTTTAAGATCCAAAGCAGCAGAGAGTTAACTGCTGAGGCCATGGGGCTGTGGAATCAGACACAGTCACTTACAGCATGTGTGACCGTGGATAAGTTAACTCACCTTCCTCACCCTTGATCCCCTGTCTATAATCGAGATACCACAACAACATTTTCTACTTCGGAGAAGTGTTGGAGGATAACAGCCAATAATCTACAGAAAGCTTGCCACATACTGCCCAACCGACTGAAATATTCAAAAATGCTAAAAATTATTATTACGGTATGCAAAAGGACTTTGAATTGATTAATTTGGGTTGGGTGATGCATTAACCCTTCATTACAGCAAAGTGAATATTCTAAAGGAACCATGGAAACATGTCTTCTGATTAAAAATCCAAAAGCTTGGAGCACTCAGTTTAACTAATATTTAATGGTAAATGCCAGGCATATGGCTGTAAGAACACATTCTGAAAAAGCAGTTCTGTCGTCAGAGAGGTTCTCATTTCACAGCATCTCAAATGGAGGTGTCACAGCAGACTCGGGGGAACCTGAAACTGTTTCTGTGAAACATTATTTGACTTTGCTGTCCAATATCACACCACAGAATTTGACTATATAATTATGTATTTAGCTCAGATTTTTTTTTTAATCATTTCTATCTTTTGTTTTTATCTTAAAAAAAAAATCCCTACATACTAGTAAAGCAGAGATTAGAAACCCACCGGGGACTTCTGCAGAACTGAAGAGGCACATGTATTTAATTACGGTGAGGCTTCTGGCATTATCATTCTAAACATGCTCATGCTATCCCCATTAAGAACAGAAAAAAAGGAAGCTACAGGGAAATGCAGACAGCACACAGTAAGTTTAATCTTCAGATGATCTCAAATGAATTTGTGCAAGCAGAATTCCAAATTACTGCATGTAAATAAAAAGCAGGAAATCTGCTCCTCCAATATGCACTCTCCAGAGTTAGCTTCGGGAGCATTTTTCAAATGGGTCCCCATCCAAAAACTAGGACCCCAGAAGAACTGTAAAGATGACGGCAGGGCAATGTCTGTGCCTAGGTGGGCACCAAACGTTCATGGCTTATCCTACGCCAGAACACTCCAGAGCCCTTGAGCTGGGCTGAGTGACATCCCTCCTCCAGGGTACCCAGACCCCTGAAACACATGAAATGTCCATTTCTCTGAAAGATGGGGGATTCTCAAGCATGGAAAGACATGAAAGGAGAAAGTAGAGGAGCAGGAGGTACACACAGTCCAGTCTTGTGGTTTAAGACTGGACATAATACTGCAGATGGGAGTAATGATTAGTGATGACAACCTATTGCTGAAAATAGGTAGCTTAGCTGGTAAAGGGTCCACCTGCAATGCAGGAGACCCCGGTTCGATTCCTAGGTCAGGAAGATCCCCTGGAGAAGGGATAGGCTATCCACTCTAGTACTCATGGGCTCCCCTGATAGCTCAGATGGTAAACAATCTGCCTGCAATATGAGAGACCTGGGTTCGATTCCTGGCTTGGGAAGATCCCCTGGAGGAGGGCATGGCAACCCACTCCAGTATTCTTGCCTGGAGAATCCTCATGGACAGAGCCTGGTGGGCTACAGCCCATGGGGTCATAAAGAGTCAGACATGACTGAGCAACTAAGCACATTGCTGCAAAGTTATTTCTTTATTGCCATATGTGTTGCTTACACTACTTGTTAATAAATCTGTCTGCAATGCAGGAGACCGGGGTTCAATCCCTGGGTTGGGAACATCCCCTGGAGAAGGGAATAGCTATCCACTCTAGTATTCTTGCCTGGACAATCCCATGTACAGAGGAGCCTGGCAGGCTACAGTCCACAGGGTTGCAAAGAGTCAGACACAGCTCGGCAACTAACACACACACACTTAGTAAGTCTTTTTAACAACCCTGGAGGTAGTTGTTAAGAGTCCCCTTTCACAGATGGAATACACATGGCACTTAATAAGCACACAATACACTGACAAAGTTGATCCAATGAAATATACTTTTAGAAGGATAAATTTGGCACTCTAAATAGACATGGCATAATGAGATATAAATGGTTACAGGGGAAAAAAATCAGGTTTTCAAGAAGAATGTGTCTTAATCATAAACTCTGGAACACAAACCATAATGTTGATGAAAATTAGTCCATTTGAGCCTTCTGGCCTCTTCCACCATAATTCATCATTAAAACACACCAACCAGCCTCACCTACCTACAGCATTCTTGCCCTCTGTATAAAATATGGATAAGCTGACAGTGTTTGCATGTGTCCATGCTTCATGTTCCTATAAAAGTTTATGACTCAACATATCATTATCTTTGTGTTTTAAGACAGCTTGTATTTTCTATTTGCCTAAGGAGTTCAAACTAGAGCATAAACATAATTTTTCTTCATTTGATCTTTTATATACAAGATGAATGGCCATTTCTGAACTCTGGACTTTCCTAAGAGTAACAAAACCATTCCTCTGGATGCATGGGACAGGGAAAGATTGCAAACGGTCATGAAGGATCTTTGAGAAATTATCTAAAATTAGATTATGGTGATGGCTATCCAACTCTTTAAATTTATTAAAAACCACTGGATTGTACACTAAAAATGGGTAAATTTTATGGTATATGAATTATACCCCAATGAAACAACAGTTCTCCTTTGCTACATGCCTGTAGAATTCACCCTGAGAATTACTCACTGGAAAAAAGTAGTTCTGTTTCCCTACCACACTTCCCCAATCCCTCCAGGGATTCAAGTATAAAACTCACATATTACTCAAAATGTAAGGGGATTTTTTTTTATGAGTATGATTATCCTTCTTTCAGAGACTATGTAATACCTTCCAGATGAAAATGATTATACTATGTAATACCTTCAAGATTATCCTAACTTTTTAATAACATTTTTAAAAGGTATCATTTTTAAGGTGGCTTATGCCATACATGCTGCACAAAATGAGCTTAATATTAAGAACATCTGTCATGTCAGTGCCATCTTTTTCCTAAAGATGTTTGCTGGGAATTGAACCTTCCTCAAGTTACCGAAAGAATTCCAGAAAGGCTAGGAACTTACCCTTCATTCCCTCATGACCACCTATGAGAAGACACTCCTGAAGAGTGTGAGAAATGAGATGATAAGTGCAATGTGGCTACCCTGGGGAAGCCATGAAGCTGTGCATCTAACTCATATTGATTTCTGGCAGATCTAACCTCAATCCAGATTCTGGTCACATGTCACTACTTCTTGGTTGAAGCCACGGCTCTGTCCCCTCTCAACTGTTGCCTCAGCCTCTTTACCGATCTCTCTGCTCCCATCCATCTTCCCTCTTGTCTACTCTCAACACACGGGCCAGTGAGATGCTACTCCTCTGATCAAAATCCTCCAGCTGCTTCCCATCTATTCAGAATTAGAGCCCAAACCCTGACAATAGCCTCAAAGCTATATCTCATTCAGTCCCCGACACTTCTGACTTCCTTTCCTAACATTCTGTCCCTCACTCCATTCAGGTCACATCAACCTCTTTCTTCGCATGCACACACAGTCCCACCTCAGGGCCTTTGTACCTGCCATTCCTTTTCCTGAAGGATTCTTGCCACAGATATCCTAGAAACCAGCCTGTTCACTTCATTCTGCCCTCTCAGACATGTCACCCTACCTGAAAGGCCTTCCCTGTATCAATATACAACCCCCTCCACCACACACACACCCACCAACACACACACACCTTGTCTTAGTGCTCATCACCATCTGACCATATATAATTACTCATGTGTTGCTCATGTCTTACATTCTCTACACCTGACTATCAGTCCATGAGAAGTAAGACTGTCTTCAGTTCTTCATAAATTCTTGGTAGTAGTGAGTGAATTTTTTAAAAAGTGAACCTTATGTCAGAAAGGTGATAGTCCACTTGGGATTAAGACGTTCTGCTTTATACAAGGGTAGTTACAAATTCCCAGCAGCCAAACACTCCCATCTCCTATGGAAGGAGAGAGGAGAGGGCCAAGAAGAAATTCAACATTAGGGACTTCTTTGATCATGGAAATTCTAAGCCTGCTCCTGGAAGTGGTACTCACTCAGACCCACAATTATCTGGGCAAAAACCATCACCCTTCAAAAAGAAATATTCTAAAAGAAATATTTTTCAGTGATAGAAAAATAGATATAATAAAAATACATATAAAAGTGAATGAAAATAAAATAAACATGAATACAACAGCCTTGTATATTCTGAACTGTATGTGAATTTAGTATTTTTTACATGTTTTTAACTTGAAAAGTCCATGTTTTTGGTACAGCAAAGTCCTCTGAGAGGTGAAAACTAATATCTATAAGGCATTTTTCACTTTTTTCCCCCAACAACAACCCTATGAGGTAGGTATGATCACCAATTTCCCTTTGGTAAAAGAGCAAACAGAAAGGTTAGGAAAGGTTAAGCAACTTGCTCAAGGCCGTGAAATTCTAGCATCAGGACTTGACTTAGTTCTTCCATTTCATATCCACTCCCCCCCCCCATTATTTGTATGTTGTTTTTATTGAAAACAGAATTCTAAAAAAGGAAAAATGATTTTTGAAGTGAAACCCTAACTGAAGACACATCTAAATTCCAATAGCGACCAGATCAGAAAATCAAGGTCTAACGTGCTGCAAGACACTGGAGGGGTAAGGACACAGTGACTTGTCTAAAATAAGATACAGGTGCAGGAAAACCATTAAATGAAACAGAAGATTAGATCTAAAAGGTACAGACCTCTGTAAAGAGATACACAGTAACGCACCTTGCTAATTATAAAATGGAACAGAGGCCAAACAACACAAAAGAAAACACACCGGGGCACCACCAGACATCAGACAATAGTGTCATCATCTTCCAAAATACATTTAAGATAAATTTAGAGAAAAGCAAGTTGTATAATTTATCTCAAAGGCCATGTGAATTACTCAATGCATATCAAACCAATGCAGAAATACCCAAGTTTTAGTCACTAAAATTCAAATTTAAATTAACCACCATTTGTTGAAATGTTTAAAATATGCACTAGAAGTAACTTCAATAGAATAATCATTAGTGATAATCAATAATCCTTTTAACAATTAATTACATTAATGACTATGTAATTATGACTATGATATATATGATTATGATTAATAATACATTAATGATTAATAATAAACTATGATTAATAATAAATGTATATTATAGTATCAATATAAATATCAATGAAAATAGCATTTACAATGCAATCCCCAAAATTTAAAATATATTTCCTAATCAATCTTAAATCACTCCCAAGTTCTATTTGTGAACATGTAAAGACCTAAAAGGCGATAAATTAGCCAATCTGCTTTAGAAACTAAAAATATTTGAACTTGCTATCTAGAAATTCTATACAGTGTATGTATGTATATATGAGTGTGTATATATGTATGTTTGTGTGTATCTGTATGTGTGTGTGTATATTGGATTGGTTTTTCTGTAATATCTTACAGCAAAATACACACATATATGTGAATGTGTGTGTGAACACATTTTTTCCCCATAGCCTTCTTTTCTTTTTTTTTTTTTTTTATAGCCTTATTTTCATACAGGGAAAACACTTGCTCACAGTTTTGCTTCACATCACAACAGATGAATCCTCAAAAGCAAAAGGCCCCATGGAGAAGGTACACTTTGAAGCAGGAGAATCTTTAATCCAGGACAAATCAACTAGAAAGCACAACTTCTCCATGATCTAAATTGCTAAATAGTCTATACACGAAATGCATTGAGAAGTTTAAGAAGAAAAGAAATATCTTAACTATTGGCAAAGTTTTCCAATAAGCAATATTCTTCTGCTTGTGTGCCTTTTTTGGCTTATAAAATTCCAATAGGCTGCCCAATTTTAACAAGTTCTAATAAGATTAGCACAAGTCATTTATGTGTATCATATCACAATCTAAGGCTTAGAGGATTTTACCAAGATTAAAGACAACCTGAACACTAAAGAAGAGACAGGACAAAAATGTGTATGGGATTAGAATGGAGAGTGATAAACTATCAGAATTTCCCATTTTGAAACAGCAACAGACATATTTTTATCAAATATCTCGGTGCTAAGAAACACAAAAGTAATATAATTCTGCTTTTAAACTACAATTTATATTCTCTCTGCTCCCAATAAAGCAAGCACAGAAGTATCAGTTTTCATTCAACATTCTAATACTACATGGAAAGAAGGGAGGGAAATGGCTGTAAGGCCAACAAGTTTAAAATGAAACAAGGCTACCACTAACACCAAAAATGACTGCAAACAGCGTCCATGCAGCATCTATCATATTCCAGTTTCACAACCACAGCTGCACTGCCAATTGATTTCTTCATACAATAATATGTGTTGAACTCCTACCAGAAGACCAGCACTATGGACGGAGTGGTCACCAAGGCTAAGCACCTTCAGGACTCCTGCTCAAATAGCAACGGATGACTATCAGCAGGGGACATGGGTCCTCTGAAGACAAGAAGTAGGATAACATGCTCAGGAATGCCAGGGCCTGGGGTGGGGGATGGATGTCCCGATTCAGCTAGGGCAATCAGAACAATTTCCTAAGAAAGTCAGTATTTGAGAATTAAATGAAGAGAAGACACAACCACAGCATCTAAGGTAGACAGCACTTAAGAGAAGAAACAAGAGTAATTTCAGAGACTGAGATGAGAACTCAGTATTAATGAGGGAAGAATAACAGCCATTGTGGTTGAAGAGACCTTGCTGGGTTGGGGCACGGGGGTGGGGATGGGGGCAGAGTGAGAGAAGGGGCCGGATCACTCAGGGCTGCCTGGAAGTGGCAAAAAGAAATTGGGCTTTATCCTGAGTGCACTGACATGTCACTGCAGCAGATTTTAAGCAGAGGAGTGATATGACTCATGCTTTGAACAAGATATGTTTTAAACAAGATACAAGCTAATAAATGGAGGATGGACTGTAGGAAGGAGAAGCCAAAGATGGAACATTTGTAATATACAAGAATTCAAGTGAGGAAAAGGTGGTGTCCTAGAGATCAAGGGTAGTGACACTGGAGGAGATGACAAGGAGGCAGTTTAAAGGCAGAGACCACAGAATGTGCAGAGCTTGGATTGCAGGTTTAAAGAACATGGGGAAATGAAGAGCCATTCACATTTTGGGGGATGGGGGCTGAAGGTACATGGTGGTGCTACTTTTGAGAAGAGAAACCAAGAACTCTATCTTGTGCTTATTAATTAGTAGATTTCCAGGTGGAGACACCAGGAAGACGGTTGAATTATGAATCTGGACCTCACGGGAGACATCAGGACAGGAAACACCACCTCACAGGTGTGTGCACAATCAAGGAATTAGCTAGGTCACTTAAAGCAAATGTCTGTTGGAGAAGGAAATGGCAACTCACCCCAGTGTTCTTGCCTGGAGAATCCCAGGGACGGGAAAGCCTGGTGGGCTGCCGTCTCTGGGGTCGCAGAGTCGGATACGACTGAGCGACTTAGCAGCAGATGGAGAAGAGAGTCAAGGACAAAGCTCTAAACTATTTCAGCCCTTGCAGATGATCCAAAGAGGAGGTCCCTGTAAAACAGAGAAGAAAAACCAAGAGTACATGCGGTTCCAATAGACAAACGAAGAGGGGTGGGTGGACAGGGATAGACAATGCAATGGAGGTTAAAAAGTTAGAGGAGAGAGAAGGGAAGGTGATGTGACATGGTCATCTCAGGGAATGGGAACAGCAGCGAGAGGCCTAGCGGAGCCAAGGTCAGCCAATGGGCTTGGTTGTGTGACTGTCTCCGGAATACTCAGCTAGAGGTGCTGAGGGAGAAGATGCTTGGATTCTGCAAAGTCAGAGCTGTGTTAAGGCCAGTTCACTGGGGAAGACAGAGAGAGGGGCAAGGGACTGGTGAGAGCCCAGACTATACACTCTATGTTCGGAAGGAAGCCAGGCCGTGAGAGGGCTGATGGGCTGCAAAACAGGAGGGGCAGTGAACTGGAGACTCCCAAGCGAAAATGAGGGTGTAGCTATGCTAAAGGATAGGAAGTGGTGGTGTTCAGATAATGAAACATTTGAAATTCAGATTTTGGAGATGGTATATTGTTGGTTGTTGCCTTGGCCTAGGATACCAGTTTTTAAACACTTTGGTTTCAGGGTACCTTTGAACTCTTGAAAGTTATTAAGTATCATATCTATTACAAATTATTGTGGTTATACCTGTTAATAGTTACCACAATAGTAATTAAAACAGACATTTAAAAACACTAATTCATGGTGTTTTTTCCCTGAGAGTCCTGTGTTAAATACTCAGTGCTTCCACTGCCAGTTACTGGGCTCAATCCGTCTTCGGGGAACTAAGATCCCGCAGGGCACAGGGTATGACCAAAAGAGAAAAAATAAAAATTAAATTAAAAAATACTAATTCATTTTAAACTAAATCCACTACATGTAAACATAAATACTAATCCTATAAACAAATAACTGTGTTTTCAAAATACAATGGAAATCTATTTGCAAATCTCTAATATAAAAAGAAGAAAGTTGCATTCCCATATCTGATTCTTCATTCAGTCTACTGCAATATATTATCTTGGTTGAAGTATATAAAGAAAATTTGACCTTGCACAGATATATGTAGTTGAAAAAGGGAGAAATATTATAATAGCTTTGCAGATAATTGGGAATATTATTCCTTAATATTACACACTAAGCCTCAACAAGTGTTAATCTCTTAAAGGTTAGTTACGATAGTAATATGAAACCATATTAATGTACGGTTCAGACTCTATAACTTACACACATTGGTCTATCATGCACTTTGGTCCAAATTGCATTTCGAATGGACAGATCTTACGGATCTTTTATCCATGCAGAATTTTGTTAAGTCATGTTTTAGTCACTTGGAAAGTACAGCTTCCTTACATTACACAGATTAAAAAAAAAAAAAAAAAGATACATCAGAAAAGTCTTTAAAGTATCCAAGAAGTCTTCAATCTCAGGATGGTAGATAAGTTTTCCAATATTCTAATTTTCACTTGAAGACTTAAATTTATCATAGGTAACAAATACAATCAGTTATTTTCCTGAAGAGGCAAGCTGACTTCTGTCAAGAAAATGTCTGCCAAATAACCAAGTCATGCTTTCAAACAAAAATGGTGTTCCATGGAGGAAAAAAAGTGACCAGTTCACCCTACAAATCAAACAATCACTCAAGTGCCTTTCCTTGAGACAGCCACCATACTTCACTCTGCAGAGATGTTTCACACTACTTCCCATTCCAGCACACGGAATAATAAAAAGAAGTGCTCTAAAGGGCTGAGATATAATACAATTAATAGTATTTTACTGTTCCATCAATAACATTCCTAAGTGCAACTGGCATTATTTACTGCAAGTAAGAGGGAAGAAAAAAGTAACAGCTTATACCATTTGGTGTGAAGGTGCTAGAATTTTTACCATTGCTTTTGCCCACAGATGATGCAGACATCAACACAGCAAAAATAATATCTTAGTAGTAGTATGAAAACTGTGACTGTGCAGACCTTTGAAAATGTCCAGTGGACCCCAAGAAGTCCACAGACCATGGGTCAAGAACTATTACGCCAGGGTATGGCCATGAACATGTGTGCATGGCTGAACTCGGAGAGAGAAGAAGGAGTTGGACTGAGAAAGCCAAAGACCTGAGAGACCCAAATGTTGACTTGACCATCATATGGGTGCTGATGTTACTGAGAAAGACAGGAGCATTAAGGGAAAGGGGGAAAAAAGGAGCAGATGACACGAATGAACAGGTGAGTCTAGGGAGACACAAAAGCCTGTAGGGGCTGCTAAAGCCTGATGACAGATGCTTCAAACAAGTGCAGATTTTGTAAGGAGAAAGAAGGAACAATAGCTTGGAAGTGGCATCAGCCACAGTGAGAGTACTTCCCAGCTTCCAAGTTCTGAGCAGGTAAGGGAAAAGGACCACTGGCTGCCATAAACCAGTGAGACGGTAGGCCCTTGGCACACCTTCACCAGCTTCTCTTACCTATGCCATGGGTCTCAGTTCCAAACCTTATAGTCACCTGAGGAGCTTTGAAAAAACAACCAAGCTTAGGGCTCCACACCAAGAAATTCAAATACAAGAAGTCTGGGGTGGACTCTGGGCAACTTACTCTTTCATTGACTCCCTGATGATTCTGATGCTTAGTCCACGTTGAAAGCCATTGGCAGGTGGTAGAAATGCCATTTGAACTTACTCTCACCTCTAAAAAGCCTCTATTCCAGCCAACTTAAAGAGCTTGAGCTTTCCCCCAAGTACGTGCACACATCATCTCCTTTACCTAAAATATTCTATCCCTACCTATGTAAGCCTTATGCATACCTTCAGAGTTGGAGCAAAACCATTCCCTTGTTTATAGCTTTTTTGTAATCATCGCAATCTTGAAGGCCTCCTACCCTCCACTGTACTTGCTGGCCTGTTTCTCTTTCCATAGTTACACACGCATGTGTTACTGTGCTATCTCTAAATATGCTACGGTCCCATCTGGAGTGAAGGCCCCTGGTGAGTTGGGGCTGTATTTTAGGAGATTTCATAGCTACTAGCACTGTGTTTTACAATCATGGGCATATAAAATACATGATCTAAAAATCACATTTTGCTCATACTCTGACTGTGGCAAGTGGATTTCTTTCATAATCTTGTGGCAAAGCGAAAATAAAACAGACATTTGGTAGTTCAGATATTCCCTGAAATTAGGGTGTTCCTCAAAGGGTTTCACTGAAATTAGGGTATTCCTCAAAGGGTTTCACTTATTAAAACAATGTGAAAATGAATAATAAAGCCTTTATTTTATAACTTTCATTTCCCTGTAAAATATTCACACATTTTAAAATATTTTAATCTTGGATTGCTTTAAAATGTATTTCAATTGTAAAATTATATTACA
This sequence comes from Bos indicus, assembly GCF_029378745.1. NCBI lineage: Eukaryota > Metazoa > Chordata > Mammalia > Artiodactyla > Bovidae > Bos > Bos indicus. Next base: position 12,853,585 of record NC_091779.1, read on the forward strand.
GGCATCAACATTTGTAAAACTCTTACACTTCATATGATTGCAATATTGATCTTTAAAGACTGTTGAAAGCTATGCAAAGCACAGGATGTGAGATATCAGTAAGGAGGTACCATGGGAGGCTAGCTGCTACCTCCCAACAGAGGACCTTCTAACTTTCAGTCCCAAGAACATGTTCAATGGGGCAAGAGACTTACTACTCCCCAGGAAAAAAATCTTGTGAAATCTTGTAACCTTTACACTGTCATGGCTTGTTTGGGAGCTTTCTTAATCCAGTGAAAAACGATACAGTCAAGCTTCACCAAAAAAAAAAAAAAATTCTGTATTCATGTAAGCTAAAGATTTTCATTTTTCAGTTTTTTTTACAAGACTAATACCACCCCTTTCGTTTTTCTTCTTACCTGCCAGACAGTGACCTATTTCAAAGCATATTGAGAAACTTACTGCAGAACAGTTGGGGAATCAAAAAATGAAGAATGAAATGCAAACGAGTTGATTAATTATCTTCTAGCAAAATAGTTTAATGAGCCCACTACCTGGAAGCAGTCAGTAAAAGACCCACTTGAATGTTCTGGTGGTGAACAGCTATTGCCTCTAATATACTAAAAAAAGAAAACCACCTTCAGGGATGGAAGAGGAACATGAGCTGTTCTGCAAGCTGGGTCTAGCTCATGTGATTTAAGGACAGCTCTAAAGTAAGGCCAGGGGCTTCCCTGGTGTCTCAGGGGCAAAGAATTTACCTGCCAATGCAGGAGACATGAGTTTGATCCCTGAGTCAGGAAGATCCTCTGGAGAAGGAAATGGCAACCCACTACAGTATTCTTGCCCGGAAATTCCATGGACAGAGGAGACTGGCAGGTCCCAGTCCACAGTGTCCCAAAGAGTCGGACACGACTTAGTGACTAAACAACAACAAAATAAGACCAAGCAAGACCCAATCAAAGAGGGGTGGACTTGATCGAAGGATGAATATAAGCACAAAAGCATTTATATAGGAAAAAGAGGATGTGAAAAAGTAATAAGAGGAAGAAGTGTGCCTGAATCTCTGATCCAATCACAGTTAAGTTAGAATTAAGGCTGAATTTTCTTTTAATTCCTTGCAAAGTTTTTTTTTTTTTTTTTTTTTATTGGTGGAATTGAACTCTCAAGAAAGAGAGAAGGAAAAGCACCTTTTGTATAACTTATCAGAGGTTGGAGTCTAACAAGCAATTATCTTTCAAGGCTACACAAAAATAAATCAGACTCTCACTAGGGATATCCTATGTATGTCCTTGAACTCCTATCATAATTTATAGACACACACATAGTTCCTCCCTCAGTGTAGTCAAAATAAAATTGGGTACCACTAATTAATTGCACATTATTAATAAAGCCATAATCTTGGACATGAACGATCATTACCATAAACAACTAAAAGATGGCCATTATCTAGATCATTTTCTATGTAGTCTTTTGTTATTATCACCCGCCTACTCTAAAAAAGGTTTTACTCAATTTAATGTTCACACATAAAAATGGCCTTAATATTTTATATTTCTGTGGCTTTGGCAAGAAGCCTAGGGAAATTAAGCCACTTGGAAAAACCAGTAATTTAGAATTAAACCATCTTAACCAATAGTACAGAAAAGTAATGATTTCTCAAAAAAGATTTCTCCAGCAAAGGGATATGAAATTCCCTGTTTTTGTCCCAAGGAAATTTATCTTATTGATTCAACATTTCTTAGCATATACGTGGGAAGAGGAAATCAATTCTATTTTAATGCTTGACAACAGTAATAATTGCAGTCTCCCCTTTACCAGGTTTTGGTACCTTAGGCAAGTTGTTAACTTGGCTTACTACCTTACTGTCACTCTAAAAGAGTTACCTGGAGAATAAAATAAAATTAGGCAATACTATGTCACTTAACAGAGTGGACTCAGTAACAGTCACACAATAAGCATGTTGAAATGAAAGTGCCCGTTTCTTATTTACCACCTAAACTGAAAGCGGCTGTCAATATTCAAGTTCACAATGTCCCACAGGCTTCATAATGCTGGAGAGAGCAGCCACCCTTCATAAAGGCATCATCTGCAGAATCACCAGTGGACACATTCACACTTCCAGAACTACAGGAATAAGGTCATTAGAGGCAACAACTTCACCAGCAGTTCTATGGCTCTGGTGCCCCTCAAATTCACCTCTTCCAATTGTCAACAGCGCTAGATAAAAAGTTCTTTAACTTTCTTCTCTGAAAATTCACACAAGTACACAAAGAAGGCGCATAAAGGGTCAACTGCTTGAATGAAGTGATCATAACTGAGGTAAGAGAAGGGAAGAACCAGATGTCTTTCAGAACATTCTAGTATTTCAAGAAAAGGGAGTTTGAAGATTTTCTGAAAATTAACAGCTAATGACCTATGAAGTTTTAGTTCAAGACTGGAAAGCAATAACTAGAAGAAAACTAAAGCAAATACTAACCCCAGACAATGAAAACAAACACACAATTCCTCATGTGGTTACCAAAATATGAAAACCTTCTTCCCATACATACTTATAAACTAGCAGCCCTAAGTATATTATACTGACAAAATATTCCAAAGCTTTTCAAATTTTCCTTCCTTCATTACTTAACACTGAGATTAGCAATCCCATGAAGCACTCAAGGTGGGTATCATGGCTCTCTAAAAACGAAGAAACTGAGACATTAAAAGCTAAATAGTTTGTCCAAGGCCACAAGTCCAGTTAGTGAGGGGACAGGAATAGAGTTTCCAGCTGGAATCAAGATTGCTGGGAGAAATATCAATAACCTCAGATATGCAGATGACAACACCCTTATGGCAGAAAGTGAAGAAGAACTAAACAGCCTCTTGATGAAAGTGAAAGAGAAGAGTGAAAAAGTTGGCTTAAAGCTCAACATTCAGAAAACTAAGATCATGGCATCTGGTCCCATCACTTCATGGCAAATAGATGGGGAAACAGTGTCAGACTTTATTTTGGGGGGCTCCAAAATCACTGCAGATGGTGACTGCAGCCATGAAATTAAAAGACGCTTACTCCTTGGAAGGAAAGTTATGACCAACCTAGATAGCATATTAAAAAGCAGAGACATTACTCTGCCAACAAAGGTCCGTCTAGTCAAGGCTATGGTTTTTCCAGTGACCATGTATGGATGTGAGAGTTGGACTATAAAGAAAGCTGAGCACTGAAGAATTGATGCTTTTGAACTGTGGTGTTGGAGAAGACTCTTGAGAGTCCCTTGGACTGCAAGGAGATCCAACCAGTCCATTCTAAAGGAGATCAGTCCTGGGTGTTCATTGGAGGAACTGATGTTGAAGCTGAAACTCCAATACTTTGGCCACATGATGCAAACAGCTGACTCATTAGAAAAGACCCCGATGCTGGGAAAGACTGAGGGCAGGAGGAGAAGGGGGTGACAGAGGATGAGATGGTTGGATGGCATCACCGACTCGATGGACATGGGTTTGGGTGGACTCCGGGAGTTGGTGATGGACAGGGAGGCCTGGTGTGCTGCGGTTTATGTGGGTCACAAAGAGTCGGACACGACTGAGCAACTGAACTGAACTGAATTGAAATCAGAGCTATTCCTTCACCCCACATAGGTTAATTATTGCTGATGAGACGAATGTGACTGCAAGGACTAAAAAGTTTCCACATCACATGCCTATAATGCACTTAAAGCTTTGCAACAGAGGAGGCCTATTCCAGGTGTACCCAAGTCACATGAGAAAACCAAAACCCAAATGATCTACGTTACTACTCAGTAGAATGTAGAAAATTTGACATTCTATTGCCCTCTTGTAACACTTATGCTTTCCGTAGGGACAGTACTACACAATGTATGATACTACCAGCTCCCGTCCATTTTAATTAGTGTCAGAATATAAAGTAAACTAATCAGAAACTAAGGTTACCTAGTCACCGGAAATGTTATTCATCAACTTTAGGGACAAAGAGCCAAAGCTAACCAGCACATACTGACAAGGCTTAGAATTTACAACAATTTGGAAGCCATTGGATTTTAAGATCAAGGTAGACCAAATAAGCAGTAAGTGGGCTACCCAGGTGGCGCTAATGGTAAAGAATCCATCTGTCAATGCAGGAAACATAAAGAGATGTGAGTTCAGTCTCTGGGTGGGGAAGATCCCCTGGAGGAGGGCATGCAACCTACTTCAGTCTTCTTGCCTGGAGAATCCCCATGGACAGAGTCTGGTGGGCTACAGTCCATAGGGTCACAAAGAGTCGGACATGGCTGAAGTAACTTAGCACGCACTGGGTTGAACTTTCTCAGGAAGGATGGGGCGGAGGTAGGTTTAGAAAGGAAAGTAGAGAGAAAGAGTACCCTCTGAGAAGGGAAAGTCAATTGTCAGGAGAAAAGTCAATATCCAGGAAGCAGAAGAGTATAGAGTGGTCACTAGGGATTCAGTAGATGTGAGTACTCCAAGAAGACCCATTTCCTCCTCTCCTTGAGACTGAAGAAATCCTGATCAGGGTCCAAAACAGATCCAATCTGGCCCTGGAATCTCTTCTAAGTGCTCACTAGCTGTTTCAGGGGAGACCCAAGATAAAATGATAACGCAGCATGGGATCAGATAGCCTGAAGAAAAGAATACTAAGTAGCAATTAATGGTCTCCATGAATATGAAGAATTTTTACAGAGATCAAAGTAACCAACTGTTTTCATTTTCACTAAAGCTTAAATTGCAAAAAGAGAAAGTGTTTAAGCAGAGCAGTTACTGACACTTAAGACACTGTTACTAGGAGACCCTCAAATCCTTCTTTAACATTTTTTTTTCTCCAAGGATAGAATAAAATGCCTGAAATAAAGTGTCTGAAATGCCTGGAAGAAGTCCTTTTGTGATTCTGTTCTGATGAGGAGAATATCATTTTACAGGATAAATTTGCATGTAAGCCTTTTAAACCACATTTTCCCCCAAATGCTCCTGGTATATCCCTGGTCCCCACATACCAGAAGGGCTGCCTGGCCTTAATGGTCAGTTTTGGTCTAAGAAAGTTCCTTCCCCATCTCTCCCCACCTATCCCCTATCCTAGCTAAAAGTTCAGAACATCACCCTCATTCCCATTCCGTGAAATCACTGAACACTGAATGGGAATAATTTTTCTGTAAGTTAACCTTATTCAATATAGCAGTCATGCTTCCTCTTTGTCTCATTCCAGAAGTACTAGAAAAGATACCATTCTATTTAATACCCATCTAAGAGAGTCTGGGGAAGGCTGGTTCTTTTCTTGCCCAAGGAAATAGAGTAAGGTATTAAAAGTCAGCCCCTTTTCATCCTTTTCCTCACTAGAGCACAGGTCACCCCTATAGGTTCAACCTCTGTGAAATTCAGCTCTACTAAAGGGCACCTGTGGGAACCAGCCTGGCCAGAAAGGCTTGGCACATCCAAACTTGGTCTGTAACTATGAACAGAACTGCTTCCAGATAGTGCTTCAAGAGGTATGATTGCCAGAACATTCCTAAGGTTACTTCATACCTATTTGAGTGGGCATGTCAAAGCTGCTGGCACCCTTACCAAAGTGCCCTGGCACACCTATGTTGGACAGTATAGATCACTCACCCTGATCTACTTGGCATGGGTGTGCTCGAAGGTAGAAGCGCCTGATTCTAGTGGGAATGGTGCTAAGATAAATCTGAAGCTACCATGACCTTACATTGAGAGTGAATCATGCTGTACGGATGTTCAAACATCTGGTAAACCAAAGGCTTACTTGACAGTGGAAAAGTTTGACAACGGTCATGGATCTAAGTTTTGGATGTAGGGACAGTTCAACTATTTATGCAGCATTATCACAAGCTAATGTTCCGTGCCACATGTATGCACCTGGAGAATTACTGCATCATGTTCAAATACAACAGAAAATAACTGAATTTAGGACCAATGTCTTTTTAAAAATCAATTTTCTCCTTTAAAAAAAAAGAAATCAGCTGCTGGAAAACAAAGTTATGAAACCAGTTTCAGGTAGGCAATTGAAGTTAGGATTTCCACCCAATCCACTAAAAAAAAAAATGGTTTGGTTTTTTTTTAAAGGAAGAACATTCTTTGCACACTTGACTTTCAGCTTTCCAAACAACAGCCAATTCAAAACCCCTTGAAATAAAAAGTCTAAAGTAAGGTTCAAATATTAATGTAATGGCTATGCTTTTACAATGTAAATTTTGTATAAATGCTTTCCATGCATAAGGTACCAAATTAAGTATTTGACAATACCAAAAGTGTATGTGCTATAATTCCTGCCCACAGACGTCACACACTCTTACAAGGGGAAGAGGGGGTGGGGAATGGGGAGGAAGGGGGAGAAGTTGAGAAATGAAGTGAGGAGAAATTGGAACCCAGAAAGTAATTTTTTTCAAGAGCATAAAAATGTAAGGGTGAGAGTAGGGAAGAAGCACAGGGAAAGAGCTGATTATGGGCTAGGGAGGAAGTAATCCAATTCAAAGCATATAATCGGAATTTTGATATTGTGAAATATGCTGCTTTTAAGCCTCATTCTGGCAGAGGAGCTAATGAAGGAACTGTCCTAGTAGGGGACAGCTGAGAAAGACAAAGAGGAGCCCTTCCTTTAAATCTCATTAAAATAGTCTTACTTCCATGACAGATTTTTTTTATCTAATTTTCAAATCTCCAAATTAGGAAATTCAAATCTTCAGATTGCTTACTTAGAACAAGACATTTCTATAAAACCACCATATACAGCTATAATAAAAACATAATAACAATAGTGGGAGTAATAACTACTAATGGCTGTTATTTGTTGAATGCAGATTATTAGGCCAGATACTATTTAAGTACTGAAATATATTAACTCAGTTAATCCTATAAGCACAGTCTGAGGTTAAGGAATGTTATTATCCCCATTTTACTGATAAAGAAACTAAGGTATAGAGAGGTTACTACCATCCTAAATCACAGAACTACTGTCAGGGCTGAGACTTTAACCTAGATGGTCTGACTCTAGTGCCCACATTTCTAATCCCTATGCTCTGATGGAATTTATTGCCACACTTTCCTCTAAAGCAAACTCCAGTAGGAAATACATCCTCTTTCTGTAGTCACGCACACAGAGAGAAGACCTCTCTCCTACACATGGTTCCTGAAACAAAGGACAAAATTATGGTGAATCTACTCGTTTCTATGAAATACATAGTTAACTCAATGACTACCATTCTGAGGAGACTTTATCCTTCTATATCTACTCTCTTATTAATGATTTCTTTTAGAAACAAAATTCTCTAGAGAGGAAGAAAAGCCAAATGATCAACTATGTTTGTCTCTATTGAAACAACCTTTGCTGACAAAGGTTTGTATAGTGAAAACTATGGTTTTTCCAGTGGTCATGTATGGTTGTGAGAGCAGGATCATAAAGAAGCCTGAGCGCCAAAGATTGATGCTTTTGAACTGTGGTGTTGGAGAAGACTCTTGAGGGTCCCTTGAACTGCAAGGGGATCAAACCAGTCAATCCTAAAGGAAATCAGTCCTGAATATTCATTGGAAGGACTGATGCTGAAGCTGAAACTCCAATACATTGGCTACCTGATGCAAAGAGCCAACTCACTGGAAAAGACTCTAATGCTGGGAAAGGTTGGAAGTAAAAGGAGAAGGAGGGGTGGCAGAGGGTGAGATGGTTGGATGGCATCACAAACTCCATGGACATGAATTTGAGCAAAATCCGGGAGACAGTAGAGGACAGAGAAGCCTGGCGTTCTGCAGTCCAGGGGGTCACAAAGAGCTGGACATGACTTACTGACTGAAAAGCAACAACAACTAGCCTGACTAATTAGACATGTGACTGGCAACTAGCTCTTCAGGCAATTTTTTGTCACTAACTTTTAGCCAAATGTATGTATAAAAAGACACATGCACTTATACCCACACCCACATTCACAGATATACACCCGAATATATATGAATATTTATATATACATACATATAAAACAAATGCCTTCCAGGACAATTTATGCACCCGATTTCCAAACACATTTAATTGAACCTACGGTTGCTTCAGATGAAGTTTCTACTTAATTGGTAACTGCGTGTGAATTATTAACTAGTGCTCTTGGAGAACAGAACATAAAAAGGAAAAGGGGAAAAGAGCTTCTAGTACATCTAGAAGATTCAAGAAATGACTACACATTTCCTCAGTGGTTATACAATAGACTTCCCATTTCTCCAGGTTCGCTGTCAGCTTCAAGTGCTGTGGGCACACTGGCCTGCACGGCCAGGCAGGAAAAGGGTCACTCAAATGTGTGCCCTATTTGGAAGGCAAGATGTTGAAACAGGCTCTGCGGAACAAGCACTGCTTCGGCTTTCATCTTAAGTGTGGAATGGAACCCACGGATCTCCTTTACACATCCACTCGCCCTACTGTGCCGTTTAAATTAAGCTCCCATATTAGTACCTAAAACAGTGAGGCCTTCTCTCCAAAATCTAAGACATTAGGCTGAAAAACACATAAGACTTGTATGCCAATACTGTAATTCCTAAGGTATAGTACCTGTCTTCCCAACTCAAGCCCTCACACTCCACTCTCTCTGAGCATGCTTGGATTCTAGGTCCACATGAACACCAGTTTCTACATCTTATGTCAGCCCCCCTTCCACTGCTAAGGGGAACACTAATATTTAACCTTGACCCACTGGTTATCTCAAAGCTAAAAAAGGGAGCTGGATGATGTGTCTCAGGGGTCTAGTTTATCTGGGGCAAACCAAATCTCAGTCTTAGGTCATCTTCTGAGGACAAACAACATTTAATGACTCCCCAAAGTAGTCATTTATGGATGTGAGAGTTGGACTATAAGGAAACCTGAGCGTAAAAGAATTGATGCTTTTGAAAGTCTCTCAAGAGACTCTTGAGAGTCCCTTGGATTGCAAGGAAATCCAACCAGTCCATCCTAAAGGAAATCAGTCCTGAATATTCATTGGAAGGACTGATACTGAAGCTGAAACTCCAATACTTTGGCCACCTGATGTGAAGAACTGACTCAGTGGAAAAGACCCTGATGCTGGGAAAGATTGAAGGCAGGAGGAGAAGGGGAAGACAGAGGATGAGATGGTTGAATGGCATCACCAACTCAATGGACATGAGTTTGAGTAAGCTCCGGGAGTTGGTGATGGACAGGGAAGCCTGTAGTGCTGCAGTCCATGGGGTCACAAAGAGTCAGACATGACCGAACAACTTAACTGAACTGAAACAGGCCTTGGAACATTAATGTTGACCAGGGAAATCTGCTCCAGAGGTGCTGGAGTGCCAGCTAAGTCAGCTTTGGGACATTCTTTCATTACTTTAAGTGGTCCTTCAGCCCTGATCCTAACTGGTAGACTTGAAGACTGGTCAACTTAGAGAACAGCGGTTTGAAGACAGATGTCTACTCCATCAGGTCAGACACTAGATCTAGGTTACTGTGGGAAATGCTATTACATGTACCTTTTATATGCAGGTGGTCAGCAGCCAGCAGAACTCGTCGAATGGTCCAAAGAAACAAAATAACTGCAGGACAGGGGCATCCTGTCAGTTCCCGTGTTGATGAGGGTACCTTGCTTCAGTCTACATGATGCCAAAGGGCTAATATCCATAGCTAGAGCTGAGGCTGAATTAAGGTGTTTAATCTTTTACTGCTAAGTCACTTCAGTCGTGTACGACTCTGTGCAACCCCAGAGATGACAGCCCATCAGGCTCCCCCATCCCTGGGATTCTCCAGGCAGGAACACTGGAGTGGGTTGCCATTTCCTTCTCCAATGCATGAAAGTAAAAAGTAAAAGGGAAGTTGTTCAGTCGTGTCTGACTCTTAGCAACCCCATGGACTGCAGCCTACCAGGCTCCTCCATCCATGGGATTTTCCAGGCAAGAGTACTGGAGTGGGGTGCGTTTGCCTTCTCCATAAATGGCAGCCAAAATGATGTTGACAAGGCCCTGGAGAAAAAGGAGCTTGTGCTGTATAGGATAGTGAGGGAGCTGCTCTTCAATCAGAAGGAAGTGAATACCCATTTCTAAAACTCAGGGTCTTACCTTCTAACAGAGGTGAGCCTGGGGGCTGGGCCTCACCTAGGGGGTACTTCTTTCTATTCCTTTCCCATCTTTCATTCCATCTGTAGCTCCTCAATACCACCAGCCAAGGGAACAGCCAAAAAACAGTGCAGAAAACAACAGAAAAACAAAGGTCAACTTTTGTGGAAGAAACGCTCAGATGATTTTCTAGCTTACATATGCAATGATTTGTCCCACACCCCCTTCACCTCTTCGGATAAGTAGGTTATTACCAATGGCATTCTCCCTCTCAGGCAATAAAAACAATATGTAACATTTATCCCCTCACTCCTGTGCCAGGCACTGTACTGAATGCTATTATGTATTATCTAATTTAACAGTCTAAAGAGATAGGCCCCACGATTGTCCTCTTTGCCCAGATGCAATGCTGTCAAACAACAGATCTAGAATTCAAACCAGTCACGACTCTAGAGCCCTAACTAAACTGAACCCAGCTTTATTTTTAGCGTATCTCTTGGTACAATTTCCTGCTCTCAGCGTCAGCACTGACACAGCATCTTTCAGGTGTGAAAACTTTTAGTGTCTAGGTGATTCCTCACACTGCCCTTTGGGGTCTCACAAGCATATGAAGGCACTTAAGGAACTATAACTGAGATTACTGACAATGCTGATGAAATTCACCTCCATGCCCCCAGAATTTAGGCATCAAGCACTTAAGGCCAGGTGTGCCTGACACATTCGAATCCATTTCTGGGCTGTGGGTCTATCCATGACTGGCTCTTGGCTCTGCTTCCTTATGTCCACAGGAAGTGATAGCAGACCCTCCAACAAGACCACTTCATACAGGTCAGGGAACGAGTGTGTTGATGATCTAAAATAAAGTCTGGATGTCTGTGTACACATTAAAGCAGTTAAAATACACACAAACACACTAGACTGCCCAGCCGTCCTCTCCTCTTGTCTACTCCCAAGTTACCTGTAACCTTAACCAATGATCCATCACCTTTATCCAACCCCCAGAATGATCCTATAATGAGGAGTTTATGATGGTAAAGCTATTTGGCGGTGTGGGGACTGGAGGAGAATGCTAGTTAAGAGAAGAGGTGCGCAGGACGGTGGTGACAATTGAAGGCAAGTTTGTTGTCACGTCATGAATAGGCAATTCGAGAGAAGACAAAGGACGACAGACACACAGGTGGGTCAGCACTCAGCAGCCGCACAGTCGCCACCACAGACTGTCCCAAAGCTACCCACACCTTCCCAGAAATTCCCTCTTGTCAGCCAAGCCACGCCCTTTAGCATGAGAAGAAGAAATATAAAGCAATTAGGGCTAAGGAGGCATGTTCACAATTAAGCTTGCGGTTGAACAAGGGAAGGATGGGGCCAAAGCTAAACCAGTAGGGTCTCCTCCAGCAGTGTTCACACGTCTGGGGGGTCAGTCGCCCAGGATGTCTGTTCCAAATGCAGGTAGCTGAGACCCACCCCGCCTGGATGCTGATGCAGTCCTGGAGCGGGGCCCCGGAATCTGCCTCCTCCATGGGCCCCAGGGCACCTGAGGCAGGTGCCTGGGCCACACTGGGTCAAATGCTGACTTGGCCATCTCCACCCAGAACCTGGAAGAGTGCTTCTGGATAAAGAGCTGGAGGCCTGGGCTCAACTCCCACCTTTTGTTGCTCAGGAGTGTCAGGACCCGGGCAAAGTTATCTGATGTCTCTGGATGTCTTTTTCTGTCAAATATGGAGAATGGAAATGATCTCTCAGGCTCCTTTCTAGCTCTGAAATACCGTGACTGTGAAAAGTGTGTGTGACAACAAGCCTGGTAGCCTGACACATTTTTGCTTCCTGAACTCTCCAAGTTAGCACCTTCGGTGTGCACAGGGATGGACCTGGGTGTGAGGGGTGATACCAGACTGGATTTGCGAGCATCGCTGTTCAAACCACGTAGAGTTGAACACGTGCTCTGCCACAGTCTCTCTTGTGACCAAAGGCACATGTCCTGTGACTGGGAGGTCAGAGGTGCAGGTGACACGGAAGGGTGTCAACGACCGACCAGATGCGAGGGAGGCCTGCCCAGCCCCTTGGGCTCTTCAGATGGAGCATCTTGCTCCCATGTGTGTATGCGCTCCAAGTCAAGGGACCGCTGCTCTCAAGAAGACTAATCCCATGCCTGCCCAGGGGAAAGGCCATCACTGCAGTCCTTCCAGGGGGAGATGTGGGGGAAGAATGGCACCCGAGGGATGGAGGGAGACCTCGGTGTCGCTTCAGCACAGGCACACCTGCACCAAGAGCTTTTCTCCCCCGAGAAGAACAGCGCTTGTTCACTCTTCTCTGGGAAACCACAGCTTGTTTGTTCAGTAAACAAAGCATCTGAATTAATAGGGGATCTAAAGAAGCTGGGGGGAAAGGCCTTGCCCTAAAATAAGATCTGTGGGCAGTGCAGACACTGAGCACACAGCTGGGCTGGCACTCTCATTCCTCTTTAATTACTAAGGGCAGGGGCCCAGCAGCAGGGACGGAGGGGACTGTCCACGAGGACAGGAGGGACCCTGAAGGGGGATGAACGACAGCACAGAGACAGGCCTTGTAACTGCCGCCTGGCTCTTCCCTTATTTCCTTCTCAGACAACCAAATAAATTAGATTACCAGCCAGTGAATCCTATAAAGAAAAAAAAAAAAGTCCATGGAACTCTGCCTTGATCTGGTGTCTCTTTCCAGTATGAAAGGAGCCAGGAACTAAAAAATTGAAAGAGACCCAGGTTCACAAAGTGTATTTCCAGCCATTCCCGGCTCAACCTTCAATCTAGGAGCAGCATTTCAAGTGGAGGCCACAGACCGGATGTTAACAGTAAAGCCAGGCTCTGCTACGGATATCACATTCTCCTTCATTCTTCAGGGTGAACAAGATCAGCCTTTATCCAAAGGGGGAAAGCAGGAGTTAGTTACACTCATGGAGTTTGTAAATTCATGTGCTAAAGAACAATACTATTTGAGTAATAGCAACTGTAACATGAAGAAAAAAGTCTACACCGAGCTTCAGTTCAGTTGCTCAGTCGTGTCCGACTCCTTGCGACCCAATGGACTGCAGCACGCCAGGCTTCCCTGTGCATCACCAACTCTCAGCGATTCAGAATATGGGCTTTGGAGGATGACAACTGGACAGGTGAAAGCCATGTGACAGTCCTGCACAGAGCGCAGTGGAGAGTGTGCATGCTCAAAAGTGCCACTCCAACACAGGGGAAAGCTTGCAACCCACCGAGAAGCCCACAGCTTTCATCTCATTGTTGTCCAGCCACTCAGTCATGTCTGACTCTTTGTGACCCCATGGACTGCAGCACACCAGGCTTCCCTGTCCTCCACTATCTCCTGGAGTTTGCTCTAACTCATGTCCTTTGAGTGAGTGATGCCATCCAACCATCTCATCCTCTGTTGCCCCTTTCTCCTCCTGTCCTCAATCTTTCCCAGCATCAGGGTCTTTTCCAATGAGTTCGCTCTTCGCATCAGGTGGCCAAAGTACTGGAGTTTCAGCTTCAGCATCAGTCCTTCCAATGAATATTCAGGACTGATCTTCTTTAGGATGGGCTGGTTGGATCTCCTTGTAGTCCAGGGGACTCTTTAGAACTGTTATAATGGTGTAGCTCTGTGTGCTTTTCATACAGCACAGTTGCTCTAGGAGTACCAAGTTTATCAAGTTTAAGCAGAAAGCAAGAAAGAGGGCTAGAAGGTTATGGCAGCTGGGAAGAAAAAAATTTCACCAGGCCCCGTCTTTTGTGGGGTCTACACACAGGGCTCCTAAGTGGCTTCTCTCCTCTGTTAGGGAACCAGAGACAGCAAACACCACACACAGAAGAGGCTTGGGGCCCATGCCTGCCACCAGCACAGCTGCCACCGCGGTGCTTCTGAAACAGCCTTCTGAACACAGAGTGCCCTTGAGTTCTGCCAGAAAGGGAGGGCTTGTCCGCACAGCCACATCCGGTCATCACCACATCTGGTCAATTCTATCTCCGAAATACAACTTGGATCTGCCGCCTCCTGACCAACCCCCTTGGCAGCTTTAATCCCTGCCCTATCTCCCCTCTGAACTACCACCATATCCCGTCTACCTCGAGTCTCACATCACCGTCATCTGTTGCCACTGTCACAGGAATCTTTCCAAAATCTAACCAGATAAAGCACTCGCCAGCTCTCTATTTTTCAAATGCTCTCAATTTTCACAACAGAGGGTTCTCAGACTCTGTGGGACTTCACATTTGGATAAACCTGGCCCCACCTTGAGAGAATCCTAGCTGATGGGGTAGCTGGGTCCAGGAATGTACCTTTTCAGCACGTTCACCAGGTGATGGAGAGCTGGCCATGTTTACCTTCAGAGGAGCTTTCATTGCCCCAGAACAATACATGAAGAGAGAGGTTAGAGATTGGGAAGAGAAATGCCCGAGGAGTGAGTCCAGGGATCAGCACAGACTTTTACAGCGTGGTTTCTCATGACTGTGCATTTCCAACTTGGGGATCCTTTACAAGGCTGTAATTTTCAAATCGTGCTGCAGGCTAACTACTTTTATGCTAATCTCTCAATAAATACCACTGCTGAAGACACAAACACTGGCTGGCATCATAAAGGCCAAAAATCTGGAAAACATCATTTTTTCAACTTTTAACTTCCACTCTGGGGCCAGGCCCTAGAACGTGCCTCAGTTGCAATAATGAATGCAAGAGGTACTCAATAAATGTCCACCGAGGTGCATGGCAATCGATGCAGCCTACAGTGTACAAAGCCCGAAAAGCTGCTCCTCCACTAAATGACCTTCCAAAAGGAGATGTTCCAGGAACAAACTCTTTAGCCCAATTCCCAATACTGGATGATGAATCAATATGTAATTTTCTTGACAGAATCATTATTTTGCAACTTGTTTATATTTTTTAAAGTATGAAAGAGACTGCTCGAAGTCTCTGGCAAGTTAAACTCCCATAACAATTACTTTTAGAATTTACTTCATCAGCCAGGCAATTCTAACATACTGACATCTGAAGGATGAAAATAAGTTTAAAGGAAACACCTTTAATGGGAAACCACGAGCCCCCTAAAGGGTGGCCACTCGGGCTATGGCAGCCTGATGCCAATTAAGAAAAACGTCCTTCTCAGCAAGTGCTCAGTTGATTGGTTTATGAGCTCATCTTCTCAAATCAAATATTGATCATCTCACGTAGCTCCCTTTTATAAGAACTTCCCTTCCAGCTTTATGATAAATTAGTATTCCCAGGTCTGAAAGTTACTCTGAATCTTATGCTAACCTCGTACAGATATTAAAAAATGTTCAATAGCCTTGTGAGGAGAGCTTTAGGGGAATTTCTACCATCAGGCAACTTTAAAACCTGTGACAGCAGTGTTTGCAAATATGCTAGTGAAATGTTTGAAACGGACCCATGACCTAGCTGGTCACAATGAGTGGTCACAAGCATTGGGCAATTTATGACACTTCCCTTCAAGGTGGACTCACCTAGCTCTTGGTATTAGAAACCCCTGTTTTTTCTGGCTGCACTGGGCCTCGGTTGCTGTGTGTGGAAGCTTCCTTTAGTTACAATAAGCAGGAGCTACTCTCTGTCGCAGTACATGGGCTCTTAGGGGCATGGACTTCAATAGCGGCTCCTTAGCATGTGAAATCTTTCTGGACCAGGGACTGAACCCGTGACCCCTGCACCAGCAGGCAGATTCTTAACCACTGGCCCACCAGAGAAGTCCCTAGAAATCCACATCTTCAAGCCTGAGATCCACTGGCTTCAGCTTCACCTCTATGGTCACACCACCTACCCCTGCTTCCGGATGCCTGCCTGTATGTGCAGGCAGCGGCCACACTCCCCAGGTCTCCAGGGGAACAACTCACCCCTTAACTGCCCCTCACACGCCATGATTTTATATCCCTTTGCATTCCTGTCACTCTCTGCCCCCCAAAAAGCATTCTTAATTGTGGCCAGAATCAACGAATACCTCATATGTCACAGGATCCCAGGAAAGTAACAAGGAAATCCCTCCCTTGTGATGGACACTTTATTTTCACAAACACTGTAAGATCACCTTAAGAGTTTTGTCTGTTTTTTTAAAAAAGACGTCAAACTATTGACTCACACAGGCTTCCATTCAACTGGGATGTTCAAGGAACTTCCACTTGTGATGCTGTAAAGTGCTAACTTCTTTATTCAACACATAAACACTGCTGGTTTTTCAAATATCAGAATAAGACATAGTATCTATTCCCTATGAAATTTCATCCCGTTAGAGTCAGCTCTTTGTTCCAATGTACTCACTATATCCATTCCCACTTAACTTCAAAAGGGGGTCTCATGCGCACCCCCTGATGTTCTCAGCCAAGTCGTGAAAAAGCCTGGACACCCGCTCCAGAGATGCCTCAAGGCATCACTCACATTACCCAACAATCTCTGAGGTCAGATGTCCCATCAGTTATGACTTGTACATGAAGCGCTGGGCTGGTGGGGGAGTTTAGAAAGATCTTTCTAAAATTCAGAATAACCATCTTTGTGCCACTGTAACTGAAGCATCCCAACAAAAAGGAGTTTTATTTGTTCTGAATGGCCCATAGTTAACCTTGCTGGTTCCCAAAGGTGATCTCTGTTCCATGACTACTGTAGTGACCACATACCATCCCTGAAAGTGAAGTTGCTCAGTCATGTCCGACTCTTCACAACCCCATGGACTCTAGCCTACCACACTCCTCGGTCCATGGGATTTTCCATGCAAGAGTGCTGGAGTGGGTTGCCATTTCCTTCTCCAGAGGATCTTCCCGACCCATGGATCGAACCTGGGTCTCCCGCATTATAGGCAGACACTTTACCGTCTGAGCCGTGGTGGCTCAGATACACCATCCCTGAATGCTCTCCAATTTTTGGACACTCTTCCTACACGCAAGGGTTCTGTTAGTGAGGGAGACTTGGTGGGGATGAGGGAGCCTCAGTACAAAGGAAGCTAAATACACACATCCCCTGCCAGAACACAGGTAGTTCGAGCTCAGCAAACTGCTGTGCCTAACTGGGACTCTGAGTTTGCAGGGAATGGCTCAAAAAAAAGCCAGGGCAATTCACAACGCATGCTGGTGGCAGACTCAAGAGCCCAAGCAGGCAGCAATGAATGTCTAAAAGCAGGGCCAGTGAGAGTTTTCTGACAACTTTCCCTCAGCATAAGCTGACTGCTTTAACTCTCTGGCTTCCTTAGTGTCTGGTATTTCCTGAGACTGGTTGTCTCGTGCTCCCATCAAGATATCTAATATCCCTCTAATAAGACCCATCTCTATTTAAGTTAATCAGAGTTAGACTCTGCTGTTTACAACCAAGGACTGTTAACAGTATCACAGTCAATCAGGCTAGAACACTGCCCATTGTCTACACCAACATGCAATCCACCTCTTATCTCCTTTAGAAAGCAGACAACACCATCTCCACTTCTGGCGCTGTTCTCACCCTAGGAGTTCTGAAGGTTGGGTCCGCTGTAAGTTCAGCAATTTCATCCATACATTTTTCTCAGTGCTATGCTATGCTATGCTAAGTCACTTCAGTCGTGTCCGACTCTATGTGACCCCATAGATGGCAGCCACCAGGCTCCCCCATCCCTGGGATTCTCCAGGCAAGAACACTGGAGTGGGTTGCCATTTCCTTCTCCAATGCATGAAAGTGAAAAGTGAACGTGAAGTCGCTCAGTTGTGTCCGACTCTTAGCGACCCCATGGACTGCAGCCCACCAGGCTCCTCCATCCATGGGATTTTCCAGGCAAAAGTACTGGAGTGGGGTGCCATTGCCTTCTCCGTGCACTGGGATGCAACTCATCCAAAACAAAGGCTCTGAACTCATTTAGACGGAAAGGTGCTCTTTGTCCAGTCTTTTCACTCATCTTAGGTTTCTAAGTGAAAACCCTCTTCCCAAGGTTTGTTCCTACCATTCCTAATCAGCTTCTCTGTCATCTATCCAGAACTCCCAGAAATACTCTCATTATCTCTGTGACTGCCCATGAGGGCAAAGCAAGCAAGGGGTTAACCTATGGGTGTAGTGTTCAAAAGGAAGCCAGGCACTCTCCCCCAAACTATTACCTATTACCTTTCTCCTTCTCTCAAAAGGTTAGTCATTACACTTTGTCCCCAGCACAAGTCAATAAAAGAATTTTATTCCCAAGTCACACTTCCCAAGGTTAGACTATAAAAATTCCCACATCACATAGTCATTCTTATTTTAAGGGAACATCAAATGCTATGATTCGATGGCTAGGCACATTCTTGTGAAACTTTAATTTCACATTATAGATCTAAGTTCTTTTCTGGGGAACAAAGCTGAGATTAACAGATTTTCCATAACATGACTTTTCAGATTTTGTGAAATCTAGGAAGCCTTATACTACATAATGCTGTTTTTAAATGTTTACCTAAACATAAAAATGCAAAGTACAATTTCATTTAGATGACCAGTTTGTTATGTTAACAAAAGTTAAAGGCTCAAAAGCCATTAAAGAAACTAAACATTTCAACTATTTCAGTGAAGTTGAAACTGGTCTGTCAACAGAGTAGTTAAAAAATCTAGACTATTAAGAGTTCAAATAGATAAAATACAGCAATTTATGTTTCGGAAAGGCAAAGTAAAAATGATGTTCCTTCAAAATTAAGACACAATACCTACTTTCAGATAAATATAACACCAAGAAATGAGCCAGGTTAGTGGCCTAGGAATCTATAAATACAAACAACAAAAACACTGACTATGATATCATCAAAATTTAAAATTTCTGTATAGAGGATACACGAATGAAGTCAATAAATACCTGAGGATTGTAGGGAGATATAATTTTATACGTATACAACTGTACAGATAATTCGTTTCTACAATCAGGTATATAAAAACCTTGACAAATTGACAAAAGAAAGATACCTTCATTAGAAAAACAAGGGTGTGAGCAAGCAATCTGCTGAAAAGAAAACTACACATTAAAAAATACGTAGTTGATGACATGCTCAAACACACTGGTAATCAGAGAAAAACTATGAGAACAAGGAGTTACTACTTGACACCATTCAAGATGGCAAATATCAGCAAAGTGCATAAGTGCTAAGACACTTCAGTTGTATCTGACTCTGTGCAACCCTACGGATGGTAGCCCACCAGGCTCCTCTGTCCATGGGATTCTCCAAGTAAGAATACTGGAGTGGGTTCCCGTGCCCTCCTCCAAGGGATCTTTCCAACACAGGGATCGAACCTGTGTTTCTGACGTCTCCTGCACTGGCAGGCAGTTTCTTCATCACTAGTGGCCACCAGCGGGCAATGCCTAGTGCAGGCAGGTATGCGGGGAAAGGGGAAAAGCTCACAGAAAAGCACCTGGGTGACCACTAGAGGGCGCACTCAGGCACTGGGGATGTAAAACCATGTATCTGAGTACCCTGTGACCCAACAGCTCTGCTCCTGTGTGAAGGTCCCCGAAAGTGCTCTCACAGAATCAGAAAGTCAAAGCCACTCAGTCGTGTCCAGCTCTTTGCGACCCCGTGGACTATGGGAATCCTCCAGGCCAGGATACTGGAATGGGTAGCCTTTCCTTCTCCAGGGGATCTTCCCAACCCAGGGATCGAACCCAGGTCTCCCACATTGCAGGTGGATTCTTTACCAGCTGAGCCACCAGGGAAGCCCAAGAATACTGGCGTGGGTAGCCTATCCCTTCTCCAGTGAATCTTCCCAACCCAGGAATCGAACCGGGGTCTCCTGCACTGCAGGTGGATTCCTTACCAACTGAGCCACCAGGGAAGCCCTACAGAACCAGAGGCAGCATCAACAGGAATGCTCACTGGAGAGTCATTTGTGTTATCCCCTCTCCCTGGGGCCTAGGAGAGGCTGCACTCTGATAAAAGTGGCCCCTTACCCTGACAGAGCTTGCATTGCTGATGAGTGAAACTCTCCCAGGGTAAAATCAGCAAACAGGTAATTAGGTGTGAGGGGATGTCCATGGCTCATGAAATGAGACCTGTGAAGTGACCGCCACACCACTGTGGGGTTACACATGCTGGATGATCAGGAGGCAGCCTAAGTGCCAACCAATGACAAAGTGGAGAACTAAATGTGGGAGGCAGCCCAGGTGGCAGTTGGATACATGGATTTCATGTCTGCACAGCAACATAGAACTGATCTGAGAATCACTGTGTGGAGCAGACAAAAGCAGAAAGGCCTTATACTACTTGCTTTTAAGATACTAGGTATCCTTTCTCTTTCTTCTACCATCCCTGGGAATATAAACAATATAAAGAGAAGCAACATAAAATATATAATAATAAAATATAAATGCATTCAAATAATACTTTGCAATAGCTCAAGTAAAAAGATGCACTTAAATTGACTGCCTATAAGGGATGGGGGGAAAGGAGAATTGACTATGGGATACAGGAAGGAAGAAGAAAAAAGGAAGGAATGAGACTCAACTTGCAAAAAAAATATTTCCCAGGTGTCAATGGTGAGGGGTAATTTTTCACTGGGACCAGGAAAGGAAGCTAGGGAAGCCTAGGTCAGTATGCATAGCTGGGTAAGCCCAGCTAAAGCCTATATATACATGCGTATAATTCAGTTACATTTTGTTACTTGTTACCAACACTTACATAACATGGTTTGTATTCATAGCAGCACCAGACATCATAAAACACATGGGATATTTAATTTAAACAAAATTAAGGCACTTACACAGATTTGAAGGAATTAGAATATTCATGCACATCTTTGGTAAGTTTCTAGCTCAGCTAAAAATGGGAAAAATTAAGGTTGGTTTGCCAACATAATACTTGACATTATAAGATGGTTTTAAAATTACACAGCACTTTTTCCCCAAAATTTTAATGACATTAAGTACCTTGCAGAGTTGGTCATGCTTAACACAATCTAAGCTAATGAAACACTCAATGCAGTTGGTGAATCAGTTAGATTTTTCAGAATTATATTAGGGCAAAAATTAAGTTGGACGTTGTGTAAGACATCACTTGAAGGAGCTCAACTTGACCTCTCATAGTCCTTGCTCAGTCATGATGTTATAGGGGTTTATGGTGGTGCATGGCTAACTCTTAAAGGGAATTATCCCAAAGATCATCACTTCTACAAACAAAAGAATATCTTATCACTGTGGCAGATGCTATGGATTGGCTACCACTCACAGATGGTTTTTCCTAGTCCTCCTCTAACAAAGAACTTGAAAATTTCACTCACAGCTGAGGAAGCATGGAGCCCACTTTCGACCAACATGACATTCACAGAAATTGCTAGATCCATCTTAGGGAAAAATTTCTACCAAGGGGTAGACTAAGCTGGCAGGGCCTCTTTGGCTCTTTGCCCTTCCCTCCCCACCACCAAGGCCTCTGCCTCCACTGAACATAAAAACAATGCCAAGAGTGAGGCAAGGGATAAAAGCCATGCCCCCAAGATGATGGAATGGAAAGACAGGGTCTCCATTCTTAACAACATCCTTGAGCAGCCCTGCTGCTGCTGCTGCTGCTAAGTCTCTTCAGTCGTGTCCGACTCTATGTGACCCCATAGATGGCAGCCACCAGGCTCCCCCGTCCCTGGGATTCTCCAGGCAAGAACACTGGAGTGGGTTGCCATTTCCTTCTCCAATGCATGAAAGTGAAAAGTGAAAGTGAAGTCGCTCAGTCGTGTCCGACTCTTATCGACCCCACGGACTGCAGCCCACCAGGCTCCCCCGTCCATGGGATTTTCCAGGCAAGAGTACTGGAGTGGGGTGCCATTGCCTTCTCCGTTGAGCAGCCCAAGACCACCTATTTTCAGACTGTTTTTTAAGTTAAACAAAATCCATGCTGGGAAGCCACTATTAGTTGAGGTTCAGCTAAAGGCATTCCTAACTGATACAGCAGCAATGAAAAAATACAGAAACTGTGCAGCAATGCAATACATGAGCAATGTTTTAGTTTGTTCAAAAATGTTCACCTTTATCTCACCTTTTCGATTACAAAAGAGCAAAAACTTCATGTTTACTTCTCTAATGGACTTCCTAAACATAGCCTTTCATCTCCTTTGGAATGGACTCTGCTTGTTCTTATAAAGAAGTCAGCACCAAACTTGTGCTGTTGTGTGCACACTCCCTGCAATCCTCAGTGAAAAGAAAACCTTAAAAGTTATTTTTCTCAGAATTTCCCCAGGCAAAACCTCCTGGAAAATTAGCATATTTTATCCAAAATACAACTCACATTCATCAGATAACATAATTAAGTGGCTTCCAGAATCCTGATTTGTCACAAACTCTGGAAAAACTGGGGCTTCCCAGGTAGCACTAGTGGTAAAGAACCCGTTTGCCAACGCAGGAGACGTGAGAGACTCGGGTTCGATCTCTGGGTTGGGAAGATCCCCTGGAGGAGGGCGTGATAACCCACTCCAATATTCTTGCCTGGAGAATCCCATATTCTCCAGAGAAGACAGAGAAGCCTGGTGGGCTACAGCCCATAGGGTTACACAAAGTCGGACACCACTGAAGCGACTTAGCCCACACACGCTGGAAAAATAGATCAACCCAGAAGAAAAGTAAATCAAAGATTAGGTAGTGGCAAATTATTTCAAATGAGTATTTTGAAAGTTAAAATATTTTAGTTACATCTTTCCTAATACTGAGACCCACAAACAGCCAAGCAGACACACTGGAGAAGAATCTATAGAGCTATGACTGATTCCAAGTAACAGGAATTCCAAGAGGCATTTATATTTGACCTTGGAGTGTTTGTTCTTATACTTCCTTTTGAATAAGATCAGGACACACGCGACTGTAAGCTTCTGTAATAGCCTCACAGAAATTATACCCACGGAGTGCACAAGGTTAATTGCCACACCTTCACTGGGAATCACCCCAATTCTGCAGGGTAAACCAGCAAACCCTAACAGGGCTTTACAAAGCGCTGCACGTCCCAGCAGTAACCTGTCCTGTCACTTTCCCCTGCTTGCCGAACGCTGGGCAGACACTCACACTTGGGAGATAAGCTCTGTCCTCCGACTTTGCCTTTGTCCCCTTTTCTCCTGGCACACATCTATTCTTCATTCAAGGTGCAACTCACAAGTCACTCTCTTTTCAAATGCTGACGCCAAGTGACCCAGGCCAAAAGTATAATTCCTTCCTCTATGCTCCCTGCTGAACTAGCTCACTCATTCCAGAAACAGTTCCCCTAGGCGTTGGCAGAGCTCCCCAGGCCCTTTTCTCCATTCTGGGTGCTGTGGATAATCGCTTCAAACACCCTCTGCAGCTCACAGGGTCAAGTGCACACTCTCCTTGCCTGTCTGTCTTCTAAGTCCAGTGCGCTACCGACCCTGGCTCTGTTCTGCTTTCCTGACCTCTGCTCCCCACCCGGCCCCATGACTGCTGAGTTCAGGGGGAAAAAATCTCCCAAGGGCTGCAACAGTCTACAATCCTGTGTTTGTAGGGTCCTCACCAGCTCCCTCCCAGAGCCCTCATTCCCCACTCCCATCTCACCCAAACAACCCCAGGCAGCTTTAGCCCTGCAAGTCTCCCAAAGAAACTGAGCTCTCTGAAGTCAAAGACCCATCACTACACCCATCATCTCTGCTCATTTTCACTGAAGAAGAAATGGTACCCCAGCCTCTCCCCATCAGCAGCATCTTTTCTATAGAAACAGAGCACATTTCTAGATGGTCAGGATGCAGGAAGCACCCTAGACCCAGAGCATCCTGAGCTAGAGATTATTTGAGAACATCTCCCTTGTATCTCTCTACAACTAGCTTCTCTGAGACCTAAGCCTGAGATATAATAGATTCTGGGTGAAAGGCAAATTCTCTCATGTTGATTCACAGTTATCCTTGAATTGAATTCTTACACAGGCACTAGACGGAGATTTTAAAAAAGGAACTTGTATCATGGATGGCTTGTTCTTGCGATAGCCACTAAGGTCTTATTCTTAGAACTTAGGCCACTTCCCGACTTTTCCCATCAAGGGTAGCTTTCAGATTTCTCCTGCACAGGACTCCTCCTCTGCCTGCAACAACAGTTAATTCCCACTGTGCCTGGTCTCCAAGCAACCAGCAGCTGGAGATCAAATTCAGCCAAGGCCAGCTTTCCTCCTACCCACCAGCTTCTCTCTACTACCTCTGGTAAGCAAATCATATCTTGCAAGTGTGGACAGTTTTCTTGAGACAGTAAGTCTGATGTCCTGAAGATTCTCTGAAACAAAATTATACAAAACCTGTAACAGTGAAGCTGTTACTGTAGCTAGTAATATTACTGAAGCTAGTAATAGCTACACTTCTATGTGCAGGGCACACTGCTAACCACTTTACTGGAATTCACATTTAGATCTCACAATCACCTTGTGGGGTGTGGACCACTGCTGCCCCATTTTACAGGGAAGGAAACTGACCCTCTTTGGGGACCTCATAGGATAGGGGGTAAAGCTGCTCAGCTACTCCTAAGATTACCGCCCACCCCCCACCTTCAGGACCTCCCAAATCAGCTTAAGTCCTTTCTTAAATAGGTACAAATTACCATCCTAAGTCAAAAAAGCCATCTTTCAAATCCTTTCTAAAAAGGTGGGAGCAAAGCTTGGAGACTGGATTTCAAACATCTCACGCACTTGCTACAAGCAAAAGAACTAAAATGTCAAAGCAAGTAATTAAGTAGAGGTGAAGCTAATACTCACAAGGGCTGTAATGGAGACTCTGTGAGGATGAAAACTGTACATAAAATCAACTTAAAATTAGATTTAACTGCTTAAGCTTTCTGACCATGGGTATTGATGTCTAATTACAGAATATAAAGCTAAAGATAAAAATTATAACTCTAGTTCTTCCTTTGCATCTCAAATTGTGATCATTACAAAATCAAATTGTTCCAAATTCACCTAACTTTGATTGCATGTCTTAGTCTGGCAATCAGTGCAAAGCCATGGGCTAACTTATTAACCCCATAGAACTACTTTCTCCTTGTTGGAATTCAAGTGGATGATTTTCCGTAATATAGAGTGAATAGGAAGTGATTCAATAAATTAATCAATCCAAAGTTCAATGCATGAGGGAAAAATTAAGTCATCAACTATTACGACAAACTCTAAAATGCAATCCTTTTAAAAGTCAGTCTTACTACTGATAGACAGTGGAGCTGGTCCTTAACACTTTCAAATTATGATAACTAGATGAAAACAAATTGCATTTTGACAATGCGAATACCAAATTCAATTCCCATTTGCTGGAGAACAAAAAGTCAATCATTTCTTGGAGATGCTATTAGCAGCAGCATTCCAGAGACCAAAAGCATCAGGCAAACATGCTACCAAGATTTCAGTTTGTGGGCAGCAAAATGAAGAACAGAACAAAATTCATTTATAATGATAAATGGTGGAGTGGGGAATCAACATCAGCAAAGACTAACTAGGTGACAACTTGAAATAAACCACGAATTGAGGGATGCTAACTTGGAGGCTGGGCTTCCAGGTGGCTCAGTGGTGAAGAATCCATCTGCCAAGCAGGAGACACAAGTTTGATCCTTGGGTTGGGAAGACTCCCTGGAGAGGGAAATGGCTACCCACTCCATATTCTTACCTGGGAAATCCCATGGACAGAGGAGCGTGGAGGGCTACAGTCCATGGGGGTTGCAAAGAGTCAGCCACGACTTAGCAACTCAACAGCAAGAACAGCAGCAACTGGGGGTTCACTGAACTGGATAAGGCTGCCAAAAGCATTTGGCAGTCTAGTCCAGGCCACAGATGATTTTTAAAAATGAAAAGAAGAAGGTACAAGGGCCAACAAAAACATGGTAAGATGATCATATATCCTAATATGGGAATGCTGCTGCTGCTGCTAAGTCCCTTCAGTCATGTCCGACTCTGTGGACCCCACAGACGGCAGCCTACCAGGCTCCGCCGCTCCGGGATTCTCCAGGCAAGAACACTGGAGTGGGTTGCCATTTCCTTCTCCAATGCATGAAAGTGAGAAGTGAAAGGGAAGTTGCTCAGTCGTGTCCGACTCTTCACGACCCCATGGACTGCAGCCTACCAGGCTCCTCCGTCCATGGGATTTTCCAGGCAAGAGTGCTGGAGTGGGGTGCCATTGCCTTCTCCGAATATGGGAATGGATTTCATGAAAAAGAATGAAAAATATAAAACAAGAAATTCCAACCACCACCCCCCCTCCACACACACACCCTGAGGAACAAGACATTGGTGATAATATTACAGTAGTATTATTTAGGACAATCCTCTATTTTACAAGGACTAATTATCTAGGTATGAACAATAAGCCATTTGAAAGGAGAGAATCTAATGAGCTAAATGCCTCTACATCTTCTTGTATCATTCCTTGGTATAAAGCTTAACCATGGGTAGAGGAACTATATACATAACATCGTCCAAATCAATTCATTTTTGCAAGTCCAAAAGTGAAAGTGAAGTCGCTCAGTCGTGTCCGACTCTGTGCGACCCCGGGGACTGCAGCCCACCAGGCTCCTCCATCCATGGGAGTCTCCAGGCCAGAATACTGGAGTGGGTTGCCATTTCCTTCTCCAGGGGATCTTCCCGACCCAGAGATCGAACCCAGGTCTCCTGCATTGCAGGCAGACGCTTTAACCTCTGAGCCACCAGGGAGTACAAGGGATGTTATTATTATACTTTTACTTAATAAGCATAAATATCTCCTGATATTTACCATTCAATAACCCCCACCCCCTCCTCTTCACATCTGGCTCCTCCTACTCAGCCTCCTGCTTTCAGTGTAGACGCTGCCTTTTTCCCTGGGTTGTTTCCCTCCACCCTTCAAGACGCTGATGAATTGCCCTGCTAAGTGCCTGCTTGCACCCCAGCACCTATTCTTACCCCAGCATTTGCTACATTTTATTATAAACGTCTGTTTACTCATCTGGCCACTTTACCAGCTATGCCCAAAATTTATTCCTAAATTTCATTTGCATGCTGTGATTTTAAAATGGCCTCACATTTCTCAATTTTATTAATTTATGGTGAAATAAAATTTTAAATTATAAAGTCACAGCCACATGAATTGCTGGGGCTTCTGTATCAATCTGCAGGCTTGCAACTTTTATAGAAAAACAGCAGTCCTTGAAAAGAAGAGACACTAAAGTGGTTTCATGTTTATTTCTATTAGGGGAGACACTCCAGCCAATTTCACCACTAAATTAGCTTTCTTTGCCATAATGGAGTCAATGTGATAACAACTGTCCCAAAGGCTGTACATTCTAAGTCACATAAAAAGCAAACATGCAGGAATGAATACTCCATTTTATTTTTGGCATGCTGCACAATTCATTTGGTGTGATTTGTGCAATTTCTCCTAGACTACAAAGTTCCATATAAGGGAAGCATACAGCAGAACACAGATTACCAGATATGACATGGGGAACGAGAAGGATACATACTTTTTCTAGCTGGTTAGGAGTTTGTAGAGATAAACATCATTACCCTCAGAGACATTTCAAAGTCTCCTAGAATGAAAAACATAAGTCAAATTTTGAAGGCTCAACCCAAAGCACATTTGTAAACATGGTCTTGGCAAACTGAAGCCTAATACAAAGTTTCTTGGGGGCAGGGGATGCTGAATAATGGAATCAAAAACCTAGGACAAGTGCAACCCTGGCTACAAATTGGAGTAAAACTATTTTTGTCTTTAAACAAAGTACTAATGATCTACAAAGCACTAATGGTCTAGGGACTTGACCATAGGCCAATTAAATTACAACTTCAAGGGATAAAGCCCAGCTATGGGAATTTTTTTAAGAGACCCTATAAACCTTTTACAACCAATGAGAACTATTCGTCTTCCAACAGGTTTTCCCTGAATCAGAGATGACAGCAAGAAACATTTACTATTTCCTATGTGCTAGACACTATTCTAGGGAGGTGTACTGACTCAATCAACACTCACAATAACCATTCCACCACATTTTACCCACAAGGAAACTGAGGCTCCAACAGGTTAACTAACTTGTCCAATTTCCCCATCTAATAAGTGAAGAAAATAGAACTCAGATCTCAGTTGTGTCCTACCCAAGTCAGCTCTCATAAGAACTCTGAAGTAGAAATATTCCCACTAAAGAACAACCCCAGAGGTCCCGAGTAGAGGCCTCCATATCTAATATGGCTTGGGGAGGGGATGCTTAGGTGGAGCGCAGAGTGAGACAAGAGAAGGATTTTGCTTAAATATGCTATTAACACTAAACAAGTCAATGATACTGAGAATTATACAATTTAAAATACTTTTTTGCTTTTTAAGAAATATTGTGATAGCTGGTCTACTTTCCTATCTACATCATTTAAAGCCAAATAGGGACTTGGAGGCAGCTATGCAGACATGCTGGTAATTCTCTTGCCATCGGCTCCTAGTCAATGTTACCTACTGAAGGATGTGGTCCAAGCAGTGGTCCCACGCTTCTCTACCCACTGTCTCCTGGATCATTCCTATCAACATACAAACACGTTACAATATCTAAAATGAAACCCGAAACCCTTGCTTTTCGCCATGCTCTAGAAGCCAGCACCTAGTTTCCCTGTTCCCCTTGACACAAAACTCTTCAAAAGAATTCTCTACCTTTATCGTATAAATGCTTCTTCCGTTCTGCTTTTATCAGTTTTGAAAAATTCTCAGCCACAATCTCTTCAAATATTGCTGTGTTGGATTCTCCATTTTTTTTTTTTTTTTTGGACCCCAGTGACTTGTACGTTAAACCTTCTACCAGACCTCATGTACCTCTTCAGTTCTTTTCTCTGCTGCAGTCTGAAGATTTTTATATGATTCATCTTTCAGTTAACTTCTTTAAAATTCTGCATAAGGCTGGCCCTACCCTTGCATTTTAGAGCAGTTTTAGGTTTCCAGGAAAATTGAGAGGAAGGTACAGAGACACCCACGTAAACCCACCCCTGCTCATGGATAGCCTCCCCTGCTATCGACATCCCTCACTGAAGTGGTACATTTGTCACTATCAATGAACCTACACTGATTGCATCACAATCACCAAAGTCCATAGTTTATATTATGGCTCAGTTTTGGTGTTATACCTTCTGTGTGTGCTGTGCTTAGTCGCTTCAGTCGTGTCCGACTCTTTGCAACCCTATGGACTATAGCCTGCCAGGCTCCTCTGTCCGTTGGATTTTCCAGGCAAGAATAGTGGAGTGGGTTGCCAATTCCTCTTCCAGGGGATCTTCCTGACCCACGGATTAAACCCGCATCCCCTGTAGTTCTTGCACTGCGGGTGGATTCTTTACCACTGAGCCACGGAGGAAGCGTCTATGGGTTTAGACAAACATGTCTCTACCATTATGGGCTCCTCTGGTGACTCAGCAGTAAAGAATCTGCCTGCCAATGCAGGAAATATGGGTTCAGTCCCTGGGTCAGGAAGATCCCCTGCAGAAGGAAATGGCAAACCAGTCAAGTATTCTTGTCTGGGAAATCCCATGAACAGAGGAGCCTTTACAGTCCAGGGAGTCACAAAATAGTCAGACACGACTTAGCGACTAAACAATAACAGCATCCATCGCTGGTATCATACAGAGTGTTTTCACTGCCCTAAAAATCCCGTGCTTCACCTATTCATCTCTCCTTCCACTGGTCTTCTTACCGACTCCAAACTTCTGTCTAAGCTGGAATCATACAGAATGCAGCATTTTAAGACTGACTTCTTTCAATTAGTAACATGCATTTAAGGCTTCTCTGTGTCATTTCACAGACTGACAGCTCATTTCTTTTTAATGCTGAATAATATTCCACATTCTGGATATACCACAGCTTATTTATCCGTTATATACTAAAAGGCATTTTGGTTGCTTCCAAATTTGGTAAATTACAAATAAAGCTGCTATAAACATCTGTATACAGGTCTTTGTGTAGATATAAGTTTTTAACTCCTTTCTATAAATACCAAGGAGTATAACTGCTTGATCACATGATAAGAATATACTTGATTAACTAACTTTTCAATGGAGCTTAATCTTCCATTAAACCCATTCATTAAGTTCATTATTTTTATTATCTTCTGGTTACACTATTTTCACTTGCTTTTCTAATTTCTAATTCTGACAAAATTCTTCATCTCATCTTTTAATTCCTTAAACATACTTGAACATACTGAACATTATTTTAAAGTTTGTATTCATTTTCTCCATTTCCCATGAGTCAGTTTCTATTTTTTCCTTGGACAGGTCTTAACTTTTCCTTCTTCTTCTCTCCTCTTCCACAATGATCTCCTTCATGACCTCATCCAGCCCTGTGTTTAAATACCTCCTTTATGGTGATTACTCCAAATTGGTATTTTTAGCCTTAATCTCTCCCCTTAATGGAGAAGGCAATGGCACCCCACTCCAGTACTCTTGCCTGGAAAATCCCATGGATGGAGGAGTCTGGTGGGCTACAGTCCATGGGGTCGCTAAGGGTCAGGCACAACTGAGCGACTTCACGTTCACTTTTCACTTTCATGCATTGGAGAAAGAAATGGCAACCCATTCCAGTATTCTTGCCTGGAGAATCCCAGGGATGGAGGAGCCTAGTGGGCTGCCGTCTACCGGGTTGCACAGAGTCGGACACGACTGAAGCGACTTAGCAGCAGCAGCAGCTCCCCTTAAATTCAAATTCTTATCTTTATTGCCTGCTGAATATCTGTACTTGACAATCTCATAAACATGTCATCAAAGTTAACATGTCCAAAACCAAACTTTATTTTTATTACCTCATCTAGCAATCTCTCAGCTCTTCGGACATGGAAATTATACTTTTGTTCCTTGGATCAGAAACTACGGAGTCACCAGTATCTCCTGTCTGCCTGACACCCCACATCCAAGTCCATCAGTCAATCCTTGGGTCTACCTTCAAAACCTAGGATGCAGCCACTTCTCAACACCTTTGCTTCTGCCAACACCAGCAGCCTGGCCCACGCACCACCCCGTGCATTACTGCCTCGGCTTCCCAGCTGGGCACTTCCTGCTCCGCCCTCGGTTTCCCACAATCTATCAACACAAGAGCCAGCATGATCTTGGCTTGAAGACTTACTTACGAAGTATCATTCATTCCTTTGTTCACAGCCTTCCTCTGGCCTCTCTTCTCAAGCAGTATAAGCAGCAGAGTTCAAATGGTGCTCAGGCCCCTCTGTGCTCTTCCCTGCTATCTCTCTGAGCACATCTGCTTCCTGTCACTTGCTCACTCCACTTCAACCACAGCGGCTCCTTAATGTGCTCTGAACAGGTCAGAAGGCAGACACCCTCTCTTTCATGACCTGGTGCTTTGGTTCCCTCTATCTTTAACATTCTAGCCCCTGACAGCTATGGAAGAAATAACTCCCTCACTTCCCTTAAGTTTTTATTCAAATAAATCACCTTCTCAAGGAGCTGTCACACAATTAACTGATTAGACAAGTACATAAATAACCCCTCCCATCACTTCTTCCCCTTACCCTAACTCTATTTTTCGCCACAGAAGTTTTCACTATTTAGCATTAATTGTGTGTTTTATTCCCACGGACTTCCCAGGTGGTACATGGTGAGAATCCGCCTGTCAATGCAGGAGATGCAAGAGATTTTAGGTTCAGACCCTGGGTTGGGGAGATCCCCTGGAGAAGGAAATGGTAACCCACTCCAGTATTCTTGACTAGAGAATTCCATGGACAGAGGAGCCTAGCAGACTACAGTACAGTCCACGGGGTCGCAAAGAGCTGGACATGACTGAACAACTAAGCACGAGCATGCATATGTTTTATTAGTTTTAATTGCCTCCCTTTTCTAGAGTTCAAGCTCTACGAGAGCAGGAATTTCATCTGTTTTGTTCACTGCTGTGAAATCAGGGCCTTGCAGGTGGTAGGTACTCAACCAATGAAGAGAGTAATGATGAATAATGAAGAACCAAGTTAATGGATGGCTTTGTACCTGTCAGACTTCTATGAACAGATGAAGACCATTCCTAAAAAGGGTATCTTTTTAAGGATTTATGACTTTCTATGTTCAATACTAGAAAATGCACAACCACCAAAGCAGCATACAACACAAGTACCAATACTGGCTTCAGCAATGAAATATCAAATGTATTAAAGAATTTGTAACTGCATAAATAACTTAGAGAGACCAAATATTTCCCTTTCAAAAGCACATTCTGCAGCTAACAATCTTTAGTCTTCTAGAAGATTTTTTCCCCAGTTTCTTTTCATTATCTTTAAACAGATGGAAGCAATAAAAGGCATCCAGCAAGCTCAGCGTGCTAATTACTTGACTATAGCTCTCTGAAAATGCCACTGTCCCTTTAATTTTAAAATAAACTGTTTACACGCCCAAAGTTCAGAATATTAAGTGCTCTTGAACACATTAAGAAGTGCCTAAAGAACAAAAATCCTTGACTATATTACAATATTTAATTAGGAAAAGAAAAGAATTCTGTAATTAAGGTACTTTACATGATGGAAATGTGAAATGAAGAGCTTAAAATGAAATGACATGACAGTTTCAAAGAAATTTTTCTGCTCATGACTTTTGATTGCTTGCGTATGGTCTCTCTGAAATGGAAGACTATGGCTTAATTAATCAACCATCACATTTCAGTCAACAAAAGTTTCAAAGATAGAAAAACAAAATGGAAGGCCAATAATAGTCCAAAGAGTGTTTTTCTTTAATAACCCCAATTACTATGAAGAGATCACTCAACATTAGATTGTAAGTTCTATGAGGGTACAGGTTTATTCCTCTGTTCTTCACAGTTATATCCCAGGAGCTTAGAATACAGTCTGATCTATGTCAAGTGCTCATAAAACAAGCAAACAAACAAAAAAAACTGAAGGGTTAAGTAGTACCCTGAATACTGGACACAGTATAAGGCAAACCGACTTGTTTTGATTACTACCACCATCAATAAAATATCAACTCTCTTGCATGGCTCCCTTTTGGTTTGGCTAGCATCTGAAAGGCAATGGCACCCCACTCCAGTACTCTTGCCTGGAAAATCCCATGGACGGAGGAGCCTGGTAGGCTGCAGTCCATGGGGTCGTGAAGAGTTGGACAGGACTGAGTGACTTCACTCTCACTTTTCACTTTCATGCATTGGAGAAGGAAATGGCAACCGACTCCAGTGTTCCTGCCTAGAGAATCCCAGGGACGGGGGAGCCTGGTGGGCTACCATCTATGGGGTCACACAGAGTCGGACATGACTGAAGCAACTTAGCAGCAGTAGCAGCAGCAGCATCTGAAAAGCATTATTTTAGAGGGGGGAAAAAGCAAGCTTATATAATAGATTAGTATTACATTCTGCAGGTTCTTCCAAAATAAAAACTTAGGTGGACCTAAAATTGACTCTTGGAACTCCCCCTTGCTCAATATTTGAGAATACACCCTTCAGTTAAAACTATTAAGAAATTCTTTGTGTAGCCTATTTCTCAATTTATTAGTGGCCAATAGAGGTGTCTACTTTGGCTTTTTTTTTTTTTTTTTTCTTTTCAGTTCATCCCTACCTGGACTGAATATTAATTCCATCTTCAAAGTGATGGGGCAAATGCATGAAGAACCCAAGCTCTAACCAGGCATACCTGAAGATCCTTACATTGGGTATGGTGACATACACTATGCATGCATGCTTAATCACTCAGTCATTTCCAACTCTGTGACCCCATGGACTGTAGCCTGCCAGGCTCCTCTGCCATGGGATTTTTCAGGCAAGGATACTGAAGTGGGTTGTCATTCACTTCTCCAAGAGATCTTCCTTATTCAGGAATCAAACCTGATTCTCCTGCATTGCGTGTGGATTCATCACCATCTGAGCCACAGGAAAGCTCATACACGATACTTGTCTATCAAGTATCCTTTTCTCGTTCTTTCTCACTAGCAGACTCCAGGTTGGTTTCCAAATAGCAACATGCCTACCTAGAATTAAACAGTGGTTAGAGGAGGTACTAGTCAGGCATGCAGCAGGAGCGTGCGTTTTACCTATTCCCTTCGTCCTGCTGGAATGCAGATACAATACCAGAAGCACAGATGCTGTCTTAAGACCATGAGGGGACGTGCGCACACCAAGGCCAGCTTACACAATAGGGAAAGAAACATCTAGATCCCCGAGGGAACAGAGAAGCTATCACACCACCTATGTACTGCCTACCAAAGTTTTTCCTTCACTGAAAATAGAACTTCTCACAAGGTCAAAGCCACTGTTTTCAGGTTGTATTTCACGATGCAGCTTTGAATCCTCACGGATACAGATATTAATGGGGACTAGAAGATGGGAGGAAATGAAACGATAGCTTTTGGTACTACTTTGCCTAAACTTAACTTGACATATGTATAAAACTAAAAACAAACTACACACTAATATCTGATTTCCCACATTTTAAGCAAGACAATGGCATTGAGAGACTAATTGTTGTCTGTTGCTAACAGAAATTAAACTTTAAGAAGGCACATTCCTTTATTAAATAAAATTAACTTAAAAAATTTGCATAGGGGTTGGGAAATTTAAGCACCACTAACGAATGTCTGAATTATAGAATTTAATTTTCTCTTTTTTATCTTGATAATTAAGATGATTATTTGTATATAAAGAATATTTCAAAAATATTTGCTACCATCAAAAAAACAGTTGAATCTCAAACACTAAAATCCCTCCCCAAAGCATGCCCAAAACCATTGACTTGCAACATGAGACCAATGGTTCCTACACCACAGTCAGCAAGTCAGACCAGCCTTACTGTATTTATCACAAATTTTGAGTTATGCAGACAATATATTTTGTGTTGTGCAGACAAAACAATGAAGTTTTACTAAACACTCACTGATGTTCTTAAATAAGTCTAGGTCATTGGAGGCTGGAGATGATGGGAGCCTATACAAACTCTTAGCCTCTGGTTTTGGAGAAGAGAGGCTACTGCTCATAAACATCACATTTCACAGTGACTCCTGCACCCTGGGCAATGCTCAGCGGTGAAGCCCATCCCCGTCCTCACTAGCACTCCGCCATGTGCCAGAGAGTCCTTCCACCACCTCCTCAGCCAGCAAACTACTACCAACCCTTAAAGACTCAGAACCACCCACTCCACGATGGTTATTCCCTCAGTCCTTTACATTCCCACCTTTACATCAGCACGTTCTCCATAGCATTATGACTGTCTTTTTGTATATCTGATATTTCTTATTTCTTGGTGAGCTATAAACTGCTCACCAAGACTCCACTCTCTTCATCTTTGCATCCCTAGGAGCCATAAAACCCATGTACGAATAATCACAGTTTGCTGAATGACAGATTGAATGATTCAATGAATACATGATGGTGTTTACACTGCCAATATCATGGGAAAATGCATCAAAATTTAAGTTGTGACTTACAGGACGTACGTAGGGCTAAGCTGACTTTAGATGAAAGTTTTAAAGGAAAAGAGACTTGTTTTGTTCACTTTTTGGCCTAGGTATCTTTTAAACCTGGATATCAAAGGCCATCTTACATTTGAAAAGTGCTTGAGTGTTTGTTTGCCCAGAGGCTGTCTGACGAAGCGACAGCACCCAGATGAGGTGGAGACTGTGTGGAGATGTCCTGTATCAGAGATAACGCCGGAAATATGATGACTCAAGTTCAAGTCCCAGCCCAGCTACTTCCAGGCAGTAATTGCTCTCCCACCAACCCTGCAGGCTGCTGTGAGGATAAAATTTCTTATTAGCTGCTGCTCTCCTGCCAAGCCAGAGCATGCTGTCTGGCTCCTAAGGAGCAGGCACATGTCACCGAATCACTGACCCAGAGAAGACACAGCATCTGGCCGTGTAGGCTCACAATGCTTCCTTACAAAAATCCCACTTCACTTTCTCTTCGAGTTCCAACTACGGGTTACTGGTTCTCTTCTTAGTGTTTCCTTTTCTTAAAATTTTATTTGTTTATTTACTTTTGGTTGTGCTGGGTCTTAGTTGCCGCGTGGGCTTTTCTCTAATTCTGGCGAGCAGGGCTTCCTCTCCAGTAGTGGTGCACAGGCATGCTCACTGTGATGGCTTCTCTTGTGGCAGCACACGGGCTCGCGTGTGGGCTTCAGTAGTTGGGGCACCCAGGCTCTAGAACCCAGGCTCAATAGTCGCGGCACATGGGCTCAGCTGCTCTGCAGCACATGGGATCTTCCCAGACCAGGGAACGAACCCGTGTCTCCTATACTGGCAGGTGGACTCTTAACCACTGGGCCACCAGGGAAGCCCCTCAGTGTTTTCTTGAAAGACTGTATGCCATGTTGCCTTGACAATCCCACATGCTTGGGTTTAACTTGATATTGATTTAAAAGGAAAGAGGGCGGGGGAGGGGAGGAACCCATAACCATTTTACAATGAACAGTTAAGCTTTCATACAACTCGGCTGGAAACAGTCTGGTTTCTGTGACACTTTGTCTTCTCTACAACGGAAATGCATTCCTTTTCAGGCTAGACAGGCCAACCTCAATGTTCAGCTGGAGAATCAAGGGCACGTTCACAATTGTGCCTAAAAACCAACTTAATCTATGTGTTTTCATGATGCAAAGTGAAAACATGGAATAATGTAGCCTGTGTTCATCTATTCCTAGGCTCTCTTTATATACCATACACATTCCAATCAGTGTTTCTCTTCAGAGGGGAACTGCTGTTCTGAAGCAGCAAGTAGCAGCTTACACTGGAAAAGGCAAACTGATAGTCCAAAGCTTACTAGTATCCAGAAAAGAAATGTTTACCTGTGGACACTAAATTTGTATACAGTCCTTCTTTGGTCGGTTCAACACACACATATTCCTCCACACAGGAGCACTAGAGAGGATTTTTCGAAAGCATGCTTCACTTTTTACCTCCCTCCTTTATTTTCAGCTCTGCCATCTCCTGCATAGGCAGGTTTCATTTAACTGTTTTCATGGTTTACCACATTTTACCAGAGCTAAATATCCCCACATACTCATCAGTAACCAAAGCATATTTTCCAGTCATCTTCATGGTTAATAAGGAAAATGACGGGCAGCAAAGTAGGAAGAGAGAACACACAGAAATAAGCACAACTCAAACTGAATGGAAATTAAACTTCCCTTGCTGATAGGATTCACACACACATCTTTCAATCAGGATGATACATTTACAAAAGCACAATTCGATTAACTGGAAACGTATAGGGGGAATTATATTACAGATACCGATTTCACTTTGTTATAAGATGCTGAAGAAAACTATTGCCACTGAATTGGGGGGAGATTCGGGGATGAATATCAGCACATTAACAGAGAATATGCAATTTCTTCTTCACGCAGTGTTAGAGTAGTGTCCTTTTATGAGGATACAACTGGAGTTTTAAAGGGTTTCTGGGTGTTGTCTAACTGTCATCAGATTGCAGATTGCTTAACTATTAGAAACTCTGAAGATATTCTCCTTGGTGA
Source organism: Bos indicus (assembly GCF_029378745.1). Lineage (NCBI taxonomy): Eukaryota > Metazoa > Chordata > Mammalia > Artiodactyla > Bovidae > Bos > Bos indicus. The sequence continues at coordinate 12,890,930 of NC_091779.1, forward strand.
TACGGCAGTGTCCTCTGTTAAAACAATGATAATTTTTATCTGCGCTTGTCACCCAGTAAACTAGATAGGCTATTGATTCAGTCTAGACATCCAAAAACCTGAACAACAATGAACAGTGAATAAATTCAGTCATTAAGGGAAGGAAAAGACAGATCAATTTTATGTAGTTGATCAGCAATCAATCCAGAAAGTAGAAATAATTTTAAAAACCTCTGGAATGAATATTTTTCAGGTAGGTTTCTTACCTCTACTGAATCTTCCCAGAAGTATAGTGAACAACATCTACTCTACAACTGTAAAAGTAAATGGATATAAGAGAGAAAGATATTGGATACTACTGGGCAAAGTAAGATATATGGGCTCTCAAAACTCAATTTTGCTTGAGAAAAATGAAACCGATATAACCAATATTTGAACTTACCTGCATTATATACCCAAGAATTATGTCTCACAGGTATAAAATGGCATTTTGCCTTTCCAAGGCACTAGAGAAGGAAAACATTTCATTTAACAATTTATAAAACATATGTGAACCTAACACTTCAGAGTACTTTAAAACGGAGAGGCATTTTTTTTTCCCATAAAGTCAAATCACAGAAGCAAAAAGATGGGCTTGCAATGCAAAAAGCATTCTTTTAGCCAATAAAGCAAGCTATCTTAGATTCATCTCTCCATTACATGGAAAACCCAGTGAACCTAATCAAGTGAGGTTATCAGAGTTTCTTTAATCGAATTGAGAGTCCCACCCACACTGTCTTCTCATCAATATTCCTCACAGCTTCCTCTTCCCCAATTACAAAAGACCAGATAACCCTGTGACTGATGGGAGATACACACAAGCTTATTTTCCACTGTTAAACAGAGTTAACATACCCAGGGAAGCCATTTCAATTACTGAATAAATGGAAAAGGGTTAAATGTGGAATTTGATGGAATAGGATTTAACAACGTTCCCAACCTCATCAGCAAGCAAACAGGCAATTTCTGAGGAAAATATGCTAGAGAAGATAAATCTCATGAAAGACAATGGAGAGACAGCCTTCACATTTCAAGGTTATTTTGAAACAACAACAACCTGAGCAGTATTTGATGTGCAGGGGCCCATTAAGACGGAACAGAAAGTTCCCAGCCCTCACAGAGTCCCCGCTGCGGATTCCCAGCTCCCCAAAACCGGCCTTTCCCACCTCCTCTGCCCTGTCGCCGAGCCCCTTTCTTCATCACCGGGCTCTTGGCTCACCGCCTTCACGCTGCCATCCCCAACTTTCATATGCCACTCTTCAACTTTTAAAGCTATCAAGTTACTAAGGAGTTTAATTTTCGAAAATATTTTCCAAATTCAAAAGAAGGACTAAGGGTTTGTGGATTAAAAACACACACACACACACACACACACACACAGTAAAAGTTCTGAATCATGCCACTCATTTGCACTCAGGACAGGTACTACATGCTTCAGCTGGGTTGGCCTGTACATTAATGAGCCCATTTCCACCGTGCAAATGATAACACACAGGCACTTCACACTGCATTTCGACACATGAGTAAGTGCAGCATCACAGCAAAGTGATGCATCTTGTTTCCCAAGATGGGGTGTAAACTCCTTGAGAGCAAAACTTCTCAGGGTGGTTTCTTTACATTTTCTCAGAGCTCCTAGGTTTGAGCATTTGCTGCAGAGCAGGCTGGACCCACCTAGGCTGATTTCCTGAAGAAGAAACTTGGGACAAAGGCTACCCCACACGGCTGAGATTATTAGTCTTCAGCCAATTCGCCCTTAAAATTGACATTTCTTAACATCCGGATAACTGTTCTTTCCATTCAAGTCTTCCATATAAAATGGGCTCTTTGTCTTCTTTTATGGCTGACTGGGAGCCAAATACCTGGGTTTTCGCTCCAGCTCTGCCACCATCCAGTTATGTAACTGGAGTAAATCACTTCTACTTCTCTCCCTCAGCTTCAAAATGCTGAAGCCTAACTCCTCCATAAAAGTTCCATGATTCTACATTTAAAATGTTTTTTTAAACCATTTTAAAGCACAGCAATCTTCTAACAAAAGCATTAATATCCTAACACTCAAGTGAGTTTCAAAGCATTTAGCACCAAAGTTCTAGACTCCAGTCACAACACAACATGTCTGAGCTGATTCAATGGGCTAAAAGCAGCATCTGCCTCACACTGTTGCTGTTTGTAGTAAAGGTTCAATCAAGTAATGAACGTAAGTTTGCTTAATGCCTGGTGTTCAGTAAAGCACTCAACAAATAAGTCAGCTATCAATATTAAAACAAATACAACTGGAACTAGTTCTATAGGTTTCATCAAAACTCATAATCTCAATGTAAGTAAGTTGGCAGAACTAAGTCTGTTTAGACACTCCTTTAAAAAAAAAGGTGGGGGGCGTCATAATGTATTCACTTGGCCACTACACATCATACAATTAAGAGAAAGCACATCCCAGCAATGCAGAATTTCTGTTTTTTGTGTGATCCTCTCATCTCTCACAAGAATCTTGTTTCATGCTAAAAAATCATCTGAACATAATTCTGAAGAAACCCATTTTATTCTATCAAACAGGTATATATATATACCTTTTTAATATATCCAGAAAAGATAAAAACTCTAATAAGAAAAGATACATGCACTCCAAGTTCATAGCACTAGTTACACGAGCAAAGACATGGAAGCAACCTAAGTATTCATCGAGAGGTGAATGTATAAAGATGTGAGACACACACACACACACACACACACACACACACACACACACTGGAATACTATGCAGCAATAAAAAAGAAAGAAAGAAAGCCATTTGGAGCAACATGGATGAACCTAGAGATTATCATGCTGAATGAAGGAAGTCAGATAAAGACAAACATCATATGATATCACTTACATGTGGAATCTGAAAAATACAAATGAATTTACTTACAAAACAGAAACAAGACTCAGACACAGAAAGCAACTAAAGGGAAAGGGGAAGTGAATGATAAATCAGGAGTTGGGATTATCAGATATGCACTGCTGCTGCTGCTGCTGCTGCTAAGTCGCTTCAGTCTATTTATAAAATAGAAAAACAACAAGGACCTACTGTATAGCACAGGGAATTACATTAAATACCTTATAATAACCTAAAATGGAAAAGAATCTGAAGAAGAATATATGTGTAACTGAATCACTTTGCTACATACTTGAAACTAATGTAAAACACAGAAAATCAACTATACTTCAATAAAAGGGGAAAAAAAGGTATATTGACACAGTGATTATTCTCTCCTCTAAACCTCCTTTCCACCTTTGCTACATAATTTGTACTAAAAAGGGCTTCTGTATTTTAAGTGTATAAAAACATTTAACTAAAAAGTTAAATGTTTTTTTCTATCTACCCTTTTCATCTGAACATTTCCCTCCCTGCTCCATCTCTTCTCTGAATCAGTCACTGCAAGGCCCCAACATGTGCAGCACTGTCTCTGTTCTCAAGTTCCCTTCCAGCATCTTCTCTGACTGCCAATCACTGTCTCTGGGTCCCCAGTTCTTTCAAGAAGCTCCTAGAGAGACTTACCTACTTCACAGCAGGTAAGACTTAGCTATTCCACAGCAACTCCTTCAGAACCTAACCACCTCTGTTTGCCAACTGGTCACACTTAAGACGAGCTAAGCAAGGCTGATTCCAAGAAGGAAACACTGAAAATCTATCATGGACCCAGCACAGCTCTGCCCCTGGGAACCACCATAGACTCCTATGTGAACTGCTCCCAGAATATGTGCAAAACAACAGAGCCACGTGGCTGGCCTCTTCTGAAACCAGGATCCATGTTAACAAGGCAAAGTTCAAAATCACACTAATTCAAATGTTCAAGGTGGGTACTTAGAGAAGCAGACAAAGGAGTATTTGCCTCAAGTAGAACAGATAATTTGTTTTCCTTAAGTAAATATTAAGAAAATTTAAAAGTAACGTTATACAGAGTGAAGTAAGCCAGAAGGAAAAACATAAATACAGTATACTAACGCATATATATGGAATTTAGAAAGATGGTAACAATAACCCGGTGTACGAGACAGCAAAAGAGACACTGATGTATAGAACAGTCTTATGGACTCTGTGGGAGAGGGAGAGGGTGGGAAGATTTGGGAGAATGGCAATGAAACATGTAAAATATCATGTAGGAAACGAGTTGCCAGTCCAGGTTCGATGCACGATGCTGGATGCTTGGGGCTGGTGCACTGGGACGGCCCAGAGGGATGGTATGGGGAGGGAGGAGGGAGGAGGGTTCGGGATGGGGAACACATGTATACCTGTGGTGGATTCATTTTGATATTTGGCAAAACTAATACAATTATGTAAAGTTTAAAAATAAAATAAAATTGGAAGAATAAAAAAAAAAAAAAAAAAACAAAACAAAAAAAAACAATGGAAAACAACCTAAATGCTGAACAGCTGGAGAATCAATACAAATATTCTGTATACTCTTAAGATGATATTTTATAACAAAGAAAATTTAAAAAAAATAAAACAACAGATGCCAGCAAAAAAAAAAAAAAAAAAAAAAAAAAGTAACGTTAGTCTATGCCCAAATCCACGCATGTTTCTAAGACTCTTAAGATCTAGTAGGTTGACCAAAAAGTTCCTTTGGTTTTTCCATTAGCTGTTAACAGAAAAACCCAAATGAACTTTTTAGCCAACTCAACACTACGACCAAAGAACTGTTTAAAAAAAGAAAAAGTAGGAAAACTATATTATCTCTCAGCTTGCATTTGAGATTAAATTCTGTTTCTTAGGCAACATGGGTATTTAGGGACATAAATGGCTCCTGGTAGATAGTTATCATATTGCTCTCTATACCTCATTCTGAAATAAAGCCTAAATGTAACTGTAACTGCTTTGTTGATAAATTAGCTATATTATTTTAGTGGAGAGCAATGATGTTTAAACAGGCTGGAGCAGCATGAATAATCCAAGCTGAAGGGTTAGCGTTTTCAGGCTTGGAAAGTATTTAAATGTGTTTGCTATATGGTATGGTATTTTTGTCTACAGTTAAGGAAATAAACACAAAGAAAACCAGAGCAATAGGAACAGCTAAGAAAGTCACACTATCATGACCATTTCATCATTCATCCCTACACATGTGTATGGAATATTGACTACATTTCTAGCACATTGAGGGTAATACAGTACAAGTACCTCCTTCGTCATGTCTATGTCCGAGCATTTGCTTTGGCCTCAGCATTTCAAATGGTCTTCTGGGATGGAGACGATTCCAATCTGAAGAACCAGTTACATTATATACTGGCATCTGAGCCTTGGAAACAAATAATTTAACCTCTCCAACCTCTAACTTCCTAATCTGAAAAATAGGAATTTTATAGGGCACCAAATACAACAGTGTAACTATGGTGGGCAGCCACTAGAAAAGACCCAACAATTGCCGCTCCCTCAAAACCATGCCCTTGCGTCATCCCTCCCTTTAAATGTGGACTGGACCTAGTGACTTGCTTCTCGACCACATGATGGAAAGACTGTCACTTTGGTTTTGCTCAGCCTATGGAGAAATCCCATATAGCAAGGCACTGTGGGAGTTCTCTGGCCAATCGTCATGCAAAACTGAGACCTTCAGTCCAGCAGCCATCAGGAAATGAATCAAGTGGCCTGTCTCCAAGATGAGGACTCAGACGGGACTTCAGACCTGGCTGACACATTGACTGTAGTCTTATGATACTGTAACTGTACTCTTATGACAAACCTTGAGGCCAAGGCAGGCAGTCAAGCCATATCTAGACTCCTGATCACCAGAAGCTAGGAGATAATAAATAGCTGCTAATTTTGGAGGAATTTGTCCACAGCAATAGATAATAATATAAATACAATTTATAAAACAAAGTACATTATATAAAGTTTAAAAAAAATTATACCTGGGACAATGGCAAACACAATTTTAAAGTCCTCTTAAAATTATCTTAGTCTTGAATAAAAGTAATCTATTTTTTATTCATTACTATAATATATAAGATGATGCTGTGAAAGTGCTACACTCAATATGCCAGCAAGTTTAGAAAACTCAGCAGTGGCCACAGGACTGGAAAAGGTCAGTTTTCACTCCAATCCCAAAGAAGGGCAATGCCAAAGAATGTCCAAACTACCACACAATTGCACTCATTTCACATGCCAGCAAGGTCACGCTCAAAATCATTCAAGCTAGTCTTTAGCAGTACGTGAACTGAGAACTTCCAGATGCACAAGCTGGATACATAAAAGGCAGAGAAATGAGAGATCAAATTGCCAACATCCACTGGATTACAGAAAAAGCAAGAGAATTCCAGAAAAACATCTACTTCTGCTTCCTTGACTATATTAAAGCCTTTGACTGTGTGGATCACAACAAACTGTAGAAAATTCTTAAAGAGATGGGAATACCAGACCACCTTACCTGCCTCCTGAGAAACCTGTATGCAGTTCAAGAAGCAACAGTTAAAATAGGTCATGGAAGAACAGACTGGTTCCAAATTGGGAAAAGGAGTACGTCAACCTATATATTGTCACTCTGCTTATGTAACTTATATGAAGAGTACATCATGCAAAATGCTGGGCTGGATGAAGCTCAGGCTAGAATCAAGATTGCTGGGAGAAATATCAATAACCTCAGATATGCAGGAGACACCACTCTAATGGTAGAAAGTGAAGAACTAAAGAGCCTCTTGATGAAAGTGAAAGAGGAGAGTGAAAAAGCTGGCTTAAAACTCAGCATACCAAAAGCTAAGATCATGGCATGTGGTCCCATCACTTCATGGCAAATAGATGGGGAAAAAAATGGAAACAGTGACAGACTTTATTTTCTTGGGTTCCAAAATCACTGTGGAGGGTGACTGCACCCATAAGATTAAAAGACGCTTGGTCTTTAGAAGAAAAGCTATGACAAACCTAGACAGCGTATTCAAAAGAAGCGACATTACACCGCCGACAAAGATCCATCTAGTCAAAGCTACGGTTTTTCCAGTAGTCATGTATGGATGTGAGAGTTGGACCATAAAGAAGGCTGAACGCCAAAGAGTTGATGCTTTTCAACTCTGGTGCTCGTCCCTCGGACAGCGAAGATCTCAAACCAGTCAATCCTAAAGGAAATCAACCCTGAATATTCATTGGAAGGACTGATTCTGAAGCTGAAGCTCCAATACTTTGGCCACCTGATACAAAAAGATGACTCATTGGAAAAGACCCTGATGCAGGAGGAGAAGGGGATGACAGAGGATGAGATGGTTGGATGATATCACCAACTCAAGGGACATGAGTTTGAGCAAACTCCAGGAGATGGGTGAAGGACAGGGAAGCCTGGCATGTTTCAAAGAGTCAGATAGGACTGAGCAACTGAACAACATAACAGATATGAAATCTAATTAATTCATCAATGGTCCTATCCCAAATTAGAGGTGAATCAGCCATCAAAAGAAGAATTTTGACAAATTCTATGAAGATAGCTGTGCTACTTGGGACTCATGGGGCCAAAACATAAATGGAGAGTAAGAATGAACATTACTATCAGACAAAAGTCTTTAGAGGGAAAAAATTAGCATCAAAGAATATACTAAATGATATAGGAACAGCCTACTTTAAAAAACAACCCCTCAGCTATGGTTGCCTGTCACTGCCTCACAACATACAGAGCAGAATTTCAGACTTCATTTTTCTATCCCTAAATCTTTCCTGAATAACAGCTGTTACACTGTATGAGACATACTTTAAAAAAGAAAAGGATTACTATCTTAAGCAAATCTGCTAACTTAGAATTTATATCCAAGGCTACTTCCATAAGAAATATGATTTAAGCATTTCAGAGACATGATTAAATGAAAATTAACATAATACAGATATATTTTTTTCAGTGGTCCTGGGCATGGAGATACACTGTCTGGTATGGAATGGTTACTAGACATCTAGTAACCATGTGTGATACACTGAATCACCAGCCATACCCTTTGCCAGCTGACCCTGCAGCTCCTCCCTCTAGTCTTCCCCATCCATTCACTTTGATCTCTGCCACAATATTTGCTTCGATCAGTGGGATGTGAACAAAAGTGACCATATGGTGAGCCTAGGTTTTCCTGCACATTGTGTGTCTGGGTTGCACTGTGATGTACTGCAGCCCGCTTGCACCAGCTCAGGAAAACCCCTTGTTAAATTTTCAGCAATTTACAGGCCAGTTGTTAAAAACAAACCATTAATGAAAATTCAATTACATAAATTTAAAGATAAACATTTTACAAGTTACTCAAATTCACAACTGCCTGATTATTTTACTGCATTTTACTATTGCAAGTGCTACTGCATGTGCTTTGGAAGTAAAATGTACACATCTATTACTCACACTCATGAAGATACATCCAAACTACCCAGCTAAAATAAGACATTTTCAATAGAAAAATAAAATGTAAAGGTATCCTGAAATTTAACTTTATAATTCAAATAGTTTCAATTAATACTAGACGATCATGATTTCAAACCTGAAATGGTTTTTACTTTTTACTTTAAATGAAGGTCTTACTTTAAGATTTTTACTTTAAGAATTAATTCTGCAAGTACAACCATTGTGCAAATAATATAAAAACCAACTTCATTTTAGCCACACTGGCACATCAAGCATACAAAAGCCATTTCACTAGATGACAATTCAAATATTGGAACACAGAAGGAAAATAAAATATTTGACAAGGCTTTCATTTAGAAATATCTCAGGGTACAGTTCAATCGACCACCAATCTCTTCTGAAATTGTGAGCCTGCAATCAAATATTAAAATTAATCAGGACATTTCCTTCAGAGATTTGGATTAAAAACACAATAGGAATGCCACAGACAGGATAGACTCATTTAATCTAAGAAAAAAATGAAGTCAAATTACCAGTTCATTACTGTCTTTCTCTGCTACTACTTAAATATACACTCGAGGCATTTCTGGCATAAAAACCAAAATGTAAACTGTGCAAGAGACAGTCACCCTGTTTTATTTTTCTGCTTCTGCTGGACTTTACTCCTGAGCATCCTGTACATTCTTTATTCACCAAGCATTTTTTTCTGCTCAGCTTGAATCTCTGCCATACCAAGTTAAACTTTCCCAAATCTTCTTGTTCTAATCATAGCACAGTGAACTCTGGTAAAAATAACTAAGTAAAGCTTCCTTAAAACAACTAGGACCTATAACAAAAAGCTGCTTCAGAATTAAGATTTTTAAAAATATTATGGTCAGAGTTACCACACTGCCACAAAGTCTGAAAGAGCGTGTAAACACTAAATGCAGTTGACACACACACACGGGCTACATTAACCACTTGAACTTAAGAATCTCCTTCAAACTGTACACACAATATGAAAGTAACTCATCAGATAAAATTAAAGTGCAGGTTATTAGACTTAGGTCTCATTCCTGCCTTGACCTCTGTATTTCTAAAGTTCATCCCCAAAACTTGGTCTTTTCCCCTTTATGCTTAAGGCAGCAAAGCTCAAGGCATGAAAACTGAATGGTCCAGTCAATTCTCAAGAAGCAACAATAGCCCACCAGCAGCAAAAGACACAGGCATCCCCCTGTGTGGGTACATGATGGGCCTTTACTTCCTGCACCGCATGGCGGTAGCCCAAACCCCATGTCTCTGTTTGGTTATACAGACACTAAGGCTTCAATCAAACTACAAAGTACCTAAAGCAGAGTTAGATTAGATTTAGGATATTTTAACTTCTCATGTTTCTCCTCCTTAATAAAACAATGCAAATAATTCTAGGTACTGTTTTTCTTAAGAACTGGCTGATCTATGCAAAACATTAGATAACTTCCAGCCTTCAGGATACAGTTAACATGTAGATTTTGATTGTAATAATTTTTTTACTCAATATCTAAGTCATTTGTCGGTTGGGGGGGAGTCTATTAGATATTTTGAAAAGAATTATTTAGCTGTTGGAATCAAGGGTAAAAGGGTAGTCACTCAGGAGCAGGAGGACAGAGTGACTCAAGAGGTGTGAATAACTAGTTTTGAAGAGAGCTCTTCCGACTCACCCTTTCTTTAAAGGTTTAAAATATTGTTCTAGATATACAAAATATTTAAATGATGTCCCAGTCAATGATTCTGGAGCTAAACTTTTGAAAACTGTCACTTTTCAGAGGAGAATGGGGATATAGCTTAGGAGCCGCCAGCTTACTTGGCCAGGGATTCAGCATATGAAGGTCATTTAGAACTCTGTTTAAGAAGCACTGACATTCATAATCACAAGTCCTGCAATGGCAGTGACATGCCCTGTGGAAACCAACCCATGTTCTATTATATTTGGAGGCAGAGGACAAATCTCCAATTGTGAAATTAACAGAAATGACTTAAATAGCTGAGTTGGACCACCTAATTTAAAGGTTATTTAAAGTTAAAAAATAAAATAATATATATAATATATAAAAATAAGTCATTTAAAAGTTCAATCACATTGATAACAATAAGATTGTAGAAGTTCCAGGCTTTAAGCTAAGGTGTTACAAAGAAACGTGACGTCAATCTCAAGTCTGACAGTGGTTTCTATCAGCCAGGGTAGCTGCTTGGGGCTAGAGCAGTCTTACGTTATCTGGCCTATTCTTTGGTTGCAATAAATGGTCCCATAAAGTTCTCACAGCACATCTGACATTATCCACTAAAGCTGAGAAGTAAGTGAAACCTGACTTAGAATTAAACGGAAAATAAAGGGTACAACGATTTTCTAATACTTGGTGTTAAAACAGATTAATAAAGAAATTAATAATATCTGTATGAACTTAGATAATAAATGTTGCATTCTTCCCAAAAATAATACTGCTGCTGCTAAGTCACCTCAGTCGTGTCCGACTCTGTGTGACCCCAGAGACAGTAGCCCACCAGGCTCCCCCGTCCCTGGGATTCTCCAGGCAAGAACACTGGAGTGGGTTGCCATTTCCTTCTCCAATGCAGGAAAGTGAAAGTGAAGTCACTCAGTCATGTCCGACTCCTAGCGACCCCATGGACTGCAGCCTACCAGGCTCCTCCGTCCATGGGATTTTCCAGGCAAGAGTACTGGAGTGGGGTGCCATTGCCTTCTCCAAAATAATACTAGCTTTCTGGAAAAAAATTTGTGCAAGATTGACATTTTATCACCACGTTTTTGGTATTCCTACATAAGACAAAAGGACAAGTTAAGTAGCAAGAAACTGTTACTTTTTCAAAGGTAGCAGTTGAAGAGAATTTTTAGCACTTAGAGAAGCTCAAGGCTTCAGCAAGAAGTAAAGGATTAAAATCAGAGTCTATAATTGAGATTTAAAAATATGTCACTGTCACAATTCAATTTCTGATGTCTGCCTATAACCCACACCATACCATATAAATCTGGGGCTCCTAAAAGCAGTCAAAATGATTTATAACAAAACATTTTCTGTAAGTATATCTTTTATCAGTGATTAATGACCAGAAAGTTCTCTCATCCAGATATCTGACTGAATGACAAAATGAGGAGTTTATGACATTTACCCATTGCATGTTGTCGAGGGAAATAATATGAAGCAATGGTTGGCAGTGGCAGAGGGTGGCGCAGGGAGTAAAAGGTACAAAAAAAGGCACATGGTCTCACTTGTTATCAAATGCCTTATAACTTCTCATGGTACCAATCTCAATTCCAGAACATGTTAACCTGTTATAGTAAAATCAGAGCCATTAGCATTATATGGAACAAAAGATACAACTATCTCAGGTCTCACATGAACAAAGAAGATACTCCTCTGCAAAATGTTCTAAAACTAAAAGCAGGGGTGGGGTGGGGGTGGGATTCAAATCTGGGAAGAATGCCCTACCAGGAGGAGGAGGAAAGGGGAGGAAAGGCGGACTTCACTGCAATTGGAAGGACAAAATAAGAAGGCTAACATACAATGGCACCCCACTCCAGTACTCTTGCCTGGAAAATCCCATGGATGGAGGAGCCTGGTGGGCTGCAGTCCATGGGGTCGCTAAGAGTCGGATACGACTGAGTGACTTCACTTTCCCTTTTCACTTTCATGCATTGGAGAAGGAAATTGCACCCCACTCCAGTGTTCTTGCCTGGAGAATCCCAGGGACGGGGGAGCCTGGTGGGCTGCCATCTATGGGGTTGCACAGAGTCGGACATGACTGAAGCAACTTAGCAGCAGCAGCAACATACAAAGTTAAAATTCAAAGTAAAATCGCAAAAGCTGCTAGAGAATTCCAAGCAGTTTAAAGTGGTTTATTATTATAAAAGCACATAACTTTACAGCCAATATTCCTCTTTTTTAATAATAAAGGGGCAGCCAAGCAAATACTCTAAGAGTACTTTTAAGACATTTAATTACTTGGGAGAAAAAACTTCATCCAAGTCTCCCTTTACACGTAGACAGTAAGTTAGTTAAAGCAAAAAAATCAGCTTGCCTAACCATCTTCCACTGGCTGGGAATGATGAACATGTGTAGTTGAAAATCATAAAGCTGAAATAAATATTCTTTAACCCCAGACTGCCCAACACCACTACCAGCTCCCAGAAGCCCTGGTTCTGTTGTTACATTCTCAAAACAGAATTGCCCTGGACATGGTCTTTGCCCCTCATCTTGAGAAACTAACTGAAATCACTTTTCCCCTTCCACTTCAAAGCCTAGAAGAACTAAGCCTAGGATGCCACATTTTAGGTAACTGTTTATGAAATCTGTGTGCCCATAAAAACACCAGACAAGTAGTAACAGAAACTTAGGTCTTAATCTAGAATTTTCTGATGACTCAGAAAAATGGTATGAAGTATGGCTCTTCAACTCTCTGGGCCTTAGTTTCATCATCAGTAACATGAAAAAGGTGGGTTAACAGTGATTCTAAGCGTTCCTGGTATTTATAATGAAATCCCCAGGACCTCCCCCTGCAAGAAAAAAATTTAAAAAAGGATACATGCTCATCACTTGATATGTGACCACTGTGTGTCTTGAAGCCCACACCTCAACCCCACTTCTAATCCCTACACTGCAGGACTTCTCAGGCCCAACTTAGTTCTCACATTCTGACCCTGTCATCAGGGTATACCATCCCTTGATAAATCACTTTTCAAAATGGATATACTGGGCCATGCCCATTTGATGAGAGGTTAGAGCTTTGCTATGACACAGTCAAGTACATTTCAGAGAGCTAAGAAATGTCCTGTAAGTGACAGCTTCTTCAACTTCAATTAAAAAAAAAAATCAACTACTTGAACTATAGCTCTCCAGAACAAAGAACCCTAACTCATTAGAACTGTGTCTTTGTGCTCATCTCTTCTAGGCCCCTATTTGGGATATTACATAGTGTCAGTTTGGATCCCAGTTCCTGTAGGCTTGACCATCCCCACCTGGAGCCCTTGGAAGCCAGCCCTAGAATGCCCCCATTCTGGAACAATAATAATTCCCAAGACACGCGTGTCTCTCTCAAGGCGATTCCATCCATAAACTGAGCTGAGCTTATGAGCTCCCTCTCTGTCTCTCTCTCTCAATAATGTGAATTAAGAAACAAAGCAAGTAGAGTAAGATGGTAGGAAAGTATGAACAAAGACTAACCAGAGTACAGATTTTGATGGACACAATAAACATGTAATAACCATTTTCATGCTTTCCTCTGCCTAAATGAAAACTAGCAAAAATGCCCATAACCTCTTTAATTCCTGGAGAAATGAAGGTCTGATCTGTAGTTCCTTAGTACATAAAGAATTTAAGAGCTATTGATATTGTTCACACATGTATCTAATGGAATCTTAACATTTCCTTTTAAATCTGAAAAAAAGGAAAAAAGTAAGTCAAACTGAAATTTTCCTCAACAGTTTATTGACTATCAAAATCTTATAGGTACCAAAAAATCAAAGAGCATAGTTCAAAACTTAAAAAAAGATTTGTAAATGAACACTTATTTTTATGATTCTATAAAACAGAACACAAACTCATACTGCAAATACTATTAAAACCCTTTGTCAAAATTCATTTTCTACTTCTGAAAGCTATTTGGGTCACTTGAATATGATAAAAATCAAGTCATGTTCTTCTTTCCCTCCAAATAAATCCCTTAGAAACATCGGCAACAATTTAGGAATGTAAATGGATTTTCCGTTTGCATTTATACTTAATGATGACTTAACCAGACGGAATACAGCTTAATTTTTTGGAGGGAGATTGAACCCAGAGGAATATGTTGTTTTGCGGGGGAAAAAAACTAATTTAGACTAGGCAAAATAAAAAGAATGTCAAAAGAAAAAGCCTGATATTTAAAAAAAAGCAGCTGAAGCCAAAAAGAAATTTGAAAAAACAGCACTCTGATGCCTGGTCTGATGGAGATGGAATATGGAGTCCCACCTTCTGCATAACATTAAGTACTGAAGAACATCTCACATTAAAAGCCTACACACACCGATCCGAGTTCATTTATGTTTTACATTCTCACCCTTTGTATTTCCTTTTGCTACCATGAACTTTACATGCAACTGTAACGAATGCTGAAAATCAAATTTTGAATTTAGAAGATATGTGTGGCTATTGTAATATGAGACACCATATGACACAGTGCATATCAATAGCTTCAAAAGATAATACCTCAGTAATAAGGGAATTTCCACACAGACTTCCTTAAGTCAGCACTCCAGGAAGGCCCTTCCTAATGGCCCCTACTTTTGAAAAAATACACTTCCCCTGACATTTCACAGGAACCAAAAATGTATCAAGTGGATTTTGCCCAAGTCTATCCTGCAAGTACTTCTCATATTTAATTCTATAAATGTCAGATAAATGACTCAACCAAAAATCATTCCTCTCTTAATAAAATATATCTGAGCATTAGCCTATGTCAGCTTATTAATATATATATTAACAATCATTAAGTTCATTGAAAGAGAAATTAACTGATACATGTTCAATAATTCACACTTATGGGACAGTTTATGTTCAAAAGCTACAGATTTAATTTTAGATTAAGAACACAAGCAATAACACACAATTCACAGCAAATCATAATCTAAGGTATTATTAGTGCCATGTCCATCCCAGAAAAAACACTAGACAACCTAAGAGGGCAATATAATTAAGAACCAGTATTTGACAAAGTGTTTAGCTACTGAATTTCATTCCTCTCAGAATTGAGTATCTCAGCAGGTATAATTATGAGTAATAACACCATAATTATATCTAGTGATTCTTGATGGGGGGTAAGATTAAGAGTCATTTTAAAAAGAAAAATTTCAAACTTAGACAAAAGGAGAGTAAAATGATCCAGCCCTTATCATCAAGTCATGGTCATTCTTGTTTCCTCTGTCCCTACCCATTTCCCCACCCTCCAGGCATCATTTCATTGCACCCCTTAAAACTTCTATCTGTATATTTAAATGATAACTCT
This sequence comes from Bos indicus, assembly GCF_029378745.1. Classification (NCBI taxonomy): domain Eukaryota; kingdom Metazoa; phylum Chordata; class Mammalia; order Artiodactyla; family Bovidae; genus Bos; species Bos indicus. The sequence goes on from NC_091779.1 coordinate 12,906,292, forward strand.
TTTAATCATCACCACAAACATCACATCTGAAAAAGCCGAATAGTTAATTCCTTACTACTAAATATCTGGGCATTGCTCAGTTTCCCTAGTTGTCTCAAAATGGTTTTCGTTTGATTGAACTGATATGCATGTGACATTCACACATTGCCATTAATATCTTTTTAAGGTATTTTTTAATCTTTAGGTTCCTACTCTGTTCTTATCCAATTCACCCCACTTGGCAAAGCCATATGGTTTGTTCTACATGCAGTTTTCCATGGCTCAGATTTTGTTGATTGTATCCCCAAGGTCTCATTTAACAGGTCTCTCTTATCCCTTGTATTTCGTGTAAGTAAGCTGACAGGTCCAGAGACTTGAGCAAAATCAAAACTTGAACAAAAAACTTGTGTGTTTTTTTTTTTTTTTTCCACTAAAATATATCCCAGGTGGTACTGTCTACTTCCATTCAGAGGTACATAACATTCAGTTATCTCTGTGTGACGTTAGTGGTTATTAATGATCCTTACCTAAATCCTTATCACTGACCCTTGAACAATAGAGGGGTTCAAGTGCTAACCATCATGCTGTTGAAAATCTGCATATAACTTTGCAACTGGCCCTCTATAACCACAGTTCCACATCCACAAACAGAAATCAACCACAGAATTTATAGGACCATAGTATTTATTGAAAAATATCCACATATAAGTGGATCCATGCAGGTCAAACCTGGCTTGTTCAAGGGTTAACTGTATTTTATTAGTGCTGGCAAACAGTAATATTCTAGATAAATTCTTCTTCATTTATTAGCAAACAAAACAAAACAAAACTTCTGTAAAGAGAAACCAATTATTTGGTTATCCTGAGGAATAATTCCAACTGGAGAGCCAGGATAAATGTTTTTTTCTCTTTTTTCAGGATCTTTGTTGTTTACTGTAGTAAGAACATTTAACATGAGATTTATTCTTAACAAAGCTTTAAATGCAAATACATAATTATTAACTGCTGCTGCTGCTGCTGCTAAGTCACTTCAGTCGTGTCCAACTCTGTGTGACCCCAGAGACAGCAGCCCACCAGGCTCCGCCATCCCTGGGATTCTCCAGGCAAGAACACTGGAATGGGTTGCCATTTCCTTCTCCAATGCATGAAAGTAAAAAGTGAAAGTGAAGTCGCTCAGTCATGTCCAACTCTTAGCGACCCCATGGACTGCAGCCCACCAGGCTCCCCCGTCCATGGGATTTTCCAGGCAAGAGTACTGGAGTGGGGATAATTATTAACTATCTAGGCCCAATTTTTAACTTTAAGTTTGCTTTTTAATTATGTAAGACATTTACTTTTCCTTTTTTCCTTTTCAGTTTTTCTCGTGCACTGTTTAATGTAAGCTGCCTCTCAGCAGCAACCAACAGGCTGACCCCGCTCTCCCTCTTGGTTTCTACACCATCCTATGCAGACTGCCCTTGTCTCTCTGGTTTTCCCTTCTCACTCGCCTATTGTTCCTTCTCTCGAACCTATCAATATACTTAATGGAGCTCCTCGGGATTCAAACCAGAATCTTTTCTCCTGCCTACACCTGCCCCCCAGCAAGTTATCTGTTCCTACGCCATTAAATATCATCTCTATGCTAATGGCTGCAAATTTCTATCTCCAACCTGAAGCTCTCCTGTGAGCTCCAGACTCAGGTACCCAACTATCTATAAAACTTTGATGCTCTGTCTAATAAACACCTCAAGCGCATACAGAGCAGAACCCTAAATCACTACCGTTTCCACAACCATGGCCCTCCTGTCCCCTCAGCTCAGGAAATGGCACCCGGTTACTCAAACTGAAAACTCAAGCATCATCCTTGATTGCTGCCTCTGCTTCACACTTCTTACCCAATCTTGTTGTAAAGTTGTAGGTCTTCTATTTCCTGTCCCCTCTTCTCCATCTCCCATACCACTCCCCCACCCAGCCCCCTTCTCCCCTCAGGAACCTCTACATTCTCCTCACAGGCCTCCAAGCTTCATGCCTCTCTCCACACGAGGCATCACCCAGCATCCAGGGTGGTCCTTTTCCAGACTAACTTGAACATACCACCTGGAAGTGTAAAATGGACCGACGCCCTTCCTTCATACTTGAATTCTAAAATCTTTCTCAAAGCCTGCTAGGTCCTGCATGATCGACTCTGCGTTCCTTTCCACTCCCTTTTGTTACGTTCTCCTGCTCTCTGCTTGCCCCCAGGGGCCTCCTCTCAATCCTCAAGTGAAATCCTCCTCTCAATCCAGACTGTTCTCTCCGCCTCACAATCTCTGCACAGGTAGTTGATCGGCTTGCAAGCTCTTCACTGCATTCTTCTTCCATCTTCACTTGGCTGGCTCCACCTCATTCTTTAGCTCTCTGCTTCAATGTCACCTCCTCTAAGGAGCCCTCCCTGACAAACCCTACGCCTATCACTTCAGCTTACATTTAATTATGTATCACCACCACATTAACTTCTCATGGAGGGAGGGTTTTGCATACTGCTCCCTGCACTGGCTGATGTAATGCACTATATACATACATGTATATATGTATATATGTATATGTATATATACTACTTATTGAGCATCAGCAGATTTAATCCCCAAGTATTCCTTCTCTATTTCTGGCTCACTTGGTAATGGAGTCCTTCTGCTTCTTCCTCTACTCAAGAATTACAGAACACCCAGCCCATTTCTTAGTTTTATCTCATTGGACTATGTGCAGATACACAGGCCTTAAAATGAAGCCTGCAGTGACTTTTTTATTTAGAAAAGAGTCCTTTGGTACACAGACTCCCAGTGGATCCAAAGATAGATTTCAGAGGGCCATGAACTGGGATGAGAAAACAACTCCATGTTTTTGTTCAAAACCTCAAATTTAGCATTCCCTGTCACTACGAAGGTTGACTGCAAACTAGCTGCAATACCTGTAACTTTGTCACCAATGGAAACCTTCAGATGTTTTCATATCTCATAACTTAAACATCGTGAAATAGCATTTAACATCATCACTACCTTGAAATTACAATTATTAAACATACTGCTAGATCTTGTCAGTCAGGGCTTTAATAAGGGAGCAAATACTTTTATGTATTATACATTTTTAATATTTTGGTAACTATTTCAATATGATTGGTTCCTTTGTAACCCTTGTGTTTTATGCATTTAAAGTTTCGCTTGGGTCCACATGCTAGTGATATAATGAAGGACTAAGAGGTAAAATAAATCCATCCATTTATTTATTGACTTGCTCAGAACTGCCAGTGCATGGTGACAATGAAAAGGAGACCGGCTCTTTTGTCCATTTTCGTATTATTTTTAAGTTCTCTCCAGACCATGCATCCCCATTTTACCCACTCCCAGAATGGACCACTCCCATCACCCTTCCCTTGGAACACAGTTACCTAGACTACCACAGACCTCCCCAGACACCCAACAGGCTCACGACACAGAAGGTTAAAGAACTCCTGACCTGGAACTTCCATATAGTGTAATAAGCAACCCTTGACAATTCATAAAGGTGACTAGGTAGTTAATTTTAAAATCTTCGATACAGAAATGAAGTCAATGAAAATTTAACCAAGAAAACAGAAGATATGGCCAAAAAAGTTTTAAAATAAGAGAAATTTTTAAGCCACAAAAAAATGAATAATTTAACCCATTCATATACCACTAAAACTGACAGGAAGGAACCAGTACCCTATGAATATAGAGAACTCTTACAAATCAGAAAGAAAAAGATCCAATAAAAAAATGTCAAAGGACACAAATTAGAAAAAAAACTAAACTGTCCATAAAATATGATAATTTTCTACTTCAGTAATCAAAGAACTACAAACTGAAATAGGATATTTTCATCTATCAGACAAACAAATCTTAAAGAAAGATAATAATAATGATTAGATAACATTACCAACTTAATGTACATGAATTTGAGTAAACTCCAGGAGGACCGAGGAGCCTGGCGAGCTGCAGTCCATGGGGTCACAAAAAGTTAGACATGACTTAGAGACTGAACAACAATACTACTTAATACAAGCAAAAAGTAAAGATAAATATTCATATACATTATATTGTTTTTCTAAAGGACAACATGGCATACACATGCAACATCTTAAAAATGTATCAACTCTTTCTTTAAGCAATTCAATTTCTAGGAATTTATCCTAAGAGGAAGATCACACAACTGCGTAAAGATTCATGTGAAAGTATGTGATCAAAGCATGGTGTACAACTTTTTTAATGAATGAGAATAAAACACATGTACAAAAAAAGTGAAATGAAATTGTTACTCGCTCCTGTGTGTCCAGCTCTTTGTGACCCCATGGACAGTAGCCCGCCAGGCTTCTGTGTCCATGGATTCTCCAGGCAAAAATACTGGAGTGGCTTGCCAGTCCTTCTCCAGGGGATCTTCCCAACCTAGAGATCGAACCCAGGTCTCCTGCATTGCAGGCAGATTCTTTACCAACTGAGCCACTAGGGAAGAAATTATGGGACATTTATACAATGTGCAATCATTTAAAACAAAAGTCTAGTTTTTCTGATATCGAAAAGTATTTAAGATGTGTTAAGTGGAAGAGCTAGATTATGAACTTATATGTCTCTTATGGGCCATATCTTGGTTTTATTTTTATGTACAAAAAACCCTGAAGGCTATCAACATTTCCAGAGTAGTGTCACCTCTAGGTCATATACAAATGGCTTTTTATAATTTAATTTTCTGGTATTTAACAAAATAACATTAATTTTTTAATAAAAAGTATCCTTTAAAAATGAAATTACCCTGTTTAAAATATTCTGAGTTATAGAGTAAGATGAAAAGCAAATATCCTCTTAAACAAGATGACTTCTAAAGACAATTGTGGTACATTCCTCATACTTTCAAGTATCTTCAAGTCAAGGTGGCATGCCCTTCTGCTTACCTCATACCCTGGCCACATATGCCTTACTAAATATTCAACACAAGAAAGCAATATCCCAGGTACAATTAATAATTACTCTCTTATGTCAGTACCACCAAATACTTATCAAAAGCTGGGTGAAGGGAAACAAGTTTGAGGAATCATGACCTGATGGATATGCAATCCATCTTTCTTTCCTATTCTGCATCTAGAGTGAGCCAAAATCAGCAGAGAAGCAGTTTTGACCTCATTTGTTCCAACCATCACCTCTGGATATTAAACCTACCGCTCCCAGTCTCTTATAGACTTGCTCCTACTGACCGACCATCTGTGGAATTCCATCAGTCTATATCATGGAGTGTGTACCAAACATGCCTATGAAATTCATCACTGTGTCCATCGTAAGTGAGGGGAGAATCTGTCCCCCTTAGGAGGAATTCCTGCCTGGGATTAGCATCACAAGTCTGTAGTGTTTCTTCTGACTAAATGGTCTCTATCTCATGGCAGTGGTTTTTAACCTTAAGTGGGGTGGGGAGTGGGGGTGGGGAGGTGGGTATGGTCACATATGCTCCTGAGAATCTGATGAAAGCTGTGACTCCTCTCCATATGCACACCCTACAGTTTGCAAACAATTTCAAGGAGTGCAGAGACATCTCCCCTGTCTCCAGGTTAAGAATTCACATCTTATAGGCCAAGCTTCCTTCCCACAAGCTCTCTTTTTACATGGGCTGCTAGAAAGTTTCATTTAATGCCCACCTTCAGCAAATACACAGTTTATCTTGGGATGCATTTGCAGTAGTCGCATACCTGGTTCCAGCCCACATCCCTGTACTAACCAACTTTTAATTTACTGTTCTGCTGAAGTTTACCTATTCCAGAAAACTGATTTGGAGGGAACAGAGACAGGGAAAGGACCATCAACAACAACAACATCACACTAATTCCAAAACCTAGTCTGAGAATCATCCGTGTGATGGCCTTCTATTTCCAGTCCTCTCCTTTTCCAGACACGTGACAGCACTGCCCTTCCTAGTTGCAGACCATGTAACAAGGTCTAGCAATAAGCTGGGAACAGAACTAACACACGTCATTTCCAGACCAGCACATTTAACTGCTGATGGAAACCCCTCGGGGCTCTTTTCCTCTGGCACTGTGCCCAGCAAGGTTAGAAACAGAGGCTGTTCAGCGACTCTGTGTCCCCAGGTGACCACGATACACCTGTGGACCTGTGAAGAGCCTGATGCTGTTCTAAGCTAGAGAGATTTGGTGGTGTTTTTATCTGCCTATGTGAATGGATATACCTGATGTACAAAAACAAGAAGGTATAGACCTCTCTCTTTTGGCAATTTAGACCCTAAGATTTTCAGTGGAAACACAAAGAGGGAAGGGCTCACATCCTGGAAGCGGGCTCAGGTTTTCAGCAGGTCTGGTCACATTTAGAGCACTGAAGGGGCAGGACCAGCAGGGTGACAGGGAGCAGTATCCTAGGACAGGAAGCAGAGGGGCCTAGGGTTTCAGCAGAGTGGGCCAGGCTGGCTTGATTGGGGTCACTGGGCAGGGCTTGGTTCCATCATTGGGCCATCCCCTGGGACCTATGCCAGGACACTCACATCCAGGGTGCAGTGGCTATTAATGGAGCCAAAGGGCTAACACCTTCCATCGAGCTCTGCTGACCTTTGCCAAGACTACAGTGAACGAGCTTCCACAGTCACTGAGGATCACTTACGGTTCTTTTGTCCCTGTGTTCAAAATTTACTTAAACCAGTTCATCAAATGTGTGCAAATTTCTACAAAGGAAGAAATAAGAGTTCAAGGGGGAAAAGGTAAGATTTTTTTTTTTTTTTTGAACAGATGAGTTTAACTTTTAAAAAGCAAATGAAAGCAGAAAAAGATTTCCAGCTCTGAGCACTATAGCTAGGCCACAAATTAGACTTTTTATCATGTTCATCATCAACATGAGAAAGAAACAGAATCAGTTACATGAAAAACAAGGTCCCTAAGAACAAACAAACTAGTTGCTTGGGAGCAGCACAATTCTCAGGACCCAGGCCAGGGAGAAATCTGTCCCCTGTGGCCTCATAATGAGGCGACTGTGTAACAGGATCCTTAAGGTAAATAAGGGTTTCAGGGGATTTTTCTCAGCAGTGTGCCTCAGTGTAAGCTGACAGCCTCCAACCAGCACTATTCAAGGGATGCTGCAGAGCCAGTTCCAAGGGTCTAACCCTAGGCTTTTAGGAACTCAGCTGTCTGGTGAGCTGAAGTGATGCAGCAACAAACTTTAGACTATCCAGAAGAATTCAATGCTATGTATGTATTTTAAAAATTGAAGAACACAGGCAGGCACCCTGGTTGTGAAAAAAAATAAACACTTTATCACTTTTGAATTCTCTGAAACTGTATTTTAAAGATCTTAATTACTGAAATTTCAATCTTTTCAGCTTCAGAATGCAATAGGATGCCAGAGTGATCTTGGGAACTTCTGAGACTGTTATGAAACTGGGTATGTGATACTTTGGACCAGATGATAGGCGTGTAAGGCATGGTCATAATAAAATATCTTAATTAGAAGAACAAGGATTGACAGCACATCCTTAAGGCAATTCTTCGTAACTATTACGCTCCCGACCTAGCATTAGATAATTGAATGGCAACAGATTCTTGTTTGGACACCTCACAAAGAACCTGGAGCAGAACAGACACTTCCACTGCCCTCCAGTGCAAACCCCAGTATGTTATGTGAACCAAGACGGTGGTGCTGGCTCAGAAGAAACTATCCCTGAGCAGAAGGCATTCCTACCTTTGCAGAAAAGTCAGCTGAGGAAGCAGCAATAGGCATGGCCAGATTTCCCTCAAAAAATAACTTAAAGGCCTTCTTCTACACAAGAAGTGTGGGTATCCAAGGCTCCAGAATCAGGCTTCTCAAACTACAATAGCTGTACTCCAAAGTGAACGTGATACATGATGGGTACGTGGAAGCCACAGAATGGACACGGGACATCTGTCTAATGCATCCCTTTTATGGTGTTAAGTAGTCATTTTAAAGAAATTAACATGTTATATTTGTGGCAGAATGCAAAACGTACATGATTCTTACAGTAAAAAGAGAAGATCTGAAAGAAAAGTCTGCTGTGATGGCCAAGTGGCACGTGAATAGAAGCTCAACATTGCTAACTATTAGAGAAAGGCAAATCAAAACTGCAGTGAGGTCTCACTTCCACCAGTCAGAATGGCCATCATCAAAAAGTCTACAAATAACAATTGCTGGAGAGAGTGTGGAGAAAAGGGAACCCTCGTACCCTGTTTGAGGTAATGTAAATAGGTACAGCCAATATAAAGAAAACAGTATGGAGATTCCCCACAAATCTAAAAGTAGAGTTGCCATATGACCCAGTAATCCCACTTCTGGGCACATTCTCAGACAAAATTATAATTCAAAAAGATGCATGCACCTTTGTGTTTACAGCAGCATTATTTACAACAGCCAAGACACGGAAACAATCTCAATGTCCACCAACAACGAATGGATGAAGATGTGGTGTATGCACACAATGGAATATTACTCAGCCATAAAAAATGAAATAATGCCATTTGTAGCAGCATCAGTGAACAAATATCATATAATATCACTTATATATGGAATTTAAAATGTGATACAAGTCAACATATCTACAAATCAAAACAGATAAACAGGTGTAGAGAACAGGGTTGTGGTTCACAGGAGAGAGGGGGGTAGCAGAGGCAAAGACGGGGAGTTTGAGATTAGCAAATGCAGACTATTACACACAGAATGGATAAACATTAAGGTCCTACTGTATACTACGGGAATTATATCCAATATTCTGTGATAAAGCATAATGGAAAAGAATAGAAAAAAGAATATATAATTGGGTCACTTTGCTGAACAGAAGAAACTAAAACAATATTATAAACCATCTATACTCTAATAAAATGTTTAAAAAGTCTGCTGCTATGGGGTATGCTGCCAAATACCTAGGAACTAGCACTTACCACTAATTCAGGAAGTCTGAAGACACACAAAGAAAATTAGGTCAATAGAAAGAAAAAAATTCAAACTCATCCATACTAAGATATATAGTTATAAAAAAGTTTATTATTTATATAGAACATATATAACATTTATATATAGATACATATTTATATATATACATAATGCATATATGTAGCATTATGTATATATATTTAATACACTTGATTTTTCACTTACCAATAATACCTGAATTGTATAAGATACTCTTCTACATCTCAAGGCCAGAATAATCTTTAGCCTAGAAAATATTTTATACTGACTATGATCAAGCACCTCTTTCAGCCACTAACACATACCACACTTCACCAAGGTAAATTAGGGTAAATAACTTTATAACAAACTCCCTGAAAAAACTTTTTAGAAAAGAGTGCTAGGCTGCAGACAATGTGCACAGGAATGGTAGGTAAATTCCAGACAGATGCAAGGGAGGGTAATAGCTAATAAGCTCTTCTACCAAATACACACCATACAAGAGAGGCCTTCCCATCCCCACTTCACAGCTGGGGATATGAGCACAGGTCTGCTGGCCCCCTGTCCCTGCTCAGCCACCATGCTGCCCACCAATTATACTACCAATATTTACTCACAGTATTAATGGCGTCATTAGGATTGCTATTTAGAAGTACTCCTGAGATCTCTTCCACCCCAGCAGAGCTACTTTACAGAAGAATAAATTAAAAACACGAAGGAAATAAATCTGCATTCCTTCCAACAGCCTTCCTCAGAAGGCAATCAACTCACAACTATCAAGAGCAGCGTAGCTATGCCTCAGACCTGCCTGCAGTTCAATGTCAGCCCAAGAAGCCAGAGTTTACAACTTAAAAATATGGCAACTGTCACACATTTCCAATGGCAGAGTGAGAAAACTCTAACCGCGAGGGAATAGGGCAGTAAATCTCCCCAGGGCAGAGGAAAGCAATGGACGCCTGTCATGTTTGACTCTGTCTATGTGGGTTCTATGTAAGGAATGTAGGATAAAAATTAAAAATCAAACTAAGATACACATCCAGTCAAAGCATGACGCCTTTCTTCTAGACGGCATTTAACTGTTTCAGGACTTATGCACACCCCCGCACCCTCCACTCAGAGTCATATTTTTAAAGACTGAGGTTGTGGATGCTTATTTTGAAGATGTTCTCCAGGTATGCTCCACCTCTGGAAAAACGGTGTGTTGTCCACCGGAAATTCAAGACCAGCAAGTCGCCCCCAAGGCCAAGTTTTGCTGAACTCCTTTCCTACTTGTTTTCTGATTTACATAATGCAACTGGCCTGCTAGGCCTCCAGCCCTAAAGTGATGGTAACAGAGATTTTAAGTTCTTAAATATGCAATTCCTCATATAAAACAACCAGAAATTATGTGTGCTCTCTGGATAACAATTATAATTATCATCTTGGGGGAAGAAATTCTGTAGATCTTCCAAGTCAAATTCTCAATTTTGCAAGATAATCACCAAGCTATTAAAATATAAATGGTTTACTAGGCTACCAAGAAAGTTAATATAAATTGTTGATTAGCAAATAATTGCTGGTAAGTTTCTGTAAAAGAGTTATGCTCAAAGTTTGTAGGATGTATTGATACATCCCTTTTAGTATTTTGGTATTACCAAAATCAGTTTGGAGCCCTAAGAATGCGTCCCAACGAAAGACAAGTCTGACAATAAAATTCTAAGAGGGCCAATACAGTGAGTCCAGACTCTAAACTCTCCAGAGACCAGGCTGAATTAAGGGACAGGTTCTGGAAGCTACAGAGGGACATAGATACTATCAATCCTTCAGGCAGCCTTCTATCATGCCATTTCTCTATTTCCATCAGGGTTCGTTTGATTATAAGAACTGAAACTCACAGGAATTTAATAAATACAAATAGTGGTTTCGCCCAAGTCCACATGCAATAAGGACAACTGGGCATCAAAAAAATTCAACCCCCAAATCATACAGCATCAAGAATCAAGACAGCAGCTCTAGAATTCTCTTGCACTCTAGAGCCAATGGTCTCTATGCTTATCCCTCTTCTGCTTCCTTCTCTGTCACTGAGACAAGCTTTCTCTGTCCACTCACTTGCTTACAACTCTTCCAAGACTGCTTCTGAATGTCCACATGACCTTGATTTTTTAATTCTTATTCAAGTATGGTTGATTTAAAGTGTTGTGTTAATACTGCTATACAGCAAAGTGACTCGGTAATACATCTATATACTCTCACGACTTTTACACTCAGCTCCCTAACAACTCTCTGTATCTCAATTCCTGAGAATCTGAAGAGCCAATCCAATTGTTTTCCCCAGGGTCAGGTACCCAGCTTGGTCCAATCAGCTGTGGAGCAAGATGACATGTAAAGAAAACAATGCACAGCAGACGGGTAGGGACAGTTATCTAGAAACGAAAGAAGCCATGAAGAAATAACAGGCATCTATGCTATAATTTTTCAGCCTTTCAGAGAGTTATTGAATATCAGTGAGTTTAAGATTACTCTTTGATCTCGGAGAACTTTTTTCCAGTAATCTATGTTTGTTTCCTATGGTTGATGCAACAAAGCTCAGACAATGAAAATGTATCATCTCACAGGTATGGAGGATAGAAGTCTGAGGTCAAGGTGTCAGCAGAGCCATGCTCCCCTCGAAGGTACCAGGGATGGATTTATTCCAAGCCCCTTTCCCAGCTACTAGGAACTCCTCGCCTTGTGGCAGCATAACTCCACTCTTCACAAGGTATCCTTCTTGTGTGCATGTCTGTACCCAAATTTCCCCTTTTAATAAGGATGCCGGATATGGGGCATGGATATATGCTGGATAAGGGGCCCACCCTACCTCAGTATGACCTCACCTTAACTAGTTACACCAGCTGTGACTATTTCCAAATAAGGTCACATTCTGAGGCATGAGGGAGGTAGGACTTCAACATCTGGGTTTTAAGCAGATATAATTCAACCCGTAACACCTAGGATTATGTTTATGGGACTTTTACCCCTAGGAAGTTAACTCAAATAAGAGAAATTTATATATGGAAATACTCAGTACTAGTTGTTTGCGATAAAAATCAGAACTGAATACCAAATAGAAAGGACACCCCACTTCCCAGGCGGTGCTAGTGGTAAAGAACCCTCCTACAGGAGGGTCTCTTACAGGAACTGTAAGAGATATAGATTCAATCTGTGGGTCAGGAAGATTCCCTGGAGGAGGGCATGGCAACCCACCCCAGTATTCTTGCCAGAACTCCACGGACAGAGAAGCCTGGTGGGCTACAGTGCATAGGGTCACAAAGAGCTGGTCACGACTGAAGCAACTAAGCATGCATGCCAGCATCGGTAGAGCATAGCTTGTTAGGCGTGGAGTCACAAGGCAGACTGCTGAGGTTCAGCTTAAACCCAGACCTGCCAATTACTACTGACTGACCCACTCTGGGAGAGTTACCTAAATTCTCTTTGCTTCAGCTTCGTCATCTATAAAATGGAGATGGTGGTAATACCTCACCAGATATTTCAAGAATTAATGCAACAAAATAATTGCTGGATACAAAATATTAAATCATACAAAATACAAAATCTAGTCGCTGTGAGGTTATGTATAAGGCAAGCTTTTGCCATTATCCTGGCTCCATAAATGTCCAACAGTCACCAATAGCTTTATTTCCAAAATTACATTCTTTTAGAGCATATTGAGGGATTTATTATACATGTAAAGCACTTACAGCACTGCCTACCACACAAACGGCATTAAATAAATCCTCATATGCCCTCTCCTCACTCTGGTCTCCCACAGCTCACTGTGATATGTGTTCTTATTGCAGCTTCTTTCCTTCATGTGTATCTCATCTTACCAAGATCACATGTTGAAACACAGGACTCAGAGGTGAATGTATACATGAAACATGGAAACTTCCCTCATGGCTCAGTTGGTAAAGACTCCACCTGCAATGCAGGAGACCCCGGTTAGACTCCTGGATGGCGAAGATCCCCTGGAGAAGGGATAGGCTACCCACTCCAGTATTCTCGGGCTTCCCTTGTGGCCCAGCTGGTAAAGAATGCACCTGCAATGCAGGAGACCTGGGTTTGATCCCTGGGTTGGGAAGATCCTCTGGAGAAGGGAAAGGCTACCCACTCCAGTATTCTGGCCTGGAAAATTCCATGGACTATATAGTGCATGGGGTCGCAAAGAGTTGGACACGACTGAGTGCCTTTCACTTTCACTTTTCATTGCTTCTTTTCACATAGTATTTCCATGCTCCCATTTAGAAGTTACTCATCCAGCTCACCTTTCTAGAAAGAGAAAGAAAGGTGAAAGTGAAAGTCACTCCATCATGTCTGACTATTTGTGATCCCATGAACTGTAGCCTGCCAGGCTCCTCTGTTCATGGGCTTCTCCAGGCAAGAATACTGGAGTGGGTAGCCATTCCTTTCTCCAGGGATCAAACCTCGGTCTCTCGCACTGCAGGCAGATTCTTTACCATCTGAGCCACCAGGGAAGCCTCTCTAGAGCATAGCTAAAAGAACAGAAGTAAACCCCTGAAAGGTTTATCCACTGCAATGTACAGATTTTATTTCTTAAAAAGGTCCTTAGATCTTTACTGACAGCCTATTGATTCTTCATTTGCCCCACAATTCTAACCAATTTGATCACATGGTTTCTAAGTCTATGGCATAGAAACAACAAATTAAAAGGGAAAAAAAGTGGGAACTACATTAGAAAACTATAGAAATACGACGGAATACAAAGTGCAGCAGTCTCGGGGCACTTAGAGGACAAATAGCCTTATACACCTTCCCAGTTGCTTCTAAATCCAGCACCTCTATGACCCAGCATGGTTACCATGTGTGTAAGGCTACTTCTGAGTCAGTATGAAATAGTTCAATTCTTCCTCAGGAACTTAAGTAATAGTGAGGTTCCATCCCAGAAAGTTAGATTGGCCAGGGATTGTTAATTGGCCAGGGATTGTTTTTCCCCTTCAAACTCAAATGACAACCAGGATGAGAACCACTGCCCTAAAATGGCCCATTTCTCATCAATAAAGATCAAATGTAATGAGCTAAAAATTGTGTTCAATCCTGCACTTTATTCTGAAAGAGCCCCTTATTCCATTTTCATTTGCAAATCAACTGTTTTAACCCAACTATTTCAAAGTTTCAAAACAAACACAAAAATTTCTACCTAAATGTGCACATTAACAACTCATAGACATCTTTCAATGGCACCCCACTCCAGTACTCTTGCCTGGAAAATCCCATGGACGGAGAAGCCTGGGTGGGCTACAGTCCATGGGGTCACTAAGAGTTGGACACAACTGAGCAACTTCACTTTCACTTTTCACCTTCATACATTGGAGAAGGAAATGGCAACCCACTCCAGTGTTCTTGCCTGGAGAATCCCAGGGACGGGGGAACCTGGTGGGCTGCCGTCTATGGGGTCGCACAGAGTCAGACACAACTGAAGCGACTTAGCAGCAGCAGCAGCAGACATCTTTCAGATTTGGCAGATGGTGCTAGTGGTAAAGAACCCACCTGCCAAAGCAGGAGACATAAGAGATGCGGTTTCAATCCCTGGGTTGGGAGGTTACCCTGGAGAAGTGTATGGCAACCCACTCCAGTATTCTTGCCTGGAGAATCCCATGAACAGAGGAGCCTGGCAGGATAGAGTTCATGGAGTCACAAAGAGTTGGACATGGCTGAAGCAACTTAGCAACAATAGATATCCTTTACCATTGACTATACTTAGTAAGCACTGGCTTTGTAGTAAGTTGTTTTACTGTTAGTTTGCACATTCTCAGTCATTCCTGTACCAGCATCCAGGGCAAATGAGCAGACAATTAGTGGTCTGACAATATCTCAGAGTGTTCCACTAAATACTGAGTCACACCAAAGAAAGCCAATAAGAGACAGGGAGACAGTAGCTGCTATAAATGCTGGAAAACACATTGAAGCTTTACTTTAAAATCTTTTAGGGAGACAAATGGAGACATATATAGGGCTAGGTAGAAATGACTCATGATGTATAATATGAAATGTTCTAAAGTAATTTGCTAAACCCTGAACAGTATAAGACAGCTGGGATGGTAAAGAAAAAGACTTTCAAAGGGAAAGGCTAGTCCATAAGTGGATCAGAACTTGCCTAAGCTAATCACACAGCTGGACTCACAGGTATCAGATGCAGGACCTCTCCAGAAATGTGTTTATAGCAACCTCTTTACCTTTCCAGTTTTCACTAAAGCCATCAGCACCAAAACCAGAATTCACACCGGACCATCTAATGGAGTCTGAGGGCAGGAAGGGCATGTTTTTAATTGCCAAGTATGTTTTTCTTTATCTAAAGGAATTGCAGTAAGGAAGAGGTGCAGCTCTCCCTTGCCTCCCCTCCCCAGGGATGGTCAACCATGCAGGCAAACAGCCCAAAGAGGCTTAATAACCAAAGTCAGTCCCTGGCTTGCACTTCATTCTCTTAACTGTTAAAAACACGGAGATGATTTAAACTGACAGCATCAATTATCAGTAGAGCAAGTTTCCCTAAAAAACAATAGCATTCTGTGAAAAATGGCATTGGTAAATTGATAGAGATTACACTAAATTTGTAGATTGCCTTGGGCAGTATAGTCATTTTGACAATATTGATTCTTCCAGTCCAAGAACATGGTATATCTTTCCATATGTCTGTGTCATCTTTGATTACTTTCATCAGCATTCTACAGTTTTCAGAGTACAGGTCTTTTGCTTCCTTAGAATAAAATACCTAGGGATAAAACTACCTTTTTATGTGACGGTAAATGAGATTGTTTCTTTAATTTCTGTTTCTGATCTTTCATTATTACTGTATAGAAATGCATGAGATTTTTGTGCATTAATTTTGTATCCTGCAACTTTACGGAATTCATTAATGGAGATGCAGAAGACCTCAAAGAGCCAAAGCAACATTCATAAAGAGAAACAGAGCTGGAGGAATCACTTTCCTTGACTTCACACTATACTATAAAGCTATGGTAATCAAAACAGTATGGTACTGGTACTGGCACAAAAACAGACATATAGATCAACAGAACAGAAGAGAAAGCCCAGAAATAAGCCCATGCACCTATGGTCAATTAATCTATGACAAAGGAGACAATACTACACAATGGGGAAAAGACAGTCTCTTAATAAATGGTGCTGGAAAAACTGGACAGTTACATGTAAAAGAATTACAACATTATTTAATACTGTACACAAAAATAAACTCCAAATGGATTAAAGACCTAGATGTAAGACCAGATCCTATAAAACTCTTAGAGGAATCATAGGCAGAACATGCTTTGACATAAATCACAGCAATATCTTTTTCTATCCATCTCCCAGAGTCACAGAAATAAAAGCAAAAATAAACAACTGGAACATAATCAAACTCAAAAACATTTACACAGCAAACCATAAACAAAACAAAAAGAAAGCCCACAGAATGGGAGAAAACATTTGCAAACAATGGGACTGACGTGAGATTAGTCTCCAAAATCTACAAACAACTCCTGCAACTTAACATCATAAAACCAAGCAACCCAATCAAAAAATGGGCAGAAGACCTAAAGAGACATTTCTCCAAAGAAGACATACAGATGGCCAAGAGGCATATGAAAAGATACTCAGTATTGTTAATTATCATTGTTGTTGAGTCACTAAGTTGTGCCCAACTCTTCCGCAACCCCGTGGACTGTAGCCTACCAGGCTCCTCCATCCATGGGATCTTCCAGACAAGAATACTGGAGTGGATAGCCATTTCCTTCTCCAAGGGATCTTCCCAACCCAGGGATCAAACCCACATCTTCTGCATTGGCAGATGGATTCTCTACCACTAAGCCACCAGGGAAGTCTCATTAATTATTAGAGAAATGTAAATCAAAATTACATGATCATCTCACACCAGTCTGAATGGTCATCATCAAAAAATCTGCAAACTGAATTCTGGAGAGGAATTGGAGAAAAGGGAGGCCTCTTACACTGTTGGTGGGAATGTAATTTGATACAGCCACTATGGTGAAGAGCATGGAGGTTCCTTAAAAAACTAAAACTGGAACTACCATATGACCCTGCAATCTCATTCCTAGGCAATATATCTGGAGAAAAACACGGTTCAAAATGATATATGCACTACAGTGTTCACTACAGCAACTGTTTACAATAGCCAAGACACAGAAGCAACCTAAGTGTTCACTGGTAGAGGAATGCATAAAGAAGATATGGTACATATATATAATGGAATATTACTTGGCCATACAAAAGAATGAAAATGCCGTTTGCAGCCACATGGATGGACATGGAGATTCACATACTAAGTGAAGTAAGTCAGAGGAAGACAAATACCGTATGGTATTTCACATATGTGGAATCTAAAAACACTAATACAAATGAAATTATTTACAAAACAGAAACAGACTTATAGACTTAGAGAACCAAAACAATCTAATGGTTACCAACGGGGAACGGTGGAAGGGGGATAAATGGTGACTGTGGGATTGACATATGCACACTACTATATTTAAAATAACCAACAAGGACCTACTGTATAGCACCGGGAACTCTGCTCAATATTCTGTGATAACCCAAATGGGGAAATAATTTTAAAAAAATAGATATGTGTTTATGTATAACAATCACTTTGCAGTACACCTGAAATTAACATATTGTAAATTGACTATAATCCAATATAAAATAAAAATTTTGAAAAGCAGAATTTTTGGATCCTTAACATAAGTATGCTTTTAGCATTGTCCCTCAATGTAAGATGCAATTCTAGGTAACTCTGGAATACCTACTATGGAGACATTGTTGAGGACACTGCACTCTCATCATTCACCATTCCATATGATGTGGGGAAATTTCTCAGGCCTCAAGACCAAGAAAAGCTCTCCTTCACCCGAGTAACCAGTTTGTTTTTGCCGTCTTTTAACACTAAACCACATAACAATAATGCTTCTTTCTTGACCTAAACTGCTATAATTCTATCAAAATCAGACTCAAATTTTGGCCCTTTTCCAGCAACTACATAGGATCTACCCTCACACATTCTTGTATGCTAACCTCTCCATGACTTTTCTCCCTCTACCCTTAATTTTCCCTTTGCTCCAATTTTCTAATCTATTAATTTTATCCTCTAAGCACAGGAAAAAGTTTCCTCTATGATTTACAAGAAGAAATTCAACCTGACCATGTTAGATGAAGCAATTATACATAATCAACATGTGATTTTGGCAAAATAGGCTACAATTTCCCTTATATCTCTGATCTACTGACAAGGATGCTCCTTGTCCCTTGTTTCATAGTACCGTGACCTAAATTTATTTTCTTTAAAAAGGAAGCACTGATCGCATTGTGCCCAAGAGGAGCTAAAGTGTATTTAATAAATACATACAAATTTTTAGCAAATCTGAAAGAAAAGGATGTGAAACTGTACTGACAACAAGCGAGATTCCAAAATCACATAGCTTAACTGAGAAAAACCAGTGAAGGTTTTGTAAAAGAATTTTGTTATAGACTTGGTTTTTCTATAACTAGTACTACTAAAATATTAATGATGATGAATGGTAAGTGGTTAGAAGAAAAATGGCAATGATTAATACAGGCCACAACTGCCCAAACTGTATACATACTGAGTTCATTTGCAATATTGACCCAAATGTTCCATCAGAAACACACTACACTGTCTATTACTGCTCTAAAGTTGATGATGTCTTGTATCCTGGTAAAGGCTCACTTCTCAGTCCAACCTTCCTTGACCTGCCAACAGTATTCAACATAGCTAATCACATTCTCCTCAAAACATAATCTTTACTTGACTTTCAGGACACCACTGGTCTTCCTTCCCTCTTGGCCTTTCCTCCTAGTCTCCTCGCTTGTTGCCCCTAGGAATTTGGTTCTCTTCTATCTATGTCAACTCCCCCAGTGATCCCATTGGTCCCACAACTTTGTCTACCACGAAAGACTCCCCAAATCTCTGTCTCTCTAGCCTGGTCTTTCCTTACCCCCCGACTCATTTATACTACCTTCTTCACATCTCTACCTGGATGTCCATAGAAATCTCAACTCCTCCCCACCAGCACTTAATAGGATTTACTATTTTCTTTGCATTGAATCTTAAACACTGACATACAACTCCCTAACAAGATAAAGGTAAGGTCAAAGCATCTATCTCCTTAGAAACAAGAACCACCACTTGGAGCCTTCAAATCATTATTATACTTTCACTGTCTTAAATTTGGCAATGCATTTGAAAACCAGTCTGCAGATGTTTTAGCAGACAATTTATAGAACCCTTTAAACAGATATGATTTCCCGAATTGCTTTTTGGCACTGAATTCTACATGTTATTTATATGCACAGCAACTGCGGAGCGGGAGAGTATTACACCTTCCATGAAAAGCACAGAGAACCATCAGTAGTGTGTAGAATCGACGATTCATTTAAGACCCTGGCTCTTGCAGCTGCTAGATGTCAGCCTACATATCTCCCTGTGTTTGAGGGCCTATGTAGTGATTCACTGGGTATCAGGATTTCTTTCAATAACTTCATGAATTAAAATGGGTTCACTCAAAGAATTTGTGTGTAGAAACATCACCTGCCCCCCAAAATCTCAGGAACTCATACCAGCACAAGATATGAACCATAGCAAGAGGCTAAGCCTGCGACAAACCTCAGCATGGACACAGGACCTCAGCCCAAGGACACTTAAAGCCACCACGACACACACACATCCAGGCGGTGGCAGACTTGCCTCGAGTCTCAGGCTGTGTGCCGTATCAGGGCTCTGTGCAGGAGGCTGCTGGCTATCCTACCAGCTTCCCCACTCGGTGAGCAGCACCCCACCCTCCCAGTTTACTCTGGAGTCATGTTGGCCTCCTCCAGTCCTCACACCCCGCTTCCACGGTGAGCGATTCCTGTTGAGACCATGGCCAACGCGCATCGCGGAGCGGCTGTTTCTCACCATGTCCGCCACCACAAGCCTGTCCAAGCACCATCACCTCTAACGTGCTTACCTGAATACTTCTTGGTTCTCTGGGTTTCCACCGCAGCCCCGCTACAGTCTGTTATCCATACAGAAACCAGGGATCCTATTAAAAGTTACATTCTATCAGCCTTCTACTCAAAATCCCCCAATGATTACCCAACTGACTTGTAAAGAAAAATAAAAAAGGCTTACAAGGTGCCGTGATGTGACCTCATCCTTCACCTTCAGACTGTGCCTCTGACCTCACCTTCCACCACTCTCCCATCACTCATTCTGCTCCCAACACCCTGACCTTCTTCCCACTCCTTGAATTCCCCACCTATGTTTGACCTCGGGACCCTTGCACATGCTGTTCCCTCTGTATGGATCATTCTTTTCCCCAGATATACACATAGCTGAATCCAGTTTACCCAAACTTTTACGTAAGTCACCTTCTCAGTGAGGCCTTCCCTGACCACTGTGTCAAAAACTGCAACATACCTTGTCCCACACCCCAACACTCCACATTCCCTTTCTATTTTCTCCTTAGGACATACTACCAGCTAACACAGGAGTCTGCAAAAGGCCGCAGGGCAAATCTAGCCCACCACCTGATTCTGTAAGCAGTATTTTGTTGGCAGAGAGTCATACCCACTCATGTACATAATGTCTATAGCTGCTTTCTCGCTCCAAAGACAGAAGCCCCCTGGCCCACAAAACCTAGACTGTTTACTATCTGGTCCCTTATGGAAAAAGGCTGCTGACAGCCCACTCTAACATGTGGCTTAATGTCTTGTCTGTCCCTCTCTAAAATAATGAGATCGGGGACTTTTACTTGCTTTTATTCACTACTGTATTCCCAGAGCCAGGACAGGCCCCGGGGCATAGTAGGTGCTCAGTAAATGTATGTTGAGTAGATGGAGGAATGAATAATGAATTTCACATGGCTGACACACTGATGACTTTTCCATAAGCCCTTTTTATTTTTAAATGAACAGAAAAATACCTAAAGTATAGTGTAATAAATTATTAACACTCACATACCTACCACCCAAGGAGGGAAATATGGCTAAGGCATTTTCAGTCAAAACATTGTGTTTCCCTAAAAATCCACAGCGTAGAAAGATGCAAAGTTGAGTTATACCTGACATGAAAACTCTATCCACAGCACAGCAGAGCCCTGGTTCACTCTGCATGCCCTGGTTCTTAGACACTACTCTAGTGTTCGCTGGCTCCTTCTCAGACAATAGCACGCTTCAAAACAAAGGAAGGACAGGAAAAATTCTGGACCCTCACTCTAAAGCCACTCTGTTAAGGCTCATGTTAAGTTGCCTCCCAGTAGGGCTCACGGCATTTTAATACAACCATCCCGTCTTATCTGGGGTCCCTGAATTCAATTCCACTCTCATATGAGCATGTATCACTGAGGCTCCCAAGTATTTATGTGAGCCTCCAACTTCATTTTCCTTAAGCATTTGTGATCCCTCAGAATAAAGAATTAAGACAGTCACCCTCAACTTCTCTGCCTCTATATTTCTCTTCCATTTATTAACAAGACACTGCTGCTGGTGCCCAGAGAATTCAGGGGGAAAAAAAACAATCTATTTAGAAACAATTCTGGCTTAACCACTGTGTCAATTCCTATCCACATCTCCCTTCCCAGGAATTAGGGCGGACATTTGCATTAAAACAGTATCTCTCTTACTTAGAATGCACCTGCTCAGGCTGATGAAGCCCCAACTGGAGTCATAATCCTCCACTTTTGAGATCACTACCATTCTAGCAAAGTGAATTAACACTTCTGGTGAGACATAAGGAAAAAAATCGAGATCTGTAAAACCAGAATCATCCTCAAGTGAGGTAGGAGAAAAGGATGGACAGAGAGGCAGAAGGAAAAAAAGCATTAGCAGCGGGGAAAAAAAAGCATTTTTATGTTCTCTTAAAAAACTCATAAGAATGTTCAGTCACAATTTATACATAATTAATATTCCATAAATGAAACTACTGCCTACAGAGCTCAATTCTTCTCTACAACCAGGAATGCTACATATTGCTTTGTTTTTACAAAATAAAACATGTTTTGATTTTTCTAAAGTCTATGAGGGCTGACTGCTGTAATAATATCATGGATGATCTGCCCATTCTAACTTCACATCATAAGGTAAGGTAAGGTAAGTCACTTCAGTCATGTCCGACTCTGTGTGACCCCATAGACGGCAGCCCAACAGGCTCCCCCGTCCCTGGGATTCTCCAGGCAAGAACACTGGAGTGGGTTGCCATTTCCTTCTCCAATGCATGAAAGTGAAAAGTGAAAGTGAAGTCGCTCAGTCATGTCTGACTCCTAGCAACCCCATGGACTGCAACCTACCAGCCTCCTCCGTCCATGGGATTTTCCAGGCAAGAGTACTGGAGTGGGGTGCCATTGCCTTCTCCGAATTTCACCTTGTAACTTCTTCATTTATAATAAATTTTTTAAAAATAAAAAACATCACACCCACATGTGACTGAGTGCTCACTCAGTCATGTGTGACTCTTTGTGACCCCATAAATTGTGGCCAGCCATGAGATTTTTCAGTCAAGAATACTGGCATGCAGTCCAGGTTCGATACAGAATCCTTGGGGCTGGTGCACTGGGATGACCCGGAGGGATGGTATGGGGAGGGAAGGGGAAGCAGGGTTCAGGATGGGGAACAAATGTACGCCCATGGCGGACTCATGCTGATGTGTGGCAGAACCAATGCAATATTGTAAAGTAATTAGCCTCCAATTAAAATAAATTTAAATTAAAAAAAAAAAAAAAAAGAATACTGGCGTGGGTAGCCATTTGCTCCTCCAGGGGATCTTTCTGACGCAGGGATCAAACATCCGTCTCCTGCATTGGCAGGCAGATTCTTTACCACTGTGCCACCTGGGAAGCACAGGTCCCATATAAGATGCACAATTCACAATTGTCCTGAGCCTTTGAAACAGTTACAGGTGTAAGTCTACATCATTTTGAGGTGGAAAAGGACAGTCCTGTAGTTCCGTGTATCCTCCCACTCAGAGATGCACCCACACACCATACTGTGTCATCACCTTCTAACCAAGGTGCTGGCGGAAAACGACCAGCTATGCCTTTTACTCTGTATCAAGGTTTCACCTTAAAGAGTTAAGCATGATAAAGTATGACTTTGCCAAGAGAATATTTTGGAAATGATGCACTATCATTCCTGGGTAACTTATTTTTAAATACTAACACAAAAAGTGACCTCACTATGTTCATCATAAAAAAAAGTTAAATCCACTAATTTTATTTCTTTCTAGATACACAAGAAAGCAAAGCATCATTGTGATAATAAAATAAATAAGACATACTGAAACGGTATCTGGCAAAATGTAGGCAAGGTTAATGAAATTTAAAATAGTCATTGGAATGGAGTCTTGAGAATATGCATAAAGATATCTTAGTCACATTGAACCAGTGGGGAGAAATTAGTTGATTTCCTTCAGCAAAGCCACTGTGGCATATACAGGAGCTCCTGTACACACCCACAAGCACAC
Organism: Bos indicus; assembly: GCF_029378745.1. Lineage (NCBI taxonomy): Eukaryota > Metazoa > Chordata > Mammalia > Artiodactyla > Bovidae > Bos > Bos indicus. The sequence continues at coordinate 12,929,692 of NC_091779.1, forward strand.
ATCTGTACCTGTGTGCATAAGGAGAGAGATGTATCTATTAGGAGAAAAGAGGATAAGCAGCTCAACAAAATTCTACAGGATCCTGTGGGCTCTGAAATTGTAACATGAATTTTTATGAGTTTTCAGGGAGAAAAAAAAATATTTCTTACAAAAGGTTGGTAAGACCTGACAGCTTTGAGTAAGTGAAGTACATACACCCACGTGTTCCCACTTGCCAAGTCACAGCAGTTAACTCAGCACCCAGGGAGCCCCCATTGTGTTCAGGGATCCAAGGTTCAGGACAGGAATCACATCAAGACCCAAGGGTAAAATCCTCTACTCTAGAGACCTCAGGAGAAGTAACCAAATGATGGCCAAAATCTATTAGACGAGTGAGTCGGGACTTACCTGGTGAATCAGCAGTAAAGAATCCTCCTGCAATGCGGGAGACGCAGGTTTGATCCCTGTGTTGGGAAGATCCCCTAGAGAAGGAAACGGCAACCCACTCCAGTATTCTTGCCTGGGAAATCCCATGGACAGAGGAGCCTGTGGGCTACAGTCCATGGGGTTGCAAGAGTCAGACACGACTTTAGTTTAGTGACTAAACCACCACCACTCTTCTCTCTGCCACTGTTTTCACCCTCCACATTGCCCTCCACATGGGTTATGGGCCTGCCCTGGGGCGACAGGTTGGCACACAGAATGTTGCATGGAGACAATACTATATTCATAAATGGTGTTTCCATTGGAACCTCCTTTTGCTGGCTTAACAACCAAATATAGACACTGGCACCCCAGAAAGGGAGAGAGGTAGGCATGTTTTTCTGTTTCTTCTCTCTCACATTCCAAAATATCCAACAGTTCAGCAAAATTAAGTCAGGAAAAAAAAAAAAAAAAAACCTTTCTCTTTTTGTAGAAATGTGTACTAGCAATCCTTAGACTACTAAAGGAAATGAAAAGCACAACATTCCTAATAGGAATGACACTTTTTAATTTCCTTGCTATCTGAGGATCCACCCAAAGATAATCAGGATAAACACCTGGAGTTACATCCAATTAATCTGAGGCCTTTTAAGCTACCATGTTTGTTGTCCCTCAGTGAAGAGAAAAGCAGTTAGCTCTGTAATGAGATATTAACATTTGTCCAAAAGTTAGGTTGTGGCGAGGATATAAATTTACAAGGAGCTATGCTTTCAAACACACACACACACACACACACCCTCTTCAAGTCTTCTAAAAGCTACAAAATATTCATCAACAATGCAGTAAGTAGTGCCAAGTATGCAAAATCCTTTGCTAATCTGAGGACACAGGTCAGTGTCCTTTACATAAATTCCTCAAGTCAAAACTGGAAGTCAGGAAGGACCTCCCTGGTCCAACGGTTAGAATGCCATGTTTCCACTGCAGGGAGCACAGGTTCAATTCCTGGTCTAGGAACTAAGATCCTGCATGCTGCATAGTGCAGCCAAAAGAAAGAAAAGAAAAGAAAATGAAGATCAGGAGAAAACCAAGTGTAAAAATTTAGATAGTTGAAAGACAAACAGATGAGTTCCAATCATATCCCTATTACCAACTAGAAGACTGGGCACCAATGACAGTTCTCAGACACGCCTGTCCCATCACCTATAACATGAGGATTCTCCCCCCAACCTAGTGGGCCTGCGGTGAGGATTGAAAGGATGTATGGAGAGTAACCAGCACGGCTCCTGTTCATGAAGGCCCTGGGTAAATACACCTGCAATAAACGTGGCCTTTCTCCATATGCCACTGGGAGCCCGGCCAACATTTCTACCGTCCCTGGCCGCTCACAGCACCACCTGGCAGCCTTTACCAGACACTCAGGCAGAGAGCAATCTCCCAGTTGGAGTCTGGCGTGTCAAAGCTCCAAAGGGAATTTGAATACAGTCAAAGCTGAAACCAAAAACACTGTCATACCACCTATTTCTCTATTCCACCCTGGCTGCCGGAAACACAGGCTAAAATTGTTATTCTGCTTCTAGTTTTCCCAGGCATTATCTTTCCCCCTTTAATAGTCTGCTTTGGTGAATTCTTTTTTTGGTGGGGAGTATACCATGAAGCATTGCGGGATCTTAGTTCCCTGACCAGGGATCAAACCTATTTCCCCTGCAAAGGAAGCACAGGGTCTTAACCGCTGGGCAACCAGGGAAGGCCCTGGTGATTTATTTCCTTAACTGTCATTGGCCTTTCCACATTTGTGCTCCTACAATAAGTTTCCTCAAGGTGCTACTGTCGGAGAGACGGCTTATGACAGAACAGTAAGCCTCTTCAGCCAGAGAAACAAAGAACTAAGACATGGAAGGTGCTTATCTGGCATGTGGTACATTCTATCCCAAAACTCAGAGGCTTAAAACAACTGTTTCATCTTATTTCACAATTTTATGAGCCAAGAATTCAGATAGGGTTCAGCAATTCTGCTCCAAATTTATATATATATATATATATATATATTTTTAAAAGCAACTGTTACAAAAGGTTGGTCAATCTGTTCATGAACAACTTTTTAAAAAAATCAGCTCCTCTCTGCTTCTACTGACCAACTGTGAGAGAAGCACTGGTTTTTACACCAAACTCAATAGCTTCATTTTTCTTAACTGAGAGATGGAGATCTTCCTATCTTCCCTGTAAAATCACAAGTAGGATTAAAAAATATACAATGTAATTCCCTGGAGGTCCAGTGGTTTACGACTTCACCTTCCAAGGCAGCAGGGTTGCGTTCAATCCCTGGTCTGGGAGCTATGATCCCACATGCCTCTCCGCGAAAAAACCACAACATAAACAGAAGCAACATTGTAATGAATTCAATAAAGATTTTTTAAATGGTCCACATCAAAATTCTTTTAAAAAAACGTTATGTATGTAAGCACAAGTGCCTAGCACATAGCAGGCTTCTAAAAAGACCTGTGCAGAAATGCTTTAACATTTTCAAAAGCTAGGGAGCCAATTCTAATACACTGCATCACAAAACTCAAATATATTAATGAGATATTGCTTCTGCTTGTATTTGAAGGTAATTTAAGTGCCTCATCCTCAAATTAAGTGTTTTCTTTTACGTTTTAGAAAGAAATTCAGTCTATCAAATCATTACTGAAAGATCCTGTGGTTTCCTTTCAGCCCAGATGTGAATATACAAGGTGTCTATTCCCAAGGCTCAGCCTCTCTGGTTGCAATCATTTTTTTTCCCTGGCTTTATATATTTTTATAGCATGTTATTACACAGATAATTGAGCTTTGCAATTCAGCAACTGATTGTGGGGAAGAGCTACCAGCAAAGCTGTCAGGGAAATTAATTAGCAAAAGAAAAAAAAAAGGAGCAGGACTTACCAAGTATCTGCATGAGAAAGTCCTGGACTTCTCTCTAGAATTTGCTTTTGCAAACATTTTTAAATGTTTGCCTGTTCAGAAGATGGAGCACCCACACCCACTCACACAGATGCCCCTGCCAGCTGCTTACCCTGGGGGCTTGAGAAAGCAAAACCCTGGTTTCCCCAGGGCCACACAGAACTTGTCAATTCAGAACAGAAGCCCTTCACCTACAAGGGGGCCGGCCTTGGGCTTCATGCTCTCCTTGACCAGCTCTCAGCAGTCATGGGAAGAGGACCGGGAGCCCTGAGCTGTCCACTCGGAGGTCCAGCCAGCCTGCACTGGCCTTTCACCAGGCAGATCTGCCTGACTGCTGACAGCTGGCCAGCCAGCACTGCCAGCCTTCTAGAAACTGATTCTTACATAGAACTTCAACATGTATGCCTAAAAAATGGTTTAAAACCTTAAGATCTTCACAGATACAGAGAACAGACCTGTGGGCACTGTGGGGGAAACAGAGAGTGGGACGGACGAAGAAAGCAGCATTGACATATACACAGGATCGTGTATAAAACAGACAGTGGGAGGGAATTTGCTACGTAACACAGGGAGCCCAGCCTGGTACTCTGTGACAACCTAGAGGGGAGGGATGCGGCGAACGGAGGGAGGCCCAAGAGGGAGAGGAGGTATGCACAACCATGGCTGATTCTCACTGTTGTACAGCAGAAACCTACACAACGCTGTAATGGAAAAAAAAAAAATTTTAGTTAAAAAAAAAATCTGCTTTGAGCCCCATTCTGAATCGCTCCCCTTTGACAAGCGGACATGGAACGAATGTGAAAACCTTACGCTCTGTACCCACCTACAGTCATCAAGCTAAAGTGAGGGGGTTCTATCCCGGAGTTCTTTTCGGATTAGTCTTTCAGGGCCAGCACCCATTTCAGAGCTTCCCTTAAGTTACAAAGTTTTCTCCATGTGTTTATTTATTCAAAGACTTATTGCACACGGGAGGCAGCTGCTGAGGCTGTGCAAATGAATAAGGCAGGGCCTCTGCTCTCGTGGAGCTTGAAGTGTGTTGAGGACAGTGCAGGCCAGTGAGTGACACCAAGTGCCAGAAGCCACGCACATGCCGGGAGGGCAAAGGGGACGCCACGAAGGGAGCTCTCAATGCCTTATCTGGTCTGTCTGCACAAATCTCACACTATTTTAGTAAAATCACACAGAAGGGCAGGACCAAGAAATATATGGGGTAGTAGCTTCCCTGATGGCTCATCGGGCTACCCCAGTGGTTCAGTAGTAAAGAATTCGCCTGCAATGCAGGAGTCACAGGAGAGGGGGGTTCATTCACAGGGTTGGGAAGATCCCCTGGAGGAGGGCATGGCAACCCACTGCAGTATTCTTGCCTGGAGAATCCCACGGACAGAGGAGCCTGGTGGGCTACAGCCCATAGGGTCGCAAAGGGTCGGACATGACTGAATCAGCTTAGCACACATGCGGCGTTTCAATCCAGGAACCTACGTTTGGATCATGGGTACGGCGGGTCTGAGACCTCAATTTACAAAGTTAGACGTACCAAAACAAACAAACAAAACAACCACTCTTTTCTTGAAGTCAAATTAATTTCAATTCCAAAGCCCACGGTCAAGAAACTGATCCCTCAGAGCAGTTCCTGCAATGTGGCACAGAGGGGGCCTGCCACGCTGGGTGCTCATGCTCGGCCAGCACCCAAGGGCCCTGGAAAGCCAGCCTGCCCATACTGCCATGCCCACAGGTGCCCCAGGATCTTTGCCAAAGCAGGAAGCTCAGGTGTCTAAGTTGTAGAGCTCCCAGGCCCCACCCAGGGGCCAGTGGGTCAGGCTGCCACCAAAGATCATGAACCCCACCCCCGGTACCCCACCCACCCTGACCCCTTTTCCCAATTCAGGCAATCTGCTTCCTGTCTCCCTGTCCTCGCTGGAAAACCATCCTCCAGGCCAGGACACACAGTGTTCTCTATTTCTTAACCGCAGACTGAAAAGAACCTGTTCTTCCAACTGCTTCAGTTTTCTATCCCCAAGGCAATGAATTACCACTGTCCCAGTTTCCACTTAAAACATCAGAGAAGAAAAGCAAAAAGCAAAACAGAGGTTTAAAAGCTTAAAAAAAAAAAGATTTCCCTGTCATAGGTGACCCCCTCTAACAGAGCATCACAAAAGATGACTTGTCTTCAGCTGTATAGATAGATGCACCTCCCACAAGACAGGTCCCCACGTCTCTTCCTACCTGTGGACCCTGAGAGGTTCCTTCCTCCCCAAATCACCGTCCCAGCAGCCCCTTCCTGCTTGGAGGTGTGCGAAGTACCATGTCTTTTCGGCACAAAAGAAGTCTGCCAGCTCAAAGAACAGGAGCCTCTAAGAGTGAGAAAGTTGGGGTCCCTTGCGTGGTCTTCCTTCTGCAGCACAGAAAACCTCCAACAAGATTTGCTTCATAGCTTAATCTAAGATTGGGATCTCACTGCCCTCCTTAAGAGTCAAAGAAATCTAGACACCCAGACACCTTTCCTTGAGGGCAAACCAACTTCTTGATTTCATCGGCCAGATGATGCAAGGTTTATAGGACTAGCTGCTACCCTCTCAATCATCTCATGCATCACCCAGGCTGTCTGCAGGCTGCGGGTGAAGAGTGAATATTTAGTTTTCAGAGTTGAGATTAATAGCATAGTTGTAACTGTAAATTTCAAAAGTCCAGAGCATACACACTGTGGTTAGAATAAAAATAACTGGGACAGAGAATCTTTGAAGAAATCATGGAACTGGCCAGACAGGCACCCGGGGCTCACAGGCTGCTTTCTTCGTTATTTTTCCTGAGGGAAAAGTGAAGGGGAAGATGTGCTGGGCCAGGAAAGAGGGGGTGGGGCTAAAAGCTGCTTCATCTGGGAGCTTCAAGTTAATTATAAAAGCAGAACTAATCTCAACCTCCCACCTTTGCCTGGCCATACGTAAGTAACACCACCTCTAAGTTCTCCCCACTAATGCCATAAACTCATTTTTCCAGCTCCCCAGCCGTGCAACTTTGCAGCTTTTGCCAGCAGCCTCCATGTCACACATGGCCCCCACACTGGTAGACCTCATTGACTAGCTAGCACCCATTAAGTCACAGGTGAAGGAATTTTCCCCTATGCCTGCAGATTCCTGAAGGAGACAGATAAAGTCCCAAGGGACTTTGCAACAGTCTCCTTTAACCTTGGTAGGTTCACTTCCCTGCTGCTGCTGCTGCTGCTAAGTCGCTTCAGTTGTGTCCGACTCTGTGAGACCCCATGGACAGCAGCCCACCAGGCTCCTCTGTCCACGGGATTCTCCAGGCAAGAATACTGGAGTGGGTTGCCATTTCCTTCTCCAAAGCATGCATGCATGCATGCAAAGTCGCTTCAGTCATGTCTGACTCTGTGCGACCCCATGGACAGCAGCCCACCAGGCTCCTCTGTCCACGGGCTTCTCCAGGCAAGAATACTGGAGTGGGTTGCCATTTCCTTCTCCATTCACTTCCCTCCGCACCTGCAAACACGGGAAACTAGTTACCCTGGCAGCACCCAAGGGCCCTGGAAACCCAGCATGTCTGTGTCATCATGCCCACAGGTGTGTGAGGCTTGGAGACACCACCTTTTATAAAAATCACAGGCTCTGCCTCATAAGACCAGTTGGTCTGTAGATGCCTGAGGATCTCAAGCAAGTCCACATGGCTCCAAGGACTCAGGAAGCTGCCAGGGCACAGGCTGCCATGGCCATTAGGCAAGTCCTCCACTGTGCAGGGGGCTCTGGTCCAATTAAGGCCACTGCTGCTACTGCTAAGTCACTTCAGTTGTGTCCAACTCTGTGCGACCCCATAGATGGCAGCCCACCAGGCTCCCCGGTCCCTAGGATTCTCCAGGCAAGAACATGGAGTGGGTTACCATTTCCTTCTCCGATGCATGAAAGTGAAAAGTGAAAGTGAAATCGCTCAGTCGTGTTCAACTCTTAGCTACCCCATGGACTGCAGCCCACCAGGCTCCTCCGTCCATGGGATTTTCCAGGCAAGCGTACTGGAGTGGGGTGCCATTGCCTTCTCTGAATTAAGGCCACGATTCCTGCCAAAGACCCAGAGGGTGAGAGCATATCCTTCAAGATTTTCAAGTGTACTTTGAAGAAAAGAAGAAGAAGATTGAAGGAGTATTTGAAATTCCAGCTGGGCTCAAAACGCCATTGCTCTCAAAACTTGGTAAATTTCAACTACTGAGTAACCAAAAGATACCCAAGCAAAGAAAGTGCTATTTTCAAGAGATAGCACCAAAAATGGCTTACCTGGTAAATTCACACCCAACATGCCTTCTCCCTAAACTGCCTTCACAACAAACAAGCTTGTTAAAACAGTTATTAAAAAAGTATTAGTTGGAAATATTGCTCAGTTATCTAGGGAAATATTAAGCTTAAAGAAGTACTTTTTTTTTTAGTACTCTTGATTAGAAAGTTATGAAGCCATAAATAAGCTGATATTAGAGAAAAATACTACAATTCCAGTAGTATATGTTTACCAGTAATTTAAAATTACAGCAAGAGTAAACCATAAACAAACGGGAAAAAAAAATCAACTGCCAATTACCACTCCTTCTAAATATTACCACTTTTAAAGAGACAAGACTTTCCTAAGACTACAGCTGTATCTGCTGAACATACTGGACAGGGCAAATCCTTTAATCTGACACAAGCACTTTTTCTTTCCGACCTTTGCATCTTCAAGGGCACCAGGAAAGCCCGCTCCCAGATACATCCCACCATGTTGCTGATTCTGTGCTCGGCGCCCTTCCCATTCACACTTTTGCTTGCTGAAATGTGCACCGTTTCGCTTGCTGAAAGGGCAACTCACTCTGCCTGTGCTTGGCCTCCTAACCTGACTGACTGCGGCATTAGGCACTGACCAGATTTCTTAGCGCTTTTACATCTCCTGTCCCTCCCACTGCTAACTCCTACAGAGCTTCAAGAACAGCAGGGCTCACTAAAACCTCTGGATTCAGCCAAGGAAACCCTGCATTTTCACACACGGAGGGTTAGCTGCAGCCTGGATACCAGGGAGGAGTCCTCACCTTCAACAAGAGCGTCTTCACCAGCACCTACTGTTGCCACATCATGCTAACATTAACGCCCTTACTTCTTCTAGGACTTGCGTCCACCCATCCGATACTTTAACAAGACCTCTTTCTCTGCTTCTCACAGATGCAGGCCAACAGGCAAAGGAAAGAAACACACACTGCAAAAAAAAAAAAAAAAAGCGCAAGAGAGAGACCTAAGAAGAAATGGACTTGGCTCAGCTTCCTTGCCCCTCTGGACTTTAATAATACCAGATCTAGAGCTCCACTGTCAGTCTGGATTAAAAGGAGACCCACACAGAAAACATACCGTATTCAAGCTCTACTCTTCTAGAATATCCTAAGTGAGCAGCTGTTTGAACCACATCAAACTGAAAGCTGCCCCCCCTCCAAGTCAAATGAGTGTGATTGCCCAAGAAGACTCTGTTAATGCTTTAAAAGTCATCCGTCCATATTGCAAGTTTAGAAAATTTTAAGCCCCCACGAAACTTAAAAAAACTACATCTTAGTGGCAATTTCAGTATATAATCTGCCACTTTTCATTCAAGCCCACAGAGAAAGCAACAGCAGCAGTAATTAAATTTACATCCTTAGATGTCCTTAAGCGTCAAAATAAATTTCTACAAACCACAGGTAATGGTATCTGAACAATTTCACAACAGTGCCCATCTGATTACAGGTTTCTTGGGAGTATAAAGTGAGTACCCAGGATGTTTCTCAGCAGGGCTTCCATCTAGCATCATGAAATCACCTGGTAAACCTATATTTATCATTTTTCAAAAATCTGTGTTTCATTTTCCTTTTAATTACCACAAATGACCTCCAAAGGGACATTTAGAGAGGCTCTGATGACATTATCCTCATTGCTGGAACCTGGCTATAAATTATTTGGAGGGGGGCCTTCACCCCCACTTTTTAAAAAATCACACTAATTCTATAGCTCAGTCTTAACCTTTGCGTGAAGGGAGGGGAGAGAAAACAAAGAAAAATAGCAGTTTATGGCACCATGAAGAAAACCATCGTACAGGTGCCGTGAAACAGCTACCACTCCTCAACTCTGGATTTGGGTCCTGGGTAAAACGGCCTTAAAATACACATTCAAGTGTAAAGCTCCAATGGAACAAGAATATGTGGCAATTATTTAAAGCCTCATCTACAAGATGTATCAATCCTATTACCTGAGTTAAACTAAAAGAACAAGCATGGGAGAATGCCCACACTTGTCTTTTTGATGACAGCCATCCTAACAGGCATAAGATGATATTTACCACCTTCTGCCTTAAATTCTGAGCCTTGACAGGCTTCCTCCATTAGAACTGAGCTGAAAAGTGGCAGGAGATAATGCTTCGGGTTAAAATAATCTGCCCCAATATGGGAAGGAGTCTAGGGCATCATATGGGTGTCCTAAAGACAAAGAGAAATCATTACCACACCTTCAGGACGATACCCAGAGCCACCAAGTGGCTACAGCAGAGGCTGAGCATGTGGATTCTCCCTCCCCCAGCTCAACTTTCACTAACACAGAAGGGAGTTAGTGAAGGGAGGGCAGGGCCCTCATCCAGGCAATCAGATGTTGAGAACTAATGTTCAGTCACTAAGTCGTGACTCTGTGACCCCATGGACTGTAGCCCACCAGGCTCCTCTGTCCATGGAACTCTCCAGGCTAGAATACTGGAGTGGGTTGCCATTACCTACTCCAGGGGATCTTCCCAACCCAGGGATCAAACCTGCGTCTCCTGCATTACAGGCAAATTCTTTACCACCTAAGTCACTAGGGAAGCCCTAGAAACCAAATCACCATTTAAAACATCTCTATGGAACTTCACACTCCAAGCTCCAACTGAATCCCAAAAGCTCAGGCTAACAGCTTAGAAGTGCCAGCCTCTGGTTTGAAGAAAATAAAAAAAACACTGGTAAATGTAATTTCTCCTGATAGATTCTAATTTACCTTCACAAACAAACTTTAGTCCACTACATGGGGTGGGTGGCTAAGATCCAGAACAGTACAGGAGGGCCCTGGCTGGCCTGGGGGAGCTGTGCTTAGCTTATCAGTTGAGTCTGACCCCCTGTGACCCCATGGTTTCCTCTGTCCATGGGGATTCTCCAGGCAAGAATACTGGAGTGAATTGCCATGCCCTCCTCCAGGGGATCTCCCCAACCCAGGGACTGGACACTAGTCTCCTGCAATGCAGGCAGATTCTTCACCATCTGAGCCACAAGGGAAGCCCAATAATCCTGGAGTGGGTAGCCTACCCATTCTCCAGGGGATTTTCCTGACCCAGGAACTGATCCAGGGTCTCCTGCATTGCAGGTAAATTCTTCACCAGCTAAGCTACCAGGGAAGCCTGCTGGGGAAGCTAAGGACCATATAAATCTTTTAAATTTAAGAATGATTGTTTTAAAAACCAAAGATTTCTGGTCTAGATAGGCTTGTGACAGGATGTATGGCCCAGAGTAATTCCAGACAGGAAACCCAAGTCTTTTCTGTTTGGAGCCTACTGTAATAAGCAGATTCTGCTACTGAACTAAGAATCTGCAGATGCTCTTCTGCAATCAGCCCCTGAAAGTCAGCACTAAAAACCATCATTTCACCTACATCAGTAATTCCTGGTGCACACAACAGTATGGTACTTAATGCATCAAGAAAAATACAAGACTGGCCCTGTTACACAGAGTCCAATTCCTCTGCAGGGCTTGGGAGGTAAGAGCACCCTCAACATGTATTCATGATGACCAACAGAAACATACCAAATAATTTTAAAAGATGCCCAAAAGCAGATTTGTCAAAAGACAAATGTGAATGAACAGTTCTGTAACAAATTATATACTGATGACAACTTTAAAATGTTAAATCAAAGTTTCTGTAGTAAGAGGAAACAACAACAACAAAAAAAATGGGAGCTGGAAAGGACCACCTTTCATCCCATGTGAACTCCATGGGTTAATATCTCACCTAGCCAGGAGCAGAGGCACAGCTCAGAACTCCTAACTTCTCCACCAACACTCATCTAGTCCTGACAAAGTCGCCAGAATTTCTGACGTTTCTACTGACAGCCGTTTATCCTGAGCACCAGTGAGTACAGCCCAGTACCACTGTTAAAATTTTAAGGCTAGTTGTCAAAATGTCAACAGCAATTAAAATAATTCCTTGAAACATCTGGCCAAAAATGGCTCAGAGTTACAAGTGTGGTTGTAATGAACAACTTGGCAGAATACAGTTTCCCAATGCTAACAGCAAAATAAGACTCAGTTTAATGTCAAAAACTTTTCATTTGTTGAAACCCACTCAGCAAATTAAACCTATGATCTTGGGTTTTAGGCTACCAGTTAAATCTTCATACAGCATGGCTCATAGTTTCATTGAGTTAGACAAGGCTGTGGTCCATGTGATCAGATTGGTTAGTTTTTTGTGATTGTGGTTTTCATTTTGTCTGCCCTCTGATGGAGAAGGATAAGAGGCTTAAAGTGGAAGCTTCCTGATGGGAGAGCCTGACTGAGGGGAAAACTGGGTCTTGTTCTGATGGGTGGGGCCATGCTCAGTAAATCTTTAATCCAGTTTTCTGTTGAAGGGCAGGGCTGTGCTCCCTCTCTGCTGTTTGACCTGAGGCCAAACTATGGTGGAGGCAATGAAGATAATGGCGACCTTCAAAAGGTCCCATGCACACACTGCTGCCCTCAGGGCCCCCAACCCTGCAGCAAGCCACGGCCAACCCACATCTCTGCCAGAGACTCCTGGACACTCACAGCCAAGTCTGGGTCAGTCTCCTGTGGGGTCACTGCTCCTTTCTCCTGGGTCCTGGTGCATACAAGCTTTTGTTTGTGCCCTCCAAGAGTCTGTTTCCCCAGTCCTGTGTAGGTTCTGGTGGCTCTATGGTGAGGTTAATGGCAACCCCCTCAAAGAGGGTTTATGCCATACCCAGGTCTACTGGACCCAGAGCCCCTGCAGCAGTCCACTGCTGACCCATACATCAGCAAGAGACACTCAAACACAGTTCTGGCTCAGTCTCTGGGTCTTGGTGTGCACACGGTTTGTTTGAGCCCTCCGAGCGTCTCTGGCAGGTATGGGGTTTGATTCTAAACACAATTTCACCCTTCATACCATCTTGCTGGGGTTTCTCCTTTGCCCTTGGATGTGAAGTATCTTTTTGGTGGGTTCCAACATTCTCCTATTGATGGTTGTTCAGCAGCAAGTTGTAATTTTGGAGTTATTGCAGGGGAGGATGAATGCACGTCCTTCTACTCCGCCATCTTTATCCTTTGCCTAACTCAATGAAACTGTAAGCAATGCTGTGTATGACCACCCAAGACAGACAGGTCATGGAGGAGAGTTCTGACAAAATGTGGTCAACTGGAGAAGGGAATGGAAAACCACTTCAGTATTCTTGCCTTGAGAACCTCATGAACAGTATGAAAAGGCAAAAAGATAGGACAGTGAAAGATGAACTCTCCAGGACAATAGGTGCCCATTGTGCTACTGGAGATCAGAGGAGAAATAACTCCAGAAAGAATGAAGAGATGGACCGAGAGCAAAACAACACCCATTTGTAGATGTGACTGGTAATGGAAGTAAAGTCTGCTGCTGTAAAGAACAATATTGCATAGGAACCTGGAATGTCAGGTCCATCAATCAAGGCAAATTGGAAGTGGTCAGACAGGAGATGGCAAGAGTGAACATCAACATCTTAGGAATCAGAGAACTAAAATGGACTGGAATAGGTCAGTTTATCTGAGATGACCATTATATCTACAACTGTGGGCAAGAATCCCTTAGAAGAAATGGAGTAGCTATCATAGTCAACAAAAGAGTCCAAAATGCAGTACTTGGAGGCAATCTCAAAAATGACAAAATGATCTCTGTTCGTTTCCAAGGCAAACCATTCAATATCACTGTAATCCAAGTCTATGCCCCAATCAGTAATGCTGAAGAAGCTGAGGTTGAATGGTTCTATGAAGACCTACAAGATCTTCTAGAAGTAACACCAAAAAAGGATGTCCTTTGCATTACAGGGGACTGGGATACAAAAGTAGGAAGTGAAGAGATACCTGGAGTAACAGGCAAATTTGGCATTGGAGTACAAAATGAAGCAGGGCAAAGGCTAACAGAATTTCACCAAGAGAACGCATTGGTCATAGCAAACACCCTCTTCCAACAACACAAGAGAAGACTCTACACATGCACATCACCAGATAGTCAACACCGAAATCAAATTGATTATATTCTTTGCAGCTAAAGATGGAGAAGCCCTATACAGTCAACAAAAATAAGACTGGGAGCTGACTGTGGCTCAAGTCGTGAGCGCCTTATTGCCAGATTCAGACTCAAATTGAAAAGTAGGGAAAACCACTAGATCATTCAGGTATGACCTAAATCAAATCCCTCACGATTATACAGTGGAAGTGACAAACAGATTCAAGGGATTAGATCTGATAGACAAAGTGCCTGAAGAACTATGGCTGGAGGTTCGTGACACTGTACAGGAGGTAGTGATCAAAACCATCCCCAAGGGAAAAAAAAAATGCAAAAAGGCAAAATGGTTGTCTGAGAAGGCCTTACAAATAGCTGAGAAAAAAAGAGAAGTGAAAGGCAAAGGAAAGACAAACCCATTTGAATGCAGAGTTCCAAAGAATAGCAAGGAAAATAGGAAAGCCTTTTTCAGTGATCAGTGCAAAGAAATAGAGGAAAACAATAGAATGTGAAAGACTACAGATCTCTTCAAGAAAACTAGAGATACCAAGGGAACATTTCATGCAAAGATGGGCACAATAAAGCACAGAAATGGTATGGACCTAACAAAAGCATAAGTTATTACGAAGAGGTGGAAAGAATACACATAAGAACTATACAAAAAAGATCTTCATGATCCAGATAACCACAGTGGTGTGATCAGTCACTTAGAGCCAGACATCCTGGAATGCGAACTCAGGTGGGCCTTAGGAAGCATCACTATGAACAAAGCTAGTGGAGGTGATGGAATTCCAGTTGAGCTATTTCAAATCCTGAAAGATGATGCTGTGAAAGTGCTGCACTCAATATGCCAGCAAATTTGGAAAACTCAGCAGTGGCCACAGGTCTGGGAAAGGTCTGTTTTCATTCTAAGACCAAAGAAAGGCAATGCCAAAGAATGTTCAAACTGCTGCACAATTGCACTCATCTTATACACTAGTAAAGTAATGGTCAAAATTCTCCAAGTCAGTCTTCAACAGTACATGAGCCGAGAACTTCCAGATGTTCAAGCTGGATTTAGAAAAGGCAGAGGAAGCAGAGATTAAATTGCCAACGTCCGTTGGATCATCAAAAAAGCAAGAGACTTCCAGAAAAACATCTACTTCTGCTTTATTGACCATGCCAAAGCCTTTGACTCTGTGGATCACAACAAACTGTGGCAAATTCTTCACGAGATGGGAATACCAGACCATCTGACCTGCCTCCTGAGAAATCTGTGCAGGTTAAGAAGCAACAGTTAGAACTGGACATGGAACAACAGACTAGTTCCAAATCATGAAAGAAGTATGTCAAGGCTGTATATTGTCACCTGCTTATTTAACTTATATTCAGAGTACATCATGCTAAATGCTGGGCTGGATGAAGCACAAGCTGGAATCAAGATTGCTGGGAGAAATATCAGCAACCTCAGATAGGCAATTGACACCACCATTATGGCAGAAAGTGAAGAAGAACTAAAGAGCCTCTTGATGAAAGTGAAAGAGGAGAGTGAAAAAGTTAGCTTAAAACTAAACATTCAGAAAACTAAAATCATAGCATCTGGTCCCATCACTTCACGGCAAACAGAAGGGGAAGCAATGGAAACAGTGAGAGACTTTATTTTGGGGGAGTGCTCCAAAATCACTGTAGATGGTGACTGCAGCCATGAAATTAAAAGATGCTTGCTCATTGGAAGAAAAGCTATGACCAACCTAGACAGCATATTAAAAAGCAGAGATATCACTTTGCCAAGAAAGGTCTATCTAGTCAAAGATATGGTTTTTCCAGTAGTCATGTATGGGTATGAGAGTTGGACTATAAAGAAAGCTGAGCACCGAAAAACTAATGATTTTGAACTGTGGTGTTGGAAAAGACTCTTGAGAGTCCCTTGGACTGCAAGGAGATCCAATCAGTCCATCCTAAATGAAATCAGTCCCAAATATTCATTGGAAGGACTGATGCTGAAGCTGAAACTCCAATACTTTGGCCACCTAATGCGAAGAACTGACTCATTGGAAAAGATCCTGATGCTGGGAAAGTTTAAGGCAGGAGGAGAAGGGGACGACAGAGGATGAGACGGCTGGACGGCATCACCGACTCAATGGACATGAGTTTGAGTAAGCTCTGGGAGTTGGTGATGGACTGGGAACCCTGGCATGCTGCAGTCCATGGGGTCGCAAAGAGTTGGACACGACTGAGTGACTGAACTGAACTAAATCTTCACCCTGATCTTTAAAGTTCTTTAGACACTTAAACTCTTAATGCTGAATGCACAGGACATATAGTGGGAAATAATAAAGCACTGCCCCCAAATTTCCACTGAGGCACATTGTGTGTCAAGACATCATTCTGAGTGTTTTACATGCATTTACTCAATGTTTGCCAAAGTCTTTTTAAGCTTAATTGACAATTCAATTGGCCCACACTACCATACTGGCTAAGTGACCCTCTCAACATCATACAGTCTAGTGGGACAGAGACAGAGAAACTATTAACTACACGACAAGAAGCTGTGTGTACAAAATGAGAATGAGAGAACAGTTGAAATAGTATCAGGAAAGGCTGTGAAAACTGCTCAGTACTGTACAAATATTAACAATATATACATGATCTGGCATAACCCAGGAGCAAAGATAATGAAGCAAAGCTCTCAGAAGAAAAAGTGCTTTGCTAACTCCAACTTCTAAAGTTAAAGAAATCAAGATCATCTACTTTTGTTAATAGCACACTCAATTTTATACTTTCAACTACTTCTTATGCACTTTTCCCATCTTCAGAAGGCTTTGAAGATTACTGATAGCCAAAGTGAGATCCCTAAAGCATTATAATATGCCTAATCGCTAAAAAGAAAAGCTAGCTTGTTCATCACAAAATAAGGCAGAAAATCCACATCTAGAAATTATAAGAAAAAAGGTAAACAACAAAGTGAGAACAAAAGAGCTTTTCAGTTAATTTTTAGTGAATCATAAGATTGAGTAACCAAAAAAAGTCTCTCCCCCAAATATTCTGTTTAAACAAAGGTTTTACGACAGTCTTCCAACCAAAGTGATCTGTGCTGTTCTTTTTAAAATGCTGATGACTAAGCTATAGGTAGGAAGGGGCTGAAAGAAACAGGGATGAATTAGAACACAGAATGACAGGTAACATAACACACAGAAAGTGATGACTCAAATAATTTTAAAGGAATTTAAAACAGCATGACAGTACCAGGTTACACAACTGTCACACTGTTACTCTACTAATCTAACTCTTCCCAACAGGACTTATTCTATAACGTTAAAACTATTGCCGTCAGCTTTCTCCAGGTAGAAATGTTTTCATTTAAAAAATGGAATTCTTAACAAGTCAAAGTGACACTGACATTATAATAAAGAAAACTAAGAGAGTTCACAGTTAGCATTTCCATGTTCTCTCTTGTCCTAATAGAGACTCTGCATCAGGGCTAGGACCCACCATCACCAGGGATTAAAGTGAGTCCTGAAGGCAATGGCACCCCACTCCAGTACTCTTGCCTGGAAAATCCCATGGACGGAGGGGCCTGGTAGGCTGCAGTCCATGGGGTCGCTAGGAGTCGGACATGACTGAGCGACTTCACTTTCACTTTTCACTTTCATGCATTGGAGAAGGAAATGGCAATCCACTCCAGTGTTCTTGCCTGGAGAATCCCAGGGATGGCGGAGCCTGGTGGGCTGCCGTCTATGGGGTCACACAGAGTCGGATACGACTGAAGCGACTTAGCAGCAACAGCAGCAAAAGGTCTCAAGAGGCCATTTTGAACCATACTCCTCTTCCCAGCCAACAATGAACTGGGGTAGCTTATAGGCAAACAGTGTTTGTAGAACAACAACAACAGCAAAAATTTTCAAAGTGGTACATGAAATAAAACATACAAAAGTAAAATTTCAACAATATATAAAGTATCAAAACGTAACAGGGAAAGAAGATAAGTCTTTCCTTACGTGACCAGCAGTTTTTCTCGTTCTCCTTTACTCTCTCATGCTCACATATGCTCGCTGAGTCTTTAAGACCACGCTGGCTTAATCTAGCAATCTGACTTACTTGTCTCATAAGAGGCAGAACAGGAAGGTGGGCATTTTCTTGGGTCTTCCTGATTTGTACTCTACTGACTTGAGATGAGTCAGAAGTTCTCCTTAAGTAAAACTTCTCAATGATCCTTTCCCTCCAAGCAAACATTCGGGATTGCCCTTTTCTCTGGAGCTGCTCTCTTCATGGCTGCATCTAGGTGAGGAGCCTGGGAGCTGCCCTTTTAAACGGAGAAGCCTGGGCTGATGACGACTTTAGTTACGACTCAGGCGCTTTCAATTAAGCACTCGTTCCATTCTAGTTTCGTTTTTTAAATTGAAAAACTAAAACTAGCTAAATAAAACTAAAGGAGTGGCAAAGCAAATTCTGTGAGTTTGAGTGTCCAGGAGCTGGACACATTCCTATGGAGCCAATTTATTCATCAAGAACCTCTTTGTGAAATTAATCATTTTAAACCTTTATACATAAAATGAACTTCGCCACAACTGCATTCTATTTCAATATCTTAAGGCAGTTTACCTAGCAATGATTGCCCTAAGAAGCAATTGTGAATCTGTAATTTCTGAGAATATAAGTCTCAAGGGCAGCGTGCAGCGACATAAGATTTTAACCACCGACTTTAACTTGATTTTACTTTATTTCCCTATCACTGGTGAGGCACTGGGACCCTTCCTGCATTTGAAGGTACATCCATCTCTGCATAAAGAAATGCCTGATAAAAAAATGTTAACACTGGAACCCCAAGGTATGATGATCTTATTATTTTTTGTTTGTTTTTAAAACAAACTTGGAAAGGCACAAAATCATCTACCAGAAGCTACCTACCTAACTGCTCAGCTTATTAAAAAAAGTAGCTGAGCAAGTCTTAAGTCAGAGGCCAAAATGCCCACACCTGAGATGAGTTTCAAATGTATATTCTGCTACCCACACTAAAGTGGGCATTCCTGTGAGTCGCTGGCCACTGAAAACACCCCCCAAATACAAAGTCAAGAACATTATAATTAAGTTTTCATTTTCCACACCATAGCCTATGAAATTAGTTAAGAAAAGAAAGCCAATTTGTCATTATCCCCAGCCTCCCCTCTACCAAACCCTGCCCCCAATATCAGTACAAAGCATTAGAGCTGAAATGTTCAGTGGAAGTAGTATCATAATCAAAAGTATATGGACTGTGTCCAACAGGAGAATTGATGGGCCAGCAAGAGTGCAGGCATAGGGTACAAATTTATCAGCTGTTTCAGAGACACATGTACCTGGTTATGAATTCAAATCATTAAATAAGAAGTGAACTTTTTCATTAAAAGAAGTTGGAGAAGCAACCAGAAATTCCACACAAGTTCTGTACACTTAAATGTATGTGTATGTGTACCGCTGACCACGGTCCTGAACTGACGTTTCACATTTAGGGAAGGGTGTTCTTTCCTAGGAGTTTCCCCAGAGGCTTAGCAGTAAAGAAGCCAGCCTCCAACATAAGAGACCCAGGTTCAATCCCTGGGTCAGAAAGATCCCCTGGAGAAGGGAACAGCTACCCATTCTAGTATTCTTGCCTGGAGAATCCCACGGACAGAGCAGCCTGGCAGGCTGCAGCTCATAGGCTGTCAGACATGACTGAAGCAAACTGAGCATGCATGCATGCATTTCTCTCCTAAGCCTGACTTAGGAAAGAAATGCATTGACATGTGACTACTGTCCAATCCTTCCCAGGAATTCTGAAGGTGAGAGAGAAAAGGACAAAAAGGGGGAGAGAAATAAGTGCCCACAAGCTGCTGGAGAAAGAGATTTCTGCTTGACTGTATTTGATCTTATGCTCTACCCCAAAATAATAGGACCCAATAAGAAATATCTGATTAATACCAGACTAAATAGAGGCACAAAGGGCACAATCAGCCTTGAACAGAGTGATGGAAAGCTGTGTAAATGTCAACCTAAACAGGTACACGGGGCAGAGCACCAGGCTGGTGGAAGGGAAGCCACCTGCAGTCACTGCACCAGTATTTATCTGAGTTATAGCAAAAGTGGATCCTAGGTTTTTGCAATTTTGCCTTAAAAAACTGAAATGTTTACACTGCTCCAAAGGGATGAAAGAGACTTTTAAGTTCTTGCATTTTTAAAAGTTCTGTCTCATTTCTAACAGATTCCTCTCTGTGAAGTTGGGGGTGGGGGTGGCCCCTGGAACACCTGCCCCTCCACCCAATTCTTTTATGAACCAAAGTTGGCTTCCAGAAAATCATTTCATTTCCTTGTCACTCTCTTCTCAGCCCCCAATCATCACAAAGTACCGGGTCATGTCACCAGCCTCACCACATGGCTGACATGCTGCCTTCTGACTAACTTCCTGGGCTGAGTTAGTAATTTACATGTTCACAGAGTCTTTGAGGACATCATTTAATAAGTGATCACTAACAGCAGGTTCCAGGAGCAAAAGAGAGATCGTGTCTTACAGAAGAGTTAATGAACCATAGTTCATAAAGCTTTGCTATTAGTATATCGTAAGAAACGCTGTGTCCATGAAATTAAAAGTGATCCCTATGTTACACATCTACCTACTCATGAATGAAAGGGCCTCCCAGAACCATCGGCAAACCATGCTGGCAGCACAATCCATCAGGGAAGGGATGTCCAGGTGCTGATTATTCCTGGCTATGGCGCTGACATTCTGCACAAACCAGCTTTTCCGCACTCAGTCATACTAGCAAACACCATCATGGAATGCACACTGTATGTCAGGAATCGTGCTGGGACCCCTATATAAAATTCTCGTAACAACCCTCTGCAGTAAATACTAGCATGTCCCTTTTACAGAGAAGGAAACAGTCTCGGTATTAATAACTGTTCCAAAGGCACACAGCCTAGAAGTGGCTGAACCGGGTCATTCGTCTATATACCCTTAGGCCCTACAGACCCTGACCCCAGGGCAGGGAACGCTGGCGGCTGGTCTGAAGCGATGGTGAAGAGGAGCACAAGTCCTTCCCAGGCATCACCATAAAATACGCGACCTTGTTCATAAATAAAGACCTACGGTATCTTTCATCTCAAAAGGACAATTATTTATTCTTAGATATACAAGGGCATGTATACCAACACATACACACATGCACGCGCGTGCGCACACACACACACACACAACCTCATTCAGTCTTCTCTAACACCAAGCCACCTGGTTACGGATCCTTCTCAATGAGAGAACTTTTCTACCAGGATTCTCCCCACAGTTTGCCATCTTCACAGCCTGCCCTCTAATGCACACTCACCCCCTTCTTCACAGGGGCAAAAACACAAACCGCTGGGCTGCAACACCATATCCAATCAGTGTGAGCGAACAGATGGTCAGCCTTTGTCACTGGCTCCAAAACACTGGTGGATTGACATTTCCTAGAACACCTCAGACCTGGGGTGGAAAAGGCAAAAGCCTTGTTTCCCTGATGCTGACCCTTCCTTCTCTCGGAACATGCAGGCAAACTAGCCAGACTCTCAGAACGTGTGTTATTAGCTCACAGACACCGCACTTCCCATGGCCAGAGAATCTCACGCCACCTCTGGGCAATCACCCCTTATTTTCACCTCAGGTCGATGGCCCCTGCAACTGACTGTGGAAACGAGCATTTGCAAGGCCCTCTTCTCAGTCTGCATTCATCACTAAAGGTTTTCCTTCAATAGATCCTAGTCTTAAGCCAACACTGCAGACACAAAGGTGTTCTCTCGAATAGACCTAAACTCATTTCCCGTTCCATTTCCTGTGTGTTTACATGGATTCCTGAGCTCCACTTTCCATCAACATGCTGTTTACTAAGGTGCCATCTTCTTAGGTCGTCAGCTCCCAGGTAACCTGGAACATTTCAACCAGCTGCACTGCAGCATCAACAGGTGGGCTCCACACTGCCTGACCTCCGGGAATACCAGTCTGATTGAGTCATTTCCTTGCTTCAAACCCTTCAGTGTGCTCCCAGGGCCTCAGAATAAAGTCCAAAGCCCATGCATGACCCAGCCACTGCTTCTCTCTCCCACATGCCCTGATGCCAGGCCCTTCTCTGCTTCATGCACACAATGCAGATGTCTCTTAGCCCCTAGACCCTCAAGCTCTCTCTGCTACCCACATTACTCTATCGCTTCCCTTCTCCAATAACTTCCCAGGAAGGCAGTTTCCACCTCCCAGGTGAGAAGAGGTATAAACTCCCTCGCTGCCTGTTCCCCATCTACCTATCACCTTGGAAATCAATTACTGAAGAGTCATGAGTTTCGGGAGTATCTCCCCCACTAGACTAGAAGCTTGGTGAGGTCAAGACTATCTCTGTCTTGCCCACCTTCATATCTTCAGCACCCAGGGTGCTGCTTCTCAGGCATCAGACTCAGCATACGTTGCCTGTCTGCTGTCTGACACTGTAAACCTGTGACTCTTATTGAATCAGGGAGTCAAAGACAAGACTCAATGATAAATGTGTCAAGATTTACGCACTACTTTTTTTTAAATTATGTAGCTGCTGTGATTCATAAAATATCAATTCCCTGAAAAGCTTCACTGAACTCATGGCTGCTGTTTTACTAGTTATTCTCTTCACCAATGAAGTCTAGACATTCATCTATGCATGATATTAAAAGCAGTCTTCAAGCTCAGATCATTAATAGAACACTTAAACAACAGCCCCTAATTGTGCCTATTGTTAATAAGGGCAACTGTTTTCCCCCGCTTGGCAGTAAAGTAAATCCTTTAGGGTAGCAAAGTATGAATGAAACGCTTTATATTGAGCTGAAAATCCTTTTAGCTACTAAGCCTTTTTTCTACCATGCTAAGAATCCCTGAAAGTTTCAAGCTCTAACACACACAGTGAAAAGCAGAGGTAACGCACAAGTCCTTGCACAGGCATTGTGAATGGATCCTCACTGATTTGACTTTCTTCAAAATTTACCTGGAAAAACTGCTCATAATATTTTCACTGGGATCCATGAGGCTTTTTTTTATATATATATATATAAGAAATCTAGAGGTTTAAGCATAATTCACAACAAAAGAATACTCATATGGTCACTCCAGTCAAATGTGCAACTGTTTTCAAAGATGTATTTTCCTCTTTCATTCAAAATATATGTACTGAGCCTCCACTAATGTATAAGAAGCATTGGGCTAACATACAAAGACAAAATTCCTGCCCTCAGGAGTTCATTGACACACAACGGGCAGCACTGAGTACTTTATGAGGGTCAGCACAGGTGCTCTGAGAAGGGACAGGGCAGAGATATGCCTGAGAGCAGATCACAGAAATGTGGTTAGAGGGACACTCCAATTTTGCTCATTGTGACTACTCAAAACACAGCCTGTTACCCTCAACTTGCAGAGACCCCGAAGTCCACAGGTTTGGGGAATCAAGGGGAAAGTCAAAGGCACTTTATTCAAACAAAAAACCATACACCATCTCTCTCATGTGTTTGATTATTAGATACATGAAAATTACAACTGTTGTCATGTTAAACTATTGTTTTTTAGACATCAAAAGCTTAAAGGGTTGATGTAAGTCTATGAGACTTTGTAAGTTTACACAAATACTGACAATAAGATAAAATATGAAGTAGTTCAAACACTGCTGATATTACTAGTGTATGCTGCTGCTACTAAGTCGCTTCAGTCGTGTCCGACTCTTTGCGACCCCATGGACTGCAGCCTACCAGGCTCCTCTGTCCATGGGATTTTCCAGGCAAGAGTACTGGAGTGGGGTGCCATCACCTTCTCCGCTAGTGTATGCAAGCAGCTTTAATAAAGGTGCACTAAAAATTAGCACTGCAATCATACACTAGGAAATTTAATTTTGCTGCTTTTTAAAAATTGATGCAATAAGTGATGAAAAAAAATTTTGGAAAACAGTGATTATCCCAAGCTAGACATACAATTTTTAAATCTAAATGAATCTTCTTCCATTTTATGGGTTTCACTTAAGCCTTTTAAAGGCTTTATACTCAGTACCTTGCTATTGCCTAACTAACACTACACTAACTGTGCCTTGCCATAATACATCTGATACAAATAAAAACTGTTTCCCAGCTTGTACTAACACAATGGTAATAAACAGAAAAGCCACAGCCTTCGGTCCTCTGAAAGTAGGGAGCAGATTAATTATGCATAAATAAAATAAGCCAGCCCAAACTTGTACGTCCTTTCACAACATTTTTAATCACAAATGAACCGGAAAAATTAATATTCACTTAGTATTCAATTCTAGATACTATGCTAGGATTAAATTAGGTGGCATGTATAAAATGCCAAATGACTCTACTATTATCATTTCCATTTAAGAGGGGGAAAATCAGGCCTTACATCAGTGG
Source organism: Bos indicus (assembly GCF_029378745.1). Taxonomy (NCBI): domain Eukaryota; kingdom Metazoa; phylum Chordata; class Mammalia; order Artiodactyla; family Bovidae; genus Bos; species Bos indicus. Next base: position 12,953,649 of record NC_091779.1, read on the forward strand.
AGGAGTCCACACCCCACATACAGTTAAGGTGGCAGAGCTGGAAATCAAACCCACACCTTTCTACCAAACTGGGACTGTGTAACCCAGTATTCCTCACTCAACCCACTAGAATGGTATTTATAATGATGCCTGTTTCCTGAGGAGAGGATGGAGAGCTTTCATTAGGTTCTCAAAGAGACCCACTGCACCCCCTCGAAGGGGGGCCCCCCTGCACCAGTGTAAGAGTCAGAAAATGTGCACTGGACTTCAACCCCTGCCACAAAGACTATCATTTCTCTACTCCACAGTTTCAGTCTTGCTTTAAAATTCTCAGAGCAAGTCAAGATTTCCACTCCTGGACAATTTCCAGCATCCCCTGCCACAGGTTAAGTTACACAATAAATTGCAATACTGTATCACTTTACATCCAATTGAGACTTCACAAATACTGACCAATGTTATTTAGTCATTCCACTTTTCAAAATGTGTTTCAATCAACCAATCCTCACTGCAGTGCCTGTGAAATAAGCTATCATTATATCCACTTCCAAGAAAATAAAACACTGTCACCCTGAGGCCAAGCAATAAACCAGCTACAGGATCCCGATCAAAAGTAAGAAGTTCCCGTCTTCCTCTGCCTGGGATCTGCAAGACCTTGTTATGTATCATGAAGCATACTCCCAGCCTCCCAGAAAACACAGGGCATCTAATTGTACCACCTTCTCTACCAATGGCAACACTATATTGGAATCTAATAGTATTAATAAATCATTAAGTTGGGTCATATCCCCAGGTAGCTCTGTGACAGGTGTGGTGCTCAGCTTAACTCTTGGTACTCTGTTCTTAGGATCAATCTGAACTTTGGATCCATCTGAACTTTGGATCCATCCTAAAGTCCTGATCAAAAAAGGGGAGTGTTTGTGTGACAATAAACTTTACCTTGAAGTTCACTAGTTATACCCCTCACTTTACAGATTATTAAACTGACCTCCGAGGAATCAACTCATCCGAGGTCTCACAGTTCAGGAGCACAGGCAGTTCTAGGAAACAGACCTCCAGGCCCCCATCCAGGATCTCCACGCTCCACCAGGCATTGGGGAATGGGTCCTGGTTACTGCCAGAGGGTTGGCCAACCACTAAGGTTTGCTCCATCTCTGCTGGGCTAGGACTTGACTCTTCTCATTCTGTACCAGATCCAGTCTTTGCCTGCAGGCTGGCGTCCCCAGAAGGCTACTGTCAGACCACTGGCCTCAGTCTGCATGTGCTGAGGAGCAAAGACAATTACTTACTAAAGCTAACCCCGTCAGACAGGAGGAAAATACAACTCTGGCTCTGAGGAACTAACTTCCGAAGGAGGCGGTTCTGTTGGGGTAATGTTCTATTTATGGCCCTGCCTGATCAAGATGACTTCCCCACAAGAAACGTCCAAAGCAAACAATCAAAGATACCAAGAATCTTATGCTTCCGTAATTGTCCTCCCAAGACAGGAAAAAGCCAGAGAAAACAGGCGGGAGGACACCAAGTCACGGTCTCGATGTATCAGGACGCGACCCACAAGTTTCACACAAATATTCTTCCAAGAAACCAGGGTGGACGAATAAACCAGGATGGACACAGTCTCCAGAAGAAGGGGCTGCATTCCCTATTCAGTCTGGCGACCGGCACGCATCTGGACACCCCGGAACGAGTCCAAATGGGAGATGCAGAAGCTCAGTTCAGCGCTGCCAGCCCAGAGCTAGGAGTCCCCCTCTCTCGAAGAACCGACACCGGGAGAACAGCCAAAATCACCCTCCCGCGATCCTGGGGCGGATGCCACCGAAACCCGCAGCGCAACTTCGCGGGTACTGCCACCAACTGCCCCCCACCCCCACACACCCACTCTACTCTCACACCCATCCCTTCGCCCCATTCCCCTGTGCCCAAGCGCTACGGCGCAAAGCAACGCCCACTTCGGAGAAGGAAGTCTTAGTTGTGGGGACAAACCAGGTGGTCAGCGTCACATCCATTCACACACCCAGCGGAGCAAATCCAGACCTGAAGGAGTTTGCTGCTTTGATACTGTATAAGCACACTGTCAGCCAGCACATGTACACGAACACACACACACACACAAGTGACAGCCACTGGGAAACCAATGACCCACAGCGAGGCTCCTAACTGTCATTACCCGGGGCACGGCGCACAGCACCTGGGGTCCCTTCCCAGCTCCATGCCCCAGTGCGCACTGCCCACCACTCGCGTGCGGGGTAGAGAGCTGGGGTCGCCTGGCAGCCCGGACCAGAGGGGTTGAGGTGGGGAAGGCGGGGCCCACCTCCTCGTCCTGCTCCTCCTGGGACGCGCTGCTGCCCCGGGGCGCGGGTGGCGCGGCTCCTCCCGGGCGCGGCGGCGGCGCTGAGACTCCACGCTCCGGCACCGAGAGCGCCGGAGCCCACGCGGCGGCCGGCCGAGCTCCACCCGGCGGCGGCGGCGGCGGCTGCTCGCGGGAGAAGCCAGGCTCCCCTTCCTCCGACAGAGTTTCCGAGCCCGAGGAGGACTCCGCCGAGGAAGCGCCGGGCGAGGACTCGGCAGCCACCGCAGGGGCGGGAGTCGGAGCACCGTGACTGCTGCAGCCGCGGGGCACTGGCTCAGGCGCCTCCGAAACTTTCTCCCCCATTTCCCTCTCGGACCCAAAGTGCGGCCCGAGGGGCGGCGGGGGCGAGGCGCGCACTCAGCGCCTCCCGGGGAAGCCGCGAGCTGCTGGGCTCCGGCTTGCTCTCGCTGCTGCTCCCGGGCTGCGGGGAGCCCCGCCGGTGACTACATGGCCGCGGCCGGACCGCCGGAGCCTGCAGCCAAGTTAGCAGCCGCCCGGGCCTGGCGGCTGACGGGAGCTCCCCGGCGAGGAGACATGCCAGTCCCGGTCCGCACTCAGCTCCACAGTCCTCCGACTCTGCGCCGGAGCCGCCGGGACTGCGGCTTCTCCGGCAAAACCTGCCTCTGGGACCGAACGGGGCCGGCGAAAGAGACGGGCAGCAGGGGGAGCCAATGGCAGGACAGGCGCCCCGGTGGGCGGAGGCTACGGCGCCTCAGGCGCACCGTCGTCAGGTAGGGGAGGCGGGGCCGAGGCTTGGGCTGCGGGGTCCCGCCTGAGCTCCCCCAGCTCCGGGGACCCGAGGGAGACCCCCGGCCCTGGAGGGTTGCAGTGGAGCCCGGAATCCGAGCCGAAGGCTGGGACTCTGAATTTAGCCAAGGAGTGGCTGGAGGTCCTGGGAACCCCAGGGGGAAAGGAGATGGCCGAGGAGGGCAGTGCAGCCTTGGAGAACTGGACTTTGTTTCGAAAAAGTGGAATCCAGGAAACTGACCAGAAGGAGAAGTAGCGGGCTTTAGGGGTAAAAGGAAACACAAACAGTCACGCACACGCACGCACCCACCTGCGTGCTGGAGGAGAAAGGGGGAAACTTCATGGTATGGTGAGTGCGTCCAAACCGAGCTGATCTCAGATCCCGGATTCTCCACCTGAGCTCCACGGGCTTCAGTATCCTCAACTGGAAATGAAGATGTTCACACCTGTCTTGTCTCTCTATGAGCAGAGTTAGAGCAAATATATACACAGCTTCAGCAGACTGCCTGGCTTAGACACATGGAGGGTTTTCAAAAGACTATTTTCTCTCTTTATTTCTGTTTGGCAATTGAATAAAGATGTGTGTACCTTTTGAAAGGGAGGGAAATGACAAATTATGCCCCTATGGTGGCTCAGTGGTAAAGAATCCACCTGCAATGCAGGAGGCTGGGGTTCCTGGGTCGGAAAGAGCCCCTGGAGAGGAAACGGCAACCCACTCCAGTATTCTTGCCTGGAAAAGTCCATGGACAGAGAAGCCTTGTGGGCTACAGTCCCTGGGGTCGCAAAAGAGTCCGACAGGAATGAGCAACTAAACAGCAATTTAATTAGGACCAAGAATATGCCCAGCTCTGTACCAGATACTAGACAAAGCTAAAGTAGAGAGGAGTGCTGGCCCACCATTGCCTGTCTTTCCACATCAACCAAGCAGAGGATGAAAAGAGATCACATTTCCACTTTACATTCTCCTAGCCCTGGCTTGCAAACCAACAAAATACAGGACTAGTTGATTCATTTTCTTTACCTCTAAGAACCAGGAGAAAGAACTTCCACCAAGGGTACCAATAGAATCACCTTAACAGCCTCCCCCCCGGGTAGCCTTCAGGGTGATGGGGTGACTTGAATTTCTCAGAAGCCAGCAGGCAGCTCAGCAGTGGGAAAAAAAATGATTCCTCACTCACCTTCAGCTCCATTCCTATTGCATTCCTATTCTGAGCTTTGGCACTGCAACCTGGGAGATAAATTCAACCAGATTCAATTTCACAGATGTTGATTGAGATGTGTGCCCAGTGCTTGCAGGGGATACAAAGATGAATAAGGCAAGTCTCCTGCCCTTGAGGAGCTTATGGTCAAGCAAGAGATTGATGCTGCATAATATAGCTACATTATTAATTTTTGAAAGCTATGGTAGTGCTGCAGGAACAATGTACCACAGAAGAAGAGGGGAGAGTGACAGAAAAACAGTTTAGGTCCTCAAGCTCGGGAGTCCTCAAGCATCTTAGATTTCTCTTTGTCAGAACAGCCTTGCCAAAGGTCCTCAAGAACTGGAGGACTCAAGCTGAAAGCCCCTTCAGCTAATGAGCCCTTTTATGCTATCACCGTATTTAGAAGCGATACATCATACAAAGTGCTTCATCACGTTGGACAGCAAGCTTTGTCTGGATCAGTTTCCTCCCCCAAGATGAAGGGGAAGGAAATATGATGTGACCTCGCCACCACAGACAGTCATACTGAAAAACACCTCGGGCTGTCAGGCTTCCATTGTGACACTTTGGAATTATCCTAGGGGCTGTGAAGACCCGCTGAGTTAAAAGAACAGTTCTAGGGCCTTGACTAGCTGTGAGAGCGAGGCTAAAGAGAGAGCGCAGTGGGGCAGTCTGAATCCAATCCTGGGCCTCACAATTGCTTTTCTAGTCAGGAGTATTGGTCTTTATCTGAGCCCCTATGTGGTTGATTCACCACGGCTGAAGTAAAATGATGACTTAAGCAAGCCATTCACATGAAGGAGGAGGAGGGCTACTTTTCAGTACATCAGAATAGAGGCAAAGACATGACCTGAATTTCCAATGGGAAGAATGCTAATAGCTATTATTGCTTCTACCCAAGCATCCATGGATAGTCTCGTGTAATCCTGGCAACAACCTTATGAGACAGTCTGTTAACCCCACTTTATAGATTAAGAAACTGAGGATCTGCAAGGTCAAATAACTCGCCAAACGTTACACAGCAAGTCAGTAGCAGAACAGTGATTTGACAACAGCAATCTGGTCCAAGGCCTGTTCTTAAATATTCCAATATATTGCACTCAGAAGGGGACTTGTTCAAGTATACATATATATTAAACTACAAATATCCATAGGGCAGGGACTCTATTGTCTTGATTTAAAACACAAAAGGTTATAAAAGGATACTTGCAAAACAGATTTTTTCCTCCACAAACTCCCATATAAGGCACTTAGCATGTGCCAGGCAAGGTTTCAAGCACTTGACAAGTATTAATTTTCTTAATCCCCATATCAACCCTATAAGGTAGCCAGTATTATTCTCATATTTAATACGTGCTATGTGTGAAAACTATGGCACAGAGAAGTCAGGTTATTTTCCTAAAGCCACACAGCTAGAAAGTAATGGAGCCAGGGTTCATGCTAGAGCAATTGGACCCCGGCATTCATGCTCTTAACCCTTACAGACCAAAATCAAGTACTAAATCAATATTTCCTAAACTTTTTAAGCTCAAATAAGAAATATATTTTACATTGCAACTCATGACACATGTACATGCATACAAATATAAATAAAATTTCATGAAACAATACTTACCCTTCCTATGGGCACTGGAATTTTTTTATTATATTTTATTGAAAATAAAAATGCTAGTTGTGATCAGCAAAATGGATTCCACTTGGACACATGCAGTTACAGGCAGTGTACTTAATCATCTCCACAGCTGACCTTTGAGGGAAATACGACTCAGGTTCAGGCTGAGAATTTCCACACCAGAACTATGCAAACTCAGAGGGTGACTCTACAAATAGAAGATGATCAGAAGGTCAGGATAGTTCCCCAAAGTCAACCCAACTGGACCTATAGACAAATGTTGGGGTACAACCAAACCACTTGACCAGTTTTGATTTAAATCCTAAAGCTCACCTTTCTTATTAATTAAATTATAAACACCTTCCTCCATGACCAGGAAAGCACCTCTCCAAGAGAACATCTCATAAAATGTCCCCAATGTTGGAGACTTTGGGACCAGAGATAGTTATAAAAGCATGGCTTTTTTCCTGCTGTGTCACTGTCAGCAAGGGCAAGAAAAATAAAAACAACTTAGTCATTACTCCTGAGAAGCCGATAGTGTAGCTTGAAAGGCAGAGCCAGATTAGCCTATAGAGTGGGAAGGACAGGGTCAGGCTACTCCAAGGTAATCAGGAATTGCGCATTCTACTGGACATGTTCCCAAGTGTCTGGCTCTGGAACAAGCACCCCAAGCACTGAGTGTTCATTTTGCTCTGTGACTGGACACTGGCGTCAGTTTTCCGTGTTGTTCTCCCAGGTTATGGGAGATATTGCCTCTGAGAGGCTCTGTTGTCTCTGCCAATCTCTACAGTATGGGTGGGCCAAGTGTGACCGTCAGTGTCAAGTCTTGTCTCTAAGAGATGGAGGATTTTTGAGGACAAGTCATCACACACTTAGTCTATTCATGTGTCATGATTTTCCCCCAAGTTTAGCACTTGATAAACTTGAAGTCAGTTGTCCTTTTTCCTTACATACATAAAATGAGAACATTATGCATTCAGAACAGGTATTTTTGCAAAGTTACATATTCATATTCAATACTCCCCAAATCTTAAATACCATATGATCTTTGGATTATAACATGAAATATCATCTTTACCTTTGGTAGGTTTTTAAGATTTCACCTTTGGTAGATAGGTTTTTTAAGTTTTAATTATTAATAATAAATTTGCCTGCTGCCCTATGACCAACAAAGTACAATTTTGTGACAAAGTAAACATCTATAAAAATGTGGCCACTAAAGAACTAAATAGACATTTCTCCAAAGAAGACATACAGATGGCTAACAAACACATGAAAAGATGCTCAACATCACTCATTATCAGAGAAATGCAAATCAAAACCACAATGAGGTACCATTTCATGCCAGTCAGAATGACTGTGATCCAAAAGTCTACCAGCAATAAATGCTGGAGAGGGTGTGGAGAAAAGGGAACCCTCTTACACTGTTTGTGGGAATACAAACTAGTACAGCCACTATGGAGAACAGTATGGAGATTCCTTAAAAAAAACTGGAAATAGAACTGCCATATGACCCAGCAATCCCACTGCTGGGCATACACACCGAGGAAACCAGAATTGAATGAGACACGTGTACCCCAATGTTCATCACAGCACTGTTTATAATAGCCAGGACATGGAAGCAACCTAGATGTCCATCAGCAGATGAATGGATAAGAAAGCTGTGGTACATATACACAATGGAGTATTACTCAGCCATTAAAAAGAATACATTTGAATCAGTTCTAATGAGGTGGTTGAAACTGGAGCCGATTATACAGAGTCAAGTAAGCCAGAAAGAAAAACACCAATACAGTATACTAACGCATATATATGGAATTTAGAAAGATGGTAATGACAACCCTGTATGTGAGACAGCAAAAGAGACACAGATGTATAGAACAGTCTTTTGGACTCTGTGGGAGAGGGAGGGGGGTATGATTTGGGAGAATGGCATTGAAACATGTATAATATCATATAAGAAACGAATCACCAGTCCAGGTTTGATGCAGGATACAGGATGCTTGGGGCTGGTGCACTGGGATGACCCAGAGGGATGCTATGGGGAGGGAGGTGGGAGAGGGGTTCAGGATTGGAAACATGTGTACACCATGGTGGATTCATGTTGATATATGGCAAAACCAATACAATATTGTAAAGTAATTAGCCTCTAATTAAAATAAATAAATTTTAAAAAAATGTGGCCACTTAGGTGGCCTCGACTGGGGTTTTTGATTTATACCAGAGGGTGTATCATGATATGGACCATGATGGTTTCTGACCATCCAGCTGGAATAAAAAGCTCTCATAGCATTTCAACTTTCTGTTTGTGTTTGAGAAGCTAGGAAAGGAAAGGTTGTAGTATACAGGTGTCAGAAGAGGAGTAGAGAATGTCTTAAGTGATAGTTGAAAAGGACAGGGGAGGACCAATACTATCATGATTTGCCTCTGTTGGAGTCTCTGACCTAGAGATCGAGAAGGGTGGGAAGCTGTTTTATTAGCAAATTAAAATAAGCCTGTGTGTGTGTTATTCTCAGTCATGTCCAACTCTTTTGCGACCCCATGGACTGTAGCCTCTGTCCATGGAATTTTCCAGGCAAGAATACTGGAGTGGGCTGCCATTCCCTTTGCCAGGGGATCTTCCCAAACCAGGGATCGAACCTTGGTCTCCTGCATTGTGGGCGGATTCTTTACTGTCTGAGCCACCAATGGACCAAACAAGAGGATGCTGCAATCTGTTCTCTTAGGTCAACGCTTCTCCATGTGCTGTATGTGGGGCACTTGCTTCCTATGGCCGGGATACAGACAGAGGAACAAGGTGCTTGTTTTGTGGCTCCAGCCAAAGGTTTGGGGATCTGCATCTTTAAGGAATGCCCCACGCATGTATCAAGAGTACTGAGGCTTGAGGATTACTGAAGATGATCCTAATTTGAAGATCAGAGAGCTGCTCTGTGGCACACGTGTGCACGGCTCTGTAGAAAGTGACTAGAACAAGCTTGACGGATTGCAGTCTGTGTCTCTCTGGACCTCTTTGTTCTTGGAGGACAACTATCTTGGGGAGAAGAAGGCAGCTTAGCAGCTGGACAGGAATATGCATGTTCTGCAAACAGCTGGGAAAACTGAGCTAATACACAAAGAGAACCCTGGAGAATTCTGTTTAAATAAAATTCAAAATGGTGACCTGTTTCACACAGAAGACTCCACTCTTTGGCATCTGCCTTTCCAAGATAGATAAGATGGATATTCACATCTGGGATTTTTTTTGTTGTTGTTATGCTTTCAGCATGAAGTGTTCTTTTATTATCATTCTTCATTTTTCAAAAAGATTTATTCAGGACTCTTCGCCTGTTTAGAAATACAAGAAAAGTGAACACATTTCCTCATTTTTATTCATTGGAGTGGTTTACTTTCAGAGTCAAAAACTTCTATTTTCAATTCATACAGCAACCTCCTTGACCCTGTCTACACTGCATGGCAAGTAGTTCTTTCTACCACCCACCCCAACTAATTAGAAGATAAAACAATGCTGAATAGTAACCTGCTGCTGCTGCTGCTAAGTCGCTTCAGTCGTGTCCAACTCTGTGCGACCCCATAGACGGCAGCCCACCGGGTTCCGCCATCCCTGGGATTCTCCAGACAAGAACACTGGAGTGGGTTGCCATTTCCTTCTCCAATGCATGAAAGTGAAAAGTGAAAGTGAAGTCACTCAGTCCGACTCTTCGCGACCCCATGGACTGCAGCCCACCAGGCTCCTCCATCCATGGGATTTTCCAGGCAAGCGTACTGGGGTGGGTTGGAATAGTAACCTAGCAAGTAGCAACTCTCCCCAATCATAAGCCAGCTCGCAGCCTTAGAGGTAATGTTTAAGGGTTTTTGTACTTGAAGAAAAAAGCCTTCCAGTCCCTTTCCCCTCAAAGTGTGGTTTGCCACTCAGCCAACCCAAGAACATGTTAGAAATGCAGACTCATAGTTCCTGCCTCAGACCCACTCTATCAGAATCTTAACAAGATTCCCAGGGACTTCATATCCATGTGACAGTTAGAAAAGCATCACTTTCGTTTGGTTCTCACATGTGGTTGTATGTTAGAATCATCTGTGGAACTTTAGAAATGACTGACCCTTTGGGCCCACCCCTCAAGATCTTCTGATTTAACTGGTCTGGGTTGTTGTCTGGACACCAGGATTTAACAGGTTCCCCAAGTGGGAAGTGGTTTATCTTTGGGCCAAAGTGGCAAAATACAAGATAAGCCTACAACGATTCATGGTGCCGCAAACGAAGAAATTGCTCAAAAAAAAGACAGGACCTTGTCAGCAGACCACAGGTACCAGCCTAAAGGAGTTCTCAATTGCCAAAGCCAGAATAATCTAAGTGACAAAATAAATCATGATGATGTGGGTTTTAAACCATAGAATAAAATCAATATTTGTGAATCTATACTCATATAAATAATGAAATAAGAAGGTAAATGGGTGCGCAGAGATAATTCTTCCTTACAATAGAATTCTAATTAACAGATGTAGAAAGAAAGAGTTTGAAATAAGAGTCACCATTAAGCAAACACCACTATTTATTGTGCATGAGAATAAATGTAGCAGCTTCTGCTGCTGCTGTTTAGCTACTTAGTCATGTTTGTTTTACAAGCCCGTGGACTGTACTCGGCCAGGCTCCTCTGCCCATGGGATTTTCCAGGCAAGAATATTAGAGTGGGTTGCCATTTCCTTCTCCAGGGAATCTTCCTGACGCAAGGATCGAACCCATGTCTCCTGCTTGGCAAGAGGATTCTTCACCACTGAGCCACTGGGGAAGCCCCAAATGCAACAGACAAGATCCAAAAATATGTGCTCAAATCAGCAAGGCAAAAGTTTGAGAAAAAGGTTTTGTGTAGACTTGAAGTACTTCCCCCACAATACTTACAAATATGAAATCTACCACCACAAAGTTAAAGCCACTTTACAGTACAGAAACCCAACACACACCAACTTAACCATATAAATATCACTGGTAATAGGAAATATCAGCATCCTGAACCCCTTGCTATGAGGTACATCATTAATCTTCTGGCATTCTTGCCCAAAAAATGTATGACTAACTCCAGTCATAAGAAAACATGACAAATCCAAATGGAGAGATATTGGTCAGAATTAGTGATTAGGACTCTTCAAACATATCAAGGTGATGAAAGATAAGGAAAATGTGAGGAACCATTAAGAGAAACTACAAAGTAATAACTAAATAAAATGTGGGCTTTTGGGTAGAATTCTGGAAACACAGAAAGGATATTAGAGGGGAAAATGGTGAAATTTGAGTCTGCCGTTTGGTTGATAATATTTTATTAATATTAATGCCTTGACAACTATACTATGCTTACGTAATATCAGAGGATTCAGAGTAAGGGATATTAAGGAACTCTTTGTACTATTTTGCAACTTTTCTGTAAATCTTAAATTAGTTCAAAGTACAAAGTTAAAAAAGCAAAGTCCCTAGGTGAATATAGTAATAGCCAAAGTTGAGAATTCCACCCTCAATGGCTCATGTCCTCCCGTCCCTCCTTTCTTCTTACACAAGAAAAATAATTGTTTCCTATCTTGCCCTCATCAAGTAGGCTAGCTTGGGATGGTTGCGACAGGGGGCAACACTGTCAGAAGCAGCACTGACGCTATACCCAGAGACACGCTTGGGGCATAAACATGATGATAGACACACATGGTACCTGGCTGCCCTGCACCTGTTCTGTCTCCTTTTGATAAGAGCACCCCAATTCATTTTTCGGGTATTGCCTGTTTCCCTCTGATGGTCTTGTCCTTTCAGGAGTAGGCCATCCTTGGATTCTGAATCTTGAGAACAGTAACACAAGGACAGTGATATCTAGACAAAGCTATCAATTAACTCCTGTTAACAGTATCTAGAGCTGCTGCGATTCCAGTACTCCAGTCCTAGTCTCTGGCTTTTCCTTCAGTCCTCTGAGTTACCAACAACACTTCCTTCTGGTTGAATTATCAAATCAGCTATTGTTTCATACCAGGAAACTAAGAAATACAGGTCTGTTGACCTAAATCTACTTGTCACCCAATCCAGATGGGAAGCAGACATCTGAATGCCATCCAAAAGCTCTTCATGGTCCTAAATTTAGAGATGTACTCCTGACCTCAATAAGGGTCAAATTTAAGGACATTGTTAATGTTTGAGGTAGAAGAAAGAATCTGTCTTACTGGAGATTCAAATACTTGTGAAAAAAGAATGCACTTACAAAGAAAAAGACATTACAAGTTATGGCAGAAATAGATCTTAGCACACATTGTGGCAGAACTGTCTGTCTTTCTATCCAGTTATGAGAAGTCTTGGGGGCAAAATCAAACCAAATATTATTTATTCAGCACCTAGCACAATATCTGACATAAAATAGCTCATAATAAATAACTATTGAATGAATGGATACAGTGTGCACCACATGACTTTAAATCAATGTATTAAAACTACAGTAATCTAAATTTTGCTCAATCCAAGAGTTATACAGGTCAATTAGAAGAACCCAAAAGTTGTGTAGGAAGAAAAAAATCTGTTAATGGATCAATTGTAGCCTCATTCCCAAAGAGTTCCTCACTTTAATAAAAATAATAATTACATAAAAAGCTTCAGCTCAAACTACCACTGTTACTGTCTTGCTCCCCAAAGTTCTGTCCCAGCTATTTGCCTTCCTAAAACAGCCAAACTAATAAGAACTGCCTGCATGTTATGTGAATAAGGTAGAAGAACACTTGAGGAGCATTTAACCTATTGGCAAGACAGCTTCCTGCCAGCAGCCCATTATTACATTATTTGTACAGCCACTCAGGACCCTACAGGGTGGGAACAGTCTGTGCCCTTACTTATAGAAAGTCTCATTTGTACAGAAACTCCATTCTTAGAATATTAAGACCCATTATTACACTTAGCCAGTGTTTCACAGGGGCTTCCCTGGTGGCTCAGTTGCTAAAGAATCTGCAATGCAGAAGACCCAGATTCTATCCCCGGATGGGGAAGATCCCCTGGAGAAGGAAATGGCAACCCACTCCAGTATTCTTGCCTGGGAAATCCCATGGACAGAGGAGCCTGGCGGGCTACAGTTCATGGGGTCACAAGAGTCTGACATGGCTTAGTGACTATATCAGTGTTGTATAATTAAAGCAAGGAGATGGTGGTGGCGGGAGGAAGATGAAATGAAATAATGGAATGTTTCAGCATTGTACAACTCAGAGTTCTTGGTTGCCAACCACAGAATCTACTCTAAAGTGGTTAAAGTAGAAAGTGATTTAGAAAAAATATTAGAATCCTCACAAAGTTTTTTGGCAGAAATAGAGAAATAGTCTGTGGAGTGAGCTTCCAGAAACAGTCCCCAGAACCACAGCGCAGAACTGGCTGAGGAAGGAATTGCTGGTCCTGATGATTCTAGAACCACACTGCCTCTCCCACCATCTGTGCCTACAAAATAGATGCCCTGCACCCCACCTGCTTCCTCACGTAAATCACTTCTGTATCCACATCTCTGTATGTGCATCTCATTAGCAGAACCTCAGTCACATGATGCTCCCTGGAGGCAAAGGAAACTGAGAAATGTGGGGGCTTTGCATTCTATCCTGGGAAGGTTGGAATTCACACCATAGGGAACCATTATAAATGTAGGAGTGTCAAAAGATTTGGCTAACAAGGTAAACTAGAATGGTTTACAATTTAAAAGGCTCCAGTTCTTGATTAATTGTACTGATCTGCCCCCTGGCGTAATGTTTTCAGCCATCAGCTTGAAGTGGGCCTGAATATCAGCTTCAAGAGGCTTGCCCGCAACTCCAGTCATTTCCCTGCTAAATATCTCAACAGGGGAAAGAATTGTCATATACTGGACACATTCTACATGACAGAAAGTGAAGTCGCTCAGTCGTGTCCAACTCTCTGTGACCCCATGAACTGTAGCATGCCAGGCTCCTCTCTATGGAATTCTCCAGGCAAGAATCCTCGAGTGGGTTGCCATTGCCTTCTCCAGGGGATCTTCCCAATATCGAACCCAGGTCTCCCGCACTGCAGGCAGACTCTTTACCATCTGAGCCACAAGGGAAGCCCTATGTGACTCTATGCCAAATGCTTTATATGCACTGGGTATTTAATCTACTCCATAACCCAGTCCAATGGTACAGTCATCATTTTATAGATAAAAATTTGGTGTTGAGAAAGTTAACAGTTTTTCTCAAAGTCCCTCAGTAACGTAGGGCTAGGATTTAATCTAAGGTCCCTCTCTCTCCAGTTATGTTCTTTGTAATACAGATGGTCCTCTGCTTACAATGGTTTGACTTACAATTTTATTTCATGATGGTGCAAAAGCAATACATGTTCCGTAGAAACCATACTTCAAATTTTGATCTTTCCCCACGCTATACTCTCTGATGAGCCTGGGTGCCTCCCTCCCAATCAGCCACGCCATCACCAGTGGAAACAACTGATTCATTCACAACCATTCTGATCTCATACAACATTGCTGTTTTTCACTTTCAGTACAATATTCAATAAACTACTTGAGACATTTAACACTTTATTATAAGATAGGTTTCATGTTAGATGATTTTGCCCAACTACTAACATAAGTGTTCTGAGCATGTCTGAGGTAGGCTAGGCTAAGCTCTGATGTTCAGTAGGGTAAGTGTATAAAATGCACTTTCCACTTAGGATGGGTTCATCAGGACACAACCCCACTGTAGTTCAAGGAAGATCTGTATGTTGGACTCATGTGGACCATTCATGAACCCAGCGAAGGAGGTAGTGGGTTCAGGAGCCCTTGTAACTGTGAGTGTGCATCTTTCTGAGGGGGAGGCATCTTTAGCTTTTATCAGATTTCCAAAGGGGCACATGACCTTCAAACAGTAATGAACCACTGTACTACCCAAAGGTATAATTCATCTGTTTGTGATCATGAATCTGTTGTTGGGGACGGGGGTACACTCCAACTAATTTTTTTGATCTTATCATTTATTGACTAGGATATAATTTTGTAATATGAGATCAAAATTTTAAATTTTAATCAAGAGCCTTATCTCTTGGGGGCGGTGGGGAGGAATACATATCTATGTAGGAATGAGCAAGGGTTAAAACTGAAGAGAAAAGTTCTTTGTGCAAGATGAGAAAGGGCTGAGCAAAACAGAAACATATTTTTCATTTAACTACTGAAGTCCTAGCTGTACATCAGAAGGCCTAGCATCTATTTGTGACTTTGTCACCAACTCCATTTATCATGGCCTCCATCACCTGTATGAATGGGGTAATATAAAACCTGCCATCATTTCCTCCATCACAATGTTATGAGATTGTTTTGAAAGTACTTTCATTTCCCCAACAGGGAGGCATTATAGATCTCTATATATACCTGTTATGACTTCTTTGGGGGAAAGAAAAGCACCTTGGAGAAGGCTTGGCTTACAACTTCTAGGACTGAATGATTTCTGAGCCTCACAGGCATATATCGCAGGAAGTTCTTTGTGAAGAACGACTTGTTTACTTCTTAGTTTTTCATTTCTAGGGGGTTGCCTCTTCTCCTCTTTCCATTTGTTGTGTTTTTTAAAATGCCAATATAAATAAGCCACTCAAATCGTGTTAGCTAGTTAGAATGTTGTTTTGGATGGTTCATTATTTATATCTTGCTGTCAACATGTGTATTATTTTTACAGAATCCAAAAACTTTATTCCAGAAATAACATAACAATTGTTTTAAAGCAGAAAGATGCAAAGGAGCCCAGGAGAGTTAGCTTGGCCCACTTGAAGAAGTAGCAGTAAACCCCATAAATATAGAAGACTGTCTAAATGTGGTATTTTATGAACAGGGTCAACCATCAGGGTGTGAAATGGCCCCTTCTTTGCCATCTAGTCCCCAAGCAATCAGTTTTTTAAATGGCATTTTAGAAAGGTAATGAATATCTACTAACACCAGATGTAAACTTAATTTCAAGGCTGTGGAATAGGCCATAAATAAAAACAATGAGTGATTTCCATAGCTCAGCCTGTTCATACTCATGGAAATATGGATGATCACATGGAAAGTCAAGAGCTCGTCTCAAACAGGGTAAAATGGCAGGTAGTAGGAAGTTCAGTTGGTGGTTCTGGCTGTTCTTGCTGTTATGGTTGTTGGCTTTTTTTTTTTTCCTTGAGTAGTTTTCATAAAGAAAAAAATATAAATAAATTAACAATTATTTGCAGTATCTAATGTAAGGATTCAGCATATGACATTCATGAAGCAGGTGGCAGGGAAGAGAGACAAAGGATACATTTTGAAAACAGAGTACTTTTGATGTTTTCTTTCAACTATGCTATGCTAGGCTGTGGTAAGTTGCTTCAGTTGTGTCTGACTCTGAGATCCTATGGACTGTAGCCTGCCAGGCTCCTGTGTCCATGAGATTCTCCAGACAAGAATACTAGAGTGGGTTGCCATGCCCTTCTCCAGTGAATCTTCCTGACCCAGGGATCGAACCCTTGTCTCTTATGTCTCCTGCATCGGTAGGTGGGTTCTTTACAACTAATGCCACCTGGGAAGCCCTTTCTTCCAACTATTGTAGCTCATAACTTCAAACTATTATATATTATGTCACTTGGATGAGGCTTAATTGTACTTATTCACCTAGATGCCTAGTGCGGGAGCGGGAGGTAAGGAATTCTTCAGATCACCACTGGCATAGGAAGGCTGAGCCACATTGTTTCACCTCAGTAGGAAACAGATCATGCCCCAGCTCTCAGGATTCCCTCCACAACCAATTGGTTATCAAGTCTTGTTGATTTTTCCTTCATGTAACTTTCTCATTCAGTGCCTCTTTTCCATGTTAAATTCAGCTTCCCTTCCACAGGTTTCTGTCACCAGTAAGATTACAGCACGAGCCCTCTGAATGGTTTTCTAGCTTAGAGTAGTCCAGCTCCTCCAATTTATCTTATATTCCTGTGCCAGGTTAATCTTCCAGAAATTCTGCTTTGATCATGCCACTCTCTTACAAATCAGCAAAATGAAGGCCAACATTCTTAGCCTAGCATGCAAGACCCCATATCTTTCCAGGTTCACCTTCCAAGTTTCACTCCACAGACCTTACAGTTTGGCATGAGCCAAACTGGATAATTCATCATTTGTGATGCACACTCTGCTCCAATCTTCTCGCCCATAAGTTTCAGTGCAACTAGAAGCCTCTTTAGCCCTTTTTGCCACCCAATCACTTTCACTTTTCACATTCATGCATTAGAGAAGGAAATGGCAACCCACTCCATTATTCTTGCCTGGAGAATCCCAGGGACGGAGGAGCCTGGTGGGCTGCCATCTATGGGGTCGCACAGAGTAGAACACGACTGAAGCGACTTAGCAGCAGCACCAGCCACCCAATCAAATCCAGCAACTGCTTAATTCTATTTTTCTGCCAAAACTCAACTAAAATCCAGTCCCATTGGTGGCAGTTTTAAAACATGTCCTCCAATTCTTTGACACTTCTCCCGCTGAGACCTGGAGTCTAGGTCCCCTTCTTTAAGTGTGGGTTGATCTTTAGGGATTCTTTTTTATAGAAAGCAGCAGAGGGGAGGCTGCACAATTTTCAAGGCTCCATCAGAAATGCCCATGTGCCTGATGCCTGCTTGTCTTGGAATGCCTGCTGTAGGGACAATCAGGAACCATGATGGAAGGACCTCATCTAAATATTCTGATAACAGCCCATCTGAGCTCTAGCATAAATGCCCATCAAGGAAGGAGACCTCTTTGATGTCCAGCTCACAGAGCCTTCAGGTGAGTCCCCGTCAACATCCCAGCAACGAATTGCTCCACCAAGCCTTAGCCAAATTCCTGACCCTCAAATCAAATCAAAACAAATGGTTGTGTTAAGCCACTAAGTTTGGAGGGTAATTTGCTATGCAACGATAGTAATTAGAATATTCCTATGAATCCTCTCCCTTACTTACCTCCCAATTCTAG
The DNA here is from genome assembly GCF_029378745.1 of Bos indicus. Lineage (NCBI taxonomy): Eukaryota > Metazoa > Chordata > Mammalia > Artiodactyla > Bovidae > Bos > Bos indicus. Next base: position 12,971,472 of record NC_091779.1, read on the forward strand.
AGTCATCTCTCTTTTAAATTCCATAGCAATTATTCTCTATTATCATTCATTCTGGCAATATTAATTAAAGCATCTACTAAGTCATATAGACCCATATGCTGGATACTGGGGAAGCAACAGATTTTGAGGAAGACACCAATTCCTGCTCACAGGTATTTAGAGTCTGATGGAGAAAGATGAGAAAACAGGCAGTAATACCTTACGCCTATGATAAATATTTGAGCATCTATTTTGTGCAGGGCAGTGTACCACAAAGAGATGAGTTTGAAAATGCTAATTTTTATAGGCTATGAGACATTGATGCAGAATTATCCTGGAAATAACTGAGTATGTGAATCTGAGGTTCTGCAGAGAGAAGTGGGCTAGAGAGTTAGATTTGGGAGTCACCAACACTTAATGATGGCGAAAGCATAAGCATGGATGAGGTTCCCCAGAAACTGGAGTGGGAAGCCCCACCCAGGCAAGGACTTAACACAAAGGAAGAGAGTCCTTCAAAGGAAAAGAAGGGTCAGAGAAAAGGCAAGGGAACTGAAGTCTGTGAGTCCCTCAGATCAAGGTCAATGGGTATTTCAAGGATCGGCGTTGGGCGTGGGGGTGGTCAACTATGCGAAATGCTGTGAGGGCCACTTAAATTAGGCCCGAGAAGCGTAATGTTGATGTAGACAATCAGAATGTCTCTGATATTCATTTCATTGTGGTCTAGGATAATTACATGAAAACGCTTTCAGGTATTATGGTCTCTCTAAAGCTTCATGGTCTCTGTGGACAGGAAGTGTTTCTGTTGTAAATTTCACATAGTTACAAGACTCAGATGTATAAAATGAAAACAATTTTTTGTTAACTGAAAGGAACTATCTGGTTCCCATTCCTGCTGATGGCAGATATAATCTTGCCATCATCCTTGCAATGTATTTATTTCTATTTTGAAACACATTCCTTTTTCTTACTACATGTTCAAAGCCAAGAATATCTGGGTTCTCAGGGGTACTGATGTTTGGTCCTGGCAGAGAGCCTGTTTCCCATTAGCGTCCACTGAATGTGCTGGCCTCTGCTTGGGTGACACTCCGTCCCTCAGATTTTGAACATCAATCTATGTCTTCATTTGGGGCTTTCCTGAGGCTCAGTGGTAGAGAATCTGCCTGCCAGTGCAGGAGATATGGATTCAGTCCCTGGTTGGAGAAGTTCCCACGTGCTGTGGAGCAGCTAAGCCTGGGTGCCACGACTACTGAGCCTGTGTTCTGGAGCCCCAGGGCCACAACTGTTGAGCCATGGCTCTGCAGCTACTGAAAACTGCAAAGCCTAGAGCCCAAGCCCCACAGCAAGGGAAGCCACCTCAGTGAGAAGCCCTTGGACCGCATCTAGAGAGTAGCCCCTGCTTGCTGCAACTATATAAAAAGCCCACTCAGAAACAAAGACCCAGCATAGCCAAAAATAAAAAACATTATAGAAAAAAAAAAACAAAACACAACTGTTTCTTCATTGTATCCACTGCTAATGTCTGAGGCCCCATCATAGCCTACTTCTGTTGATCAAGGCAACCTGAATCATCTCTGTTCTCTCTCAAGTCTGCTACTTAGCAGTTACCTTGTCCTCCACTACAGCAACCACAGTCCCGGGAGCCCTAGACATCTCCCTCAGTCATTCCTCCTCCACCTCCCAAGAACCCATGAACATGGAGCTTCCTGAGAGTTCATGGCAGACATTCTCTTAAATTTACACCTTTAAAAAACCCCCACTTCTGTTATATATTTCTTATTAATATTATGTCACAATACCAATTTAGGGCATAGAATTTCATACATGAAGCCAAGTTTTCAGAATCTCTCTCAAAACCTATTCTCTCTTAAGACCCTGAAGAGCTCTTGAAAATCAAAACTGTTTTGGCTATCAGATGACTTTCTCTGCTCTGGATTTTAATACCTGTTTTGAAAGTAAAAATTGCCTTATTCTAGACTGTATTATTCACCATGTCTTGACTGATAAATGTCATTGACACAATAGAGAGAAAATAGGACAACTAAGATTTTTCCAGGAACAAAAAAATACATATAATATTTTTTTCAAATATTACCCAATTCTATTGGTTATGCAAATAGTAAGTGATTAAATTATGTAATTTAAAATATTTGTTGATGGTTATTTGTTATGAGAAAGGCAACGGAATTAGCCTAACATTTGCTGTCTTTTTTATAAATTTGGTATTTCATTGGTCAATCTTTAAAGGATCCTATTCCATTACTAGGACTTAAACTATAAACATTTAATCTATAAATAGTATCAACTATCATAGTGTTGCTGGTGGTTATGGGTTTGCTGTCCCCAAAAATGATGTCCCGTAGGCATTATTAAATAAGAAATAAAGATTAGTGTGTTTTCCCCTGTAATTATCCTTCTTTGCATGAAAGTAAAACTCTTTATTAAAACAGACAAACACAAATACTTATTAATATTCCTACATAATTGCTCTGCTTAAATGGGACATATAATTAAGAGATAATTTAAATAAATATAAGACTAAATAAATATAAAACTACATCCTCCTTTCTCATAATCGTGTTGTTAATCATTGCTTAATTTAATCCTGGGTTTATCCTGAATTTAAAGAGAAATAACACACCCTTTATCTTCCCCTAAATCAAACCTCAATTTTCTGGACCACTTTCCCCAACTGATACCCCTTTGACTATTTCTGATTAAGGAATGTTTTTGTAACTGTTTGTTTTTCCAGGGTACTATTCAAGCAATTTCCCATAAATTCTAATTTTCTTCTTTTAAGCATATATCCTCATCCTTTTTCTCTTTTTTTCTGGAATCTTAACAGAAATTGAGAGAGAGAAATGTGTATAGAGACATGTAGTACCTGAGGAAACCTAACTGTTTCATCTAGTAATCAATCCTGAATGGTGACTTCATATGTAAAACTGCTTTCAAAATAGGCTACGTTTACAAAGCAAAGGTTATCAAAAGTTACTTTTTCTAGTTAGAGTCTTGGATTTTTAAAAAAGAGATAAAAAATAATGTTATCCTAGTTGGGCTAACTTTCCACTAGCAGAAAAGCAAGGCAATAATTTTAGGGGTGAATACATGCCCTTGACAGTGTTTTTGTTTTTGTTTAACACAAGGAAGAGGATGGAGAGGTGACTGAGGAGGTAAGAGTCAATCAAATCTTAGGTAGTGACCTGCAAATATAGCAAAGTTGGGGAAATAAAGTTACTGAAAATAAAACAATGGTGGGAGAAAATAATAAGAAAACAAAATGTTATTAAAGAAAAAAAGACTGAATCAGATTGCTTTAAGGAGAGGTTGAAGTGTTAATGTTATTAAGGGAGTTGGAGGGAAGGGATAAATCAGGATATTGGGACTGACATATACATGCTACTATATATAACACAGATAACTAATCAGGACCTACTCTGTAGCACAGGGAACCCTACTCCACACTCTGTAATGACCTATAGGGGAAAAGAACCTAAAAGTGAGTGGATATATTTATTTGTATAACAGATTCACTTTGCTGTACACCTGAAACTAACACAACATTGCAAATCAACTATATTTCAATAAAATTTGTTTTAAAAATCTGGTCACACTACTAAGCCCATGTGCCACAGCTATTAAAGCCTCAGCACCTAAAGCCCATGCTCCACAACAAGAAAAGCCATCACAGTGAGAAGCCCACACACTGCAACCAGAGTAGCCCCTCCTTGCTGCAACTAGAGAAAGCCTGTACAAAGCAATGAAGGCCCAGTTCAGTTTAGTCACTCAGTCGTGTCCTACTCTTTGCAACCCCAAGGACTGCAGCTCACCAGGCTTCCCTGCCCATCACCAACCCCCGGAGCCTACTTAAACTCATGTTCATCGCGTCAGTGATGCCATCCAACCATCTCATCCTCTGTCACCCGCTTCTCCTCCTGCCTTCTACCTTTCCCAGCATCAGGGTCTTTTCGAACGAGTTGGTTCTTTGCATCTGGTGGCCAAACTATTAGAGTTTCAGCTTCAGCATCAGTCCTTCCAAAAATGAATATTCATGACTGATTTCCTTTAAGGATGAACTGGTTGGATCTCCTTGCAGTCCAAGGGACTCTCAAGAGTCTTCTCCAATACCACAGTTCAAAAGCATCACTTCTTTGGTGCTCAGCTTTCTTTATAACCCAACTCTCACATCCATACATGACTACTGGAAAAACCATAGCTTTGACTAGAGTCTCTGCTTAGGGCAACCAAAATAAATAAATTAAATTAATATTTAAAAAATCTGGGAACATAAATCCTAATAAAATTCTTAACTATCTCCTCAAAAAGTAAATAAAGTCAATGAGGGAAAAGGAGGAAACATACAGATGATTTCAAAAACAGAATGAAGGAAATATTGGTCCTATGGTTGGAAAAAAAAATTTTTTGTTGTAGTATTTACAGTGAGTGAAGCAATTTAAAAGTAGTGTCTAATAGCCAGGACATGGAAGCAACCTAGATGCCCATCAGCAGATGAATGGATAAGAAAGCTGTGGTACATACACACAATGGAGTATTACTCAGCCATTAAAAAGAATACATTTGAATCAGTTCTAATGAGGTGGATGAAACTGGAGCCTATTATACAGAGTGAAGTAAGTCAGAAGGAAAAACACCAATACAGTATACTAACACATATATATGGAATTTAGAAAGATGGTAACAACAACCCTGTATGCGAGGCAGCAAAAGAGACACAGATGTATGGAACAGTCTTTTGGACTCCGTGGGAGAGGGAGGGGGGGGATGATTTGGGAGAATGGCATTAAAACATGTATAATATCATATAAGAGACAAATCGCCAGTCCAGGTTCGATGCAGGATACAGGAAGCTTGGGACTGGTGCACTGGGATGACCCAGAGGGATGGTATGGGGAGGGAGGTGGGAGGGGGGGTTCAGGATTGGAAACATGTGTACACCCATGGTGGATTCATGTCGATGTATGGCAAAACCATTACAATATTATAAAGCAAAAAATAATAATAATAATAAAATTTAAAAAAAAAGAATTATAGCAACAACAACAAAAAAGTAGTGTCTAATACCTCATTCGGTCCCCTGCAAGTTATTTGTACATACTTGCTTGACACAAGCTGGGGTAGGAGGTTCATGGAGGAAGCTGGAGTGCTTGAGTGAGGAAGTGGCTGACAATTTTCTGTGCAGAGAAAATTCAGCTGGATTACAAAAAGGGGAACATCTGCTGCTGGTACCTGATCTATGACGTACTTAAATATTTTAGTGATGTGTTTATCTCTGTGGTCTCCTTCCCATGGCTCCCAGTGGGTGGGTAAGTGGTGCACCACACTCTAAAAAGCCCCTTCACTGACTTTAGAAGGGCCACACTGAACAATCTGTTCCTCATATGAACCATCACCCTTCTGCTTTTTAGCTTCAGTGCTAAAGGCACAAATGAAGTGACAGAAAATTGTATATGATTTATAAAGTATGTCTCCTAGTTATTTTCAACCTTTTCTGTCTTTACCATTTGTGGAGATTAGAGGTAACATTTGTTTATCCAGGAAGGGTGGCACCTACTTCCTCTATTTCAGAGAGTCTTTGGCCAGAGAGTATCAGTGATGACTCCTTGTTCTCAGACAGCCAGGCATAACCTAAGCTTTACTTAATTTTAACTAATTTACTTAATTTTACTAATGAAAAATGATGTGTTTGAGAACCACATTTTCAACAGTGTTCTTTTCTACTTCTTATGAATCTTTGAATATTTTTTCTAATAAATTACTAACCTAAAAATGTCAGATATGTCCAACAAAAAAACCATGAAATGATATCTGCCTCACAATGGTCATTTTCCTATTATGTCTTATGAGACAAAAAATGTTCTGGGCTATTTGCTTCAAAATAATCCTCTGGGGAATGGAGATTTGGAGGTTATAAGCAAAATGAGATTGGCATCCGTTGATAATTGTTGACACAGGATAATAGGATGGGGAAGTTCATTATTCTATTCTGGTTTTGTAATTAAATGTGTACATAAAGATGTTCACAGTAACAATATTTATAACACCAAAAAGGTAGAAAAAACTGGATTATTTAAGAGAATGGCTAAAAAATGATAGATTATATTTTTAAAAAATTAAATTATCATAAAATTAACATATAGCCACTAAAGAAAAATCATGTTTTCAATGAATATTTAATGACATGGAATAATGCTCACAATCTGCTAAGTGAAAAATCTGAGTGGAAATCCATATGTACAGTATGATACCCATTTTTTAACATATAAATGCTTGGGATGAAATTCCCCAGGCTGGCCCAATTCTAACTTTCATCCTAAAAAGGTAATAAGAAATGCATAAAAAAGAGTTGTGTATACAGGTGCTCATTATAGAGTTTATTATAATTTTTAAAATAATAGATAATTTAGAAACTGGTCAATTTAATGTGATATGCCTGTTTCAAACATTAGCTTCCCTGGTGGCTCAGTGGTAAAGAATCTGCCTGCCAATACAGGAGATATGAGTTTGATCCCTGGGTTGGGAAGATCCCCTGGAGAAGAAAACACAACCCATTCCAGTATTCTTGCCTGGGAAATCCATGGACAGAAAAGCCTGGTAGGCTACAGTCCATGGGGTCAAAAAAGAGTCAGACATGACTCAGCAACTAAACAACAACAATGTACAGTCATTAAATGATGTTTTTGAAGATATTTAATGAAATCGGGAAATGACGTCAAGTTAAATAGCACAATACCAAACTCTATATAGATAGCATTGCTGGTAAGTCGCTTCAGTCGTGTCCGCCTCTGTACGACCCCACAGAGGGCAGCCCACCAGGCTCCCCCGTCCCTGGGATTCTCCAAGCAAGAACACTGGAGTGGGTTGCCATTTCCTTCTCCAATGCATGAAAGTGAAAAGTGAAAGTGAAGTCGCTCAGTCGTGTCTGACTCTTAGCGACCCCATGGACTTCAGCCCACCAGGCCCCTCCGTCCATGGGATTTTCCAGGCAAGAGTAGTGGAGTGGGGTGCCATTGCCTTCTCCATAGATAGCATTATTCACATTTATTGAAAAAGAAGTAAAATCAATTTATAGCTTGGTAATAAGGAATTTTAAATATTTAAGTGTAGGACCAACAATTGAAGCAGAAGGTAATTTTCTGGGTTAGACTTAGCCTTGGGTTAGAACTAAGTCACAGATAAAAACAGCACTCCTACAGATTTCCAAGGTCTTTTCTAAAACACATGAGACCAATCAAATTAGACTCTCTGGTCCAGGTTTTACAGCACACTCTCTCTTGGGCAATAAGGTAGATGAAGCATTTCTGATAAAAGCTCTTTTGTCCCTAAAAGCCCTCAACCCTAGGCTGAAGCTTCGTGTCTTGTGATAGATATTTTGATGACCAATGAAACTTCCACTTCTTTTTTGAACCCCACAGCAACTCCTCCCAGGTAAGTTACCTTCCCAACCTTCATCTCTATGGTTGATACGAGAGACCTACAGATGTGGCCCTGGGTCTTAACTCCCACACCTCTTCTCTGCTGGAGATGGGAGCTACTCTCAGTGGGCATTTCCTGTTCCTGGCTTTGTGTAGTTAGGAAATAGACCTAAACGGGTCAGTACATTAAGAGTTACTTCATCTTAAATCCCTATCTGCCTTCATATTTGTCCAGCACAAGACTTTTGACATTCTTTTTAGAGTGCTTCCCATGCTCATTCATTTGGAACAGGAGAAGCTAAAGCAAGATTATGCCCTGAATGCTTGCCCTTTTATCAACATTGCTCAGCATCTGTGTTCATTCAGTAACCTTCCATTCTTGTTCATAGCAAGGTATGGTGACAGGAAACAAATAATTCAACTAATGTGATACCTCTAGAGGGAAAATCATTCCTAAAACCACCCTTCTAAACACACACACACACACACATACACACCCCTCAAATAATCCCTAATATAAAAATAGCTCTTAAAAATTTTCACAAAAAATCCATTAACTTCCAAAAGAAAATTGGGTAAGAGGCATAAAGGGGTAATTTGGATGTAGTCCACTAGGCTCCTCTGCTATGAAATTTTCCAGGCAAGAATACTGGAGTGGGCTGCCATTTCCTTTTCCAGGGGATCTTCCCAACCCAGAGATTGAACCTGGGTCTCCTGTATTGCAGGCAGATTCTTTACCATCTGAGCCACCAAGGAAGCCCTTAATTATACTAAAGAAGAACCCCAAAGACCAATACATGCAAAAAAGAATATTCAGTCTCTCTGGTAATTAAATACAGATCAATTAATCCACAGTTAAATATGTTGCTTTTTTATCATTTTTGTATCTTTTATTAAATGATAATATTTAATAGCAAGAGAGTAGCATTATGGGTACCATCATGTTCTCAGGTGTTGGTTTAAAGTCAATGTAACTGGAAAGTAATTCAGCAATATGCATCAAGAAATATCAAGAGGTTTTTTTCCTTTCATCTAGTGGTTTATTAATAATTTCTAGGAATCTGATACAAGAATCAGCAATGATGACAAAGATTTTAGTATAAGTTTGTTTGTTACAATAGTATTTATAGTGGTAAGGAATCAGATACACTCTTACTGCTCAGTAATGAGACTAGTTAAATTGGGCATACTTATACTATGAAATTGGAGAAGGCAGTGGCACCCCACTCCAGTACTCTTGCCTGGAAAATCCCACGGACAGAGGAGACTGGTAGGCTGCAGTCCACGGGGTCGCTAAGAGTCGCACACAACTGAGCGACTTCACTTCCACTTTTCACTTTCATGCATTGGAGAAGGAAATGGCAACCCACTCCAGTGTTGTTGCCTGGAGAATCCCAGGGACAGGGGAGCCTGGTGGGCTGCCGTCTATGGGGTCGCACAGAGTCAGACACAACTGAAGCGACGCAGCAGCAGCAGCAGCATACTATGAAATATTATACAGCCATAAAAACAATCATATTTTTAGGCTAGCCTCTACTAATCTTTTGACTATCTGCTCACTTCTAGAAAATCTCTTCAGATAGGTGCTACTCTCTCATTTTCTATTCCATGTTATACTACTTACCTCATTTCATTGTAGTTGCTTTTTAATTGCATGTCTTCTTAATCAACCACAAACACCAAGGGCCATGTCTGGTTTTTAATTAATATCCCAAGTGCCTGGAAAAATACCTGACACATTGTAAGCACTAAAACAATAGTTGCTAAGTAAATATCAACAATTTGAGGGAACGGTCATGATAAAACTTCTGATAAAGAAAACAAAATACAAAAATATGTATAAAATCTGATCCAAACTGAGAAGAAGATAAAGAAGAGATATTATGTGTGTGTATATAATCACATGAAGGCTTCCCAGGTGGCTCAGTGGTAAAGAATCCACCTGCCAATGCAGGAGACATGGCTTTGATCCCTGGGTCAGGAAGAGCCCCTGGAGAAGGAAATGGCAGCCCACTCCAGTATTCTTGCCTGGGAAGGCTCGTGGACAGAGGAGCCTGGAGACTCAGTGACTAAACAATTATTATATTGTTGTTGTTTAGTCGCTAAGTCTCCAGGCTCCTCTGTCCATGAGCTTTCCCAGGCAAGAATACCAATATATATATATATTGGTTTTATATATATATACATACATACATACATATGTGTATATATATATATATATATACATACATACATATGTGTATATATATATATATACATACATACATATGTATGTATGTATGTATATATACTGCTGCTGCTCCTGCAGCTAAGTCGCTTCAGTCGTGTCCGACTCTGTGAGACCCCATAGATGGCAGCCCATCAGGCTCCACCGTCCCTGGGATTCTCCAGGCAAGAACACTGGAGCGGGTTGCCATTTCCTTCTCCATACTGAAGAAGAAACAAAACTGCTTATATTTGAGTGATATCTGGGTGGTAGGAATTTAAGTCATTGTTATTCCCCTTTTCAAACTTTCATATATACATTTTCTGCAATGGGCATATATGTATCACTTTTGTAAACAAAGAAAAAAAATTACAAATTCCCCATACAAAACCGAGTGAAAATTTTCCAGAACTAAGTTTCAGTACATATCTAATTTCTCCATCATTTGTAGTTTTTTCTCCCCTACCCTTAAATTCTGTAACTCTTCTTGTAAACAAAAAGAAAAAATTTTCTATTAACATCATCTTAGAAAACAAATGACATGTGAAAATTGTACTTTTTCCTAGTCTCCTGGGAAATATATGTGTGTGTGCGTGTGTGTATGTGTGTGTTTGCCAACAGGATTTTCTAGGTCTGAAACTAAACTGTTATTACTGATAATGACTGTTCATGACACCTACTCAGACTGGGTGTGTTTGGAACCTTGCCCTGCAAATCGGATAAGCTAACAGTTTCCCATCATGTTTTCTCACTCACTGTGCATTCCTACAAGCAGAGGTAGTTATCCTAGTTACTCTGGTTACCAGTTTTTAAATGTTGTGTTTTTAAACAACACAATATTTTATGAAAAGAACTAAACTTTGAAGATGGAATCACTAAATATTCATGCTATTATTTGAAAATTAAATAAAGACAACTTCTCTAAAATGCTTATTTTCCTCCAAAATGATTCTGTGATGTTTAGTTTCCTACTTTTTATAGATACTGTTACCTATGATATAGGATACTATTAACTGTGATTTATTTGTTCCAGTATCCGGTGGGCTTCAGTCCATGAGGTCACAAAGAGTTGGACACGACTTAGTGACTGAACAATAATGACAATTTATATGCAGCACCAAATACTTGTTCAAGTGCCACAGATGACAAAGGAAACATTCTGAAGGTAGAAAAGTACTTCAAGGACAAAGAAAGCGATGGAATGGGATAAGAGAGGAGTCTGGGGGTGAATAGAGAAAGTGCATTTAGGTACAAGAGGAAGTCAGTAACTGAAAACTCCTCATCACATTCACTCTGAGCAATATCCCACCTTGCCCCTCCTCGAGGGAAGTGCAGCCTCTTCCTCCTCCAGACTTCACCAGCCCTCTCTAGTCCCCAGTCTCCCAAGCTCTGCAGACCTGCAGGTAACCTCAGAGATGAACCAGTATAATGGAACCGAGGGCCTGCAAAATCTGTCCACACAAGCCCAGCATGTCCTAGGAAGTACAAGGGAAGAATGCTTGGTGCCTCCCAAGAGCTCAGACTGTCAAGACAGGTGGAACCATAGAGCATTTTTTCTGTAGAATAAAGAAAACCCCTGTGAGCATATCTGGCTTCACTCCACAGGCCTGAGTGCCAACTTCTGAATTCGATGATGCAGTTTTGAATTATAATGGTCTCCACAGTCAATATACATAACATTATGAGTTAAGAAAGGAGAGTATGTGAGTATGTGGGTGGAAAATAGTTCAGTAGTAGGGATCCTAACAATTTATTGTGCTTTCTGTGTCACTCTCTTTAAAATTTAGTATGTATATTGTTAATACCTTTTGGAAGACATTATCAAAACTCTTAAAATGAAAATGAAGATTTATGAATTTGACCTAGCAAATATTCTAGAAAATTACTCTAAGGAAATAATCAGTTCATTAATACTTATATACAAGGTTATTCATCAAAGTGTTATTATAATACCAAACTATGAGAAACAATCTATGAAGCTTGATTAAATAAATGATGGTGTGTGTATATATATATATATATACACACACACACAATAAAATATTTTTGGTCCATTAGATACTATAATGTAGTCATCTTTATTATTAACTTAAAAAGAGGTCTAGACTTCATCAAATTAAAAGTTTAGGCTAAAAATGGTATGCATGGTATGATCTATTAAACATATACATAGAAAACAGTCTAGAGGTTTCTAAACCAAAATATTCGCAATATTTATCTCAGAAGTATTGTCAGTAAATATCAGTCTCTTCTTTCTATACTCTATCTTTCTATACTTACTGAATGTAGTAATATAGAGCAAGTAAAAAAAATAATCCACCCCTATTTTCTGGGACACAGAAAGATTTTTATTAGAATGATCATTTGAATAGCTTAATATCCCATTTTTCTGTGTAAAGTCATGCTTGTGTCTGCATGAGGATGCATTGTGATCCTGGCTTGAGTTTGAACCAAGCAGTGGGTATACAGATATGAAATATTTTATTCTTCAACTTACAAGCGTTGGGGTGTCAGGAAATCATCCTGACTATAAGTTAAACAAATTAGTAAAACAGCATTAGCATCTTATCTCCACGCTGTCAGAAATGCCCATAATCTTCCAACTGCAATCTGGCAACCTCATGGATGAATAGTTCTATTCATCAGAAGATTCTTATTCGGGTATTAAAAATACATGGCATGGCTACCACCACCACCACATCCTCTCACAACCTTGGCAGACATCATTAATCACACTTTGTCCTGTGAACCCAGATGTGGCCTCAAAATCCTTTCCAACACAGCTGTGCTCCAGGCAGACCCTATCAATCATTAATTTCAACTCAAGTTGAAACCTATTAGCCATATCTGCTCTGATTACTCTGGCTGGAACATTATTATTCCTTTGACTGGTTCCCAGACTATAGAGTTGAGAAGCATGACCACTTTCTTTCTCTAATGATCTTTCTTCCCTTCAAATGTCTAGAACTTATAAAGGTGTTACTGACATAAGGTTAATTCACCAAGCAGCATGTTTTAAAAAGCCCTCTACCTCCAGCCCTTAACCACATAAAAGAACTATCTCTTCTCAAGAAACACAGGACAAAAATTTCCTTTCTTCCCTGTGATGACTACATTTATATTCCGTATAGAATAATACAGTATTAAGAACAATCACAAATATTTACAGATAAAAGGAATATATAAGCTAGAATGGCAAAAGTTTATTTATATGGAACGGGAGCAATAATGGAATAATTTTTATTTTCCACATCCACAATTCAGACTTAAATTGAAGAAAGTAGAGAAAACCACTAGACCATTCAGGTATGACCTAAATCAAACCCCTTATGATTATACAGTGGAAGTGACAAATAGATTCAAGGGATTAGATCTGATAGACATGATGCCTGAAGAACTATGGACGGAGGTTCGTGACATGGTACAGGAGGCGGTGATCAAAACCATCCTCAAGAAAAAAGAAATGCAAAAAGGCAAAATGGCTCTCTGAGGAGGCCTTACAAATAGCTGAGAAAAGAAGAGACGCTAAAGGCAAAGGAGAAAAGGAAAGATATACCCATTTGAATGCAGAGTTCCAAAGAATAGCAAGAAGAGATAAGAAAGCCTTCTTCAGTGATCAATGCAAAGAAATAGAGGAAAACAACAGAATGGGAAAGACTAGAGATCTCTTCAAAAAAATTAGAGATACCAGGGGAATATTTCATGCAAAGATGGGCACAATAAAGGACAGAAACAGTATGGATCTAACAGAAGCAGAAGATACAAAGAAGAGGTGGCAAGAATACACAGAACTATAAAAAAAAGATCCTCATGACCCAGATCACTCACCTAGAGCCAGACATCTTGGAGTGCAAAGTCAAGTGGGCTTTAAGACGCATCACTATGAACAAAGCTAATGGAGGTGATGGAATTCCAGCTAAGCTATTTCAAATCCTAAGTGATGATGCCACACTCAATATGCCAGGAAATTTGGAAAACTCAGCAGTGACCACAGGACTGGAAAAGATCAGTTTTCATTCCAATCCCAAATAAGGGCAATGTCAAAGAATGTTCAAGCTACCACACAATTGTGCTCATTTCACATGCTGGCAAAGTAATGCTCAAAATTCTCCAAGTCAGGCTTCAAAAGTACATGAACTGAGAACTTCCAGATGTTCAAGCTGGATTTAGAAAAGGCAAAGGAACCAGAGATCAAATTGCCAAAATCATAGAAATTCAACATCATAGAATTCAGCATCGTAGCAAAAGCAAGAGAATTCCAGAAAAACATCTACTTCTGCTTCATTGACTGTGCTAAAGCCTTTGACCGTGTGGATCTCAAGAAACTGTGGAAAATTCTTAAAGAAATGGGAATACCAGACTACCTTACCTGTCTCCTGAGAAACCTGTGTGCAGGTCAAGAAGCAACAGTTAGAACTGGACATGGAACAACAGATTGGTTCCAAATTGGGAAAGGAGTACATCAAGGCTGTATATTGTCACTCTGCTTATTTAACTTATATGAAGAGTGCATCATGCAAAATGCCAGGCTGGCTGAAGCACAAGCTGGAATCAAGATTGCTGGGAGAAATATCAATAACCTCAAATATGCAGATGACACCACCATTATGGCAGAAAGTAAAGAGGAACTAAAGAGTCTTTTGATGAAGGTGAAAGAGGAGAGTGAAAAAGCTGGCTTAAAACTCAACATTCAAAAAACTAAGATCATGGTATCCAGTCCCATCACTTCATGGCAAACAGATGAGTAAAAAGTGGAAACAGTGGTAGACTTTATGTTCTTGGGCTCCAAAATCATTGCAAATGGTGACTGCGGTCACAAAATTAAAAGACGTTTGCTCCTTGGAAGAAAAGCTATGACAAATCTAGACAGCATATTAAAAATCAGAGACATTACTTTGCTGACAAAGGTCCATATTGTCAAAGCTATGGTTTTTCCATTCGTCATGTATGGGTGTGGGAGTTGGACTGTGAAGAAGGCTGAGCGCCGAAGAATTGATGCTTTTGAACTGGTGTTGGAGAAGACTCTTGAGAGTCCCTTGCACTGCAAGGACGTCAACCAATCAATCCTAGAGGAAATCAATCCTGAATATTCATTAGAATGACTAATTATGAAACTGAAGTTCCATACTTTGGCCACCTGATGTGAAGAGCCGATGCATTGGAAAAGACCCTGATTCTGGGAAAGAGTGAAGGCAGGAGGAGAAGGGGATGACAGAAGATGAGATGGTTGGATGGCATAATTAACTCATTGGACATGAGTTTGAGCTAGCTCTGGGAGATGGTGAAGGACAGAAAACCCTGCACGCTGCAGTCCATGGGGTCGCAAATAGTCAGACATAACTGAATGACTGAACAGCAACAACATCCATAAAAAACATTCTTCTTCCAAAAGTTTGTCTGAGGAAAGCGTTATGAAATCCAAGACTAGGAACCTCTACATGTAATATAAGCAGGATCCAGTCTTATAAAAATGATCACTTGATAACCTGGATCAGTATGGCAAATTCATTACAGATTTTTAACTCCAAGCCTCAGATCCCAAACTAACACACACAAAATGTTAGCCCTAGAAAAGTAGAACTGTGTGTTACCATCAATCCAGGAATTTTGAAGAAATCCTGAAAAATTAAGGATAATATAATCATACTGGGTACAGGAAACCATGATCAAATCATGTAGAAAAATACAACTAAGGGAGTGGGAATAGTTTAATAGAACTTCAGAATGGAAGAATACTAAAACTCACAGAATAAAAAAAAAAAAAAAATCAAAGAAATTTCCCCAAACTCAACAGTGACACTAGTTTTTAGATTTAAAGGTCCCATAGAATATTAAATAGATTTAAATAGACACATCTTGATGAAATTTCCTAATACCAGGAGAAAGTTCCCAAAGAGAGAGACAGAAAGAAAAGATTACTGGGAACAGAGTCAATATGGTATCACCCTTCTCAGCAGAAACACTGGTTGCTAACTGACATTAGGAAATCTACTCAAAGTTTTTAGAGAAAAGTATTCTGAACAGAATATTTTATCCTAGAAAAACTAACGTTCGAGTTAAAGAGCAACAACAACAAAAAAATGACTTTAAGTATGAGAAATGTTGCAATAAAGAATTTATAAGGGGATTAAATTTTTTAAATGATAAGGCAGTTGGGAAATTGTATTTCCTTTTTTGAGAGGAAGCATGATTTTGATAGCCTTTAAAATAACTCCCAAGAATATCCAGCAAAATTTGTAAAGATGTACACTGAAAGAAGAAAAAGAATGGAGCAAAGGTAGTCTTCTCAACAAATAAGGCGAGTACAACTGGACATCTACATGCAAGAAAATGAATCTAAAGAAGAAGAAAAAATTTTTAAAAAGAAAGTGAATCTACCCACAGACCTTATTCCCTTTACAAAAATTAACTCAAAATGGATCACAGACCTCAATGTAAAATCTAAAATTGAAACATAGGGAAATTTTTGTAATTTTTGCTGCAGTTCATGGGGTCACAAAGAGTCAGACACGACTGAGCAACTGAACTGAACTGAACCATATGATCCAGTACTTATGCTCTTTGATATTCATCCTAAGGAGCTGAAAACTTATGTCCGGATAAAAACCTACATAGATGCTTATAAAAGTTTTATTCATAATTGCCAACACCTGGAAACAACCAACACATCCTTCAGTATCCTGATGAATGGATAAATAAACCTTGGTACATTCACACAATGGAATATTATTCACTGCTAAAAAGAAATGACCTATCAACCATGAAGAGACATGGAAGAACCTTAAATACATATGACTAAGAAGCCAATAGCATATTGAAAAGCAGAGACATTACTTTGCCAACAAAGGTTCGTCTAGTCAAGGCTATGGTTTTTCCTGTGGTCATGT
Organism: Bos indicus; assembly: GCF_029378745.1. Classification (NCBI taxonomy): domain Eukaryota; kingdom Metazoa; phylum Chordata; class Mammalia; order Artiodactyla; family Bovidae; genus Bos; species Bos indicus. The sequence goes on from NC_091779.1 coordinate 12,987,974, forward strand.
ATGGATGTGAGAGTTGGACTGTGAAGAAGGCTGAGTGCCGAAGAATTGATGCTTTTGAATTGTGGTGTTGGAGAAGACTCTTGAGAGTCCCTTGGACTGCAAGGAGATCCAACCAGTCCATTCTGAAGGAGATCAGCCCTGGGATTTCTTTGGAAGGAATTATGCTAAAGCTGAAACTCCAGTACTTTGGCCACCTCATGTGAAGAGTTGACTCATTGGAAAAGACTCTGATGCTGGGACGGATTGGGGGCAGGAGGAGAAGGGGACGACAGAGGATGAGATGGCTGGATGGCGTCACTGACTCGATGGATGTGAGTCTGAGTGAAATCTGGGAGATGGTGATGGACAGGGAGGCCTGGCATGCTGCGATTCATGGGGTAAGAGTCAGACACGACTGAGCGACTGAACTGAACTGAACTGAAGAAGCCAATCTGAGAAGACTACATATATCATGGTTCCAGCTATATGAAATTCTGGAAAAGACAAATCTATGGAGACAGTAAAAAGATCAGGATCAGAGGGGATGAATAGGCAGAGCATAGAGGATTTTTAGGGAACTGAAAATGCTCGGTATGATACTATAAAGATGTTACATGTCAATATACATTTGTCCAAACCTACAGAATGTTCACCAAGAGTAATGTAAACTGTGGACTTTGGGTGATAATGACGTGCTCATGTAGGTCCATCAGTTGTAACAAAAATTAGTACTGGGTTGGGGGAGGGGTGAGGCGGTGTGTTGGTAATGGGGGAGGCTATGCATGAGTCGGGGCAGGGAGTATGTGAGAACTCTCTGAAAGTGAAAGTCAGTCATGTCCAACTCTTTGCGAATCCATGGACTATACATTGCAGGTGGATTCTTTACCAGCTGAGCCACAAGGGAAGCCCAAGAATACTGGAGTGTGTAGCCTATCCCTTCTCCAGAGGATCTTCCTGACCCAGGAATCAAACTGGGGTCTCCTGCATTGCAGGCAGATTCTTTACCAACTGAGAACTCTTGAACCTTCCTTTTAATCTTGTTGTGAACCTAAAACTACTCTTTAAAAAATCAAGTGTTAAAAGAAAGATTACTGCAAATGAAAGGAAGAAAGGGGGAGAGGGGAGAAAGAAGGAAGGATGGGAGGGAAGGAGGGAAGAAAGACAGGGAAGGCTGAAAACAACTTTCTTCAGCAGCTTGGATAAAGAGCCGTGAAAAGTCATCACCCTCCAACATCCATTTAGTGACTCATGTGAAATGAGCTTGTTCTGAAGTTCAATTTTCTATATCTGGAATTTGGGGTTTTACATTCTCAGCAGACATGCCAAGTGCTCTCTCCTTGTCCCCTTTCCATGGCAAGGAAAAGGGCACACGGATCTACTTCCATACAGATTCCTCATCGTCAGCGGAAGAATAGCTGGCTTCCTATGAGGCTGCATGAGATCCTCTTTTACTTATGGAATTAGGTGCCCAGAAAGAGCATTGTTGGCCCTGCATAGCAATAGAGCAGTTTCCTCAAATAACCACATAGATAGAATGGCAGTTTGTACAATGTCTCCCTTAGCCTGGTGTATATAAAGTATCATTCGCTTACGGTATTTTCCCGACCCCAAAACATGTAAACAGGAGGGTGATCCAAGGGAATCACAAGGTAAGCCTCTCGTAAAATAATAAGAGCTAGGTTTGTGTCCACAGGGCTCTTGCATAATTCTGCTTCAGCCCTCACAAAGAGCCCTGTTAGGTGGGAAGGACAGATATAATTATTATCTGTTATTTTAGAGAAGGATAATTTTCAGCCCAGAGCATTTAATGAAACGTCAAAGAATATTCAGCAAGTCACTCAGGCTGGCTTCATAAGTATCTCCTATGTGTCGGCAATTACTGTTCTGAACACAGGCCAAAAGCTGGAAAGTTTCAACACCGAACCTGGGGGCTAGCAGCGGGAGGCAGAGAGCAAACATGTGTCATTTTAAAATGTAGCAGTGTGTACATGCCCATCTCAAATTCCCTGTCTATCCCTTCCCCCCTTATTTCCCCCACTACCCATCCCTGGCAATCATAGGTTTGTTCTCTAAGTCTGTGAGTCTCTTTCTATTTTGTAAGTTCCTTTGTATCATGTCTTTTTAGGTTCCACATAAAGCTCATGGATTTCTGCTAAATGTTATGCAGCAGCCGGGATGGGAGGGGAGTTTGGGGGAGAATGGATACATGTATATGTATGGCTGAGTTCCTTTGCTGTTCACCTGAAGCTATCACAACATTGTTAATGGTCTATGCTGCTGTTGCTAAGTTACTTCAGTTGTGTCCAACTCTGTGTGACCCCATAGACGGCAGCCCACCAGGCTCCGCTGTCCCTGGGATTCTCAAGGCAAGAACACTGGAGTGGGTTGCCATTTCCTTCTCCAATGCGTGAAAGTGAAAAGTGAAAGTGAAGTCGCTCAGTCGTGTCCGACTCCTATCGACCCCAGGGACTGCAGCCTACTAGGCTCCTCCATCCATGGGATTTTCCAGGCAAGAGTACTGGAGTAGGGTGCCATTGCCTTCTCTGGTTAATGGGCTATATCTCAATACAAAATAAAGATTCATAAATGAAAAACAAACACATGTCTTAAGTGCATGTCTTAGTCCTTTTGGGCTTCTATAACGAAATACCACAGACTGAGTGGCTTACAAACAACAAAGATGGATTTCTCACAGTTCTAGAGGTTGGAAGTTTGAGGTCAGGGTGCCAGCATGATTGGGTGAAGGAACCTCTTCCAGGTCGCTGATTCCTCTCTGAATCTTCTCATGGCGGAAGGGGTGAGGGATCTCTCTGCAGCCTCTTTTGTAAAGACACTAGTAACTTTTACCTCCCAAAGTTACCATTTCTTCACACCGTCACCTTTAGGGGTCAAGATTTTAACATATACATTTGGGAAAGGGGCACAAACATTCAGACCACAGCAGTGCATATAATTTCAAGGTGCTGGTAACTGCCACAAGGATGATAAACAAGTTGCAAAAGATGACATGGGCTGTGGTGGGTTGGGGATCTCTGCTTCGGCTCTGATGGAGTTGGGGAAGTTCTCTGGGCTGAATTTCCAAAGTTGAGAAGGAGACAGGTGTGTAAAGATCTGATGATAACAGGTATGTAAAGTATCCCTAGCAGAGGAACAAACATCTTAAGACAGTAATGAACTTGGCATGTTAGAGGGATAAAACCAGGACCAGTGGAGTTGAGATACTGTGAGCCAAGAGGGGGCCAGTAAGAAACAAGTTCTGAAAGGTAGGTAGGGGTGTAGAGCTTTGTGCACTATGGTAAGGAGTTTGGGTTTTATTCCAACTTCAATAGGAAGCTATTTGTAAAACATTGTTATTAAGCTACATTTTATATATCGTAGAATTTACCTATTTCAGGTGTGCAATTCAATTATTATTTTTTTAAGTAGTTCAACTAAAGGGTGCAACGATCACCATAAATTAGTTTTAGGATACTTTTATCCTCTCAGTGAAACCTCTCATGCCCACTTACAGTTATCACCTGTTCCCACTTAGCCCCATGCAGCTGCTCATCTAATATCTGCTTTTTGAAATGTGCCTTTTCTAGCATTTCATGTAAATGGAGTCATATAATACATAGTATATTCTTGTGTCCAGCTTCTTTCACTTGGCATAATGTTTGTAAGTTTCCATGGCATGTGTCAATAGTTAATGCCTTTTTATTGCTGAACATGTTCCACTATTTGGATACACCAGGGTTTGTTTGTCCATTTACCTGCTGACGAACACGCAGGTCGTTCCAGTTTGGGGCTGATATGAATGATGTTGCTATAAACAGTTGCATGCAAGTCTTTGTGTGGACAGATGTTCTCATTCCTCTTGCGTAGATACCTAAAAGCAGAATTTCTGGTTTGCGGGATGGTTTTATATTCAACATTTTGAGAAACTGCCAAATTGTTTTCCAAAGTGGCTGCACCATCTTACATTCCCACCAGCAATGTATGAGGCTCCCATTTCTCAGCATATTCACCAACATTTGTTGCTGTATGTCTTCTTTATGATAGTCATTCTAAATAAGTATGAAATGATATCTCACTGGGGACTTAATTTGCATTTCCTTAATGACTAATGAATCTGAGAATTTTTTCTGTCCTTATTACCAATGGACAAGTTGTAAGCAAGAAGGAGATATGATGTAGCTTATGCATTAAAGCTCAATCTGATCACTAAATGGCAGCTCAACTATAGATAGGAGACTAGTTAGGAGACAGCAGCAGTGATCCAGATGCGGTGATAGTGTCCTGGACTCAGCTTATACTAGTCAAAGTAAAGAGGAGCTAGAATACAGATACATTATGGAGGCAGAGACAACAGAGTTGGCTGTTGGATTGGATGTAGGTTTTAAGTGTGTGGGAAAGAGAAGAAATTAGCTGAACCCCTGTATAGACAGTGGTACCATTTATTGCCTTAAGAAAGGTTTATGGGGCAGCAAATATGGTGATTATACTGGGGGTTGGTAATCAGTACTTATGTTGGTCATGTTACATTTTCTGTGTTAATTATACATCCGAGAGGAAATGTTGAATACGTAGTTGGATATGACTGTCTGCAGCTCATAGGAGAGGTCTGGGCTGGAGACAAATTTGAGAGTCATCAGCACAAGGCCAGTATTTAAAGTCATAGGGGCTAAGGAGAAAAAGGAGAGAAAAGGAGAATAGGGTGGAGAATGAAATCCCAGGGGCATTTCAGAGTTGCTTATAGAGATCAGAGAGTAAGCCTGACGATTTGAAAATTGGGATTAGGGGGAAGGCAGGCTATGGGAAGCCTCTGGAAATACAGTCAGTGGATTAGTGAGTCTATACCTACCTGTCCTGTCCTCCACTGTCGTCACCTGCCACCTGTGGCTGGTGGAGCACTTGAAATATGGCTTATCAAACTGAGATATGTATAAAAGGCACAGTGGATTTCAAAAAATACAAGGAAGAATGTAAATTCTCATAATTTTTATATGATCACATATTAAAAATATTTGGATATACTGGGTTAAATAAAACTATTATTAAAATTAATTTCATCTGTTCCTTTGTAGTTTTTAAATGTGGCTTCTAGAAAATTTCAAATTGCATATGTGGTTCATATTCCATTTCTATTTCTATTGGGCTGGTTTTTTATATTCTGCCCACAGTCCCATCCTGATTTTCATTAAATGCCATTGTAGCATATATATGTACCTATGAATTTATATGAGAATTCCGTACATATCTGCTACAAGTCTTTCTAAAGGCATAGATCATGGGCACAACTTAAAAGAAAAGTGCCAGTCAATGTCTTGGGTATTTTTGGATACATGTGCGATAGACCTACATCTTAGTTAAGACAAGGCCATGTGGGTCATCTGATCGTTGTTGAACTGTGAAAGTGTTAAAATTCAGGTATCCTACCCTAGATGATTGGAAGACTTAAGATGTTCTTGCTGACTATGAAAAAAATTCGATCAAATAAATCCCTTCTTCCATCTGGTGAAAGGCAACTTGATTAAATGACGAGAAACTTAATTATTTAAGTAAGGTCACAGTATGAGTGAGAAACTACTTGATTTTTTCTTTATCATCTCTGAGATTCTAACATACCACAAAAATCAGTTATATCAAATTCTGTTCCCGTTGGTATTTTGATAAGAGTTTCTCTTTCAAAATAAAAAAAAAAAAAAAATTCTCTTTGATTTGAGATCATAAACTGTGTGGATGCAATTTTGTGTAATTTCCCCACATTTTCCCCTGCCCCCAATGAATAAGATCTTTTGAACAAGGTAATACCCACAAAGAGGTAGAGCTACACAGCTTTTTTACATTTTATAAGGCAGATACTGAGCAGATTTTTATACAGAATTCTGTGAGAACTTTTGTGATCTCTAAATATAGAGTTCTCCCTAATGCTTATTATTAAAATAGCCAACCCTGTAATAATAGATTATTCATCTAGGTCATTGAAGCGCTGGTTGGCTATTTCACTGAGATGAATTTTCTTAGTGGCTAAGCTTTGCATGGGCTTCCCTGGTGGCTCAGTGGTGAAGAACTTGCCTGCCAATGCAGGAGATGCAAGTTCAATCCCTGGGTCGGGAAGATCCCCTGGAGAAATAAAAGGCAACCCACGCCAGTATTCTTGCCTGGGAAATCTCATGGACAGAGGAGCCTGGCAAGGCTACAGTTCATGGGATTTCAAAAGAGTCGTACATGACTTAGCAACTAAACAACAGTAGCAAGCTTTGCACATGTTACTTCTCATAGCACTAAATTTTCCTCCCCAAGCACATCACCCGTTGCTGGCCTGGCTACACTGGCAGAACATGCTTAACACACTTTTCATCCTCACTGCATACCTCAGAGAAACTACTTGTTGTATAAAGACTATTGAAATTGTCTAGAGACTAGGGAGTCTGGTCCCGATATGCCGTTAGCATCTCATATGATTTAGGGAGTGAAACCCAACCTCGCTGGGCTTCAGCATCCTCACCTGCAGAATGAAGACATCATTCGAAATCAGTAGTTCTTGAATAAAATTCAGCATGCATCAGACGAGTTGTTAAAACACGAATTGCCCGGCGCAACCCCCAGAGATTCGGATCCAGCAGGACTAAGTGGGCCCTGAGAATGTGCACTTCTGATCGTCTCCAAAGGGATGCTGATACTGCTGGTTTGCAGACCACTCTGAGAACGGCTGATCATCTCTGCTGCGCCCCTCATAGCTCAGCCTTCTATAATTCTGTACATGTTAAGTGGATGTTTGTTTGTTGGTTGTCTCACTTGACACCGAAATTCCCTAAAGATCTCAGACAGTCTGATAACTCTAAAATAGGATTTCATACAAACCAGTCATCAGAAATGTCAACATCTCTAATTTTGATAAATGGAAACTAGATTCTTTTATTAACATTCTGAGGTGGTAGATAAAAAACACACTTTGCAGTTTGGAAAAAGATAAGTCAGTATTAATTTCTTTTCTCAATGTACCAATTACTGCTTCTCCACATAACCACTACATTTCAGCTGAAATATAAATCTGGAAAAACATGCAGCAGACTACCTAATCACTCCCTACACAACATCCTCTGGAGTGGCAGCTTTTCTCCTTGGGCCACTTCCATGAAACAATCATATTTTATTTTTTTTATTTCTATTGCAGTAAAGCTGAGAATCAAAAAGATTATTTAAAACAGTGTGCCATGAAACTATCCTTATTAATTTAAATCTTTTCAGTAGGAATCACCCAATGCTTTAGTGTTTTAACACTAAATCAAAGATCATTCCTTTTCTATATCTGATACAGAATCTAGTTTTTGTTCCAATAACTATAAGACTTTGAAATGTCTTAAATCATGAAAACTTTAGGAATGTAAATACTAATTGTGACTCAGCTAGAGACTTGCCAGCTATAGTTGGAGATGTCATTTGCTTTCCTATTATTTTTGTCTCTTTATTTGTGAAACAAGAGTGACAGTTTCCTTTGTACACAGTGTTTACTGAGTACATGTTTCATTTTAAGTAATATATTCGCCCAAGTCATTGACTGAAAAATGCTGGATTCCCTATCAGGACAGGTTTCCCCTTTCCCATGAGTGCAGCTTCTGAAAGTACAAAAGTCCATGGAGGGGGAAGGAGGAAGGTGTCTCCAGCCCAACCAGCCAGTTGGACGTGTGTGTTGCAGCCTGCTCAGCTCACATCCAAATCTCAAGCAATAATGATCACCAGCATCAGAAAAGGTCAAGAAATGCCTCACTGAAAGGACTGAAAACATAGTATTCACTGCAGGCCAAGGCCCGGTATTAGTAGAAACGAAAGTTGATACATCATTTCTGGAAAGCAGCTTGGCAGGAATCACCATGATCTGTAGAAATTTATTTCCTTTAACCCAGTAACCGTCTTTCTAGGAATCCATTCCCAAGAAATGTCAGAGATACCGACAAAGATTTACATGCACAGAGTTACTGCAGTGCTGTTTGGAATATAGAGAAACATAAAACATTCTAAGTTACCAATAATACAGGGATGGTGAAATAAATAATGGTTTATCAGAATTTCTTACAAATTAGTTTAAGAGGCGTATTCAGTGATATTGGACAATGCTTTTGCTATGTTAAGTGGGAAGAGTGGGAAAGCCAGATGAAACCTATGAATTGTATGATCCTGGGTTGGAATATGCTGTGTGGCCTTAGTTTAGCTGGGAACCACAGGTCCTTGAACTCTGAATTCTGTTCCCTACCTGGGTTAGATCTGGCCTACAGAGAAACTCGTGTGAGATTCAGAAGGCAAAACTGATGAGGCCACAATTGCTTTCCGAAGGCCTTTGTGGCCAGATGGAGTACAGGATAGATCAAGAGGTGACCAGGATGGTTCCAGCTCTTCTCTGCTCTGTGTCCAGTATGTCTTGCTTCTGATCTTGCTGACCAAACAACATTGGTCTCAGGCCCAGCACTAGATGCATCCGCAGGTCCATAGAGAACTCAGCTACACAGAGGTAACAGCTTTGGATAGGTTTCTTTAGACCCATTTCCTTAGTGATCTCACTTTATGTCTTGCTCCTGTAATGAACCACAAACTTAGTGGCTTAAGACAACACAACTTTACTTTCTCGCAATTCTGGAAACCAGATGTCCAAAATCTGTTTCACTCAGCTGAAGCCCCAGTGTCAGCAGGACGGGTTTCTTCCGGAAGCTCAATGGGAGAATCTGTTTCCTTGCCTTTTCTAGCTTCTGGAGGCCACCTGCTTTCCTTGGCTCAGGACCCTTCCTCACACGGCTCCAACTGTCATCACATTTCCGACTGCTGTGGTTAAATCTCCTACTTCCCCTCGTATAAGGACACATGATATTGGGCCCACCTGGATAGTCAGGATAATGTGTTTGGCTTCTTCGTTTTCTGGTTAACAACTCCACTGCGTCCCCAACATCCCCATCATGGACTTTTACTTCTCTCCTCCTTACAACTGTGGAAGGTCCAACTCATATGATAAATCCCATAGCATGGTGACTGTGCTCCCCTGTTTGAACTGTAACAGAGTAAAAGCCCAATGATGTACAAAATGTATGCTTATATATGTATAAAGAGACTAAAAGGAAATATAGCAATATGTTAACAGTATAATTTCTGGGTGGTAGGAATATATTGGGTTCGCCAAAAGGTTCATTCAAGGGCTCCAGTAGCATTTAGTTGCCTTAAACTTCATTCGAAACAATTTTGTTGGATTGTGACAGCTGTCATTTAAAAAAAGTATCAAAATTGGTGAATTTTTGTGTAGCCATTTTAATATTGGAGATGGAAGAAAAAAGCAACATTTGGGGCATAATATGCTTTATTATTTCAAGAAAGGTAAAAATGCAACTGAAATGCTAGAAAAGATTAGTGCAGTGTATGGAGAAGGTGCTGTGACTGGTCAAACATGTCAAAAGTGGTTTGCAAAGTTCTGTGCAGGATATTTCTCACTAGACAATGCTCCATGGTTGGGTAGACCAACTGAAGTTGACAGTGATCAAATTGAGACATTAACTAGAAAAATCAGTATTATGCCACACAGGAAATAGCCAACATACCCCAAATATCCAATCAAGCTTTGAAAATCATTTGCACCAGCTTGGCTATGTTAATTGCTTTTATGTTTGGGTTCTACATAATTTAAGTGAAAATAAAACCTTCTTGACCATATTTCTACATGTGATTCTCTACATAAATGTAATGAAACCATTCTGTTTTTAAAACAAATTGTGACTGGCAATGAAAAGTGGATGCTGTACAATAATGTGGAACAGAAGAGATCATGGGACAAGTGAAATGAACCACCAGCAACCACACCAAAGGCCAGTCTTCATCCAAAGAAGGTGATGCTGTATATATGGTAGAATTGGAAGGGAGTCCTCTATTATGAGCTCCTTCTGGAAAACCAGATGATTAATTCCAACAAGTACTGCTCCCAATTAGACCAACTGAAAGACGCACTCGATGAAAAGCATCCAAAATTAGTCAATAGAGAACAAATGCATACTCTTTCATCAGGATAATGAAAGACTACAAGTCTCTTTGCTGACCAGGCAAAAACTTACAGCTTGGCTAGGAAGTTCTGATTCATCCACCGTCTTCACCAGACATTGTACCTTCAGATTTCCATTTATTTACATCTTTCCAAAATTCTCTTAATGGAAAAATTTCAATTCCCTGAAAGACTGTAAAATGCACCTGAAACAGTTCTTTGCTCAAAAAGATTAAAAGTTTTGGGAAGACAGAATTATGAAGTTGCCTGAAAAATGGCAGAAGATAGTGGAACAAAACAGTGAATATGTTGTTCAATAAAGTTCTCAGTGAAAGCGAAAAATGTCTTTTATTTTTACTTAAAAACAAAAGGAATGTTTTGGCCGACCCAGTAATGGCAGAGAGGAAGAGGTTGAGAAGAGATGGAGGAGATGAGGGACACATTGAGGAATGAGAGCCAAAGCATCTGGGAAGGTCCTGGCTTAGCTAGGAGAGGCAACTCAATAGAAGGAAGCGGATGTGGAAAGAGGTGCATCTGTAGGTTTGGTGGTGGGTTTCTAATGGCTTCTATTTTATCTGTGAATTGGAAAATAAGTTCATAAGTTAAGATGTAGGGGAAGAGGCTGGGTCTGAAGTTTGAGGAGAGAGAACGTTCGGGACTGTCCTTATGCAGAATGAGACAGTGAGCTGTCTGGAGAGGCACTGTGGTATTTTCAGGGTTGAGAGCTTGGTTAAGCAGGGTTGATTGGCCTGAGTCCCTGGTTTTCTCCAGTCACACTCAACAGCCAGGATGCAGGGAAGAGAAGCCAGATAGTAGCACCATTTGGAGTTGGAGTTTTCCAGCCAGACAAGAAGGAAAGACAAGGGGACAAGTGAGTTTAAGTTAAGTGGACTTCCCTGGTGGCTCAGATGGTAAAGAATCCACCTGCAATGTGGGAGACCTGGGTTCAATTTATAAGTTAGGAAGATCCCTTGGAGAAGCGCATGGCAACCCACTCCAGTATTCTTGCCTAGAGAATCCCCATGGACAGAGGACCCTGAAGGGCTACAGTCCATGGGGTCGCAAAGAGTAGGACACAACTGAGTGACTAAGCACAGCACACAGTGCAATTCCCTCTCTGCTCTCATGTGCTTTAGAGAAGGAAAGAGAAGCACTGACAGTTAGAGTGACTTATTTGAAGCCAGGCCAGGGACTGCTGGGGGTGGGTGGGCAGAGCTGAAACTAATACCGCTCCCCTTCCCTGGCAACCCTCCCCCGAGATGAATAGCACAGGGTTGTTCAAAGTGTCATCTCCTCACCAAGTCAGAATGACCTAGGGTGGGAGATGGAGCCTGCTGGTTAAAATGCAGATTCCCAAGTTCAGAAACACAGGACGAGTGGCCCAGGATTTTAACAAATACCCCCAGGGATTCTGAAGCACAGCAAGGTTTAAGAACTGTAGGGACAGGTCAGAATCCTTCTCTTGCAGAATTATGGCAGGGAAAAAAAGGGAGGGAGGGAACAGTCTCAGTCCAAATTTGAGAGAACAGATAAAGGAACATCTGGGGAAGGCAGTTTGGGCATAATGAAGGTTGATGGATACCAGATGCTGGGTGGGTGTGCAGGCACCCCACGCAAGGTGGGCTTACATTACAGAGGAAAAGCCAAGACAACCCCACCCTTTTACCATAACATTTTCTTTTTTCTCTCTTGCTGAAGGCTTAAGGGTATTCAAGATCTAAGCAGCATCTCTGCCTCTCAGTAAGACTTGGAGAAATTCAATATCATCTCAACTTCCTTACTGACAAAAACTTTAATGTAAATGGAACTACAACAGACTCAATGGGCTCTACCTTACAGACCTAGAGTTAGCATTAGGGAGGACTCCCTGACTCTGAGAGTGCCAGAAATGAAATATCATGTGCTCCCAGGCAGCAGGGGGGCTGTAAATGTTTCACAAGTTGCCAATGTCCAAAGCCCACACCTCTGGATAGGAAGAATAGATGTGCCTCCATGGGTAGTAAGCCTCTTGGAAATCATATTGTCAGCTCTAAGCTAGAAGCTGGTTTCTTGCAGCAGAGATTTAAACGGAAAAGCTATCTTGTTTCTACTGCAAATTTACCTAAAACATGTATAATTGGACACATTTATCTAAAACTCAGTTTTACCTATAAAATAGCCCAGATCCAAGAAAGACTTGTTTGTTCTGATCAACACCTGATTTTAAAAGTATGAGCACAGACAGTCTTGAGATGTTAAACATGTAATAAATGTATCTCCTCTTGCCTGCCCATGACCAGCTAGCATCAGGGATCTGTCATCTCTTAGAAAGATGAGTGATTTAAGAAATATGAGGAGAAAAATTATAAAATGATCACTTAAATTTCCTATTTATTATTACTAACAAATAGAGGCTTAGTGACTCCAAGCCTTGTTTTTGTGGTGCTTCGGAAGTTATCCTCTCAGGTAACACAAAAATATCAGTATATCACAGCTGCTACTTTAAAGGTTAATACAACTGAATAATAATAGGGTGATGCCATGCCAAATCAGATCATATTTTAATATGTAAACCCAAGGTATCTTCAAGAAAATTTCCTGAGTAGAGTGATCAATGTTTAAAACATACTGCTATGTATCAAACTTATAAATGTTTTTCCTTTTGATATGTCAAAAATATTTTGACAGATACACATACCCACATACAAAATGATGAAAATATAAGATGTTTATTTGAAGCATTTTTTAAAATAATACCAGCAGACTGGAAAGAATCTAAGTGAGTAACCAGTTTACTAAACTCCAGTATATCCGCACCATTGAATATTATGCAGCTGTAAGCAAAACAGAAGGAAGTCACTGTCTATGAATAATGCAAAGAAATAGAGGAAAACAATAAAATGGGAAAGACTAGAGATCTCTTCAAGAAAATTAGAGATACCAAGGGAACATTTCATGCAAAGATGGGCACAATAAAGGACAGAAATTGTATGGACCTAACAGAATCAAAAGATATTAAGAAGAGGTGGCAAGAATACACAGAACTATACAAAAAAGATCTTCATAACCCAGATAACCACAATGGTATGATCACTCACCTAGAGCCAGATATCCTGGAGTGTGAAGTCAAGCGGGCCTTAGGAAGCATCACTATGAACAAAGCTAGTGGAGGTGATAGAATTCCAGTTGAGCTATTTCAAATCCTGAAAGATGATGCTGTGAAAGTGCTGCCCTCAATATGCCAGCAAATTTAGAAAACTCAGCAGTGGCCACAGGACTGGAAAATGTCAGTTTTCATTCCAATCCTAAAGAAAGTCAATGCCAAAGAATGTTCAAACTACCATACAATTGCACTCATCTCACACTAGTAAAGCAATGCTCAAAATTCTCCAAGCCAGGCTCCAACAGTACATGAACTGTGAACTTCCAGATGTTCAAGCTGGATTTAGAAAAGGCAAAAAAACAAGAGATCAAATTGCCAACATCCACTGGATCATCGAAAAAGCAAAAGACTTCCAGAAAAACATCTACTTCTGCTTTATTGACTATGCCAAAGCCTTTGATTGTGTGGATCACAACTGTGGAAATTCTTAAAGAGATAGGAAGACCAGACCACCTCACCTGCCTCCTGAGAAATCTGTATGCAGGTCAAGAAGCAACAGTTACAACAAGACATGGAACAACAGACTGGTTCCAAATTGGGAAAGAAGTATGTCAAGGTTGTCTATTGTCACCCTGTTTATTTAACTTCTATGCAGAGATTACCATGCGAAATGTCAGGCTGGATGAAGCACAAATATCAATAACCTCAGATATGCAGATGACACCACCCTTATGGTAGAAAGAGAAGAGGAACTGAAGAGCCTCTTGATGAAAGTGAAAGAGGAGAATGAAAAAGTTGGCTTAAAACTTCAACATTCAAAAAACTAACATCATGGTATCTTGTCCCATCACCTCATGGCAAATAGGTTGGAAACAATGAAAACAGTGAGAGACTTTATTTTTTGAAGGGCTCCAAAATCACTGCGGATGGTGACTGCAGCCATGAAATTAAAAGACGCTTGTTCCTTGAAAGAAAAGCTATGACCAACCTAGACAGCATATTAAAAAGCAGAGACATTACTTTGCTGACAAAGGTCTGTCTAGTCAAAGCTATAGTTTTTCCAGTAGTCATGTATGGATGTAAGAGTTGGACTGTGAAGAAAGCTGAGTGCTGACAAATTGATGTCTTTGGATGTGGTGTTGGAGAAGATTCTTGAGAATCCCTTGGACTGTAAGGAGAACAAACCAGTCAATCCTAAGGAAATTAGTCTTGAATAGTCATTGGAAAGACTGATGCTGAAGGTAAAACTACAATACTTTGGCCAATTGATGGGAAGAACTGACTCATTGGAAAAGACCCAGATGCTGGGAAAGATTGAAGGCAGGAGGAGAAGGGGACAACAGAGCATGAGATGGTTGGATGGCATCACTGACTCAATGGACATGAGTTTGAGCAAGGTTCAGGAGTTGATGATGGACAAGGAAGCTTGGCATGCTACAATCCATGGGGTCACAAAGAGTTGGCACAACTGAGCAACTGAACTGAACTGATATTGATAGGGAAAGTTACGCAGGATATACTATTAGGTTGAAAAAAAACAAAATAAAGCAAAACAAAACAACAAAAAAGATTGAGGTAAAGGTCACAGTATCAAGTAGGCTTCTGCCTTTTGTGGAAGAAAGGGATAATAGGTATTTGTATTTGCTGGTATCTGCACAAAGACCCCTGCAAGGAAACATAAGAAATAAGTAGATGAGAGGGAAAGAGACTGCTTCATGTTTACTTTGTTAAGAAGCTTTTGAATTTTGAAACATATGAATGTATTTCTTATTAAAAACAAATAGTAAAAATTTAAAAGACAGAAGATAACATAAAAATACTTAAAATATGGTGTTGATGATAAAGGAAGGGAATGATCTATTTATTTGGTTTGTTATAGTTTCTTTCCTTTCATTGAACACTTACTATTGGTTGAGACAGATTCAGTACCCACTGGCTGATACCCAGGCTGAATAGGGTTCCCCCTGCAATTATCCCTTCCTCACCAAATACAGTCCAAGTAATTACCTATCTAGTCCATTGTTTCTTTCTATCCTCCAGTCTTCCTTGCCCAAGTTCAGGCTACCAGCTTACTTTCCCTAATTTATTGCCTCAGCCTTTCCAGGGTCTTCTGTGTCTCCAGTCTCATCTCTCCAGTTCATGATCCAAGTACAGCCATAGTGTTCTCTTTTTTTTTTTTTCCTCTAATTTTATTTTATTTTTAAACTTTACATAATTGTATTAGTTTTGCCAAATATCAAAATGAATCCGCCACAGGTATACATGTGTTCCCCATCCCGAACCCTCCTCCCTCCTCCCTCCCCATACCATCCCTCTGGGCCGTCCCAGTGCACCAGCCCCAAGCATCCAGCATCATGCATCGAATCTGGACTGGCAACTCGTTTCCTACATGATATTTTACATGTTTCATTGCCATTCTCCCAAATCTTCCCACCCTCTCCCTCTCCCACAGAGTCCATAAGACTGTTCTATACATCAGTGTCTCTTTTGCTGTCTCGTACACCGGGTTATTGTTACCATCTTTCTAAATTCCATATATATGCGTTAGTATACTGTATTTATGTTTTTCCTTCTGGCTTACTTCACTCTGTATAATAGGCTCCAGTTTCATCCACCTCATTAGAACTGATTCAAATGTATTCTTTTTAATGGCTGAGTAATACTCCATTGTGTATATGTACCACAGCTTTCTTATCCATTCATCTGCTGATGGACATCTAGGTTGCTTCCATGTCTTGGCTATTGTTCTCTTTAAAATACAAATCTGATTTTGTCCCGTTCCTGTTCAAAGGCTTTGGTTATCTCCCTTTCATCCACTGCCTTCATTCAAGATAAGCTTTAACTCACTCATTATTCAGCACCTAAGGTTCTCCATGATCATACCCCTGCTGACCCATTCAGCACCATTCCTCTGTAGTCCTAGGCACCCCTCCCCACTGCCATGGAAAGTATAGACCTAGCTCTCCTAACCCACTGCCTCTTGCTGTCAGCCCTTTCCAAGTGCTATTTCCTCTGCAAAGAAGATTGTTTCCCTTCTTGATTTTCTCTGACTTACTGTTATTTGACTTTAAACCCTAGCTCTGGTAGGATCTTAGTGGAAAATCTACCCTGACCACTCCTTAATGCATCTCACAATTTAAGAGCTGATAAAATTAAACAGCAACACAATGCTACCTTGACAAACATTGTACAGGATTCACCAGTTTATATTTTCATATGGTGATGGTGGTGGTTTAGTCGCTAAGTTGTGTCCGACTCTTGCAACCCCATGGACAGTAGTCTGCCAGGTTCCTCTGTCCATGAGGTTCTCCAGGCAAGAATACTGGAGTGGGTTGCCATTCCCTTCTCCAGGGGATCTTCCCAACCCAGGAATCAAACCCTGGTCTCCTGCCTTGCAAGCAGATTTTTTACCAACTGAGCTACCCAGGCTATTTTGGAGTGATCAATATTCTAAAAATTGTGATACTTAGCAAAGTTGTAAATGTTTATAGACTTTCTGGGTTAAGTCAACTTTCTGGATAATCCTACAACACGTTGCCCTCTACCCACCCTGCCCCACACTCCTACACTCTTCTATCATGGCACTAATCACATCATTTTATAATTGTGTCAGTCCCTCACCAGACTCTGAGCTCCAGGGGGACAGGGACACTGCTCTTCAATTGTATCTTCTGTGCCAAGCAGTGTTGACTTTAACCTACATGATACTGAGTAATAAGAGATTTAAGGGAAACACCCCCGAGCTACTCCTTACTTATTTCTACCAGGGAGAGTGTCAAATGGAGTTGCACAGCAATTGGTCACGATTCCCTAATTCTGAGCTATGACAAAGGTCTTTACAGTTAGACCTCCAAGCAGGAAATGACTCTTTTTGCTTCAAAGCGTCTTTTAAATGCCCTACCCAAAGCCATAGGGCTGAGAAACAAAATCCCACAGAGAGAACACTTGGAGAGCTCTTGTAAACAGACCTAGAGTAGTCCTTGCCAATATTAAGCAACAAAGTCTAATTAATCACTCTCTAGGGCTAGTAATAAGAGGTCTGTGGCAAGTAAGGTATCTCTAAACCCATCACAGGAGGACATCACATAGATACACAGCTACACTGGAAGAAAACAACCCAGTTCAGGACCAGAACTTTTCTCTTTGTTGTGATCATTAAAAAAGGATTACCAATTTCTCTGGTGAGGAAAAATTAGAGGCTTGTATCAGACTCACTGTTGGAACATTTATTGCCCGTATACTACAGGATGAATTGGTAAAGATACAGTTTTCATATCTAGATTCACTGATCTTTAACAAAGCTTGTCTTAAACAACCTCTAGTTCTCAATTTTATAGACACCTAGATCCAGGAGCTCTTGCCAAATATTCAGAATCAAAACAGTCTTCAGAATGAGCAAAACCAGGTAAGTAGCTCCCCCCATTCCCCTGCCCCTGTGCACCCTTCCTGTCCAACATCCCTTTCAGATTAGGTCTTATGAAAGCCTATTTTTTAGCTCAGTGAATGGCATGCACACATAATTGATGCTTAAGATTTGTTGAATGAAAAAGTGAATGAATGGATTAAATATACATGCCACCTGCCAATATTTCAGGTTCTACATCTTAACATTTTATACCTTATACAACTTTCTCCATCACAAGCATAAATCTAATAAATGGATTTCATGTACTTCTGCTATGTTATATTAACAGCTAGATGTAGCTCTAATGCCAAAGACCGTATTTCCTTCTACCATTAATCTTTCTCCAGCTTGAGAGCTCAAAAAGTCATAATGATGAAAGTTGTCATAATGAACCCAAACAGTAATTGTAATAAGAAAACGGAGGAAGAAAATGGAAAAAGAAAATGTGTCTCCCACAGCACCACAGATAAATGACCCTATTCTCTCCTGATTCCAAATCCGCATGGCTGTATTTGTTCTTGTCAAGATCATTAGGTACCAAAAGTCCATTTGACATTAGTGGGAATGATATTCTTAATAGGAGTAATATATCGATGGAAAAAATAGCATACCTCTTATTTCTGCAGGTTCTTGTCTAATTTGCAAAACTTTAAAAGTTAAAACGCATTTAAAATACTTAATATAAAGTTGGTATGAAGGAGACATGAAAGTGAGTAACCTGCCCTAGCCAATCCTCTTAAACTAAAGTAAGTAATTACTTCTAATAAAGCAATCAAGGACTTGAATGAGAACAGGTTTAATGCTAACTTAGTTAAATATTCGGAGAAGGCGATGGCACCCCACTCCAGTACTCTTGCCTGGAAAATCCCGTGGATGGAGGAGCCTGGTAGGCTGCAGTCCATGGGGTCGCTAAGAGTCGGACACGACTGAGCGACTTCACTTTCATGCATTGGAGAAGGAAATGGCAACCCACTCCAGTGTTCTTGCCTGGAGAATCCCAGGGATGGGGAGCCTGGTGGCTGCCGTCTATGGGGTTGCACAGAGTCGGACACGACTGAAGTGACTTAGCAGTAGCAGCAGTAGTTAAATATTAACTTGGGGATTTAAAAGATTCTTTCCATAATTCTCTTCTCCTCTTTTTTTTAAAAAAAGATATTTTAAAAATCATTTTTATAAGTTACATCTTCCTGTCATTCCAAAGCATTTAACATACAATGAGAACTACAAAAGAATATAGAGAAATTTATAAGACTGCTAAATCATTCTGACACCCGTTGGGCCCTGATGGATTTAGTAATGAGTTTCACAATAAGATCCCAGACAAATTAAGTAATGAAATGCTTGATCCTGAGGAAAAAGTGTGGCCTTATTCCGAAGTGCCAAGAACTTAGTTTGGGATGATGGCTAGAACCACAAAGGTCATTCAGCAGTGAGGCCTTAAGAAGGCGGGCTTCCTATGTGGTGCTAGGAGTAAAGAACCTGCCTGCCAAAGCAGGAAATGTAAAAGACATGAATTCAATCCCTGGGTTGGGAAGATCCCCTAGGGGAGGTCATGGCAACCCACTCCCATATTCTTGCCTGGAGAATCCCCGCTGTAGCTCTGGCAGGCTATAGTGCATAGCATCACAGAGAGTCAGACACAAATGAAACGGCCTAGCACACACACACACACCATAAGAAGATGCTACTTATGTTAAACCAATATTAATTTCATGCTGTCTCCTTTCACACTGCCCATGGTCTTGCCCTGATACTGACCTCCTTCCAGGTCAATTAAGGTCAGAGAACAATAATTCTGTCCCAATATTTATGCATTATTTCAGGAGAGTGGGCGTCCTTGGTGGCTCAGACAGTAAAGAATCTGCCTGCTATGCGGGAGACCCAGGTTCGATCCCTGGGTTAGGAAGATCCCTTGGAGAAGGGAATGGCTATCCACTCCAGTATTCTTGCCTGGAGAATTTCATGGACAGAGGAGCCTGGTGTGCTACAGCCCATGGGGTCACAAAGAGTTGGACACAACTGAATGGTTAACACTTTCTTTGGAGAGTGGGACATTCTTAAAATAGAGAAATTACTTCTCTAATCTCTTTTTCTCTAGTCTCCTTAAAATGACTACTTTCCATTCAACTCAACTCTTAGACAAAAATAAGAAACCAGAGAAGTACTGGGTTAAATCCAGATTTTTAATCCTGGCTGCACATTGGAATCACAAGGGAGCTCTTAAGATAGTTCCATGCCCAGTTGACACCCCAGGCCAATTATGTCAGAAGATCTGCGACTGTCTGTCGGACTGGATCCAGAGATCTGTTTCCAAAGTTCTCCAAGAGGTTCCAGTGTGTTGCCACCACTGAGAATCTTTAGGAGAGTTGAGTCACATTGATGACATGTGCTTCAAATCATCAAAAAGGCAGTCAGTTTAGTACTCTGCTCACATGCAGCATTGGGCCTGGAAATGTTCTAGCAACCTATGACGTAAAATAACCTGAGGGATGATTTATATCTAGGAAATTATCTATGAAAAGACTTTTACTTGGTTTAGTTTAAAAGACTTCAAATTCATGCACTATGCTAGGACTTCCCTGGTGTCTCAGATGGTAAAGCGTCTGCCTACAGTGCGGAGACCCAGGTTCAATCCCTGGGTTGGGAAGATCCTCTGGAGAAGGAAATGGCAACCCACTCCAGTACTCTTGCCTGGAAAATCCCATGGACAGAGAAGTGTGGTAGGCTACAGTCCATGGGATCGAAAAGAGTCAGACACGACTAAGCGACTTCAATTCACTTCACTTTAGCAACCTACCATAAAAGGAGGCATCCAGTACAAAAGGAAAGCATTGCTATATACTTAAGGTTCCCAACACCAAAATTTTTAGTTAGCTTTTCTTTGCAGAAAGATCTGCAAAGATGTTCAGTTCAGTTCAGTTCAGTTCAGTCGCTCAGTCATGTCCGACTCTTTGGGACCCCATGAATCGCAGCACGCCAGGCCTCCCTGGCCATCACCAACTCCTGCAGTTCACTCAAACTCACCTCCATCGAGTCAGTGATGCTATCCAGCCGTCTCATCTTCTGTCGTCCCCTTCTCCTCCTGCCCCCAATCCCTCCCAGAATCAGTCTTTTCCAATGAGTCAACTCTTCACATGAAGTGGCCAAAGTGTTGGAGTTTCAGCTTTAGCATCAGTCCTTCCAATGAACACCCAGGACTGATCTCTTTAGAATGGACTGGTTGGATCTCCTTGCAGTCCAAGGGACTCTCAAGAGTCTTCTCCAACACCACAGTTCAAAAGCATCAATTCTTCGGTGCTCAGCCTTCTTCACAGTCCAACTCTCACATCCATACATGACCACTGGAGAAATCATAGCCTTGACTAGATGGACCTTTGTTGGCAAAGTAATGTCTCAGATTTTTAATATGCTATCATAAATTTCCTTCCAAGGAGTAAGTGTCTTTTAATTTCATGGCTGCAGTCACCACCTGAAGTGATTTTGGAGCCCCCCAAAATAAAGTCTGACACTGTTTCCACTGTTTCCCCATCTATTTCCCATGAAGTGATGGGACCAGATGCCATGATCTTCGTTTTCTGAATGTTGAGCTTTAAGCCAACTTTGACTTCTAAAGATAGTCAGTGCAAGAACACAAGAACCTCCTGGGAAAATTAAGCCAATGTCTTCTTTGAAAGGAAAAAAAGGGAAAAGAAATTCTACCCAGTTTGAAGGAGATGATGTTTCACTGCTATTTCACCCAAGGCTGTAGCTCCCACCCAGGGTGACCTCCTTACACCTTAATATTTTAGGGTTAGAGGTCTAGTGGCAGATGATCAGGAGCAAGACAGCACTTTCAGGTATCTGGAACTGATTTCATGGAACGATTTCTAGATGGCTTTTTCAAGAACTCTCCCTTACACTGATGACCATTAAATTCATAATCCCAGTGCCCAGGGGGCAAAATGTATGATCATGGTGGCAGACAAAGCTATACTGTGTGGTTGGGTTGAATCTTCTCTTACAGCAACGCCTGCAGAAGTGCCCACAGTATTAATGCCAGTT
The DNA here is from genome assembly GCF_029378745.1 of Bos indicus. Taxonomy (NCBI): domain Eukaryota; kingdom Metazoa; phylum Chordata; class Mammalia; order Artiodactyla; family Bovidae; genus Bos; species Bos indicus. The sequence goes on from NC_091779.1 coordinate 13,009,478, forward strand.
TAACTCTTGTGGCTTCCTACTATTGAGGCCAGTTTGACTCTTGGTTCTTCCTACTCCAAGAGTATTTGCCTTGTTAGTCCTATTCTAAGCTCAGTTTATAGGCATGAACAAGAGTTTTTCCATGTTTATTTATCTCTCTCTGTTTTATTTTTACTGTAAAATATAAGCTCTTTGAGGATAGGGTCTTTGCTTTGAAATTCTCTCAAGTATTAAAGAATAGAATTCTTTGGATGGCGGGGTGGGAGGAGAGCTTGTCTCTGTTTCTCTATTAAGTTAATAGGATCTGGTATAGGTTCTAAATTTTATTTAAAGTTTTGCTATTAACCAACATACTTGGCCAGGATTTTATTTTTAATGAAAATACCCAGGGTTAGCAGGTTAATTTGTACAGACTTTCTGAAAGACAACTTTTGCAACATTGATTTAAAAAAAAACAAAGACTCTTAAAATAGGCATAACCTTTGACCCAGATTTTCTATTTCTAAATAAAGTATCCAAGGAAATAATTAAATATATAAATAAGCATATGTGCAAAGATTAACTATAAAGATGTTCACTGCAGTATTGATTATAGTAGGAAGCCTTTGGAAATAACCTAAATGAAGAGAGATTGGCTAGATACATTATGACATATTTCTAATGACTCTTGGGTCCATGGGTGCCTTTCTTGTGCCTTAGGGCCCACAGGATGGAGGGTAGGCATGGAAGGAAGAAAGCCAGTGGGAGCCTGAGTGAGTGGGGCCCTGGATCTCCCATTCGTGTCTTTCCCTCAAAAGCTTGAATTTTATGTTTTATGTAGGGTGGCTTCTTTTGAAAAACTAGTTCTGCGGCCAAAAATAGTTGAATATGATTGTCTGAATATGACTGAAATACAAAGATATCTATAATATTTCATGAAGTGAAATAAAATTTACTGTAAAACTAGTTTCATCTCATTATTTATTACTATGCATGTATAAGATATATATATGAGAATATATAAAAATGTGTGTATATATACACATACATACACACAAACACATATACATATGTATATACATACACATTATATATGTATGTATACATATGTGTATGTGTATATCCATACACGCACATATATACTTATATACATGCAATCACATACACGTATATACACACATATACATACATGCACATGTGTGTATGCATACACATGTATGCATACATACATGTATATGTGTGTGTGTGTGCATATGTGTGTGTGTGTATGTGTGCATGTATGTATGTGTGTCTTCCCTTGTGGCTCAGATGGTAAAACGTCTGCCTACAATGTGGGAGGCCCACGTTCATTCCCTGGGTCAGGATGATCCATGGAGAAGGAAATGGCAACGCACTCTAGTACTCTTGCCTGGAAAATCCCATGGACAGAGGAGCCTAGTAGGCTATAGTCCATAGGGTTGCAAAGAGTCGGACATGACTGAGCAACTTCATGTATGTATATACAGTTGTATGTATATGTATGTGTATATGTATATGTATGTATACATACGTATGTATACACACACGTGTGTATACATGCATGTGTGTGTGCATGCATGTGTATGTATATGTACATTTATGCATAGACACATACACACATATACACACCCCCTAGAGAAGGGAAAGGCTATCCACTCCAATATTCTGGCCTAGAGAATTCCATGGACTGTATAGTCCATGGAGTTGCAAAGAGTCAGACACAACTAAGCAACTTTCACTTCACTTCACTTCATATATATATATATATATATATATATACAAATCTTTTATATATATATTAGATAAGGCTTCCTTGGTGGCTCAGATGGTAAACAATCTGCCTGCAATGCAGGAGAGTTGGGTTTGATCCCTGGGTCAGGAAGATCCCCTGGAGAAGAGAATGGCTACCCATGCTAGTTTTTTTAAGAATGGAACTGGAAGAATCAACCTGCCTGACTTCAGGCTATACTACAAAGCTACAGTCATCAAGACAGTATGGTACCAAGACAGTATGGTACTGGCACAAAGACAGAAATATAGATCAATGGAACAAAATAGAAAGCCCAGAGATAAATCCATGCACCTATGGACACCTTATCTTTGACAAAGGAGGCAAAAATATACAATGGAGAAAAGACAATCTCTTTAACAAGTGGTGCTGGGAAAATTGGTCAACCACTTGTAAAAGAATGAAACTAGAACACTTTCTAACATCATACACAAAAATAAACTCAAAATGGATTAAAGATCTAAATGTAAGACCAGAAACTATAAAACTCCTAGAGGAAAACATAAGCAAAACACTCTCCAACATAAATCACAGCAGGATCCTCTATGACCCACCTCCCAGAGTAATGGAAATAAAAGCAAAAATAAACAAATGGGACCTAATTAAACTTAAAAGCTTCTGCACAACAAAGGAAACTATAAGCAAGGTGAAAAGACAGCCTTAATAATGGGAGAAGATAATAGCAAAGGAAGCAATTGACAAAGAATTAATCTCAAAAATAAATAAGCAACTCCTGCAGCTCAATTCCAGAAAAATAAACGACCCAATCAAAATATGGGCCAAAGAACTAAACAGACATTTCTCCAAGGAAGACATACAGATGGCTAACAAACACATGAAAAGATGTTCAACACCACTCATTATCAGAGAAATGCAAATCAAAATCACAATGAGGTACAATCTCACGCTGGTCAGAATGGCTGCTATCTAAAAAATCTATAAACAATAAATGCTGGAGAGGGTGTGGAGAAAAGGGAACCCTCTTACACTGTTGGTGGGAATGCAAACTAGTACAGCCACTATGGAGAACAGTGTGGAGATTCCTTAAAAAACTGGAAATAGAACTGCCATATGACCCAGCAATCCCACTGCTGGGCATACACACTGAGGAAACCAGAACTGAAAGAGACACGTGTACCCCGATGTTCATCACAGCACTGTTTATAACAGCCAGGACATGGAAGCAACCTAGATGTCCATCAGCAGATGAATGGATAAGAAAGCTATGGTATACAATGGAATATTACTCAGCCATTAAAAAGAATACATTTGAATCAGTTCTAATGAGGTAGATGAAACTGGAGCCTATTATACAGAGTGAAGTAAGCCAGAAAGAAAAACACCAATACAGTATACTAATGCATATATATGGAATTTAGAAAGACAGTAAGGATAACCCTGTATAAAGAGATACAGATGTATAGAACAGTCTATTCGCCTCTGTGGGAGAGGGTGAGGGTGGGATGATTTGAGAGAATAGTATTAAAACATGTATATTATCATATGTGAAACAGATCACCAGTCCAGATTTGATGCAAGAGACAGAGTGCTCAGGGCTGGTGCACTGGGATGACCCTGAGGGATGGGATGGGGAGGGGGGTGGGAGGGGGGTTCAGGATGGGGAGCACATGTACACCCATGGCTGATTCATGTCAATGTATGGCAAAACCCACCACAATGTTGTAAAGTAATTAGCCTCCAGTTAAAATAAATAAGTTTTTTTTAAAAAAGAACACACCAGGAATTTATACAGCAATGAACATGTTATTCTTTCTGGTAATAGGGAAGAAATTATTTTTAACTTTAAAAGTATGCTTGCTACATGATTCCCAACATTTTAAAATTTTCAACCATTATGATGCCTAAATCAAGTTAACTACCAATCCTTCATCTTAAGACTAAACTTTAATAAGAATCTCAAAACTAGTTGTTAGTTATCCCTTTCAGAGCTAAAGAAACTGAGGGATGAAATAATACTGTGAATTGCTGCAAAACTGAGAAATTACCACTGATGTTTTAAATAGTTTCCTTTTCAAATTATGTTTCAAATGTTACTGCAGAGGCCTTTAGTTTTTCCAAGCTGGGTAAATGAGTTGGTAGCCAGAGGAAAACCATATGTGCCGATAGCGAAAACATAAAATTCTTACATGTTTTGTACTCATTGAAATTATAACAGCAAAGAGATGTTAATGAAAAGGTAATACAGGGGACTTGCCTGGGGGTCCACTGGTGAAGATGTCATGCTGCCACTGCAAGGGGTGCAGGTTCAACTCCTGATTCCATAGGGAACTAAGATTCCCCATAAAATGACTATCACCAGAGGCAGATGGCAAGGTAAGAGGGTACGGTGTGGTCATTGAGGATGCGTCAGCTGAGGATGACAGCAGCCAGGCTCCTAACTTCTTCAGGCATCGTGGGCAGTGGCAGCGCTTAATTCAACTCTAAATCGATGGTGATGGTAACACTAACACTTACTGAGAGATTACAATGTACCAGGGACTGTTCTAAGCACTTTACATGTATCGGCTCTTAATCCTCACCACACCTCTATGGGGTAGAAACTATTAACCTTCCCGCTTCTCTGAAGAGGAGACTGAGGAACAGAAAGCCTACACAATGAGTGTGGACGCCATTTGAAGTGCTTCATTCCTTTTATTATCAGCACTCTAAATCTAGAAATACAAAGGAGATTGCTGTCACCGGTTTTGTTTCTGAACACACATAATGATCAATAATGATAATAATGACAAAAGACTACTGATGCCAACAGACCTAGGTTCAAGTTCTGGCTTTGATTTTCCTCTCAGAGCCTCCGTTTTCTCATCTGTCAAGAGAACTAATACCACTCATTGTGTCGAGTGGCTGAGGATAAGATTCCACGTATAAAACTTTGGCCTAGAATGTGCTGCAAGTGGATACAGAATAAATGGAAGCTAATAATGATACTTAGGCAAGAAAATGAAGCAAGTGAAGGGGCTTAACCGGATAATGTTTTAAGCGACTTTACTACTTTAAAAAGTAAATGAATACATGAATCCAGGAATAAATATGCTTTTATGGTGACTATATAATTTATTACTTAAACTAGGAGACTTTAGAGAGGAAAAGGGTTCTATCAGCAATTATTCTGAAATAACAGGTATAAGCAGACTCTGTTCTGGGAGAACCAGGATGAGGAGTCATATGCTGGTGAACTGGGTTCTGAACCCGCAGCTGGAGGACCTTTCCCGGTTCTGCACCTGGCCCGCCAGCCCCTACTTCAGGATTGGTCACAAGGATGAGGAGGGAGGAGCACCAGAGAGGAAAGTCTTTAGCCTGTACATTAGCCAGTGAAAGAGACTGTGGGTTTATACTGCCTTCTGTTTAGATGAACTCTGTTCTTAAGGATTATTTATTTATTAACTATTGGGAAAACCAATCCTAGAACTCATTCTCCAGTACCCCTTCTTGTCATATCATCACCCACCCACCCCTCTTTGGTCTTTGAAAGGAAAGACTATATATACAAGATCGTAGGTGGAAATGTAAAAACAAAATCTCACATATGTGCCCTCCTTTAAGAGGTTCTGCTACCAACAGCTGTGATTTCACTGCATCTGCAATGTTCTTGCTGAACGTACATAGCTCTCGAAATGACGCAGTACTCAGCTTGTGAATAGCACTTCTCATCCACAGAACAGTAGAGCTTGCAAGGATTCTTTAGTCTAATCCTTTCATTTCAGGCCCTGAGATCTTAAGTGACTTAACTTAGTCAAAGCCACACACCTAGCTAACTAGAAGAAGAACCTGAGCCCAGGCTGGGGCTCAGCACGGTGTTCTTTCCGTTGCTTTACAGCTGCTTCCCTGAAAAATAGCCCTAACAGCTCGAACAGCAATATAGGAATTCCAAAAATAACACATGATTTCAGATGTGTCAAGGTTATCAGTAGGAACTGAATATTCTCGCATTGGAGTATGTAGCATTCTTATAATTAGACATATTTTTCAGTTCTTATTGGGAGAAAATTAAAATTAGATTTATGTTTAAATTCTCTGCATTGGCCAGGTAATCAGGAGGCTTAAATAACACATGTTCAGCAAAGACCAGATAATACACATAGCCTCTAAGTTGAGATGTTTATTTCCCAACATGGACATAGATGGGAATATTTTTTTTAAAAAATCAGATATCCCAAGCCAGGGTAAGGAAGCCAGGAAAGGAAAACTGATAGTCACTAATCTGGTTATTTGAGGGTGCCAGTCCAGGTATATAAATGAAAAGTAAACTAAGTTGGTTACTTGTATGTTTTCTATTGTTTAAAGTTTACATTTGCCAAACTTTGTATCCAGTATGGTGGTATAAGATAATACAGAAGGTTGGGGTGAAAGAGAACTAGATGAATGCTATTTTCTGGAACACTGGAGAATATCAAAGGATACAGTTTTATAAAGGAAAAAAAGTACTCTGCTTCAAATACATATTCTTTTCTAAATAAGGGATCAGAGAAGAATCTCTCTAGATGGCTTAATTGGGAATGAGGAAAAAGAAAACCAACAAATGGATTTATGTGCAAGATACTGGATTCCTAGATATTCTTGGGCCTAGCCCTTCTGAACTTTTTCTCTTCTGACAAAAGAAATTCTAAATTCTCAAACTCATCTTAAATTGGATTTAAAATACTCAAAGAGTCAGGGAAATCCAGCAATAAAAAGAAATAAAAGGCATCCAGATTGGAAAGGAAGAAGTATATCTATTTCTCTTGGCAGATAACATGATCTTATCTATGGACAATCCTGAAGAGTCCACTAAAAACATGGTTAGAACTTATAAACAAGTTCAACAAGGTTGTAGTGTTAAATATTGATATTCAAAAATCAATTGTATTTATATCAATTAGCAGTGAACTATCCAGAAATGAAATTAAGATCACAACTATAGCTATAATAGCACCAAAATGAATTAATATACTTAGAAATAAACTTAACAAAAGGGCTTCCCTGGTGCCTCAGATGGTAAAGAATCTGCCTGCAATGCAGGAGACCCAATTTCGATTCCTGGGGTCAGGAAGACCCTTGGAGAAGAGACTGGCTACCCACTCTAGTATTCTTGCCTGGCGAATTCCAAGGACAGAGGAGCCTGGAGGGCTACAGTTCATGGAGTCGCAGAGTCAGATACGATTGAGCAACCAACACACACACACAAACTTGACAAAAGAAAATGTATAAAACAATGCTGAAAAAGTTAAAGACCTCAATAAAGAGAAAGGTATTGTACTTATGAATCTAAAGACTTAATGTTATTAAGGAGGTCAATACCCTCTAAAATGATCTACAGATTCAATGCAATCCTTGTCAAAAATCTCAACAGACTTTTTTGCAGAAATTGACATGCTATGACAAAATTAATGGGAAATACAAGGAACCCAGAAGAGCCAAATCAATCTGAAAAAAGGACAAAGTTGGAAGACTCATGGTTCCCAATTTCAAAACTTACTACAGCTGCAGTAATTAAGACAGTGTGGTACTGGCATAAGGACAGATACATAGATGAATGGAATAGATGTAAATGTTCATTTATGGCCAATTGTTTTTATAATGTGCCAGACAACTCAGTGGGGAAAAAGAGTCTTTTCAACAAATGGCGCTGGGACAGCAGGACATTCACCAGGAAGACATATCCTGGTGAACATATCCAAAAGACATATCCTTATTTTACATCATCTACAAAAAAGTACAAAAAAGAAAATCAGAGACTAAATGTAAGAGCTAAAACTATCCAATAATGAGAAGAAAATATAGAGGCAGATCTTTGTGATATTGGATTAGGCAATGGTTTCTTAGATATTACATCAAAAACACAAACAACAAAAGAAAAAGTAGGTAAATGAAACAATCAAAATTTAAAATTTCTGTGCTTTCTTCAAGAAAGCAAAAGACATTCCACAGAATCCGAGAAAATATTTGCAAGTTATACAGCTAATAGTGGACTTGTATCCAGGAAATACAAATCGCTCTTATAACTCAATGATAAAAGACAACCCTATTTAAAAACAGGCAAAGGATTTGAACAGACGCATTTTCAAAGAAGATGTACACATGGCCAACAAGTATATGAAAAGATGCTCAGCCATTAGAAAAACATTAGCCATTAGAAAAACACAAACCACAATTAAGAAAGAGAGGAGAGTAGCGAGTTATTGTTTAACAGGGAGTTTGAGATGATGAAAAACTTCTGGAAGTGGATGGTGATGATGATTGCCCAATATGAGAATGTCCTTAATGTCACTGAATTATACGCTTAAAGTGGTTAAAATGGTAAATGTCATGTTATTTATATTTTGTATGATAAAATTAGAAACTACAAGGAAGTGCTATTTTATGCCTACTGGATAGCTATAATCAAAATGACAAATGATAACAAGTATTGGGAAAGACATGGAAGAATCAGAACCCTCATATACTGTTGGTAGAAGTGTAAAACGGTGCAGCCACTTTGGAAAACAGGCTAGTAGTTTCTCAAACAGCCAAACATAGAGTTACCATATAATCCAAAAGTTTATACCCAGGAGAATTTACAACCCATTTCCACACAAAAACCTGTATGTGAATGTTCAATGAACCATTATTCATAATAGCCAAAAAGTAGAAACAATTCAAATGTAAATCAACTGATGAACTGATAAACAAAATGTTGTAAATTCACGTAATGGAATATTACTCAGCCATGAAAAGTAATGCGTACTACAGAATGGACAAACTTTGAAAATACTGTGCTAAGTAAAAGAAGCCAGACACAGAGAGTCATACGCTGTATGATTCTGTTTGTATGGAATGTCCAGATCAGGCAAATCCCTAGAGACAAAAAGTGGATAAGCATTTCCCAGGAGCTAGGGGTGGGAGGAATAGGAAACAAAAGCTCACAGGTACACAACCTCTCATCAGGTATGAAAATGTTCTGAAATTAGATATTGGTGATGGTACATGTACAAACTACATTTCAATAAAGCTGCTATTTTTTTTTTTAATGCTCAAATGTACTGCTGTGTAGGCACAGCACTTCAAAGAGTTTAACACCCTATAATTATAACCCTGCTAAGTGCATTGAAAGCAAATATTTTAGGGTTGGCAAAACCACATACCTGACATACACTTTTCTCTGCCTGAGGCCATTGTTCATCATTTCCAGTGATTCACATCCCTTTGCTCTGATCTCTTGCTGTACATAAGAAGGATCAGCTGAAAGAATGAAAACATACAAGTGTCTGTAGGTTCCCTTGTACAATACTGAGAAAACAGTGATGATCATGCGTGTGACTCACTGCTTCACTCATCTTTGGTTTGGCGAGGACAGAGAGCTACATTCTTGGGGAAATGAAGCCAAGCAAGACATAGTTACAGGTGAGTCCACTTTGACCAGAGAGAAACAGTTCACTCTCATACTTTGAACAGAGCATGCGTGCTCAGCATCTCCAGAACCAACTACAGAGAACTCAGTGAAATGGATCCTTCCAAAAGAAATGTCAACAGTTCTAGAGAGACTTCAAGTGGAAGTAACGTGGCGCTTGAAAAAGCCTCCACCACACACCAAGATGTAACTGTGGTCTGCTGTGTGTCCAAAAGACTCAAACCTTAGCTTATTATACTAAGCAACACTTTGTGCAACATGAAGTAAAAAGAATAGATGAAGACTCCCTGCCACTTTGGTAGAAATTGTGATATCCTTAACGTTAAATACAATTTGGGGCATATTTTCTTAATGATATTGTAAAATAAATAGAATCCAAAAGTGATTTTAGGTTATTGGAGAGAAGTAATATAATGTACTAGTTGATTTCAAGCGTTTTTGTTTTTTTTTTAACTCTAGCACCTCTTTTTCCTAGTTATAAGTTTGGGAAAATTACTTAAGCCCTTTAAGCATCGATTTCCTTATTTATAATATGAGGATAAAATAGCATTAACATCACAGAGTTGCTGAGAAAATTAAAGAAGGTGGAGTGTAGCTAAAATGCTTCGCATGGAGCCTGACATACAGTAAGAGCTCTATAGATGGAGTTCTTCCCAAAAACCCCATCTATAGAGCCATGTTTTTAGAGTCACCCCTTCATCCTACCATAACCCCTGATAGCCTGACTGACATTTTCTGCTTACCTGAGAAACCAGCTCTTTTGGGTGACAGTTCTCCTTTGGTGGATAGGGCGTCTGGAGGTCCGGGAAGTGCCTCCTCCCAGTACTTCCTATACCAGGAAGTCCAGTCTTCCTCCCATGTGGGCCTCCATCTCCTAGGGGGCACCTTGTGCTTTCTGGGAACTTCCTTTCATTCTTCCCATAATCACCTTCTCCTTCCAGTCTCACCATTTCTCTCAGCCTCATTGTTCCTCTGTCAGATTTGAAATCCTGAAATTATCTTTGACTCTCTCCACTTCCTGTATCCAAAAAAATGTTTTATCTGTTGTCAACTCTTCCCTTCAATCTGTCTTGGCTCTCTGACTTTCACTGTATATATTGCTATCGCCATCTCTGTATGAATAATTTACACCCATTCTTACCCCTGATTGATCTCCTAACCTGCCTGTCTTTGTAAGGAAACACACTGTTATGCATTGAATCAAAGCTAAATATCAATTCTAACTTTCGGCCCAATATTTAGCCAGTTCACTTTTATCTGCCACCATTTCCCAATAAGAATTATCTGCACTATTTTATTTTAAAAATTATATTAATATTATGCAAGTAAAAGACTTAATCCTTTATTTTCATCAAATTAATTTTTTATAGTCTGTCACAAATACCAAACAATTTGTCTGGCCCTAATTTTCTTTTACAGAAATTTTATTTTTTAAAATACAGTAAAATTTACTTTTTTCTTTTGGTGTGTGGTTGTACACTCCATGTCAATACATGTGTAGATTCATGCAACCACCACCATAATCAAAATATAGAATAATCAAAAATAAATTATGGATGAAAAAGACAGATGAAATTGAGGAGCCTCAAGACTCAGACTCAGAGTTATGGTCTCATTGCTACTGATACAAAAGAAAATATAGAACAATTCCACTGTCCCCAAAAGCTCCATCTACTGCACTCTGCCTTTAGTCACCCCTTCATCCCACCATAACCCCTGACAGACCTTTCTGCTGATATAACTACCTTGAGCGTCCCCTACTTCTCTGCTCTTTCAAAAAAAACTACAAAACTCATCTGTCAAGACATCATGCAAACTCCATGTCTCTGTGAATCTCTGATTTTGCCCTATCTGGTCTATCCAGATATTCACCCATTTATGCCTTCATTCTTGTAGTTAAGAAGCGTTATGAAGCAGCGGTTACAGGACAGACACAATATGAGGTGCAGGGAATACAAAGATGGATCAGACCAGCCTCCTGGCCTGAGGACGCCCACAGAGGAGGTAACAGTGAGTTCTGACCGCTGTGCGATGGGCAGCGGGAAAGGCGCCTGCAGGAAGCACAGTGTCGGTCCAGGAAAGGGGACGTCAGTTCTGTCCGAGGGGACGCCCTTTCCATTGTGTTGTCAGCGGAAACGAACATCCAGTAAGGAGAGAGCTTCGTGTGCTGTGGGGACAGATTCAGTTTATGGGGCCTGAAGCAAATGCCATCAGGGGCTTTTAACCTAGATGGGGTAGGAGATAGGGGCGGGGGGGAGGGGACATATGTATACCTGTGGCTGATTCATGTTGATATATGGCAGAGGCCAACACAATATTAAAAAGCAATTATCCTCCAATTAAAAAGAATCATAATTAAAAAAAAAGATTAAAAAAAGAATGCAATTTTAGGACTTCCACAGTGCTCCAGTGGTTAAGACTCCATGCTTCTACTGAAGGGGATGCAGGTTCAATCCCTGGCTGGAGAACTACAATATCCTGTACTGAGTGGCACAGCCCCCCAAAAAACTACAGTGCAATGATAAAAGTACAATGTCAGGTGAAATGACAGATTTTCTAAAGTTTATAAACCCAAGGTTCACAAATTCCACAAGAACAACACATTCTTGTTATTTTTATTAATTACCTGCTCAAAATATTTCCATATTTCCCCCCTATACTTTGGCCTCCTCCTGGGATTGATTTTTTATTATCTTTTTCAACAGAGAAACTGGGAAGACAATTCAATCTTGCCTGTGGCAAGGCATGGAGAAATCAGGTTCTTGTTACTGATGGTTTTAAAAATTTCTCCTGGCTTTATTACTTCGTTATCAACCATGCCTCATTGGTAACTTCCTCTGGTAGTAACTTTCTGGGGGCAGAGGAAAGCCTCCAAGGTTCCCCATCTCTTGATGGTGCCCCTGGGATGGAGGTGGATGTGTGAGACGGTTGTGGAGCCTGAGGTGTGGTGGCCCTCAAGCAGGAGCAGAGAGGCTTCCAGTTCAGATGTCTTTGACCCTTGGAGGTCAAAGACAGGCAGATGCTCTGTGAGGCAGCCAGGGGCAGGCTATCATTGAAATCTGGGCAGGTGGGGAGGAATACAAGCAGCCCACTGGGCCCGCCCATCACCCCAGAACTACCCTCCAGGGTATGGCTATGCTCCTTGGCTCAGGAATCCTCCCCCCCACAACCCCACCCCCAGCTGAGAACGTGCCAAGCCTTGGAAGGTACAGGTACAAATGATGGGCCCTGAGCAAAAGGTTCATGAGCATTATCGTTCATCTGCATCTGCACAAAACAAGGATCTTTAAAACAGGTGGGCATATTCAGGGCCACTGACCATTGTCTAGTATCGCTCGGAGATTGCTAGGAAGTTTGAACTTGATTCATGAGCCAAAGGAAAGTCAGAGATGGTTTCAAGGCATCTAAAGGAAGTGGTCAGCATTGTCCTATAGGAAAGGCAATCAGGTGAAAGTTGTAGGATGGATGAGGGGTAAAAGTATTGAGAAAGTGATTACAAGAGTCCAGGAGAGGAATAACAGGGACTGGGATGAAAGCAGGAGGAGTAGCGCTGGATATGTAATGGTGTTAGTGATCTTAGGAACATCACTTGAAACTAACATTTACTAATCATGGTGCCAAGTACTTGTAAGTATCTTAACTTACTTAATCCTCAGAGAACCTCAGAAAAAAGATGAGGAAACTGAGACTTTCAGAGGTTAAGTACTTTGTAAAAGGTCAGTAGGTGATGTGGTATGCCCATGTATGTTAGTCAGTCATGTCTGACTCTTTGCGACCCCATGGACTGTAGCTCACCAGGCTCCTCTGTCCATGGAATTCTCTAGCCAAGAATACTGGAGTGGGTTGCTATGCCCTTCTCCAGGGGATCCTCCCAATCCAGGAATCGAACCCGTGTCTCCTGCATTGAGGTGAATTCTTTACCATCTGAGCCACCAGGGAAGCCCAGGTGATGTGGATCAGGACCCAATGCATCTGTTTCCAGAGACATGGGAAAGGATGCCAGATTACATTTGGGGGTAGAGGGAGACAGAAAAGTTGGAAAGGGAAGAATTTAAGGTGAATTAGATGTTGTAAACTGAATTAGGAAATACTTTTACCTGCTCTTGTTTCATATAGCAAATAATTAATATTATTGCCTAGATGTTTCACAGGTGAGTATACTATTTCTACAACCAAACCACAAACTACCTGAATATAGCATTACTTATGCTATGTGTCATATACCCAGTCAACAATGATTAGGCCTCCCCCTTGGAGCCAGAGCCTGGGCTAGTCACCTGGAATACAAAGACTGAAGAAGACAAAATGCCTTTCCTGAATTTCTAAGAGTTATAGGCCAGCATGAGAGATAGACAAAATATTTTGATGTGATATTACAGGACAACCCTAGAGTTATGAACACTGTGATCTAAGAGTGCAAGGGTGTGACCTCACTTAGACCCACCTGAGCAGGTCGCAAAGAGCAAAAGCATTCAACTGCAGTAATATTTAAACTTGGGATCAGTATATCTGGAGGAGTTCATTAGATTAATATATTAATAATATACTAACAAATATCCTGTAGGTGGCCCTCCAGCCTGATGCAACTATACGTGTAGAGGCTAGAGATGTGAAGTGTATTTGGTAAGAGACAAGAGTAACTTAAATGGAATAAAGTCACCCTAGAGGTGACTGGCTGGTAGTACGACTGATAGTAAGTAATTCTGAATGTTACCATCAGCAGCCAGTCTTGATTTACTTGACTGTCTGGAATAACTGATGCATGGGATGATTTAACCAGGGTGTTGGAAGCAGGAGAAGCAAGTTGTGGCTGCCTACTGTAGACTGCCATCTCTTACATCCACACCCTTTCAACGTGACTTCACTCCTCTCCCATCAAGAGGTGGGTCTATATCTTCATTCCTTGAATTTGGGCATGGCCAGGTAACTCGTTTTGACAGATGGGTCATCAACAACCATGACATAAGCAGAAGCTTGAAAAGTGCTTACACGTTGACCAGCTCTTGCTGTTCCCTGGGAATTCTTTCACCATCATGTGAACAAGCCCAGGCTAGCCTCCTGGAGGGTGAGAGGCCTAATGGACAGAGGCTCTATTCCAGCTATTCCTACATCGTGTATACACACGAGTGACACCAATCTAAACAATCGCACCTCAGCTTGGTTGGCCTGAAGAAGTGCCCATAAGCAGGACTAGAGATGCGGACGTAGAGAATGGGCATGTGGACACAGGTCGGGGAGGGGAGGGTGGGACAAACTGAGTGAGCAGCACCGACACTTATACACCACCATCTTCATGGCAAATAAATGGGGAAACAGTGGAAACAGTGGCACTTTATTTTTTCGGGGCTCCAAAATCACTGCAGATGGTGACTGCAGCCATGAAATTAAAAGACGCTTACTCCTTGGAAGTAACTTATGACCAACCTAGACAGCATATTAAAACGCAGAGACATTACTTTGCCAACCAAGGTCCATCTAGTCCAGGCTATGGTTTTTCCAGTGGTCATGTATTGATGTGAGAGTTGGACTGTGAAAAAAGCTGAGCACTGAAAAATTGATGCTTTTGAACTGTGGTGTTGGAGAAGACTCTTGAGAGTCCCTTGGACTGCAAGGAGATCACACCAGTCCATCCTAAAGGAGATCAGTCCTGGGTGTTCATTGGAATGACTGATGCTGAAGCTGAAACTCCAATATTTTGGCCACCTCATGCGAAGGGTTGACTCATTGGAAAAGACTCTGATGCTGGGAGGGATTGGGGGCAGGAGGAGAAGGGGACGACAGAGGATGAGATGGCTGGATGGCATCATCGACTCGATGGACGTGAGTTTAAGTGAACTGCAGGAGTTGGTGATGGACAGGGAGGCCTGGCGTGCTGCGATTCATGGGGTTGCAAAGAGTCGGACACGACTGAGCGACTGAACTGAACTGAACTGATGTGTAAAACAGATACCTAGAGGGAACCTCCTGCATAGCACAGGGAGCTCAGCTCGGTGCTCTGTGACAACCTAGAGGGAAGGGATGTGAGGAAAGGAGGGAGGCTCAAGAAGGAGGAGATATATGTATACATAGAGCTGACTCACATTGTTGTACAGCAGAAACTAACACTAACGTTGTAAAGCAATTATACTCCAGTAAAAAAATAAAAACAAAAACCCCCAAAGAATAAGTAAAAAGTATAAGCATTTATTGCTTTAAGCCATAGGCTTCCCTGGTGGCTTAAATGGTAAAGAATCTGCCTGCAATGCAGGAGACCTGGGTTCAATCTCTAGATATCTTAGAGTAGGAAATGGCAACCCACTCCAGTATTCTTGCCTGCAGAATTCCAAGGACAGAGGAGCCTGGTGGGCTACCGTCCGTGGGGTCACCAACAGTCAGACACAACTGAGTGACTGACACCTTCATTCCCTCTACACTAGGTTCTAGAGCTGTGTGTTACACGGCAAAAGTAACTGACACTGCGGCAGTGTGCCATACTCTCACACTTGATCACATCTTGTGTGACCATTTCTTACACTTACTCTCATCTTGATCACCATCAGGATTACGGACCTCGTACAGCAGTTATTCACTTGGATTCTTTCCTTAGACTTTTGAAAGTAAACCACTGAGTCTTTGTAATTAGAAGAAAATACATCTTCCACTGGATGCTATTACTACTTGATTCTAGGATCCTAATGTTCTTATAATCTGTGAACTTGTACAAGGACTTTGCTGGACTACTTACCAGCAACATCATCTCCCTAACCACACCTCTTCTGGAGAGGCTAAGTTGGGTTTAGGTTCAGGGTAATAACAGCTAAAAGTCCTTATGTTCTATGAGGAAGATTGAGTCGGACTTGCCCCTTGAGCTTTATTGAAAAATTGTGAAGAGAGAGTAAGTGGCTGATTTTTCCACCTCAAGGGGAAAAACACTGGGTTATTGTCATTTCATAATCCTGCACTGCAGTAGCTATTCTACAAAAGAAACAGTCTCTTTTGATCCCGATGGAGCAAAGCTTAAAATTTTCCACTTTGTTTTCTACACAGTTAAATTCATTGGTTACTTTCATTAGTTAATCTGAAATAATTTGGAAGATTGCTGAAAAGGGTTTTACAGCAACAAATAAATCTCCTAGAGGGAAATGTCAGGAACCCAGTCACAGATAAAAAATATTATGGAATATGCCATTTCTATCTACTCCACTCCCCATTCCATCCTCTGAGAAATGAGCAGAGATAAAAATGAAAGATAGTCATTTTTGATATCTGAACCTTCCCTATAGTAAAACTAACAAGGCTAAAAATAAAAAGATATTTTTTAAATACATTTGCTTAAACACAGAGAGTGAAGATTGCCAGAGCTGCAGAAGAAGGAACCTAATCTGCATACCTATCTCAGGGTTCTGAGACTTTAGGGCAGAATACCAGGAGTCTAATTTGCATGAGAGCAAAGACACCAAGACTAAGACTCTTAAGAAAAGAGAGGAAGCATAGGTAATACTCCAGTATTCATTCTCTCAGAAAGCAGCTCTCTGATTTATCCACTGGAGAGGCCTTTCATATCTCCAAATATTCTTTGGTACAGACACTAAGGAATTTGTTTCAAGTTCCTCAGTAATTGGGATAAAAAGAAGGCACTCAATAATCTAAGTCCTTGCTATCCAAAGCAGGGTCCTCAAGCCAGCAGCATCAGGATGATCTGAAAGCTTGTTGCAAATGCAGAATCCCAGGTCCAGTCTAGAACTACTGAATCAGAACATTGATTCTAACCAGATCCTTCCATGATTCACATGCACATTAATGACTGAAGTGAAAGTGAAAGTTGCTCAGTCGTGTCTGACTATTTGCGAACCCATTAACTGTACAGGCCATGGAATTCTCCAGGCCAGAATACTGGAGTGGGTAGCCATTCCCTTCTCCAGAGGATCTTCCCAACCCAGGGATCAAACCCAGGTCTTCCGTATTGCAGGCATATTCTTTACCAGCTGAGCCACAGGGAAGCCCAAGAACACTGGAATGGGTAACCTATCCCTTCTCTAGGGGATCTTCCTGACCCAGGAATCAAACCGGGATCTCCTGCATTAATGGCTGAGAATCACTGGTCTAAGGGAATGATTTTCATAGTTATCTGTGTATTGGAATTACCTGGAAAGTTTTACAAAACACTGATGTCTGGGTCTCACCTTCATAAGATGTAATTTGAATGGTCTGCGGCTTCTTTCTAATCAAGATTGAATCGCAGAAATCTGATTTATCCTTCCTGCCTTAAACAACAGAACAAAAATAGCAGACTATGATCTTCAGACTTTATTCACTATCTATTGTTGCATAACAAGTTACCTGCAAATTTAGCGCTTAAAAAAACACACTGTTATTTCCTCACAGTTTTTGTGGTTCAGGAGGCCAGGCATGGTTTAAGTAGTATGAAATTGTCACAAATTTTCAAGAATGATCTTTTAGCTCAGAGTCTTTCCCAAGGCTACAGCTGAAGGGTTGGCCAGTGCCATGGTGTCACATTTATGCTAGACTAAAAAAGAATCCACTTCTAAGCTCACTCATGCAGTCTTTGGCAAGACTCAGGTCCCCTTGGTGGTTGGACTGAGGGCCTCCATTATTCTCTGGCTGTTGACCAGATGCTACTCTTTGTTCCTTGGCATGTAGGCCTCCCTAACATGAGAGTGTGCTTCATTAAAGCAAGCAAGAGAGAGAGTCTGCTAGCAAGATGGAAGTCAGAGTATTCTGTAACGTAGAAATGATATCTACTACACTTGCTATGTATCTGTTACTTATTGGATCCTACCTTCACTCAAAGTATGAATACCAGAAGGTGGGTACCATTGGGGGCCACTTTAGAAGCTGCCTACCACAGATATTAAACAACAGATATCAAGGGTCTGTGATTTCTAACAGAAGAATAACAATCAAAGCCAGTGGAACAACCATACCAGCTTATTGTCTGAAGGCAGTTCTGAGCTGTGTTACATGAAAGGGGAAATCAGAGTTCTCTATCTATGAAGTGAAGAAAGAGAGAGGCCAAGGCAGTAAGATTTTATGAGTCAGAGTACTATCTGCAGAGAGTAATGTCAGGAAGTCTACTGAGGGGTCCCCTTGAGTCTCTGGTTGAGTGCTAATCTGTATATGTCTGAGAACAAACTAACTGAATACAGGGAAATAACCATCAGGAAGGAGTAAACAGAACAATTTACAGAGTTCACACAGGGCAAGGATGGAAGTGATCATAAGCCACATGACATGGAGTAGAATCCTCAGATATTCTTCAGCCTATACTAAAGGTTGCTCTGGACTTGTCCTAACAAAATTTAAGAGGAAGCCTCTAAAGCTCCAACTAATTCCAAGTAAATTAATTGTATACCAGAGCAAAACCCAACATTATTTGAAAATATACCACAAAATCCAACAAACAATAATGTAAAATTCACAATGTCTAACTTCCATTAAGAAATTAGTAGGCAGGCCTAGTAGCAGCAAATAAAGCCCCAAACCAATCAATATAACTCAATCAATAGAAACAGATCCAAAAGAGGGAGAGAATGGAACTGGCGCATAAGAATCTAGAAAAAAAAAAGTTAGAACAGCTGTTGTAAAAATTCTTAATACTTTAGAAGTAGAGAAAAACATGACCATAATGTAGAGAAAAGTAAAGATATAAAAATTACCCAAATGAATGACAAAAAAAATTCAACATATGAAATAAACAATGCACTGGGATTAAAAGAAGACTAAATGTTAAAAAGTTCAATGACTTTGAAGGCACAATAGTAAAAATATTCAAAATGAAACTGAAAAAATAAGAGACAAGCCATGACCTGTGGGATACCATCAGGTGGGCTAATATATGTGCAACTGAAGTTTCAGGAAAACAGGGGGAAAGGGAATAAAAAATATTTAAGGAAATGACAAAGTTTTTCAAATTTTATGAAATCCATAAACTCACAGATTTGAGAAGCTCAATAAATTTGAGCAGAAAAAGCAAAAAATTAAAAAGGCACATTATAATTAAATGACTAAAGCCAATGATAAAGAGAAAAAAAATGTATAGGGGTCAGAAGAAAAAGATATTATATACACAGAGGAAGAAGGACAAAAATTACAGTAAGCACCTTATCAGAAACTATGCAAGTCAGAATATGACGGAAAGTCATCTTTAAAGCATGAAAAGAATAAAATAGAAATTTAAAATTCTTTTCCCATAAAAAGAGAATTTTCATACTTGAAGGCAAACTAAAGGTATTTCAGGCAAACCAAATACATTGCCAGCTTACATGAATTATAAGCAATGTTAAAGAAAGTTCATTAGGCAGAAGGAAAATGAAATCTTCAGGTAGATGGAAATGCATAAAGGAATAGAGCCAGAAATGGTAAATACGTGAATAAATAGAAATTTTTTCTCTTTTAAAAAATCTTTTTTAAAGTAACTTTTAAAAAATAAGAATAATGAAAATTCATTCTGAAAATGCAATATATAGCATATGAGAAGTGAAACGTATAACAATATCACAAAAGATGAGCAGGCAGAAATGAAAATACCAGTTGTAAGCTTCATAGGCTGCATGCTGATCTAAGTGTAATTTGCAAGGAGAGATCTCTTCTTCATCCTGCCCTACCATAACTAGAATAATGAAAAGATCGTAATGCTATCAAGGGTTTGAGCCACATAGAACCCACTGGAAGAAAAGAGCTAGAAAGCCCTCAGGTCACAAAATGTAACAGGGTTGTGGAGGATGAGGATAAAGAACACCGCAATTATTGTCTATAACTTGATTTTCCCCTGGCTTGATTTTCCCCTGGCGAGAGCCTAGAGCAACAGGTTTCTCACAACTTAAAAAATTAAGTATTTTTATCACATACCCATGAGAGCTATTTTAACTTTTATTTCTATAAAAAAATTTTTTTAATTCTGCCTTAAGTGTGAACTGCAAATAAATATGAACTCGATGATTTGCATTCACTTATTTAACCCAATGTCAATTTCACTTTACTGTGAACTGAGTCAATTTATATAAATCTAATGGCTTCTTTGAATTCATATGTTAAACAAATAATTATTAGACACAAAATTCTGCAACATTACCATATTCTTCAAACTTGATGAGGCTGGCTGTGAGACTTTCCCACTTCACAGGATGGAGGCATGGCAAAACAAGGCTGGGGAATCCAGGGATCACAGGCTTAGGAGCTTGCATTGCTCAGGGCCCAGGTGATGAGGGCACATCCTTTAGGAGCAGGGAGTCACAGTTTTGGTCTGGGCTTTAAAAAGAGAGCCCAGGGCTGACCTGATGGCTCAGTAGTAAAGAGTCCACCTCCCAATGCAAGGGACACAGGTTCGACACCTGGTCCGGGAAGATGCCACATGCCACCGTGGGGCAACTAAGCCTGTGTACCACAACTACTGAGCCTGTGCTCTAGAGCCCATCAGCTGTAACTACTGAACCCATGCCTAGAGCTGAGCCACCTAGAGCCTGTGCTCTGCAACAAGAGAAACCACTGCAACGAGAAGCCTTCGCCCTACTCACCACAACTAGAGAAAAGCCCACACAGCAACGAAGACCCAGCGCAGCCAAAAATAAATCAGTAAATAGATAAAATTATTTTTTAAAAACTAAATAAAAATACCAAGAGCCAGACATCCTGGAATGTGAAGTCAAGTGGGCCTTAGAAAGCACCACTACGAACAAAGCTAGTGGAGGTGATGGAATTCCAGTTGAGCTATTTCAAATCCTGAAAGATGATGCTGTGAAAGTGCTGTACTCAATATGCCAGCAAATTTAGAAAACTCAGCAGTGGCCACAGGACTGGAAAAGGTCCGTTTTCATTCCAATCCCAAAGAAAGGCAATGCCAAAGAATGCTCAAACTACCGCACAATTGCACTCATCTCACATGCTAGCAAAGTAATGCTCAAAATTCTCCAAGCCAGGCTTCAGCAATACATGAACCATGAGCTTCCAGATGTTCAAGCTGGTTTTAGAAAAGGCAGAGGAACCAGAGTCAAATTGCCAATATCCGCTGGATCATGGAAAAAGCAAGAGAATTCCAGAAAAACATCTATTTCTGCTTTATTGACTATGCCAAAGCCTTTGACTGTGTGGATCACAATAAACTGTGGAAAATTCTGAAAGAGATGGGAATATCAGACCACCTGACATGCCTCTTGAGAAACCTGTATGCAGGTCAGGAAGCAACAGTTAGAACTGGACATGGAACAACAGACTGGTTCCAAATAGGAAAAGGAGTACGTCAAGGCTGTATATTGTCACCCTGTTTATTTAACTTCTATGCAGAGTACATCATGAGAAACGCTGGGCTGGAGGAAGCACAAGCTGGAATCAAGATTGCTGGGAGAAATATCAATAACCTCAGATATGCAGATGACACCACCCTTATGGCAGAAAGTGAAGAGGAACTAAAAAGCCTCTTGATGAAAGTGAAAGAAGAGAGTGAAAAAGTTGGCTTAAAGCTCAACATTCAGAAAATGAAGATCATGGCATCTGGTCCCATCACTTCATGGGAAATAGATGGGGAAACAGTGTCAGACTTTATTTTGGGAGGCTCCAAAATCACTGCAGGTGGTGATTGCAGCCATGAAATTAAAAGATGCTTACTGCTTGGAAGGAAAGTTATGAACAACCTAGATAGCATATTGAAAAGCAGAGACATTACTTTGCCAACAAAGGTCCATCTAGTCAAGGCTATGGTTTTTCCAGTGGTCATGTATGGATGTGAGAGTTGGACTGTGAAGAAAGCTGAGTGCCAAAGAATTGATGCTTTTGAACTGTGGTGTTAGAGAAGACTCTTGAGAGTCCCTTGGACTGCAAGGAGATCCAACTAGTCCATCCTAAAGGAGATCAGTCCTGGGTGTTCATAGGAAGGACTGATGCTGAAGCTGAAACTCCAGTATTTTGGCCACCTGATGTGAAGAGTTGACTCATTGGAAAAGACCCTGATGCTGGGAGGGATTGGGGGCAGGAGGAGAAGGGGACGACAGAGGATGAGAT
Source organism: Bos indicus (assembly GCF_029378745.1). Classification (NCBI taxonomy): domain Eukaryota; kingdom Metazoa; phylum Chordata; class Mammalia; order Artiodactyla; family Bovidae; genus Bos; species Bos indicus. The sequence continues at coordinate 13,031,620 of NC_091779.1, forward strand.
GGCTGGATGGCATCACCGACTCGATGGACATGAGTTTGAGTGAACTCCAGGAGTTGGTGATGGACAGGGAAGCCTGGCGTGCTGCGATTCATGGGGTCGCAAAGAGTCGGACATGACTGAGCGACTGAACTGAACTGAAACAAAAGAAGGGCCTGTAAAAAACTGGGTCGATAAGGACAGTTATGAACAAATTAAGGAGACTTAAATTAGGATCTATGAAGGAATCTTTAAAAAGGGTTGGAGGTAATTTTGCATGAAAAAGAAAAAGATAAAGAGTGACTAGCTGTCTTCAAATAAATTAAGAGTAATTACCAATAGATAATTAGCAGTATTGCTCATTCCTACTACACAAGATAGAAACATGAAGAAGTGAGTCTAACTTTCAACAATGAAATGTGGTCACTGAAAGTACAATTTATTAACCAGGAAGGTGATTAAGCACAGAGAAAAATCTAGGTTCTCCCAACATTTCAAGTGAAGCTATGTTTTCCTGACAGCAAAACATCTGGTGATATTAAAAATCTCATCCAGCTGACCTTTCAGAGTTATGTAGATAAAACATCTGTAAGGTAAGTGGATTTTTTAATGGATTGATTGAACTGAGTAAATGTTTTGAGGCTTTGGGGAAATTTCACCCAAATAATAAAAAGCAAAGGAGTCATCTTCTGTCTGACCTTTTGGAGGGAAGAATTTATCTTATATAATTAGAATAACAGTCTCCATCTGGCAGTGGACCCATTCCTCTGGGCTCATACATTCAGCAGACAGAGCTCCACCTAATTAGTCAAGTGTTTTCAGTGAGATTACAGCGAGATTTACTAAAATTGCTCAGTGTCCTGACTCTCCAGTGATTCACTGCTCTCTGCCACCTATAAACCAAGCTGTTCAAAAGCTTATAAAAACCCTAAACAAACTGATATTTTTTTTTAATAGAAAAATGAAGGTATTGAGAATTCTCATCATATTCGGAAATTATCTTCTTGGATTCAGGCAAGAAAGGTCTTTATTGACAAAAGTTTTAGAGCAAGGAAAAACTAAGATGAAGTTGGAGGACTGTCATGCATCCATGAGCTCTTTTTCTAGAAAGGTAGTCACCAGATGATCAAAGCAGTGATTCTCCAAGTGTGTCTTTAGATCAGCACCAGCATCCTCCGGGAACTTGTCGGAAATGCAGATCCTTGGGCCCTACCCAAGACCTACTGAATCAGAAACTTTGTAGGTGGAGCCCAGCAGTCTATGTTTTAATAAGCCCTTCAGGTTATTCCGATACACACTGAACAACCTCTAGGTTTAGGAGTGACTGCTCCCAACTGAGCCAAAGCTAGGTTTTAGCATCTGGCTACTTGAGTAACCAGTGATCCTCACAGGTCTCTTGCCATGAACTGAGATGCCCAGGAGTTTCAGGTTTCCTAGATGAAGGAAAGGGACATGGAAGGTGGGAGTCCAGCAAGATGTCTGGATATTAAAGATGATAGTGTATGTTAAGTATCTACTTGTGGCTCAGCAGTAAAGAATCCACCTGCAAAGCAGGAGATGCAGGAGACACGGGTTCAGTCCCTGGGTGGGGAAGATTCCCTGGAGGAGGACATGGCAACCCACTGCAGTTTTCTTGCCAAGAAAGTCCTATGGACAGAGGAGCCTGGCAGGCCACAGTCCATGGGATTGCAAAGAGTCGAATGTGACTGAGCACACACACATTCATTTTAAAACATAAAATCTTTATACATAATAGAATCCATAATTATTTGTTGATTATCTAATTCAGTTTAATCCTTCTGCCTAATGAACTAATTTTGATCCCCAAAAGAATGGGGAGAGCCAGAAGCTGAAAGATTAGTGTTCGTTGAAACAAACAAAAAAACAAAGCAGAACCTATAATGGGACTCAGAGCATAAGAGACTTGATTCAGGGCCCAGGAAGAAAAGAGGTCAACCCTAGAACCCTTTGAAGCCTGGGCCCTTTAGGGATTTGGAGTAGCCCCAAGGAAAAGTCAGCTGTGCCTAGTTCCAGTGTTCTCTTATAAGACAGTAGCAGTAGAAACAACGGTAAGAACACCAAAGAAACCTAGAGAGGGCCTAAAGTACTATACCTGTTGTAATCTGAATATCAGCATGACTGAAGCGACTTAGCAGCAGCAGCAGCGTATTCCCTTATCCTCAGGTTGGTAAGACCTGGCACAGTCAAGTTACAAATATAATATAAAACAATGCTCAATTCAACTGGGAGAATGAAAAAGCATGTTACCCCAGTTCCCTTTGGAATGTTACAGAGATGGTCATTTGAAGCTCTGGCAAGTTTGGTCTAGGTGCTTTCAGATTCAAAGCAGCACAGTGACGGTCAGGCTCAATAGCCAGCTGTCAGCTGATGTCAATGGTTTTAGAATTATGCACCCCTAGAAAATCAATTCCTATAAAGTTTTTTATATGGAGTAAGCTGCAGTAGTGTCTATATGTGATCTACAGAACAGAAAATATTGAAGTTATGAGGTTTCAGGTCTATCTTGGACCAGTGATCAACTCACATTTATTGCTTTTATAATGTGTGCCATTCATTTACTCTAGAAATATTCATCCAGCGTCAGGAATGGCGCTGGACTCTGGGAGACACTGGAATCGGACAGACAGTGGTCAGGTGCTCCACTGGAATCGGACAGACAGTGGTCAGGTGCTCCACTGGAATCGGACAGACAGTGGTCAGGTGCTCCACTGGAATCGGACAGACCGTGGTCAGGTGCTCCACTGGAATCGGACAGACCGTGGTCAGGTGCTCCACTGGAATCGGACAGACCGTGGTCAGGTGCTCCACTGGAATCGGACAGACCGTGGTCAGGTGCTCCACTGGAATCGGACAGACCGTGGTCAGGTGCTCCACTGGAATCGGACAGACCGTGGTCAGGTGCTCCACTGGAATCGGACAGACTGTGGTCAGGTGCTCCACACAGTGGTCAATATAGTAGTCACTAGTCACCGCTGACGATTGCAATTCAACTCCTTTGTCACATTTGCCCCATTTCAAGCACTTAACAGCCACACGTGGTTAGTGGACACGAGACAAGACAGATGGTAACAGCAGAGTTCCCCACTGTCTGTCCTCCCAGATCTTAACCCTTTGCTTTTCCTTGGCCACTTCTGTCTCCTCCAGGTAATCAAAGCCCTCCTCCTTTTTTCCAGGTTGATGCCGCCATGACCATCCTGGACCGGGACATTGGCGGAAGGTGTCTATGCAGGATATTTGGATTAAGTCTCAGAAAAATCTTGAGGCAGATGCAGGTCTCCACCAGCTGAGTGGACCATGGCCAATATGCCACATTGTCAATTGCATGGCTATGGCACAAACCATGGGGATGGTGCAAAGTCTTCAGACTTCCCCTTTTGAATTTTCAAAAACTCTGTTACGAAAGTTAAGGAAAAAAGGAAATCTGGAACATTAACAGTTTCCTGCTTTTTCTCTTATTCCTGTTTTTCTCCCCAAGGCCATATAGAGGCCTCTGCCTAAGAGGGGGGAAGTCACTTGCAAGGACAAGAGGAAAACAAAAGCACAAAGATTAATATTTCAAGATGTTCTCTTGTGACATCAAAATAGTAGAAAATAGGATTCTTGCCTCCAAGCTGCCTATATAACTGAGGAAACATGAAAAATGGGGAAATGCATGAAACGTTAATAACCATGAAGAGAAAAGTAACAATATTAAACAGAGGTGATGTCACCCAGATCTACATGATTCATCACTCAGGCGTGGTACAGACCCTAAGTGTGGCTGTTCACTGAAAGGTGAGATCTGAGCTACACAGCTTCTGATGGGTAGAGGCAAGAAGAGTCAGAATTTCAGGTGGGAACACACAGCAAGCAGACGTGAGAATGTGGAGGGCAAGTGTTGTTTAATGTACAAAGACAGTAAGGGTTTGTCATGCAGGGTAAAGAGAACTAAGACTGCAAGAGAAGGCTGAGGAAATACCATGGAAGACTTTACCCATCTGACTGAAGGATTTAGTCCTTATCCCACAGTGAGATGGGGATGTCATTGATGATTTGAATATAGAAGTGATGTAGCAAAAGCTGCATTGTGACAATGAATCTGACATTGAACTCTTGCACATTTTGAATATACTGAAGCCGAGCTAGGATGGAGCACAGAGGGTGGTTTGGAGGCTATTGGACAGGGCTTTCCTGGTGGCTCAGATGGTAAAAGAATTTGCTTTCAATACAGGAAGCCCAGTTCAACTCCTGGTTTGGGAAGATCCCCTGGAGAAGGGAATGGCTGCCCACTCCACTATTTGCCTGGAGAATCCCATGGACAAAGGGCCTCATGGGTTGTACTCCATGGGGTCCCAAAGACGCAGACACGACTGAGTAACTAACACTTTTTCACTTTCAGGCATGAAATTCTGCAGGCCTAGGACAGGATAGGGAGCAGTGGAATGACAAGAGCACGAGGGGTGAGTAGCACGTTGAAGGAAAATCAACAGGACTTGATTTTCGGAGCTGAGGGAGAGAAAGAAGTCAAATATACTATTAACTTGGGCAAATTACTTAGCATCTATAAAATGGTGATAATGGCTATGTTTTACAGGTTTGCCATGTGAATTAATAAAAAGACCTTTCTAAAATGTAAAACATCTCCGGCATACAAACGCAACTGAAATCCACTGTTTGGAACTCAGATAGCCTGGACCTGCACCCCTAACCTTCTCCCATCCCAGCAGTCAGGACCTCAGGCAAATAGATCCAGCATCAAGGGCAAGACCAGCGGACTCTCTTTTCTCACAGCCCGGAAGTCATCGAGCTTGCCCGCAGATCCACAGTTCTGAACACTTCTTCCTTGTACAGGGTTTACCTCCTCTTAGAACAACCCTCAGTGACCACTTAAGGCCAGAACCCACTGGAATATAACGGGCTTTCCTGGTGGCTCAGATGGTAAAGAACCTGCCTGCAATGTAGGAGACCTGGGTTCAGTCCCTGGGTGGGGAAGATCTACTCCAGTATTCTTGCCTGGGAAATCCCATGGACAGAGGAGCCTGGCGTGTCCATGGGGTGGCACAAAGTCAGGCAGGACTGAGTGACTAACACCTTCATTTCCTTTTCTTTTTTTTTGCCAGAACACACTGGATCCTTCTGCTCTATTTTCAATCACATACCAGGTTTCCCATCTCTCTTAAAGATTTGAGTCCCCTCCCCTAACAAATAAAAGATGCCGCTCAAAAGCCTGATGTGCTTTTGTGTTTCATTTTCTCAAACACGTAGTCTCCTTCCACAAACCACCTCACCACCTGCTTTTCCTCAGTTTCTAATAATTCCTAGTAAAATAGTGCTTAAATTTCCACATAGTCCACAAAACCCTCTTTAACACATAATATTATTGCATATGCCTTAGATTTACAATGAAAACTAGAAAAAGGTGCTATTATGTTAGCTATCATTTTTTTTAAGTAAAAAAAAAAGAAAAAAATGGTAGGAAATTATTTTCTTCTATTTATGCTGAATACTAGTACTTGAGGAAATGGCAACCCACTCCAGTGTTCTTGCCTGGAGAATCCCAGGGACAGGGGAGCCTGGTGGGCTGCCGTCTATGGGGTTGCACAGAGTCGGACACCACTGAAGCGACTTAGCAGCAGAAGCAGCAGTACTTGAGGAAAGCTGGTTAAATTAGTGGACCATAGAGGGGCAGACAGAGATTTTGGTAAAAATTTTAAAGGAAATCTTCTGAGCACTTTCAAATTATCTAGAAATTGTAGGTAAAGCTCCCAAGTCTGTATTATGTTTAATGTAAAATCTCTGACTGTTCTTTTTACTTCAAATAGGTATACATCAGAAAACTATTAAGATATAGATGAAGGGGCTGTGTATGTGCACACGTCCAAAGGTGTAACACACACATATATTAATATATGAATGTATATACCCATAAAAGGGACACAGGAAGGACAAGAAAGGATAAAATGTCAGAAGAAAGATTTTCCTGAGGTACCTCTAAATCAGGGGAAAGAGGGAAAGAAGTTTAAAGAAAAGAGCATGTGTGTATAGAAAAAGGAATGATGTATGAAAAGCAAAGCAAAAGGAAAAAAGAAGATGGACATAAGTCTGGTACCAGGAGCTGTTTGGGGGTGGTCTAATGAATGAGACCCAAATGCAGAGGCCATGCATCTGTGCAGTGACAAGAGGCGAATCAGTGTCTGGTGAATCACATGGATGTTCACCGTCTGAGGTGGTAGCATGCAGTGTCTCTACTCTGGAAAGTAAGTGAAGGCACAAATCAAAAGTTGGATCATAAACAATTAGTACTTTCTTCCCAAGGCCCTAGGGCCTCTTACTGCTCTGGTTAGACAGGAAGGGCACCGAGGTACTCACTAGAGCACCACGCCTAGATTTCGTCATTGCCCTGGCCCCACTGAAACATTCCAATCTGCTGTCCTCTAATTTCAGAATACTATTCTAAGTTATGGTGTGTGAAACTTACCCATACATATCTGAATGGGAATGCTAATTAATCTTCAGGGGCACTTATCATGTTCTAGATGATTCTAGAGGATTTTCTAGAAATATCCAGTTAGGTTCCAAAGATGTCTTGGTCAGTTGACAGGTCTGTAGGGAAGACAAATTTGGATAGGGGAGTTACTACAGGCATAGCTTCTTAGGTCACATCGTGTAGAACTTTGATTCAGCCTGGGGAGGCAGGACTACCTTCTATGGGCCATTGCTAAGGGGCAGGGCCAGAAAACAAAGAGGCGTCCAGGGAGCTAGGGCTATTTTTGCCCTTTTTCAATTTAATTCTCAGAAAATCCAATCAAGACTGCCAGCAGCTTTTGGATGAGGGGGGCCAAATGTCCTGGTTAGTCCAGGACTGGGAGGCTCCGGGGATGTAGAACTCTCAGTTTTAAAACCAGGAGAGTCCTAGACAAACTCATTCAGTTGGTCACTCTAATATTCCTTCTTACCTGGGTCAGGCCCTGACTTGGGTGAGGTGAGGAATACCAGATAAGGACATCAATCTTCCATCTGTAACCCGGCTAGCTCTTTAATAAAGAAGTAGTAGGGCTCAATATTTGGAGAAGGCAATGGCACTCCACTCCAGTATTCTTGCCTGGAGAATTCCATTGACGGAGGAGCCTGGTAGGCTGCAGTCCATGGGGTCGCTTAGAGTTGGACACGACTGAGCGACTTCACTTTCACTTTTCATTTCATGCATTGGAGAAGGAAATGGCAACCCATCCCAGTGTTCTTGCCTGGAGAATCCCAGATACAGAGGAGCCTGGTGGGCTGCCGTCTCTGGGGTCACACAGACTTGGACACGACTGAAACGACTTAGCAGCAGCAGCAGCAGCAGGGGCTCAATATATATATACTACCAAGACTCACTATTTGCCAGTGTCTCCCCTCCCCAACCCCTCTCCCCAGACATTTGCTGTTTTGTAGTAGCAGCAAAGGCAAGTTCTGTTGCTTGGTAACATCAGTGCAAATTAAAAGGGCAAGTCTGAGGGACTGGCATTCCAGTGGTTAGGACTCCATGCTTTCACTGCCACAGGTGTGGGCTCAATCCCTGCTCAGGGAACTAAGATCCTGCAATTGGGGTGTTCCTCCCCAAAATAGGCCAAGTCAGAAATTATAGAAGGTCATAAAGCATCCCATACAATAGTCTGGGATATAAAGTCTTAGGCTTTATAAACCTAAGACTGGCCCCTGGAAAAAGTATAATATTCCTATTTGGGTGTCTCAAGTCCATTGCCACCTTCTCAGATAGGACTGGAGTGCATCATGTCCTTCCTCGTAGTAAAACCTGTGCCCGGGGAACTATCTAATACCAGCAATTTACTCGTTAGTGTGAATGAAGTGGTATCTCCCCCAGGCTGAATTAAACTGTTAAGTCCTATCTTTAATTATATTCTTTCATTCCTTCTCCTAAGAAGTATTCACTGAGAGCCTTCCATGACTAAGTTGGAATATAAGTGAAAGCAAAGCAGAGCCTGCCCCCAAGGAACTTAGAAACTTTGGCCTCCGTTAATTGCAGGCATCAGCTTACCAGCCAGAAAGGAGTAGTCTGGCGTGGGGCTGGATTTCCTAACTGCCCCAAACAGGAACTCACAGGCTGGCACTGAGAGAGGTTGTTGTGCCAGGGTGAGAGGGTTACAAACCCGCTGGAGGTATTAATATGGATATTAAAGCTTAAAGTCTCACAATCTTGTCTTATTTTTCTATTATATGTATTCAGAATTGAAAAATGATGTGAAGAGCAAAGGGGAGGAAGATAGGGGAAGTGGTCCCACAAAAGTCTAGACAAGGATGGCAATGAAAAAGGAGAAAATTTTAGATAGAGAAACATAAAATCTTCATTGTGGCCCAAATCATCATTTGATTTCAGGACTACATTAAAATCACCCCCAAAGTAACCAATTTCTGTACAATGATAGAACCACCTCAATGTCTGAGACAGAGAGTAAATAAGTAAATATGGTCCATCTTACTATGGAATTAATGCAGCTATATTAAAGTATAATTATAAAAAATACTACAGTAGCTTGGGAAAATGTTGTTTTGTTAGCCCTCAAAGTCAGAACATGAAAAATTATCTAGGCTATGCTGAAATGTATATAAAATTTATGTAAGCTTAAGAGCAAGGGCTAGAAAAAAACTTGGGACAGTTGAAAATTGCCAAAGTGGGCCTAATGAGATTGTAGGTCATTTATTTCATTTTTATGTATCTTTTCATGATATTGTTTGTACAACGAAAGTTATCATGAATCAGTTGGACAAGTAAGGATAAGGGGGAAACAAAAGCTTGTTTGCAAAGCTCCTGGTGATTTGATTGACTGCCAGCTCAGAATAAGACAAATGACAGGGTTATGAGGCTGCTTTTTAAAAAAACTGATGCAATCAGACTTCGTTGATGAAAAAATATCCAGATTCAACAGAAAATATAAGTTCCAGCATATGTACACTCATCTGACCATATCTGGAATGATTCTCTTTAGCGCTGGGCAACTCATTCTAAGGGAGGCGTTGATAAACTGGAGCACAGTGAGAGAAGACAATCGGAAGATTGGGTAAGACTCAAAAAGAAAAGGAAATGATAAATGGTTTTAGAAAAAACTGGAATTCTAACTTGGAAAAGAAAAGACTCAGAGTGGGTGCCTCTGTAGGATTGTTACTGTAAAAATTGTATCAGGTTTTTAAAGTTTAGAGGGCACAATTAGAATCAAAAGATGGAACAGTTAGGGAAGCAGTTTCCTGGCTGAAAATAAAGAAGAACTTTCTAATAAAAACTAGACAAAAATGCAATGACCTATTTCAAAAAGTAGTGACCCTCCCATTGTGGAAAGTGTTTAAGACAAGGTGCTGACATTTGTTACGAGGGTGTCCTAGATGGTACCTAAAGATCCACTGCATCCTTAGGGTATGTTTCTGTCAAATTTGGGAATGAGAGAAATCCTGTTATGTTTCTACAATTCCTTAGATATAGATGATGTGAGACAGGTCAAGTCTTCCCTTCCACATCTTCATTCAATTTAGAAGACATAAAATGTAATTAGACTGAAGCCAGATTAGAAGAAACAGCTTTGTCAGTTCCCATTGGATTGTGTGGGTGTATCCTCTGATTTTAAAATTCCATTGCTCAACATCCATTTGATTACTCTCAGCCTAATTACTTTTGGCCACATTATAATTACATTCTTGACCTTTTGTCTAATCACAGAGGAAAGAGTTAAAAGCAATAACTTTTAGGAAGCATCCTCTATATGCCAGGAACCATACTAGGTATATTATATACATAATTTAATTTAGTCCTCCAATCTCACGAGGGAACAATTATCATTCCTATTTTACAGTTAAACAAATGCATCCAAGATCTCACAGCAAATGCCAGAGCTGGACTTCAAACCCTAAGTCCAGTTTGTTTCAAAGCTCTCCTTGCCCACGGACTTACCTGCTGGTTTAGTGGTTAAGACTCTGTGCAGCCAAAAAAAATGAAATCAATAAATGATTATCCTAGTAGACCCAACATAATCACAAAGGTCCGTATAAGAAGAGGCTCAGAGAAGGACAAGTGATGGTGGGAGCAGAGGAGGGGGGCATTTGAAGATGCTATGCTTCCGGCCTTGAGGGTGGATGAAAGGATCATGGCCAATAAATGCTGGTGGCCTCTAGAAGCTGGAAAAGGCAAAGTCACAGATTCTCCAGGACAACTCAGTTCTGCTGACACCTTGAATTTTTAGGACTGCTTTGTTTCCAGAAATAAGATAATAAATTTGTGTTGTTTTAAGCCACTGGGTTTGTGGTCATTTGTTTCAACAGCAAAGGAAACCACAGCCTTATTCCATTTAAATAAAGGGAAATTACCACATTTAAGAACATCCTGGGGCTTCCCTTGTGGCTCAGCTGATAAAGAATCTGACTGCAATGTGGGAGTCCTGGGTTCGATCCCTGCATTGGGAAGATACCCTGGAGAAGGGAAAGGCTACCCACTCCAGTATTCTGGCCTGGAGTATTCCATGGACTGTATAGTCCATGGGGCTGGAAAAAGTCAGACACAGCTGAGCGACTTTCACTTTCACGAACATCTTGAAATTGTGGAGAGGCTGGGAACTTCTTTCTGTCTCTTTTCAGTCCTGTCTGCTGATGAGAGAACTAAGATGACTGTAGAGTCCCCGGCAGGCCAAAGACCCGGGCAGGAGAGAAGAGCAAAGGAGAGAGGAAGAGAGAGGAGGAGGAGGCCAGGAGGAAGGTGGGATCAACAGGAAAGGATGGATAAAAGAGTGAGGGTAGAGAAGAGAGAAACAGCAGCATAAAGACAACAGCAAGATATACCTCACCACTTTTTGCACTTTTTTGAAAATTAGAGGATAATTTCTTTACAATATTGTGATGGTTTCCACCATATATGAACATGAATCAGCCATAGGTATACAAATGTTCCATTCCCCCCGCCCTTTTTTTTAAATTAATTCATTTATTTTAGTTGGAGGCTAATTACTTTACAATATTGTAGTGGGGTTTTTGCCATACATTGACATGAATCAGCCATGGATGTACATGTGTTCCCCATCCTGAACCCCCGTGCCACCTCCCTCCCCATCCTATCCCTCAGGGTCATCCCAGTGTACCAGCCCTGAGCGCCCTGTCTCATGTTCCATCCCTCTTGAAACCCCTCCTATCTCCCTCCCCATCCCACCCCACTATGCTGTCACAGAGCATCAGCTTTCAGTTCCCTGAGTACCATTACCTTTTTTTCCACTAAGAACGATATATTTCTAAGCAGCCTATTCCTGAGTGAACTTACAATATCAAAGTTAGTATTTCTGTAATACAGATACTGTGTTAATACAGAGAGCATCAACTTGCTTCAAATTGTTGCAATGGTTTTAATTTATCTCTAAACCTCTTGGAATCACTCCAGCATTATTCTCTGTCCACAAGCATGGCCAAGGAGGAGAGGCAGTCAGAAAGCTATGCTATGGGCAAAGATCACCAGGAGCACTGAGTTGAGAAGTATTACTCCTATTTCAAGGCCTACTCGAGTGAAGTACACTGCAATTCTGCCCTGCTTTGGATCAAAAGGCAGCACTCGAGGCTTCCCTGGTGGTCCAGTGGTTAAAACTTCACCTTCCAATGCAGGGGGTACAGGTTCAATCCCTGCTGGAGAGCTAAGATCCCACATGCCTTATGGCCAAAAAACCAAAGCAGAAAACAGAACCAGTATCATACAACTCCAATTAAAAACTCTGAAAGTGGTCCACATTAAAAAAACAAAATCTTAAAAAGCAGCACTCAAGCTGTCAGCCTGGTAGCAAATCCCTGATTCTAACTCTGCTCAGCTTTTCAAAAGACAGCCACAAAGTGGGGGTACTGAAAAGCCTTCCTTCCACTCCCCACCCCTACAGCAAGGGTGATGATTTGCAAACTCACCAGGCAGTAGGCAATTCTAATTCTCCTGAAGCAGATGGATTAAGGACCTTTGTCTTCCTGTAAGGTTTGTCTCACTTATCTAAACCAAGCCGTTACCTGATTAGAGCTGATATAACCACCATCGTTGTTCTCTGATCTTATAGCCCGTCTATGGGCTGGAAATGGAGAGCCATAGCTTATACAGTTCGAGTCCCACTCCCCACAAAGCATTTTTTTCCCTGACTCTTCCATATTGCTTGGTGCAAAATTTAAATAAGTGTGAATTCCTAGGCCCTAAGCCACCTTTGGAGAAGGCAGTGGCACCCCACTCCAGTACTCTTGACTGGAAAATCCCATGGATGAAAGAGCCTGGTAGGCTGCAGTCCATGGGATTGCTAGGAATCAGACACAACTGACTGACTTCCCTTTCACCTTTCATTTTCATGCATTGGAGAAGGAAATGGCAACCCACTCCAGTGTTCTTGCCTGGAGAATCCCAGGGACAGGGGAGCCTAGTGGGCTTCCGTCTATGGGGTCGCACAGAGTCGGACACGACTGAAGCGACTTAGCAGCAGCAGCAGCAAGCCACCTTTTGAGAAGCGCGCCGCTGCAACGGACCTCGCAGAAGCGTGGCCGAAGTCAGGGGCGGGACCGAAAGTGCCAGGCTGCGACAGGGCAGAGCGGCCAAGAGGAGCTACCCTGCGTCTGAGGTCAGGGGCGGAGGCCGGGAGGCGCTACCCCCAGCCTGAGGCCAGGAGCCGCGGCCGAGTGGAGCAACCCCATGTCCAAGGAGCAGTGGCTGCACGGTCACAGGAGGGCCGAGAGGAGCTACTCCACGTTCAAGGTCAGGAGGGGCAGCGGTGAGGAGATACCCCTCGTCCAAGGTAAAGAGCAGCGGCTGCGCTTTGCCCAAGGTAAGAGAAACCCAAGTAAGACAGTAGGTGTTGCAAGAGGGCATCAGAGGGCAGACACACTGAAACAATAATCACAGAAAACTAGCCAATCTGATCACATGGGCCACAGCCTTGTCTAACTCAATGAAACTAAGCCATGCCCTGTGGGGCCACCCAAGACTGGCGGGTCATGGTGGAGAGATCTGACAGAATGTGGTCCACTGGAGAAGGGAATGGCAAACCACTTCAGTATTCTTGCCTTGAGAACCCCATGAACAGTATGAAAAGGCAAGATGATAGGATACTGAAAGAGGAACTCCCCAGGTCAGTAGGTGCCCAATATGCTACTGGAGATCAGTGGAGAAATAACTCCAGAAAGAATGAAGGGATGGAGCCAAAGCAAAAAGAATACCCAGCTGTGACCGGTGATAGAAACAAGGTCCGATGCTGTAAAGAGCAATATTGCACAGGAACCTGGAATGTCAGGTCCATGAATCAAGGCAAATTGCAAGTGTTCAAACAGGAGATGGCAAGAGTGAACGTCGACATTCTAGGAATCAATGAACTAAAATGGACTAGAGTGGGTGAATTTAACTCAGATGACCATTATATCTACTACTGCGGGCAGGAATCCCTCAGAAGAAATGGAGTAGCCATCATGGTCAACAAAAGAGTTCGAAACGCAGTACCTGGATGCAATCTCAAAAACAACAGAATGATCTCTGTTCATTTCAAAGGCAAACCATTCAATATCACAGTAATCCAAGTCTATGCCCCAACCACTAACACTGAAGAAGCTGAAGTTGAACGGTTCTATGAAGACCTACAAGACCTTTTAGAACTATCACCCAAAAAAGATGTCCTTTTCATTATAGGGGACTGGAATGCAAAAGTAGGAAGTCAATAAACACCTGGAGTAACAGGCAAATTTGGCCTTGGAATACGGAATGAAGCAGGGCAAAGGCTAATAGAATTTTGCCAAGAGAACACACTGGTCATAGCAAACATCCTCTTCCAACAACACAAAAGAAGACTCTACACATGGACATCACCAGATGGTCAACACTGAAATCAGATTGATTATATTCCTTGCTGCCAAAGATGGAGAAGCTCTATACAGTCAGCAAAAACAAGACTGGGAGCTGACTGTGGCTCAGATCATGAACTCCTTATTGCCAAATTCAGACTTAAATTGAAGAAAGTAGGGAAAACCACTAGGTCATTCAGGTATGACCTAAATCAAATCCCTTAGGATTATACAGTGGAAGTGAGAAATAGATTTAAGGGACTAGATCTGATAGATAGAGTGCCTGATGAACTATGGATGGAGGTTCGTGACATTGTACAGCAGACAGGGATCAAGACCATCCTCATGGAAAAGAAATGCAAAAAAGCAAAATGGCTGTCTGGGGAGGCCTTACAAATAGCTGTGAAAAGAAGAGAAGCGAAAAGCAAAGGAGAAAAGGAAAGATATAAGCATCTAAATGCAGAGTTCCAAAGAATAGCAAGAAGAGATAAGAAAGCCTTCTTCAGCGATCAATGCAAAGAAATAGAGGAAGACAACAGAATGGGAAAGACTAGAGATCTCTTCAAGAAAATTAGAGATACCAAGGGAAGATTTCATGCAAAGATAGGCTCGATAAAGGACAGAAATGGTATGGACCTAACAGAAGCTGAAGATACTAAGAAGAGGTGGCAAGAATACACAGAAGAACTATACAAAAAAGATCTTCATGACCAAGATAATCACAATAGTGTGATCACTGACCTAGAGCCAGACATCCTGGAATGTGAAGTCAAGTGGGCCTTAGAAAGCATCACTATGAACAAAGCTAGTGGAGGTGATGGAATTCCAGTTGAGCTATTTCAAATCCTGAAAGATGATGCTGTGAAAGTGCTGCACTCAATATGCCAGCAAATTTGGAAAACTCAGCAGTGGCCACAGGACTGGAAAAGGTCCGTTTTCATTCCAATCCCAAAGAAAGGCAATGCCAAAGAATGCTCAAACTACCCCACAATTGCACTCATCTCACATGCTTGTAAAGTAAGGCTCAAAATTCTCATAGCCAGGCTTCACAATACATGAACCATGAACTTCCAGATGTTCAAGCTGGTTTTAGAAACGGCAGAAGAACCAGAGATCAAATTGCCAACATCCACTGGATCATCGAAAAAGCAAGAGAATTCCAGAAAAACATCTATTTCTGCTTTATGGACTATGCCAAAGCCTTTGACTGTGTGGATCACAATAAACTGTGGAAAATTCTGAAAGAGATGGGAATACCAGACCACCTGATCTGCCTCTTGAGAAATCTGTATGCAGGTCAGGAAGCAACAGTTAGAACTGGACATGGAACAACAGACTGGTTCCAAATAGGAAAAGGAGTACGTCAAGGCTGTATATTGTCACCCTGCTTATTTAACTTCTATGCAGAGTATCATGAGAAACGCTGGGCTAGAAGAAGCATAAGCTGGAATCAAGATTGCCGGGAGAAATATCTACAGCCTCAGATATGTAGATGACACTACCCTTATGGCAGAAAGTGAAGAGGAACTAAAAAGCCTCTTGATGGAAGTAAAAGAGGAGAGTGAAAAAGTTGGCTTAAAGCTCAACATTCAGAAAACGAAGATCATGGCATCTGGTCCCATCATTTCATGGCAAATAGATGGGGAAACAGTGGAAATATTGTCAGACTTTATTTTTGGGGGCTCCAAAATCACTGCAGATGGTGATTGCAGCCATGAAATTAAAAGACGCTTACTCCTTGGCAGGAAAGTTATGACCAACCTATATAACGTATTGAAAAGCAGAGACATTACTTTGCCAACAAAGGTCCATCTAGTCAAGGCTATTGTTTTTCCAGTGGTCATGAATGGACGTTAGAGTTGGACTGTGAAGAAAGCTGAGTGCCAAAGAATTGATGCTTTTGAAGTGTGGTGTTGGAGAAGACTCTTGAGAGTCCCTTGGACTGCAAGGAGATCCAACCAGTCCATTCTGAAGGAGATCAGCCCTGGGATTTCTTTGGAAGGAATGATGCTAAAGCTGAAATTCCAGTACTTTGGCCACCTCATGCGAAGAGTTGCCTCATTGGAAAAGACTCTGATGCTAGGAGGGATTGGGGGCAGGAGGAAAAGGGGACAACAGAGGATGAGATGGCTGGATAGCATCACCGACTCAATGGATGTGAGTTTGAGTGAATTCCAGGAGTTGGTGCTGGACAGGGAGGCCTGGCGTTCTGCAATTCATGGGGTCGCAAAGAGTCGGACACGACTGAGCGACTGAACTGAACTGAACCACAATCTGTACAAAATACTGCACTTGATTCCACATGATCACTGATTGTAAAACTAGCTAAGTAACTTTTAGGATTTCCTGAAACCTTGGAAGCTTACCTGTAGTGGGGTCCCAGTAGACGTATAAGTAATACTTCTTAAATAGTATTTAGCATATTGCAGTGACAAAGGTCAGCTCTGATATTATTTTGCTGTGTGACTTGGAGTAAATTACTTCATCTCTCTGCACTCCTGTTTCCTCACCTAGGGTTCAGCTTGTGTTGGGATTCTGTGAGTCTAAGAAAAGGTACCAGCTTCCCTGGTAGCTCAGCTGGTAAAGAATCCACCTGCAATGCAGGTGGTTCGATTCCTGGGTTGGGAAGATCTCCTGGAGAAGGGCATAGCAACCCACTCCAGTATTCTTGCCTGGCGAATCTCCATGGACAGAGGGGACAGGTGGGCTACAGTCCATAGCGTCACAAAGAGTCAGACACGACTGAGCGACTAAGCACACAGCACACAAGGAAAGGTAAAGTGCTATGTTCCTATTTGCACCTCAGTGACACTCTCCCTGGCCCCTCTATTAGACGGTGCATTTTTTCTAAGTCATTTGCTATGAAATGCTCTCTTCAATGCCAGGAAGTATATCTTCTCTAAATATGAAATTCAGCTGTTTCTCTGCTCTCCTTCATCTATTCTCCATTTAAAATAGGCTCGTCATCTGTGTAAACTCAAAAGTCATCGATTGTGATCCTTTGCTTGGTCACTTTGAATGCAGAAAAAAAGAAAAAGATTTTCCAAGCAGAATAACTGAAGAACCAGCCCCCAATAATTAATAACAAAAATATATAACCTTGCTGAGATGCTGCTATAAATATTAGTTCTTTCATTCAATGTATACGTATTGAGGGCCTCCTGTGTGCCAGGTACTTGGGAGGCAGCAATGAACAATACAGAAAAAGTTCCTGCCTTTAAGGAAGTTACATTCTAGTGGGAGAAAGCACACACTGAACAGTAAGCACAAATCACAAAAACAGAGCCTGGTGAAGGGGTAGAAAGGGGTGAGGTGGGCGGAGGTAGGTAGGCACTGCACTGGGCTAGCTAGGCAGGAGCTGTGAGTAATGGCAGAAATCATAAAGTATCATCCCTGTGATAAAAAGTTGACAGTCTGGATAAAGAGATCAAATACCACAGCTTGACCTTTAGGAGACCAAACAAGAAAGTTTGTGTATTGGTACTTTGAGCTAAATTCAAAGAGGCTTTGGGGTATGCCAAGGAATTAAATTGGGAGGGAAGAGAATGCCAACAAATAGAACTCCCCCCAGAAGGCCCCCTGGATCTACTGCGTGGAGCAGAAACAGGGGGTGCACTGAGTTAGAGAAACATCTCTCCTGCTGGGACAGAAGCCCCAGGGACAGAAGCCCCACCATGGATTCAGGAGCCCCTGTCCTCTGTGACAGGGACCCACACCTCTGAGCTGAGTTCCTGAGAGACAAGCCTGATTTCTGCTTTCTCTTCCCCAGCACGCCTGACCCATCTCTCCCAAAGGACCACATGGAGGACCGATGAGGTAATGTCTCCACAGGAGTGGGTGAGTGCTCTGCTGACTCTCTCAGTAAAACTCAAATTATAACCAGGTGAAGTCACTCCTAGAATGCAAATCCTGGAGTTCCAGTATTCTAAACATAACACTGAATAATCTCTCCCTAATCAGACAGTTGAGAGTACATATGATGTGGCAGGTTTTCCTGTCTTTCCTTACCATTTAGAACACTCTAAACTTTGGCCGGTAGTATGTGGGTTTGGGATGCAATATGGAAAAAGTACAACTGACTTTTTATGAGCCGTGGAAGAACGTTCCAAAGTAAATCAGGACACACATATATCAGGCATGTTCATTTCCTTGGCTCTGCGTTTGGCCAGATGATGTCAATACTTAGTTTGCTGTGAGTCTAGTTCCAGCTGGCAAGCCATGCCTTGCAAGTTATAGGATTTTGAAGACTGAAGGCAGTCAGCATAACCCTGAAGATGAAGTACAGGGTGGTAAAACAGAAAAATGTCACTTTAAGAGACACCACAAATCAGCATATCCTAAAACTTCAATTCACCATCTAAGTGAATGCCTCTTACAGAGCTATGAAGAGTCTGATCAGCAGCTACTTTCAAAATACATCTCAGATATGAACTCTACGGCCATACTGAAGGATAATCAAATTATATCCTTTAGCTCTCCTATTTGAAGGTGTTGCCTTAAGAATCTAAAGTGCTGTTGAAAGTGATAGGCTTATACATGGAAAAGTGATCAAAATGTGTTATTCTTTTCTAATAATATATCTTCATTTTTTAAAATTTAGGATATGTAAAAATACATATAATGCAAATTAGTATCATCCATAATTCCACTGCTCTGAGATAATTGTAGAAATAATTTGGAAAATAACTTCCCATATTTTTGAAGGCACATGTTTTTAGTAAACTTAGGATCATATCTTCAATGTTTTGCAACTGGATTTTTTAAAAATAATTTTGAATCAGAATAGAAATTATGTCATGTGACTGGTTCCTTGAAAGGCCAAAGTTCAACTTTCTCAAATATGTTTTCCAATGTTCTTTTAGTGAATGCCAAGGAGAAGCAATGAAAGTCCCAAGGTAGCCACAGAACAGACATCACATAGGAAGTGGCCATAATATAGAACTCTCTTCTCTATAATATAGGACTGTGTGTGCTTAGTCACTCAGGCATGTCTGACTCTCTGTGACCCCATGGACTGTAGCCCACCAGGCTCCTCAGTCCATGGGATTCTCCAGGCAAGAATACTAGAGTGGGTACAAATGACGAAAACATGTTTTTGGAGTGACAAATGTCAATGTGTCTTTCTGCTCTTTCCTGTGATGGTTCAGTGAGGTTTGCCATAGTCTGCTTCTTCCATACACTTACTAGACTTTCTAATTGGGTTGTGTGGAATTAAATTAATCCTAAGAAGACATAGGTCTCCCATTGCAGATGACAATACTCATTGGAAAAGACCCTGATGCTGGTAAAGATTGAAGGCAAAAAAGGAAGGGAGCAGAAGAGGATGAGATGGTTAGATAACATCACCAGCTCAATGGACATGAATTGAGCAAACTCCGGAGATAGTGAAAGACAGGGAAGCCTGGCATGCTGAAGTCCATGGGTTCACAAAGAGTGGGACACGATTTAGTGACTGAACAACAACATAGGCATTTCTTTCTTAATCAAAGTAGTTCACAGGTATTTACTAACCTGTATTTCAATCTAATTTATTATCATAAAATGCTGTGGAACTTGTGAAATGAGGTGGATGAAAGCTATTTTAACTCTTATTTTACAAGTTATCAAAGTGTGGGGAAAAAATATAGAACTTGTCTAAAACCATTAGATAAGCTGATTAGCAGTCTTTTAATAGGACTGTGAAGAAAGCTGAGCACTGAAGAATTGATGCTTTTGAACTGTGGTGTTGGAGAAGATCCTTGAGAGTCCCTTGGACTGCAAGGAGATCACACCAGTCCATCCTAAAGGAGATCAGTCCTGGGTGTTCATAGGAAGGACTGATGCTGAAGCTGAAACTCCAATACTTTGGCCACCTCATGCGAAGAGTTGACTCATTGGAAAAGACCCTGATGTTGGAGGGGATTGGGGTCAGGAGGAGGAGGGGATGACAGAGGATGAGATGGCTGGATGGCATCACTGACTCAATGGACATGAGTTTGAGTGAATCCGGGAGTTGGTGATGGACAGGGAGGCCTGGCGTGCTGTGATTCATGGGGCCACAAAGAGTCGGACACGACTGAGCAACTGAGCTGAACTGAACTGAATAGGAACTCAACTCCCCAGTTACTGCACTGATTCCTCTGTGCTCCTCAGTTCAGTTCAAAGAACACCCAGGACCAGTCTCCTTCAGAATGGACTGGTTGGATCTCTTTGCAGTCCAAGGGACTCTCAAGAGTCTTCTCCAACACCACAGTTCAAAAGCATCAATTCTTTGGCACTCAGCTTTCTTCACAGTCCAACTCTCACATCCATACATGACCACAGGAAAAACCATAGCCTTGACTAGCCAGACCTTTGTTGGCAAAGTAATGTCTCTGCTTTTGAATGTGCTATCTAGGTTGGACATAACTTTCCTTCCAAGGAGTAAGTGTCTTTTAATTTCATGGCTGCAGTCACCATCTGTAGTGATTTTGGAGCCCAGAAAAATAAAGTCTGACACTGTTTCCACTGTTTTCCCATCTATTTCCCATGAAGTGATGGGACCAGATGCCATGGTCTTAGTTTTCTGAATGTTGAGCTTTAAGCCAACTTTTTCACTCTATTCTTTTACTTCCATCAAGAGGCTCTTTAGTTCCTCTTCACTTTCTGCCATAAGGGTGGTGTCATCTGCATATCTGAGGTTATTGATATTTCTCCCGGCAATCTTGATTCCAGCTTGTGCTTCTTCCAGCCCAGGGTTTCTCATGATGTACTCTGCATAGAAGTTAAATAAGCAGGGTGACAATATGCAACCTTGACATACTCCTTTTCCTATTTGCAATCAGTCTGTTGTTCCATGTCCAGTTCTAACTGTTGCTTCCTGACCTGCATATAGGTTTCTCAAGAGGCAGATCAGGTGGTCTAGTATTCCCATCTCTTTCAGAATTTTCCACAGTTTATTGTGATCCACACAGTCAAAGGCTTTGGCATAGTCAATAAAGCAGAAATCTGTGCTCCTAGTGAACACTAAAGATTCACTAATTCTTTAATGAAATTTTTCTTGTTCTAAATAATTCATTTTGTCTATTTTTCCATTCCTGAATTTAATTTCTATGAATACTTAAAATAATACATTTGTTTTCAAGAGTTTCTCAGCTTCTGCTACAGACAGCTCACTGCAGCCATAATTCTTTCATTGTTGGCCTATATATGATTAGAATGAGGACCATGGATAGAGAAGAAACTGGAGTTTATTTTAAAGCCCTATTTCCTATTTTCTTATGTAATCTCTTCTTTTTCTCTGCCACTTGCTTTTATTTTTTAATTTATCTTTAATTGAAGGGTAAATGCTTTACACCATTGTGTTGCTGCTGCTGCTGCTGCTGCTAAGTCACTTCAGTCGTGTCCGACTCTGTGCAAACCCACAGACAGCAGCCCACCAGGCTCCCCCGTCCCTGGGATTCTCCAGGCAAGAACACCAGAGTGGGTTGCCATTTCCTTCTCCAATGCATGAAAGTGAAAAGTGAAAGTGAAGTTGCTCAGTCGTGTCCGACTCCTAGCAACCCCATGGAATGCAGCCTACCAGGCTCCTCCGTCCATGGGATTTTCCAGGCAAGAGTACTGGAGTGGGTTGCCATTGCCTTCTCCCAACATTGTGTTGGTTTCGGCCAAACATCAACATGAACCAGCCATAAGTATACATGTGTCCCCTCCCTCTTGAACCTCACTTCCATCTCCCGCCCCATTCCACCCCTGTAGGATGTTACAGAGCCCTGTTTGAGTTCCCTAAATCAGATTACAAATTGCCATTGGCTATCTACTTTACATATGGTAATTGCCATACCCTTTTAGATGGGCCAGTCACTATGAGATGCCTCTGGAAATGACTCCTATCCCAGCCAGAAACCATGGCAGAAACTTCTTGTGCCCGCCCCTGGGTCACACAAGGGGATCTGTGTAGTCTCCTCACTAAACACTGTGGTCAGAGTGGTGTACCGGTAAACTGGCTCTTTGTGGGGAAAAGCCTTGAATTGCAGCATTTGCCCATTTCTATTGTCAATACCTTGAAATCAAAGGTGATTTCAAGCTACCAACATTATGTCACTAAGCATGGAGTTGAGATAAGACACGTGCACACAGCTCAAGCATAAGTCGGAGTTGGTACATCATTGCACAAAGCTCTGCGGGGAATGTGTTTGCCTTTCTCTAGGGTGGCTTTCGGGGAGCAAGCCCTTGTACTGTCTCATAGTGCAGTTCCCCTAAATGCTGGTCAGCAGAAATCTTTTGCTGTACATAAATTGAGGGATTGTTCTGGACCCACAGTGAGCTTTCAGAGATCCTAAAATAGCCCCTTCCCCAGGGTGTTCCTGGTGAGGCTTGTACCCAAAGTGTGGTCCAAAAATTTTGGCCACACACGAGAGCTTGTCAGAAATGCAAAATCTTAGGTCCTCCTGCTGCTGCTGCTGCTACTTCTAAGTCGCGTCAGTCATGTCCGACTCTGTGCGACCCCATAGACGGAAGCCCACCAAGCTCCTCTGTCCCTGGAATTCTCCAGGCAAGAACACTGGAGTGGGTTGCCATTTCCTTCTCCAATGCATGAAGGTGAAAAGTGAAAGTGAAGTCGCTCAGTCGTGTCCGACTCTTAGCAGCCCCATGGACTGTAGCCTAGCAAGCTCCTCCATCCATGGGATTTTCCAGGCAAGAGTACTGGAGTGGGTTGCCATGCCCTCCTCCAGGGGATCTTCCCAACCCAGGGATCAAACCCAGGTCTCCCACACTGCAGGCAGATTCTTTACCAGCTGAGCCACCAGGGAAGCCCAGAATCAGCTATATGTATACATATATCCCCTCCCTCTTTAGCCTCCCACCCACCTCCCTAGTAGCATTTCTTTAAAAAGGACAGAGCAGGTTGTTAAAAATCTAGTCTAACAACCCAAGATAGGTCCTCCTAGACCTACTGAATCCAAATCCACATTTTAACAAGATTTCCAGTTGAAGAGGCCTTCACCTAGAAATTTCATCCAATCTCAAAACTATGAAGCAAGTGAAGACCCAGGAACGATACTATATATCCCATAGGTCATTCCCTAAGGTTAGCATTTAGAATCAAAGACAGACCAGAGACTGCAGATGAAGTGATCCTCTGAAATGAACATAAGTATATTAGTAAACTTACTAGGCCAGGTGGATTTTAGGATCCCAAAATTGCTAAGAGGAGAAAGCCTTTATTAGAGTTTGAGGATCTTTTATGTACCAAGAGCCACAGACTCATAGGAAATAGATAATTAATGGTTACTTATTTCATTTTGCTTATCTGTTTTTAGGTTAGTTTTGAAATAATCTATTGCTTTATTTTGGGCTTCCCTGGTGGCTCAAATGGTTAAAAAAAAAAATCTGCCTGTAATGTGGGAGATCTGGGTACAATCCCTGGGTCAGGAAGATCCCCTGGAGAAGGGAATGCTACCCACTCCAGTATTCATGCCTGGAGAATCCCATGGACAGAGGAGCCTAGAAGGCTATAATCCATGAGGTTGCAAAGAGTCAGACATAACTGAGCAACTAACACTTTCACTTTTTTTTGTTGCTTTATTTCAATGAGTAAAAAAAGAACTAAAAGCTCTTTTCATGCTGCTACATGTATTTAGTTTATTTCATATGACTGCCACATAATATTCCTTGGTATGCATATAACATTATAGTGCTCAAGTTCTTTGTAAAGGACATACAGAGTGCTTTCTACTCCGCTACTACAAAAAAAAATGCTTCCGTGGAAAACTGCATACATTTCTCTTTTGGGATCAATGTGAGAGTTATTATAGGTAGACATCTAGAAATGGGATCATTGGAGTTGGAAAATACATACACACTTAATTTTGTTGACTACTTTCAGGTGGCTCTCTAGGATGGCTGTGTCAATTTACACTCCTACCAGCAGTGCTTGGGGGTTTCCACTTCTCCACTTTCTTTTTATCATCTGACGTTTGATCTTTTGCCAATTTGATGGACATTGAACATTATATCATACTTCTTTTTATTTGTATTTTTCTGATGTGAGATTAACCATCTTTTCATGTATTACTGGCCATTAAGACTTTCCCTTTGGGTAATTGCCTACTCATCTCTTTTCTATGGGATTCTGCTCTTTTTCATGTCTATTTGCAGGATTCACTGATTTAGATTTTTATTGGGCATCTACTGTATGTCAGGGGTTGTGAACAGAGTAGGGCTAAGTGAACAGAGTAGAAAAAAGTTCTGACATGACTGAGCTTAGAATTTATAGGGGGGAAAAACAATGAATAAATAATCATATAATCTAGGGTTTTGATAGGTATTATGAAGAAAAAAAAAAGTTAAGGCAATTAAAGTAAGGAAGGGGCTTTCCTGGTGCTCCAGTTGTTGAGAATCCACCTGCAGTGCTGGGGGCACTGGTTCGATCCCTGGTCCGGGAAGATCCCACATGCTGCAGAGCAACGAAGCCTAAGAGCCACAGCTGCTGAAGCGAAGCTTGACTCTAGAACCCATGCTCAGCAATAAGAGAAGCCACTGCCACGCGAAGCCTGCACACTACAGTGAAGAGTAGCCCGACTTGCCGCAGCTAGAGAAAGCCCAAGCACAGCAACGAAGACCTAGCAAGGTCAAAAAATAATTGTAAAATAAATAATTTTTTTTTTAAAGTAAGGAAGAAGTACTATTTTGGATAGAAAGTCAGGGAAGTCCTTCCTGAGACTGTAATGTTTGACTAGAGATCTGAAGGAGGAATTTCTTGTGTATGGTATATACTACTTCCATTGGGATAATTTGTCCATTTTTATTTTATTTTTTTAATCTCATGTATTTTATTATTTTATTTTTTAATTTTATTTTTAAACTTTACAATATTGTATTAGTTTTGCCAAATATTGAAATGAATCTGCCACAGGTATACCTGTGTTCCCCATTTGTCCATTTTTAAATGCTCTGTATATCTTTTCCCAGAAGGATACTTGTCTATTAACTTTATCCATGGTTCCCTTTGTTACTCAGAAATCTTTAATTTTGATTCAGTCAAACTCATCATTTTTTCCTTTTATGGTTTGTGCTTTTTTTTTTGAGTCTTGCTTAAGAGATTGTTGCTCAAAGTCACAAAAATATTCTCCTCTACTTTCTGCCAGTAGCTTTGTAATTTTACCTTTTACACATAGGTTTTTATTTCACTTGATATGGAGGATCAATTTTATTTCCTCAGACAGAAAGCCATTTGTCCCAGGATGATTTATTAACTAACCTCTTATTTCAACATTGATTTGGAATGCCACCTCATTATATTCATCAAGTCTTCAGATACTTGTGAGTATCTGACTTATGAGTCTTTTAGAGATTTCTTTTTTGTTTCACTGGGGCATCATCTGCCTGCTTCTGGCAAGCACCACACTTTTGTCTTATTGAACTATGGCTTTGTAATGTGTATCTTGATATCAGGTGGGAATCTGCTCTTGATAATAGATAACTGCAAATTTCTGAAAAAAAAAAAAAAAAAAGACAAGTTATCAAAAGTTGTGTTCTCAGTAGAACATAGCATACTGTCTTATTGCCAGCTATTGCTCAATTATTATTTTTAAATTATATAGAGATTAACTTGTTCTTCAGATGTTGCTATTCACTTGGGCTTGGAACATCATAAACAGTTATCAACTATTGCCCTGTCCATTTGTGGAACAAAATTTATTTACTTTTTCTGGATTGAGAAACTGATTTTCTGCTTCTATTTTAGCATAAAAGTATATCTTGAATAACAGGCTTATTTAATGATGAAGTCAGAAGACTTTACATGGGTGAGTGACAATGGTATAGGAACTTAAAATGAATATGTCCATTTATGATTTAACAGATTTTGCTTACCTTGAATTTGCAAAAAAGAGTCCCTTGGACTGCTAGGATCCAACCAGTCCATTCTAAAGGAGATCAGCCCTGGGTGTTCTTTGGAAGGAATGATGCTGAAGCTGAAACTCCAGTACTTTGGCCACCTAATGCAAAGAATTGACTCATTGGAAAAGACTCTGATGCTGGGAGGGATTGGGGGCAGGAGGAAAAGGGGACGACAGAGGATGAGATGGCTGGATGGCATCACCGACTCGATGGATGTGAGTTTGAGTGAACTGCTGGAGTTGGTGCTGGACAGGGAGGCCTGGTGTGCTGCAATTCATGGGGTCGCAAAGAGTTGGACACGACTGAGCAACTGAACTGAACTGAAGACCTGCATATTCTATCATATTTAAAAAGTAACACGAAACTGGCATATATTTCATTATTCTTAGCATTTTTTCTGAATCAATTCCAGCTCTAGTGAGGATAAGATAAAATTCAGTTTCTTTTATAAATATTAAATTAAGTACTTTGAGAATAGGACTCCTGCTCCAATTAATATTAGACTGGGTAATGTAGAACAGCCCCCCTTTTGAGAAATATTGAGACCATAGGAGAACTACGAAGATAGTGAAGAATTGTGAGGCAAAGATACAAGAAAAGAAAGAAATACCAGAGAGTTATGCTCAGCATTTAAATCAGATTTTCCCCTAGGAGCATCTGGCAATTAAAAGAGTCATCCAAGAAATTAAGTTAAACACTAATCTTTGTCAGCCTCACCAAGGGAATGAAAGTGAGAGTCCAGGACTCACCAGGGAAGAGGAGACATCCCATGCTTTTGGTTAGAATTCCTACGGGTTGCACCTTAGGGGAAAAAAGTGAACTAGAGTAGCCTGTCCCTCACTTAGACTGAAGCCTATCTTAAAATAACCCCAATCCCTATCTTAGTATGAGGGTGATCTGGGCCCTTGCTGTCTACTAAAAACAAATATAAATCCTCTTATGCTTCAAATTATTTTCACATTTTAAAAAAGATAATGTCCAGTAAATAATAAAAAATTATCAGGCACATGAACTGACAAGATGATGTAATTTAAAAACAAGATAAACAACAAACATTATAAGTAGGTCCATTTGGAATTTGTACACTATATTTTAAAAGAACAAGATATAAATTCTAGAACTGAAAAAATATAATAATTGAAATGAAGAACTCATTGAAGGTTTAATTGCATATTAGAGACACCTAAAGAAAGAATTCATGAACTAGAAGGGAAAATACCCAAAATAAAATACAAAAACAAAAAAAGAATGGAAAAAAATTAGGAATGAGTATAAGAGACATGGGGCTTTCCTGATAGCTCAGTTGGTAAAGAATCTGCCTGCAATGCAGGAGACCCTGGTTCAATTTCTGGGTTAGGAAGATCTGCTGGAGAAGAGATAGGGTACCCACTCTAGTATTCTTGAGCTTCCCTTGTGGATCAGCTGGTAAAGAACCCACCTGCAATGCAAGAGACCTGGGATTCATCCCTGGGCTGGGAAGATAGATCCCTCAGAGAAGGGAAAGGCTACCCATTCTGGTATTCTGGACAAGAGAATTCCATAGACTGTATAGTCCATGGGGTCACAAAGAGTCAAAAATGACTGAGTGATTTTCACTATAAGAGACACAGGGATTTAGTGAAAAAGTTCTAACATGCATGTAATGGAAGTACTAAAGGGTAAAAGAGAGATAAAGGCATAGCAGTATTTAGAGAGATAAGGATTGAGAATTTTCTCCCCAAATAATGAAATAATGACAATCACTAAGCCTAATTTTCAAGGAGCTCTACAAATGTCAAGCATTATAATTCTGTATAAAATCACAAGGTATATCATAATGAAACTGCTGAAAGCAAGCAAAATTCCATAAAACAAATATGAAAATCTTGAAAGCAACCAAAAGAATAATCAGATCAGATCAGATCAGCCACTCAGTCATGTCCAACTCTTTGTGACCCCATGAATCGCAGCATGCCAGGCCTCCCTGGCCATCACCAACTCCTGGAGTTCACTCAGACTCATGTCCATTGAGTCAGTGATGCCATCCAGACACCTAATCCTCTGTCATCCCCTTCTCCTCCTGCCCCCAATCCCTCCCAGCATCAGAGTCTTTTCCAATGAGTCAAGTCTTCACATCAGGTGGCCAAACTACTGGAGTTTCAGCTTTAGCATCATTCCTTCCAAAGAAATCCCAGGGCTGATCTCCTTCAGAATGGACTGGCTGGATTTCCTTGCAGTCCAAGGGACTCTCAAGAGTCTTCTCCAACACCACAGTTCAAAAGCATCAATTCTTCAGCACTTAGCCTTCTTCACAGTCCAACTCTCACATCCATACATGACCACAGGAAAAACCATGGCCTTGACTAGCTGGACATTTGTTGGCAAAGTAATGTCTCTGCTTTTCAATGTGCTATCTAGGTTGGTCATAACTTTCCCTCCAAGGAGTAAGCATCTTTTAATTTCATGGCTGCAGTCACCATCTGCAGTGATTTTGGAGCCCAGAAAAATAAAGTCTGACACTGTTTCCCCATCTATTTGCCATGAAGTGATGGGACCAGATGCCATGATCTTCGTTTTCTGAATGTTGAGCTTTAAGCCAACTTTTTCACTCTCCTCTTTCACCTTCATCAAGAGGCTTTTTAGTTCCTCTTCACTTTCTGCCATAAGCGTGGTGTCATCTGCATATCTGAGGTTATTGATATTTCTCCCGACAATCTTGATTCCAGCTTATGCTTCTTCCAGTCCAGCATTTCTCATGATATACTCTGCATAGAAGTTAAATAAACAGGGTGACAATATACAGCCTTGACTTACTGCTTTTCCTATTTGCAACCAGTCTGTTGTTCCATGTCCAGTTCTAACTGTTGCTTCCTGACCTGCATACAGATTTCTCAAGAGGCAGGTCAGGTGGTCTGGTATTCCCATCTCTTTCAGAATTTTCCACAGTTTATTTTGATCCACACAGTCAAAGGCTTTGGCATAGTCAATAAAGCAGAAATAGATGTTTTTCTGGAATTCTCTTGCTTTTTCCATGATCCAGCGGATGTTGGCAATTTGATCTCTGGTTCTTCTGCCTTTTCTAAAACCAGCTTGAACATCAGGAAGTTCACAGTTCACATATTGCTGAAGCCTGGCTTGGAGAATTTTAAGCATTACTTTACTAGTGTGTGAGATGTGTGCAATTGTGCAGTAGCTTGAACATTCTTTGGCATTGCCTTTCTTTGGGATTGGAATGAAAACTGACCTTTTCCAGTCCTGTGGCCACTGCTGAGTGTTCCAAATTTGCTGGCATATTGAGTGCAGTACTTTCACAGCATCGTCTTTCAGGATTTGGAATAGCTCAACTGGAATTCCATCATCTCCACTAGCTTTGTTCATAGTGATGCTTTCTAAGGCCCACTTGACTTCACATTCCAGGATGTCTGGCTCTAGGTCAGTGATCACACCATCATGATTATCTGGGTCATGAAGATCTTTTTTGTACAGTTCTTCTGTGTATTCTTGCCATCTCTTCTTAATATCTTCTGCTTCTGTTAGGTCCATACCATTTCTGTCCTTTATTGAGCCCATCTTTGCATGAAATATTCCTTTGGTATCTCTGATTTTCTTGAAGAGATCTCTAGTCTTTCCCATTCTGTTGTTTTCCTCTATGTCTTTGCACTGATCGCTGAAGAAGGCTTTCTTATCTCTTCTTGCTATTCTTTGGAACTCTGCATTCAGATGTTTATATCTTTCCTTTCCTCCTTTGCTTTTCACTTCTCTTCTTTTCACAGCTATTTGTAAGGCCTCCCCAGACAGCCATTTTCCTTTTTTGCATTTCTTTTCCATGGGGATGGTCTTGATCCCTGTCTACTGTACAATGTCATGAACCTCATTCCATAGTTCATCAGGCACTCTATCTATCAGATCTAGTCCCTTAAATCTATTTCTCACTTCCACTGTATAATCCTAAGGGATTTGATTTAGGTCATACCTGAATGACCTAGTGGTTTTCCCTACTTTCTTCAATTTAAGTCTGAATTTAGCAAAAGAATAATATGAACTTTAAAGAAGCAATAATTAGATTGACATCACACTTCTTTCCAGAAACAATGGAAGTTAAGACAGGATAGATTGACATCCTCAAAGAAAATACCTGAAAACTAAAATTCTATATGTAGGGGAAAACACCCTTCAAGAATAAAAGTGGAATATAGATAATTTAAGAGCTTCCGTGATGGCTCAGAAGGAAATAGCAACCCACTTCAATATTCTTGCCTGGAAAATCCCATGGACAGAGGAGCCTGGCAGGCTACAGTTCATGGGGTTGCAAAGAGTTGGATACAACTGAGCAACATGCAACAATGGCTCATACAGTAAAGAATCTGCCTGCAATGCCGGAGCCCCAAGTTGATCCTTGGGTGGGGAAGATCCCCTGGAGAAGGGAATGACAACCCACTCCAGTATTCTTGCTTGGAGAATTCCATGGACAGAGGGGCCTGGGAAGCTACATTCCATAGGGTTTCAAAGAGTTTGACACAACTGAGCGACTTTCACTCACTCACTCTCATAGATAATTTGATATAAAAAGATAAATTGGGAGTGGGGGGAATTTGTTGCTGGCAGACACATATTATAGGGCATGAAATGAAAGTGATCCTAGTTGGGGGAAGCTCAAAGATACAGGGAAGAATGACAAGCAACCAAACAGTAAACATGGAAAACTATCAAGGAATACTATTTAAAATGGTAATAATAATTTCTTATGTTATTAAACTAGATATAGAATTAAAAAATACATGACAACAATAGCATATATGTAAGAATGGAGGGATTTAAAGTGTTCACTGAGTTATCACCTCATACCTGTTAGAATGGCTATTCTTAAAACAAAAAGACAAGAAATAACAAGTGTTGGTGAGGATGTGGAGAACAGGGAACTGTTGGTGGGAATGCAGATTGGTGCAACTGCTGTGGAAAACAAAATGGAGCTTCCTTTAAAAATTAAAAACCATACCATACCAAAGGAAACAATAAGCAAAATGAAAAGACAGCCCACAAGTTTGGAGAAAATATTTGCAAATGATGTGACCAATAAGGGAATAATCTCCAAAATTTATAAACAGCTCATGACGCTTTAGTCAGTTTCAGTTCAGTCCCTTAATCATGCCCAACTCTTTATAACCCATGGAATGCAGCATGCCAGGCTTCCCTGTCCATTACCAACTCCCGGAGCTTGCTCAAACTCATATCCATCCAACCATCTCATCCTCTGTCGTCCCCTTCTCCTCCTGCCCTCAATCTTTCCCAACATCAGGGTCTTTTCAAATGAGTCAGCTCTTCGCATCAGGTGGCCAAAGTATTGGAGTTTCAGCTTCAACATCAGTCCCTCCAATGAACACTCAGGACTGATCTCCTTTAGGATGGACTGGTTGGATCTCCTTGCAGTCCAAGGGACTCTCAAGATTCTTCTCCAACACCACAGTTCAAAAGCATCAACTCTTTGGTGCTCAGCTTTCTTCACAGTCCAACTCTCATATCCATACATGACCACTGGAAAAACCATAGCCTTGACTAGACAAACCTTTGTTGGCAAAGTAATGTCTCTGCTTTTCAATATGCTGTCTAGGTTGGACATAACTTTCCTTCCAAGGAGTAAGCATCTTTTAATTTCATGGCTGCAATCACCATCTGCAGTGATTTTGGAGCCCCCCAGAGTAAAGTTTGACAGTTTTCACTGTTTCCCCATCTATTTCCCATGAAGTGATGGGACCAGATGCCATGGTCTTAGTTTTCTGAATGTTGAGCTTTAAGCCAACTTTTTCACTCTCCACTTTCACTTTCATCAAGAGGCTCTTTAGTTCTTCTTCACTTTCTGCCATAAGGGTGGTGTCATCTGCATATCTGAGGTATTGATATTTCTCCCAGCAATCTTGATTCCAGCTTGTGCTTCCTCCAGCCCAGCATTTCTCATTATGTACTCTGCATAGAAGTTAAATAAGCAGGGTGACAATATACAGCCTTGACATATTCCTTTTCCTATTTGGAACCAGTCTGTTGTTCCATGTCCAGTTCTAACTGTTGCTTCCTGACCTGCATACAGATTTCTCAAGAGGCAGGTCAGGTGGTCTGGTATTCCCATCTCTTTCAGAATTTTCCACAGATTATTGTGATCCACACAGTCAAAGGCTTTGGCATAGTCCATAAAGCAGAAATAGATGTTTTTCTGGAACTCTCTTGTTTTTTCGATGATCCAGCGGATGTTGGCAATTTGATCTCTGGTTCTTCTGCCTTTTCT
Source organism: Bos indicus (assembly GCF_029378745.1). Classification (NCBI taxonomy): domain Eukaryota; kingdom Metazoa; phylum Chordata; class Mammalia; order Artiodactyla; family Bovidae; genus Bos; species Bos indicus. Next base: position 13,063,532 of record NC_091779.1, read on the forward strand.
AAAGCCAGCAAAGTAAAGAGACTCTACAAAATGGAATTTTTGGAGAGAGAGAAAAAAAGAAAAAGAGAAGCCAAGGAGCACCATCATGTATCAGGTATACAAGAAGCCATCCAAGAAGTTAATCCTACAGCTGTGCCATGTGAATCAGAAATGAGCTACTCAAGTCCTTCCTGAGTCTCTGACTTACAAAATCATGATAAAACTAAAGTGATTATTGTAAGCTCTTAAATTTTAAGGTGGTTTTTTTAAACCACAATAGATAACCAGAACAGCTACCAAGCTAGGAAGTAGGGTGAGGAATGAAATAATAACTACTCAAATGAAGCTAAAGAGCATCTTGATGAGGGTTAAAGAGGAGAGTGAAAAAGCTGGCTTAAAACTCAACATTCAAAAAATGAAGATCATGGCATCTGGTCCCATCACTTCATGGCAAATAGATGGGGAAAAAGTGGAAACAGTGACAGGTTTTTTTCCTTGGTTTCCAAAATCACTGCAGATGGTAACTGCAGCCATAAAATTAAAAGACACTTGCTCCTTGGAAGAAAAGCTATGACAAACCTAGACAGCATATTACAAAACGGAGACATCACTTTGCTGATACGTCTGTCTAGTCAAAGCTATGGTTTTTCCAGTAGTCATGTACGGATTTGAGAGTTGGACCATAAAGAAGCCTGAGCGCTGAAGAATTGATGTTTTTGAACTGTCGTGCTGGAGAAGACTTTTGAGAGTCTCTTGGGCAGCAAGGAGATCACACTTGCTAATAATCTTAGTCCTAAAAGATTATTAGCAATAATCAATTCTAAAGGAAGTCAATCCTGAATATTCATTGGAAGGACTGATGCTGAAGCTGAAACTCCAATACTTAGGCCATCTGATGTGAAGAGCTGACTCATTGGAGGGGACCCTGATGCTGGGAAAGACTGAAAGCAGAGAATAAGAGGGCAACAGAGGATAAGATGGTTGGATGGCATCACTAACTCAATGGACATGACTTTGAGCAAACTCTGGGAGATAGTAAAGGATGGGGGAACCTGGCATGCTGCAATTCATGGGGTTGCAAAAAGCTGGACATGACTTAGCGACTGAACAGCAACAAATCAACCTGAAGAGTGGCATGAAAGATGGAAATAGAAACAATAAAGTAAGAGGGTAGATTTAAATCTCAATATACATGAAGTGAACCAAATGTCTCAGTTAAAAGACAAAAAAAGTAACCAGCCAATATTTACAAAAAACAAAATATGATGCTTAAAAGAGGTAATATCAAAAATAAGGATATATAAAGATCAAAAGAAAAACAATGGAAAAATATATAGCATCCAAACACTAACCAAAATAAAAATACTGTGACTGTTTTAATATCTGAGAAAGTAAAACTTAAGACAAAAAGCATTATTAGACTAAAGATTAATACTTTATAATGATAAAATATTCATCAGAAAGAAAAATTATTTTATAGTTTTATGCATATAATAATATAGTGTTTAACTATATAAAGCAAAAATTTAAAGCACTTTAAGGAACAATGGATGAATCCACAATCTGATTGAGAGGTTTGAAAATACTTTGAGAATAAATTAGCTAGCTCATTTGTTCATTTAATCTCTCTTTTGGATCCTCATTCACAAGTGAGAACTGTTTTAGATGGTTGCTGTGGGTGTTATATATTTTATACTGAAGAAATTATTCTAAGTGATGATTCACCATCCTCTCTTTATTCAAGCCAAAGAAATTAAGATAAAGTCCAAGTTTCATCTGAAATCTTAAGGTTTCTGCCTAGACTTTATTAACTGATAGATTTTTGGAGGGCCTGAGAAAGGACTACCTGTCTGGAGTCTCAAGGAGATAATTTTCCACATCAACCTATTATGGACTGATAGGACTATCTCAGTAAAAAAAAAAAAAAAAAAATCCTAATATGTATTTTTTATTTTAATTTTATTGGAGTACAGTTGTTTTACAATTTGTTGGTTTCAGCTGCACAGCAAATTGATTCCATTATACCTTAATATGTATTTAGCAGGAGTCAGGTACTATGCTACAATGAGCTAACCAACAGATCAGAAACTGAATGATCATCCAAAATACATCTCCCCATTCTGTAGAGCAGATGGGCCAATCTTACTGTTCTGTGGGCTAGTTTTCTCCATTACCCATAATGATCCCAATAATGATCATTACAGAACTTATACAGATATTCAATTAACAGCCAAACTATCCCATTTTCCTCTATTTGCTTGTCGATAACCAAGATATAACAGTTGTATTGCATTTGAATCATCTGTTTAATCACAGTTGTTCGCAATGCTTTAGCTCTGTTTACACCATTCTGTTCCTTAGGAATCACAGATTATTTTACTATTGACTGTGGGCCATCAGGAATATGGTCCCTTGTCTTATCTTGGTAAGACAGCACTGTTTCTTATCTTAACCAAAAAGATAAACATTCAGAAGTCTTCAATGTCACAGTCCTACTTGGTAAAATTTTTGCTTATCTAGGTATGCATATCACTTGTACTGCATGAACAGCGTGGTTCATTTTGAGCGTTGTTTTAAATATTTCAGCATTGAGATGAATACAGGGTTCTGGCAGCTAGACAGTACTGGCAGTCTATCACCCTCCATCTCATGCAGGTCTCTAAATAGAGTCTGGACAAATCTGTGCAGTTGCTCCTGCCAAGTCTTTCTACCATGACTGTTACCATCACTCCATGGTCCTGATTCTCAGCCAACAATACATTTATTTAAGTCTGCTAAATTTAAATGGAGGAACAGGTTTTTTGCTTATCTGCCAGATAAGCACTAAGGGTTACTCATGGAAGCAGTCAGAGGGAGTCTTCCTGCAAAATACCTATCAATGGGATCTAGATTCTGTTTAGGCAGAACAGTTCCTTTAATAGAGATGATGAAGTCTAGCCTCTAAATCTCTAGGGTCTAAACTCTCTAGAACATCTTTTACAGGGCTAATATGTTTTTCCCTCAGTTTCTAATCCCAATCTATGTGTAAATGTATCTGTTTTGCTCAGTTTGGTTATCTTTACTCAAAAGTCAGCCTGATCACCATAGAGAAGCAAAGTGTCTATTTCACTCTAGCAAGTAGGATATGTCTCCCCTGATGAGAGCTAACACTCCTCACTAGGCTGGGTCTTGCCTTTGATCTGCTGACACAATTGATCTTGAATTTCTATTGGTTCTGATGCATCTTGTTTTGCAATTTCTCTCTCTAGGCTTTGTTTAATTCTCTCTCGCTTGTCGTTTTATGTCTGAACTTTGAACCCCCTGAGGGGCTAGATTTCCACTCCCCATCTCTTTTTCTCTTTTTTCTTATTTTTAAAGCTGATTTAGCACGATCATCATGTAATGTTTTAGAAATAATGTGTGCGCTGGGGGTAGGGCGTGGCAGGAGAGAGGCACTGGGATCTTGGCAGTGATGTGTTCACAACCAGGTTACATTTTAAAATGTCTATCACATCCTCAGGGAATCTTTGGAGGGCTTCTGCTTAGGGCAGTTGTATATTTTCCACATCTAAACAGCAAGCTAAATAAACAGTCATTTAATATTGTGGTTTAGTTTTGCTGTCTTTATTGTCGTTTCCTGAGTTCCAAAGACGTTTGCAGTCCACGCATGGTGCTACCAAAATTCTAATTCTGTGGAGTAAAACAATGCCTTAACTTTATATACCACTTTAAAATTAAAAATCTACATTGACACTCAAATGATTTTCAGTGCACCCTTGTATACTGGCAGACCAGGAATAGACACAGGAACACTGATAAGCCAGAGGGGTCAACAGGAATCTCTCCATCAGGCTAAACCCTCCTCCTTTTCTCTGCTCCTCAGAGAAATGGATAATAAACTGTATTCTTTGCCTAAAAAGATCTAAGACCAACTGAAATGCAGAATCCAAAATGAAAAAAATGCCTGCCCAGAGCATCGTACACACAATCTTCAGTTTACAAACTACCCTTTCTTAATGGGGAGCAGAAAGGCGAGCCACCTCCTTTGGCTTCAGTAAACAAATAATGAGGAGGAGGCTGTAGTTAGATGCACATTTCCAGGGCCTTGATGGATAATTATCCAAGTGACTTATCATTAAGGTTAATGGACTTCCCTTGGTTAAATTCCTTTCCATTGTATACCATTGGAAATAGATCCTTTGGGTCATTGAAGCTCTTTTAGGGTCTCTGCTGTTATCCAAAAGGTACAACCCCATCTCTGGTTTGGCTTAACTGATGCATTAACAACAGCTTCTAAATTACTCAGGGATAGAGTCTATTTGCTGGACCAGACTGTGGAAATGAAGCACCAAGGAGAGTTCATCTCAAGCTCAGTAGAGACCCTGAAAGGAGCTACCACGCGGTGGTGCGCGTCAGAGCACAGCTTCTGGGAACAGCAGGTAAGAAAATGGAGCCAGCCATGGAGGGGGAAACGACTCGTGAAGGTGCCGTGAAAAATCACCTGTCTACTAAAATTACAGCAAAACAGCATGCTAGGGAATTTAAGAAAGATTTTTATGCAGATGGGGATGTACTCTTTTTTTCTTTGCACCTGCTGTCAGTAAGCATTAGACCATAAACATCAGCAAACATTGATTAAGCATATTGCCTTGATGAAACTTCAAGCGAAAGAAGAAAGTGGTTCAGCAGCTCCAAAGCCCAGAAGACAAATTACTCTTGGTATAGCAATTAGAATGGGGAAAATTACTGTACCGTTTTGAAAAAGCACTCTGAACTTGATTCCGTAGACAATCTAATACTAGCCGATATGACTTTAGAGAAAGTACAAGCACTCCTACTATGGACTGTAATTTTTGAAATGTATTTCAGCTTTATAAAATTCCACATGACCAAAACTATAAAGGTCAGTCTATTTCTAAGATATACCTCAGACTGGATGTTTTAAGCTTGCTTCAAGAAATATGTGGTATATTAAGTGAAATGTGAAAGACTTCAGGGACCCAGAATTCCTGGACTTCCTGGAGTTATGTCCATTCTGAGCTGAGTTTTCTGTCAATTTCCATCCAGCAGGTCGATAACATGAATGTTTCACAAGCAACTTTAAAATGCATTAGTCATTTTGGGATTCATTTCTTCAGTGTTCTTGCTACTCCTTTTGATCATGCAAGCTGAAGTTGGGCTATGAGCACAAAATAATAATATTCTCAATTGAGAGGACCTATGTATGCAGTGAACATAAGTAATTCTAGTTTACTTCTAATTGGAACACACCAAGCCAAATATGAGTGTAAACAAAAGTAAGGCTGTGTAAGTTTGTGTGTGTGTTTGTGTGTATGTGTTGTGCACTTCGCCAAAACTGGACACATTTATTCTTAAGTCTATATCGCTTCTTTCCTTGAAGTGGAAGGAAAATAGAATTCATGTCTATTGTGCATTTATTATGTGTCAGGCTTTGTTCTGGTCCTAATCAGAGCAGGCTAGAGCTCAGGCATGTGGTCTATGAAGTCAGCCTGCCTCGGTTGAAAGCCCAACTCTGCCATTACTGGCCATGAAACATCAGAGAGGTACTTAACCTCTCTAAGCTTCTTTTTTTTTATCATTTGAGAAACATGAAATTAATAGAACATATCATAGCACTATTGAGGTGATTCAGTGAGATAAGTTATGTGAAGTGTTTAGCACAGGGTCTGACACATGATAATGCTCAATAAATGAGATACTACAATGTCTTATTAAGAATGACAATAATCCTATGAAGTATATACCATTAGTCCCATTTTATAGATGTGACAACTGAGGCTAAGGAAAATAAATGGACATATCCACAATTTCAAAACAAGCAATGATCTCGTCTATGAAAAAAATTAAATGAATTTTCAAATGAATGAAGGACTATATTCATTAGGGGAATGCTAGCTGCTATAACAAATAAACCTTGAGTTTTTGAAAGCTCAAACACAAAAGATGTGTATTTCTTCCAGGTAACTTTTACAATGCTTGATCCTAGCTGGCAAATGATCCTCCTCCTCGCCATGATTCAGACATGCACATTTCTTCCATCTGGGAGTTCTTCCATCCCCAAGGCCTTGAAGTCATTTATATCCAGCTGGCACAAGAGGAGAGAGACATCATAGAAAAGGCATAATGACTTCTGAAAAGCCTTGGTTCGTCAGACATCACTTCCACTTTCCCACTGGTAAGAACTAGCCACATGGCCACATCTAGGTATAGAAGGTTCGGGGAAACAAAGTCCCTGGCCAGCCAGCTGCTTCCCAATGGCAACTCCATTCTATCTATACAAGGGGGAATATAATATCACCATTATACAGCATTCAGTCCATGCTGTCAGTGGGTCAAATGATAGCATCTTTAAGTATGATGGACATTATTTATTTTTCTCTTAGTGCATAAAATTTCTCCAAATTAAAATTTCATTCCTCTTCTGCTTATCATTTTCCTTACTTCTTTCCAAAGGAATTTCAGATCAATTATTTCAAGTCTTAAACAACTATCTTCATGAGTCAAGGTAATTGTGCTACACTAAGTCTGATGGAGGAAAGAGCAGGAAGAATCTGGTCAATTAAATTTATAGCCCGAAGCTTGTGAGTTTGTTATGTGTGTGCTTTTCTGGGCTTCAAATATTGATAAGGGCCATCATGTGAGTCCATCTTTAAAAAACAAAGTCAGAGCCTTGTGCCGATGCTGAACTAGAGGGATTCAGCATTGAACAGTTAATATAACCCATGGAAAAACATACTACATGCCTGGAAGTGAAGTTCACCTAAATGAATAATTAAACAGGACCACACATATAATCAATGATCCCTGTTTCAGTTATCTATTGCTGTGTAAGAAACCACTTCCAAACAGTGACTTTAAACAAAAACCATGCATTACCCTTATAATTAAGCACATTGATTGGGCTCATCTGGGAAGTTCTGCTCTACATGATATCAGCTGAGGCTGTGGGCCTCTGCAGACTTGACTGAACTGGAACATCCATGGTGGCTGTCTCCTATGACTGATGCCTTGGTGGAGACAACTGGAAGGCTGGGTACAGCTGGGACATGGGGAAGTTGGGACTCGCTGTCTTCCCATGTAATTTCCAGGCCTGTCCTCTCCATATGGCCTCTCTAGCAGGTATCTCCATGTAATCTCTCCAGCAACGTAGCTGGACTTCCAATATGGCAGCTCAGGATGCCCAAAAGCACAGAAGTAAAATCTGCCAAGTCTTCCCAAGACCCAGGACCAACATAAGGTCATTTCTCCCAAATGCTATTGGTTAAACAGAAGCATAGGTATAGCCTAGATTCAATAGTCTGGAATATAAAAGAATATATGCTAGGAGCTGTGGCCCACTAGATACCGTCTAGGAAGCTATTACTGCAACCTGAGTTCAACAATGAGAATAAGCATCATGTTATCATCAAAGTCCAGAGCAGATAACAAAGTTGATATACCTGGCCTCTCATCTTTTCCTTTCAGTTTACTCTTTTCCTAAGAGTCAGTTTTTACAGAGGAGCATTCTTGATCTCAGAGTGAGAAAACGCAGACAGTGATAATCTAAGCTGTCATGATACAACTTAATTCCATTTATCTAGAGATGCTTCTCTCATTGTTCTACCTTTAGATAGCTGAAAAGATGAGATTAACAAAGCTGAAGAAAGTAGAATTAGAAAATAAGAAGAGGCAGTCAAATAATCCCATAAAAAATGGGATGGCAACTCTAACAAGGGCCTTGGAGTGGTGTCAGAAGCTGTGAGAATAGTTAGGGAGCACCTGGGTAATCTAGACAAGAAATGATGAATTTTGAATTTGCTGTAAGGATCTGCTGAAAGCCGTGCAGAGGGCTTTCAGAAAATGAGATGCACTGCAGAGAGAAGATGGCAGAGGAGTGGGTGAATGTGGAGCACATTTCTCTCCTTGAATGCATCAGTAATATACCTTCAGATGCAGAAGATCTCATAGAATACAGCTAAGATTTGGCAGGAGTCCCTGACCACTGGAAAGGAATATACAGATGCACACAAAACTTGGTAGGATGGAGGAAGGGAAAAAGAGGAGAGTGAGCAGGACTGGACCTGAACCCAGGGGGTGGGGGAACTGAAGCAGAGCTCAGACCCCTACAGCACAGCAATTGTTTAGGACAAAGGGGAAGAGTGTGGGGCTGTAGAGAGTGCAGCAACTGATCTGTGACAGTTTGAATGGGGTAAGAATCACAAAGACAATCCTTGCTGCAGCCCTACATAGCCCAGACAGGGATGCAAGTCCTCTGGAACACATGGTATCTGGGAGCTGGAGCTTAGGAATTGGAGAGCATTTCCAGAGTGAGGCCTGTTGTTGACTGTGGGGAGACGGCTGGAGGGGATGTGAGGGAGGAGATTGTGGTGCCGAATGCCTTTGGAAGAAAGCTGGGCAGCCATGGAAGCAAGGCAGTACTGCTGAGTCATGTGTAGGGGTGGAGCCATCACTGTAGCCTCTCGCCACGTGCCAGCACCAGCAGCTGACTAATAGAGAAAGACCCCAGAGAGGGTGGCCCTTTAAGTGCCTGATGTGCCAAGCAATAGAGAAGGACCCCAGCCAGGGAGGCCCTTTGGACACCAGCTGCCAGAGGCTAGAAAAAGACTCTATCGTGCCATGGCTCCTGAGCCTGAGGCTGTTGTCATCCTGCACACTTGGTGCCACCAAGGTCCCTGTGATCCAAGCAGCTGCGCCACCTCCATGCTCAATCCTCACTGGACCAGAGCTGCCAGAGGCTAGGGAAAAATACCCTAATAGCACCATATCTCCTGCTCCCATGGCCAGCAGCTCCCCTGTGTATCTGGCACTACCAGGGTCCTTGCAATCCAAGCAGCTGCCCCATGTCCACACACGGACGTCACTGGGGCAAACCCAAGTTTCCAGAGCAGCCTCAGGAGTAAACTTGTGGATGACCCACATGCAGACATGGAGATAAAACCACAGCTGAACTCCAGGGGCAGTGTGGGTAAGGAAGAAGATCAAAAACCTTTCCACCAGTTGTACGAGCTACAGTTTAAATCCACACAATCAACTAGGCAGACTGTGTCTACAGAAAAGAAAATGCACTAGATCTGGCGGTTGCGGACGCTGAAGGCAAGGTTAATGTAGGGCCACGTTAGAGTCTGAGCTGTCCCCACAACAGGTCCAGAGACCAGTCCAGTACCAGAGGATATCCTAGGAGGCAGAAGTATACTGTGACTTACGGCAAGGGAAAGAATGCTGACAACTGAGATCTGAGAAAAACATTTATTATTATTCCTATATTTTGACTTGTTGCTTCTGGATTATTTTTTCTTTTCTCTTTTGCTCCAGTTGTTGAATTTATTTTTTTCTGTTAACTCTATTTAAACTTTTGAGAACGTTTTTTTAAATCACATTTTTTATTTCCTTTATATACTTCTATCTCTGTGCTGGCTTTTTGTGGTTCCGTGGAATTTTTCTTTTTTAAATTTTGGTTTTGTTTCATTTATGTGTTTGCTTTTCTTATTGTTCTTTTCCTGCTGTAGTTATTCTTTAATATGCATAAATCTTTTTTATATACTTCTATTTAACTTTACTTTTCTATTTTTTTTCTCTTCTTCCTTTTCTTTCTCCACTTCACCACGTTTTGTTTCCCTCCTTTGCTTTATTCTTCACTTGGCACTCTGCTTTGGTTTTGGTTTTAGGTTTGTGTTTTGGTTTTAATTGGTTGATACCAGTTTGGTTTCCTTTGCTTGTTGGGTTACGCTCGTACTTTCTTTTCCTTGGACTGTTTGGGTGTGTGTGTGTGTGTGTGTGTGTGTGTGTGTGTTCCTTTGTTTTCATTTGTCTGATTTTGTATTTACCATTTGTCTGGGGTTTCTCTTGCTTCTTGTTGTTTTGTTTTTGAGTGTTTGTTTTAATCCTCTTTAATGCCATTAACACGAGGATTGTGGAATCTTGGTTACCTGACTAGAGATCTGGGCTGAGCCTTTCGAGTGGAAGCACCGAGTCCAGGACACTAGACAGCCAGAGAACTCCTGACCCGAAAAAGTATTAATTAGTGAGAACGCCCCTGAAGGCCTCCGCCTGTGAGACCCAGCAGCACCCAGCTATGAGCAGCTCCCAGTGCAGGATGTCTCACCCAAATAACAAGCAAGCCCAAATACAGCCCCAATCACCAGCAGACAGGATCCCCACAGACACTCCAAAACATACCATCTCACACAACCCTGCTGATAAGGGGGAGAAAAAACAAAGCACCTTGTCACACCAGAACACAGGCACAAGTCCCTCCCAATACGAAGCTTACTCTAATCACTGGCAACCTCGCCCACCAAGGGCAGAAACCAAAAGGAAGAAGGAATACAACCCTAAAGCCTGGGGAAAGGAAACCTCAAACACAGTAAGTTAGGAAAAAATGTAAAGAGAGACATATACTGCAAATGAACAAGGCAAAACCCAAAAGACCAAATAAATGAAGAGGAAATAAGCAAACTACCTAAAAAAGAATTTAGAGTAATGATGGTCAAAAACAGAATGGAGAAAATGCAAGAATCAATTAAAACATTTAACAAGGACCTAGAAGAAATAAAGACTAGATAGAGATGAACAACACGATTACTGAAATTAAAAATACCCTAATAATGCACAATTGCTAAAGTTAAAAAAATAGCAGAATAACTGAGGCAGAAAACAGATAAGTGAGCTGAAGATAGAATGGTGGAAATAACTGCTAAAGAGCAGAAAAAAGGAAAAAGAATGAAAAGAGTTGAGGATAGTCTCAGAGACCTCTGGGACAATATTAAACATCAGATCAGATCAGTCGCTCAGTCGTGTCCAACTCTTTGCGACCCCATGAATCGCAGCACGCCAGGCCTCCCTGGCCATCACCAACTCCCGCAGTTCATTCAGACTCACATCCATCGAGTCGGTGATGCCATCCAGCCATCTCATCCTCTGTCATCCCCTTCTCCTCCTGCCCCCAATTCCTCCCAACATCAGAGTCTTTTCCAATGAGTCAACTCTTCGCATGAGGTAGCCAAAGTACTGGAGTTTCAGCTTTAGCATCATTCCTTCCAAAGAAATCCCAGGGCTGATCTCCTTTAGAATGGACTGGTTGGATCTCCTTGCAGTCCAAGGGACTCTCAAGAGTCTTCTCCAACACCACAGTTCAAAAGCATCAATTCTTCGGCACTCAGCCTTCTTCACAGTCCAACTCTCACATCCATACATGACCACAGGAAAAACCATAGCCTTGACTAGACAAACCTTTGTTGGCAAAGTACTGTCTCTGCTTTTGAATATGCTATCTAAGTAGGTCATAACTTTCCTTCCAAGGAGTAAGCGTCTTTTAATTTCACCATCTGCAGTGATTTTGGAGCCCAGAAAAATAAAGTCTGACAGTTTCCACTGTTTCCCCATCTATTTCCCATGAAGTGATGGGACCGGATGCCATGATCTTCGTTTTCTGAATGTTGAGCTTTAAGCCAACTTTTTCACTCTCCTCTTTCACCTTCATCAAGAGGCTTTTTAGTTCCTCTTCACTTTCTGCCATAAGGGTGGTGTCATCTGCATATCTGAGGTTATTGATATTTCTCCCGGCAATCTTGATTCCAGCTTGTGTTTCTTCCAGCCCAGCGTTTCTCATGATGTACTCTGCATATAAGTTAAATAAACAGGGTAACAATATACAGCCTTGACGTACTCCCTTTCCTATTTGGAACCAGACATACCAACCTTCAAATTATAGGGGTCCCAGAAGAAGAAGTGAAAAAGAAAGGGTCTGAGAAAATTTTTTAAGAGAATATCAAAAATCTCCCAAAAAACAAAACCCTGGGGCCAGATGGCTTCATAGGTGAATTCTATCAAACATTTAGAAAAGAGCTAATGTCTATTCTTGTGAAACTCTTCCAAAAAACTGCAGAGGAAGGAACATTTCCAAACTCATTCTATGAGGCCACCATCACCTTGATACCAAAATCAGGTAAAGACAGCACAAAAAAAGAAAGTTATAGGACATTATCATTGATGAATATAAAAAAAAAATCCTCAACAAATTCTAGCAAACAGAATTTAACAACACATTAAAAAGATCATATACCATGATCAAGTCAGGTTTATCCCAGGGATGCAAGATTCTTCAATACATGCAAATCAATCAATGTAATTAAAAACCATATGATAATCTCAATAGATGCAGAAAAATCTTTTGACAAAATTCAGCACCCATTTATGGGGGAAAAAAAAAAACTCTTCAAAAATGGGCTTAGAAGGAACCTACCTCAACATAAAAAGGCCATATATGATAAACCCACGGCAAACATTATTCTCAATGGTGAAAAACTGAAAACATTTCCTCTAAGATCAGGAATAAGACATGGGTGCCCACTGTCTTCACTATTATTCAAAATAGTTTTGGAAGTCCTAGCTATGGTAATCAGAGAAGAAAACAAAATAAAAGGAATCTAAACTGGAAAAGAAGTAAAACTATCATGTTTGCAGACGACATGATACTATACATAGAAAACCCTAAAAATACTTTCAGGAAATGACTAGAGCTAATCAATGAATTCAGTAAAGTCACAGGATTCAAAATTAGTACACAGAAATCACTTGCATTCCTATACACTAACAATGAAATATCAGAAAGAGAAATTAAGGAATCAATCTCATTTACCATTGTAACAAAAAGAATAAAATACCTAGGAATAAAGGAGACAAAAGAGCTGCCTAAGAAGACAAAAGAGCTGTATACAGAAAATTAGAGGACACTGATGAAAGAAATCAAAGACAGCATAAACAGATGGAGAAATACTCCATGTTCCTGGGTTGAAAGAATCAATATTGTGGAAATGACTATTCTACCAAATGTGATATACAGATCCAGTGTGATCCCTATCAAATTACCAATGCCATTTTTCACATAATTAGAACAAAAAAATTCATAATTCATATAGAAACACAAAAGACCCCAAATAGCCAAAGCAATCTTGAGAAAGAAGAATGGAGCTGGAGGAATCAATCCTCAGACTATACTACAAAGCTAGAGTCATCAAGCCACTATGTCATTGGCACAAAAACAGAAATATAGACCAATGGAACAGGATGGAAAGCCCACAGATAAACCCACACACCTTTGGGCACCTTATCTTCAACAAAGGAGGTAAGAATATACAATGGAGAAAAGATAGCCTCTTCAATAGTGGTGCTGGGAAAGCTAGACAGCTGCAGCTAAAAGAATGAAACTGGAACATTTCCTAACACCATACATAAAGATAAACTCAAAATGGATTAAAGACCTAAATGTAGGACCAGAAACTACAAAAACTCTTAAAGGAAAACATATGCAGAACACTGTTTGACATAAATCACACAAGGTCTTCTATGACCCATCTTCTAGAGTAATGGAAATGAAAACAAAAATAAATAAGTGGGCCTTAACTAAACCTAAAAGCTTTTGCACAGCAAAGGAAACTATAAACAAGGTGAAAAAACAACCCTCAGAATGGGAGAAAATAACAGCAAACAAAATAACTGACAAAGGATTAATCTCCCAAACATACAAGCAACTCATGTAACTCAATACCAGAAAAAACAACAACAAAAAAAAAACAATGGAAGAGTGGACAGAGTAACCTAAACAGCCATTTCTCCAAGGAAGACATACAGATGGCTAATAAACACATGAAAAGACGCTCAACATTGCTCATTATTAGAGAAATGCAAATCAAAACTACAATGAGATATCATCTCACAGTGGGCAGAATGAATCTACAGACAAGAAATGCTGGAGAGGGCATGGAGAAAATGGAACCCTCTTGCACTCTTGGTGGGAACGTAAATTGATGCTGCCACTATGAGGACAGTTATAGAGAGTCCTTAAAAAACTAGGAATAAAATTATTGTATGACTCAATAATCCCACTACTGGACATACACCCTGATGAAACCATAATTGAAAAAGACACAAGCATCCCAATGTTTATTGCAGCACTATTAACAATAGCTAGGACATGGAAGCAACCTAGATGTCCATCAACAGATGAATGGATAAAGAAGCTATGGTACATATATACAATGGAATATTACTTGGCCATAAAAAGGAATGTACTTGAGTCAGTTCTAATGAGGTGGATGAACCTAGAGGCTATTATACAGAATGAAGTAAGACAGAAAAGGAAAAGTAAATATCGTATACTAACACATAATATGGACTCTAGAAAGATGGTACTGATGAACGTCTTTGCAGGGCAGTAATGGAGACAGACACGTAGAGAACAGAGCTGTAGACACAGTGGTGGTGGGGAGAAGAGGGTGGGATGAATGGACAGAGTAGCATGGAAATACATAAACTACCATATGTAAAATAGATAGCCAGGAGGAATTTCCTGTATGACTCAAGGCGCTCAAACCAGGGCTCTGTGACAACCTAGAGGAGTGGAATGTGGTGGGAGGTAAGAGGGAGGTTCAAGAGCTAGAAGGGACATATGCCTACCTATGACTGATGCATGTTGAGGTACGTCAGAAACCAACACAACATTGTAAAGCAATTATCCTTCAATCAAAAATAAATTTAAAAAATAAAAGAAAATTAAATTAAAAGGATATGTATTTAAGAAACATTTATAATGCATAATCCATAGGATTTGATGACCAGTGACTTTAAGAAGGGAGGGAGAGTAACTCTGGCTTCCCTTTCTCCCAGTCCATTTTCTCAGTCTTGTTATTCAGTTTGCCAACAATTCTGAGAGCTATTAATATACAATATTTCTTCGATATTAATAATTCACATTTCTGCTCAAGCCAGCCTCTGTGGATTACAACTGAGATCCCTGAGAAGTCCGCATTCAGAAACCTGGAAGAGGAACCAGGCGTTCATCAGAGAAAACAGAGACGTGGAATCCAGAGGTGTGAATGAGGTTGTCCAGGGAGTGTATGTAGGGGTGAAAAAGAAATGAGTTGCCAGGAGTCTGAGGAAAAGCCACAGGTAAAGGCAGAGCAGAACACTACCACTGGGCCCCTGAGAACAGTTACTTAAAAGATTTTCTTCCTCTGCCACTTATCACAGTGCAGTAATCCAGGATACAGTGGATTCAGGTGTCAGTGGTGTTTAAAAGACCTGCTGGTATCTCGGGAAAGAGGCACTATGGAGGCCATCAAGGGGAGGAGACAGAATTGGAAGCAGGCGGCCAACCTCCTCCACGCAGAGGAGAGGAGAGGCAGAACAGATGAGGCTCGGCCGAAAGGTGTAGGCACGGGGATGTCTGCGTCCAGAGCTGGAGAACAGCACCGTAAAGGGGGAGCCACCTTAGTGCTGCACCCAGAATGAGCCACCCTGTCCCATCACACTTTATATGACCAGGAGCTGCCTGGTCAGGGCCTTACAGGTATGTACTTAGAGCCAGAGAAAGAAGCCCCCATAGGCATGGAGTTTATAATTGAAGCAGGACAGAAGTGCTAAGCTTCCTTGAAAGCTCTTATTCCAGGCAACACAAACAACTGAGTGGTTGGAATAATGAAAAGATTTCATCCAAATTGGAACCAAATAATATATAATATTTCCAGGTGTGAGTTCATCCCTGATGTCCATAGCTAATATTATTAGTTGGCACAGCATGGTTAATTCTTGTAAAACCCACTGTCGTGGGCTCTAATTGTAGTATGTCTAGGTTTTTTCACGTTGGCAGAAGCATCTCATAGCATTTAATCTCTCTTCTGTCCTTCCCCAGAGTAGCCGGCAAAGTGCTAACATGTGTAAGTATTCAGCAGGTACTTGACCTACCTGGCTTATATATATAGAACAAGTTTTTATGCCGAAACTTCAGATCAATTCTTACCACAGGTCATGGCATATTTTTCTTACCATAGCTTTTCCTTTTATTTGCTTTTGTACTTCTCAGAAAAAAACCAGCACTCTGAAACTTGAGGACTTGATGAAGCTTGGAGACTTCAGTTATCTGATGTCTATGAAGCCTGATCTTCTAGTCAGTAAGATCATATGGGAGCTTCAGTGACAAGCTTCTACTTTGCTAATGATTTCATGATCCTGTTACCCACTGTAATTGCTTAAATGGCGTTTTAATTAACTGCCTTAAATGACTTTCCTTTTTTCCTAAAAGCAGTATGTGTTTTAGTTTAAAATATGGGCCACTGGTGTTTCCGTTTCCAAGATGGTTATGTTTAGTACAGGGGAAAGTGGAAGCGTTAGTCACTCAGTTTTGCCCAGTTTTGTCTGACCCCATGGACTATATGGCCTGCCAGGCTTCTCTGTCCTTGGGATTTTCCAGGCAAGAATACTGAAGTGGGTTGCCATTCCTTTCTTCAGGGGAATCTTCCCAATCCAGGGATCGAATCCTGGTCTCCTGCATTGCAGGCAGATTCTTTACCATCTGAGCCACCAGGGAAGCCCCTGAGTATATATTTGCAGAAGTTTTACTCAAGCATTTCTATAGCCCAGGTTGATTTATGGCATATAAATGCTTCAATACTTTTGTGGGTTCAGTGATGTTATATAAAGATCTATTACATTTTTCCTAGTTTTTAAATACTGTTAATTCATTCATGAGCTTCCCACAGTTCTAGTTTATTTCTGGTACCTGCAACAAGTCAGTCAGCTATGTTTATGATTATACACAGTTTTAGAAAGGAGAAGTGACAGGAGAGCATGTGCCAGGGGGAAAAAAGTTGAGACACTTATTATGGATACAGAGTTGCCTTCCCTGCATTCATTGTTTCTGTCAAAACTACCATCCATGGACTCATCTACTGTCATGGTACTGGTAAATCACTCCATAGCAGATAAAGTACAGCAATGGGCCCATACTCATGGACTTCACTGGTCTTAATATGGTTCCCACCAGCCTGAAGCAACTGGCTTGATAAAACAATGGGACAGCCTTTTGCAGACTCGGTAACAGCCCCAGTTGGACAGCAGTATCTCGGACTGGAACAGGTTCTCTAGGAGGCTGTCTATGCTTCACATCTCCAATAAATGGTGCTTTCTCTCCTACAGCCAGGATTTATGGGTCAGGGGATCAAGGGGTAGAAACAAGAATGACACTTCTGTTACCCTCTAGTGACTGAATAGCAAATTATTTGCTTCCTCTCTCTGCAACCTTATGATCTGATGCCCTAGAGTTTTTGGTTCCTAATAGAGGAATGCTTCTACCAGGAGACACAATAGTGATTCCACTGAGCTAGAAGTTAGGGCTGCCACCCAGTCACTCTGGGCTCCTTATGTCTCTAAATCAACAGTTTAGAAAGGGAGTCCCTGTGCTGGCTGGGGTGAGTGATGCTGACTACCTAGGAGAAATTGGACGCTGTGCCAAGTGGAGGTAAGGAAGGGTGTCTGGAATGCAGGAGATCCCTTAGGACATCTCTTAGTATTACCATGTCCTTACAATCGATGGAAAACTATATCGACCCAATCCAAAAAGGACTACTAGTAACTGAGATCCTTCAGGAATGAAGATTTGGGTCACCCCACCAGACTAAGAACCATGAGCAGATGAGGTGCTTGCTGAGAGCAAAAGAAATACAGAATGAGTTTTGGAAGACACAGTTATAAACACCAGGTACAGCCACAGCACCAGTCACAGAAACAAGGACTGTAATTGTCATGAATATGTCTTCTTTATTTTGTTTTGAATATAAGTCAGTTCAGTCACTCAGTCATGTCTGACTCTTTGCGAAGCCATGACTGCAGCATGCAAGGCTTCCCTGCCATCACCAACTCCCAGAGCTTGCTCAAACTCATGTCCATCGAGTCGGTAATGCCAGTCAACCATCTCATCCTCTGTCATCCCCTTATCCTCCTGCCTTCAATCTTTCCCAGCATCAGGGTCTTTTCAAATGAGTCAGTTCTTCACATCAGTGGCCAAAGTATTGGAGTTTCAGCTTCAGCATCAGTCCTTCCAATGAATATATTTATGAATATATTTGTGTGTGTATGTATATATAGCAAATATCTTTGTTTTTTCCCCCTCTCTTACCCCCTTATCATATATTATAAACTGTATTTACTTTATATCATAATATTTAAGTATTTTTAACTTCACATCATAGCTACTTCCCTGGTGGCTCAGAGGTTAAAGCATCTGTCCGCAATGTGGGAGACCTGGTGGGGATGATCCCCTGAAGAAGGCAATGGCACCCCACTCCAGCACTCTTGCCTGGAAAATCACATGGACAGAGGAGCCTGGTGGGCTACAGTCCATGGGGTCACGAAGAGTTGGACACGACTGAGCGACTTCACTTTCACTTTTCACTTTCGTGCATTGGAGAAGGAAATGGCAACCCACTCCAGTGTTCTTGGTTGGAGAATCCCAGGGACGGGGGAGCCTGATGGGCTGCCGTCTATGGGGTCGCACAGAGTTGGACACGACTGAAGCGACTTAGCAGCAGCTGCTGCAATGCAGGAGACCCGGGTTCAATCCCTGGGTTGGGAAGATCCCCTGGAGAAGGAAATGGCAACCCTCTCCAATATTCTTGCCTAGAGAATCCCATGGATGGAGGAGCCTGGTGGGCTACAGTCCACGGAGTGGCAAAGAGTCGGACACAACTGAGCTACTTCACTTTATAGTATTTCAGTTAAAGGATATCAAGGAGAAAAGTAAAAATTACCAAGGATTTAACATCCTTTTCTGAGAGGAGAGTTAGTGTATTTTCAATTGGATATAGGATAGTTGTATCACCTTAAGCATAAGAATGACCTTATGACTACCCTTATTTAGAGATTAAGCATGGTTTAAGATGAATGTGGGCGCCGAGTTGCCAGGGGGTGGATTTGTGATGGTTAAGATCTGTCACCTTGCGTGGACCACAGTGCCCAGGTATTTTGTCAATTATTATTCTGGTTGATTCTGTGGGGATGGTTTTGGATGAGATTAACTCTAAACTGGTGGACTTTGAGTAAGGCAAATTGCAAACTGTAATGTGGGTAGGTCTCATCCAATGAGTTAAAGGACTGAATAGAGCAAAAGATGCCTGCACAAGAGTGAATTCTCCAGAAGATGGCCTTTGCACTTGAACTGCATCACTGGCTCTTCCTGAAGTCTCCACTTCTGGCCCACCCTGCAGATTCTGGACTTGCCAACCTCCATAATTCTGTGAGTCAATTCCTTAGACAAATCTCTTTCTACATATATTCTCTTTCTCTGAATTGATTTCTATTTATCTGCAGAAACCTGATACATAAGATGATTAGATCACTTCTGGATAGCTGTCATGAATGTTTTAGTTAGGATTATGTATTAAAAGCTAGATAAATTTCTGGTTTCAAAAATATGCCAGACTGGCTAACCAATTTTTACGTAGAAGTGATATACAAAATAAAGCAGAAAATTGCCAAACTAAGAAAAATAAAATTACCCGGAATGCAACAAAAAAAATAAAATTATTCCAACTTGAGATTATTATTAATATAATATAATAAATTCAAGATATCCACTTATGTCTAATAGTTGTAGAATGAAGGTGCAGAGCAGAGATTGGCAATTTTTTTTCCCCTTGTGGAGAATCAAACAATAAATTATTTAGGCTTCATGTGCCATAGAATTCCTTTTACAACTAACCTACTTTGAAGTTGTAATGCAAAAGCAGTCATAGACAAATATGTAAACAAATGGGCATGGCTGTGTTCCAATAAAATTGTATAAAAGCAAGCAATGGCAAGATTTTTGCCCCAGGTCATAGTTTACTGACCTTTGGCCAGAGATAAGAGATAAAAGTCAATATTTGATAAAAGAGTAGAGAATTTTCTTGAATTTTTAAATGCTTGACCTTTAGGATGAGGATGCATACAATGTCCAAAGTGATATAAATAAAAGTAAAGCACACTGAGTCACACAGTAATGAAGCTCCTGAATACAAGGATCAAGAGGAAAATTTTATCCACAGCCAGAAAAAATGCAGAGTATCTATAAAGGACCAGCTAATAGCACATTTCTCATCAAGAAATAAAATCCAAAACAAAAGGATCAAATCTTCACAGAATTGGGGAAAATAGTAGTCAATCTATAATTAGATACCATGAAAAACTATCATTAAAGAATGAGGGCAAAATAAAGACACTTTGAAACAAATTCTGAAACAGTTTACGAGTCACATACCCTCACTGAAAGGACTAGTGGAAGACACACTTCAGAAAGAAGGAAATTGAGTCCAGAAGGAAGGAATTGAGCCCCATGCTGAGAAGAGACTCATTTTCTGTGTGTAATTTAAACATGCTTTAATGATAATAAGTGATGTCTAAGATCTTAAAAATAAGACAGAACCACAATACTAGGCAACAATAATTTAGATTTTAAGTCAAGTCGTGCAAGTTAAGGGAAGAAACCAAAAAAAGAAAAAAAAAAATGGAATGCTTAACTTCCAAAATCAATAAAAGAATTAAAAGTTAATTTTAAAAAAGATTAAATCCAATAGGAGTTGGAAAAGGAAAAGAAAGATTCATGGGAAAACAAAATAATAGGCAGAAATCAATTCAGATACACAAGAAACTGCATCAAGTGGGTTTAAAAGACAGAAGTTCTCAGGTTATTTTTTTAAGTATAACAACAAAATCAAATCAGGAATAAGAGTCACACCTAGAACTTAACACAAAAGGTTTAAAAGATGGAAATAATAGATTAAGGAAATGCTAATAAAATAGATCTGTGACAATACTATTTTCAGACAAACTTTCAGTTCAGTTCAGTCGCTCAGTCGTGTCCGACTCTTTGCGACCCCATGAATCTCAGCATGCCAGGCCTCCCTGTCCATCACCAACTCCCACAGTTCACTCAGACTCACGTCCATCGAGTCAGTGATGCCATCCAGCCATCTCATCCTCCGTTGTCCCCTTCTCCTCCTGCCCCCAATCCTTCCCAGCATCAGAGTCTTTTCCAATGAGTCAACTTTTCCCATGAGGTGGCCAAAGTACCGGAGTTTCAGCTTTAGCATCATTCCTTCCAAAGAAATCCCAGGGCTGATCTCCTTCAGAATGGACTGGTTGGATCTCCTTGCAGTCCAAGGGACTCTCAAGAGTCTTCTCCAACACCACAGTTCAAAAGCATCAATTCTTCGGCGCTCAGCTTTCTTCACAGTCCAACTCACATCCATATATGACTACTGGAAAAACCATAGCCTTGACTAGACGAACCTTGTTGGCAAAGTAATGTCTCTGCTTTTAAATATGCTATCTAGGTTGGTCATAACTTTCCTTCCAAGGAGTAAGCATCTTTTAATTTCATGGCTGCAGTCACCATCTGCAGTGATTTTGGAGCCCAAAAAAATAAGGTCTGACACTGTTTCCCCATCAAATTCCCATGAAGTGATGGGATCGGATGCCATGATCTTCGTTTTCTGAATGTTGAGCTTTAAGCCAACTTTTTCACTCTCCTCTTTCACTTTCATCAAGAGGCTTTTTAGTTCCTCTTCACTTTCTGCCATAAGGGTGGTATCATCTGAACAGTATGAAAAGGCAAAAGACAAACTTTAAGACAATAATATTAGAAATAAAACAGATCATTCTGCTCTGATAAAAGGAAAAAGTTTTAATGTTTTAAAATTTTTTTGAATAGGCATCTAACAATATAGTCTTAATATGTACAAAGCAAATTTAGGCAGAATTACCAGGAGCTGGTGCTGTGAATGGAATGTTGTGTTCCCCTCCTTCCCTAAAGTCATCTGTTTAAACTTAGCCCTCAATGGTAATTAGGTCTAGATGAGGTCACAAGTACTGAATATTCTTTGGAAGGACTGATGCTAAAGCTGAAGCTCCAATACTTTGGCCACCTGACTTATTGGAAAAGACCCTGATACTGGGAAAGACTGAAGGCAGGAGGAAAAGGGGACAACAGAGGATGAGATGGCTGGTTGGCTGACATCACTGACTCGATGGATATGAGTTGAGCAAGCTCTGGTAGTTGGTGAGACAGGGAAGCCTGGCATACTGCAGTTCATGGGGTTGCAAAGAGATGGACATGACTGAGCTGAACTGAACTGAGGTCATGAGGGTGGAGTCTTAATGATGGGATTAGTGCCCTTACAGGGAGAGACCAGAGTACCATCTAACGTCCTTCCCCTCTCCACCATGTGACAATATAACAAAAAGGCAGCCATCCACAAACCAGGAAAAGGGCCTTCACCAGACCCTGAATCTTATGGCATCTCTTTTAGCCTCCAGAGTTGTGAGAAATAAGTATGTGTTGCTTAAACCATCCAGTCTATGGTATTTTGTTACAGCAGCCTGAACTAAGACAGATGGGAAAAGCTAATTATTTCAAAAATATTTCACCAGTTGGTAGTATCTTTGTGGAATCACTGTTTGCCAAGAGTTTAATTTTCTTCAGTTCAAGAAGCATGCTAGGAAACTGATTAATAATATACAAGCGAAAAAAAATGCATTACTATTCTGTGACTTGTATAGGTGTATTTGCTTTCATACAATCACCATCTGATTACCCTATATTTGGCTTTTATTTATCTGCAAAGGGAAACTAGATAACAAAAATGGAAAAGGCCAAGATTGATGAGTAACGAATTGATTAAAGAAGAAAATGCCATGAGGAGTCAAGGATGGGAAATGTCTCAGGTATCAAGGTTAGTCTTGAACAGGTAATGGGACAGCTTCTCCACTAAGATGTGGAAAAAGGTGGATGTGGATACAGAGAAGTATATTTATGGAATGGGTTGGGACAATTAGTTGAGAGGTTTCCCCCTGCCAACCTGTATTTGCATGTAAGTTATTCAGAGGATATAAACTCTAAAAAGGCAAAGATTTGCCTATCTTGTTTCCATTTATCTTCATATTTAAGACAGACTACATGTATACATAAATGCATGTGTATTTGCTAACGTACTAATGAGTTGTTCAATGTCGTGCTGTGAGGGAGGTTAGGAGAGATAGAGCCGAGAGCTTGGGGAAGTAAGCCAGTTAGCCCTCAGAAGATAATAGGGCTTTGCAAATGTGTCTGGGACTGAATGCATCTGTCACATTAAAATTTTGTGTCAGGGTTGGAAGGAGGGTTTGATCCCTGTGTGCAATAGGAATGACAATCTTTGAGACAAGAAGTGCTAGAAGGCACTTTCAAGGATCCTTTCAGAAATATTGTCTCAGAAAAAAAGGGGAAGTAGTAACTCTTTCCCTGAAAGTGGAACCACCTCAAACACCAGTTAACGCAATTATCTTATAAAGCCAAAGAAACATGAAGTAGCGGCTTAGTGGATCCTGAGGAGGCCTAAAGAGGTGTTTTAAGCCAGTCATGGGAACCTGGGATTTCAGGCTTAGGTAGTATCTTCATTCCAGGTACAAGTCTGGATTAGTACTCAACAACCTTCTTTTCGAAATATTCTGTATTGAATTGTTAAGACTTGTCTTTATACCTTCCCGTTTGGAAGATTATAGCATATCTATTGACTACAGTAGTTGTGCTTAAGTCGATGGCTTTCTTGTAAGGTCATCACCTAAACCCTCTTTCCAAAATTCAGAAATACCCAAGTCTTAGCTGTAGCCCTAACGGATCATTTCCTAGGTGGGCTGCTGCTGAGATGATTTTCCCAGATGTCTGTTGGTACCTATCTTCGATGAGTAATTTCAGACAGTGACATTCTTATAATTTATCAGAAAGAAGTATGCTGTTTGGGCCTGCGGTTTAAGATCTAAAGCGTCTTCATTTTCCCTTTTTCTCAGACTCTGAAAAATCCGATTCAGTGTTGCTCTACACTGATCATATTTTAATTATTTTCCTTTAACTCAGCTCAACCTTTTTACAAAGTTTAGGCATTTCCCAGACAGAACACCCTAATTATATGTCAGAATAAGTTATTATGGAACTTAGACCAACCTAAAGGAAGTTGCCATTTTTGACTCACATACAAGATAATAATTGGTTTCCTGTTAAGAAAACTTGAATAACCAGTGTTAGGCCATCCTTATTAGAAACAGAAGTTCTTATCTTTCAAAATATCACATTCGTTTTTGATTAGCAGCTGAACACTTCCCAGAGGCACTATCAGCTTTACCACCAGGATAAATGTGGGCAGCTGGTATTATATTAATCAAAATACACAGTCAGTAGTACAGATCCAAATCAAAATAGCTCAAGAAAACAAAAAAGGATGTTTCCCTCATGTTAAAGCGTCCTCAAATTATACATCACAATGACTTCAGCCTCAAACAGACTCCAAATGGCAGGAAACATGTCCCAATTAGCTCCAGGTTTATACCATCTTTTGGCTTCCAGTCCCAGCAAGAAGAAAGAGAACCCCTCTTGCCAGCATCTATATCATCTATGAAAATGCCCTGGCCCCCTTGGTTCATATGCTGCTGCTGCTAAGTCACTTCAGTCGTGTCCCCTAGACGGCAGCCCACCAGGCTCCCCCGTCCCTGGGATTCTCCAGGCAAGAACACTGGAGGGGGTTGCCATTTCCTTCTCCAATGCATGAAAGTGAAAAGTGAAAGTGAAGTCACTCAGTCGTGTCCAACTCTTTGCAACCTCATAGACTGCAGCTTACCAGGCTCCTCCGCCCATGGGATTTTCCAGGCAAGAGTACTGGAGTGGGGTGCCATTGCCTTCACTCCCACACAATTCACTAAGCCCAGGGATATTGAGCAATCTGATTGGCCAGCCCAAACCCTGCTACTCCCTCTCATCATCCACGCCATGGGAAAGAGAAGGCTACATGACTGACAGACCATTTCCAGAGGCCAAAGATGCTGAGCAGACAGAAAAAAAGTAGTCAATCTTCATCTCTTTCTTTCCAGAGAAATCTCAGTGTAAGGGATCTGTACTCAGACATACCTGCCCCATTCACTAGCTCAAGCAAGTTACCTAATTCCCTATTTTTCCTCCTTTGTATCCACCTCGGAGAGTTGTTGCCAGGTTGGAAGTCACCTATGTCAAGCACCGTTCAGCTACTTCCATTCCCCCCTTAGGTTCATCTCTGTTCTTGGCTCATAACTGTGTCCTCAGCCTGTAGAGAGGAGACAGAGTTCATCTGCTCCACCCACCCCCTACAAGCCCAGCTCCCAGACTGTCCCTGGCTGCTGCAATTCTCCCCCAAATGTGTGCTCACAACCTTCTCTGACCCTCATTAAATTTCTGGCTATAAAGAGTGCTCGGCTATGTAGAATGACCCATTCCAAAAGGGTAGTAGAAAGCTGAGACTTTACTCTTCCACAAATTCCATGCAAGAGATCACCATGAAAACTATTCAAAAGTGAACTTTCTTTTATAAATATAGCTAACACTTGCTGGTTAACTCTTGATAGTTAATTGCCTTCAAACTGTGAAAGCACTTTCTCAGTCTCTTCTCCTGCCAAGTAGCATTCCAGTTTCAGTTGACCTTGGCTAGGACATTGAACAGTGTTCATTTGTAAAAGCCCTGTTGACCTGAGCATCTGATCCTCTATTTGTTATTCACACCATATCCTCCCTGCCTTTGTGTGAAGAGTTAATATACATATGAGGACAGCAAGGTCCAAACCTCACTCATTACAATGAGCAAGCCAGAATTACTACAGGGACCAGTACCCAAAAGCATCACACACAAAAATAATCCCTAGTCACTTTCCCTTGTTTATATTTAAGAGAGTCTGACAGCCTTTTTCATGGAAAGTGTTGTTCAAGAAATGCAGCTTCCACTGGTGCCAGGGGAAGGGCAGGCGGAGAAGCCAAGTGCTTGGCTAATAAGGACAGAGACATCTGCATTAGCTGTTTGAAGAAGACAAAGGGGATTGGGAACGTATTTGTTTAGCCGTATTCCTTATTGCTTTATTAATTCCAGCTTAAAGTCTGCCTGTACTCGTGTACGCTCAGCGCTGGAATCCACAGTTTGAGATGTTTAACTCCTTACTCCAAAACAAACATGCGAAACTGAGGAACTGGGGGATGTGATCTGAAACTCAACACCCAACCTGCACAATGCAGAGATTATTGATAAGAGAGAAAGGCATGGAGTTTTCATGCATTTTTTTTTTCTGCCCTTGAACCACATTGACCCTCATCTTAAAATGCAGACTGAAGAGTTGATTAATATACTTTAAGCCAAGCAATCTAAATTTAAGCTACACAAGCAAGTGGTGGTGGGTTAGCCGCTCAGTCGTATCCAACTCTTGTGATCCCATGGACTGTAGCCCACCAGGCCCCTCTGTCCGTGGGATTTCTCAGGCAAGAGTACTGGCGTGGGTTGCCATTTCCTTCTCTAAAAGGATAATTCTTCCACTGGATCTTCTCAACCCAGGGTTTGAACCCAGGTCTCCCGCATTGCAGGCAGATTCTTTTACCAACTGAGACACCAGGGAAGCCTAAGAATACTGGAGTGGGTAGTCTGTCCCTTCTCCACCGAATCTTTGTGACCCAAGAATCAAACCAGGGTCACCTGTGTTGCAGGTGGATTCTTTACCAGCTGAACTACCAGGGAAGCCCCTACCCATGCAAAGTAGAATGCAAAGACCTGAGACCTTCTGGCCAGGGGAACCTGTGGTCATGGGTGTTGTATTCATTGGTTTTTTTTTTTAATATAAGCTGCTGCTTTGTGAAAGGTGAGTTGTGGAAGCTGGTGGTTCACAAATTAGAGTACACTGTGCCTTCAGCTCCCAAGCTCTGAACAGCCAGGGTGACACCAAGCTGATCTTTGCCACGGTCAGCGTGTTTGGGCTTCCCTGTCATCAACACTTCAGCTCACCTCGCTGAGGATGGTGCCGGGGTGGATGTTGGCAAGATCTCTTCTACACGTAATACCCAGCTCTGCATGAAAGTCAGTTCACTCTTGGAAAAGTGTCACCCGTTCCTTTATTTTTAAAACCTTCCTTCAGAAACTCAGACAATTTCACCAAACAAATGTACAGCTTAAGAAAATGATTAGGGCAAACACTTTTATAACTACAATTCAGGTCAATAAATAGAATATTGCCCCATCATATGCCCCCATCGTAAGCTCTTCCCTTCCTCCTGAAGCAGTTACCACTCTGATTTTTATTGCTGCCTTTCTTATGCTTCTGTGTAGTTTTTCACTCAAGTGATAAAGATGTACTTTAAGCCTCCTTAAACCTCCCCCCACCCAAATTCTTCTCTTTTCCTTATAATTTATTTGTTGAAGACTTCAGGCGGTTGGATGGGTAGAGTCTGCTATTGTCTGGACTTTGCCAATGGCACACTGAACTAGAAGATGGAGTCATTACATTGCTTGGCTTTAACAAGCCTGGTGACCAAAATTTCCTCCTCTCCCTATTTCCCCCATCTCCCCTGATAAAGGAAGGGGACTTGCCTCCTTAGTGCAGATGCAGCCTCTTTGGACACATTGCCCTGTCATGCTTTCTGCCCAGCTTCTCCCACTATCTGAAGTGCCCTCCCTGCTTTTCTACCTGAAAATCAACAACTCAGTTTTCAGGGCCTGAGTCAATGTTGCTTAAAACTCTGTAACATCTTCACACATTCCCTCAGCAGAACATATCACTGGGAAACTTCCCTGGAAGTCCACTGGCTGTGACTCTGTGCTCCCAATGCAGAGGGTCCAGGTTCAATCCCTGGGCAGGGAACTAGATCCTGCATGCAGCAGCTGAAGATGCCACATGCTACAACAAAGGTCTAAGACCCCATCTGTCACAGCTGAGACCCAGCTGCTGCTGCTAAGTCGCTTCAGTCGTGTCCGACTCTGTGAGACCCAGCACAACCAAATAAAAAAAAATAAATTTAAAAAAATAAATAAATCACTTCGTTCCTACTGCATCCTCACTCTGCTCAATCATAGCTTTTGCCCACCATGTCCCAACTGCCTGAACTCATCACTTTTCCACGCACCCCCTGCCCGTCTCCACCCCTTCCTCATCCTTGACAGAAGTGACCATCTTATCTGAATAGAAGCAAATATTCAGCTACACCCTTCCACCAAACCTCTAGGAAACACCTAGATCCCTATCAAGCCCTCATCAACCGCCCCCAGGGGTCCATAGAGGACCACTCTCCTCCAAGGGCGCTCCTTCCTTTCCCTGTGACTCCAAGGTGCCTCTGCTCTTAAGCTACTCTTTTGTTTCAAAAAGCACAGCATGCGTTCCTGTCCTCAATTGCCTCTTGTTTTCTTAAGAAGGATCTGTACCCTCATTTGATCTGAAGTTGGCTTGAAACCTGGCACTCAAAGAGAGGGATCACAGAATAGTACCCCATCCTCTGCTTGTTCTGTAGCTTAGCACAACAGCATCTGCAGTGTCACGAGGCCTGGCTTCATTCATACCATTAACCAGAGCAACAATGATAAGACAAGCCCCAAATTATAACCATCCTCAAAGGGAGATGGTCAGGCAAAAAGGGAGATATTTTCTCATACCACTCCATTAAACTCTCTCTTACCTTTCAAATCTGGCTTCAAAATCACTTCCTAAGAACTTTTCCTGATTAACTTGACCTAATTCTCTTAATTCCTGTACTCAATGAGCCTTCATTAATTATGTACCTAGAGATTTTCCACTATTCATATGCTCTCACTATATATTAGT
Source organism: Bos indicus (assembly GCF_029378745.1). Lineage (NCBI taxonomy): Eukaryota > Metazoa > Chordata > Mammalia > Artiodactyla > Bovidae > Bos > Bos indicus. The sequence continues at coordinate 13,091,945 of NC_091779.1, forward strand.
CTATGAATATGCTTTTCACATGCAGTTTCTCACATGCAGAGAGGAAAATCTGATCTTGCAATTCTTTTGAGTCTCCCCCATGCCGTCAGTTCCCCTTTGGCATAGAGCACAGACCCAATTAACGTAACTGACCGACAAACGTATATGACCATTCGCATTCCTGGACACTTGGAAATTTCCGGTACGAGAACTGAAAGAGCTAGAAAAGAAAAGATGATAGCACTTCTAGCCCCTCTGAAGAACATTTTATCCAAAATGTCTGTTTTTCTTTTCCTGAATGATTTTTTTTTTCCCTGACTAATCTGCTGAAATTTGCGTTAAGTGCCAATCTTTTGAGATCTTGAAATAAAGACTTGTTGAACAGATTTTTTACTTTTGAAAGAAGGCTTTCAGATCCAATTTAAAGTCCTAAATATATTAGAGCATATTACTTTGAGTACTGCTATAGCTATTTGTGTTTGTTGTAAATAAATAGCATTGAGTTGGTATTTTTTTCCATCAAACTTTATACAGCACCTTCACACAGTTCCCTATGATAGTCAATATTTTTCCTGAGGCAATGTACCCTGGTAAGAGTGTTCTGAATCAAATCTAAGTTATTTAAATTTTGTATTACTTATTACTTTCCAAAGAGTATTTTTCTGGTCCTCCAGATCCACAATAGTTTGAAGCAAATGTTGATACTTCCCTGAAGACAGAAGACATTTGGCCAAATATGGACTGGAGAAACTTGATATTTCTTCTGAGAGACAGTAAAGCCTCAGAAGACTGGTTATCTATTCATTTATCCACAGGTTTATGAAAAATTAAGGAGTACGTGTGTGTGTGTGTGTGCATTAAAGAGAGACATGTGCAAGTTCTATAATGTAGGTCAGGGCCCTACTGCCAAGTTGAGGGAAGGAAATCATGCATTCTAGAGCAGGGACAGGAAATTCCTTTGGATCTCTGCTCATGTTTCTTCAGTCGATCAATTAGGGAAGTACCTAGATCATTTATAGAAAAGATGTAAGATGAGATTTGCAGTGTACGTGCACACATGTGCCATTGTGCACTTTCTAGTGTTCAAATTGTTAGTAAATGTTCACATTAGATTTCATCTATTAATTTTTAAAAGAATCTCTGCCTTGATTATCCTAACCAAAGTGAAACACGTTTTATTTATTCATGGTAATTTTAAGTATTTAAATTGAAAGATATTATTTAAAAGAAATGCACAGTTAATTTTGAAAAATGAATGAAGTGAGTTCACGCTATTTGCAGTGTGTCTCCCAGGCTGGGCTCCCCTAGCAACACACGGGCTGAGTGCCCAGACCCGGTCATTCATCCTTGACAAGCTTTCTAAACTCCCTTCCTTCCTCCTGCCCTCCATCTTCTACCAAAACTAGTCAATATCAATACTTCTGCTTTTCTTATTTTTAGCTGCTCCCACAGTCTTCCCTTGAGGTTATTTCATTCCCTAAGCCTCTACTTGAATGGTCTAGTGGTTTTCCCTACTTTCTTCAATTTAAGTCTGAATTTGGCAATAAGGAATTCATGATCTGAGCCAGTCAGCTCCTGGTCTTGTTTTTTTTGACTGTATAGAGCTTCTCCATCTTTGGCTGCAAGAAATATAATCAATCTGATTTTGGTGTTGACCATCTGGTGATGTCCATGTGTAAAGTCTTCTCTTGTGCTGTTGGAAGAGGGTGTTTGCTATGACCAGTGCATTCTCTTGGCAAAACTCTATTAGTCTTTGCCCTGCTTCATTCCGTATTCCAAGGCCAAATTTGCCGGGTACTCCAGGTGTTTCTTGACTTCGTACTTTTGCATTCCAGTCCCCTATAATGAAAAGCACATCTTTTTTGGGTGTTAGTTCTAAAAGGTCTTGTAGGTCTTCATAGAACCGTTCAACTTCAGCTTCTTCAGCGTTACTGGTTGGGGCGTAGACTTGGATTACTGTGATATTGAATGGTTTGTCTTGGAAACTAACAGAGATCATTCTGTTGTTTTTGAGATTGCATCCAAGTACTGCATTTCGAACTCTTTTGTTGACCATGATGGCTACTCCATTTCTTCTGAGGGATTCCTGCCCACAGTAGTAGATATAATGGTCACCTGAGTTAAATTCACCCATTCCAGTCCATTTTAGTTCGCTGATTCCTAGAATGTCGACATTCACTATTGCCATCTCCTGTTTGACCACTTGCAATTTGCCTTGATTCATGGACCTGACATTCCAGGTTCCTGTGCAATATTGCTCTTTACAGCATCGAACCTTGCTTCTATCACCAGTCACATCCACAACTGGGTATTGTTTTTGCTTTGGCTCCATCCCTTCACCCTTAAGGCAGAAAGTGAAGAGGACCTAAAAAGCCTCTTGATGAAGGTGAAAGTGGAGAGTGAAAAAGTTGGCTTAAAGCTCAACATTCAGAAAACAAAGATCATGGCATTCGGTCCCATCACTTCATGGGAAATAGATGGGGAAACAATGGAAACAGTGTCAGACTATTTTGGGGGGCTCCAAAATCACTGCAGATGGTGACTGCAGCCATGAAATTAAAAGACGCTTACTCCTTGGAAGAAAAATTATGACCAACCTAGATAGCATATTCAAAAGCAGAGACATTACTTTGCCAACAAAGGTCTGTCTAGTCAAGGCTATGGTTTTTCCTGTGGTCATGTATGGATGTGAGAGTTGGACTGTGAAGAAGGCTGAGCGCCGAAGAATTGATGCTTTTGAACTGTGGTGTTGGAGATGACTCTTGAGAGTCCCTTGGACTGCAAGGAGATCCAACCAGTCCATTCTGAAGGAGATCAGCCCTGGGATTTCTTTGGAAGGAATGATGCTAAAGCTGAAACTCCAGTACTTTGGCCACCTCATGTGAAGAGTTGACTCATTGGAAAAGACTCTGATGCTGGGAAGGATTGGGGGCAGGAGGAGAAGGGGACGACAGAGGATGAGATGGCTGGATGGCATCACTGACTCGATGGATGTGAGTCTGAGTGAACTCTGGGAGTTGGTGCTGGACAGGGAGGCCTGGCGTGCTGCGATTCATGGGGTCGCAAAGAGTCGGACACGACTGAGCAGCTGAACTGAAGCCTCTACTTTCCCTCTTTCCCTTCTCCCTGAAATAATTCATCTAACCCTTGGAGTTCTAGGTTATAATTTGTCTCTAAAGGAGAGGAAATAATGGGTTCAGAAAACCCTAAGAAGTTATAAACATAACTTACTGAACCAGAAACACTGACAACTTCTTTCTAGACCTGCATTGTCCAATATGGTAGCCACTAGCAAGAATGGCTATTTAAATATAAATTTAAGTGAACTAAAGCTAAATGAAATGACAATTCCAGTTCCTTGGTCTCATTCACTATCAAGTACTTAATAGCCACAGCTAAGTGATTAGATGACCCTGAATATTTCCACCATAACAGAAAGTGCTATGGGACACAGCACTATGCTAGGTTCCCTTCTCTGAAAGGAGAGGCCTAATGTTTTATTCTATAATTTTTTTCCTTTCAGCAAACGTTCTACATTCTTGTTAAGGAGGTCGTTCACCTTCAGGCCTAACCAGAGCTCCCAATGATGTGTGGAAGCAGGACAGCCATCCTATTTCTGAATTAAGTGGCTCACTCATGCCTCAGTGTAGGGGTCCATCATGAGTGCTCCACGTGAATCAACCTTGGAAGGACTCATACCCAGAGAGCTGCAAGGAAACCAGCGAGCCTTATGGAACTTGGTCTTCTGCCAGAACATAAGCATGCAGCAGAGAAGGGACAGTGAAGTATATTTAAGGGTCAAAGACACAGGATTCTCTCTCTCTCACAGGAGAGGAAATTTAGGATTCCAGTGATACCTCTCTTTATGCATCACTTAATGGTCTGTAAACAAATAGGGAAAGAATGCACAAGTGAAGTGAAAGTCGCTTAGTCATGTCCAGCTCTTTGTGACCCCATGGACTATACAGTCCATGGAATTCTCCAGGCCAGAATACTGGAGTGGTTAGTCTATCCCTTCTCCAGGGGATCTTCCCAACCCAGGTATCAAACCCAGGCGAATTCTCCCATATTGCAGGTGGATTCTTTACCAGCAGAGCCACTTGGGAAGCCCAAGAATAATGGAATGGGTGGCCTACCCCTTCTCCAGCGGATCTTCCTGACCCAGGAATCGAACTGAGGTCTCCCACATTGCAGACAAATTCTTTACCAGCTGAGCTACCAGGGAAGCCCAAGCTCATAATAAAAAGAATGCTGCAGTGAAATCATCACAAATTTAAGAAATCCTTTTCAAGTGCAAATTGCTGTCCATTTAAAGGGATAGTCTTTCACAAAGGAATAGGGTACATCTGTACCAAGGCCTCAGGGAACCTGCCCCCAAGACCCCAGGCTGCCAGGTCAGTTTTCTTGGGGCTTCTCTTTTCAAGGCCCTCTGGGACCTGTTAACTGGACTCTTGTCCTTTCCTGTCTAGATCTTCTGTCTTGTTTTGCTAGAGAACATGTTCCAGTTGTTTCTTGAGACCGTGCTTGGAAAGAATGTAAGTATCCTAAAATGTCATTATTCAACCCTCACACGTGATGGATCATTTGACTGGGTTAAGAAGTCACTTTTACTCAGATTTTGAAGGCCTTGTTCCATTGTCTTCAAGCTTTCTGTGGTGCCAGCAAGAAGCCTGCTGTCATTCTGATTCCTGGTGTGTAGTGTTTGACCTGAGATAAAGTGAACTTGCATGTCAGAAACCACAAAACGGAGGACTCCACGGTGGTCTGGCCCAAGTCACAAATCTAAACATAAGACATCCTGCACTTACAGGAAATGCCTGACAAGAAAACCAAATGCCAATCAGAGTCCTCCACCTCAGCCGGCTCATCTTATCCTAGAAAATAAGACCTGCTGGCTTAGAAGGAAATCTCTGACTTCCTAGTCAATCATGCTCTGCTTCCTGTGTGTGTGTGTGTGTGTGTGTGTGTGTGTGTGTGTGTGTGTGTTAGTAGCTCAGTTGTGTTTGACTCTTCATGACCCCATGGACTCTGTGTGTGTGTCTGTGTGTGTGTGTCAGTAGCTCAGTTGTGTTTGACTCTTCATGACCCAAGGACTGTAGCCCACCAGACTCCTCTGCAGAATTTTCCAAGCAGGAATACTGGAGTGGGTTGCCATTTCCTACTCCAGGGAAACTACCCAGCTGATTGAACCCACGGCTCCTGCACTGGCAGGCGGATTCTTTACCACTGCACCACCTTGGAAGCCCTAAAGATATCAAACATGTGACTAAATTGTTTTAGCTTTGTCATTTAACACCAGCTTTTTTTCCCTCTTTAATGTACACTCATGTGGATTTCTAAAAATTATTATTATTCTTTGGGCAGGAAATTTGATGTAGTCTTTATGTATGGAGATGCTAATCCTTCATTCCTAAGAATTATCGCATATTTTCGACAATAATTTTCTCTCCATTTTATCTGTTTTAGTTTTCTAAAGATTCTTCTTACCTAGGTGTAAGAGCTCTTATTGAAATGTGTAGATATTTGAACACTGTATTTTCACACATACTACCTTTTTGCCTCTATTCTATTACTATTACTCTATTCTATTACTCTATTCTAGAGTAATTTTGTTTTATAACTAATTTTATAGGATAAAACTTGCCAAATATGCAGTCTCTGTTGATCTTTAAATGCTGTTTTCTGAATAAAATGCAACCAAAACTTAAAGAACTCATTTACAAAATAATATAATACCATTGTAGATCACTTTGGTGGATTTATGGTTCTTCAAAGATTTAAAAGTTTTTGAATTCCATTTGATAATGAACAATGAGGGGAGAAAACAATTGTGGCTAGGATGAAATAACTTTATGAATTCAGCATCAGCTTTGTCACCAAAATTTTTATGCTTCAGTTACTCTATGCAGATACAAAAATATTTGTAAATCTTAACAACTACAATTTTTATTTTTATTGGTAGGATACTACAGCTTGCTTGAACACACAATTGTGAATCAAACATGCATACAACCAGTTCCAAATATATTTCTGCTCTGTAGTTTCCTAATTTAGTGAGAACACTGTTATTACTATGATTCTGTGCCTTCCCAAAATTTGTTTGTATTATGACTATAAAAACAAATTATTTTATTTTCAATGTTAAACTTTTGAACTGTATTCACAGTGAAATTCACTATAATGTCAAATATTTCAAGTTTAATACAATGAGCTTTCAAAAGATACTCTGACTCTATCGATTTGATTTTAAAAATGAATCATTATTGGTATTAATCCAACTGATTTCTGTCTGAAGCATTTGATGTCACAGATATGAAACAGGCATCAGTTGTTTACAAATTCTTTCTTTACTAATGGAGACAACATATTGACATCTCTCACTTCATTTTTTCTGGTACATGCACAAGAGAATTTAGAATTAAAAATGAGACAAATGAATTTGGAACAAGAGTCAACCTTCAGAAAAAGTGATTTCACAGAGTGATGCCTAAACACACTTTCTGCAGCTGTACTTGTTAAATTATCTTAAACATGGTATTCTTAGAATAAATACCAACTTCTCAAGTAAATGAGGATAGTTCTTCAGCAAATTTCTACCCCCTGTTTTCAGTGGTCAGAGCTATCACTGCTGACTCAATGGTGAATGTAAAATGGAAGTGACTTTGCTCAGATTTCATATTTACCATTGACTTTCTTGAGAAGTTAAAATTCAGTTCTTAACTTTTTAAAATAGGGGGATAAGGAATGCTGAAATCTTGCCCCTACATAAGAGCAATAAAAAAACTGATTTAAAAAAAATAATCAACAACTTTTTGAACTTTGGAAACTAACTAAAAGCGTGCAGCAACCCAGGGAGAACTTATTCAAGAAAGATGACTGAATCTCAGTAAGAGCAGTGAGCTCTGTGGCATCTTAATTTAATTTATTCCAGTCCCCCAGCTCAACAGTAGCCTTGAAAATAGCAGCCTGCATTCCTGCTACTGGTAGAGGAGAGAAAACAGATGACCTTTGCAAACTGTTCTTGGTTGTTCTGTCTGGCTTTCTGGAGGAGCTTCTCAAAAGGCTGTCTTTTATACACATGGCCAACAGAAACATGAAAAGATGTTCAACACAGCTAATTATTAGAGAAATGCAAATCAAAGCCATAATGAGATACCACCTCACACCAATCAGAATGGTCATTAAAAAGTTCACAAATAACAAATGCTAAAGAGAATGTGGAGAAAAAGGAATCTTCCTACACTGTTTGTGGGAATGTAAATTGGTGCAGCCACTATGGAAAACCATATGGAGTTTCCTCAGAAAAACTACAAATAGAGTTGCCTTATGATCCATCAATCCCACTCCTGGGCATACATCTGGAGAAAATAGTTCAAGAAGATACATATACCCCAATGTTCACTGAAGCACTATTTACAATAGCCAAGACATGGAAATGATGTAATAGTCCATTGACAAATGAATGGATAAAGAAGATGTGGTATATATACACAATGGAATACTACTTAGCCATAAAAAAGAAGGAAACATCCCTTTGCAGCAATATGGATGGGCCTGGAGATTATCATAGTAAATGAAGTAAGTCAGAAAAAGAAAGATAAATATCATGATATCACTTATATGTGGAATCTAAACTATGACACAAATGAGCTTATCTACAAACCAGAAACAGATTCACAGACATAAAGATCGGATTTGTGGTTGCCAAAGGGCAGGAGGACAGATGAACTGGGAGCTTGGGATTAGCAGATGCAAACTATTACATATAGAATGGGTAAACAACAGGCTCCCACTGTATCACACATGGTTATTATGTGATAAACCATAATGGAAAAGAATATGAAAAAGACGTGTGTATATATATACATATGTATAACTGAATCACTTTGCTGTAGAGTAGAAGTTAACACAAAATTGTTCATCAATTATACTTCAACAAAATTACTGTTTTTAAAAGGTTTGTCTTACCTCAACTGACAGAAACTCTCATTTAAGAGTGCTAAAGCTGATAATAGGGGCAAAGACTTTTTGCTGAAAACATTTATAAGCAAATGTTTTAGTCCCTGCTACCCAGTGAAATAAACATTTGGAGCAAACAGCAGATGAAGCAAAAAGCTTGGGAAGAGAGTTGCAGAGCGGGAAACTTAGACACACATGCTAAAGCTCAAGCTTATAGTTAGCTGTCTTCATGCTCATAAAAGACCTGAGAAGGCCCTACACCTCAACCTCGGGCTGACTTTGAGACTCTGAAGAAGCAGAAAGTGAAGGTTAGGGCAGGGTTGTCAGGCTCCTGTCTGAGTGTTGAAGGCATGTCCCAATACACACATAAAATCCCTCTGTAATGGTTCTAGGCATTTCCTATTCAGTCATTAGCTGAGCACTAAACCAGGCTACTCAGGAAACTTGAACAGCTAAAACAATCATGAAAAGAGAACAAAGTTGGAGGACATACGCTTTCTGATTTCAAAATTTACTACAAAGCTACAGCAATCAAAATAGTGTGGCCCTGGCACAAGGACAGATATAGAGAGCAATGGATACAACTAAGAGTCCAGCAATAAACTCATATAACTATGGTCAACTGATTTTCAAAAAGGATGCCAAGGCCATTCACTGGGAAAGAATATTTTCAACAAATAGTGCTGAGACAATTGGATAGCCATGCGCAAAAGAATGAAGATGGATCCTTACCACATACCATATATAAAAATGAAGTCAAACTGGATAAAAAGGTCTAAATGTAAAACTGAAAATGCTTAGAAGGAAATATAGGGTTAAGTCTTCACAACCTTAAAACAGGCAGTGGTTTCTTAAATAAGACTCCAAAGTCACAAACAGCAAAAGAAAATGGATAAAATTAAAGTGAAGTCGCTCAGTCGTGACCAACTCTTTGCGACCGTGGACTGTAGCTCACCAAGCTCCTCCATCCATGGGATTAGACATCATCCAAATTAAAAGCCTTTGTACATCAAAGGACACTACCTAGAGAGTGCAAAGACAGCCGACACAATGGCAGAAAATATTTGTAAATCATGTATCTCTCGCCGGGCTAGTATCCAGACATATAATAAACACTTACAACTCAATAATAAAAAGACAAACCACACAACTGAAAAATGTACAAGGAATTTGAATACACATTTCTCCAAAGAAGATTTGTAAATGGCCACTATACACAAGAAGATGTTCAACATCATCCATCACTGCTGCTGCTGCTGCTAAGTTGCTTCAGTCGTGTCTGACTCTGTGAGACCCCATAGATGGCAGCCCACCAGGCTCCACCGCCCCTGGGACTCTCCAGGCAAGAACACTGGAGTGGGTTGCCATTTCCTTCTCCAATGCAGGAAAGTGAAAAGTGAAAGGGAAGTCGCTCAGTCATGTCCGACTCTGCGACCCCATGGACTGCTGCCTACCAGGCTCCTCCGTCCATGGGATTTTCCAGGCAAGAGTGCTGGAGTGGGGTGCCATCGCCTTCTCCGTCATCCACCACTAGGTAAATGTAAATCAAAGCCAGAATAAGATACCAACTCACATCCACCAGGATGGCTCTCATCAAATAACAGATAGTCACGAGTGTTGGTTAGGAAGCAGAGAAGTTGGAACTCTCATACTTTCCTGGTGGGAATGTAAAATGATATAGCTACTTTGGAAAACAGTTTGGTAGTCTTTCAAAAAATTACCGTATGATCCAACAATTCCAGTCTCAGGTATATAATCCAAGAAAATGGAAAACTTATGTCCATAGATATTCATAGCTACATTATTCATAGTAGCCAAAAACTGGAAACACCACAAATGTCCATTAAATGAATGGAAAACAAAATGTAGTATATTTATTTACACAACAGAATATAATTCAAAACTAAAAAGGAATGAAGTACTGATATACATTACAATGTGGATGAACCTAAGTAAAAGAATCCAGATACAAAAGCCTTCATACTCTGTGACTTATCTATTTAAAATATCCAGAATAGGCAAAACCCTGGAGAGAACCAAGCAGACTGACAATTGCCAGAAGAGACGGAGAGGGAAGTTAGGAGTGGCTGCAAACAGGTACGGACTGGGGCGGGGGGATTCTGGAAATGTTCTAGAATTTGACAGTGGTTATGATTGCACAACACTGTGAACATACTAAAAACCACTGAATTAAACACTTTATACTGGTTGAAATGGTGAATTTTATGCTATGTGGATTTAATCTCATCCATAATAATAAAGCTCATGCTGACAACAGGAATTTTTTTTGTAAAATAAAAAGTGCTGCCAAGCAATAAAGTAAATCAGTGTTGGTTTGCACCATATGATAAACGAGAGAGCTGTTGCAACCAAAGCATTTCAACAGTCTTCTCTGTATGCACTATGGCAGAATTGTTCAGCCTCTGTTTACTGGACATATTCCATGGTACAACCTATAAGTTCCCCAGTTTCCCACTGATCCTCACACCAAGTGGCCTGGAGACCTTGCTTCATGCTCCTAGAGGTCCTGGCACAACTGACTAGATGATCAGTATCCAGCTGGAGTGGCAGAGTCAGTCACTTCGCCCACCACTGTGGGCTGGCATGAGCAAGCTGTCCTTTACCACTTCTGTTTCCAGCACTTGTTTTTATCAGTGAGTGTCCTGCTTGCTGTCCTTGAGATGGAAATATTACTGACACTGTATCTTTAAAAGGTCAGGAAAAGAGACAGGTTACTGCTGATCATCTTTAATTTACATGTTAAAGTGAGAACTTTGTTCAGTGCACATGTTCCTCGCACACTCCTAGATGCAACGTTGGCAGAAGAAAGAACTGCACAATGGCGGTCCATCCAGTCCATCCTGGTTATTGCAACGTCATTGTTAATAATAAGACTTTGTTTAGGACAAAACCCCAAAATCCGAGGCAAATGCTACATAAGAAAGGATGCTAGGAAAGAGGTTAATCTGGACTTTGCGGTCAAATCAGGACATGTCGTGCTAACTCTACTGCAAGCCATTGAAAGATAAGTGTCAAACACCTTGCACAGAAATTAAGTCTACAGAGATCAGAGGTAGAAATCATGTCTGGCCCCTTCAAGGCTTGTGTTTTGTGCTGTAATAATATCATGTAATATTAACAGGTAAAGATAGGTGGTAAAGAACAATCTGGGAGGAATGGAAAAAGGGCAGAAGGTCAAAAGGTTCATTTAGAAGGGAACAGAGATGTCTCCCACGGGTTCATCTGTTACTGAGTATTGACATAAGTCATGTTTTAATTTGATTACTGATATTTTCCAGCTGTCTGTATACAAACTATGCCTAATGCTGCTCACATTATCTAACTTCTGGCTCAGTGCCTCTTATTCAAAATAGCAAGGAGGAGAACAGGAAAAAAATGAATCAGCTTGCAAAATCAGGGGTGTTTTCTCTATCTCTTAAAGTCCTCAAAATACTACATGAATGAATAACCACCATTGGTATGGATAATGCTTATAATTACTCTTAAAACATTGAGATTTATTTTTACAAGACTTCCTTCCATTAGGTTTAAAGACTCAGCATCCACCAAGACGAAACATAATAATGAAAGAGGCTCAGACTGAGCATATATCATGCACTTTCCATTCGGCCCAAGCTGACAGCTGCTTCTGGCTTTCTAAGCTCCTGTGGAGAGCCATGACTTCTTCCCAGAAAGCACTTAGTGCCCAGAGCCTTTCATCTCCTTCCTCCCCAGGTTGCTCCAGACCCTTTGCTGCCACAGAGCCCATATGTACCTTGATGTTTACCAGCACACTTGACACTCTATTCAGTCTACAGTGTGGTAGTTCTTGCTGCTGTAATTTGGTGTTTCCAAAGTTTTCTAGAAATGCGTGCCAACAGCTACTTTTTATAACTTAGGTAAATACAATACAGTTTCCAGAGTAAGACTAGTCACACAAAAGACTTTTCCAATAGACATTCAATTGCTCTTTTGTCCTCTAAATCATCTCCCATCCTTCTCACCATATTAGGTGTAGATTTTTGAGAATGGCACTTTCCTGGAGATATCAAAGCATTTCAGCAACCATCATACTTACAGGAAAAAGTTAATTGGGTACAAAGGTGTTGTTTGTTTGTATTTCAATTTGTTGTTTGTATTCCCTGGAGCAGGAAACTATTATGAGTCCAAAATATATTTTCATCTACTATTCAATTGGATTTTCATGGGGCTTCCCAGGTGGTGTTAGTGGTAAAAAAAAAAAAAAAAATCCCCCTGCCAATGCAGGAGATGCAAGAGATGCAAGTTCGATCCCTGGGTCAGAAAGACTCCCTGGAGTAGGAAATGGTACTCAACTCCAGTATTCTTGCCTGGAAAATTCCATGGGCAGAGGAACCTGTTGGGCTACAGTCCATGGAGGTGCAAGGAACACGGCGGATCTACTGAGCACATTATAAATCTTTGGAAGATAAATTTAGAATATAGGATGGGTTTCATAATTAGAAAATCTGAGCTGAAATCTGTATTTTAAAATTTATTAGGCATCAAAATGAGGTTTTTCAAGTATGAAAAAAGTAGAACTATATGCTTTATCTACACAATCTTGAAACACCCATTTAAGCCATTTCTGCAGAAAAATATTTCTTTTTTTTATTTTAAAAAATTTTTTATTTTTGGCCACACAGCATAGCAGGATCTTAGTTTCCCCAACCAGGGATCAAATTGGTGCCCACTGCAGTGGAAGTATCAAGTCTTGACCACTGGACCATCAGGGAAGTCTCAAAAATTCTATTAAATCAACTGCTGAGATCAGAACATGAGAGATTCTTGTCCCAGAGCGATAAGACTTGAAGTTCTATTGCCAGAAGAATTCAGATGTATCAGAGATTAAATAAAAAATGAAAAGTCAGATATCCATTTTTAAAGTTTAGATTTAGTAAAACTTCCTGTCTAGCTTTAGACACTTAGGACATCATGTGAGGCTTTTGCCCCATGGAGAGGCAGGCAGCTGGCTAGAGGGAAGTAGGAAACCAGTCAGCTCAGAGAGCAGCAACTTTTCTATTGTTTTAAGAAAAATTGAATTTAAAAATTAGATTTATGAGAAATAGTTGTAAAAAGTTGAACAGTTTCTTCCAGGAAGAGATAGAACAGCTGTTATAAGAACAGGACTTGGTATTGTCAAGGACGGTAACCTGAAATTATGCTCAAGGTCACAGCCACAGCTGGCTGTGGGCTGAGTAACTGAGCTGTCTTGAGTCAGGGTCAGGCTGAGCAGAAGCACTCTGGATCATGCCAGGAGTTAGAGCCCTTCATCTAACTGAGAGAAAGCAGACTGAAACGTAACAGGGGCCAGGGGGAGGGACATTTTTCCCAAGAGCTATATCCAAAGGAAATATTACTCTTTATTATCTGAGGTCTATTGGATATTAATAGGCCTCTCTGCTAGTGTACTTTTGGTTGTGTATTCTGTGAGCTCTTAGGAGCAGAGTGATGAGGTCCAACATCTGGTGCTTACAGGGCTGCGCTGGGATTAAAGATGCCTAGGAACCATTGTGCGCTTCCCTGGTGGTTCAGTGGTAAAGAATCTGCCTGCCATGCAGAAGACCTGGGTTCCATCCCTGGGTCAGGAAGATTCCCTGGAGGAGAGCACGGCAAGCCATGGTAGCACTCTTGCCTAGAGAATCCCGTGGAGAGAGGAGCCTACTGAGTTGGACATGACCGAAGCGACAAAGCAACAGCAGGGACCAATGTACTACCAGAGTGTAAGGGAGAAGAGATGCTGCTAGCCGTCTTCTTCACCAGTTAAAGGAAGATTCGTTTGATGCCACCAACTTTGAAAGAGGTGTTTAGTGCTCTCTGGCTTCCTTAAAGCCAAACAGAGCAAACTTCCTTTGGGTATGGAGATGCAGGCCTAAAAAATCCTATCTGCTTGTGCTTCGCCAAAGTTGGTTTTTGGTTTTGCATTAGAAATGAGGAGAATTTAAGCCTCAGTTAAACCTTTGAAGTGCTCTGCCTTCAGCATCTAACCAAGGCCCTTAGACTTAATGCAGTTTTGGGGTTTGCAGCTATGTCTATGGATGAATTAGAGCCAGAAACATTGACTTGCCTCAAGCCCCTGTGTTAATCTGAACACCCTTTCTCACAGAAAAGGCCAGGAAGAAAATGATTCTCACTTGTACTATCCTGTTCTATGCTGGTACCCAGAAAAGCCCATCTTGAGATAGGCACATCCATTTGAAAAGGTGAGATTACACAAGCATAATCACGAATTAGTGCCATATGTTGAAGAGCCTTTGTTATTTATGCCTGAACCAGATGCTTCTCTCCCCTACATTATATTTGCAATCAATCATTTTTAGCTCGTTTTCCTGATGCAATGTCAATTTAATAAAAGAATGGTGCTTCCTTTTTCCTTCATGACTATGAACGCTCTCCGCTCTCATGACCAAATAACCTCACTGTTTCATCTCAGAAAGGGTCCCCTTGGAATTAATTACTTTGAAATCAAAGTATCCACAGCTCCTTTTAAAAACATCATTGGCACTTCTTCCCAACAGATTATCCACCATAATTGAATCAAATTTTCACCATGATGTCACAGAGAATTAGAATGATAAAAATACACAGTGAACCATTACAATTAACCCAACTACTCCACGGCAGTTTTCAAATGATACTATTACTTTACATTGTAAAATGGATTTTTAAATGTCCTGCTATGGAATTAAGCCTGAAATTTAAATATAGACACATGGGATCCATGAAATTCTGCCTTGAGTGCAACATATATCATCAACCTTGTGCCAATGTTTTACTAGTTTTTTTAAGTACTGATTGAATTATATATTTATATAGTTCTTTTCAAATTTAGAGAAAGTTGACTTTTAAATGAGGTGACTCTCAAATATTGATACCCATTCCCCAAGCTACGCAAGAACAATTTTCCTATTATTTTGTTTTCTGTTTCTTAGTCCTTCCTTTCACCACACAATATCCCAGTACCTGCCTCTTTGACTATTTCCTAATGAAAACCTGTATCAATTTTCTTGATGCTAATTCAGACTGAAGACCCACTCAGCTCAGGTTTTTTCCCCTATAGATGCACTATTCATTTCATTCTCATCTGTTACTGAAAAATGGATATGGGGCTACAAGAGATGGGAATACAGGGCTGGATTCAGGTACAATTAGATTCAGAGATCAAATAACTCATTGTGACTATTTTTCACCATCCTATGGCAAAGCCTCCTACTATATTGGTTTAATGCTTAGACTCCATGATGAACTCCTGACAGCTTGAGCTCTTTGTGGTAGTTAAAACCAGCCACACAGTGGCTAAAACCTCTCAAGTGGGCAAAACAGATGTTTTTGTGAAGTCCTCTTTACAAGTCTGAGGCTCACTCTGACTGGACTAGGTTAAGTCACATGCGTCTCTTGAATCAATCATTGTGGTCATGAAAATACGATCCAGTGGTTGGCTTAAACCATGATGATATGTTACCTCTGAATTTTGGAGGTAAATTCCCCAAGACTACATCGATCCAGCATGGAGGGTGGATTCCTCATTCCCAAAGTCAGAGACCATAACCAGAAGAAGAATTGAGTTGGGGAGGGAAATGAGTAGTATAGTCTTTCTACCTAGTCTCTACAGCCTGAGCGCCTGGCACAGCGTAGACTGTTCATTGAAAGAGTAAATGTCTAGTTCGTGTATGTTACTGTACTCTCCATGTTTTTTCCCTTGCTCCAGTCTTACAAACTTTCTGGCTCAGAAAAGCATCTGGTGAATTCTTAGCTGACATTCACTGAGAATTCCTTTAACTACGTGTCTTTCCTTTTTTATACAGCTGAGCTCTGCCCGAGAAGGTGAGAATCATTTGAATTACTCTGGAGCAATTCAATTGTTTCTGAAGAAATCGGATGCAATTGAGTCGCTTGTTGATACATCTTCAGGGGCAACTGAACAGTGTCTGATAGAGTTGGGAGCAATTCAATTGCATCTGAAAACTTCTCACTATTCAATTGGGTTTAAAAATTATTTTGACATAACTCTATGACATGTAACATGTAACAGTTGTTCCATGACATGTAACAATTGTTCTCTGCACAAAAGCCACCCTAGGAGTAAACCTTTTAAACAATTTTTGACCTGAATATTAATCTATTTTTAGTCATCAAAAAATAAATCTGAATGTTCTTCTAATGGTTATAAAGAAAGCTAGAGAGAGCGTTTCTAAACAAATAGCTATTTAAATAAGTGGCAGTAGTGGCCAAAACATAAATCTAGTAGAAGGTACACAGAGAAGGCGATGGCACCCCACTCCAGAACTCTTGCCTGGAAAATCCCATGGAC
This sequence comes from Bos indicus, assembly GCF_029378745.1. NCBI lineage: Eukaryota > Metazoa > Chordata > Mammalia > Artiodactyla > Bovidae > Bos > Bos indicus. The sequence goes on from NC_091779.1 coordinate 13,108,212, forward strand.
AGAGGAGCCTGGTAGGCTGCAGTCCATGGGGTCGCTAAGAGTCGGACACGACTGATCGACTTCACTTTCAGTTTTCTCTTTTAAGCACTGGAGAAGGAAATGGCAACCCACTCCAGTGTTCTTGGCTGGAGAATCCCAGGGACGGGTAAGCCTGGTGGGCTGCCGTCTCTGGGGTCGCACAGAGTCGGACACGACTGAAGCGACTTAGCAGCAGCAGCAGCAGCAGTAGAAGGTACAAATTGCAATTCTAAAGTTAGAGAAAGATGCCTTCTAGAAGAGAAATGAGGACCTTACAGACAGCTTGCTCCAAGAGGCTTTTTCCCATGGATTTAATTAGGAATAAGGAATGTGCTGTTCAAGACCTCTCCTCAAATACAGTTTAATGCAGAGAATTTTACTTTGATTTATTATGAGGTTGAGAATGAATGTGATATAAGAAACTAGGGTAATTCACGTAAGTGGATTTTTAATCCTTTGGGCTCACCTACTCTAACTTTGAAGCCCTCGTGAGTTTCATCCCAACTTTTGTATTTTCAACAAGTAATTGAATAAAAGGAATAGAACATTGGGGGCAAGAGTCTTATTACCCTATTAAGTTACATAGGAGCCTGTCCTTCGAGCAACCATCAAGCAGACAATTTGTCTTTGGTAGTCAAGGTCGGCATCCCCAGCCACGTCTCTCAGAACTCTCAACCCCTTGGTGGAGACAATTTTTATCTCTTAATTCCCCAGTGGCCCTGCCTTTCCTCCCCACATTTACCGAACTGTGTTCTTAAATCATTCACACACACTTAGCAATACCTGACAATAACCTAAAATGCTGCACCACTGTGGATATTTGAGTTTTGAGACATATTAGAGCTTTAAAGTCATTAAATATCAACAGGAATTTCAGACCCTGTCATGGAGGAGAAAAGACTCCAAGTGGCACTACACTTCTTGACCCGAGTGTGGGTCACATGGCTGTGGTCAGTTGTACACTAGGAGGCGTGTACTCTTCTGTGTGCACATACTTCAATTCAGAATTTTAAAATATCCAGGAGAGAGATAAGGAAGCCTGAATTAAAGTCAGAGTGGAGAGAAGTAGTCACAATTGAGATACTTCAGTGGTAAAATCAATAGGGCTTGACAATTAGTATTATGTGAGCAAGGGACCCGGCGTCATAGTGTTTGGGATGCCAGGTTGACAACATTGGTGTTAACAAAGATGGAGTTGATGGATGAAGAATATAGGAGAATAGGTTTGGGGGGAAGATAACAGGTTTTATTTTCGGATATGTTGAGCTTGAGCCACCGAGGCTTTGAAATAGAGGTCAGTATCTTGGGAGAGAAGAGGAGCCCAGAAATAGATGTAGATCATTGATGTGTCAGTGGTAAACGAAGCACCTGTTGGTTGAAAGTTAACCAGGAGAATGTATTTGAATGTATTCTTTGGGAGGTAGATTGAGCTTGGACCCCCGGAGAGCACCAATATGTTATACATTCTCTCTCTCAGTAGATAGGTAGATAGAGATATAGGCATATATTACATGTGTCTATATGTGTATCTAGATAGAGAAAGAGAAAGGAAATGAGGCCACACAGAAGACCAGAGAGGGGAGATCTGTAGGACCAGGTAGAACAGCTTCATGGAAATCAGCTATTTTGGCATTATAGCTTTGGCAGGTGCTTTGATGGAAGATGCTTTGGATACCATGTAGTGAAAAATTTCTCTCCTCCTTATATAGAGAATGAAGGAAATGTATTAAAACCATCATAGAGCCAAAATTTTTAACAATCAATATAGTATGGGCACCCACCAATCAGAATGAACCTTCAACCAATCAGGAGGGATGCTGGCACATAAACCGCATAGGTCTCACCTATGTCTGTGGCTGAGTGTGCACCTCTCAAGACCCTCACTGATTACGACTGAGGCACAGTGTAAGGTGGAAGTTAAGAGAGTGGGCTTCAGATCCAGACTGCCTGGCTTTTATTTCTGGTTTGGCCACCTGGCATGTAGAAAGCATTAGAAAATGTTAGTTGTTAGTATAATTTCTGAAGAATAACCTAGGCCTTGGGGGAAATCTGCCTTCCTAAACCCACAGAGCTGAACCTTGCTCTTTCAGACATGTTGAATCCATATGGGCAATGATACATTCCTACAGCCATGATCTCCTCTTGGACAAACTCCTAAATTCAATTAGCATCTTCAGTTCAACTAAACAAAATGTGGGAAAAAATCCCAACTGCTTCAGATACTTCAGTTAGATGAAATCAGTAAGGGAGAAAAAAATGTTTGAAACGAAACCAAAAACTCACTACAGACATTTCATGGTTGGAACTACAAGCATTTCAAAGGCATTTGCTTTTTTGGAGCAAGCTTTTGGACTTTTGACTAAAATGCTATTTAAGAAGTGAAATTTGGAATGAAGAGACACTCTGTGGTACAACTGTTTCATGTCTATATCCTGAAATGGACTTTTGCCAGAGTTTTTGCTTAAGTTCTGTTTACAGTGGCCATTATTTTGTGGGAAAATAAAAAGAGCTCTTAAATCACAAATCAAAGGAAAAAATCGAAAAAGACATGTTTGTGGCTTTTGGAAAAATCTGCTCATCGGTACCATCTCCTACAATTTGTAAAAACCTGCAGAATCAAAAGCTCAGAGAAACCACAGTGGTGGGCCAGTTTAGGAGTAGTTTCTTGTGAACTGTAGGGAAATTGATTAAAAATGAAAAATGTCAGGCTTCCTCCCAGAACAGTGGGGACAGCCTGAGAGAAAGAACATAGTGGGGTCACCACAGTTAAAGGAGGTGACTCAGATATCACCTGTGCAGGCTGGCTCACCCAAATCATTCAGTCACATGATCCCCTTTGCTGTTCTCCAATCTCTCACTTTCATTTTCTCTAGACGACTTCCGTTAAGTCAATTGCTTAAGTAAATTAAATGCTTTCTCGCTTATTGTCTATTTCGTTTCTAGACTGTTCTGTTCCTCATTGTATTTCCAGTTGCCAGAACTCTGAGAACACAGAAGGATGCTCAGGCATTTGTGCTGAACGAATGTGTAAATGAATGAGTGAATGTGGTTGCTGTAGTGACCATTTTGGATAAGCTGCTGTATAAACTCTGTGCCAGATATGTTATCAGTCAATTTGACACTTGATCAATTTAGCAGGGGTTTTGACTAAATTAAACAGTTAAACCAATTTTAAAAAATGATTAGCCCCGGAATTTCATTCAGAGCCTTAGTCTAGACCCGTTCTAACTGTAACTCTAATTTAGACAGAGGTTGAAAATTGTCCTCCTGGTACACCTCCTTCATAATTTTCGTTTGTACTTGGTTGTTTCACAGTCATAATAATAACGAATAATAGAAAACAAATAATATAGTATATTGCAGAAAAGTTAGGCTGTTGAGGCAAAATGGTCGATCTAGGTAAGTCAAATCAAACCAGGGGCTTAAAGATTAAGGCCAATTGACCTGAATGTAGTCAGTATACTGACAATTGAATCACCTGATTTAGAGCCTGGTGGCTCAGACCGTAAAGAATCTGCCTACAATGCGGGAGACCTGGGTTCGATCGCTGGGTTGGGAAGATCCCCTGGAGGAGGGCAGGGCAACCCACTCCAGTATTCTTGCCTGGAGAATCCCCATGGACAGAGGAGCCTGGCGGGCTACAGTCCATGGGGTGGCAAAGAGTCGGACACAACTGAGCGACTAAGCACACAGCATAGACCACACTTGCTGCATCCTTACTTTAAATAACTAAAAAGAACTTTCTAGTGCTTACTAGGTGCTGAATCTTACTATTATAGTTGAAAAGCATATAGGTGTCATTCATTTGTTTGGGAAAAGAAGTCTTAGGAAAAGACAGATAAAAAGGAGGAAAGAAGGGAGGGATACTGGCAGGCAGTAATACACACACACACGCCCCTAAAATAAATTCAAACAAAACTCAATTCCTTAAAATCTAAAGCACTTAAAATGAAAGTGAAACGGTGCCCCTTAAGCGTATTACCAGAAGGAACATGTAAATGAGGGGTCAGCATGGTATCCTGGATGTTTTATTGGGAAGAAATATAAACCATCTAGCAGCTGGCTCCACTACTGGAAAGTTATCTCAAAAATATATTTTATCAAATGCACTGAATTAGGTAAGTGAGTGAAGGTCACTTTATACGAAGAAAATGTGAACTATTTTGTTTGCTTGATATCAACGCTTTGTGATTTTAAGTGTAATAGAGCATTCTAAAACCACATAGATAAAGCCCTCTCCAAAATCCATAAAGGAGCTTTTGTTTACATAATAATGATAACTATTATGGTTCTTCACTGGGAGAAAAAAAATTCTGTGGAGGAAAAAGGTATTTTCTTCTAGGGGTTAAGTTGTATAGAATGGATTCCACCTCTATTCAGGCTGGGCCATGTCGGTATTCAGGGCCAAAAATAAAGGTTGAGAAAAGGAGAACTGACTTGTAAATTGACAGGGTTCAAAGAGTTCAGTATAAAGTGATGAAGAACCATGCAGGGAAGACAAAGTTCTTCAGAAGTACGTTCACATTATAAATGGATCTTTGTAGTTCCATGCTTTGTAGGTATTTGATGACTAAAGGAATTAACTATCATTTTCATAATATATGCCAGGCTCCATACTAAATGTTTTACTTAAAAGTTTTTTTGTTTGTTTTAGCCTCATAATCATCCCATGTGGTACATACTATCACTCCTGTTTTACAGGTGGGGATATGAAGCTCAAGTTCAAACAGCTATTGGAAAGTAAAGCCAGCTAGTGGTGAAACACAAGCTCCCACGTGGCAGCCAGCAGCCTGAGAGTACTTCACTCAGTTCTGGCCTACCACCAAGACTGGGCTATCCTGGCTTCTCCAGTGGTCCATTGGTTTAAGACTCTCTGCTTCCACTGCGTGAGTGTGGGTTTAATCCCTGGTCAGAGAAGTTCCACATGCCATGAGGTGGGGCCAAAGGAAAAAAAAAACAAAGACTGGGCTATCCTGCATTTGTTGTGACATGGGTGTATGTAGAGATTATTATACTAAGTGAAGTAAGCCAGACAGAGAAAGACAAATATCGTATCACTTATTATATGTGGAACCTCAAAAAAAAATACAAATGAATTTATTTACAAGACAGAAATAGACCCACAGACATAGAAAACAAACTTACAGTTACCAAAGGGGAAAGAGGGGAGGGATAAATTAGGAGTTTGGGATTAACATATACACACAATACTATATAAAATAAACAATCTACTGCATAGCACAGGGAACTATACTCAATAAACTCAATAACCTTTAATAGAGAATATAAAGAACATATAATATATTTACATACATATATACACGTATGGGTTTTCCAAGTGGTGCTAGTGGTAAAGAAGCCACCTGACAATGCAGGAGATATGAGACTCAGGTTCGATCCCTGGGTCAGGAAGATTCCCCTGGAGGAGGAAATGGCAACCCATTCCAGTATTCTTGCCTGGAAAATTGCATGGACAGAGGAATCTGGCAGGCTACAGTCCACGGGGCCGCAGAGAGTTGGACATGACTGAGCGCACGTGCGCACACACACACACACACACATATATGTATGACTCAACTTTGTTGTACACCTGAAACTAACATTGTAAATCAACTATATTTCAATATGAAAATTTTAAATTAAAATAAAAAGTTGGAAAATCATAGATCTAAATAAAAAGCACTCAGTGTTCCATTAAAAGAAGAGAATGGGCTATCCTGAAATTTGGGATAAACCTTTTCCCCCTAGAACCTAAATTATTTCACTCCCATTGCTATGGTCAGTCAGGCAGAACCAGAAAACAGGCGCCCTGATGATGCTTGGGCACCAGCTGAGGGGTGGTGTTTTGTTCCCATAGCCTCTGAGGGAGATTTTCATACTTCTGCCACGATGATGGATTCAAACCTACCCAGAAAGGTGATAGTCAATTCTGACATTTAAAGATATAATTGAAAACTAAAGAGGAGAGGGGAATTGAGGGGGTCATGCTGCAATTACAGAATGGATTACATCTAGGTTTACTTGGTGAGATTTATTAGACGAAAACAATTTGGAAACCAGAGTCTTACCTAAGGTGACAAGGAAAATAGGAAATGGTTCCAGAGACAAAAACTTGGAAGAAGAAGAAAAGAGGAGAGTGGGGAGAAGGGAAGCTGAAGCGACCTAGAGGAAGGGAGCATAATTTAAACTACCAATGAGGGAGGTGGATCAGAGCGACCAGCCTTGGGAGACAGTCTGTGAGAGGGGCGATGAATTAGAATGAGGGGCACTTGGAGAACTGTGGACTCCAGTTGCCATTTCATCTCTTTACATGAAAATGAAAGATAAATTATTTGGCAGGAAATAAACAAAAACAAACCCTCTGGGTCTCTGAGTGCACTTGGATTTGTGCAGCCCTGTCCCAGCTGCTTAGAAATAATTTCTGAGTCCTCAGTCTTGTCAACAGCAATGAGAACCCCTAGCCTCCTAATGCATGCAGTGGAAGAACAAATGAAAATCAAATGGGAAAAGGCAGGGGAACTCCATGCCGCTTGTCAAGAGACGGGGGAAGCAGAAACATAACCTTGTAATGAAGTGATTGAGAGATTGTTAAGACAACCCAGGTACAAGATAAATCATCATCTCAGCGACGTGATTGCCTGATTCCCTGGCAGACAATACACCAGGTGAACTTCCCCCTTTCGAATAAAGCAATCTCGCCCTGAGACAAGAACAATTTCCCTGCATATTGCAGAGGAAGTGCGAAGTGGCACTTTGGATAAGGGATTGAAAGTGCCTGCCAGACGTGTTCTCAGAGCCTGACATCCATCCCAAGCTCTGGACACCTGCTGAGAGAATTCTCTCTTGCTGTTCCGATTAATCCAGCCCCCCGCATGCACCCGCAAACTGGCAATGGGAATATGAACTTGTCGAACTCATCAATGGACTGACTGCTCGTAAGGAAGCAAAGCAACAGTTTGGGTTGCACTGTAGCCCATCTGCATGTCTGTATCGAGTCTGTTCTATGGAGCTGCCTCATTTTTTACTCTTTCTGTACAGAAGCCCAGCCATGCATGGCTCCAGCCTGGGTCAGAAATAAGGAATTCACTCTCTAGAAACGCAGTGTCTTGGCACTTCAATGGGGTTTGACTGATGGTGAAATTGAATGTGAATTTCAAGCAGGCCATTTCCTTTGACTACTTCAGGGAAAGGTTGTCATGAAGAGAGCTTTTTAAAACCAAAGAGGAGAGCTGGTCATTAAGCCTCAGGAGTGGCTGAATGCCACAGAAGGCATTCACAGACTTTGGCCGTAATGATATTGCTATTTATACATTCCCATAATAAGCACTTAGTTCCGAGGGAGCTCAAATAGTTTTACCACACAAGTTTCTTAATCTTTGGAGTATTCCTCAACTACAGAATGAGGATTAGTTTTATTAGCTCCATTTACAGATAGAGAAAAGGAAGGCTTAGAAAGGTTAAGTTTCTAGCTTCCGGTCACTGAGCAGATCAAGACGTAAGCCGTGGATGGAACTCCTGTTCCTGCCTTCCAGTCCAGGGCTGTTTTCCATCCCACTAGATACACACAGGAGATGCACACAAGGCTTTCTTGCTCAGAATACAAGAGTAGAGCCAAGGGTCGGGGTGACAGACGGGAAGCCACAGCTCGGAGTAGCATGGCTTGTGTTCTCGCTGCTGCACACCCTGCCCCTGGGAGCCCTGAAAACATGAGGGAGGAGGGTGCATGGGTGGGGGTTCACAGGCCTTCCCAGCAGCCTAGGGATGAGCACAACCGTGGAAATTCCAGAACTCCCTTCCCCATCTCCTTCCTGGATTAATAAGGAGAGGATGGTGGCCAGGGCAGGTGTACCATGGGAAGCGTGTTGTCTGGAGATGGGAGACCAGGCCCTGGGCTCTTAGTCAAATCATTTGCCTCCTGCCTGGAGGCGGCCGTTAAGCTGGGAACAGCTCACTGGTTGCAGCAGCAACTGGGAGCCTGTGAAAAATACAGACTTCCAGGTCTCACCTCAAACCAATGAAATCAGTTCCTGCTCCTCACAAGATCTCTCCATGATTCATAGGTTCATTAAACTTTGAGACTCAGGGTAGATGCCAGATTTATAGCATCTGAATTAGCACCCCTGATTCTCCACTCAAACCATCCATGTGACCCCAGACATGTTCCTTAACTCCCATTCACTCATCTGTGAAATTAGGGACAATAAGACTGTCTACATCAGAGGTTATTATGAGGATTAAATGAAAGAATCCATTGCATTAAGGCCGACGAGAGAGAATTCACACCATATATTATGAACAATGCCCACCACATAGCAAGGACTCCCAATACATGTTACCTTCAGTCTGTCTCTTCTAATTCATTTCAGTGTGACTGCACATGGTAAAATATTTGGAGGGGAACATATCGATTTGTTCTGGGGCCCCCATTTTTAGAACAGCTCTGTTTTATAACCCATATATCCTGCTGGATCTTTCCTCCAACCAATTTCCTATCAATCCCTCCCCTCTCTCAAATTTTTGTTTCCATGTCAAGGATGCCTGTGGGGGCACAAGACTCCCCATGAGCTTGAGTCAGTCCCTGCCCCACGACTGAGCTACAATCTCATCCATACCAGATCCCACAAGGATCCTGAATGCTATTCAGAACAATGAGTGTAAACAGAACAGTGGAACAGTCCTCTCACCCACAGCCGCCTGCAAAGCCTTGCATTGTCAGGAAGGTTTGGAGGTTAAACTGGTTTGTGACATGGGAAGGAAATAATGGGATGAAACCGGCTGCCTACTGTTCCCTTGACCTTTATTTAGCACACAGAGCTTTGTATAAAAACACGCATGCTTTCAGAATGAATTCTGCCAACCAAGTAAAGGCTAACCCAGGTTGGTCTATTCACAAAAGATCACCATTTCTTTAACTACTAGAGAGAGGTTTATAAGGAGAGGCCCACTTCTATCCATGAACCCAGGCCTTAATGAAGCAGTGGAACCAGGGCCAGTTCTTCATTTGGCCCCCAGCACCCACAACCAGGAAAACAGAGTGGAGGCGTACAAGGGAGCCTCCCTGACCACTTGCCAGCCAGAGGGAACCACGTCTCACATTTTTAAAGTTAAATTTCCAATGAGGATGTATCTTCAGGACCTAGTGATCAGAATTTCTCATTATAATACCTAAATTTTTTACCCTTCCCTTCCCTCTTTCCTTCCTTCAGACCACAAGAAAAAGAGCTGAGATCTCAGGGTTAAGGGCTGAAATCAGCTGGCCTCAATGAAAAGAGGAACAGACTTCATTAAGCAGTTAACCGTCTGCTCACTAGAGCACCACCTGGAAATCTGAACCTTCAGAGCTGACAGATATTATATGTTTTTTAAGCAGGTAAGACCCAGAAGTGTTAGTAATGTGTTCCCAAACAATCTGCTCAGTTACGAGGTGTTGCTACACAGGACTGCTGATGTGAATTCAGGTCTTTCTCCTCTCCCACTCTTTCCTCCCAGCAGTTTCTTTATTTACCCTGTTTATCAACCCCATAAACACACTATGAGTTTAAATAAAGAGTGGGTGGGATCAAGCCCTGCCATGGAAGGTCCACTGGGGTTTTTCATTCAGGCCTCCCGAACCCCGGGGGCTCTTCCTGGAATGTGGACAACCTCTTAGCTTCCAGGTGCGGATGCTGCAAATGTTGCTTGCCGTTAGTGGGCACACACATTTACAGCAGGGGTAGGATGTAACAGGAAGACATAGGCTTCCTGCTGTTCTCCTGACATTGATTCACTTGGAGTGGGGTGCATGTTTATATCAATGTAAAACAGCTGTCACATAAACACAGCCTGCCATAAAGAAGCAGAACAAGAGCCAAGCGACTAAGCAGGGGAGGGAAACAACTGGATTGAAGTATTGACTGGGTGAACAACACACACATATACAAACGAAGAATTTGTTACTTTAGTTATTAAACATTTAATTTGGTAAAGGTCTCATCCTAAAAGATGAATCCTATAAATGGTCAGGCTTTGGCTTTCTCAAGTAAAACTGGAGCTGGCAAAAGTGCTGTGTTGACAGCCTCGCAGGTAGAAATGTGCAGAAAGCAGCTGGTTTGGGGGTCTCGGCACGATTTGTGCAAACAGCCTCCCTCTTCATGGGTGTGCTGACATCTCTATTTTTCATTTATGAAAAATCTGGGTGCCACTTAAACCTTGGCAAGGCCTCAGAAAGCCAAACAGAAAGTGTCTCAAGCGTTTTCTACTTACTGCTCTGTCTTCCAGGAAATCCCAGCATAACTCGTAGATTCTGGATGCAGAGATGACATGGGTCAGCGTTGGCTTCCGTGAGCTCTCTCCTCTTCAGGGGAGAAGGAGGTTGGGAAGTCAAGGCTGGACTTTGAACCAACCATTAAACCCAAGCCAGTCTTCCCACTCCTGAATGTCTTCTCTCGGTCCTGTCTCCAGCATCCATCAGTATCACTGGCAGGGCTTGTCAAAACACTAACTGCTAAGACCCCACCTACCCCTAGGGTTTCCCAGGTGGCTCAGTGGGTAAAGAATCTGCCTGCAAAGCAGGAGACACAGGTAACGCAGGTTCAATCCTTGGGTCGGGGAGATCCCCTGGAGGAGGAAATGGCAACCCACTCTAGTATTCTTGCCTGGAGAATCCCATGGAGGATCCTGGTGGGCTACAGTCCACAGGGTCACAAAGAGTCAGACATGACTGAAGCCTCTGAGCATGCACACATGCTCCTACCCTCAGAGTTTACCGTTCAGCGCTTCTGAGGTTCGGGGAGGAGAGTGGAAATTTGCATTTCTAACAAGTTCCAGCTGTAGATCTATTAAGTACTAACAAGGGATGCAGATGCTGCTGGTCCAGACATTGCACTTTGAGAACTCCTACGTTAGGAAAACTTGGGGGGCTGAGGCATGCCCCGAAAGTCCTGTTCTGTCTTCAGGATTCAAATCTATTGATATCCTGGGGAAAGGTGAGAGTGGTTATCTCTGAAACAATGCTCTCAGACCCAGAGCTGACAGGAATAGGACCATTCCTTGAAGAGGAAGGCATGGACATCTTCGACTCGGTGGCTGTACTGGGGGACTGTATTTGGTTTTACATCAGCCTGGAACATCTGAGTCACACAGAGCCAGGTCCTCCCCCGGCCCGCCTGGAAGTACAGGACAGGCAATGTGCAATTCCCTGCCTGAATAGTAAGATTCATTATGGATCCTCTCTCTCTCCCCTTCCTCATGACCAAAGTCGTTCAAGTGATTTAGAGCAAAGGATCAAGGGAGACTGTGGAATATAATGGAATGAGGACAGAATACCCTTGTTCTTGAACATTTTCCCAACACTTCTGTGGCCCATTGCCAAAACCGTGGAACATTCTGTGAAACAATTTCACCATCCACGTCACCTCCCAATTTCACATGCCAGGACACTCAAGTTTATCTGAAATTTCATTTCTGATAGGAACCTTCACTTTCTAGGTTATCTCTGTATTTTTGCTCATTACTTTATTTTTTTGCTCATTTGCCCATTAACTACTTTCCATCATGAGAAAGAAGTTGTAATATATCACCAGAATGACTGTGTCCTCTACAAGCAGAGCACTTCAAAGTCTCTTGGAGATGTGAGTATTTGCTTGCGAGCTCAGGGACTCACTCCCACATGCTAGTCTTGGAGCATGTGTTTCATCAAAATTATAAATTACGACAACCATGGAGCTTTGAGGTTGAAAGAACAAAGTTAAATCATTGCATGCCAAGGGTTGACTGGCTTGGGCTGACTTGAATTCTGGGTGCCAAGCCAGACCCCCTATACTAACTGGCTATGCATTTTTATCCAGGTTATCTCATCTTTCTGGGCCCCATCTTCCTTATCTGTGCTCTGGCAGTTCCCTTGACTGGCCGGAAGATCACTGTTTTGCAAGGCAGTGCATTCCATTGTCGGGCAGCTCATTCCAAAGTCAAAAGTTTCTTCTGTAATTTATGCCCAAGTCTGACACCCTTTATCATCAACTCACTTTCCCTACTTGTGCCCTCTGGAAAAACACAGATAAGCCTCCTCCTTCGTCATACCCTTGAAAACAGCTCTCATGGCCCCTTTAAATCTTCTCTTTTGGTGGTACAGCTGAAGTTCCCTCAGCTGTTTCTCATAGCAGACAATCCCAAAACGTACTGTTGGTGAATTAAATTAAATAAACAAACAAGTGAATAGATAGATTAATGCAGGGGTGGACACAGAGGTTAACCTTCCCATGTTCTCAAGTTGGTGAACAAATCCTCTCTAAGTAAGGTTCCTAGACCTGACTCAGTGCAGTTGACTGTTCACAGTCACCAAGATAACAAACATCCATCTAGTCAAGGCTATGGTTTTTCCTGTGGTCATGCATGGATGTGAGAGTTGGACAGTGAAGAAGGCTGAGCGCCGAAGAATTGATGCTTTTGAACTGTGGTGTTGGAGAAGACTCTTGAGAGTCCCTTGGACTGCAAGGAGATCCAACCAGTCCATTCTGAAGGAGATCAGCCCTGGGATTTCTTTGGAAGGAATGATGCTAAAGCTGAAACTCCAGTACTTTGGCCACCTCATGCGAAGAGGTGACTCATTGGAAAAGACTCTGATGCTGGGAGGGATTGGGGGCAGGAGGAGAAGGGGACGAGAGAGGATGAGATGGCTGGATGGCATCACTGACTCGATGGACGTGAGTCTGGGTGAACTCCGGGAGATGGTGATGGACAGGGAGGCCTGGCGTGCTGCGATTCACGGGGTCACAGAGAGTCGGACACGATTGAGTGACTGAACTGAACTGAAGATAACCTATACTAGTGCCGTTTGGCAAAAGGAAATGCAAGCTGATGCCACCAGGCTGGTGCGATAGTTAAGGCATTTAGCTAGTGAGGGTGCTTAGCTGATGCTTCAACATCTAAATCCCAATTTGACTTTTATTATACATGTGTTTTATAGTACAAATGATATTCTTCTGTGATATCAGGAATTCTGGGAGTTTGCAAGATTCTGAGATCAGATTCCTCTCAAATTATAAAAGTGAAAGACTTTCCAAATGGACTAAAGGAATATAGTGGGCTGATGATTACCTGGTCCCCCTGATAACTGTGGAAGCTGAGCTTTCATCAGCCTTCTTCTCTTAGCTGGGTCACCATCAGATCACACAGGGCTTTTTCACAGGGACTGCTCTGCAGTAAGCTCTCCCTCATGCTTTGTTTGTGCTTATCACAAATAAAAAGAGGACACAAAAGAGATGGCTGGCTACTCCACTGGCTTCAGAAGGAGATGGGATGCTACTCCTCGGTTTTTTGTGCCAAAAGACTCATCATATCACAGTAGTCATAGTTATTCAGGCTCTTGGACCTGGGTCATGCAAATCTAACTCCAAAAAGATTGATATATAAACTAAGGTGCCCTTTCAAAAGTTCTAATGGGGGCTGTGGTTTTATAGTGATTACAATATGTGTGTTTAATATGAAAGGGATTGCTTGTAAAACCTTAGGGAAGCCCAATTAGTAATTGCTAAATTGAGTACAGAATCGAAACCAAGAGAACTGAATGCTCTTGTGCTACATAAAATATTCCCTCCTAATAGGAAAGTACTCATCATCATGTCTGCTAACCACTGCCTTTCTTCCTTGGTTTGGGTAAATAATGACAAATCCATACTATCTAATTTCTCTTTTTCTAGACTCTAAACAGACTACTCACTCCTGCAAATCTATTCTTTCTCTAAACAGGAGAAAATACAACGGTTTAGGTAGTAGTCTTCTTTTTTTTTTTTTATTTTATTTTATTTTTAGACTTTACATAATTGTATTAGTTTTGCCAAATATCGAAATGAATCCGCCACAAGTATACATGTGTTCCCCATCCTGAACCCTCCTCCCTCCTCCCTCCCCATACCCTCCCTCTGGGTCGTCCCAGTGCACCAGCCCCAAGCATCTAGTATCGTGCATCGAACCTGGACTGGCGACTCGTTTCATACATGATATTATACATGTTTCAATGCCATTCTCCCAAATCTCCCCACCCTCTCCCTCTCCCACCGAGTCCATAAGATTGATCTATACATCAGTGTCTCTTTTGCTGTCTCATACACAGGGTTATTGTTACCATCTTTCTAAATTCCATATATATGTGTTAGTATACTGTATTGGTATTTTTCTTTCTGGCTTACTTCACTGTATAATAGGTTCCAGTTTCATCCACCTCATTAGAACTGATTCAAATGTATTCTTTTTAATGGCTGAGTAATACTCCATTGTGTATATGTACCACAGCTTTCTTATCCATTCATCTGCTGATGGGCATCTAGGTTGCTTCCATGTCCTGGCTATTATAAACAGTGCTGCGATGAACATTGGGGTACATGTGTCTCTTTCCCTTCTGGTTTCCTCAGTGTGTATGCCCAGCAGTGGGATTGCTGGTAGTAGTCTTCTTAAGTTATGTTCCAAGCATGAAGGCATTGCAGCTATCATGACTGCAGTAGAAGGTTTTTCAGTTCACTGTCAGCTACACATTTAGAAACTATCTCTTAACATGGGTAACCTTTCATCTATTTTAGCTTCCCAATTACTGACATTTTTGAATATGTAATGAATGCACATGGTATAAGAAATTTCTTTCAAAAGATACACAAAAAAAGATGTATAGTGAAAAAGTTCTCACCCACTCCTGATCCCCAATCTCCTCCCCAATCTGTTATCAGTCTCTTGTGCATTCATCCAAAGATAATCTATACATATTATTTTCTTTTGCATTACATAAATTGTAGTATATTATCCACATTATTTTGTTACTTGTTCATAGAATTATATTATTTGTTAACAACTGTACAGAGTTCCACTGTGTGGGTGTATCATATTTAATTAACTAGTCCCGACATTTAACTTATATACAGAGTACAACATGTGAAGTGCCAGGCTGGCTGAAGCACAAGCTGGAATCAAGATTGCCAGGAGAAATATCAATAATCTCAGATATGCAGATGACACCACCCTTATGGCAGAAAGTGAAGAGGAACTAAAGAGCCTCTTGATGAAAGTGAAAGAGGAAGAGTGAAAAAGCTGCCTTAAAACTCAACATGTAAAAAATGAAGATCATGCCATCTGGTCCCATCATTTCATGGCAAATAGATGGGGGGAAAAATGGAAACAGTAACAGACTTTATTTTCTTGGGCTCCAAAATCACTACAGACAGTGACTGCAGCCAGGAAATTAAAAGACACTTGCTCCTTGGAAGAAAAGCTATGACAAACCTAGATAGCATATTAACAAGCAGAGACATCACTTTGCCAACAAAGGTCCATACAGTCAAAGCTATGGTTTTTCAAGTAGTCACATATGAATGTGAGAATTGGACCATAAAGAAGGCTGAGAGCCAAAGAATTGATGCTTTTGAACTGTGGCGCTGGAGAAGACTCTTGAGAGTCCCTTGGACTGCAAGGAGATCCAAATAGTCAATCCTAAAGGAAATCAGTCCTGAATATTCATTGGAAGAACTGATGTTGAAGCTGAAGCTCCAACACTTTGGCCACCTGATGCGAAGAGCTGACTCATTGGAAAAGACTCTGATGCTGGGAAAGACTGAGGGCAGGAAAAGAAGGGGGTGACTAGAGGATGAGCTGGTTGGGTGGCATCATTGACTCAATGGACATGAGCTTAAGCAAATTCCAGGAGATAGTGAAGGACAGGGAAGCCTGGCGTGCTGCAGTCCATGGGGTCATAAAAAGTCAGACACAACTGAGCAACTGAACAACAATAACAATACACATTTAGACTGTTGCCAGTCTGCCATTACAAACAACACTGCAATAAACAGGGTTGTTTAACATTTCACACATGTGCAAGTGTATCTTTGGAACTATTTATAGATGTGGAATTACATTTTTACTGTAATAGATATCACCTAACTTGTCTCCATGGCACTGATCCAGTGTACACCCTACCAGCAATTTATGAGGGTGCCTCTTCCCACATACCTACCACAGAGCAAGTTCATTAGTTATCTAAGCTGTGTAACAAATAACCACAGCAGTAAATAGCCAAAGACAACATGCATTATCTCACAGTTTCTGCAAGACAGAAATTTAAGAGGAGCATAGCCAGACAGTCCTGCTTCAGGGTCTCTGTTGGTTAACCAATGCAGCAGTCATCCAGAGACTGACCCGGGGCTGGGTGATCCAATTCCAAAATGTCACACTCGCAGGACTAGTAGCAGAAGATCTCAGCTCCTTGCTGACTGCTGACAGGATGGCTCAGTTTCTCTCAGCACATGGATTTCTCCTCAGGGCTCCCTGAGAGTATTCATGACATAGGAATTGGCTTTCCCCAGAGCAAGTGATCCAAAAGAGAGCAAGTAGGAAACAGCAGAGCTTCCCTGGTGGCTCAGCTAGAAAAGAATCTGCCTGCAATGCAGGAGACATAGGTTTGATCCCTGGGTTGAAAAGATCCCCTGGAGAAGGGAACCCACTCCAGTATTCTGGCCTGGAGAATTTCATGGACTATACAGTCCATGAGGTCACTAAGAGTTGGACACAACTGAGTGATTTTCACTTTATTTCACTTCAGGATACAGCAGTGCCTCTCGTGATCATTCCTGACCTTGTCTCAGAAGTCACAAACCATCACATCTACTACATTTTATTCACTAAAAGTGAGCCTCGAAGTCTAGTCCACACTCAGAGGAAAACTGTTTCCTCTCTTAAAGAGGTAAAATGTCAAAGAATTTGTGGATTTTTTTTTTTTTTACCAATATGGTAAGTAGAAATGGTATCTATTGCAAATTTTTATGAATATATTATAATTTATTTATGCATTCTATTATTGATATCTACCCTTTTTATAATTGAAGTATTGCTGATTTACAATATTGTGTTAGTTTCAGGTATACAGCAAAGTGATTTAGTTATAGATAGGTAAGTGGGTAGATAGGGTTTTAATGTGCATTTCCTTAATATGAGTGAGACTATTTGTAACAGCTTCACTGTATATTAAGCATGTGCACAAAAACTGCACCTACTTAATATACACAATTTGATGAGTTTGGACAAATTATAAAACACTCATGACAGCATCACCACAATCAAGACAATAGACATATCCAACACATTCCAAGATAAACAAGATTGACAAAACTTTAGCTAGAATAACTAAGAAAAAAGAAAATTAACAAAACCAGAAATGAAAGAGAAGACATTACAACTAATACCAGAGAAATAAAAAGGATCATAGGAGACTACTATGAACAATTACATGCCAAGAAATTGGATAACATGGAAGAAAGAAAGAAATTCCTAGATACATACAACTTGCTAAAACGGAATCATGAATAAATGGAAAATCTCAACAGACTGACAAGTAGGGAGATTCAATCAGTAATCAAAACCTCCCAGCAAAGAAAAGCCCATGACCTGATGGTTTCACTAATGACTTCTGAGTATATTTTTTAATAGAATCATTTATATATTCTTTCTGTAAACTTTCTGTCTGGGATCTTTGTGGATTTTTCTGTTGGGGTTTTGGTATTTGTCTATGGATAGACATTGTAAATATTTTTCCTGTTGGTTTTATACATGCTGGACTTTTTGTTGTTATGCCAACATTTTTATGGGATTAAATTTTTCTAATGTTTTTTATCTGGAACATCCCTGAGATTTTTTTCTTAATCCATCATGTTTTCTTCTGTATTTTTATGGTTTATTTCTCTTATATTCAAATCTTCGAGTCATCTAAAATCTATTTGGGTATCAGGTGTAAGGGAGAGAACCAAACCTTGTTTCCACTCCCCCACATGCTGCATTACCTAGTTTCACCAATTATCATTTATTGAATAATTGTTATTTTCTCCTTACATTAGTGTCCTGTCAGGAACTGTGAAAGCACTCTAAATATTTCAAGCAGAGGGCAATTCGATGATCTGAATTAGTGACAAAGACATTGAACCGAAGTAAGAAAGGGGACAGTGATATTATTCAATGATCATGAAGCCCCTAGTACCCCCAGCTGGAGACCACCAGATGGTGCTCACTGATGAACTGCTGGCCATTGGTTTTCTTTTTTTTTTTTTTGGAATCTCACTGTAAACACTGAACAGAAATTCAGGAACTTAAACTTTAATGATACTGGGCTTCCCTGATAGCTCAGTTGGTAAAGAATCCACCTGCAATGCAGGAGACCCCAGTTGGATTCCTGGGTTAGGATGATCCACTGGAGAAGGGATAGCCTACCCACTCCAGTATCCTGGCCTGGAGAATTCCACGGACTGTATAGTCCGTGGGGTCACAGTCAGGCACGACTGAGTGACATTCAACTTTCAAAACCTCCATCTTTCTCACTAATGCTAGTGGAACCCAAATTACCAGCCGTTACTGCTACCACTGCAAGAGGAGGCATTGGAGGCATAAAAATGGCTCTTTCTTACTTCTTACTCCTCAACCCCAACCATTGCCTTCCATTCAAAAGAGTTAGTCACTCGTTCAGTCGTATCCAACTCTTTGTGACCCCATGGACAGTAGCCCACCAGGCTCCTCTGTCCATGGGATTCTGCAGGAAAGAATACTGGAGTGGGTAACCATTGCCTTCTCCAAGGGATCTTCTCAACCCAGGGATTGAACCCAGGTCTAGTGAATTGCAGGCAGATTCTTTACTATTTGAGCTACCAGGGAAGCCCGACCCTAACAAAACCTTCCCATTCACAGAACCTAACCAAAGCAAGCTGATGAGGGAATCTAGAAACATAGCATACTGGCTTTCAGCCAGCACCTTTGTAACACATGACAGCACAGAAGGTTAAGACCAGAGCTGAGTGCTAACAAATAAATTAGCCCACCCACTGATTTGAAAAGCCATGTTTACCACACAATAAATTTCCCCACGTGTGAGGGTCTGCTTCCAGACAATTTTTTTCTCATTAGTCTATTTAAGTTTTAGTGTTAACACTATTTTGAATATTATGTTTTCATATCTAGTAAAGACAATCTCTTCTCATTTTATTCTCTTAGAAATTTCCTAGCTTTCCTGGGTTATTTATTTTTCCATATAAATTTTAGAGTTAGCTTGCATACTTCCAAAAAACTTCAGTCTACAGCTTATTGAAAGTGTACTATAATTTTAGTATATCTCAGGGAGAAGTATTATAATATCTTGAGGAAAATAAAATTACCTGTCTATGAATTCAGTATACATTTGTTCATTTCCCTTTGTGATCCTCGCTAGTATTTAAAATGTTCTTTCTATACAGTCTGAACATTTCTTATTAGGTTTACTTATAACTATTCCATACATTTTGTATTTATTCTGGGCATATCTTGCTCTGATTGATTATAGCTTGCATATATGAAAGATATTGATTTCCATATATGAGTTTAATGAATTCCCTGACTGTAACAGTACTTCAATTTACTCTCCTTTGCATTTTTGAGGCAAAAAGTTATATTATCTGATAATAATTAGAATTTTATGTCCTCTACTTCAGCTTTTAAACCATTCTTTCCTTTCTCTTCTCTATTGTCCTAAAGAACACCACCAGACCATGACAATTAATGGTAATAGTGTGTCTATTCCTTGTTCCGATTTAAATAGGAATGCTCCTACTCTTTCTCTATTTTATATAATGCTGGGCTTGGCACAAAAGAATAATATCTGATTTCCATTCTGTTAAAACTTCTCAAAAAATAAAGAATAGGCGTTGAATTTTCTCAAAAACCTTTACAAATTCATAGAAATGATCACATGATTTTTCTATTTACATCCATTAATGGGAACCACATTAATAAATATACAAATACTGAAACATCCTTGCATTTATGGAATAAATTCCTTTGGTCATGTAATATTAATCTTTTAATATGCTATCTGTTTGCATATATTTTCTTTAGGATTTCTGCATCGATTATCATGAGTGAAATTGGTCTGTAGGCTTATGCATGTACGTGGGTACTCTTTGTCCTCATTCATTTTAAATCCATTTTTACCAGCTTCACTCTCAGATAGTGACCTTGCTACCAG
The DNA here is from genome assembly GCF_029378745.1 of Bos indicus. Taxonomy (NCBI): domain Eukaryota; kingdom Metazoa; phylum Chordata; class Mammalia; order Artiodactyla; family Bovidae; genus Bos; species Bos indicus. The sequence continues at coordinate 13,128,226 of NC_091779.1, forward strand.
TTTCCTCAGGGTTCTTTACAATGACCTCCTATATGCCGATTACAGTGAAACTGATCTTTTAAATATAAATATTAGGTTTGATATTTATTCCTGATCATTTCATCTCCTGTTTTTATTTTATTGCAGCAATCTATCAACGTCTTTTTGGTTACTTATTTCCCTTCATATGTTCTGTTCTGTGATGAAAAGAAACAGTTGGCAGATGGGTCAAAATCCAGTAGTTAGACTGGCCTATAACCTCTCACTTAACTTGTGAGGAAATACAGAAAGAATGAGAATCGGTAACGACTCTCCACGCAGTAAAGAAAGGAAACTAGAAACACTCCTAGCGGCAGGTCAGACGAAGATCCGCCCACCGGGGCTTCCTGCAGCCAGTAAGAAGCAGGTTGTGGAGCCCCGGAGCTCCGAGAATTTCTAAGGCCATTGCTTTGGTTTCTAGATGTGTGCTTTTCATGAAGTTGGAAAGCAGCATGCTGTAAACTGGGATTGAGGGCAGTAAGTGCGGGGTCATTTATGATTGCTCACTCCAGGCTTGAGTTATAGCTTCACACGCTCATACCTTTTAGGGTCAGAAATCAGAAGTCAGCCTGTCAGAAGGCATTTGCCATATTTGCTCAGGATTCCTACCCTTTATGATGGCAGAAGAATACACACTTCCAAGGGATGTTTCATTGACTGAGAAACAACTAAGAATTCATTTTAGAAACTACTGCAGGAAACAATAAATGTGACTTTATATTTCTGATATATACTAAACTCATTTTTTAGGCTCTCCCAAGGCTGTTCCCCACCCCATCCCCCCAAAAAACTAACCATCTTGTTATTTTGTCAAACTGCAACAAATCCTGAATACACAATTAGAATTATTATATCTTCTTGGTGAATTGATATTTTTGTCATTGTATACTGCCTCTTTACTGCTGGTAACAGTCCTTGTTCTCAAGTCTGCTTTGTCTGATATTAATATAGTCACTCCAGCTCTCTTTTAATTTTTGTTTGCATGACATATCTTTCTCTATACTTTTATCTATATCTTTATATTTAAAGCAGCCTTCTTTATATGTTTTGATAACTTACACTTTATCTAATTATTGACATGGCTGGATTTAGAGCTATCATTTTCTTATTTGTTCTCTTGGATTATTTCAATATTTTTATTTCAATACAAAAATATTTTTAATTTACCTATTGGCTATTTGGACATCATTTTTTTTTAATGTTTATAGTTTACATTTACATCCATGAATTGTTTTGAGTTAAGCTTTATATTAAGATATGAGATTTGGGTCTTCCTTCCTCCCTTCTTCCATTTCTTCCTTTTTTTTTTTTGCCTGTGAATGTCCAAGTTCCAGTGCCATTTGTTGGAAAGGTTATATTGTTCTCTATTATGTTCCACTGATTTATGGGTCTGTCCTCCCCCAAAGCCACACAATCTTAATTACTATAGTTATATAAATAGTCAAACCATGAAGACAGATTCCTCCTGCTTTATTCTTTCCCAGAATTGTTTTAGCTAGTCCAGTCCCTTTTCCGTTCCACATAAATTTTAGAATAATCTTATCTATATCTGTAAGACAAATTTCTGGGATTTTAGTGGGAATTGTGTAAAACCTGTCAATCATTTTAAGGAGAACTGACATCTTTATTGTGTTGTTTCTTCCAAGCCACAAACATGGTATGTTTCTCCATCCATTTAGAGTCACAGTGTTATGTATATGTTCAGCTTTAGTAGAAACTGCCTGTTTTCAGTGGTGAGTATACCAATTTACCCTTGAAGAAGGGACTGGCTACCCACTCCTGTATTCTTGCCTGGAGAATTCCATGGGCAGAGGAGCCTGGAAGGCTACAGTCCATGGGGTCACAAAGAGTCAGACATAACTGAGCAACTAACAGACACACACACACCAATTTACATTCCCATCAGTAACATATGAGAGGCCCAGTTCCTCCACATCCTTATCAACACTTTTTCATTCTGGTGGGTGTGTAGTGGTGGTGTTGCATTTTGGTATTGCATTTCCTTGATGACTGATCTTAGTCACTCAGTTGTGTCTGACTCTTTGTGACCCCATGGACTGTAGCCCAAGGCTTCTCTGTCCATGGGGATTCTCCAGGCAAGAATACTGGAGTGGGTTGCCACACCCTCCTCCAGGGGATATTCCCAACCCAAGGATCCCAGGTCTCCCGCATTGCAGGTGGATTCTTTACCATCTGAGCCACCAGGGAAGCCCTCCTTGATGACTAATTACACGCTATTTTTCATGTATACTGTTACATTTTATGGTTATTTTTATTATTTTCTTTTTTATAATTTTATTGCAATAAATTTTATTTTTAATAAAATACATCATTTTATTAATTTATAAATAAATTTTATTAATTATAAATAAAAAATTTAAATTATATAATATTTTATAATTTTAAGATATATAAATGTGATGATTTGATATATGTGTGCTGCTGCTGCTGCGTCACTTCAGTTGTGTCCAACTCTGTGTGACCCCATAGACGGCAGCCCACCAGGCTCCCCCGTCCCTGGGATTCTCCAGGCAAGAACACTGGAGTGGGTTGCCATTTCCTTCTCCAATGAATGAAAGTGAAAAGTGAAGTCGCTCAGTTGTGTCCGACCCTCAGCGACCCCATGGACTGCAGCCCACCAGGCTCCTCCGTCCATGGGATTCTCCAGGCAAGAGTACTGGAGTGGGGTGCCATTGCCTTCTCCGATATACGTGTATATACTGTGAAATGATGACTCAATAAGTGTAGTTAACATCCATCACCTCACAGTTACATTTTCTTGAAATGAGCACCTTTAAGAGCTACTCTCTTAGCAACTTTTAAATATACAATACAGTTTGATTAACTACAGTTATCATGTACATCATCAGGATTTCCCTGTAGCTCTGATGATAAAAATCTGCCTGTAGTGCAGGAGACCTGGATTCGATCCCTGGGTCAGGAAGATCCTCTGGAGAAGGGAGTGGCAACCCACTCCAATATTCTTGCCTGGAGAATCCCATGGACAGAGGACCTTGGCAGGCTATAATCCGTGGGTTTGCAAAGAGTCAGACACAACTGAGCGACTAACATTATTGCTATCATGTACCTCACATCCCAGAACTTATTTATGTTATTACTGGAAGTTTATACCTTTTGATCACCTTCTAATTCCTCCAGCCCCATCCCACAAATCTGATCTGTTTCTATGAATTTTTTTAGATTCTATATATAAGTGAAATCATAGAGTATTTGTCTTCCTCTGACTTATTTAACTTAGCATAATACTCTCAAGCTCCATCCATTTTGTCACAAATGGTTGGATTTCCTTTTTTTTTTTAATGGGTGAATACTGTTCCACTGTATACATACATACTACATTTTCTTTATCCATTCATCCTTTGATAGACACTAAGTTTGTTTCCATATCTTGACTATTGTTGAAAATGAGGCAAGGAACACGGAAGGACAGATATCTCCTTGAGACAGTGATTTCATTTCCTTTGGATATATACCCAGACGTAGAATTGCTGGATAAGGTAGTTTTATTTATTTATTTAAGGTAGTTTTATTTTTAATTTTTTGAGGAATCTCTCTACTATTTTCTGTAGTAACTGTACCAATTTACATTCCCACCAACAGTAGAATAGGGTTCCCTTTTATCCACCTCCTTGCTGTACTTGTTATTTCTTGTCTTTTTGATAATAGCCATTCTAATCAGTGTGAGATAACACCTCATTGTGGTTTTGCTAAGTGATGTTTGTCCAGGGATTTCTGTTGTACTCATGTGAGAGAAAAGGGAAAAGTATGTCCATTCCATCTCCTTGAAAGTAGAAGTTCTTGTTTTGGTATTTTTAGTTTGTTTTGGGCTTTGCACAATTATATGCATGTTTCTGCCACTGGGCAGAGAAAGCATTAATGAAAATTTCTGGTGATAATTTATATAAACTGGCAATAGTTTTGAAAATATTAGCATCAGTGATTCTTTTCCACATTTATTCTGACCTTTATCAGAGAATGAAAATGCATTTATACATTTCTCAGTTCCTTACTGAATGTTTACTATGTACCAGCCACTGTGCTTCACTCTGGATGTAGAATAATGAGCAAAGCATTGGCCTTGCTCTCAAGAAGTTTACGGTCTAAAAGGAGAAACAGAGAAGTGATATTTTAATACACTGTAGAGTAATAATTACCATAATAAGAATATATCCATAGGATATATGTATATGTGTGGCTGATTCACTTTGCTGTCCTACAGAAACTGACACAGCAGTGTAAAGCAACTGTACTCCTATAAAAAAAAGAAATAATATAAAAGAATATTGAGTGTAGCATTCATGGTTTCAGATATCTACAAATCAATAAAAAGCAGCCAAGGGAAACCTTGAAATATAAATCTCAAAGCTTCAGATGGGCTGAGATTCATGCTTGAGAATAGCAAAGGAAAAGTGAGTTTGGAGGAAAGAACATGAAAAAGAATGAATATAGGTATATGTATAAATGGATCACTTTGCTATATACCTGAAATTGACACAGTATGGTAACTCAAAACTATACTGCAAAATGTAATAAAATTAATTAACAATTTAAAAAATAATTTGCTTTAACTAGGTGAATTCTAACTTAGATCACATTAAGTTAATTAAATTAATGTAATTAAAGCATCTAACCTGTTTTAAGTTCAATCATAACACATAGGAGGGCCAGGGAGCCATGGAGTAGCTTGTATATGAAAAAGGGTAGAAATCAACTCTTTGTAACTCAAAAATAAAGAAATGTAGGGATTTCCCTGGTGGTCCAGCACTTGGGAGTGCACCTTCCGGGGCAGGGGACGCAGGTTCTATGCCAGGCTGGGGAAATAAGATCCCACTCGCGGTGGGGCAGCTGAGCCAGCGCGCCACAACTAACGAACCCAAGTGCCTCAACGAAAGATCCTGCATGCCACAGCTAAGACCGGACACAGTCAGGAAGAAATTAAGAAAGTTGTGAAAGGATACTGGTCCAAGTAGAATCAACAGAATAGATGGAGAAGTAGGCTTATAAAAAGACAGAAATCAGGGCGGATTTGCAAGGTTGGAAAATAGGAACCCAGGCAGGGTCTCTGAGTCAAAACAGTCCAGTCAGAACCCTGCCCCAGGCAAGGAGGAATCCCCATTTCTTTCCTCCTGGCACTGTTTATTCAATATTCAAGTTTTAGAAAAAGGCGTCTGATTGATCAGTTCAGATCACAGTTCATCTATCCAATTGTACCAAGGCCAGGAGAGAAAGGAACTAACTTGCTTTAGGTTCAGTGATAACAGACACTTGAGTTTACCATCAAGCCAAGGATACACAAAAAAGGGTTTATTCTCCAGAAGGCAATCAAGATACTAAAGGAAGGGTGAACACAGCCCAAGAAATGACCCAAGTCTGTGAAAACAGCTAAGCAGAGACTGAGGCCTGGGGAAGACTTAGCTAATCTCAGGTGAGAAAAGTGTATGTTTAGAAAGAGCATGAGCAAAGCCTGGGACAAGAGGAGGTGTGGCGAGTTTAGATGACTAAAGAAATTCCTAATGGATGGGGCCCAGGGTTGGGTGGGGGTAGGCAGGGGATAAAGAGGCCGAGAATGGGAGAGGATGATGTTAGGAAAACAGGAAGGGAGTGTCACTGCATCTAGAAGACAACTGAAAAGCTTGAGGTTTATTCCTGAGGACAAGGGAGATGATAAAGTGTTTTATGTAGAGTTACGACATTTTTGGAGAAGGCAATGGCATCCCACTCTAGTACTCTTGCCTGGAAAATCCCATGGACGGAGGAGCCTGGAAGCTTGCAGTCCATGGGGTCGCTGAGGGTCGGACACGACTGAGTGACTTTACTTTCACTTTTCACTGTCATGCATTGGAGAAGGAAATGGCAACCCACTCCAGTGTTCTTGCCTGGAGAATCCCAGGGACAGGGGAGCCTGGTGGGCTGCTGTCTATGGGGTCACACAGAGTCGGACACGACTGAAGTGACTTAGCAGCAGCAGCAGCAGCAGCACGACATTTTTATTTTTGAGAAGTGGCTTTGGCCATCACAATAATTAGGGAGAGATCAAAGTAGCCTGAACCAGGATGATACTGAATAGATGAAGAGACATGATTTGTTACACCCAGGAGAGGAGGAGGCGAGGGAGCAGGAGGAGACAGGATGACTCCCAGGTTTCTGACTTCAGTTATGGCGTGGACGAGAAAGCCACATACAGAGGAAGGGAATTAAGGTGGGAGAATGAAATTAAGGTGGCTGGACATGTTGAGTTTGAAGTAGATTGTTGAATGCATGGTTTTGAAAGTTAGGGAAGATAACTGAGGTTAGGTATCCATCACCATACAGAAGCCAAAGTGACAGATGAGACATCCCAAGAATACCACACAGGGCAAGAAGAGACCAGACCCTAGGATCAAACCCTCAGAGCACTGACACTCAAGAATGGGCTGAAGAAAAGCAGTAGCCAAGAGAATCACGAAGATAATCAGGAGGTAAGAGGGAAAACAGATGAGTGGTATCTGAGAAGCCAAAGATACCTAGTGTTAGGGTTAGGGAACCTAACCTAACTTCTGCATGAGGAAATGGCCCAGTGGTGTCAAACATGGAGTAACATAAGTAGGGCGTAGCGTCCACTCAATTTGTCAACAAGAGGTGGCTGGTGTGTAAGAAGAGTCCAGATATTACTGGAACGGGGACCAGACTGCAGTGGACCAAGGGGGCAAGCAGGTGTGAGGAAATGGACACGGCACAGCCCACGGGCACTCAAACCTGCTGTACAAGAATCACCTGCAGAGCCCTCTCTCCAAAGGCAAATTTACACGATGTGTTTGTCTCCTACCGCTGCTGGAACAAATGGCCACAAACTTAGTGGCTTAAAGCAATACAAATATCTCACAGTTCTGTAGGTCGGAAGTCCTCCAGGGTCTCACTGGACCAAACCAAAGGTATCAACAGAGCTCCTTTTCTTCTAGAGACTCCAGGGAAAATCTGTTTTCTTACCTTTTGCAGCTTCCAAAGGCCCCCTTCATCCATCTTCAAAGCCAGCAACGTTGCTTCTCTCTGTTTCTTCCATAGTAACATCTCCTTCTTACCCTCTTCTTCTGAGGCCTTTTCCCACTTTTAAAGACCCCCATGATTACCTGGATAATTCAGGACAACTCCATTCCATGAGATCTTAACTTAATCACAGGGAAGGTAACGGGTCCTAGGGATTAGGACATGGACATCTCTGGAAGGCGGGGATTCTGACGTCACATATGGGTAAAATTAAACCCCTGGTGATTCTTCTGAGCAGCCAGGATTAAGCAACCCTAGACAGAGGAAGAGGATGATAATGGAATTGATGGAGTTTTTACCTTTGTTTTGCCTTTTAAAATGAAGTGTGCATAGCAGAAATTAAAAAAGACAATCATTTCAACTCCTAGCTTTGTTTTTTTCCAATGGGGTCTTAATAGTGAAATCATGTTAGAGAAGAACAAGTTTTACCTGACACTTTTTAAAGTCTGCCCAGAGCTCTTTCCTCCTTCTTCCCTTATTCAAAACATGACATATTGTGTGAGGCTTCCAAACCCATAGTTATAATTAAAAAGATGAGCAAAAGACATGCAGTTGCACACTCAAGGTGCACCTGCAGATACCCAAACCTAAATTTATAGAAAATGAGCTTTTCAGAGACAGAAACTGAAGAGGCTAATCTGAAATGAAACTCAATTTGCTCCAAGTCAGCGGCCTGAGGTTACTTGAGACCCGCCTTTTGTCAGCACTGGGGACTCAGAAATCAAAGCGTGCGGAGATGATCAAATGCCAAGATTGCCATATTGCACAGCGAACGCGACCATGTGTTTTGGTTGGAAGGGGGAAGAGTGTTCAATTAATCCTGAAATGTTTGCAAAAACAAATGATGGGCAAAAAGGAAACTCAACTTGAAAGGGGTGTGATTCTTTATGAAAGAGCCATCTCCACCAGGCTGGCAGCCGCACAATAAACACGTTGGCCAGCCAGGCCAGAGCAGATAATTAGGAATGAGCAGCAGCACATGGACAGTTTTCATTAAAACCAAGGCGGGGTGGCAGATGGGCAGGCCTCAGTGGCCAACCTCAGTAGCCCAGCACCGAGGGCTTGGGGGAGGCTCGACCATGCCGCCCCTGTTCTTCCCAGGGCTCGAGGACCAGCCACTCCTCCTCTAAACCTTGGGCTGGCAAGGGAAGGCACACCTCCTGCCCGCGCAGGCGTCTGCATTCACCTCAGCTCCTGGCCAGCAACAGGGGAGCACTGGGCCGGAATACTAATAACGAAGCCCCTGGAGCGATCCCACAGGCCTGTCAGAGTGAGGGGACTCCTTCCTGCTCTTCAGACCCTGCCCTGTCGTGGGCACTCCCAGCATTGCAAAGTACTTGAAGGTTGCTTTGCCCTTGACCCCTTACAGGCAGCAGACAAACAGCCACCAAAAAACTATGTATTCTGTTTAAGCAATTGCCTCATCGTTATATAAAAACATGAATATTTACGTAATTCAGTGAAGGCAGAGTGCTGATCCATGCAGAACGAAGGCTGGTGATTACAAGGGCGCAGTTGCCACTGTCCCCACGGTCGAGTCTGGGTCACTAAATAACTGAGCCTTTGTGGCCAGACCTGTGCCCACTTGACAGCGAAGCACCAGTTTGACAACAGTGATGCCCCCAGTTCCCCGAGCAGGGCCCCTTCCTGACTGCTCTGCACCGACCCAATAGAATATTTGATTCGTGTTACTGGAAAAAGCACTGCTGACTGCCAGATTGAGGTGAACGTGTTGGAACTGAGAGAGTCAAATATACGGGCAGCCAAAATATTCTGAGGCTTCCAGACTCCTGCCCCGCCTCCCTGCCGTCTGGTTCCTCCTGAGGATTTGACGCACTAACAGGGGCAGGTCTGTATTCAGCCGACTCACTCCCCACCCCTTCCAGCCTGTGCTCCCAAACAACCTCCGCTCACAGTTCAGCACAGCCACCTTCCCCTTCTGCTTCCAGCTTTGCCAGCATGGCCCCTGCTCCTCCTGACTGAAAGATAGTGTCGGGAGGATCACAGAAGACAGTGTTGTGACCACTTGCCTGGAGGGACCAGACCCTCTCACAGTTTGATGTGGGCTGGCTGCATCTCTCTGCTCCTGGCACACAGCGGGACCTCTCCTCGAAGGCAAGAGGTGCTCCAGGGGAGAGGCTGTCTAGCAGTGGCTGCACTCTCCTGAGAGATGCAGTCTGCTTTGTTATTGGACTGTACATTTCCAGATTTTTTTTTCCTTTATACATATCTGCAAAGAGACCTGTGTGCAGGTCAGCTGCCTGTTTGTTCTTCCTCTGCTCTGCTCCTGTATCTGTGGTCAGCTCTGCCAGTGAAGGTCCTGGTGGAAGGCTGGAGGGGAGGAGGCAGGAGGAAGCCTTCCTTGGCTCCCTATGGCATCCCCTCCATAGAAGGACCAGGCCCCCCCACATTCGGCTCTGGAGTGTGACCCCGACTCTGGAGGCCTGTCCAGCTGTCTTCTCCCCTTGCTCCTCTAGCAGAGGAATGTTGCTGTTGCTCATTCCTGGATGATCTCAAGATCTTCTATTGGCTTCTCCGTTCTTCCATCTCCTGAAACCAATTCGCTGTACTAAATTCACTCATAACATCATCTTAACCATTTCTGCGTGTGCAGTTCAGTAGCATAAAGCATATTCACGATACTATAGATTCGGTCTATTTTAAGTTCTAGAGAAGTTTCTCATCCTCTTGGATGATATAGCTCTTGGATTGGTTTATAAAAAAAACAAACAAACAGGTTTTCAAAGTAGAATTCTGGTTTGGATTGTTCACCTGTTATAGCATTAATATAATGATGATCTCCTTGCAAATGGAAGTCATATCTGGCATGCAGTAGCAACATCTTCACTTAAATTATCAGCTGAAGATTGCCTGGGATCATGTGCCAGTTAAGACAAGGCTTTGGGAAATCAAATGACTCCTGCACTCAACTGGTGTAAGCTGTTAGGTGGCCAGCTACTTCTAAAGGTGCTGAGAGCTTTCAGAAAGGAAACTATAAAGTCAGGCACAGAACCACTGAGATGCCTTGATGTCTTTAGAAATGTCTCTTATTTCTAGTAGGCACTGAGTTCAGTTCAGTTCAGTTCAGTTGCTCAGTCCCTCAGTCGTGTCTGACTCTTTGCGACCCCAATGGACTGCACCACACCAGGCATCCCTGTCCATCACCAATTCCCGGAATTTATTCAGACTCATATCCATTCAGTCAGTGATGCCATCCAACCATCTTACCCTCTGTCATCACCGTCTCCTCCCACCCTCAATCTTTTCCAGCATCAGGGTCTTTTCAAGTGAGTCAGCTCTTCATATCAGGTAGCCAAAGTATTGGAGTTTCAGCTTCAGCATCAGTCCTTCCAATGAATATTCAGGACTGATTTCCTTTAGGATGGACTGGTTGGATCTCTTTGCAGTCCAAGGGACTCTCAAGAGTCTCCTCCAACACCACAGTTCAAAAGCATCAATTCTTTAGTGCTCAGCTTTCTTTATAGTCCAACTCTCACATCCATACATGACTATTGGAAAAACCATAGCTTTGACTAGATGGAACTTTGTTGGCAAAGTAATATCTCTGCTTTTTAGTATGCTGTCTAGGTTGGTCATAACTTTTCTTCCAAGGAGTAAGCCTCTTTTAATTTCATGGCTACAGTCACCATCTGCAGTGATTTCGGAGCCCAAAAACATAAAGTCAGCCACCGTTTCCACTGTTTCCCATCTATTTGCCATGAAGTGATGGGACCAGATGCCATCATCTTAGTTTTCTGAATATTGAGCTTTAAGCCAACTTTTTCACTTTCCTCTTTCACTTTCATCAAGAGGCTCTTTAGTTCCTCTTCACTTTATGCCATAAGGGTGGTGTCATCTGCATATCTGAGGTATTGATATTTCTCCTGGTAATCTTGATTCCAGCTTGTGCTTCCTCCAGCCCAGCATTTCTCATGATATACTCTGCATATAAGTTAAATAAGCAGGGTGACAATATACAGCCTTGACATACTCCTTTCCTGATTTGGAACCAGTCTGTTGTTCCATGTCCAGTTCTAACTGTTGCTTCCTGACCTGAATACAGGTTTCTCAAGAGGCAGGTCAGGTGGTCTGGTATTCCCATCTTTTTCAAAATTTTCCACAGTTTGTTGTGATCCACACAGTCAAAGGCTTTAGCATAGTCAATAAAAACAAAAATAGATGTTTTTCTGGAACTCTCTGGCTTTTTTGATGATCCAGCAGATGTTGGTAATTTGATCTCTGATTTCTTTGCCTTTTCTAAAACCAGCTTGAACATCTGGAAGTTCACAGTTCATGTACTGTTGAAGATTGACTTGGAGAATTTTGACCATTACTTTACTAGTGTGTGAGATGAGTACAACTGTGTGGTAGTTTGAGCATTCTTTGGCATGGCCTTTCTTTACTGGGTAGATTTGTCTGAAAATTTGGTCCCAAAGCATATAGTACATGTCACAAAATAACACTGTTACCTGAATACAAAACCTGGCTATGTCTCATATATTAATGTCAGAACTAGTTGTAAAGGAGTAGGATCCTGAGCCTTGAGAGGAGGACATTTGAATATTAAATAGTTTGACGATGCTTAGAACCTTGCAAACAGTCCATCTTCCCTTATCTCTAGAAACTATCCTTCCCTTGCTTAAAGTCACTGTAATGTAAAATAATGATCTTACCTTAAGCAACTTTTGCAATGGGATACTATTCTCAAGACCCATTCCTACTAGATCTTACTGCCTCTGGACCCAAAAGTAGAATCCGATCCCACTGTAAGGGATGAATTGCAAGGTGTGCTCTGGGAACAACGTCCTATACACCAAAGGAATTGTACACTCTTGCTAATTCTTAAGAGCAGAAACCTAGAGAACAACTGTGCAGTCAGATTCTAAGTCTAACAGCCTAAGAATAGAAAATGAAATTAGATGAGGCCAAATTGTCAATAAGGATACCTTTACTCAAGATTCCAGATAATGTTCTAGCTCCTGCAGCCAGAAATAGCTCCAACAGTGTCCTTGATTGGTTGACTGAACCTTGGACTCAACTGCTTACATTCAATTACATCAAGATACTAAAACTTCCCCAGTATAATGAGCTTTGCATGTTCCTGTCAGCACCACAGTCCATGGATTTAGGGAATGCCTCATTTATCATGAGGGTATCTCACACGACATTCTGAACAAGGAATACATTTTATAGTGAAGGGGAGGCAGCAGTGACTTCACACACATGGAATTTACTGGCCTTGACACACCTCTCAAATGCCTTGAAGAAGCTGGCCTGATAGAATGGGTTGTTACAGACTCGGTCACAGAGTTAGATAGGAGACCATACCCTGTGAGGCGGGATACTGTTCTGGAGGATGTAATATATGCTTTAAATTAAAATAAATGGTCACTGCTCTCTCTTCTATCATCAGAACATACAGATCTGGAAACCAAGAGATGAGGACTGGCTCCATTAGCTATTATACCCATTCTCAGAGATTTGCTTACTGTCTCTGCAATCTTGGAGGTGTTCCAAGGAGTGACTGCTTCCATAGGAAAGAGGACGAGGAGACTGCCATCTAGCTAGTAGGATTTCCCCATGTTCCTGGATCAACAGAAAATGGGGTTTATTTCAATTATCAGAGGGATATTGGGTTGCTTCCACACAGTGGAGGAAAAGAAGCCATCACAGGAGCCCAGGGATAATCTTGCTGCTGCTACTGCTGCTAAGTCTCTTCAGTCATGTCCGACTCTGTGCGACCCCATAGACGGCAGCCCACTAGGCTCCCCTGTCCCTGGGATTCTCCAGGCAAGAACACTGGAGTGGGTTGCCATTTCCTTCTCCAATGCATGAAAGTGAAAAGTGAAAGTGAAGTCGCTCAGTCGTATCCGACTCCTAGCGACCCCATGGACTGCAGCCCACCAGGCCCCTCTGTCCATGGGATTTTCCAGGCAAGAGTACTGGAGTGGGGTGCCATTGCCTTCTCCGCAGAGATAATCTTCGATGCTGCTTATTACTTCCAATAGAGGTATAGAGCCATCCACAAAAGGCACAGACTCAGAACCTCCAGGAATTGTGATTTTAATCACCCCAGCAGGTCAAGAACCCCAACCAAATGGAGTGCTGACTAACAGCAAGGTAAAAGGGAATGGGTGGAAGAAAGAGGAAGATATAAACATCAACTGTGCTCTCATGACCAGTGACAGAGATGATGGCTTTGTGAAGTGAAGTCAAAGTCGCTCAGTCTTGACCCCTTGGACTATACAGTCCAAATTCTCCAGGCCAGAGTACTGGAGTGAGTAGCCTTTCCCTTCTCCGGGGGATCTTCCCAACCCAGGGATCAAACCCAGGTCTCCTGCCTTGCAGGTGGATTCTTTATCAGCTGAGCCACAGGGGAAGCCCAAGAATACTGGAGTGGGTAGCCTATCCCTTCTCCAGGGGATCTTCCTGACCCAGGTATCAAATTGGTGTCTCCTGCATTGCAGGTGGATTCTTTACCAAATGAACTATCAAGGAAGTCCAATGATGGCTTTAACAGCTATGAATATTTTGTTACATTTTTATCATTCAATTCTTTTTTTGTTTTCTGTTCTCTTATTTTTTACACCAAGTGTCAGAGATTTTAACTTTATTAAGTCAGAGGACCACCAGACTATGAGAACCCACACCCAGACCTTTGGGAAGGATGCTATCAACCGGAAGCTATGTGCTTGAAGCAGGTGATGACAATGAAGTGACTTCAGGTCTCCCCTTGTTGAGAGGGTGAGAATATTTTGGCTTATATGACACATCTTAAGTCTGGCAGGTGAGAATGGACACCAGATTGCAAAAGAGATACAATCTGGAGGTCAACACCTGATTGCTTTCATAGACACTTCCCGTTCCTCTTCTGCTCTGCTCTGTACTTCAGGAAACTACATTTCTCAGGCTCTCTTTCCCCTGGCTTCTGAGTAGATGTGACCAGTAGGCTATGATATGGGAAGACTGGACAGTAGGAGGAGGGGAGAAGAAAAAGGTATCTCTCCCCCTCATCCTGCTTCCTGTGGCTTCTCTCTTGTGGCTACAACTCCTCCACGGGTTCAGCTCGCATGAGATGGGCCCGCCACGCACATGAATCACTCTGGCAAGAATACTGTCTCCTCACTCTGCCTCCCCAGTGTAAGGGTGCTTTTCATCTTTGTAATCAGTACCCTGCGTAAAAGTTTCTTGCCTTTAAATATTTATAGGACTTTTTATTTTTCTGGTTGGACCAAAACTGATAAGAGTGTGTTTTGTTGTAATAAAAATAAGCTATAAAGATCCACAGACATAGAAAACAAACTAATGGTTACCAAAGGAGAAATGGGGACTGGGGGAGGGATAAATTAGGAGTTTGAGATTAACACATACACACTACCATATATAAAGTAGATAAATAACAAGGACCTACTGTATAGCACAGGGAACTATACTCAGTATTTTGTAATAACCCATAAGGGAAAAGAATCTAGAAAAGAATATATAGAGAGATATATCTGAAGCATTTCCCTGTATACCTGAAACTAATACAACATTGTAAACCAACAATACTCCAATACAAAAATAACCTATATATTGTTTAACAACTTGTTCTTGAAACCTGCAATGTATCAGGGACACCCCTCTATTTCAGACAAACAGAATTTCTCTCTTTTTTTTTTTCCAGATACAGTTCACATACCATAAAATTCACCCTTTTAAAGTTTACAATTCAGTGGTTTTAGTATATATTGTTCACAAAGTTGTGTAACCATCACCACTGTCTAATTCTAGAATATTTTTATCACTGCCCTAAGAAACTCTATCTGTATTCATTAGCAGTCACCTGCTATTATTTCCCTCTCCCCAGTCCCTGGAAACTATCAACATATTTTTCATCTCCATGAACTTGCCTCTTTTTTGACATTTGATATAAATAGAATCACATAATCAATCCATGAACTTTTATGTCTAGCTTTTTACACTTAGCATAATGTTTCCAAAGCTCAACCACCTTATAGCAAGAATTAGTACATCATTTCTGTTTACAGCTGAGTAACATTCCGTTGTCAGAGAAGACAATGTCACCCCACTCCAGTACTCTTGCCTGGAAAATCCCATGGACGGAGGAGCCTGGTGGGCTGCAGTCCATGGGATCGCGAAGAGTCAGACACGACTAAGCGACTTCACTTTCAGTTTTCACTTTCATGCATTGGAGAAGGAAATGGCAACCCCCTCCAGTGTTCTTGCCTGGAGAATCCCAGGGACAGGGGAGCCTAGTGGGCTGCCATCTATGGGGTCGCACAGAGTCGGACACGACTGAAGTGACTTAGCAGCAGCAGCAGCGTTCCATTGTACGGCTATGCCACCTTTTGCTTACCCATTCATTAGCTGATGGAAATTTGGGTTGTTCCCACTTGTGCGTGCATGCTCAGGTGCTTCAATCATGTCCAATTCTTTGTGACCCTATGGACCATAGCCCACAGCCTCCTTTGTCCATGGGATTCTCCAGGCAAGAATACCAGAGTGGGTTGTCATGCCCTCTTCCAGGGGATTTTCCCAACCCAGGGATCGAACCCGTGTTTCCTGTATCTCCTGCACTGCAGGCAGATTCTTCACCCACTGAGCCACCTGGGAAGCCCAGTTTCACCTTGTTGGCTATTATGAATAATGCTGCTACAAACATTTGTGTACAAGTTTTGTGTAGACATAGGCTTTCAGTATTATTGGTTATATCCTGCTGGGTCATATGATAATTCTTTAACTTTTTGAGGAATTGCCAAGTGCTTCCCAAAACAGCTGTATCATTTTACATTTCTAATTCATTTTTTTTAATTTATGCAAAATTCCACAAAATAGCAACATAGATTTTCCATAATTAAGTCAACATTTTCTCTATTGAAATACATTCATGTTTTCTCCATTCTTCTTTTATAATCACAATTAATCACAATCATTCATGAACATCTAATTTTGTACACCTCCATAAATCTAGGGATTCTTGCACTTGAAATTACTATGTCCCTTTAATTTTTGCTTTTAATATTTTGCTATTTTTTTGCCTTTTACATTGCTTTTTAATTTTTTATTATTTCAACTTTTGCTTTGAAATGTATTAGAGTGCCCCCCAAAAGTTGTTATCAATCCATACTCATCCAACAGTGTAGGAGAGAGACAATTTGTCCACCTGTCTGGTAACACTGGATATGGTTCTGTTTTTGCCAACCTGCCTGAGGAAAACTTTGTTTTCTTACTTTAATTGCACTGCTCTGCTCGCTAGTGGGAGTAAGCATCTTTCCAAGTACTCATATATTTATTACCCAAACATAAATAGCTAGATTGGGTGATTTCTAAAAGCCTTTGAAGCTCTAAAATCTGACTTGTGAGATTCATGCTCTGGCAAGAGGAGATGGTTATAGCAATGCTGGCTGAAGCAGGACTGGCTTTATGGAGCATATGATTGTTTAATTGTGTTTCACAGGTGCTGCCACAGGCCCTCATGCTCACTGATATCCTCCTGCAGGGTGCCACCAGTAGAGCCACATCTCTTTCTATTTAGCCTAGAAAAAGATGCTAATATCTCCAGGACAGGCACAAGTCAGCACAACCAAGGAGATCAGAGCAAGTCTGGATTGACGTTAGGAACCAAGAGGGCAAACAGTCTTAGAAAAATGAACCTGGAAGATTGAAGGACAGAACTGACCTTCTCCTCTTTACCTAAAGCCAACTGTTTCCCAGAGGGGAGACTGCATTATAATGCATTGGGCCTTGAATCTAGAGTCAGAGGATTAAGGGTCTAGTCCTGACTCACTCATGAGAGAGCTTGGGGCATTTCCATGACTCACTTTTCAAGCCTGTTAAGTGGTAATATTCTCTATTATACCAAATTATTCTAAGTTAAATAAGGGAACAAGTGAAAATCCAACAACAACAAAAAAGAAGTGTTCTACCTAAAGCCAGTGCTGTGGGTTCTGGCCCACGTCCAGTAGTCGGGAAAGCAGCATAAACTGGCCCTCAGTCCAGATGGAAGGGACTGGCAGTGTGACTCCTCCTCTCGGCCAGAATCCCAAAGCAACTCTTAGAAGCACGCAGATTATGTAACATCCTAAATGGGAAAAGGACTTGAAAAAGAACAGATACATGAACAACTGTACCGTGTTGCTGTACACCTGAAATTAACAGTGTTGCTAATCAACTCTACTCCACATAAAATAAAAAGTTAAAATTTTTTAAATAAAACAAAACACAAAGGTTTAAAAACATATTCACATAGCCAAAACAAACAACAAAAAAAAAGTCACCCTGCACCCATGCTTCCCCATTCCAGAAGCCAGCACACCTGAATTCCAGCATCTATGCAAGCCTCTCTCCACCTCCTAAAAAGATGAAGACAGTCATTTAGGAACCCAGATGGGCTTTGTTTCCATTTCACTTATTTCTCGGGTTATCTTATTCCACCGTTTTCCTCTGTTGTTCCAATTATTTCTCAAGCTCTTCCACATTTCCTTGTAAATGTCAAATTAAGTGGTGGCTAAACTTGGAAGGCAGCTGGCGGGCTGACCCAGCTGTGTGCCAAAAACAGTCAACCATTCAAGTAGAGTTTACACTCTCCAATCCATAATTTCTCAAAGGGATGACATTTTCCTGGCCCCTTGACATCTAGATGTGACCAGATGACCAGTTCTCACCCATGGAATTCAAGTTAGAATCATGTATCTCATTTCCTAATCAGAGGTTTTTAAAAGTGGGAGTATCTGCTTCACATTCCCTTTCATCTTCTTCCAGTTGGATGCAGATGACAACAGGGCTTAGAGAATGGCTGAGCCATGTGATGAAAGGAACCTGGAGACCTGTGTTGAGGAAAGCTGACTTTCCTTGACTATTATATAAGTGGGAAGTAAAATTCTATTATTTAATTTTGAAGTCTACTTACTTTAGCAGCTACCATTACATTAACATCCTGCCTGAAAACATTTCAACAACATGACCATTATAATAAACCAGGTAACAGCAAGCCTCATGTAATTCCCAATAGACACCTTCCTTAGAGCCTAGAAGTTTCATCACACAGAAAGCTCATTAAATTATCCTCATGTCATAGGAACTCAATTCCATCATACCTTGCAATTCTTGGCTTATACTTTGAAAAGCTCTGAAGCATGAGAAACAGATGTTTTACAACAAAAAATTACAACATATTGATTGTGTGTTATGGAAAATTATCACAAAGTATGAAAGATTCAAAGAAATATTGTAAGAATAAGATTAATCTTGTCCAGGAGCTTAGAGTTTAAATGGGAAGAAAAGATGTTCACAGAAATGACTTTAGGATTGTATGTCTGGTTAGTACCTAATAGGTGGTCTAGGGCTTTTCAAGAGGGTGAGATCACTTTTACTGGGGTGAGGGACAATAAGGTAGAGCTTCACAGAGGATGAAATTGGAGCTACGGCTTACAAGTTGAGTGGAATTAACTTGTGGAATCATACACAACAGCCAAAAGAAATTAAACAAACAAGTTAAATTACCTTTAGATGCTAGAAATCTAGAAGGTTTTGAATGCCAGGCCAAGGAAGTTGGACATCATTATAAAGGCAGCAAGGAGCTGATAATTTTAGGTCCCTCTTAATTCCTAGAATTTTCTAGCTAAATATATGACTTCTCACAGCAAAAGCCATGACAGCACTCTATTCTTTTCAGATATATTCCAAGCCTCCTTGATTTTCCTATGGCCTATTTTCCTGCCTCTAAATTTTAGTTATTGCCACCTCCACATTTTTATTCCATCCCTATGTACCACTTGTACATTTGTTATTTAAATTTTTTCTAAGTCTACTTCTAATTGACTCCCAAGCAAAAATTATGAAATTACAGGGTAGACATTGATGTTGGGTAAAATTTTTTCTACTACATAGTCAAATAAACATTTGCCCATTAAAATTTTTAAAGTTTGCCATCTACATATGCTCAGTTACCATTAATGGTTTACATATTACACTTGGAAAAACATGGTTATTCTCTGAACCATCACTCATCTTCTCTCCTGGGTTCCAACTTATCACTTATCTTTCCATAGTCACATTCCCCCAAGGCAGATTTTTTGTCCATTTTGGATTTAATAACTGATAAGTAATGTTGCCATGCTGCTGCTGCTAAGTCACTTCAGTCGTGTCCGATTCTGTGTGACCCCATAGACAACAGCCCACCAGGCTCCCCTGTCCCTGGGATTCTCCAGGCAAGAACACTGGAGTGGGTTGCCATTTCCTTCTCCAATGCATGAAAGTGAAAAGTGAAAGTGAAGTCGCTCAGTCGTGCCCGACTCTTAGCGACCCCGTGGACTGCAGCCTATCAGGCTTCTCCATCCATGGGATTCTCCAGGCAAGAGTACTGGAGTGGGGTGCCATTGCCTTCTCCGAATGTTGCCATAGACAATACTAAAATCTTAATGGTTCAACAAAATGAGAGTCTGTTCCTTGCTCAGAACACATATGGGACAGCGCTCCTCCACCTTGTACCTAAATCATCTGGGAAAATGGACTACAGGGTCACCATGGGCAGGAAAAGAGAAGCGATCGTATGGATTCATTGAAGGGCCAGGCCTGGAAGTAGCCTGTATCACGTCTATCTATATCCCACTGGCCATGTAGCCCCAACCCAACTTCAAGGGAGACGAAGGAAAACAGCCAATCTCACAGATTATTGGGGAGCACTGAGGGTCTCCCCCACCTAGTCTCCAAACTAGGTGCTCAGTTCAGTTGCTCAGTCATGTCCGACTCTTTGCGACCCCAGGAATTGCAGCATCCTGGATGCTGTCCATCACCAACTCCCAGAGTTCACTCAAACTCATGCCCATCAAGTCAGTGATGCCATCCAGCCATCTCATCCTCTGTCGTCCCCTTCTCCTCCTGCCCCCAATCCCTCCCAGCATCAGAGTCTTTTCCAATGAGTCAGCTCTTTGCATAAGGTGGCCAAAGTATTGGAGTTTCAGCTTCAACATCAGTCCTTCCAATGGACACCCAGGACTGATCTCCTTTAGGATGGACTGGTTGGATCTCCTTATAGTCCAAGGGACTCTCAAGAGTCTTCTCCAGCACCACAGTTCAAAAGCATCAATTCTTCAGCACTCAGCTTTCTTTATAGTTCAACTCTCACATCCGGACATGACAATTGGAAAATCCATAGCCTTGAATAGACGGACATTTGTTGGCAAAGTAATGTCTCTGCTTTTTAATACATTGTCTAGGTTGGTCATAAATTTTCTTCCAAGGAGTAAGCCTCTTTTAATTTCATGGCTACAGTCACCATCTGCAGTGATTTTGGAGCCCCCCCAAAATAAAGTCTGCCACCGTTTCTACTGTTTTCCCATCTATTTGCCATGAAGTGATGGGATCAGATGCCATCATCTTAGTTTTCTGAGCGCTGAGCTTTAAGCCAACTTTTTCACTCTCCTCTTTCACTTTCATCAAGAGGCTCTTTAGTTCCTCTTCACTTTCTGCCATAAGGGTGGTGTCATCTGCATATCTGAGGTTATTGATATTTCTCCCAGCAATCTTGATTCCAGCTTGTGCTTTCTCCAGCCCAGCATTTCTCATGATGTACTCTGCATATAAGTTAAATAAGCAGGGTGACAATATACAGCCTTGACGTATTCCTTTTCCTATTTGGAACCAGTCTGTTGTTTCATGTCCAGTTCTAACTGTTGCTTCCTGACCTGCCTACAGATTTCTCAAGAGGCAGGTCAGGTGGTCTGGTATTCCCATCTCTTTCAGAATTTTCCAAAGTTTATTGTCATATACACAGTCAAAAGCTTTGGTTTAGGAGTACTGACCTAGAAAGCCCCTGGATCACTGCTCCAAGACTGTTCCCAGGACAGGCCAGAGTATCTCAGAATTAAAAGATCAAATGTATTTGCTTAACTGGGCAGGTATTTTTTCGTCAAAACAGTCACTGAGGAATTCAAGAAACCAAGCCTAGCATTCATTCTCTCTTCCTTCCCTCATTATGATGAAAGGCAAATAGAGGACCACAGCATTTCTCCTCTTTGACTGGAGTTGCCTTTCATTCTCCATATGGGAGTTTGAAAATAGAGGCTGTATTACTTTTCTTTTGCTGCTGTAACAAATTACAAGTTTGGTGGTTTAAAGAACATAGACTTATCACCTTACACTTCTGTAGCTGGGGCATCTAAAATGGGTCTTATTGGGCTACAATCAAGGGTCAGCAGAACTGATTCCCTTTCCATAACATCTACAGGAGGATCTGTTTCCTTGATTTTCCCACCTTCCAGCGGCCACCCACACTCCTTGGCTCATGGTCCCCTTCCAACTTCAAAGCAGCAACACTGCACTGACTCATTCTCATATCTTATCACTCTGACACGGACTCTCCAGCCTCCTCTGTCCACTTTTAAAGACAATTGTGATTGTGTTGAGACGATGAGGATAATGCAAGCTAACCTTTCCATCTTAAAGTCAGCGATTAGCAACTTAATTCCGTCTCTATCTCCTTTGTGGTGATGCTCAGTCGCTCAGTGTGTCCAATTCTTTGTGGCCCCACAGACTATAGCCCACCAGGCTCATCTGCCCATGGACTTTGCCAAGACAGAATATTGGAAGGAGTACCATTTCCTGTTCCAGGTTATCTTCCCAACCCAGGGATTGAACCTGAGTCTCTTGTGTCTCCTGCATTGACAGGAAGATTTTTTACTACTAGCACCGCCTGGGAAGCCCATTTGCCATGTAACAAAGCACATTCACAGGTCCTGGGAATTAAGACTCAGACATCTTTGTCGAGGGGATTATTCTACTTACCATAGAGACCCACAAGCCATGGGTTTCATCAGTCTAGTGTTTTCCTTTTCCTTTCTCTTTAAAAAATATTTTTTAGAAATTTAGGTTGAAGATGTTTAAGTTGAGAGGTTTTGTGTATTTTTAACCTCTCCACATCTAGGCACTCCAGGGGCTTTCCAGGTGGAGCTAGTGGTCAAGAACCCACCTGCCAATGCAGGAGACACAAGAGATGTGGGTTTGATCCCTGGGTTGAGAAGATCCCCTGGAGGAGGGAATGGCAACCCACTCTAGTATTCTTGCCTGGAGAATCCCATGGGTAGAGGAGCCTGGTGGGCTACGGTCCATGGGGTCGCAAAGAGTGGGACATGACTGAAGCGACTTAGCATGCATATGTGCAGAGACGTCAGCCATCTAGAAGCAAGGACCTGGATTTCGTCATCAAAACAAAGGCTGGTGCCCAGAGTGACTCCCCCTTTAAATGGGACATGAAGCTCCCAGGCTGCTGGAGTCTCCACCTCTTCCCAGTGCCACCTCCTCCTGGCCCACTTCAGGCTACATGACTGCCCTCATACCTTAAATTTGCAAATTCTGACCAGTGGATCACAGACTATCATTTTGCCCTCTGTTCTGGACTTCAGGGACCTTCATCAGCTGTTGGCAGCAGGTCCTCCCATTCAGAATTCTTCCATCTGCACAAAGGTGTCATGGCAGCCCTCTCTTCTGACTCCAGAAAGTAATCAAGGCCTGCGGCATGGAAGGGGGTGTGGTATGGCTGGATGATCACAGGCATTTGAAAGCCCCTCTTGTGGGCCACTACATCATATATCCCCTCAAGAAGCAGGGACCGAAGTGCATATTGGAGCAACGGACAAAGTTTTAATTTGCTGTTGCTCCATCAACACCCACCCCCTCTTCCTTTTTCTCTTCAGTCCTTGCTGCAAGCTCTCCTCTAATGAATTTCTTTACTCTGACAGCAGGCCGGCTTCTGGCCCCCAGCCAAGCGGCACACTGGCTTTCATTGTCCTCGTGGGCTTAAGTGAAGGGCATCTCACTCAGTTTCACTTGCAGATGCTCACGGATGCGGCGCTGGCGTTAATAACACTGCCGGCCCGACCATTCCATCTTCATCAGTGGCCACGCGTCAGGCACAGATGATAAGCTGCCCAGGCTACTGGGGAGATGAACTCTATTACCTGGGTCAGGCTGAAGGGCCTCTGCACCAAATACCTGAAAATCATGTTAGCCCAGCAAAATCTCTTGCGTCACACTGACAGTGGGTAAAAGAAAGAGACCTTAAAGATCTAAATTGTGTTGAAATTCTTACAGAGGTCGTGACAGCAAGAGACAAAGGCAGTAACTTTGTCACTGAGTCCAATCAGTGTTTTCCCAGTCTCTGTCATTTGAGCTCCACTTTTGCAGTTTTTGCCGTTGCTGCATAATACCTGTAGTTTTATTCGTTTAATATTTCCCTTAAATCAACTCTATTGATTTGTTTTTCTTTAGCCCTATCCTAAGTAATAGTGATCATAAAAATTAGAGCTTAGATATGCTGGTTTTACCTCTTTAAAATACACATTAAAGTTGGAATGTTTATATAATTCATTAAAATCAGGATATTAATATTAAAATAAGAAATGTTGACCCACATATCATCTAAAGTTATCTTACATGCTCTTCACTGGATGCAAACCATACCATATTTCAGAAACCACAGATCTAATCCATCCTTCCAGCTCAGAACAGAATTTCACCTGAGTTAAATGATTAGATTACCCTTGTACTATTCTCTAGGTTCTTCAGGTAAAGTTCCCCAAATCCTGACAGTACTGATGTCCGAAGGTACCAACATAAGAAAGGACTGAGAAGTCCTTTCTTATATCTCACCTAAATATTTCCATCTGTAGTTGTTAGTGGCAGAACCTGGAAATCTACTGAGACTGTTTGTTGCTCAGTGGTGTCCAACTCTGCAACTCCATGAACCATAGCCCGCCAGGATCTTCTGTCCATGGCATTCTCCAGGCAAGAATACTGGAGTGGGTTGCCATTCCATTCCGCAGGGGATCTTCCCCACCCAGGGGTCAAACCTCGTCTCCTGCACTGAAGGCAGATTCTGTACTGTCTGAGCCACCAGGGAAGCACTAAATCTAGACCACTCAGCAAATTGCTCTAGAAACAGTCCATCTCCTTAAAAGCAGCAATTCCGAGATGGCATGGCAGAAACCAGCTTGGAGCTAAAGCCTTGACGTTCAGAAATGCACATGGCCCACATTTTAGAGGTGGACAATTAAGATAAGAAGCAAGTTAAGAAAAGTAGTGTGAGTAGGTAAGGTGAACTGAACAGCTATATCCTAGAGCAGAGGTCAGCAAACATTTTCCTGAAAAAGCTAGAAATCAAGTGTTTTGCACTTTGCAGGACAGGTGGTCTCTGCCATAACCTGCTCACCTCCATCAAGGTAGTGTGACGGCAGCTATGGACAATACATAAACAAGTGGGCGTGGCTGTGTTCCAGTAAAACTTTATTTACAAAAACAGACGGGGGACATAGTTTGCTAACTCTAATTTTAGTGGATTAATTGATGAGATTCACTCAACACAGATGGAAATTTCTCCTGGAGTATTAATCAAGTTTTTTCAGAGTAACCAATAGTGCATATGTTTTTTATACTTACATTATTATAAATTTCATAGGTATAATTATAAATCTAATTATATATATACATATTATTTATCAGTTCAGTTCAGTTTAGTCACTCAGTCGTGTCCGACTCTTTGCGACCCCATGAATCGCAGCACACCAGGCTTCCCTGTCCATCACCAACTCCCGGAGTTCACTCAGACTCACATCCATCGAGTCAGTGATGCCATCCAGCCATCTCATCCTCTGTCGTCCCCTTCTCCTCCTGCCCCCAATCCCTCCCAGCATCAGAGTCTTTTCCAATGAGTCAAGTCTTCTCATGAGGTGGCCAAAGTATTGGAGTTTCAGCTTTAGCAGCATTCCTTCCAAAGAAATCCCAGGGCTGATCTCCTTCAGAATGGACTGATTGGATCTCCTTGCAGTCCAAGGGACTCTCAAGAGTCTTCTCCAACACCACAGTTCAAAAGCATCAATTCTTCAGTGCTCAGCTTTCTTCACAGTCCAACTCTCACATCCATATATGACCACTGGAAAAACCATAGCCTTGACTAGACGAAACTTTGTTGGCAAAGTAATGTCTCTGCTTTTCAATATGCTATCTAGGTTGGTCATAACTTTTCCTCCAAGGAGTAAGCATCTTTTAATTTCATGGCTGCAGTCACCATCTGTAGTGATTTTGGAGCCCCCAAAAATAAAGTCTGACACTGTTTCCATTGTGTCCATATATGCATGCAAATATGTATAATTTGGTCTTCCCTCGTGGCTCAGATGGTAAAGAATTTGCCTGCAAAGTGGGAGACCTGGGTGTGATCTCTGGGTTGGGAAGATCCCCTGAGGAGGGCATGGCAACCCACTCCAGTATTCTTGCCTGGAGAATCCCCATGGACAGAGGAGCCTGGCGGGCTACAGTCCATGGGATGGCAAAGAGTTGGACATGAATTTATATATATATATGATTTAGATGTATAAAAGTGTGTAATTTATACATATAGAAAAACAAAATGTATATATGTATAAGTCATAGAAAGTGAAAGAAAGAAAGTAAATGAAGTCGCTCAATCATGTCTGACTTTTCGCTACAGCATGGACTGTAGCCTTCCAGGTTCCTCTGTCTATGGGATTTTCCAGGCAAGAATACTGGAGTGGGTTGCCATTTCCTTCTCCAGGAGATCTTCCCGACCCAGGGATTGAACCCGGGTCTCCCACATTGTAGGTAGATGCTTACCATCTGAGCCACTATATATGTAAAGTTAGAGACAGAATTATTATAAGGAATTTAACCACATGATTATGGAAACAAGTCCCAAGATCTGCAAAGTGTCAGCAAGTTGGTGACCTGGGAGAACTGTCAATTTAGTTCTATCAGAGTCTAAAGGCCGAAGAACCAGAAGAGCCAATGGTTTTCAGCCTGAAAGCTGGCAGACTGGAGACCCAGGAAAAACTAATGTTCCAATTGTAGTCCAAAGACTGGGGGTGCGGGGGGTGGAAATTTCCAATATCTGAGTCCAAAGACAATTAGGCAAGAAGAATTCTTTCTTATTCAGAGGAGGTCAGCCACCTTTTTTTAATTCAGACCTTGAACTAATTGGATAATGTTCACTCACATTGGTTAGGACAATCTGCTTTACTTAGTCTGCAGATTTTAATGTTAGTCTCACCCAGTAACACCCTGACAATCACACCTAGAATAACATTTGACCAAATATCTGGGTACCCGTGGTCCAATCAACTTGACACACAAAATTAACCATCACCCTGGCAAGGTTCTGTCCTTGGCTCTAGGGCTGGAAGTTATCAGACAAGGATGAAGGCCCAGATTTGCAGTGAAGGCAGAGCTGAAACACAAGTTGGATGTGAGATATTTGTTAAACTGCTGAAAAAGTCTAAGGAGGGACACAACTTATGAAATACAAGGCTGTCAGAGCTGAACAAAACCTTCAAGATCACAAAGCCCAAATCCTTCAGTTTTCAGATAAGAAAGCTAAGCTTTGAAGTGAAGTGAAGTGAAATCGCTCAGTCGTGTCCGACTCTTTGCAACCCTGTGGACTGTAGCCCACCAGGCTCCTCTGTCCATGGGATTCTCCAGGCAAGAATACTGGAGTGGGTTGTCATTGCCTTCTCTAAAACAAAATGACATACAGGTTGAAGAAGAAATTATACAACACAAGTTTTTTAACTAATTGCAGAAGTAGAGAACAGGAGAGATTTGACTAAACTATATGTGGTTCACGGAGAAGGCAACAGCACCCCACTCCAGTACTCTTGCCTGGAAAATCCCATGGATGGAGGAGCCTGGTAGGCTGCAGTCCACGGGGTCGCTAAGAGTCGGGCACGACTGAGCGACTTCACTGTCACTTTTCACTTTCATGCATTGGAGAAGGAAATGGCAGCCCATTCCAGTGTTCTTGCCTGGAGAATCCCAGGGACGGGGGAGCCTGGTGGGCTGCCGTCTATGGGGTCGCACAGAGTCGGACATGACTGAAGCGACTTAGCAGCAGCAGCAGCAGCATATGTGGTTCACAAGCAATAATAAAACTAGGAGTTTAGTTACAACAGCCCAGTGAAAGTTAACAGAATGATGCAAGTCCCAACAAAGATTTTGCAGCTTCAACACAGTTCAGTGGAAGAAAGGTGCTCCGATTAAGGGAAATGATGCTTCTGCATTGCTCTGCCCTGGCAAACTGCTTCTGAAGTGTTGCTTTCAACTGGGGACCACACACTTTACTTTTCACAGGATTACTACTAGGGAGGATCAAGACCCTCACTCAATGAGCATCCTTCATGGCCAGGCCAGGATGAGAGCTGGGCATTTCTAGTTGTTGTCATTGTTTAGTCACTAAATTGTGCCCAATTCTTTGCAACCCCATGGACTGTAGCCCACCAGGCTCCTCTGTCTATGGGATTTCCAAGGCAAGAATATCAGAGGACATTGCCATTTCCTTCTCCAGGGGATATTCCCGACCCAGGGATCGAACCTACATCTCCCACACTGGCAGGTGGATTCTTTTCCAGTGAGCCACCAGGGAAGCCCAGGCATTTCTGATACCCTCAAAATAATAACATGCTAAGACTATTTTAATATAGAAATACAACCGTTTTGTTTTTCTTCCTTTTCTTCCCTGCACTAGGAAGTACAAGTTTAAGCCCCACTTCACATCACTCTTTGAGAAAAGATGAGCTAGTTCCATTGACTGGAACTCTTGTACCCAGAAGTCTGGGAGCAAATTAAAGGGAAGTTGTCCAAGAAGATAGAGGGCTCTCTACCCAGCAATAGCAGGTGGACAGAGCACCATGAATGGTACCACTTGAGGATCCAAGTGGGAGCCTCCATTCAAGTGAGCAGCATCCATCACCATTCTCAGAGACTCTGCTGATCAGCCCCCGAGAAAGATTCCATGGGAACTTCACTCCACTGAAGACCACCCAGCATGTGGTCAAGATCTTTCTTGGTTTTCTTCTGATTTTCACTGGCCATCATAGGAGTAGGGTAAGGCCCACCCAGGCCTCCCCCAATGGGAAACAATCTGAACCAGTGGAGAATGCCCGAGCTTGCCCAATAATAACTCGCCCATTACAGCACTTTATCCCCATTTTCAGATGATGATGCTGATCCAAAGTTAATGTACCAGTAGATTAGAACCCTCATTTGACTCAAAGCCTATGCTTTGTCCACTATATGATACTCTCTTAATGGATGGAGTAAGTCCACACAAGAGCATCCAAGACACTGAAAATGCAGAGCCTAGAGGAGACTTCAGAGTAGAGGCAGGCAGGGAAGAAACTGGTATCTCCCTTTGAATATTTAAAGTGTTATTATCTGAAAAATAAACTGTTCTCTGTTATTCCATGAGTGGACCTTGAATCAGCCAGAAGTCACAAGGAGATAAAGTTCAGCTGATGGCACTAGAGGGACCCAATAGGCAATGGACTTCCTCCCGGAGCAGTCAGATATCTGTCACTGGATATATACAAGCAGGTGCCAAGTGGGCAGGTCAGGGATGTGGAACACTGAGTAGGAGATTGGATTTTGCTCTCTGTAGTCTTGCCTTACAGTAAGATTCCACGAAGCCAAGAAGGCAGGAATTTGGCAGAAACTCTCAACTGTGACCTTATTCCTGGCTCCATGGTCCATGCTTCTGCTCACCCAAAGTCGCCAAAGTTCCTCATCACCCAGCTATCCCTGGGAGACACTCCTTGCCTTCACTTTCTGGATTAGTGCATCAGCCCCAATCCCCACTGCTCCAAGAGCTCATAAGAATGTGTCTTAACCCAAGCTTCCACTTGAAACTTGTGCTGCCTGACCCACATACTTCAGAGGGCCCTTCAATAGCAGAGCCTGAGGGAAAGCAGATGTCATGGGGAAGAAGGTCAAGGCATATCCAGCAGGAAATTTCTGGCCCCAGAAGGCCCTTGTGAGGCTAACAATATTGATTCTTCATCAGATCTCACTGTCCTTTTCAAGTATGACTTGTGTGTTCCATGAAGCAGGCCAGGGAGAGAAGACACACACATGAAATCTACCTGCCTGTTGAGTCAGAGTGTGGAGCGAGCCTCAGGAGTGGTGAAGGCTGGAGGGGATTGTTGGAGGGGCTGCTGGGAGAGGGAGGTTCCATCTCAGAGGGGATGAGGGCATGTGAGGGCAAGAGTGGAGAAGGGTGTTAGTGGCTGAAGGCTCCAGGAAATGACCTCTGACGCTGGGGTCAGAGGGTGACGGAATGTCCACACCATCAACGTGTGTAGAGATGTAACCTCCTTGGGCCTGACACTTCCAGGGCTCTAAATTCACTTCAGAATGGGAGAAACAGCAAAGGAGGGCCTTCCCCCTTTCCCTGGAAAAGCAGCCTCTCACACACCACATCACTGCATCCATGTAATATGGGAATCGAGAGAAATGGCTGTGAGGACAGCTGTGGGGCATGGGACGCCCAGCTGTGCTACCTCGGAAGGCACTTTACAACTCTGGGGCTCAGCCCATACGTGCAGGGGGAGGGGCTGGGCCTCCATGGCCCATCGCAGGGTGACAAGCAGATTCTGAGATCCTAGCATTCCTTGGATCTAGGATCCCTAGGCCCATAGTACCTAACATACATCAGCCTTCCTGAGGGCTGGTGAGAAAGTCTGAACAGGAAACACGTCAATATTTTCACTTGAGTATTTTACTTTTAAAACAAAATTAAAAAGGAAAGAAGATTCAGGAATGGGCCAGGCTAAGGCAGAAGTGGCTAGGCATTCCTCTAGCTGTGTTAGGGCCATATCCCCCCAGTGTCTGTTCTCCGGGAATGGAAAACTGCTTCCCAGTGGTGAAGGACCATAGCAGGATGGGGTGAGGCCCCAAAGGCGCTGAGGTGAGGAGAGGAAGACAGCAGGGTTCGTGGTGGTTTCAGCCCCAGGAGAGGGGAGACCAAGGACCCAGTTGTGCAGTCACTGCAACTCTGGGAAACACATGGAACTGAACACTGGATCGTGCGGGTTTTACAATTTGTTCCTGAAGGGACCACCAACACCCCAGGCGCTGTTGCAAAAGGTGCCATGTAATGACCGTAAATGAAACTGTTCCAAACAGCCCATCTGTCACCCAGTTTTTACAAATATCTAACTCACATGCTATTCCCAAGGGGAATGGTGACACAGAGCTGTTTGCCCACCATGAATCTGTCCATTTGAATGATTAATGAATTTCTCATGTCAAGTACATAGAGACGGCTGGGCCCATGGAGAGCCCTGGGAGACCTGCCTTCAGAGAAGCTGCCTAGTTAGCTCTGGTGCAGGGCTACAGCCTCTTTCCCCTCTTCCTTCAGCAAATCCTCTCCAATGTGGGTGATGGAGCAGAACTTCTCCATAGGGAGTTTTCCCCATGGACAGAAGATCCGGGAAAGAAACAAGGAAGTTAGAGAGAAAGGCTGCTCCCCATCTACCCTCCAGAGCACAGGATCTCTGTCTCCTGGCTTCCACTGCCCCTCCCTGCTCCCTGTCCCTTCCTCACTTTGGTTTCCAAATTTGAATCTCCCTCTGCTTTCCCCAGACCTCTTCCTGCCTCATCTGAGGAACAGCAAAGGCAGCACATGGCAGCCACCCCATCACCTCTCTGACTGCTGATCTAAGGTCCTGCTTAGCTCAGCCATGTCATGAGCATCAAACCTTTCAGCCAAACATAAATATCTATATTATTATAAGGAACCCGTTGTCTCTTAGACTCACACTCAGGGCATAGTGCACAATTTCAGGCTTTCTCACTTAGCACATGCTTTTCAGTAATTATGAGGAAGAAATGTTTTCTTCAATTTTTGGTTTCCTCTGTAATTTTTTCCACCAACTGGGCCACTACTGAAATAGTACCATTGTATTCATACTTCTGTTCCTTGAATTTTCTTACTTAATGATATATGCTGGAATTGTTCCCTGCAAGATCAATAGAAGTAGATCAACAGTTTGGGCCCAGTCTTGTTCATAGCTGCAGAGTATTCCACTTTATACTAGAATTTATTCCATCAGTTTCATATACCTATCTATTTAGGTTGTTTCCAGGCTTTTGTTATTTGACACAATGCTACTCTTAATATGTATATGTATTTCAGCACATGTTCAAGTATATCCATAAGGATACATTCCTGGAAGTGGAATTGCTCCATCAAAGGGCATATTCATCTAACATTTGTATACATGTAGTTCAGGAGACCCGGATTTGATTCCTGGGTCAAGAAGATCCCCGGAGAAGGGAATGGCTACGTACTCCATTATTCTTGCCTGGAAAATCCCATGGACAGAGGAGCCTGGCAGGGCTACAGTCCATGGGGTCGCAAAGAGTCAGACACGACTGAGCAACTAACACTTTCTTTCATAGCTAGGTAGAGTACATCATAGATATAAATCTTAGTCAATAGCTTACAGAACTAAACTTTAGACATTAACAAGTAAAAAGTATCAATCCTTGGGAGGAGCTGCATATACACTCTACACATCTTTTTACCTACCCCAGACATTTAGTTACAAGGTGCTTGTGTTACAGAATGGCAGCTGAAGCTCCAGCCATTTTGTCCAGCTTCCAAGCAAGAGCAAGAAGGATAGGGAGTGTCCCTCTGATGGGTCAGCTTCCTTTAAGGAGCCACTCCAGTTCTATTCAATTTTTTGCTTACATTTCATTGTCCATAATTTACTTCTACAGTCATATCTAGCTATAATGTAGCTTTCAATTGGGTGATTTTCTGTCCCCAAAATAGGCTTCTCTTATTTTAGAAGACAAATGAGTGAAAATTTGGGAAATAGCCAGCCATCACTGCTGACCTACAGGAACTTGTGCATCTATTTCATCCCATTCAGGTTCTAGAGTTCTTGCCCAGGCTTTCTTTCTGCCTCATAGCCTGGCAGCCCCAGGTTGTGGTTCATTCTGCAAGACAGTTTTCATCATGAGTCCCAAGATCTCTTCTACTCTCAGCTTGTACCTCCACCTAACAGTCTCCCTCTCCCATAAACACACATTTTCATATCCCCCTGGACTCCAGCCAGAGCAAGCAAGGCCAGGATCCACATGCTGCCAGCACACCTTCCCCGTGTTTTATCCCCTTCTTCTTCCCACAACCCCAGCAACAGCTTCCTCTCCCCTTCCATCCTTGACCTTCCCATATACCCACAGTGCACATCCCACAGCACTGCTTCCCTTTCCAGATCCTACAGGGGAGGGTGGCCACCAGACAGCATGCAGGAAAAAAATTTAAACGTACTGCCTCAATATTTTGAAAATAGTATCCCTGTGTGCTCAGTCACTCAGTTGTGTCTGACTCTTTGGAAACTCCATGGATTATAGTCCACCAGGCCCCTCTGTCCATGAGATTATCCTGGCAAAAATACTGGAGTGGGTTGCCATTTCCTTCTCCAAATATTATCCCTACCACTCCTATATCCTTTTTTAATTTATTGAGCACATGGTAAGCATATAGGCCTTCTGATGAAGAACAGCGCTGTCATGGGAATCAAAATAAGATAAAATATAGAAATCTTGCCACAACGCATAGCATATTGTATACGCTTAGTAAATGGTAGCCATTATTGTTATTATTATTATTATTTAAATAATACAACACACTCTGCCTTTGTCTTTTCTATTCCAAACAAACTACCGTGCTACCATGCACGGCTCCATTTCACAGAGACACTGTTATGCTCAATCATGGCATTTTCTGTTTTGCTTGGTTTCAAACTCCATTTTCTGGTAACAGGAGGAATTTTTTCCCAGGGAAAGGCAATACTACTTAGAGACCTAACTCCTAATTAACTTTGTTACTGGATGCCCTGTAACTGTGAGCATGTCACTTTCTTTAGGGAAGGGGGCTAATTGGAAGAGGAAAGATTGATGAAGGGCAGTGTGGATGGCGATGTGGAATTATGGCTGGAGGCTGGGTCAGCTGAAGTCAGGCCTTTCCAAACTGCACCTCGTCGTGGACTCTAAATTATTTCTAACCCCCCTGACCTCCCCAACTTTGTGTTTGTGTAACAGCAGCTTGAGAGAGCGTATGAGTTAAACAAGGCAAGATGAGAATTGATCTATCAACAGTCAATCAGGGGGTTGGCTCAGGGAGACTGGGAGGGAGTTGCCAAAGGCTCTGGACTGGAATTGCATTTAAATAGATTTGAAAGGGGGCTAGGAGGAAAACAAGGATGTACATTCAGTTGTATCTGGGCCTCAGAGTCCACCAGGCACATCGGATTTCCTAAGGTGGAGCAGGAAATCCCCAGAGATTTACAACTATAAATAGGAGGTTGTTTTAATGTAAGGAATATATGAATGAGCGAATTTGTAAAGAGTTATAGTTCAGTTATGTTCAAGGACTGCATATAGACATCCAACAAAAATGTCAACAAATGCTTTAACTAACCTCAGAAAATGTCATCACCAGGGCCCAGCCCTGACACAGCAGGGACTTCTCAAACCCAGGAAATTTCTAGGTTATAGAGGATGAGCAGGACAGTTGAGGTTGGAGGTAACGGGCAGAGTTTGGGAGGACAGGAAAGAAACTTTTAGGGGATCAGCATAGGAATGGATTCATTGAAGAGTCTTGATTCATACAGTCTCCTATACAAACAAGCTGAATTAAGTATTGTTATCCAAATCTGGAAGTACTTATGTTGATTTTACATTACACAGGAGGGCAGTTTAATATCTGAAATTCACCTACCGTTGAGGAAAAGCAGAGGAGAGCATGAAGGTTGGTGGATCTGAAACCAACACTCAGGACAGGTCAGGAAATGTATTGGGGAAATGTCAGATGAAGGCTTGGGTTTCCTAGCTGACAGTAATGTATATTTATTATTAGCTGACATGGAATGACCCCTTACACACATCACCCCATTTAATTCACAGAGCAAAAAAAAAGGAAATGGGTAACATTATTATTTCCATTTTATAGATGAAGAAATTGGGGCACAGAGAGGTCAAGGAGTTTACCTAAAATTACAGGTTTTTGCAGATGAAGTTAAGACCTGAATGCAAGGAGTCTGACTCCAGAGACCTGTGTTATCACAGGAATATGTGATAAAACCAATATTTGCTATACCAAAAATCCCAACAGTAAAATTTATAAATTAAGGGAACTGATCCCTTTAACATTAGTGGTAAAGTACTAGATTAGCATAAATTTCCGTAAGGTAATTTTCAGCTAATTACTTCACAGAATTTTTACTTCCACTCAGAGCTGTCCTTCAATAAGTGAGTTCATTTTTTTCTGCATTTTAAAATAATTGCCTCTGATTTGTATCTTTAGCTAAGATCTATCTTTCATTTAAAGAGCCAGTGTCCAGGAAATAAATTCAGATCAACCAAAGGGTGATGAGTTACTCTAAAGTTGCATTTTGAGCTCCAACTGTGTTTTGAGATTTCCTTTTGACAGCCTGGCCTGAAGCCCCATATAGGGCCAAGCATGGAGCCTGGCACCTTCCCAGTAACTGAGAACTAAAAGACAGAATAGAATCTGAGGCAATTTCAGACTCACATTTTCATTCATTGATTCTGAGAACCACCTCCTAGTACCTGTCACTTTCTCCAGGATATTTTAACTTTATTGTCAGAAATAAAAATCGCCTAAGCTGCTTTGTGTTCATATTTTACAATTCATTTTGAGAATTAATATTTTATCAGAAGATTATTTTGATTCAAACAGTGACTTTTAAAAGGTTTATGGTATTCTTAAGTGTAACTTTTATTATGCCTTGGGGCCAGTAGCTTTTCTAGAGAAACACAGTGTTGTTATTGATGTATGGTACCCCTTGTGAATTTCCCTTCATGTTCTGAGACTGAAACGAGAGAAATTATTTTCTGTACATAATTTACTACCTTCTTTCCTCCTCTATCCCACCTTTTCCCTGGCTGCCTCTTTTTCTATCCTTTCAGTGCAAAATAAATTTAAAAAACCATTATTACCTGTAAAAGGGGAAAAAAAGCTTAACAGTCATATTTGAGCCAAGCCAAGCCAAAGTTAAATTAAAATAATTGGAAGATACTCATTAAGACCTGGGAAGGTAGATGTGAAAAACTATACTCTGAGTTCTACCCCAGTCTAATGACCTTCCCTGTTGACCATTATCTCCCTTCTCTCTTCCCTGGTCTAAGTTGAAATGATTGATCTTTTCCATCTTCACATGACAGACAGGCAGGCATCAACCTTCAGCTGAAGTGGCTGCCTGATGCTCTTCTAGAGGATCTAGAATGCTAAAGCTCCAAAATTAAAACTGGAAATGCTCAAATCCTTGGATCAGTTAGTTCAGTTCAGTTCAGTTCAGTCGCTCAGTCGTCTCTAACTCTTTGCGACCCCAAGAATCGCAGCACGCCAGGCCTCCCTGTCCATCACCAACTCCCGGAGTTCCCTCAGACTCACGTCCATCGAGTCAGTGATGCCATCCAGTCATCTCATCCTCTGTCATCCCCTTCTCCTCCTGCCCCCAATCCCTCCCAGCATCAGAGTCTTTTCCAATGAGTCAACTCTTCGCATGAGGTGGCCAAAGTACTGGAGTTTCAGCTTTAGCATCATTCCTTCCAAAAAAATCCCGGGGCTGATCTCCTTCAGAATGGACTGGTTGGATCTCCTTGCAGTCCAAGGGACTCTCAAGAGTCTTCTCCAACACCACAGTTCAAAAACATCAATTCTTCAAGCGCTCAGCTTTCTTCACAGTCCAACTCTCACATCCATACATGACTACTGGAAAAACCATAGCCTTGACCAGATGGACCTTTGTTGGCAAAGTAATGTCTCTGCTTTTGAATATGCTGTCTAGGTTGGTCATAACTTTTCTTCCAAGGAGTAAGCGTCTTTTAATTTCATGGCTGCAGTCACCATCTGTAGTGACTTTGGAGGCCCCCAAAATAAAGTCTGACACTGTTTCCACTGTTTCCTCATCTATTTCCCATGAAGTGATGGGACCGGATGCCATGACCTTCATTTTCTGAATGTTGAGCTTTAAGCCAACTTTTTCACTCTCCACTTTCACTTTCATCTAGAGGCTTTTGAGTTCCTCTTTTTCTGCCATAAGGGTGGTGTCATCTGCATATCTGAGGTTATTGATATTTCTCCCAGCAATCTTGATTCCAGCTTGTGTTTCTTCCAGTCCAGCGTTTCTCATGATGTACTCTGCATATAAATTAAATAAACAGGGTGACAATATACAGCCTTGACGTACTCCTTTTCCTATTTGGAACCAGTCTGTTGTTCCATGTCCAGTTCTAACTGTTGCTTCCTGACCTGCATACAGATTTCTCAAGAGGCAGGTCAGGTGGTCTGGTATTCCCATCTCTTTCAGACTTTTCCACAGTTTATTGTGATCCACACAGTCAAAGGCTTTGGCATAGTCAATAAAGCAGAAATAGATGTTTTTCTGGAACTCTCTGGCTTTTTTTGATGATCCAGCAGATGTTGGCAATTTGATCTCTGGTTCCTCTGCCTTTTCTAAAACTAGCTTGAACATCAGGAAGTTCACAGTTCATGTATTGCTGAAGCCTGGCTTGGAGAATTTTGAGCATTACTTTACTAGCATGTGAGATGAGTGCAATTGTGTGGTAGTTTGAACATTCTTTGGCATTACCTTTCTTTGGCATTGGAATGAAAACTGACTTTTCCAGTCCTGTGGCCACTGCTGAGTTCTCCAAATTTGCTGGCATATTGAGTGCAGCACTTTCACAGCATCATCTTTCAGTATTTGATATAGCTCAACTGGAATTCCATCACCTCCACTAGCTTTGTTCATAGTGATGCTTTCTAAGGCCCACTTGACTTCACATTCCAGAATGTCTGGCTCTAGATCAGTTAGTTAGTGATGTGCAAAAAAACACCCTCAAATACGGTGGATTTTAAAAAGAAAATCTATTGTTTATTTCTCATGGTCGATGGATTGGGTTGGTCAACTGGCTAACCTGAGCCAGGTGTGGCTGATCTTAGCTGGCTGGGCTCTCTCATGCATCTGTGGTCAACTAATGGCTAGCTGGTCTAAATGGCCTTGTATAAGACAATTCTGCTCTCTTCCACGTATCTCCCACTCCCTTCTTGGAGGCTGTGTTCTCATGATGGTGGCAGGGGTCCAAAAGAAAAGGAAGAAATGCACAGGTACCTCTAAAGCTTTACCTGCACCAGAGTTGTTACTATTCCATTGGCCAAGCCAAGTCACATGCCCAAGTCTGGAATTAATGTAGGAGGGGACCAAGAGTTACAGGGCAGACAGCCTGATACAGGGAGACCAATATGGTGGCCACAAATGCAACTGATCTCTCATAGTTCCCAACTTAAAACCTGAAAAGGAGCAAAAAGGACATTTTGAAAGCAAAATACAGTAGTTCCTCATTATCTGAAGATTCCGTATATGAGAATTTGCTTCCTTGCTAAAATTTGCTTGTAACCTCACCCTCATTAGCTAGGGACACTTTGCCAATCATGCTCTACGTGCACAGAGCAGTGGAAATTTACATGTGCCCTGGACGGAAGTTGAACAAGGAGATGCTCTGCTCTTGTGTTTCAGCTCTCATACTATAAGCAAGTGTTCTTTTAACAGTATGCATGATACCAACATTTTTGCATTTTTTGTCCTTTTTATCAGTGATTTCACTGTTTAAAATGGCCCCCAAGTGCAATGCTGAAGTGCTATCTGGTTTTCCCAAGCACAAGAAGGCTGAGATGTGCCTTAAGGGGGAAAAAAAAAACGTGGTATATAAGCTTTCTTCAAGGCATGAGTTACAGTACTACTGACCATGACTTCCATGTTAATGAGTCAACAATATATATTTTAAAAGGTGTTTTTAAGCAGACAGACACATAAAACAATGTTTTATATTGATAAGCTGAAATGTTTTGACCAGAGGCTCACAGGAACCTAACCTTACATTTCTTCTATGAGCAATGGGTCAATGCTCACACATTCAGTGTTTGTAATATATTCTGGAGGAGGGAACAGCAAACCACCCCAGTATACTTGCCATGAGAACCTCATGAACCAAATAAAAGGACAAAAAGATTTGACACCGCAAGATGAGTCCCCCAGATCTGAAGGTGTCCTATATGCTACTGGGAAGAGCAGAGGACAACTCCTAATAGCCCCAGAAAGAATGAAGCAGCTGGGCCAAAGTGGAAATGATGCTCAGTTGTGGATGTATCTGGTGATGAAAGTAAAATCCGATGCTGCAAAGAACAGCACTGCGTAGGAACCTGGAATGTTAGGTCCATGAATCAAGGTAACCTGGATGTGGTCAAGCAGGAGATGGCAAGAATAAACATCAACATCTTAGGAATCAGTGAACTAAAATGGACAGGAATGGGTAGATTTAATTCAGATGACCATTATATCTATTACTGTGGGCAAGAATCCCTTAGAAGAAATGGAGTAGCCCTCGAAGTCAACAAAAGAGCCTGAAATGCAGTACTTGAGTGCAGTCTCAAAAGTGACACAATGATCTCAGTTGGTTTCCAAGGCCAACCATTTAACATCACGGTAATCCAAGTCTATGCCTCTACCACTGATGCCAAAGAAGCTGAAGTTGATCAGCTCTATGAAGACCTAGAAGACCTCCTAGAACTAGCACCAAAAAAAGGTGTTCTATTCATCATTGGGGATTGGAATGTAAAAGTAGGAAGTCAAGAGATACCTGGAATAACAGGCAAGTTTGGCCTTGGCAAACAAAATGAAGCAGGGCAAAGGCTAACTGATTCTGTCAAGAGAATGAATTGATCATAGCAAATAACCTTTTTCAACAACACAAGAGATGACTTTACACATCAGTTCAGTTCAGTCGCTCAGTCATGTCTGGCTCTTTGCAACCCCGTGAATCACAGGACACCAGGCCGCCCTGTCCATCACCAACTCCCAGAGTTCACTTAGACTCACGTCCATTGAGTCAGTGATGCCATCCAGCCATGTCTTCCTCTGTCGTCCCCTTCTCCTCCTGCCCCCAATCCCTCCCAGAATCAGAGTCTTTTCCAATGAGTCAACTCTTCACATCAGGTGGCCAAAGTATTGGAGTTTCAGCCTCAGCATCAGTTCATCATCAGTGAACACCCAGGACTGATCTCCTTTAGGATGGACTGGTTGGATCTCCTTGCAGTCCAAGGGACTTTCAAGAGTCTTCTCCAGCACCACAGTTCAAAAACACCACCAAATGGCCAATACCAAAATCAAACTGATTACATTCTTTGTAGCCAAAGATGGAGAAGCTGTATACAGTCAGCAAAAACAAGACCTGGAGCTGACTGTGACTCAGATCATCAGCTTCTCATAGCAAAATTCAGGCCTAAACTAAAGAAGGTGGGGAAAAGCACTAGGTCAGCCAGGTACAATTTAAATCAAATCACCTGTGAATATGCAGTGGGAGTAACAAATAGATTCAAGGGGTTAGAACCTATAAACAGTGTGCCTGAAGAACTATGGACAGAGGTTATAATATTGTACAAGAGGAAGCAAGCAAAACCATCCCAAAGGGGAAAAGAAAGCAAAGTGGTTATCTGAGGAGGCCTTACAAATAGCTAAAGATGGAAGAGAAGTGAAAAGTAAGGGGAAAAGGGAAAGGATGCAGATTTCCAAAGAATAAAAAGGAGAGACAAGAAGACCTTCTTCAATGAACAATGTATAAAAATAGAGGAAAACAACAGAAGGGGAAAGACTAGAGCTCTCTTCAGGAAGACTAGAGATATCAAGGGAACATTTTGCCCAAATACGGGTACAATAAAGGACATAAATGGTAGCGATCCAGTAGACACTGAAGAGATCAAGAAGAGATGGAAAGAATACACAGAAGAACTGTATAAAAAAAGATCCAAATGAACTGGATGACTACAATGGTGTGATCAGCCACTCAGAGTCAGACATTCTAGAGAGCAAAGTCAAGTGGGTCTTAGGAAGCACTGCTGTTAATAAAGCTAGTGGATGCAATGGCATTCCAGTAGAACTATTCAAAATCCTAAAACATGATACCATCAAGGTGTTACATTCAATACGTTAGCAAATCTGGAAGACCCAGAAGTGGCCACAGGACTGGAAAAGGTCAATCCTCCTCCCCATTTCCAAGAAGGGTAATACTAAAGAATGTGGTAACCACTAGACAATTGTGCTCATCTCCCATGCTAACTGCTGCTGCTGCTAAGTCACGTCAGTCGTGTTCGACTCTGTGCGACCCCATAGACGGCAGCCAACCAGGCTCCCCTGTTCCTGGGATTCTCCAGGCAAGAACACTGGAGTGGGTTGCCATTTCTTTCTCCAATGCATGAAACTGAAAAGTGAAAGTGAAATCACTCAGTTGTGTCTGACTCTTAGCAACCCCATGGACTGCAGCCTAACAGGCTCCTCTGTCCATGGGATTTTCCAGGCAAGAGTACTGGAGTGGGGTGCTAGTGCCTTCTCCGTCCCATGCTAGCAAGGTCATGCTTAAAATTTTGCATGCCAGGCTTCAGCATTATGCGAACCAAGAACTTCCAGATATCCAAGAGGGATTTAGAAAAGGAAGAGGAACCAGAGATCAAATTGCCAACATTCTCTGGATCATAGGGAAAACTAAGGAATTCCAGAAAAACATCTACTTCTGTTTCATTGACTATGCAAAAGCCTTTGACGGTGTTGTTGTTGTGCTAGTCCTGTCCGACTCTTTGTAACCCCGTGTACTGCAGCATGCCAGGCTTCCCTGTCCTTCATCACCTCCTGGAGCTTGCTCATGTCCATTGAGTTGGTGGTGCCATCCAACCATCCCCTTCTGCCGTCCCCTTCTCCTACCTTCAATCTTTCCCAGAATCAAAGTCTTTTCTAATGAGTCAGCTCTTTGCATCAGGTGGCCAAAGTACTGGAGCTTCAGCTTCAGCATCAGTCCTTCCAATGAATATTCAGTATTGATTTCCTTTAGGATTGACTGGTTTGATATCCTTGCAGTCCAAGGGACTCTCAAGAGTCTTCTCCAACACAGTTCAGAAGCATCAATTCTTTGGCACTCAGCCTTCCTTATAGTCCCACTCTCACATCCATACATGACTACTGGAAAAACTATAGCTTTGACTAGATGGATCTCTGTTGGTAAAGTGATGTTTCTGCTTTTTAATATGCTGTCTAGGTTGGTCATAGCTTTTCTTCCAAGGAGCAAGCATCTTTTAATTTCATGGCTTCACTCACCATCTGCAGTGATTTGGGAGCCCCGAAAAATAAAGTCTGTCACTGTTTCCATTGTTTCCCCATCTATTTGCCATGAAGTGATGGGACCAGATGCCATAATCTTCGTGTTTTGAATGTTGAGTTTCAAGTCAGCTTTTTTTACTCTCCTCTTTCACCTTCATCAAGAGGCTCTTTAGTTCCTCTTCACTTTCTGCCATAAAGGTTGTGTCATCTGTATATCTGCAGTTATTGATATTTCTCTGGGCAATCTTGATTCCAGCTTGTGCTTCATCCAGCCTGGCATTTCACATGATGTACTCTGCATATACGGTAAACAAATTATGTGGACCATAATAAACTGTGGAAAGCTTTTAAAGAGATGGGAATACCAGGCCATCTTACCTGTCTCCTGAGAAACCTATATGCCAATCAAGAAGCAATAGTCAGAACCCTGTATGGAACATGGAACAACTGATTGGCTCAAGATTAAGAAAGTAGTATGATGGGGTGGTCTGCTGTCACCCCATTTGTTTAATCTATACACTAAGCACATCATGAAAAATGCTGGGCTGGATGAGCTATAAGCCAGAATCAAGATTGCCAGGAGAAACATAAACAACCTCAGATATGTGGATGATACCACTCTAATGGCAGAAAGCAAAGAGGAAATAAAGAGCCTCTTGATGAGGGTGAAGGAGTAGAGTGAAAGAGCTGGCTTAAAACTAAATATTTTAAAAACTAAGATTATGGCATTCAGCCCCATTACTTCACACCAGATAGAGGGGAAAAGGTGGAAGTAGTGACAGATTTCCTCTTCTTGGGCTCCAAAATCACTGCGGATGGTGACCATAGTCATGAAATTTGAAGACGTTTGCTTCTTGGCAGGAAAGCTATGACAAACCTATACAGTGTGTTGAAAAGCAGAGACTTTACTCTGCCAACAAAGGTCCATATAGTCAGGGCTATGGTTTTCCCAGTGGTCACGTACGGTTGTGGAGAAGGCAATGGTACCCCATTCCAGTACTCTTGCCTGGAAAATCCCATGGATGGAGGAGCCTGGTAGGATATAGTCCATGGGGTCGCTAAGAGTCAGATACGACTGAGTGACTTCACTTACACTTTTCACTTGCATGCATTGGAGAAGGAAATGGCAGTCCACTCCAATGTTCTTGCCTGGAGAATCCCAGGGATGAGGGACCCTGGTGGGCTGCCATCTATGGGGTCACGCAGAGTCAGACACGACTGAAGCAACTTAGCAGCAGCAGCAGCACATACAGTTGTGAGAGCTGGACTGTAAAGAAGGCAGAGCACCAAATAATTGATGCCTTCAAATTGTGGGGATGGAGAAGACTCCTGAGAGTCCCTTGGACAGCAGGGAGATTAAACCAGTCAATCCTAAGGGAAATCAACCCTGAATACTCACTGGAAGGACTGATGCTGAAGCTGACACTCTAGTATTTTGGTCATCTGATGTGAACAGCTGATTCATTGGAAAAAGTTCCTGATGCTGGGAAAAACTGAAGGCAGAAGTAGAAGTAGGTGTCAGAGGATGAGATGGCTGGATGGCATCACCAATGCAATGGACATGAACTTGGGCAAACTTCGGGAGATGGTGAGGGACAGAGAGGCCTGATGTGCTGCAGTTCATGGGGGTGCA
This sequence comes from Bos indicus, assembly GCF_029378745.1. Taxonomy (NCBI): domain Eukaryota; kingdom Metazoa; phylum Chordata; class Mammalia; order Artiodactyla; family Bovidae; genus Bos; species Bos indicus. The sequence goes on from NC_091779.1 coordinate 13,170,943, forward strand.
AAGAGTCAGACACAACTGGGCAACTGAGCAGCAACAACAAAAAAAATATTCATAGAATATACTGAGTAGTCCAAAAAGTTCATTCATAGAATATATCAGGTTGTCCAAAAAGTTCATTCGGGTTTTCTAAACGAGCTTTAAGCCAACCCAATAATTACCACAAATAATTAGAATCAATGGTGCTTCCATTTGTTTTTGAGCTTCTAGAAAAAGATTTTATCTTCTAAAGAAGATTTTAAAATAACAAAACCTATATTCTTATCTCCACATATAATGTCACACTTCTGAAAGGCATAACAAAAACAACTCTCACATATAAATGCCTACCTGGACTTACACAAAACAATCTTTTGTTCTAAGCAGAATATTTTAGCAATGCACTCACTCATTGATGAAGGGACATATTAATGAGATTCCTAATGGCATTCAACAAAGGGTTAGTGAGCTAGTCCTATGAATAACTCTAGCTGGAGCTTACTTTTATAGTAAATGGATGAAAACTCCAAAAGAATATTAAAGATTCCAGAGAGTAAACTAGGATTCAGATGTGTTTATGAGTCTCTGAGTGAAAATATTGAGCCAGAAAGGCACGATCATAAAGTTATTCATGTAATGAAAGCCAAGGAAAAACAGGATTCAACACGAACATAATTTTTCAGAATACACCTATTATAGATGGAAGTTCAAAGGCATTTTGTCTTGTTAGAGTACCTGACATGCCCGAAGCGCTCTGAGCCCCACATCTGAGCTTCAGTGTTGGGTGTGATGAAGGGACCAGAGAGCTGCGTGTTTAAAATCCCAGTCTCTACAATGGGACAGACCCAGGTCTGGATCTTGGCTCCACGTTATTGGCTGGGTGACATGGCAAAAACACTCCCTCTGTGGACCCCAGTTTCTTCATTTGTAAAATGGGAGTACTAAGAGTATTAGCACAGATATAATCAGACATTTAATGAGTCCTGACCAGGTCCCTGGCACCCTGCTTGGACCTTTCCTTGCATTATACCTCATTTAATTCATTTTATGAAAAATGGGGAGACAGAGGAGTTAAATGATCTCACCAAGAATTAGAACTGCAGAGTCGGAATTTGATCCTAGGAAGATGACTCCACCTTCTTCATGATGCTGTTTGTGAAAATTAAATGAGATAATGCCCATAAAATGCTCTGCATGGTGCCAGGCACGTAATAAGCACATATAATAAAATTTTCAAGAATCTTTTTAACTAAGAGTGCCCCGCCCTTTCTCCAGTCTCACTGCAACCAACAGATCAGATATGCAATATGAAGGGTTGTACAGAGGGTTTATGTGGGGACTCTGTTTATGCTGAATTCTCCTCTGGTTGAAAGCGCCACAGGAAAGAGTCTTACCTCACCAGGGAAAGCGCTCCAAATAACCCCCTGGAGAGATTCCTATTTGTCTTCATGGAGGATAATAAATACAAGTTGGGAGATCAGATCCAAGATTCGTGTTTGAACAATCTCTCTCACTGAGGTTAGAACGTCCAGCGGTTTATCTCAACCCTTCTTGAATCTGTTTGTTTAATCTATCTGATATGGTTAACTTATTTTTTGTCCCTATCTCAGATATAACTATATTGTTTTTAGAGAAAGCATTTAAAATATAGAGTGAAGACAGCTGTACAAGCCAAACTTCTGACTGGCCAAAACTAAACACACTTTGTATCTTCCGGGTTTTCGTTCCTTGTAGAAAGGGGAACTAGAGAGAAAATGAAGAGTCTTTTGATACCATGTTCACTTACATAACTTTCTTTCTTGTTTTAATGTCTGTATAACCGAGTGCCCACCATCCTGTTCCTCCTAGTCCTGTACTTTACAGTTGGGCAGATGTAGGTACAAGCAGGAATTAATGATCGTCCTTTCATCTCCAACAAGATCCCTCCTGGCTCTGTCCCCGATCCTAACTAGGCCTTCAGGGGATGCTGACAACTCAGACAACCCGAGAGGGGGCAGAACACACAGAAGAAACAAAGAGGAAGGAAAATACCCCCTCATCATTATCAGAAATTATGTGCTGGCTGAGAAAGCCTGAATTATTCAGTATGCCCTGAGTGTGAGTTTGAAAGAACACTGCAGCTATTAACCAGACTGAAGTTGAAAGAAATCTGCTAATATGGAACAACTGCCAGCATCTATTATTAAGAAAACACAAGCGTTGTGGATACTATTTTACCAAGTTGTATACACATAGGCTCTCGGTCCGGAAGACATAGAAAACCAGTAAGAGTGGTTATCTCAGGGGAAAGGGTTAAGTGGGGGGTAGACTTGTTTTTCAACCTACATCTTGTTGTACTGTTTGAATTCTTTATAAAGAATGTTCGAACAATCAATCCTGAGCTGGAGGCTCTACTTGGAGCCACAGTGACCTCCCGTTCGGGTGATCTGCTCCCCCCAAATGGAGAAGAACAAAATTCTGAGGCAAGACAAGCCCTCCAGGCAGAAGAAGGGAAATCTGGAAAGAGTTCTGTGAAGATGTTGCCCAGATTGACATTCGTGACTTTCCCTATTACTCTCCTCCTGTGTAGACTTGTCTCCTTCACATATTACCACAAAGAAAGCAAAAGGGGACCCATGTAAAGATAGCACCTAACAAGAAACGAACCTACCAGATAACAGCAGATTTTTAAAAACTATTCAGAAAGAGAATTACTTCAGAAAAGAGAAGAAATTTTCATATACTTATCTCTACTTTGGAGGCTTCCCAAATGGTACTAGTGGTATAAAGAATCTGCCTGCCAATGCAGGAGATCCAAGAGATACAAGTTCAATCCCTGGGTTGGGAAGATCCCCTGGAAAAAGAAATGGCAACCCACTCCAGTATTCTTGCCTGGAGAATCCCATGGACAGAGGAGCCTGGCAGACTACAGTCCATGGTATCACAAAGAGTCAGATATGATTGAGCACACACACACATCTCTCTATTTTTAAAGAAAGAGAACTTAGGCTTTTTAAGGAGAGATAGAAAAGAAATCAGACAATCAAAGATTGGAGTATGAAATATCAAAAGGAAATAAAATATAACCTGAAGTAGCATTTGAAAAAAGTTTAAGATAATAAAAGCATAAGAATGAAAGTCACATCAGAAGCAAGAATAGATAACACAACTAGGTATATGGACATAGTGAAAGTGAAGTGAAAGTCACTCAGTCATGTCTGACTCTTTGCAACCCCACGGACTATACAGTCCATGGAATTCTCCAGGCCAGAATACTGGAGTGGGTAGCCTTTCCCTTCTCCAGGGGATCTTCCTAACCCAGGGATCGAACCCAGGTCTCCCGCATTGCAGGTGGATTCTTTACCAGCTGAGCCACTAGGGAAGCCATATGGAGACAGAGGTATACCTTAAGAAATTTGTATGACAAAAAATGAAGGAGAATTCTAAAAAATAAAAGAGAGTAGAGAGACGATGACAGAAGGGTGAGGAAGCTCATTATATGTATGGCTAATATTCCTAAAGCGGAAAGCAGAACAAATATTCAATATAACAAGGAAGAAACGTTTTCTTAAATAACAAAAAAATATAAATCCACTGATTAAAATCTCCAGAAAATAGACTTTTTGATCAAGGAAAAATACAGTCTCAAATTTGAACCATATCTTAGTGGAAACCATGGAGTTCGAGAATTAAAAAAGATTCCTGTGGACATTCAGAAATGAAATAAAGCATGTTTCCCAAAGAGATAAAATGGCTGACCTCAGCCTTCTCCATATCAACATTCAATACAAGCAGTAGGTGAACAATATCTACACAATTCTGATGGAGAAAAACGTGTGACCCAAGAATTATATGTTTTATGTCTAAAGACAGTTTTAATAATGCAAAGAATCTGATAACATAGCACTTATGAGCCCTTCTTTAAAAAAAAAAAGATACAACAAATCCAGCCAACCCAAAGATAAGTAAAAAAATGTTCGAAGTCATGTCATGATCAGGAAAGCCATGGACGAAAGGACTATTGGTGACCACTGAGTGTGTAATTACATTCTCAGAGCTCAGTTCTGTGTAAGTTGTAAATCTTGGTAATACAGAAAATAATAATAATAAAAGTGAGATGAGTGAAAGAAGCTGAGAGGATGTGCAAAGTATAAATCCTCCTCTTCTTTCACGACGAGGTATAAATCTGCCCAACATTGACAAAACAAGAAAGAGATGTTTAACTATCAAAGTTTCAAATATTATTAGGAGAACGGGAAGACAAAGCAAAGCAAAGAAGGCACAGACAGAACAAAATAACCAAAATAAATTTTGCAACAACAATATAAACAGATACTATCACCAAACAAATATTGTAATAAAATTAAGTGTAATAAATATGTTATAAAAAAATAAATGTAAATGAGGCAGCTGTACCTAACAAAAGAAAAAGACTATCAGTCTGGATTAGTAAAACTCATCTACTTATCATGCTAATAGTGAAACAATGAAGGCTTGGATAAAAAATTTAGGATACATTCATATCACAGAAAATTTGGCAATCATTCAGAAGGAACTGGGCTTCCCTGGTAGCTCAGTTGGTAAAGAATCTGCCTGCAATGCAGGAGACCCCAGTTCAATTCCTGGGTTGAGAAGATCCCCTGGAGAAGGAAACAGCAACCCACTCCAGTATTCTTCCCTGGAGAATTCCCATGGACAGAGGAGCCTGGCAGGCTACAGTCCATGGGGTCGCAAAGAGTCAGACATGACTGAGTGACTAAGAACAGCACAGCAGAAAGAACTGGATGTGTAAGAATGATGTAGAAAGAAATCCAAAGTAAATAAATAGAAAAATATTATAAGAATTATGCCTGATAACCCATCTGTACTTTGCAAAAGATATATGTTGTACAAGTACATATTTGTACACCTGTCTGCATATATAGGCGTATCCATATGCATTTGCTATGTATGTATGTATGTCCAGAGTTACAGCATTGGAGAAGGTGAACTGGTGAGAGCAGTCCACCCCATAAGGAGGAGTATTTTATCCCTGACATTGTTTAGAATTGCTGGTATATGGTGCTAATAAAAAACAGACTGACTTTTAGGAGTCTTCATTATTTTTTACAGTTCTTTCCCAGCAATGCACCTCAGTCTGCACCTGGAGTGGATCATTCCAATCTCCTTGCTCTTGGAATGTCAGTGTGTGTGTGTGTGTGTGCGTGTGCGTGCTCACATGCATGCTTAGTAGCCAGATGATAACAACACACAGTTAATAGTGGTCACACCTAGGAGTGGAACTAGAGGATGTTTGAAGAGCAGATATGAAGAGCAGAAAACTTATGAACTTCTCTGTCTCATAAAAAAAATTTAAATGAGAATATATCTATAATACAGCTTTAATTAACAATAAAAATGAGAAGCGTATAAAAGAGTTCTACTTGGAAAGAAGGAGTCAATGTATTTGAAAGCTCAGTTGAGTTTGGCGCTCCTGTCAGATCTAGCAAAACTGAATACACCTTGGCTGACTTAGTGCTTATGTCAAATACAAGAAAACATCCTGGTTCATCTACGTTCCAATCCCTACCCCAGTGCCTGGCACACAACAGACATTCAGTAAAGGTTTGTTGGGAGAATTAATAAATTAATCTGATCAAAAAAGCTTTTTCCTAGCAATGAATTTCAGGAAATGTATGAATTGAGTAATGACTGACACTTTGAAAAAGAGATGTACAAAAGATACAAAAACACTTGCAAAAACGGATCCTTTGCTGTACTAACTCTCAGGACTTACAAGGGCATAACTAACACTCAGTCATCTCTCCTGCTAGACCTTTCTTTAAGGGACTCAAAAGCATTTGTGTGCTGTTTCCTGGAAACCTGAACTAATATACAGATGGTGCTTAGAGGATGGAGTGACGGTGACGTGCAGCATGTCCCTTAGACAGTCTCTTTCAAGTGACAGATGTCTCAAGTGGTCTTTAGCAATTGCTAGGTTGCAGATACCTTCCAGTGGAGTCGCTCTCAAGGGCATGAAGTGCCATGTGTGGCTGCTGTGGTCCAAAGAGTCATCCGCTCTCTTTAGACACCTGGTGATCTGGTGGCAGCATCGATGTTGCATTCAGCTGCTAAAAACTAATTTGCTCATTTCTGTGGTAGAAATAAAGCAGGTTCTTTTTCTTCTATGCTGCTAGTAGTGTGCACAGAGAGCCAGACTCACAGAATGGCTAAAACCCAAGATGGCTTTCCTTCTGCCTCCCATTCACTTCAGATCCAGTGAGGAAGAAAAGGAAGGGTCCCTGAATAAAGTAGGGAGCTCAGGGTTATAATTTCTCACCCCGCTAGGCAGAATTATGCTCATCCTGATGGTCGGAAGGGGCACTGGTGCCATCTCAACGTTTTATAGCATCCCAGTGGGAGGAAAAGCAGTGGGAGGGACCCAGCGCAGGCCCTGTTCCTTCGGCTGACCCCGTGGGAGGTGCACTGGGCTTCTTCTCAAATGGGACCAGTTTGGTCCTGCCTCTTGTGGAGGGCTACCTTCAAACATGGGCCTTACAAAAACATGTACATGACTAAAAGACAATCACACAGCAAAACGTCCATCATTGCACTGACACTTCTATTCTAAATGCAGTGTCCCGATCCATGTGCAACAAGGCACATACCTAAGGCTATATGCCTTTCCTACTCTCTAGCACAGGCTGGCAACCAAAAAAAAGCTTCTTTCATAAAGGAGCGTTTTCTTGGAGAGACCCAGGACCTCAGGGAGGTTATTCCAGGGATTCCTATCACAGTAATTTCCTCTTGTGGATAATTACAGATTTAATTCATATTTGGATACAGAATGGAGGTTGGCCATAGAGGTGAGGACAACCAACATTTCTGCCCCCAAATGAAACTTTAAATCTACAATCGCACTTGAAGACAATCTTACTCTTGGGAGATCTGTCTTGATGCCATGGGTCTCCCTTCCTGTTCCCCATGAGGGATCACAGAGGGCCTTGGCCTGGAGAGTCCAGGATGCGACTAGATCTTGTTTACAAAGGATGAGGTTGCAATGTGTCAAAGTTCCTAGCCATGAATGGTTTTCTCTCCATGTGGCAGATACAAAAGTGCACAAGGAAATCTGGCCACCCAGCTCTCTCTCTTTTCTTCTTCCCCAAGCTCTCTCATCTGCTCCATTTTCTGTCCCCTGATGTGACTGATGAGTGATCAAATGGCCTGGGTTTCAGGTGAGGGAGAGCTTCCTTTCAGGCCTCCAGTCCAAGCCACAGACTTCCTCACTGGGGTTTCTGGCACATTGTGTCATAGCCATGGAACTCTGCATGCCTTTGCCATCATCCTCTGAAACCTCACAGGAAAGGGGAGCTGCTAAATGTAGGCTCAGGAGTGCTCCACCCATAGTGCCTCACAGGCACTGCTGCTGCTGCTGCTAAGTCGCTTCAGTCGTGTCTGACTCTGTGCGACCCCATAGACAGCAGCCCACGAGGCTCCCCCATCCCTGGGATTCTCCAGGCAAGAACACTGGAGTGGGTTGCTATTTCCTTCTCCAATGCAGGAAAGTGAAAAGTGAAAGTGAAGTCGCTGAGTCTTGTCTGACTCTTAGCGACCCCATGGACTGAGGGCCACCAGGCTCCTCCATCCATGGGATTTTCCAGGCAAGAGTACTGGAGTGGAGTGCCATTCACAGGCACTAGGCAGACTCAAATGTTTGTTGAATTAAGAGAGCTTAGAATCTTAGTCACTGTGAAAAATTAAAGTTCCTGGTGAAAGTGACCTTGATCTCCACAATAATAAAGCATCCGGAATAGCTGCATCAAGGAGAATCCTCTGGAAATCCTATCTTGAGAGTAGGTGGATGAGTTAGATAGAATAGATTCTCCCAGTATAAAGGATCTAGTCACTTAAAGTTCCTTCTAAGCCTGTCCTTTATAAAATGTGATACATGGGTCCATGCAGGTGTATAAAAGGATTTCATTTGTATGCAAACAAATGTTTTATAATAATTATTCTGAATTTGTTTACTGTTAATTAGGAAAATATAAGTAATAAACCAAAAATATGATTTCACGGATAATGTTTAGGACAAGATTAAGATATTTATGTTTAATTGTTTGAGCTGATTTACAGAAAGAGTTAAATAATAATAGTTTAACAAAGTCAAAATGATGAAAATGAGTATATGAAAGACTGAAATTAGAGAAACACTGACTACACCCAAGTGCATAATATATGCTCCCTGGCAGATCTGGCAAGAGCAGAAGGTGGGAGACCTAGTAAGGTCAATAAATTCGCTAACATATACCCTGAAAGGAGCTGCCCAGGTGGGGCTAGTGGCAAAGAACCTGCCTGCCAATGCCAGAGATGTGGGTTTGATCCCTGGGTCAAGAAGATCCCCTGGAGGAGGGCATGGTGACCCACTCCAGTATTCTTACCTGGAGAATCCCAAGGACAGAGGAGCCTGGTGGGCTACAGTCCGTGGGCCCACAAGGAGTCAGACATGACTGAAGGGACTTGCACAACACAGAAGCACATACCCTGAATGATCTCATCAGTTCAGTTCAGTCGCTCAGTCATGTCCGACTCTTTGCGACCCCATGAATTGCAACACGCCAGGCCTCCCTGTCCATCACCAACTCCGGAGTTCACTCAGACTCACGTCCATTGAGTCAGTGATGCCATCCAGCCATCTCATCCTCTGTCGTCCCCTTCTCCTCCTGCCCCCAATCCCTCCCAGCATCAGAGTCTTTTCCAATGAGTCAACTCTTCGCATGAGGTGGCCAAAGCACTGGAATTTCAGCTTTAGCGTCATTCCTTCCAAAGAAATCCCAGGGCTGATCTCCTTTAGAATGGACTGGTTGGATCTCCTTGCAGTCCAAGGAACTCTCAAGAGTCTTCTCCAACACCAAAACCACTGCAGTTGGTGACTGCAGCCATGAAATTAAAAGACGCTTACTCCTTGGAAGGAAAGTTATGACTAACCTAGATAGCATATTGAAAAGCAGAGACATTACTTTGCCAACAAAGGTCCGTCTAGTCAAGGCTATGGTTTTTCCAGTGGTCATGTATGGATGTGAGAGTTGGACTGTGAAGAAAGCTGAGCACCAAAGAACTGATGCTTTTGAACTGTGGTGTTGGAGAATGATCTCATAAACATCACTAATATCTAATAGTTCTACTGGGTTATTTTGAGACTGAATTTATAGTTCTGTAGATGGAATCCTCCTTCTTCAGCTCTGCAGTGTCCAAAGGAGCATCACTGCATGTGGGGGAATTGTGGACCTTCTCCAAAGGGCCGGCTTTGCAACTTTGGAGGCTTTCCAGAGTCATCTGGGAGATGTTCCAGAACATCAGAGAGCTTATGGAGTTGGACTGCCTTGTTTGAACCTGGTCTGAACCCCTGACCCAGAGCTTCTTGTCCTCCATTTTAAAAAAGAAGAACTGGTAATATGACACAAAAGAAACACTTTTTAAAGGAATATAATCTACACCTATAACAAGTAGAGAAATAGGAACAAAAGGAAGTCTGCTGAGGCAAAAGAAGGAACTAAACAGCCAGTCAGTGCCCTGGGCACCCAAGCAGCAGAGCTGAGCTCAGACCACAGACTGCGAGTCTTTGCAGCAGGGTGGTCACTCCACAAACCCGGAAAAATAGCCCTCATGGTCCATCTTAAGGCATGACAACCTTGTTTTATTTTTTATTATTTTTTTAATTAGAGGAAAATTACAATATTGTGCTGGTTTCTGCTGTGAAAGTGAAGTCATGTCTGACTCTTTGCGATCCCATAGACCGTAGCCTACTAGGCTCCTCGGTCCATGGAGTTTTCCAAGCAATAGTACTGGAGTGGATTGCCATTTCCTTCTCCAGGGGAGAAGGGATCGAACCCGGGTCTCCCGCATTGTAGACAGACGCAGTTTCTGCTGTACAAAAACACAAATCAGCCATAATTGTACACATATCACCTTCCTCTTGAGTCTCTGACAATATTGTTTTAAAGCAATAATAGTTTGAGAAGGTAAAATGCTGTGATGTGAGGGGTGGGATCAGAATTGGGAGCATGAAGTAGATAGATTCTTGTAGGAACCCTAGTGCCAGGCTAGACCCCAGAGCTAAGATCAGAATGCTTGGGAGCTTAGGTCTAAGAGCATGGTCAGGAATGGAAACTCACCCCCATGCCAGCCAGTCGGTGGAGACCTGTTTCTGTCATGCCCAGGCCCTGCTCTAAGTAAAGCAGACATCGAGTGGCTCCTGGCACACACACTGTCATATCTGTGTCAAGAAACTTGCTGCCCCCCAAAAATGCCAACTAAACCCAAAATTGGGGAAGAAGTTTCTTGAAGATGCTTAAATGCAAGGGGGGATGCAGGGGGGAAGAAGCAGCAGGCAAGATCAGCAGCAGCAGGGACAGTAGACAACTCAGAGAAGAGAGAAGCTAAACATCCTGACCTATGTGCAGGTCAGGAAGCAACAGTTAGAACTGGACATGGAACAACAGACTGGTTCCAAATAGGAAAAGGAGTACTGTATACTGTATACAGTATACAGTATACTCAAGGCTGTATACTGTCACCCTGCTTATTTAACTTATATGCAGAGTACATCATAAGAAACGCTGGGCTGGAAGAAGCATAAGCTAGAATAAAGATTGCCGGGAGAAATATCAATAACCTCAGATATGCAGATGACACCACCCTTATGGAAGAAAGTGAAGAGGAACTAAAAAGCCTCTTGATGAAAGTGAAAGAGGAGAGTGAAAAAGTTGGTTTAAAGCTCAACATTCAGAAAACTAAGATCATGGCATCTGGTCCCATCACTTCATGGGAAATAGATGGGAAAACAGTGGAAACAGTGTCAGACTTTATTTCTGGGGCTCCAAAATCACTGCAGATGGTGATTGCAGCCATGAAATTAAAAGACGCTTACTCCTTGAAAGAAAAGTTATGACCAACCTCGATAGCATATTAAAAAGCAGAGACATTATTTGCCAACAAAGTCCATCTAGTCAAGGCTATGGTTTTTCCAATAGTCATGTATGGATGTGAGAGTTGGACTGTGAAGAAAGCTGAGCACTGAAGAATTGATGCTTTTGAACTGTGGTGTTGGAGAAGACTCTTGAGAGTCCCTTGGACTGCAATGAGGTCCGGCCAGTCCATCCTAAAGGAGATCGGTCCTTGGTCTTCATTGGAAGGACTGATGCTAAAGCTGAAACTCCAGTACTTTAGCCACCTCATGCAAAGAGTTGACTCATTGGAAAAGACCCTGATGCTGGGAGGGATTGGGGGCAGGAGGAGAAGGGGACGACAGAGGACGAGATGGTTGGATCGCATCACCAACTCAATGGACATGAGTTTGAGTGAACTCCGGGAGTTGGTGACGGACAGGGAGGCCTGGCATGCTGCGATTCATGGGGTCACAAAGAGTCGGACACGACTGAGCAACTAAACTGAACTGAACTGAACATCCTGCACAACAGAGTTGCCTGAACTGGGAGACTCTGTGATAGCCCATGATAGACAGAAACCATGCTGCCTACCCCAGAACCGTGGTCTAGATCCTCTGGAGGCCAGGCTGCACACCTGATGAGATCTATTCGCCTTCTATTTCCAGTGACCTTCACAACTCATCCCCACTCTGGAGCATGCTTTCATCCTCACACCTGGGGAAGCCTGACTGATTACAAAGGGACCCAGGACAGCAAGGCTGGGGAGCGAACCAGATAACCACGGTCAGCTGTCACAGCTGGACCACCGCGGGTGAGGAAGTGGGTAGGAGCCAAAGAGACTGTGGATACGGATGGTAGTTCCAGTGGACAGGGAAGGCAGGGGCCCAAAGTGAAGGGCTAGAAGGGAAGTTTCCAAGAAGAGAGTGAAATAAAAAGAACAGACTTGAAGCATTAACTCCAAGGAAGACATTAACAGCCACAACCAGGTAAGTAACTCATTCCAGGCAGTATGGCCTCTCTGGTGACCTTGCTCCAGGTTTGGGTAGATGACCCTTCAGTGTGTCCCATTCAGAATCCTCTCACAACACCTACCACACTGCACTGTCCTGCCAACTTACTTCTCTCTCTCTTATAAGGACAGAGGCTACCTCTTTTTCATCTGAATATTTTAAGATTTTTTTTGATGGAGACCATTTTAAAGCCTTTATTGTATCTGTTACAATATTGCCTCTGCTTTATGTTTTGGGGTTTTGGCCATGAGGCACATGGGATTTCAGCTCCCAGACCAATACACCACCTGCCTGGGAAGGCAAAGTCTTAACCACTTGACCTCCAAGGAAGTCTTCATCTGAGTATTACTAATACCTAGTAGAGGGGAAAGAGAGAGAGATGGCGGGTGGGGGGGTGGAGGCAGTCGGGAGGGAGGGAGAGGTGGGGAGGGAAGAAGGGAGAAGAGAGGGAGAAGGAAAGAAGCAAGATAGAAAGATGAAGTGAACTTGAACTGAGCTGGCAAAGCTCCACCATAGCCAGATCACTTGGAGCTCCTGAGGGTGCATTACCACAGGATTTCAACTACATTTCAAAAGTCAGCTCAGGCTTGCTGATGCTTGAGAGTAACTCATGGTGCAAGCAGGGTGCCTTTGCTGAATCCAGTTGCACCCCCTCAACAGCATCAGCCTGCCACTTTTTTCTCTTTCTGTGCAGCCCCACCCGCCCTCTTCTTTGGAACCACTGCCTGCTTGACACGAAAAATGTCCTGTAGAAAATGCAATCACTAATCACATGGATGAAAGAAATCCTTGTCTCAGATACGTAAAGATGAACCACAGAAAAACAATTCTTCAATAATAATTTTCCAGTCCTTTATTTTCAGCTAGAGTTGATTTTCTGCCTGTGCACTGGGTTTTCCCAGAGTTCCTGAATGCTTTTACCCACCATAAATTCACAGGAAAAAAAAAAAAATCTCTCGCAAAGTCGGCATTCTGTATTAGAAAAAGTCTGAATTGCCCCTCACCTAACTGAATTGCTTGCCTTGGTTTCTCTTCCAAGGAAATACCTAACTGCAAAGGCCATTTGCTTTAAGCTCCCGAGTTTTATTGACTTCTAAACTCTCCCTAGATTTTCCTCACACCCTAACCTTGTATCCTCTTGTCTCTGCTTTTCTACTTCCCCAGCTACCAGCAGACATCTGCTCACCTGCATGTCAGTCATGAGTCAGGGCTCATCATATCCCCATCCCCCAGAAAGGTAGGGAACCCTTGCCGGGAGCCCTGCCCTGTGCTTAGGCTGGGAGGTGGGCAAAGACCAATCAGATGTAGCTCTTCAAGCCTCTGGGTCTCCACCAGGCAAATGCCCTTCTCTTCAAGTCCCAGCTCCAAAGTCACTTCCTCGGGGAAGGTGTTCCTGTTCAGACCTGCTTCTTTGGCATCACAGTCCCCTCTTCAAATTTCTGTGATAGTGCTTATCCTGTGTTAGGACTTAAGGAAAACAACAAACTATACCCCTGCGCTCTGATTTTAGAATCGATTGAGAAAGATACACAAGTCAAAGAGATGCAGCTCTTGATATCAGCTACTTCACATATTGGATGAAGCTGGTGGGAGAGAGCAAAGAGCCTACAGCCAAATGAGACCCTAATATACCACACACCCCATACACACACCCGCTAGCAAGCCTGACCATTTACTGGGCCACACTGAGCAGCTGGAGAACTTTGGACCTCCTGCCACAGAGCATAAATTTGAACCTCAGCTCTGACACTTGTGAGCAATATGATATGGGCACTTGACTTAACTTCTCTACCTCTTTACGCCCTGAGATACAAGGCGGAGCCACAGCGGCACCTGACTTCTGGCTTGTGGGAAGCACTGAATGAGTGAAGGCTTGTGTAGCTCCTGGCACAGTGCTTGGCACAGACTCAGGGATCAGTAACCACAAACATGCCCATTCCTTTCATGCTGCCCTGCACAGCCCACTGGGTTGTAACTGAGAACTTCTGGTCAGTAAGAGCACAGGCCCTGGAGCCAGAGCCCGAGTTCAAACCCAGGTTCAGTCCTAGCTTTGTGGCCCAGGGCCAGTCACTGAGTCAGTGTCTGACTCTTTGTGATCCCATGGACTGTAACCCTCCAGGCTCCTCTGTCCATCGAATTCCCCAGGCAGGAATACTGGAGTGGGTTGCTATTCCTTTCTCCAGAGAATCTTCCCAACCCAGGGATCAGAACCCAAGTCTCCCCATCGCAGGCAGATTCTGTACTATCTGAGCTACCAGGGAAGCTCCAACCTCTGTGATTTAGTTTTATTATCAGTAAAAAGGGTTATTCTCAGCCTCCCTGGTTGGTTGGGGACTGGTGTTCAATAACGCAGGCAAAGCACTTGGAACAGCTTTGACACAGAGTATGCAGGTTGGGCTAAATATGTTAGGGTATAAACAAATATTTGTCTAGGGTATAAACAAATATTTGTCTACGCTGTGTTTAAGAAGAGAGGGAAAGAGATGTGTGTGGAAGGCCTTCATCAAATGGCCAACATTAGACTTAGACCCTTACAGTGTACACATCCCTTATCAGAAAATGCACTTTTCTACCATCACTTCATTTTGCTCCTAGCAAAGGACCACCTTGCACTGCTCACCAGCAGCCTGTGAAGGGCTTCATGTTCAAGGTCAGAAGACAGCATTGATAGGGCCAGACAGACCTGGTCAGATCCCTTGGGCCCCATCCTGGTCCTGCCCTTCCTGGCTGCACACACTTGGGCAAGTTTTAGAAGTTCTCTTTGCCTTTGTTTCCTACATCATGCTAAAAAAAATGCCATCAAGTCTTACCATGGGAGCTTAATAGTAATCTAGGCTTCCCTGCTGGCTCAAGAACGGTAAAGAATCTGCCTGTAATGCAGAAGACCCAGGTTCAATCCCTGGGTGGGGAAGATCCCCTGGAGAAGGAAATGGCAACCCACTCCAGTCTTCTTGCTGGAGAATTCCATGGACAGAGAAGCCTGGCAAGCTACAGTCCATGGTGTTGCAAAGAGTCAGACATGACTTCCCTTGGCCTCGGTTTCCTCCATCTATAACAGCACCCAGAACATCACGCTAAAAAATGCCATCGGTTCTTACTAGCAGGAGCTTAGTTAACTGCCAGTGATTTTATTGGGTTTACTATTGTTGTCCCTGTTTTACAAACAAGTGAGCCAAGGCAGTCAGTTGTTGCTGGAGCCACGTCTGGAACTCAGCCTTCTGTTTCATTGCTTATTCCATTAAATTCCACTCTGAACATTAGAATGATTTTTGGTGTGTATGTACTACTTGTTGTCATTTTATTTTCCCCTGGTGCATTTTAGAAATAAGGAGGCCAGTATTTCTGGCCAACTCACCTACATTTCAGACCCGCTAGACTTCGTTTGGTTTCCCCCATAAAAATAAAAGCACAGGGCTCAAAATATTTAGAATGGCGCGTTGGAAAATTTCCCCAACAAAGAGGGACCTCATCGTGGAAAACAGGAGCAGGCCTTCAAGTTGGCACCTACTCAGACCTAGAGACAGAAACCAGTGATGTCACCACTTCCCTACCCTTCTGAATACAACTAGTGAAATAAAGAACAGACAGACGAGAAGGCAGCAAGAGCCCGCTGTTTTATGACTATAATGAGAGCACATGACCAAAGTTCATGGAGTGGCTTTCACCAAATCCCAAGAGGAACTCGGGCCAGGAAAATACATTCCTTTCTTGCCCCCCAGTCTAGAATCTCCTGATCTATCTCTGCTTCTGGAACTTGAAGTTCAAATCCATTATCTGGTCCCTTCTAAGGAAAAAGAAGTGGTTTTCATGTTTCAGCCACAGTAAATTTCATCCCTCTATCTGAGCACGTCAGCAGCTGCCACTGTCTTGCAACCTTCCAGCTGACACGCGAGAGTCAAACCCAGGACGATCATAGCTCTCAGTGACAGCCGGAAGTGGAGGCATCAGTCCCGACTGCTCTCACATCCTCCTGTTGAGAACTTTGAAAACTCAACCCACCCTCAGCCAAGGAAGGATCTGAGGCTAAGCAGGATGGGTCCCTCCTTCAAAGCTCACAGAAAGCATTCTAACTGCAAGTTCTGAGGGGCTCACAGGAGCTAAAGAAAGCACAGTGATAATAAAAAGCCATTCATGGCACACTTACTTAAGCAGCAGGAGGTAGGCTAAGTGCTTTAATATACATTATCTAATCTACACCCAATCTCAACCTGTGAAGTAGTTTCCCATATATGTCTGAGAAAGCTCAGACTTATAGAGAAAAAGTCACTTGCCCAAGGTGGCCCAAGCAGCAAAGGGCAGGGCTGGGATCTGAAGGAGGGTCTGCTCTGCCTCCAAAGCCCACCATTTCCCCATTGCATTGAAAGTCCTAAGGTGTGTCATCCACCAGAGGTGTCAGATAGCTGGAGAATCATTCACCCAGCAGACACTTTACTGAGCATCTACACCATGCCAGACACTGTGCTAATTCCAAGGGATACAAAGATGATGGGAGGCTTCTATTCTACTAAAGACACACAAGGAAATAAGACTCCAACGACGGCGCGTTCCTCGAAAATAGACAATCGAACCCTCAAACAGATTTCGGGAAATCTGGGAATAAGAGAGGCTGGTGCTGACTTGCTACCTGGAGTTCTGGAACCCTGGAAAACCACGCAGATGAATCCATGGATGACCAATCACTGAGCAAGGTGTCCAGGCCACTGGTCCTGGGGTCAGCCTTCTGGAATTCTGTAGATCCCAGCAGCTGCAGGGACAGCAGACAAATCCTCCCAGGTTCCAGGGGAGGAGCTTGATGAGAACCACAGTCAGGAAGATGAGATGCAGCTAGAGATGGCAGCCTGGCCCTGAGACGTGGACCCAGGATGCTGCAGCACATCCCAGTGGGGGTCTTCACAGGAGCCAACAGTCGAGACCGGACAGTGCTATGGAATGCGGATGCCAGCTCAGAGTGACCACAAATCCTGCCCCATTAATGCCACATCACTATGATGTCCCCCCAAATGGAACAGGCTTGCCTTGCCAAGGAGAGGAAGGGAGAGAGAAATACTTGATCTGATTGAGCACAAACTCAAGAAAACTGAGAAATCACTGAAGTTCCCTGAGTTGACCTGGGTGTGACTAGACTGAACTTCCTGCATCAGTCACTGTGGTGACTGGAGGTAGAAACTCAGTAAAGCTAAAGGATAACTTATATCTCTGCACATACGAAGTGTGATTCCAACTCGCTGGGCTAGAGCAAGAGTCTGAGTGAGTGTTGATGGCAGCCTGGATTAAAGAGCAGAAGAAGAGCTGGAGAGAAATGGGTGGCTTGAAGTCATATTTCATAGGCAATACTTTGGGGACACCATAATGGGTTGAATTTCAAAAGATGGGTGTTATGAGTTGAACTGTGGCCCCCAAAATTTCATATGCTCAAGTCCTAACTCCCAGTACTTTAGAATGGGACTTGACTTGGAAACAGGGTTGCTGCTGCTGCCGCTAAGTCACTTCAGTCGTGTCCGACTCTGTGTGACCCCATAGACGGCAGCCCACCAGGCTCCCCCGTCCCTGGGATTCTCCAGGCAAGAACACTGGAGTGGGTTGCCATTTCCTTCTCCTGGAAATAGGGTTACGGCCGATATAATTAGTAAGATGAAGTCATGCTGGTGTAGGGTGGTCCCTCACCCAGTATGACTAGTATCTTTATAAGAAGACAACTTTGTGTAGACAGACACAGGAAGAACACGTTGAACAGGAAGGCAGAGATCTGGGTGGCATGCCTACAAGTCAATGAACAGCAAACATTGCTGGCAAATCACCACGAGCTACGAGAAGTGTGCACGACAGATTCTGCCTCACAGTCCTCATTGGGAGCCAACCCAATGGACACCTTGATCTTGGACTTCTAGCCTCCAGAACTATCAGACAAACTGCTGTTATTTAAGCCACCCAGTGCTCAGCAGTAAAGAATCCGCCTGCAATGCAGGAGACACAGGTTCGATCCCGAGGTCAAGAAGACCCCCTGGAGAAGGAAGTGGGAACCCACTCCAGTATTCTTGCCTGGGAAATCCCATGGACAGAGGAGCCTGCTGGGCTATAGTCCATGGGTCACAAAAGAGCCAGACACAACTTAGCAGCTAAACAGCAACAACAAAGCCACCCAGTATGGCAGTACTAGCAAACTAAAACAATACAGTGTCACATTTTTATTTATTCATTGTATGTTCTCTAGGTACCTAGTATTGACTGGATAAAGCAGAAAGTACTCTGAGGGATTCAAAGCTTGACACTACCTGTGATCGTCGTCCTTATTCTGGGGGCCACAATCTCATAAATGTTCCTTTAGTCACAAGAAGCTGCTGGTGGGAATCCCTGGTTCTCTGGTCAGAGTTCCATCAGGAAACCTGAGTCCTTCCAGCTCCTAAAGATGGAAGCCTCACGGCCACACAAACCCACTGAGCCTCACAGTTCTGTATCCTGGTCCCTACCCAAGATGCAAGTGATTAGCTGATTATCTTATCTACCACCTTTAGGCTTCATTCCTCCTAACCTTATCTCCTTTCACAGGGCTGACTCCCAAGGTTTCCTAAAACACACATAACACACATTCTGTGAAAAACAAATTCCCCAAGCCTCACCCTTGTCACTAAATAGTCGTTCTACCTCTTGAATTAACTGAAACCTCATTCTGGTCTCTTCAAATTTACCCTGGATTGTGTCCTTGCGCCCCCTGCTCCCGCAACCCTGATACTTCAGGGTGTAAGGCTACACAAAAAGAATTATTTCCTGTGACAGAAAATGATTTAACTCTGTCTCTCACTTTCTTCTGGAAGCTAATGATACCGTATTCCGTAGTGGACACCAGCCCATTCTTCACCTCTGCTCTTCTAACCTGGGAAACATCTCGTCTCTGGGAACAGAGAGCTTGTTGATCCATCTTCTCTGTCTTTTGGTTAGTCCAGGATCTTAGCTCATAAATGTCCAAAGCATCTTTTTCTCACTAGACGTTGACTGTCTTGATAAGCAGGATCTTTTTTGGTACTTCACGGTGGAAGCTAGGCAACTTTTTTATCTTTGCCCTCCTAGTATAATGTCCTTATCCCCTTGATGCAACAGAAACCACTGAGGCACATTTTCCTGAGAAGAACAGATCCACAAAAAGAATATCTTCTCTAATGTTCTGCCCCAGCTCCCTGCTACAGACAATGAGGTGGGGGGAGTGACTGCAAAAGGGCGTAAGAAGCTATTCAAAGCTTTACTAGATGAAAAAGGAAAGAGGAAATTTGGATCTATCAGCCTGCTTTTTCTTATTGCATCTGCCCCACGCCTCTCTTTGCCCCCCAAACCTGGTGCCCAAAGAGCCAAGAGCTCTGACCAGTGGACATTCACACCTATCTCAGTGACAGGAGAGGGTACAAGTCAACTGAGTTTCTAAGTAGTTATTTTTTTATTTCATGAGAGAGTTGGTAGTCTCAATAGCCAAGATGTGTTTGATTGGCAAGAATCTGACAAGAGTGGGAAAAGATGGTAAAAGTCCCAGAGGGGCTATTCATCTCAGGAGAGCCACTGGGTACAGAGGATGATGAGACCCAAGGAGCAGAATCCAGTTGGTCAGGGATAGGACAGTATGGAAATCAACCCCAGAACTTGGAGCACCCCCGGCCGGGTGAGGGGAAAGAAGGAAAAGGAGGAGGGGCAGAATCTTAAAATGACAAAGGAAACACGGAAGTGACTGTTTATCTTGAATTGTCTAGACAATCTAGACTGTAGGCAAAAGTTTCCACTACCTAGAAGAATGGAAATTTGAAAGCTGAACTGGGTAGAAAAAAAAGATTTCAAGCTGCATTTCTGCAACAGCATGTTTGAGGTTTCAGCCATACCCACCGTGCCTAATAATGGATATAGTGTCTCCCTCTTCATAGCATATACCAGGCACACTGCCTCCCCTGCCCTTCTATGACCTTTTATTTTTTATTGAAGTATAGTTGATTTACAATGTTGTGTTAGTTTTGGGTGTACAGCTTCAGTGACCTTTTATTGCAGTTAAAATAAAACCCCAGTTCCTTACCATGACCTCAGGAGGTCAGCCAGGCCATGGTCCCAGCCTTCCTGCGTCATCCAGGCTCTGCCTCCCGCTCCATCTGTGCCTCGTCCCCTTCTTTCCTGAGCTAACACTCTCCAGCCACAGTAGCATCCTTTCGAGTCTCACACTTGCCAAACCCTTTCCTACCCATCGCTTTCCAACGCTTTGTTCTGTGCTGCTTACACACTCTCCCTCAGGCTTCTTATTGATAAGACAGGCTGTCGTCATCTGTCCTAGAGAAAGCTCCTTGACTCTCATGAGGTTCCTTACCATCTTCTGGGCTTCCCTGGTGGCTCAGATGGTAAAGAATCTGCCTGCAATGCAGGAGACCAGGTTTGGTCCCGGGGGTGGGAAGATCCCCTGGAGAAGGGAATGGCAATGCACTCCAGTATTCTTTCCTGGAGAATTCTATGGACAGAGGAGCCTGGCGAGCTACAGTCCATGGAGTCGCAAAGAGTCGGACGTAAGTGAGCAACCAACACACACACACACATCCACCTTCTCCTATCCCCCAGTTCCCTGCCTCAACACTGAGAACTCCTAGCCTGCTGCTGCTGCTAAGTCGCCTCAGTCATGTCCAACTCTGTGTTAACCCATAGACAGCAACCCACCAGGCTCCCCTGTCCCTGGGATTCTCCAGGCAAGAACACTGGAGTGGGTTGCCCTTTCCTTCTCCAATGCATGAAAGTGAAAAGTGAAAGTGAAGTCACTCAGTTGTGTCTGACCCTCAGTGACCCCATGGACTGCAGCCTACCAGGCTCCTCTGTCCATGGGATTTTCCAGGCAAGAGTACTGGAGTGGGGTGCCATCGCCTTCTCCGACTCCTAGTCTAGACTCATCCTACCTGTAATTGTTCCATTTGCTGGTTCTTATTGCTGTCTTTCACTTCAGTTAGTACGTAAACACCATGAAGGTAAAACCTTCATTGCTCATGTTTGATCTTTCATTTCCAAATACTAGCCAGGTGTCCAGCACTCAGTAAGTATTTGTTAAATGAAGGAATATTGCCCAGCTTATTGCCCATGTAACTTCTTTGATGGAGCAAGCAG
Organism: Bos indicus; assembly: GCF_029378745.1. Lineage (NCBI taxonomy): Eukaryota > Metazoa > Chordata > Mammalia > Artiodactyla > Bovidae > Bos > Bos indicus. The sequence continues at coordinate 13,191,944 of NC_091779.1, forward strand.
AAGAGTGAGGTTTTCTCTGTTGATGTGGGTAATGCCTCTGCAACATCTGTTTAGAGTACCCTAGGGAGCATTTTGCCTTAACAAGCCTAAGAATTTACATTGGCAAAAAACACATGTGGTTACTAGTGACATTAAACCAGTGGTGAGCAACCTTTTCTGCTTGAGAGCCAACTCAGGAAAAATACAAATGTTTATGATCACCATTTAAAAATTAATATGAAAATAACTTTACTGACTCCTATGGGGAGGAAGAAATGGTGTGTATTTTTACCACTGCAATGATGTACTTTATTGATCAGACACATATCAGTGGGCAATAGGCATTACTTTTGAACCACTAAAATGCTAATAGGAACAGTGATTCATAGATGTCTGTGACATAATAAGAAATAGGTATTTGGTCTTTGCCCCTGGTTCCTGACAGAGAGCTTCTAAAACCCTCAGAATTTCCTGAGGGGTAGAGGTAATAGGAGTGTCTTTTGTTGTTCATAACAAGCCCTTTTCAACCTTTCCAGAGTTTTACGATAATGAGGTGACTCTTGATGGGCCCCTAGATAGCTTCAGGATGGGGCTGGTTGCCAAAAGAACCAACCCAGTGATCAGAGGGTTGGAACTTTTGACTGCTGACTGCTGTGCAGCCCCCACTCCCACCACCTCTGGGGAGGGAAAGTGGCTGGAGACTGAATTTAATCACCAGTGGCCAGTGGTACAATAAATCATGCCTATGTAATGAAACCTCCATTAAAAACCCCTAGACAGTGGACTTTGGAGATTTTCCAGGTTGGTGAACACATCAAGGGGCCAGGAAGTTGTCATGCCTGAAGACAGCATCGGGGTCCTGCGCCCCTTCTGCTGTACCTCGACCTCTGCAGCTCCTCCATTTGGCTATTCTTGAATTATCCTTTATAATCAACTAGTAATAGAGAAACCTATATGCAAGTCAGGAAGCAACAGTTAGAACTGGACATGAAACAACAGACTGGTTCCAAATAGGAAAAGGAATACGTCAAGGCTGTATATTGTCACCCTGCTCATTTAACTTATATGCAGAGTACATCATGAGAGACGCTGGGCTGGAGGAAGCACAAGCTGGAATCAAGATTGCCGGGAGAAATATCAATAACCTCAGATATGCAGATGACACCACCCTTATGGCAGAAAGTGAAGAGGAACTAAAGAGCCTCTTGATGAAAGTGAAAGTGGAGAGTGAAAAAGTTGGCTTAAAGCTCAACATTCAGAACACTAAGATCATGGCATCTGGTCCCATCACTTCATGGGAAATAGATGGGGAAACAGTGGAAACAGTGTCAGACTTTATTTTTCTGGGCTCCAAAATCACTGCAGATGGTGATTGCAGCCATGAAATTAAAAGATGCTTACTCCTTAGAAGAAAAGTTATGACCAACCTAGACAGCATATTGAAAAGCAGAGACATTACTTTGCCAACAAAGGTCTGTCTAGTCAAGGCTATGGTTTTTCCTGTGGTCATGTATGGATGTGAGTTGGACTGTGAAGAAAGCTGAGTGCCAAAGAATTGATGCTTTTGAACTGTGGTGTTGGAGAAGACTCTTGAGAGTCCCTTGGACTGCAAGGAGATCCAATCAGTCCATTCTGAAGATCAGCCCTGGGATTTCTTTGGAAGGAATGATGCTGAAGCTGAAACTCCAATACTTTGGCCACCTCATGCGAAGACTTGACTCATTGGAAAAGACTCTGATGCTGGGAGGGATTGGGGGCAGGAGGAGAAGGGGATGACAGAGGATGAGATGACTGGATGGCATCACTGACTCGATGGACGTGAGTCTGAGTGAACTCTGGGAGTTGGTGATGGGCAGGGAGGCCTGGCATGCTGCGATTCATGGGATTACAAAGAGTCGGACATGACTGAACGACTGAACTGAACTGAACTGAATAGTTAAGTGGGCTTCCCTAGAGGCTCAGACAGTAAAGAATCTGCCTGCAATGCAGGAGACACGGGTTCAGTCCCTGGATTGGGAAGATCCCCTGGAGAAGGGAATGGCAACCGACTCCAGTATGCTTGCCTGGAGAATTCCATGAACAGAGGAGCCTGGTGGGTTACAGTCCATGGGGTAGCAAAGATTCAGACCCGACTGAGCAACTAACACAGACACACACAGTAATAGTAAATAAAGCACTTTCCTGAGTTCTGTGAGTCATTCCAACAAATCATCAAACCTAAGGAGGGAATTGTAGGAACACTTGAGTTTATAGCTGATTGGTCAGAAGTGACAATCTGGGATTTGTGACTGGTATCTAAAGTCGGGGCAGGCTTGTGGGACTAAGCCCTTAACTCCTAGGATCTAACGCCAGTTCCAGGTAGATAGTTTCAAAATGGAATGGAATTGTGGGACACCCAGCTGGTGCCAGCAGGTTGAAGTGGTATTGAAAAAGATCCCATGCATTTAATGTCAGAAGTGTTGTGAATAAGAGCAGTTCAAGAATTTATCTCTTCCTCCTTAAGGATATATATGTATATATATATATATATATATATATATATATATATATATCAGACTTTAAAGTCATGCCCTCCAAAGAAGATAAACACACCCCAAGGTTTCATAAGATTATTCATTAGGTCACAGGAAGAATATATTAGAAAATCTATTTATTTTTTGTTTCACCCATTAAAAACACATACTATGTAAATATGTAGCAGAACATGTGTGTCATTTATGTATATATGTAATCTAACAGGATGCATATTTAAAACTTCCTATGAATAGGAGCTCATGCTGAAAAAATATTGGAGGCTACTGATGTCGCACTCCTAAATTCATTAAATTACCTTTTCCTTGAAACAACAATATGAAAATACTATGATCCACATCTAACAGATGGGAATATTGAGGCCCAGAGGTAAACCTACTCTTCAATGTCACACAGGGTGTGAGGGACACAGCTTGGGCTGGGATGTGTCCATGCCACTCCATAACATCTACTGCCTGATAACCTGCTTATGGCAGGCTCCGCGGCAGGTGTTGGGGATAAGAAGACAAACAAGTCATGTTTCCCCCACAACACGTGCTCACACTCTTCATAGTTGGGCCACCCACTCCCGCTGAGATAGAATCTTCTCTCCAGTCAGGGTGTGGGACCTAGAGTAACACTGGCTCCTGCTAGTTTCCTGGGACTTTCCTTTCTGCTTTTCTCCTGCCTTCCTATCCCTCCATCTTCACAGAACATAAGGATCTGGGCATCAGTGGTTCTGCGTGTGGTGACTCTGAGGACATCCTAGATGGTGGCTGGGTCCCTCCAGGGCTCAGCAGTATGTGAGAGCAGGCACTCACGTGGGGAAGAGTGAGTGGACTCAGAGGCTGGACACGCATTGGGTAGGGCAGCTCTCTGCCAGGCCCCAGCAATAAGCATGAGGGCAGAGCATCAGGGAGATGGGGTTCAGGCTACACAGAGAAGTCCATGGGTTGAGGGCAGAACTGCCTCTTGGGCATGTGGTGAGGGCAGCAGGGAAACAGTCAAGGACCAAGGCTCGTTGCAGGGTTTGTGTTCCCTGGAGCTGCCAGAGGAATGGAGCAGGGATCTGTTTATTGGAGCTGAAATCAAAGGCAGAAGCTTATCAACTAGGAATGAAACAAGAACAAGCTACTAGAACTTAAGACATGGTCACAGTGGGCTTGTCAACAATGCTGGCTTATTAAATCACCAGTTGGCCATTTCAATTCCCTCATCTTAAAACAAGACTCTTCTAAAAAGCCAAGGGGAGAAATATAAGCATGTAAGTATTGGGTTTGTAAAAATGTTCATTTCGGTTCTTCCACAAGAGCCCATGGAAAAATCTTAAGGAATGTTTTGGGTAACCTAATATGGCACCTTTCTTCTTTCCTTAGATCAGTATTGACTGAGGGCATACTATGCGCTGGTCAGGAGACTAGACACCAGGTGCAACAGTGAGGCTAACCTTGCTCCTGCAGGGCTTTCTGGGCAGAGGGAGACAAACAGCTGAGGACCGACAGGACACAGTGCTGAGAAGGGATATGGCAGTGGCCAAAGGGGCTTTTGTGCTTCTTCAATCAAGATGCAAAGATGCAAGCACAGCCACGCAAACTCAAGAATCTAAGCCTAGCCACTAATGGAAAGGAGCCTAGAAGAGGCAGAGGTAGAAGATGCAGGGGAGCGGAGGGTAACTAGTGGTTTGAGGACCTCAGGGATTCAGGAAGGGAGCAAGATCTAGAGCCTTCTAACTGTTTGGTATTCTGTTTACCAGTAGGTATAACAGCCATGTCTCCAGAGCTAAGACAGTAGGAATAATTGATGATTAAGTGCTGATGCCTTCGTAAGGAATGATATGTTTCTAGAGAGGTTGTGAACTGGCTGTACCACACCATCTAATGGAAAACCTTGGCATTTGGAATTGGATGGACCATTTTTGAGTTCTAGTTCTACCACTTTTCCAGCCAAGTGAGCTTGGGCAAATCATTTAACTTCTTTTAGCCCTGGGCTGGTTGGTTTGTTTTTCCCTAGGACCTCCAACAGACAGAATTCAGTTCATCGCAATCCTTGATTCATGACATCTTCTCATCATTAATCCAGCATATTGCAATTATTCATTCACATTGTTGCATATAGGTGGCGTATTTTAAACTGCCATATGACACCTCATTATGGGAATACCTATGTGGATCACCCATGTATGTCAGATTTAGTAAGGCATATCAGTGGGGAAAAGAGAAACTCAGCTACATAGAGATAGAAAATAAAATAATTTTCCATAGGGACTAAGATAAAACAGAATCCTTAAATGATCCCACATGTAAAAATCAACTCCAAATAGTCTTACACGTCAAAAACAAAACTTTAAAACTTATAGAAGAAAATTTAGATGAATATATTTTAAGCCTTCTAACAGGGAAAGATTTCTTAAAGAAGACACATTGTTTATAAATAAAAGATTAATTAATGTAAATATTTTAAAGTTAGGAATATTTTCATCAGAATATAAGAACAGTTTCAGCTTCAATTTTCTCATTGATAAAGTGAGGATAATAATACATTATAGAATTCTAGCAAGATGAAATAACACATATGTAACACTTAACACAGATCCTAGCACTTAGCAAAAAATAAATGGTAACAATTATTAATCTTCTCAAACAATGATATTATTATTTATCAAACAATACCAAGTAATATGACAAGACATATTTAAGCCATATGAGAATAAGTGCTTAATTTCATGGTGATAGTTTCAAGAAAGAAATGATAATGCAATCTACATTCAGTTCAGTTCACTTCAGTCACTCAGTTGTGTCTGACTCTTTGCGACCCCATGAATCACAGCACGCCAGGCCTCCCTGTCCATCACCAACTCCCGGAGTTCACTCACTCACGTCCATCGAGTCAGTGATGCCATCCAGCCATCTCATCCTCTGTCGTCCCCTTCTCCTCCTGCCCCCAATCCCTCCCAGCATCAGAGTCTTTTCCAATGAGTCAACTCTTCGCATGAGGTGGCCAAAGTACTGGAGTTTCAGCTTTAGCATCATTCCTTCCAAAGAAATCCCAGGGCTGATCTCCTTCAGAATGGACTGGTTGGATCTCCTTCAGAATGGACTGGTTGGATCTCCTTGCAGTCCAAGGGACTCTCAAGAGTCTTCTCCAACACCACAGTTCAAAAGCATCAATTCTTCGGCACTCTGCCTTCTTCACAGTCCAACTCTCACGTCCATACATGACCACAGGAAAAACCATAGCCTTGACTAGACAGACCTTTGTTGGCAAAGTAATGTCTCTGCTTTTCAATATGCCATCTAGGTTGGTCATAACTTTTCTTCCAAGGAGTAAGTGTCTTTTAATTTCATGGCTGCAATCACCATCTGCAGTGATTTTGGAGCCCAGAAAAATAAAGTCTGACACTGTTTCCACTGTTTCCCCATCTATTTCCCATGAAGTGATGGGACCGAATGCCATGATCTTCATTTTCTGAATGTTGAGCTTTAAGCCAACTTTTTCACTCTCCACTTTCACTTTCACTTTCATCAAGAGGCTTTTTAGTTCCTCTTCACTTTCTGCCATAAGGGTGGTGTCATCTGCATATCTGAGATTATTGATATTCTCCCGGCAATCTTGATTCCAGCTTGTGCTTCCTCCAGCCCAGCATTTCTCATGATGTACTCTGCATATAAGTTAAATAAGCAGGGTGACAATATACAGCCTTGACATACTCCTTTTCCTATTTGGAACCAGTCTGTTGTTCCATGTCCAGTTCTAACTGTTGCTTCCTGATCTGCATACAGATTTCTCAAGAGGCAGGTCAGGTGGTCTGGTATTCCCATCTCTTTCAGAAGGTCCTGTTCAAACCAAAAATCCTAGAACCAGCCAACTCTCAATTATTTGTACTAATTGGAGAGTACAGAAAAACAGACAATCCAAAACAGTAGATAAGTTTTCTCATTCGTTCTGAGTTTTATGCAAATAATCAAAAACCTCAAATCAATCTGACCCAACAATAAGGAAGCAAGACCAGAAGTAAGGCAGTTTTGGGAACTGTTTGATCAGCAGCTCAATAATGACACAAAGATGCTTTCCATTACTTTGCGCTGTGGCTCTGGATACAGAAGTACATGCACATGTACTTCAATATGGCTGCTGGCTGTTCTGGAACGCACAAAGCCTGGTACACAGGAGACGAAACTGTGCTGTGGACACCTGGTTTGGAGAGTGTGGAAAAGCAACTCAGGGTCTGCTCTGCTGCCTCTGTTTTCTAGGATTCTACCACCCTGAGGGCTTTGTATATTCATGTAACATAGCTTCTTTTTTGGTTTCTCCTACCAGGAACAGTCAACATAAACTTTTAAAAATAATGAATTGTGCCTAAATAGATTTTATCACATAATTTGCCTAATGTGAATTCAGTAAACATTTATTGAGCTTTGGGGATGTCGACAATTATTCAGCTCTCACAAGTAACATTTGCTTAAAAATCTACCTGAGAACAGGATAACAACCTTCTCAAAATAAGAATTCATGTCTAGCTAACCCAAAAGAAACCTCATCTAAACATCTTTTAGAGAACAAACAGTTCTCCTGAAAATCACCCTGATGTGATTTATGGGACTGACATAGATTTGAACACTGACTTTTAAGAGAAAAAAGAAAACTACTCCATTTGAATCACTTCTAATGAGATGGGTGAAACTGGAACCTATTATACAGAGTCAAGTAAGCCAGAAAGAAAAACACCAATACAGTATACTAATGCATATATATGGAATTTAGAAAGATGGTAACAATAACCCTGTGTACGAGACAGCAAAAGAGACACCGATGTATAGATCAGTTTTATGGACTCTGTGGGAGAGGGAGAGGGTGGGGAGATTTGGGAGAATAGCACTGAAACATGTAAAATATCATGTATGAAACGAGTCGCCAGTCCAGGTTTGATGCACGGTACTGGATGCTTGGGGCTGGTGCACTGGGACGACCCAGAGGGATGGTATGGGGAGGGAGGAGGGAGGAGGGTTCAGGATGGGGAACGCGGGTATACCTGTGATGGATTCATTTCGATATTTGGCAAAACTAATACAATATTGTAAAGTTTTAAAAATAAAATAAAATTAAAAAAAAAAAAAAAGAAAACTACTCCCTACCACAACATATTCTTTTTCCCACAACCTAGTGAGTTTCCTCCTCCATTTTTGGAACCAATCCAATCATCTTCAGAATACTTACTTTTTCTGGGAATGTGCTTCAAGTGGGAGTGATGCGCCCAGTGTGGGTGGAGGAAGTAGGAAGGGGAATGGACCGGGAAATAAAGCCTGATTCTGGTCTATCACATACTAGCTGTGCAAGTCTGAACTGAATATCACCAAGCTGTTCTTCTGTCATTCTTCACATCAGATCATCATCCCCCTTCCCTACTGCACAGGTATTGTAGGATAATGTTTTCAGAAACATGTTAAAGATAATAGCATACGCTATACTTATCTTCTACTAGCTCATGATTTCCTCAAGGGCAGGAAGCATGTCTTTTTTTTATTATTCCTTTTATTTATTTATCTTTTGGCCATGCTACACAGCTTGTAGGATCTTAGTTCTTCAAACAGGGATGGAACCCATGCCTCCTGCAGTGGAAGCTCGGAGTCCTAACCACTGGATAGCCAGGGAATTCCTCAGGAAGCATGTTTTAATTATATTTGTATATTCCATCTCTCAATAAATGTTGATACTAAATGACAGCTGTCATGAAATAAGAGGAAAACAAAATTCAACAGTAAAAGTTCAAATAAATAAATATCAGGGCTTCCCTGATGGCTCAGATGGTAAAGAATCTGCCAGCAATGCAAGAGACTTAAGTTCGATCCCTGGGTCAGGAAGATCCCCTGGTGGAGTGCATGGCAACCCGCTCTAGTATTCTTGCCTGGAGAATTCCATGGACCAAAGAAAAGCACACTAACAAGCAGAGCCAGGGAGTATGAGGATATTCCAAGAGCCTGGTGGGCTGCAATCCATGGAGTTAAAAGAGTTGGACACGACTAAGTGACTAGCATTTTCAAGGATATAATGTACAACATGATAAATATAATAGTGCTGTATGGTTATTAATAAAGTAAATCCTAAGAGCTCACATCACAAGGAAATTTTTTTCTATTTTTTTAATTTTGTATCTGTATGAGATAATGAATATTCACTAATCTCATTATGATGATCATTTCATGATATGAGGCAAATCATTATGCAGTATACCTTAAACTTATATAGTGCTATATATTGATTATATCTTAATACAATTAGAAGAAAAGATAATTATAGGAAGCAGGAAAAAATATTTAAAAAATTTTTTTAAAAACCCATAAATGTTTAAGATGTCTTCTGGTCAGCACATGATACATTGCATCTAAAGAAGGATGGTGGCAGTTAAACAACAGAAAGAATACATGCTGAAGCTCTCTAAGCAGTGAAGCACTGAAAATCACAGACTCTTTTCTGCCATTGTTTTACATTTAGAGATGAAAGTTAGTCAGGCCATGCTGAGAATAGACAATGAGAAACTAACAAGTTTCAACAGGCTTAGGATCGCTTCCAAGATGAGAATGTATCCTGGGCTCTCCCCACCCGGGGTTCTAATCCCTCCTCTTGAGAGTTTCTCTTCCCCAGTGCATCCCATGATCGGTAAGTTTCAGGAGAATAACTGGGGTGACTCAGCTCAGTGTCTCCTCTTCTTCTTCCTGGGAGTTGGTTTCCAAAGCTGATCTGCTAGGGAAGGTGATCTGCTAGGTTTCCAAAGGTAAAGCAAATGGGAAGAGGGAAAAGAGAGAGATCAGGAAGGAAAAAGAGTGTGGAAGACCAAAGAAGACCACACTCGCAAGCAGAGCCAGGGAGTATGAGGATGTTCCTGCAGCAGGGGTATCTAATATCCAATTTTCCTTTTGATTTTGTGAAAATCGTCTGTTAAGTATTATGGCAATGTAACCAGCTTCAGAACCTACAGTCTTTCAATAAAGTCATGGCCTTATGTGCATGGCCGCCCTGGAGAATTGAAAGAAAGGGGGCTGTGTCCATGTGGGGGAGATGATGTGCTTAAAGGATAGTGTGTACAGGAGGAAAGATGAGAAGAGATCAAGAAAGAATTCACCGGAAACAGGAACTTGGAGCTAGAGATGAAACAGAGGGCTGTCTACAATTCCTGGAGATATGGGGAAACACCGAGCTTCCCAAAAAGGAGAGGGAGGCTCAAGTCATTTTATGGGGCCACCAACTGGAAGCGTGGCCCCAAAACACAGAATAACAACAGACAGACAGCATCTGGGTTACAGGTCTCTAAAGTTGAGAAACAGTGTCAGACTTTATTTTGGGGGGCTCCAAAATCACTGCAGATGGTGACTGCAGCCATGAAATTAAAAGACGCTTACTCCTTGGAAGGAAAGTTATGACCAACCTAGATAGCATATTGAAAAGCAGAGACATTACTTTGCCAACAAAGGTTCGCCTAGTCAAGGCTATGGTTTTTCCTGTGGTCATGTATGGATGTGAGATTTGGACTGTGAAGAAAGCTGAGCGCCGAAGAATTGATGCTTTTGAACTGTGGTGTTGGAGAAGACTCTTGAGAGTCCCTTGGACTGCAAGGAGATCCAACCAGTCCATTCTGAAGGAGATCAGCCCTGGGATTTCTTTGGAAGGAATGATGCTAAAGTTGAAACTCCAGTACTTTGGCCACCTCATGCGAAGAGTTGACTCATTGGAAAAGACTCTGATGCTGGGAGGGATTGGGGGGCAAGAGGAGAAGGGGATGACAGAGGATGAGATGGCTGGATGGCATCACTGACTCGATGGACGTGAGTTTGAGTGAACTCCGGGAGTTGGTGATGGACAGGGAGGCCTGGCGTGCTGTGATTCATGGGGTCGCAAAGAGTCGGACACGACTGAGCGACTGAACTGAACTGAACTGAAAGTCGTATTGTTCTCAGCTGAGAGTACAAACAAGACTGGGGAAGAGGGAAAAGGGAAGGACAGAGTAGGGACGCGGGCACAGAAAAGAGGTTCCTTCTTTCCTTCTTCTATTTCAGGGGTCAGAAGGTAAAGCCTGAGAGCTGGCTATTTCTGCTCACTGGAGGTGATACAGCCCATAGCAGACTGAGGAACCAACAGTCAAACTATTCTTCCTTCAAATTAAAGGAGAGAATCAGGCAATTACCTGGAAATTTGGATTTTTTAAAAAACACCTTGGACTGAATTAATTGTCCCACCTCTCTGATTCACCTGTGGATTCATGCTGCAGAATAATTCCCAAGTCCGGTTCCAAGATGCTTACCTAATGTGGGTCAGGCAATATTTGATATGTAATAGCATCTTTAATTTGTGTGAAAAATATCTCAGTGGCTTGAAAATCTTAACATCTTAAACACCAGTGGGGCAGGCCTTGTCTAGCACAATCCCATGACTCCTGTTGCTTCCAGGGTCAACCTGAGCCTTCCAGGGTCACCCTTCCACCTGCAGGAAGGAAAAGCTGACTTGGGCAAATCTGCTTCCTCCAAGGTCCAAGTAGAGGAGACAGTTAGGTGAGAAACTCACCTGCTGTATAGCCACCAGGTACACAGGGGCTTGAGAGAGAGTGAAGCTGCCCCTCCCAGCCTGAGTCTCAGCCTGGCCAACCCGTCTGACAGGCGGTGTAGACTGCCAGCTACCATGGCACCTTTTACTCTCCCTTGACATTAAGATGGCCTGAGAATCACATGTGGCTTCTCTTACTGAGATTCCCTGAGCTCCTTTTTTTTTGGCCCATCTCATCTTCTGCTGGTTTTGTTCAATTTTCTGCAAGCTTTTCTATCTGGCTCACTTACTTCCCTTTATCCCTCACAGTCATCTCCTGTCATTCCACTGACTGGAGGGGACATGTTTCCGTCAGAAAGCAGAGCTGAGCCCCCGCAGCCCCTCCTCCAATCTATAGTCTCCCTGACCTCAGCGGACCTACTGCCTGGCTTTTGAGGTCAGTAGGGACTTTCCCAGATGGTACTTTGTTCTCCTTTAGCTTTTTAATTTCTGGCTGTCAGGCTTCCTCTTCTTAATCACGTGTGGGACCACATTTCACACAACAAAAGCCAACCTAGGCCTTGGGTGAACTGTGGTTCCAGAGGGGAATCCCATCATTTCCATTCCGTCTTCAAAGCAGAGCTGAATGGAATCCACTGTAAACAGAAGGATGAGAAGGGCCGATGAGTGTGGTGCCGGGGAAAGGTGCTTAAGCCGGCACTCGGGGTTCCAGCACAGGGCCAGACCCCACTGCTTATTCCACCCCATGATCAAGTCACCTAGCCACCTAGACTTCAGAAGATCATGCTTCTGAGTCCTTCTCATGATGGAAGTGGCTAATACATGCATCACTCTAAACATACGTGAGAAATGTAAAGCACTGCTCAGTACACTGAAGACCCCCATCAGGGGCAGTGAATGAATACATCAAAGCCTTCAAAGTGAAGGCCAGGTGGCTCTCTCACTATTTACTTCCAGTGCTCAGGACAGGGAAGGGAGGAGGGGTGGGAGGATGGAGACCACGCCTCCAAGAGGTATAAAATTTTAGGTCCTCTCCCTGTCTGTGATGCCTGTTACCTGCTGGCAGGAGGAAGAACACCGGAGCACCACCCAGGTCTCTCCTGAACTTGCATCTGTGAATTAAGTCCTATCTGTGTGAAAAGTGAGAAAGTCTAGAACTAAACCAGAGATGCTTTTGTTTGAAAGTCAACAGCCAAAGTCCTGAGCCGGCACAAGCTCAGGGAGAATGTTCATATAGGGAAGCCAGTGTTACAACAGCAATATCTACATGTTTACAGGGCTTTAAGCATTTTCCAGGACCTGACCTTGTTCTGATCTTCAAAATACCACACAGGCAGAGAGGAGAGATTAGTCCTATTTTCCAGATGAGGAGACTGGGACTCACAGGAGTGCAGAAACTCACAGCAAATCACAAGGCTGGTAAGTGACAGAGCTGGGATTTGGACACTGTTTTCTGACCCTCTGGACCCTTCAGTCACTGGTGAGGATACTCCTGAGGGTGGATCAGTAGTAAGCTGACTGCCTCTGTAGCAACCAAAACTAATATGATTTCCTCTTTATTTCAATAGAATGAATTTTATTCTGAATCTCTGGACAGAATTTAGAGAGGAAATCCCATTCTGCTAAAATAAGGAAAAAACCTCCTTTCAAGCAACACATACAATTAGTAAATAAGCAATTTTAAATAGTTGACTTCTGTAATAGTCAACTGATTGCCAGCAGCAACAATGGTGTGTCATTCCCCTCATTAGAAACAGTAGAAGTGAAGCTGATAAGGATGCAGTAAAACTGGTGTTTCTGCTCCACACTGGTGACCCCGTCTGCTACTACCACCATTTAGAAGCTGTGTACCCATACATATCAGGAGCCATGAAATTGTTCACACTCTCTGAACCAGTACCTTTACATCTGGGAATTTATCCTAAGGAAATAATATGAAATACAGAGAAAAAAATATCTCTCCTGAACTCTGGTTGTTAAATTCTCCCTTGTGTAGCAACGAGATAGCATGATATCTTTTCAATGTATTTCCTTTGTTTAAATTATTTCATGGTAGGTCCTGTTACCTGGCTCAGGAACCATCATTATTATGAAGACATACAAAGATAGCCAATATAAATATTATTATCCTCCCCTTCTTTCCTTCATAGTTGATCCCAATTAACCTTTTCAACTGCGTTGCCTGTTACCCCATCTCTCCATCTCACACCCCCATCAAACTCAGAGCTCTGGTCAAGCCCAACTTTTCACAATGGACCAGAGAGACCATGAATACACACCATTCTTAACTTCCACAAGCATCAGAATCACCTGGAAAGATGGTTACACATCCTGACACACACACTTTCCTGCCACTCTGACTCAGCAGGTCCTGTGGGAGGCCCAGGAATGTGCATTTCCAACAAGTTCTAGGTGCTGCTGCTGCTGCTGCTGGGGGTTACACTTCGAGAACCACTGGGGTAAACAACAGTCGGCCTCAGAGGACTTCCTTCTCCCGGCAACATCTCTCCATCCTTCCAGCCCCAGCTCCTCCCTTCTTTTTTGCAGCCATCTCCAATCCCACCAAGCTGAACTAATTACTTGTCCCTTGTGCTTCTTTGGGGAGAGAAGAGCGCCTATTCCACTGTGTAATTAGAGTGAGCTGTATAATCGGTGTCAGCTCCCTGCTAACTGGGAGTGTCTGGAGGGCTGGCCCACAGCCTTCCATCCCTGAACCCCTAGAGCAAGCACAATGCCTGGCACCCAGCGGCCACACACACATGTAAGGCTGTGCTCTTCCTCGCTGCCTCCCTCAACAGGAAGGGATGGTCAATTCCTGTTCCCACAGGATCCATTCTCACATTGAATGGCAATTCAAAAGAAAACAACCACCACCAGAATTAGCTATGACAGCAAAAGAAGAAACATGAGCAGAGTTTATTAGTTTGCCAGGCTAATAAATATCATCTTTGCTCTCTAAACTCCCTAATGAAGATAGCAGCTCTCAGCCAAATAAATAAAACATTAGGTTGACAACACTCAGCACATCACAAGCACAGTTCACTAATTCGCTCATTGCCGAAGGACATCAGCCACCTTTGGGATAATCTCCATAAACACACTGCCCAGACTCCCTTTCTACTAGATAAACAGTGTCATGCTAAGGCTTTAACATTTTTCAATATCTTATACGTATTTTATTTCAATAACTATCTTTTAATAGTAAGATACCTGTCTGAATCAAATGAAAGCTATTTTTCAGTAATTGTCCTAAAAGCCAATTCCTTTTCTGGAAAAACATCCTTTTTGAATCACATTTGGTTGGGCTAAACTGTGTTCTCAGAATATTAATGTGAGCTTAAGCTATTAAAATGTCATGGTTAACCTTTTTAAAATCTAATTAAATTAAAATAATAATATGTGGAACAATTTTACTGGAATAAAAGGCTCTTTTTCAAAGAACCTGTTCCAAGTCTCAGGACTAACACCTTGAAGCCATGGTGGGAAAGAGGTTCCGCATGCAGACAAAAGAGAGCCCAGCTTTGCACGTGCTGTGATTACCTTTTGGTTATTAGTGTTAGAGTTAATTATTGCTGCGTGCTGGAGGGCAGGGACAATTTACTTGCCTGATCACACCTAATAAGATGTATTTGCAGATGCCAGCATCTCCTGGACTTAATCAACAAACTATCAAGACAATCAATGCTGTTAGGCTCCATGTCCTTGTGATATTTTTTCCAAACAAAAAGATAAAAATCCAAGGACAGAGGGCTAAGGATGTAGGCAAGCTGCTCAGAAGGCATGAGGCTTATCTCCCTCCTGTTTGGCTAAAGCCACTGTGCAAAAGGATTGGTTCACCCCAAGGCCTGATTCTATCAGGAGCAAAGTTCAAGCCAGCCAACATAAGGAAATTAACAGCTGAAAACTCCCACACTTCTTGGTAACTGGTTCTGGAAATCTCTTCTACTAACTTTATCCTGTGTGGGAAAAGGCACTGGCTCAGATCAAATCTTTTTCATACAGAGTATGAATTTGAGGGGAAAATTATATTTACATCTGCAAAACTCAGTGCATCATTTTCCACAAAACAACGTGTGGTGAAAGACTTGAACAACATTCCAAATTCAACTGGTAAGATTTCATATTCAGTATGAACCACTCTCTGCCTGTTGTATTCTTGCCCGGAACATATTTCTGCAAGCCTTGGGTAATCTGCCCTGGTTTTTGCTTAGTGTTATACAAGTCCCCTCAAATCTGAGAAAGTATTGAAGAAAAAGTTGGAAACAAGAGGAAAGCCATGACATTGAAAGAGGAAATCTTACTGCACACAGAGAAGTTGCTTGTCAACAACCACACTAATGGCCTGGGATTAGGAAGGAATGTTTTAAGCATCTTACATCCCAGTAGGAGAGTCTTTTAGCTACATGTAGGTGTTGTACTCGGAGAAGGCAATGGCACCCAACTCCAGTACTCTTGCCTGGAAAATCCCATGGACGGAGGAGCTTGGTGGGCTGCAGTCCATGGGGTCACGAAGAGTCGGACACGACTGAGCAACTTCACTTTCACTTTTCACTTTCATGCATTGGAGAAGGAAATGGCAACCCACTCCAGTGTTCTTGCCTGGAGAATCCCAGGGACGGGGGAGCCTGGTGGGCTGCCGTCTATGGGGTCGCACAGAGTTGGACACGACTGAAGCGACTTAGCAGCAGCAGCAGCAGGTGTTGTACTATGGGCTTCCCAGGTGGCCCTAGTGGTGCCTGCCAGCACAGGAGACATAAGAGATATGGGTTCAATTCCTGGGTTGGGAAGATCCCCTGGAGAAGGGAATGGCTACCCACTCCAGTATTCTTGCCTGGAGAATTCTATGGACAGATGAGCCTGGCAGGCTACAGTCCATAGGGTCACACAGAGTTGGACATGACTGAAGTGACTTAGCATGCGTGCATGTTTCACTCTGTTTCCGTGATGTTTTAGGAAATTGTGGAGACTTAGAATTGATGTGTAACAGTGTAATTTTTCCCACTTCAAATAATAAGAAATAGGCTCTGGTTGGC
Organism: Bos indicus; assembly: GCF_029378745.1. Taxonomy (NCBI): domain Eukaryota; kingdom Metazoa; phylum Chordata; class Mammalia; order Artiodactyla; family Bovidae; genus Bos; species Bos indicus. The sequence goes on from NC_091779.1 coordinate 13,207,999, forward strand.
ATTTTTCATGTGGACCATCTGACTTTTAGAAGCAGATTACTGGTGTTAAATGGGAGGAGATGGTATTTTAGAAACTGCATAGGAAGTGATGCCCTATACCTCCGTACTTACTCCACACCCATTCAGGAACACTGACTGAGTACTGTGAGCCCAGCACTGTGTCGTGGGCTGTGGACACAACAGTGAAGGAGCCAGCATCTGGGTCTGGAAGAGCCCCGGGATGGGGCCAGAGTGCCAGCAGAGTAAGTGGGGAGGAGGGGGAGGAGCAGGTGGTGGGACCCTCATCCAGCTCCCAGAGCCAAGGAGGCACGAGCAGGAGGAGGAGAGGGGATGACCAGGCCATGCTAAAGCCCAGAGACAGAGGAAAGGCAGCTGAACCTGGATGCATCACTGCACCCAAAAGGGCAGGTCCTCCACTGCAGCACCCTCACTGCATCCCAGGAAAGAAGGAGAGTTCCAGTTCCTCTGCGGGCCCTGCCCACAGGCTTCTGCATCATCTTCAGGTTAAGCTACTTCAGGGACAAACTGTGAATGGGTTCTAAGACTTTGTTTCCTCATTTAAACATGGGATAAAGTTCCTCCTTCTAAAGTTGTTGTATCGAATGAGTTAATATATGAAAAGTGCTTAGACCAGCACCTAGCAATATGCCAGCGATTATTTTATTTACCTATTTTTCTATTTTTCAGTGCAATATATTAGCTATTATTATTCGCTTGCTGTTGTTGTTCAGTTGATCAGTTGTGTCCAACTCTGAGACCCCATGAGCTGCAGCACACCAGGCTTCCCTGTCCTTCACCATCTTCCAGAGTTTGCTCAGACTCCATGTCCATTGAGTTGATGACACCATCCAACCAGCTCATTCTCTGTTGCCCCCTTCTCCTCCTGCTCTCAATCTTTCCCAGCATCAGGGTCTTTTCTGAAGAGTTGGCTCTTTGAATCAGATGGCCATAGTATTGGAGTTTCAGCTTCGGCATCAGTCCTTCCAGTGAATATTCAGGGTTGATTTCCTTTAGGATTGACTGGTTTAATCTCCTTGCTGTCCAAGGGACTCAAGAGCTAGAGGCCCTATAAATGTGTCACAGTGAAACCTAAGAGTCCCTGAGCTCAGGCTGGGGCTTTTAACACCTGCGTTCCTGGTCTCTCTCTCTCTCTTCTTTTCACTTGCCTTCTCGTTTCTTCCACACAAGCAAATGCATATTTTTGGACCACTCATTGGTGCCATGAACCTGCATACTACATGGATTTAACTTAAGAAAATCCAAGAATGCCCACCTGGCTGGATGAGGTACGGGAGAACAATTTCAATATTGTGAGCCCTCCTTGCCTTCTATCAGGGGGCACAAGGTGAGCTCCAGAAGAGAGGGTGACATGAGCCTGTCCCACCAACAGGGCCGCTTTCCCAGCCCCAACTGTCCTGAACATCTTGCGACATACACACAGGCGAGTTAGGGGAACTTCAGGCATAAATCTGACTATATGCAATGTTCACGCTCCATACAGCCTTTGGAAGCCAAACCTCCCCTAAAAATGAGACGTGCCAGTACCTCTGTTGAGCACTGAGTAAACTCGAATTGAATCAGAAATGTTGAAGGCTTTCTGAGAGCTGTTCTTTACTTTGGAAGGTTTATATCCTCCCCCAAGGGTAGCATGAGCAATGGAACAAATGCCTCCCAGACGTGAGAACAGAAGAAGGGGCTGGGGTCTACTACCTGAATCACCACGCCTTCCCCTCCCCAACAGGCTCCCAGGGTAAAATCGGCTTCCTCTCCACCTAAAGTAGGACTAAAAGGGAAATCTGCCACATAGCTGCTACAGCAGGGCAGACACAGAGCTCCAGAGCTTGAAAAATAGATGCTTTCAGTTCACAAGCCCACAAACCCCGTGCTGCTCCCGACCTTATAGGCAGGTACGTTCTCCCTGCTGGGTTTAATTTCAAAATCCAGGGCAATCACTGAAAAAAAGAGTGATTCACTCTTTCAGATATGCACAATTTTCATCAGCATTAGTCTCTGGTGGCTAGAGTCTTGGGCAGTCTCTTACCACCTCTCCTCGTCTTCCCTATTCTAGGGAAACAGTTTTTCTAAGTGTCCGTGGATGCCTGTCTGGGTTTTGAGGCACAGTCCACACCCCAAGTCAGGAGACAGAATCCTCTCCCTCAAGTCTGACATTTATAGAGTGCTGTGATCTCAGATTCCAGCTTCCTTCTCCCTCCTGAAATCTAATCATGCCTTTTGTCTTTCAACCACAATTATACATCAAAAGAGAAACATGACGATGCAACAGTTTGCCCAGACCTGTGTAATTGATTCACAGTGGTAAACAGAAGGTGTAATTACAGCTGAAAGGCGGCACCTTCTGCGGGAGAAGAAAAAAAGGAAAATGTTCTTTATAAAATGCTCTTGTCTTTATTTTAAGCTTGGTGCCACATCTAATTCTCTAACACACAGAAGCAAGTGAATAACCATGTCCACATAAAAACACTCCCATTCACCCCTTCAGTTCAGTTGCTCAGTCGTGTCTGACTCTTTGCAACTCCATGAATCGCAGCACGCCAGGCCTCCCTGTCCATCACCAACTCCCAGAGTTCACCCAAACTCATGTCCATTGAGTCGGTGATGCCATCCAGCCATCTCATCCTCCGTCGTCCCCTTCTCCTCCTGCCCCCAATCCCTCCCAGCATCAGGGTCTATTCCAATGAGTCAGCTCTTCGCATCAGGTGGCCAAAGTATTGGAGTTTCAGCTTCAACATCAGTCCCTCCAAAGAACACCCCAGACTGATCTCCTTTAGAATGGACTGGTTGGATCTCCTTGCAGTCCAAGAGAGACCCTTTCAGCAAACTGACAGTTCACCTCAATAGTCAAATAAACATCAGAAGAAGTTTTAGTCTTCCTCCACTGCTACAAAATCTGAACAGAGATGAGCGAAATAGCAAGAAAGCCAAACTAGCTCATGCAGAAGACTCCAGAGATCAAGATCTTCCAAATGGAAACTCCAGTTAGCTCAGCTTCTCGGAATCTCATCGCTTAAACTGCTGTTTCAAAGAGGAAATCCCTGAGGGCCCAGCAGGTACATATCATCAAATTGTCCACATTATTTATGTAAAAACCCATCCTGCTGAATATTCTAGACCGAGAAGTGACAGCTTCCAAATGAGATCTGCCAGCACCACCCCATTTTCCCTGAACAGCAAGAATCAGCAGAACATACCTAAGAATCCTCTCAATTTATTCTTCATTATAAGCCAGGGTGAAAGGAACTCGGCTAAGTGAGATCCCAAGCCGCACAAAGTGAAGTTGCTCAGTCGTGTCTGACTCTTTGCGACCCATGGACTGTAGCCTACCAGGCTCCTCCATCCATGGGATTTTCCAAGCAAGAGTACTGGAGTGGGTTGCCATTTTCTTCTCCAGGGGATCTTCCCTACCCAGGAATCGAACCCAGGTCTCCCGCGTTGGAGGCAGACACTTTACTCTCTGAGCCACTATTTACAAGCTGCACAAAGGCACTAACCTAATCCCATCAAGAGGAAAACAAGATGAAGACTCTTAGTGGGCAAACTCGGAGACTCGGAGGAACCTAGTGAGGCAGGACACCAAATAGATCTAAGTCACAAAGAGCCAGGCTAATGAGGCGTCAGGCTATGAGGCCTGCAGGGGGCGACAACAGTGTCCCCGAGCAAAGGCCTTCGGGCCACACCACCTGTCCACAGTGGGTATGTGTGTCAAGTACAGTCATGGGTGCATATGAGTCTTGCTTTAGAAAGCAGGAGGGCAACAAGGGTTTATTGTACATGAGTCGTATGCTGCTGCTGCTGCTGTGAAGTCACTTCAGTCGTGTCCGACTCTGTGCTACCCCATAGACGGCAGCCCACCAGGCTCCCCCGTCCCTGGGATTCTCCAGGCAAGAACACTGGAGTGGGTTGCCATTTCCTTCTCCAATGCATGAAAGTGAAAAGTGAAAGTGAAGTCGCTCAGTCGTGTCCAACTCTTAGTGACCCCATAGACTGCAGACTACCAGACTCCTCCATCCATGGGATTTTCCAGGCAAGAGTACTGGAGTAGGGTGCCATTGCCTTCTCCACGTGAGTCATATAGTGTTGGCCAAATGCACCCTTCCAATTGAAAGGGCTGGTTAAACATAAGATGAGGCCTCAGCCTCACGCAACAGCCTTGTCTAGAATGTTACTCACCCTCTGTGCCCCTCCTGCCTTGGGTGGGAAGTGGAATCACAGTAAAAACCTCTTTGCTCACATGTTCATTCGCTCTCTTTCCTGGAAAAATTATTGTGACTAGGCGTGTCCTCTGCTTGGGAAGGCATCTGTTTGGAGGGCCCTCTGGAAGGTGGAGAGGAGTCAGGGTGAAGCCTGGGGGAAGAGAGCAAAAAGTGGCTGTTCCAGTCCCACACTGGCCGAGTCTTTGGGAAACGAGGGGAATTGCTTAACTCCCACATTATCAGCCCACGTCCCTGCCGGAGAAGAGATAAGGTGTAGGCAGATGACCCAGGAGAAAGATGCACTCGGCTGGAATGGGCTCAGTGCCTGTGAGAGGCAGAAAGACGTGCAAGTCAGGCCCAAGTCAGGGAAGCCCTAACGTCATTGGGGTCCAGAATCAAGAAGGCTCCAGTGTACCACAGAGCCTTCCACCACCCAGGTCTCTCCCACTCCCAGGTCTCTCCCACTGCATTCAGACCAGGACAGGAAGGCACGGAGGTGTGGGAGGCAGAGAGCTGCCTGGAGCTGAGACCCCTAATTCACTCTAGTTCTACACGTGACTGCTTCTCCTACCCCATACCCTGGCACTCAAAAAACAAAGCATAATACCGAGGGCCTGCAATCTGCAAGGCCCTGTTGTCATTGTTTAGTTGCTCAGTTGTGACTGACTCTTTTGCGACCCCATAGACTGTAGCCCACCAGGCTCCCCTGTCCGTGGGATTTCCCAGGCAAGAATACTGGAGTGGGTTGCCATTTTCTTCTCCAGGGGATCCTCCTGACTCAGGGATAGAACCCATGTCGCTTTCATTGGCAGCCAGATTCTTCACCGCTGAGCCACCAGGGAAGCCCCAAGGCCCTGAAGATGAACAAAATTAACAAGAGACAACTGTGCCAAGACCAAGTAGTAAAAGGAAAGAGCCTGGGTTTCTGAAGCCATCCTGATCTTGGTTCGGTCTTTTGTAAATTGAGTGGCCTTGGCCAAGTCACTTTGTGTCTCTGTTAAAGGGGATAAAACTACTTACCACCAAGTGTTTCTGAATAGATAAAGATAATGTATACAAGGCACTTCTGCCAGAGGCATGGTGACCTTACGAGATGGCAACAGCATTACTAGCTGCACAAAACCTCAGACTTGTAAGCACCTAACAACAGAGCAAGGAGATCCAACCAGTCCATTCTAAAGGAGATCAGTCTGGGGTGTTCTTTGGAAGGAATGATGCTAAAACTGAAACTCCAGTACTTTGGCCACCTCATGCAAAGAGTTGCCTCACTGGAAAAGACTCTGATGCTGGGAGGGATTGGGGGCAGGAGGAGAAGGGGACGACAGAGGATGAGATGGCTGGATGGCATCACTGACTCAATGGACATGAGTTTGAGTGAACTCTGGGACTTGGTAATGGACAGGGAGGCCTGGCATGCTGCAATTCATGGGGTCGGAAAGAGTTGGACACGACTGAGCGACTGAAGTGAACTGAACAACAGAGCAAAGAAACAAGATGGAACAAATGCAGTGGATCCAGAACAAGAGCAAAGTGGACTTGATGTGACTGGGCCCAGGAGAGAGGGAAAAGGGACGCAAAGCAGAGGAGCTGACTCAGCTGCTTCTGAAACAACAAGAAGCAATGTCTCGCAGCTCCGGAGGCCTCAGGGTGCCCACACAGGGCCATGCACTTAGAAGAGCTTGTGCTTAGTTTAGTGCCCTGCTGTCATCATCTTGAGATTCTAAATCATTTTTGAACAAGAGATTGCCTTTGTAGTAGGCCCTGCAAACTGCATGGCCAGCCCTGTTCCTATTGACTGAGACTGATGGAGTTTTAATTGACCATCTCTGAGGCAGGCCACCTCCTTCTCAGGGCCTCCAGAGCTGGACAAACATCACTGCCCCTCTGTCTCCCAGTGTATGCCCACACACCAAGGCCGGTAGGTTCTCCTTCTCAGCTCCAGACTTCCTAATCCATAGAACCCACCCCAGTTTCTCTGTGGGTGACAGAGTGGGTAAAAATATATACCAGGTCATCACTTTCAAAATACAAGGAAACATTCCCCTCCATGAAAACTCTTTCCAGAATTCAAGACTTCAACCTGGCAGAAACCATCCCTTGTCCAGCCTCATCAGCCTTCCATTCAACCAACTTCTATTGAGTGCCTACCACAGGCTTCCCTGGTGGCTCAGACAGTAAAGAATCGGCCTGCAATGCGGGAGACTTGGGTTCAATCTCTGGGTTGGGAAGATCCCCTGGAGAAGGACATGGCAACCCACTCCAGTGTTCTTGCCTGGAGAATCCCATGCAGTCCATCGGGTCACAAAGAGTTGGACACGACTGAGCGACTAAGCATGCACACACCAGGTACCAAGTGCTCAGCTGGGCTCTACTGAACCCTGTCTTCCTGGCCACATGCAAATCCCACCTACAGTGGACAGGTGATTAGCTAAGGGAACAATGTTCTCCAGAACCTAGAGTAAGATATGCCTTTAGGCAATGTGACCCGGAGACTGTTGCCAGGAAGAAAGTGTACATTTTGGAATGGGGATGAGAACCCAGAAGTAGGGCAGTGTTCTCTCCAACTCCAACAGCCAGGAGAGGCATTTGGATGAGATGCTATAAACCCTGTCATATTTCCCTGTCTGCTGTTAAGAAGTGTCCTGCCTAATTCAGTATCTTACAATAACCTAAAATGGGAAAGAATCTGTAAAAGTATGTATATATACATATATATAAACTGAATCACTTTGCTTTATACCTGAAACTAACACAGCATTGTAAATCAACTATTCTTCAATTTTTTAAAAAAAGATGTCCTGCCCTCTATGAATTGCATTATTGTCAGATGTTCTGCATCCCTAGGTGTGATCCTCTGAGATCTCAGATTGGCCAGGAAGTAATCTGTCACCTTTGACCTAGACTACCTTGCCCTGTGGGAGAGTTTTGAGTTTTGGGGTGGCCAGAGATCCCCAGCCATAGAGGCAGCAAGATTTTGGGATATCCTGGAGAAAGTATTCTGCAAAGCAGCCAGAGAGTGGATAGAGGGCACAGAGGCAAGATGCAGGCTCCTGCTGACTAACCTCTTTTCTCTTTCTCTATGAGAGTCCTGCCTCTGAGCAGCCAGAGAAAGGAGAGAAGATCTGAGAAGCTGATCTATAGGATGTGCCAAGGAAAGATTCCCCATTCATCAGAATCAGTGAACTGTAAGCCACAAGCAGTGAGAGTAAAAATAGCTATATCCATCTCAGGAGGAAGGGAGAACACGAAAGAGGCCACCCTTCTAAATCTGAGACAGGAGCTCTTGGCATTATCTAAACTCCAGGTCCCACTGTATTAAATATGAAAACCTCTCACCCTCTTTTAGAGTTGTATAAATTTCAAATAAATTAGTATACTGACTTCAATTAAGTAAAAGGCATAATGGTGATATAAGCATATGCTTTCTGAACTAAGCTCGCTACTTCTCTCTCTCTCCGATTTTCCTACCGCCATTCCCACCCCCACTTAGAATTGAGATTCTAATACACCCTTAATTGAGAAGTTTTGTACCCCAGTTGGAAATACTCAATTTAAAGTTATTTGAGATTGTGACCCTTTTGAGGCTCTGTCTTAATCTGCTTGGATCTTCTTAAATCTTCTTTGGATCTCTGGCTGCTCAGAGAAGTGGGGTTCAAGAAGATGAAAAAAATTAGTTGGCAGGAACCCACATCTCACAGGTGCTATCACCAAGCCTAGTAAATGGCCTGAAATAGTGCTCAATATATACTGACCAAAGATTACATATGTGAGTGGATGGACGGATGGAGGTAAGGGATGTCAGATCATTATCCATTCTTCCTTCAGGGCCAAAGTTAATTTTGTGCTGTAACCCTGGGCTTTAGGAGGCCATAGTCTGGGGGGAAATGAGACAAAATCTGGGGCATATGCAGACCCTCAAAGAAAACAGGCAAGTCTTTATCAACCTACTTTTCCCATGCTTTGGGGGAACATCCAGTTTCCCAGGTCTCAGTATTCCCACATGAGCAAAACCCCTTGCCTTTGGGCTGCCACACATGGTCAGCAGGCACAGAGCAAGCCAGACTGCACCAGAAAATCTCTTGGAGAGGCTCAAAAGACTCCCAGATTCCATACACAAGAAAGCCTGGTGTTATGATCCTCCTGGATTGCAGAGAGAGGAAAGGAGGCGGGTCACAGCTCACACTGACAAGCCAGAGCACATTAGGTGAAACAGGAATGGGTCTAGAGTTGTGTCATGTATGATCAACAATTGAATGAACTGAAGATCGTCAGCCACTTGGTTGTCATTGTTTAGTCACCAAGTTGTACCTGACTCTTTTGTGACCCCATGGACTGTAGCCCAACAAAGGTCCCTCTAGTCAAAGCTATGGTTTTTCCAGTAGTCATGTATGGATGTGAGAGTTGGACTATAAAGAAAGCTGGGCGCCGAAGAATTGATGCTTTTGAATTGCGGTGTTGGAGAAGACTCTTGAGAGTCCCTTGAACTGCAAGGAGATCCAACCAGTCCATCCTAAAGGAAATCAGTCCTGAATATTCATTGGAAAGCCTGATGCTGAAGCTGAAACTACAATACTTTGGCCACCTGATGTGAAGAACTGACTCATTTGAAAACACCCTGATGCTGGGAAAGATTGAAGGCAGGAGAAGGGGCGACAAAGGATGAGATGGTTGGATGGCATCACTGACTCAATGGACATGATTTTGAGTAAACCCCGGGAGTTGGTGATGGACAGGGAGGCCTGGCGTGCTGCAGTCCATGGGGTCACAAAGAGTTGGACACAACTGAACGACTGAACTGAACTGAACTGGACTGTAGACCTGCCAGGCTTCTCTGGCTGGGATTTTCTAGGCAAAAATACTGGAGTGGATTGCTATATATCATTCTCTAGGACATCATCCCAGCCCAGGGTTTGAACCCGTGTCTCCTGCATTGGCAGGCAGATTCTTTACTGTGGAGCCACCAAGGAAGCCCCAGCCACTTGGTGGGGGAAGAGCAAAGGTGGCTGCAGAGCGCTAACACCCTCCCTTCAGGAATTTCAACAAAAATATGCTGAAAGTCAATATACCTGAATATTTAGATCTAAAGGACAAAACTATGACCAAGGGGAGGCTTCTTTAATTTCACACAAGGAAGCAGCTTTTAATAATTAAGCCTATCCCACCACGGAATATTCAAGTCTATCATTGTTAAGAGATATGATGAGTAAGTTTCCTTTCAGTGGAAGAACTGAAACAGAAGTTGTATGCTCATCTGACTGAGCTGTCATGTGAGGGATTTCTGTGGTGGAAGCGAGGCAGGGCTGGATGACTTAAGCTCTTTTCCATGATTCATTTGTTCAGGTGAGACACCCAAGCCATTCTCAATCCTCACCCCACCCATTCCCACTCAGACTGTGATATCAAGTTTTAATTCAAGGGTTTGACTAAGCATTCACTTCCCCACTTAGAATTTAGGAGGTTCCTAGGTTTACTGGTGGAAAATTCTGTATTTCCCAGACATGTGCTAGCCTCTTTATCTCTTAAAGGGATGTCCCTTAAGAGAGTTGGTATGTCCCCCATACCAACCAAAGGAGGGTGGAAAGCTTCACTTAGAAATGTCTCCTCAAACTCAGCCTCTGGGTTTTGGCTCCTCTATTTTTCTCTCCCTCCCTCCCCCCACACCCACACCCAAAAGGGATTCCTGCCAAGTGCTTTGGAAATCTCCCTCGGGTCCCTGTACTGTAACTCCATCCTGGTAAGCCAGCTAAGTATTTTTTCAGCTCATCTCTGGAAGACAATTCACATCAATGTTCCTGCCTAGAGCCCACCAGACTCTTTTAAGGAAGTGGTCCACAGCCCTTTAAAGTGAATGACACCAGGAAGTGCGCTAAGGACTGAATACCCTTCTATCCCCAAGCTGGAGTCACACTCCCCATCCCCCTCCATCTCCACCACACCGTGATCTGAGCAGGGCCCAGGCCCAGTGCCAAGTGTCCCAGGGTATCTGTGGCCACTGCACCCCCTCCCTACTGAGTAGTGCAGTCTTGAACCCCTTACCCTTTCTTCTGACATACAAGAAACTTGGAACTCTAAAAAAATTTGAATTACCCTTTACACCTCCACTCCACCTACACAGGATACAAGGAATGCATGCAAATTAGGTGCCAGGAACTGTCCAAAGTCCACCTTCAAACCAAACCCTGAAACTAACTCTGGATTGCCAACGTGGTCAAAGCTGAGGCTGGGTAGTCTGACCAGGGCCACCAAGCCTGGAAGGTGCTCGGGAAGTCGTCATGGGGACAACGGCTCAGTAAGCAGTCACAGGGAGGCTGGCTGCTCTGCTGAGGGACTCTGAGCACAGATTTGGGAGTTGGGAGAAGTGACTGGGCTGTTTCTTCATCCATCAGTAAGTTTTAGAGCTTCCCTGGTGGCTCAGTTGGAAAAGAATCTGCCTACAGCACAGGAGACGTGGGTTTGATCCCTGGGTTAGGACGATCCCCTGGAGAAGGGACTAGATACCCACTTCTGGAGAATTCCATGGACAGAGGAGGCTGGTGGGCTACAGTTCATGGGGTTGCAAAGAGTCAGACACAGCTGAGCAACTAACAGTTTCTGGAGCTAGAACTTGTCTAAAAGGACACAATTTTCTGATTGAAAGGGACATTTTCCCTCCATCTCTTCTGTTTCAGATGAGGGTATCTATGTCCTGGGAAGCACACTGACTTGGCCAAGCTCACTGGTCTTTAAAGCCTGGTCATCTGCCTCCAGAGCCCAGCTCCACTGAACCCTTCCAGACTACCTGTCCTGGACCCTAGGAGACTGAAGCCTCTGGGAATGAGGAAAAGGAATGCAGAGACCACATAACAAGAGGTGAAAGGAACCTGCAATCTTCTCCTTGGCTCCCTTTGGCAAAAGGCAATGCTATTAGCATAAAGACCTTAAGAAAATATTAATTCTTCACAATCCTTCCTCTTCCACCACGTCCCCCATGAAGAGTTCAAAGTACAGATCAAAGCAAAACAATCTCCTGAGGAGGTCTCTGCCCCAGACTGTACTCAGATCACTTACTTCTGAATTCTGTGTTCCCATAACCCCAGGTAGGCATGTGTGTTGCAGGGGACACTGCGGGCTGGCTTAGAGCCCTACTGGAGGTGTGGCAAGCACCTTTTAAGTGTTTCCTAAGCAACTCTCATAGAAACTTTTGGGAATAATTATTATCTTCCATTGATGACTGAGCCTGTGCAGCCACCTGAGTGTTGAGTGCCTGTTATGCTAACAAGGTGAAGTCAGTGGACAAGAGAGCAGTCAGGTCTTTAGTTCCAGGCCAAAACCCACATGTCCAATAGATAAGTTTAATGAGGTTCCCTAAATGAAAGCAACTCATGGCTACTTGACAACAGCCACATGATACAGTTCTGTAACTGTATCTGGTAACTGTAACTGGTATCTGTAACTGGTAACTGCAAAGTGCATAAAAGCAAGACACTGTATGGTTAGAACAGCCACACAGGAGCTGTAAGAATTTTAATTTGGGAGAAGATACTTTCTTTTGCAGGGTTGTTTGTGCTGTTAACTTGCATGATCTAATTCATCTTCAGTTTTTCCATGACCCAAGCCAAGACTGACAACAGTCGATAACATCATTGTGTACAACTAACATTTTCTAGACAAATAATTTGGAACACAGCCTGCCTGTTTCTCTCAGTGATCTACATATTGCTCACGTGGAGATGGCATGATACTTTAAAATGTCTACATAGCTGTCACCAGGCACCAGGTTGGGCTGGTATCAGTGACTGCCTGGGTCTACATTCCAGGAACCTGGGACCCTGAAATGTCTGCATGGCTCAGCAAGTCAAGAACTTTATGTGAAAATAGCACCCAGGCTGATGAAAACACTCCATGGTGGTCACCCCCGGAACTTCTCCAGATCCTGTTGCCAGAGGCCCAAAGTAAGTGCTACAATCTAATTGGCTAAGACGTCCCTTAGCCTAAGTCAATTATCTTACAAGCTACACAGAAACACAGCCATTTCAGTTTATCAGTCAGTTCAGTTCAGTTGCTCAGCTGTGTCCAGCTCTTTCCGACCCAATGGACTGCAAGTATGCCAGGCCTCCCTGTCCATCACCAACTCCCGGAGCTGGCTCAGACTCATGTCCGTTGAGTCAGTAAAGCCATGCAACCATCTCAGCCTCTGTCGTCCCTTTCTCTTCCTGCCTTCAATCTTTCCCAGCACCAGGGTGTTTTCAAATGAGTCAGTTCTTCACATCAAGTAGCTAAAATATTGGAGTGTCAGCTTCAGCATGAGTCCTTCCAATGAATATTCAGGACTGATTTCCTTTAGGATGGACTGGTTGGATCTCCTTGCAGTCCAAGGGACTCTCAAGAGTCTTCTCCAACACCACAGTTCAAAAACATCAATTATTCAGAGTTCAGCTTTCTTTATTGTCCAACTGTCACATCCATACATGACCACTGGAAAAACCATAGCTTTGACTAGGTGGACCTTTCTCGGCAAAGTAATGTCTCTGGTTTTTAATATGCTATCTAGGTTGGTTACAGATTTTCTTTCAAGAAGTAAGCGTCTTTTAATTTCATGGCTGCAATCACCATCTGCAGTGATTTTGGAGTCCCCTCCAAAACAAACTCTTTCACTGTTTCCATTGTTTCCCCATCTATTTGCCATGAAGTGATGGGACCAGGTGCCATGATCTTAGTTTTCTGAATGTTGAGTGTTAAGACAAATTTTTCACTCTCCTCCTTCACTTTAATCAAGAGGCTCTTTAGTTCCTCTTCACTTTCTGCCCTAAGGGTGTTGTAATCTGAGTTTCTGAGGTTATTGATATTTCTCCTGGCAATCTTGATTCCAGCTTGTGCTTTCTCCAGCCCAGCATTTCTCATGATGTACTCTGCATATAAGTTAAATAATCAGGGTGACAATATACAGCCTTGACATACTCCTTTCCTGATTTGGAACCAGTCTGTTGTTCCATGTCCAGTTCTAACTGTTGCTTCTTGACCTACATACAGATTTCTCAGGAGGCAGGTCAGGTGGTCTGGTATTCCCATCTCTTTCAGAATTTCCCACAGTTTGTTGTGATCCACAGTCAAAGGCTTTGGCATAGTCAATAAAGCAGAAATAGATGTTTTTCTGGAACTCTCTTGCTTTTTCAACGATCCAGCAGATGTTGGCAATTTGATCTATGGTTCCTCTGCCTTTTCTAAATCCAGCTTGAGCATCTGGAAGTTCACGGTTCATGTACTGTTGAAGCCTGGCTTGGAGAATTTTGAGCATTACTTTACTAGCGTGTGAGATGAGTGCAATTGTGCGGTAGTTTGAGCATTCCTTGGCATTGCCTTTCTTTGGGATTGGAATGAAAACTGACCTTTTCCAGTCCTGTGGCCACTGCTGAGTTCTCCAAATTTGCTGGCATATTACGTGCAGCACTTTCACAGCATCATCTTTTAGGATTTGAAATAGTTCAACTGGAATTCCATCACCTTCACTAGCTTTGTTCACAATGATGCTTCATAAGGTCCACTTGACTTCGCATTCCAGGCGGTCTGGCTCTAGGTGAGTGATCACACCATTGTGATTATCTGGGTCATGAAGATCTTTTTTGTATAGTTCTTCTGTGTATTCTTGCCACCTCTTCTTAATATCGTCTGATTCTGTTAGGTCCATACCATTTCTATCCTTTATTGTGCTCATTTTTGCATGAAATGTTCCCTTGGTATCTCTAATTTTCTTGAAGAGATCTCTAGTCTTCCCCATTCTATTGTTTTCCTCTATTTCTTTGCACTGATCACCGAGGAAGGCTTTCTTATCTCTCCTTGCTATTCTTTGCAACTTGGCATTCAAATGGGTATATCTTTCCTTTTCTCCTTTGCCTTTAGCTTCCTTTTCTCAGCTATTTTTAAGGCCTCATCAGACAACCATTTTGCCTTTTTGACTTTCTTTTTCTTGGGGATGGTCTTGATCACTGCCTCCTGTACAATGTCACTAACCTCCGTCCATAGTTCTTCAGGCACTCCGTCTACCAGATCTAATCCCTTGAATCTATCTGTCCCTTCCACTGTATAATCGTAAGGGATCTGATTTAGGTCATACCTGAATGGTCTAGTGGTTTCCCTACTTTCTTCAATTTAAGTCTGAATTTGGCAATAAGGAGCTCATGAACTGAGCTACAGTCAGCTCCAGGTCTTGTTTTTGCTAACTGTATACAGCTTCTCCATCTTTGGCTGCAAAGAATATAATCAATCTGATTTCAGTATTGACCATCTGGTGATGTCCATGTGTAGAGTCTTCTCTTGCATTGTTGGAAGAGGGTATTTGCTATGACCAGTGTGTTCTCTTGGCAAAACTCTATTAGCCTTTGCCCTGCTTCACTCTGCACTCCAAGGCCAAATTTGCCTGTTACTCCAGGTATCTCTTGACTTCCTACTTTTGCATTCCAGTCACCTATGATGAAAAAATACATCTTTTGGGGGGTGTTGGTTCTAGAAGGTCTTGTAGGTCTTCATAAAACCATTCAACTTCAGCTTCTTCAGCATTACTGGTTGGGGCATAGACTTGGACTATTGTGACATTGAATGGTTTGCCTTGGAACCAGACAGATATCACTCTGTCATTTTTGAGACTGCATCCAAGTACTGCATTTTGGACTCTTTTTGACTATGCTGCTGCTTCTGCTGCTAAGTCACTATGAGGGCTATTCAATTTCTTCTAAGGGATTCTTGCCCACGGTAGTAGATATAATGATCATCTTAGTTAAATTCACCCATTCCAGTCCATTTTAGTTCACAGATTCCTAAAATGTCGATGTTCACTCTTCCCATCTCCTGTTTGACCACTAGTTTTCTTCTAAGCCTTGTCTTTTTGGGAAATAGAAGTGGACAATGCACAGGAAAAGCACCAAGCGTCATCAGGGTAGGAAGGGACTTCAGAGCTCACTAACCCAGCTTCCTACTTCACTTTGCAGAGAAGTAAACTGAGTTCCTGCTTAAATTATGCTCCCTAAAAGCAGAGCTTGAGACAAGGATTCCAGCACACATGGTTTATTGAGGGAGTGTTCTTCAGGAAAAACCTATGAGGGAGCAAGTGAAGGAAGCAGTGCAGAAAAGAGGGAAGTGCTTAGAAAAGCTGTGACCTCAGAAAAAGTCTGGCTACACGTCTCCCCTGGGATGGTAGGGTCTGCCTTCCTATCTGTAGTGGATAGATAATGCTCCAGGGAAAGGAGCAACTGGGAGCTTTAGCAGGCAATGCTCATGGCAGCTGGGGGATGAGCCCACTGGCCCAGTAATGGGGATCTGGGCAGGGCCCAGGGGTAGTGCCTACTACAGCACCAGAGAAATGCCTATATCGAACATCTGTATAAATACATAATTTTATTTCTGTAAATACATAAATGTCTACATATGTCTCTCTCTCTAAAGATACATAGAGGTGGAGAGACAGATATACAGAGACAGAAAGAGAGACACAGAGAGAGAGGGAGGAGAGACACATAGGCTAAATGGGCCCTGCGAGTAATGGAGACACTTGGAGAGAACCCATATTAAGTGGAGGATGAGAAGTGTAATCCACGAGAGATTGGAGCAGATGTTCCAAGAGGGTGTGTCTGTGTTGTGTTAATGGCAGCACTCTAAAACGAAAAGCCAAGAACTCCCTGACTAGGGTAGAGTTTTATAGGTAAGACTAGGGGGTTGGTAACCTGGAGAACACATCTGTTCAGGAGGCTAGGTCAGACACTGAGGCCTGGGCACAGCTCAGGCTGCAGGAGGGCACCCAGCAGTCACCAGATGGTGTGCAGAGAAACTGGGGCTTGACACAGGGGTGACCCCAGAATTACAGCCCAGGGTCATGAGTGGGATCCTGCCCAGTGGCAGAGCTCTTGCCAGGGGATGGGAACAGTTTATATGGGGGGTTGGAGACAGCCTTAAGGAAGTCAGAGGCAGGGGTCATGATGTGGGCAAAACACAAATCCCACGGAGACTTGGTGGATGTGCAGCCCTGTGCTGATGGCAGGGGGACTGGGGGGAGGTGTGATGGCAAGAGGGAAGGCCAGGACCATGCGGAAGCACTGGGTCCCAGCAGGACCAGTGGCTGATCACATCTCAGGAGAGTTTCTTTAATTTCTCCTCATTCATCCCCCAGGCTTCCCCGGTGGCTCAGATGGTAAAGAACTTGCTTGCAATGCAGGAGACCCAGGTTCGATCCCTGGGTCGGGAAAATCCCCTGGAGGAGGACATGGCAACCAACTCTAGTATCCTCGCCTGAAAATTTTCATTGTCAGAGAAGCCTGATAGGCTACAGTCCATGGGGTCGCCAAGAGTCAGACACAACTGAGTGACTAACACCTTCTCTCTCTCTCTCATTGGTCCCAGAATGAAGGGCAACCTGGCCTGCAGACGTTTGGGTGGAGTGAGGGAACTGGGAAATTAGGAGGGGTGGTGGGCAGTTAACATACCCGCTGAGGATAGAGGCAAGATCTCAGCAGTGGTCTGGGGCAAGAAATCTATTTAGGAGACCAAGCTCTGCAGGCAGCGGAAATCTCTGGATGGGAGTTTGCACCTGAATCTCTAGGGGTCAAGACAGCCACTCTCGTTATCCAAGCCCATGTTTGCTGGATGTGCAAACATCCCTGAGTACAGATCTTAAAAAATGATTAAAAAGAGTTTCCCCCTATAGGGAAAATACACTATTAATCTTGAAAGTTCTCTTCCTTTTTTTTTTTTTCCCCCACTGCTGCTCTTCTCCAATAAAACATCGCATCATGGTTTTGTTTATTTTAGCATATTACAGTTTTGATAAAGCCACAAATCCTTACATCAAATATATTCTTCAGTGTCAAAAGGGCACGCAAAGAAATGTTTCCTAATGAAAGATTTATCTTTTATCTGACAGTGATGATTTAGCTGGTACTGATCTCTTCATCCTCTTTTCCATTAAAAAAAAAAAAAAGTTGAACAAAATTACCTTTCTTCGAATAACACCTCCTTTTAAAACCTGACTGCTTTGTCATTACCTCTGTAATCTCCCTTGGAGATCATGGGCTATTCATTTTCTCCCTGACTCCAATTTGCCTTTTGATATTTTTCTTTGGTCTGTTCAAACAGTCCTCCAATTGCCCAACTCATCAGAGCAAGGCCTTGCACAAGCAAGAGCCCACAGCCATGGTGTGGCACCCACGCGTGTCACCCAGCACTCCACCAGCTCTGGGGCCTCTCCATGTACCGTGGTGGTGCTTGAAAATGGTCTAAGCTCTTCTCATTAAAGCTTTCTCCAGCTCTTATCCCTGTGACATCTTTTATCTATATATCATGTCAGAGGCTACTGCCTCATAGTCCTAAAAAAATAAAGTAGCTCCTGAATCTTTAAATAAAAAAAAAAAATCTGACAAAAGGAAAGGTTAGAAATATGACATGATTACCTGCAGACCCTCAGGGCCCCATGCACAGCTATAAGGGGGGGTCCCCTGTGCAAGGGGGCCTGGATGAGAGGTGAGTGGACCTGAAATGCAGCCCACATAGATCTGTGTGTGCCTACAGAGGCTCCCTTTCCCACTTGGCACCAAATGCCATCTGAACTGGCAGCTTCTCTGGGCTCTTACTGGGTAGCTTCTTCTGTATGAGGCGTTGAGCCAAAGAGCACGTTAGGGTGTTGTTTCTTCTCATCATGTTGAATTGTTGCTCTTTTCTTCTTTGGTTATTTGTTTTCCAGTTCTTTCTTTTTTAATTTTCTTTTTAAAATTTTTATTTTATATTGGAATGTGGTTGATTCATAAAGTTATATTAGTTTCCGGAGTACAGCAAAGTGAGTTAGTTGTACACATACATGCATCAATCCTTTTTTAAAATTCTTTTCCCATTTAGGGTATTACAGAGTATTGAGTAGAGTTCCCTGTGCTATACGTTGATTATCCATTTTAAATATAGCCATGGGTGCATGTCAATCCCAAATTCCCAATCTATCCCTCCCCCCAGCCTTTCCCCCCCTGGTATTTGGTTGTTTTTTTTTCTTTAATTTTGCCTATGTGATTTGATCTTCGCTGTCCCCTGTGGAAAGCTGAGCAGCCCCTAGCATAGCCATGGTTCAGAGGAAGCATGGCACACACAAGAAACCTCTGCCTCTCCTCTTACACATCCCCTCAAAAAGAAATTTCTTTGCACCCATGTTTAATCAGCATTGTGGATCCAAGTGCACTGGCTTCATCCTTACTAGATTTGGAATGCACAATCACATCCCATCTCATTAGTGACAAGAAAGCTGAGCTGTCAAGCATGGCTTCCTAAACGATAAGAAAGGGGTCTGAATTAGAGCAAGGTCCAGGATCCAGGCACAAGCTGAGCTGGCGTTTTTCTTCTCTTTTAAGCTTTATTGATCTCAGGAAGAACTGAAGGCTTGTTGAAAAAAGGTGGCAATCAGCTCAACATACTAATTTATGTATTATTTATGGACTTAAAGAAGCCTAGACTCAGAACAATAAAGAAAAATGAAATCATGTGATAGAACTGCTATTGTATTCAATTCTGACATTAGGGGTATGCTCACTCAAGGACTGAGAGAGACTGCATGGGGCAGGGAATGGGGGAGTGGAAGCAATGTGGAATTTTAGATCAGACAGCAGCACCTCCCCGTGAGACCTGGAGCAAGTTCCAACATCTCTCTAGGATTGTTTTCTCATTGGTAAAATGGATAGAAATATTGATTCTCAGGGTTGTTGTGATAATTGTGCAGCAGAAGTCGTGGATGAAACTCAAAGTGGGTACAAATTCCTGTTGTGGGTATCCTGTGTGAGGAGAGGCATGGGTCCAGCCTGCAGACTCTTGTCACAGAGTAGCCACCTTTCCTGACCTCAGCCCATGGAAAAAGGCAACTCTGGCAGTAGTAAAGGGCTCCCCCATTTTTCCTCCAAAAAGACAGAAAAGGAAAGACCTGCCCCGCTGATTCAGGAAACAGCTCCCCGCCTCTCTCCTCCTTTCCCTGTCTCCCTCCCTTTCTCTCTCTTGCTCTCTTTCTCTCCTCCCTCCCTCAATCTCTTTTCTGAAATAAATCCAGAACTGGCTCAATCACCCACCTACTGCACAGCACTATGTCCAGTATTTTTTCTATCTATACCTTCCAAGTCAAGGCCAGCCTGCCTTCGACGCTGACCAAGACGAACCCCGGTCTCTGGTGGTCCCCTTCCGCCAGGCTTCTTGCTGCCACCAGAGAGGCTGCTGAAATCTGTCCATCCACCTTGTGCTGATCCAGTACCCTTGGTCCTCCGAGAGGGGACACTGGCCTTCAATGCCAAGTTCAACGAAGGATGCCCACCCTAACGTGGGTTCCCAGGACAGCAGTTCTTAGCTGATGGTCCCCCCTCCCTCCCGACCCGTTCACCAGATGTCAGAGTTCTCAGGAGCTCTCTATAAGAATTCACTCATGTGGCTAGAGCCTGCTCTCCCTTTCAGTTCCCTAAATCTAGATCTCTGATGGCAAGCTGAGTTTTCTTTTCAGCTTTTAAATTCAGTAGATCTCAAAACAACAAGGAGGGCTGTCCTAATTGTCTTCAGCCCGCCCCTACTCTGCCAGCTCCCGTTCCCTCTCCTTCTCTGCTCCCTCCCCCACCTTCCCCATCCCTTCCTCTTCCCAGTGCCAACTGCATCTTCTTTCTTCCCCTGCCCATCCTCACTCCAAAAAGAACAAAGCTACTCCCTGAGTTTCACCCCAGGGATTTCATCTCTCACACAGAACACAAGCTAAACCTTCAGTGAGACATTTTACTACCAATGTAACATGTGCTGAAAGATTATTATGTATGACAAACACTGCTGGATATTCTACATCCTTTATCTCCTTTAATCCTCACCACCACCTGGTACAGATGTTATATTCTCCATGATACACACATGAAACTTAGACTTTAAGAGGCTAAAGAACTCCTCCACGGACACAGAGCCTGTAGATGGCAGAGCACAGTCTGAACCTCTTCTCTGAGATTCCTCTGCTCCTCAGAGCCCCACCTTCCCACATTCCATATAGTCGACAAGTATACACTGTACCAGGAATTCTTAGTAGTTCTCAGCCATCATCGTAAAATAACTCGTTTTCTTCTCACAGAAATTCTGTGAAGTAGCACTGTTATTATCCCCATTTCACAGATGAGGAAACTGAGGCAGCATGAGCTTAAGTAACTTGCCTGGGATCCTGAGCTGGTGAGGAGCAGGACAGGGATGCAAACCCCAGTAGTCTAAGACCCTTCAGGCTGTATGGCTCCTACCCAGCCTAGGTCCTCCCAGCAGCCTCCTCCCAACAGAAGAGGATCAAGTGTCAGTGGGACAGGCGAGGGCCCAGTGGGGACCTTTGCACCTACATTGTCTGAGAACAGACTTTCCTTAGTTGTCCTGAATATACTTGAAGCCCAATATTGTGGGATGAGCTAAAAGTTCTAGTCACTGTGGGGTGTGCTGGGGCAGGGACCCCAGGAAGGGCAGATGGAGAGAGGGTACAGCAGAGAGTGACAAGAGCAACGTTGGACCTTCTGAGAAAGTGGTTCAAGGGGGTTGAAATTCCCAGAAATCAAATATGTCAGCATTTAGAGACAAATCTGTAGCTATAAGCATGAACTGAGCTTCTACTATGAGCTTGATACAATGATTACAACACTTTGTCCTAGCTCCTAAAGTGCTGTTTATGTGTCTTGCACCCAAGTCTTTGTCTCTCAGCAGCTACACTTAAATTGGTCCAAAGCTGCAACATGCATTTTCCTGTTTTAAGACTTAGTTTCTTAAACAACACCAAAAAAGTCTGTATTCCCACCATGCAGAATTAATCATTTTGTTCACTATCTCTTTTTTCACAAGCCTTATCCCCCCATCTTTACTCTCCTGCCAGCCTTCACCCCCAGAAAATCACTACCAGGAAGTTTAGCAGATATCTTTCCATCCATTTTTTCCTACAACTTTACATTCATAACCCTTTATTTTTCACTCCTGATCTCACTTTCCAGTTCTATTTTTCAACGGTCACCCTTAAGATTTTAAAATACATACCTAACTTCCTATTTTTGCAACTAAATCTAGAGTTATTTGATACCTGCATTCCACCTTCCAAATTTTTGCTTGCTTTAACTTCCCTCCCAAACTTAGTCTTAAACCTTTGTTGTTTTATAACCAAGAGTTTTAGTTATATTTCGCTTTTAAACAGGTACATAAATTGCTTTGCTTTTGCATTCCACATCTTCCTTCCAGGTTTATTTGCATCCATGTTTTTTTTTGTTTGTTTGTTTTTTTTTTTAGATTTATTTATTTAGCTGTGATGGGTCTTCGTTGCTGCACACAGGCTTTCTCTAGTTGCAGTGAGTGGGTTAGGGGAGATGGCTACTCTTTGTTGCGATGTGTGGGCGCTAGTGTGCTCAGGCTTCAGTATTTTCAGCGCATGGGCTCAGTAGTTACAGCGCACAGGCTCAGTTGGTCTGTGGCACGTGGGATCTTCCTGGACCTGAGACTGAACCAGTGTCCCTTGCATTGCAAGGTGAATTCTTAACCACTGGACCACCAGAGCAGCCCCTAGGACATTCTTTATGAGTTCTCTCTATCTGTAAGTAGTAAATTATTCAAGTTCTTTTATGTTTAAAAATTTTGCCCTCACTCTTAGAAATATTATTTGGCTGATGTTATATAGTCTATAATTTACTTTTAAATATTTCAGCAGAGATAGCATGACATACGGAGAAGGCGATGGCACCCCACTCCAGTATTCTTGCCTGGCAAATCCCATGGATGGAGGAGCCTGGTAGGCTGCAGTCCATGGGGTCGCTAAGAGTCGGACACGACTGAGCGACTTCCCTTTCACTTTTCACTTTCGTGCATTGGAGAAGAAAATGGCAACCCACTCCAGTGTTCTTGCCTGGAGAATCCCAGGGACAGGGGAGCCTGGTGGGCTGCCGTCTATGGGGTCACACAGAGTCGGACACGACTGAAGTGACAGCAGCAGCAGCAGCAGCATGACATACATCTATGAAAATGTATGCTAGTTTTAATCTACAGTCGTGGTTGGTTAAGACCGGGAGTACCCTAATTAATAATAAACATTCTAAGTGTGGTTAGTTACAATTTGAATTTAAAAGGTTCCGTTCAAGACTCCCCAGAGGCAACTTCTGCAAGCCTCATAAAGACTGCTATCCAAAACCACAGAGAGAGCATGTTAATTATCACAGTTTTATAGAAATATTTCTCATTGTTGAAATAATTGGTGGTCAGGCTACATGCATTGGTTAGAAATATTGAGTAGACACCTTCTCTGCTCCTGTATAAATAGGGTACAGAACCGGGTCAGCCCATCCGCTTACCTCCCTGCAAAGCAGGAAGCTCCCTTTTGACCAGCATTCCACCATTTAAAGGAGGACTCTTGTCATTTGATCCAGCAAGAATATCCTTCTTCTAGAATAATGTCACATCTGCCTCCATGAAATACTTTATGCAAGGCATTGGCTGAAATGCCTAAAAGATGCCAAACTGGAATTTCCTTGACCTTATAAGAGCAGGAATGATTAGTATTTATGCCTGCTTACCAAAAATGTTTGGGAGTGGGGCAGAGTTCTGTGTAAGACTTGTTTTCATTATTACATTCTACCTGGTGGCAAAATTGTACAGAAGGGGACTTCACTCACTCCCAATTACTAGAAGCCACCAAAATTTACCAAAAGAATAAAGCGGCAATTGAATAGACTTAGTTGAGCTCTTAACAGCTGGATATGAAATTCTGAGGTAGAGTGTTCCAGAATAAAAGCTATTATCTTCCGGCATCTACTGATGAGAAGTCTTCTGTCAGTCTGATGGCCACTGCCTTGTAGGTAGTTCCGGTGGATATTATAATTTTGTATTCTGCCATTCTACTATAATTGGAACCTACAGAAGGATTTCTTTTCTTTTTCAACCCTTCTTGGCATTCTGACTTTTTCTAAAATGTTATATCTTCGTATTCAGAAAATACTTGGCCATTGCTTCTGTGAATCTTGGCTTTCCATCATTGTCATATTCTTTTTTTATGGAGTTCCTATTCTATATAAGTTGGCATTTCTCATCATATCCTTCATTTCTCAATTTCTGTCAATTGCACTCTGCTACATAGGGAAAACAATGTCAGTTCTATCTTCCAAATATTAATTCTCTCCTTACCTGTGTCTAAACTCTCCTATAACTCATCTATTGAGCTTTTTAGGTCAATGACTGTTTCTCATTTTCAAGATTTCTTCTTGGCTTCTTTTGACTTTGAATAATTTTTTTCTGGCCATTTCTATATGTTTGATATGGGAATAGGATCCTTAGCATGTATTCAGTTTGACTCTTCGATTCAGACTTCATCACATTAATTCTTCAGTGTAACTGGGAATAAGATACAAGGCAGCTTGATTTTAGAAAAATTTGAGAGTACGAGTAAGGCACCCACCGAGAATCTGTTTGCCATTAGAAAGACCAGAACCAGGAGAGGGACCACAGCAAAGCAGGGATATGAAAGACTTCATCTGCATGGAAAAACCTCACAATTGTATTGTGTTCTCTAAAACTGATTTGCAATATCATGGATAGAACTTGGCTTTGTTTAACTCCAAACTCTTGAGAGAAAACCACGCCAAAAAGCAGAAGTGTTTGATCCTGTGAGACACAGTTATTAGGGGACTATTTGATGCAAATAAATCAACAAACACCAAACAGCTGGATAACCTGACACCAGGGCAAGCTTGGAAAGACTTAGGAGCCAGCCAGCAGGGAGACTGCTAATTGCAAATAGACAGTCATGGGGTTCTTAAGCACACCAGTGACATCATGCTGCCACTTCATTTTTTCTTCCTTCTTTGTGACCGAATTGAGGAAAGATACAAGGGATCTTTTAGCTGGTCAGGAATGCCAGAAAGGTTAAATCAGGCAATCCCTCTCATCAGCAAACAGCCTACCCAGATAAATACTTAACGGTTCTGACAGAGAAGTGACGAAGGGCTACAGGGCTAGAAGCCTTGCCATGTCAGAAACAAAACAAAATAAAACACTGTAAGTACTAAGATTTACTAATGCCCTCAGGACAAACAGTGTTAATATTCATTAAAATCTGTTAAGTATTGCTGCAGTCTCTCACCAAGAACCCCTGAACAGCTGCCACAATGCAGGTTCCTGGGCTTCCACCCAGAGGGCTCCATTCAGTAGGTCTGGAAGGGAGCCCAGGAACCTGCATGTCAACAAAAACCCTACATTCTGACAGGGCTTCCGAGGTGACTGATGATCTGCCTACCAATACAGGAGACAGGTTCCATCCCTGGGTCAGGGAGATCCCCTGCAGGAAGAAATGGCGACCTACTGCAGTATTTTTGCCTGGAGAATCCACGTGGACAGAGGAGCTTGGTGGGCCCCAGTCCTTCGGGTCGCAAAAAATCAAGATATGACTGAGCACACACATACACACATATTGTAATGTGAATGATCCAAAAAACCCTTTGAAAAACACTAGATTAAATTGTAGAACAAAGTATAACTAGGAGCTGGTATATATATTTCAATTCAGCACTTAAATGTGATTGAACTTTTAAATAAATAAAATAATTACTGATTAGTGCACAAAGTTTCTTTCACTCAAACAAACAAAAAGAATGGAAAGCTATGCTAACCAGAATTTTCAGTTACTGACCATGAGACAAGTGTCCTATATGCTCTAACATAGTGCTTCTCATCCCTGACTGCAGAGTACAAACATTTGGGGCACTTATTAAAAATATCAGTGCCTGGACTCAACCTCAACCAATTAAACCTGAACATCTAGAGATGGAGTCCAGGCATCAGCAATTTTTTAAAGCTCACCAAGCAATGCTCATGTGCAGCCAAGGTCAAGAACCACCAGTTCTAATGAGAACTAAGGGGCTAGTCTTGCAAAACCAACCTTGGAAAGTGAAGGCAAACACTGCTGCCTTCAAATGGCACTCAGGCTGGACCTTGGAAATAATTAGGCATCTGGTGGAAAGGCCAGTATTTCAGAATGTACCCTGAAAGCAAGCTGCTTTGGAATTCACAAATGGATTTTGCAGGTAGGACCTCTCTCTGAAATAACACCAGCATCCTATGGCTTATAAGTAGGACATTACAGCTGCACTCTTCAGTCAATTATCAGCTGCGTTTGAAAATGAGCCCAGTCATCATCATTGATTAAGCAGTATATTTCAGTCTCTATTCATCAGGAGAGGGATCCCACCAGTCAACAGATTAACAGATCATTTTAGTGATTCAGTTCAGTCAGTTCAGTTGTTCAGTCATGTCTGACTCTTTGAGACCCCATGGACTTCAGCATGCCAGGCTTCGCTATCCATCACCAACTCCCAGAGCCTGCTCAAACTCATGTCCATCGCGTCAGTGATGCCATCCAGCCATCCCAGCCTCTGTCGTCCCCGTCTCCTCCCACCTTCAGTCTTTCCCAGCATCAGGGTCTTTTCCAATGAGTCGGTTCTTTGAATCAGACGGCCAAAGTATTGGAGTTTCAGCTTCAGCATCAGTACTTTCCAATGAATATTCAGGACTGATTTCCTTTAGCATTGACTGGTTGGATCTCCTTGCAGTCCAAGGGACTCTCAAGAGTCTTCTCCAACACCACAGTTCAAAAACATCAGTTCCTCAGCGCTCAGCTTTCTTTATAGTCCAACTCTCACATCCATACTTAACTACTGGAAAAACCATAGCTTTGACTAGACAGATCTCTGTTGGTAAAGTAATGTCTCTGCTTTTTAATATGCTGTCTAGGTTGGTCATAGCTTTTCTTTCAGGGAGTAAGCGTCTTTTAATTTCATGGCTGCAGTCACCATCTGCAGCGATTTTGGAGCCCAGAAAAATAAAGTCTGACACTGTTTCCATTTTTTCCCCATCTATTTGCCATGAAGTGATGGGACCAGGTACCATGATCTTAGTTTTCTGAATGTTGAGTGTTAAGACAAATTTTTCACTCTCCTCTTTCACTTTTATCAAGAGGCTCTTTAGTTCTTCTTTGATTTCTGCCATAAGGATGGTATCATCTGAGTATCTGAGGTTATTGATATTTCTCCCAGAAATCTTGATTTCCAGCTTGTGCTTCATCCAGTCCAGTATTTCTCATGATGTACTCTGCATATAAGTTAAATAAGCAGGGTGACAATATACAGCCTTGACGTACTCCTTTCCTGTTTTGGAACCAGTCTGTTGTTCCATGTACAATTCTAACTGTTGTTTCTTGACCTACATACAGATTTCTCAGGAGGCAGGTCAGGTGGTCTGGCATTCCCATCTCTTCCAGAATTTTCCACAGTTTATTGTAACCCACAGAGTCACACCACACTACTTTGGCATAGTCAGTAAAGCAAAAGTAGATGTTTTTCTGGAACTCTCTTGCTTTTTTGATGATCCAATGGATGTTGGCGAATTGATCTCTGGTTCCTCTGCCTTTTCTAGATCCGAACATCTGGAAGTTCATGGTTCAGGTACTGTTGAAGCCTGGCTTGGAGAATTTTGAGCATTACTTTACTAGTGTGTGAGATGAGTGCAATTGTGCAGTAGTTTGAGCATTCTTTGGCATTGCCTTTCTTTGGGATTGGAATGAAAACTGACCTTTTCCAGTCCTGTGGCCACTGCTGAGTTCTCCAAATTTGCTGGCATATTAAGTGCAGCACTTTCACAGCATCATCTATTAGGATTTGAAATAGCTCAACTGGAATTCCATCACCTCTACTAGCTTTGTTCATAGTGATGCTTTCTAAAGCCCACTTGACTTCGTATTCCAGGCAGTCTGGTTCTAGGTGAGTGATCACACCATTGTGGTTATCTGGATCATGAAGATCTTTTTTGTATAGTTCTTCTGTGTATTCTTGCCACCTTTTCTTAATATCTTCTGCTTCTGTTAGATCCACACCATTTCTGTCCTTTATTGTGTTCATTTTTGCATGAAATGTTCCCTTGGTATCTCTAATTTTCTTGAAGAGATCTCTAGTCTTCCCCATTCTATTGTTTTCCTCTATTTCTTGGCATTGATTGCTTAGAGAGGCTTTCTTATCTCTTCTTGCTATTCTTTGGAACTCTGCATTCAAATGGGTGTATCTTTCCTTTCCTCCTTTGCCTTTAGCTTCTCTTCTTTTCTCAGCTAGCTAGTATTTTTCATTGGGTTAGTAAAATGCTTATAAATAAGCTTTGGTCAAGCAGTAGCCCCTGCAGCCTGGATAGGTAGGGAGTTTGGGGGAGAATGGATACAGGTGTACATATGGCCTAGTCCCTTTGCTGTCTCTGAAACTATCTTAACACTTTAATTGGCTATACTCCAAGATAAAATTTTACAAGTTTTTTAAAAAGTAAAAAAGTTAAAATTGTATAATTGTAAAAAATTTTTAAAAAGCAGTATTGCTTTTTCCCAGTTCAATCCCTGGGTCAGGAAGGTCCCCTGGAGAAGGGAATGGCTACCCACTCCAGTATCCTTGCCTGGAGAATTCCATGGACAGAGGAGCCTGGCAGGCTACAGTCCACGGGGTCAAAAATAGTCGGACGCAACTGAGCGACTAACACATACAGCCCCTGATACTGACAAAAAAGTTTACCAAAGCCTCCCTAAACCCACTCTTGCCCTCCTGGTCTGGGAAAGCTGGAAATTCATCCCACAGGCCCTGGTGCCATTTCCCTTACCTCCACCCACTGCTTCCTTTCTACCTCCTCTTACACTCCAGGGAGAAGAGAAGTTTGGGGTTTTGACTAGAAAACAATGTTCAACTTCTCTTTTCAACTTTGCTTTTCTAAATGAAATAAGCTCCATATCTTGAACCCTTTTTTCCCCAAAGTACCCTGCAGTCATAAAAGTACTTTTAATAGCTTCCTGTGTACTCTCCATCTTTTTCATATCTCTTAAATAGCAGCTTCATCAAGCAGTACCAGTCAGGCGATCAGCCAGATGATGGTGTGCCTTCGGGAGGTGCCTTGGGAAGGGGGCAGTTGGCAGCAGAAAGGCGAGGACTTACTCTGCCCTTGCCCTGAAATCTCCAGCACCTGATTTTTGCTTCTTGGCCAGCTTTGTGGAAGCAGCCTGGCTAGAATCGAATTCTCTTGTTGCCCTTAACAATTCCACTGCAGGGAACAGCCTGGTGTGAGGGGGTGGGGGAGGAGGTGGAAAAGCAAGTGAGTGTCACAACTCTGCCTTATATCTGGACGACCTTGGGCAAGCCATTTAACCTCTCTGAGTTTCTGCTTCCCTTTCTGTGAAACAGAAATAAAAACACCCATCCTGCCTACCTTAACAGATGGTTGTGAGAATAAAGTAAGATGATAGATGTGAAAGTGCTCCAGAAATTGTAAAGCCTGATATAGCTCCAAAGTTTTATCATTAGACAGTGTGATCCATGTACCCTTGATTCCATTCTTCATGACAAAGAGAGCCGTCAACATCAAATGCACAACTGAAGCATCCCCTGGGGACACGCTCAAGTTCTCCTTCCTACTGAATTACTGATGGGGATAGATATTCCCAAGGCATAGAAAATTCTGCTGGCCTTGGTCCCCTGAGAGCCGTCACAGAAAATATGACAAGGAAGCCTAGAGAAAGATAAAGGGATTAAGGGGCATCAAAGGAAGGGGTTTTGTTTTAACAAAGACCTTTTCTATAGAGTCTTTAAGGCAGAACTTACTCTTCACTCTCCACAGATGGTTTCCACGGCGGCCCTGTCGGAAGGCCACAGATGGACACCATGATATCTGTGAGAGCCTCACACTTCCTGAGCAGTCTAATTTATACTCAAGCAATCAAGCTTCCGGTTTTTTCACATTGTGCTTGAGCAGCCAAAACGCATCAGAGAACAAGTACTCTGTCGATGTCAAAACCAGAACCATGCGCATTTGGCCATAATATTTTAATAACAAATGAAACGTGAATCCACTTGCCACACGGAGGACGGGCTGGAGGAGTTAACTCCATCTGAAGAATAAGCTGGCTTACTGTCAAACAGGATGAAATTGTGTTCCTAGGAATGCATGTCGTATTAAACGTAAAAGATGCAGAAAGAAATAATGATGTGGAAAATGTATACAGTACAAATAGAGTTTTAAAATATTAATAGAACGCGGGCAGCCACGGTTGGTAAATCCTCCGGCTCGACTGTTCTGAGAAGCTTGATATTTAGCGACACCTAGTGGTGCCCGATATGAAAGCCTTTATGGGTGTTCTTTTGAGGTAAAACAATGAATTTACCAAACTTGCCTACTGGCTGGCACATAGTTTGGGGTTGGTGTTGTTTTAAGTGAACTCTCATTCACTTGCCCATTCCCCGTGGACCAGGACCTGAAGAATCACCTGCGATGGCAGAATATGGTAACAAGAGTCACGGAGAACAGACTGCGTTCAGGCCTGTTGTATTTTTCATTTTTACTTAAATTGGTGCTAACATAAGCCTGCTTTCCTAAAACACAGTAGAGAGCTGCAGCAGCAAAAACACAGCATTTGCAGGCCAACAATCTAAGACACGTAGCCTGGTACAGGCCGGATGTTAAAGAGACAGTGGCACCAAAGAATAACCTCATTCAAAGAATGAACAGCATATTCCATTTTACAATAATGACTTTTAAAAGATGCTTTGATCCCAAACTAGTAGCCTTTCCCCCTTTTATCCAAGGACTTACTGTGCTTTTATATCATCCAAACCTGGCTGGCATAAACTCTGTCTTAGAGGTCCTCCTGGACAATGAAGCAGCACGACAATGTGCCTTTGAAAACTCCAAGTGTCCACATGGCCACACACTTCAGTTTCTCAGTCACTCTTTCTGAGGAGGCTTTTATTATTGAAGAATCAGTAAAGATCTCTGAGTAAACTGATAGTGAAAGGAACAAGGGTCATGGAGTGGACAGAGAATAACACTCAGATGGGACTTGTTTCAAGTGCAAGAAAATAGCAATTGCTTACTTCCTATCTTTACCTCCATTTGAAAATTCTCCTGGAATTTTGCCTAAGTATTCATTCTTTTATTCACTCAACAAATAATTCAAGACCAAGATGTGTAAAGTAGAGAAATGAGACCTTTGTGAGACTTTGTTTTAGTCATTGAAATTATTGGATGAGGTGTCTTTTGATCTCAAATTAAAAATATAATTTGAGCTTGAATAAGCGGATAACCCTTCAGTCCCTTCCTTGCATCACACCCAATTTGATGCGGACACCTCAGAAGACACCTTGTCCTAGACATCATCCGAGTTGATTCAGGTTCTCAATAGAGTCCCCTGGTGTTCAGAAGCAGTATCTGCATCAAGTGGAGCTCCCAGCTGCTAGATGCAGACTACAGCCAAGCTCTAAGACCTGGAAGATTCTGTACCAGGAGTGTGGGTGGGAGGGAAGAGAAGTCATGGCAGGAGGCACACTCAGATCGGGGCCAGTCTCCAGCACATTCACCATCAGGGCCAGCAGCCTCACCAAAACACACAGATAGATAGATCGCTACCCACAGAGCTCAGGAGGACCAACGAAATTATGCCTTTACCTGTCAGTGAGCATCTTCCTCCCAACCTTGGCTCCATAGCTCTTATAGCTGTTAGGAAAAGCAGCCTAAGCAATGGCCAGCTACTCGTATGAAATATTTACATGCCTTGCTCCATGCGTCCATTCGTGTATTGGCTTGAATGCTTCCTCCTCAAAATGGCCTTTCCTGACTATCTATCTCAAATACACCACCCTGATCTGCTTATTGCCGGAGCCCTCTCCTACTCATTCCTGGCTGCCAGTGGAACTGCCACCCCCTCTCCTCCCATCCCCCCCACATCCAAGCCATCATCAGGACCTGATGATTCTTCCTCTGAATCTCCCTCTGGGGTGTCCTCTCTGCTATAGACCCTCCATCCAGTCCTCAGTTCAGGCTCTCATTGCCTTTTATCTCCCACTTGGCTACTGAAAGAACCTCCCTTTTATGGCTAAGTACTATTTCATTTTATAAAGGAATCACCTTTATCCACCCCTCTATCAATGGACATTTAGGTTGCTTTCATGTCCTGACTATTGTAAACAGTGCTGCCGTGGACATACACGTATCTTTCTGAATTGTGGTTTTCGCAGCGTATACAGACAGAAGAGCCTGGCAGGCTACAGTCCATGGAGTCACCAAGTGCTGGACGTGACTTAGCAACTAATCAACAACAAATACCCTGTAGTGGGATTGCTGGGTCATACGGTGGTTTAAGGAACCTCCATACTGGTCTCCATAGAGACTCATCAATTTATATTCCTACCAGCAGTGTAGTTGTTGTTGTTGTGCCTAAACAACTAGATGGGGGAGATGGGGGTGGGGTGGGAGAGAGGTCCAAGACGGAAGGGACGTACGTACACATAGAGCTGGTTCACTTTGTTGTACAGCAGAAACCAACACAGCACTGTAAAGCAAGAATACTCCAACGTTTACAAATTAAATAAACGAACGAACCTCCCTGCCCTCAAGGTCCCCTCCTCCAGTTTGCCCTCCATACCAAGTCAGAAGAGACTTTCTACTCCTAACCCCATGGCCCTCCTACCTACTTAACTTTCTAAGCCCTGACATGTACAGGAAGATGTCCAAATTTCCCTAGGACCTGAATCCTCAGCCCTCATCCCTCGCCATCCCCCAAACGCACACCGTTTCATGCACACACAGGTAGTGGAACGTTCCACCGCCTTCCATGGCTCTGTGCCATTTCACATGCTGCTCCTTCTACTAGGATGCCCCATCTTCCCAGATAGCTACTCTCCTCCTCAGCCTCCTTCCCTATAGATTTAGTTGTTCCCTCCTTTGAGTCATCATAGCATTTTGCTCTATCTCTTCAATAACTTTCTTGTATGTTTCTCACAATAGTTTTGTTCACCTATATGTCTCCTCCAATAGACTGTGAGACCCTCAAGAGATAGAGCACTATTTGTATGATTCTTTGTATCACCAGCATTTAGCATAGTGCCAGACACAGATTTAATCATCAATAGGGTTGGTTGAATGAATTAAAAATTGTAAGGCATCAATTAAATCAACAACATGGAGAGATTTTTTTTTTCAGCACCAGAGCATCTAATACCTGTCTCTCCTCTTTGCTACCCCAGAGTCTTCACTGTTTGCTGAAGTCCATGGGCTCAGAAAGAGTCAGACATGACCTAGTGGCTGAACAACAACAAGTCTTCACTATTCAAGTGTCTCTTCCCTATTTGCCTTTCTCCCTAAAAGAATTCTGATCTCCTTCAAGGAAATACTTTCTCCTCCAGGTAGCCCATAAGGGAAATGTGATCTCATTCCCAGCTTCACAATGTTCCAAAGGTAATCTCATTTCCATCCTTTTCCGGTGATTGGTTCCACAAGGGCATATCACTGAATTCAGACCTGGAAAACATAAGAAAATATCTGAAGAAGAGGCCTACCCACAGAGGCCAGCAAAGCCAAGAGCATCTCGGGAAATGGGGCAAGAGCCCCTAGATTAAGCCAGCACTGAAGCCTGATTTATCTCTGGACTTCCAGTCATGTAGTCCAATAAGCATAAATATCCATTTGACCACAGTATGATAGAAAGGATTCTCCAGAGAAATAGAACCCATTGGAGATGTGTGAGTATTTAGATATACTGGTTTATAGATAGATAAACATGTAGGTAGATAGGTGGATAGATTAATTTTAAGGAATTGGCTCACACAATTATGGAGATTCAAGTCCAAAATCTGTAGGGTAGATCAGCAGGCTGGAGACCCAGGGAAGAGTTGATGTTGCAGCTCAGATCCAAAGGCAGCTGGAGCACAATTCTTTCTTCCTCTGGGAACAGCGCATGTGTACATGCTCAGTGATGTCCAGATTTTTGCGACCTCATGTACTGTCCATCTAGTCAAGGCTATGGCTTTTCCAGTAGTCACGTATGATGTGACAGTTGGTCTATAAAGAAAGCTGAGCACCAAATAATTGATGCTTTTTAGCTGTGGTGTTGGAGAAGATTCTTGAGAGTCCCTTGGACTGCAAGGAGATCCAACCAGTCCATCCTAAGGGAGATCAGTCCTGGGTGTTCATGGGAGGGACTGATGTTGAAGCTGAAACTCCAATACTTTGGCCACCTGATACAAAGAGCTGACTCATTTGGGAAAGATTGAGGGCAGGAGGAGAAGGGGCTGACAGAGGATGAGATGGTTGGATGGCATCACCAACTCAATGGACATGGGTTTGGGTGGACTCCGGGAGTTGGTGATGGACAGGGAGGCCTGGCGTGCTGCGGTTCATGGGGTCACAAAGAGTTGGACATGACTGAGTGACTGAACTGAACTGAACATGTACTGTAGCCCACCGGGCTCCTCTGTCAATGGGATTCTCCAGGCAAGAATATTGGAGAGGGTTGCCAAGCCCTCCTCCAGGGGGTCTTCTCAACCCAGGGATTGAACCCGAGTCTCTTATGTCCCCTGCATTGGCAAGTGAGTTCTTTACCACTAGCACCACCTGGGAAGTCCCTGGGAACAGTAGTCTTTTCCTTAAGTTCTTTAACTGATAGGATGAGGCCCACCCACATTATGGAGGGTAATCTGCTTTATTCAAAGTGTACTGATTTAAATGTCTGTCTTATCCAGGAAATACCTTCACAGCAACATCCACATATGTTTGACCAAATATCTGGGTACCAAGACCTAGACAAGTTGACACATAAAATTAACCATCACACAGTCTCTGTCCTGTGTATTATAAGTCTGCTGATGGCTTCCCTGTGGTTCAGATGGTGAAGAATCTACTTGCAATGCAGAAGAAGTAGGTTCAATCCCTGTGTTGGGAAGATTCCCTGGAGAAGGTAAATGGCTACCCACTCCAGTGTCCCTGCCTGGAAAATTCCCTGGACAGGGGAGCCTGGCAGGCTACAGTCCACAAGGTCACAAAGAGTTGGACACAACCGAGCAGCTCACACTGTCACTTATCCTTTATTTTCTCCAGTGTGCTATGCCTACGTTGTTATTCCGCCGCTCAGTCATGTCTGGCTCTTTGCAGGCCCATGGATTGCGCATGCCAGGTTTTCCTGTTGTTCTCTATCTCCCAGAGTTTGCTCAGATTCATCTGCACTGAGTCAGTGATGCTAGCTAACCAACTCATCCTCTGCCACCCTCATATCTCACAAATTACCTCACAATGTGCCTGTATGCCACGGTGTGTGAATTCTCACTTGGAGGAAGCAGAAATGAGGTTGAAGTGGGAACTCCAGAGGGAGAGCGATCATGAGCCATTGACCATGGCCGGTGGCATGAATGCGTTGGCTGAGCAGAGACTCTCCATACTTCATATTGGAGATCAGCTTCTCACAACCCACGAAGTAATAATTACGAAGATCTGTCTCCATGGGACACTTGGACACCTGCACATATATTTTCAGCTCATTTTCATTTTATATTCTTTCCAAAGTGAGGAAGGAATAAAAACATAAATGGAGTAAGAGAAAATAAGGAGAGTCAAAATCATGAAGGTTAATAACTTGCTCTCCTGATGCATTTGGAAATACCATTATCTTTAAAGCTTTTATTAATTTTTCATCTAATTCAAAATTAGCCTCCACATTGAAGTCCTCCAAGCAGGAACACCTTAATTTAAATGGTCACCCTAGTAGTAGAACAGACACCTTACCCACTCCACCCCAGCCCCATGCTGGATCTGAAGCTTGCTCATTTCTCAAGCACTCTTTTGGCCAACATTACTCAAGCTTCATTTGGAGCCTGGCAGAATGCTAGAGCTGCCTAGAATATGAAGAGTTCAGAATAAGGGGCTTTCTAATTTCAAAATGCTTCCCATTTAATTTCAAAGCACCATCCACATACTTGTGATCGCTAATTTTCTGTGACTTGGTTAGGCCACAGTGTCCATCTATTTGCTCAACAATTTTGCTGGCTGTTTCTATAAGGGTATTTGAACAGGGAGGGGATGATTTTAACATTTAAACAGGTAGACATTGAGTAAAGCAGACTGCCCTCCCTTATGTGGGTGGGCCTTATCTGTTTCGTTGAAGGCTTGAATAAAACAAAAAGCCTGACCTCTTCCCAACAAGAAGGAATTCTGCCAGCAGACAGCCTTTGGACTTCATCAGCAACATGGCCTTTCTTCCTGGTCTCCAGCCCTCTGGCCCATGCTATAGATTCTGGGCTTGCCAGCCTTCTTAATTGTGGAATACAGACACACATCTTACTGGTTCTATTTCTATAGAGCATTACTACAGCACTCAAGGTGATTCTTGAAGCATAAAATGTCACAGGTCTCATTAAAAATAACAGTGGGCGCAGGAGAAGAGGCTGGCAGATAGAACAGAAGAGGGTTTTCAGAAATCATGGATCAGAGCTCAGCCTCAGATAAGAGAGAGAATTGAAAGAGGCCAAGAAAAAGAGAAAAGACATGGGGAAAAGAGAAGAAGCACTCAAAAAGAGTTAGCAACAACACTCAAAAAGACAGCAACACCTCTCTACCAGGCTCTGCCTGTTTCAGCCTCTTTGCTGCTCTCAACCACACCCTGTCCTGGTCTGTGGAGGAGAGAACAGAAGGACCTTGAGCCCCAAAAGAACGTGCCCCCACTTCCTCCCTCACTTCCGGGCCTCTTTGGAATGCTCTTCACCCTCCTCAAGTCCTCCTGCTCAGACCCTTGCCCAACATCTTCAGCTCCTCCAGGTCTCAGCCTTCATGTCACAAACCCCCTAGTTTGTAACCATCTGCTTATTTCTGTCTCTGCTGGCCACGCTGGGTTGGGGGAGACATAGCGCCCAGCACCAGATAATGTTTGCTGAATGAATAAATGGGAAAGAACCAAGGGAGGAAGTAGCCCTGGGAGGGGAAGAAAAGGGGCACAGAGCGCAAGCTGGGCGGTCCATCCCCTGCGCGCTGCAGGTGAGCATACTTACGGAAGCAGCACGGTCACCCTCGCCGCTTCCCACTGCCTCCAGGATGCGAGAATCTAGACATCTGCGGACAGGCACCAGCCCTGTGGCAGATTATACCAAAGCCAGGCCTCTGTGCTTTTGCTGAGTTGTGCTCACACCGAAGCCTGAAAATATCCTGGCCTCATCAGGCATGGATACACCCACGGGCCGTCAAGGCACCTGAGTGCCTGAGACAGCCGGCTCTGTCCTGGAGGGTGGCGGGGAGAGGGGCAAGCAAGCGAAGCAAGCGGCTGCCCTTGCCCCTCACCCACAGGGGTCATTCATGCACGACTGCCTTGGAGCCCATCAACTCCTCCCCAGGCTTCAAACGCAGACCTCTTCATTCACTATCCATGGTTTTGCATGTTTCTAGAGCAAAGAAGAGGTTATATAATTCCAAAATCCTTCACACCATAAACTAACAAGCATTGACTAGGTAGTACCTACAGAGTCTGCAGAAACACGGGGACCATAAAGCACAAAAAAATGATCCGGGGCCATCTCTCAGTGTGTATACTCCAGCAAGGGCCCATTTCCTGCTTTGATTTCCTTATGGTTCATCTGTCACCTAATTCTTATGTCCACCCAGGCGGTAAATGGATTTTAGGCCTTTTAACCTAAAACCCTCTGCCACCTCATTAATTAGACCCAGAAACCAGACGCAGAGTGGGGTCTGATAAATATTTGCCACAAAGGGCGCCAGCTGCTGCCTGCACACCAGTGGAGGATGCCGAGGCCCTGCCTGGTCCGCAGGAGGTAGGAACCTTGGCCATCCTGCTGGGCTTCCCCGTGACTCCCCACCTTTCCAAGGTGAGAAAAGCTGAAGGCAGGGCTCACACTGAAGCATGGGCTTTCTGGCAATTATGGTTTGCTGCCCTTCTTGTTGGACAATGCCATGTCTGAACTGACTGCTTGGCACATGTTGGAGCAGACAAGGAAAAGAAAGTGGAGCCTTCCTCCTCTCACTGCTGCATGAACCTGACGGCTGCCCGGGGCGGGGTGGGCGTTCAAGCCAATGTGGGGAGGCCTGCTGCACATCATCCTACCGATCAATATCTCAGGATTTCAGCTCACCTATTGATGAAATGGATCTTTTTCACTTAAAAAAAAAAAAAAAGAAAAACCAGGCTTGACTTAGAGGCATGAATCATTTTCTTTACAAAGAGCTCAAAGAAGATGGGTGTTAATATTTACTGAGTCATCACTATTAGCATCCGGGGTTGTAACAGACACTTTGGTGCATTTCTGCCTCCTTTAACTTTCACAGTAACTTTACAAGGTAGACCATAGGTGTGAGGCAGAAAACGGGACTCAATGTAGGTAACTAACTCATTCAAGGGCCCACAGGAGGGCAGCCTGGATAAGCCCCAGCAAGCCCAATGGAGGACCAGTTTGGGACCTTAAAATACAAACCCTCTAAAGGTGTGTGTATGTGTGTGTACACACATGTACACATAGACATGTATATCATGTATATACATATATCTACATGTATAAACACATGGATACACATATCTATATATATAAACACATACAGACTTATAGACAGTCAGCCCTCCATATCCTGGGGGATTCACATCCTCAAATTCAACCAACCTCAATGAAAAATATTCAGGAGAAGGGGAGGAAGTCCAGAAAATTCCAAAAACTAAACTTGAGGGCAGCTATTTACATAATATTTTCATTGCATTTACAACTATATACATAGCATTTGGACAAATGTGGACAAAATATGGTGCACTGGAGAAGGAATGGCAGACCACTTCAGTATGCTTGCCTTGAGAACCCCATGAACAGTATGAAAAGGCAAAATGATAGGATACCGAAAGAGAAACTCCCCAGGTCAGTAGATGCCCAATATGCTACTGGAGATCAGTGGAGAAATAACTCCAGAAAGAATGAAGGGATGGAGCCAAAGCAAAAACAACACCCAGCTGTGGATGTGACTGGTGATGGAAGCAAAGTCCAGTGCTGTAAAGAGCAGTATTGCAGCAGATCAGATCAGATCAGTCGCTCAGTCGTGTCCGACTCTTTGTGACCCCATGAATTGCAGCACGCCAGGCCTCCCTGTCCATCACCAACTCCCAGAGTTCACTCAGACTCACGTCCATCGAGTCAGTGATGCCATCCAGCCATCTCATCCTCTGTCGTCCCCTTCTCCTCCTGCCCCCAATCCCTCCCAGCATCAGAGTCTTTTCCAATGAGTCAACTCTTCGCATGAGGTGACCAGAGTACTGGAGTTTCAGCTTTAGCATCATTCCTTCCAAAGAAATCCCAGGGCTGATCTCCTTCAGAATGGACTGGTTGGATCTCCTTGCAGTCCAAGGGACTCTCAAGAGTCTTCTCCAACACCACAGTTCAAAAGCATCAAAAGCATCTTCTCCAACACCACAGTTCAAAAGCATCTTCAGCACTCAGCCTTCTTCACAGTCCAAATCTCACATCCATACATGACCACAGGAAAAACCATAGCCTTGACTAGACGGACCTTTGTTGGCAAAGTAATGTCTCTGCTTTTCAATATGCTATCTAGGTTGGTCATAGTTTTCCTTCCAAGGAATAAGTGTCTTAATTTCATGGCTGAGTCACCATCTGTAGTGATTTTGGAGCCCAGAAAAATAAAGTCTGACACTGTTTCCACTGTTTCCCCATCTATTTCCCATGAAGTGATGGGACCGGATGCCATGATCTTCTTTTTAGGAATGTTGAGCTTTAAGCCAACTTTTTCACTCTCCACTTTCACTTTCATCAAGAGGCTTTTGAGTTCCTCGTCACTTTCTGCCATAAGGGTGGTGTCATCTGTATATCTGAGGTTATTGATATTTCTCCCAGCAATCTTGATTCCAGCTTGTGCTTCTTCCAGCCCAGCATTTCTCATGATGTACTCTGCACAGAAGTTAAATAAGCAGGGTGACAATATACAGCCTTGACGTATTCCTTTTCCTATTTGGAACCAGTCTGTTGTTCCATGTCCAGTTCTAACTGTTGCTTCCTGACCTGCATACAAATTTCTCAAGAGGCGGATCAGGTGGTCTGGTATTCCCATCTCTTTCAGAATTTTCCACAGTTTATTGTGATCCACACAGTCAAAGGCTTTGGCATAGTCAGTAAAGCAGAAATAGATGCTTTTCTGGAACTCTCTTGCTTTTTCCATGATCCAGTGGATGCTGGCAATTTGATCTCTGGTTCCTCTGCCTTTTCTAAAACAAGCTTGAACATCTGGAAGTTCACAGTTCACGTATTGCTGAAGCCTGGCTTGGAATCCATATCACATGTATCTTTGTCCTGAGCCACCACTGACACCACCCTTACTTCAGACCATCTGAAGTTGCCAACAACTTCTGGATCATTAAAAAAACAAGAAAGTTCCAGAAAAACATCTATTTCTGCTTTACTGACTATGCCAAAGCCTTTGACTGTGTGGATCACAATAAACTGTGGAAAATTCTGACAGAGATGGGAATACCAGACAACCTGACCTCCCTCTTGAGAAATCTGTATGCAGTCAGGAAGCAACAGTTAGAACTGGACATGGAACAACAGACTGGTTCCAAATTGGAAAATGAGTACGTCAAGGCTGTATACTGTCACTCTGTGCTTATTTAACTTAAATGCAGAGTACATCATGAGAAACGCTGGGCTGGAGGAAGCACAAGCTGGAATCAAGATTGCTGGAAGAAATATCAATAACCTCAGATATGCAGATGACACCACCCTTATGGCAGAAAATGAAGAAGAACTAAAGAGCGTCTTGATGAAAGTAAAAGAGGAGACTGAAAAAGTTGGCTTGAAGTTCAACATTCAGAAAACAAAGATCATGGCATCTAGTCCCATCACTTCATGGCAAATAGATGGGGAAACGATGGAAACAGTGGCTGACTTTATTTTTTTGGACTCCAAAATCACTGCAGATGGGGACTGTAGCCATGAAATTAAAAGACGCTGACTCCTTGGAAGGAAAGTTATGACCAACCTAGAGAACTTGTTAAAAAGCAGAGACATTACTTTGCCAACAAACATCTGTCTAGTGAAAGCTATGGTTTTTCCAGTAGTCATGTATGGATATGAGAGTTGGACTTTAAGAAAGCTGAGCACCAAAGAATTGATGTTTTTGAACTGTGGTGTTAGAGAAGACTCTTGAGAGTCCCTTGGACTGTAAGGAGATCCAACCAGTCCATCCTAAAGGAGATCAGTCCTGAGTGTTCATTGGACTGAAGTTGAAGCTGAAACTCCAATACTTTAGCCACCTGATGCGAAGAGCTGACTCATTTGAAAAGACCCTGATGCTGGGAAAGATTGAGGGCAGGAGGAGAAGGGGACGACAGAGGATGAGATGGTTGGATGGCATCACCAACCCAATGGACATGAGTTTGGGTGGACTCCGGGAGATGGTGATGGACAGGGAGGCCTGGTGTGCTGTGGTCCATTGGGTCACAAAGAGTCAGACGTGACTAAGCAACTGAACTGAACTGAACATAGCTTTTACATTGTATTAGGTACTATAGTAATCCAGAGATAATTTGAAGTATACAGAAGGATTGCATAGGTTACATGCAAATACTACATCATTTTGTGTAAGAGACTTGAAGCATCCTTGCATTTTCATATCTGTGGGAAATCCTTGAACTAGTCCTCCATGGACAACAAGGAGCAACTATATACTTCTTTCTTTATGGTCAAATTAAGAGATTTTTATGTGTTCTAAACTTTGCAGTTGATCTTATAATGTAATTTTCTATCATTATGTAATATTTCCTTTGAAATTGTTTTGTGTTGGTCCTGCACAGTCACAAAGGATGGGGTCACTCAGTCTATTCTCCTCAATCTTTTTTCATATTATCCACATATAGGAAATTATAATAATTATATACCATGCTGAGGTAATTTGGGGGAGATTTGAGCATATCTCTTTGAAACTTGGTGTAATAACATTACATTTTCTTTGTTTTTATATAATCATGATAAAAATAAAAGATAATAGGGAATATGTTGAATATTGAACTAGAATAAAATGTTCCCCAAATCTTTTCATATTTTTTAATGAGAACCTTGAGCTTACTTCCATGAAGATAACAAGCATAACTTTCTTATATCAGATTTTAAGGCTGAAATGGCTACACACAATTCCTGATCAACAGTTTTTACTGGTGACCCTTGAAATTTGTGAGAGTCACATCAATGTGAAATTTTGTACACATACATATAATAAAAATTGTAAAACCATTGAAAATAAATAACCATTGAAAATTTCACATCAGTGAAAATTATACTTTAAAAATCTAACCACTCTTCTTTCTTTTCAGTGTCAGTATAATATTGAAATGTATTTAATGATGGGAACAGATTTTTGATCCAATGAACTTTACTACCTCAGACACTTCAAAATAATAACACTCTGAGTTGGAGGGCATGAATGTCCCCCTCCAGAACCAATCACCTACAAAACAGACAAGGAAGCCTTCATCTGTGCAGGAGGCCGAATATATCTATGCTGTGATTCCTAGGACCTGTGAATATGCTACTTCACTAGCAAATGGTTAGCTAAAGACTCTTGAGATGGGAGGATGCTCCTGATTACCCATGTGGACTCAATATAATCCCAAGGGTTCTTATAAGAAAAAGTAGAAGGCAGTCAAGTCAGAGTCAGAGAAGATATGACAACAGAAACTGAGGGCAGAGTCAGGGAGATATTTGAAGACGCCATGCCGTCGGCTTCGAAGATGGAGGGAGGTGTCACAAGTCGAGGAATGTAAGTGTCTTCAGAAAGTTAGAAAAGGTTAAGGAACAGAAAGATTCTCCCCTACTGCCTCCAGAAGGAATGCAGTCCTGCCAACATCTTGATTTTTGGCCCGTTGAATCCTATCTCTGACATCTGACCTCTAGGATTGTAAGATAATAAACCTGTGTTGCTTTAAGCCACTAGGTTTGTGGGAATATTAATGGAAAACTAACATACTTATGGAGAAGGAAATGGCAACCCACTCCAGTATTCTTGCCTGGAGAATCCCATAGACAGAGGAGCCTGGCAGGCTACAGTCCATGGGGTCGCAAGAGTTGGACACGACTTAGTGCACTGTCTCACCCCAGAGATCCTGCCACATATACCACAAAACCAAACATCCCCCAGTGACCTTGGCCCCACTGTTCCAATCACTCCCAGGTGGGGATTCAGGCACATGTCCACAGAGGTCACAGACAACATACATACGGTTCTGTTATGTCCCGTATATCACCCTTTCATGTCCCAAGGAAGACATTTTCTCTTAGAGATTTTCATTTAGTGTATCTTTAAAAATCTTGTGTTAAACTTGCCTCCATCTTTTTCTTGGGTAAGGACAACCCAGAAATGGCCCTTTTGTGTCTGTGATGTTGCCATTCACAGCTTTCTTGACAGGCCTAGTACAGTCTTGAGAACAGGGCTGCTGTATGCTGAATGTCAGACGGTAGCTCTTGGCTTTGCCTATCTTAGGGAGTTATGCTGTGCATTTGTTATTGGTGTACAATGTTTGATTTGTCCCTAATACCTTTGAAGTTTTTCTGAGAAATGAAATAATGCAACATGAACTTATTAAAATACATTTTAAGCCTTTAAAAAAAAAAAAAAGAAAACTAACGTACTTAGACAGATGCAGAGTCAGGACCTAGAGCTTGGCCCACAAGGAACCCTAGCCAACCTCTGCACCTCCCCCACCTCCAACCACCTACCTTTGGGGCAGCAAACACACAGATTCTCCAGCAGCTCCACAGGCCCATGTCCACAGGAGGCAGAGTGTACTCTCCAGTTGGCTGCTGAAGTAGGTCTCTGGGGAAAAGAGCCCCCTGACCTCACTCAGGACAGCAACCTAGGGCCATGCATGCTGGGTTTTGCTCAACACAGTTGTCCCCAAGGGGACCACAGAGAAGCCTGAGCTCCACTTGAGTTACCCTCCTGAGGCTGCTCAGGAGCTCCTGCCACTGCAGGCCCTGCCCCGCTACCTTACGGCTGAGAGTAACAAAATCTTGGGCTTCCCAGGTAGCTCAGTGGTAAAGAATCCACCTGACAATGCTGGAGACGCAGGAGATGCAGGTTCGATCCCTGGGTCGGGAAGATCTCCTGGAGGAGGAAATGGCAACCCACTCTAGTTTTCTTGCTTGAAAAATCCCATGGACAGAGGAGCTTGACAGGCTAAAGTCCATGGGGTCACAAAGAGTCAGACACTACTTAGCGACTGAGCACCAATGAAGTCCTATAGCAACACAGGTACCCACTGTGACATCTGAGTATACCAATGACTAACGATCAGGAATCACTGACTTCTGCGGCCTTTGTTACCAAGTTTGGTACAGAACAATTCACCACCTGCCTTTGCACTATGAATCTTGCCCTGTACAGAACTACTCAGTAGATCAGTGTCTTATACTTCCACTATTAAGGGTACTGTTTATTTCAATGAGAGGAATGCATTTATACTTCAGTTCTGTTAGGATCCCTGAGTTAACTCATGTAATATTTCCCTTTTATTCCAGTGATATTTTGGTGCTAATTATAGACTG
Organism: Bos indicus; assembly: GCF_029378745.1. NCBI lineage: Eukaryota > Metazoa > Chordata > Mammalia > Artiodactyla > Bovidae > Bos > Bos indicus. The sequence continues at coordinate 13,251,602 of NC_091779.1, forward strand.
TTGCCTTGGCATGCCTTAATCTGGTTTTGATAAATCTCACTTCTCTCCTGCTAGTGTGTGTGTGTGCACGCATGCACACACACACTTGTGCACGCACACCCACATGCACACGTTTTCTTTTGGAGTGGCATAGCCAGTGAAGACATTCTGATGTTTCCAAAGTTACCTGTGTGTGTGCTCAGTCACTTCAGTCGTGTCCAGCTCTTTGTGACCCCATGGACTTTAGCTCACCAGGCTCCTCTCCATGGGATTTTCTAAGCAAGAATACTGGAGAGGGTTGCCATTTCCTCCTCCAGGGGATCTTCCCAACCCAGCAATCAAATCCGAGTCTCTTGTGTCTCCTGCATTGGCAGGTGGATCCTTCACCACTAAGCCACTTGGGAAACCCCCAAAGCTACCCCACCCCCAACTATTCCCAGCGCTAACCCTCAGTCAGCACACACTGACACAGCTGTGCCAGTCATGCATGTATATATAGATTCTTCAGGGCTCCAAGTTGGCTGGTTAGTGCCTGTGCTTCCAGTTAAGTCATTTTAGTATAACCCTTGTTGCACCACTTGCCTGAGTATTAGCCGTATGACAACCCTGGGGAGCCAGCCTTTCAAGGGTTCTGACATGAGCAATGACCCAAGAAACTTTGTTGTAGATTTGAATATATGTGCAAGAATAGAATAGATACACCAAGTCATAGTCATAATTATTCCCTTCAAGAGGTTTAAAAACCATTATACCTGTTTCTCCTTCTGAGAATTAGCCATTTCTATACCCCCAAATCAATCCTTTGTGGTCTTTTTCAAATTTGTCAAAGTCAATCCCCTGCAAGCTACAGAGTGGCTGCTTTTTATGCATTTTTCTTTCTCAAAAGATAAGGGAGGAAACAGGAAAGCCTGTAGAACAAGAGTTTGTGGCCCCATCTCTCTCTTTTCTCAGCTGCGTCATCCTCCTCATAGCACTTCTGTCTGAAGATTTCCAAAGCTCTTTTGAACAATTCGTGTAGGGCTCAGAGGTTGAAATCCCTCCTCACCTGTGGCCAGCATGACAAATCCACCGCTGACAAGGATGAACGCCAGCACAGCCATGCCCTCCCTGTTCTCCTTCAGTGCTAAAGTTAGCCTGGTCCTCACACTGAGTCTGGAGAACAGCAAACAACGTCACACTTCCTTGCAACACTAGCTGAAATGATGCCAAACGTAAGATCCCTGAGGGCTCCAATGTGGCTTCTATTTTAGAAATAGAAATTTAGACCCAAGAGAGTCCCTTTTATCACCTGACAGTAACGGGACAACTCAGGAGAAGAACACTGAATAGAGAGCAAAGGAACAAATCTCCCTTCGTCTTGTACAGCTGGTGGATGCAACGCCTTGAGTCCAATCCTAAAACTTTCTGTCATCTCTTTGCAGCACAAGTGCCCCTCCTCACCATCCCCCCCTACCATGGACATGCCACTGCCCACAGGAATAGGCAGGCACTCCACCAAGAAGAAGAGGGCTATTTTGTGCCTTTAAGTTGAGTAATGGACTGCAATGGACTTTCTTGAGAAGGAAGACACCATTAGGAGCTTAACACCATCCTAAGAAAGTCATGTAGGCAGGTTCCTAGAACTTCCACACCAGGTGCCTATGTTAACCTACCTTCCCAGAGCCTGCTTCCTAACTTTTGAAAAAACAAGACTCCTAAAAGTGAAAACATTTTCAGTCTGCAGGCTTCCCCTTCCTCTCATAGAAAGAGAGGGCAAAGGAAACACAGCAAATACCACAGCAACAGGAAGGTGATGAGTGCCTACCACAAGGGAAGGTAAAAATCCCAGTCTGACAGAGAAAAACTGATGAGAAGGTACATGGAATTGGCTTGAGGTCTCATTACAAGTGGACTGAATGCATAGATGACAAATGACAAATATGCACCATTTTAGGGAAAAACTTATCCAATTAATATTATATTATGACCCTAAGTATATCACATTAGGATGGTTTCTGCCATTAGGGTGATATCATCTGCATATCCAAGGTTGTTGATATTCCTCCAAGCAATCTTGATTCCAGCTTGTGATTCATCCAACCCAGAATTTTGAATGATGTACTTTGCATATAAGTCAGAAAAGCTGGGAGACTACATACAGCCTTGATGTACTCCTCTCCCAATTTGGAACCAGTCCATTGTTCCACGTCCAGTTCTAACTGTTGCTTCTTGACCTGTACACACGTTTCTCAGGAGGCAAGTAAGGTGGTTGGGTGTTCCCATCTCTTTAAGAATTTTCCGCAGTTTGTTGCGATCCACACAGTCAAAGACTTTAGTGTAGTCAATGGAGCAGAAGTAGATGTTTTCCTGGCATTCCCTTGCTTTTTCTATGATCCAACAGATGTTGACAAATTGATCTCTGGTTCCTCTGCCTTTTATAAATCCAGCTTGTACATCTGGAACTAGGACTAGGCTGGTGGTAATAGCTGATCAATGGTTTGAAGAGAAAGGCAGCTTACATAGGCAATTTATCTAAGCAAGTCACAGGCTGAGTCCCATAGAAATCCAACTTATTGTTTTATAGACATATTGCACTTATTTTTCACTGAAAATAAAATTTTATTACAAATTAAGTGTTGATACTATTTTCCAATTTATAGGCTCTGATATGCAATTTTGAAACACGATTTAAAGTAAATACAAACACCTATTTTAAATAGATACAAACACTGTTTGTATTTAAAATAAATGATAGAATTGTCCATCATGGCAAAAAGGAGTATTTTATCACTGATATTGTTTAGGATACTGGTGTAAATGCTATAAAAACCAGACTGGCTTTTAGCCAATTTTACTATTGATCTCAAGGCTATGGTTTTTCCAGTAGTCATGTATGGATGTGACAGTGGACTATAAAGAAAGCTGAGTGCCGAGGAATTGATGCTTTTGAACTATGGTGTTGGAGAAGACTCTTGGACTGCAAGGAGATCCAACCAGTCCATCCTAAGGGAGATCAGTCCTGGGTGTTCATTTGAAGGACTGATGTTGAAGCTGAAACTCCAATACTTTGGCCACCTGATGCAAAGAGCTGACTCATTTGAAAAGACCCTGATGCTGGGAAAGACTGAGGGCAGGAGAAGGGGATGACAGAGGATGAGATGGTTGGATGGCATCACCAACACAATGGCCATGGGTTTGGGTGGACTCCGGGAGTTGGTGATGGACAGGGAGGGCTGGCGTGCTGTGGTTCATGGGGTCGCAAAGAGTCGGACACGACTGAGCAACTGAACTGAACTGAACATTGATCTCAAACCTCTCTTTTGCTTGTCTCTGGAGCAGACAGTTTCCCTCCCTTGGGGTATCACAGTCTTAGTAACTGCCTCAAGTCCTTTTCAGAATGAAGCAAGGATGAATACTAATATACCTAGGAAATAAATATACCTGCTAAGCTAAGTTGCTTCAGTCATGTCTGACTCTGTGCGACCCCATAGACGGCAGCCCACCAGGCTCCCCCATCCCTGGGATTCTCCAGGCAAGAACACTGGAGTGGGTTGCCATTTCCTTCTCCAATGCATAAAAGTGAAAAGTGAAAGTGAAGTCACTCAGTTGTGTCCGACTGTTAGCAACCCATGGACTGCAGCTTACCAGGCTCCTCCGTCCATGGGATTTTCCAGGCAAGAGTACTGGAGAGGGGTGCCATTGCCTTCTCCGATAAATACATCTAGGAGATATATTTAGAAATTTCAGAATACCATTGCCTTTAGAAAATCCCATTAAAACCATTCAAATAAATCTACAACTGTTACCAATCACTGCTTGATCATCTTTACATTTCTTATTTTGCTTTAGGAAAATATCATTCACTCACCTCTAACTCAAGATCAAACAGCCAACCTTTCTTCGACATCTGGCAGAGCCCCCCGCAACTTTTCCAATGCAGCTTCAACTGAACTTACTTCACACTTTGGGAGATAGCCCCATTCCAGCCCCCAACAGATTCTGTGAATTATAAACACCTGTATAATAGGTTTCACCCCAAACAAAGATAGTAAGAACCTCTTACTAAACTTTAGGCCCTTATCAAAGGCTGCAAATACAAATGTACAGGGCCAGGCAAGTAACACAAATAAGTAGAACAATCAGGGACTGGTGGGACCGTGTAAACTGGAGACCTGGAGAAGGTATGCAGTTCAAAACAGTTCTGCACCAGGCCAGATCACAAGCACATTGGGGTGGTGGTGACGGTGTTTTGGAGTTTCTTTTTGGAAACTTTATTTACTTTTAAGATTTATTTTAGATAATTTTAATAATATTTCCGTGGAGGCTGAAAAAAAAATACATCGATATAGATTAGATATAGATATCAGAGTAACCTTTATTACTGATGTTGTTCAGATTCTCTTTCTGCTTCAGACATTATTTGCTTTGTATATTTTGAAACAATGTTATTTGGTACATAAGAGTTTATGAAGATGATATAGTTTTGAAAATTATTTATTTTATCAACATAAAGGTCCCATAATCTTATTTAATGTGTTCCTTATTCTACCTTTTCATATTTACATTATCCCTTTTTATTCATTTTCTAATATACCGACACCTTTTAAGCATTTGCTTCACTTTGTTTTAGGTCAACTCCTTTTCAACAACATAAAACTGGATTCTGTTTTTTGACTCCATACGAGACTCTACTCCTTTTAATAAGGATGATATTTTGTTCCTTTTTATATTTATTGCAACTGATCTGGTTGTTTGTAGTTTTATCACAGCAGTCTATGGTTTCTTGATGCTAATTTAGTTTTATGTTTTTTACTATGTGGAAAAAGAATGTGGATTCTTTTTGTTTTATGTTTGTTTAGGTGATTTTGATTTATTTTCCTTAGGGTTCTGGAAATTCATTTGCTTTTTATTATGCTAAATAATACTTCTGTATATAGTAATTTAGCTTATATTTCCCTGTCAGAACCAAGAGAATATTATAGTTTTTAGTTGCGCCATTTGACATAAGAAATTAAACACATTCCTTCTTCTCTTCTGTTCACTCTCAGGTTTTTTTGTTCATAAAATTCAGATTACTATTAATTTCATATTACATATTCTCTTTAAGGAGGATCATGGGACATTTGCACTCAGCTTTTTTCGCATCAGTTCTGCTTTTACTGGCTTCAATGTAGTAATTGTTAATTCCACAATTGTGTTCTTGCTGTGAGCAATCCTCTCTCAATTCATTTAACTTCCTTTTTATCTTAACCAACTGCCTTTTCAGTTCAGCTCTTTTTTACTTCTGGCTTTCTCTCCTGATAGAGGTCATGTCTTCTTGAATGTCAAAAAGTCTTGTGAAATTTTCTCATGGGTTCTGTGGGAGATGATATTTAAAGGTATGTTTCTCCCTCTGAGTTGCCCAGATCCTGTCCTTCCCTTTACTCTGCACAATCTTTGCACATGCCCCATGTTGTTTTCTCGAAGCATCTGGATAGCCTCAGAGTTTGTCAACAAAGAGTGTGATATGCAGTCTCCCAGGGTAATTCATTCCTGGTTTTGTGTGGGTTTTCGTAATGATCTTTGATTTGCTGCACAGGTATCTACTTCCTATCTCTTTTTTCTTTTTCTCTCCCTCCTTGAACCAATGGAATACATGAGAGACTGGAGTTCCTAGCATGTGCTGCTTCTAAACTAGTGCTTTATTCATTAAACTACATCTCCCCAAATATATAGTGCTATTGTACACAGGTGTGCGCGTGCACACACACACACACACACACACACACACCCCCCTCATGTTGACTTCTGAGACTTTAAGTTTCTTCCCAGATGGAGAAAATTGGAAGAAGAATACACTCTTCTGGCCTCAAGGTGGGGAGAATCCCAGAAGTGCAACTGATCATTTTCAAATTATATGGGACCTAAGTTCTTGTATTAAGAGGACAAGTGGTGGTGGGATATGCAATATCTCTTGACTTTTTTCAGGCAGTCTGCTTTGAAAACAAATGTGAAGCTTGACTAGTTCTCCTAGTCCAACTCCATCTGCTTCATAATTGTTGTCAGTCCATCCCAGATTGTCACTGGGATGGCGATATGAATGGTCATCTCATACTGGATCTTTGTGGATATTTTAGTAAGAAATAAACCAGAATTCTCTCTAACTATTTATACACCTCCCCCCAGCTTCTGCTATTGAAAGGTCAGGGGGCTGTCTTCCTTTCAACATCAAGAGCCAAGGCTTTTCACACACACACTCATACAAGCACACACGTACACACACACACACAAACACCCACATCATGGCTGCCAAACTGTTTAAGATTCCCTTCCATCTAATTTTGATGTCAATGATGCAAAAAATCTCTGGAAATCAATCAAAGACGCTCCTGCCAAAAAAAGAAACAAGCAAACTCTGGAAATCACTAAAGCAGTATCTGCCATCCGGTGCTTAAATTTACTCTTATATCAGTTAACTGATAAAAGAAAAGAGGATGATTCAATGTCTATTTTGCTTCCATCCTTTGCATAAAAGAAATCACCTTCATGTTGGAAAGGACAGGAGAGCGTGATTACCAACCTGAATTTTAAAAGATACAAACACTTAAGACAGTGCCTGCAACATAATAAATACTCAACACATGTTAAAATTTCCCCTTTTTTGAAATAGAAATTGAAAAAGGTGCTGGATGACTGAAATGGGAAAATCACCAATTTTCAAAAAAGGGAATAAGATGTAGTCTGAAAAAGAACACTTCAATGGATGTGACATCAATTCCTGGTCAAATTCAGGAACCAAATATTTAGAGATGGATTGTGAGTGGTTTGGAAAGGAAGATGAAATTATTGAAAATAATGAGTTCCAAATGATTAAGTCTGGCTAAACTTACCTGATTTCCTTTGTTTTAGTCACTGAATGGTTTTTGTTATAGGAATACACTTGATGGAAAATATCCATATTTTGGTAAAATACTGGAAAAATAGAAAAAAACTTACTCCTATATCACAGCCACCATCCATATGTTTGGAAGTTCACAGGGTGATGCCTAATTTAGAGTTCAGTCTATAGAGCAAGGAAATACAGTGGCTGAAGCTTGCCTTCCATTCTGCTCCCTCTGTCTGAACAGGATATGGATGTTGGCAGATGGTCTTTCCCACAGGCCAAGTCATGGTCTTGGTATATTAAAACTCATCCCTACACCTCCCTTGAGGATGGCAGACTGCCATCAAATGCTGTGTGCTCCAGAACACAATATCATATGGTTGCCACCATAGCCAGATGCTTAGTAAGTGGTACTAAAATGCAGACAGTTGAAAGAGATGCCTCTGCTTGCTGCTGAGGGCTTCATCTTGTCAAAAATCACTGCTTGCCCTAGAAAACCCAGAGAAAGATGGCAAAGCCAGGGCAGGGACTAAGCATCTGACCTACTGATAGCAGAGGGAAGGGGTGAGCTGAGAAGCCATGAGTCACACTCTCCTGAGCCATCAGCTGTGGAGATCCAAATTACCCTGAGGTCCATGTGGGCTCAATGTGGGGAGGGGGAAAGCAACAGGAAAAATCTAATTAAAAGCCCCAGAGCCAACCTAACCTCGACATCCTCCCAGGAACCACTGAAGGTCTCATGAGCCCTTCTCTCCGGGGTGTGGGTTCCATGGCCCAGACTCAGGAGCAGCCCACCCTCTGCAGCTCTTCTCTGGTTCCTCAGGCCCCTGCCTCCTCAAGCAGCAGCAGTAACATGCCCTGGCCTGGCTGTTCATCTGGCCTCTGTCACAGACGGTTAATTCTGTCATCCTTCCTTCCCTCCTTCCTTCCTTCTTTTCCTTTATTTTATTCAATTTTGGGGGTAGGGAAGGGAAACAGATGTCCAGCCATTTGGCCAACTGAACAATCTAAGTTGTGGCATATCTTTAAGTACTGCTAATAAAAAAGAATCCAAAGAATTACAGCCTCCTTTATGACAGGTATGATTAAACTACCTGGGCATGATTTGTCTCTATTATATAACAGCATGAGGGGGAAAAAAAAAAAAAAGATTAAACCATCCTCATTATTACTTTTGGGTGAAAAAAAAAAAAAAACCTTTCCTTGCATACTGAAGACTATACTTCTGCTCAGAAAAAATTTTTCAATCCATTCATTGTTATGAATAATCAAGGAGCTGGCCACAAACAGAGCATTTACGAAAGAGTTAATAATTGTGTCTGAAAAGATGATCGCTTACCCTAATGGGGACTAGAAATCTCTACCACCTGTCAAAACAGCTAAAGTGAAACATGGAACTGAGACGAAAGATTCTTCTGAGGACAGGTAGCCCACAGCAGGGCTCTTGGGTTAGGAGTCAGTGCTGAGCGTCACAAGGGAAGGGATATGAGCAGGGCTGTGGAAACACTGTCTTGTTCCTGCTTAGTGTATGCAGCAGGTTGATGCCTGCAGGCTTTATGAAAGAGCGCTCCAGGACATGGTGGTTCTTGCAATGGAGTCCAGCATGCTGTGGCTTACACTGAGTTCTTGGGGGTCTTGAAATTCTCCCTAGCAGTATGCTTTCTTCAATAAGAAAGAAGGCAGTAGCAGAGCTGATACTCAAGAAGTTTCAAATACTCTGGGTTCTCCAAGGGAGGATGCCCCCCTCATCCATTACAAGTGAAGGAGGAGGCATGACTTGCTCATTTGGAAGTTCTCTCAGTTCTTTCCTACCTTCAGTTCAGTTCAGTTGCTCAGTTGTGTGTGACTCTTTGCGACCCCATGAATCACAGCACACCAGGCCTCCCTGTCCATCACAAACTCCCGGAGTTCACTGAGACTCACGTCCATCGAGTCAGTGATGTTATCCAGCCATCTCATCCTCTGTCGTCCCCTTCTCCTCCTGCACCCAATCCCTCCCAGAATCAGAGTCTTTTCCAATGAGTCAACTCTTCACATGAGGTGGCCAAAGTATCGGAGTTCCAGCTTTAGCATCATTCCTTCCAAAGAACACCCAGAACTGATCTCCTTTAGAATGGACTGGTTGGATCTCCTTGCAGTCCAAGGAACTCTCAAGAGTCTTCTCCAACACCACAATTCAAAAGTATCAATTCTTCGGTGCTCAGCTTTCTTCACAGTCCAACTCTCACATCCATACATGACTACTGGAAAAACCATAGTCTTGACTAGACGGACCTTTGTTGGCAAAGTAATGTCTCTGCTTTTTAATGTGCTGTCTAGGTTGGTCATAACTTTCCTTCCAAGGAGTAAGCGTCTTTTAATTTCATGGCTGCAATCACCATCTGCAGTGATTTTGGAGCCCCAAAAAACAAAGTCTGATACTGTTTCCACTGTTTCCCCATCTATTTCCCATGAAGTGATGGGACCAGATGCCATGATCTTAGTTTTCTGAATGTTAAGCTTTAAGCCAATTTTTTCACTCTCCTCTTTCACTTTCATCCCTCCCTTACTCCCCTGAAATACATGACCTGACCTCTCCCCACTTCCTCTCACTCTCTCTGCCTCCCTCCCTCTTTTACTTTGCCTTCAGGTATATACGATATCAGACATACTCCTAGTGTGCAACATTTCATATGAAAGAAACTAGAGCATTTGGAATTCAGAGAGTATTTTGGTTTGGGCTGGCTGATAAGTTGTTTTAATCAATCTGATTTTAGTAGTAATTTATTTCTAATTTCTTAGCCATCCATGGAATACAGGTTTAAGAAGACATAACACTACATCATCAACTCCATAAAAATTGAAACTAAGCCCACTTTCTTAGTGTTGCAGGAAAAGCCTGTACTAGAAACCTGAGACCTAGTTTCTACTCCTGGTTCTGCAGCTACACAGTTATGCGAACCTGGATGAGTTATTTTGATATCTTGGCCACTTTTTTTTCCATCATTGATACTTATTTAACCTCTGAGGTCAGGGACCTCTCTGAAAATTTGATGAAAGTATAGACCCTCTTCCCAGGAGCACATGAACACAGCACTTTCCACAGAATTTCAAGGTTTGGGGGCTCCCCGCAACAGCCCACCTAGGACTCTACCTGTGCAAGTGAATCCAGGGTCAGAAACTCATGGACAGGAGGACCGCTACAGCGTCTTTCAGCTCTAATGGGCTCAGCTTTGTGAATCTGCAAGCAAGAGACAGCCCTGAGGAATTTATTTGAGAAGAAAGAGGGAAAAGAAAAAAGAGGAGCAAAAGGAAAGGAAAAAAGAAAAAAGAGGAAAAAAGAGAGGCTCTAGTTCTAGTAACTCAAAAAATACTTAAAAATCCAGTTGTTGGATGAACACATGAATTAAATGCAATATAATTAAATTTTATGTTATAAAGGAAAATATAATGTAACATGTCAACTCATTTTAAAGTTATACCCTCTTGGGAGCAATAAAATAACTCATAGTGAATAAAACAAAGAAAGGAAAATGAAAGAAAAAAGCATTTGCTACCACTAAATGATATCTCAAAATGTGATTAAATACTTAAAATTCTATGATAATTGAATAAATCTTTACATTTTTTAATCATCTGGTTTCTGTAACTTGACTCTTTAATCTTTTGGGAAAATAAACCTACACAGCAGATTTTTAGTTCTATAGGAACACATCACTACCTCCATTTTTTAAAATGCAATCTAAGCAACTCAGCAGAGATAGTCAGTCTGAGAGATTTAATTAACTTTAGATAAATGTCCTGAGCCAGTCCCCAAGCAGAATACCATCTCTGACAAACATTATGTCAACACCAAGCTAGAGAAGCCATGGGCTCAAGAGAGGTGGTACTGGATTCCAGTACTGGACACGGGGCACTAGGAAAGTCCCTTGCTCTATCTGGGGCTCAGCTGTTTCCTCTACAAAGTACAAGTGTTGGAGCTGATTATCTCTAGAATCCTCTCCTTACAATGAGTCTCTCTTCATCATACTCCCCAAAGCACTATCATAAATCAACCAAAGGGGCTAAAACCAGCTTTCTGCCCAATACAGGTCCTTGTGCGTTTGTGGCTCTAAATATATAAAAGTCCAAATCGAGCAGGTAAAGTAATGTCAAATCTAACCTTATGAACATTCCCCAAACATGTTTTCTAACTGCTATAGGTTTTCCCAGAAAGTAGAGAAGCAAGGAGAGGGAAGAGGGTCTGTGTTTGTATTCTTGAATATTATCAACTAGTAATTATGAATTACTAATTTGCCCTGAACATTCTGCTTACCAGGGAAAAGTTAACTAGTTGCCTGCCTCAAAGAACTTGTAACCTAGAGTGAACAACAACAAATGAGGCAAACACAAATGTATGTATTTTACCAAGATTTATAGCAGAGATTGCACAACTAGAGGGGCCAGGCTGGTGATGTAAAAATGTAAAGCAAGTTGTGTCTGATGCAATAGGGAGCAGTGGGGACTGTGGAAAATGAAACATTGTGTTAGCCAAAATCAACATGTCAGCAGGTGAAACTGATGCACTGGTCAGATCCAGTTTGAAATCTGGATTTAAGGCTCAAGAGAAGTGAGACTTGAGGTTATCCAGCTAATTAAACGGAGAAGGCAATGGCACCCCACTCCAGTACTCTTGCCTGGAAAATCCCACGGATGGAGGAGCCTGGTGGGCTATAGTCCATGGGGTCGCGAAGAGTCGGACACGACTGAGAGACTTCACTTTCACTTTCATGCACTGGAGAAGGAAGTGGCAACCCACTCCAGTGTTCTTGCCTGGAGAATCCCAGGGACGGGGGAGCCTGGTGGGCTGCCGTCTATGGGGTAGCACAGAGTCAGACACAACTGACAAGACTTAGCAGCAGCAGCAGCGGCAGCAGCAGCTAATTAAAGGCAGAACAAGAATTCCAATGTAGGCCTTTTCATTCTCAGACCAGTGTTTTCTCCACTTATACCACAGCTTCCTTTTGTCAAAAGTCAGAGCAAATTCCCTTCGCAATGGACGCTGGCATCATTCTCTCCCATAACTCCCATTGCTAATACCTCAGACCATGCTCCACACTCACCATCATCAGACTCTCCCTCTAAAATGCCACTTTTATAATGTCCCTTCCCTGCTCAAGAAGCCACCAGGCCCCACCTGTCTCTTCATGCCCCTGGGGACCTCTCTAATCAGGCCCTGCTTAGCCCAAATCAAGGTGACTTATGCCAGGACAGGCAGAGTCTTGGTGCTCACTTAGCCTCATCATTTATTCACTACATTTCCCCCTCCTGGAAAGTTTTCCACACTCATTAGTCAAATCTTTTGAAAAAAAAGAATCAATACCAGTCTCAGTTCTTTAAGATGTATGGGTGCTAAGTCGCTCAGTCGCTCACTTCTTTGTGACCACATGGGCAGTAGTCCACCAGGCTCCTCTGCCCATGGGCTTCTCCAGGCAAGAATACTGGAGTGGGTTGCCACGTCCTTCTCCAGGGGATCTTCCCAACCCAAGTATCGAACCTGTGTCTCTTACATCTCCTGCACCAGCAGGCAAGTTCTTTACTACTAGCATCATCTGGGAAGCCCATTCTTTAAGATAAGTAACACACAAACGGGCTTCTTCAAATTCCTCCCACTTTCTCATCTTGACCCGAGATGATGCAAACCTTAAGGAGAGTCTTCCTTTTGTGACAGAATAACCAGGGAATCCATGAGAGGGGTAGGTGCTCAACTGCAGAGACATGTTATTCAGAAGCAGGGAGCAGCTGATCCTGTCGAGCATGTACTCATTTTTCTGACTCATATCAATGTTCTCTTGAGGACAGTGATGTCAGCCACAGATATGGGAATGTCCAGAAAGAGAAAAAGCAAGTAATGTGGTTGATGGATAGAGCATCCTCCCATCGTCTGAATCTAGCACCTTTTTGTGGGTGCAGAGAGAAGGTTCTGGGAAGAAAACCCAAAGATGTTGAAAGAGAAGCGGTGCTGGGGTCATCGTTTTTGACACCACTGGAGCAAGCAGGACGTGCTCCATGCGTTAACATCCAGAATGTCACACTGCTGTTACCCTCGAGGGTTATTCTCCTTTTTAATACTTCTATTTTATGATATTTCATTTCTCTAATTTTCAGGCTGGCTCAGGTGCAATAAATGAGATTCTAGGTCAGGGATAATTTTTACACATGATTAACAAGCTAAAAGAACAGTGCCTTTCCAAAAAAATGAATTGTTCACCTGAGGTAATTAGCCAGTGGTTCCTAGCTTCTAAATATCCTCATTATAACCCATCTCTTCCTGCCAAAATAGGACTCACTGTGGAATTTGGACCTTCACGTGGGCACTATGCCCATTTGTGGGTTTTGGAATGAGCAGAGGTGCTGCTGCCTTTCATCTGCCATGAATGAGACTCAGTCGTCAGACTGAGGCTTTCATCAGCCAGCCCTGCTGGAAACCTTTCTGTGTGAGCGGGAGCCTGCCAGACATTCATATCAAAAATCCACAGGCTTTATTTAACTCTCCCTGGAAGGAGGTATAAAGGTTACAAAATAATGAGGAAGAGCTCTGTTGAGCAGGAACCCAAGAGTCACAACCTCTTTGTTAAAACTGACAAAAGAGGTGGGAGATAAACTCTATGAGGGACAGAATCTGGGCTATTTAACCTGCCGTAGGGGACGCTGGAAGGGAACAAAATCACAGGATTCATACATATGAAGGGATATTATAATAGGGGATACTGAGCAGCTGTTCCCGATTCCTCTGAGCACAGGTAAGAAATAGGCTTTAATAGCAGCAAAAGGCTTTGCAAGTATTTCAGTATGTTGGAAAGAATATATATGAAGACAGAAAATCTGAGTTCTAAATCTTTTCTGCCTTAGCTGGTTAACTAGCCTCGGTACTTCTGCTTTATGGGAAATTGGAACAGGATAGCCACCTCCCCACCTAATAATAATCGATGGCGCTAGTAGTAAAGAATCCACCTGCCAATGCAGGAGACATAAGAGATGTGGGTTTGATCCTTGGATTGGGAAGATCCCCTGGAGGAGGGTATGGCAACCCACTCCAGTATTCTTGTCTGGAGAATCCCATGGACAGAGGAGCCTGGTGCATTAGAGTCCATAGGGTCACAAAGAGTTGGACACAACTGAAATAATTTAGCATGCACACAAAAAAGCAATGAGGGGCATTTAAATGCACAAAATTACATGTTAAAAGTGAAGCATGTACCTGTGGCTGATTCATGTTGATATATGGTAAAAACCATCACAATGTAGTAGTTATCCTCCAACTGGGCTTCCCTCGTGGCTCAGCTGGTAAGGAATCTGCCTGCAGTGTGGAAGACCTGGGTTTGATCCCTGGGTTGGGAAGATCCCCTGGAGAAGGGAAAGGTTACCCAATCCAGTATTCTGGCCTGGAAAATTCCATGGGCTGTTTAGTCCATGGGGTTGCAAAGAATCAGACACAACTGAGTGACTTTCGTTTCACTTCATTTATCCTTCAATTAGAATAAATAAATTAATTTTTAAAAGTAAAGTGTGTTAGCAAAATCTAAGGAATTACTTCAGCTTCGACAAAAAATAGATGAGGGGTTTGATGTTCTTTTCACCAGTCCTGCACTAATTTACCTGGTGACCTTATCAGGTAGCATCTAGTCAGCCCCGTAAATATGTCTATTTCTCAAGAACAAAAGAGATGGAGTATTTATGTGTGTGAGTGTATACACAGTGAGCTTGTAGACACAAAGGGTCTTGCTAGTGCCACTTTTTTTCTTTTTAATTTATTTTTTATTGAAGGATAATTGCTTTACAGAATTTTGTGGTTTTCTGTCAAACCTCAACATGAATTGGCCATAGGTATACATATATCTCCTCCCTTTTGAACCTCCCTCCCATCTTCCTCCCCATCCCACCCCTCTAGGTTGATACAGAGCCCCTGTTTGAGTTTTCTGAGCCATACAGCAAATTCCCGTTGGCTATCTACTTTAGATATGGTAATGTAAGTTTCCATGTTACTCTTTCCCTACATCTCACCCTCTCTTCCCCTCTCCCCATGTCCATAAGTCTATTCTCTATGTCTGTTTCTTCGATGGCACCCCACTCCAATACTCTTGCCTGGAAAATGCCATGGACAGAGGAGCCCGGTAAGCTGCAGTCCATGGGGTCACTAAGAGTCAGGCATGACTGAGTGACTTCACTTTCATTTTTCACTTTCATGCATTGGAGAAGGAAATGGCAACCCACTCCAGTGTTCTTGCCTGGAGAATCCCAGGGACGGGGGAGCCTGGTGGGCTGCTGTCTATGAAGTCATATAGAGTCAGACATGACTGAAGCGACTTAGCAGCAGCAGCAGTTTCTTCACTGCCGCCCTGTTAATAAGTTCTTCAGTACCATTCTTCTAGGTTCCCTATATATGTGTTAGAATATGATATTTATCTTTCTCTTTCTGATTCACTTCACTCTGTATAATAGGTTCTAGGTTCATCCACCTCATCAGAACTGACTCAAATGTGTTCCTTTTTAATGCTGAGTAATATTCCATTGTGTATATGTACCACAACTTCTTTATCCATCCATCTGTCGACAGACATCTACGTTGCTTCCACATTCTAGCTATTGTAAATAGTGCTGCAATGAACAATGGGATGTATGTGTCTTTTTCAATTTTGGTTTCCTCAGGGTACATGCTTAGGAGTGGGATTGCTGGGTCATATAGTGGTTTTATTCTTAGTTTTTTAAGGAGTTTCCATACCATTTTCCATAGTGGCTGTATCAATTTACATTCCCACAAACAGGGCAAGAGCATTCCCTTTTCTCCACACCCTCTCCTGGATATATTGTATGTAGACTTTTGGATGATGGCCATTCTGACTGGCGTGAGGTGATATCTCATTGTAGTTTTGATTTGCATTTCTCTAATAATGAGTGATGTTGAGCAACTTTTCATGTGTTTGTTAGCAATCTGTATGTCTTATTTGGAGAACTGTCTGTTTAGGTCTTTTCCCCACTTTTTGATTGGATTGTTTGTTTTTCTGGCATTGAGTTGTATGAGTTGCTTGTATATTTTAGAAAATAATCCTTTGTCAGTTGCTTCATTTGCTATTATTTTCTCCCATTCTGAGGGTTGTCTTTTCACCTTGCTTATAGTTTTCCTTTGCTGTGCAAAAGCTTTTAAGTTTATTCAGGTCCCACAAGTTTACTTTTGTTTTTATTTCCATTACTCTAGGAGATGGGTCATAGAGGATCTTGCTTTGATTTATGTCGTCGAGTGTTCTGCCTACGTTTTCCTCTAAGAGTTTTAAAGTTTCTGGTCTTACATTCAGGTCTTTAATCCATTTTGAGTTTATCTTTGTGTATGGTGTTAGGAAGTGTTCTGATTTCATTCTTTTACATGTAGCTGTCCACTTTTCCCAGCACCATTTATTGAAGAGGCTGTCTTTGCCCCATTGCATATTCTTGCCTCCTTTGTCAAAAATAAGGTTCCCATAGGTGCATAGGTTTATTTCTGGGCTTTCTGTCTTGTTCCATTGATCTATATTTCTGTTTTTGCACCAGTACCATACTGCCTTGATGATTGTAGCTTTGTAGTATAATCTGAAGTCAGGAAGGTTGATTCGTCCAGCTCCATCCTTCTTTCTCAAGATTGCTTTGGCTATTTGGGGTCTTTTATGTTTCCGTATGAATTGTGAAAGTTTTTGTTCTAGTTCTGTTAAAAATGCCATTGGTAATTTGATAGGGATCGCATTGAATCTGTAGATTGCATTTGGTAGTATAGACATTTTCACAATATTGATTCTTCCTACCCAGCAACGTGGATTATCTCTCCATCTGTTTATGTCATCTTTGATTTCTTTCATTAGTGTCTTATAATTTTCTGTGCACAGTTCTTTTGTCTCCTTTGGTTCAGTTCAGTTGCTCAGTCATGCCCAACTCTTTGTGACCCCATGGACTGCATGCCAGGCCTCCCTGTCCATCACCAACTTCTGGAGTTTACTCAAAATCATGTCCATTGAGTCGATGATGCCATCCAACCATCTCATCCTCTGTCGTCCCCTTCTCCTCCCACCTGAAATCTTTACCAGCATCAGGGTCTTTTCTAATGAGTCAGTTCTTCACATCAGGGGGCCAAAGTATTGGAGTTTCAGCTTCAGCATCAGTACTTCCAATGAATATTCAGGACTGGTTTACTTTAGGATGGACTGTTTGGATCTCCTTGCAGTCCAAGGGACTCTCAAGAGTCTTCTCCAACACCATAGTTCAAAAGCATCAATTCTTTGGTGCTCAGCTTTCTTTATACTCCAATTCTCACATCCATACATGACTACTGGAAAAACCATAGCTTTGACTAGATGGACATTTGTTGGCAAACTAATATCTCTGCTTTTTAATAAGCTATCTAGGTTGGTCATAACTTTTCTTGCAAGGAGTAAGTGTCTTTTAATTTCACGGCTGCAGTCACCATCTGCAGTGATTTTGGAGCCCCCAAAAATAAAGTCTGTCACTGTTTCCACTGTTTCCCCATCTATTTCCCATGACGTGATGGGACCAGATGCCATGATCTTAGTTTTCTGAATGTCGAATTTTAAGCCAACTTTTTCACTCTCCTCTTTCACTTTCATCAAGAGGCTCTTTAGTTCTTCTTTGCTTTCTGCCATAAGGGTGGTGTCATCTGCATATCTGAGGTTATTGATATCTCTCCTGGCAATCCTGATTTCAGTTTGTACTTCATCCAGTCCAGCATTTCTCATGATGTACTCTGCATATAAGTTAAATAAGCAGGGTGACAATATACAGCCTTGATGTACTCCTTTCCTGTTTTGGAACCAGTCTGTTGTTCCATGTCCAATTCTAACTGTTGCTTCTTGACGTGCATACAGATTTCTCAGGAGGCAGGTCAGGTGGTCTGGTATTCCCATTTCTTTAAGAATTTTCCACAGTTTGTTGTATTCTGCACAGTCAAAGACTTTGGCATAGTCAATAAAGCAGAAGCAGATGTTTTCCTGGAACTCTTTTGCTTTTTTGATGATCCAGTGGATGTTGGCAATTTGATCTGTGGTTCCTCTGCCTTTTCTAAATCCAGGTTGAACACCTGGAAGTTAATGGTTCACTTACTATTGAAGCCTGGCTTGGAGAATTGTGAGTGTTTTTTTGCTAGCATGTGAGATGAGTACAACTGTGCAGTAGTTTCAGCATTCTTTGGCATTGCCTTTCTTTGGGATTAGAATGAAAACTGACCTTTTCCAGTCCTGTGGCCACTGCTGAGTTTTCCAAATTTGCTGGCATATTGAGGGCAGCGCTTTCACGGCATCATCTTCTAGGATTTGAAATAGCTCAACTGGAATTCCATCACCTCCACTAGCTTTGTTCATAGTGATGCTACCTAAGGCCCACTTGACTTCCCATTCCAGGATGTCTGGCTCTAGTGAGTGATCACACCGTCATGATTATCTGGGTCGTGAAGATCTTTTTTGTGTAGTTCTTCTGTGTATTCTTGCCACCTCTTCTTAATATCTTCTGCTTCTGTTAGGTCCATACCATTTCTGTCCTTTATTGAGCCCATCTTTGCATGAAATGTTCCCTTGGTATCTCTAATTTTCTTGAAGAGATCTCTAGTCTTTGTCATTCTATTGTTTTCCTCTATTTCTTTGCATTGATCACCGAGGATGGCTTTCTCATCTCTCCTTAGGTAAGTTTATTCCTAGATATTTAAATCTTTTTGTTGCAATGGTGAAGGTGATTGATTCCTTAATTTCTCTTTCTGATTTTTCATTGTTAGTATATAGAAATGCAAATGACCTCTGTGTATTGATTTTGTATCCTACAACTTTGTTAAACTCACTGATTAACTCTATTAATTTTATGATATCATCTTTAGGGTTTTCTATGTACAGTATCATGTCATCTGCAAACAGTGAGAGCTTTACTTCTTCTTTTCCGATCTGGATTCCTTTTATTTCTTTTTCTTCTCTAATTACTATAGCTAGGACTTCCAAAACTATGTTGAATAATAGTGGTGAAAGTGGACACCCTTGTCTTGTTCCTGATCTTAGGGGGAATGCTTTCAGTTTTTCCATTGAGAATAGTGTTTGCTTTAGGCTTATCATAAATGTCACTTTTTAAATTCTCTTTTAGAGGCTGATTTACGTCTAAAATCAAAGTAACATCATAAGAAATGCTGAGTTATATAACAGAATAACTTGGCTTATGGGTCTTATTACTGAATACTGATGTCCAGGATTTCTTATTATGTGTTTCACAGTTTTTCCTAAAACCATCAAAATAAAATATTCCAGAAGCTGACATTACTTTAGAAAACTCACAAGAGCCCATGGGAAAACTATGGGCTTTAATAATAAAATAGTATATTATACAATTAATGTATAGCCGTAGGTTTTATATATACAAAAACCAATTGGAATGGAAAAGAATGCCCCATTTGTGATATCAAAATATGAAATAAAATTCTTAGGTACAAACTTAAAAAGATATGCCCAAAAACTATATGAGTAAAACTACAAAGCATTCTTTTAAGTCTCAAAAGTAGACATGAAAGAAAAAAGAGATATATTATGTTTTGGCATATCAGTTATCATGAAGGTAATATATAAATTTAACACAATCCCAATGTAAAATTTCATCAATTTTTTTTCTGGCATACAGCAGTTTACAAGAAGTTTCATTTGGAAGGACAAATAATAATAGCCATGAAAATCTCTTTAAAAAAGAAAAACAATGGAGGAATATAGGGAACTAGCTTATATAAAATAAAATAACTATAAATGAAAACACTATGGCATTGGCACATGACTAGAGAATCAGTGGAACAGAATAGAGAATTCAAGCATAGACCCGATTGCACATGGAAATTTAGTATAAAGAAGGTTTCTCAAATTGGTGGGAAAAGATAGTAAATGCTGAAAATATAAATGGCTAGCTATATGAAAAAAATTAAATTGGATCCATTTCTCACACCATATATTATATAAAATCCAAATGGGTTAGTGATTTAAATTTAAATTAGTGATTTTAAATGCAATAAATAAATATTATCCAACTACCAAAAATAGGAAAACATAAAGCTCTACAAATACCATATGAAAATACAGGTAAATTGCTCTAGAATTAGAATGAGGGAAATTTTTTTTGTCACTATGGCTCAATATCCAGAAGTAAGAGAAAAGATTAATAAATCTGATAGCAATCAAAAATATTTGAATAAGTCACAGCACCATGAACGAAGTAACATACCAAATGATGAACTAGGGCAAAACAGTTTGCAAATAATCACAAAGTGTTCAGGCTTCCCTGGTGGCTCAGACGGTAAAGCGTCTGCCTGCAATGTGGGAGACCTGGGTTCGATTCCTGGGTCGGGAAGATTCCCTGGAGAAGGAAATGGCAATCCACTCCAGCACTCTTGCCTGGAAAATCCCATGGATGGAGGAGCCTGATAGGCTACAGTCCATGGGATCTCTAACATATAAAGAGCTTCTAAGAATACAAGAATAAGGCCCAAAATTCCTGTAAGAAAAAATAGGCACGATGATATCAATATAATGGTCAGAGTAAGAAACTGCAGAAGACCACCCCTCTATAGAAGCAACTAAAACTCTGGCAAAAACTGTCAGAATCAAACTTTTTTTTGGAACACTGGAGACAAACCAAAAGCTTGTTGCAACTTTGGAAGCACTGATCAGCATAAAGGGCTGAATCTCGGTAAGAACATCGACCTTTGTGGCATTTTCGTCCCATCACCTGTTGCTCAGCTTAAGAGTAGCCTTGAAAGAAACAGCTCCCTTTCCCAGTAACAGAGCTGATACCAGAGGGAGCAGAACAGACCTCATTTGGAGAGTTATCCTTGGTTGATCTGCCCAGTGACTCCATGGAAGACAAGCTCAAAAGGCATGTTTTTTCTCACCTGGAACTCAGCCAGAACTATGACCACTACCCAGGGATGTTTGTCAAAAACACTTACAGGCAAATATTTTAATAGGTACTGTATGCAGCAACGGGTAACGGTTATTTAAAAAAAAAAAAAAACAATAGATGAACTAAAAAACTTGGAGGAAAGGCTGGGAAATGATACACATTGGGGAATAAAGACTTTGCAAGGCTCCAACACATTCCTGACCATCTAGAAGGTCTTACACATAAACAGGACTGTGTACATGCTCAGGAAACACCTTAGAAGGCTTTACATTCTCAGTTCTGGCTGACCTTGACTCTGCACAAATGGGAAATGAACACTAAGGCAGAGCTGTTAACTGCCTGGCTGAGTACTGGAAGTGTGCCCCAACATAGAGAGCCCATGTGCAAAAAACGGGGAGCTACTTTGTTCCTAAACATTTAAGGAAATCCATATCCAAGCATTAACTGACCACTGCACTAACAGAAACTTCAGTGGTCACAAATGACCAAAAGATGCACTTTCTAAAACTGGTTCAGAAAAGTCACTAGGAAGTCAACTAAAACAAGTAGAAACAACAAACCTGAAGGAAGATAGGGAATCATTTCTAGAGCCACCACATTCTAGTATTCAAAATGCTGTTCCCATTTAAAAATTACGAGGCATGGAAAGAAACAAGAAAATGTGGTCCATCAGTTAAATTCAGTTCAGTCGCTCAGTCGTGTCCGACTCTTTGCGACCCCAGGAATCGCAGCACGCCAGGCCTCCCTGTCCATCACCAACTCCCAGAGTTCACTCAGACTCATGTCCATCGAGTCAGTGATGCCATCCAGTCATCTCATCCTCTGTCGTCCCCTTCTCCTCCTGCCCCCAATCCCTCCCAGCATCAGAGTCTTTTCCAATGAGTCAACTCTTCGCATGAGGTGGCCAAAGTACTGGAGTTTCAGCTTCAGCATCATTCCCTCCAAAGAAATCCCAGGGCTGATCTCCTTCAGAATGGACTGGTTGGATCTCCTCGCAGTCCAAGGGACTCTCAAGAGTCTTCTCCAACACCACACTTCAAAAGCATCAATTCTTCGGCCCTCAGCCTTCTTCACAGTCCAACTCTCACATCCATACATGACCACAGGAAAAACCATAGCCTTGACTAGACGGACCTTTGTTGGCAAAGTAATGTCTCTGCTTTTCAATATGCTATCAAGGTTGGTCATAACTTTCCTTCCAAGGAGTAAGCATCTTTTAATTTCATGGCTTCAGTCACCATCTGTAGTGATTTTGGAGCCCAGAAAAATAAAGTCTGACACTGTTTCCACTGTTTCCCCATCTATTTCCCATGAAGTGATGGGACCGGATGCCATAACCTTCATTTTCTGAATGTTGAGCTTTAAGCCAACTTTTTCACTCTCCACTTTCACTTTCATCAAGAGGCTTTTTAGTTCCTCTTCACTTTCTGCCATAAAGGTCGTGTCATCTGCATATCTGAGGTTATTGATATTTCTCCCGGCAATCTTGATTCCAGCTTGTGTTTCTTCCAGTCCAGCGTTTCTCATGATGTACTCTGCATATAAGTTAAATAAGCAGGGTGACAATATACAGCCTTGACATACTCCTTTTCCTATTTGGAATCAGTTTGTTTTTCCATGTCCAGTTCTAACTGTTGCTTTCTGACCTGTGTACAGATTTCTCAAGAGGCAGATCAGGTGGTCTGGTATTCCCATCTCTTTCAGAATTTTCCACAGTTTATTGTGATCCACACAGTCAAAGGCTTTAGCATAGTCAATAAAGCAGAAATAGATGTTTTTCTGGAACTCTCTTGTTTTTTCCATGATCCAGCGGATGTTGGCAATTTGATCCCTGGTTCCTCTGCCTTTTCTAAAACCAGCTTGAACATCTGGAAGTTCATGGTTCACGTATTGCTGAAGCCTGGCTTGGAGAATTTTGAGCATTACTTTACTAGCATGTGAGATGAGCGGAATTGTGCAGTAGTTTGAGCATTCTTTGGCATTGCCTTTCTTTGGGATTGGAATGAAAACTGACCTTTTCCAGTCCTGTGGCCACTGCTGAGTTCAAATTTGCTGGCATATTGAGTGCAGCACTTTCACAGCATCATCTTTCAGGATTTGAAATAGCTCAACTGGAATTCCATCACCTCCACTAGCTTTGTTCGTAGTGATGCTTTCTAAGGCCCACTGGACTTCACATTCCAGGATGTCTGGCTCTAGGTCAGTGATCACACCATTGTGATTATCTGGGTCATGAAGATCTTTTTTGTGTAGTTCTTCTGTGTATTCTTGCCACCTCTTCTTAATATCTTCTGCTTCTTTAGGTCCATACCATTTCTGTCCTTTATCGAGCCCATCTTTGCATGAAATGTTCCCTTGGTATCTCTAATTTTCTTGAAGAGATCTCTAGTCTTTCCATTCTGTTGTTTTCCTCTATTTCTTTGCATTGACCACTGAGGAAGGCTTTCTTATCTCTTCTTGCCATTCTTTGGAATTCTGCATTCAGATGCTTATATGTTTCCTTTTCTCCTTTGCTTTTCGCTTCTCTTCTTTTCACAGCTATTTGTAAGGCCTCCCCAGACAGCCATTTTGCTTTTCTGCATTTCTTTTCCATGGGGATGGTCTTGATCCCTGTCTCCTGTACAATGTCACGAACCTCATTCCATAGTTCATCAGGCACTCTATCTATCAGATCTAGGCCCTTAAATCTATTTTTCACTTCCACACACAGCAGGAAAGAAATAATCAATAGAAAATGTCCCGGAGGTAACCCGGACATTGAGATACTAGAAAAACAGTTTGAATCAGCTATTTTAAATATGTTCAAATTTCTAAAGGAAATCATGCTTAAAGAATGAAAGGAAATCAAGAGAACAATGTCTTACCACGAGAATATCAAAAAAGAGAGAAATTATTAAAAGGAACCAAATAGAAACTCTGGAGTTGAAATGTACAATGAGTGAAATTAAAAGTTTACTACAGGAGCTCAAAAACAAATTACTGCAGACAAAAGAAAGAACCAGCAACCCTGAAGGTTAGGTCAGCTGAGATTATCTAATGAGAGAAACAGAAAAGAAAAAAGAATGAAGGAAAATGAAAGAATCTAAGGAACCTGTTGAACTCCATCAATCATCCCAATACACATAATGGGAGTCCCAAAAGGAAGAAGAAATAGAAAGGAAAAGAAAGAATATTCAAAGAAATAATGGCAAAAATAATTCATAATTCTCTCCAAAATTTCTTAGTATCAAGCAAAATATTTTCATTAAAAGCCCTTTGTTACTTAAAAAGATTCAGTCTGTTAGTCACTCAGTCTTGTCCAACTCTGCGACCCCATGGACTGAAGCCCGCCAGGCTCCTCTGTCCGTGGGATTTTCCAGGCAAGAATACTGGAGTGGGTTGCTGTTTCCTTCTCCAGGGGATATTCCCAACCCAGGGATCAAACCCAGGACTTCCACATCACAGGCAGATTCTTTACTGTCTGAGGCACCAGGGAAAGTGAAAGTGAAAGTCACTCAGTTGCGTCTGACTCTTTGTGATCCCATGGACTATTACAGTCCATGGAATTCTCCAAGCCAGAATACTGGAGTGAGTAGCCTTTCCCTTCTCCAGGGGATCTTCCCAACCCAGGGATCAAACTCAGGTCTCCTGCATTGCAGGCAGATTCTTTATCAGCTGAGCCACAAGGGAAGCCCAATTAAAAAGATTAATTGTGACTATTTCTTCACATTCAGGAAATGTATGTTTAGGAAGAAGTCAGCAAAGAATTATTACTTTGCAAAAACCACATTGGAACCTGAGCCTTTTCTTCTAGAGATAAGTGTAGAATCACTGCCAATTGCTCATTAAGCTGCTTCCTTTTGGCATCATCTTCTGTTCTTGCTGACAAAAAAAACTCCTGCCATGCCTCAAACTGGTGTGGAAAAATACCACCAGAATTCAGCTCTCAGAGTGAATGGTTTAGCTGATCACCAAAGCATAATATCAACAAAGACAGAAATGAAACCAGGGGCTGTTTCTACATGACATTAAAACAAATGGCTGAGTACATCAGTCTAAGGACTTTTATCAATTTCATGAAACCTACAGGGATTTTCACTGTACTGATTTCTTCTCTGAACTGATAGAGCTGTTAAGGGACTTGGTATCATGTGGCTGTAGCAAGAATGCACATTTATTAAGGATTTCAAACTGTTGGTCGTATGATTCAGGTTCCTATCTCAGTTCTTAAAAAATCAGCTCAAGGAGACCTGGCATCAATTCACATCCAAAGAACTGCCAGAGTTAGCACAATGGTAGGAGGTGAAACTGAGCAGATACCACAGTGTGAAGAACAGCTTTGCTGGTTCCAGTCTCTTCTTTCTGTGTCTGCAGAAGTCCTGCTTCCAGACATGAGGAGTCATGCTCCAGATGCCTTGTCTTGTCTATTTTGAATAGGTTTCCTGAGCGTTCTTTTACAATCACAAATCTTTCTAACCCCTTCTAATTCATCATTAGACCCTTTCTCCAGGAATAGGGTTGAGTTTTGCAGGAAAGACTGAACACATAAACTAAAAAATCACACAAACCCTAAAGCTGAACATTTTTTTCCATTTTGGATGAACACTTCTTTGTTTTATTGCTACTGTGTTCCTGTTAGTTGGAGTAGCCCTCATAGTCAACAGAGTCTGAAATGCAGTACTTGGGTGCACTCTCAAAAATGACAGAATGATCTCAGTTCATTTCCAAGGCAAACCATTCAACATCACAGTAATCCAAGTTCCTGTTAGTTTCTCTTAAAAACCCTTTTTAAAATTTTATGATGCCTAGAAAATCCTAGAATTAGGCAGGGGCACGAGTATGCAACCAAGGTAGGTTTGAATCCCACCTGACTCCTGAGTGTACCCCCGAACAGGGGGCTCCCCTGCATCACTGGGTTACTCCCTGATACAGTAATTGTCTATTTACCTGTCTAACTGTGTGAAAATGAGCAACTAAACCTCACCGTGTCTTTATTTTCTGACCTGTAAAGTAAGGAATAATAAAAAATATTTACTTCATGATATTGACAAATGGTACATACTAAGCATTCTGTATTTTCTGCTATTATTATTATTACTATCATTATCATTAGGCTGCGAGCACCTTGAATAGGAGCCTTTGGTCTAATTCTCCATGTCATGGTACCTGGCACATACTAGCTGCTCAATAAATATTGGGTGGGTGACTGAATGAATAAAGAGACCACTATTTAAATGAGCAAGCAGCTGTGAGAACAAGAATGCAATGCACAGTCCCACTGAATTTGGGGTTGGGACTTGCTAGATCTTTCTGACAGCTTTGCTGGTGCTTCTATGTCCAGTGCAAAAGGAGTGGGTGTGAATAGGAACTGGGCTGATGGTGGGACTCCATGTTTTATCTGTTGATGTCGTTTATTAAAACAATGTATTCATCTGTATATTTGATGCTGAAAGAGTAATGATGGCTGCCCAGCCACCGAGAGACTTGGCACCTGGAGACACAGGAGAGATCCCAGGCACCCAAAGAGGGTTCTGGAAGTAATAGTACCGTAACTGAAGCCACAGCTACTGATCATGTTGCCATGAAGGATTTCTTCAGAAAGATGTCAGAAGCCACTGGGGACCAGGGAAGAAACTGGGAGTCACACAACCAGAGACAGGTAGGAAGCCCACTGTGCTTCAGACTCCAGGCCTCTGTGCCTCGTAACCACTGACTTTTTGGTAGTGGGTGGAGATTATGAGGGTTTCAGTGTCTTCTGAGGAGACAGAATGGTGGGGATCTGGGCCAGCCCACTCACAGAGAGTCAGACTCTTGGTGAAGGATATGGGTCCCTGCCTCTCTCCTTTTTTACTCCATTGTAGGTGAGGGAAATTTCCAAATTACCAATCACTATTTAATTCCTTCCTTGCTTGTTTTTTTTTTCCCCCTTAGGGATTAAAATGATGGTAATACTTTAAAGCATAAATCATGAAAGTTCATCATAAGATATTTATTCATTTTTTGCTAGAAGCTTACTCAGTAAGCCTGGGCAAGTTATTGAACCTGGTCTTCGTCTAATGTGGTTTTCCCATCTATGAACTCAGGCTCCCTTCTCATTAAATATGGATAGTGTTGATCTCTACCTGCTGACTCTCCCCTTTGTGCTGGTGTTTTATATTCATGGAAGCTCAGCAAGGAACAAAATATAGAATTCAGTACAGAGCTTCTATCCATTGGGTTTTCATTCAAAATTCAACAAGTAGACAGAACTCCCTGCATAAGAAAAGGATGAGGTGACTAAGGGAAGACAAGGAATGATGCTTGGATGTGGGCTGCCAGACCTCTGAGGGCTAAAGGAGGATCTTTTCAAAGAAAGTGTGTCTGGAGATGTGAACAGTGTATGTCAAGGTCATACTGAGTGAGTCTTGCAACCCCCAACGTCAGTTGAGTCTGAGCTATGCAAACACAATAAACTCCCATTTGCCTGGAATCAGACTTGCATCTCTGTGCTCATCTTTATGAGATGGGGACAATTGGGTACTATACAAATGTATATGTTAATTTATACAAAAAGCAAGAAACTCAACAGCATGTCTAGAACCTCATGTGTGAAGATGATGCTGATATTGTCAGAAAGTACAAAGATGACTATGCAAGCTCTGTGCCCTCACAGAATTGACCATATCATTGATGAAACAGATCAGATGAAAACAGGAGACAAACTTGAGCAGTAGTAGAAGATAGATTTTAAGGACTGGTATCAACTGAAAGGATTGAAGCAATTAAGGAAAGAAAGATGTGATATGTTCTTGGAAGGTTTTGCAGCAAGGTGGAGTTGTGACTGGACCTTGAACCTTGCATTGAATTTGAGTCAGTGGAGAGGAAAACGAGAAGGAATGGCCTACAGGAGCCAGCACCCACTATCTCGTGAAAAGTTGTTCTTACATTTTTCAGGAATAATATTTACCAGTTGCTAAAGCAGCCATTCGGAGAAGGCAATGGCACCCCACTCCAGTACTCTTGCCTGGAAAATCCCATGGACGGAGGAGCCTGGTAGGCTGCAGTCCATGGGGCTGCTAAGAGTCAGACACAACTGAGCGACTTCACTTTGACTTTTCACTTTCATGCATTGGAGAAGGAAATGGCAACCCACTCCAGTGTTCTTGCCTGGAGAATCCCAGGGACGGGAGAGCCTGGTAGGCTACCATCTATGGGGTCACACAGAGTTGGACACGACTGAAGTGATTTAACGTAACGTAACATAAAGCAGCCATTATTAAAAATTAAAATATACAAGCTTACAATTAACTAAATTATATTGTATTTATAAATTAATTTATATGTATACTATATGAGTACATGTTAACTCGCTTCAGTCATGTCCAACTCTTTGCAACCCTATGGACTGTAGCCCACCAGGCTCTTCTGTTCATGGGATTATCCAGGCAAGAATACTGGAGTGTGTTGCCATTTCCTACTTCAGGGGATCGTCCTGACCTGCCTCTCTGATGTCTCCTGCATTGGCAGGCAGGTTCTTTACCACTAGCGCCACCTGGGAAGCCCTGTATAATTTAGCATTATACAGTATTATAAATACTGTACTAAATAAATAAATACTAAATTAATACTCTAGATAAATTCTCAGAACTCATCACTTCCTAATTATTTTACTGCACCTTACTATTATTTATGCTTTTGAGGTTATCTACATCTACTGCATCTGTAAAGCAGCAATGCTGTGTAATAACATGCTCCTGAACACCTTTTCCCAACTCCTTGCTGAGAGCACTTACATAAAAGAAGTCTGCAACTGCTATAAATCACTTCAGTTCAGTTCAGTCGCTCAGTCATGTCTGACTCTTTGCGACCCCTTGAACTGCAGTATGCCAGGCCTCCCTGTCCATCACCAACTCCCAGAGTCCACCCAAACCTATGTGCATTGTGTCAGTGATGCCATCCAACCATCTCATCCTCTGCCGTCCCCTTCTCCTCCTGCCCTCAATCTTTCCCAGGATCAGGGTCTTTTCAAATGAGTCAATTCTTCACATCAGGTGGCCAAAGTATTGGAGTTTCAGCTTCAACATCAGTCCCTCCAATGAACACCCAGGACTGATCTCCCTTAGGATGGACTGGTTGGATCTCCTCACAGTCCAAGGGACTCTCAAGAGTCTTCTCCAACACCACACTTCAAAAGCATCAATTCTTCAGCGCTCAGCTTTCTTTATAGTCCAACTCTCACATCCATACATGACTACAGGAAAAACCATAGCCTTGACTAGATGGACCTTTGTTGGCAAAGTAATGTCTCTGCTTTTCAATATGCTGTCTAGGTTGGTCATAACTTTCCTTCCAAGGAGCAAGCGTCTTAATTTCATGGCTGCAATCATCATCTGCAGTGATTTTGGAGCCCAGAAAAATAAAGTCAGCCACTGTTTCCCCATCTATTTCCATGAAGTGATGGGACCGGATGCCATGATCTTAGTTTTCTGAATGTTGAGCTTTAAACCAACTTTTTCACTCTCCACTTTCACTTTCATCAAGAGGCTCTTTAGTTCCTCTTCACTTTCTGCCATAAGGGTGGTGTCATCTGCATATCTGAGGTTATTGATATTTCTCCCAGCAATCTTGATTCCAGCTTGTGCTTCTTCCAGCCCAGCGTTTCTCATGATGTACTCTGCATATAAGTTAAATAAGCAGGGTGACAATATACAGCCTTGACATACTCCTTTTCCTATTTGGAACCAGTCTGTTGTTCCATGACCAGTTCCTACTGTTTCTTCCTGACCTGTATACAGGTTTCTCAAGACGCAGGTCAGGTGGTCTGGTATTCCCATCTCTTTCAGAATTTTCCACAGTTGATTGTGATCCACACAGTCAAAGGCTTTGGCATAGTCAATAAAGCAGAAATAGATGTTTTTCTGGAACTCTCTTGCTTTTTTGATGATCCAGCGGATGTTGGCAATTTGATCCCTGGTTCCTCTGCCTTTTCTAAAACAAGCTTGAACATCTGGAAGTTCACGGTTCATGTATTGCTGAAGCCTGGCTTGGAGAATTTTGAGCATTACTTTACTAGCATGTGAGATGAGTGCAATTGTGTGGTAGTTTGAGCATTCTTTGGAATTGCCCTTCTTTCGGATTGGAATGAAAACTGATCTTTTCCAGTCCTGTGGCCACTGCTGAGTTTTCCAAATTTGCTGACATATTGAGTGCAGCACTTTCACAGCATCATCTTTTAGAATTTGAAATAGCTCAACTGGAATTCCATTGCCTCCACTAGCTTTGTTCGTAGTGATGCTTCCTAAGGCCCACTTGACTTCACATTCCAGGATGTCTGGCTCTAGGTAAGTGGGAGTGATCACACCTTTTTGATTACCTGCGTCATGAAGATCTTTTTTGTACAGTTCTTCTGTGTATTCTTGCCACCTCTTCTTAGTATCTTCTGCTTCTGTTAGGTCCATACCATTTCTGTCCTTTATCGAGCCCATCTTTGCATGAAATATTCCCTTGGTATCTCTAATATTCTTGAAGAGATCTCTAGTCTATCCCATTCTATTGTTTTCCTCTATTTCTTTGCTTTGATTGCTGAGGAAGGCTTTCTTACTTCTCCTTGCTATTCTTTGGAACTCTGCATTCAAATGGGTATATCTTTCCTTTTCTCCTTTGCTTTTCACTTCTCTCCTTTTCACAGCTATTTGTAAGGCCTCCTCAGACAGCCATTTTGCTTTTGCTATAAATCATGGCGTGGTCTATTGTTCTGTTGGTTGTTAATACTTCAGTAATAGAAAAATATTAATAATGCAGATTAAACTTTAAAATATATCGTGTTGGCAGTTGTTACAGTGTCAATGACACCAAAAATATTGAAGGAATCTTGAACAAGGAAGATTCTTCCTCATCCCTGGGAAGACACCAATCCTGCCCATACCTAAATCTTGGACTTCCAGCCTCCAGAGTTCTGAATCAATAAAATTTTGTGTTCAAGCCACCTTGGTTTGTGGTATTTTATTACAGCAGCCCTAGCAAACTAATACACCTCCCAAGTCAGCTTCTTGATCTGACTCCTGCCTGTCTC
This sequence comes from Bos indicus, assembly GCF_029378745.1. NCBI lineage: Eukaryota > Metazoa > Chordata > Mammalia > Artiodactyla > Bovidae > Bos > Bos indicus. Next base: position 13,282,366 of record NC_091779.1, read on the forward strand.
TCTAGCCACCTCCTACCTTCCACTCCCCAGGCTTTACAATCCAGCCATGTCCATCTGCTTCAAACCCCCCAAATGTGCTATGTTCGTTCATGCCTCTGGGCTTGTGCCCAGATTGCTCTGTCTACCTGAAATATCCACGCCCCTGCGCACTTCCCCCTGGGGGACCAGTGAGCCTAGAAGGTTCAGCTCAGTCTCCCTTTTCTGTTTCCCTCGTCACCGCACCCTTCTGCCTCCCAGCCAGACTCCCACAGAATCCACCACTCCTCCTCAGACGTGTCTCATCTATTGTTTGTCTCAGTCTGGTCTCTTACTCCAGCCACTGCCCCCAGCAACTAGCCCCAGGCCGCACTTCAACCAACTTCACATACGTGTGACATGACAGCACCTCTCCTCAGCCCGCCTGCTTGCCTCTCACTTCCTGGCCCAGGCCTTCTCTGATGCCAAGATTGGAACATCCACAGAAACCCACTGGACACACCCATGGGCCAATCCAATGACATGCAGGGGAAGTAACCCCTCAGAGACTACTCATGGATAAAGTTTCCCCTCTGTCCATGTGCAGGCAGTTCTGACTCACATTTCATAAAGCTCCTCAGAAGTTCCAGCAGATCCACCAGTGGATGGAACAGGGGCCAACTCCGAAGGCATCCATGTATTCTTCTTCTTTCCTCCTTCCCTGTTTTACTCCCTGTCCCTCCCCTACTTCTGATCCCTGGAATCAAGTAAGACACTGTGTTTATTTTGTATTGTGTTGGATGAAACTATATGAAAGTGCCAATATTGATCATTCTTGGCCTACAAAAATGCCAGTTTCATATGATCTAATGATTATTTGTTTGCTCTTTTCCAACAGAATGTAAACTTCTTCTTCCTCCACTTATTTATTTATTTTAATTGAAGCATAGTTGATAGAATGTAAGCTTCTTGGGGCTTCCCAGGTGGCACAAGTGGTAAAGAACCTGCCTGCCAACGTAGGAGATTAAGAGACTCAGGTTCGATTCCTGGATCAGGAAAATCCCCTGGAGGAGTGCATGGCAACCCATTCCAGTGTTCTTGCCTGAAGAATCCCATGGACAGAAGAGCCTGGTGGGCTACAGTCCATAGGGTCACAAAGAGTCAGACACAACAGAAGCGACTTAGCAGGCATCATGCACGCAAGCTTCTTGAGGTCAGGAGCAGCATCATTCATTTCTCATTCCTGGCATCAGCAAGGCTGGTACTTAGCAGTCCCTCAACAAACAGCGGATGAGTATAGAATGATCTTCTCAGGGCAGATAAGGAAAAGATAAGGGAAGAATTCTTCTGTAAATATTAGGACCTCACATTCTACCCAAAAAGTCAATATGTATTTGAGATTTAAATATGGAAAAGAAATAATTTTTTAAATACAAAGAAAATAGTTTATAGCCCACCGTGGAGGCAGTTCTACAAACCAGATTTCCAGTGCAGAGTGGGAAGGGCTCCCCCAGCAGAAGCGTGGGTGTTCAAGCAGCACGTAAAGCAAACCTGGGGGCTCCCGGGGGAGTGACATCAAGCTAAGTTCTGAGAGACAAACAGAAGTTAGGTAGGAGAGGGGCTAGTGAGGAGTGTTCCAGGCAGAGGGAAGAGCCTGTGCAAAGGCATGGAGGTGAGAGAATCAACTGGAAGCAACCAAAGCAATTGTCTTAAAGCTCTCCATGGAGACACTAAGCTTTGGCTTTGGAGAAGGCATGCCAGGTCTCAAACAAATGGCAGCTGTGTTTCTTGGGGCAGAAGCTCAGAGTTAGACTTGGAGTCAGTGCTGTCATCTTGGGGGTGAAGTGGGATCTCCCTGTGGGGCCAAATGGTTGCTGAATCCTAGGGGGAAGTGCAGCCTTGGTCTGTACATTGGAACCAGCTTTGACAAGTAAACATGAAAACTGGCCTGGTCCTCTCATGACGGGGCATCCTGATCCCAGGATTGGATCATGGACCAAATACACACTGATAAGTCTTGAATATGACTTGACCTTTAAAAGGAACAAAAATGAATCATCTGTAGAGATGTGGATGGACCTAGAGACTGCTTTACAGAGTGAAGTAAGTCAGAAAGAGAAAAACAAATATTGGATAGTAACACATATATATGGAATCTAGAAATATGGTACAGATGAAACTATTTGCAAGGTAGGAATAAAGATACAGACATAGAGAAGAGACTTGTGGGCAGCAGGGGCAGGGGAAGGTGGGACAGGCTGGGAGAGCACCACCACGTGTGAAGCAGATGCTGGTGGGAAGCTGCTGTGCAACACGGGGAACTCAGCTCAGTGCTCCGTGACGACCTAGAGAGGCGGGATGGAGAATGCAGGTGGACGGGGGCTCAGGAGGAAGGGGCCAGATGTATGCTAATAGCTAATTCACATTGTTGTACAGCAGAAACTAGCACAGCATTATAAAGCAGTCATACTGCAATTAAAACCATGACAACAATACTATCCATCCTCTTTTAACAGCTTGTGAAAAAGCTGCCTAGTAAGTCACCCCACTGTGGCCCTGGAGTGTTTGAATTGCCATGATTCAGCGTGACTGAGAACCAGGATCCAACACAGGACCAGAAAACAGGGAATAATGCAGGCTGGCTATTTTTCAGTCTAGAGTTAATTGGAGACTATGGGTGCTATATTTTATGGTCTGTAACAATCAAACTCTTTTCCTCTACACAAAGTTCAATACATATATCGTGCTTCCCCTAGTGAATTGCTCTACATGATAAAATGATGGTTCTTTGCAATTCAAATTGATAATTTAAGATAACGTTGTAAATTTTCCTGTTCCAAGAACTGGGCAAACTGAATCAACATACTTCATTTTGTAATAACAACCATGCGATATTTCACCAAGTGTCTTTAAAATCTGCTTAAAGTAATAAAGTATGTGTTTTGCCATGAAATCCTTTAAAATGAGAGAGAATGAAGTAACAAAACAGCGTGATACTCTAAAGAGGATGAACCAGTATATTCCATGCCCCTTCAAGAGCAGTGGTGATGGAACACGGGTCCTGATAAGAGCTTTTATGGTAGGTTCATCATTTATCATTTTTAATAATGAAGAAAAGTCACCTGGCTTCAGAAACTTGGTCTTTCAGTAAAGGATAGGCATAAAAATTCTAATATTTTTAAATCATCTATTTTAAAACACCTGTCTTCAGTCGCTTATCTACTTTTTTCAGACATCTGATAGGATCAATTGGAAGAAACTGATCAAATAATATCATCGGCAACATATCCAAAGAGTTTCTATAGTCATATATTTCCCAAGTTACAACTGTGTATTATTTATGACACATGTCAAAAATGCCTTGGGGCTTTTGTTTCTCAATTCCATAACAGTTTATTTCCCCTAAACTGTGCCCATGTTTTACAGCAAGGTCCACAGCAATAAAGCAAGAAATCAGAAAAATCAGCATTTGAGATCCCCAGTTTAGCATTTTCTGCTACCTGGGACAATCCAGAGATCATAGAAGGGGTCTTGGTGACCTTGCAGCAGCTGCAAATCACTGTGACCTGAATTATAATAGGCTCCTCTTCAATAATACATTACTGATTCAGTACACTTAGGCGTCCTTGGGGCTTCTCAGTAGGAACCAAAATGATTCCCGCACACGCCACATTTTTCTTATCACACAGCTCCCATCAACACGTTTATGATCTCTTTAAGACGCACAATAGAGGGCACATCTATGCATCGTGCCCACGTTTATCCACAAGTGCTCAGATAGACACATAAGTCAATACATTCTAAATGAAAGGACTAACTAAAAATTCTTATCCAAGGGGCGAATGCATGGCTGCTCACATTCAAGGTCTGTCCTAATAGAAACTGAGTTAGAAACCAGACAAAAGCAAGCCAGTGGAGGTCAGCTGTGAAGGTCAAGGAGATGAAGGAGCTGCCGTAGCAGGCAGAGAAGGAGACCCACCGAGACCCTTGGCATTAGCTGAGAATGAGTCCTCAGACTGTCGGGCGTTCCTGTATGCAAGCAAACCTCTATAGCATAGGATTCCACAAGAAAAAGCAATAAAATACAAATAGAAATGCAATGTCCCTTCAGACCAAAGTAAAGAACAGCAAAGCCACATCGAAATGTCAGTGCCCATTGCTGGTCCCGGTGGGGGCCAACCAGACGCAGTGCTCCCGTGCTGTCCAGCCTCCTCCCCAGCTTCCTCGGGAGCTCAGTGATTCACACGCAGCAGGAACAAATCAAATGTGTCCCTCTGTATAATGACAAATTACTAGACACCATGATTATAAAAATAAAATTTGATATGTAGGGGGTGCCAACTGGGTAAGATATACTGTGCTAAAAGTTGTCTCTCTATGACCTCATTAAATCTTCACCTCAATTCAATGTGGTAAATATTATCAAATGACCCTTCATTTAATGCATGAGAATCTTCAGTTTAGTGAATTAGACATCTCAGCTCGAATCTGTCCAGTTCATAATCATTTTCCCATCTCTGATCTCCCCTGTCTTCATCCCACAATCCAGAGAGGTGGCCTCCCAGGAAACGTGTTTGTACCACCTCTTTCTGTCAAAAGCTCAAATCTGAGTGAAGAGCAAGAGAGATGAAGCTGCTTGATGAGTCTTAACAGCAAAGACTGAAAAGAGGAGCCACGAACTTTAGCTGCTGATTTCCAGGCAGCCCTTGGAGCCCACGTGAGACCTTCCAGCAAGCACTCTTTTCCTAAGCTAGATTGAGTTCTTTCTGTTCCTTGCTGTGGCCACCATGCCCTTGACGACAGGAGACAAGAGGGAGCTCCCTGCCCCACTGGAGGAACTGAGAGGGAGCTCCACACCCCAGGAAGACCTTATTTTCCCAGCCTCGGCACTTCCACTGGCAGGAATCAAGACGAAGCCCCAGAACCGCTTGTCCTGGAAAGACCCCAAGCCCCCCCGGACTCCCTCCACTACTCATGTCTCAGCCACCACCCTCCTCCTCATGACCACCAGATTTGTTATTCCTGTGAATCAGCTACCAAAAGAACTCCAGGGCCCCAAACCATGTGGACATCTCCTTTTCTGACCCTTGTCCTCTGCTAACACCCACTCCTAACTTCTGAAATCCCCTACTATACCTGTCTAATCACAGAGCCAATCCTCAGCAAAATCTCTGCTATCCTCAGCCTCCTCGGAACCATGCCCTTTGCCTCACTGTAACTAAATCTGAGGACACCGCTTCTCCGGCAGCCCCTTTAAATGGTGGCCATTTCCCCCCTCATACCCCTTACCAACAGCCAGACTGGAGATGGGATAACAGTTCTCTGCTCCTCACTACCTCTTCAGACCTTTCTTCTTCCCAAATCCGCACGCCAGAGCTTCGTATCTTACATCATCACACTGTTCCCCTCATCCCTCTTTGTCGCAGTCATCCCCACTGAACCTCCAGTCCTCACATCTCTACCCTCATTCCACAAAGATTTTTGCTCTTGGCTCATTGCCACTCTCAGAGCAGGCGATGGCACCCCACTTCAGTACTCTTGCCTGGAAAGTCCCATGGACAGAGGAGCCTGGTAGGCTGCAGTCCATGGAGTCGCTAAGAGTTGCACATGACTGAGCAACTTGACTTTCACTTTTCACTTTCACGCATTGGAGAAAGCAATGGCAACCCACTCCAGTGTTCTTGCCTGGAGAATCCCAGGGATGGGGGAGCCTGATGGGCTGCCGTCTATAGGGTTGCACAGAGTCGGACACGACTGAAGCGACTTAGCAGCAGCAGCAGCATTGCCAGTCTAACAGCACCCTTATCAAAATCCTTGGTACTTTTAACATCCACATGGATAATCTTGCCAATATTCTGTCTTTTCAGGTCCTGAAGATCTTGTCCTCTGTGCCATCTCAGCCACCCACTCCCACAGTCACACCCAGGACTTGGTCATTTATCGACAACGGCAACTTCAGGTTCACTCCTTTATCCAACGGCCTATTTAATATCCCCATTGTCTTGCAGCTATCTCAAACTTAGTACATCCAAAACCAAACTCAATCCTCCACTCAAACCTACTCCAACTGCTATTTTCCTATCTCAGTTAAGACTCTTAACTGAGCCTCATCCTTCCAGGCCTGTGGACCAAAGTCTTTATTTTCCTCAAAGCCTATATCCATGGCTTCCCTGGTGGCTCAGTGGTAAAGAATCCACCTGCCAGTGGAGGAGACATGGATATGATCCCTGATCCAGGAAGATGCTACATGCCACAGAGCAACTAAGCCCATACACCGCAACAAGTGAACTTGGGCTCTAGAGCCCAGCAGCCGCAACTGCTGAGCCTGTGTTGCGCAACTGCTGAAACAGGCGTGCCCTAGAGCCTGTGCTCCGCAGCGAGAAGCCTGCGCACTGCAACAGAGTAGCCCCCGCGTGCTGCAACCAGAGAAGAGGCTGAGTAGCAATGAAGACCCAGCACAGCCAAAAATAACGAAGAATTTTTTTAAAAGCCTACCTCCAGTCTGTCAAGATCCAAAATTTAGATCTACCTTCAAAATATTTCCAGAATCCAACCACATCTCACCAACTCACTACAGCCACCCTGCTCTGAGCCGGCATCATCTCTTACTCGGATGACTGCAGTAGTCTTCTTTAAGTGATCCCACTGCTGCTACCCTTGACCACTCTCCCACCTCCATGCTCTTCCCAACCCAGAAACTGAAGTGGACTATCTAAGGCATAAATCAAGTTACGTCTGTCAGTGTTCAAAAGCTCTCCATTGGCTTTCCATCACATCAAAAGTAAAAACCAAACTGCTTATGATAACTTACATTACATGTGCAAGTCCCGAGCGCCACCTGGACCTCCTTTGCTGCTGCATCGCTGTTCATTCTGTTTCAGCCCCTCTGGCCACCCTGCCATTTCTTTAATATGCTCAACATGCTTCTGCCTCAGGGCCTTTCTCTCTCTTACCTCAACCTGGAACATTCTTTTTTGCAGACTTTTACTACCTTACTTCTTCTCTCCTTCTGGTCTTTACTCATATATCACCTTCCCATTGAGGGCATCCCTAACCACCCGACTTAAAACTGCAGCCTTCTGGGTGGGATGAACTAGAAATTTGGATTGATGTATATACACTACTGATACTCTGCATAAAATAGACAACTAACAAGAATCTACTATATAGCTCAAGAAACCTACTCAGTGCTCTGTGGTGACCTAAATGGGAAAGAAATCAAAAAAGAAGTGTTATATGTATGCATATAGCTGATTCACTTTGCTGTACAGTATAAACTAATGCAACGTTGTAAAGTAACTAGAGTCCAATAAAAAAGTTTTTTAAAAAACTGCAGTCCCTCTATATCCTCTCTTCTTCCTACCCTGAAACTATCTGTTCCCCCTTTCTTTATTTTTCTTCATGACACTTAATTGCCATCTTCACACTATAAACATTTACTTCTCTTTTTAGTGTCTCCCTCTACCTGGTGGAATGCCAACTCCACCAAGGCGGGGATTTTTGTGTTTTGTTCAGAGCTATGTCCTCAACACAGACAGCATTGCCTGGCACCTAGTAGGCACTCAATAAATATTTTTGAATGAATAAATGAGAATGAACAGAGTTAAGTAGATTAATCAATTTCTCAAAGGCCACAGAGCAAGTGAGGACCAGAAACAGGCCTCCAGCTCACATTTATCTGAGGCCACACTGTGCTTTCCACTCACAAATTCCCTGTGTCACGTGACCATGTATGCACGGGAAATTCCCTGCATTACATGACCATGTATGCACAGGAAACTCCCTACATCACATGATTGTACATGTTTGGGACAGCTCACAAATAGACACAACCGGAAATGTTAACTTCTCAAGTGATGAGTTTCTTATGCTCATATTTGAAAGATGAAGGACAAAAAGGAATCTGCCTGGAATTATTCAAATCAGGGAGAACTCTGTAAAGGGCCAATTGGTAAATATTTTATGCTTTACAGGCTATTTGGCCTCTGTCTTAACTACTCAACTCTGTCTCAACTACTCAAGCTCCAATAAAGCTGTATGTACAAAAAAAGAGATGATGGACTAGATTCCACCCACGGGCCATAATTTACTGGTCCCTGGTTTAAATCTGTAAAATTGCTATTAGAATGACTGTGTCCTTATGTTTCAAATCTTGGGCAGTTATAGGAAGCAGTAGGATAAAACACAAAGAGTATCAACATTGATCGTAGCCAGTTCTGTGTTCAGATTCCAGCCTTGCCATGTGCTAGCTGTGACATTATGTAGGAAAATTACCCAGTCCTCTGAAATACAGTTTGCTCACCCAACAAAAGGGATGAAAAAAGAAAGTGAAAGTGAAAATCACTCAGCCGTGTCCGACTCTTTGAGTCGGTTAGGGTTAGGGAATGGGTAGCCTTTCTTTTCTCCAGGGGATCTTCCTGACCAAGGGATCAAACCCAGGTCTCCTGCATTGCAGGCAGATTCGTTACCAACTGTGCTATTAGGGAAAGCCCTGATAAACAAAAGAGATAAACAACCCTTATCAGGCAGGGCTGTTCTAAGGTGCAAATGAGACAGTGTATTTATAGCAACCACTAAACTATATATACTAATTATTCTATAATGATGATGGGGTAGTGATAATAGCATTATTAGGTGGCTCTGATGAGACCCTCATGAACTTTAAATTCCTTGGAATCCAGGTCTCTCTCTCTCTTTTTACATCTTGAGGTCCCCTTAGCACATTGTCCTGGGCTGGAGATTTTGGTACCAAGCATCTCATAAAAGACAAGTGAAAGGACACATCACTTTATATAATGCCTGCTAAACTTCTGAATGCAAGATACAATGTAGACTTTTTTAAAAAAACGAGCTCTGGAAGAGTTTATGCCCATGAGGATTATGGACTTAGTAGCTGTGAATTATGATCACAGTATCAAGGGAAATAAACCAACACATTTTCACCCACGTGTTATCTAGTCCTCCACTATTCTGTGGTTGACATTTGTTCTCAGATTGTCTCAGCCTTTTCCATTCCACCCACTCCCTAGTAGCCTTGCTGCACACACCAGGGGCAGGAAAACAAGACTGTGCTTCCCTGATGTCCTTAGATCTCAGGCTTCTCTGTCACCTGGCATCAAGCAGACACCCCACAAGATATCTGCAAATCCTCAGTGAGGTGACTTCTTCGCTGGTGGAACACACGGCACGTATTTTGCTGGCATGGATGCTGGCTGAGGCTGTAGTGGTTCTGCTGTGGGTACAGAGGTTTCCCTTCCTGATTTCCCGACAGAGGCAGCAGCACCCTTAGGGGGCTAATTCTGCAGTGTTGTTCTGGGAGTCACTTCCAGAAGCTAAGTCTGGAGCCGTCTCCTCTGGCCTTTGAACATAATGTATTCAATCTGCCTGTGTTAAAACTAAAAATTAAGGGCTTTCCTGGTGGCTCCGTGGTAAATAATTCACCTGCCAAGGCAGAAGACACAGGTTCGATCTCTGATCGGGGAAGATCCCACGGACTATAGAGCAGCTAAGCCTGTGCGCCACAACTACTGAGCCGGTGCTCCGGAGCCCAGGAGCCTCAATGCTGAACCCACGCACCGCAACTACTGAAGCACCGAGCTCCAGAACAAGAGAACAAGAGACAAGAGAACAAGAGAACAAGAGAAGCCACAGCAATAAGTCCGCACACGGCAACTAGAGAATAGACCCTACTCACCACAACTAGAGAAAGCCTGCACACAGAGATAAAGACCCGGGGCAGCCAAAAATAAAGAAATAATTTAAAAAATTTAACAAGTAATTGCTGCCAGCTGGAGCTCAACCCAGACTGATACCCCTCCTTTATTGAGAGCCCAGCTCCAATCCAAATCACCAAGTCTCTTTCAGAATACAAAAGCACTGAAGATATGACCCCAGACTGGTTCCTGAAACACGAAAGAGGGACAAGTCTGCCCCTTCCAACCAAGTTGGGTGTGGGAAGAAGGACAGGGAGAAGGACAAAAGAAGGGAGAAGAAACAGGCATTGAGGCACACGCATCTAACCTCCCTTCTCTGCAGTAACATCCTCGGGGAGAAGGTGTGTATTAGACAGAGTGCAGCCAGCCAAAGCAGTAGGGAGCTTCTGGCCCTGCTCCCTCCTGGGAGCTCCCTGTGGGCAAAGCCTTGGCTCAGTACCCCCACATCAGCACGGGGTGATCACAGAGCTGTCCCACTATGGCCCTGAGGTTTCAGAAACTTCCACATTACCTGTGGAAGAAGGTGAGATGCAAGGAACAAATTGGAAAACAATACACAAGACATTATAATTTTTGTACTTAAAAATGGGCTCTCTAGGTGTACTTGTGTACAAACCTTTTGCAGAAAAAAGAAATCCGATGTCAAATGTCAAATCGTGGGCAGTGGTTACTTCCCACACAAAATGGGAAAGAATCACAGGAAGAGGAGAACACCCACTTTTTCAGTTATAATGTTCAATACTGTGTGAATTTTTTTTAAGTTAACATGGACTTCCTTTGAGGTTAAAAATTTTTCTCTTTTTGCCTCTTCCTTCTTCACAGCTGTGAGCCAAATGGAAGCAGCCAGGTGTGGACGGCTAATGTCAAGAGTTGTTAAACATGATCTGCTCAAGGGAATTTCTATTCAAACTTGGCTGTTACACACCTTAATGTTCTAAAAGTTTTCCTTCTTCTATTTTGGAAAAAAATGTAAATTGGTGATATCAAAATGGTCAAGTTTGTCTGTATCCTCGACCAGTGGGTCTCAAACTTCAGCAGTCATCAGAATCACCTAGCAGACTTGTTAAGACACAGATTTCAACACATCCACAGGCTTTGTTTCAGTACATCTGGGTCAAGCCCAAGAACGCACATTTCTAGCCTGTTCCCAGGGGTGCTAATGCTACTGATGGGCAGACCTCTGATCTAGACCCTCACTACCAGAACTGTAGTCCCAGACCAGCCGCCACACGACCTGGGAGCTTATTAAAAATACAGAATGCTGGGTCTGAGCCCAGGCCTCCTGAGGCAGAAGCTGCACTGGAAGAAGACCCCCATGTAGGGGCTCACACGGACTGGACAGCCAGAGGGTCTGCTCTAGACGTTCAGAGCCTTTGGCCCCATGCTCTGAGATGCTCCCACTAAACACTAAGCCATCCCGGAGCGCTCCCTCCACTGCTGAGACGGGAGAGTGCCCTCTTGGTGACCTCGGGGACAGAGGCTAGGAGGAAGGAAGAGCCGGTCCATAACAGAAGAGGCCTCGAGCAGAGCCTCCCAGGGACGCAGAGCAGGCACACGCTTTCTCTCCTTGGGCACATTTCCACAGCCCCCGCGGAGCTGTCTTCTCAACGGTGTTGCTGGGTTACATCCTCCTGAGCTCACAGAGAGCTAGCGGCTGGACCCTGGCCAGAGCGTCCCCACAGCACAGCTGGAGACCACCCGAGGTGCTCCCCCCCACCCCCGGTCAGGCCCTCCCATGTGCCATCTGTAAAGCCAGCGCTCAAGCAGAATACAACCCAGCCAAACAGAAGGCCCTCTGGACATTTCAGAGACAAAGCAAGCATGATTTCCACCACTTAATTCATCCCAGAGCCTCCCCCATCGAGAGAGATTATGCAGGCCACATGCCAAACCCAGTTTCACTGCCTTATGGTGGTCAAGCTGGCTATGTCTAGATATTTAAGGCCATCCGATTAGGCCCACCAGCCTCCTGACAAACACACTTGGTTCCTACAGCGCAGGGAGCCACCGAGGGGAGGACCTGCTGCCCTCCCACTCCTCCCCAGACTTGCCTCTGAGCCCTTCCTGCTACAGGGAGCACCCACATGGAGGATCCTCCGCGACCCACCAGACACAGTCACATCACGTCTGAGTTCTCTCCCCAGAAGCCACACCAGGACAGGAACATAGGAACTGTGAACAAACAAGCAAAAAGGCTTTCAGCTGATTGCATAGGCTGTTTTTCTCTATTAATCTGCAAAGATGTGTTTTTACGTAACTCATTGGAAAGTCTCAACCTCTCCCACAGAGATACAGAGTGGCTGGCGTTCATTGGTCTCCAAACCACGGTGTCAAAAACTGGATGGTGTGCTGAAGAGCTGAATAAAAAAATCATCTTTAAAATTGGAGGAATTAAGCGAAACAATAATTTTCACATAAATAAATAAGCAGGTATTATTCTAATTGTGGTTAAAAAACAATCCTAACCTTCTCGACACTACCACTCGTTGAGGTTTACTGAAGGTTGGTCCCATACCGGACCTTTCAGGATTACCTTATTTATTTTCATAACAATCCTCTGTGATGGGAGGAGCTATTTAGATTCACAGCACCTCAGACACCAAATGTGTGGGCTTTTTTCACACCAACAACCAGCCCTCCAAGCCTCCAATATCACCTCGGTGTCACAATTGAATTCAGTTCTGGAACTGAAGACATGGGGTTAGCATCAGACCACGCAGATTAAAGGACTGGGTCCCACAAGGCTGCCCTTACCAGAGACCAGTTGCAAGTCCTGGGTGCCCAGGGGACCCACACTTCTGTCTGACTTGGCTGCAAAGTCAGGGGTTCCCACAGCCAGCCCCATTCAGGTTCGATCATTTACAAAGGGGTTCACAGAACTCAAGAGGATACTCAGTATTAGGAGTTTATTCTGGAGGATGTAAGTGAACAGCCGGATGGCGAGGTGTACCAGGAAAGGTCCAGAAGGATCCCAAGCACAGGAGCTTCTGTCTCCTGTGCCTACAGCACGATCCTGACACACAGATGTGTTCACCAACTCCAAAGCTCTCTGAACCCCACTGTTTAGAGACTGAACGGAGGTCTGATTACATAGGCAGGATTAAATCACTGGCCATGGATGACTGAACTCAAACGGCAGCCTCTCTCAGGTTGAGTGGAGGGTATGAAATTTCCAAGCCTCTAATCAAGCCTTCTTCTTTCTGGAGACTGGCCCCTGTCCTGAGCTGTCCACAGGCCCATTTGTGGAGTCCTGCTCCAAGGCCACAGGGGCAAGACCGTGCACCAAGGCCACAGAAGCAGAGCCCAGAACCAAGGTCACCTGCGAAACTGACTGACCCCCTTTGTAACCATTGCCAAAAGCCCCCTGATCATCACCAGCAGGTTTCCTGACCCCAAATTAGGCAAAAAATGACCACCCTGGCAGTCACCATATAGAGCCCTACTGTTAGTCACTCAGTCGTGTCTGACTCTCTGCAACATCATGGACTGTAACCCACCAGACTCCTCTGTCCATGCAGTTCTCCAGGCAAGAATACTGGAGTGGGTAGCTATTCCCTTCTCCAGAGGATCTTCCCAACCCAGGACCGAACCTGGGTCTCCTGCTTTGCAGGAAGACTCTTTACCATCTGAGCCACCAGGAAAGACAATAGTGCCCTAACCCAATCACCTAATGCCAACCTTCCTGCAATAATTTTGAGACTATAAAAATTGTCTACTAACCCATGAAAAGCGTTGACTTTCCCTGGTCTGTCAGGAGGTCGGCTTGCTGCACTCACAGTGCCCACATTCTCTCTGCTCTTTGTTCTTAATAAACTCAGTCCTTTCTGCAATACTCTGGAAATTCTTTTCCAACCTGCATTTGAACTGCCACGACACCACTAAGAATTTGCTTCAGTGGAATAAAAGACTCTCTAATATCTTTATCCCTTAGGAAATTGAAAGGGTTTTAAGAGCTCTGTCCTTCCTTCCTATGCCAAGAACCTGAGTCAAAGATCAAAGAGCTTCCTATGATAGCCACGTGGGTACTATTCACTCTTCTGTACAGATGGGAACACTGAAATTTAAAGAGGTTAATTAACTTGCATGAGGTCATACATCAAGGAACTTGAGTAGGCCAATTTGAGCGTCTATGCTTAATCATTCTATACAGCCTTCCAGTCTTCCAGTCTTAAGGGGCACCTCCCATGAAGAAAATAATAAACACAATAATGAAACGAACATCCAAATGCTTTGGGAAATATTGGAGGGGTCAACTTGACTTTGTGTCAAGGTAACCTCCAAGTAACATCATTACATATGTCTATGGTGTGTTGTGTTTGAGGGAGTGTTCAGGAGGCCCAGATGGCTCACGTATTGTTTTGATAAATGGAGAGCAGTCACTCCAATCATTGGCAGGGAAAGCAAAATTATGTCTCACCTCCAGACCAACTCATCACAACGCCAGCTGAAGAAACACTTTATTTGGTCATGACCCAAGCATGAGCGCTGATGCGTAAAAAGGCCCTAGGTCATCAGCCCAGATTGACGGCACAAGGAGACTGCCTGCTTCTCAGTCCTCCTGTCTCCGAGCCTCATTCCTCTTTGCCAGGATGACAGATTGTCTTGTGTCATGCTGGGGAATGGACACACACAAGCACACACACAAACAGGTGATGCCTGAAAGGAGCTCAGCTTCACTTGATAAGCATGAGGTAATAGAAATTAAAAGAACTCTGCTTACGTTAGTTGCAAATGGGAACAGGCAGTTGGTTTTTATTATTAAACCAAAGGATGATTTAACATGCATTGGAGAGCTGGCTACTTTCTCACAGATGGAATCATCTTTTTATAAATGCTAACCCTCAAAATTTTGTCAGATATAATTCATGGGGGGTGAGGGGGTCAACGCCACTCATGTATAAAGTGCATCAAACACCCAAACTCAGGAGCATGTAAGAGAAATAGAAGGGCAGAGGAAAGGCAAATGGGAGTGTTATGGAAAGAAAAGCCAGGTCTGTGTTTGAACCTTGCTGCACAGCAAATAATACATAGCACGGTAAATCACAAATGGACTCAAATGTCTTGTTGAGACAAAACAGAGCTAAGGAAATGAAAATTATGAGCTGACTTATGAGTGGTCATAATAAGAAACAGCAGTTATTGAGGATCTTCTATGTATCAAACAACATAGATATTATTCCCATTTTACATATGGGGAAACTGAGGCTTAAAGGGGCTAAATAACCTAACCTACAGGAGATGCCACACGTGATAAAGAGCAGAGCCTGGATCCAAATTGAGGTTGAGTTGAATCCAAAGCCCAATTGTTTTTTAGAATACATGGGAAATGGCTATGATTTTCTTGAGACTACAAATTGGAAAATGGCATCCAACTGGAGGTGTGCCTAGAAGGGCCTGGGGTGACCATCAGTGAGGACCTGTTCAACATCCTTTCCCCGTTTCATCTTTCTTGTTCAAACCTCACTTATGTTGTATAATAGTCCAATTTGTAACTCCCAAAGGAGAATCCCAAATGAACTAAGAGAATCCTTGATTGGCATTCTCCTAGTCACTGTTATTGATCTAGTGGTAGGCACATGACCTTAGATGGCAGTTATACTAAAGACATGTATTTCAATCTTGAGAGATACTCTGTCTTTTCTCTGAATAGAACAAGGAAATGTATCATCCTTTGGCTAACTGGCAACCATACTGTGATCATGAGGAGAATCACATGAAGACAAAGTTAACACCCACCAATGGCATTATGGCGAGATGGAAAAAGCACAAGTCTATAAGAAAAAACCCACTGAGCTGATGGCTTAACCAATTATTGAAACTGTCATACTTCTTAATTTTTTTGTAATATAACATAAAATGTATATTTTTAACTAGTTTGAGGCAGAGTTTTTCACTGATATACAAAAGCATCCTAATGTAATTTATTTCCTGCCCAAATAATCTCCTTTAATAAGCAAGTCCCCATGTTCCACAATTAGAGATTTATTCCTTTGGAATATTTGTGTTTCTAAAAGGTAATAGGTAAATAACCGTGTAGAGAAGGGACAATTTTTCTTAGTATTGCACAAAAGGAAATGGTTTATAAAGGAAAATGTTAATGCATTTAACTACATAAAGTTAAAATTTTAATGTAGAAATACCATTATTAAACTCTAAAGGGAAACAGTAAACTGGAGAACAATTTTTCTGCATACAATACTGAGAGTTAATATTGCTTCTATATAAAAAGCTCTGAAAATAGGTGAATACCTCAAGAAAAAAATATGCGAAGAATACAATCAATGGCCATTAAATGTATTTTTAATATTTAATTTTACTATTAATAAAGAAGTACAAGTTAAAATATCATGTTCATCTACCAAATTTGAATTGGCTATTTTGTCCTTAAAGGAATAAAGACTGCCTTATCAGGAAAGAACTGACTTACTAACCTGGCTACCAGCTGAGGTTGCTCAGCCCTCCTCAGTCTTCATCAGACCAGCCTGGCTTTGTTAATACAGCAGACTCAGGGGTAAAGGGAGACAGAGGGAGCAAACACACAGGCCTCTGGAGGCCTGGGCTCAGAACTGGCAAACCATCACTCTTACCACATTTTACTAGCCAAAGCAAGTCACCAGCCCAGCAGAGCTTTGGGGGAAGATGGATTCTGCTTCTTGATGGGAGGATTTGTAAACTCATATTGCAAAGTTTCTGAATACAGGAAGAGAGAGAGAATCGGGTCCATTTTCAATCAATCTGTCACAAGCATGTACTGCATTGTTCCAATTATGCTTTAAAAATTGGGTGTATCTATCTAAAACATACTGCTAAGTCACTTCAGTCGTGTCCAACTCTGTGTGACCCCATAGACAGCAGCCCACCAGGCTCCCCCGTCCCTGGGATTCTCCAGACAAGAACACTGGAGTGGGTTGCCATTTCCTTCTCCAATGCATGAAAGTGAAAAGTGAAAGTGAAGTCTCTCAGTCATGTCTGACCCTCAGCAACCCCATGGACTGCAGCCCTCCAGGCTCCTCCGTCCATGGGATTTTCCAGGCAAGAGTACTGGAGTGGGATGCCATTGCCTTCTCCAATCTAAAACATACATACATAAATATATGTGATATGTAGACAGATAGACAAGCCATAAAAATATACTCTCAACTAAAAAAATACCACACAAAAGAGAATACCCAGATGACCAATGAGTCTATGAAAAGATCTTCAGTAGCACTAGTCACCATGGAAATTAAATGCAAATTAAAGCTACAAAGAGACACCATTACCTACTCACCAGAATGGCTAAAATTAAAACAAATTCTTAAAAACTGACAATACCACATATTGGTGAGATAGGGAATTACTGGGACTCAGATATTGCTGGTAGGAATGCAAATTGGTAGAACCACTATGAAACTTGTCCCTATCTACTCAACTGAACATATGAACACTCCATCACCCAGAAATTCCATTCCTAGGTATATACCCCAAATAAATGCAGATATGTACAAAAATGACATGATTAAGAATATTCATAGATGTGTATTTATGACAGCCAAGATCAACCAAAATATTCATCAACATTGGAATGGATAAAATGTGAGATTTTTCACAAAATGGAATACTACATAGTAAGGAAAAAGAACAAATACTTTTACTAGCAACAAAGTTGGTAACTCTAACAGACGCAATGTTGAGCAAACACACCCAGAGCCCAAAAAGGTACACACCTTTCAGTGTAATTGCACGCGTGTAAAGCTAACGTGTGGTCATAGAAATCAGAATGGCGGTTACCTCTGACAACAGGGTGATCCTAGTGTGGCACAGGCGCTGCTGGCACACTGGTCTTGATCTAGGCTGTGACTACACTGTTCCAGTTCAAGACGTGTCCCCAAAGCTTTGGCACTTTGCTGTCTGTGTGTTTCACTTCAGTAACAATACGTACACAATAATAAGAAGAATTCAATTTCTTTTAAAGTTTTCCCAGTTAAAAGGTAGAGTCTTCATTTGAACCCAACACGGAACTCCGCAGAAGAGGCGCCGGCTGGGCCGGGGAAGAGCCAGGAGGCGCGCCCGGTGTGCGAGGCCCAGGCTCTGTGGGGACGGGACCCAAAGGCACTCAGCAGAGCGCAGTAAGCACTACAGCTTGACTGGACCCCAGTGAATACGCGTGCAAGCAGCAGGCCCTGAAGAGGCCTTATGTCTTCAGTCGTGTCTGACTCTGCAACCCCATGGACTGTAGCCCACCAGGCTCCTCTGTCCATGGAAATTTCCAGGCATGAATACTGGAGTGAGTTGCCATTTTCTCCTCCAGGGGATCTTCCCCACCCAGGGATCGAACCTGCGTCTCCTGTGTTTCCCGCATTGCGGGCAGATTCTTTACCGCTGAGCCACCGGAGGACACCCCGGCAGAGCCTGTTTTACAGCAAAATCAGCCTCAGTGTCCTTGGCTCTGGTGGCTCTTTGTTACCCAGCTCCTTCCTGCCCTGTTCCCCTCAGCGCACCCCCTCTGAGCACACTGCTCTGCTCTATTTTATGCTCTTCCTGGCCCTTTAAATCACCAGGACACAGCACAGCAGAATCCACAATGCTTATTTTAGCGAGCGGCTGCAAAAAGGTCAGAAGTGACAGCGAGTTTGGAGGGACCCAGATGTCCCCAGCTGAAAGGGCTCTTTCTCGCAGCTCACTTCCACTTCCCTCTCCCTCTTCAACTTCAATTTTCTCCATCTAATCCCTCACCGCCAACACATTTAGGATTTTCTCACTGATAAAAATGAGATCCGTGTTCCCGAGGCTTGGGGCTGCCTAATGGACGTTTGGGACAAGCTGCCAGGATATAAGCAAGGATGTGAGTAAAAGGCCAGAGCTCACTGAGTAGGACTCTGCAAACAGATGACTATCTCAAGAGAGAAACATGCAAAGAACAGGAACGGGCAATGGCCAGAAATGGCTCAGTTTTACTAGTCAGCAGTGAAATACAAGTTAAAATATACTATGTTCATCTACCAGATTTGGTTATTTTTTTCCTTTACGGAATAAAGACTACATTATTAAGGAAAGAACTGCCCTATTAACTCACTACCAGCTGAGGTTCCTCAGCCCTCCTCAGTCATCAGAACAGCGGGGCTTGTTACCATGGCAGAGAGAGAAAGAGGGGAGGCACACAGGCCTCCTCCGAGGCCAGGTTAAGATCTGACAAACGTCACTCCCACTGCACTCTGTGAACCAGAACAAGTCACAAGGCCGGCAAACACGGGGATAGTGGACTCTGCTTCTTGGTGGGAAGGTTTGCAAACTCGTAACGATTCTAAATAGGGAGAAGTGGAGAACTGGGGCCCTTTTCTAATCGATCTGTCACAAGTATATATACTACATTGTCCCAATTATATTTTTAAAAATTATGTGTATCTATCTAAAATCTGGGCTTCCCTGATGGTTCACCTGGTAAAGAACTCAGCTGCCAATGCCGGAGATGCAAGAGACACAAATTTGATCCTTGGGTTGGGAAGATCCTCTGGAGAGGGAAATGGCAATCCACTCCAGTATTCCTGCCTGGAAAATTCTATGGACAGAGGAGCCTGGTGGGCTACAGTCCATGGGGTCACAAAGAGTCAGACACGATTGAGTGCACGTGCACACATATCTAAACTATATAACACACATAAATATAAAAATACAGTTCATATAGAACTATTATATTTTTATAGATATGAATAGACAAAGCAGGTAGTTGGATTGAGCAGATTATTAACACAAATCACTGCATTTCCATAACAGTGAGGGATATCTGTCATCCAATTTATTCAGGCTTTGTTCAAGAATTTTACAATGTGCAGTTTGCCCCCATAGGGGTTTTAAAATGCATGATTTTAATGTTTGTGTCTGGCCTGTACCAAGATAGGTTGATAACAAATTTGACTCACTAACTACAGCAAAGTAGGACACAGGGTTGTCTGCAAAAATCACAGTAATCAAATGAACACAGAGAGAAAATGTTGGGAAACAGTCATTTTCAAGATGGAAAATTAAACACTGTACCTTTTCTGGGCAGATACAACCCACTGCCGAAGCACAACACTGATCTGCTCTTCAGCCACGGAGACCCATTCTTAATGAAGTCCTAGGATCAAGTAAATAAAAGCAGAAACCTTTTGTAAGTAGACTCTTGAGAGGTGATTCTGACCTCATTGCATCTTGGGCCAGGTAAGCCAAGCAATGCCCCAGCTAAGCCCTAACCCAAGTAGACAGGGATTGCACAAATTTTTAAAAGCCCAAGTCACAGAAACTTCCAAGTACCCTGCTGGCTGGCCCACCAGCCTCCTGATCAACGCCATGACCACAGATAGCAAAGGAAGGACCATTGTTAGGAGGTCCTGCTAGCCTCACCTGTCATCCTCCTGAGAGATCCGCTGTCCCAAACAGACAGCAGGATCAATCTAGCACCCAGCTAATCTCAAAGATATAACTCTAGCTGTTATATACCAATTAAAGGAAAACAGTGATTCTTCTGTCCAACTATAGCCATGTTTACCAAGGGCTGTAACTCGGCCCAAATCTAAAGGGACTGGGTTTATTTAATGGAGATATTCTAATGCAACAGGTGGACACTGAAAGAAAACAGAAATGAGACAGAAAAGCCAGAATGCAGATCTCAGAGGAATCCAATCCTATTTTAATCTTTCTAAGACTGGGACTTCCCTGGCGGTCCAGTGGCTAAGAGTCCACACTCCCAATGCAGGGGGCCCAGGTTTGAACCTCGGTCAGGGAACTAGCTCCCATATGCAGCAACTAAGAGTTCACACACTGCAACTGAGTTCAAATGCAGAAATTAAAGATCCTGTGTGCTACAACTAAGACCCAGCACAGTCAAATAAATAATTTTTAAAAATTTCCCTAAGATTATTAACTCCCGATAGCATATAGCAATTACAAACTCTACTTCTTAAATCTTCACTCATTTACCCAATCTATCGATGTGCGCTGACCATCAGTTGTGAAACTGTACTGGGGGCTCAGGGTTTAAGGCAGGATGGGGGAAGGAAGATCAATCATTACTAAGATATAATCCATGGCCTTGAGAAGCTCAGTCTAGAGGGAAGGCCTGAGCAAGTGTACAAGTGCTCCAAATGGGACTTAGCCCTGTGCTAGAACACACATTTCCCAGGGCCTCTAAAACGCATAATAGGCTGGCTAAAGTCCACCTGAAGATGCCAGGTCTAAATCCCTGATACCTGTTATCCTATAAAGAGCAAGGATCCTTGCAGACACGATAAGGATCTTGACATACGGAAATTATCCTGGAGTACCCTGGTGGGCCTGGACAATCTGATCACAAGCCTCCTCATAAGAGAAGACAGAGAGAGATGTGACACACACATGGAAGGGACCGTGCCCTGAAGACAGAGGCAGAGTCTGCAGTGATGCAGCCACAAGCCAAAGGGCACCAGAAGCCGCCAGAAGCTGGGGCAGTCAAGGAAGGGATCCTCCTGTAACTTCCGGAGGTAACACAGCCCCGCCGACACCTTGACCCGGACCCTGCCTCCACAGCGTGAGAAAATAAGCTTCTGTTGTTTGGGGCCACCGGGTTCATGACAATACAGTGTTCAACACACGTAGGAAACTACTGGATGATGAACCGGAGAAGACTTTCAAGAAATAAAACAACACATGAGCTGAGGATAGAGAGGGTGTGGGGGTGGAAGGTGCGATGTCAACAGCTTGATTATGGCTCATGTGTAAAATGCAAAAGAGTGAGAGATGAAACTAGCCGTGGAGAGCCCAGTATGTTTTTGTTAAACTTGTATTTCGCTTAATATTGATTCATGCTGACTGAGGGGGAGCTTTTGCAGGGTTTAAGTCCTTTACATCTTAGAAAGTCCTCTATTCACAATGTGGAGCCTTTCTCTCAACACTCACCCCCATATCCAGTCTGTCAGGAAATCCTATGGACTCAATATTCCAAATGTCTCTAAGTTGTTACTCCCAAGAATACCCTGAAGGTCCCGTGGATAGGACTCCTCGTTTTCACTGCTGTGGCCAAGATTCAATGGCTAATCAGGGATCTAAGATCCTCCAGGCTGCATGGCACGGCCTAAAAGGAAAAAATCTTACGTCCCTTCTTCCAATCACTGCAACCATTCTGATCCAAGCCAATGTCATCTTGACTTGAAGTGCCTTGTCCTCTGCTTTTTTTCTTCTTGCCAGTCTACGCCTACTGTCCACACGGTGGTCAGGATGGTCCTTACAGATGTTCAGTCAGATCATGACTCCTCTTTTTCCCCATTTAACTCCTGTTCTGCCGGGGTCCAGCCCCGGCTGATCCAGTGTATTTGAAGCGGGGACGGTGTCGGCGAGGATCAGGATACAATAGTTTCAATTAGATATTAATTAAAGATGTAAAGAGTAATAGAATGAGGATAGCTCAGTAGGAAAATTCAGTGGAGAAAAGAGGCTGAGTAGCTTGGTTTACTCAGGAGACCAATAAAACTTCAAGACAAGAAGTTTGCACCACTTATGTAGGCCGCAGGCATCCTTCCGTTCTCCCGAAGGAGAGGAGACACTGAGGCCTCCCCGGTCGGATCTTAGAAGCCCAGGCATAATTAGTAAGCATGGTGGGTTCCGCGCTCCAGATGGAGACTCAGCCCAAGTGAGAGAGAGCGCGACATGGGGAGACCAGTATTTCGAGAAACTGATCCCAATTCTTTATTTTCCACGGTCTACTTTTATACACCGAGATGTTATGCAAAAGTCACACGGGGTCAGCAGTCCTGACTTTTATCAAAGTCAGGTGCTTCATACAAATGTATACAGAGGTCTTAGGGGTGTTACATCATCTTCTGGCCAGGGGTCCTGCTGACAATTTATGACCCTCTCCTTGTGACAGCGGTCAGTCAACCAGGACACTTATTTCTCCAGGGGTGATTATTCTTAAAACAGACGCCACCCAAATAAAGTTACATTCCTATAGGGTGAGGGTATAGTGGGTTTTAGTTAAGGAAAGAATTTACTTAGCCTAAGGTCTAACGTGATTAATATCAAAGGTTAATACTTATTTCTTCTATATATTCATTAATGTGTGTAAGGGCAGGGGATATGGAGATTAGCAACAAACATTGGCTCAACAAATGAAAAACCCTTCACCAATACAATTTCTAATCAGCCCATTATACTTATACTAATAGTTTTCTAACTTTTCTAAGGAACCTGTTTTTAGAAGGTTTAAAGCATCTCGTGCCTCTCACGGTTGGGAGGCTGTGAGCAATCACATGTGGCCGGACAAGCCTGTCAGGCAAGCTAGAGAACCTTCAGAGGAGTTTGTAGGTTAAAACACTCTTGTCACACCCAGGAGTTTTGATTAACTGGAGCTCTAAGTTAACTCCTTCTCTGAAAGAGGTGGTGGGGGACAGCCCCCCGTAAAGTCAGAGGTGTAGGTGGGAGCACAAAGTAGTAAAGTAGGCAGGCTCTGGTTATGGGGGTAGATGCTCGAGGATTTCCAGGGGGACCCCTGAGGCTCGATCCCGCCTTTGTGTATGTCGAGCCTCCTTCCTCATGACCTTTGCCATGGGCGGAGTACCTCACTCTGGCCCCCAACACTGTTCTTCACCGTAGTCTTGCTTTACACTCCCACCTACCCTGCTGCAGCCACTGTGGGCTCCTTGCCTTCAACACACCAACACATCAACCTTCAACACAACACAACCTTCAACACCCTTCAACACACCAACACACCAATCTTCAACACAACCTTCAACACACGAACACACCAACCTTCAACACAACACAACCTTCAACACACTAACACACCAACATCAACACAACACAACCTTCAACACACTAACACACCATCAACACAACATAACCTTCAACAACCTTCAACACACCAACACACCAACCTTCAACACAACCTTCAACATACCAACCTTCAACACAACACAACTTTCAACAACCTTCAACACACGAACACACCAACCCTCAACACAATGCAACTTTCAACACACCAACCTTCAACACAACCTTCAACAGCCTAACACACCAGCCTTCAACACAACACAACCTGCAACCTTCAACACACCAACATACCAACCTTCAACACAACCTTCAATAACCATCAACACAACCTTCAGCTGCCTTCAACACACCAACACAGTCCTGCCTCGAGGCTCCTCACAGCCATTCCCTCTTCTGCAATGATCCATCCCCAGACATCCTTACCTCCTTCAAGTCTTTGCCTAATTGTCATGCTCTCCAGGAGGCCTACCCT
This sequence comes from Bos indicus, assembly GCF_029378745.1. Taxonomy (NCBI): domain Eukaryota; kingdom Metazoa; phylum Chordata; class Mammalia; order Artiodactyla; family Bovidae; genus Bos; species Bos indicus. The sequence goes on from NC_091779.1 coordinate 13,306,270, forward strand.
TCCCACTGTATTCTTCTTACCTCCCAGGGCACTTCGTATTCCTCTTTTCTCTTTTTTCCATATCTTTTAACATAGCTATAATTTACTTATTGTGTTTGTTGTTTAATATCTATCTCCTCCACTAAAATAAGATCCATGGGGAAAGGAATCTTTGGTTTGTTCTCTGCCATAAGCCAAACATTAGCACATAGTAGGTATTGACACTTAGGAGGTGCTGGATAAATATCCGCTGAATGACTAAATGAACAAATGCATGAGGACTGGATTGGAGCAGAGGTCAGCCTGAGGTTGAGAATCCAGATGAACTCAGAAGAGCAGACTAGTCCTGACTCTGAAATGATGTGTCATAAAATTACGGGATCAATGACAAGCCCTTGAACAATCATTTGGAAGGACCCAGAAAAGAAATCTCTGGTTCTGAAGGTAAACTGACCCGAGGAAGATTTGCTTACACAGAACCAAACTCTGTCAAACTTCAAATCAATTCTGGTAAATATCCTGAGCATTGGGCTTCAGTTCAGTTCAGTCGCTCTGTTGTGTCCGACTCTTTGAGACCCCATGAATCGCAGCACGCCAGGCCTCCCTATCCATCGCCAACTCCCAGAGTTCACCCAAACTCATGTCCATCAAGTCGGTGATACCATCCAGCCATCTCATCCTCTGTCATCTCCTTCTCTTCCAGCCCCCAATCCCTCCCAGCACCAGGGTCTTTTCCAACAAGTCAACTCTTTGCATGAGGTGGCCAAAGTATTGGAGTTTCAGCCTCAGCCTCAGTCCTTCCAGTGAACACCCAAGACTGGTCTCCTTTAGGGTGGACTGGTTGGCTCTCCTTGCATATTCTGAGCATTCTGAGCATTGGGCTTAGAAGTCATTAAATATTTATCAAGGTGTTATGGTGCTCAAGGACATTCAAACATTAAGTCTCAAACCTTTATAGTTTGATAAAGGAAATAAGATACCTAACAGGTTGTAACAGCCGAGAGGGTTTTTTAAAGTAGGCTATTACAAGAATACTCATAAGAATACAGTAACTATAAATAAACAATGCAGAGAAAACCATTCTCATATACTGTTTGCTTGAGTATAAAGCAAGATTATTGAAAGGCATCTTGGTAATTCATACCAGTTGCCTTAAAAAATATTCATTCCCTGATCTAAAAAGAAAAAAATGCATAGATTAAAAAAAAAAACTGAGAAAAAAATACACCAAAATGTTAACCATGATTGTTTCTGAAGAATAAATTACCAAATTTCAGTGTCTTAACCTAAAAGTGGAGAAGGCAATGGCAACCCTACTCCAGTGTTCTTGCCTGGAAAGTCCCGTGGACAGAGGAGCCTAGTGGGCTGCTGTCTATGGCGTCCTACAGAATCAGACATGACTGAAGCGACTTAGCAGCAGCAGCAGCAATCTAACAGTGCATCCTACCCATGTAAGAGTGTACCCCAACATTCCTAGTGAACAGGTGGCTCTCCTCCATGCAGTGATTAAGGGATCCAGATTCATTCCATCCTCATATCCCCTAGGGTCTCATGGAAATTGCATCCTTCCGGCAGATGAGGAAAAGATTATGGAGAAAGCACACCTGTTTCTTCAGTCGTGGCCCAAAAGTAATATATATGCAAAAGGAAAAGAGTTAGTAATCTTTGACCCAGTGATCCCGTCCTACAAATCTACAGTAAAGAAATAGTTGTAGGAAAAGTTATGTCAGACAAATGATTGATAGCCAGTTACATGGATACATGCACATACATGGATACAGTTACATAGATACCCACAGAGATATATAACAGTAGACAAAGATAGACTGTGGCAGAATTATGAAAAAAAGCACCAAAAAATTCCACCAGTAAAGGAGTGTTCCATCTACACTGTGAAGTATTATTCAAACATAAAATATTTTCAATAATATACACAAAAGAGTAATCACATGAAATTTTTACTGACCTATGTAAGTCTATCCAATTAGAATATATATTATCAATAAAGATAGCTAATTTGGGTTAAGGGATATGTTAACAATCTAAATAGATACAATCTTTTTCAAAGGCAACAAGTATAAAGCTGACATAAGTATAAAATGCCTTTGTTCCAGCAGTTGTATGCTAGCATTTATCGTAAGAATAAAAGTAGAGATGTACCAAAAGTGCCACTTCTATGAATGCTAAAAATGTTGATTAGATTTTCCCGTGCAAAAAGAAAGACTTTGAGCAACTTAAATTTACAACAATTCCTGATTTTTTTAAAATACATTTTGATATATCCTGGTACGTTCATGTGATGGATTATAATGTAGCCTTTTAAAATGTGCTGTAGAAGCCAGGACATGGAAGCAACCTAGATGTCCAGTGGCAGACGAATGGATAAGAAAGCTGTGGTACATATACACAATGGAGTATTACTCAGCTATTAAAAAGAATGCATTTGAATCAGTTCTAATGAGGTGGATGAAACTGGAGCCTATTATACAGAGTGAAGTAAGCCAGAAAGAAAAACACCAATATAGTATACTAATCCATATATATGGGATTTAGAAAGATGGTAATGATAACCCTATATGTGAGATAGCAAAAGAGACACAGATGTATTGAACAGTCTTTTGGACTCTGGGGTAGAGGGTGAGGGTGGGATGATATGGGAGAATGGCATTGAAACATGTAAATTATCATATGTGAAACGAATCACCAGTCCAGGTTCAATGCATGATACAGGATGCTTGGAGCTGATGCACAGGGATGACCCAGAGGGACGGGATGGGGAGGGAGGTGGGCGGGGGGTTCAGAATGGGGAATGCATGTAAATCCATGGCTGATTCATGTCGATGTGCGGCAAAACCAATACAATATTGTAAAGTAAAATAAATAAACAAATTAATTAAATAATAATAATAATAAAATGTGCTGTATAAGCCAGGACATGGAAGCAACCTAGATGTCCAGCGGCAGACAAATGGAAAAGAAAGCTGTGGTACATATACAAAATGGAATATTACTCAGCTATTAAAAAGAATGCATTTGAATCAGTTCTAATGAGGCAGATGAAACTGGAGCCTATTATACAGAGTGAAGTAAGCCAAAAAGAAAAATACCAATACAACATATTAATTCATACATACGGAATTTAGAAAGATGGCAACGATAACCCTATATGTGAGATAGAAAAGGAGACACAGTGTAAAGAACAGACTTTTGGACTCTGTGGGAAAAGGCGAGGGTGGGATGATTTGAGAGAATAGCACTGAAACATGTATATTACCATATGTGAAACAGATCGCCAGTCCAGGTTCGATGTATGAGACAGTGTCCTCGGGGCTGGTGCACTGGGATGACCCTGAGGGATGGGATGCGGAGGGAGGTGGGAGGGGGGTTCAGGATGGTGAACACATGTACACCCATGCCTGATTCATGTGAATGTATGGCAAAACCACTACAATATTGTAAAGTAATTAGCTTCCAATTAAAATAAATTAAAAAAATAAAATGTGCTGTAGAAGATTATTAAATAGTTTGGAAAATATTGTCATTGTATCAAGTTAAAAAAAAAACTTTAAAGTAGTATGCACAGTAATTTATATGCATAAAATATTCAAAAAACTGGAAAAGTGTACATCAAAATTTTGAGTTATTTCTGAGAGGTGTAACTACACCTTTTTTGTTTTATTGTTTGTGAAGTTTTCCCTTTTACAACATTTCATACAACATATATAATAAATATATAATAGTTTAAAATCAGGTTTTAAATATTTTACTCATATTCTAATAATATTGCGGGAAATTCTCATAATAATACTGAAAAAAGTAAACTGCTAATCTGTAGACATGGTATGATTCCAGTTTTCTGTATATGTTCACAAAAATATATACATTGGAAGAAAAGACATCAAAATGTTAACAATGTTTATTTCTGAGTTGTAGGGTTCCAGTCCAAGTAAAAGTGGAGTAAGCAGGTCCACCCGTGTCTCCTCCAACTAAATGCAATTATAAAATGTGGACTGAATGCAAGGAGCAGAGATTTAAGCATTCTAAACATAAAGTAGCAGGAGGTTTGGGGGATCAGCCTTCGAAGTACCCCTGAGCTAGTGGAGAGTATACCATTTTTTAAACTCCAGTTTAGCCTTGCCTCTTGATAAGGGTGCAGGAGGAGAGTGGAAAAGCTGGTTTAAAACTCAACATTTAAAAAAACTAAGATCATGGCATCCAATCCCATCACTTCATGGCAGATATATGCGGGGAAAGTGGAAATCGTGGCAGGTTTTACTTTCTTGGGCTCCAAAATCACTGCAGATGGTGACTGCAGCCACGGAATCAAAAGACACTTGCCCCTTGGAAGAAAAACTATGACAAACCTAGACAGCATATTAAAAAGTGGAGACATCACTTTGCCAGCAAAGGTCCGTATAGTCAAAGCTGTGTCTTTTCCAATAGTCATGTATGGATGTGAAAGAAGGCTGGGCACTAAAGAATTGATGTTTTCAAACTGTGGCGCTGGAGAAGACTCTTAAGAGCCCCTTGGACTGCAAGATCAAACCAGTCAATTCTAAAGCAAATCAACCCTGAATATTCATTGGAAGGACTGATGCTGAAGCTGAAGCTCCAATACTTTGGCTACCTGATGCTGGGAAAGATTGAGGGCAGGAGGAAAAGGGGCAACAGAGAATGAGATGGTTAGATAGCATCACTGACACAATGGACATGAATCTGGGCAAACTCCAGAAGATAGTGAAAGACAGGGAAGCCTGTCATGCTGCAGTTGCAAAAGTCACACTGCAGTTTTGCAGTTGCAAAAGTCAGACACAACTTAGCGACTGAGCAACAACCCTTGCCTGTGCTTAGGTTTTTGCAGAAGAGTGGGTAGGGAGGAACCACAAGTAGGCTTCCATGCAGACAGAAAGCTCTGGGAGCAACCCTCCAGCTCTGACTCCAGGGGCAGTAAACAGGTCTCTGGTAGCGACAGTAAGGGCCCACAATGCCTGAAACACTAAGGGAGGGGAACTTTCTTCTCTGATCAGAGGAGCTGCATTCCCAAAAGAAAGAGGCAAAACTCATTGCTTTTTTCTCTCTGCGTCCTCCCAGTACTTGGTCCTGAAGCAAACACAGATGTGGGGGAGCAGAGCAGAGCAGGGGAAATAAAGTCACAGCTTTCTGGGGTAAGTACCGAAAAGAAGAGTCCCCAGGGCCCTGAACAGATAAAGAAATCACGGAGAGAAAGCAACTTGGAAAACCAGTCCCATAAAGTTGTTGATAAACCCCTGGGCTCACTGCCAAGCTACACATGAACAGACGTAATCCTAACCAGCATAAGAGCTCAGAGTTCAGCTACGAGATAAACCACCTCCCAAGTGTCAGCAGGTGGCACACAGGGGGCAGGTCTGAATGGCACTGTGAAGCTTTGAAAAAGAACTGGCACTGAAACCAGAGCCCACGAAATGCTGGTGAAGAACTTGTGACCTGAACCCAAGTGGACCAATTCTCTTCTAAAAGAAAGTACCAAAAAATAATAATCATATAAATAATAAGTAAAAGTACCAACATACTCCATAGAACTTAGACAACGCCCGAAGTCACATTACATAAAAGTCAAAATGTCTAACATACAGCCCAAAATCACTTGGAAGATGAACAACTAGGAAACTCTCAGCTTCCACAGGAAAAGATAAGGAACAGATGTTCACAGAGATGACATAGATGTTGGAATTATCTGATGAAGACTTCATGGCAGCAGTTGAATTCTGATGTTCATAGCAGCATTATTCACAATTGCCAAAATACCGAAACGACCTAAGTGTCCATCAACAGATGAAGGGACAAAAAAGATGCGGTACATATATAATGGAACACTTCTCAGCCATTGTTTTAAAAATGAAATTTTGCCATTTACAGCAACTTGGATAGACTTGTAGGGTATTGCTGCTGCTGCCAAGTCGCTTCAGTTGTGTCCGACTCTGTGTGACCCCATGGACTGCAGCCCACCAGCTCCTCAGTCCATTTGTAGGGTATATTAGGCTGAGTGAAATAAGTCAGACAGAGAAAGACAAATATTGTATGATATTGCTTGGATGTGGAATCTGAAAAAAATAAGACAAATTAGTGAATATAACAAAAAAAGAAACAGACTTACAGAGAACAAACTAGTGGTTACCAGTGGGGAGGGGGAAGGGGGAAGAGGGAAGACTGGGATGAAGAGGGAACTAGGAGGCACCAACAAGCGTGTGTAAAATAAATAAGCTACAAGTATATAGTGTACAGCACAGGGAAATATAGCCAATATTCTATAATAACTATAAATGGAATATAACCTTTAAAATTGTGAATCACTATGTTCTACATTGGAAACATATAATATTATACATCAACTATACCTCAATTATAAAAATAGACTTCAAAGCAGCTATTATAAACTTTCTCCACCAAGTAAGGGTGAACATTCATGAACTGAACAGAAAGTTAGAAAGTATTAGCAAAGGATATAAGATAGAATACAAGAATATAAGACAGGAAGCAGAGCCAAGTGGGAAATTTCAAACCAAAAAATAAAAATAATAATAACCTCATTGAAGCAGCTGAATGGTAGTATGGAGATAACAGTAGTAAGTGAACATAAAGATAGACCAATAAAAGGCACACAAAGAATAAATCCAGGCACTAATTCAGGCTTCCCTGGTGGCTCAGGGGTAGAGAATCTGCCTGCCAATGCAGGCGATTTGGGTTCGAGTCCAGTACCTGACAGGCTGGGAGGAAAAGAATTATGAGAATTCTACATTCAGGATAATGTCCCTCGAGATGAAAGACATTCTCAGATGAAGAAAAACGACGGGAATTCATTTAGGCCTGCTCTAAAGAAGTGCTAAAGGGTGTTCCTCAGGCAGCAGAGAAATACCTTGAGAAGGAAACGTGGATCTTCAGGAACCAAGGAAGAGAGACAGAATGGCAAACACCTGGTAAATATCCTAGCGTATTATTCCCCTCTGTGTTCTTGAAAACACGCATGGCAATTGAAAATAAAAACAACAGCACTGTCTGAGAGGCTCTCGTGGTGTGCAGACGTTGCGAGGTCACTAAAGCATAAACTAAACCATAAACGGAGAGGCTGAAGGGACCTCTGTGCTGCTGGTGCTAGAATAAGAACTTGGTTAATGGGAAAGACATTCGTGCTCTGGGGTGAACAGGGAGCAGGGAGAATGCTCTCCAGACACAGCATGTCCTGTGAAAAGATCTGTCCCCACTTTCGCCTACCACACCCAACTTTACCCATCCTTGCTTCCTTCTAGATACATGCGGCCTTCATGAATTCTTTCTCACTCCCCTCTAAGACAGGGGTCCACAGTGCCCAGGCCACATACTGGTACTCGTCTGTGGCCAGTCAGGAACTGTGCCTCATGGCAGGAGGTGAGTCAGGGTGAGCAAGAGAAGCTTCATCTGCATTTACAGCTGCTCCCCATCACTCCCGTCCCATCAGATTAGCAGCAGGCTTAGATTCTCATAGGAGCACAAGCCCCACTGTGAACTGCACATGCGAGAGATCTAGGGTGCATGTTCCTTATAAGAATCTAATGCCTGATGATCTGATTCTGCACTGTGGTTAGTTGTACAATTATTTCATTATCTATCACAATGTACTAATAATAGAAATAAAGTGCTCAATAAACGTTATGTACTTGAATCATCCCTAAACCCTCCCCTGACCTCAGGCTATGGAAAAATTGTCTTCCACAAAACCAGTCCCTGGTGCCAAAGTGGTTGGGGACCGCTGTTCTATGGCACCCCCTTAGCATATGGTTTATAACTAGTTGAAGTGAAGTGAAGTGGAAGTTGCTCAGTCGTGTCTGACTCTTTGCGACCCCATGAACTATACAGTCCATGGAATTCTCCAGTCCAGAATACTGGAGTGGGCAGCCATTGCCTTCTCCAGTGGATCTTCTCAACCCAGGGATCAAACCCAGGTCTCCCGCATTGCAGGCAGATTCTTTATCAGCTGAGCTACCAGGGAAGAATAACTACCTGAGGGTTCTTATAATAAATGATAACTTGTAATGCTAATAATAACAGCCACAACCATCTATTATGTACCTCCTGTCTACCAGTTATAGCCCTAAGTACTATACAAGTATTATGTCTAAGTTTTACCCCAAATCCTGTGAGGTAGACAATATCTTCCCCTACTTGACAAAAGAGGAAACAGCGTCAATGTGTCGCTGTGATTTTCACACCGGTTTTATCTACAGTGGTTACACTTACCAGGTTTTGCTAAGTCATATCAATCCTGGAGCATCCTGGGTTCACAGACTCCAAGCTGGAATGACCTTAGTAATGTGCTCCTGCTTTCATCCTCCAATTCTACAGCTGATAAAACTGGGCTGGTTTGGTTTGGTTTGAAATTGAGTTCAACCCATTAAATCCCGAAGAAGGACAGGCCAATGAAAGGTCAGTGAACTGGTAGATTTCCACTACGGCTCTTCAGCCTCCTCCCAAATAACATGCAAGACAAGGCTGAGATAGTTGGAGGGAGTTTCTTGCAAACTGCAGAGCCATTCTTGATCCTCGCTGAGATCAGAATGAAACAATTTATGTTTCTGAGCATCAATACCTTCGACTGACCTTGGTGCTGAATGCTTATTGTGATTTTTGTGCTGCAGCACATTCCAAGTTCAAAGTAAGATGGATAGATCTTAGTAATACATGCTGGAGAAAAATCAATTTCTATGATAAATGAAGTGATGCTTGTCTTGACTCGGGGCTGTGTGGGCAGCCTCCTGAAAGGCCACAGCTCCCCCCTGAGCACTACAAACTGCTTGTTACCTTACACCGTTTGGGACTGAGCTGCAGTGTGCAGGGAGAGAAACAGCATCTAACCATTCACTTGTAATGTCTGCCACAGTCTTCATGTGTCCCTCCAAAATTCATATATTGAAATCCTACCCCTTCCCAAGATGATGGTATTAGGAAGCAGGGCCTTTGGGGGTTGCTTAAGTCATGAGGGTGGAGTGCTCCTGAATGGGATTAGTGCCCTTATAAAAGAGGCCCCAGAGAGCTACCTCACCCTTTACACCATGTGAGGACACAGTGAAATGGCACCAATTGTGAACCAGGGAAAAGGCTCTCATCCAACTATGCTGGCACCTTGACGTTGGACTTCCCGAACTCCAGGACTGAGCAATAAATGTCTGTTGTTAATAAGCTATCCAGTCTGTAGCATTTTGTTATAGCAGTCCATGTAGACTAAGATAATATATGAGGGAAATTTGCAGAGGGACCATTTTAAAAGTCTTTATTGAATTTGTTACAATATTGCTTCTGTTTTATGTTTTGGTGTTTTAACCACAAGACATACGGGATCTTAGCTCCCCAAACAGGGATCGAACCCATACCCCTATATTGGAAAGTGAAGTCTTAATGACTGGACCACCGGGGAAGTCCCTCAGAGGGAACTTTTTATAGAGGAAGCCCATTATCTTGAGCACTGGGGAGAAGTGGAATTTGGACTTGTAGAAATGAGACTGGAGAGGACGGTATTCCAAGCTGAAAAGGCAAGGGCAGGAGAGAGGGCCAGCTAGTGAGGAGCAGAGTTTGCCTGGAGCACAGAATATATTTTCAAAGGAGGAAAAAAGAACAGAGGTTGGAAAGATGGATGGGGCCTATATTAGAAGGGTTCTTCCAATGGAAGTAATTGAAACCCAGTTCAAATTAGCTGAGTCAAAAAAACAAAAGGGAATTAATTGATTGTCATAGCTGTCACATCTAGAGATGGTGACTGCCTCAGGCATGACTGGATCCAAGCACTAAAAAATGTCCTCCATTTCTCTCTCTCCCCTTCCCTCTGCTGCTCACAAGTGGGTATTGGCCTCACTCACTCCCTCTGCAGGCCCACTTCCTCCAGGTAGTCATGGAAAACAATGATCAGCAGGTCAATCTATGGCCCTGTCTAAGCACCTGCCTCTTACTGAGCCAATCACTGGGCCCTGGCGAATGGGGTGCGATGGTTGGCCAGGCCTGGTTCATATGCCCACCTTCTTGCCATAGACTAGGATGCAAAATCATGAGAAAGGGGATGGGAAAGCAGGATATACAATGCCCAGTTAACACAATCCACCACAGGGCCACAAAGAGAACCAGGTTGGGACTGTATTTTTTAGACAGTGGCAGGGACAGCGGATGCTTTTAAGGTGAAAGGCATAATCAGAGATGTGAGTTAGTTAGAAGGGGGAGTCTAGAGCCAGTGCATAGGGTGAACTGCAGCGTTCGGGGGCAGGTCCATCCAGCTATAAGGGTTCAGCTCTGAGTCTACTGGTGGAGGTACAGAGGACAGGTCCTTGTCATGGACGAACAGGGAAGAGCAGAGCACTGGGAGGGAGCAGGTCTCACCTCTTTACCCCAGAACCAACAGCAGCAAAAGGGAATAGGAGCCCCAGTAAAACAACCAGGGTTCAGTGGTTTCTTTGCAAGCCTGTGACCCCATCAGACTCACAAGACTTAATATTGGGGAAAGGGTGGGACGTGGAATGAGCTTTTCCCAATGCAACAGATGGGGGTTCTGGAGGCTAATTTGTAATGAAAATATACACTGCATATGCATTGCAGAAATATATATGACAAAGGGAAGGAATTGTAAATCTGGTGGCTTGGGGCACGGCAAGTTCAGTAGGGTAGGGAGATAAGCTGGAGGGGAGTGCAGAACAGGGAAGTAGCTAGTTCTCCCTGGGGCCTCAAAAACATTTCACTAAGATGTTGCTCAGCTGAGACTTGAAAGAAGAGCTTTGGTCAGAGTATTGGTCAGACCAATAAGGCAGAGAAGAAAGAGACATAAGATGGAACTATGAGGCCAGTAGCAGTGGGGGGTGGGGGTGGGGAAGGGGCTGTCTGCTGGCCCAGTGCAATGGCTGCTCAATGTGCCCCTGCCTCCCCACCGCCACCCCAGCCCACCCCTGCTTGTATGCCACGCCCCAGGTTTGCCCAGAGGGCAATAGGAGGCGACTGAAAGATTTGATGCCAGGAAGTAGCAAGAGCAACTTTGAGTTCAGAAGTTCACCATAGGCCAAGGTTAGTGGGAGGGGACTGATGGGAGGCTCCTGGAATGACCTGAACAAGACCTGCTGGAGGCCTGAACCACTGCCCTCAGGACCGAGAAGCTTCTCACATTGGTGAGGAACTGTCACAAGCAGAGCAAGGGCACTGGCGGTACTGGGTCGGGGCTACTGGTCTGAGCTGCCCCTGGACGGTGGGCTGGAGGGGGAGGAGAGCTTTCTTAAGGTCAGTCTAAAGTTCTGTCGTTATAAACCAGCACTGACGCCTCCCCCTTCTGTTCAGTTAGCTATCTCCGCTTTGTGGCCGCCATCCATCCAGTGATTCTATCATCCCGATGGTGGCAGCACATCATCCGATCAACCACAGCTTCTCGAAAACGCCCGTCCCCTGCTGGCCAGTGCTCCCTGGGCCTGGGTGAAGCGAGGTGCCTGGTTCGCGCCGGTGCACAGCCAGGCGGTAGGTCCTCCCACCTCACTGAGTAAACCCATGCTAACATACCTGGTCCATGAGCTCCCAGCCCAGCACTCTGCCAGGAGGCGTTTGGCCACCACCCTCCTCCTGTCTCAGGGAGCAAGTCAGTCGCCTCTGAAGACCCACGCAGACATCTCTGCCAGGATGGCTCCCATATCAACAAATTCCCTGCTTCCCATCCCTACTTGCTCCCAGCCCCAAACCCTCACCATTGATCCGGATGCGGCCCTCAAGTCCTGTGGTCACCTATGCCTTCATGGGACTCGGTCAGCATATGCTCTGACTCTGCTTCTGCTCTGGAGGCAAAGATCTTGGGGAAGACAAATCCTCCGGCAAGGCCAGGGCCCCCTAAGAGCCTGGTGGGTTCCTACAGGCACCAGGGCCACCGTCCAGAGCAAGGGAGGCGTCCATCGCCAATGGGCCTTTGCTCAGCAATTTCAGACTCAAGGACAAGCTGAAGGTTACTCAAGAGCACTTTAGGACACAGCCATGATACATGGGTCTTCCCAGATGGCTTGGTGGTAAAGAATCCACCTGCAATGCAGGAGAGGCAAGAAACACAGGGTCCATCCCTGAGTCAGAAAGATCTCCTGGAAAAGGAAATGCAACCTACTCCAGAATTCTTGCCTGGAAAATTTCATGGACAGAGGAGCCCAGCTGGCTGCAGTCCATGGGGTTGCAAGGAGTCAGACTCAACGAGCTACTGAGCTCGCAGGCCCAAGCAGGATGCGTGAGCACTCCCCAGGACTCTGATCACCTCTCCCCTCTCCCCTCCCCCTGCTCACCCTCCTTCCCGAGCTGAGGCTCCCTCTGCCTGCTCTGTGCCTCTGGATCTGAAAACTCTGCTTAGAACACGAACTAGGGGAGGCTGGATGCACGGAGCCTGAGAGCACACTGAGTCATTTTAAGAGCTGGTTATTTTTGAGGCCCCAAGCTCAAGAAAGGAATTCAGAGAGAAAATTAAAAAAAAAAAAAAAATAACAAGACTGATAGCAGGAGTGCAGCCTCCACTAACATGGGCCGTCAGCTGAAACCAATTTGCACGGCTCAGCACAGTCTCAGCTCATGAACTGCGCTTTACCTTAGAAAAGCCCTTCAGCACACGGACACACACACACACACAGACACACACATACACACACAGACAGAAGGCAGGCTGAGTTTCAGAGCTATATAGCATGAAAGGATCTTTTTACTTTAGCAATAATCCCTGTGGTTTTGACCTCACCAGCTCCATGTCTTGTGAAGAGGTCTTAGGTGGGACCAGCTGCCCAGTCATCCCAGGCCTGCAAGTTGGATTTTTAGGAGCTACTTTTAGCTAGAGAACCTCAGAAGCAGAAAATCTCAGAAAGCATCTCATGCTGCCCCACTTTACACTAGCCACTTATCCCTGAAATATCCCATCTCTCCACCCACCTTTATTTTTCAACCTCAGAAACGAATCTGAAGTTCTAAAATATGTTAAGTTCCCCCATCCCACAGCTCACCAGAGAGTGCCTGAATCTGAATCTCTGAAAAGTGGCTGGTCTTCTCCTTCGGAAAATCAAAGATCTTACCTTCCACCTGGTCTCCATTACCTAGGGGCCAGGAGGAAGACAATAGAAGGCTTATCTCTCCCCGGTTCCTTTAAGACCACACCCAGCCAAGCCCTACCATCTCCTTGGAACTTTCTGAAAACCAAGTCAGTCTTCTTGGATTTTAGAATCCTTGCACCTCTCCTGACTGAGGGCACAGCCCCACTCTCCCAGCCACTCCCACTGTCTACTCTGCAGCTTGAATGATGTTTCTCTAGATGAGAAACCATTCCTTCACCTTCAGTCCATGACAGAAATGGGATGGAGAAATGTTTTACTCCAATGTTAAGTGAAAAATGCAAAGTTCAGAGCTCTGCATATGGGAATCTACTAACGGTATTCAAAGAAGAGAAAATGAATGTAAATTAATTTACTTGCATGTAAATAAAATGTCTCTGGAAGGATACATAAGAAACGCATTACGCTGCTTGCTTCTGAGGAAATCTGTATTCTTTTGTCACCTTTGAATTCTAAAACACACATTGAAAAGGAAGTAATGAAATCACAATTTAAAATACACATATTTGTTTTTTAAGTATTTTTATTCACCAGAGCTTCAAGGTTGACTAAGTAAGGTAGGCCTAACCGAAGTGTACTTGTAGGGTAGAAAAGAAAAGAAAGTGAAGTCGCTCAGTCGTGTCTGACTATTTGCGACCCCATGGCCTGTAGCCTGCCAGGTTCATCCGTCCATGGGAATTTCCAGGCAAGAATACTGGAGTGGGTTGCCATTTCCTTCCCCAGGGATCTTCCTGATCCAGGGATCAAACCTGGGTCTCCCGCACTGCAGGCAGATTCTTTACCGTCCGAGCCACCAGGGAAGCCCACTTGTGGGGTAGAGTAGTGGTCTACACACTGCAGTCAAAGAAGCGAACAAGGTCAGGATGGCGGCCTGCTGGGCTACAGTGGAGCCAGAGAGGAGGGAAAACGAGTGTGGTACCAAGTGGTTATGGCACTAGAATGATGCTGGGTTTCCCAGGTGGCGCTAGTGGTAGAGCACCTGCCTGCCAATGTAGGAAACTCAGGGGGCATGGGTTCGATCCCTGGGTGGGGAAGATCCCCTGCAGGAGGGCATGGCAACCCACTCCAGTATTCTTGCCTGCAGAATCCCCATGGACAGAGGAGCCTGGCGGGCTACAGTCCATGGGGTCGCAAAGAGTCGGACATGACTAAGCGACTTAGCACGCACACCAGTGTGGCACTGTAACACCTTAGACACTTTTTTTCTTTTTTTTTTTTTGGCCGTGCCATGTGGTTTGCAGAATCTTAGTTTCCCAACCAGGGTTTGAACCCGGGCCCTGGCAGTGAAAGCATGGAGTCCTAACCACTGGACCACCAGAGAATTCCCACTGCTTAGACCTTCAATAACACTTCTAAAGTCACAAAATCATGAGTGTAACTGGACTTTCTTAAAATGAGGACAGGACAAGGCTAGTGAACCGGCTAGTGTGGGGCCAATACCAAGGCAGCACACTTAGGCCGAGAAGCTGATTACAGGCAACTTGAGGAGAAGGTCAGAGGTTCATGGAGGCCATAGGAAAGCAGGGGGTACAAACAGGCTGGGGATTTGAGCCAAGTCCCCCCAGAGAGCTTGCCAAACCCAATGCAGACGTTTCCATGAGTTCCTGCTTCACCAAGACCAAGGTTACCCTTGGGAGGCATTGGCTCTGACTCTGGGGGCAGAGGCCCGTGGAGCAGCACCGCTGCCAGCCCTACAGAGCCTTCATGAGGTCCAGAATGTGGCACCCCTTGCTCAAGCCCTTTCCTGACCTCTGCCAGAAAACTGTCACATCCACACGGACTGGCCTGTGAGGGGCACGCCCTAGGGTCATGCAGTCCTCAACACGTTCCGCCACTGCCTCTGCAGGGCACCACTCTGAAGAGGTGGTGGGGAGCCTACGGGCCATGTCAGTGACTCACACGGAGGCAGGACTTCCTGTCTTCTAGAAAAACCTTAGACAAACACATACACACATACACATACACACTTCTGCCTTTACAAAACAAAAACCTTCATGGGTAATTCACACATTTCAAAAAATTACTTTGTGAAAAGACTTATCTTAAAGAAGCTCTGTTTTTAGGTTGAAATTGTGATTTGTTATTCCTATGTTTTATTTCTATATTTTACCATACCCTGAGATGTATTTGTACCAATTTCTCATGATCCAAAACATTTTAGAAACCCATGGTTGAAAGAGAACTCAGAGTTGAAAGAGCAGAAGCAGCCCATCTCCTCATAAGATTTTCTTCACGTAGAACATGCTCCACACACCTGACTCACTTGGTGATAACAGGGGATTGAAAACGTTCTTGTGTTAGTGATCTAATAGGAACAACTCTCTTTCCAGCATACAGAAATGCTTCTCAAAGTCTAATTACATAAGAATCACCAGGGAAGGGTGTTAAAATATCAGGTTCCCACCTCCTTCCACTTCAACCACAGTTCCGCTTCTGGCTCAGTGCACCAGAGTTTTGTTTTCTACCTGAGCAAGGACTCAGTTACTATATGCACTTCCCTCTCTGATATGAACTCAGTGGAGACCTGCCAAACAGAACAATGACTGTGATCTATTTTATTACTGGTGCCTTTTAAATAAACATGCAAAAATCGTATGGCTCCATCAGGTACTTGAAGCAAACACACATTCCCTCGACAGGGGAGTTAAACAGGTATGAAATTAAATACCTATACAATTTAATTTTTTATGGCTTTCAGCAAAGCACTAAATAAGTTCAGGTAGTCCTAAAACGTCTTTTTTCTTTTGTTCTCTCTCCTCTTCCCCAAGGTCCCAGCCCTGAAGCACATGCCCTGAAAAAAAAGAATAGGAAACTGACACTTACTAAACCCCTATTGTGCCTATTTTGCTGATGTGGAAATAGAAGCTCAGAAAGAGTCGCTGTCTTGCTCAAGTGACGCATGTAGGACAAATCGTTTCACCAGCACATCTGTGCTATGCACAGAAAAATAGTAACTAACACACACAAATGACAGCATGGTTTGCTTTCATTTACTTAAGAGTCCCTCCAGTCCTTTTCTTCAATCTCATCTATTTCCATGGTTGGACATTCCATCTATCTATAGTCATCAACTTCCAAATTCATACTGTCGGCCCAGAGCTTGTCTCTGAGCTTTGGAGACACATCCACTTATGACTTGCAGGTGTCTGAAATGGAAAATGTCAAACAGCGACCTGTTTATTGTCAGCCCCTCCTTCTCCAGCAGAATCCATTTCCCACCTCAGTCTTCACCATTGCACTTTCTGGCACAACCTTCAACCCGACTGCTGGAGCCAAAACACCAGGCAAGCACCCTGAGAGGGTGCCTCCAGACGGTAACTGAAACCTAACCACTGTCCACTCCCTTGTTTTCACCATGCAGGTGTGTATACATGCATCTCTGAAGCGGTTTTCCTTAGCTGTGGGGTTGCAGTCAAACATGTTTGCAAGCCACTTACTCCCCATCAGGTCAGGGCCCCTGCACCTCTTTGATCTCATCTTTCATCACTTTCCCCTCTTCTTCCCTTAAGTGTTGAGATCTTTCACACCTCGGGATATTTGCTGTTCCCTCCATCTGGAACATTCTTCTCCTTATCTTTCCCATGCCTGGCTCACTGTCATCCTTCAAATCTCTATAAATAACACATCCTCAGAAAGGCCTCCTCTGACCACACTTTGTAAACCACGTTCTACACATAGTCATTTTTCCTAATGAATACTTACCAGTTGACTTGCTTATCATCAGTTTTTCCATGAGACTATAACCTTTGAGAGGACAAGAATGGTCTGCGTAAATGCTGATTCCCTGAACTCCACTTTCACCAAACTCAAAGAGCCCTCCCAAATGGTGGGGTAATGAATGACTGTCTGAAGTGTTTCGGTATTCATAGTCGTAGCGTGAGAACTGTGTCCTCAAAAAGATATATCTGAATCTTAACCCCTGGTACCTGTGAACACGACCTCAGTTAGAATTAGGGTCATTGCAGATGTAATTAGTTAAGATGAGGTCATACTGGAGTAAGAAGGGGCCTTGATCCAATATAACTGATGTTCTCATGAGAATATGAGTTTCTATTGTTTTAAGTCACCCAGTTTGTGGTATTTTGATACATATAGTAATCCTGTTATCTGCCACTTGAGTAACATGAGAAGATGATAATAAATAATTTCTAAAATGAAATTTAGCTCTAAAGTTGGTGGATTTTATGATAAGTAATTAATGACAGTGAAGTTAGGTACAATACACGATTTGGAGGACCCGGAGATGAGTTCTCAGGTAGGTTTTATTCCTTGAAGGCAAAATACCCTAACGAAAACTCTAATAGTTCATCTGAATCAGTGTTACCCCAGCGCTTGGAGCCAAAGATGAGACAGATTTGATTCATCAACCAATTAAATTGCTCATTAAACTTTTGCCATCTGACCTGGAAGAAAAGAAAATCATATTAATGTTGGAAGATGTGCTCATTGTTTGTTTTCCTAGATAAAATACTTTTTAAAGTCATGTACTGATAATGAAGTTACATCAGCCTTTTAGGACATCTTTGAACACAAATTACATTACTGCGGATGTCTCGGTTGGTTCATCAAGATTAATGAAATTATTACTGCCAGAAGCCATGATTCCATGGAAATTAAAATTGTATTTTTCAAGTGCTATAAATGATGATGCTTGGAAGTCTTGTAATTATTGAATAATAGAAGTCATCTTTTTATCTGTATTTTCAAGATGAGTTGTAAGCAGCACTTTAAGGGAAAAAAACTATTCAAATTTTAATTTATAAAAATGGCAGTTAAATATTGAAAGAAAATTGCTCCTGGCCAGGGAGTGGGTCATGAAAGGAACACAGCCTGGAATCACGGCGTTCAAGCCTTCTTCTGACTCTGCTCCTTCGTAGTGCTGAGATCTAGGGCTACTTACCTCACCTTTGAACCCTGTGAGTCCTCATCTGTTAAAGGGTAGGAAGGGAAGAACTACTCTTATTCCCCTGCAACATGTTTATACGGGCTCAGGATTTCATGGTGAGCCTTCCATCCTTTTTTAAGCCAATAAATGTCTCACTCATCTCTCCGTCCCTCTACCAGCCAGACAGGCCAGCCAGAGGCCAGGGCTGGAGTCAGGGAATTGCTGAAGCCACCTCCTGCCACTGGTGCCGCACAGACAACTGTGCAGTCTGTTCATTGCACAAGGACGCCCTAGTGCAGGACAGCCGTGAGGTGACCTCACCTGGAGACAGCACCTGTTCTTAACCCCAACGAAGGCCCTCAGGAGGCTCAAGGCTGCCGGGCTCCCACCTCCCTGGGTTTCATACTTTCTTTGAATGGCTGCAGATACCTTCCTTATTTCAGAGAAAGCAGCTAAAGAGTATACTCGCTTTTTATTACTAATTCATTACTGTTTATCATCACTGTTCTTAAGAACTGATGAACAGCCTGCATTCCTGTAGACCCAAGGAGCCACAGACCAGCTAAATAATTCCCAAATTCTAGTTGCCCTTATAATACTCTACTCTACACATGACAACAATCTAAGTTGCTAGTTGTGATTCAGTTAAAATGTTTAAATTGTTATGTAACAAGCTAGAGGGGTGGGAAGGGGTGGGAGGTGGGAGGAAGGTTAAAGAGAGAGGTGATGTTTACCATCTCACTTGAAACACTGGAAAAAATGTACATAACAGTGATTTTCAGATATTGGACATCAGACAGTGAAGAAAAGTGATCTCTGATCAATGAATAAGGTGAGCCCTATGACTGCCCCTAGCTTACAAGCTGAAGCAAAAGAAGGGGAAACCAGGGAGAACCCAGCGGCCTGAGTTGAGATGTTGGGGGTGCACTTGGGCAAGGTAGCCACGGGTCACAGAGCAGAGGACTGGTGAACGAGCCGCGCAGAGGAAAAGCTCCGAAGACCTGCACACCGGGATGCTTGTGTTTTCAGCTGAGTAACGGTCAGCATACACATGTGAAGAAACTATCCAAGGCTCAGGACAAAAGACACCAGAAAGGATCAAAGGGGAAAATCCCCAAAGCTTAAGCAGACTAGAAACTGTTGGAATTCCCATGAGCCTGGGTGGGGATTGGAGAGGAGCATAATTCACAGAGCATCAAGTACTCAGAAGAGTATCACTTCTGTAGTAGGGTAACATTGTGTGCTATGTGCTAAGTCACTTTGGTCACGTCCAGCTCTTTGCGACACTATGGACTGTAGCCCACTAGACTGCTCTGTCCATGGGATTCTCCAGGCAAGATTACTGGAGTGGGTTGCCCCTCCTCCAGGGGATCTTCCTGACTCAGGGGCCGAACCCACGTCTCTCATGTCTTTTGCGTTAGCAGGCAGGTTCTTTACCACTAGCACCCCCAGGGAAGCCCTAAATGGCTAATCTGGTCCTTCTAACAGTTCCCAAGTAACTTCAGTGCATCTCAGAACAAAACTAAAAAACATCAATCAATAGGATGCAAAAATATTCAGAACCAAAAAAGGTACAATTCACAAGTTATTAATTTATATTATATATAAAAATTACATTTTAATATGTAAAATAGAGACATGGAAGATACAAAAATGACTAAAATTGAACTCAGAGTTGCAAAAAATAATATCTTAGATCTTTTAAAAAGATATACTGGATAAAATGAACAGATTAGATTTTACAGAGGAAAATATTAACAAATTCAGATTTAGCAACAGAACCATCCAAAGTGAAACAAAGAAAAAAATTGAAAAAAAAAAATGAACAGAGCATCAGTCTGTGAGCTGTGGGACTTCAGGTGGTAATATAAATGTAATTCAAGACTAGAAAAGTGTCAGAGAAAAAGAAAACATATTTGAAGAAATAATGGTTGCAATTTTCCAAATTTAACAGAAACTTGAAACATACAGGCTCAAGGAAACACAGCACATAAAACAAAAAGAAAACAGCACCAAAGCACATCATAATCAAATTGATTACCACTAGTGAATGAAGAGGAAACCTTAAAAGTGGCCACAAGAGAGGCCTCTACATTCTGTGTGGAGGAACAATGATCAAAATGACTGCAGACATCTTTATGGAAACAAAGTAAACCAAAGGACAGACAAGTCACATTTTTAAAGCACTGGGGTAAAAAATAAGCCAATGTAGAACTCTATATCCAGCAAAAATACCTTTAAAATATTAAGTTGAAATAAAATTCAGCGTGCAAAAGGTGAAAGAATCCATCACTAACAGAGCTGAACTATGAGAAACGTTAAAGGATGTCTTCCATCATAATGAACAGAGTACCAAACAGAAATACGAATATACAAAAAGGAATGAAGAGCACCATGAATTGTAAATCTGTGGGGAAACCGAAGAGGCTTTTCTTCTTCTTTAAAATCTCCTTTAAATTGATTGTTTAAAGGAAAAAAAATTACACCATCTTGTGGGGATTTTAATACATGTATTAAGTAAAATGCATGACATAAGTAACACAAACCTGAGAGTGGGAACATAAAAGAATATCACAGCAAGGTTTTTATACTATGGCTTTTGTACTGTTTAGTCACTAAGTTGTGTCCAAATCTTTTGCACCCCCATGAACCACAGCCTGCCAGGCACCTATGTCCATGGGATTTCCCAGGCAAGAACACCGGAGTCGGGTGCCATTTCCTTCTCCAGAGGATCTTCCCAACCCAGGGATCAATCCAACCCGCGTTTCCTGCTTGGCAGATGGATTCTTTACCACTGAGCCACCAGGGAAGCCCTTTTATACTAAACATGAAGTGATATATGTGAAGTGAAACTTACACATACACTGTGATGAATGAAAATATGCACATACAGTAAACCCTAAAATCATTTAAAAATTAAGCAATCATAGCTAATAAGCCAACAAAGATGAATGTAATGGAATAAGTACTCAGTTCGAAAGAAGGCAGATCAAGAGGAAAACATGGACAAAAATAAAGGAGATAGAGGATAAACAGCAAGATGACAGATTTAAACCCAATGACATCAATAACCACATTCAATGTAACTAGTTTAAACACTCCAACTAAAGCAGAAGTTGTCACTGGATTTTAAAAAAGCAAGACCAAAATATACAAGGCCCATAAGAAGTATACTCTTTAAATATAACAGTGCAAGGAAGAGGAAAGATAACACCATGCTTATTTCAACTAGATTACTAACATAAATAAAAGAAAAATATTTCAAAGCAAAGAATATTACCAGGAATAAAGAGTAATTTAATAATGATAGAAAGGTCTATATGCAAATTAACCCTATTTTTTGTGTTTAATTGGAGGATAATTGCCTTACAATATTATGTTGGTCTCTGCCACACATCAACATGAATCAGCCATAGGTATACGTATGTCCTCTCCCTCTTGAACCTTCCTCCCACCTCCCATCCCATCCCACCCCTCTAGGCTGTCACAGAACACCTGATTTAGGCTCCCTGCGACATAAACAAGTTTCCACTAGCCATCTAGTTTACACATGGTAATGTGTTTGCCCCACTCCACGCACTGTGTCCGCAAGTCTGTTCTCTGCGTCTCCACTGCTCCCCTGCAAATAGCTTCATCAGTACCATCTTTCTAATGACCATCATGCTAGTCATTCAGTCGTGTCTGATTTTTTGCGACCCCATGAACTATATAGCCTGCCAGGCTCCTCTGTCCATGGAATTCTCCAGGCAAGAATCCTGGAGTGGGTAGCCATTCCTTTCTCCAGAGGACCTTCTCACCCCAGGGATTGAACCCAGGCCTCTCACATTGCAGGTAGATTCTTGACTGTCCAAGCCACCAGGGAAGCCTATATATGTGTTAATATATATATATATACATATATATTCGGAGAAGGCAATGGCACCCCACTCCAGTACTCTTGCCTGGAAAATCCCATGGATGGAGGAGCCTGGTGGGCTGAAGTCCATGGGGTCACTGAGGGTCGGACATGACTGAGCGACTTCACTTTCACTTTTCACTTTCCTGCATTGGAGAAGGAAATGGCAACCCACTCCAGTGTTCTTTCCTGGAGAATCCCAGGGACGGGGGAGCCTGGTGGGCTTCTGTCTATGGGTCACACAGAGTCGGACGCGACTGAAGTGACTTAGCAGCAGCAGCATACATATATATTAATATATATTTTTCTCTTTCTGACTTACTTCATTCTGTATAACAGGCTCTAATTTCACCCACCTCATTAGGACTGATTCAAATGTGGTTTTTTATGGCTAATACTCCATTGTTTATACACATACCACAACTTCCTTATCCATCATCTGTCATGATGGACATCAAGGTTGCTTCCATGTCCTAGCTATTGTAAATAAAGCTGCAATGAACACTGGGGTACATGTGTCTCTTTCTATTACAGTTTTCTCAGGGTATGTGCTCAATAGTGGGATTGTTGGGTCATGTTTTTGTCCAGTCGCTCAGTAGTGTCCAACTCTTTGTGAGACCATGGACTGCAGCACGTCAGGCTTCCCTGTCCTTCACCATCTTCCAGAGCTTGCTCACGCTCATGTCCATTGAGTCAATGATGCCATCCAACCATCTTGTCCTCTGACATCCCCTTCTCCTCCTGCCTTCAATATTTCCCAGCATCAGGGTCTCTTCCAATGAGGCTCTTCACATCAGGCGGCCAAAGTATTGGAGCTTCAGCCCCAGCATCAGTCCCTCCAATGAATATTCAGGACTGATTTCCTTTAGGATTGACTGGTTTGATTCCCTTGCTGTCCAAGGGACTCTCAAAGCATCTCCTCCAACACCACAGTTCAAAAGCATCACTTTTTTGGCACTCAGCCTTCTTTATAGTCCAACTCTCACATCCATACATGACTACCAGAAAAAACCCTAGCTTTGACTAGATGGACCTTTGTCAGCAAAGTGATGTCTCTGCTTTTTAATCCACTGTCTAGGTTTGTCATAGTTTTTCTTCCAAGGAGCAAGCGTCTTAATTTCATGGCTGCAGTCACCACCTGCAGGGATTTTAGAGTCCAAGAAAATAAAATCTGTCACTGTTTCCATTGCTTCCCCATCTATTTGTCATGAAGTGATGGGACCAGATGCCACAATCTTAGTTTTTTTGAATGCTGAGTTTTAAGCCCGCTTTTTCACTCTCCTCTTTCACCATCAAGAGGCTCTTTAGTTCCTCTTCACGTTCTGCTATTAGCATGATATTATCTGCCTATCTGAGGTTACTGGTATTTCTCCCGGCAATCCCGATTCCAGCTTGTGCTTCATCCAGCCCAGCATTTTGCATGATGTTACTCTGTATGTAAGTTAAATAAACAGAATAACAATAAAAAGCTCCATTGCTCCATGTCAAGTTCTAACTGTTGGTTTTTTACCTGCATACACGTTTCACAGGAGGCAGGTGAGGTGATCTGGTATTCCCATCTCTTTAAAAATTTTCCAGTTTGTTGTGATCTACACAAAGGCTTTAGTGTAGTCAATGAAGCAGAAATAGATGTTTTTCTGTAATTACTTTTTCTATGATCCAACAGATGTTGGCAATTTGATCTCTGGTTCTTCTGCCTTTTCTAAATCCGGCTTGAACATGTGGAAGTTCTTTGCTCATGCACTGTTGAAGCCTTGCTTGGAGAATTTTGAGCATTACATTGGTAGCATCTGAGATGAGTGCATTTTTGTGGTAGTCTGAACATTCTTCGGCATTGCCCTTCTTTGAGATTGGAATGAAAACTGACCTTTTCAGTCCTGTGTCCACTGCTGAGTTTTCCAAATTTGCTGGCCTACTGAGTGCAGCACTTTCACAGCATCTTTTAGGATCTGAAATAACTCAGCTGGAATTCCATCACCTCTACCAGTCTTGTTTGTAGTGATGATTCCTAAGGCCCACTTAACTTTGCACTAATTCTCAGGTCCTTGAGAACATTTCAGCTTTGCTAGGATCCCTATCAAAATAATAAAAAAAAAAGCATGTAGTTCTAGGCCTAGATTTTTTAGGAATCTCCATACTGTTCTCCATAGTGGCTGTCAATTTACCACCAATAGTGCAAGAGGGTTTCCTTTTCTCCACACCCTCTCCAGCATTTATTGTTTGTAGATTTTTTGATGATGGCCATTCTGAATGGTGTGAGGTGGTACCTCATCATAGTTCTGATTTGTATTTCTCTAATGAGCAATGTTCCAAATAGAAAAAGGAGTACGTTAAGGCTGTATATTGTCACCCTGCTTATTTAACTTCTATGCAGAGTACATCATGAGAAATGCTGGGCTGGAAGAAGCACAAGCTGGAATCAAGATAGCTGGGAGAAATATTGATAACCTCAGATATGCAGATGACACCACCCTTATGGCAGAAAGTGAAGAGGAACTAAAAAGCCTCTTGATGAAAGTGAAAGAGGAGAGTGAAAAAGTTGGCTTAAAGCTCAACATTCAGAAAACTAAGATCATGGCATCTGGTCCCATCACTTCATGGCAGATAGATGGGGAAACAGTGGAAACAGTGTCAGACTTTATTTTGGGGGGCTCCAAAACCACTGCAGATGGTGACTGCAGCCATGAAATTAAAAGATGCTTACTCCTTGGAAGTTAGGACCAACCTAGATAGCATATTGAAAAGCGGAGATATTACTTTGCCAACAAAGGTTCGTCTAGTCAAGGCTATGGTTTTTCCAGTGGTCATGTATGGATGTAAGAGTTGGATGGTGAAGAAAGCTGAGCGCCGAAGAATTGATGCTTTTGAACTGTGGTGTTGGAGAGTCCCTTGGACTGCTAGAAGATCCAACCAGTTCATCCTAAAGGAAATCAATCCTGGGTGCTCACTGGAAGGACTGATGCTAAAGCTGAAACTCCAATACTTTGGCCACCTCATGCAGAGTTGACGCATTGGAAAAGACCCTGATGCTGGGAGGGATTGGGGAAGGAGAAGGGGACGACAGAGGATGAGATGGCTGGATGGCATCACCGACTCAACGGACATGCGTTTGAGTGAACTCCGGGAATTGGTGATGGACAGGGAGGCCTGGCATGCTGTGATTCATGGGGTCACAAAGAGTAGGACACGACTGAGCAACTGAACTGAACTGAACTGAATGAGCAATGTTGAACATCTTACCATGTGTTTATTAGCCAGATGTATATGTTCTTTGGAGATATGTGTTCTTAGGTCTTTTGCCCATTTTTTGATTGGGCTGTTTGCTTTCCTGATGTTGAGTTGTATGAACTGCTTATATATTCTGGAGATTAACCCTTTGTCAGTTGCTTTGTATTTATTTTCTCCCATTCTGAAGGCTGTCTTTTAATCTTATTGTTTCCTTCGTTGATAACCCCATTTATGAAGTATCTTACATGAAAATGAAGACACAACATATCAAAATTTGTTGGAATGCAGCTAAAGCAATGCTTAGAGGAAAATTTATAGTACTAAAATACTTCTGGGGCTTCTCTGGTGGTTCAGACAGTAAAGAATCTGCCTGCAATGCAGGAGACCCAGGTTTGATCCCTGAGTCAGGAAGATCCCTGAGTGGGGAAGATCCCCTGGAGAAGAGAATGGTTACCCACTCCAGTATTCTTGCCTGAAGAACTGCATGTACAGAGGAGCCTGGCAGGCTACAGTCTATCAGGCTACTTCTACTAGAAAAGAGGGACTCTGAATATCTTGTAATAACTTATAATGGAAAAGAATCTAAAAAGGAGTACATGTGTGTGTGTGTGTATATGTTTATATGTATAAAGAATCATTTTGCTGTACACCTGAAACACAACACTGTAAATTAACTATATTTCAATTTTTTTTAATGGCTTAAAAAAAAACGAAGGTCTCAGGTCAGTGATACCAGCTCACAGTTTAGGGAAAAAAAAAAAAGAGCAAACTAAGCTCAAAATAAGCAGAATAAGCAGAAGAAATAATGAGTAGAAATCAGTGAAATAAAAGGCAGAGAAAAAGAGAAAATATGATGTCACTATAGATCTTACATATACTAAGATAAGAAGGTAACATCATGAACACCTTTATGTTGACAAATTCAACAACTTAGATAAAATGGACAAATTCCTTAGGAGACACACAGCACTGACGCTCACTCAAGATTAAATATGAATAGCCCTAATTTTATTTTTAATGTTGGATTTTAGCATGAAAATTCCAGGCTCAAGTTGGTTTTATTGAGGAATTCTAGTATTTATGGAAGAAAGAGTGAACATGACACAAATTTCTTCAGAAAACTCCAAAGGGAACAACATCCAACTCATTCTATCAAGCCAGCATGACTCAGTCAGAATTACACACAGACACACTAAAATCAGAAAGTTTTTATAAAATTACAGACCAGTTTAAAGGAATTAGTAATCCAGTAGCCAAGTTATGCTTAAAAGAATTTGGAAAGAGGCCTGAGGTTTGAAAACCAATTAGCAAGCTATAGAAACAGGCCCAAAGGAGAAGGGACTTAATTCTAACACATAATTACCTTTCTGCTAGAGTGGATTCTTTGTGTTAACTAGGAATCAAAACCGAGACAAGGGCACATTTAAAGTATTTCAGAGGAAAAGCAGGATTGAGTGGATTTAGCAAATACGATTGTCAGTGAGGTCAAGACAGAAATGAACTGTGGCGATGCAGAACTAAAAAGATGTCAGTTCGGCTGAAACCAATGAACACCAGAGGCACAGACTTGATATCGGAAATGCAATGTTTTGTTTGGAACAGAATAAATTTATGGTGCTGGTAAGACATCCAGTATTTGGGAGCTAAGAATCAGTAAGTTCTTTTGTGTCATGTGCTAATCACAAGGTGGATGGACTGGTGCTCAATAAAAAGAAATACAGTACTAGAGGTCATGTCTATGTAATTGACTCCATTTACCACCTCTGAAGGGGGTTACCCAGTGGCTCGGTGGTAACGCATCTGCCAAAAATGCAGGAGCCGCAAGTTCAATCCCTGGGTCAAAAAGATCCCCTGGAGAAGGAGGGGCATGGCAACCCACCCCAGTATTCTTGCCATGGACAGAGGAGTCTGGTGGGCTACCCTCTCCAGGGCTACAGAGTCAGACAAGACTGAAGCGATTTAGCATCCACCACCTCTGATATCATGCTGTACCACAGAGGAGCATACTTTCTGGAGATTTTACTCTTTTGTCAGTGAATCTCAGGGTTATTTTTCCACAGGTAAGAAAAATCAGCATTATAAAAACTAAATATACTCTCATTATACTCCTTAAGTATAGAAACCATTCATAATAAAAATAATACGAGACATTTTGTCTGGAAGTCAAAAAGTTAAGGGTGACATGTGTCATTCCTCTAGCAAGTCATGTGAAGGTCACACTTGGAAAAGTTCAAACTCACTACTGGCAAGGGTCTCTCCTCTCTTACCCCCAACCTGTCCTCACAAATGTAGTTCAACATTTGGAAACCAAAGCAGGTCATGACCTTTAACCACAGAAGGACAGAAGGCTTACACAGAGAAATCTGTGTGTATAGCCTCACCACCTCTGAACCACTTAAACCACTAGCTCATATAGGGTTGCAAATTTACGTATCTGATAGCCAATTTAATTTTAAGAGAAACCCGTAATAGTCTGTCTCACTTATATGACCATCCCAAGTACACAGCTCATTCACCAAATGGAGAGTTAAACTTCTGACATATGGGAGAAGGCATTCCACTTGCTGTTACAAGACAACTAGTGGCAATTTTCATCGTGCAAATACTAGTTCATCAGTAGATGAACGGATAAAGACAATGTGGTACATATATACGATGGAATATTCAGTTCCGTTCAATCGCTCAGTTGTGTCTCTTTGCGACCCCATGAATCGCAGCACGTCAGGCCTCCCTGTCCATCACCAACTCCTGGAGTTCACCCAAACTCATGTCCATCAAGTTGGTGATGCCATCCAGCCATCTCATCCTCTGTCGTCCCCTTCTCCTCCTGCCCCCAATCCCTCCCAACACCAGTCTTTTCCAATGAGTCAACTCTTCACATGAGGTGGCCAAAGTATTAGTTTCAGCTTCAGCATCAGTCATTCCAATGAACACCCAGGACTGACCTCCTTGCAGTCCAAGGGACTCTCAAGAGTCTTCTCCAACACCACACTTCAAAAGCATCAATTCTTCGGCGCTCAGCTTTCTTCACAGTCCAACTCTCACATCCATACATGACCAGTGGAAAAACCATAGCCTTGACTAGATGGACCTTGTTGGCAAAGTAATGTCTCTGCTTTTGAATATGCTATCTAGGTTGGTCATAACTTCCCTTCCAAGGAGTAAGCATCTTTTAATTTCATGGTTGCAATCACCATCTGCAGTGATTTTGGAGCCCAGAAAAATAAAGTCTGACACTGTTTCCACTGTTTCCCCATCTATTTGTCATGAAGTGATGGGACCAGATGCCATGATCTTAGTTTTCTGAATGTTGAGCTTTAAGCCAACTTTTTCACTCTCCTCTTTTACTTTCATCAAGAGGCTTTTTAGTTCACCTTCTGCCATAAGGGTGGTATCATCTGCATATCTGAGGTTATTGATATTTCACCTAGCAATCTCAATTCCAGCTTGTGCTTCTTCCAGCCCAGCGTTTCTCATGATGTACTCTGCATATAAGTTAAATAAGCAGGGAAACAATATACAGCCTTGATGTACTCCTTTTCCTATTTGGAACCAGTCTGTTGTTCCATGTCCAGTTCTAACTGTTGCTTCCTGACCTGCATATAGGTTTCTCAAGAGGCAGGTCACGTGGTCTGGTATTCCCATCTCTTTCAGAATTTTCCACAGTTTATTGTGATCCACACAGTCAAAGGCTTTGGCATAGTCAATAAAGCAGAAATAGATGTTTTCTGGAATTCTCTTGCTTTTTCCATGATCCAGCAGATGTTGGCCATTTGATCTCGGGTTCCTCTGCCTTTTCTAAAACCAGCTTGAACATCTGCAAGTACATGGTTCACGTATTGCTGAAGCCTAGCTTGGAGAATTTTGCGCATTACTTTACTAGCATGTGAGATGAGTGCAATTGTGCGGTAGTTTGATTCCTCAGCCACAAAAAAGCAATGAATTTGAGTCAGTTGTAGTGAGGTGGATGAACCTCTCAGAGCCTGTTATATATGCAAATAGAGGAAAACAACAGAAAGGGAAAGACTAGAGATCTCAAGAAAACTGGAAGTATCAAAGGAACATTTCATTCAAAGATGGGCACAATAAAAGACAAAAACAGTAAAGATCTAACAGAAGCAGAAGAGATCAAGAAGAGATGGAAAGAATACACAGAAGAACTGTACAAAAAAAGATCTTAATGACCCAGATAACCATAATGGTATGGTCACTCACCCACTCACCCAGAGCCAGACATTCTGAGAGCAAAGTCAAGTAGCCCTTAGGAAGCACTGCTGTCAATAAAGCTAATGGAGGCAATGGAATTCCAGCAGAACTATTTAAAAATCTTAAAAAGATGATGCCATCAAAGTGCTGTACTCAGTATGTCAAAAAATTTGGAAAACCCAGCAGTGGCCACAGAACTGGAAAAGGTCTATCCTCATCTCAATTCCCAAGAAGGCCAGTATTAAAGAACATTCAAACCACCAGACAATTGTACTCACTTCCCATGCCAGTAAGGTTATACTCAAAATTCTACATGCTAGGCTTCAGGATTATGTGAACTGAGAACTTCCAGATGTCCAAGCTGGGTTTAGAAGAGGCAGAAAAACCAGAGATCAAATTGCAAACATTCACTGGATCATAGAGAAAGGAAAGGAATTCCAGAAAAACATCCACCTCTGTTTCACTGACTTTGTTAAAATCCTTTGACTGTGTGGATCATAACAAGCTGTGAAAAACTCTTAAAAGAGATGGGAATACCAGACCATCTTGCCTAGCTCCTGAAAAACCTATATGCTAGTCAAGAAGCAACAGTTAGAAGAGAAAACAACTGACTGGTTCAGGATTGAGAAAGGAGTTCGACAAGGCTGTTTATTGTCACTCTGTTTACTTAATTTAGATGCAGAGCACATCATGCAAAATGCTAGGTTGGATGAGTTACAACCTGGAATCAAGATTTCTGGGAGAAATATCAACCACCTCGGATATGCAGCTGATATCACTTTAATGGCAGAAAGCAAGGAGGAACTAAAGAACCTCTTGATGAGGGTGAAGAAGGAAAGTGAAAGAGCCAGCTGCAAACTAAATATTAAAAAAACTAAGATCATGGCTTCTGGTCCCATCACTTCATGGGAAATAGAAGGAAATGTGAAAGCAGTGACAGATTTCCTCTTCCTGGGCTCTAAAATCACTGCGGATGGTGACTGCAGCCATGCAACCAGAAGACGACTGCTTCTTGGCAGGAAAGTTATGACAATCCTAGACAGTGTGTTCAAAAGCAAAGACGTCACTTTGCTGACAAAGGTCCGTTTGGTCAAGGCTATGGTCGTTCCAGTAGTCACATACGGTTGTGACACCTGGACCACAAAGAGCACCGAAGAATTAACTGACGCTTTTGAATTGTGGTGATGGAGAAGACTCCTGAGACTCCTTTGGACAGCAAGGGGATCAAACTAGTCAGGCTTAAAGGAAATCAATCTTGAATACTCACTGGAGGGACTGATACTGAAGCTGAAGCTCCAATACTCTGGCCACCTGAAGCAAAGAGCCGACTCACTGGAAAAGACCCTGATGCTGGGAAAGATTGAAGGCAGAAGAAGAGGGCGACAGAGGATGAGATGGTTGGATGGCATCACTGATGCAATGGACAGGAACTTGAGCAAACTCCTGGAGATGGTGAGGGGCAGGGAAGTCCAGCGTGCTGCAGCCCATAGGGTCACAAAGTCGGACACGACTTGGCCACTAAACAACAAATCAGAAAAACAAACATCGTATATTAAGGCACATATATGGAATCTAGAAAAATAGTTCTAATTAACCTATTTACAGGGAAGAAATGGAGATGAAGACATAGAAAGCATACTTGTGGACCCAACAGGGGAAGGAGAGAGTAGGATGAATTGAGAAAGCAGCACTGACATATATATACCATTAAGTGTAACACTAGTGGGAAGCTGCTTTATAAGGCAGGGAGCCCACCCTCGCACTCACTGACGACCTAGGGGGTGGGACGGGAGAGGGCAGGGAGGCTAATGAGGGAGGGGATACATACATATACATATATATATGACTGATTTCCATTGTTATATGGCAGAAACCAACACAACACTGTAAAGAAATTATCCTCCAATAAAAAAAAGAAAGTTGATTCTGAAAACAAAAGGGAGATTCAAAGAGCCGCTGTCACTTACTGGAACACTGCAAAATGTTCGAGATGCAAAGCTTTGACTTGAGATGGCCACCTAACATGAAGAATCCCCAATGATCAAAAAGGCTATTAACAACTTTTCAGTTATAAAAGTATGCTGTAAATATGTAATTAAATGTCTTAGATGAAATTACTACTCAACAGTGGAGACTTTAAGATTTTCATTTTATTAAAAATAGAGCAACACAACAGCAGCAGCTTCTGATAAATCTTCACTGGTACCATTTGGAAGCAGTCCTACTCACATAAACATACACCACCTATGCAGTACCTTTGTTTTACATTTCAAACCTTTCCCTTGATGATCCATAGAGCATTACGTAAAGATTAGCACTACTGTATTAAACCTAGTTAAGATGGAGAAAAGTAATATTTAACTATTAAATTGAACTACCTATATAACTACACAGTACACCCAAATATAACCTCCTGTGGAAATTAAGAGAATTCTGTACTGTTTCCCAACAGTGTTTTGCCTACCAGTAACCTTAAATGGTAGAACAATCTCTTCAACTCTTTCAGCATGAATTTCACGAATTTGAACTTACAGATACAGTTAAGAAATTATCTACCTAGCAAATAGAACTTAGTCAAGAATGAAGGCAACTATTATTCTATTCCAATTCTCAGAAAGGAAATCTTACTGGTAAAATTTGTGAAGTTTTATAAAAGTTGGCAAGTCTCAAAATTAAAATGTTACAAAGTAAATTTAAAAATCAGACAACACACTAAAAATCTAAGAACAGTATGTTAAGAAATGTTGCATTACATATAAACTAACAATTGTAATAAATTGATTGGCTACAAACTATAGAAGTACCTTAAAATGAAATAGAAAGAAATCTAGTTATTAGTTTCTAAATCTCATCTAGTAATAATAGCTTTAGCTTTTATTTTAAAAATTATGTACCAATCTTTGGCAGAATCACCAATAAAAGTGTATTTAAGAAAAACAAATTCACCCACAAATCCAAGATTAAGTAGGGAAGTGAATTTTATTTTTAAAAGATTATTTTATTACATTTATACTTGACTCCTGCTTCCAGAAATATCACTTAGCTCTTCTGAGAGCACTAACCTCTGAAACTTAAAAATCAACAATTTTAAATGACTATTACTGAATAAACATGAGAAAATACTAAGTTATATATGTAGTAAAAATTCTTTTAAATCTTTAAAACACTGAAGGAATGTAATTACTTTGTGGAAACGACTCTACTTCATAAGTGACCCAATTAAAACCAGATACTCCTTTCAATAAAAATATAAGAAATATCTCATTGAAATGTTATTCAATACAACACTCAAAAAGAATTCATTTTAACTGCTAATTCAATTACTAAAGTAGGATTTAAATCAAATCATACTAAACGACCCTGATGCTGAGAACGACTGAAGGCAGAGGAGGAGGAGGTGGCAGAGAATGAGCTGGTTGGACAGCATAACTGACTTAACGCACACAAATCTGAGCCAACTCCGGGAGACAGTGAAGGACAGAGGAGCCTGGCATGCTGCAGTCCATGGGGCTGCAGTCAGACTCGACTTAGTGACTGAACAACAATTATTCCAAATGTTTAAACTTTTAAAAGCCTATTATTGCATATCATACCCCTTAAATTTGAATGATATCTTCAGTTGGGACCAAATTTGCCTCCAGATTCAAGTTTTAACCATAGCAACCCATATAACGTATAAGAATGAATGAGGATACTGAGGATGACTAATATCACAAAAGAAATTATTTTCCTGACCAAAAAAAAGAATACTGATTCTAAATGCCAGTGTTTACTTTTCAATCACACATGTCAAAATTTAAGTCTCTGATACTTCTCAAGATCAACGTAGCAAATACTGAATATCTTGGGAAATAATTCTAAACAGAAGAGCACAAGCTGACTTATGTATTTTTAACTATGTGTTAATTAGACTCCATAGAAAATAATGAGACAGCTGCAAAAGTTAAGAGTTTATACTTGTTTCCTCACACGAAACTGGCTAGCTTATAAAGAACATCTTTTATTAACAGTGTACACTGCTGAAGAACAAAAACAGAAGGACCAACAGAATTTGTCTAGAATGATGAACAGCAACTACAATTTAAGGAACAGAATATACTCGCTATATAATCAAGCTGA
This sequence comes from Bos indicus, assembly GCF_029378745.1. Lineage (NCBI taxonomy): Eukaryota > Metazoa > Chordata > Mammalia > Artiodactyla > Bovidae > Bos > Bos indicus. The sequence continues at coordinate 13,339,682 of NC_091779.1, forward strand.
AAAAGATAATTTACAGATGGTATCAAGTATAAAATGGCTGTCTTCTTGGCCTTACCTCACGTTTTCCTGACATCTACCTGGGATGAAAAAGACGGTTTTAAAAAAGTAATGAAATACCTTAAAAGAAAATAATAAACAAATGAAAACATATCAGCCCTTATAAGTGAACAAAGAGAAAATCTTTCTCACACACACACACAAACACACACTCTCTCTCTCCTCCCCCCGCCCCCACCCTCCCTCCCTTACCTCTAGACCCTAGAAAGTTTCACTTCCCTAAGCCTGTTTAAGAAAATGACTTCACGTTCTCTGGGCCTCTGGTATTCCTGCGGCTGCTGCTGCTAAGTCGCTTCAGTCGTGTCCGACTCTGTGCGACCCCACAGACAGCAGCCCACCAGGCTCCCCCGCCCCTGGGATTCTCCAGGCAAGGACACTGGAGTGGGTTGCCATTTCCTTCTCCAGTGCAGGAAAGTGAAAAGTGAAAGCGAAGTCGCTCAGTCGTGTCCGACTCTTTGCGACCCCATGGACTGCAGCCTACCAGGCTCCTCCGTCCATGGGATTGTCCAGGCAAGAGTACTGGAGTGGGGTGCCATTGCCTTCTCTGTCTGGTATTCCTACTCAAGCCCAATTTTTATAAATCAGTGTCTTTTAAGATTGGAATGGTTATCTCAAAGCTGAATAAATATCATCAGCAAGAAAAATAACTGGCATCAGAAACCAAATTACGTATGTTAATTACCAACTTACCAAACATTTAATAGAGTACAGAGCACAAGAAAATACTCAACTTTAACTGATTGCTCTATAGACACCACACAAACATGCACTCTCCATACCAAAACAATCTCCATAGCTATGCCAACTAAAACAAGAACAGGATAAACCTAAGATGCTGTTTTGAAATGCATGAACAAATATTTTCCTCTAAAATACTTAGCTTTATTAGAGAAATGGTACTAAAAATAACAAAGATTCAAACAACATTTGTTCTATTCTACTTACATATCATAAATAAGAAGCTTTAATGCAAGACACACACTCCTTCACAATCTTTCCATATGCACCCAAGCATTCCTGTATCAAAATAAGCTGTTTACCAGCCAACCGTATGTGGTTGAATGATTAAAATGACCATCTATACTTTACATAGTAAAGCATTTTCAAAAATTTTAATGTACATAGTGACAAAGAGGAAAAAAAACAAAAACACAGTAATTGTGAACACATGAAGAGTAGTTAAGCAGCTTCATAATCAAACCGGGCTTCATTACTTGGAATAAGGGCAATTCCTTCCATTCTCCACCAAATACTTAAGTTTCAATAGTATTAACATTAAAAGAAAACTCAAGTTGAAACCAAGTAACTGATGTGTTACTCAGCTCTTTAAATTTATAAGTAACTCTTCCCCATGAGGTAAGGCAACTGAGTAATTTGATTGTATTAGACTGCATTAAAATAATTATACTTGATTTTTTTTAATAACATGCTAATTAAAAGGTATAACTTTTGGAAATGGAACAATGAAAAGAGTTCTGAAACTATAAGCTGTGGTTGGGGGAAGCATTAGCAATGCTGTCATTTTACTACCTGCATACTTTCTGCAAAAAGTGTGCCTAACAATGCAGGATGACCTATATTTTAAGCTCAAGTAAACATACTTCACACATAAAACAAATAACCTCACGTACTCTCCTTTAAGCACAATTTCAGCACATCATTTATGAGAAGATGATTGAGAGGTAATAATTAAGGCCATCCACTGGAGACAACTAAAGGGTCTTGTTTTAAGTAAAGTGAGAACATGCTGCTTCATTTTCAGTTATCACAGTATAAAACTGATGGTCCCACAACTGCACTGTTGTTTCAAGCGCTGAAGTCATTCTTAAAACAGACTTCCCTCTCATATTAGGTAAGGAAGAACTCTTCTGACATATCACTTTCACACTTTTCTATGGGAGGGAATGAAATACCCATCTAAATTCCATATGAATTGAGAATGACTAGCTCATATAAAATTCTAGAAAACAGTATACCACGTTGTAGAAGGCACTAAAGCTTCAGCTTGTGCTCCCATAGCCCATTTTGAAAACCCAGCTTTCTTTTTATAAATGGCACCTTTACCACCTACAGCTGACAACACACACTGCAATATTGTTCATAATAAGCTCGGAAATGTCAAGAAAGTTCAAAAAGAAATGCTTACTATGTGGGGAGACCCAATGATTCTAAACACTGAATACTAATATGTCATTAGTATTCAACACAGTTGTTCTTCCTTTTGAAAGAGAACAGTAGCATGCATTGTCAGTTGGTTTGTAATCCACTTATTTAAGCAACTTTAATCTGTAAAACTATTTTAAAGAAAAACCACTGTCCTAAACTGTGAGCAAAAGAAAACACAACAGTGAGAATTTAACACAATCACTATAAATCCTGTGAAGTAAATGTTAAAACTTCTTACAAACTCTGCACTTACAAGGGTGTGTACATATTTGCACCGATTTCAAGCACATTATCAATTTGTATATATTGAAATTAAAAAAAAAAGTAAAATAATACAAAATCAGTTTCTAGCATTTCTTAAAAGAGCCTCCAAAGCTTATCTCCAGTCTTTATGGATAGTATAACAAATTTAGATCTTTAACGTCCCATTTATTTGTAATGGTTCTTGGCAAACACTAACAAACCACGTGACAACGGTGTCAGCCGCCATGGAAACGCACAGATTTAGAGGATGAGGAGTTTGGGTCACACCTGTTATCGTCATGATGTCCATGCCTGTTTTCTTACTCAGTAACAAGATGGCCACAAAGTCTCCTAACAACTAGAAAAGCCGTTAGCTCGTATCTTTATGCTCTACTGGATTTCTTCACTTTTAACATCTTGCTGAGAGAATTAACAGCTTTGGATTCTATTCCAGCGTGTGTGTAGGTGCGTTTGTCGGTCCTATACTGCTTCCGTTTTGGCAGAGAGGTTTTCTTCGTTGGGCTGACAGTTCCCATTTTGCTGTACTTTGTTTTCCTCAGTCCGTGGTGCATCCTTGTCATCCACTTCTTTGCCCACGCTTGAATCTGGTTCTTTATTGTGCTCCTTCTCCTACAATGAGTATTTAGGTATACATTTAATATTTTTCTCAAGAGCTGCCAGCTATTACATCTAGTTCTGGCTAAAATATGTAACTTTACCTTTTGTGTATTAGTCAAACTGGGTATTTTCTCCCATTTACCTTTTCAAATAAATAGTATATGCAAACATGTATCGATATGTCCTTTGTACTTCTAAGATGGGACAACCCACGGAGACTCAGTTGGAATAAAACAGGTACACAGAAATTCTATGGAAGAATTCAACAAACGTTGCTGCCTGACTTGAAAAAGTGGAAGAGATCTGCTGAAAGTAAAACAGTTCCCACAGAGGCCAGGATAGACTTGTAATCTGGATACCAAATAAGCAAAAACAAGGGAATGTAGAAAAGGAAGTCACTGTTCTTCCTACCAAAGACTGTTCAAGAACAGTCCAAATTCAGTCCTCAACCAAGAATTAAAGAGAGCATGTGGAACAGTGTCTGGAATGTATTAAGTGCCCAGGAGATATTAGCAATGTTACTGACAATGATGATAAACTTCTAGCAGTATGGGAATAAATAAAATTGTAAGATGAAAGCACCAGACTTCATAAAACACAAATATTACTTACCAGTATAAGGAAAATAACCTAATTCACAAGTATTTACAATATTTAGCCCCTCCCTCAAAATCCTTACTTGATGGAATTTGGTTTCCATTAATTATTCTAATTCAACAAACCTAACAATTGGTATATTATCACAAAACCAATGATAACATCATCTGTCAAATTTGCTAAAACAAATACAGTGAGGAAAATGTCAACAAGTAGAAATACTCCTGTACCTTGTTAAAATTTTTATTGTATGCCATTCTGTGAATAAGATAAGGAATGCAACTGTTTACACTAGTTAACATTAATTAGTTCTTATCTTCAAAAACTAGGTGAAAAAACTGCTGATATAACAAATATTAAATAAGTAGTACCAAAAACACTGTTGCCCTCAAGGAGCTTTGTCTAAAGTTACTCTCTCTATGAAATAAAGAACAATCTCATACTTATTATTTAAACCCTAAACATGGAAAGACTTGCTTACTTTAAGTGAAGTATTGTTCTTCTCCACCTTGTCCTTCCCTTCTCTATCATTAGAGCTCTTCCTTGTAGAAGCTGAACGCTCTCTCTCTCTTCTTTCACTGATGTGGTCCTTTTCTTTTTCTCTCTTTTTATCCTTCTTATTTCTGCTATAGGAGTATTAATAATGTCAGTTAACATCTTAAAAAGTAAATACCCAGTATATTGTTAACTAAATATTCTTACCTAATACTAATGCATTGTAAACAAGCGTATCAGTAACCTGGTGGACCAAGTAACGTACATGAGTCCTGTAACCCACCACCTCAATTCCACACCCAGTTAACTTTTTAAAGACACACAGTCATTTCTGCAGAGGCGCAATCTTGTATTACCAATTTCTTAGTTTTAAAACATTCAAGGTTTATTTATCTACTGTAATTAGGATAAAACAAAATCAAATACATAATACTTTTACCCCTTCTTTTCAAAGCAAAAAATGAATAACCAGAAAATAATTAAAAAAAGATAAAAGAATCAGATAAGGCTGAATGACTTCTCAGGCAAGACTGCATGACTTACAAAAACCTGGAACTTCAAATAACCAATGACACCATGCGCCCTCCTCTCATTCACAAAGTCCCACCCACCAATTCAAGAGCGAACGCTAAGCAGAAGATGGACTGAAGGCGTTCCATTTGCAGAAACAACATATCCCTAAAATTAGAGGGGAAAAAAATGATGCACTTCATATCAGAAGCGTAACAAGACATCTTCAACTCAAAATAATTAACGCTAATACAGAATTCTTTGTCTTAATTATGAGTAGCTTTAAAATAAACACTAAGACCAGGCAAACAAACAAAAACACTTAAGAAACAGACCCAAGTACATGTGAAAATTCAATAAAGCATCTCAAATCACAGGGGAAAAGATAAAGACCTGGGAACAATTGGATTATTATTCAGAAAATGATACAAGTGGGTCCGTATCTCATTCACATAAATAAATCCAAATGGATTAGAGACCTAAATTTTTTTAATGAAATAATACAAGTACTACAAGAAAATGTAAGTGAATTTCTCTCAAACTTGAATGAAAGGGAAGATTTTTGAACCATAACTAAAATTCCAAGTACAATAAAAGATTCATATGTATGCCTACATAAACTTTTGCAAAGCAAAGCAAAAAAACACTGCTAGCATATTCAAAAGAAAAATGACAAACCAAGAAAAATATATTTACAACATACTTATGTATATATGTTTATCTTTACATATAACTCTTAAAAGTCAAGGAAACAACTGCAAAAAGATCGGGATTCCTTAGCAATGTATTTAACCAAAAGGGCAAAAAATTTGCCAAAAGAAATAAATGCATAAATAAAATGGAAACACACCCCATGTTCTTGAATCAGAAGACTTAAAATAGAGTTAAGGTAACAATCGTATTCAACGTGATCTACAAATTCAATGCAATCCCCATCTAAATCGCATCGGCATTGTTAGCAGAAATAGAAAAAAGCCCATCCTAAAAATCATATACAATCTCCAGGGACATCAAATAGCCAAAACCACCTTTAACAACAAAATCGGAAGACAGTTCCTGATGTTAAAACTTATTACAAAACTACAGTAAGCAGAACTTTTGTTGGTGATACAGTGGATAAGAATTTGCCTGCCAGTGCAGGGGACGTGGCTTTGATCCCTCATCCGGGAAGATTCTACACGCCGTGAAGCAACTAAGCCCATGTGCCACCACTGCTGAGACTGCATGCTGCAACTGCTGAAGCCTGCATACCTAGAGCCTGTGCCCACAACAAGAGAAGCCACCACAATGAGAAGCCCGTGCACCGCAATAGAGAGCAACTCCCACTCTCTCCAACTAGAGGAAGCCCAAGCAAAGCAAAGCCGACCAGTGCAGCCATAAATAAATAAATAAATACCTGCACACAAATGCTCACAGCAGCATTATTTACAATAGCGAAAAACCCAGGAATAATACTAAACGTCCATCAACTAATGAATGGTTAAATGACAAAACCTGGTTTTATCCATTCATTGGAATATTACTCATCCATTAAAAAGGAATGAAGTACTGATTCATACTGTAATATGTATGAACCTTGAAAACATTACATTCAAAGAAGTCAGATACAAAACCACACATACTTTGAGTCTATATGAAACAGCCATAATAGGCAATCCAGAGACAAGAAGTAGGTTAGTGGCTGTCTGGAGCCATGGAGAGTAACTGCTAATGGGTACAGGCTTTCTTCTAAACTGAAAGAAATTTTCTGGAACGAGCAGTGATGGCTGCACAAAACTGTGAACTCTTTTGAGAAAAATGCAACAAAAATTACTAAACATCACTGAAATGCACATTTAAAAGGGTGAATTTTATGTTATGTAAATTACTTCTTCAATTTAACAAATTTTAAGTCAAAATGGAACTGAGGTTGGGTAGAGTTGCTGACCACATACAGACACACACACAGCATATATTGTCAATATTGTCTTTTGGAAGAAAAGGAAAAATTTAAATACATGTATCTGCTTAATTTTGCAAAAAAGAAACACAAGGAAGGATAAAACAATTTATCACTTATAGAAAGTGGATGTTAAAGTAGAAGGAATCTGGAAGGAGGTGAAATGTTCTAAATATATCTTTTTGTTTAATTTGAGTTTACAGTTGATAAAAGGTTTTACTTTCGTGAGCAAAGTATTTTTTAAAAATCTGCCCCACCTCCTCAATATCCCACACCTTCCTTTTATTCTCATCTAAAAATAATAACCCACAAACAAATAAACAAAAGATCTCTGCTGGGAAGCATGTTCCTTCTACCCTGGGCAAAACTTTTTATAAATTCCTCTTTTCTCTACCTGGAAAACCAAGTGAAAAATTATGACCCATTAGGAAGATAGTGGGATGAAAAAATATATATACATAAATCACTAACCTTCCTATGTATAAACCTAATCTCCAATTATATGACATAATGAAAGACTTCATTTACAAGAACAAAAAAGCAACATATATCTAAAATTAGACCTTGAAAATGCATAAAATCTGTTTGAAATAAACACTGAAACATTCATGAAAAACACTAAGGATGGCCTGAGTAAGTAGGCCATGTTCCTGGATAGAAAGACTCACCTTCATAAAGTTTTATTTATTAATAAATCTATTCATCAATTTCCCCATTAATAAATTTAATCATACTATAACACAAATTATCAGTAGGTTTTACTTCTAGAACACAGTCAAACTAACTCTTAAGTTCAAGCAGAAAAATAAACACACAAGCATGATCAAGAAAGCTCAAAAAAAGAGAAATGAGAGGTATGGAAAAGTGTGTGTGTGTGTTTATGTGTGTGTGTGTGTGTGCGCGTGTGTGCACGTGCTCAGTCGTGTCCAACTCTTTGTAACCCCATAGACTGTAGCCCGCCAGGTTCTTCTGTCCATGGCATTCTCCAGGCAAGAATATTGGAGTGGACTGCCATTTCCTACTCAAAAGGATTTTCCCAACCCAGGGATGGAACCAGCGTCTCTTATGTCTCCTGCACTGGCAGGCAGATTCTTTACCAACTGTACCACCTGGGGAAATAAAGACCTTACTGAATATTTAAAAATATTATACAATCCGTATAATTAAAAGCATGGGGCACTACTGGTACACAATCATCAGTCAAGCCAATCCAATACCACATAAGGCCCAGAAACAGACTCCAAGACAAACAGGAAAATTTAGTATATGGCAAAGGAAACACGGGGTAAGTGTTAAGAAAACTGGGTTTTTAATGATATTGGAAAATAAAGAAGCATTTGGAAAAATAAAATCGTATCCATGTGCCATACTGCAAACAAGGAAAAACCAATGGATCAAAGATGTAAAAGAAAAAATTAAAAGTATAAAAGTACAAAAAAGAAGCAATGAAGGAATTTTACTATAATCTTGGAATAGCCAAGACTCTTCTACCTGTAAGACTCAAAATGGAAAAGTCACAAAAGAAAAAAACTTGAGGAATTAAACTATGTAAGTCAAAAATCTCTATAAAATTAAGTCTCATAAACAATTTCCAAGAAATGACAAACTAGGAATAATACTTGAAACCAAGTCACTGAAGAATCATCTCCACAATATAGAAAGAATTCCTGAAAATAGAAAAAGTAAAAAGAGAGCCCATAAAAAATGTGCAATGTATACAATTCACAGAAAAGGAAATACAAATGGCCTTCAAATATATGAAGAGATGGTCACCTTCACTCTTAAGAAAAATGCACTGAAAATAACTTTATACTGGTACCATTTCTCATCTCTCAGATAGACCAAAATCCACAACTTTGGAAACAATCTGCAGGAGCTACAGGGAAATAAGCATCTCAAATGCAGCTGGTTAAAGCGCAAGCTGCCACCAACCTTTATGAAGGACAACACAGAAGGAAGTATCTCTCAAACCACAACAACACTCACCCCCTGGCCCACCAATACCATTTACAGAAACTGTCTCTGCATACTGGTGTCATCCACGGACTGGCACATGCCAGGGGTGCTTGCCATCTACCTCTACAAGGATTAGATCGCGTGCTGCTGCAGCCGCTGCCCTCCAACACCCTCTGAGGAAGCCCAGGGTGGAGAGCAGAAATGAGGCACTCTGTGCTCCGGGAAAATGGACACGACAGATCTTCACAGAGTAAGATATTTTCAGGAGCCGACTTTATGAGCCCAATTCTTACATCTACTCCTATCTAGAAAAGCACTGAAGCCCTTCATGGTGACGACTGTTTCTTGTGACTAGCAGAAATTTCACCAGACCAGCAGAAACTTTCTAAAAAAGTAAAAATAAACGTGCTTGATTGCATGCACTCTCCCTTTACCAAAGTCACATATATTCTGTCCTCCTCCCCGCCTCTTTGGAGCAGTCTCTCAGCGCTATCCGAGGTGCTGTCTCCCCGGCTGCAGTCCTCACATTGCCCCAAACAAAACTTAACTCACAACTCTCACATTGTGCATTTTTTCAAGTTGACACTGGCACACTACAAAATTATGTAAATCCAAAGCTATTCATTACAGACTTACGTAATTTATAAAAAGAAAATTAAGAGAACCTATTCAGTTACTGTAGGCTGGTTTCATAACACACAACGGAAGACCATGCAGTTATGAAAAGGGATGAGCATCACTCTGATGAATACACAAAGTTCTTCTGGTAGTTAAGTGACAAAAGCAACTGTACAACAGTGTACATTTTGCACTACCTTTTGTAGAACATGAAAAAAAACATTATATATTCTCATCTGCTCCTATATACAAAACTGGAAGGATATACCAAAAAACTAATAAAGTCGTTACTTGTGGGGACAGGATAGGTGCACATATCATGGAAGTTAAGATCTATTCATAACTTTTTGTATTCTCCAGATTTCTAAACCAAACTAATATATTACATGTTACTCACTCAAAATATAAACTTATAAAAATAACAGACTGAAGAGAAAAACCCTCCCTGCTTCCTCCTCAGTTCTAGAACATGTTTTCAACCTACCTCCTGGGGGATGGAGACCTAGAAGATTTCCTTTTTATGGTTTTTGATGTTCTTGGTGACCTGGAAGAACTCCTGCTCCTCCTCCTACGCCTTTCCCTGAAAGTCAAGAATGTCATTTTAAAAACCAGTAACTTCAGGAAGATTAATTCAAATACACAAAAGCAAAAGGGTCTGGAATGCTCTCAAGTCAAGAGTATTCTTTAACGGTCAGTTTAAACTAATGTCTTTCATGAAAATATTCTATTATCTAATTTTAGTACAGGTCAAATGATGAACCATAAATTCAACAGACAAGCAAAAACATCTCTTAAGATTTCATTTTAAAAAGATGATCTCCTAGTGCACCAGCCCCAAGCATGGGGAGGGAGGAGGGAGGAGGGTTCAGGATGGGGAACGCATGTATGCCTGTGGCGGATTCATTTTGATATGTGGCAAAACCAATGCAATGTTGTGAAGTTAAATAAATAAATAAATAAAAAGATGATCTCCTTTACGTGTGATTTATTTGGACAGAAATTTCTAGAGCAGAAAAATATTAATGGATGTTTCATATTCTCTCTTACATTTAACATATTTTCTTCCTCAACACCTAAAGCATGTTGCTGTCCAGATCCTCTGTCATGCATCTAGCTCCTTGCTGCCCCACTGTGGATTATTTTTTCTTAACAAGTTAATAGGCCCTTTTCAAGAAGTGAAAGATAAATAGGCTTGCAACATACAGCCTTTCTAAACCCGAGTGTGCAGAATGCCTCTTTAAGGAGTATTTACATTAGTTCCCTTCACAGATAAACTGCTTTTACCCCCTCAACCACCTACCACTTCATTATTGTTGTTCTAGTCATTTAAAATTAAGCACACAAGTTACTCAGATATAAGGAAATTACTTAAAAACTGGGGTTTAAATATGATGAAGTAAAAAATAATTATTAAATAGATTAACAAGATTATTAAAAACTTTTTTATTAAAAACTATTTTGCTTAAAATATTACTGAATGACACATACTTTTAATAATAATTTTATGTGTGTGTTCAGTCACTAAGTCATGTCTAACACTTTGCAACCCCATGGACTGTAGCACACCAGACTTCCCTGTCCTTCAGTATCTCCTGGAGTTTGCTCAAATTCACGTCCACTGAGTCAGTGAGGCTATCTAACAAATTATGTCATTTGTAAGAGTGGTCAACTTAGAAACAATGAACTGCAAGATGTCTATTCAGGTGATGAGGTATGAGGATTTATTTCTTAAATGACTAATGCAGCCAATGATCTATCTCACAAGAAGCTTTGATAATAAGTGGCCACAGAACTGAAACAACCAAATGCTCTAGACTTCAAGTTCCCTTATATGTCAGTAAATTGATTCTAGGCTAATGAAATATTTTGTGTACTTTTTTCATCTATAAAATAAAAAACTAGACAATGCTTACATGTGGTATACACAGTAGATGTGAAGACTGAAAGAGTTCAAGAACTTTGAGAACACAAATCAATTTCTGCTCTACCTAAGGTTCTTGCCTCCATTACCTAATTTTATCTCCAAGTCATCTCAAAATTATACTTCCTACTGTGGAAATTGGATGACATCATTCCATGCAATCAATACCATTCTGGAGCAGCACCCCTTCCCCCACCTCACACCCCAAGTAACTTTTTTCATAGTGTGAGAATGCCAGTGTATCCCATTTTATACAAAATGGCTCCCTTTTCATCAGTGTAACTCTTTACTTGTATTTCAGGAACACTGTGTGTGGGTGGACATCTAGTAACTGCCAGTTAGTGGTAATGAGAGCCAGGCTTGAGACACAGCAATCCAGAATAATCAGTTAGTTGAGAAGGAAGCTATCAGCACTAGTATGCAGACTGGAGTTAAATAGGCTGACCTTGAAATTTTAGTTTCACACTTAACCAGCTGCATGACTGGAGTCACAGTACTTAATCTGAGTCTTAGTTTTTCCAATGGATAAATGGATAAATAACAACTCTGGTCTCACCATGCTGTTATGAGGATTAGGATAACATCTGTAACGTACCAAGTCTAATGTGTGGTGCACAGTAGGTGCTCAATAAATTTTTTCTCTTTCCCTTTGTTGGTCTCATCCTTACTGACTGTAATTTCAAGCATTAAAAGTTCTTAAATATCAAAATTTTTTCTTTAAAAAACATAGCTCAGAAGACAATGTTGGAAATAAAAACATCAAGTCGACTATTTTTCTGAGCAGTTAACAGGTTTCCTATTCACTAAACAAATCAGAGCACTTGAAAGGAAGAAAACTGCTAAAAGAAATTTTAACTCTTCACTAAGTTCTTCTGAAAGCATGAATCATTTCAAAAGACTGAACCAGCATCAGTCAGCATTTATTCTCCAGGCCCCAGAGGTTATCTAAGGACTGAATATGACTATCCACACGTTCTTAAGTATCAAGCAACTTAAAATAGTCCATGAAAAAATTAAACATTTTGAAGTCATCAGAAAAAGTAAATTCAAATGAAGTTGAAAAGAACCAGGACGCTACTTGGTGTTGTGAAAGGCACTGTCTAAACATAAACATCAAAGAATGTGTGAAACACAACCAATAAAACAACTGCAGTAAAGACACCGCAAGGCTTAACCGACACCCACAGCAAATGAGGGAAATTATTCAGGTTGTTTCAATGTGCTGAAATACAGCAGAGATCTACTGATTTGAAGTTCCATTTTAACATATACTGCTGCTTTCAACTTTAGAAAAAGCCAGTACCAAGTACTAGTGAGAGTCTTCATTTAAACAATCACTAAAACAGAGAAAGAGCTACTGTACTACTACACTTCTAACTGAAGTGCAGAGCAGATGGAAAATTTCCTGAGCTTTGGTTTCTTCATGTTTTAAAACCATGATAACAGTCTTCTCACAGGCTTACTGTGACGATTAAATAAGATTAGTCATGAAAAACTCTGCTGAAACACAAAATCTGGCATATGGTAAAGCACTCAATAAATGCTAGAAATTATCTTCAATTAAGTAACCAAAGACTAGCATTAAGAATAAGCTATTTAAACAGAAAGCAAAAACATTAGGAAATGCACATGCCAGTCTCAAATTATTCTCTATGAAAAACCTTTCAAAAATATCTTTAAAATTTGCTAAAATATGTTTTGAGGTATTTTTAAGATACAGTTTTTAACACAACTTAGGAACTTCCATTTGTTTATAGTCACAATATCATCTGAAGCAATGGATACAGGTTGAGATAATCCTGAATTAAGGAAGGTCCTTGTTTGCTGCTGTTACTATGGCAACCTGCTGCCACCTGGTGGCAGTCTGTGTGTGTGTGTGTGTGTGTGTGTGTTTGCTTCAGTCACATCTGACTCTTTGCAACCCTCTGGACTGTGTGTGTGTGTGTGTGTGTTTGCTTCAGTCACATCTGACTCTTTGCAACCCTCTGGACTGTAGCCCGCCAAGCTCCTCTGTCCATGGGATATCCAGGCAAGCATACTGGAGTAGGCTGCCATGCTCTCCTCCAGGGGATGTCCCCAACCCAGGGATCAAACCCGTATCTCCTATGTCGTCTGCATTGGCAGGTGGGTTCTTTACCATCAGTGCCACCTGGGAAGCCCTGATGGCAGTGCACCTATTAATAAAGAGTTCTAAGAAAAAAGCAAATCCTTAACAAAGAAATGAAAACCAAAATTTAAACATCACACATTCAACAAAATAGAGCAGTAAAAATGAACTTGGATGACAAAAAAGACTAATACTGCAACCTTAAAAATAATTTTACATATTAAATTTACTACTCATTCCAAAGAAATATAGAAGCCTAATAAGCAGTCAACTTTTCCACATAAAACCAAGTCAGAAATAAAAAGCTTGCCCCTGCCATCCCACCCTCCAAGAAAATAATAAGCAACAGCGACAGCAGTCACTGCACCACCGCCAGGTTACAGCAGTGGATTACAAAGGACAGCTAACTTTTCCAAAAACTGTGCCCAATATTATCTCTTCCTCCTCACTGATTCAATACTGTAGCAATCCCTCTGCTAGAGAAATGTTCTACCATTATTTTACTGATTCCATGTATAACAATATTTTCCCTCTCACTGAAAACTGTCATCAATGAGCCTCTTGGTAGAAAGGTGAAGCATTATCAAACCTGCTGGAACTACGAGATCTTCTTGATGCATTGTAACTTCTGGGTGGTGTTCTGGACTTTTTATCCTTCTTTCTTTTCTCATCTATCTCTTTGGATCTGTCCTTTTCTCGTTCCTTTTCTTTGTCTTGTTCCTTCTCCTTTTCTTTGTCTCGTTCCTTTTCATGGTCTTTGTCCCGCTCTCTCTCTTTGTCCTTCTCTTTGTCCTTGTCTTTATCTCGGTCCTTTTCCCGTTCTTTATCTCGGTCTTTATCTTTGTTTTTACCCCGTTCCTTTTCTTTTTCACGTTCCTTTTCCCTGTCTCTTTCTTTTTCCCTTTCCTTTTCTCTATCTTTTTCTTTCACTCTTTCCTTTTCCTTGATTTTTTCTCGGGTATCTTTTCTTTTGTCCCTTTAAAAATAAAAATAAATAAATAAATTCACAACTAAAACAATTCTACTCCCCAAAAAGGACCTCATTGTTTCCTCAACAATTATCAAAACAACTGATAACAGCTAAAAGACATTACATACAAATATCTACATACTTTCTACATACATGAAGCTAAATGAAACAATTACCAGGCTGAATTAAGTAGTCTGGAAATCTCATAAGTCATACTAACCATCAGATTCAAATCAATGACAATTGACGTTAAATTATTACTTAAATGATCAAAAAAAAGTTCAATTTCTTTCATTCAAATTTTAAACTACAATAGATTTTTAACAAATAAGGTCATGAGAAAACTACCCTTAAATTCAAAAAACTCACCGTGAACGTGAGCGACTCCTTGACTTTCGCCTCTCCCTTGATTTAGAGCGTTTTTTATGAGGACTCTTAGATCTACGTCTATCTTTTTGTCTTGAACGTGATCTATTGTGGGATCTACTCCTAAAGAAAGACAAATTGTTAGAGTATCAAAACTTAGTCTCAGAATTTCAATTTCAAATGGGAGAATTTTAAAACCAAACTTGACAGTATTTATCAGTATTTTTAAACTCTCTTTACATAACACTTCAGATAGCTTATCTGACATAATTTATTGGAAACTTTACCAGTTTATTGCCCAGAATACAAAGACAGAAATAGAGAAAGAAGTTAAGCTATTTCCTACGTCAGACAAGCTGATGGTTTCAGGTGTGACTTTCCTTTGCTAAGTACTACATGCTTCAATTAGTACAGATGATTTCTCTTGGTCCGTATTTCCATATCATAAATTGTCTTTAACTCCTGACTTGCATGTAATATGACTGCTTGTGGTTACACCTTATCTTGACAGGGAGTGGTGGTTATATGGTTCAATGGTTTCTATAAACAGCTGTGTGTTGTTTGTCATAACACATACTAAGAAGAATGTGTAAGAAAGCACAGTACTAATGATGGTGCTAGTGTGACAGGGGACCAAACACCTTACTCATGAGTGAACGCTAAATATAATCAAATACTCAATTTGCAAAGGCCCTGATTTTATAATTACATATACAGAAGTATTAAAAGAAACCATTATTACTAGAATTCTTGGAGGAAAAATAACTGTTCTTCCAATTCTAAAATTCTCTAGGCTCTTCTCCCAACTAAATAGCATATATAAGTGACATTTTTCATATTGAGGTATGCTAGGAACTATTCATTAAAATATGACAAAACTGAATGCATACAACAAGTGATGAGACTCACTGGTTTTGGAGACAGACAATCTGGCTCTGACACTCAGTTCTGCCACACAACAGCTGAGAGAACTCTGGTTAATCACTTAACCTCTCTAAGCCTGAGTTTCTTCATCTAAAAACTGGAGTAAAAATCATACCTACACCTCTTATGACTGCCATGATGGTTAGAACAGATGATGTATGGAAAACTAACCATTCCTGGTGCAGAATAAATGGTTAAAACTCCTACTCTCAATATCTACATCATCATCAACAATTAACATTAATGAAAAATTATTCCAAGAAGGTAAAATGAACTTCTATAAGGATGCCTTACATAATTAAGACTCATCTTGATAGTAATATTTTCATGAATTAAGTTAAAACAAGTTTATAGAAGAAATACATATAGTTAAATGCTTGTAGAATGCTATGAAACCAAAAAAATCTACAAACAATCCTCAATTAAAAATAAAATCTTGTTCATAAAACACATTTTTCAGTTAGCTAAAATTTGTTTTCCAACAGTTAATTTTCAACTAGATCATTCATCTATTACATGGCTTTAAAAATTAAACTTTTATCTTTACGCTATTCGGTCCCTAAGTTGTGTCCAACTCCTCGTGACACAGGAAAGCACGCCAGGCTTCCCTGTCCTTCACTGTCTCCTGAAGTTTGCTCAAATTCATGTTAGTTGAGTCAGTGATCCTATCTAATCATCTCATTTATCTTCATACCACATTTTAATCTAAGAAAATAACTATTAGTGAGTTGAAATCTTTATCACCAATAACCTATGAGACACTAGGGTCAAGTAGTAGCTACTAGAGAAAAACTGCCAAACTTACAACGTTTTTAAGTCCATTTACAGCCATCCACATAAGGGTAATGTTTTAAAGGGCCTTTGCCTCTATGTACTTAATAGTCCTGTTAACTTTGCTAAAAAAAATAATAATAATTTTGTTTTCCTCAAATAGCGCTTTCCAGTCTTAATTAAGAAACTCTTAATAAAAATTAACCATAGCCCTAACAAATAAAAGTTAAAAATAAAAAAGCACTCACCAAAAAAAACAAACAAAAAAAGAAACAAAAGCAAAGCAAAACACAAAAAAGCAATGACCGCTTGGCTTCCCACTTTACACTGTGGGTACTCAGAGTTTGAAACTCACTGCTCAAGAGTAATTACTGTATTTTAATTTTGACAATAAAGATTTCATGTCTATGTCACCCACTAGTTGCCTTTAAGTATTCTGATTAGGAAAGCTAAAAGCTGTAAGTCAAGAGCAAGACTACTCCAATCAAAGATAAAGATGTGAGCCATCATTAGCAGTTCTCATTTTAGCATAAATGTACAAAATTGCACTTACAGGTTAAATTGTAAATAAAGGACAACTTACCATGATGTTGCATCAAAGTTCATTTGTAAGTCAGTTGCTTCCCATTAAAATATTATAAAATGTCTTACAGTTCCTATGCTGGTCTGTAAAAGTTATAACTTTACAATACAGTACTACCCACCTTTTCTAACCCTGACCCTATGAAAAAAAAAACAATAAAAATTTGGACAGAGTGGAAACACATCTTCCCAGTCCTAGCCAAGACAATAACAAATAACTCCTTACTCCCTCCTACAGAGAGAAGGGAGGAATAGGGAAAAGATCAGGGGAAGGTCCTAGAAGTATTACAACACTGCTGCTGCTGCTAAGTCGCTTCAGTCGTGTCTGACTCTGTGCGACTCCATAGACGGCAGCCCACCAGGCTCCCCCATCCCTGGGATTTTCCAGGCAAGAACACTGGAGTGGGTTGCCATTTCCTTCTCCATTACATGAGAGTGAAAAGTGAACGTGAAGTCACTCAGTCATGTCCGACTCCTAGCGACCCCATGGACTGCAGTCTACCAGGCTCCTCCATCCATGGGATTTACCAGGCAAGAGTACTGGAGTGGAGTGCCATTGCCTTCTCCAAGGTAGAAAAAGATGGGCCTTCGAGAAAGGGGATCCTGCAACCTCCACTCTTGGCTAGGTCTAGTGGGCCAGAGAAAGAGCTGAAGGTGCCCAATCCCACTAGAAGGAGAGAGGAACCACGAAATGTATGGCATTTCCTACAGTGGAGAGGGGGAGGGAGTTCCTTAAGTCCAATGTTTTTGGTTGAGGAACCTTTTTTTCAACAAAATTCATCCTCTTTTGCATTTCTTTAAGATTTTAGTAAAGGCTTCTTGTATAAGAACAGTATATGCTGATAAAAAAGACATACAGGCGTACCTCAAGAAATACTGTGGGTCAGATTCCAGACCACAGCAACAAAAGGAACATCACAATAAAGCAAGTCCAAGGAACTTTTTGGCTTCCTAGTGCATATACAAGTTATATTTACTCTACAGTGTAGTGTATTAAGTGTGCAGCAGCACTGTGTTACCAAAAAAAAAAGTACATACCTTAATTTAAAATGTGTTGGCCAGAAAGTTCATTCAGGTCCTTCCCTAACATCTTACAGAAAACCTGAATGAACTTTTTGGCCAACAACATTTAATTGCTAAAAATGCTGATCATTATCTGACAATGCAGGACTGCCACAAACTTTCAATTTGTTAAAAACAACAATATCTGTGAAAGCATAATAAAGCCGAGTATAACAAAATGAGGCATGTCTGCATGTGAGCCAGCCAAGAACAATGAATTTCTCACTCTATATCATTAGACAGACCTCCATGAAACTCCCATGAATAAAAATAATTAACAAATTTCTAACCCTTGGAAGGGGAAAATATCCAAATACACTTAAAATGATAAGAGTAAAAACCTTAAAATAGATAAATTATATGTCCCAACAGAGAAAACTTCACAGAAATTATCAAGAAAATAATGATATTAATCATTAAGTTCTGCTTTTTTCCAGCTACAGAATACCATTAACAGATATGGAATATGGCTCTATTAACAGTATGGCTCTATTAACACAATTTAAGAGTCAAGTCACTGGTCTTTTTCTTCCTCAGAAAGTTATTACTCTTTCACTCACTCCTATACTTTCTTGATCTCCTTTACTTTTACCACTCTGTTGACCTATAGAAATATCCATAACCTAGTACCACTGAGTTTCTGCTACACTGCCTTCTTCATACATGAAACAATTTCCTTCTCTTAGACATGAACTTGCCTTACTGTACAGCCTTGGATAAAGAGTAAAACCATATTCTAAAAGGAGTTTTGCAATCTAATAATAATAGGGAAGTATACACCAGTACAGCTAAAAGTATAGTTTACTAGTCTAATTAAGAATATCTGCAATTAGAGATCACCATTCTGTGTGAGGTAAATCAGAAAGAGAAAAACAAATACCATACAATAACACTTACACGTGGAATCTAAAATATGATAAAAACGAACCTATCTATGAAAAACAGAAATAAAATCAGGGACACAGAGAACAGTATGGTGGTTGCCAAGGGAAAGGGGGTGGGAGAGGGCAGGAGTGGTAGTTTGGGATTAGCAGATGCAAACTGGTATGTCTAGAATGGATAAACAAGGTCCTACCGTAGAGCATAGGAAACTATATTCAACATCCTGTGACAAACCACATGAAAAAGAATGTACATATACGTATAACTGAGTCACTTCAGCTGTCCAGAAGTAATCAACACAACACTGTAATCCAACTACACTTCAATAAGAAATAAATTTTAAAAAAGAATATCATATTTTCCTATCCCATTGCCTCAACTCCTTGATTAGCACAGGAAATTAAGACTAAACTGAGCTTGCTGATGAAGTTCAACAAAGAACATACTGGTCCTTTTTGCCCTCCCCTGAAATCCTCCTTCTCTAATACTCCCAACAAACATGCACACACACTCTTTTCTATGTCTTCTCTTCAGAGAGTATGAATATGTATGTACATATACATACAATTAGGATCCACTGTATCCATTTTCACATTTCAGTAACAGCTCCCTCCTCATCTTAAAGAAGACAATAAAACTTACCATGTTCGACCTGATTCTTAGGTTACTTTCAATCAAGTTTATATTTTGAGATCCCCTTTGCACCACACACAACATATTTTTAAAAGAACATTAAAATGAGAGAGCCATGCTCAAAAATAAGATAAACAGAATAGAAAACAGTTCTAATGAGGTGGATGAAACTGGAACCTATTATACAGAGTGAAGTAAGCCAGAAGGAAAAACACCAATACAGTATACTAACACATATACATGGAATTTAGAAAGATGGTAACAATAACCCTGTGTACGAGACAGCAAAAGAGACACTGATGTATAGAACAGTCTTATGGACTCTGTTGCAGAGGGAGAGAGTGGGAAGATTTGGGAGAATGGCATTGAAACATGTAAAATATCATGTATGAAACGAGATGCCAGTCCAGGTTCGATGCACGATACTGGATGCTTGGGCCTTGTGCACTGGGACGACCCAGAGGGATGGTATGGGGAGGGAGGAGGGAGGAGGGTTCAGGATGGGGAACACATGTATACCTGTGGCGGATTCATTTTGATATTTGGCAAAATTAATACAATTATGTAAAGTTTAAAAATAAAATAAAATTAAATTAAATTAAAAAAACAAAACAAAAAAAGAATAGAAACAAAGTTGAAGCACAATACAATAGGTGCCATTAGAACTGCAAGTTACTCCTATGTTTCAGGTCCCAAAGTGGGTGGAGGCAGCTCTATCACCAAGAGTACAAAGGCTTAAAGGACTTCATTTGATGCAGAGTACTAGAGAAAGGCAACTACTTGAAATCTAGATCTGGGGTAATACTTCCCAGACCTTTTGGGGAACAAAAATGCAACTTTACCAGCACTTTCAGCACCATATGTTCCCTTTTCCCAACCTGAAGAAAGAAAAATTTCTGCCAATTCTTTACACTAGTTAATTCTTAGAAAAGTCAAGAACAGAACACCTTAAGATAAAAAATCAACTTCTAAAACTAAAAATTAGTTGCAAGTATGTATTTACTAGATAAAACTTCATTCTTAAGTATACTGCTATAATTAAAGCAACATCTAATAGTAACCATTATTTCTGATGAATACCAGTGAAATTTCTAAACTCTGAAACTTGGACAAAAACTCAAGAAAATCTTAACCATGGTAAATACAAAAACAAACAAACATTAAAAATATGACAGCAGAAATTCTCACCTGTGTTTTGACTGCGACCTTTTCCTTCGAGAACGGGATTTTGAGCTAGACCTGGATTTTGAACGAGTGTGGGAACGAGATCGACCGCCTTTTCTTTCATTGCTCTTTCCAGACTCTGGGAGGAAAAAACCACTTTGCAGTGTAAGCTCAGAACAATTAAAGATCCCAGTTAATAATCAGGCACAAGTGGAATGTACCACATATAGTGCAAGGGGCCTACTCTCTGTACATCCTCCTCCTGTGCAATTATCCTTCAGAAACATCCAAGAAAGTCATTGCATAAACTCGTTGAGTGCAGCCACCCTGCAGCAGTACATATAAACCAGATGATTATAAACAGCTGTTCGTAGTATTTTGTTGCTGCCATAATGTACGATTATAACATGTCTGTAATTCCTATGACAGTGATTTTAAATCCTTTTTCCATTTATTTTCCTAGAATTGAAGTTTAAGTTCTGAGTGCTAATTTGAAAATTTGCTCAAATGTAAACCATCTAGACATTTTTAGGTTGGATTTTTATAGTTAGCAACACAAAAGATTGAAGAGATGTTCCTTTACCTTGCTAAAATAGTCTCTATTTTTCCTAAATTGTGGTCTCTGTTGTCTATTTTTAAAATTAAAACTTTGAAGGAAAAATGAAATCTGCTTAATCGTAACATTTAAAATATATTTATTCTTGTCTTTAGTCTCACAAAAACATTTATACTTTGCTTTAAGCAAATCAGTTCTGTACACTGATTTTGCTATTAAAATATAAAGAACTGATTTAACTCAAGCTAATGTACCTCAATTCAGTATCATGGAAAAAGACATTTGTGCTAAATAGTTCTTCAACCTTTGGTGCTAGTTAAGTCACTTACACTTTGAGTTTCAGTCTTCTTATTGTAAAATGAAGGGACTGAACAGATAATTTCTAAAATTCCTTTCAGTTCTAAGAGTCTATGATCATCAACTATGACCTATGTAACAACGCTGTGGCCTTACCTGGTTCGATAGCTGCTGAGATAAAGGACTGAGCCTCTCGTACTCGCTTCATTACTTCTTCTAACTCCTTAGCTGCAGCCTGAGGTGTCATCTCAGGGGGTTTTACTATTGCATTGTTGGAGTGATTTATTCTAAATTAAAAATATTAGCATATCACAAATACACACCATATTTTACAAAACCTGAAACAATTAACTGCTTATAAGGTACACATATTTACAAATCTGAGGACATCTCAAAAGCACATGAAGAATAATATAGCTAAATATAGAATAACCAAAACCAACCTCAGAACCATGATTCATCTCATTTCCATCTGCCATCATCTCTTGCTAACCAAGGCAAAAGCAAGGGGAAAAATAAAAAGAAAAACTGAACCCTAGCTAACTTCTTTGACAACCTGAACAGACCAGGACAACAGCTTTACCACACAGCTTAGAATTAAAATACATTAAAATGGTAACACCAGTATTAAAATGAGTCATTTCTATTCTTAGATTATAAATAACTCTCCCTTCATCGCTAAGAGTGGTTTCTCTGAGGCACATAAATGAATTTGGTGTGTCTCACTTTAGCATGGTGAAAAGACAAGCATTCACTAAGAACATCATTTCTTATCCTCTAATAGCAGACTCCTGACCAAACTGCATAGTTAAGATCGTTATCTACAGAATTCAAATAAAACTGTCACCTCAATAATCTACATGAAATAGAATTTCTCGTCTTGAGTATCTAAAAGGTTCTATCAATTTTTCACTTTGCAAACAAGAATGCAAGCAAGCCTTAAAATGTTTAATTTTTAAACATTTCTGAGATTCTGGATTTACCAAAATTCTATTTCTATATTACTATAAATTCAATTCATATGTTAGACTGCCCATTAGTCTATCATAATAATGCAAAACTAACCTGACTTGTTAAAGCCTATGGAAAAAGAGCTACAATCAATATGTATGGTATAAATATGCTAGTATTAAACTAGACCTTATAAACTAGAAAGTAACATGTCTTCAAATGTGACTTTAAAAGCTAAAATGGTAAATATCTCATGTGTTTCATTTATACTTAACACAGTCTTCCTTTCCACAAATTGCCAATTACTATTAAAAAGAAAAAAAAAACTTAATTACATAAAAAACACTTAAAAATTTTTCAGAATCATTAAAATTTCTTTGTTTAGTGTTTCTTACTTCAGTGGCCTGTCTCCAAACATAACTCCATTAAAAGCAAGGGCCCTTGGTACAGAATTTTGGTCTGCAAATTCCACAAAAGCAAACCGAGTTGGCTGAGTCTCATCACCTGCCATCCGAACAAACTTCACTTCTCCAACTTGTTTAAAAAATTCAAGTAGCTGATCAGCTGTGGTTGTCTGAAGAAACAAAGTAACAGTTTTAATAAAGTATATTCTTCTTAAAAAAAAATCTGGTAAATATTACTTTACCAACTGATATGATTTTTAAGAAAGGGGAAAAGATAAAAGGTCCCAACACTCGATTTCTTCTTCTATTAGTTACCTGGGAATTCAAATTGCCAACATAGACTGTTCTCCTAATTTCATCAATTTTAGAAGGATCCACATTCCCCATCAGTGGTGGCTGTGGTATCTCTCCAAGGGTTGCAATGTTGGGGTCTAGGGCTGCTGCTGGTATAGCTCCCAAACTGCTAAGGGAAACGCCCAGCTATAAAAAATAAACATAGCAGGTATTTTCTGTTAGTGTCAAAATTACCATTATCAAGAAATCCAAAGAGGGGATAATGTATACATATAGCTGGTTCATTTTACTGTTCAGTAGAAACACATTATAAAGAAACAACACTCCAATAAAAGTTCACTTAAAAAACAAAACAAGCAAACAAAGAAACATTACCAGCCTCTCGTCTTGAAGAATACTGATCAATTCAGTAAGACTGGGAAGAGACTAGGGACTCCTAATTTAAGCCAGGTATACATCTGAATTAATCAGAGTAAGGTCACAGTGGTTTTCAATGTAACAAGAATGTATTTCTTAATGTATTTCTTAACTATCTGGGTATTTTCATTCTAAACTTAACATTAAAAACAAACAGTGAATTCTTACTATTTTTTTTTCTATTAAATGGTAGTTTTAGTAATTGAGAATTCTATTCTTTTCTGTTGACCAATCATGATACAATGATATTAACTGAATAATAGTTACATAGTCACAATAGTAAAAGATCAGTTTTCACAATCAATAGCCAGACAAAAAGTAAAAGATAATTACAACTGCAAGCCGTAAGGGAAGCTTGATTAACCTAACAATATAAAATAATTACATACAACTTGGGGGATTAAGTACAGTGACGTGCTGAGTGGAAGTGTGTACGTGCACATGTTCTCATCTGTCCAGCAAGTCTGTCTTTGGTTGGTGCATTTAATCCATTTCCATGTAAAGTAATTATCACTATGTATGATCCTATTTGGCCTTTTACACAGTTCATGACGTTCTCATGGCAAGTACACTGGGTGGCTTGTCATTCCCTCCTCCATGCTGAAGCTGAAGCTACAGTATTTTGGTCATCTGACACACACAGACGACTCACTGGAAAAGTCCCTGATGCTGGGAAAGATCAAGGGCAGAAGAAGAGGGTGTCCGAGGATGAGATGGCAGGATGGCATCACCGATGCAATGAACATGAACTCAGGCAAACTCTGGGAGATGGTGAGGGACAGGAAGGCTAGGCGTGCTGAAGTCCACGGGGTCACAAAAAGTCAGATAGGACTGGGCGAGTGAACAACAGTGATCCTATTACCATTTTTTTTTTTAGCATTTTCTTAACTGTTTTGCATTTATTCTAGTAGGTCTTTTCTTTCTCGTGTTTCCTGCCTAGAGAATTTCCTTTAGTATTTGTTGTAAAGCTGGTTTGGTGGTGCTGAATTCTCTTAACTTCTGCTTGTCTGGAAAGCTTTTCATTTCTCCATCAAATCTGAACAAGAGTCTTGCTAAGTAAACTATTCTTGGTTATAGGTTCTTCCCTTTCATCACTTTAAATGTATCACACCATTCCCTTCTGGCTTGTAGAGGTTTCTACTGAGAAATTAGCTGATAACTTATGGGAGTTCCATTTTATCTTATTTGTCATTTTTCCTTTCTTTTACTATTTTATCTTCGTTTTTAATTTTCATCATTTTGATTACTATGTGTTTCAGTGTGTTCCTCCTTGGGTTTATCCTGCCTGAGACTCTTTCTGCTTCCTGGACTTGGTTGACTACTTCTTTTTCCATCTTAGGGAACTTTTCAGCTATTATTTCTTCAAATATTTTCTCAGGTCCTTTCTCTCTTTCTTCTTCTGGGACCCCTATAATGAGAATTAAATGGTGCATTTAATGTTGTCCCAGAGGTCTCCTAGGTTGTCTTCATTTATTTTCATTCGTTTTTCTATATTCTGTTCTGTGGCAGTGGTTTCCACTATTCTGTCTTTCAGGTCACTTATCCATTCTTCTGCATCAGCTATCCTATTAATTCCCTCTAGTGTATTGTTCCTCTCGGTGTATACTTTAGTTCTTCTAGTTTCTTGGGAAACATTTCTTGCATCTTCTCAATCTTTTCTTCCACTCTTTATCCAAGATCCTAGATCATCTTCACTATCGTTATTCTGAATTCTTTTTCTGGAAGGCTGTCTATCTCCACTTCATTTGCTTGTTTTTCTGGAGTTTTACCCTGTCCATTCATGTGAGACAAAGCCCTCTGCTTTTTCATCCTGGTTAACTTTCTATGGTGTGGTTTTGGTTCTAGCCACTGAGGTATTGTGTTCTTGCTTCTTCTGTCTGCCCTCTGGTAGATGAGACTAAGAGGCTTGTACAAGCTTCCTGATGGGAAGGACTGGTGGCAGGAAAAACAGGGACTTGCTCTGGTGGGCAGGGTCATGCTCAGTAAAATTTTAATCCAATTACCTGCCAATGGGGGGTGTTTGCGCTCCTTCTCTGTTTGTTGTTTGGCCTGAGATGACACAGCCAAACATGGGCTCTATGGTTGGGTTAATCATGACGTCCAAGAGGACTTACACCAAAGGGCCCTTTCCAGGACTGCTGCTGCCTGTGTCCCCATCCCCACGGCATGCCACTGCCAATCCACACCACCACAGCAGACCCTCCGACACTAGCAGGCAGATCTGGTCAGTCTCCTGTGGGGTCACTGCTCCGTCCCACGGGGTCTTGGCATACACAAGATTTTGTTTCTGCTAAGAGTGGAGTCTCTGTTTCCCCCAGTCCTGTGAAGTCCTGTAATCAAATCCCACTGGCCTTCAAAGTCAGATACCCTGGGGAATCCTAGTCTCTTTGTTGGATCCCCTAGCTGGGAAGCCTGACGTGGGACTCAGAACCTTCACAACAGTGGAGGAACTTCTTTGCTATTACTATTCTCCAGTTTGTGGGCTGCCCACCTGGTGGGTATGGGATTTATCGTCATTGTGCCCCTCCTACCATCTCATTGTGGCTTCCTGTCTTTGGACGTGGAGTATCTTTTTTTGGTGGGTTCCAGCGTCCTCCAGTGGATGGTTGTCCAACAGCTAGCTGCAATTTTGGTGCTTTTGCAGGAGATGAGTGAATGTTCTTTTACTCTGCCATCTTGAACTGGAAACCCTGTCAATTCTTACCTATTTGCAGTAGTTTTTAGTTTAAACATTAAGAAACATACTTTAGTGTGAATTTAAACTTAAAAAGATAGATCTGAGAATCTGAAAATGAAACATTCTACAGAATCATGAGAAGACTTTTTAAGAAACAAAAACACGCTACTTTCATTTTCACCTGTGCAATTTAAGTCAATTAAGTTAACCAACTATATAGTGTTATACTGTTGCAAAACTACTAAAATTTTAACAATGCTTTCTAAAGGCAAAACTACTAGTTTATGAAATCAGTATCACTTATGCTTGTCGTAGCAACCCATGTGTGATCTTTTTAAAACATCAAATCAAGTTTTATCTCTGCTTAAAACCCTTTAGAATAAAATTCAAACTTCCTTCTGTGGCCTAAAGAGCCTTACATAAGCAGTGCCCTTACCTGCCCCTCTAATCTCAAAACAACTACTACCCTACCTCCTTAAACCCCTACCCTGCCACCAAACCATTCTGTACCTTGAACACACAAGTTTTTCTCACTCAGGGCTTTTTACCTGGCATTCCATCTACCCTAAAAAGCTCTTCCCCGAGTTTCTGCTGGCTGAACTCTTCAACCATCAGGTCAGTCATCCTCTCCAAGTTTTCCCTGACCTTATGGAGAGCCACATTTCCTCTCTACTGCATCACTGTTTTTTCCTTCATAGTTTTTATTAACATAATCTGTGGTATCTTGCTGCTAACAGACCTTAGATTTGTTGCTATCATCATTTCCAATTATCATAACATTGTAGAAAATATCTTTAGTTCAAAATGCATGAATGATCTAGCCTCTCTCCACATGTTGCCTCTAATGACACTCCTTTTTCTCCTATCTCATCTCTGATAGTCTAACATTCAGATGATTGAGGGTCCCACCTTCAATTTTTTCCTACTGTGCAAGAGAATTATTATATAAACTAAGCTAAATCACAAGTATGAGTCTTGTTAGTTCTGCATGGATTTAAAACAGACTTTTCCAGGTATTCCTTCTCCACTGGGACGTATAATTATAGATCTGGAGTGGGATTTTCCAAATCATCTAACTCAAGCCCTTTGTTTCTCAAATGTAAAGACCATTCAGTCTTTTTTTCTTCAGAAAACTTTTTTTGTCTCTGTCTTCTTTGCACCTTACCATTCTTCAACACTTGTGCCATTTGACATGGTAACCATCGATTACACAGAGCTATCTGAATTTTAATTAGAATTCAGTGCCTCAGTCACACCAAATTTCAAGTGCTCAATAGCCACACGCTGCTAATGGTTTCTATACTACATAGTAGAGATTCAGACATCTCCATCATAGCAGAAAGATCTACTGGATATGGCTGCTCTGTAACAATACAACTACCCTTCTTTAGATTAGTCTCTATTCTGGCCCTGGTCCAAACAACCTAAATATTGGGTTAGCCAAAAAGTTTGTTCAGGTTTTTCTGTAAGATGTTATAAAAAACCCACACAAACTATTTGGTCAACCCAATACTTAAAAGAGTGCCCTTTCAGTCTTTGAGAGGATAAAGATGATCTGGACTCCCAATATAAAACTTCTGCCTTCTGAATATAAAACCCAATATAAAACCTCAACCTCCCTGAAGATTACATAAACTTAATCTTAATCTCCCTATTAAGTAGAAACCTTATGAAAGGTTTCATTCACTCTTATCAAAGAGTGAATCTTTTTAATGTCTAGAAATGTTCTAGGCAGAGAATAAATAAATATTCCAAGGCAGAAATATATTTGGTATATCCAAAGACAAGGTCAGTATGACTGAAGCAGAGGGGAAACAAGTAGGGAAAAAAGGCCCGAGAAGTAGCCAGGAGCCAAATCACAATGGGCCACCTTTCCCGTGTTTTATAACTTCATGAAGTTATATAATAATAGATATCTACAGCTGAATTAAAAGGAATCATTTCTCAT
Source organism: Bos indicus (assembly GCF_029378745.1). Taxonomy (NCBI): domain Eukaryota; kingdom Metazoa; phylum Chordata; class Mammalia; order Artiodactyla; family Bovidae; genus Bos; species Bos indicus. Next base: position 13,367,807 of record NC_091779.1, read on the forward strand.
CAAAGCAACAAATTAAATAATAAAGACGTTATACTGTTGATAAATAAACCTAAAAATATTCAAAATAGCAAGACAGTATTTTCTGAGGAGGGGGGGAAAAAGACAGTAATTCAGGAATTAATCTTAAAAATACCAAAACATACCCAAACTCAAATTTCTAAAAAGTCCAATTCAAATGATCAGATGTTAAAATAAAAGGCACTTTCCCTCCATGGATCATAACACAGGTCTCCAGTAGAACAATGGCATGTAAAAATCCTAAAATCTTGCACTTCCAAGTTTCAAAAATCACTTCTAAAACTTGGATAAATTAAGTAACTATAATCATAAAGTTTACTGATTCACTCCTTAATAACCCAGTACCACAAAGCTAAACACAACTTTCAATTAAAGTGAGTTTTGCATTTTGTCTTGGGTTTATTTTTGCAGAAAAATGACTCTTCTTTTAAAATGGCCAGAATCTTTTATATATACCAAGAACTCAGTAACAGCACGTCTTTTTTTTAACACCACTTGGAAATCACAGAGGAAGCATTAAATTATACTTAGTTAACGAGAAACTATTTTTACCATGTTACATTTTCTCAGTATCAGACAAAAGCTTCTCTGAGATGTTTTTTTTCCATTATCAAGGTAGTAAATTATTTCATATTTTTCAAATGAATTTAGTCCTCCTGAACTGGGAAATACAGGTACCTAGACTCTCCAATTCCTCATGCTATCTACAATGCTGGGTTTCAGTAACTGATGTACTAATGAAGAATAAACTTCAGTTCTCAAATTTAAATGAATCCCCAATTACTTCATAAACAATTCCAAAAGGCATTTCAGGTCAGTGACGAGGAAAAAATTAGGCAGACATTTCAATCAAATCCTCTCCATTAAAAAAACTGTATTTAAAAAAGAAATTTAAAAAAATTAAAAAATAAATAAATACATAAATAAATAAAAATAAAAAAGAAACAGTGACTTGCCTGGTGGTCCAGTGGCTAAGACTCTGCGCTCCCAATGCAGGGAGTGTAGGTTCAGCCCCTGGTTGGGGAACTAAGACGCCACGTGCTGGGTGACGCAACCAAAAAATAAATTAATAAAAATAAAATAGAAATAGTTTTCTAAGCTCTTTACAAAAAAAAAAGAATTTTCTAAGCTCTTTACTTAGCCGATTACACAGTTAAATGTTTACCCCTTTTAAAAGAGGGTGTCTCATCTCATACTCACTGTAGTTAAGGGATTTGGAGTCGGTATGGGAAGCAAGCCTGCACCAGGCATCAGACTCGTCATGGTTGGAGCAGGAGCCAATAAAGAGAGGGCTTTAGCTTCCTCTGGGATTTTACCTGCAGAGGCAAGTTCCAAACATTACAGAAAGCAGAAACACCACACAACTTTACACTATGATTTTACAATTACCCTTGCACTTAAAAAATAATAATAATAAATGAATCTATCAGATCCATATAAAGAAATAAATAAGAACTTAAGTCTTTCCTTTTACCCTGCTCTACTAGGAAAAATAAAAGTGAGCAAAATTTCAAAGACTAACAATCTCATTAATGGAATATTATTTTAAAAACTGAATAATGTAGACAATTATTTAACACTTTGAGCTATGGGTCACCTGTACTGGAAACTTAATGTTCATGAACCAAACGATATCAAGCATGGACGCTTTTCCAGGACGGTGTTTTCGCGGTGATCGAAAGTTGTGTTACACATGACAACCGTTCGTGTTGGCTGCATCACTAATAGCACACAGAACATCAGATACAGAAAAGAAGAACATTTTTTAAAGTTTAATCCCCAGAAATGGCAAATAACCAAATTAGTCAAAAAAAAGAAAAAGAAAAAAACAAATATGTGCGAATTGAAATTTATTCCCGAGTGTCCCTATCCTGTTAATTTAAACTACCTACTTGGGATGCAAACAATTTTGATAATCTTCCAATAGATTCCATTTAATTTCAAGTAGACAGAAAAAAACAAAAGCTACTGCATGTAACCAGCTTCAATTGAAAAGGAAGCCTACACCCATTCAGTTAACAAGGCATCTCACCAACAATGTCAGAGATGACCAAAAGAATCCAGTTCCAAAGAATATATATGTCTTGGGAAACTATCATTTTTGAAAATAACTAAAAAAACTTTCCTGAGTCTCAGGAAACTTCTTAAATTACTGACTTTTACAACCAATTTATGTATACTTATCTGAAGAGGGGTGGTTAATGCCTAAATGTCTTCCTTAAGCAGCTTAAGTGCCTAATAATAATAACAGTAACATTAAAATAATCCTAGACACTAAGAAGAAATCCCTACAAGTAAAAAAATGAAAATTTACTCTGAATTAAGTCCATCAATTTGCCACATTTAATTACTGAATTCTAATCAATCAGTTTTGATAAAGACTATGACTTTCACACATTTTTTTCTGCTTTCTCTTAACTCTTTGAAAAAGAAAACTTCTAAGAAAAATTGACTATACATAGCAATTTCAGAAGAACTACTCATATATAATTATGTTATTTGACCAAACATTTCTATTATGAATTCTTCAAAGTAATTTAAAACACTGTACAAAGTCACATCAAATTGCAACTAGCATATGGAGTAAATTTTCAAGAAAGCACAATGCTGGGTTTCAGTGGTAAAATTCTACTTAATACAACCAGATGTGCAGGGATAAATCTCTAAAAAAACTTATTGAATGCACTTCTAAATGTGGATGGAATTCAAGGTGAATTTTAAAATTTGCTTTAAATAGTGGTTATACCTTATTCACAGGAATAGAAAAATTACACTTTCTTAGCTTTAGCAAATGTCTATTTATTCTAAGTCTATATAACCTTAATTTACTAATTTCAAAAACAAAGTCATTTTATTATTTCAGTAAATACTGCATAAGCACAGATTTTAACATGCATAAAGATTAAAAGGTGGGAGGATCTTACTTGAAGACATCAAATAATAATTTATTTTGTATTTATTAGTTACTAGCATTAAGACATGTATCTGTATATTCACATATATACTATACTATTTACATTGGTATCAAACCTGTTTTATCTTGTGAAAATAAGTATTCTTTCTTTTTTAAATATTTGTAAAACCTGAACACATCTTGATAAATCAACTGAGGTCCTAAGGTACAAATCCTATGCTCTACTACCCTAATTCATGTACCTAAAAAAATTCCAATTTAGTAATGTCTCAATTTAAGATTACCTGTTGATTAAATAAGCAAAACTATACACACAAAACAGTGCAGGAAGACTATACCAACAAAAAGGGTATTTAACCTAGGCCAAAAGTTGATTACTTAAAGTCATTCGCTTTTGGCTTAAAAAGTTGTCAGTAGGATATCTGACTTTCACTGCCTCTCACAACATAATGAACTATTTTAAGTATTAAGTCTAACTAAAAGCACAATATTTATTATTCTTATTACAATTAAAGATAATCTAAAAATCCCATTGCTTAATTTCCAAGAAAATTCTACCAAATTTATCCTCCAAATATTATCAGAATGTATAAAAGCATAAAGCAAATTAAGTACTTAGCATTTTTCCCAAACTGTACTCATCAAAGACAACTGAGAGGAAAACAGTGAGTGTCTCTCATGCATCCTAATCTCAGAATCTACTTAGAAACAAGTTATCTCTGAACATTTTTCAACCAAAGATTCAAGCAAAGAAATACACACGCAAGTAAATATTCAACAGTTTCTCAAGTATTCATTCCCCACATAGGCAACTAAAAGTGTTTTGTTTTTAAATCAATGCTATTTTCTACAATAAATAACTATCATAAAAGTGAAAAGTCTCTTCTTGTTCTCTACCCTCAGAATGTTATAAGAAATTTACTTATTTTCCTTGATGATTGTGTATGCCTAAAATTCCAAGGGAGAAGGACGAAAATTCAAAGTTATTAGTTGGTCTTTATGAGAGTTGCAGACTTGGCAGAAAACTGCAAAAATGTTACACTGAGATCAAAAACATGCTCCTAAATAAGAATCTCACCACTGTTTTAGTGTTTCGGGAACAAAATGTACCCGATCAGTTTATAAACACCAATTGAAACTAGCACTGAGCTTCATGAAACTGTATACTAATTTACTGTGAAAACTTATTTTATGTTGAGGATGAGTTCTACTAATCATCTCCCAATATAATTTGCAATGCAATGTTATGAACTCTTAATGGAATACCATTTACAAAGAACTGGAAAACCAGCTCACAAGTTAAAGTGAAAGAGATTTAACAAAACAAAACAAAACAAAACAAAAAAAAAGGGACAAAATAAAGAAAAAGAAATGAAATTAAAGTAAAACAATAAAAAACAGAGACAGGGCGTCCATCTTCTGCGGTTCAGACTCCGATCTCATTTCCCCAATGAAGGTTTCACTTGACGGCAGGTTTAGTGGCATGGCAAACAATGCCTAACTCAGGCAAGTGTAACAGGTCTGCCTTGGCCAGTCTAGTCATCTAATAATGCACAAATATCACATAGAGAAAACATACAAAACCAAATTAATAGTCAAAATCCATCTACCAGAAAATGTGGACATAAACTTATGACTGATGATTAGGTTGACACCCTATCTTTGACCTTATCTTTTCTAAGTGTTAACATTTATAAAAAGAAATCTGAGATGCACGCAACAACAAAAAGAGGTCATACCTGGACAAGTATAATGAAAGTAAAACATTTTATTTTGAAGTGGCATGTTTTATTAACAATAGCTAACGCTTAATATGTGTGAAACTATTACACATCCAACCTTAAACAGCTTAGGATCTTCTCACAATACTACAGTCTGAATTAAAAACAAACAAAAAAACAGCAAATTGAAAGAAACTGAAAAAAAAGTCTTACAACTTTTTGCTATGGTTCTTTCACTTCTTTCATAATGCTGTTTCTATACCATCAAGGAAAGAATACAATCAGTGAAGTAAATAGAAGACTGCTTACGGAGCAGCAGTACAGCTGCTCTTACAGAACTTACTCCACTGGAACTCTTTCCTTTGATTTACTTCTAATTTACTTCCCTATCTTTAATACAATACATTATTACTTTGCTTGCAGTGCATAATCAGATCTTTCAGTAGCTCACTGTGACATTCTTCAGGTTCTATGAATTCATCTCTGTTGTACTAGTTCAATGAAAAATGTGTATCTGAATGTTTTTCCAGTATCAATTATTTTATAGGTTCGTGTTCTAAAATACAACTAAACTGGAATAAAAACATGAATTTTCATGTTCAAAAATAGCGAAATTTTGTCTCAAAATGTTAATACTAAAAATATTCGAGTCATTACAATAAATATGCAGTTAATTCTATCAAGTAAAACAGATAAAAAAAGGAACCTCTATATGCCCATAATCTTGAACATTTATAACAAACAATGGTCACTTTTCAAATATTTGAAAAATCCTATGGGAATACAGCAAGGTTCCAGCAGAGCCACACTAACAAAATTCTTCCTTCCAGTTCAATAATAAGCTAAAAATCACACAAGATCTGTGCTGCTGGTGGCATAATTTTTTGATACAATTAATATTCCTATTAATAAACCTTCTACTTATTTTTTTCCCATGCAGTTACTTGGTATGAAATTGGTATGAACTTGGTGTGCAAACTAAACCATTACCAGCTCTTTTCTCACCTTGTTCTCCAATTGTAGGATCGTTGTACGCTTACAGATTAGTAGATAAGAATAGATTTAAGCAAATAATTAACTTCAGTTCATTTTTATTCTCCCTACCCCACTCTAATACCCAGGCATGGGAAAAACACTTTGAAATTTATCTGAAAAACTCCAGAAGGTCCTGTTCTGGGACGTCAAAAATAACATCACTGTATCTGACTGTACTGTTTTTGACATCCCAGAACAGGCATTCTGGAATATGCAAAAACACCTGAAAGGGCAGCAAACTGTTTACTATACACTACTTTAATGGTAGCCTGGTTTCTAAAAATGGTTTTAAAACATTACATATGAAAACTCATTAGACTGTTTCAGGTAAAAATTTTATGTTGTAAAACAGTTACCACAAGCCACCAGTGAAAATATATTTTAAAGACATTTAAATTATAATAACCAATTATAAAATCCATGTACATATGCTACAATCAGTGCTCTGAATAAAAGTTAATTACACACTAGAACTTTCAAATTCAGCACAGCCTATTATATGTTAGTGGCTCTGTAAACTAAGTTACTAAAAAAAATAAGCATTAATAATAATTAGCTCTTAAAGCAGGTTGTCATAAATTAATGAATTACTGTAAGGCCTTTGGCCTTGTTACCCCTTCAAACAACTATTTCCTTGATGGATGCTTTGGAAAATTATTTTCCATTGTTTTTCTTTAATTGCCATCACCACCCCCAACCCTACCTCCACTCCCCCAACCCACCAGCAAAAGAGGTCAGTAAAATAAATTTCAGTTGCACAGCAAACAATTACAGTGAATAAGAAATAATGGTTTCATTAAAAAGGTAAATTACCTTAAGAAGATACTGTAAACCTTAAAATATGAATATTTTTCTTTAACATAATTACCACCTAACCCCCACTTAGCAAAATGTGTACACTGTTTTATTTATAAAATTTCATTAATATTGTATACACAAGGGCAAAGGATCACTTATTTACACATTTTAAATAATTTCCTCTACCAATTTAATTTCAGAAAGCTTGCTTTAAACTTGCAAATACAACAAAGCAAAGTAAACCAAAGAAGGCAAGCAATTTAAAAAATTTTAATGTCTAGCTATAATATCTCAAATATACATAATAAAGTAACCATTTTAATATATTTTATTATTAGGTAAAATCCTTTCCATCTCCCAATTTCATTCTTACACACACATGCCATATCCACTTGCCAATTTCTAGGAAAGCCAGTGGCAGTAATGGACAGGACAGAGATTAAAGTAACTTACAGAATCATATGCGATACCAACCTTCTGCACAAGGAACAACTATCAGAGCTCTGTCAATAAAAACCGTGTTAGTTAGATGCTGGGCCACACCAACACTTGATGGATCACGAAACTTAACATAACATACTTTGGAAGAAAAAGCAAGAGGTGCGTTGCTGCAAGATAAAAAGAAAAACAATTGGACTAATAAACATTAGGCTGGCTTTTTCATTTTCATTTACCATTTCTTTTTTAGATCTTTACATAATCTTACACAATCAAGACAGGAATTTCTGCTGCTAAGGCATGAAATTCCAGAACGTAGTCTTTTAGATCTTTACATAATCAACACAGGAATTTTTGTTGCTAAGACATGAAATACCAGAACTTAAGTCTTTTGATGGTGATTTGCTGCAAAGACTAAAGAGAAATCTAGACAGGCCTACAGCCCTGTTTGTTAAAAATCTGAAACTTAACACATTCTTAACTTTAGTGAAATGTGAAAATAGCTGACTTAACCCAAGGATGTTTAACTGGTGCATCAATCAGCAAAATCTCTTTCATAAAAAAAGCCCCAACTCTCAAGACTTCAAATTTTGTAACTACTTCCAATCCTCCCTAACATGATTCCTGACATTTAAAATCACTAAAAACTTCACAAACATCTAAAAACAATCAGAAAACCTGGAATTAAAATTATTTTGCATATACCAGACTACTTCAGATTAGGCAGCACTGTGGTTTCCCAGACAAACAGTTTTACAAACAAAATTTATATATTTTATAGGTAAAAGAGAATAGATTCTTACAAGTCCTACTAGATTTAATCTGGGCAAGACTACATTAAAAAGAAGCCAGACACAGCACAGATGAAAGCAATTTTTCCATAATATGAATCCATCATGTTAGAGTTCAAAATACACTATATCCTCATAAAGAATCATTTTCTCAACCTACCCGTAACTGTGTTCAACTAAAATCTGTAATTGTCTTCAGCAAGTGAAAAAAGGCACAACCTATATATACATGTATATATAAATGTACAATCCTTGAAAACATTCAATCTGTCACACTAAAAAAGTAAGATCATTTGAAAAATACCAAATATGACTTAGGCAATAATTGTAATTTACTTTAGTTGACAAAACAGGTCAAGGAAGGTGACCACAATCTAGACCTAGTAAAAGGCAAAGATGAGATTTAAAGTCTAATTACCCAATTCCAAATCTCATGTAACCTTAATCATTCAGTTAATCAAGAACTTTAAAGCCACTTTAATGTACTATTTGTAATTTCATAAATATCCATTGCTTCTTAAAATTAAAAACTTAAACATAGCAAAAAATCCACTTTGATAATGGCTAAATGTAGTTATGATATTAACCAAACACTAAGATAAAATATATCTGCATTTAGAACTTGAAACTATATGTTGATATATTATTACTAACATAACTTAATCAGGCTAATTAAAGAAGCTAAAATAAAAATAAAACTCTACCTCTTTTTCACTCAACTGAATTAAGTTCTTTCCTGCCTGCTGCTGCTGCTAATGCTTAAGTCGCTTCAGTCGTGTCTGACTCTGTGCAACCCCAGAGACGGCAGCCCACCAGACTCCCCTGTCCCTGGGATTCTCCAGGCAAGAACACTGGAGTGGGTTGCCATTTCCTTCTCCAATGCATGAAAGTGAAAAGTGAAAGTGAAGTCGCTCAGTCGTGTCCGACTCTTAGCGACCCCATGGACTGCAGCCTACCAGGCTCCTCCATCCATGGGATTTGCCAGGCAAGAGTACTGGAGTGGGGTGCCATTGCCTTCTCCGTCTTTCCTGCCTAAAGCCATCCAATTCAAGCTTCAAGCCAGTCCTTTCAACCTCCCCCTACTCAACACATAAGTGAAGCACTGTATGTATTTGTCATGAGATGATAAACAATCTGTGGGCTTCCCTCGTGGTGCAGTGAAAAAGCCCTGCCTGCCAAAGCAGGAGATGTGGGCTGCATCCCTGGGTTGGGAAGATACCTGGAGAAGGAAATGACAACCTACTCCAGTATTTTTGCCTGTGAAATCCCATGGGCAGAGGAACATGCTGGGCTACAGTCCATGAGGTCACAGAAGAGTCAGACGTGACTTAGCGACTAAACCGCAACAACAAATACATCTTGTGTCCAGACTTCACTTACCTGGGTATTACAAGATCACTAATTCAGGCCTTTCTAAGAGCTCTAAACTCCTATATCTTAGTGCCTGCTGGAATACTGCATGGTGATGGTCACAGGGCCCACCACTGAACTTATTCTTAAATTCATCACCTTCCTCTATACCAATCCAGCACTTTGTCCTAATTCATATCTCAGTTAAGGATACTACCACATCACCTAAGTCAGAAATCTGGGAGTTACTAATGTGACCATCATTAGTACTGTTCACCAAATATTTCCAAATTTCCTTCTGGCTACATAATAAAATTCTATTTCTTTTTTTCCTTGAAGTTAGGTATGGCTGTGCAATTTGGTCAATTAAATATGAGCAGAACTGAAATGTATTCCTATTCAGGAGCTTTAAGGGTCACTGCTCCGTTCTGTCCCTCTGCCACAGTGACCAGCAACATCAAAGAGATGGGTGGCTGATACATCAGCTTCATCACCAACCCCATCAATTTAGTATAAGAAATGATCTTGTTTTTATTAAACTACTGAGATTTATGGGTTTCCATCCTTGATCCTTCGTCCTTCTTTTTCATCCAATTGGTCTTCATATCCTATGAAAATGGCCTCCCAAATATTTGTCACATTAATTCTTAAAACTCAACACTCCAAAAACTACGATCATGGCTTCCAGTCCCATCACTTTCTGGCAGATACATGGGGACACAATGGAAACAGTGACAGACTATTTTCTTGGACTCCAAAATAACTGTGGACAGTGACTGCAGCCATGAAATTAAGACACCTGCTTCCTAGAAAAAAAGCTATGACAAACCTAGACAGCATATCAAAAAGTAGAGACATCACTTTGCCGACAAACATTCGTCTAGTCAAAACTATGGTTTTTTTCCAGCAGTTGTGTACGGATGTGAGAGTTGGAACACAAGGAAGGCTGAGCGCCGAAGAATTGATGCTTTCGAACTGTGGTGCTGGAGAAGACACTTGAGAGTCCTCTGGACAGCAAGGAGATCAAACCAGTTAATCCTAAAAGAAATTAACTCTGAATATTCTTTGGAAGGACTGATGCTGAAGTTCCAATCCTTTGGCCACCTGATGTGAAGAGCCAATTCACTGGAAAAGACCCTGACACTGGGAAAGATAAGAGGGCAGGAGGCAAAGGGGGGGCGACAGAGGATGAGATGGTTGGGTGGAATCACAGACTCAACAGACATGAATCTGAGCAAACTCTGGGAGACAGTCAAGGACAGGGAAGCCTGTCGTGCTGCAGTCCATGGGGTTGCAAAGAGTCAGACACATTTGAGGGACAAAACAACAAATTCTTTCAATATTCTCATTATCAATGCCTTCATTCAAATCCTTATCATTTCTCACTGGGATTACTAACCAATCACACTGCCTCCAATCGCAACTCTTTATTTAACAATCTTCCACAAAAGCTATTAAAATAATCTTTCTAAACCCTAAATTTCTTCATGTCATGCTTCAATCTCCTCAGAGCCATCCTTCTTTTCTTGCCTCATCATTTTAAAAATCCAGGCATAAAAACACTTGCCGTCCCCAGGACACATTCTGTGCCAACAGAGCCGCCTTTGAGCCTGCTGTCTCACTTGGCTATGATATGCTCTTACTCCCCTTCTACTTTTCTTCAAGGCTCAAGTTTCAAAGTCTTCTGGAAAGTCATTTTAAAAAATCAAAGTAACTAAGTACCCTCTTACATGTGCTACCAAGACATCCTATATATTTTCAGCAGTTCCCTTATGTGAAACCCCGAACAGACCTAGCAAGCTTTAAGACACAACTGATTAGTGACACGGCACAAGGGCCCATTTCACCAGCTAACCCAAAACCTATAATTCGGGAGGCCTGACCAAATGAACTTGAACAATCACATTCTTTCTCTTGGGCTGAAAAGTCATGTAGAGTGAGGGTTTGGGCCAGATGCCAGATGAGTGAGTACAGGTCTGCAGAGAAACTGAGTAGATACAGAGAAACAACCAAGCTGACAATAAATCCTGACAGGAATAAGCAGATGGTGGCCTTGGGTGCTGATACCTTCCTGGCTCCCAGTCTCAGTTTCCAGGAGGCCTAGTCTGTATTGTACTACTTAGGGAAATCATCTTTTTAACAATGTCTCTTCCTGAGCTAGATTAGTAACACCTTCTGTCCTTGGCAGCGCGCCACCCCCCCACCCCCGCCCCCCAAAACAAATCTATGATTACAAGGAGCTATGAAGGCCCTAGCAATTGCAACAAGTATAAACTCTTTTAGCACTTGAAGAAACTAACAAGCTACCAATGAAACTATTTCCTAAATTGACAGATCCTTCTGTAAAAGAATGGAAATCTGAATCATCACTGTTGTAAACTGCAAACAATCCCAAATACCCCGCTTGAAACACATCATTTCAAATTTAAAACACCCACAGGAGTAAGAAATGTGGGACTGGTTAATAAACCATATGCTATGGAGATTTCAGAAGCCCAAAACCTGGTAAAAAGATGCCAGTCTGTTCTGAACAGCATTACCGTAAAAGAATGGATCCTAGTGCTAAAAGCAATTTTCTTCACCATCTCCAATTACCTTCCTTAAATGGAGAGTAAAATCAACACAGTATCTACTTTATAAAAATGTAAACATAGAAGCTTTTCAGAAATAGTAACATTCCTTTATTTTGAATATTATAAGCTAAAAAGATCCAGTGTGTGTACATGCTCAATCATCTGGGTCATGTCTGACTCTGTGACCCTATGGACCATAGCTCACCAGCCTCCTCTGTCCATGGGATTCTCCAAGCAAGAATACTGGAGTGGGTTCCCATGCACTCCTCCACGGATCTTCCCAACCCCAGAGAACGAACCTGAGTCTTCTGTGTCACCTGCATTGCAGGCAGATTCTTTACCCACTGAGCCACCTGGGAAGCCAAAAACGATACAGTGGCAGGCCTAAATACAAATATCTCAGCAAACAACTTTGTATTTATATTTATAAATGAATATATTTCCAAACGGAGAAGGCAATGGCACCCCACTCCAGTACTCTTGCCTGGAAAAATCCCATGGACAGACGAGCCTGGTGGGCTGCAGTCCATGGGGTCACGAAAAGAGTCAGACACGACTGAGCGACTTCACTTTCATGCATTGGAGAAGGAAATGGCACCCCACTCCAGTGTTCTTATCTGGAGAATCCCAGGGACAGCGGAACCTGGTGGGCTGCCGTCTATGGGGTCGCAGAGAGTCAGACACGACTGAAGCAACTTAGCAGCAGTAGCAGCAGCAGATTTCCAAATCTTATGTTTAGATTTTTCTCTCTAGTATATCTATGCTGTTAAATAAGGTTTACTTTTTTAAAAATTAAATATGATTATCATTTCAAATGCAATCCTGACCTACAGTTTTAATTTTTAAAAGGGGTTAAATATGTTATTGGTCTAAACATGTTTCTCTAAAGAAAGTAACAGTACTCAAATATAGCAGATTTTATATTGACCTCATTTGTTAAATCACTTTTTTAAATAAAAACCTTCTACAATTACTTTTCAAAAAAAAAAATTAGAATTTTTCACTGAGAGTTTAATGCACAAATCACAGAACCAACTTTTTGAGCATCAGTTAAATTTCTTGGATCCTAACTGGTTATCTGGGCTTCCCAGGTGGCGCAGCGGTAAAAAAATCTGCTTGCCAATGCAGGAGCCGTAGGAGACTCAGGTTCAATCCCTGAGTCAAGAATAGCCCCTGGAATAGGAAATGGCAACACATTCCAGTATTCTTGCCTGGAAAATTTCACAGACAGAGGTGGGGAAACAGTCCACAGGATGGCAAAGATTCAGACACAACTAAGCATGCACACACATAACTGGTTATCTAATTTTCCACTAAACATGGTGACAGCACTGTACAATCTTTAAAAAAATACTCAATGTGGTAACACTATGATTTTCCAACACTTTATTATATTTCTAGACATCCTCTGAGAATCTATCAAAAAAGATATAATGCAAAGCATGGACAAAGTATGTAGTTCTATGTATGAAAATATTAACTGATACATAACAATTTCTTGGAGAAGGCAATGGCACCCCACTCCACTACTCTTGCCTGGAAAATCCCATGATGGAGGAGCCTGGTGGGCTGCAGTCCATGGGGTCGCTAAGAGCCAGACACGACTGAGCGACTTCACTTTCACTTTTCACTTCCATGCATTGGAGAAGGAAATGGCAACCCACTCCAGTGTTCTTGCCTGGAGAATCCCAGGGACGAGGGAGCCTGGTGGGCTGCCGTCTACGGGGCCGCACAGAGTCGGACACGACTGAAGTGACTTAGCTTAGCTTAACAATTTCTCAACAGGTCTCCAGTGATACTATGGATGGCTCAATTGTCCTTTCTATAAGACTTCCTTATGATTTACTGACACCCACTAAATGCCAGAGGCCCTCCAATCACAGCGGACAATCAAAAATACACATTTTCAAATACTTCTAGCTAAAACCCAATGACAGAATTTCAAACACACACATACACACTTGAGACTTTAAATATTATTACAATAAATAAAACACAGCAATATGAAAAATGCTTACTGAGTAAAAAAAGTTGACAGGAACAGTGTATATATTCTTTTGACTACAGTAGATTAAGATAAGGGATTCCCCAATAGCTCAGTTGGTAAAGAATCCGCCTGCAATTCAAGAGACCGCAGTTCAATTCCTGGGTCAGGAAGATCTGCTGGAGAAGGGATAGGCTACCCACTCCAGTCTTCTTGGGTTTCCCTGGTGGTTCATCTGGTAAAGAATCCGCCTGCAATGCAGGAAACCTGGGTTTGATCCCTGGATTGTGAAGATCCCCTGGCAAAGAGAATGGCTACCCACTCCAGTATTCTGGCCTGGAGAATTGCATGGACTGGGACTGTATAGTTCATGGGGTCACAAAGAGTCGGACAAGACTGAGCGACTTTCACTCAACTCATTCATATTAAGATAAATGTATATAAAAACGACTGAAGGGAAACACTTGGAAATGGAAAAAGGCTTTGACAGGGCCCTAGGGTCACTGGCAGTGTTCCATTGTCTGAATTTTTCATAATGTGACTATACAGGTTATGCTATGCTATGCTATGCTAAGTCACTTCAGTTGTGTCCAACTCTGTGTGACCCCATAGACGGCAGCCCACCAGGCTCCCCATCCCTGGGATTCTCCAGGCAAGAACACTGGAGTCAGTTGCCATTTCCTTCTCCAATGTATGAAAGTGAAAAGTGAAACGGAAGTCGCTCAGTCGTGTCCAACTCTTAGCGACCCCATGGATTGCAGCCTACCAGGCTCCTCCGTCCATGGGATTTTCCAAGCAAGAGCACTGGAGTGGGGTGCCATTGCCTTCTCCGATACAGGTTATACTTTTAGCTATTTGACAGCTTTTACTTTATCAATGCTTTTGAAGACCAGAGAAGTGAAGAAAACCCACAAGCCAAAAAAAAAAAAAATCAACACGGGGTTGATGGCAGAAATGAGACTAGGTTACCCTATAGGTATTGTGCACTGAGGGGGCACAGGAGAACTTCTAGGGCGCAGAGAATCCTATCCACGTGCTGGATCTGTTCACTTTGTGAACATTCATCAAGCTGTATACCCTTACCCATGCACTTTTCTACACATTATACCTCTATAAACAGCTTACTGAAAAAAAGACAAAAATTTATTACCATTGTAAATAGGTTTTCAAGATGTATGAGATTCATTTGTACTAAACAGTACTAAATTGTACTAAAATAAAAAGTCTGGATATTTGTCATCTAGCAGCACAAATAACAATTTTTAATATTTACAATGAATGTCTACTCCAATTCTTAAATGTTTCAACAGAAATTGAATTACGGCCTCATGCCAAAAAAAGAAAATTTAATTTAAAACCTGAATTTTCATATTAGCAATTGCATCCTTAAAATGTAAATGAGAAACTATTCTCACATTCTATTAAAGAAATATAGTTCCAAATTTAAAACAAATCAATTTCTACTCAGCTTTCAAAGATTAATCATAAAATACCATTTCCACAACACTGAAAAAAGAATTCTGTCTTCAAAATACCTACTACTATTGCATATTTATACATTTCAGCCCAAATTTGCAAACAGAATGTAAGGACCAGCTTATGACAACTTAACTACAGTGCAAACAGAAAACACACCACTAGAAAAGCATGTTAATACTTGTGAAAAACAGGAATAGGGGAACTGCAAATATAGAATAACTGGTCAAAGATTTTGCCTGGCCTAGGTGTATTACATTTATGCTACAATTCTGCAAAATGCATTACAGCTGGTGACACAGTAATTCTGTTTCAATGCACTGTTTAAGTAACCAGCTTTTTTATTCTCTTACACTTTTAAACTCCAAGCAACTAACATCTGATTTCAAAAAATAGCCCATTTTACTAAATGTCAGATAACTGGCAGCATATTGCCACCCAAACGCATTTTTCAACCATGTGAGTGGTGTTATGTTCTCAATGAAGAATATTCTGTGATGTATTTCTTCTGCCCATAAGACACATTATCACAACCTTGAAAGCAAGGTTAGTTTACAAAGGTTTATGTACAAAATATTTTACTATTTGATGCCAATTCGTTCAGAATACAGCAACCCTCCAAACAGTTCTCAATTATTCAGAAATGTTCTGAGTGTCTAAATGAAGAGAAAGCTTAAAGCACTTTCAGAAGTTATATAAGCTAACCAAAGCTATATATGTGATGAGGAGTCAATACAGATGTATGTGCACCCACTTATGAACTATTTTTGGCAAAACTGTTATTACTGAATCTATTCATGTGGAAACAATTTATATAACCAAGATGAATCATTTTACAACACAAACTACAAGACAAAATATCAATGTCATGAAAAACTTTTAAAAAGATGACTGGGGAAAAAAACCGGTGTGAGGGGGCAGAGGGGGAGTAATCCTAGATTAAAGATTTCTTTAGTCCTAGATTAAAGAAAATAATCAAACGTACAGAGTGATCTCTGATTATTTCTAAATCAGAAAAAGAAAATGGAGAAAAGGCGTCACACTAACTGAAAAAATTTAGATGTTATATATTGTCAAGTATTTCTTGGATACATTAACAGCACTGTGGTAAAGTAGGACATATACATAAGAGATTCACATTTAATTGTTGAGGAGTGAATTGTCAAGGGATGTGTATGTAGAGGTGGGGAGAGGGAGACAGAAATCTGTGGCTAACTATAAATACAGATGAAGGGAACATGGGAGTTATTCTCTCAGCATTTCTGTATGCATGAAAATACTTTGAAACAAAAATGAGAAGAAAAACTTAAGTAAAATTTAAAAATCCAACACTAACTTTTATCACTATCTATGCAGTAGCAATGCGGTATAGAGAGAGAGAAAACTAAAGGAAAATAGATCTACATTCATCACTATGAAATACCCCCAAAAATCAAACACAATTTTTTTAATAACAGAAATCTTAGGCAACTACTATCCCTTTCTTCAAACGATTTTGATGAAATGAACAAAACACTGAGAAATTTTCATATTCTGGACACTAGTTTTTAAAAGTTTATGCCCGTAAGAAAATAAACAACCCTGAAACCTCTTACAAATTTTGTGAGCTGATACTACCGTACAAGGGAAATCTTACTTCAAAGTACACTACCTGGGAAGTGTCTGATAACAGAGAATGCCATCCCAAATCTGGATTTCTAGAAGTATACAGCAGGAATAATCCTGCACAGATTACTGTTTTTTCTGAAAGGTTCAGGGCAGTGTGACCTTCTAGGAGGAAATTTTAATCCGATGCCAAAAGGGTGAACAGACATGAATCTTTAACAACATGGATGGGCTCGGTTAGATTAACCTCTGAAGATGCTAAATTTGTGAACACAGGCCCAGGAACAACTATAACCCTAATTCTATTTGTCATCAGCCGTAGGCAACAACGGCCCGACACTGAGGCCCTAAGAATCGGATAGTTTCTCAGGCGCAGTCTCCGCGATTTTCCATTGCAAAAAACCCATCAGGCGCTTGCCATGAGGACTATTCCGGGCCCACCTGCGGCCATCTTAAGTTAGGGAAAAAAACGGGGGAAGCCCGGCACTTAATTCGAGGACTCGGCGACGACCACTGGCCGGGAGGCACGAAAAGGCAACCCCTCTAAGTCCTTTGTAAGGATTCTGTGCAAAGATTAACCTCCGAAAGTCGACTAACCAGGAAAACAGAAGCCGGGGGCTGGGGCCGCGGTGCCCCAATCAAACATGGGCACCAAGGGAAACCCGGTGGTCACGTGACGGGGCAGCGCGCCCCCGTCCGCGCTCTCCCCCACGCCTGGGTTCCCGAGGTCTCGCTCGGGCCCGCGCCCCTCCCCCAGTCGAGCTCGAGCACTTACTCGGGCGGGTAGAGCCGTAGCTCCTCGATTTCTCCTAGGAAGGAAAAAAGCGTCCGCATCTGCTCGCTCGTCACCGCAGAGGACAGATTTGTCACCTGAATCACCGCCGTAGGGGTGAGGCCGAAGCCTAAGCCCAAGCCGAAGCTGCCGGCGCTGTTCATCCTGATCCGCGCTGCCGCTGCCTCCCTCCCCAACGTCTACAACGCGTCAGCGACGGAGCCGGGAAAGCGGAGATTGCGCGGCCGCGAGCGCGCTCCCGCTGGCGAATTCACGGCAACGGGCAGGTCTAGCCGCCCATTTCACAACTCCCCTGCTCTCCGGGCTGCGCGCGCCAGCCGGAAGCGTCGCCCTGGCAACCCAGCGGATCTCGCGAGGCTGCAGCCTGGGTCTCCCGGGTGTGTAAGGCTGTTGGTCCTGCTGCACTTCTCCCCGCCAAGATTTTGATTGAGGGTTTCCCTGGTTACGACTCCATCAAATTCTTGTGCTCCTGTAGACACAAGAGAACCACCTCTTTCCAGTCTTTATAGTAGCTAAGACTGGGAAGTCAAGAGGCCTGCTGCTGCAAAGCTGTTAAGAAGGGATGACTCTCGAGCATCGCAGTTAAATACTTGGTTGAACTATAACGTGTCAGTATTATATTCACGCAGCTCCTCCTCCCCACCTATATAAAAAAACAAATTGACCGGCGTCCCATTCATAAAAAAACTCAGAAAATTTTACGAAACATGTAAATTTAGATGGAATTAAAGCAGTATGATGAAGGCTATGCGGTTGTCGTTTGTAACATTTTTTAGCTCATTCCGCAGGTATTAATATTTGAGTGTTAAGTACCAGACAGACACGAACACATTAAGGACAGTTACAGAAGATCCACACAGACTTTGCAACCTAACGAGACACAAGTAACAGTAGTATGTGAAAATAGGGCAGCTGTTCCCAAAATGCCATCCGCAAAACCTGGAAGGTCCTGGGGGCCTTTTCAATGAATCTGTACGGTCAAAAGCATTTTTACAATATGAAGACTTGATTTTCTTCACTTTGTTGAGAATTGCACTGATGGTGTAAAGCCAGCACCTTAGCAGAAATCAAGGCAGTGGTGTCAAACTGCACAACTACAGTGAGTCCCTCTACGTATGAGCTTTTGAGTTACAAACTTTGAAAGATGACAAGTGTCCCTGTATGCCAGGTATACTGGCAGTACTACTACACTTTACAAGGTACTCTTCTTGTGTGTGTTTATTAGTTTTTTATGTATTATTTGTGCATAAAGTATTATAAACCTCTTACAGTACAGTACTATATAGTCAATTGCATGAGTTGGGTACCTAGGATAACTTTGCTGGACTTATAAACAAATCGGACTTAAATGCTCTTAGAACGGAACTTTTTCTTAACTGGGGGACTTACTGTAGTGGAATGCAAGGACTTTCCTGTGGCTCAGACGTTAAAGAATATGCCTGCTGTGTAGGAGACCCGGGTTCAATCTCTGGATCGGGAATATCCTCTGGAGGAGGAAATGGCAACCCATGAGGAAATCCCCATGGGCAGAGGAGTCTGGCGGGTTCTAGTCCATAGGGTCAGGAAGAGTCGGACACGACTGAGCGACTAACACTGTAGTGGTATTTTGTATTCTCCTCCTTGCACTCAGAGCATACACAATATATGGGTTTTTTTTAATAAGCTAGTTTAAGAATGCCCTTGACAGAGTTCCCTGGTGGTCCAGTGGTTAATAATCCGCCTACCAATGCAGGGGACATGGGTCCCTGGTCAGGGGAAGATTCCACATGCTGTGGGGCAACAAAGCATTAACGCCAAAACTGCTGAGCCTGTGCACCCTAGAGCGCACGCTCTGCAACAAGAAAAGCTGCCACAGTGTGAAACGTGTGCTCCCAAACTGCAGAATAGCCCGTTGGCCACAACTCGAGAAAGCCTACGCGCAGTAATGAAGACTCTGCACAGCCAAAAAAAAATACATAATTGTCTTTGGAAAAGTAGTAAAAAGTATTAATTTTACTAAATCTTCACCCTAGCATACGCCTATTTTTTTTTATAAAACCTTTTTTTTTTAGTTTTTTTTTTTTTGGCCTCACTGCACAGCATGTAGGTAGGATCTTAGTTCCTCAACCAGGAATCAGACTCACCTAACCGCTTCATTGGAAGCCCTGAGTCTTAGCCACTGGACCAACAGGGAAGCCCCCCACCTCTTTTTAATACGTGAAGAATTGGGAAGTACTTCTGCTGCATGCCCAAGTAGGATCATGCATCTCCAGAACATGCTCTTGTGTGATTGTTGGAGTTTTCACTCAAAAATGCAAAGTTTTAAAAATTTGTATCCACCGTCTAGAGCTTGACAGCTTTCCAGTATTTAAACTTTTCTGCTAAAAACACCAGTGATATTAACAAATGTGTTTTTTCACATTATATAGTGATTATAATTGCCCATTTGAAAATCTCTATAGCTCAATGAAGCAGTTTTCAACAGAACCAATACATGCTATTACAAAATTAAAAAGAGTTATCAAAGTGGAAGATGGACCCATGGATTTTACTGTAGCAAAATGCAACAAGTTAATTGATATGGTTTCAGATTCTATCTATGTTGTAATTGCACTCTAGGAAACAATCACATGTCCAGTTTGGGATAGTTATCAAACGAGATATCTCATATCATCTAGAAAGATAATGAAAATAGTTTTCCCTTTTCCAACGACTTATCTGTGTGAGACCAGATTTTCTTCATATGTTTCAACCAAAACATATCACACAGATTGAATGCACAAACAGATAGGGAAATCCAGCTGTCTTCTATTAAGCCAGACATCAAAGAGCTTTGAAAAATGTAAAGCAATGCCACTCTTCTCAAAATTCTTTTTGGAAAATATCACTTTACCATAAAAATGCATAATTTAGCTCCACAGCCATTTGCTGCTACTGCTGCTGCTAAGTCGCTTCAGTCGTGTCCGACTCTGTGCGACGCCACAGATGGCAGCCCACCAGGCTCCCCTGTCCCTGGGATTCTCCAGGCAAGAACACTGGAGTGGGTTGCCATTTCCTTCTCCAATGCATGAAAGTGAAAAGTGAAAGTGAAGTTGCTCAGTCGTGTCCGACTCTTAGTGACCCCATGGACTGCAGCCTACCAGGCTTCTCTGTCCATGGGATTTTCCAGGCAAGAGTACTGGAGTGGGGTGCCATTGCCTTCTCCACCACAGCCATTTGGGAGCAGGCTAAAAAATTTATCATTTATGTAAGTACATAATGGGTTTATAATTATTTTTAAATGGGTTTTTAAATATTAAATTTTACAGATTTAATTTCTAATGTGATAAATATGTACAGATACCCCATAAATCTTTTAGGGTCTTCAATAATTTTTAAGAGTATAAAGGGGTCCTAACACCAAAATGTTTGAGAATTACTACCAGAGGGATAAGCACAAGGAGAATTGGGAGCATACACTAAGGCTGCTTAAACTTAGTGCCAACTGAAGGTTTCCCAGAAGAGATGCTGTTTGCACTTAATCTTGAACAAGTAGGAATTAGCCAGGCAAGGAGGGAGGGAGGAGCAGTGACAGACTCTAAACTGAGGTGAAGAACATGCAAAATAGGAAGATACGAGAGCCAGGTGAGCTCCACAATATTCAGAGTTTAGTATTGCAGTCCAAGGGCTGAAGAATAACTAGAGACACACAGGAAAGAATACGCCTTCCTGAAAGATACTGTTTGTCATGCTGAGAGGGCACTTCATCACTAGTTGTTGGGAGCCACTGAAGATGTTTGAACAAAAGCGTGAATATGTCAGATTCCTAGAGTGATTGCCATCCCTGAGAAATGGAGACATGTTGAAAAAGGTGGAAACTAAAGATAAAAGGGACGGGTTCAAAGGATAAGTGGTGGTAGTAATGACAGCAAGGGACAGTTCTAAATTGGGGGGTCATTGAACACTTTTAAAAATAAATGAAATGAAAGCCATTGATTCAGAAAAATATATATGTACATACACTTGGTTTTAGATACAATTACAAGTGCTTTTTGATGGATCCCAGTATTAACTACCACCTGTTTAGAACACTGGTCCTGAGACTTTCACGTGCATCAAAATCATCTGAAGGGCACGTTAAAACAGACTGGTGGAGACTCGCCCCAGTGGTCCAGTGGCTAAGACTCCGAGCTCTCAATGCTGGGGGCCCTGAGTTTGATCCCTGGTTGGGGAACTAGATCCCACATGCCACAACTAAGACCCTGTGCAGCCAGATAAATAAACATAAATAAATATAAAAAAAAACACACACACACAGACTGATGGCTCCATCCCCAGATATTCTGATCCAGTACATCTTCGGATGCAGTGGGAGGATGGGTACTGAAAATTTTAATTTCAACAAGTTCCCAGGTGATGGGGCTGCCAGTGATCCAAGAAGCCCTTTTGAGCACCACTGGTTTAGAAGGTTATAAAACATTATTTAGTAGACTTAGTAATCTACCATTGATGGTAAAGCAGAGGGAGGAATTTGTTTCTGGCCTGAGGGACTATGTAACAGTGCCCTAGTTCAGGACCAGAAATAAAAAGGAAGAGCAGATTTGTAGAGAAGAAGGAAAAAAAATATTGAAATCCATCATGGACAAGTTCCTGAAATGAAATTTAAGGAAAATGTCTAGAACAAAGATAAAGTGAAAAAGTGAAAAGTGAAGTCACCCAGTCATGTCTAACTCTTTGTGACCCCATGGACTGTAGCCTGCCAGGCTTCTCCATCCATGGGATTTTCCAAGCAAGAATACTGGAATGGGTTGCCATTTCCTTCTACAGAGGATCTTCCTGACCCAGGGATCAAACCTGGGTCTCCCACATTGCAGGCAGACTCTTTACCATCTGAGCTACCAAGTACGTGATTTAAACTTGAAAGTAGATACAGTTAGCCAGGCAAGGGAAATGCATTGAGTAACATTAAAAGGACAAATACAACAAACAGCCAAAAACAAAACCAAGCCAGGAGGAAAATTAGAAGGGAGGACAGTCACAAAAGTTAAAGGAAGAAAAAGTTTTAATGAGGAAAAATGAAGAGAAGGGAGGAAAGAATGATTAAAAAGGGTCAAATTCTGCAGGGATGACAAAATCAGGAATACAGCGTGCCTAACTGTAGACGTGTAAGTGACTACTGAGGCAGCAACTAGATGAACCAGTTTAGAGAGGCAAAGGTCACAGTATCACTATTACTTCCTCTGATTCATCTGTGAATCTCTCGAAAGGGTTTATGTTAACAGCTGCTTAAGTGGGTATTCAAAAAGGGAAGATACAGTTTGTCTTTCCCAATCCCTGTTTCTCAGCCACCTAGTTTCCCTTTCATGGGAGAATAAATCACATTGTTTATTTAACATTTCTCTTGGTCAGATACTCAGCTAGGTGCCTAATTGTTGTTGTTTAGTTGCCAAGTTGTGTCCAACTTTTTTACAACTATGGATTGCAGCCCACCAGGTTCCTCTGTTCATGGGATTTCCCAGGTCAGGATTCTGGAGTGGGTTGCCGGTTCCTCCCACAGTGATCAAACCCGCATCTCCTGCACTGAGAGGCAGATTCTTCACATCTGAGTCACCAGGGGAAGCCGTTATGTTGCCTAATAGGTCATAACAAAAGAATTTCAAAGTAACTACATCAAGGCTATGGTTTTTTTCCAGTAGTCATGTATGGATGTGAGAGTTGGACTATAAAGAAAGCTGAGCACCGAAGAGTTGATGCTTTTGAACTGTGGTGTTGGAGAAGACTCTTGAGAGTCCCTTGGACTGCAAGGAGATCCAACCAGTCCATTCTAAAGGAGATCAGTCCTGAGTGTTCATTGGAAGGACTGATGCTAAAGCTGAAACTCCAGTACTTTGGCCACCTCATGCGAAGAGCTGACTCATTGGAAAAGACCCTGGTGCTGGGAAAGATTGAAGGCAGGAGGAGAAGGGGACAACAGAGGATGAGATGGTTGGATGGCATCACCAACTCAGTGGACATGGGTTTGGGTGGACTCTGGGAGTTGGTGATGGACAGGGAGGCCTGGCGTGCTGCGGTCCATGGGGTCACAAAGAGTGAGACATGACTGAGCGACTGAACTGAACTGACATATACACAGAAGAGTGTTAAGACCAACATAAAGAGAGGTTTTTTGGTTTTTTTAATTAAAACAATATGTTTATTTCTCAATCATGCTATCTATCCTATGTCCCAGGGAATTC
Source organism: Bos indicus (assembly GCF_029378745.1). Classification (NCBI taxonomy): domain Eukaryota; kingdom Metazoa; phylum Chordata; class Mammalia; order Artiodactyla; family Bovidae; genus Bos; species Bos indicus. The sequence goes on from NC_091779.1 coordinate 13,391,497, forward strand.
TGCTCACTGTAGTTCCCACTGTATATTAATAAAATCTGACATGCAAGACAGTTTCTTAGCGTTTAGTATAGAATGTGGTCTTCTAATGAGCCAAATTAAAGAAAATTTTTTTCCTGACCTATTTCAATAAGTTTTGGAGGAAACATCAAAGATACATTTATTAAAACTTTTAAGGAATAAACATTCTTATAGAATTTATTCCCCCAGGGATTCATAGGAATATTTGCAAATTTTAAGAGCAACCATGTTATAGTCTTACCCTGGTTGACTATTTAGACCTAGCTGTCCTTCTTAAAAACTTAACAGAACAATAAAAATCGAAGTAGAATTTTCCACTATGAAATGCCCAAAGCTCTTCACTCTGCTGTCAGTAAAGTATTGCTAGAAATGGATTTAGTACAAGGAATGCAACATGTTAATCATTCTTTTGGGTTTTTATGGAGGCTTTGGGGGTTGATGGAGGCTACATTACATAGTCATGATTGATTGAATTTACTGGTCTAGCCCCTGTCTCCTCCCCAGAGGTGAGTGAAGGGGTTGGGGGCCGGCACTGACAGTTCCAGTCCTCTAATCTTAAGGTTGAGTTGCCTGGCAACCAGCCCCCATCTTTAGGTTATCTAGATGCTTTCCTCAAAGTCACCACAGTAACATAAAAAAAGATACTTTTATGTCTCTCATCACTTAAGAAATTCCAATGGTTTTGGAGCTCTGTGCCAGAAAACAAATAAATGCATCTCATTATAAATCACACTATCACACCTACCCTAACTAAAGATTTGTATATGTAACTGCCTTCTGGTCATCTCCCCTTGAATGTCCGAAAAACTGTTCAAACTCAAAATTCTGAAAGTGATCCCTTTTTATTTACTGATGCCTATATCAAACCTGCTGTAATTTTGTACTTTTCAATGTCTCTACTTTTATATGCATGAGTTAGTTGCTCAGGCATGTCCGACTCTTTTTGACGACCCATGGACTTTAGGTCCCCCCCGCCCCCCAGGCTCCTCTGTCCATGGAATTCTCCAGGCAAGAATACTGGTGTGGGTAGCCATTCCCTTCTCCAGGGTATCTTTCCCGACCCAGGGACTGAACCCAGGTCTCCCACACTGTGGGCATATTCCTTACTGTCTGAGCCACCTGGGAAGGCGCTTGACTTGTACATATTCCTTCAAACCCTCACCTGCCTTGCATGTTATGCTTCAGCCTTGTTAGGCAACGTCTGTTTCCTCCAAGGTATCCTACTGTTATTCACACTTGTTGCAGAATGACAGTTGCACCACATACATGACTTAATGCAATTCACAGTTCATTGTTCCAGACACATTCCGGTGAGTCAATGAATGCTTGGCACTTACTGCTGCCTGGACAGAAAGGAAGAGACTGATGTCCTAAACACTCAGTCGCCCATTCTCTCACTGCTGAATCCTGGCTAGAAGACTCTGTTCTGACAATTCTTCCTTCAAAAGGGATGTGGCTTCCAGGAGTTAAAATGTTACTTGAGCCTTCTGGACTCTGGGCTCTCAGATCCTAATCTCCCGCTCATCCCAGTGATAATAGGAAGAGTGAAATTGGATCTTAGGGCACCATCCAGCCAAGATTAATACAGTTCTAACTGCAGCCACCCAGCTCCTGCTCATGAACTCTCTTCCCAAAGTTGGTACATCAGAAATAGAAAACGTTGCTTTCTTGTATTTTTTTAATATGATCTACACAGGAAATTGGGGGGAAGGAGGTCTCATTAGCAATGGTATAACTACTTTATGTAGGGAGACAATTTTTAATAAACAAAAACTTTCTTCTGATTTATGAGGGCCAGTAAACATTTTCTGATTCATGATATGTTTTAGCAGAAACATACTCCCGGTTTTGCCTCAGACATTATTACATTTTTAGCTTTTGTTTTTCCAAGAGTAGGAAAACACTTAGAAATAGTCATACTCAGGCTGATGCTTGCTTGCTTGTTTCCCTTCTAAAATGCTGAGTTAGGTAAACAAACAACAGAACTTTAAAAAATATCTTCCACGGCCTATCTGCTTTGCTTTCACAACACTGCTTCCTCAATCAGGAATGCTATAAGAGTTTGATGGGCCTGCTACAACAAAGCACCAGTAGCTTCCCCATTATCTGTGGTTTCAGTTATCCACAGTCGATTGCATTCTGAAATTATTTAATGGAAAATTCCAGGAACAAACAATTCATAAATTTTAAATTGCACGTCATTTGGAATAACATGATGGTGCCTCACACCATCCTGCTCCATCCCACCCAGAATGTGAATCATCTCTTTGTCCAGCATACCTCACTCAATTAATCACTTAGTAGCAGTGTTGGTTATCAGATCAGCTATTATGGAAACGCAGTGCTTGTATTCAAGTAACATTTATTTTCTTTAATAATGGCCCCAAAGTGCAAGATTAGTGATGCTGGATATTGGGATAATCTCTTATGATGCTTGATTATAAATCAAACTTTACAATTGGTGTGTATGTATAGGAAAAAACACAGTACATATAGGGTTCGGCATTGTCCTCAGTTTTAGGCATCTCCTGCACATGGACCGTATCCCCCATGGATAAGGGGGGACAAAAATATTACAGACTGTGATTGAGTGGCTTTAACAATAGTAATGTATCGTCTCACAGTTCTAGGAGCCCGAAGTCTGAGATTAACAGGTCAGGCAGCCTAAGCTCCCTCTGTAGGCACTAGGGAGGACCTGTTTCAAGCATCACCTCTAGACTCTGGTAGTTCCCTGACTTTTGGCAGTCCACAATCTTCAAGATATTCTCCTTGTGTGTGTCTGTGTGTCCAAGTTTTTACTTTTTATAAGAATACCAGTCAGGACTTCCCTGGTGATCCAGTGGCTAAGACTCCATGCTCTCAAAGCAGGGGCCCCAGTTTCCATCCCTGTTCAGGGAACTAGATCCCACATGCCACACCTGAAGATCCCACACAGCTAACACTCAGCACAGCCAAATCAATCAATTAATTAAAATAAATATTTTTAAAAACTTAAAATTGTTTTTTAAAGAATTTAAAAAATATGTTAAAGAAAAAGAATACCAGTCATATTGGATTAGGGGTTTGTCCTCTAGTGTAACTTCATTTTAATTACATCAACAGTGACCCTATTTGCAAACAAGGTCACACCTTGAGGTACTAGAGATGAGGATTTCAACCTACGAATTCAGTAGGCACATGGTTCAACACATAACAAATGCCTTCCCTCGTTTGTTCACCTAGAAATGCCTGCTCATTTTTCATGGCTCACAACATCCTCTGTGAAGCCTTTCCTATCTTCTCCGGGGACTTTGAACAATCCCTTCCTTTGTGGCCACACTGGGCCCTGTGCTACCTCTATCACATTTATTTATGTATTTTCTAATCTTTCTTCCCCTATTAGACTATAAGTTCCTTGTGGGCAGGGACCTGTCTTGCTCATTTTTCACCCCTTAGCATCTAGCAGAGTGCATAGCACATAATTAATGTTAAATAAATATTTGCTCTTTGAATGAATGAATTGAGTATGAAAGTGAAAAAAGTGAGTTAGTCCTTCAGTTGTGTCTGATTCTTTGTGACCCCATGGACTGTAGCCTGCCAGGCTCCTCTGTCCATGAGATTCTCCAGGCAAGAATACTATAGGCGGTTGTCATTTCCTTCTCCAGGGGATCTTCCCTACCCAGGGATTGAACCCAGCTCTCCCACATTGCAGGCAGATTGTTTACCATCTAAGCTACCAGGGAAGCCCAGGACAATTTAAATAGGAGAGGCTTGCTTATGCTTAGTCACTTAGCTGTGTCCAACTCTTTGGGACCTCATGGACTGTAGCCCATGAGGCTCCTATGTCCATGAGATTTTTTCCAGGCAAGAATACTAGAATGGGTTGCCATTTCCTACTCCAGGAGATCTTTCTTACTCAGGGATCAAACCCGAGCCTTCTGTGTCTCCAGCATTGCAGGCGGATTCTTTACTGCTGAGCCATTGGGGAAACCCAAATAGGAGAAGAAAACAAGCTAAATCCTCAGCATTTGTTTCAAAAAACAGAGAAGTGAATACAGGGAACTTGCCCAATTGCACTCAGCATTTGAGACAAGCCCATGCTGTTCCTCAACACAAATACTCTCATTGATCTAGACCGATCCAATATCATCACTGCTATTTAAATGTAAATAAATTAAAATTAAATACATATAAGAGATTCAGCTCACCAGGCACACTGCTGCTGCTGCTAAGTCGCTTCAGTTGTATCCGACTCTGTGCGACCCCATAGACAGCAGCCCACCAGGCTCCCCGTCCCTGGGATTCTCCAGACAAGAACACCAGAGTGAGTTGCCATTTCCTTCTCCAATGCATGAAAGTGAAAAGTGAAAGTGAAGTCGCTCAGTCATGTCTGACTCTTCGAGACCCCATGGACTGCAGCCTACCAGGCCCCTCCATCCATGGGATTTTCCAGGCAAGAGTACTGGAGTGGGGTGCCACTGCCTTCTCCGACCAGTCACACTAGCCATATTTTAATGTTCAACAGCCACTTTGTGGCTACCATACTGCAGAGCACAGATATAAATATGTGTATAATTTCAGTAAGTCCTGTAGGACAGTCTTGGTCAATAAACTAATCTCAAGGAGATAATCTTTTTTCAAAGACACAATTTAACAGCATTAATTTATCTTTTTATATGACAGTGCTATGTTTGTTGTTAGCAAAAAAACAAAAAATGAGTCTGATTACTGTGATCCTCATTTCAGTGAATTTTTTAAAAATGTTTTTGCTAAGGAGAAATTTGTTACAAATTTGAAAAATCATCTAAAGCAAGCAAAAATAAGGAGAGCTCAGGAAATGTTTTACCAACGAAATGCTTTTCCACTATTAGTTTATTAAATTGACAACTTAGGTATCTGTGAAATTTATGGTTATCATGCACACAAGCTAAATACTGTGTCAAAGGTGGAATGGATTCCCAGTTTGCTTATAAAACTTGTGTCCGAACTGAGATCTCTTAATTCAGTGTTTAAGATGAGTTTAAATACACATTTAGGGAACTTCCTGGCAGTTCAGTGGTCAAGACTTTGTGCTTTCACTGCAGCCATGGGACACAGCCAAAAAGAAAAAGAAAAATACTCGTTTAGTATTTAGCTGTGTTCTAGAATCTTATGAAGCACAATTAGGATAAAATAAATTACATTTTTTAAAGTTTAGAAACAACCTCAGGAAAACTTTTACTACAAACAATCGGGTCAGATAGGATCTGGGATCTAGTCAAAGTCTGGAGGAAAACAACTTCCCAATAACATATGGCAGAGCTCCCTCGGGGTTATAATTAGACCATAATAAAACCGAAGGTCACCTTTTATGTCACAAAGGGTGCTTGTGGAAACGCTCAAGATGATCACACTGAATTTCAAAATGGATATATTTATTAACTTACAGACAAAGAATATTGGAGAAATTAAGATAAATCATTGTGTATAGAAAATAACTTTCTTGTACAGTAAATTCAAAACCATAATTATGTTAATATATTTCCATCCTTTTCAAAAGAACTGCCTTAAATATCATATTTGGTTTTGAATTATACACAATGCCTGCTTTCATTTTTCCTAGCTTTACTGAGTTACAATTGACATAAAACATTATGTACATTTAAAGTGTACAAAGCATTGATTTAATGCGCATCTATTGTGTCATTTCTCTCCCATAGCATTAGCTCTCGCCTCCCTAGTATCACCTAATTATTTTTTCTATTTGTGGTGAGAACATTTAAGATCGACCCTCTTTATTTTATTTTTTCCTTTTTTGTTTTCTTTAAATAACCACATGTCCTAAATGTACATTTTTTATCAACAGTTATTTTTTGCAACAGTTATTTCATACAGATATTTAATACTTAAGTTATTGTGTGTTTTCCTGGTAAGTATTCAGATTTTCAAGGATTACTTTTTTGCATTATCAAAAAACACATTTGAACTTAGCATTTAAAAAAATTAGCAACTTTCAAGTATGCAGAACAGTTTATTAATTAGACTCACCATGCTATACACTGGTGCACATCACTTTGCCAACAAAGGTCCATGTAGTCGAAGCCATGGTTTTTCCAGTAGTCATGTATGGATGTGAAAGGTGGACCATAAAGAAGGCTGAGTGCTAAAGAACTGAAGCTTTCGAACTGTGGTGCTGGAGAAGACTCTTGAGAGGCCCTTGGATAGCAAGGAGATCAAACTAGTCAATCCTAAAGGAAATCAACCCTGAATTTCAGTGGAAGGACTGATGCTGAAGCTGAAGCTCCAGTGTTTTGGCCACTTGCGGAAGGTGAACACCTGACACACTGGAAAAGACCCTGATGCTGGGAAAGACTGAGGGCAGGATGGGATGGTTGGATGGCACCACCGACTCAATGGAAATGAACTTGAGCAAACTCCGAGAGACAGTGAAGGACAGGCACACCGCAGTCTCAGTTCAGTTCAGTTCAGTCGCTCAGTCGTGTCCGACTCTTTGCGACCCCTGAATCGCAGCATGCCAGGCCTCCCTGTCCATCACCAACTCCCGGGGTTCAATCAAACCCACGTCCATCGAGTCGGTGATGCCATCCAGCCATCTCATCCTCTGTCGTCCGTTCTCCTCCTGCCCCGAATCCCTGTCACCATCAGAGTCTTTTCCAATGAGTCAACTCTTCGCATGAGGTGGCCAAAGTACTGGAGTTTCAGCTTTAGCATCATTCCTTCCAAAGAAATCCCAGGGCTGATCTCCTTCAGAATGGACTGGTTGGATCTCCTTGCAGTCCAAGGGACTCTCGGGAGTCTTCTCCAACACCACAGTTCAAAAGCATCAATTCTTCAGTGCTCAGCTTCCTTCACAGTCCAACTCTCACATCCATACATGACCACTGGAAAAACCATGGCCTTGACTAGACGGACCTTGTTGGCAAAGTACTATCTCTGCTTTTCAATATGCTATCTAGGTTGGTCATAACTTTCCTTCCAAGGAGTAAGCGTCTTTTAATTTCATGGCTGCAGTCACCATCTGCAGTGATTTTGGAGCCCCCCAAAATAAAAAGTCTGATACTGTTTCCACTGTTTCCCCATCTATCTGCCATGAAGTGATGGGACCAGATGCCATGATCTTAGTATTCTGAATGTTGAGCTTTAAGCCAACTTTTTCTCTCTCCTCTTTCAATTTCATCAAGAGGCTTTTTAGTTCCTCTTCACTTTCTGCCATAAGGGTGGTGTCATCTGCATATCTGAGGTTATTGATATTTCTCCCGGCAATCTTGATTCCAGCTTGTGCTTCTTCCAGCCCAGCGTTTCTCACGATGTATTCTGCATATAAGTTAAATAAGCAGGGTGACAATATGCAGCCTTGACGTACTCCTTTTCCTATTTGGAACCAGTCTGTTGTTCCATGTCCAGTTCTATTGCTTCCTGACCTGCATAAAGATTTCTCAAGAGGCAGGTCAGGTGGTCTGGTATTCTCATCTTTTGAAGAATTTACCACAGTTGAATGTGATCCACACAGTCAAAGGCTTTGGCATAGTCAATAAAGCAGAAATAGATGTTTTTCTGGAACTCTCTTGCTTTTTCCATGATCCAGCAGATGTTGAAATTTGACCTCTGGTTCCTCTGCCTTTTCTAAAACCGGCTTGAACATCTGGAAGTTCATGGTTCATGTACTGCTAAAGCTTGGCTTGGAGAATTTTGAGCATTACTTTACTAGCCTGTGAGATGAGCAGAATTGTGCGGTAGTTTGAGCATTCTTTGGCATTGCCTTTCTTTGGGATTGGAATGAAAACTGACCTTTTCCAGTCCTGTGGCCACTGCTGAGTTCTCCAAATTTGCTGGCATACTGAGTGCAGCACTTTCACAGCATCATCTTTCAGGATTTGAAAGAGCTCAACTGGAATTCCATCACCTCCACTAGCTTTGTTCCTAGTGATGCTTTCTAAGGCCCACTTGACTTCACATTCCAGGAAGTCTGGCTCTAGGTGAGTGATCACACCATCATGATTATCTGGGTCGTGAAGCTCTTTTTTGTTCAGTTCTTCTGTGTATTCTTGCCACCTCTTCTTAATATCTTCTGCTTCTATACAGGTCCATACCATTTCTGTCCTTTATCGAGCCCATCTTTGCATGAAATGTTCCCTTGGTATCTCTAATTTTCTTGAAGAGATCTCTAGTCTTTCCCATTCTGTTGTTTTCCTCTATTTCTTTGCATTGATTGCTTAGAGAGGCTTTCTTATCTCTCCTTGCTATTCAGTCTATGGGATTGCAAAGAGTTGAATATGACTTAGCAACTGAACAACAGCAAAATTGGTGGTGATGGTGTAGTTGCTAAGTCATGTCCAACTCTTTGCAACTCCACGGACTGGAGCCTCCTCTGTCCATGAGATTTGCCAGTCAAGAATACTGGAATGAATTGTCATTTCCTTCTCCATGAGATCTTCCTGACCCAGGGATCAAACCTGCATCTTCTGTGTCTCTTGCTTGGCAGGCAGATTCTTTACCACTGAGCCACCTGGGAAGCCCATCCTGAACATTAGATCTCCACAACTTATTTGTCTTATAACTAGAAGTCTATACCCTTTTACCAGCATCTCCCCATTTCCAGCGAAACTGCCTGGTGGCTTGCCCAGGAAAGAATCCACTTGCAATGTGGAAGACCCACATTCAATCCCTGGGTCAGGAAGATCCCCTGGAGAAGGGAATGGCAACCTGCTCCAGTATTCTTGGAAAATCCCATGGACAGAGAAGCCTAGCAGGCTATAGTCCATGTGGTCACAAAGAGTCAGACACAACTGAGTGACTTTCACCCCATCTTCTCCACCCACTGAGTCCCTGGTAATCACCATTCTACTCTTTCTGCATGTTCAGCTTTTTAGATTACACGTGTAAGTGATATCATACAGTACACACACACTATCTCACATCCTTATCCAGTCATCCATTAGCAGACACTTAGGTTATTTGCATATCTTGGTTGTTGTGAATAATGCTTCTGTGAACATGGGAGTTCAGGCATTTTCCAGATCCTGATTTCATTTCTCTTGGGTGTATACCCAGAAAAGGGATGGCTGGATCATTTCTAATCTCTTAAGGAATGTCCATACTGTTTTCCATAGTGGCTATGCCAATTCACATTTCCACCAACAGCACACAAGGATTCCCTTTTCTTCACATCCTCACCAACGCTAATTATCTCTTATCTTTTTGGTGTAAGGTCATATCCTCTTGTGATTTTGTTTGCATTTCCCTGATGATTACTAATATTAAGCATCTTTTTATGTACCTGTTGGTCATTTGTATGTCTTGTTGGGAAAAAATGTCTATTCTGTTCCTCTGCCCATTTTTTAATCTTATATATATATATATATAGTGTATAGTATATATATATATAGTAATGGGGTTGTATGAATTCCTTATATATTTTACATTTTAACCCCTATCAGATATATGATTTGAAAAGATTTTCTCCCATTCTGTATGTTGTCTTTTCACTTTGTTGATCATTTCATTTTCTATGTAAAAACCCTTTAGTTTGATGTAGTCTCATATTTATTTATTTGGTTGCTTATGATCTAGGTTTCATATTTTAAAAATCACGGCCATGACCCATATAAAAAGGTTTTTCCTATATTTTCTTCTTGCAGTTTTATTATTTCCGGTTTTATGTTTAAGTCTTTAATCTATTTCGAGTTAATTTTTGAGTGGTGTAAGATAAGGATCCAATTTCATTCTTATGCATGACAGTATCCACTTTTCCCAAAACTATTTATTGAGAGATCTTCCTTTCCCTCTTGTGTGTTCTTGGCTCCCTTGTCAAATGTTAACTGGCTGAGTCTGTGAGGATTTGCTTCTGGGCTCCTGATACTGTTCCATTGGTCTGGGTGTCTTTTTTTTAATGTTTATTTATTTAGCTGTGTCAGGTCTTAGTTGTGGTGTGGAGGCTCAGTAATTGTGACACATGGGCCCAGCTGCCCCAAGGCACGAAGGATCTGTTCCCCGACCGGGGATCAAACCCATGTCCCCTGCGTTGCAGGGCAGATTACCGACCACGGGACCCTGGGGGAAGTGCCCTAGGTGTCTATTTTTGTACCAACATCATACTTTTTATTACAATAGTTCTGAGTATAGTTTGAAATTAGGAAGTGTGATGGCTCGAACTTTGTTCTTCTTTCTCAGGATTACTTTGGCTATTTGGAATCTTTTGTGGTTCAGTTCAAATTTTTAGGATTATCCTATTCCTGTCAAAAAATTTCATTAAAATTTTGATAGGGTTTACATTAAATCAATAGATGACTTTGGTATGAACATTTTAACAAGATTAATTTTTCTAATATTTAATATTAGAATATTTTAGATTTTATTTTAAATATTTATTTTAAATAAAATAATTTTTCTAATATTTGAAAAAATCTTTCCATTTTTTGTGTGTCTTCCTTTTTTTCATTAAAGTCTTATATTTTTCAGTGTATAGATCTCTCATACCCTTGGTTAAAATTATCCCTAAGTATTAATATTTTATTGCTTTTGATGATATTGTGAGTGAGCTTGGTCTCTTTATTTCTTTTTAAGATGTATGGCTGTTGGTAACTCATTTCTGTATGTTGATTTTGTATGCTGCAACTATACTGAATTCAGTATTTAGTTCCAACAGTTTTTTGGTGGAATCTTTAGAATTTTCCATATTTAAGGTTATACCATCTGCAAACAAAAATAATTTCACCTCTCCTTTTCTGGTGTGAATAGCTTCTGTTTCTTTTTCTTGCCTGATTGTGCTAGTTAGAACTTCTAGTCCTGTGCTGAATAGGTGTGGTGAGTTTGGGTACTCATGTCTTGTCTTAGAGGAAAAGCTTTCAACCTTTCATCATTACTCATTATATATGAGTATAATGTTGGCTGTGGGTTTGTCATGCATGATCTTGATTATGTTAAGATACATTTCTTCTATACCCATTTTATTGAGTGTTTTTTATCATAAAAGGATGTTGCATTTTGTCACATGCTATTTCTACATCAAGATAGTAATATGATTTTTATCTTTCATTCTGTAATGTGGTGGGTTTAATTTATGTTTGTTGAACCATCCTTGCATACCAGGAATAATCCCACTTTGATCATAGTATAGGAGACTCTTAATGTGTTGAATTTGGACTGAATTTGGTTTACTGATATTTGGTTGAGAATTTTTGCATCTATGCTCATCAGGGATATTGGTCTGTAATTTTCTTTTCTTATAGTGTCCTTGTCTGGTTCTGGTATCAGTATATTGCTGGCCTTACAAAATGAATTTAGGAGTGTTTCCACCTCTTCAGTTTTTTGGAAGAGATTGAGAAGGACTGATGTTAATTCATCTTTAAATGTTTGGTAGTACTCTCCAGTGAAACCATCTGGTCTGAGCTTTATGTATTGGAAGGCTTTGAATTACTAAGTCAATCACCTTATTAGTCGTAGGTCTGTTCAGATTTTCTGTTTCTTCATGATTCAGTCATGGTAGTATCTATGTTGCTAGAAGTTTATCTATTTATTTTAGGTTACCCAATTTGTTGGCATATGATTATTCTTCTCTTTCCCAAGTCAATTCATAGAGACTGGAAGAGGGAACTGTAGTGTCCAGAAAGTCTGGGGGAGCAGGGGGCTCACCCTGTTCTTTTTTTCCTGGCCTGTTGAGAGGAACTCTTTCTAGCTGGCCAGTTCCCTCTTGGTGGTCAGCTGTGCTGGCTTGATGGAGGGAATGATGCAGGCAAAATGAAGCAATCTCTCCTCCCCCTTATGGGGGGTATTCTCAGGTCTTTTGTTCCAGTGTGTTGCTAAAATTTCTGAAGTGAAGTCCAGGGCTCTCCTTGTGCATGCACTCTCTTGCTGAGGGATTGGTTGGGGGAGGCAGGGAGCCTGTGGATGGAGTCTCCCACATCATCATTTGGGCCTATAATTCCTGCTTTCAACTCCTCTGCTAATTACTGGTGCTCAAATATTTGCTATCATGTTTGATAATGACGACTAGAGACTTTTCCCCTGGAACATTTAGATAAACAACAATTGGAGACAGGGATCAAGACCATCCCCATGGAAAAGAAATACAAAAGAGCAAAATGGCTGTCTGGGGAGGCCTTACAAATAGCTGTGAAAAGAAGAGAAGCAAAAAGCAAGGGAGAAAAGGAAAGATATAAGCATCTGAATGCAGAGTTCCAAAGAATAGCAAGAAGAGATATGAAAGCCTTCCTCAGCAATCAATGCAAAGAAATAGAGGAAAACAACAGAATGGGAAAGACTAGAGATCTCGTCAAGAAAATTAGAGATACCAAGTGAACATTTCATGCAAAGATGGGCTCAATAAAGGACAGAAATGATATGGACCTAACAGAAGCAGAAGATATTAAGAAAAGGTGGCAAGAATACACAGAAGAACTGAACAAAAAAGAGCTTCATGACCCAGATAATCACGATGGTGTGATCACTCACCTAGAGCCAGACTTCCTGGAATGTGAAGTCAAGTGGGCCTTAGAAAGCATCACTAGGAACAAAGCTAGTGGAGGTGATGGAATTCCAGTTGAGCTCTTTCAAATCCTGAAAGATGATGCTGTGAAAGTGCTGCACTCAATATGCCAGCAAATTTGGAGAACTCAGCAGTGGCCACAGGACTGGAAAAGGTCAGTTTTCATTCCAATCCCAAAGAAAGGCAATGCCAAAGAATGCTCAAACTACCGCACAATTCCGCTCATCTCACATGCTAGTAAAGTAATGCTCAAAATTCTCCAAGCCAAGCTTTAGCAGTACATGAACCATGAACTTCCTGATGTTTAAGCCAGTTTCAGAAAAGGCAGAGGAACCAGAGATCAAATTGCCAACATCCGCTGGATCATGGAAAAAGCAAGAGAGTTCCAGAAAAACATCTTATTTCTGCTTTATTGACTATGCCAAAGCCTTTGACTGTGTGGATCACAATAAACTGTGGAAAATTCTTCAAGAGATGGGAATACCAGACCACCTGACCTGCCTCTTGAGAAATCTGTATGCAGGTCAGGAAGCAACAGAACTGGACATGGAATAACAGACTGGTTCCAAATAGGAAAAGGAGTATGTCAAGGCTGCATATTGTCACCCTGCTTATTTAACTTATATGCTGCTACTGCTGCTAAGTCGCTTCAGTCCTGTCCAACTCTGCAGGACCCCATAGATGGCAGCCCACCAGGCTCCCCCGTCCCTGGGATTGTCCAGGCAAGAACACTGGAGTGGGTTGCCATTTCCTTCTCCAATGCATGAAAGTGAAAAGTGAAAGTGAAGTCGCTCAGTCATGTCTGACTCTTCGAGACCCCATGGACTGCAGCCTACTAGGCTCCTCCGTCCATGGGATTTCCCAGGCAAGAGTACTGGAGTGGGGTGCCATTGCCTTCTCCAAACTTATATGCAGAGTACATCATGAGAAACACTGGGTGGGCTGGAAGAAGCACAAGCTGGAATCAAGATTGCCGGGAGAAATATCAATAACTCAGATATGCAGATGACACCACCCTTATGGCAGAAAGTGAAGAGGAACTAAAAAGCGTCTTGATGAAAGTGAAAGTGGAGAGTGAAAAAGTTGGCTTAAAGCTCAACATTCAGAAAACGAAGATTATGGCATCCGATCCCATCACTTCATGGGAAATAGATGGGGAAACAGTGGAAACAGTGTCAGACTTTATTTTTTGGGGCTCCAAAATCACTACAGATGGTGACTGCAGCCATGAGATTAAAAGATGCTGGCTTCTTGGAAGGAAAGTTATGACCAACCTAGATAGCATATTCAAAAGCAGAGACATTACTTTGCCAACAAAGGTCCATCTAGTCAAGGCTATGGTTTTTCCAGTGGTCATGTATGGATGTGAGAGTTGGACTGTGAAGAAAGCTGAGCGCTGAAGAATTGATGCTTTTGAAGTGTGGTGTTGGAGAAGACTCTTGAGAGTCCCTTGGACTGCAAGGAGATCCAACCAGTCTATTCTGAAGGAGATCAGCCCTGGGATTTCTTTGGAAGGAATGATGCTAAAGCTGAAACTCCAGTACTTTGGCTACCTCATGCGAAGAGTTGACTCATTGGAAAAGTCTCTGATGCTGGGAGGGATTGGGGGCAGGAGGAGAAGGGGATGACAGAGGATGAGATGGCTGGATGGCATCACTGACTCAATGGACATCAGTCTGAGTGAACTCCGGGAGTTGGTGATGGATAGGGAGGCCTGGCGTGCTGTGATTCATGGGGTCGCAAAGAGTAGGACACGACTGAGCGACTGAACTGAACTGAACTGAACTGATGATAATAGGGGAAGGACTTTCTACAAAGGCACATTCTGACCTTTATATAACATTTATGTAGTGGGCAATCATGGGATATATATAATTTTATAAATTGTCTTTCCTACTTAACATGATATTTATCTATGTTGCCTTCCTATTTTTCTATGCTGTTTTCTTGTCTTCCTGATTATCATTTTAATGATTTATTCAATAGACCAAGTGCTTGCTTTATTTAATTATTCTCATGTTATGGCCCACTTGGGCTGCTACAGTATTTTGCTTCACATATAGTACTGCCATGAACACCAAAAGGACTTCGTAAGGTTCAGTGACATCATGGTTCTCACTTTTGTCTGACAACAACCAGTTTAAAACACAAAATGCTAATTTGTAACCTGTCTCTTTTACATTCAGCAGAATTTAAAGCAAATTAGGCAATAAAAGTTTTTGAAAATTGTCTAGAAATAAATAATATCTAGATTATTTCTGTTACAGAATACTTCTTTTTCTGGATTTTCAGAATGATGGAAGAATTTAGAATTTTGTTGTTACTAACCAAAATAAAAGATGCCCAGGGAATTTATTAAATACAAATAAACAAACGTTTTATTTTTCTAATGTACTAATCCAGTGGAATCTTTCCCTCTTTTAAAATGTTTAAAAAAAATTTTTTTAAAAAATAAAATAAAATGTTTCAATATACATTATGTGTTAGTCGCTCGGATGTGTCCTACTCTTTGTGATCCTGTGGACTATAGCCCGCCAGGCTCCTCTGTCCATGGAATTCTCCAGGCAAGAATACTAGAGTGGGTTTCCATTTCCTCCCCTAGGGGATCTTCCTGATCCAGGGTTGTATTTTATAATAAATGCTTGATAAATGAAATTCTTAGCTTCTTAGTAGTATCTCTTCAAAGTGGTAGCACAAATAATGATACTTAAAAATGGAAGATTACAGCAAAACTAATACAATTATGTAAAGTTTAAAAATAAAATAAAATTTGAAAAAATTAAAAAAAAAAAAAGGAAGATTACGTACTTCTTTATAACATGCTCGTAACACAGTAGCAAGAAAGTGTTCAAAACTATTGAGGGGAATTTCCTGGTGGTCCAGTGGTTGAGAGACTGCCTTGCAATGCAGGGGACACCAGTTGGCTTTGGTCCAGGAAGAGCACACATGTCTTGGGGCAACTGAGTCTGTTGACCACGACTGCTGAGCCTGTGCTTTAGAGCCCAGGAACCCCAGCCACCGAGCCTGTGTGCTGCAGCTACTGAAGTCTGCGCACCCTAGAGCCGATGCGCCACGACGAGAGGGAACCCAGTGCAAGGAGCAGCCTGCACACTGCAACCAGAGCAGCTCCCACCCACAACTAGAGAAAGCCTGCTCACAGCAGCAAAGACCCAGCGCAGCCACACACACACACACACAAACCTTATTGAGGGAGAAAAGCTGATATTCTGTACCCTAGCATCTGTATCAGTAAATAATACTTGAAAAATGTAACCAGTTAAATCCAATACATTTTTAAACCATGAATATAGTAGTTAGAGAGTCTTTGCCTTTGTTCCTAAAGAAAATGAAACATGCTACTGGGTTGTAAAGAAACTGAGGATCGAGAACAGATGGGATTTTTGGCACAGCGTAGGCAAGTCTGACTGCCGGCAGCAGGAGCTGGCTAATGCTCTAGCATACGGTGCTGATAATACCTCAATCAGTTAAAGAAGTGCCATCCAGGATTTGCCTGTCAGAAGACATCTTAACTACTTTTTCTTAAAGCCAAGAGCAGATTCATTATAACCCTCTCTGGGGCTCAGCAGCCAATTTTGGATTCACTTTTGACAGTCGGCTGATGGCAGTTTTTCCATGAATGTATTCTCATGCTTGGAAATGTTGCTAATGTGAAATGTTGCAATTTGTATGATACCAAGCCACCATCTGAACAGCACCCGCATAATTTACTCATCATCTACAAATATTTATTGAACTGAAACATGGAGTGCTTTAATATGTACATAACAAAATTTTTGTTTTCAAAGCATGACTGATCGTGCTGCAAGTCAACTTGGGGCTTCCAGTGAATGCCCACAGCTCTTTCTCCTACATCTCTCTTCATGGCATTTATCACTTTCTTTTCATACTCTCTCCCTCAGTAAAAACCAAACTCATCTTTACAATGGCCTAATAGGTCCTACACAAACATTCCATATACATATACATATACATAAACATCCATATACATCTTGACCTCTTTTCTCTCTATCTCTGACTCTTCTCTTGCATGGATAAAGTGTAAAATCCACTGTGGAGCAACAACAGTCTTTTCTACTGTGTAGAAGTAGAAACACAGTACCCACTGCAATACCCGCTGCAGTGCCAGAATACCAGAGTGGATATAAAAGATTCTTCCATTAAGGGGTTTCCAATAGTTTTGGAAACAGGACTAAATAATACACATGACAATACGAGAATAAATAAGTTGTTACTAAATTATGTAATATAACTTTTAAATACAAAATTCTTGGAAAGGTCAGAGTTCAGATAAGGCATGCTGAGGACTATTTCCTTGTGTCTGACACTGTGATGACAGTAACAAACTGGAGGCCTCTAACACGCTCTCTCTCCTACTACTTTTCCTGAGTGCCAGGTGGCATTTCCAAATGCTCCAAACTAAGCAAGTGCAAGACAATCTATTATTCCTGGTTTCAGTTAGTGGCTTTACCACCTATCCTCCAACTGCAGTCAGAACTTGTCCCTTGATTTTGCCTTCTAACTGCCTCATCTCCCCGTCCACATTTGTTAACCTGGCCTTGCCTAAGTATGTTGTATATAGAGATCCCCTCCTGTAACTTCCATTTCCAGTACCTTGGCTGGTGCCAATGTCTTCTCTGTTTTGGGTTTTACATCAACCACCTATCCATGTCACTAACTTTAAGATGCTGTGGCATGCTTCAGACACTTCAGCCGTGTCTGACTCTTTGGGACCCCATCGACTGTAGCCCGCCAGGCTCTTCTGTCCATGGAATTCTCCAGACAAGAATACTGGAGTGGGTTGCCATTTCCTTCTCCAGGGGATCTTCCTGACCCAGGGATCGAACCTGCATCTCTTACATCTCTTCCATTGATAGGTGGGTTCTTTACCACTGCTACTACATCCATTTTATATACAGCAAAGTAAACTTTCTAAAGTTCAAATAAAATTATTTATGTCACTCACTATTGTTCTCAAAATAAAATCCTTTGCATAGCATCAATGGTCCTGCTTGTTATATATATCTTTTCTGGGTGATATTCTGGATGCTCTCATGTCTGATGGAAGGGTGCTTTCCCTATCAACACACCTAACAAGGCCTGCCAGAGCTAGTGTCAGTCAAGAGGGTCTGATCCAATGGAGTGGGGAGGGGTGGGTGACTTTGCAAATGTGGTTCTAGGCACAAAGTTAAGGCCAGGGCTTAGGCTCTCAAACAGGCTCCTCTCCAGCTCTTGGAAAGAAGACGTAGAAACTGAACGACTGCCAGATGTATTAAGTCTCTCCTGCTGGGACTACAAACTTAGCAGCTTAAAACACCGCACACGTACTATCTCACAGTTCCTATGGCTTAGGAGTCCCACCGGTTGCAGTCAATGCAGCTGGGCTCTCTTCTCATCTGAAGTTTGGTGTCCTCTTCAAGCTCATTAAGGTTCCTAGCAGAATGCAGTTCTTCACAACTGTTGAACTAAGGTGTCTGCTCCTAGAGGCTGCCCCTCTCTACAGGCAGCTCACAATGTGGCCCCTTCTAGGTCAACAGGAGAGCCTCTCTTGCTTCATGTCTCTTTTTCAAAGAAGGCCTGGTGTCCACCTGCCTGTCAATCCATCTGTCTGTCTCTAACAAATCTCTTCAATTCTGTAACTCTTCCATTTCATTATCTATCTCATACTAGCTATAAAAATACATTATGAAAAGAAAATTTTGCTTTCCTTTCTTTCTTGATAACATGTCATCCATTAAGTACTGCTATTCCTATTTCACAGGCTGGGAAATGAGGTACAGAAATGTTAAAGAATTTCCCTAGGTTCACACAGCCAGTGTTGGCTAAATGGTAGCTCTAGAATTCAAGACAGCTGGAAAGGGGACAGTGGGTAACCTATGTCCTGCTCACAGTGGCTCTGCAAGAATGCTTGGGAAGAAGTAGCTGGAGACAGAACTTGACTTTCTCCATAGAGGGATATGTGGGTGTCAGGAGAGAGGGCACTGACAGGAATAACGTCTGCTTGGGATTTCCTTTGAAATGTGACTAACTGTTACTGGTGCTTGCCATTCAAACAGGATCTACATGACAGAGAGATTGAGTTCACATCTAATGTGAGGCTCTTGTTCCATGAAGGATCTAGAAGCCCACCTTTTGGAATGAAAGAGGGACTATGAAGCACAAAACGGTGCATTTTTAAAAAGATTTATATATTTATGGCTGTGCTGGGTCTTTGTTGCTGCATGTGGGCCTTCTCTTGTTGCAGAGCACGGGCTCTAGGCATGCAGGCTTGATTGCCTCATGGTGTGTGGGATCTTCCTATACCAGTGATTGAACCCACATACCCTGCATTGGCAGATCAACTCTTAACCACTGGACCACCAGGGAAGCCCAAAACAGTGCGTTTTTCACATTACCTAGGGAGGGAAAAAAGGCATGTACATCATCCTTGTGGAGTGCATTGTTAGCAGGCATTGCAGCCAAGTGATCTTTGTAGGAAAGAGATCCCTGCAGGAGGCGCTGTTTTTATCTTTTCACTAAACCTTAAACCAGGTACCCTCATGCTCTACTCATCTCCACCCTTTATGCATCTTTCAGATCTTTTGATCACACAATACTTTGTCTAATAAGTTGGTTTTTTCTATAGATCAAAGAAGTAGAAATGAAAAATAAGTAACAGATGACCAGAAAGCTTTCCTGGCTTCCCCTTCAGTAATCTTGTGAACAAACAGTGTAAAACAAGATAGAATACAAAGAAAAATCAGAAGTTCACAAGACTGCACACAGTGGGGGATGGAGATGACTCTGAGATTGCTTCCCTTATTTCCTTCAAAAACTTTCACGTATTCTGATTAAAAGCAACTTTCCTTTCTCCTGGTGGCTCAGATGGTAAAGCATCTGCCTGCAATGCGGGATACCCAGGTTTGATCCCTGGATCAAGAAGATCGCCTAGAGAAGGAAATGGCAACCCACTCCAGTACTCTTCTTGGAAAATTCCATGGACAGAGGAGCCTGGTAGGCTACAGTCCATGGGATCACAACTTCACTTTCACTTTTCCTTTCTCCTAACATTTTTCTCTCTCTTGGGTATTGATTTTCAAGCAACAAGTGCAGTGAGTTACTGGACCTGATTTGGTTAACAATAGCAACATCATTCGTTTGCAGAAGAAGGACTCAGAAAGATCTCAATAGGTACAAGTGATAAACCTCAGCTTACAAAGAGAAATTTAATATTTATAAATATAATTTTTTACCTGGGGACTTGACCTCTTTTTTTAATTGTCCATTTCAGTAGCTCAGTGGTGTCCAACTCTTTGTGACCCCATGGACTGCAGCACATCAGGCTTCCCTGTACATCACCAACTCCCAGAGATTACTCAAACTAATGTCCATCCAGTTGGTGATGCCATCCAACCATCTTACCCTCTGTCATCACCGTCTCCTCCCACCCTCAATCTTTTCCAGCATCAGGGTCTTTTCAAGTGAGTCAGCTCTTCGCATCAGGTAGACAAAGTATTGGAATTTCAGGTTCAGCATCAGTCCTTCCAATGAATATTCAGGACTGATTTCCTTTAGGATGTACTGGTTGGATCTCCTTGCAGTCCAAGGGACTCTCAAGAGTCTTCTCCAACACCACAGTTCAAAAGCATCAATTCTTCGGCACTCAGCTTTCTTTATAGTCCAACTTTCACAACCATACATGACTACTGGAAAACCCATAGCTTTGACTAGATGGACCTTTGTTGGCAAAGTAATGTCTCTTCTTTTTAATATGCTGTTTAGGTTGGTCATAGCTTTTCTTCTAAGGAGAAAGCATTTCTTAATTTTATGGCTGCAGTCACCATCTACAGTGATTTTGGAGCCCCCCAAAATAGTCTCTCACTGTTTCCATTGTTTCCCCTCTATTTACCATTAAGTGATGGGACCAGATGCCATGATCTTAGTTTTCTGAATGCTGTGTGTTAAGCCAACTTTTTCACTCTCCTCTTTCGCTTTCATCAAGAGGCTCTTTAGTTCTTCTTTGCTTTTTGCCGTAAGTGTGGTGTCATCTGGGAGAAGGCAACGGCACTCCACTCCAGTACTCTTGCCTGGAAAATCCCATGGACAGAGGAGCCTGGTAGGCTGCAGTCCATGGGGTCGCTAATAGTCAGACACGACTGAGTGACTTCACTTTCACTTTTCACTTTCATGCATTGGAGAAAGAAATGGCAACCCACTCCAGTGTTCTTGCCTGGAGAATCCCAGGGACGAGGGAGCCTGCTGGGCTGCCATCTCTGGGGTCACACAGAGTCGGACACGACTGAAGCAACTTAGCAGCAGCAGCGGTGGTGTCATCTGCATATCTGAGGTTATTGATATTTCTCCTGGCAATCTTGATTCCAGCTTGTGCTTCATCCAGTCCAGCATTTCTCATGATGTACTCTGCATATAAGTTAAATAAGCAGGGTGACAATATACATCCTTGACATACTCTTTTCCCAATCTGGAACCAGTGTACTGTTCCATGTCCAGTTCTAACTGTTGCTTCTTGACCTGCACACAGATTTCTCAGGAAGCAGGTCAGGTGGTCTGGTATTCTCATCTCTTTCAGAATTTTCCACAGTTTGTTGTGATCCACACAGTCAAAGACTTTGGCATAGTCAATAAAGCAGAAGTAGACATTTTTCAGTAACTCTCTTGCTTTTTCCATGATCCAGCGGATATTGGCAATTTGATCTCTGGTTCCTCTGCCTTTTCTAAAACCAGCTTGAACATCTGGAAGTTCACAGTTCACCTACTGTTGAAGCCTGGCTTGGAGAATCTTGAGCATTACTTTACTAGCGTGTGAGATGAGTGCAATTGTGTGGTGGTTTGAGCATTATTTGGCATTACCTTTCTTTGGGATTCGAATGAAAACTGAGCTTTTCCAGTCCTGTGGCCACTGCTGAGTTTTCCAAATTTGCTGGCATCATCTTTTAGGATTTGAAATAGCTCAACTGGAATTCCATCACCTCTACTAGCTTTGTTCGTAGTGATGCTTCCTAAGGCCCCCTTGAGTTTGCATTCCAGGAAGTCTGGCTCTAGGTGAGTGATCACACCATTGTGGTTATCTGGGTCATAAAGATCTTTTTTGTAGTTCTTCTGTGTATTCTTGCCACCTCTTCTTAATATCTTCTGTTTCTGTTAGGTCCATACCATTTCTGTCCTTTATTGTGCCGATCTTTGCATGAAATGTTCTCTTGGTATCTCTAATTTTCTTGAAGAGATCTCTAGTCTTTCCCATTCTGTTGTTTTCCTCTATTTCTTTGCATTGATCACTGAGGATGGCTTTCTTATCTCTCCTTACTATTCTTTGGAACTCTGCATTCAAATGGGATGTGGAAAGATTAAATTAAAACACATAACCATCTTTAAGTGTACAGTTAAGTAGTGTTTACTTGCATGGTTGCACAACAGGTTTCTAGAAATTTTACTTGTAACATTGAAATGCTATACTCCCTTAGAACTAAATTAGCCCTCCTCCCTTCATGTGGCCCTTGGTAACTATTAATGTATTTTCTGTTTCTATGATTTGAATGATTTGACTACTTTAGAAACTTCATATGAGTGGGATTATACAGTATTAGTCCTTTCGTGACTGGCTTATTCCTCTCAGCTTAATGTCCTCAAAATTAACCCATGGTATTACAGGGTTTCTTTCCTTTTAAAGGTGGCATCATATTCCATTGTTGTATATGCCACATTTCTTATCCATTCTTTTGTCTATAGAGATTTTGCTTGCTTCCACATTTTGGCTACAGGGAATAATGCTGTGACGAACATGGGTGTGCAAATATCTCTTGGAAATCCTGCTTTGAGTTCCTTAGGATATATATCCAGGGATATATATACACACACACATACACACACACATACGCATATATATATATATATATATATATATATATATATATATATATATATATCTCCCCCAGATTGCAGGATCATATGGTAATTCTATTTTATTTTTTTTAGAAACTTCTATACTGTTTTCCATAATGTCCCCTCAATTTTACATTACCACCAACAGATAAACAGAATTCCAACTTCTCCACATCCTCTTCAACACTTGTTATTTTTTGTTCTTTTCACAGTGTTCACTGGATAGGTCATTAGGCCTATTTCATTGTGTTTTTGTTTTGAATTCCCATAATGATTAGCAACATTGAACATCTTTTCATGTTCTCATTGGCCATTGTTACAACTTTGTTTAATCAACATTTTTAAAGTGGATCACAGAATGCTGAGCCAAGGTTCAGCAAGAGAAATTGAAACAGAAAGTCTATTACAGATTTTGGGGGAAGTACACTGCATGCCCCCAGAGATCACAGAGGGAGGTCAAGGCTGTGTGCAGGGAGGCAGAACTTGGAGCACATGCCTTTATTAAGAACTGGGTAAAGTGGAATCAAGATTGTCGGGAGAAATATCAATAACCTCAGACATGCAGATGACACCACCCTTATGGCAGAAAGTGAAGAGGAACTAAAAAGCCTCTTGATGACAGCGAAAACGGAGAGTGAAAAAGTTGGCTTAGAGCTCAACATTCAGAAAACTAAGATCATGGCATCTGGTCCCATCACTTCATGGGAAATAGATGGGGAAACAGTGGAGACAGTGTCAGACTTTATTTTGAGGGGCTCCAAAATCACTGCAGATGGTGACTGCAGCCATGAAATTAAAAGACGCTTACTCCTTGGAAGAAAAGTTATGACCAACCTAGATAGCATATTGAAAAGCAGAGACATTACTTTGCCAACAAAGTTCCGTCTAGTCAAGGGTATGGTTTTTCCTGTGGTCATGTATGGATGTGAGAGTTGGACTGTGAAGAAAGCTGAGCGCCGAAGAATTGATGCTTTTGAACTGTGGTGTTGGAGAAGACTCTTGAGAGTCCCTTGGACTGCAAGGAGATCCAACCAGTCCATTCTGAAGGAGACCAGTCCTGGGTGTTTGTTGGAAGGACTGATGCTGAGGCTGAAACTCCAATACTTTGGCCACCTCATGCAAAGAGTTGATTCATTGGAAAAGACTCTGATGCTGGGAGGGATTGGGGGCAGGAGGTGAAGGGGACAACAGAGGATGAGATGGCTGGATGGCATCACCAACTCGATGCACATGAGTCTGGGTGAACTCCGGGAGTTAATGATGGATAGGGAGGCCTGGCGTGCTGCGATTCATGGGGTCGCAAAGAGTCGGACACAACTGACAGACTGTACTGAAGTGAACTGAAAGTGCTTTGGGTTTCTTTGGCTAAGGATGGATTAATTCAAACCAAAGAAATGTGGTTTTTATAAGCCTCTCAGGGGTTGTATGTAAGGGGCACATAAAGCATACAGACGCTGGTACACAGACCTAATCATAGCTGTTGGGGAAATCATATTAGGCCTTGTATTTGCTTGTGACTTTGTGGTCCAATCTAGGGCATGGGCTTGCATGCATAGGCAAGCAGAATTTATGGTCTCTGAAGGCCACTTGACTAAACACAACGGATGCTGAGGCAGCAGTACCATGGAGTAGCTCAGCTAAGCACTCAGCATCCATGTGCATATTCTCTTTGGAGAATGTTTATTCAAGCCCTTTGTCCATTTTTCCATTGGGTTGTTTTTGTTGCTGTTGAGTTTGTAGGAGTTCCTTATATGTTTTGGATATTAACCTCTTGTCAGATTCATGATTTGCAATTATTTTTTTCCCTTCCATATGATGCCTTTTCATTCTGCTGTTTCCTCTAATGTAAAGAAGTTTTTAAGTTTGATGAGGTCCTATTTGTCAATTTTTTATTTTGTTGACTGTACTTTTGGAGTCATATCAAAGAAATCATCGCTAAATCTAATACCCTTAAGCTGTCCCTTATTTTCTTCTAGCAGTTTTATAGTTTTAGGTGTTATATTTGGGTCTTTACTTCAAGTTAATTTTTATATGGTGTAAGGTAAACCATCTAACTTCGTTTCTTTTGCATGTAAATATCCACTTTTTCCTTAACTGTTTGTTGTCCTTTTCCTGTGTGTAGTCTTTGTATCTTTGTCAGATATTATTTAGTCACATATGCAGTATTTTTTTTTCTGGGCTTTCTGCTCTCCTCCATTGGTTTTTATATCTATCTTTATGTTGGTCCACAGTCTTTTTTTTTTTTTTTTCTTTCTTTTTTTTTTTTTTTGTTTCATACATGACATTTCACGTGTTTCAATGCCATTCTCCCAAATCTTCCCACCCTCTCCCTCTCCCACAGAGTCCATAAGCCTGTTCTATACATCAGTGTCTCTTTTGCTGTCTCGTATACAGGGTTATCGTTACCATCTTTCTAAATTCCATATATATGCGTTAGTATACTGTATTGGTGTTTTTCCTTCTGGCTTACTTCACTCTGTATAATAGGCTCCAGTTTCATCCACCTCATTAGAACTGATTCAAATGTATTCTTTTTAATGGCTGAGTGAGCTGGACCATAAAGAAAGCCTATCACCAAAAGAAATCTGCATATTTTATACTTTTCAATGTATGAGTCTTTCACTTCCTTAGTTAAAATTTATTCCTATTTTTTCCTTTGATACTTTAGTAAATGTGACTGACTTTTGGATTCTGCAACTTTACTGAAATTGTTAGTTGTGATTGTGTGTGTGTTATTTTTACAGATTTCGATATGTAAAATTATGCCATCTGCAAATGGAGGTAATTCTCTTTTATAATTTGGATGACTTTTATATATTTTTATTGTCCAATTTCTCTGGCTAGAACTTCTAGTGCTATGCTGATTAGTCATAGTGAGAATGGGCATCCTTGTCTTATTCCTGATCTTAGATGAAAAGCTTTGAGTCATTGAGTGTGATGTTAGCTGTGGGCTTTTCATATATGGCTTTTATTATATTGAGGTAGTTTCCTTTATTTGTAGTTTGTTGAGTTTTTTTTTAATTACAAAAGAGTGTTGAGTTTTGTTAAATGCTCTTTTTGCATTTATTATGATGACCACATGGTTCTGATCTGTTTTATAAAATTACATGTATATTACAATGATTATTTTCATATGTTCCAACATCCTTCACTCCAGGTATAAATCCCACTTAGTCATGGTATATAAACCTTATAAATGTTGTTGAATTTTGTTTGCTACTATTTTGTTAAGATTTTTTGTGTCAATATTCACAGGGAGATTGGTCTGTAGTTTTCTTTTCTTCTGGTATCTTAGATTTTGGTATAAGGATAATTCTGGCCTCATTGAATGAGTTTGGGTGTGTGCTCTCCTCTTCAAATCTTTGGGAGAGGTTGAGAAGAATTGGTGTTAATTTTTCTTTGAATGTTTGTTAGAATTCTCCAGTAAAACCATCTGGTTCTGGGCTTTACTTTCCTGGGAGGTTTTTATTACTAATTCAATCTTACTCTCTTTACTGTTTATAGCTCTGTTCAGATTTTGCTTCTTCATGACTCAATCTTGATAAATTGTATATTTCTAGGAATTTATCTGTTTCTTCTAGGTTATTGAATTTGTTGCTGTATAACTGTTCATAGTTATCTTACGTGTGTGCGTACTCACTCAGTCATGTCCAATTCTTTCCGACCCCATGGACTGCAGCCCACCAGCTCCTCTGTCCATGGAATTTTCCAGGCAAGAATACTGGAATGGGTTGCCATTTCCTCCTCCAGGGGATCTTCCTGACCCAGGGATAGAACCTGCGTCCCCTGCATTGGCAGGCAGATTCTTTACCATTGCACCACCTTGGGAAGCCCCTATAAATTATCTTATGATCCTTTTTATTTCATGGCATTAGTTGTAATGTCTCCTCTTACATTTTTAAGTCACTTGAATCTTCTTTTTCTTTTCCCTTAGTCAAGGTTTGCTGTTTTCATTGATCTTAAAAAAAAAAAAACAACTCATGGTTTCATTGACTTTTTCCTTTATTCCTTTTTTCTATTCTCTATTTCATTTGTCTCTGCTCTAATCTTTAGCTCTAATTTTCTTCCATCTGCTAACTTTGAGTTTGTTCTTTTTCTAGATCCTTGAAGTGTAAGATTAGGTTGGGGTTTTCTTCTTTTTTAATGTAAGCATTAACTGTTATAAACTTCCATTTTAGTACTGATTTTACTGTAAGTTTTCATATGTTGTGTTTTTGTTTTCATTTGACTTCAGATATTTTCTAAATTTTTTTCATGCTTTCTTCTTTAACTCACTGGTTATTTAAATGTGTGCTGTTTAATTTCCACATTTTTGTGGATTTTCCTGTTTTTCTTCTGCTGTTGATTTCTAGCTTGATTCCGTTGTGGTCAGGGAAGGCACTTATCTGATTTCTGAACATTTCTTCTCAGATTTATCATTTAACTTGTGTTCTGTTTTGAAGAATATTCCACACGCACTTGAGAAGAATGTGTATTCTGTTGTTAGGTGCATTTTTCTGTCTACGTCTGTTTAGGTCTGATGGTTCCATAGTGATGGTTTTCATCTCTTCTGTTTCCTTATTGATCTTGTTCTATCTATAAATGAAAGCACAGTACTGAGGTCTACTCTGATTATTTTGCTATTTCTCCTTTCAATGTTTGGGAGCTTGAATAACAGGCATATCTATTTATAATTGTTACAGTAGCTTCCTAGCAAATTGACCCTTTTATGGTTATATAAAGTTCTTCCTATTTTGTCTGATAAAGGTATTGCCAGTCCTGTTTTTTTTTTTTTTTGCCTTTTCATACTGTAAAAAAAAAAAAAAAAAAAAAATTCTCATGCTTTCTTTCTTCTTTGAAACCAGTCAGTCCTAAAGGAAATCAGTCCTGAATATTCATTGGAAGGACTGATGCTGAAGCTGAAACTCCAATACTTTGGCCACCGGATTCCACCTGATGTGAAGAACTGACTCACTAGAAAAGATACTGATGCTGGGAAAGATTGAAGACAGGAGGAGAATAGGATGACAAAGGATGAGATGGTTGGATGGCATCACCAACTGGATGGACATGAGTTTGAGCAAGCTCTGGGAGTTGGTGATGGACAGGGAAGTCTGGTGTGCCTGAGTCCATGGGGTCACAAAGAGCTGGACACAACTGAGTGACTGAACTGAACTGACTCCTGTTCTTAGGTTCCCATTTGCATGGAATATCTTTTTGTATCCTTTCACTTCCAGCCTATGTGTGTCGTCCTTAGATCTAAAATGTAAAGAGCATGTAGTTGTATCTTTTTTATCCATTAAGCCCGTCTACATCTTTTAACTGGTGCACGTATTGCTGAAAGATTTACTTTTATGTTCGAGGGATTCATCAAAAAACCACTTGTTACATAGACAATTTCAATTTTTATAGAAGGTTATTTGGTTTAATCTGGACCCCCAGTTGAGAAAGAGTCCTAGGGGGTACATCCACTCAAACTGCAGTTTTGGGGGCTCCTGCTTAAAATCCCAGATTGTAGAATGATATTACCAGCTTGTAAGCAAAAATGCAGCTCTGGTTTTACTTTAACCTTTTTTACAATGTTGTTTCTTTCACCTTGTGAGTCATAGGATTTTGTTAGACCCCAGGGGCTCGGCCAGACCCCCTGGGGCTCAAGAACCACTCCCTGTCTTATCTAAAGTGTTGACTGACTTACTGTGCGTGCAGGCAGGCATGGAATATGGGCAGTGTCTGGGCAGGTGAGCAGGTCAGAGGCCCACTCTCCTGCTTCTGAAGCCTGAACAAGACTTTCTTCTTTTTAATTTCCCTAACAGCGCATTTTATCCATTCACATTCAAAGTAACTACTTGCAGAAGGCTTACTATTGCCACTTTGTTAATGGCTTCCCATATATCCTATAGCTTCTTTATCCCTCCTTTCTCTCTTTGCTACCTTTTCTGTTTCATCGATTTTAATTTTTTATAGTGATTTTAATTTTTTATGTTTTGATCCTCTTCTCATTTCTCTGTATTTATACTATTTAGATATTTTCTTTGTGATCACCATTGTAATAAAATAAAATATAAAAGTGTTAACAATCAATTTTAAACTGATAACACCATTTTTAAAATTCATTCATTCGTTTATTATTTGGCTGTGTTTAGTCTTAGTTGCAGCATGTGGGTTCTTCTGTTGCGACGCATGGGCTTCTCTAGTTGTGGCATATGGGCTTAGTTCCTCGAGGCATGTGGGATCTTAATTCTCCAACCAGGGATCTAGCCCATGTTCACTGCATTGGAAGGCAGATTCTTAACCACTGGACCACCAGGGAAGTCCCTAAACTGATAACACCTTTAATTGTATATAAAAACTTGGTCTTCCCAAGTGGCACAGTGATAAAAAAATCCACCTGTCAATGCAGGAGATGCAAGAGACAAGAGTTTGATTCCTGGGTCAGGAAGATCCCCAGGAGTAGGAAATGGCAACCCATTCCAGTATTCTTGCCGGAAAAATTCCATAGACAGAGGAGCCCGGTGGGCTACAGTCCGTGGGGGTCACAGAATCATATACCACTGAGCACACACACGCACAGTCCTGTATATTTCTGTCACCCTTCTTAATATTATTGATGACAAAATTAGCTTCTTTAAAATGCTGTGCATCCATTAACAGGGATTTATAATGACTATTTGTTTTTAAGTATTTACCAGATAGTAAAGTTATTCACACACCTACATTAAATATTACAAGATTCTGTATTTGTCTATGTATTTTACTTTACCAGGAGTTTTATATTATCATATGGTCTTGTGGTGTTGCTTATCAACTCTTTCACTTCAACTTAAAGGACTCATTTAAGCATTTCTGCTTTATTGACTATGCCAAAGCCTTTGACTGTGTGGATCACAATAAACTGTGGAAAATTATGAAAGAGATGGGAATACCAGACCACCTGATCTGCCTCTTGAGAAATCTGTATGCAGGTCAGGAAGCAACAGTTAGAACTGGACATGGAACAACACACTGGTTCCAAATAGGAAAAGGAGTACATCAAGGCTGTATACTGTCACCCTGCTTATTTAACCTATATGCAGAGTACATCATGAGAAACGCTGGACTGGAAGAAACACAAGCTGGAATCAAGATTGCTGGGAGAAATATCAATAACCTCAGATATGCAGATGACACCACCCTTATGGCAGAAAGTGAAGAGGAACTAAAAAGCCTCTTGATGAAAGTGAAAGTGGAAAGTGAAAAAGTTGGCTTAAAGCTCAACATTCATAAAACGAAGATCATGGCATCCGGTCCCATCACTTCATGGGAAATAGATGGGGAAACAGTGGAGACAGTGTCAGACTTTATTTTTTGAGGCTCCAAAATCACTGCAGATGGTGACTGCAGCCATGAAATTAAAAGATGCTTACTCCTTGGAAGGAAAGTTAGGACCAACCTAGATAGCATATTCAAAAGCAGAGACATTACTTTGCCAACAAAGGTTCGTCTAGTCAAGGCTATGGTTTTTCCTGTGGTCATGTATGGATGTGAGAGTTGGACTGTGAAGAAGGCTGAGTGCCGAAGAATTGATGCTTTTGAACTGTGGTGTTGGAGAAGACTCTTGAGAGTCCCTTGGACTGCAAGGAGATGCAACCAGTCCATTCTGAAGGAGATCAGCCCTGGGATTTCTTTGGAAGGAATGATGCTAAAGCTGAAACTCCAGTACTTTGGCCACCTCATGTGAAGAGTTGACTCATTGGAAAAGACTCTGATGCTGGGAGGGATTGGGGGCAGGAGGAGAAGGGGACGACAGAGGATGAGATGGCTGGATGGCATCACTGACCCGATGGACGTGAGTCTCGGTGAACTCCGGGAGTTGGGGATGGACAGGGAGGCCTGGCGTGCTATGATTCATGGGGTCACAAAGAGTCGGACACGACTGAGCGACTTAACTGAACTGAACTGAACTGGTGGCTCAGCTGGTAAAGAATCCTCCTGCGATGTGGGGGACCTGGGTTCGATCCCTGGGTTAGGAAGATCCCCTGGGTAAGAGAACGGCTACAATTTCAGAATTCTGGCCTCAAGAATTCCATGGACAGAGGAGCCTGGTGGGCTACAGTCCATGGGGTCACAAAGAGTCGGAAACGACTGAGCGGCTTTCACTTCACTTAAAGCATTTTCTATAAGGCCAGTCTAATAGCCACGAACTCCCTCAGCTTTTGGTTATCTGGGAAAGTCTTAATTTCTCCATTGGTTTTAAAGGACAGGACTTGGTTGCTGATTTTTTTCTTTCAGTACTTTTGAATATATTATCCCACTCCCTTCTAGCCTGCAAGTTTTGTGTTAGGAAATCTGCTTACAATCTAAAGGAATTGTATGCAATGAATCATATTTTTGTGCTGCTTTC
The DNA here is from genome assembly GCF_029378745.1 of Bos indicus. Lineage (NCBI taxonomy): Eukaryota > Metazoa > Chordata > Mammalia > Artiodactyla > Bovidae > Bos > Bos indicus. The sequence goes on from NC_091779.1 coordinate 13,422,234, forward strand.
AAGATTCTTTGTCAGTGTCCTATGACAGTTTATGATGTGTCTTGGTAAGTCTTCAGACTTATCCTAGTTGGAGTTCTTTGAGGTTCTTGAATCTGTATATCCATCTCTATGTCAGATTTGGGAATTTAGGAGCCACTATTTCTTAAAATAGATTCTCTGCTCTTCTCTTTCTTCTCCTTCTGGCACTCCAATAATGCATATGTTTTTCTGCTTGATGGTATTTCATAAGTCTCCCAGGCTCTCTTCATTTTTCTTCATTATTGTTTCTTTTTTTTCTGCTCTGCCACAATAATTTCAATATTGTATCTATGAATTTGCTGACTCTTTTGCCTGGTCAAAGTTGCTGTTGCGTCCCTCTAGTGAATTTTCTAATTCAGTTATGTTAGTTTCAGAATATTTGTCTTCTTCATTGTTTCTCTTGCTCAGTATTCTCATTTTGTTAATGAATCATTTTTCTTTTATTTAGCTGTCTCCCTGTGCTCTCTTTTAATTCATTGAGCACCCCTATAATGATAGTTTGTTATTTGTCTGGTAATTTGTATATCTCTGTTTCTTTAAGGTCACTTTGTGAAGACCACTTGTTCCATTAAATGTGCCATGTTTCCTGTTTCTCTGCATGTTTCTTGTTGGGATTTTGGCATTTGACAAACCAACAAACTCTTTTAGACTTGCAGTTTGGTTCTGTATAGAGAGGATTTTCTCTACTCAAGCTGATTAGAGGTTCTGAAGACCTCTCAAGCCTTTTCTGTGGATGCATTCTCTCTGGGCTTATCTATGTAATCTCCTAAATGAGGAGATAGCTGGTTTCTACTCAGTTCTCTCGCATTTGTCCACACTAGGGACTCCCTAGTGCTACAGTAAGCAGAGATATCATTGCTTATTGCAGTTCCACATGTCTGTCTGTGGTACTGCACTCTGGTGTATACTGATTGTTCTTTAAGACGCACAAGCTTGCACCTTGTTCCTGCCTTAGATTCAGGCAAGACAGTAATCAGTCCCTCATACAGCACCCACTAAAAGTCACAATGTTAGGGACTTCCCTGGTGATCCAATGGCTGAAACTCCAAGCTCCCAATGCAGGGGGCCCACGTTTGGTCCCTGGTCAGGGAACTAGGTCCCACATGCTGCAACTGAGATTTCACATACCACAACTAAAGATCCCACATGCAGCAACTAAGAACTAGCACAGCCAAATAGATATTTTAAAAGGTTAATAAAAGTCAGAATGTTAGACGTATGTTCTGTTCTTTTCTCTCCCCATGCAGTAGATGGGATCTGAGGGTTTTCTCCAAATCACACTGCACAGCATAAAGGGCTCTGGCAAATTCAGTTGAGTTCAGTTCAGTCACTAGTCGTGTCCGACTCTTTGCAACCCCATGGACTGCAGCAAGCCAGGCTTCTCTGTCCATCACCAACTCCCAGAGCTTGCTCAAACTCAGGTCCATCAAGTCAGCGATGCCATCTAACCATCTCATCCTCTGTTGTCCCCTTCTTCTCCTGACTTCGATCTTTCCCAGCATCAGGGTCTTTTCCAATGAGTCAGTTCTTCCTATCAGGTGGCCAAAGTATTGTAGTTTCAGGTTCAGCATTAGTCCTTCCAATGAATATTCAGGACTGATTTCCTTTAGGATTGACTGGTTGGATCTCCTTGCAAGGGACTCTCAAGAGTCTTCTCCAACACCACAGTTCAAAAGTATCAATTCTTTGGCGCTCAGCTTTCTTTATAGTCCAAGTTTTACATCCATATATGACCACTGGAAAAACCATAGCTTTGACTAGACGGACCTTTATTGGCAAAGTAATGTCTCTGTTTTTTAATGTGCTGTCTAGGTTGGTCATAGACAACGCTTCTGAGGAGTAAGCGTCTTTTAATTTCATGACTGCAGTCACCATCTGCAGTGATTTTGGAGCCCAAGAAAATAAAGTCTCTGTTTCCATTGTTTCCCCATCTATTTGTCATGAAGTGATGGCACCAGATGCCATGATCTTAATTTTTGAATGCTGAGTGTTAAGCCAACTTTTTCCACTCTCCTCTTTCACTTTCATTAAGAGGCTTTAGTTCTTTGATTTCTGCAGTAAGTGTCCCAGATTTTCGTACCAGGGTTTGCTGTGGTTATCTTTGCACCTTGCCTGGGGTGCAGGAGCCTTTTAACTTGTTTTCTGCTCTCTCATGTAAGTGTTTGGTCTGTGTACTGTTGTGCATCCACAAAAGGATGAGAGTCTAGGGCTCCCTATTCCACCACCTTACTGATATTATTCTGGTGTTGTATGTGTGTGTGCTCAATCGTGTCTGACTCTGAGCGACCCCACCAGGCTCCCCTGTCCATGGGATTTTCCAGGCAAGAATACTGGAGTGGGTTGTCATTTCCTCCTCCAGGGCATCGTCCTGACCTAAGGATCGAAGCCATGTCTCTGGTATCTCCTGCATTGGCAGGCAGATTCTTTACCACTGGGTCACCTGGGAAGCCCATTACTTCTAAGCTTGACCCTCTTTTAAAGTTCTCATCTGACTAGGCTGGGTCCATAAAGGATAATCTCCCTTTTGATTCATTTAAAGGAACCTGATTAGGTATTTTAATTTCATCCACAAAACCTTTACAATTTGCTATATTTGATTAATTAGAAGCCAAATCACAGGTTCTACCCATATTCAAGGGGAAGGAATTACACAAAGATACATATGTCAGGGATCAGAATCACGGATACTTTGTGAGAATTCTGCCTACCACACCAGTCATATCTTATGTTGGTGATATGGGTACTTCCAGAGATGCTAGAGTCTAACCTCAAGTGTTTCCAGAACCTATAGTAAATCTTGGCATAGAAGTGTTCTCTGACCCCTCTTAAAGGTAAAAATGGAACTCTTGTTCTAATGCCAGTCTCTTCTCTCATTGGCTAAGGATGTGACAAAGGCTAAGAGTACACGAGGCAGGCTCTTACCAAAGGTTTTATTTTCAAGTAAATGACTACATTTAAATTTTCTGGTGTTTCACAACCCAATAGCTTCACTCCATTGTTCCCTGAATGTCCTACATCTCTGAGCCTTTGTTTGGAAAGTTTTATGTATCACTGAGTTGTACAAAACAGAAACCTACTCAAGTGAGCTTCAGAAAACATTAGAGGATTTTTAGTGCGGATCTAGAGGAAATTCCCAGAATCCAAGAATATTAACTGGGTTTATCAGGGACTGAAACTAATATAGATATGTATAGTTTTAATTAATAAAGAAATGTAGTACATAAAATGGGAGAAGGCAATGGCACCCCACTGCAGTACTCTTGCCTGGAAAATCCCATGGATGGAGGAGCCTGGTGGGCTGCAGTCCATGGGGTCTCGAAGAGTCGGACACAACTGAGTGACTTCACTTTCACTTTTCACTTTCATGCATTGGAGAAGGAAATGGCAACCCACTCCAGTGTTCTTGCCCGGAGAATCCCAGGGACAGGGGAGCCTGGTGGGCTGCCATCTATGGGGTGGCACAGAGTCGGACACGACTGAAGCGACTTAGCAGCAGCAACAGCAGCAGTACATAAAATAAAAGCTAATAATAGAAAAATGTTAATGGAAAAATCTAGATGATCTATGTTCCTTAAAAGCTTTTACACTTGCTGGGGGGAAAAAAAAAGTGTAGGTATAAGAACAGAAAAACAAACCAAAAGAATACTACAGAGAGCTTGGAAAGTCTGTGTATGGAGATATATCTGATATATAATAATGACTGCAACACAGATCAATAGAAAGACATAAGCTTGTTTAGTACATGATGTAAACAAGGAGGCTGATCCCAACATTAGATCATATACCATATGACCTTCAAAGGATTAAAATCTGAATATTAATAATAAATAGCTAACTAGTAGAAGTAAATGTGAGAAAATAGCTTTTTGATACAGCAACAGGGAAAACTTAAGAATAAAGCATGCTAATTTGTCTTCATCTATATTAAACTTTTTTTTCTAAAACACACCATTAACAAAGTTAAACAATCTAGACTGGGAATAGATATTTGCAATGCCTAAAATGAAAGGAGAATATTTAGAATAGACAAGGAACTACTACCAATCAGCCTTGTAAAGAAAAATGGGCACCAGGAATAGGATGATTATATAATGGCAAACCTTAATGGCTAACAAGTATATGTACTTGTCAAACTCACAAGTAATTAAAGGAATGAAATTTAAACCAATGTCAAATAGAATGTTATATTCATCAAATATGCAAAAGTTAGAAAGTCACATAATACTACTTGCAAATATGCAGGGAAATGAGATCCATATTTAGCTAGTCAGAGTATCAACTGATGCAGACTTTGTGGAAGATGGTTTTAGCGGTATTCTGTGAAATTAATAGTATCTATGACTAAGCCATTGTACTCCTAGGTATATATTCTAGACAAATTCTCAGTTTCAAAAGAATGAAATGAATGCAGATACTCACCACTGTGGTGTTTATGGCAGCAGGGAGGTGATGTGGAGGCATCAGAAGCGTCCTTCACTGTAAAAATGGATACGCCAAAGGTAGTGGAATCAAACTGTATGTATACACATCATGTGTGACAGAAAAGATCAAGAGCCTGCTGCATTTACTTGTGTAAGTAGAAAACACAAACACGCATAATACTAAATGTCTATTCTTTGTGTTAACACTATTCACCACATGAATTCCAACTTAGAATCTTCTATTTCATATCCACATTATTATCAATACTAAGTACACTTATCTCTGCTCTACTACAAGAGGTTTTGGTTCCATTATATCTTGGATCCCAATCTACTTTTGAGATTAAATTTTCACTTTATTCCAATATATTCCCTAGTACATCTTTTTCGTTTACATTAAAAAAAATGGTTTTTGTCTGTACCATGTAGCATGTGGGATCTTAGTTCCCTGACCAGAGATCAAACCCATGCCCCCTGCAGAGGAAGCACAGAGTCCTAACCACGAGACCACCAGGAAGTCCAATCTTCTGGTACACCTTTTGGAAAGGTTATATGGGAGGTAAATTTTGAAACCTTGGATTTCTGAAACTGTATTTTGTTCTCAGGCTGAAACAACTTACAAGTTTTGGATATATGCTGATGAAAAATTTTAAAGTCAACCTGATTTTGTTCAATTTGCAAGGAACTTCTTTAACATTTTGGAACTTTGCATGGTGTCCTTTATACCTGCTCTGACTGTCATGAAGATGTATTTAGAAGTGTATTCAAGTTACAGTTTTTGTTGAGTTATGAATGGACCAAATTTGATCTGCGGACCTATGTTGTGCTTCAGAACTTGGAAACTTTTGAATAATTTCAAGTGAGAATGATTTCTCATTCTGTATCTATCGCCTCTCTTTCCTATTGGATCCAAGTTGGAGCATGAAGACTTCTCATCTCACATCACACTATTTAATTATTTTGCCTCCTATTCTATGGGATCCAAATCTAGACGGGGTGATTTGCTCTTTAGATGTATACTTCCTACTTCTCAGCACAACTGTTGAATTTGTGGTAAATTCTACTTTACATATAAAGATATTTAAATGTTCCTAAGCTTGTTTTGTAAATTCAACATACTCACTTACCCATCAGAAGACACTGCTTTCAAATATTTTCTTTGCTTTCTTCACGATGTTGTTTTTCAATTGTTTGCTAACTATTGTTGTCATCATAGTATCTGACTGCAATAAGTGAATAACCTTCTCAAAATACCCACACTGATGGTGGGTGACGGGGACATTAAACTGCCACTTCAAAATGACCGCACTTGTTTCTTTCTAATCTATGCACCCACACTTGCTGCTGCTGTCCTGAGTCAGACATCTCCTGCACACTGCTTGCCATAAAAATGGTTGTTATCCTAAACAGTCTCATGATACAGCACCCAATCGTTACAAGAAATCTTTCACTGTCCTTCTCTACTTTTTAGGTTTCCTTGAAGTCAAATTCACCTTCCGTGGTAGTCTTCTGTCCCTATCTGTCCTAGGTCTTCCAACAACTCTTCAAAGTTTATCTGTCCACTGCACTCCTGTTTCCCCAAACTTTGGAAATTTAAATACCTTCACCTATCAGAGTATTAATAATGTTTGTGACTTCTAGGGGTGTGCATGGGAGGGGAAGCAAAAGCATGAATCAATATGCAACCTTGAACAATTTCCTTTGGGAGATAAACGTGCACATGGTTCTAGGGGAAACCAACGCTCTTTTGAAGGATGATCCTAATATGAAAGAAATGTTTTATCATCCATTCCAGGATGGCATTAGTTCTGAGCATTAGGTTTTGCCCTTCATGAAGAAGGGGAGCCCTACAATTATCCATCCTAAAAACTCATGCTCCACATACTAATTTTTCTTTGACTTTAATTTTTATTTGATTTCTTCACTTTAGTTTATTTTTCTTAGTGTTCTGTCAAGGAAATTAGTTGGGATGAACACGTAAAAAGATTCTTCTAAAGCTCTTTCTTGGAGGAACAAAATTGGTTTGATTAGATTTAAGGAAGGTAGTTAGTGGAAAACTATTTGTCAACAATCTTCTTCATAGAAAATAAAAATAGCTCTATTAAGTCACAGGGTGGTGGGGAAGAAAGCATAATTTTATAGCTTATACTTTTTAATTCACCAGTGATACATGAGCTTCTCATACTTCATTCTGAAATTATACTGAGGACGGTTTTAGAAGTTATATTGGCCAGATGAAAGCCCACGAGATATTGTAATTGTCCCTCCTTGTTTTAATTGAAGTGGGAATGGTATCAGTAATACCATTTTTCAGCCTCTTTCTTAAGACTCCCACAGAAAGGTTCAGGAGTACCTTAATCGTTCTCTAAAATAAAACCTGAGTAGATTCTACTGAGGTATTTTTCCCAAATAAACTTTCACAGTTGAGAATTCTGCTTAAATTTTAGGACTGTACCTTTTTGAAAGTGAAAGCATTAATCAGTCATGTCTAACTCTTTGTGACCCTATGGACTGTAGCATGTTAGGCTCCTCTTGTCCATGGAATTCTCCAGGCAAGAATACTGGAGTGCGTAGTCATTCCCTTCTCCAGGGGATCGTCCCAACCCAGAGACCAAACGCAGGTCTCCCATGTTGCAGGCAGATTCTTTACCATCTGAGCCACCAGTGAACATTTTTGGGGACTATAAATTTTAATTTTGCAAACTGCTTCACAAAGAGAATGCAAAGTCCTAAAAAGAAGATAGCATTCTCTTACACATTTTCTAAAGCTATAAATGACTGTGCTTGCTATCCCCTGGGCTTAAAATTTCTGCAGAGGTAAAGAAACTATAGCTTTAGATGTTAAGATGGTCAACTTTGTCTAAATTCTCTTTTAGAATCAAAGGGATTACCTAAAGGTTTGAGCTGGCTGTTTATATAATCTAGTGTATCTTTTAAAAGTAGTTTCTTGTTCTCTGTACATCATCAACTATGTGTATTTATTAATGCTTTTGACAAAACAAAATTAATTTTAACTTTAATCTCTTTCATAAGAAATCTATTTATTATACATTAGATAAGGATAGCTAATAAGAACTTCAAATAATGAAAAAAAAATCTTTTCAAATAGATATGACTGATTGATCACCAACCTTGAACTAAGTAAAAAACACTCCAGTTCTACCTACGGCTTCCTTCAGAAGTTAACAACAGTAAGGTAAATCTGTATTTCCTTCAAACCCAGGGATACATGGGACTAAATGGTTAAAGAAAATAGCTGTCTTTTTATGACAATTTTTCTCACCCTGAAATTTCTAAATTACACTTTAAATAGCATTAGTTTATTTATCTATTCACTGTGCTATTTCTAACAATCTAGATGTATAACAAAAGTTATAGGATTTTCTTTTAAGCACAGCAAATATCTAAAACTTTACTTCTGTTCATGGTGATGTTTGTGTTTGAAGAATTTTTCAAGTATATATACAACTTTAAGTCCAAAGAGATAAGAAAAATATTTACAAAATAAGTATGTAGGGAATTTTAGAATTTCATGGACTCAGAGGAACCAATGATTCTTTAATCAGCATAAAACTGTAGTTTGTGTAAACAATTCTATTATGGACATATAATAATTTTTAATTGTTTCAAATTTTAGGGTGGTCAATTTTAAACACTCTTACTAAAAATAAGATAGTTTTGGTTTTAATGACTTGCTACATAATACTTATTAAAAATAAGTATGTCAATTATGGGCATGGGCTTTAACTACAAATTACTCATCCTATTTCTTCAGAAGATTTAAATTTTTACTTTTATTCAAATATTTAAATTTTATCACTATCAAAACAGAAATTCTAATGAAGCGTTATTATTTAATTCTAATTTTCCAGTAGTTTAGAAAAAACTTTGGCTATCCATTTAAGTATAAAACTATTTTCAGTTTTTTATATGTCATGTTACTTATCTTGGTAACAAACTTTCTTCTTTGACTTAGTGTTATGAGAACATTAAAAAAATTTTTTTAATTAACTAGAATACTAGTGCATATAATACTTGTTGCACTTGTAATATTTCAGTATAATATACAGAGAACTAACTGAAGTTTGATCACTGATAAATCAATTGTTCTTTGTGGTCTATTTCCCTTTCCAAAATCATAGCCTGTGTATCTGATTCAAGGTAAAGAAGTAAAAAAATATCATAATTATACTTATTTTTATGAAAAGCACAAGTCGCTCAGCTGGGTCCAACTCTTTGCAGCCCCATGGACCACACAGTCCATGGAATTCTCCAGGCCAGAATACTGGAGTGGGTAGCCAGTCCCTTCTCCAGGGGATCTTTCCAATCCAAGGATCGAACCCAGGTCTACCAAATTGCTGGCAGATTCTTTACCAGCTGAGCCACCAGGGAAGTCCAAGAATACTAGAGTCGGTAGCCTGTCCCTTCTCCAGTGGATCTTCCCAACCCAGGAATTGAACTGGGGTCTCTTGCATTGCAGGCAGATTCTTTACCAGCTGAGTTACCAGGAAACAGAATAAGACTGTGAAAAATCGACTGAAACCAAAACAAGATGGGAATAATTTTAGAATGCCAAAATTAGTATTTTAAAATAAACTATGAATAAAGGGGACACCGAGGCTTGTCTTAAAGAAGCTGTTTGTCATTTTTTTAGAGATTACAACACACATACAATAAATGAATTTTATCAAAATACAGCACATTTTTCTACTATATTCATAAAAATCAATTCCTATGCAAATAGTACTGAAAATCAACTAAAATGAGTTAAAATTTACAAAGAGCTGTTAAAGGGTTTCAATCAATATTATTAAAACTATACAGTACAATAATCAATTGATAACATCTTGAAAGAAGTGCAGTATTGGAGTTCACATCTTTTAAAAAGTACTGCCTATTTACGATGACTAGCAAGAAACAAACGAATTCAACTCACTTTTGCAAAAATAATGTAGATTACTATTTTTGCTAGTCCTATAAAAGACTTTACCTTCAAACAAGGTTGAAGAACAAAGCATAACAGATTAAAAATTCCAAAATTATATTCTTAGTAATTAAAAATGGATTGTAATAACTGAATATTGCTCTAAAGAAAGGCTCCAGACTAGCCTCGACTAAAACAGTTCTTGGTCTTCTATGGCACTTTTTTCTGGTCCAAATAACTATGCGTTAATTCTCACCATTGCATGTTATCCACATTTTATTTGATTACATAGAACAAAAAGAAATAAAAGTAATGGTCTGAACAAAATTCATAAACTCTATCAAATATTTGTTACACTTAACGAGGAACAAAGGCAGTTGGTGGTAAAACACTATTACACATACATTTAGAAACCCTTTAAAGACTCTGAAGTGTTGAGTTCACATTTAATGTTACCTGTAGGAACAGCCCTTTTTTTGAACACCATTACACACTGGTAGGCCTCAGGGGCCCACCCCTTTGCTCTCAATTCTCCACAGCAGTTCTCTATCACTATGCCAGTTTCACAGACTCGCTTTGGTTTCCTAGCTCCATGCACACTCTTTCCTTCTACTTTACCAAGGCAATGTGAGGCCAAACAACATCAAGAGGCCTTCCAAAATCTTCTCACATTTTCTGTTACAGCAACACAATCTCAAAACTGGCCATTTTAGTTTCATTTGTTGCTTAAAGTAAAAATTATAAATTAACTTTAAAATGGAGTACTAATTATAAAACAGATTGCAAGTACCACCATTTGCAAAAAAAAAAAAAAAAAAATCAAGAGATTTCTGCAACACAGAAAATGTATGGACCAAAAATAAAGAAAGAAAGAGAATGCATGGACATGCATCTACAGTAGAGTTAAAAATTTCCTTTGACTAAAAAATTGAAAATTGATTCACTAGTAGCAACTGTATAGTCAAAGGCTATGACAAGAACAAATCCTATAGAGCTCATAAAACACAATTTATTGTCTTTTTTCTTTAAAAAGACATCACATTTTATTGCATTATTCTATTAATAAGAACACATTAACAACTGTTTTTGCATTCTTTGCTTCCAGATTTTTAAAGAAAATCACTGTTTTAATCTGGCCTTGGAAAGGGAACCCACCTCGCCACCTTCACCTACTCACTCTTCAGTTCAATATGCACATTGCAAAAGCCAACACTTCGAATCTCTTGCCCACATTAAAAGAAAAGTTTCAGCAGAAAAACATTAATACAAGTTGAATAAAAATAAGGGCATAAAAGCTATGAGATAGACAGCTCTGCCATCTGTCTCTGGGCTACAATCAAGGCTAACTAGAGCCTTGCACAGAGTTCAATCATGAGTATGAAATCCAAAAATAAACCTACACTCTATACAAAAACAACATACATCTGTTTTTGTAGCCTTGATTGCTATGTTTAAAAACCTAACGAGAAGTTTTATATGGTATGAATTCAATAGTCTCCCCCATATACTGTACAGTGGTTCTTTCCCTCTAATCACAAGTTCCATTATTTCATTAATGTACAAATTTGAACATAATATTTTTGAGTTCTTCTTTATATATAAAAATAGTCAAAATATTAATTTCCCCTGCAAGTATCTTCCAATAAATCTTGCTCTCTCTCTGTTTTTTAAGTCCACGGCTCTTATGAGGAAACCTCTCTTAAGATGATGAGTTCTACTGTGTTCTGGAAAGTTTTTAGCAAGGACACTGCTTGTCCATGTTCAATATTGATAAAACTGTAGCCGTTAGCCTAGAAGAGAGAAGAAAAAGACTTAAAATTTTTTTTCATAATAATTTGTGTTTGCACATTTAAATTCCTGCCAGATAGTCCACAAATCTGGCAGAAAATAAGAATCATTTTGGCAATTTAAAACAACATCTACACTCCTGGGCTCCACCCCATCTCTATGGAAATAAAAGCTCAAAAGGCAGGACCGAGGAACCTGGATCTTGTCCACTTTTCCAGATGATTCTTATGTAGCAATCCTGATATTAGACAGCACTTGTCTAAGACATAGTATCAGACATAGCGTTGAGTGTATACACTACGGTGAAACTGAGGTTGCCAAGTTACAAGGGTGGTAGAAGAGGCACAATAAAGGACAGAAGTGGCATGGATCTAACGGAAGCAGAAGCTATTAAGAAGAGGTGGCAAGAATACACAGAAGAACTATACAAAAAAGATCTTTACGACCCAGATAATCACGATGGTGTGATCACCAACCTATAGCCTGACATTCTGGAATGTGAAGTCAAGTGGGCTTTGGGAAGCATCACTACGAACAAAACTAGTGGAGGTGATGGAATTCCAGATGAACTATTTCAAATCCTAAAAGATGATGCTGTGAAAGAGCTGCACTCAATATGCCAGCAAATTTGGACAACTCAGCAGTGGCCACAGGACTGGAAAAGGTATTTTTATTCCAATCCCAAAGAAAGGTAATGCCAAAGAATGCTCAAACTGCCACACAATTGCACTCATCTCACACACTAGTGAAGTAATGCTCAAAATTCTCCAAGCCAGGCTTCAACAGTACGTGAACTGTGAACTTCCAGATGTTCAAGCTGGATTTAGAAAAGGCAGAGGAATCAGAGGTCAAATTGCCAAAATCTGCTGGATCATAGAAAAAGCAGGAGAGTTACAGGACAATATCTACTTTTGCTTCACTGACTATGCCAAAGCCTTTGATTGTGTGGACCACAACAAACTCTGGAAAAATCTTCAAGAGATGGGAATACCAGGCCACCTGACCTGCCTCTTGAGAAATCTGTATGCAGGTCAGGAAGCAACAGTTAGAACTAGACACGGAACAACAGACCAGTTCCAAACAGGGAAAGGAGTATGTTAAGGCTGTATACCGTCACCCTGCTTATTTAAACTTATATGCAAAGCACATCATGAGAAACGCTGGGCTGGATGAAGCACAAGCTGGAATCAAGATTGCCGGGAGAAATATCAATGACCTCAGACATGCAGATGACACCACCCTTATGGCAGAAAACGAAGACGAACTAAAGAGCCTCTTGATGAAAGTGAAAGAGGAGACTGAAAAAGCTGGCTTAAAACTCAACATTCACCAGGTGGTCAACACCGAAATCAGACTGATTATATTCTTTGCAGCCAAAGATGGAGAAGCTCTATATAGTCAGCAAAAACAAGACCGGGAGCTGACTGTGGCTCAGATCATGAACTCCGTATTGCCAAATTCAGACTTAAATTGAAGAAAGTAGGGAAAACCACTAGACCATTCAGGTATGATCGAAATCAAATCCCTTATGATTATACAGTGGAAGTGAGAAATAGATTTAAGGGACTAGATCTGACAAGAGTGTTTGATGAACTATGGACAGAGGTTCATGATATTGTACAGGAGGCAGTGATCAAGATCATCCTCAAGAAAAAGAAAAGCAAAAAGGCAAAATGATTGTCTGAGGAGGCCTTACAAAGAGCTGGGAAAAGAAGAGAAGCGAAAGGCAAAGGAGAAAAGTAAAGATATACCCATTTGAATGCAGAGTTCCAAAGAATAGCAAGGAAAGATAAGAAAGCCTTCCTCATTGATCAGTGCAAAGAAATAGAGGAAAACAACAGAATGGGACAGACTAGAGATCTCTTCAAGAAAATTAGAGATACCAAGCGAACATTTCATGCAAAGATGGGCTCAATAAAGCACAGAAATGGTAAGGATCTAATAGAAGCAGAAGATATTAAGATGTGGCAAGAATGCACAGAACTGTACAAAAAAGATCTTCACAACGCAGATAATCACAATGGTGTGATCACTCACCTAGAGACAGACATCCTGAAACGTGAAGTCAAGTGAGCCTTGCTGCTGCTGCTGCTGCTAAGTCACTTCAGTCGTGTCCAACTCTGTGCGACCCCAGAGTCAGCAGCCCACCAGGCTTCCCCGTCCCTGGGATTCTCCAGGCAAGAACACTGGAGTGGGTTGCCATTTCCTTCTCCAATGCATGAAAAGCGAAAAGTGAAAGTGAAAGTGAAGTCGTGTCCGACTCTAGCGACCCCATGGACTGCAGCCTACCATGCTCCTCTGTCCATGGGATTTTCCAGGCAAAAGTACTGGAGTGGGGTGCCATTGCCTTCTCCACAAGTGAGCCTTAGGAAACTACAAACAAAGCTAGTGGAGGTGATGGAATTCCAGTTGAGCTCTTTCAAATCCTAAAAGATGATGCTGTGAAAGTGCTGCACTCTATATGCCAGCAAATTTGGAAAACTCAGCAGTGGCCACAGGACTGGAAAAGGTCAGTTTTCATTCCAATCCGAAAGAAAGGCAATGCCAAAGTGCTCAAATGCTCAAACTACTGCACAATTACATTCATCTCACATGCTAGTAAATAATGCTCAAAATTCTCAAAGCCAGGCTTCAGAAATACATGAATTGTGAATTTCCAGATGTTGAAGCTGGATTTAGAAAAGGCAGAGGAACCAGAGATCAAATTGTCAACATCCGCTGGATCATGGAAAAAACAAGAGAATTCCAGAAAAACATATATTTCTGCTTTATTCACTATGCCAAAGCCTTTGACTGTTTGGATCACAATAAACTGTGGAAAATTCTTCAAGAGATGGGAATACCAGACCACCTGATCTGCCTCTTGAGAAATCTGTATGCAGGTCAGGAAGCAACAGAACTGGACATGGAACAACAGACTGGTTCCAAATAGGATAAGGAGTATGTCAAGGCTGTATACTGTCGCCCTGCTCATTTAACTTATATGCAGAGTACATCATGAGAAAGCTGGGCTGGATGAAGCACAAGCTGGAATCAAGATTGCCGGGAGAAATATCAATAACCTCCGATATGCAGATGATACCCCCCTTATGGCAGAAAGTGAAGAGGAACTAAAGAGCCTCTTGATGGAAGTAAAAGAATAGAGTGAAAAAGTTGGCTTAAAGCTCAACATTCAGAAAACTAAGACCATGGCATCTGGTCCCATCACTTCATGGGAAATAGATGGGAAAACAGTGGAAATAGTGGCAGATTTTATTTTTTGGGGCTCCAGATGGTAGAGATGCAGCCATCACTGCAGTTGGTGACTGTAGCCATGAAATTAAAAGACGCTTACTCCTTGGAAGGAATGTTATGACCAACCTAGACAGCACATTAAAAAGCAGAGACACTACTTTGCCAACAAAGGTCCGTCTAGTCAAGGCATTGGTTTTTCCAGTAGTTATGTATGGATGTGAGAGTTGGACTATAAAGAAAGCTGAACACCAAAGAACTGATGCTTTTGAACTGTGGTGTTGGAGAAGACTCTTGAGAGTCCCTTGGACTGCAAGGAGATCACACCAGTCCATCCTAAAGGAGATCAGTCTTGAGTGTTCATTGGAAGGACTGATGTTGAAGCTGAAACTCCAATACTTTGGCCACCTGATGCGAAGAATTGACTCACTTGAAAAGACCCTGATGTTGGGAAATGTTGAAGGCAGGAGGATAAGGGGATAACAGTGAATGAGATGATTGGATGGCATCTCTGACGCAATGGACGTTGAGTTTGAGTAAACTCCGGGAGTTCATAATGGACAGGGAGGCTTGATGTGCTGCAGTCCATGGGGTTACAGAGTCACAGACAACTGAGTGACTGAACTGAACAGAAGATTATGGCATCTGGTTCCATCACTTCATGGCAAATAGATGGGGAAACAGTGGAACCAGTGACAGACTTTATTTTCTTGGGCTCCAAAATACTGCAGATGGTGACTGCAGCTTGAAATTCAAAGACACTTACTCCTTGGAAGAAAAGTTATGACCAACCTAGACAGTATTAAAAAACAGAGACATTACTTTGCCACCAAAGGTCTGTCTAATCAAAGCTACTGGTTTTCCAGTGGTCATGTATGGATGTGAGAGTTGGACTATAAAGAAAGCTGAACGCCGAAGAATTGATGCTTTTTGAAGTGTGGTGTTGGAGAAGACTCTTGAGAGACCCTTGGACTGCAAGGAGATCCAACCAGTCAATCCTAAAGGAAATCAGTCCTAAATATTCTTTGGAAGGACTGATGCTGAAGCTGAAACCCAATACTCTGGCCACCTGATTTGAAGAACTGACACATTTGAAAAGACCCTGGTGCTGGGAAAAGTTGAAGGCAGGAGAAGGGGACAACAGAGGATGAGATGTTTGGATGGCATCACTGATCAATGGACATGAGTCTGAGTAAACTCCAGGAGTTAGTGATTGACAGGGAGGCCTGGCGTGCTGCAGTCCATGGGGTCTCGAAGAGTCAGACATGACTGACTGAACTGACTGAACTGAGAAGAGGTTGAGGTCCAGTCTTCCCACTTGCCTAGGAGCCATCAAAGCAAGAACACTATACTTCTTGTGATAGGTTAAACATTTAATGAGGTCTTACTGTACACCAGATACACAGTTCTAAATGCCTCTCAATACTTCTTAAATTAAATCTTTTAATTCTCATAACCCACAAAAGGGATTCTTTCTCATCTTATTTTAGAACAAGCAAACATTCATAACTTGCGCAACTTGTTCGTGCCATTAATGGTTGGATGGCATCACCGACTCAATGGACATGAGTGTGAGCAAGCTCCAGGAGATGGTGAAGGACAGGGAAGCCTGTTGTGCTGCAGTCTATGGATTCCCAAAGAGTCTGACACGACTGAACTACAACATTCATAAACTTAATCAAAAGGCTAGGAAATATTTCAAAACTGCTAAGGTGTATTTAAAATGATTAGTATGATTTTCCAAGGTATAAGGCAGAAGTATTTTAAGCTATGAAAGCACTAGGGAGCAGCCTATGAAAAATGCCTCTGTTCAATCACAAATATCTAAAGATAACTTCATAAAATGCTTACTTTCTACTCTGGCATTTGATGAGTTCAGATATTATAAAGAAAAAAAAAAAGAATATAATGAGAGATGTGTCTTAAGTTACCTGAATAATTTTATCACCTGGCTGCAGTAATTTTGATGCTGGTCCTTCAGGCTGTACCCTTGTTACAAATATACCCTTTAATAACAACAAAAAAGATAATTATTTATTGGAAAGAAGTATGCATAAAAAGAAGAGTAACAAGGAGCAATCTTTTTTATAGTATGCAAATATTTGAATTGTGGTACAAGGTTTCTCCCTGTCTTCTCCAATACTGTGATAATGCTATGTTATTTGTGCTTCTGGTGATTCTTACAGTAGTACAGTGATTTTTTGTTAAAGTGATAAAAAAAAAGTACATATATAGATGTGTAGAAAAGTATTAACAATTAAAATGTCACTTCAAAATATAAAGAAGATTAATATTTTGGAGTTAAATTTGTATTCCTCAAACAATTAATTTGTATTGATCACACTTCAAAACTAAAAGCTGAACAGGGAAATCATATGGTGACATCTATCTAGATTTAAATAAATATCTGTTAGATTTTTACTTATGCATAAAAGGCATTAATTTAGTGAATAAAAATTAATGGGCATTTCAAGGATATATAAACAAAACTCACATCGTCATCAGGTCTGAATGGGTTTCCTCTTCCCCCAACCCCTCCTGATATGCTAAATCCAAGTTCTGGATCCTTTTCAACTCTTACTCGAATCTGAGTTAACACAAAAATAAACTTATTGCTGTATCAGGAAAAGTTACAATGATATTCATATGGTAAATTAAGTTCAAGAAAACATATATATGTAGGAATTCACCAAAAATAAATATTTGGGCAGATGAAATGAAACTACAATGTGAAATAATATGTTAATGAGTTAGTGAGTTAAAGGCACAGCTAAGATTATAAAGCATAGCTCCTAAATCAATCTATTGCTATCTTATGAGGATTATGCAACCAATTAATGTTGACTTTATATATTTTGGACATCACAGACTCTAATGACATAGAGCATACACACAAAACATGTACTTTATTATCAATTTCCATTTGCAAACATCTAAATTACACAATATTTCTGACTATGTTTCATAAGACATATAAAAGATCCCTGGGTGGTTGTTAGGAGGCTAACTTCTTTCCTGAATCTGTTTATACCCTTCAAAGGAGCTAGGATTGATGATCAATTAGTATTATTTTTTACAACCAAGCTATAGAAAAAGAGGCAAGAGCTAAATTTTGTTGTAAAACACTCTTTCTCCAGAAACTAAAACAAAATGAATGACACATTTCTCTAAGTTTCTAATGATATTATTTTATTAATAAACTATCAAAATACATGAATATATGACTGTTGACTTTGAAAGCAGTTTCTAAGATTTAATTCTCAAAGCTCTTTGGAGACTATAGTCCAGTTTCAGAAACCAAGTATCAAATAACAATCAGCAGATATAATACACCTTTAAAGTTTAAAGGTCTACTATTTATATTCCTGAAGAACATTTGATTATTGGAACATCATCAACCAGTTTGGAAAAACAACCACCTTAGGGAAAATAAATCATGCCGTCAACGCTATATCCCATGTCAATTTATCAGAATGGGCGGGGGAATCATACAGTCAAGTTAAACCACAAAGTTTAATACCTTATAAACTTAACATGAAACCAAACTATTAAACAAAATGGTAAAAACTATGTTAAAATTCTATATGGATTTATTGCTATAATTAAATAGCCTATAAAATACATTAAAAGCTTAGTCTCATAATCCAAACAGTCTTGATCATTCTTACCTCTTGCCTTGCCAGTTCATGGCCTTGTCTAGGAGAACAATGGGGCTGTGTGTATGGAGGCTGGTGGGCCACTTTCAGCATCAAGTAATCAATTAGTTGTTCTCTAGAGGGATGCCTTGCCACAGATGCCTGAGGAAGGGGGTGATGTATTTGACTATAATTTGCCTGAGGCCTGAGAGGCTGGCCCATCTGTCCATTACTCAAAGGCATCTAAGAAAAACATGAAGTGTCTTAAAATGACTAATAATAATGTCTTATAACAAATATTTGGATTTTCTTCTTGGAGCATTACAAAAGCACTTGAGTTTAACATTCTAAATCACATTATCATGCCATGTATGCCATTTTTTGTTCTGATTTTACACTTTTAAAAGGAAAAGAAAAACCCTGTTAATGTCTTAATTCTAAGTCTGCCTGATGCTTGCTGATAGATTCACTCTTTTAAAGCTTCAAATTAATCACATCTACATTTAAAATTGTTTGCTTTTCTGTAACCGTAACCCAGTGTTAAAATGATAAAACAGTATGCCAAAATTTTAGAATTTAAGTAAGCCCATTAAAAGGGAATCTTTTCCTATACTTAGTCTCTCACATATACTCAAAAGATGCATTTGCTGTTTTTTTGTGGTAGAATTTTTTCATAATCTGAGTATATTCTTCTACTTCTATTCTTTCCTTTCCAGAATTAAAAAGCCAATCCAGCAATGCAATAGAAAACCGATTTATTCCTTTTGTGTGTGTGTGTGTGTCTCAAGTTATGAAATTTTAAACTCTCTAAATACTAATTCCATAGAGCGTGAGCCACAAAAGTTAAACCTTGACATTTTACTTTTCACAGACTAAACAAAAAAGTCCAGATTATTTTGTTGCTGTTAAAGAATTATCTTTGTTTTAAAGACTCTTGTCTTTTAGACTTAAAAATAATCTTTGTGGAAATGTGATAATAGCTTATTCTGTTAGTGTAAGGAATCTATCCGAAAAAAAAAAGGTTATATTTACATTATAAATATATGCATATAAAGAGATTTTTGTGTAGAAGAGAAAATAAATACATTTAAGCTATTCAATCATTTAAAACTTCACTGTTAACTATTAACCCATAAGGAAATTACAGAAAAACTGCGAGGGAAATTATCTGAGTCCTGTTTCCCTAAAATTGCCCCAAGTAGAAAAGTTTGGGAAAAGATTAAGACAACAATTTCACAACTATTTATCTTATGTGCATCTTGCTGAGGAACACAAAGTTTGGTTTTGGTGAAGAATATTTTTACTTAAACAGAAAGTTCTCTTTTTCACTGTATTATACTTGAGAACTTGGTAAAATATGAAGTCTGGGTATTTTATGACAGGGCACAAAGATAACCCTCTATCACAAATCTTATATTGGTTAGAGAGGAGAAAGAAGTGCTGTATTCTCTGTTTTTTAAACTGTGCTTGTTTACCACATGGTCACTAGACCTGAAGCAATTAATCTGTCCAGGAGCACTTAAATACTGTGTGTGTGTGTTCAGTTGTATTTGCCTCTTTGCAACCTCACATACTATAGCCCTCCAGGCTCCTCTGTCCATGAGATTGCAGCTATTTTTTTATGCACACTCTGTAGATAGCACTTGCTTTTCTCCATGCTAATACAATTTACTCCTATGGGCAGATTCAATACCTTTCTCCTAGGGAGAATACTCTAGACAATAACTGCTTCTGACTCATTCTTAAGACTCCCTGACACATAGAACTCAGGCATACTTGACATTCTACATCAGTGTTAAACACTGCCAAGGAACATACTAAACTGTGATTAGCAGATTACTCGGGAGAATAAAACACATAAAACAAACTCGGTAACCAAAACTACAAAATGGATATTAAAAAGCAACTGGATAGGAGAGCTCAATTAAAAGAAAAGCAACCAAAAAGGGTAAAATAAATAAATATGTGCAAACTTAAATGGCTGGGTTCCTACTCTCAAGGACAATGCCAAAGTTTATATAATATATAACTGTGCTTCACAATTATATCTGGTTATACTAGGGATATAGGCTTAGTTAAGATAAAAGAACAACTGAGGAAAATACTAAAGAAAAGAATTACGTATCCAGCACTGGAGACAAAAAAGTACTCTCTAAATGAGTGACGCTTTAGTTTAAAAGTAATAAGACTACAACCATCATCTATTCTATCATATATAAAAGTCTTTCAAGGTGACTTCCAGTTGCATTAGAAGTATTATCTGTTAAAACGCCTTCACCATCCAATGACGAGCTTAA
Organism: Bos indicus; assembly: GCF_029378745.1. Lineage (NCBI taxonomy): Eukaryota > Metazoa > Chordata > Mammalia > Artiodactyla > Bovidae > Bos > Bos indicus. The sequence continues at coordinate 13,442,548 of NC_091779.1, forward strand.
GACAGGTTCATGTTTAACTCTCCAAACAGTTTACTATCAGGAATGCCCAAAAGCCTTTGATTCAAAAGACAAGATGATACTACAGAAATCCAACATTAACAAAATGATTCTTCAGTGTGGACAAAATCATGGAATAAACTAACAGCAGAGTGAAATTTTATATATTATTTCTCAATTATTAAAAAAAAAACTTACTAATCAAGAGGGAAAGGTCCTCACAAAAGCATTTTCACTGTTAAAGCATATTTCTAGTTCAAAAGCTGTAAAACACAGTAAGCTCACAGATACTACTTCATTCCCTGAGCACCTACTTTCATCAGGCTGTCTGGAAGAACATCTTTGTGACTAAGTGTAGCTGATGGGTAGTTCTGCTGTCCTGAAATGAATATATCATCTTGACAAGGATCTCCTGGACAAGATGTCTGGGGATGCTTCAAATGAGGGGGAAATAAAAAATAAACAAATAATGATCTTTAAGATGTGAAACCAAAACAGTGATGACACTTAAGAGGAGATACTGATAGACAATGGAAAGATGAAGAACTTAATCAAACATTACCATCATAACTGCACCTTTACAAGGGCTGTTAACTAGATTTATCGTGGTAATCACTGTACAATACATACATGCATCAAACCATCATCATGTATACCTTGAACTAACACAAGGTTATATGTCAGTTATATCTCTAAAACTGGAAAAAAATTAGTACTTTTAACAGTCTTTCAAAGTTACGTGGCAAAATGTTTATTCTTATAATGTGTAAAAAGTACACCTGAATATATAGTTAAGATATTCATGATGCTTTTATGATTTTATTTACAGTAATACCTAGCTTTTAACATTTGCAGCAGTAAGTTTAGTTATTAATCCAAATTAAGACGCCCAAATTTTAAGAGCAGCTAAAATATATGTACTCCTGTTGAGTACAGAAAAAAGTTTTAGTTAAAAAGAAAAAAATTAACTGCTGTTCTTTTAACAGCATAGTATCATGCAGGATTTACTTCTTAATGATGAGCAATATCAATAAATATACAGTCTTACGTGTCTATTTTTCACTTTAATTTAATTCTAAACACACAAAGCTATATTTTAGAAAACTAAACAGATTCTGATAAATAGCAGTATTGTTACCTTTAAAAAAGTGTTATGGCTGTCAACACAGATATGCAAACTTCTACAAAAGGCGTTATGTAAAAACCCAAACAAACTTTCTGGCCAACTCAATATATCAGCATTTTGAAAAATAATGTGAAATCTACTTCATTATTATATGCCACAGGATACATACGAATCTAAGTGTTTGTAATTTAGTCTTAGGAACCATATCTGTGACAAAGCTATCATGTGCAGTCTGTTACTAGTTCAAATTATGGCTTAGTGGGTTTTTGTTTGTTTTTTGTTGTTTTGTTTTTCTTTTGGCTGTGCTGTACAGCATGTGGATCTTAGTTCCCTGGAGTCTTAACCACAGGACCACCAGGGAAGTCCTGGCTTAGTATTTTTAGATGTAGTTTGATCTGATTTTGCGTATTTATACAGTGAATACTTTATTTGCCTTTTCTATTTTTGAGATGTGTTTTCAGAAATGTGTAATCATCAACTTAACTCACAGCTTGAAGTTTAAACTCAAGTGTGAATGTACAACTATATCTTTAAATGAACAAGTACATTATGGATAGAAAGTTAAAGTGCAACAGACTCAAAGACTCTGAATTTAATAATAACAAGCAAAAGATATTACTGATCAAGAATTTGTAAAAAACAATTGCTCTAGATGACTATAAAGATTATCCCTGAGTTAATAACCCCATGGCTTCAGCTGCAAAGAGCACCAGAAATGCAGGGCTTACTAGCCATCATCTCCTCTCTCCCTGTTTCAAGCTGCTAAGTTACAAAATGATTGCTGCCACTAACATGTAACACAGAAACCAAGTGGCAGCAGGTGACAGAGGACAGCAAGCTGAGTGAGGTGCAGGCAGAGCAAAGTGAACCCAGGATACTGCCCCTATCCGAGAAAACAACAGACTAAAGCCAGGAGTGTATGAAAAAGTAGTAGGGGACTGGGGGTGGTGAGAATGGGGACGCTCAAGTAAAAAGCAAAGGACCCAGAAGCAGGGTCAGTATGGAAATAAAACTGTGTGGGAGAGAGTAAGCATTACAAAGGGAGAAAGGTCTTTTCAGGATGGAAGAAGGGCAGAGGAAGTATTTACTCAGAGGTCATGCTACCACCTCAAGTTGTTATGGAAAGACATATAAAGTTTTATAACAGCCAGAGTTGTTCTGTTCTTTCTCCTTTTCTGTCCTTCTTATCTGCTACCCTTAACTTTCATTAAGAATAAACCTTCCTTCTTCCCACAATGATTAGGTGGGTGTTAATGGATTTGGGTTTTGCCTTTTCACTGGTACTTATTGCAACTTCTCCAGCCTCACATTTAATCATATTCTGCAAATTATGATTAAACTTAGTTCCAGGTATTTATTTGCCAACTCTCAGTCACTAAAGTGAAAATTATTCTTTCCTACAACCCCTCTAGGTATTATGCATGGCACAGCATTAAAACGCTGAGTTAGGGAAAGCAAGCTAATTTTAAGAGAGCGCTGCAAAGAAAAAGAATTTTTAAAAAACCTCTTCAACTCCTATTGCTCACCCCTTTTTACATAAATAAGAGCTGACTACACCTTTAGTTATGACCACAGAAACTTAAGAGGTAAAGCCTAAATCAGCTTTGCAGAGCTTTACAACTAAGCCATGGAAGAACTGGGAGGTAATCAAGGTATTTATTAACCCACAGTACAGATTTATTTTCTAGAACTGTTAAACATTATTGACCCAGGGATTTTTGCAGAAACTAATGCCAGTGGCAGGTGATTTGTTATGTAAGTGGATATTCAAACACTCTGGTCAACAACACTTGGGTAACATGAAATGTGGGCTTCTTTCTCATTTATGTACTGAAGTACTGATCTACTGCAGGTACTCACTCGAAAAGTGTGCCCACCAGAACCTCTTCCGTCTGCAACACTCAAGGCGAGACTGCCCTGGCTGCCATGCAGATCCCTAGAGCTGCCATAGTGAAAGTTGCTTACAGCAGTAAAATTGGAATTAAAGGACCTTGACAGCATGCTCTGAATAAAGAGGGGATAGATTTAACAGAGATTAGTGTAGCATGCAAAATTCACAAGACACGTTATACACATAGACATATATAAGTAACCCCCAGATCACGCAGGAATACCATGCAACACTGAATTTTCAGAGACACTGAAAGAAATTGGAACTATTTACCATATATTTACATGAAAACATATATGTATACACACATAAATTATATGTAAACCCAACCATTTACATGTTTAAACACCAAAAAAGAAAGTGCAAACATACAGCTGCTCTTAGGCTATTATGTTCTACTCCTAACCTATCTTATTAGAAGTTCATCAGAAAATAGGAATTGATGTCACATCCAGATGTATTTGTATGTATATGGTTACACACAGAACACAAACTAATTTCTTTGTAAAGACAAACTTTACCAACACTCAGTTATTTCTAAGTCAAAATGGTTTTATAGAAAGAATGCTTCATTCTATAGAAATTGTCTTAAGTAAATACATAATAAAGCACAAAATGTATTTGCAAAAAAATACTTGGCTCTTGTAATTTCTAATAAAAATTACCTTCCACACTTAAAAAATGTCTTAAAGCAAAGTTTAACACACACACAGACTTTTAGGGTATAATATTTAAAAGGCTCCTCCTACTGCTCTGCAATTATCAGGAAAAAAATTCCAATAAATCTAGAAAATGTACATGTAAAACTCTTTTCCCATTCAAATAGATATTAAAGGTGATTGTATTTTTTGAAGTCAGTAGTGGCTCTGCTGTTTAACCTTCAAGAAGCCTTCAAGTTTCACTGACAGACGCCTTCCATGACTGAGTTTATATAAATGCCTAATCACCAATCCCAGAGTTGCCTGAACAATGTACTTCAATAAAAGCACTGCCTGATTCTCCCTGTTCTTGCTTGGTTATTCCCAGAGTTCACTACTGTACTTTCACATGTGGATGCTTTCAGTCATGTCCCTAAACACTGAAGGTCTGATTGTCAAACCAAGAGAAACCTCATTTTGAACATGGCTTCTTAGTAAGAAATACACAAATGCTTGTTATGGCCATAATAAAGGAAGAAAGGAAGAATTTACTTTCTCCAGATTATGAAGTTGATCTCTTATACAAAGAAGCAATATGACATTTCAGAATGAAAAGAATCTATAAAACTACACGAACAAATTTAGGTGTTTTGTGAATTCTAAAGTAAAGACCAAGGGAAAAGCTGAATAGGCCAGGCTCGTACTTTCTCAAAGCATTTCACAAAGAATAAGGATTTGGCAGAGGCAAGTCATAGGTTCCCCAAACATCTGATTAAAAAGTAAAAATAAATTATACACATAATCGCACACAGAAACATGAAAAAAACACACGTTCGTGCATTATAACTCAGTTTTACATGTTAACTTGAGTGGTCTGATTAACTCTCTTTAATAATATGTTAATCTTGGAACAAAGTCTTTGCTGTCATCTTTGAACATATATGAGGTTTTTGTAAATATTTCACTGAGTAAGAAGGCTAAAAGTTTGGAATAGGTCTGACTTTGAATTTAGGCCTGTAGAGAGAGACGCCCACATAAAACTGCACCCTATCAAAACAGATCAACACATTGTGCAACGTTCAATTAAGTGCTGAACGTATGTCCTGGACGTTGTTTGCTACATGTTAATAGTTGTATAACAGCAAGTAAAAATGGAAATTATCATGTTGTTAATCATATGGAGTGCTTCTTATCAGTTTTTAATATAATAAGGAATACTGACAAATATTGACATTAGAAATAATTTTACAAATTTTTATTCCTTTGCACTATCTGTTGATAAGTTTAACTCAGTCAGTCTTGAGGTTTCTGAGGTAAGATCTATTTTCTATGTTTGTGTTCCAGGTACAGTTTTTGGGGAAGTTGGGAAGGAGGGGTTACTACTTAAAAAAGCCAAGTGAGCTTCAATAACTAATTGCTTTCTGTTTTACTATTAAACTCCCAGCTGGGCAGAGCAGCACCTTTTCCTCTTGAGGTAGGGCAGGCATTGTGAAATCCCCTGAGAAAAATTTTCAAATGCCCACCGTGCCATTAGAATTATGTTTAAGGAAGAGAGGGGGGGATGCAGAGGAACAAATAGAGATCTCCCATCACCATCCACCATTTTCAGCCAATGCTTTCAAGTCTGGGGTCTAAATTATGTTGCCCTGTGTCCTCTAAAGCTTTTTCCTAATTTCAATGAGTTAATTCTCATCTCTAAATTACCAGTGGGCAAACTGGGAAACAATTGCCATGTATTCTCCAAGCAATCATACAGTAAATTCTAAACATAAAAAGCAGAAAAGTACAAGAACAATGAGATGGCTAATCCTTGCTTCCTAATTACTAAAGTCCAGACAAATCTCTGACAGGAAAATAGTGGAGAATAGCCATCTGAGATGTCAACTAACAACAACATTAAGATAACCAAACTCATCTAGTCCTCCAAATCTGCTATTCCTCATCAATATCTAGTTAATGGCATTCCCCAAAAATCAATTCCCCAAAAAACAATTATTCAAGGTACCAACCTCAAGTGTAATCCATTTTCCTCAATGAATGATTACAGGAATATTCCCATCAGAGAAAACCCTTATAAAGTCTATCCCAGAACTGCCTCTTGAATTTATTTTGTCTCAATTCCACTGATACATTTCTCATTCTACTTATTCTCAGGACTGTAAGACAGTCTCATAACTCAATCAACTTAACTATAACTATAGCTTCTTCCTCCGCAAATCCAGTTACACACCATCACCAGAAGTTTATTTATAAAACAGCTATGTTACTCCTTTACTTAAGAAACTTCCAAATTCCTCAGATAAAGTACACAAATTCAAGAGCCTCAACAGAATGTACAGAATTACAGCTGAAACAAAATGGATATATGACAATGAAGCTGCCTAATGCTATAGATGCTCAGCTATTTAAAGCTACAGAATTTAAAAGAGCTAATTATTAGAAACAAAGGTTCAATGTGAATTGATATAAGGTATTAATCCTAATTTTAGGCATTGATTTCCAAACATTTTGACTTCAAGAATTTACTGAGGTTCTATACACTAGCTCCTATTAAAATATCTTATATCAATAAACAAAGCTGAAATAATTCTTGAGTAAAATCCGCTGAGAGATATGAAGCTGAATCTTGCAGAATGAATATGCCATATATATTTGGGCCACAGAACTGTCCTAATATATCAGTTTTAAGGTTAATTTTTTTTTTAAACATTTCTCTCTTTTCAAAAGAGTAATATCTACATATAAAGTTACAAAAGCTCATCTACATGAGCTTAAGTTACTTAACAACAATCTCCTAACTATATTAGAGCCACAGACACCTGAGTTCAAACAGGCCAGAAATGCAATATAGGAGAGTCAATAGTAAATGCCATGCCAGAAGCCATCTGAGTCAGTGACAGTGTTAGTTATACAACATGAACTGGGAAAAAAAATCTTAGGGGAAAGATATACATTTATAATACATTTCTTGTTATTCTGTTAACTATATAGTGAATTGCTGTTTTTATACACATATTTACATAATTAATTATTAATAGATGAGCAGGAAGTCAGGAAATACTGAACAGAGGTAAACATGTATATACATGTATTATTTGTAGTATGTGCGGCGCAATCTAAGATACACAAAAGAATGTAAGCCCATTAGAAAACATTAAGGAGTAACAGGAAAGAAGTTCCTATCACTATCGCAACTATTTTGAGCCTGGGTCTCAACTTGGACCTCTAATCTCACTACCAAGGAAAAACTTCTAGAATATAATAAGTATGTATTCAATAATTCAGAGTATCTTATTTCATCTTGCTTAAAAAACAAAGTACGCCAAAAATTTTAAAGGAAAATTAGTAAATTCATGAAGAGGCAAATGAAAAATTCATGTTTAATTACCTTTTCTAATTTTTTGGCCTCAATGTGTCGTAGTACTTGTTCTCGCCAATCATGAGGAACTTTACTTTTTCCCGGAGGATCTAGTAACGAATGCTCAGAACCAACCCTTGTATTTGGTCTTTTTGAAGGACTAGTCCGTGAGTAACTGAAGTCACTAACTGACATAGTTCTCTCTGGTATCTCACTAACAGAGGGTCGAGCACTCTGAGGCCTTGAGGCATGTGGACCATCAACGCTGTAGGTTCGTGCAGAAAGAGGTCTCTGTGATCCTGACATCATTGGAGGAGTTCGTCCCACTGAATGTAATTCTCTGTATGACAAATAATCTCCTTCAGGAACTTGGGTCCGCCTCGTGGAACCTGGCTCACCAAGATTTACAGAGGCTGCTGAGGACACACTGCTCTGTCGCTGAATTGTAGTTCGAGTTGCTCCAGGAATGAGTCGGTCATTTGGTGAGATGGCCCACATGTCCCCATGTCTTCCTGGACCAAGTCTCTGGTGTAAATGATACCCAGTATTAGCTCGAACATTGTTATGATTAGAGAAATTCATATTGGCAGAATGTTTAGCGTAACTGTGACTTTCTGTACTCTCTGATCTAGGAAAGCGCTGTGAGGGAAAACTGACAGGATCTACTTGGGGATTTTGTTTGGAGTGCCACAAAGTGTCCTTGACTGCAGCACTGCCACTGTACTGAATATTATACTGCGGAGGACCATACATCTGAGGCACAGACTGGGGGCCACTTGTTGTGGGACCTCTTATGTGTGGTTCTTCAGGATTGTGATTTGAATCAAACTTGAAAATTGCCTTTGCACCCGATATTAAATCAGAAGATGAAGAAGAACCAGTAAATACTTGCAATGGTTGATCATATAAAAGTGTAGCTGACTTGCTCCTGACTATATTTTTTCCATCAATAGTAGATGTTACTTTAGCTGTGGCACTTGGCTGCTGAGGTCCATTATCACTCAGAATGTCATAGATTTTTAGCCCTCCAGTTTCCATATTAGTTATGCTATGAGATTTCACAACAGGTCCAATTGGCCCACTTTTCTGAGGGGAGAGGTCTTCAGTGCTTTTGGAATGACCCACATCAACAGAAGAATCAGTGTCATGTGGCTCGGTCCTCCTAGGAGACTGGGGAGTTTCCTCAGAATGTCCATTTACCTTATTTATGCATTCAACATTAGGAAACTTGTTTCCATTTTCCAAGTGCTCAGCTTCTCCTTTAGCATTATTGCTTAAAAAGCCCATTCCAAGCGCTGTATCTTGTGTCTTTGATCTTTCCACTATCTCTGGTTGAAATGTATCATTAGTTACAAGTTTATTTAGATTCATATTGATATGGTCTAATTTGTGAGATTCATCAGATGTGGCTGTTGAGTCAACACCTTTTTCAATAAGAACTAACCTCTCTTCAATATTCAAATCATACTCAGGTAAGTTAAAATCTTTTTTATCAGGAACTTTGATTTTTTCCTCTGTTGAATGATTTAAAATATCTCCATTTTGTAAAAGACTGTTAAAATTTTCATCTTCTTGCCTAAAAGAAAGATAATTTTATCACAAACATCATAAAGCCCAGTTTTTAGTCATGGGGAATATTAACAACAAGCTACTGTGTAAATACACAGAGATAAGAGTGTTGATGGGAGTCACAGATAAAAGACATTTAGTATCAAGCATGTAATTTTAAAATACTATTGTAACAGTCAAATAATAAGAGATTTATATTAAATAGAGACAAGTAAAACATACTAATCAAAGTGCAGATAAGATTAATTATTGCCACTACCATAATCACTGTAACACAATACAGTTTAATAGAGCTAAACAATGAAGAAAAATGTGCATATTTTATAATGAAATAATTCCCTTCTACTGCTGCACCTTTGCATGAATGTTCTAAAATACGAAATGCTTGAAAGATAGGTACATACATGGAGATAAGAGCAGTAAGTTGAATAGCTGAGTAAGAGCACAGAATATTTTTATGAATAATTCAAAACCTCACAATATTGATCAATTATATTAAGTATTATTAGATCCAAATATATATAAGGAAATTATACAAAGAACTAAACAATCACTCAAAGATCTACAAAGTATGAAGATCAAAAAAGAAACTAAATATAATTATTTTCTTAAGTGACTACATTGTGTTTAGCAAATATTTATAAAACATGCCATTCCAAAATTATAGAAGATATTTTATTTCTATTTGATAATAATAAAACCTATTTGTATTCTTTTGTGTAAATATGTAAGTTACATTTCAACAAATATTTTTTAATACTGACCTTCTGATTAGATAACAGAAAATATTATTAGAAATACAACCAAAGAAGGTATGGCTATATCCCTTTCTTAGCCTTTATTTCATTACAAAACACATGATTTAGAAAATACTTAACTACTTGCCAACTATATCAAATTTTACTTTTCAACAAATTAACCATTATTTTAACATCCAAGAGGTTATAAAAGTAATATTTTACCACACAAGATTTTAGCCTCAAATTCAGAGGAAGGGTGTAAGTGATTAATCTTAAATATAACTACATAAGAGTTAAAACTCAATGTGAGACATAAAATTCATCTTCCTTTTAAAGTAATGCAAATCAATATATAGAAAAATCTGACTTAAATATACCCAGAATTTAAGTACTCTATAACTCTAAAATTCAGTTAATAATATCCATACAATAAGGTTTGGATTCAGCAGTAATCCAAATCCTTCTATCAAGCATAACCCTTTAACTTGAATTATTCTAAACAGGCTATATTAAAAAACATTATAAAACTGTTCAACCTTTTAATGAAGAGAATTAGAATATATTTTAAGTCTTTTCATTTAAAAGACTAAGATGAAAATGTATGTGCTGTGCTCTGCTTAGTCACTCAGTCTTGTCCAACTCTTTGCAACCTCATGGACTGTAGCCCGCCAGGCTCCTCCATTCATGGACAATCCCCAGGCAACAATACTGAAGTGGGTTGCCATGCCCTCTACCAGCCGATCTTCCCAATCCAGGGAAATGTATAAAAGCTAAGCAATTAGTAAATAAACTGGGGAAGAAATTATATACTGTCTGAACCACTTCTATAATATTAATTTGTAAAGTCTTTTATGTTTTAATAATATATATTTAATAATATAATATAAATAGTATATATTTATTTGCCTTGCCATCTCTATGTATTATACAAATAAATTATCTCGTTAAGATGGTCACAAACCTGATTTTGGAATTAATACCAATATGTGTTTGTTTCACTGGAGAGCAGAGTGAGGTATCTTGACTGCTATCAGTATTAAGAGAAACTGAATCAGACATCCGAGATGGAGAAGAACAGTTGCTGTTATTCTGATTGCTATTGTGTGTGACTTCATCTGATAAAGAATCTGTATCCTTTGTATCATCTGTAAGAAAAAAAATAAAGCTACTGATAAAGCCACATAGAATTTCCAGTAATGAAAAATGGCATTTATATTGTCTTGGCTCAATATATAAGATAAGGAATTATATGGATAGAAGATAACCAGAGGCTCACCTCAGAAAATTCAGTCCTAATACATACAAAGATTCAAGAATTTAAAAACAGTGATACCTTCAGTTAGTTTTTAGTGATACCTATAGTTTCTTTTTTAAATATGAACAACGATAGAGTTACCCAGAATCTGATTTAAACTACTGACACAAATGTTATTACATAATGTTTTTAAGGCCATTTTAGGCCGTTTTAGTGAATATTGTTTTCCATGAATTTAGTTTTAAAAAGTTGTAATAGTAAGAAATATATACTATAGTTCATAATCTCAATAAACTTATTATCTGGGGTATAAATGATTTCATACATGTATGGAATTGTTTTTACCTATTCTGATAATAAAAATGAGCAGCATAGTTAACCAAAAAAGAAACACCACACAAATCCAGAAATTTTCCCAAGGTCAGCTTTCCCCTTTCTAATATCATTTCAAAGAACTATATATGAATAGTAAATTCTCAATATGTGAGATGGTTTTGCAACAACTATATAAACAAACAGATAATATTCATATTCCACTTTAGGCAGGTAGTAATAAAAAGTACCATTTTTTAAAAGTAGTGATAAGAAGATAGTAACTTAGTATGTTTACAACCCTATAGGCATGGTAGCACATGGGTCTCTATAACTTCTGCTTTAAGGTGTTTGGGTCTGAGAATCTGAATTTTGAATATACTGTTAAACTACATGGCACTTAAGTTCTCTCCTATTTACATTCTCCTACTTCTTTCTCCTCTTGATGAAAGTGAAAGAGGAGAGTGAAAAAGCTGGCGTAAAGCTCAACATTCAGAAAACGAAGATCATGGTACCTGGTCCCATCACTTCATGGGAAATAAATGGGGAAACACTGGAAATAGTGTCAGACTTTATTTTTGGGGGGCTCCAAAATCACTACAGATGGTGACTGCAACCATGAAATTAAAAGACGCTTACTCCTTGGAAGGAAAGTTATGACTAACCTAGATAGCATATTGAAAAGCAGAGACATTACTTTGCCAACAAGGTCCGTCTAGTCAAGGCTATGGTTTTTCCTGTGGTCATGTATGGATGTGAGAGTTGGACTGTGAAGAAAGCTGAGCGCCAAAGAATTGATGGTTTTGAAGTGTGGTGTTGGAGAAGACTCTTGAGAGTCCCTTGGACTGCAAGGAGATCCAACCAGTCCATCCTAAAGGAGACCAGTCCTGGGTGTTTGTTGGAAGGACTGATGCTGAGGCTGAAACTCCAATACTTTGGCCACCTCATGCGAACAGCTGACTAATATTGGAAAAGACCCTGATGCTGGGAAAGATTGAGGGCAGGAGGAGAAGGGGATGACAGAGGATGAGATGGCTGGATGGCATCACCGACTCGATGGACGTGAGTCTGGGTGAACTCTGGGAGCTGGTGATGGACAGGGAGGCCTGGAGTGCTGTGATTCATGGGGTCGCAAAGAGTCGGACACGACTGAGCGACTGAACTGAACTGAACTGACTTCCTTCTCATGGGATAACTGTGACAATTAGATAATAATATGTAAACTATTTAGCATAGTAACAATTAGTAACAAATATCACTACCATTATTATGAAACCCCAAGCTATCCTTTAAAGGGCCACCTTGCCAGTAAGTTTCATCAATGACATAAAGGTACAGACTGGATAAATCTTTGGTGGAGATAATGTAGACATTTTCAGACATTTGGTGGAGAAGAGTGAGGGAAGGATAAAAGGAAGGGATAGCTACTCTCCGAGTTGTCTTTCATTTCTGAGAGTCTGAGATTCTATGTTCGATAGAGGTGAGGGGGTATATTAAAAAAAAAAAGTTCCTTAACAGATAAATAACAACAAGCATCTGTTATACATAAGGTACTTTGCTAGATCTGAGTACACTAACCCAATATATTTGAAATTCTCAAAATCTTTCATTAGCTAAATTGTATGTCTAGTTAGATGTATGCGTGCTAAATCACTTCAGTCATGTCTGACTCTTTGCAGCCCAATGGACTTGTAGCCCGCCAGACTCCTCTGTCCATGGGATTCCCCAGACAAAAATACTGGAGTGGGTTGCTGTGTCCTCCTCTAGAGGATCTTCTCGACCCAGGGATCAAATCCACATCTCTTATGTCTCCTGCCTTGCCAGGTGGGTTCTTAACCACTAGCACCATCTGGGAAGCCCAGTTAGATGTATACACATGGAAAAAATTAAGGAGCTCAAAGATCATACAGCAAACAAGTGGTAGAGATGGAATCATAATCCAGGCTTATCTGCCTAAAAAATCCATGTCATGTTAGTAAACTTGCATGAAGGAAGGAAGAGATCCACCAAGATTTTTCTTTAAAAACGAGAGATAAGGAATAGACCCTTTACAAAGACATGTTTTAAAAATTGCTTCTGAAAAGTATTTTAAATAACATAGTAAAATTTAGTGAAAATTTATTTGAAAAAAAAATTTATAAATTTTATTCAGTCCATTTCTGTTCCTAGAGAGCTATCTTTTGACATCTAACCTTTTTTGTTACTACTAAGTGCTACCACTTTGGGCTGGTTAATAGAGGTTTCAATTAATGGTGGTCGCATCTCTGCCATTTTCATCTCTTCATCAGAAGAAAGTTCTTCAGATTCCTAATTTGGAGAAAAAAGAGAAAAATATTAACAAAAATAAATTTTGGTTTCTTTAAATGAATAAATATTAAGTTATATGAACTTCAAAGAGAAAATACTTGACACAGGCATAAAAGCTTTTTACGGTAACTGAATAAAACTAGTATGTGACTTAAATTTTTCAAGACATGGCAATAAAACTATGGAAATTATTAACACTACACCAAAGTGTCTAAGGTATAATTTTCTGTGTGGTCCTTAATTCAACTGTATTAATGATTAGTATGTACCTGGTACTATTATCAAGTGCCAGAGAAACAAAAATGAGTAAAACACAATCCCTGCTGGTGAAAAACTAGTGAAAATGCTAGTTTTAGCATTTGTTAGAGCAGTTTAGTGAAAATGCTCTAACAAAAAGTGTATTCCTAGTTCTTAAATTTATTCCTTCAAGGATCACCAGGTTCCAAGGAATCAGAAGGACTGAGATGCTCTTCCACCAAGATAAATTAATGGCAATTTCTGTCCAATTTGAAGACAGAATCTTTTATTACACTCCATGATTTTTTTCTCTGATATTTGGCAATTGTCCCATGCAATTTACCACTGAGTGCTGTTAGCACATACAAAGAGACTCTGCGGTCAACAAGTATTAATAGAAAGATTTTAACATTGTATATAATAGACATAAAATCAGATCTTCTGCAGTTTATTTTTAGCTAATATAATGAAAATAAATAAAAGGTCTTAAAACAGTATTCTATTAAAAATACTAAGATTTCTAAGTGCTTTAAGTGTCATAATAAAATATGAACTGAAATCAGAAAACTATTTCAATAAAAAGGCCAGATAATAAATATTTTATACTTTGCAAGCCACACATTCTGTTTCAACCAACCAATTCTCCTGCTCTGGCATAAAAGTAGCCACAGACAATATGTAAGCAAATTACCATGGCTGTGTGCCAGTGAAACTAAATGTCATCTAATTTTTCATATTTCACAAAATATGCTTTTTCTTTTGACCTTTATTCAATGTTCAATAATGTAAAGCTGTTCTTAGCTTGCAAGCCATATGAAAATAGGCAGTGGGCCAGCTTGGGGCAACAGGCCATAGTCTGCCAACCCTGTTCCAGACTCTACTACAATGGATTTAGACTGCTAAGTAGTTAAGGGTGAGAAATGTAAATTGGGTTTAGTCTTCAAGGGTAAGTTAAGAGGTAAATAGCATTCTGAGTAGAGGGAAACATGGAAATAAGAAAATGTATGGCAAGTCAGCTCCATGAAGCTGAAATTTAGGAAAAGGGGCAGGAGAAACAGAAAAGGCAGACTGGATTGCATAGTAAAAGGTTATGCTCTGAGTATGAACTCAATTAAGTACATGCTTAAAGTACATTACTGAAAGTACAATTACTGAAAGTACATTACTGAAAGTTGCCAAGCTAGAAACTCACAAGGCAGATTATCTTTTAAAATAATAACTCTGATATTAAAGGTTTATAGAAAGAGAGACTGGCAGAAAGAAAACTGGGTATAGCAATAGTCTTGAACAAAAAAGACTACACCTGTCCTGCAATGGCAGTAATAGCTAGTACAGAAAAAAAAAAGAACTGGGCAGAAATTTTATTATCATTAACAGAACTTGACTGGTACAATGAATACAAACAATGAGATAATAGGATGAGGAGGTTTGTCTCAGCCTTTTGATATCTGCAGCATCTAAACTGCTGACCAGACCTTCTTCTCCATGAGACTATATTATACCTGGGCTTCTGCGAACTCTAGTCTCCTAAACCTCCCACCACCTTTCTGTTTCCTTTGCTCATGTCAATTAATTTTCCTGCAGTTTGCTCATATTCTTTCCTTTCTTACTCTTTCCCCCATAGCTACTGCATTTTTTTCCCCAATGATTATGTTTATTTTAATTAAAACTTTTTATTTATTTTGACCATGCCCCACAGCATGTGGGGTCTTAGTTCCGCAACCAATGAGCAAACCTGTGTCCCTTGAATTGGAAGCATGGAGTCTTAACCACTAGGCCACCAGGGAAGTTACAATGATTATGTTTAATGTAGATAATTCCGCTAAAAAATGTTCAGTGGCTCCCCAAAGACTATAGTATAGAACATTAAGTCCAGATTTCTCAGCATAGCTATCAGGAAACAATCTACTCTACTAATTTTATTTCATTAACTATATCCCCTGATACATTTGGTCAGATGGTCTGACCAATGCTCTTTCCTACATTTTCTAAAGGCGGTTCTTTTGCTCTCATATTCTTTTCACATTTCATTCAATTCTCCTATTTCTATTAACTGAAATACTTCAAAATACAAGTTAAACGTTTCCTTCACCTCAAAGCATCTGTGGTTCTTTATAGCCAGAAAATACCTCTTTCTAAATTTCTATAAAACTTAATACCTCCAGCAGTTTATGAGGCGAATGTAGAATGGTGCAATCACTTTTGGAAAACTGGCAGTTTCTCAAACAGTTAAACATAGAGTTACCATACAATCTAGCAAATCAACTCTAGAAGAAAGAGGATGTATTTTCTTTGGGTATAAACTATACCCAAGAGAAAAGAAAATATATATCCACACAAAAACTTGTATACAAATATTCAAAGGAACCTCACTCATCATTAGAGACAAAATGTGGAAATAACTCAAATGTTCATAATGGACAATGACAATGAAATATACAGACATTAAAAAAAAATGGATGAAGTACTGACCCGTGCTACAATATGAATAATCTTGATGATATTGTGTTAAATGAAACAAAGACTACAAACTGTATGATTACATTTATATGAAATGCCAAGAACAGACAAATCTAGAGGCGAAGACTACTAGTTGCTCAGGACTGGGGAGGAGGATATAGACATTGTAGGGAGACAACTAAGAAGTACGGGCTTTCTTTTAGGGTAATCAAAATGTTCCAAAAGTGTTTGTGGTGAGGATTGCACAACTTTCAGTACACTAAAAGCCACTGAACTGCACCCTTTATTTAAATGAGTGAGTTGTATAGTATATGAGTCACACCTCAATAAAGCTGCTTTAAAAAAAAAAAAAAAAAAAAAAGCTTTTATTGATCCAAGGGAAAAATCTCTTTTAAAAGTCTCAGATATTCAAGGAAAAAAAAAAAACTTTACAATCAATGATAAACGCCTAAATAAGTCAAATAACTGACTTATTATTTGGTAAACCAACAGCAACTTTTTCATTTTTAAGTTACTGAGATTAAAGCAATTGCTATTATAAATTTTACAGAATTAGAACTGCCACAATCTAATTTAAATAGTAAAAATTTTTATAACCTCTGTACTCCAATGTTGAAGCTTAAGTGATAAATGAGTGGTAAACAAATACGATGAAATTTCTCAATGGCAAAACTGTATTAGTGTATTTTCTGCTATTGGTATCAGGTTTCCCCTACCTTTAGTTAGCAACAATGAAATGTTAAATTCTTATCATTTAACATTACTCCAGAATAATCATAAAGCCATACCTCAAAAACATCATCATGATTAACAATATGCTTCAAGTTCTCAGAGGCTTTCACATTTGCAGTCACTGGCAGATTTCCAGAACTGACCTCAGCTTCAGGTTCACTGGTCTTCTGTACAGAGTTTCCTATCATATACTTTTCTCTTTCATCAGCTTTGCTTCTTACTGGAGTGATACTTTCAGAAGTCTAAGCAAAAGAAAAGATAAAAGAACTCACATTCTTTACACCTATTACTGTATTAAAGTTCAGATGAAAATTTAAAAGTATATTCCTATTATGGGTAAACTGAAGAAGTTTTAAACACGGAAATCTGTAGCACTGAGAGAGAAAACGCTCACTGTGGAAACAGGCAGTCACAAAGGTCCATAAGCCACATTAAACTTGACAATTTAGCTAAGGTTCCATTTCATCCTAGAAGGTGCAAAGCTGCTATTTATGAGTGAGTCACTTGGCATGTGCAAACTCAGGAAGGTTCGATTTTTTCCTGCTCTTTGTGGAACAAATAGAAACTTCAGTGACAGGATAAAACTTCTGTTTCTGTGATACAGATGCAGAGGGAAAGTTCATTAAAGGAACACACAATTTAGGGATCTGTGTAGGTTTCGGAAACATCCTAGGGAAACGTCAATGATCTGTCACAGTAATTACATTTAAAATGAAAACTGGGTAGAATGGATCAATATTACCAGGGGAAAAAGCATTCCTATAACCATGAACTTTCTGACATTCATTATCTTATTCTTTGTTCAGGCAATGTTAGTTCAAAAGCTATGCTGACACTCTCCTGCCCATCTGGACAGTCTGTAACCACAACTGAAGTGGTAATAATAGCATTTCAGTTTGCTCACTATGATAGCTTTTAGTTCAGGTATGTGAAAACTCTGGTCACCTGATGTGAAGAGCCAACTCACTGGAAAAGACCCTGATGCTGGGAAAGATTGAGGGTAGGAGGAGATAGGGGCAGCAGAGGATGAGATGGTTAGATAGCATCACTGACTCAATGGACATGAGTCTGAGCAAACTCTGGGAGATAGTGAAGGACACGGAAGCCTGGCATGCTGCCATCCATGGGGATGCAAACAGTTGGAGATGACTGAACAACAACAACAATCTGAGAATACTCCCTAAGTCTGGGAGTGTATTTTGGTGTATACAAAAAGGATCATTGTATCAATTATCATTTAAAAATTTTAAAGAACTGGAAATAGACTTTAGTCAATGTTTTTAAATTGAGCTTTCTAACCTTCACACCCACATCATTATTTACAACTTGCTGATCTTCATGTGGTTTCAAATCTTTTCCAGAGTCTTCATTAGTCTCTTCATCTTTTAATCTATGTACAATGGTTTGAACAGTTTTGACCATATTCTTAAGCTCATCCGGATATGGTGTTGGATATCTCTTCAAATTTCCCTCCTACAGAAATAAAATAAGTGATAAATTAAATTATCTCACAATTCAAAATACAGGTATTTCTTTAAAAAAACGTTTATTGGAGTATAGTTGATTTACAATGTTGTGTTATTTTCTGCTGTAGAGCTAACTGAATCAGCTACGCCTATACACAGATGGACTCTTTTTCAGGTTTCCCATATAGGCCATTACAGAGTATTGAGTAGAGGTCCCTCTCTATACAGAAGGTTCCTATTAGTTATCTACAGATAAATATTTCTAACACCAATCTCAAAATTTAATCTATAGTCCATCTTAATTATACTACATACCTAGCTCATAACGTAACTGTGAAGACAGATGATAGGCCTTTGAAAGCATTTTAGATCAATAAATGTATGGTTTTATTGATAGTAAAAAAAAAAAAAAAACTTCACAGTTACAGATTTCAATGTTTTAAAAGCTTTTTTTAGTAGACTTAAATATATTCCATTTGGAGATATATGGTATGGATATTGCCAACACTGCACTTGGCTTTGAAACAGATACATGTTTTCCAGCTAGATAATTATGCAAACAGACATAAAATTCCTACATTATGATGACTTATGTGCCAGAAACCAAACAACTCTAAGATCAGCCTAATCATCATTTTCTAGAATTCAGCCAGCTTTATTATACAAGGGAAAAATAATCACGTCCGTAACTAACTTGGAAATGTGTATTTGCTACTTCTATTACTACAACACAGTCTCATAAAGAAACAAAATGTTCCCCTCAAAGAGTTGTTCATCCCTTTAATATATAAATGAATAATTAAAGAAAGGAAAGGGGGAAACAATAATCTGTTTTGCTCTTTTATTTATGTACACTATGAAATTTGTTTTTTATTCACACTATTTTATATTATTCTCAAATACTTTCACATCATAAATGTAGTGGATCAATAAAATTTCAAGCGCCTTGAGGGTAAGGAATGAAACAAATACTTCTTTGTATCTCTGAAAGTAGCACAGATGAGCTATATGCTGCTGCTGAGTCACTTCAGTCGTGTCTGACTCTGTGCGACTCCATAGATGGCAGCCCACCAGGATGCCCGGTCCCTGGGATTCTCCAGGCAAGAACACTGGAGTGGGTTGCCATTTCCTTCTCCAATGCATGAAAGTGAAAAGTGAAAGTGAAGTCGCTCAGTCGTGTCCGACCCTCAGCGACCCCATGGACTGCAGCCCTCCAGGCTCCTCCATCCATGGGATTTTCCAGGCAAGAGTACTGGAGTGGGGTGCCACTGCCTTCTCTGAAAATAGCACAGATGAGCTATATAGTACCTAATAAATGCAGGCTTCCCAGGTGGTGCTAGTGGTAAAGAGCCCGCCTGCCAATGCAGGATACAGTAGGAGACACAGGGTTGAGAGGATCCCTGGAGGAGGGGTCCCCTGGAGGTGGGGTCCCCTGGAGGAGGGATCCCCCTGGCAACCCACTCCAGGATTCTTGCTGGGAGGATCCCATGGACAGAGGAGCCTGGTAGGCTTATGGTCCACGGGGTCGCAAAGAGTCAGACAGGACTGAAACGATTTAGCATACATGCAACTTATTTAAAATTTAAGAGACCTGTTTAAAATTTGAAGGAAAAAAGAACAGACTCACTCTGGGAGGTGCCTCCCTTTCATCTTTGTCTTCATCACATTCAAACGCCACTTGAGCTCGCTGTTTTCTCTGTTCCTCCCACAATGAAGGATTAAAACTTTCATTATCTGATATAAACATAACTAGAGAAAAACAGAAACAAACAAAACCCCACTATATTTTACTATAATTATGAAAAACTGTTACTTGCTCATAATTTTATAAGATGTTCATTATAATAAATCAAGACTGTCGATGTCAGCAGCTATAAATGCTACACTAACAACTAGGCTGTATTTCTAACATTTCTTCACAACAGCAATCACACATCTTTTCTTTCTTAAAGCTGATTTGTCTTGTTTTTTTATGAGAAAGATTTCTGAAGAGAATACAATATAATTAGCACATTATAGATACGTAATTGTGTGTAGTTCCCTACAAAAAATAACACGGTAATACACAAATCATTTCATTCAAGTTTTGGCATTCAGAAATCTTAATTCCAATATTGTTTATTATGTACTAGAGGAAGGGAGTTAACACAAAAAAATGGAAATATTTTGGTAAAAAATGACTACCCTGATGGCCCCTACTTGCATTAAACATTATACATAGTTTGACTATGTAAACAAAGTGATTGCAAGATATTCTTTATATCAAAACTAAGGAAAATTTAAAATTTAACAAACTCAACACTTACATATCCTGCCTGCTATCTGATACAATATTAAATACTTAACAGCTGTCAAAGTTTTTTGCTTCCTCTTAGGCAACGAAAACAAAAGGTAAGGCTTAAAAAATCGATCCATTTGACCAACAGATTAATATATATCATTATACATTAATCCATTGCACAAATCCATTTAATTGCACAAAGTCATTATGGATTAATATATATCACCTTAAAGAAGTTTGTGCAATTAAAAAAAAAATCACAACTTATTTTCTGCCCATTAAAAGAAAACAAAAGAGATTAAAAGCAACTTTTTAGTTAATAGAAAAACAGATAATCCAAATACAGTCAGTTTGATTATTTCCACAAAACCGGCATAATTATCATTTATTTTTAGTCCTTCTTTTGGGCTTCCTACCCTTCTTTAAGCTCATATCCACAGGAAAAATACCATGAAACCAAATACTAACAACAGGAATAAAACTTTATTTACCTTTTTATTTGTTTTAATTACTCAGTTCAAAATTTTTTACTTGCTTTATGTTGTTGCTTAATATTAAATGAATTACAGTGTTTGTTTGTGCAACGAGGTTCAAATTCCTGGGAAGCCTTCCTGACATACTTTTTGTGGTATACTCGGAAAAGCAAGCAGAGCCAAGCAGTTTCCAACAAAGTCTACTTCCAGGATTGAGAGAGAGGATTTCCCCTCCCATCTTAGGGTTGTTCTGCTACCAGAAGCATTCTTGAAGAGAATCTAATAAAACACTACAGATGTGTGACTTTGTGCAATTCCCTACAAAAAGTAACATGGTAATTATATAAATATTTCATTCAAGGTTTGGCACTCAGAACTTGTCTTCCTAATTCCAATACTGTTCGTTATGTACTAGAGGTGAGGATGAGGGTTAAGACTCCCAATCCTCAGCCCAGCCCAAAGATCTCTAAGAGTTTTAGATTATATCAAAGCAATTTTACATCAGAATTTTTTCAGAACCCCAAGGAAAGTAACTTTTACCATTCCTCTCACTACTGTCAACTTCTGGTCACCTATACTTTCTACCCTTTAGTATAAATCTCACATCTTTTGAGATTCAGGGCATCAGGCAGTAACATTACTTTTTCTGCATTTTAGAGGCCACTAGATCTGATCACACTGGCATATTCATTCGGGATTCTAGCATTTGCATAGCATGTTTCTCTCTACCTATATGTCATAAGTGAAAGTCACTCGGTTGTGTCTGACTCTTTGCAATCCCATGGACTATACACAGTCCATGGAATTCTCTAGGCCAGAATACTGGAGTGGGTAGCCTTTCCCTTCTCCAGGGGATCTTCCCAACCCAGGGATTGAACCCAGGTTTCCCACACTGCAGGCAGATTCTTTACCAAATAAGGCACCAGGGAAGCCCAAGAATACTGGAGTGGGTAGCCTATCCCTTCTCCAGCAATTTTCCTGACCCAGGAATCGATCCGGGGTCTCCTGCATTGCAGGCGGATTCTTTACCAACTGAGCTATCAGGAAAGCCCTATCTACCTAAGACCTGCCAAAATCCTGAATGATGACAAATGTGTGATGACCCCAATAACACAATACAATACAATTTCATAATTTCTTGATGTCCTCTATTTCAGTGTCCATTTGCATCTCACCCATGTGATTCAAAATCATGGTACTCCTCAAGACCTTAGCTTGTGTAATACCTGACCACTCCATTTGTCCTTCTAAATCATTCACTTATTATTGCTGGTAAGTGTTGAGTTCCTTAACCTCATTTCCTTTCCTTCCTGTAAAAGAATTCTTTTACTCCCTTCTCTATTTACCTTAGATTTCATGACATATTATTTGTACCACTCTCATCTTTTTTCCCCCTTTCCTTAAGTCATACCTACCCAGTAAATCCTGTAACATGGTATTTCAATCACCTACCTTCTGAGCCTTGGAATTCAACCAGAGAAAAATGATATAACCTTGTGGTTTAGAACCACTACAAATTTATGGTATTCCTTACTCTTTGTTCCATCTTCAACACTGCTCAGGAATTCATTCCAAGTCAGCCTGCTCTCCCACACAAAATCACCACCACTTACCTCAAATGCCCTTCCCCCAACCTTTTCAGGCAATTTTCTCTTTGACTTCACTGAGAAAGTAAATATAATAAAAACCCTCAGACTGATGCTGCTCCCCAATATCCTGTTAGTTATAAATTCATTGTTATATGGATCCATTCTTTCCGTTTTTCCTGTTTAAGACTGATTCCTCTAACCAGGCTCAAGATACCACACCTTCTCTTTCAAATTTACCCATCATTATCCCCCTGTCACATCATGAGCTTCTTGAAATTAAGTATTTAAGATCTTAAATACTTAGATCTGGGACTTCTCTGGCGATCCAGTTGTTACAAGACTCTGTGCTTGCAATGCACAGGACATGGGTTCAATACCTGGTTGGGGAACAAACACCCCACATGCCTCAAGCAGCAGCCAGGGGTGGGGCAAAGATCTTAAATACTTAGATCTAACACAATTCCTGGCACATGTGTGGTAATAAAAATAGAATGAATTAAATGTGAAGTGTCTACTCTCAAAGTATGAAAAATTCCACCTTAAGCACATTATGTTTTCTGACTTATTTCTCAGACACTGTGATAAAGGAAAATGCTTCTCTTTCAGTTAAAAAGAAATTCAGCTGCCTGACCATTCAAAATGTAGTTTCTGATTCAGTACTGTGAGTATACTAGTTATAGTGCTCTCATTATACCCATAGTGAAATACTTTACACATGAACTCTAAGGGAACTCAGAATATTATGAACTTATCTCATACTTTTCTGTTGAAGTCTCCCCACACTAAAATGCATCTAACAAAATCAAAGGATCATTTAAGGAAACATGGTATAGATATACCTCTAAATTCAACTATATATAACTCTGAGATGCTGCCTTATTTTCCCATTTTCAGAGAACTTCATTAACCAATTCTCTAAATTTTCTTCAAACTAGTAAAAGTCTTTGAGACTTAAAATTCAATTCACATCTTTGCTACACTTTATCAGTTATTAGTTTTTTTTTTTTTTTTTTAAAGAAAAGAGATTGTTAAATTCCTACCATCCTCAGTTCTTGGCTGCTGAGGGAACATGTAGTTAGTAAGCACCATTTTCTGGGTCTCTGAATCAGTCTCTTTTTGAAGAGGTATCAGGGGTTTGGACTAGGAAAAGAAAATAAATATTTAATTTTCAATAATCCTATAACAAATACATGTTGAGCAATACTTCTGAATAAGTACTCATCATTTTTTCTAGGTTACAAAAAATTTTAATATACATAATAAAACTTTAAACATTGATTTGAAACCTTTTACAAAACTAAAAAATAAAATTTAGCTTTTAATACAAAGCAAACTCATACTGTATTGCAATTATCACTATCAATAGTTTTAAAAGTTCTCATATATTAAGTACATTACATATATCCACAGTCCAATAATTACTTATCACAGTGATTTTAATAACACCAAAAACTAAGCCTCTTCATTTTATGTTATTTTGCCCCTACTAGCATTCCCCTTGGAGAAGATGCTTTTGCAGAAACGAGTTAAGAGGTTTAGTCTAGTTATTTGCAGGTTTATTTTAGCTGAAAACAGAGTACAAACAGTAGGCTGTAACCTTTTCTATTCTCTCTTATCCCTGTGTCTCCTTTCTCCATTGATTCAACACCAAATTACTCACGGGCAGAGCTAGAAACTCCAATTATTTCAGATCTCATTTTTCCTTACGACTTTCCCCCTAACTAGTTATTAAGTGTTCTCAATTTACTTCTTAAAATAACTAATATTTTTGCCAGCCTATTGACCTAACATTCTACCAATCTAAGCCTTGGCTAACTCCAGACAAGCAGGAACAATCCAATTCTCCCCTCAACCTGCCACTCCACCAATTAAGTCTTTGGACTTACTCTTGTGAAAACTGTGCCACTAGCTAATGTCATCCTATAATCTTACTTCCATTCAGTTATTTCCTCTGTGCCCCTATCCTTGTTTCACAGTAAAGATACTGCCCTGTGTCTCAAACATCATCAGTGAGAACTTTCTTGGCCTTCTCAGATAATAGCAATGGTAGACGTACTCCCTTCCCAAAGACAGCACTGCCCTATAGCCTTTTCAGATACAAGTTGCTGCTTCTCCCACACTGCATAAATCCTAGTTCAGTAGGTGGAGATAGTTTACAAATGCTACAAGATCATTACTTCTCTTTCAAGTATAAACACCCCTTCTTTTGAGAAAGATTAAGCCCTGCTTCACTCAAGCTCCTTTCCTAATATATGTCTCTCAATGACCTTCTAGTAGTATCCAACTTCTTCTGACTCTTTTATGCCAAATCCTTCAATAGTAATGTGTAATTCTATAGATATAAAAATGACACAGCCATACTGTTAGCCCAATGATTTCTCAGTAGATGAGAAGTGGGTTGGAAGAAGCAAAGAAATCTACTTAGGTGGAAATATCAAAATTATCTGGGAGGGACTTCCCTGGTGGCCATGTAGTTAGGATGTTGGGCTTTCACTGCTATGGTTCAATCCCAGGTTGGAGAACTGAGATCATGCAAGCTGTGTGGCATGGCAAAAAAAAAAAGAACACAACTAAATTTAATTACACAGGTAGTTACATAAAAGACAAAGTTAAAAAAAATTATCTGGGATGGGAATTCTCCAGCAGTCCAGTGGTCAGGGTTCTGGGTTTGATCCTTGGTTGGGGAATATCACATGTTATGTGATGTGACTAAATAAATAAATAAATTTTTAAAGGTAAAATTTATGTTAAAAAATTATCTGAGAGGCTTCTAAAAAACTAATCACACTCCTAAAAAAGTTCAAAATTAACTGTGGCAACGGTTGTACAATTCTATGAATATATTAAAACCTCAGAATTATGCACTTTAGGTGAGCTGTACAGTACGTGATTTTTATTTCAATAAATGCACTATAAGAAAACAAATCATCTTTTATTGAGAGCAGACAGAAAGAGATTGAGAACTATTTATTCCCTAAATACTTAACTCTCCATTCCCTAAATACTTAACTCCAATGATCTATTTCCAATTATCCAGTTATCCAGTTATATCCTTCTACTCCTTTGTCGTAATTTCTCTAATATAGCCTGTTAAATGTTCCTGCTCTGAAATCTAAAATTACTTGTTCAACAAGTATTTTCTAAGTGCCTCCTATATGCAAAGCACTATGACAGGCACTAGGTATAGAGTGGTGAGCAAACCGTCTTTACTGATTCTGTAGAGCTTACAGTATATGAGAGGAGGGACAGAGACAACAAAATAAACTACAATACAATGTAAGAGCTAGGTAGAGAGGGTACAGGGTGCTAAGAAAACACAAAGAAGGAGGTATTTGCTTACCAATCTTGAGTGATGAGGAAAGCATTCCTGAAAGAAAGCTCTCCTCGATGAGGATGAATAGACGTTAACAGGTAAGAAGAAGAAGGAAGAATGCTCCAGGAGCACAGAACTCATTTGGGGAAATGAGAATAAAGATGTGAGGGGAGGAGATAAAACTAGACAATAACAAGACTCAAAGATCAGTTGAGTTATAGTGTGGTTCTGAATGAACTAGGGTGATAGAAGATTAGGCGCTGTGGCAACACTGGAGGAAGAGACCTCTCAGGAAGCTATCTCAATGATTAAGTCAACACTCTCCAACAGAAATATAATATGAGATAAAAAATGAGAACCATAGATAATTTACAGTGTTCTGGTAGCCACGTTTCTAAAAAGAGATTAAATTAATTTTGACAATGTATTTAATCTAAACTTATTCAAAATACTGTCATTTTAATGTGTAATCAATAATAAAAATTGTGATTGATTTTACACTCTGTTCATACTAAGTGTAGAAAATTTAATGTGTATTTTACACTGATAGCACATCTCAATTTGGACTAGTCACAATGACTATTGTTTTGGACAGTGCAGGTCTAACCGAAAGATGATGGTGGACTCTATTTAAGGGAAGGAGGAGCAGGGATAAAGCAAAGCACAGAAACATCTGATATATTAATATTTAATGGTTAAGCCTAGACAGTTTGGTGATTCACTGCACTGAAGTATAGGGAGAATCAGTAGTTAAAAATTACATTCTCAGATCTCTGTCTCCAGCAAGTACTTTTTACTGACCTAGGGAACCCTGGAAAAGAAAAAGATCTGAAGCAGAAGATGAAATGTTCAGTTTTAGGTTGCTTGAATTTGAGACATCTAAGGCGCAGTGTTAAGCAGCGAGTGTGAAGTTAAGGAAAGAGAACTGGGCTGAAGACAATTATTAAAAATAATGATGATATAGTCAGTAACTGGTAACTGTAGCTCAAATGGTAAAGAATCTGCCTGCAATGCAGGAGACCTGGGTTCGATCCCTGGGCTGGGAAGATCCTTTGGAGAAGGGAATGGCTACCTACTCCAGTGTTCTTGCCTGGAGAATCCCATGGACAGAGGAGCCTGGTGGGCTACTGTCCGTGGGATCACAGAGTCAAACACGACAGAGCCACTAACACTACTAAGAGAGTCAGTAACTGGTATAGAGAAAGTAAATAAACCAGAGCCTAGAGCACCATGAGGGGCTTCAACATAAAAGATACTGGCAGAAAAAAATTCCTGAAAAGGAAACTAAGGAGTGCTCAGTCAAAAGACAACCAGCAGAGCATGTAACACAGACTTCATGCAGACTCCTCATTTCATTGCTCCTACCTACTTGCTCATCAATCCCACCAAGACTGTCCCTCTCTTCAACTTTCAACTTTATCACTATCATTCTTTCCTGTCTTGGCTTCTCTTTCCATACCTCACCTTATCTCTTTATAACCAATTTCCTGCCAATTACCAAGACCTCCTTGTTGCATTGGCCTTCTCTTGCACCTGGGTTGACAAAGTACAACCCAGAATTATTCCAACTGCATGCTTTCTCTATATCACACGGTTGAGCACATTCGTATTAACAAGGTTGTGGTAAAAACTTTAAGACTCCCAATGCTGCTTGAAAATTCTTCCACACTTCCTAAATTGAATTTTGAAGAAGACAGTATCTTTGAAAACAATTTTTAATGAAAATAGGATTCAAGAACTGCTAAGAGTTTGGAAAATGTTACAGTCTAAGAATTTTACCACGTACATTTTTAGCCCTTCCTCTCACAAACTTCACACCCAAGATCCCTTCAAGAATGTACGAATACTTGCCAGAGCTTTTGATTCCATCAGCTTCCACTCCAGTTATCCATCACTCTCTAATATCCTTAATCCCAATCTCCATAGAGCCTCTTTCCAACAACTAATAAACATGCTCTCTTACCTTGCCCCTAGTTACCAATTTCTTTCTGTTCTATTCCTTTTCTTTCTTATCCAACCTTCTTAAAAGACTAATCAATAACCATAGATTTCCATTCAGTCATTTATTTATTCCTTAAACTACTTCAATCTGGTATTTGACATATACTTCTAAAACTGCATTAGCTATAGCCAAGGTAAGTTGGCAAGATAGGTATGACTTGCCAAAATATAACTGATGTTTTTCAGACTTCATTTGAACTAACCTCTCATTAGCATTTATCCCGTTGCAACTCCTTTCTTCAGGCCAGCTGTTTCATCCTTATCTTAAAAAACACTGTCATATAGTTCTCTTTCTATTTCTATAGCCACTACTTCAAAGCCTAGTAACCTGTTTGCCACTTAAATGTTAGTATTCCACAGGATTAATCCATCCCTAACATTAAAAAGAGAAAGAAACGGCAACCCACTCCAGTATTTTTGCCTGGAGAATCCCAGGGACAGAGGAGCCTGGTGGACTGCCGTCTATGGGGTCTCACAGAGTCGGACACGACTGAAGTGACTTAGCAGCAGCAGCAACATTAAAAAAATAATTTGACAACAATCCCCTTTGAGAAAATAATAAAAAGCTATGAAACCACTCCCAAGAAAAAGTGATTAAGATGATGGGCTGATATCTCTTCTTATGCTACAAGTCTTCTATAAATCTTACAAATAAAAGGAATAAATATATAGCAGTACTGTGAAAAAAGAAATTAGGTCTTCAAGAGCAATTTTAAGAAATCCTTGGAGGTTA
Organism: Bos indicus; assembly: GCF_029378745.1. Taxonomy (NCBI): domain Eukaryota; kingdom Metazoa; phylum Chordata; class Mammalia; order Artiodactyla; family Bovidae; genus Bos; species Bos indicus. The sequence goes on from NC_091779.1 coordinate 13,471,026, forward strand.
AAAATCAAAAGAATGGAGAAACCAAGAGCACAGAAACCTTAGTTTAAAACAAGGTGGTGGTCATGGTAGTGGTTCAAGGTCACTCGAATTGTTCTGAGTGTCAACTCAATATACCAAAGGTACTTCAAACCCAATAAACCTAACTAGAACTTAATACCTTTATATAAACATATTTCCTTCTCTTGTGGTTCTCCGTTATGGAATCAGTATCCACCTAGTCACTCAGGGTATACCTCTGAGGCTGATGTTTGCCTTTACTCCTTTTCTTCTCACATACATGCATTTTCCACACATTCTATTGATGTGATGTTTAAAGTTATGTCCTAAATACAGTCTTTTCACTGGCTCTGTCATCACCGCTTTACTTCAGCCAACATTTTCTGTTGACCTGAGTATGGCAATGGCCTTCAGTAGGCCTTCCCACTGGCATAACCCCTGCTAAATCCATCTTCCATAATGCAGACCCCAAAGCCTTTCTAATAGATCCATCTGACCATGCCACTTGCCTGCCTGTATGTTACACAGGTTCCTTATCTCCTATAGTAGGGCTGCCGTGTATCCCAGGATCACTTCTCTTAAACTGATTACATATATGAATAATTGATTTTAACTATAATGATCAAACATTCAATTTGCCTGGGACATTCCTATTTTTACACTTACTATTCATTCTGACAATTATCATAGAGGACCTTTTCACTATCAAGTGTCCTAGTAAAGCCAATAAATTACACTGAACCTAAGCACAACAATTTTCCTCTGAGCCTAAATATGGCTTTAGAATCCTTTTAAAAATTATAATTTATCAAAGTTGACACGTAAAATTTAAAAAATCTGTTTGTCATCCTTGATACATAATGCAAGTTCCTTTGTATGGCATATAAGATCCTCCATGACCTGGTCTGTGTCTACCTCTGGGGCCTCATGTCCAACTCTTCCACCTTACAGGTTATGCTCTAGTCATAAAACCACTTGTAGAGACACTGATCACACTGCTTTACTAATAAGTGCTTAGGCTGCTGATATCCCTTCTAACCAGAACACTCTTCCTCTTTCGTCGTTTAATACTATTACTCTCTTGAGAAGATTTATTCCTCTTTTAGGCACAGCAGGCATTTCCTCCTCTGGGAAACTGGCCTTTATATCCCCAAGTGACATGCCCCTTCTCTGATCCTGAAGCCTATCAAGTCTTTTACCATACTGTATTAAAACAATTTTCTTAATACCCTTATTTGGCCCATCTTAGTTTGCCTGGCACAGAGTAGTTGTTCAATAAATGGTTCCTGAATAAGAATGACAAAATGAATGAGGGATGAATGATCAACTGTTTTGTTTGGACCTTCTAGAGACTTATGACGGAGAAGGCAATGGCACCCCACTCCAGTACTCTTGCCTGGAAAATCCCATGGATGGAGGAGCCTGGAAGGCTGCAGTCCATGGGGTCGCTGAGGTCGGACACAACTGAGCAACTTCACTTTCACGCATTGGGGACGGAAATGGCAACCCACTCCAGTGTTCTTGCCTGGAGAATCCCAGGGACGGGGGAGCCTGGTGGGTTGCTGTCTATGGGGTCGCACAGAGTCGGACACGACTGAAGCAACTTAGCAGCAGCAGCAGCAGCAGAGACTTATGAAAGATTATGTTACTGCATGTACTGCCTATAGGTTTATTTTCTTCATGGTCAGTGAAATGTCCAGAAGCAATTTATTTTCATAATTTATAATCAAACAACTTTCACATATTTTTCTCCCCTACATTTCAACCTCTTACATGGAAATGACTACCTCATACTGTAAGGGAGGTTTTATAGCCACATCACATATGTTTTACTATTTATTACTTTGCTAGACTAAGGAAAACAAAGCCCCATATCATAATTTTAAAAGTAATTTACAAATGAGGTGCAAGAAGAGGTGAATGAGAGAACACTGTACACACGCTATGCGATTAATTTCACCTTAATAAGTCATCTGGCACAATTCATCCATAGCAGTTCTAATATACTAACAGTTCAGAGTCCTCAAGACCAAGAGCCATGTCTCATTCATATTGTTGTAATAGGTACTTGAGCCAGAGCCCAGCAGATGTTTAAACATTTTGTGAGTCCAGCAGCTAAACTTCATATCAGACTTAAAATGTAAATATTCAAGTAAAAGAGATATACATATATACACACACATGTATATATACATGAACTGACACATTTAATAGATGTAGTAATCACTTGTGTTCAAGTTCTAATGAAAACAAAAGTATCATTTTAATACTTCTTTTTCTAATTCATAGAACAAATAGATATACAGACTGATTCATAAACGTGGAGCAATATCAACTTAAGGTTTTTAAGATATTATTAAGAATTGGGGGAAAGGGTTTCTTAGTTAGGAAGTTTAGAGAATTCTGAAATATAGACAAGAGGGTTTCTTTACTATGGGAACACATCAGGGTTGCTAACATAATCCAAAAGAGGGATATAACATGTCTCCCAAGCAAATTTGATGATGGAATTTAGGACTATCATATGAGACTTGTGTATCTAAGCCTTCCATGGGAAAACACAGCTTTAGATAAATCATAAAGTATTGCTCAGACACTAAGCATTAACTTATTAAATGGATCAGTAAATTTTATGTTCTGTTTTGTTTAAAAACATTTACTAGTAAGAAATACTTGAGAATAGATACAGAAAAAATGGTTTCCTCATAATTACAGATGAGGTAGTCCTTATTCTTTTCTTTTTGTTCAGGACCTACAATCCATTATTATGGTGACATTATACAGGAGATTTCTTATCCATTAAAACAAGCTTAACAACAGTCTACACAATGAAACTTAGCTAGGCTACTAAGATATGTTCATTGCCCCAGCCTTCTTTCTTTCCATGCACTATAATACACTTAAATCAAACTTTAACCCTCACCATTCCACTAAAACTATTACTCTTCAACATCAATAACTACATCTATCTTAATAAACCCAATGGCCAATTAGCAGTCCTCATATACCTAATTCATCAAAAACACCTGACTTAGTTCATCTTTCCTGAAGTACTTTCTTCATATGTCTCTCTAGATAACACATTCTCTTGTTGGCTGCTGCTTTTTATTTTCTTTCTGGGATCCCTTTTCATTCCTGAGTTCAATGTTTGACCTTCTTCTCTATCTTTTCTAGTAACTGAATGTACTTCCATGGTATAAAATTCCCTTTGCACAATGCTGACTCCCAAATTTTATCTCCAGCCAATATCTGAGTTGCAATTATAGATACTCAACTAATGACTTGACGTTCATAAAATCAAACTATTAACTTTATCCCCAAACTTACTCCTCTCCCATCTTTCCTATCTCAGAAAATGGCAACTCCAATATTGTACTTCCTGAGGTTAAAAACCTAAAAGTCATACTTGTTTCAGTTCTTTCTCTGAAGTTCCATATTTAGTCCATCAGTAAGTCCCTGTGGCGATAGCTTTCTTAAAAATGCATCCCAAATCGAAGCTCTCCTCACAATCTCCACTCCTATCGTATTAGGTGAAATCCAGCAACATGTCCTTCTAAACTAACTGCAACAGCTTTCTTACTTAACTTTTGCTTCCAATACAGAATATCCCACCCTCACCCTCAGCACCCACAGTCCATTCTTCACAAAGCAGCCAGAATGATCTTTTAAAAATGTAAATCATATCTCATTATTTCCTGGAATGAAATACTTCAACAGATTTCTTTCTGCTGCTGCTGCTGCTAAGTCGCTTCAGTCATGTCCGACTCTGTGCGACCCCAGAGATGGCAGCCCACCAGGCTCCCCCGTCCCTGGGATTCTCCAGGCAAGAACATTGGAGTGGGTTGCCATTTCCTTCTCCAATGCATAAAAGTGAAAAGTGAAAGTGAAGTCGCTCAGTCGTGTCTGATTCCTAGCGACCACATGGACTGCAGCCTACCAGGCTCCTCCGTCCATGGGATTTTCCAGGCAAGAGTACTGGAGTGGTTTGCCATTGCCTTCTCCAATATTTCTTTCTACCTCAGAGTAAAACCCCAAGGGATTAGCATGGCCTACAAGGTCCTAGGTGATCTACTCTCAGTTTTCCTCTCCGGATCTAATTGTGTATGTTTTCTCCCTTGCTTATTACATTCCAGTCCTCTGGGCTTTCATCTGTTCCTCAGTCACGCTGAGCTCATTCCAATACTGGGATCTTTATTCTTAGTATTCTTTAAATGCACCCCTCACCCAACTCACATCATGGCTCGCTCTTAATTTCATTTGAGAAACCGCTCTACTGTTCCCTTCTTCAGACAGGTATTTCCTAAATCACTCAATTTAAAATAGTATATTTACTCCAACCCTGCTACTGTTCCGATGCCTAGCAAACTCTTTCTCTGTAGTTCTGAAACATTATTACTTAGTTATTAATTTATCTCAGGTGTCTCCCATGAGAATGTGAACTCAATGAGAACCTAAGAAGATTCTATCTGCTTCATCAGTCTAACTGGCTCCCAGAGTCGTTCACATCCTACTATAAGCTTTTAATAAATGTCTGCCAAAGAAAATTTCAAGGAACAACTCTTAATTCCTTAGAAATACCTCTCTAAGGTTTGTCAAAGTGTTTGATTAGAAACATAATTTAAATTATCAAATGTATACAAATATAAACCACAGAGAGTCTCTATGAAAACATTAAAAACTTAGGGAAGATTTTGTCCTAATGTATTCTTTTACAAATTTAGGAAAAGTCAGGCCAAAAAGGACTTCATGAATCTACACATATTTCACAAAAATGATCTGTATCTGTATGTTTTTACATGTGTATCAGATTAGAACTACTCTTAAATAGTCCTAAATAAATTAGAATGCATAATCAATTTACAAAATCAGAATGCCTACCTGATTATCTGAGAGCCACATAGCAGTCAATTGCTGTAGCTTTGTAAAGCTAAAGGGCAAATTTTTTAATCTGTGGGAAAAAAATGCAAACGAAAATTAAACTTTAAAAATGAGAAATGTTAAAATGAGAACTGGATCTAATGGTCTTCTAAATAATGTTATGTTATTGCATATGAAAATAGAAAAATATTTAATTCAGGAGAAAATCAATTATAGGTCTTTGAACAGGACATAAGACATAATACTATCCAGTTTATAAGAATTAATTTTAAAAATACAAATCTTCTGTTGAATCAATTTGGTTGGGGGGAAAAGTGGATAATTTAATAACCTCAAAAAAATTACCTAGGGAAATCTAGCAACTATCCATACTTTAATGCAAAGGCAAGGACAAATTAAACAAACAATATTTCATAAAATTGCTTTGGATGTTTTATTTGCTAGAGAGAACAAATTGTTATAGGAACCACTCTTAATAAGAGTTTGTTGTTATAAATATTGTACTCTTTTTATTTCACTGTGAGCCAGCACTTTCATACTCAAGACTATTTTAACATTATAATGAGTGAAAATTAAGTAACAGAGATACTTAGTACAATGCTAACTTGAAACAGGACCCTATTTAAAACAAAATGACTATTTAAATTTTCCATCTTATGTTTATTCTTCTATGCCTAATTTCAAAGGAACCTAGGGAATCTAGGTCTCTGAAACTCAAGGTGTTGGAACTTAGGGCTCTAGTTTTAGGGTATAAAGTATGAGCTGAAAGAATTTAATTTTAAAAGGGATTTAGTTTGAAACCACACTGCATAGCTATAATTAACAATTTAAAAGGAGGAAGGTGTGAACAGTCTGAATACCCTAGTCAGAAAACCAAATTTACACTAAAAGCTCTATTTTATAAGCAATGTGAATCACCTTAAATCTGAGTCTTAATTTTTTTCCCTCCATAAAATGGGAATACCTGTTTTATTATTAGGATTATTTTGAATACTTTTAAGATACAACAAAAACAAAATGTAAAAATGCTCTACAAATATTCTTTTATCACTATTAGTCTCTTTACACCAGAAAAAATTATAGACATTTGTTCTTAACCATTGCTTCAATTTAGCATCCCTAGTGATCTATTTGCTTTGTACCTTGGCTGTGTTGTCCAAATTATTTGAGTGGGTGTCTAATCACACGTCTGCCCAGATTAATACAAGGAGTAGGTAAGATTAAAAGCTGCTTTGTTCAACAGCTGTATTAGAGCAAAAATCTGACTTTAGGAATAAAAATGGCTATCATAAGAAGATAATTAAGACTATACAGCAAAAGTCAACATAAAATAAACCAAAACAACCACTGTACCATAATTAATATCAGGTAAAATTATTCTTTCAAATAAAAATTCTACACAAAACCCAAGACTATATATGCAAAGAAAAACATGTATTAGATTTTCTATCACATATAATGGAACTTTAATTTCATCCAATAGATGTCTTCTATAAGCCAAATGGTGAATTACACTGTTACAAACCTATTGTCACTCAAATTGATGACTTTTAATTTTTGCATATCACCCATTTCCTCTGGAAGTGTCTCAAGTTTATTAGAATGGAGAAATAGCACAGTTATATTTTTCCAACTTCCAATCTGAAAGAGAAACAGAATTATGGATTAAAACTTTAGCCTACTGCTTAATAAATGTAACTGAAGTATCATTTTCAAAAGTAATAAAAATACTCTTCTCATGTATAAAAGTAATTACATTTTTCCTTTTCAATTATTAACTTTCACATATGAACAAAAGTATTAGCAAATCAATATAACTAATTATTATCCAGAAAATACATAACTTAGTTACATAATTATCTCTGAAAGAAACTAAAGAAAACCACACTGGACACCTATAATTAATAATTAGAAAAAATAAAAATTCAAAATAAAATTTAAATACAGTACCTCTGGGGGTAACTGTTGTAAGTAATTATGATCCGCAGCAAAGGTTCTTATATTAGTAAGCTGCCCAATAGATGAAGGCAAAGCTTCAAGTTCATTGAAGCTACAATCCAGTTCTTCTATTGATACTAATCTTTAATTAAAAAAGAAAACACATAATTTAACAAAAAATTTCCTGTATATAATCCAAAACTCAAGAACATATGACCATTTGAACTTGACTTTAACAAACCTAGAAAAAAATCTATTTCTACTAAGCTAAAGTTCACCTGTAGAAAAACTGGCCTATCTTGATTATAAATAAATCCAACCTGCAGCCAATTGCTTATTTAAATGTTTTTAGAATCTCCTATTGACGTTAATAATTATCTGAAAAATTATATAGGATGCTGAACTGAAAGAAAAATCTTCTAGTTCTTTTAATACACAAAAATCTTACCCTCCTATAGAGTCTGGTAGATACATTAACTGATTTTCATCTATTTTAAGAGTTGTTACATTCTTCAATGAACCTATTAAGGGAAGAAATAATAAACAATTTTTCATCTTGAACTAGAAGTCAATCAACAGTCAAGTGAGCACATATTACATTTGACATGTATCATAAAGAACTTTTAAAAAGCCAAGCTATCTCATAGAGACACCACCCCAACCCTACCATCTCTCCATGCCCTTACCCTGTATTTACAAGTTTCACATACATATTACCTCTTAACATTAGTATATATTTATCCATTTAGGCCTCACTAAAATGTAAGCTTCATAAGAGTATGTCCTTTTTGTCTCCTTTGCTCACTGTTGTAGCCATGCTCCTTGAAGCAATTCTGTGCCATCACAGTGAAGATACACAGCACAAACTTATGGTATCAAAGGATTAAAGAAGTGGTAGTCCAAAGGTAGTTTTTTCCTAAGAGTATAACAAGCTATTCTACATACTGTAAGTATACTAAATACTAAAACAATAAAAATGAGGTTTAATTTAAAATAAAAAGCATTGGAAAAATTATAGGAGAATTTGCAAAACACAACCTGAGCTATAACAATTATGTAATTCAATTGAAAAATATGTAAAAATATTTCTGATTTTTATATTCAAACATCATGGAGATGCCAATATGTAAGTTTTGGGGTTTTGATAAGATAATTCAACTCCCTTGATGCACCACCAGATAAGTAACTATATAAATACAGTTGACCCTTGAACAACACAGGTTTGAAGTGTATGGATCCACTTACATGTATGTGAACTTTTCAATTTACTACTAGAGTACTGCATGACCCACAGTTGGTTGAATACACAGAGGCAGAACCATGGATAGGGAGGAAATAAATGTGAATACAAAAGTACATCTATAAATTATATGAGATTTTCCCACTGCAGAAGGTTGGCCCCCTAACCACCATCATTGCTGAAGGGTCAACCGTATAATTTTCAAAGGATTTTGCTCATACAGCTGTCTTCTTGTAAGTCTAAAATGAAGTTAAGATAGGAAAAAGTTATTAGGTAAGGGCCATGATCAAGAGTTAAAGCGAATTTGGGTAATCTTTTAAAGGATTCAAACTTTATTACAGTGACAAAAATGACATTTCCTTAAAGAAAAACAGTAATGTCAACAAAAGAGTAAACTGAGTAACTGATCACAACAGGAAAAATTCAAATAGGATCTGTGACTTCAGAAACTATCTTATAAATAAAATTTGATATACGGAAGCTTTGAATCAAGCAATGGCAATAAGTTTCTCAGATTGTATACTAGCAAATTTTAATCACATGAATTAGAAATCAGTACAAACCAATAGTCTCCGGCAGTTGTTGAAGTGAATTGCTTGATAACAGGAGATCTTGAAGGTTTTCACATCCTGAAATTCCTTCTTCAACCATCTCAATATTATTTTTAGAAATATCCAAATATGTGAGCTGTTTCAAACTACCAATAAACTGTAAGTTTAAAAAAAAGGAAATTTAAGGACTCTGTCAATAGCAGTTTGTGAAAAGTTTAGATAAGAAACTTAGTCACAAATTATAATTTATAATTAAATGTTTATATGATAGGTTCATAATTTTTAATGCCATTAGTGATACAATCAGTAAAAGCTAAAAGCTCCTACTATTTTAGCCTAGCAGAGTGACAAGTACATAATTTTCTTTGGGAATTTAGCTGCCCATCATTTGCAAGGGAGTTAGTACATATGGGGATTCATATGGCTTTAGGTCTGAGAATAAACACAATGTCAGCTGCTAAGAAACTACATGGAAAATAGCCTATTTCAACAATTCCCTGGGCAAAATGAAACAGGATACAAAGTCAACTGCAACCCCTGGGAAGGACATACTCCATGACATTAGAAAGAGACTTAAAGTTGACCCTTGAACAACACAGAATTTCACAGACCCATTTACACATGGATTTTTTTCAACAGTAAATACTACAGTACTTCATTGTAGTTGGTTCAATCTGTGGATGCAGAACATCAGACCCTAAGGACGAATCCTTGTTACGAAGGAATTTCAAATAGGGAAAGCTGACTATAAATTACACAGATTTTTTCCACTGTGTAAAGGGTTGGTGCTCCTAATCCCTGAGTTGTACACAAGTCAACTGTGTTTTACAAAAATTTATTATAGAAATATAAAAATTTTAATCAAGAAATGTGTTGACAAACCGAATCGAAAAATGCGTGGAAGATTTAAATAGACATTCCTCCAAAGAAGTCATACAGATGGTTATAAGGCATATGAAAAGATGCTTGACATCATTAATTATCAGAGAAATGAAAATGAAAATTACAATGAGGTATCACTTCACATATAGTCAGAATGGCCATCATTAAAAATCTATAAATAAAAAATCTATATATAATATATGCTGGAAAAGGCATGGAGAAAAGGGAGACCTCATACACTGCTGATGGAAATGTAAATTGGTACAACCATTATGGAGAACACTAAGGAGGTTCCTTCAAAAACTAAATATAGAACTACAATATGATCCAGCAATCCCACTCCTGGGCATATATCTGGAGAAAACCACAATTCAAAAAGATACATACACCCCAAACTTTACTGCACTATTTACGATGGCCAAGACATGGAAGCAACCTAAATGTCTACCGACAGAGCAATGGATAAAGACGTTGTACATATATACAATGGAATATTACTCAGCAATCAAAAAGAAATAATGTCATTTGCAGCAACGTGGGTGAACCTAGATATTGTCACAATGAGTGAAGTAAGTTAGACAGAGAAAGACATGTATCATATGATATCACTAGTATGTGGTATCTAAAAAAAAGGATGGTACTAATGAGCCTATTTACAGAACAGAAATAGAGTTACACATGTAGAAAACAAACTTATGGTTACCGGGGGAAAGGGGTCAAGGGATAAATCTGGAGATGTGGATTGACATATACACACTACTATATATAAAACATGTAACTAATAAGGACCTACTGTATAGCACAGGCAACTCTACTCAATAATGATCTATGTGGGAAATGAGTCTAAAAAAGAGTGGATATATGAATATGTATAACTGATTCACTTTACTGTACACCTAAAACACAACATTGTTAAAAAAAAAAAGTATTGACAATAAAAAAATGTAATTTGCTTCTATTTAACAGTATTAAGAATAATCATTTTAAACTCATTAAACGTACTTAAAAAGTATAATTCGTAAAAATGCAAAGGACAGACAGCAATAAGCAAAGTCTTTAAAATTTGATATACACACCCCTGGAATAAAAGTCAGTCTATTACCATCCATCCAAAATTCTTTCAATCCACTTAGCTGCTCAAGTACTTCAGGCTGTTTAAATGGAAGTGGAGGAGGAGATACATTAATTTATTTGAATATATTTATTTGGCAAAAGAAGCTCCCCTGGGTATTTCTAATAATAACTTTCAGTTTTAAAGACATTTTTTTAAATTACGAGGGGGAAAAAAGCAGAGCCAAAACTCAAGTCTTTCCACTGTGTTATAGTTATTACACAAATATTACTAAAGACATTCCATAATAGCAGATTGTATAAATTAAGCTTTTGATTACATAACAGGTTAAAGTATTTACACAATTAATAAGATCCATTACTTTCAAGAATACAATAAAAGTATACTCTCAATCATTATCCACAAAAAGATGTAGAATTTTAGGAAATCTTAAAGAAAAGCTATTCCCTGATGACTAAGAGGGAGGAAAAAAGAAGGCAAGCTACATCTTAAAAACCCAATCCTAAGGAAAAGTATGTAAACCAAGGCATAACAAACCTACTGTGTTATTTTAAGCTTCTAGTAATTACATAGAATACTGTTTTGTGTTGAGGACCAAAAAATTAAAGTGACTTAATGGACTTGGTATTCAGGCAAAATTTACCCTTAGGTTATTCACCCTTGGAGGCTCTTCTGAATGAATCCTTTAAAGATATTTCCATTAACCCACAAACCTGTGTCCAATCATTGACATTATGATGGCATTGAGGTGTCATCATATCTCATCACTATAACACGAGTAACACATACAAGGCATGTCACTCAGATTTACTATTAACATATAAGTAAGAATTCTAGGTGTAACTTGGATTAAAAAAGTCTTTTTGATGCTCAACATCACTCATTATCAGAGAAATGCAAATCAAAACCACTATGAGGTACCATTTCACACCAGTCAGAATGGCTGCGATCCAAAAGTCTACAAATAATAAATGCTGGAGAGGGTGTGGAGAAAAGGGAACCCTCTTACACTGTTGGTGGGAATGCAAACTAGTACAGCCACTATGGAGAACAGTGTGGAGATTCCTTAAAAAACTGGAAATAGAACTGCCTTATGATCCAGCAACTCCACTGCTGGGCATACACACTGAGGAAACCAGAAGGGAGAGAGACACGTGTACCCCAATGTTCATCGCAGCACTGTTTATAATAGCCAAGACATGGAAGCAACCTAGATGTCCATCAGCAGATGAATGGATAAGAAAGCTGTGGTACATATACACAATGGAGTATTACTCAGCCATTAAAAAGAATACATTTGAATCAGTTCTAATGAGGTGGATGAAACTGGAGCCTATTATACAGAGTGAAGTAAGCCAGAAGGAAAAACATAAATACAGTATTCTAACGCATATATATGGAATTTAGAAAGATGGTAACAATAACCCTGTGTACGAGACAGCAAAAGAGACACTGATGTATAGAACAGTCTTATGGACTCTGTGGGAGAGGGAGAGGGTGGGAAGATTTGGGAGAATGACATTGTAACATGTAAAATATCATGTAAGAAACGAGTTGCCAGTCCAGGTTCGATCCACGATACTGGATGCTTGGGGCTGGTGCACTGGGACGACCCAGAGGGATGGTATGGGGAGGGAGGAGGGAGGAGGGTTCAGGATGGGGAACACATGTATACCTGTGGTGGATTCATTTTGATATTTGTCAAAACTAATACAATTATGTAAAGTTTAAAAATAAAATAAAATTAAAAAAAAAAAATAAAAATAAAAAAAAAAAATAAAAAAGTCTTTTTGTGCTTTGCATGTGTATGCTCAGTTGTATCTGACTCTTTGCGACCCTATGGACTGTAGCCTGCCAAGCTCCTCTGTCCATGGGTTTCCCGGGCAAGAATACTGGAGTGGGTTGCCATTTACTTCTCCAGGGGATGTTCCCACCCCAGGAATTGAACTCGCGTCTCCGGCACTGGCAGATTCTTTACTACTGAGCCACCTAGGAAGCCCCTTTTGTGCATTACCTGTTACAACTGTAAAGTAATTTTTTTTTAAATGTGTAATACTGGAAGAAGGAAATGGTCCAAAATTTAATGATTTTGAATTCTGCTCTGATTTATAAAATTAACAGCAATTTAGAAACTTAAAATAGTTAATATGGCAATAGATTCATACATGTAAAGACAAATACTGAGAAAATATGTAACAGATAATTTACGAAGCACAGAATATGCATTTTTTTAAAAAGAGTAAAACATCTACAAAACACAGTAAGATTCATCATATACCAGCTTCAATTAAAATACAGAATATGAAAGACTATTTTAGAAAAAATATGAGATACCCAAAACCACCATGCTCCTCCAGTGACTTCAGCTGAAAAGCTATTTAGTGAGCTAATACAATTTCCACAGGACAATTATGCAGCAACAGTGCTGAGAAACTCTTGTTTGTGACTATCACTTGCAACTTGCAACAATTAAAAAAAAAAAAGACTTGTAAACACAGTGTAAAAATTTCAATGATGATTTTTCAAGTTAAGGAGCTTCTCTTCAAAAAACAAATATCTAGCTTATTATCTGAGTTCTCTTGGAGCAATGACTGAAGACAACAAATTGCTTATATTCTTTTCGATTCAGCATCATACTACTTTGAAAACAAAGCAAAAACGCAATCCAGAGGTCTCATTACCAACTCGAAAACAACAGCTGTTTCATTCAATGTTTTTTCTTTTAGCTATTAAGTAAAATTATAGAGAAGTATGCTACTACTGAATAAATTCCTAAGCAATATTCCCATGAAGTTATTTTTGACTCAAGTTATTTTCCTGATGCATTCTAGTCTGATGAAAGCTTTTCCCTTATAATCTTTCAGAATTTCTACTTTCTGTGCCCAAAACTATTAATTACCTTTTCCATGGGCTTCTCATTAATTTTACATTTTTACCCTCACTCCTATTAGATGTTATCTGTTCAATTATCCTGTCAAAAATTTTTATATCTTGTCTCTCCAAAATATGTGTGTATCTTTATCTGATTTTATACTTTAAAAATGCAAAGAAATAAATACCTTAATTTTCACATTTTTTCTTGATCAAATGAATGACTTACGGATAGTAAGGTTGGTGAGAACTTACCACTTCTGTGAATTCATTACTTCCCAAGTCCAGTCTTTCCAGCTGGGTCAGTCTATTCATTGTTCTATGCACAATGGAGTAATAAGGTATTAAGTATACAAAAAAAAAAAAAATTAAAAGGAAACTTGTAAAATATTCTTATGTATTACTTAATAACATATAGACTTTCAAATGTTGACAAAACAAAAATAATGATTTTCTAAGAAACAAGTCACATTTAATTTCTAAATAAAAATGAAATAAGTTATTAATTATTCTCTGATTTTGGCTTCTCTCCAGGTTATTTCTATTCTTTTTTATTTTACTTTTTGGCCATGCCACACAGTATGTGGGATCTTAGTTCCCCAACCAGAGATTGAGCCTGCGCCCCCTGTATTGGACGTGTGGAGTCTTAAAACACTGAGCCATCAGGGAAATCCCAGGTTATTTATATTCTTAAGATGTAATTGCAGTAATTACACAGACCAGAATACCAGTAATTCACTTTGCATTTTTTGTCTTTTTCACAGAATAACTTCTTAGATGGTATAAATCAACTAATGATTAGATTGTTAGGTAGCTTCATATTAATTACTACCATTTTTCAAGACTGATGGTGTATTTGTAAAAAACTTTAAGATAATTAACTGAAAATTCCAAGAACAGTAAATATTACATTGTTCTCCACACTTTCAAATTAAATTCAATACAATTCACAACAACGTTTTGCATGAATCAAAAATATAATTAGGAGACTGTATTTATTTTAAATTAAAGCTACAATATACCATTTTTAAACTTTCAACTCAATACCAACAGTTCTCTGCCATTACAGAAACTTGAATATACAAACTGATTTCATGATGAAATAAACTAAGTTGTATTTTATATTCCTTCAATAAAGGCGCTTCTTAAAGTGAACTATTAATTAATTCAAATATATTTATACTCTAAAATTATTATTTTTAGAAAAACCTATTATTTAATAGATTGCTACCAGGTACCCAGATAAGGAACTACATTAAATTAAAAAAAAATTGGAGGGCACACCATCCCACGTGGCCTGGGGGAGGTTCCCCAACTAGTGACTGAACCCTGAACACAGCAGTAAAAGTGCTGAATCCTAACCAACAGACCACACTAGAGAACTCCTTAGGAACTATATTAAATCTTTTTTGCATATGGCAAAATAGAATCATCATATCATCAATATTATCAACGTGTTAACTGGAAAATTAACATCATTAAAAACCAAGAGGCTCCTTAAATTATGACATAAGAACACATATTATTTCTATCTTCTCTTGACATTCAACAAATTAGTAATAGAAAGTAAAATAAAATCAGCTTAAATCTCCCTGGTTTTTTAGTGAAAAAAAAAAGCATATAATAATTGTAAAGTAATTTATTATGTTGTGCATGTGTGCTAAGTCGCTTCAGTCGTGTCCCACTCTGTGCGACCCCATGGACTGCAGCCCACCAGGCTCCTCTGTCCATGGGATTCTCCAGGCAAGAATATTGGAATGGGTTGCCATTTCCTTCTTCAGGGTATCTTCCCGGCCCAGGGATCGAACCTGGGTCTCTTATGTCTACCTGCATGGCAGGCAGGTTCTTTACCACTAGCGCCACCTGGGAAGCCCAATTATTATGTTACTCACCTAATATTACAGAAAGCTAATTTTCCCAAACCCTTTCATTTTAAATATGCCATTTCATCAACACTCCTTTAATTTAATTCATCTCCCAGTACCAATTTTTCTCAAAGTTGCTTTAACTTTGATTCTCTGAGTGCCTATTTTCAGGTTCTATGAAATATAAAAATTTGACTTCCTTTACTCATATCTGTCTTTGTCCAGAAAACCTGTAATTCAGTTCCAATTTGCTTTACTACAAAGTGAAAAGGTGTTTCCAGGATCTTTCTCAAGAAAGATTAGATACTAATTCCTACATCCATAATACTACACCAGGTTCATATGTGAGAAAGGTAAAGAGAGCTGTGAGGAGGGAGTAAGACTGAAAAAAGAAAATATGGTCTTATTTTTCTTAATTCAATATTGTTATATGATAACACAGAAAATTCACATGTAGCAATTCACTTTATATCAACAAGGGTAATTTTTATTTTTTTAAGGGTATAAAAACCTTTACACTGGAAAACTCAATTATAAACAACATCCTTAAAAATCTAAGTTTTAAAACTCATTTAGGAAAACATAAATGACAGATATGTAATAAAAAAGATGAAATACATTGTAAAATTTTAAAAGCATCTCCATCTCAACTTGCTGTAGCTAACATGGGCATATTTGGTCCTACTTCATTTAAGATCCAGCTTCCTACTTCAAGGAGAAAGTAAAAGCAACCATCCCTCAAATTTCCTTCTGCTTATCTCTAAACTTTCTTCGTATTTAACTCATTTTTACCTTCTCTTCTCCTGTCTCAGAGGGGAAATATACATCATTTGTGTTTTTGGTACTGGGCCCTCCAGGATTAACATGGTATTAAATTTCACTGAACTATATATTTAAAATAGCTTTTTCACTGTTCAAATCTTTGATCATAAAAAGATCTACTCACATAACCTGATGCACATGACTTTCCTGACACATAAAACCATGGCCTCTTTTTAATCTGTGAGGCCTCAAATATTGTAATCATGTCTTTAAAAAAGCAATAAAGAATTACATTTGCAAATACATGAGAGAGTCCAATCTGAGGTTAAAATTAAAATATAAGGAGATAAAATAAGTGAATTACCTATGATATCAAAGACACCATATTAACTGCAGGCTTAGCTATTTCAGTAAACAATTTATACCCAGATTATTCAAATCTCTTAACAGTCAAATTCTGAGCTAAGGATTCATCAATGCCAATACCAAATCTCCAAAAAGTCAAACCTTTTTGAATTTTAATGAGGATAATTCTCATTTTAATTTATACTAACAACTAACAACATACACTGTAATCATCTCAGTCTTTTGGGAATCAAAACCATGTGCGCTTCCTGCCCTCAGAGATTTATACTCACGGGCTGGAGTGGGGAAGAAGAAGGACCAAGTACATGTGCACATGAGAATATGCTAGCCAGGTAGAAAGAGAGGAAAATGTATTTTAAAAATTAGACTAATGTGGTAAATATCTTAACTGATATAAATAAGATGCTACAAAAGTTGAGTACACAGAACAACGAAATCCTGGAAAATGGGAGATGCTTCTATCAAGAGGTGACAACACTTGACAAATAAACTGCAACAGGAGACTGGGAAGTTTTCTGTAAGGGTCAGATATTTTAAGCTCTGCATATAGTCTCTGTCACAGCTACTTGACTCTACCACAGTAGAGCAAAAGCAGCTATAAACAACATGTGAGTGACTGAATGAATGCGACTCTAATGAAATTTATTTAGGAAAAAATAGGCACTGGGCCAAACTTAACCAGTCTGTAGTTTGCCACTGCCTAAACTATAAAATGGAGAAGGAAATGGCAACCCACTCCAGTACTCTTGCCTGGAAAATCCCACGGACAGAGGAGCCTGGTTGGCTGCAGTCCATAGGGTCACAAAGAGTCAAAGAGTCGGGCACGACTGAGCAACTTCACTTTCACTTTTCACTTTCGTGCACTGGAGAAGGAAATGGCAACCCACTCCAATGTTCTTGCCTGGAGAATCCCAGGGACAGGGGAGCCTGGTGGGCTTCCGTCTATGGGGTCACACAGAGTCGGACAAGACTGAAGTGACTTAGCAGCAAACTATAAAAGTGGTCGTGTATGGATGTGAGAGTTGGACTGTGAAGAAGGCTGAGCGCTGAAGAATTGATGCTTTTGAACTGTGGTGTTGGAGAAGACTCTTGAGAGTCCCTTGGACTGCAAGGAGATCCAACCAGTCCATTCTGAAGGAGATCAGCCCTGGGATTTCTTTGGAAGGAATGATGCTAAAGCTGAAACGCCAGTACTTTGGCCACTTCATGCAAAGAGCTGACTCATTGGAAAAGACTCTGATGCTGGGAGGGATTGGGGGCAGGAGGAGAAGAGAACGACAGAGGATGAGATGGCTGGATGGCATCAGTGACTCAATGGACCTGAGTCTGAGTGAACTCCGGGAGTTGGTGATGGACAGGGAGGCCTGGCATGCTGCAATTCATGGGGTCGCAAAGAGTTGGACACAACTGAGAGACTGAACTGAACTGAACTGAAACTATAAAAACACAGTAGTGAATCAGGATGTTTTAAGACATATCTTCAATAAAGGATGTAGACCAGTGCATTTTGAGTCTGTAGATCTATTTTCATTTTATTTTTTGCTCTTGGACTGTCATCTCCTCCTGATGTTAGCTTACCAGTAGGGGGCCTTCCATTCCATTTCTAATTTACAACTGACTAAAACCATACAAGTTCTGAGAACTAGAGTTAATCAGACTTCACATAGAAGACTTTATGGATCTCTTTAAGGAGTACTAAGAAAGAACTCTAGTATAGAAATGGGGACCTTTATTTGGGACTCAGGTGAGCTTTACATACTTATTATTTTGACTTTTGTTGCATAAGACTGAGTTCTAGAAAGCTATGAAATCACTAAGAAATACTGAGAGATGTATAGATTGTTATATTGAACACCACTAATTAAAATACAATGACCACAAATGTAAGTCTTTTAAAATAATTTGTACTCATATTTTAGATAATAGAGAATTAATATTTCTCTAAGAATTTAAAATGCCAAACTAAATTTTGGAAAAGATAACACCTTTACTTACTTTGGCAACATTTTCAACTGGTTTTCTCTAAGTTCTAATATTTGGAGTTTAGTTAATCTGCAAAATAAATAAAATAAATCAAGCATCTATGACAAAGATGAAGAATTTAATTAATGAATTAATGTCATCCTCTAAAGATTTAAAGCAACCAATATTCATTGTGTAATTACAATGTGTAGAATTTAGTGTTAAAAATTACACAAAAATACAAAGACAGAAAATACTATTTTTGCTCCTCAGAATTAATGGGGGAGAAGCTGCAATAAATATTTCTAAACATAGCCAAAGTAACTGTCCCCTAATGTCAATCCTAATAAACTTTGTGCATTTTAATGAAATCCTCCCCCAAATTATTAGTCATTAGTAGATTAGAGAACAATAATTTAAGTCTATAGTTTAGGTCTGAGAGAGAAAAATAAAGAAACAAAACAGGACATGGATAGGGAGAAATCCTCTGGCACTTCAGTGATGCACGTTCCAATAAAATTAGAGGATAAATGAGCAGAAGAACTGGTCCAGAAGTGCTTGCTAATGCTGCAAGTGGCAACCATATTAAAATATACAACATATCAGGTCAGCAGGGTGTATACTTTAAACTTACAGAGTGTTACATGCCAAATATATTTCAATTTAAAAAAGTGGTCCAAATGCCAGACACAGAAATCTAACAAGTACATGAAATGTATGTATGTATACACATATGTGTATGTGTATGCCAGCATACACATATGTGTATGTGTATATATGTGTGTACATAGATCCATATATATGTGTATGTATATAAAAATATAAAGCATTATAATGTGGGTCCCACAGTTCACTGGGCTACAACAATGCCCCAAATTCTTTTTACTTTATTCAAGTACAATTAACAAACAACATTTTGTTGGTTTCAGGTATATAACATAATGATTTGATGTCTGTATATACATCGTTGAACATGGCATCAGAAGATGGAGTAACCACTTGAGCTAAAGTTAACCCACGGTTAACCCTTGAAAAACATGGGTTTCAACTGTGTGAATCCACTCATATACAGATTTTTTTCCCAACAGTAAATACTATGGTACCACACAATCTGTGGTTGGTTGAATCTAATGGATTTGGAACCCTGGATACTAAGGAACTATAGCTGTGGAGGGCCAACTGTAAATTATATGCAGAGTTCTATGGTGTTGGGAGGATCGGCACCCCTAACCCCTGCATTGTTCCAGGGTCAACTACATTGTGAAATGGTTACCAAAACAAGTCTAGTTAACATTTGTCACTATACTTAATTATATAAAAAAAAAATGTTTCTTCTTAAGATGACTTTTAAGATGTATTCTCTGAAGAAACTTTCAAATACACAATATAGTATGGTTAATGATAATCACCAGGACTTTGCATGCCCATGATTTATTTTATAAACTGGAGGTTTGTATCATTTGACTACCTTCACTCATTCTGCCCATCTCTACCCACCACTCCACTTCTGGCAAACACCAATCTTTTCTCTGTATTTATGAGGTTGGGGTTTCGGTGGTTATTTTAGATTTCACATCTAAGTGAGACCATATGATATATCTCTCTTTAAGAAGAAAAAAGAACATTGCCATATTAACACATATTTGGATAGCACTTTCTCTAGTAATTAATTTGAACACAATAATAATTTAATACCTACTGTTCATTTACTGATTCATCTTTTCATTAGAAAAATTACTCAGGGAATATAATACAGCAAGAAGCACAAATTTAAGGAGGGAGCAACGGGCTGGATCCCAGAAACACATTTTTCTTTTCTCTAGAACTTCGATTCCAGTGAAGAAGACAGATAAACCAGTAATTAGATCATTTTAAAAATATGTAAGTGCTGAGAATAAAGCATTCTATCTCAAATATACAAAAATTATTCCAATTTAAACTCCTTATTTTTATGTACTTTAAAACCAAGTCTTAAACTACTTTTTTCTTTTAAATTTTCACTGCTTATTTTTATTTGGGAAAATAAATTTAAAGTCAAAATAACAAGTGCTGAAGAAACTATAAAAACTACAATGATTGGAAATAATTACAAAAGAAGAGCCCACGAAACTGTAATTAACAGTATTGCTAAAGCAACCTGTAGTCTGGTAAACTTTGCAAAAGTTTTGTTAACAGCTAACAAGAGAAGGTTTTAGAAGAAACTATAACTTACCTGCCAAAATTAGCTGGCAAGAACTCAAGGAAAGCATCATTCAGATATAACTGGGTTAAGTTTAACAGCTGAGAAAATCCATCAGGAAGCCTATATAAAATAAACCAGGATTTAAATTTAATTCATATGCAGAATTTTAGCTATTAAAATCTAAGAAACAGTCTAACCAACACATGTTCTTAACAGATAACAGCTATCTCTTTTATGAGTGATCCTCAAATTGAGATTTACCTTTTATAATAACTTACAGCTTCAATGTTTGTTTCTTTATCATTTTGTAAAAAGGAAGTAAAGCAGTATTTGTCTCAGTAAGATAAAATCTGCACATAACAGTCAACTATGAATGAACCTCAACACAGAGAAATGTATTTAGGACATGACTATGACATCACCAGGCACTCTTGAAACTCACCTTATCTAACATAAATTGAAAGGACTACATAAAGAATTCTAAACTTTGACAGTATTGACTTTTGTTGTTGTTGCTTAGTTGCTAAGTCGTGTTCAATTCTTGTAATCCCATGGACTGCAGCCCGCCAGGCTCCTCTGTCCATGGGATTTTCCCAGGCAAGAAAACTGGAATGAGCTGCTATATCCATCTCCAGGGGATCTTCCCCACCCAGGGACTGAACCTGCAACTCCCACACTGGCAGGTGAATTCTTTACCACTGAGCTGCCTGGTAAGCCAGCTGACTTTTGCTGCTGCTGCTAAGTCGCTTCAGTTGTGTCGGACTCTGTACGACCCCATAGATGGCAGCCCAGCAGGCTCCCCCGTCCCTGGGATTCTCCAGGCAAGAACACTGGAGTGGGTTGCCATTTCCTTCTCCAATGCATGAAAGTGAAGTTGCTCAGTCGTGTCTGACCCTCAGCGACCCCATGGACTGCAGCCTTCCAGGCTCCTCCGTCCATGGGATTTGCCAGGCAAGAGTACTGGAGTAGGGTGCCATTGCCTTCTCCAGCTGACTTTTAGGGCCGGATAGTTTTGTGTTGCCAGGAGGCTGTCTTCTGCATTAGCACCTTAGCCTCTAAATCACCTGAAGCTAGCACTTTCCACCACCGTAAGTTGTGTAAACCTCTAAATCGCTTGAAGCTAGCTAGCACTGCCCACCACAAGTTGTGTAAACCAAAAAATGTCTTCAGAATTTACCAAATGACTGTTAACAGCAAAACTGTCCCCATTTGAGAACTACTGGTTTCAATTATTTTCCATTTCAATATGTGGTCCCTAAATAATCAAATAAAGATCATATAATTTTATAATGACCAAATGAGAACTAATATTAATAGCTGAATGACATTTAGGGTCATATAAGAACCTATAAATAACTTTGCTTTTATTTCCTCTGGCTAACAAAATAAATTACAGATCTAGAACTTGATGCTAGAATAGTATTTTCAGGTAAAGGTAAAACATCATCTTTACATGTTTGCCTTTACATGTTTGTCTATGTTTGGAAAAACCTTTTAAGTTTGTACATACAAACCTTGAAGTTGTGAGCTTTCAAAGATGTGAACATGCATCTGCAGGTTCAAACCTAAGAGTTCACGTGTCTGGAATACACTGTCATAAGCATGCGTCCTCTACAACTGGTATGGTTCTGTGTACTTTACTGAAGAGTATGATATTTAGTACAGAAGTAGTATGGTATCTTTATTTCAAGCCCAGGATGTGCAGAAGCAAGCATAAAAGCAGCAGTGACGGAGCTGGTAGGACTGTATTTTTCTAGGTACTATACTGTAAGATTAAAAATGTTATCTGTATATTTTGTTTGTTTTTTATGTATTTATGTGTGGAAAGTATTATAAACCTATTACAGTATAGTACTGTATAGTTGATTGTGTTAATTGGGTATCTAGGCTAACTTATGAATAAACTAGCCTTATGAATGTGCTCTCAGAAGCAACTCGTTCATATGTAGGGGACTTACTGTAATTATGAGAAAGCTGGTTTCAACTTTCATTTTAGCTATACTAAGCTATGCTTTACAATATTAATCTTTTGCTTTGTCATTCTATTTTTTCAAAATTTAACAGCTCTGTTACTAGGAAAGCATTCTGCTTCAAGCCATTATGATCACAAAAGAATATGTGTGACCTTTGGTATGTAATACAACCAATCACCTAGCTTTTTCCTTTTTTGTTTTTAGCTTTTTGACTTTTCAGTTTCTCTTATTTTCAAAATTTTGAGTGTGCCACACATTGGATGTGCAAGTGAAGACATTCTTATATTGCACAAGTAACACTGAGCTAAGGAGGCCTAGATCCTAGTCTCATTTTTGACATTAACTAACCATAGGACTTGGAGAACACCACTTGCATTATCTGTATGGATGTCAAATTTACCTTTGTAATATACGGGGTTGGGAAGAGTATTAAAAAGGCTCCTTTTTAATCTAAAACTAAAATTTTGTATAGATTTAAGACTGATATTAACTGTTGATTAAAATGTAGAAAGTAGTATTCTACTTTATCATAGTTGCTTTATTGACATACTATAATTCAACAGAGAAGAACTTACTTGGAAATAGGATTTACACTGGCCTCCACAACTGTCAAAACTTTACAATTTTTTATATTTTCTGGAAACTCTTGTATTCCTAGAAAATGAACAAATAATCATTAACTGTAAAGAATCTATTAATTACAAAGGAGAAAATCATAACAATATTAATAATTAATGTACACTTTACAGATTCAAAATTTATCAACAGAGTAGAATCTCAATAAACTGGCAACACCAATGTCAACCAAACAGAATCACCTCCACAACAATTTCTCTCTTCTATTTCGCCTCTTTATGACTACTGCTCATTATCAGACATGACTAAGAAACTGAACAACAAACTATCTCGTTTAGTTTTACCCTCCTTTCCTTCTCGCTGTTCATCAGAAAATCAGTGCCTTCTCTGTGTGGTGTTAGGGACACAAAATTCAGAATAATCAGCATTCTTTCTGTGTTTTCACATAAAAAGAGGCACTACTTTAAAAAAATTTTCATTGGAGTATAGTTGATTTATAATGTGTTAATTTCTGCTGTACAATAAAAGTGAATCAGTTAAACATATACATATATTCATTTTTTAAAGACTCTTTTCCTATATAGGTCATTACAGAATATTAAGAAGAGTTCCTTGTGCTATACAGGAGATCCTTATGGTCCTTATTATTTATCAAATTTTTATATAGTAGTGTATAAAGAGGCATTACTTTTTAAATCCTGGGTTCCAGATTGAGCTGGCCTCTAATACATATAGGGTAACAAAGCTGAAGGCAAAGCTGAAGATAGAAGAGGTATGATAGAGAATATGCATCAGATATGCCAATGGACATGCCTGAGGCAGTTATACATCAATACTTCTGCAAAATACAACACGAACGTGACAAGTCAAATTATGGTAGAAGTTTCTAGGCACTTAATCTTACCTCAACTTGTCTCAGCAAAAATATAGCAACAATAGTTGAGTTAGCAACAATCCACAGACCAACTTTAAGTAGTACTGTTGTAATCCAGACTAGAGGAATGCAAATTAATAACTTAAAAAAAAAATGTTCCCAAAATTCTATTAATAGAAAACTCATTCCTTCACTAACACATGATTACTCCAAAGGGCTGACACTGGAGGATCACTTAAGTCTCTGTCAACCTCATGAATGTACTATTCTAAGCAAGTTTATTACAGAGCCAACCACAGAATTTCAGATGATGAAAAATGAAATGATACAAAATCATCAACTGGCAAATACTACAGCAATAACTGATCAGTCAAAACTTAGCAATGGATGCTAAAATTAGTGGGTAAAAGAATAAAGAAAAACAATATATCGATATCGTTTCAAAGCTTCTCCCCCAAAACACATATTATTTTTTAAGAGGGGAAAGAGTAAAGAACTCTCACAGGCACCAACCACTTCAACGATTTAAAAGGCAGCAGTTACCAGTATCATCACAGAGCAACTCATCTTCAGATGCACTGAGAAGGGGCGCAACACCTATGTCACATTCCTTCCCCAGACACCAACCTGAATTTAACCATCAGCAAATATCAAACAAATCCACATGAAGAGCAGTCCTACAGAACTGGCCAGTAATCATCAAAACTATCCAGGTTAAAAAAGTTAAAGAAAAACTGAATAACCACCCAGATAAGAGGAGACCAAAGAGAACTGCCTATGGTCAACATATAAACCTACTACTACCATCACTACTACACACAGACATGCAGGCACACAAACGGAAGACAGCTGAGTAAGACTGGGAGGCCATACCATTATCAGTCAATATCACTGCTGTTCTATATAACTGCAATTATTACCAATGGGGGAAACTAGGTGGTAAGTACAAGAGTACCAATTTGTACTGTTTCTTAAAAATGCTGTAACTCTACAATCATCTCAATAACAACTTCAAAAATCTGGGCTCAATGGTTAAGGAAAGATTTTTATCATTGTTGTTGTTATTAAAAGTCAATTTCCCTAAAAGTTTCAAGATGGTTCATTTTAAAGAACTTTTGCTAGAATTTACAGAGTTCATGTAAAGATTCAAATCAGAAAATGTTAACACTGATGGATATCTAACAATATTAAGGAATTACTGTTAGCTGTCTTTCTATAAATTGTGGTTAATAGTAGAGTGGCTTCATCTTGAAATATTTATGTATGAGAGAGATTGTTTGGCAAAGTATGAGGTATACATGTAACATACTGATTGGTATATTACAGTTCTGGTTGATAGGCACATCAGGTTTACTGTATTATTCTCTACTTAGATAATAAGATTTTTAAAAAATGACTTTAAAACAGCTATGGTACTTAAAGGGAAAAAATGAACAAAATGATGGGGAGGAAAAGGTTAAATGTAAGAAATGGAAACTTTACAAATGATAAAAACAATACATCTAAATGAAAAAACCACAGGATAGGATTTAAAGAAGATTAGTCACTGCAGGAGAAAATGTCAATGAGACAGAAGACACAGTAACAGAAACTAGCCATTATGAAACACAGAGGGCAAAAAGTAAAGAAACCCAGTGATACCTGGGACAATGCAGGCAGATTAACGTATTTATCTTTAGAAGTACTTGTTGTGTGAGGGGAGAATCTTTGCCTCTCTTGTGCACTACTGGAATAGGACATGGTACATAGTTATCAGTGTCACTCAATAGCTTCCAAATTCTTTACCAGGGTGGCAATACCAATTTTCATACTATAATACCTATTCATATCTTGTCAACTTTTGATGATATCTTTACTTTTTCCCAATAAACACTTTCTGAGAGGGTTGAACCTCACAGATATAAACAAGACATTAACTAAAACTAGATACTTTACTGATCTTTCCTAGAAAGTGAAAGTGAAAGTCTCTCAGTCATGTTCGACTCTTTGCGACCCCATGGACTATGCAGTCCCTGGAATTCTCCAGCCCAAAATATTGGAGGGGGTAGCCTTTCCCTTCTCCAAGGGATCTTCCCAACCCAGGGATCAAACCCAGGTTTGATCAAATCCCAGGTCTCCTGCATTACAGGTGGATTCTTTACCAGCTGAGCCACAAGGGAGACCCAAGAATACTGGAGTGGGTAGTCTATCCCTTCTCCATTCGATCTGCCTGACCCAGGAATCGAATCAGGGTCTCCTGCATTGCAGGCAGATTCTTTGCCAACTGAGCTATTTTCCTAGAGATGAACACATTTTCACATTTATTGATCTATCTAAACTTAAGTATAGCTGACTTACTGTATTACATCTTAGGTGGACAGAATAGTGATTCAGTATTTTTTTTACAGATTATACTCCATTAAAAGTTATTACAAGATAAAGGCTATAATTCCCTGTAATATAAAATATATCCTTGATGCTTATCTGTTTTATACATGTGTGTGCCACGCTACGTCACTTCAGTCATGTCCGACTCTGTGCAACCCTATCCACTACAGCCTGCCAGGCTCCTGTGTCCATGGGATTCTCCAGGCAAGAATACTGGAGTATGTTGCCATGCCCTCCTCCAGGGAACCTTACTAACGCAGGCACTGAACCTACATCTCTTATGTCTCCTGAAAGGGCAGGCAGGTTCTTTACCACTAGCACCACCACACAGTAGATTATATTTCTTACTCTCATGCCCCTAATTGGTCCCTCTCCCCTCCATGGAGGAAAATCAATCGCCCTGACTTCAGACTATACTACACAGCTACATTAATAAAAACAGTATGGTATTGGCACAAAAACAGAAATACGGATCAATGGAACAGTACAGAAAGTCCAGAAATAAACCCACAGACCTATGATCAATTCATCTACAACAAAAGAGGTGAGAATAAACAACCGAGAAAAGACAGTCTCTTCAATAAACAGCACTGGGAAAACTGTACAGCTACATGTAAAATAATGAAATTAGAACATTCTCTAACACCATACACAAAAATAAATTCAAAATGGATTAAAGATCTAAATGTAAGACCAAAACTATAAAACTCCCAGAGGAAAACATAGGCAAAACTCTCTCCAACATAAATCACAGCAGGATCCTCTATGGCCCACCTCCCAGAATAATGGAAATAAAAGCAAAAATAAACAAATGGGACCTAATTAAAATTAAAAGCTTTTGCACAACAAAGGAAACTATAAACAAAGTGAAAAGACAGCCTTCAGAATGGGAGAAAATAATAGCAAATGAAGCAACTGACAAAGAATTAATCTCTAAAATACACAAGCAACTCCTACAGCTCAATTCCAGAAAAATAAACGACCCAATCAAAAAATGGGCCAAATAACTAAACAGATATTTCTCCAAAGAAGACATACAGATGGCTAACAAACACATGAAAAGATGCTCAACATCACTCATTATCAGAGAAATGCAAATCAAAACCACTATGAGGTACCATCTCACGCCAATCAGAATGGCTGCGATCCAAAAGTCTACAAGCAATAAATGCTGGAGAGAGTGTGGAGAAAAGGGAACCCTCTTACACTGTTGGTGGGAACGCAAACTAGTACAGCCACTATGGAGAACAGTGTGGAGATTCCTTAAAAAACTGGTAATAGAACTGCCATAGGACCCAGCAATCCCACTGCTGGGCATATACACCGAGGAAACCAGAATTGAAAGAGACACGTGTACCCCAATGTTCATCGCAGCACTGTTTATAATAGCCAGGACATGGAAGCAACCTAGATGTCCATTGGCAGACGAACGGATAAGAAAGCTGTGGTACATATACACAATAGAATATTACTCAGCCATTAAAAAAAATACATCTGAATCAGTTCTAATGAGGTGGATGAAACTGGAGCCTATTATACAGAGTGAACTAAGTCAGAAATAAAAACACCAATACAGTATACTAACACATATATACGGAGTTCAGAAAGATGATAAGGATAACCCTATACGCAAGACAGCAAAAGAGACATAGAACAGTCTTTTGGACTCTGTGGGAGAGGGCAAGGGATGATCTGAGAGAACAGCATTGAAACATGTATATTATCATATGTGAAACAGCTCGCCAGTCCAGGTTTAATGCATGAGACAGGGTGCTCAGGGCTGGTGCAGTGGGATGACACAGAGGGATGGGATGGGAAGGGAGGTGGAAGGGGGGTTCAGGATGGGGAACACATAAATCCATGGCTGATTCATGTCAATGTATGGCAAAAAACACTACAATACTGTAAAGTAATTAGCTTCCAATTAAAATAAATTTTTAAAAAACATAAAAAAATAAAAATAAAATGCAAGTCAGATTATGCTCTGAATGACCTGACTCAAACCCTTCCAAGTGATTCCACTTGAATGAGAGTAAATGTCAAAGCTACGGCTCTACATTGTCTTTTTGCTCCAAATCCCTACCTTTCTGACCTCTATTCCTATCACTCCCATCTTGCTCACTATGTTTTAGCTACTATAGTCTTCTGTTTCTCATACATGCCATGGACACTCTCACCTTACAAACTGTACACTGGCTGTTTCTTCTTTCTGGTACATTCTTACCTTAGATATCTGCATCACTAACTTCCTCACTTCCACCAAATCCTTGTTCTCACTTTCTCAATGAGGCCTAAGCTCAATGCTTGTGTTAGCTTGTCTCCAAAGACGGCTCTTTCATCCTCATAGATAAAGTATGCATAACCTGAATTTTATCATGAATTACTTAATTCTTTAGCAATTTCAACTACCTGTTCCTTTTTCATTCTCACTTGACTTCAACAGTATTCTTTCTTTGTCATATACTCTTGTCATAAAAATTTGACTCTGTGGCTGAAATTTAACAAAATGAAGATACTATTAAACGTGGCTATCCTGCTCAGATTAATCTATTTTGGTTATACATTAGAGTTCTCTTTTTACTGCTGAGAAAGAGAAAATACCTCCTGAAATCTAATCGAAGAACTAGCCTGGTACCATCAGCTAGTCCTTGGTCTTTCTATGAACAAGATGCAATCAAAGGGAGACCTTGGTATTTCCCTGTTGAACTAAGCAATTTCACATAATACCAATATTAAAGGAGGCCACTCTTTAACCACAAGAGATCAAGACAAAAGTGTATTTGTAATCACGACTTAACAAAGACAAAATGTGAATCTTGTCCAAGCCATCCCTTCTTCTAACGTGTGACTGCTGCTGCTTTAGTGCTTATAGCTTTAGCTTTGCTCTAATCTGTCCTCCCTATAGATAACATTTATTAATATTCTCAGTCACAGAATTATACTTCTTGACAGCATTCCATCCATAGCAAACGCTCATATTCTTAAATCCTCTTCCAATCATCAAGTACAAGCCCAAATCCTGTAATAAAGTCTTTTAGCACCCGCTGCGACTCGCCTTCCATCCCCATGGCTCAATCACAGGTAATCCTGGGGATCTTTGTTTGGAGGGCATCAATATCCCTCCAATGACCCAAATGTACAATGTAAGTTAATAGTGGTTCTTTACTGTTTCTGTGTTTTAAAGACTATGGTAACAAATAGTACAGAATGTAACACTGATTTCCAGTCAAGAGTCTGAACCAGAAATTGCAAACTTAAATGACTATACTGGCTAGGGGATAACAGATGTATGGTTAGCACCAGGTATAACACAGTGAGTGCTAAGGCCTATGGTAAGGCACAGTGACTGTACACCCCACTTATGGTCTACATTAACAACACACTTAGCAGTGACCAGTGATCACCAGACTACGTTTTTTAAGTTCCATGTCAGTTTAACACATGATTTTTCTTCTTTTGTTATCTTAAATAATCTGATTTATTAAAACAGCTGAATTTAAGCAACATTAACTATTAAGCAAATCAACAACTTTAGAAATTTTAAAACAGAAAAAAGTAAGTGACTTCCCCAGTAATCAATAATCCCTTGTAATCAATATAACTTCTTTGAACTTAAAAGTGAAGAGCCTTTTCCAGTACTTTGTCCCCAATCATCAGATTTTCTCAGATTCAAGGAACTGCTTCCTGTTTTGACCCATAAACGTTCAACCCATTCTTTCTGAATGTTTTGACTCAGTTTTAAAAAGGCATAATTAACCTCTCCAGCATTCCCGTATCAGACAGAAAGATCTGAACTACTCTTTCTGGTTTCTCTGCATTAAAATTCCTAGTTTCTATTCAGTGTGCTTTTATAGAGAGAACTGATAGCTAGATAGTCTTCGTTTCTTTTCTCTCTCCATCAGCTTTCTCTATCAACCCCTTTTGCAAATTATTTTAATCATCATCTCTAATAGTCTGCTCAAGAAAACAGGCCAGGACTTCTCTGGCAGTCTAGTGGCTAAGAATTCATCTTGCTATGCAGGAGATGTGGGGGTTCAACCCCTTAGGGAACTAAGATCCCACATGCTACACAGTGCAGCAAAAAAGAAAAAAAAAAAAAAAGAAGCCACATGAACACAATGGATGTTAAATGTTAATTTCTCTAACACCAGTTGCTATTTGCAGTGACTTGGCATAGTAGCCTGGTGAGATTTTCCTTTCTTTAAAAAGCTAACAATACCAAAACTTTAGACAAGAAAAAGGACAAATTAACACTCGTAAATTAAGACTTTAGTTTTATTATCAAATGATAAAAAGTGAATTCCTTACAAAATGAAGACAAATATCAACACCTTAAATTTATATACTTCCTGTATACACACTGGTCCACAATGTGGTTAGCAGTCTCATGAGGCAGAACGGGAAGTGGTAATATTGATGAAATTATGTATAGTCTAACTGAGAATGAGATTAATTTCCAAATATAGCAACATGGCAAATAAAGAAATAATGATCAGAATACAATTCAATTTTTCTCTTTCTAAACAAATGTTTTAATCACTAAGCCATATTACTTGCCAGTGAGAAACACTGGAAGAAATATTAGAATATCAGAAACTAAGAAAATATGAAAGTAAAGAATCCTAAAACAAGTGCTTTTAAATAAATACAGCTTGCTGAAACACTAATAAAGCATGCCACAATGTTTCCTGCCTCCTTCCAAGCAGGGGTCATATAGATAGTAAACATGAAAAAAATATGTTATATTAAGATAGAATATCATTAGATTGAACTGATAAAAACACCTAAAAGGATAAGAATACTAGAACTTGGATACAAGATTAAAGAATCTTATGCAACATTTAACATAATGAGATGTTGTAACAGAGAAAATATTTAGGGGTATGCTGCTGCTGCTAAATCGCTTCAGTCGTGTCCGACTCTGTGCGACCCCATAGATGGCAGCCCACTAGGCTCCCCTGTCCCTGGGATTCTCCAGGCAAGAACACTGGAGTATATTTAGGGGTAATTCAATTTTCTCATTCAGAATAAAAGATGGAACTCATCCATCTCTAACATAATGGCCATCTTAATACTAAATAAAAGTAATTCCAAAATTTGATAAACACTGCTTTCATTTAACATGCTATCCTTTCTTTTAAGCAAGCTGTTAACTTAAATGTACAAATAATGAAACTCAAAATTCTCATAATCAACCACATCATGCTGTAATATGTGTAATATATTCCTGTTTTCAATAATGTAGACTTGGAGTTCTCTGGTGGCCTAGTGGTTAGGATTCTGGGCTTTCACTGCTGTGGCCTGGTTTCAGTCTGTAGTCAGAAAACTGATATCCCACAAGCCATAAGGCACAGCCAAAAAGTAATAATAATGTAGACTCATATAAGCATATACTTGAGGCTTACACAAGTTAATTAAAATACTCTCAACTCTATAAAAGTAAAATGGGTTAATTACATCAGTCGTAATGATGACTATTAGATTAGGAATTAGAAGTACTAGAATTTTTGTCAGTCAAGGAATGGTTCTGACATAATCATAGTTTCTTGTCTCTCTTCACTTACTTTGTTCATCATCAATGAAATGCAGTTGCATTTAGACATCAGTTTAAGACTAAGAAGAGAAGAAAACAAATAAAAGGCAAGGGACTGATTCTGCCATTTAAAAAATAGATGCAATCACATAGAAAGAGAAGAAAAGAATAGACAAAATCAGCTTAATTTTTAATGAAATAAATTGTAAGATTTTACTGATAACAATAACTAATGCCATTCTCTTTCAGAGAAGAATACTTAAGTGCTTATCCTAAATCTTTTGGTCACATAGAAATTCTAACTCTTCAAAAAACACTCACAAGCTGACAGAATTGTACAAAGCAGGTTTTCAATAATCCACAAAGAACTGCTGAAGCTAGAATGAAAAAAAAAGAAACACTACAGTCCAATGGGTTGTCATAACTCAAACACGTTATTCTTTGCATGAAAGTCTAAGATACTGATTGAATGATGTTGTAGGGCGTAACTGCACAATTCTCAAGTTTAGAGAAGTCTGGGGAATTACTGCATTTTCAGGAGGAGAATAAAGCATGTACATTATTGAGCCAAGGAACAGTTTCATACTATGAAGACTATTAACATTGGTTACTAGCCTTTGTGTATGTGATTTTACCCTTAACACCAAAAAGTAGAAGAGATAACCCTTCAGAGTAGAAGGTTACACTTAATGACTTCTAATGTCACAGTTCCAAATTTCTACAATGCTACTTAACTGTCAGTGTATGTACAGCTACAATGGTAATGGATCAAGTTCATTTTCTTTGGAATTTACGCAATACTTGCCACTCTATTAAGCATGAGGAATGGAGACAAATTTCAAACTGCCCTTGAAGAAGCTGAGGAAATTAATTAACCTAAAATAAAATCATGAGAAGAAAACTCTTAACAACTAAAAGTCAGCTGATCTGAACTCTACAAAAACAACATCACAAAAAGATGGACAAGCTGGTTTTAAAAGATCAAAGAGACACAACTGAAAGCTACATGTGATCTTTAACTTGGTGTAGGTTGGGCAAATAGCTAAAAAGGGCATTACTAGGCAACAGGGGAAAATATGGTGTCAAATTTCTTGAGTGATAATGATATTGTGGTTATGTATAAGGATTTCCTTGGTCTTGGGAAATGCTTATTCTAATATTATTCCAATATATTGTAATATGCTCACTCTAAAATTTTTAAGTGTTACTTCTCTCTCACTTCAAGGTAAGGAATTAACAATTTGGAACATCTCTTCCACACTTTAATGTTCAAACTAAGCACACAAAACCAAGACAATGTACCCCAAGAGAACAGTGACTATGTCCTTTTACTTTTCATCATTAATTTGTAATCCAAGCTCCTAATAAAGTATTTGGCACAGAGTAGTCTCTCAATAAGTATTTGCTGATGTTCAATTCATTAATGTAGCACAACTTTTTTTTAAACTTTAACATTACACTGTAAATATTTTACGTCAGTATCATTAGGAGCTACATTACAGTCCATGCTTACAGATGATTCAAAATGTGTTATTAACAATCGACATTACAGCTACTTGTTACTAGTTTCTCATCATCACAAACATGGCAGTAAATATATATATGAAAAAGATTTAAGGACACAGATGTGCATGCACATATCCACAGCATTTCAATTAAAGCTATTTAAAAATGTTTATACTTATTCTTCACTTTGCTTTAAATTCTCATAGATTTATACATATATATAAAAAAACTAATATAACAGACTGCAATCTGACTTTTAAAATTCTTTTTTATCTGGTAAAATACAAAAGAAATTTTATTTATTTAACATGTTCCTCAAGCACAAAAATTTAGAAAGAAAGAATCTTACCATTCTTGCTGACATCCAGTTCCCTGAGATTGATGAGATTTGCAATAGATGCTGGTAATGCTGTTAAATCATTATCTGGCAAACTCAGTTTGTGTAGAGACTGACAGTTAAAAAGTTGCTGTTGAAACAAGGTAGAGAAGGATGTTGATTATTCCTTCAGTTTCCTTAAATATTTCATTTATTAACCGTTAGAAAGACAAATATTATTAACATCATTAAAACTGAATGAATTATACCTACACACATACCAGAGAAGACCTCTTATTATTTTATGCTATTATATATTTGAATACAATTGGACTACTCAGAATGATTTATATCCTCACACTTCTACCCTGGGCAAAATGCACTTAACAAAATCTAGCATATGGTGTATTTTCTGTTAGGGTCATAAGAAATAAGTGGCTGCTAAATCTAGTAAACTAAAAGGGCTTCCCCAATGGCTCAGATGGTAAAGAATCTGCTTGCAATTCAGGAGACCCAGGTTCAATCCCTGGGTCAGGAAGATTCCCTGGAGAAGGGAATGGCTACCCACTCCAGTATTATTGACTGGAGAGCTGCATGGACAGAGGAGCCTGGTGGGCTATGGTCCATGGGATAGCAAAGAGTCAGACACAACTGAGCAACTAACCCTTTCACTTTCACTTTGGATCTTATGTTTCAAGTATCCTTATTCCAAAATGTAAGTTTATAAGCTGAATTTATATAAATTCAAATATGTAAAATTGGTTTTAAATGAATTAAAATATAGAACTCTGATTTGAGAGAAAAATAAAATAAGGGAGCAAACATACTGTTATGCTAAAATCACAATAATGAAAATGGGACTTAAATATATTTAACCAAAGGCAGTAAGTACCAGAGAAGGTAATGGCAACCCACTCCAGTACTCTTGCCTGTGCCTGCAAAATCCCATGGACGAAGGAGCCTGGTAGGCTACAGTCCATGGGATCTCGAAGAGTCGTACGCGACTGAGCGATCTCACTTTCACTTTTCACTTTCATGCATTGGAGAAGGAAATGGCAACCCACTCCAGTACTCTTGCCCGGAGAATCCCAGGGATGGGAGCCTGGTGGGCCACCATCTATGGGGTCGCACAGAGTCGGACACGACTGATGTGACTTAGCAGCAGCAGCAGCAGTAAGTACATGGGCTACTTCTAAGCTTCATATAAAAAAAAAAAAAAAAACCTTTGCAGAGTACAGAGGATTTTTAGGTACTGAAAATACTATGTTTGATTGCATAATGATGAATACATGTCATTATATGCATTGTGCTATCCACAGACTGCATTACACCAAGAGCAAACCATAATGTCAACTATGGACTTTGGGTGATTATGATTTTTCAACACAGGTTCATCAGTTCTAAGTACTATGGTGGTTTAATCACTCTGGTACCAAAGTGGGGATGCTGATAACGGTGGAAGCCATGCATGTGTGGGGACAGGTTACATATTTGGTAAATCTATGTGCATGTGTTAGTCACCTAGTCATGTCTAACTCTTTGTGACCCCACGGACTGTAGCTGGCCAGGCTCCTCTGTCCATGGAATTCTCCAGGCAAGAATACTAGTGGGTTGCCATTCCCTTCCAGAAGATATTCCCGATGACCCAAGGATTGAACCTGGGTCTCCTGCACTGCACACAGATTCGTTACCATCTGAGCCATTATGTGGCCTTGGGAAATCTCTATACTTGCCTCTTAGTTTTGCTGTTGATCTAGAATTGCTTTAAAAAGTAAAGTCTTTAGGAAAAAACAAAACTGTGTGCAGGATGGCACTGAATAAATCCTATTTAAGGAGAGCATTCTTCCAAAAATGGAAAATTGCTAGGCATGATAAGTGATTCAGTTATTTGCACTATCATAGCATCCCTCTCTCTTTTCAACACAGTTCCCAAAATGAGACCTCACTGGTGGTGATTAGAAAATGGGACTAATTTTTGTCTTCCATTTTCTCTAGGAGACCTAGCTAAGGAAGATAAATTCCCTGCTGAAAAATAACACGCAAGCAAACAGTCAATTACAAAGCACCCTATCACAACCTAGGGAAGAAATTCATGATCACGCAACCCACAACTTCTAATATTTTATCCACAGCTATATAAAGATTTCTTTATAAGACAATCTCAGATGGTGCTGGCTTTCAGAATGATTTTACTACTATACTAGCCACCCAAACAGCAACTCTTTCAAAACAATGCTGCCATCCGGGATATATATAAATACACACATAAATCTAAAACAAATATTTTATGTTATAATAGATACAGGCAACATTCCCTATTTTTTACTCTATGATAGTTAGGGTTACCAAATAAAATACAGGATGCCTGGTTAAACTTGAAGTTCAGATAAACAATAATTTTTTTAGTGAGAGAGGTGTCCTATACACTGCATGAAACACACTTACACTAAAAAATTACTATTTATTTGAAATTTGTAATTTAATTGGATGTCTTATATTTTTTGTCTTCTAAATCTGCCAGTCCAAATAAGAGTTTATTTTTTGGAAATGCCCCATATATTAAATTGATTTTTATGAGCCACTAATGAGTCTACACCCACAGCTTAAAAAACACTGTTGTTTGGGTGGTAAAACTATTGCAACTTTCTCTGCAAAAATAAGAAACTGAGTAGGGGATGAAGTCAGGTTAGAATTTAAGGGAAAAAAAGAAGTAACAACTAAAATATCTTAGCAAGCAAGTTGTTAATGGGAGAGGATGTTTCATGGCAACAAACCAACTTTCTCCTGCTAGTTGCTCCTATATTTCAGAAACATTAGGTCCTCCAAAGCCCTTCCAAACAAAACTGAAATGGGGAAAACAGAATAGTACCTCTGCAAAGCTGTTAAAAAAACAAAATTCTGATGTGATAACTAAAAGGACAATTTATCCTCAATTACTAGATCAAAAACTCATGAAAACTAGAAAAACATTAATTTCAATTCTTTGTCTAGGTAAATCTGTTGGCTGCAGAAACTATAGAGTCTTATTATCTACTTTGGGCTTCCCTGGTAGCTCAGCTGGTAAAGAATCCGCCTGCAATGCGGAAACTCCAGTTCAATTCCTGGGTCGGGAAGATCCCCTGGAGAAGGGAACTGCTACCACTCCAGTATTCTTGGGCTTCCCTGGTGGCTCATTTGGTAAAGAATCCGCCTGCAATGCAGGAGACCTGGGTTCGATCCCTGGGTTGGAATGATCCCTGGAGAAGGGAACTGCTACCCACTCCAGTATTCTGGCCTTGAGAATTTCATGGATTGTATAGTCCATGAGGTCCCAAAGAGTTGGACATGACTGAGTGACTTTCACTTCACTTTACTATCTACCTTAGTGGCTCTAACAAGCCTGGAATTAAATATAAAATTTTAAATTATTTGCATAAATAAGCCATTAACTTGAAAAGATAAAGCAATTAACTTCAAGAGATAAAGGTTAAAAATTCAATTTAAAAAACCTGAATTGTGTTACATATTCTAAAGATGAAATTAAACCAAAACAGGGGCAATAATATATACATATGTATCAGCATTATGGCAACACTAGGAATATCATATTTCTAGGCATAAAAATAACCAAAGGCAATTCTTGAAAGATCAGATTAACATACCTTTGGAAGCTCTTCAATCTGATTAGCATCTAAGTAGAGCTCCTCCAAAGTTTTCTCAAAAGTAAAAATCTCTTTGGGAACCTGTTCCAAACTGCAATGAGAATAATCAAGAGTAGTGACAGTCTCCTCTTCTCCTCGAAGACAACGACATGGTACCAACCGCACAAATAAACTTCGTTTTGTAGTCATTTTTAGACACTGAAATATGCAAACAAAAATAAGTTTAGTAAAAGCATTATAACAATTTTTCAAAACAAACTATTCCAGTTCAATTCTCAGAGTTTATACCTCACAGATAAATATTCCCTTCTGTAAACACACTCAACAGAATGCATTTACACTGCTTTCCTATCAAATTTTTTATATTTGTTGTTGTTGTTCAGTCACTAAGTCCTATCTGACTCTTTGTGATCCCATGGACTATAGGATGCCAGGCTCTCCTGTCCTTCACCATCTCCTGGAGTTTACTCAGAACCATTCATGTCCATTGAGTCAGTGATGCTATCCGCACATCTCAACCTCTGCCGCCCCCTTCTCCTTCTGCCCAGCAACAGGGTCTTTCCCAGTGAGCTGGGTCTTTCCCAGTGAGCTGGCTCTTTGCATCAAGTGACCAAAGTATTGGAGCTTCAGCTTCAGCATCAGTCCTTCCAATGAATACTCAGGGCTGATTTCCTGTAGGATTGACTGGTTTGATCTTGCAGTCCAGGAGACTCTCAAGAGTATTCTCCAACATCACACTTCGAAAGCATCAATTCTTCAGTGCTCAGTTTTCTTTATGGTCCAATTCTCACATGACCACTGGAAAAACCATAGCTTTGACTGTCCACGCCTTTGTTGGCAAAGTGATGTCTCTGCTTTTTAATATGCTGTTTAGGTTGGTCACAGCTTTCCGTCCAAGGAGCAAGCGTCTTTTTCATGGTTACAGTCACTGTCCACAGTGAATCTGGAACTCAAGGAAAAAAATGTCTGTCACTGCTTCCACATTTCCCCCTTCTATTTGTCATGAAGTGATGGGACCGGATACCATGATCTTAGCTTTTTTAATGTTGAAGTTTTAAGCCAGCTTTTTCACTCTCTTCTCTCACATTCATCAAGAGGCTCTTTAGTTTCTCTTC
Organism: Bos indicus; assembly: GCF_029378745.1. Lineage (NCBI taxonomy): Eukaryota > Metazoa > Chordata > Mammalia > Artiodactyla > Bovidae > Bos > Bos indicus. The sequence continues at coordinate 13,509,493 of NC_091779.1, forward strand.
ACTCTCTGCCATTACGATGGTATTATTTGCATACGATGAGGTTGTTGATATTTCTCCTGGCAATCAAGCTTGATATTCTAGCTTGATATTCATCCAGCCCAGCATTTTGCATAATGTACTCTGCAGAGAAGTTAAATAAGCAGGGTAACAATATACAGTCTTGTCTCACTACTTTCCCAATTTTGAACCAGTCTGTTGTTCCATGTCCGGTTCTAGCTATTGCTTCTTGACCTGCATACAGGTTTCTCAGGAGGCAGGTAAGGTAGTCTGGTATTTTCATCTCTTTAAGAATTTTCCACAGTTTGCTGTGATTCACAGTCAAAGGCTTTAGCATAGTCAATAAAGCAGAAATAGATGTTTTTCTGGAATTTCCTTGCTTTCTCTATGATCCAATGAATGTTGACAATTTGATCTCTGGTTCCTCTGCCTTTTCTAAATCCAGCTTGTACATCTGGAAGCTCTTAGTTCACGTACTGCTGCTGAGGCCTAGCTTGAAGGACTTAGAGCATAATCTTCCTAGCATGTGAAATGGGCACAATTACACTGTAATTTGAATGTTGTTTGGGATTGGAATGAAAACATATTTTCCAGTCTGGTGGCCCCTGCTGAGTTTTCCAAACTTGCTGACATATTGAGTGCAGCACTTTAACATCATCATCTTTTAGGATTTGAAATAACTCAGCTGGAATTCCATCCCCTCCATTATCTTTATTCGTAGTAATGCTTTTTAAGGCCCATTTCACTTCACACTCAAATTTATAGTGAATTTAAAAATAAACTCAAGCACTTTTGTACTTCACAAAATGATCCTAAAAGTAACCATTTGTTGTTGTTGTTTGTTCAGTCGCACAGTTGTGTCCGAATGTTTTCAATCCCGTGGACTGCAGTACACCAGGCCTCCCTGTCCATCACCACCTCCTGGAGCTTACTCAAACTCATGTCCATTGAGTTGGTGATGCCATCCAACCATCTCATCCTCTGTCGTTTTCTCCTCCATCAATCTTTCCCAGCATCAGGATCTTTTCTAATGAGTTGGCTCTTCACATCATGTGGCCAAAGTATTGAAGCTTCAGTTTCACCATCAGTCCCTCTAAAGAATATTCAGGGTTGATTTCCTTTAGGATTGACTGGTTTGATCTCTGTGCTGTCCAAAGGACTCTCAAGAGTCTTCTCCAACACCACAGTTCAAAGTAACCATTTATATGCTTCTAAAAGAACCATTTCAGAATGACACCTCCCTTATGGCAGAAAGCCAAGAAGAACTGAGGAGCCTCTTGATGAAAGTGAAAGAGGAGAGTAAAAAAGCTGGCTTAAAACTCAACATTCAGAAAACTAAGATCATGGCATCCGATCCCATCATTTCATGACAAACAGATGGGGAAACAATGGAAACAGTGAGAGACTTTATTTTCTTGGGCTCCAAAATCACTGAAGATGGTGACTGCAGCCATGAAATTAAAAGACGCTTGCTCCTTGGAAGAAAAGTTATGACAAACATAGACAGCATATTAAAAAGCAGAGACATTACTGTGCTGACAAAGGTCCGTCTAGTCAAAGCTATGGTTTTTCCAGTAGTCACATATGGATGTGAGAGTTGGACCATAAAGAAAGCTGAGCACTGAAGAATTGATGCTTTTGAACTGTGGTGTTGGAGAAGACTCTTGAGAGTCCCTTGGACTGCAAGGTCATCCAATCAGTCAATCCTAAAGGGAATCAACCCTGAATATTCATTGGCAGGACTGATGCTGAAGATGAAACTCCAATACTTTGGCCACCTTGGAAGAACTGACTCATTGGAAAAGATGCTGTTGCTGGGAAAGATTGAAGGCAGGAGGAGAAGGGATGACAGAGGATGATGGTTGGATGGCATCACTGACTTGATGGACATGAGTTTAAGCAAGCTCCGGGAGTTGGCGATGGACAGGGAAGCCTGGAGTGCTGCTGTCCATGGGATCGCAAAGAGTCGGACAGGACGGAGCTACTGAACTGAACTGAAAAGAACTAGGCTTTATAAGTCTGCTCATCAACAAGAAAAACCCTAATATAACAAAGAAATTTATTTAACTTCTGATTAAGAGCTGCTTCTTAATTAAGAACTTGACTATATGCAATTCTGAGTAGAAAAGTGGGAGTGCAAAGGTATTTTCAGGTCTCCCTAACCAGCCATTTAACTTTCCTGTAACTCTCCCACATCAGAATTCCTATCTATGCGAAGTATATTTTGTTTCAATTAATGCTGTTCTTTTAATTTTTCTAAAGTGTACAGATTTTATATTTGCTTAAGGTTACACACTAGAGAAGAAACTTGCTTCAATAAAGTGCTGCTGCTGCTGCTAAGTTGCTTAAGTCGTGTCCGACTCTGTGCAACTCCATAGACGGCAGCCCACCAGTGCAGACTTCATTTCAATCTAACTGGGGGAAAGATTCAATTCTGAATTAGTGAAAATTTTCAAGGCTAGTTTTATTAAGAACACATACATACATACAGAGGTTAATTCCAACTAGGAGGTTAACATTAATTTACTAAAAGAAAAAGCCCATCTCAATAAAATAAGAATGACTTCTAATTAATGTTATCAATTCTTTGCAAAATAATAATAAATTCTTGCCCTAGGCAGAAGACTCCATTAAAGTATTAGATTACTTCTACCCAGAGCCAAGACTAGGTTAAAGCCAGTGAGGCAAATGCCTCAGACACAGTAAAACCCTTCAGTAATCAAACTAAGTATTTTAATGCAACATTTTTGTAAAAAATCAAACTCTTAGAAAAATAATTCATTAATCCACGGTTAATTTAAAAGTAAAGACAGAATCAGTATGACTAATTTTTCTCTTTTGCCTCAGGCTCCAACATGAATCTGCAAGGCATTGATTCTAACTCTTCAAATTATATCATATTCTTAAAGTGTTTGACAGTAAGGGTTAAGTATTTCCCTAGCAAGTAAAGAAAAAAAAATCTGACTATTCTTACTTAATCACCATGTGCACCAGGCACTGTGCTAAATTCTTCATATAAACTATATGTTTATTCTCATTTCATCCTCATGTATCTTAAGGCATGTACTATTATCATCCCCACTTTCCATAAAGAAACTGATTCTGTACTCATACTGCACTATACTATTTCTCAATATATTAGGATATACTCATCTCAGAAATCAAACATCAATTGGTCTTTACTACATACTTCTCCTTTAGGGTTTATAGAGACAAACAACTGATGGGAGTTCAGGACAAAATACGGTACTCAGGGAATACTTAGTATCTTAACCTAAAGGAATTTGAGAAAATAGCAGAAGCAGGAAGGTCACTCTGATCTCTGTGCCTTTCCCCCCGAAACAGGTCATAAAAATGTTTCTGTTAAAGGGGTCTTCTTTATACTAGAAGGTATCTCTAAAGACGAAGGGAGAGAAATTCTAATGAACAGGGCCTGCTAAATCTCCCCGTTTACTACATTTACTCTTTGACCTATTGTATTTCTACACAACAGTCCACTTCATCAAACATCACATAAAAATACTTGTTTAACTGTTTCTTTGGGTCTTCCTTTCCTTACAAAGGCTCCCTGTGTCCTTTAAAACTTACATTAAACAAATGAATACATTTTTCTCCTGTTAATCTGTCTTTGTCAGTTAAATTTTCAGACCCAGCCAGGAACCCTAACAGGGGGAAGGGAAAATTTTTCCTTCCTTACACTAATAATGTCAAACATCAAATGTTTCTATCTAAAATTTCTGTGTCATGGGGATGTAATGTACAGCATGGTGACTACAGCTAATAATACTGTACTGCATATCTGCAAGTTGCTAAGACAGCAGATTGAAAGCTCTCATCACACACACACACAAATTGCTTCTATGTATGGTGATGGATGGTTGCTAGACATATTATAAGGATCATTTTCCAACATATGCTAAGTCGCTTCAGTTGTGGCCGACTCTGTGCGACCCCATAGACGGCAGCCCACCAGGCTCCCCCGTCCCTGGGATTCTCCAGGCAAGAACACTGGAGTGGGTTGCCATTTCCTTCTCCAGTGCATGAAAGTGAAAAGCGAAAGTGAAGTCGCTCAATATCGTCAGACCCTCAGCGACCCCATGGACTGCAGCCTATCAGGCTCCTCCATCCATGGAATTTTCCAGGCAAGAGTAGTGGAGTGGGGTGCCATTGCCTTCTTTGTCCAACATATACAAATACTAATCATTATGTCATATACTTCAAACTAATGTAATGTTATATATAAACTATACCTCAATAAAAAAAAAGTTACTTTGTCAATAAAGTTTACTGAATATGCTTCAGTTCAGTTCAGTTCAGTCACTCAGTCCTGTCCAACTCTTTGCGACCCCATGAATCACACCACGCCAGGCCTCCCTGTCCATCACAAACTCCCGGAGTTCACTCAGACTCATGTCCATCGATTCGGTGATGCCATCCAGCCATCTCATCCTCTGTCGTCCCCTTCTCCTCCTGCCCCCAATCCCTCCCAGCATCAGTCTTTTCCAATGAGTCAACTCTTCGCATGAGGTGGCCAAAGTACTGGAGTTTCAGCTTTAGCATCATTCCTTCCAAAGAACATCCAGGGCTGATCTTGCAGTCCAAGGGACTCTCAAGAGTTTTCTCCCACACCACAGTTTTATGAAGGTGCATTTTACTCAGAAAAAGCAGTTTTATTGACCTAATAAGAATTTAATCACTAAAGGGGAATTTAGCTTATACTTGTATGTTTAATGAGATAATGAAAAAAAGATTCTAAAAATGAATATACACTTTCTTTTTCAACTGATAATGACTTAGGGGGGACATTTAAGAAAAGTGGGGAAAAAACTATCTGCTTTGTCCAATATGGTAGACAGAGTGGCATTTTAACCTGAAAATTCAAGTTAAATCAAATGAAATTTTAAATCTAGTTTCTTAGTCACACTGACTATATTGTAAATGCTCAATACTCACAGGTGGCTAATGGATACCATACTGAGTAAAAAAAGATAAGGAACATTTCTATTACTGTAGAGACAGCACTAATATAATACTTCAAACTATTACTCTGGTTCATATTATAACTACTATATGCTTATACTTATATATGATAGTATTCAATAATTTGCAAAATATGTCCTAAAAAAATCCATTTTCCAGAAATCATAATGGATTTGAAAGCGTTAACTCCCAGCTGAGAATAATGGAACATGACACACTATTACCAAATACAATGATTTAAGAGTGTGGGGATTTCCCTGGTGGTCCAGTGCTTAAGACTCCACACTCCTTATAAAGACAGCATGGCTTCAATCCCTGGTCTGGAAATTAAGATCTCCTGTGCTACACAGAGTGGTCAGTAAAAAAGAAGAGTATATTTATTTTAGTATATTATTTAGTATATTAAATCGTATGTGCAGGGCACTTGAGGTAGAAGGCAATTTACAGGGCAGAATAATTGCTAATGGAAGTAAAATGACCTCTAAGACGTTTCTGTAGTCCTAATAATACTGCAGAACTTCTCAGAAAAGAATGTGAATTCAGAAAAAAAAAAACTAGATACTTAGCTTTAGGAAACCACAAAGAGTTTATATTTCAAATGAAAACTTTGAGAATTAAAAAACAAAACAAAACAGAACTTCCTGTGGACAGAGGCAGTGAAAAGGACAATTGAGACCTCAGAATAAATTCAGTGGTCCTTGAACAAATACAAAAATGGATCCTAATTTAGCAGACTAAAACTGCTAATTGATAAGAAAGGAGGGGGACCTTAATTATTGACGTCAGAGGAGGAAAGCACCACATGAGAGAGAAATGAGTAACCAAATTCAAAGAGATCCTCCCTTATACAATACTGCAAGGAAGTAAAGCACAGGGAGAAAGACTGACTTGATCTGAACAGGAAGTGATCCACATGGGGACTGTTCATTAAACTTTTAGTGCTGTGATTTAAGAGCCACTTTATAAATCAGGCTTAAAATGGCAGATACAAAAACAGTGGAGGAAGAGGCGCCAACCAAATAAAAGGCATAGTAATAATGCAAACACTTTCTAACAAAAGAAATTAAAACTACTTACCACTGGGTTGAATTTATCTCCCTGATGTTTCTTAATTGAGCCAACATTCTATGAAAACAAAAAAAAGAAACAAAATTAACAATAAAAATAATCTTTATGATTTTAAGGAACATCTCTTCCAATTTCTTATTTATCTCAAAATCTAAATTAAAATCCTGTATAATTCAGTCACATAAACTCACACACACAAAATTGCTAATTTCTCAATAGTAACTGGATTTATTGTTCATAATATTTTTAGACTATTGAGAGCCCTCACCTATATTAACAGATACCACTCTACCTACCATTAAAATCCCATTTATTTGAGCTTACTGGGAAACAATAAAAGTTTTCCCAAGCAAATACACTCTAATCACCAATTATACTTAAAATTTAGTAGTTTTTGGTGGTTCTTTGTGGCAAACACTGTTAACTGCTTATCAGTCTTTTCCCTCTTTTCAGAAGTTTCTCTTATTCAAGGTGGTAATGGACCTAGCTAAATACCCACTTTTAGCTTTCCAAGAAGGGTGGACAAGTGACAGATGACACAGTTAAGCTCAATGACACGTACTTAGAAGTCTACTTTGGGGGTAGAATGGTAGTGGATTCTGGAAAAACATCTGTTTCCTTATCTAGGGACGGGTGTGAACATGATGACTATGAATCAACAAGCATGAGGATTAAAAGCCTACCAATAAGGCTGATAAAATAGAAAGACAAAGCAGGCTGGGGTCTCTTAACAGCACTGCTGAGCAGCTGAGCCAATGCCAACCACAGAAATACCTGGATTTCTTGATGTGTAAGAAAATCAAATCCTCTATTTGCTTAAACCATTGTTAGGTTTTCTGTACCTGAAACCAACACATTCCAAAACAGGACAGCCCCAAACCCAAAACAGCAGCATTAATTAAAAGTACATACATCATGAATAATCTTTTTCTGAAAAGCTCAGTGATATTAATAAATACGTGTTTCAGAATTTTAAAGTGTCACTCTAAATATATTAGACTATTTGTCCTTATAAAAAATTGTTTAGGACTGCTGAGTTAACTTTCTCCACAAATTCTACACATAGCACATACCACAAAAAACACCTCTGTGTATATCAAGCAAAGATGGCCACTTATTTTGTCACGCAACATACTCCTACAAACATGGTAGTCTGATAAAATGGGACTAACAACTAATTGAGATGGAATATGGCTACAGAAGGAGGTTAGTGAGAAGAAAAGTTTGTGTTTAGAGACTTGAGTTTGAAATACCTGAAAGCTGTCCTAGTGGGATCTTATGTAGACAGTTGCATGAATATCCAGAGATGTGGAAAGAAATCCAAACTGAGACTATAAATTTGGAAGTTATCTGTTTAGAGATATTTAAAGTAATGAAATTAGGGACTTCCTTGGTGGTGCAATGTTAAGAATCTGTCTTTCAATGCAGGGGACAGAGATTCAATCCCTGGTCAGGGAACTAAGATCCCACATGCCACTGAGCAACTAAGCCCACATGCTCTGGGACCCACAGATCCTGAGTGCTGCAACTAAGACCTGACACAGCCAAATAACTAAATAAATATTAAAAAATTAACAAAGTTATAAATTACATGAAAGAATCAAGGGCATCAACGTGGATAGAAGAGTACAAGTTCAAAAAGAAAGGAATGAAGGAAGAAAACAAATTCAATGGTTGAGCCCTGAGATACTATAAAAATAGAGGTCATAAAGAAGAGAAGAGAACCAGCAAAGGACACTGAAAAGAGGCAGTGAGTCAAGAGAAAGCACCCCTCATTCACCCAAAGTATATTCTAAAAGCTAAATGGAAAAAATTATTTCAAGGAGGAAGTTATCAACTATGTTAGTAAGAACTTTAACTGCCACTGTTTAATAAGGTAAAGGTCACTGATTATCTTACTGAGGAGTAATGAGACAAAATGCTGTTTGTAGGGGATTCAAGAAATAGAAGGATAACATCATAGCAAATATAGACAACCCAGGTAGTTCAGTTATTAAGGACACTGAAAAATACAGGAGGAGTGAGAATAGATGGCAAGTCAAGACTCACAATAATGGATGTGTAGGGAATAATCTAGTAAGAGAAAGATACATTTTTATAAACAGATTTGGAAAACCATTCATAGACCATCCCAACAAAGGTTCCAGCCAGTTGAAAGAAAAAAGTTGCTCATGGACCCAAAAAAAACCTTGGGTGCCATGGTACACCTTAGGGTTATTTTTCAAAACTACAGATTACTGTAGCTTCTCCCTTAGAGATTCAGATTTAGAAGATTAGCTATAATTCAAGATTCTTTATCATAAAGAAAATGATGTGATTTTTTTCCCCCTAACAGTTTCAACAATAATCCACAGTCGTATATCTATATTCAAATTACCATCTTTTCCCCTTCCCATTCTTTTTTGATAAACTCTCATTTGGGAAATATTTGTAACTGAAAAGTGAAATCACTGTAAAAGTTTTAAAAAATATAGTATGTATACTTCCCTATGGATCTGAAGAGATCACAAGTTATACTTGGCTAGATTTAAGAGAAATCTTATGTTGGAATGATCTTTTTAAATAAGAGTTCAGAAGTTAAAATGCACAACAAAGGCTCCTCAGGCATGCCCATAGCTATCAGATGGTGTTTAGTTGTTCTGAAAGATTTTAGTTTAATTATGGCTATCATATTTACTAATCTGTATTTGATACAACCTGTGCTTACTTCTGAGGAACTTTATGAACATTATTAACCCATTACCTATAAGTACATGCTAGTAAACAATGAAAATAGTTATATGTAAAAGAACAAGAATAAAAAGGTAAGAAACTTATGTAATGAAAAAAACAAATACTGTAAAGGAGCACTTGATCCTGAAGGATAAAAATAATTATATGTATAAAATGTGCTATGCCTTACAGCACATACAGCAAGAGGTGAGGAAAGAAGGCTGATGAAATAGCTACATGTCTCTTAAGGTCAGCATTGCTGTCTGACCCCTGCTCAGTTCAGTTCAGTTCAGTCACTCAGTCGTGTCCGACTCTTTGCGACCCCATGAATCACAGCATGCCAGGCCTCCCTGTCCATCACCAACTCCTGGAGTTTACACACACTCATGTCCATCGAGTCAGTGATGCCATCCAGCCATCTCATCCTCTGTCATCCCCTTCTCCTCCTGCCCTCAATCCCTCCCAGCATCAGGGTCTTTTCCAATGAGTCAACTCTTCTCATCAGGTGGCAGAGTATTGGAGTTTCAGCTTCAGCATCAGTCCTTCCAATGAACACACAGGACTGATCTCCTTCAGAATGGACTGGTTGGATCTCTCTGAAGTCCAGGGGACTCTCAAGAGTCTTCTCCAACACCACACTTCAAAAGCATCAATTCTTCGGCGCTCAGCCTTCTTCACAGTCCAACTCTCACATCCATACATGACCACAGGAAAAACCATAGCCTTGACTAGACGGACTTTTGTTGGCAAAGTAATGTCTCTGCTTTTGAATTATGCTATCTAGGTTGGTCATAACTTTCCTTCCAAGGAGTAAGCGTCTTTTAATTTCATGGCTGCAAACATCATCTGAAGTGATTTTGGAGCCCCCCAAAATAAAGTCTGACACTGTTTCCACTGTTTCCCATCTATTTCCCATGAAGTGATGGGACCAGATGCCATGACCTTAGTTTTCTGAATGCTGATAGAAAGTTTCGTCAATGCCAGCAACGTTAACCAAACAAACTTTTATATCAAACAATGGTTACATATATATGTTAAAAAAACTTAAGGTCGAATAAAGCAATTGACATACATATTGAAGTTATAAGGAGTTCCCACAGCTGCAGAAATTTCCACTTTTATATTTTTACATAATTTACATAATAAAATAGACCTTTAAAGTATAGTTTGGCAAATGCATACATCCATATAACCAACAGCAATCAAGATATAAAATCTTTCCTCACCCAAGAAAAATTCCTATGTGCCACTTTCCAGTCAATACCCTCACCAAGACAACCTGTCCTAGATAAGAGTGCTATGACATTTGTGTACAAGTATTAATGAGAATGTAGGCTTCAGTTCTTGCAGGTAAATAAAGGGGAGTGAAACTGCTAGATCACAGTTCATAAAGAAAGCTAAGTGTCAAAGAACTGATGCTTTTGAACTGTGGTGTTGGAAAAGACTCTTGAGAATCCCTTGGACTGCAACCAGTCAATCCTAAAGGAAATCAACCCTGAATATTCCTTGGAAGGACTGACACTAAAGCTGAAGTTCCAATACTTTGGCCACCTGATGTGAAGAACTGACTCTGGAAAAGACCCTGATGCTGGGAAAGATTGAAGGCAGGAGGAGTAGGGGATGGCAGAGGATCAGATGGTTGGATGGCATCACCAACTTGATGGACATGACTTTGAGCAAGCTCCAGGAGTTGGTGATGGACAGGGAAGCCTGGCATGCTACGGTCCATGGGGTCGCAAAGAGTGGGATACAACTGAGTGACTGAACTGAACTGAGTCTACAGGCATGTTTAATTTTATTCTTAAAAAATAAACAAATCATTTTAGAAAGTAGTTTTACCACTTACCACTCCCAGAGTTCCAATTAAATTTTCACCAACACTTGATATTCTCAGTCTTTCTTAATCTTAATCTATGTAGTAGGTGAAAATCAGTATCTCACTGTATTTTTGTTTTGCATTTCTCTAATTACAAAATGGCATAGCAGAGCCTTATCTGTATTTGGACCTTGGTTAGATGATAAAGATACTGGACTCAAGTCTGACATGACACTCTAGTGAGAAGAGTGATAAGATTTTGTATATGGGAAGAATGAATATTATTGTGCAAGCAGATACACTATATAAGAAAATAATTCTCCATGAGCATCTCACATTTCTGCATAGCCTGGGTCATTTACAGCCAATTTAAGATGTTTATATAAGGATACATTCCAGATAATAACATTTAGCAACACTGAGGCAGTTCAATGTCTTCTCTCCAGAGATCGTTGTTCACTGTTTCGTCGCTAAATCATGGCCAACACTTTGTGACCCTGTGGACTGCAGTACACCAGCACACCTTCCCTGTCCTTCACCGTCTCCTGGAGTTTGCCCAAATTCATGTCCATTGAGTTGGTGATGCTATCTAATCATCTCATCCCCTGCCGCCAGAGAAGATTTGTTTAAATTCCAGAGTAAAGGTAAGGTTTCTCTCTCTCACTCTCCTGAGGACAGGACAAGTCATGAGTGGTCCTATGTGTGGTCAGGTTTCCCAATTCAGGGTTCCCTTCTTCAGTGCACACTACTACCTGTGCAGATCCCATCTGACCTTCACTGTGAAGCCCTATGAAGACTCAGGCTCAAGTAACCAACACAAGTACTGCCCTGGTGGCTGCTTGCTTTCCAGGGAGTAATAAACCCTTTGTCTCTGGTTTGTGTTTTCTGGCAAGTTAACACAGTACCTTGTAAATAGGGTAAAATCCCAGACCTCTGACCTGAGATTTAACCACTATGAATCAAGAAACAGGGCCACAATGCCTTTCACCACCAAGATTAAGAGATCCAGAGTCTATTCCCCACTGCTTGAAATTGGGCTGACTGGAGGAGGAGATGGCAACCCACTCCAGTATTTCTGCCTGGGAAATCCCATGGACAGAGGAGCCTTGGCAGGCTACAGCCCCATGGGGTCACAAGAGAGTTAGAAGTGACTTGGTGACTAAACAACAATGACTTGCTTATGCCAACTCAGTGTGGCAGAAGTTAAGCAAACAACAGTGCCTCTGCCTCAAGAAGATTTACTACTACTGCTTTACCTTCCTTGAATGCAGCCCTGAGGACATGATGCCATAAAGAAGCCAGGGATAAAAGACCACATGCTGATTCACAAGTTCAAGAGTTATATAAATTGCTCTAAACATTAAGTTTACCAATTATACTGATTTTTTTCCAATGAGAAAATTTTACAATTTGTTCATTTACATGGGACATTTTCCATTTCGCTCATTTTCTCTATATTTTCTGCCTTTTTATTTGTTTTGAATTTGTCTTTTTCTCTTAGGCTAAAACTTATTAAGTAATGATTCTAATATTTTCTTCTTCTTCAAGATTTAAAGCTATGAATTCTGAAGTTCACTTCATAAATGTTGATATGTTGTCTTTCCATTTGTTTAAAATGTTCATTTTCCATTTGATTTATTCTTTTAACCATGAGTTATTCAGAATCACCTTAATTTTAAAACATTCAGACTGGGAATTCTCTAAGAGTTCAGTGGTTAGGACTCTGAGCTTCCACTGCCAAGTGCCTGGGGTTCAATCCCTGGCCAGGAAACTAAGATCCCGCAAGCTTCATGGTATGGCTAAAAAAAAACAAAAAACACCACCATTCAGGGATCTCCTAATTCCATTACTTCATGGCAAATAGATGGGGAAACAATGGAAAAAATGAGAGACAATTTTGGGGGGCTTCAAAATCACCACAGATGGTGACTGCAGCCATGAAATTAAGAGACTCTTCTTGCTCCTTGGAAGAAAAGCTATGACCGACCTAGACAGAATATTAAAAAGCAGAGCTATTGCTTTGCCAACAAAGGTCTGTCAAGTTAAAGCTATGGTTTTTCCAGTAGTCATGTATGGATATGAGAGCTGGACTATAAAGAAAAAGAAAGCTGAGTGCCAAAGAATTGATGCTTTTGAACTATGCCACTGGAGAAGACTCTTGAGAGTCACTTGGACAGCAAGGAGATCAAACCAGTCAATCCTAAAGGAAGTCAGTCCTGAATATTCTTTGGACGGACTGATGGTGAAGCTGAAAACACCAATACTTTGGCCACTTGATGCAAAGAACTGACTCTTTGGAAAAGACCCTGAAAGAAAGACTGAAGCCGTGAGGAGAAGGGGACAACAGAGGATGAGATGGTTGGACAGCATCACCGACTTCATTGACATGAGTTTGAGTAAGCTCCAAGAGTTGGTGATGGACATGGAGGCCTGGCGTGCTGCAGTCCATGGGGTCACAAAAGAGTTGGACAGAACTGAGCAACTGAACTGAATTCTCATTTGTTATTGATTTCTAACTTAATTTCACTGTAGACAAAGAAAATATTATAATTTCAAGTCTTCCACAGTATGTTGAAGTTCTGACATCCTCACATGAGATCTACCTTGGTGTTTCATATATATTTAAATGTCACATTCTGCATCTCTTGGGCTTAGTATTCAAAAAATGTCATGTGAAACTGATTGACAGTGGTGTTCAAATCTTCCATACCCTTCCTAATTTATGGTTTCTTTTTCTACTAATTACTGAAAAGTACTGAAATCTCTAAGTATAAATGTCCATTTCTCCTTTTATTTCTATCAAATTTTATTTCATGTATTCTGAATATTTTGTAAATATACATTTAGGGTTCTTATATCTTCTTGATAAATGGATCCTTTTATCATTATAAAATGTCCTTTTACTCTAATAATCCTTAAAGTATATTTTGCTATAACAACTTTCTTTTGATAAGTGTTAGTATACCTTTTCCCACTATTGCTTTTAACCAAATTTGTTTTTAAATTGCCCATTTGTACAAAGCATATAGTTGGTTCTTGCTATTTTATCCAACCTGACCATTTCTATGTTTCAATGCTTGGCTTAGACCATTTGTATTTAATATAATTACTTGTATAATTTAAGTTTATTGCATTACTATTTATTTTTAACTTGTTCTTTGTTCCTGTTTTCCTGCCTCCAAATATAGTTATTTCCCTATATAATCTCATTGTGCGGACTTTTAAGTCATACACACACAACACAAGTATTTTGGCTGCTCTAGGAATGTACAGCACATATTCTTAATTCATCATAGTCCACCTTCAAATAATATTATACTATTCTAATTACATACATAATTTTATATATAACAAATGCAAAAGAGTATAATGTGTTTGTTTATACTCTCATGTTTCATGCTATGGTCATAAACTTTACTTCCATATATTATAAATCCCAGGGCTTCCCAGGTGGTGCGGGGGTAAAGAATGTGCCTGCCAACACGGGAGGTGTAGAGTAGGAAATGGCAACCGACTCCAGTATTGCTGCCTGGAAAATTTCATGTCAGATAAGTCTGTCAGGTCACTTGGACAGCAAGGAGATCAAACCAGTCAATCCTAAACGAAGTCAGTCCTGAATATTCTTTGGAAGGACTGATGGTGACGCAGTGCATGGGGTCTCAAAAAGTTGGAAACACCTGAGTGTGCACGCATGCACACACACACACACACACACACACACACACATTCACTGTCACTTATATAAATTTAAAGACCAGAAAACAGACTTCTGTATTTATTCACACACTCACCATTTCTTATGGTCTATTTCTTATAACAGATTTGCTATCAAGGCCATTTGAGCAGTGTTTTTAAAGATACTGCATTTTTTAGTTCTAGAATATGCATTTGGTATTTTTCCAAAGTTTCCATCACTCTCCTGAAATACTCAACCCCTCACATGCTATCCTGCTTTAAAATAACTGTCTCCTAACTCACTGACTCCTAACTCTGGGTCATCTAAGAAGTCTGTTCACTGTTTTCTCTTAATTATATAATCATATTTTCCTGTTTTATGTTTCATATTTTTTCATAGTATTCTAAATCCTTTTTATGAGGGTTGAGAAATGAGCGTAAAACTGTTAAGTTTTCTTTATTTCTCAGAGAATTATGCTCTTCCCTCAGTTAGGATGTATGCATGCATGCTCAATCAGTCGCTCAGTCATGTCAGACTCTTTATAACCCCATGGACTGCAGCCCGCCACGCTCCTCTGCCCATGGAATTTTCCAGGCAAGAATGCTAGAGTGCCTTGCCATTTCCTACCCTTGTGTCTCCTGTATTGGCAGGCAGATTCTTTACCATTGAGCTACATGGGAAACCCCTAGTTAGAATGAGTCACGGATAATTCAGATTTCTAGCAGATTCAATTTGAGCTGAAACTGGCTGCAGCTTTCAGTTCTGCAGCTTTCAGACTGCAGCTTCAGTTGCTCAGTCGTGTCTGATTCTTTGCAACCCATGGACTGCAGCACACCAGGCTTCCCAGTCCATCACCAACTCCCAGAGCTCACTCACTCAAAATCAACTCACTCAAAATCATGTCCATTGAGTTGGTGATACCATCCAACCATCTCATCCTCTATCGTCCCCTTCTCCTCCTGCCTTCAATCAGAGTGAATTTTTCTGTGATCAATTCAATCCCCAACTTCTCATCCTCAACCACAGTCATATCTTTTTGATCTTGTCAAAATCTGAGATAGGAAGAAATTGGGCTACAGTTCTGCATATTCTGGGTTTGGTTTACCTTTAGATTCAACTCCAGCAGTGTCCCATAATTCAAGAACCATTAGAATTTGCAGAACTATACATTTCTTTAGGTTTTTCAACCCCTCCTGTACTCCTCTTTAAGCAAAATTCAAGGTAGATAAAATTATTAGGCTCAATGATTTAATTTTGCTTTGGGGCTTTGTCAGATACCCACCCTTTCCCCAAAAGCCCACAGTGTCTCTTGAAGATTGGATGATTTATCTTCAGCCCTTCAGTCTTTCCATTTACTGCTGCATCCTATACTGAAACCAGGCTGGGAAGCTGCCACACTCTTGACTCACCTATGAGAAGTTCATGTATCTCTGGAAATCAGTTCACCAAGGCTTCCTTGATTCCACTGATTTTTTGCTACCTCTAATTTTTTTTAATGCGATTTTTGTTTTTCTTATTCTCACCAGGGGACCAGAAAGTTTTTGTGCGCTCCCATATGCTAACTCGCATGCACTTTCATGGGGTCGCAAAGACTCAGACCAAGAGACTGAACAACAAACACGCTAACTAGAAGCAGGAAAGGAGATGCCCAGTGTAGATACATAGTTCTGTTTATAGATAAGACACTCCCATGGAAGAGATTCAGTCTGTTTCACCCTTCTGTGAAACAAATTTGGTAAAGGTAGAAGAAAAATCTTCAAAATTCTCCTCTATCTCAGTTTAGAAGGAATTACAATTTACAAAACAGAAAGAGGGCCTAATTATTCTTACAAAAAGATCTTCATTCCACAATTAGAAATAAGACTACAAATGCAAACATCCCAGACAGAATTGATTTATTTAACTCTGAAAACCTAACATCAGATCATTTTAAAATCAGAGGGAGGAAGTAGAGGGAGGTTTTAGTATGGCTCAGAACCAAACTTAGAGAAGGTGAAAACTGTGCCAAAAATAGGAATACTGAAGGTCTGTGAGGAGATTTCAACTTTTTGTAACACACAGTTGGTTCTTTCAACAACAGGTCAATAAAAGCTGTGCACAGAGACACTGTAGAAATATACACCACAAACATATTCACAATGATGTTGCACTTAATGTAATAAATTAAATCTTGGCATTATTTCAAACCTAGAAATACTTTCTCATATAGCCTTGACCAGATTCTAAACTATTCCCAAACACAATCCTGTGGCAGGACTAACTTCCTTGTACGTATTCCCTTATTTCTCTTTACTTCCTGGTATTCATCTCTATGCCAGAGTAAATCCCAATCTTCTTAGATTCTGCTAATGACTTATAACAATTTCCTTTGCAGACTCTTGACACATGGTTTGTAAGTCTTGACGGGTACAGAACAAGATGGTCAAATAAACCAAAGAGAATGTTAATTCTCTAACATATCCTAAGAATCAACTGATTTTGACCACACACAGCAATATGAGACACTGAGTAGGTGTATTTTCCCTCTCATCTTAAAAAGGATCTCTTCTGAAGGTATCTCTCCAGTTATCAACCCATTTCTCTGCTCTCCTTTACAACAAAATTCCAAACAAGTTGTCTATACACACTCTAACCAACTATTTCATCAATTTTTCTCAAACTCACTGGAATCACACTTTTGTCCCCCATCACTTCAATGGAAACTGTTCTTCCTAGGTCATTAATGGCCTCAGTTCAGTTCAGTTGCTCAGTCATGTCCAACTCTTTGCAACCCCATGAACTGCAGCACACCAGGCCTCCCTGTCCATCACCAACTCCCAGAGTCCATCCAAACCCATGTCCATTGAGTTGGTGATGCCATCCAACCATCTCATCCTCTGTCATTCCCTTCTCCTCCTGCCCTAAATCTTTCCCAGCATCAGGGTCTTTTCCAATGAGTCAGCTCTTCGCATGAGGTGGCCAAAGTTTTGGGAGTTTCAGCTTCAGCATCAGTCTTTCCAATGAATACCCAGGACTGATCTCCTTTAGGATGGACTGGTTGGATCTCCTTGCAGTCCAAGGGACTCTCAAGAGTCTTCTCCAACACCACACTTCAAAAGCATCAATTCTTTGGCACTCAGCTTTCTTTAGAGTCTAACTCTCACATCCATACATGGCCACTGAAAAAACCATAGCCTTGACTAGATGGACCTTTGTTGGCAAAGTAATGGCTCTGCTTTTGAATATGCTATCTAGGTTGGTCATAACACTCCTTCTAAGGAGTAAGCGTCTTTTAATTTCATGGCTGC
Organism: Bos indicus; assembly: GCF_029378745.1. Classification (NCBI taxonomy): domain Eukaryota; kingdom Metazoa; phylum Chordata; class Mammalia; order Artiodactyla; family Bovidae; genus Bos; species Bos indicus. The sequence continues at coordinate 13,527,029 of NC_091779.1, forward strand.
AGTCACCATCTGCAGTGATTTTGGAGCCCCAAAAAATAAAGTCTGACACTGTTTCCACTGTTTCCCCATCTATTTCCCATGAAGCGATCAGACCAGATGCCATGATCTTTGTTTTCTGAATGTTGAGCTTTAAGCCAATTTTTGCACTCTCCTCTTTCACTTTCATCAAGAGGCTCTTTAGTTCTTCTTCACTTTCTGCCAGAAGGGTGGTGTCATCTGCATATCTGAAGTTACTGATATTTCTCCCGGCAATCTTGATTCCAGCTTGTGCTTCCTCCAGCCCAGCATTTCTCATGATGTACTCTGCATGTAAGTTAAATAAGCAGGGTAACAATGTACAGCCTTGACGTACTCTTTTTCCTATTTGGAACCAGTCTGTTGTTCCATGTACAGTTCTAACTGTTGCTTCCTGACCTGCATACAGGTTTCTCAAGAGGCAGGTAAGGTGGTCTGGTATTCCCATCTGTTTCTGAATTTTCCACAGTTTATTGTGATCCACACAGTCAAAGGCTTTGGCACAGTCAATAAAGCAGAAATAGATGTTTTTCTGTAGATGTGTTTATTGTTTTGTCTGTGCAATAAACATTAATGGCTTACCTATTGCCAAATCCAACAGACAACTCTAAGCTCCTCTCTCCCTTGACTTAGTAGTAGCATTACTTCCCACTACTTCAGGTATTTTCTTCACTTAGCTTCCAAGACATGACATCCTCCTGATTTTGTTCCTACACCACTGGCCACATCACAGTATCCTTTGATAACTACTCCACTTTATATCAACGTCAACACATTAGAGTGATGAAGAATGCAGATATTCACCCTCTTCTCTATCTATACTCACGCTCTTGTTGATGATCCAGTTTCAAATGTTGAAATATTACCAAGTCTTTCAATACTAAGCACTCTAATGATACCTGTCTTAGTTTGGGTTCTCTCAAAAACAAAGGTTAAGATAAGGATTTGAATGCAGATAGTCCATCTAAGAAACGACCTAAACAGCAGTTAGAGTATGTGATGGGGAGGAAAAGCCAATATAAGAAACGGTATATTACTGAAGTCATCCCTAACCTAGGGATAACTGGGGTTCATTCTCTTTAAATTCTCTGAGAAGTACATGGGGGTCTCAAAATTGTCTGTCCATAAGATGAGAGGCAAGCTGTTATACATCTGCTCCTGTTTCCTACTGGTTAAGCACTGCTTCTATGGGCGTTAACTTTCCCAAACTACTAGCTCTTGCTTGCTTTCTGGTCCAGCTGGCCTCCCACAGCACAGAAATCACTGTTGTTCACATTCACTAAAAATACAAACAACAAAACTTAACAATGAGCAAAGGATTTGAAGAAACATGTCTCCAAAGATATGTTAATGGCCAATATGCACGTAGAAAGATGATCCACACCCTTAGTTATTAGGGAAACAGAAATTAAAACCGCAAAGAGGTTAAAATTTTACACCAACTAGGGATAGCTTAATAAAAAAGCCAGGTATCAGGACCGATGTGGAGAAATTAAAACCCTCATACATCACTGATGTAAATGTAAATTACTGCAGTCACTTCTGAAAAACAATTTGGCAATTCTTCCAAAAAGTTAAACATAGTTACCATATAACCCAGCAATTCTATTCCTGGGTATTTAATCAAGAGGACTGAAAATATCTGCTTTCAGAAAACCTTGTAACTAATGTTCATAACAGCATTATCCATGAAGGAAAGAAAGAAGTCGCTCAGTCGTGTCCGACTCTTTGCGACCCCATGGACTGCAGCCTACCAGGCTCCTCTGTCCATGGGATTTTTATCCATAGTGGACAAAAAAGGGGAAATAATCTAATACACATAAGCAATGAATGGATAAGCAAAATGTTTTATATTCATACAATGAAATATGTATTATTCAGCTATTATATAAAGAGATGAACTACTGATACATGATACAACATGGATGAACCTTGGAAACATTATGCCAGGGTAAAGAAGCCAGATACAAAAGGCCATATATTTTATAATACCATTTTTATGAACTGTTCAAACAGGCAAATTAATAGAAACAGAAAGCAGATTTGTGGTTCCAGGGTCTAGGGGCAAAGGAAAACAGGAGTGACTGCTAACATGTATGGGGCTTGGGGCAGTGATGAGATTTTTTGGAATTACATGATGATGGCTGTAGGACCTTGCAAATGTACTAAAAATTACTGGAGTGTACACTTTATAAACAGGTAAACTTTATCATTTATTATTTGGGCTTCCCCAGTGGCTCAGACGGTCAAGAATCTGCCTGCAGTGTGGGAGACCTAGGTTTGATCCCTGGGTCTGAAACGGATCTTTCTTTCCACAGAAATTTATTTTCCTACCTTCCTTCTCCCTTTAAAAACTTAAGTTACTTCTGTGCAACCCCCTAATCGAATCCCAATTTATAACTTTACTGAGTCAAAGCTTTGCTCAGTACTTTTACCTTACTACTGACTCCTCTTTTCCACCTAATACTTCACTATGCTAATTACTTCTCTGGTTCTTTAAGTGGTGTTTTAAATAAGGTGAATCGCTCAGTCGTGTCTGACTCTTTGCGACCCCATGGACTGTAGTCTACTACGCTCCTCCGTCCATGGGATTTTCCAGGCAAGAGTCCTCGAGTGGGTTGCCATTTCCTTCACCAGAGGATTTTCCTGACCCAGGGATCGAACCCAAGTCTCCCGCACTGTAGGCAGACACTTTACTGTCTGAGCCACCAGGGAAGTCCATTTTAAATAAAGCTGTCTATAAATAAAATGCTTTTGTGCAATGTGTACACTGCCCTAGAAAGAGAGTCAAATCTGTTGAAAAGCGTGACCTGATTTGTGAATCCTGGCACACAAGTGCCACAGTGCTTGAAAGTCCACCATTAGTTATTTATTATATTTTGGACTTTCTCCAAACAATCTCTATTAGAATGCAACCTACTTAGTGAAGACAAGGCCCTAACTTCTTAAGGTAATTTCTTTATATTCTTTCTTAAGTTCAAGAGAAAAGAAGCTTTAGAGAAGGAACCATGAGCAAAGAGCAGAAAAAGATAGAAATCAGCAAATACACACACCTATAAACACACGAGGCCAGAATGAAATCATTATTTTTCTGTAAAGCTAATGTGTTTAACTTAGCCTGATTATTATTATAACCACCACAAACCTTTCAAAGAAAATCAGATCAGTCTTAACACCTTGTAACAGAGGATTTTAAGTTTAATTATTAATATGGTGGCACTAGTGGTAAAGAATCTGCCTGCCAATGCAGGAGACCTAAGGTCTTACTTACTTTTGAAAGTACTGTGCTACCTATACCTAAATCCTCTTGGGCTTATCTAATATATAATGTGTGAAATTAGCCTTAGGTTTTCAAACATTACTTTTGAAAATACTGTTTTGTTTTGTCTTTTAAATATTTGTTTATTTGGCTGTACCAGGTCTTAGCTGCAGCATGTGGCATCTTTTTCGACCAGGGATGGAACCTGGGACCCCCTGCACTGGGAGTGCAGAGTCTCAGCCACTGGACAACCAGGCAAGTTCTGAAAATACTGTTTTAAGTAACAAACTTCTTTAAAATTTTCTGTAGAAAAGAAAGTGGGAAAATATTGTTAGAACAGCTAAGGACTACCAGGTGCTTTGTGCCAAGTTCATTCACATACTGAACTCTGACATCCCTCCAAATTAGGTATTATATACACATTTAAATATAAACAAAGGTTACAGGACAAATAAGAGGCAAATCTGAAAGCTCCAAGTGTAATCGTGTTCCATTTCATCAATGATTCTCAATGAATGTAAGGACACCTTCGGTCCAAAACTGTCAAGGACAGACATAAGAATCACACTTTCAATATTCTTAAGAAAATACTTACAGGCATATGAGTTTGGGAGTCTTTTGCAATAAAACCCCATGGCCTAAGGGTAGAAACAATTCTAAAATTTCAATAGAAATATTCTCTATCAAAATGGATGATGGAAGAAATGACACAGCAGACGCCAGTCGAATAACCTCACAGTTCACAATGACCCTTCCTTTCTCTAAAAAAAGGCAACCACAAATCCATAAAATATTACCTTCATGCAATTTAAATAATATGGCCCTTAAGGTGATACAAAGGCACCAGTCTTGTCAACAAATGGTACCAGAACGATCAATCACATGCAAAGGAGTGAACCTCAACACAGACCTTAGAACTGTCACAAAAATTAACCCCAAATGGATCACAGGCCTAAATGTAAAATATGAAACTATAAAACTCCTAGAAGATAACATAGAAGAAAACCTATATGACCACCTAGGGTATGGTGATGATTTTTTTCAAGACAACATCAAAGGCACAATCCATGAAAGAAATAATTGATAAGGTGGACTTCCTTAAAATTACAAATCTGCTCTGCAAAAGACAATGTGAAGAGAATGAATGACAAGCAAAACACTGGCAGAAAATAGAGCTAATCCTTCATATTCACAGTTTCTGTACTCTGAGATTCAACCAACCTTGGATATTTGAAAAAAGAAAAGTCCAGAAAATTTCAAAAAGCAAAACCTGAATTTGCCACAAGTTGGCAACAATTTACATTACATTTACATTGTACTTACAACTATTTACACAGTTTTTACATTGTATTAGGCTTATAAGTAACCCAAGATGATTTAAAGTATACAGGGAGGATATGCCATGGTTACATGCAAATACTGTGCTATTTTACATAAGCGACCTTCATATTTTGGTATCTTGGGGCAAGGGAGGGTTCTGGAACCAAGCCACAGCATATGTGAGTGGGAGGACTGTATTTGCAAAAGACACACCTGATAAAGGACTGTCATCCAAAATACACAAAGAACTCTGAAAATCAAACAGAGAAAACAAACAACCCGATTAAAAATTGCCAAAGATCCTAACATTCTCACATCACCAAAGAAGATATACAGATGAAAAATAAGCATATGAAAAGATGCTCCACATCATAAGTCATCACGGAAATACAAATTAAAACGAGAAACCACTGTAAACCTATTTAGAATAGCCAAAATCTGCAACACTGACAATACCAAATGCTGGTGAGGATGTGAAACTCTCATTCAATACTGGTGGAAGTGAAAAACAGTACAGCCATTGTAGAAGAGTGTGGTAGTTTCTTATGAAACTTAACATACTCTTACCATACAGTGCAGCAATCATGCTCTTTGGTATTTATCCAAAGGTACTGGAATCTTATGACCACAAAGAAAAAAAAAACCTGCACAGAGACGCTTATAGCAGCTTTCTTCGTAACTGCCACCACTTGAAAGCAACCAAGATGTCCTTCAACAGGTGAATGGTACACAAAGACAATGGATTATTCAGAGGTTAAGAAGAAATGTTCTATCAAGCCATGGAGGAACCTTAAGAGGTGTACTGCAAAGAACTCTGAAAAGACCATACACATACATGTGATTCCAAACACATGATATTCCAGAAAAGGGAAAACTACGGAGACAGTAAATAAATTAGAGGTTTCCAAGGATGGGGCATGGGAGACGGATGAAAAGGCAGAACACAGAGGATTTTTAGGGCAGTGAAACTACCCTGCATAGTACCATACTGATGAATATATGCCATTATGCTGCTGCTGCTGCTGCTGCTAAGTCGCTTCAGTCGTGTCCGACTCTGTGCGACCCCATAGATGGCAGCCCACCAGGCTCCCCCGTCCCTGGGATTCTCCAGGCAAGAACACTGGAGTGGGTTGCCATTTCCTTCTCCAACGCATGAAAGTGAAAAGTGAAAGTGAAGTCGCTCAGTCGTGTCCAACTCTTTGTGACCCCGTGGACTGCAGCCTACCGGGCTCCTCTGTCCATGGGATTTTCCAGGCAAGAGTACTGGAGTGGGGTGCCATTGCCTTCTCCATATGCCATTATACATTTGACCAAATGCCTAGAATGCACGATACACGAACAGTGAACTCAAATGTAAATTAAGAACTGTGGGTGATAATTATGTGTCACTGTAGGTTCACTAACCATAACAAAGTACCACGCTGGTGGGGGATGGTGATAATAGGGGAGGTTATGCAAGTGTGGGAACATGGAGTACATAGGAAATCTCTGCACCTTATGCTCAATTTGGCTGTGAACATAAAACTGCTCTTAAAAAAAAAAGTCTATCTTAAAAAAGAACAACTAGTCCTGATGTTTTACTTACTATGGAAAAAAGAATGGAAATACATTAACTAGAACAATTACAATCTCCGTCAGTGGTCCTCATTCCAACATGCAACCACTTAAAGAATACCCAACTCTCAGTTCAGTCGCTCAGTCGTGTCTGACTCTTTGTGACCCCATGGACTGCAGCATGCCAGGCCTCCCTGTCCATCACCAACTCCTGGAGCTTACCCAAATTCATGTCCAGCAAGTTGGTGATGCCATCCAACCATCTCATCCTCTGTTGTCCCCTTCTCCCGCCTTCAATCTTTCTCAGCATCAGGGTCTTTTCCAGTAATTCAATTTTTTGTATCAGGTGGTCAAAGAATTGGGAGTTTCCACTTCAGCATCAGTCCTTCCAATGAATATTCAGGACTGATTTCCTTTAGGATGGACTGGTTGGGTCTCTTTGCAGTCCAAGGGATTCTCAAGAGTCTTCTCCAATACCACAGTTGAAAAGTATCAATTCTTCGGCGCTCAGCTTTCTTCACCGTCTAACTCTCACATCCATACATGACTACTGGAAAAACCATAGCCTTGACTAGATGGACCTTTGTTGCAAAAGTAGTATCTCTGCTTTTTAATATTCTGTCTAGGTTGGTCACAGCTTTTCTTCCAAGGAGCACGTGCCTTTTAATTTCATGGCTGCAGTCAACATCTGTAGTGATTTTGGAGCCCCCAAAAATAAAGTCTTTCACTGTTTCCATTGTTTACCCATCTATTTGCAATGAAACGATGGGATCAGATGCCATGATTTTAGTTTTCTGAATGTTGAGTTTTAAGCCAACTCTTGCTCTCTCCTCTTTCACTTTCATCAACAGGCTCTTTAGTTCTTCCCTTCCTGCCATAAGGGTGGTGTCATCTGCATATCTGAGGTTATCGCTATTTCTCCCAGAAATTTTTTTTAACCATAGTGTTTTCTTTTTTAATCAATTTATTTTTTATTGAAGGATAATTGCTTTACAGAATTTTACTGTTTTCTGTCAAACCTCAAAATGAATCAGCCATCAGTTCAGTTCAGTTACTCAGTCGTGTCCAGCTCTTTGCAATCCCATGAACCGCAGCACGCCAGGCCTCCCTGTCCATCACCAACTCTGTGGTCCACTCAAACCCATGTCCATTGAGTCGGTGATGCCATCCAACCATCTCATACTCTGTCGTCCCCTTCTCTCCCTGCCCTCAATCTTTCCCAGCATCAGGGTGTTTTCAAATAAGTCAGCTCTTCACATGAGATGGCCAAAGTACTGGAGTTTCAGCTTCAACATCAGTCCTTCCAGTGAACACCCAGGACTGATCTCCTTTAGGATGGACTGGATCTCCTTGCAGTCCAAGGGACTCTCAAGAGTCTTCTCCAACATCACAGTTCAAAAGCATCAATTCCCATAGGTATACATATATTCCCCTCCCTTTTGAAACTCCCTCCCACCTCCCTCCGCATCTCACCCCTCCAGGTTGAAACACAGCCCGTTTTAGTTTCCTGAGCCTTACAGCAAATTCCCATTGGCTATGTATTTTACATATGGTAATCTAAGTTTCCATGTTACTCTTTCCATACATCTCACCCTCTCCTCCTCTCTCCCCATGTCCATAAGTCTATTTTCTATGTCTGTTTCTCCATTGCTGCCCTGTAAGTAAATTCTTCAGGATGAGTTCTCTAGATTCTGTATATATGTATTAGAATATGGTATTTATCTTTCTCTTTCTGACTCACTTCACTCTAAGAGGTTCTAGGTTCATCCCCCTCATTACAACTGACTCAAATGTGTTCCTTTTTACGGCTGAGTGATATTCCATTGTGTATATTTCCCACAACTTCTTTATCCATTCATCTGTTGATGGACATCTAGGTTTCTTCCATGTTCTAGCTATTGTAAATAGTGCAATAAACAATGGGATACATGTATCTCCTTCAATTTTGGTTTCCTCAGGGTATATGCCTAGGAGTGGGATTGCTGGGTCATATGGTGGTTTTATTTCTAGTTTTTTAAGGAATTTCCATATTGTCTTCCATAGTGGCTATATCAATTTAGATTCCACCAACAGTGCAAGAGTGTTCCCTTTTCTCTACACCCTTTCCAGCATTTATTCTATGTAGACTTTTTGATGAGGGCCATTCTGACTGATGTGAGGTGTTATCTCATTGTAGTTTTGATTTGCCTAATGAGTGGAAACAGTGTCAGACTTTATTTTGGGGGGCTCCAAAATCACTGCAGATGGTGACTGCAGCCATGAAATTAAAAGACGCTTACTCCTTGGAAGGAAAGTTATGACCAACCTAGATAGCATATTCAAAAGCAGAGACATTACTTTGCCAACAAAGGTCCGTCTAGTCAAGGCTATGGTTTTTCCTGTGGTCGTGTATGGATGTGAGAGTTGGACTGTGAAGAAAGCTGAGCACCGAAGAATTGATGCTTTTGAACTGTGATGCTGGAGAGGACTCTTGAGTCCCTTGGACTGCAAGGAGATCTAACCAATCCATCCTAAAGGAGATCAGTCCTGGGTGTTCATTGGAAGGACTGATGCTGAAGCTGAAACTCCAATACTTTGGCCATCTCATGCGAAGAGCCGACTCATTGGAAAAGACCCTGATGCCGGGAGGGATTAGGGGCAGGAGGAGAAGGGGACGACAGAGAATGAGATGGCTGGATGGCATCACCAACTTGATGGACATGAGTCTGAGTGAACTCTGGGCGTTGGTGATGGACAGGGAGGCGTGGCATGCTGCGATTCACTGGGTCGCAAAGAGTCGGATACGACTGGGCAACTAAACTGAACTGAACTGAATAATGAGCGATGTATCCCAGCAATCTTGATTCCAGCTTGTGCTTCATCCAGCCCAGCATTTCACATGAGGTACTCCACATATAAGTTAAATAAGTGGGTGACAACATATAGCCTTGACTTACACCTTTCCTGATTTGGAAACAGTCTGTTGTTCCACATCCAGTTCTAACTGTTGCTTCTTGACCTGCATACAGATTTCTCAGGAAGCAGGTCAGGTGGTCCCATCTCTTTAAGAATGTTCCACACTTTGTTGTGATCCACAGTCAAAGGTTTTAGTGTAGTCAATAAAGCCATCATAGTAATGCCACCTGACTCTAAGTCACCTCTTTCAACTACCTGAAAAATCTGTCCCTTTTTTAAAGACAACTCAAACAAACAAGACACCATGCTGCCCCAAATCTGACATTCCCTGAGACTATAAGGATTTTTTTTTTTTTTACAGTAGACACGTGATTGTTTATACTCAGGAATCTTGAAAATCCGTTAGTCAAAATCATCTGTACCATACTGTTTGGTATTTTAGTGGTTTCAGTAAAGCACCTGCATTAGATGCCAGTAACAGCTCTAAACCTGCCTCCTGAGGAAACTACAAGCTTTATAATAGCAAGTACCCCTTGTAAAGAAGGAACACTGGCCAGTCAGATATAAATGCTTACCAACTTTCTTAATCTGACAATAAACATACCACTTTCTCAATGATTTCGGAAGCTAAATAAATAAGAATATAGAATTCTGATATACCATTCATCAGAAAGAAAAATCCTGAAATTGTCTGCTACTCAACCAGCAAAACTACAAATTAGAACAATGATGGTAAGAAGAGTATAAGAAATACTGTCTGCACCTATGTATATTTTGACCTTATCAAATAAGAGTAGCAAAAATATACGTATGTATAAATACATATGTATGTATATGCTCTGTGTGTTTGTGTACATATGCACACATAAAATCTTGAAGCACATTAGCCCACTCTCATATATGATCCATCTTTACTAAGATTTTTTGGTATATTATCCTATTTTTATTAAAATATATATTTAATAAAAAAGAGTCTGAGAGCTATAGAATATGTGCTATTAAATTACTGTCAATGATACTGTACAGTCATTGCTCAATAGCTCTTACTCAAGAGAATTCACATTTTAAAAATCATTTAGAATTTAAATTTAATGCAAAGAAAATCTTCCAATCATCTGGATAATTTGTGATGTGTTGGGTTGTGATAGGCTGGCCAGAAGTTGCCTTTGGTTTTTTCCCATAAGATGGCTCTCGTAGTGCTTAGTTGTCTAAAACTTCATTCAAAACAACTTTATTAAGACTGTATTGTGACAGCTGTCACAGCAGTGTACATTTTTTAAAAAAAACTTATCAACTTGGTGAATTTTTTGTATAGCCATTTTAATATTGAAGATGGAATGGGAAAAAGCAATATTTCAGCATATTATGCTTTATTATTTCAAGAAAGGTAAAAACACAAGTGAAATGCAAAAAAAAAATAAAAGATTTGTGAAATGTATGGAGAAGGTGCTGTTACTGACTATACAAGTCACAAGTGTTTTGCCAAATTTCTTGGGAGATTTCTCACTGGACAATTCTCCATGGTTGGGTAGGCGAGCTGAAGTTAATAGTGATCAAATTGAGAGATTAACTGAGAACAATCAACGTTATACCATGCAGGGAGATAACCAACACACTCAAAATATCCATATCAAGCACTGAAAATCATTTGCACCAGCTTGATTATGTTACTCACTTTGATGGTTGGGTTCCATGTAAGGGAAGTGGAAAAGACCTTCTTGACTGTGTTTCCACATGCGATTCTCTAGTGAAACGTAATGAAAACTCTCCATTAAAAAAAAAAACAAAAATACGTGATGGATGATGACAAGTGGGCACAATAATGTGGACTGCAAAAGATCATGGGAAAAATGAAATGAACCACCAACAACCACACCAAAGGCCAGTTTTCATTCAAAGATGATGATGTATAGTGGGATTGGAAGGGAGTCCTTTATTATGAGTTCCTTCTAGAAAACCAATTAAGTCCAACAAGTACTGCTTTCAATTAGATCAACTGAAGGCAGTATGTGATGAAAGCATCCAGGAGTAGTCAACAGAAAACACATAATATTCCATTACCATACTGCAAGACCTTTGATTTGACAACCAGGCAAAAACTGTTACACCTTGGCTGGAAGTTCTGATTCATCTGCCATATTCACCAGACATTGCACCTTCAGATATGCATTTACTTTGGTCTTTACAAAATTCTCTTAATGGAATAAATTTCAATTCCCAGAAGACTCTAAAATTTGACACCTGGAAGCGTTCTTTGCTCAAAATGATAAAAAGTTTTGGGAAGAAGGAATTATAAAGTTGTCTGAAAAATGGGAGAATGTAGAACAAAATGCTGAATATATTATTCAATAAAGTTCTTGATGAAAATGAACAATGTATCTTTTATTTATACTTAAAACACCAAAAGTTTTTTTGCCAATCCAATATTTATTTAGGATAATGAGAACCTTGGCTCCCAGGAAGCTTAGCTAAACCTGATGTTTTATCACAGCTAAATTACCTAAAAGTTATATAAGGTATATATAACTCACTCCTTTCTTTGTATCTGATTTTTTTATTTCTATTAACTAGTATTCACATGCTATTAAAAGTCACCTCAAATCTTATTTTTAAGAAGAAACAGTAAAAAAAGAAAAACGAAAAGAAAGGTTAAACTAAACAGACAGGGATCTTAATAAATAATTATATCATACAGTGAAAAAAATAAAAGAAAAAATGTTAAGGCTGCCTTTGAATTATCATTTGACAAGATCCCCAAACAGATCCACAAAATGCTAGAAAGTCACAAAGAAAACTAACGGCCTACGTACAGAAGCTGATGACGTAACAATCAGGCCAAAGAATGCCTATGTGCCTCAGCTCACTTGTTTACCAGATCAAAGGCAGGGCTACTTACAGACTAGGAAAGTAGGACCTCAAATATCTGTTCTTTGTCCTCTCCTGAGCTTACAACAGTTCTTATTCTTAGCACAAAGTAGATGCTCATGTGTGTAGTTATATCTAATATCTGAAGCTAGAAGAAAATATAATCTAGACTTTATATTATCGACCAAAAATCTACCTCAAATTCTTGCTCCTACATGGTGAGCAGACTCTATAGGAGAAGCAGTATAGTGCAGACAAAAACTGTACGCCATAAAGTGATACATTGGAACCTTTTCACCTTGTATACAATTCAAAGAATAAACACTATTCTGAAGAAAGGGCTCAATACTATTTTATAATCCAATGCATGGCATAAGACAGTAACTTAAAAAGTAGAACTTTGTTTTGTCTTTTTAAGGTATGATGAGTAGGGCTAAATTAATTTATCAAGTATATGCTGAGAATCTATTATGTCTTAAATAGTATGCTATGAAAATAACAGATGGAAACACTATAAAATCCAATCAGTGATACACTACACCAGAGTCACATAAAAGAAAATTATACAATCATTAAAATGGTGTCTTTTTATGCAGAAATGGAAAACAACTCATAATTAAAAGAGAACAAAGTTAGGAACAATTTTTTTTTTTAAACGGAAAGTATAACATATACACAGGCTTAAGAACAGACTAGAAACACACACATAAAAATATTAGCAGTAATTATCTTTGCGGTGAAACTGCATATGATTTTTATTATCTATTTCATACCTCTCCTTATGTCACACACATATATTCCCAAGCAATTCAAGAGAGGAAGAATACAGCCTTTTCAAGAGATGGTGCTATAGCAGTTAGACACCAAGAGGCCAAAAAAATATCCTTGACTTAAATCTCATACCTTATAAAAAAAAAAAACTGAGTCAAAATGGATTACAGATTTAAATGTAAAATGATAAACCTTTCAGAAAAACACATGAGAAAATTTTCAGAATATAAGGATAGGCAAAGTGTATTAAGCACAAACTATAAAGAGTGATAAATTGGACCTCGTGAAACTAAAACCTGCTCTGCAAAAGGCTTGGTTATAAAAAAAAAGAAAAGACAAGCTATAGAAAGGGGGAAAAAATATTTGCAAACCACATATTAAGAAAGGATCAGTTCTAGAATTATAAAGAACTCTCAAAATTCAACAGTAAAAAAAAAAAAAAAAAACCCAATTAGTAAGTGGACAAAAATCATGGACACTGCACTGAAGAAATACACAGATAATGAATAATCACACGGAAAATATTCAACATCATTTGCTATTAGGCTAAAAGTAAGATATGATGAGATACCACTATGTACCAAAAAAGAATGGCTAAGACAAAAACAGTAAGAAAGGAAGAAACAGTAACACCATCAAATACTGGTTTTAAAAAAAGTGGAAAAAAATTGGATCTCTCATACACTGCTGGTGAGAATAATGCAAACCAGTATGGCCACTCTGGAAAACACGCTGACAGCTTCTTATAAAATTAAAACAACACATTAATTACACTTTTTGACATTTATCCCAGAAAATGAGAACTTACCTTCACAGAAAAAACCATACACGAATACTCATAGCAACTTTATTCATAATAGCCCAAAACTGGAAACAACCTAGATGTCCTTCAACATGAAATGGTTAAACAAACTGGTAGTGCTTTCAAACTGTGGTGCTGAAGAAGACTCGAGAGTCTTCTCTCAAGAGAAAGAGAAGGACGCAAGGACATCAAACCAGTCAATCCTGAAGGAAATCAACCCTGAATATTCATTGGAAGGACAGATGCTGAAGCTTCAATACTTTGGCCACCTGATGCGAAGAACCCACTCACTGGAAAAGACACTGATGCTGAGAAAGACTGAGGACAGGAGGAGAAAGGGATGACACAGGATGAGATGGTTGGACGGCATCACTGACTCAATGGACATGAGTTTGAACAAACTCTGGGAGACAGTAAAGGACAAAGAAGCCTGGCGTGCTACAGTCCATGGGGTCGCAAAGAATCGTTCAAGACTGAACAACTGATCAACAACAGGGCATCCATACTGTGGAATACCACTCAGCAATAAAAATCAATGAGTTGTTGCTATAAGCAACAAGTCTGATGAATTCTCCAGGGAATTAGGCAATCAGCCAATCCCAAAAGTTATATATGATTCCACTTACACAGTTTTGAAAAGACAAAAATGGAGGGAGAGGAATGGGAGGAGGAAGTCATAGTAATAATAAAAGGGTGACAACAACAGGGATTCCTGTGACAATGGATCTATTTTGTATCCTATCAATTTCAAAATCCTAGTTGTGATACCATAGTTATAAATTCTTGAAGATACTGTCTCAAGGGGAAAATCTCACTATATTATTTTGTAAAACTGCAGGTGAATTTACAATTATTTCAAAATAAAAGGCTTAATTCAAAGAGAAACCTGAAATGCACTATCTATAAACTAGGGGAAGAGAGAAGAATGCTAGCATTTTTACTTTGATTTTAAAAAGAGACAATTTAGTTAAGCAAACCAAAATATCCAAAAATAAATAGAAAACAATACAAAACAGTCCATGTTATTTAAGCTAAACCCTTGTTAAATGTTACAAATCCAAACTACACTCTCGAAAGAAAAAATGGGGCAAAACTTCCCAACACTGGATTTGGCAATGAGTTACTGGCTATGACACCAAAAGCGGAGGCAATAAAGAAAAAACCAGACAACTGGATTTCACAAAAGTTAAAAAAATGTTTGTGCCTCAAGCCACTATCAACAGAAAAAAAAGGCAACAAAATGAGACAAAGTATCTGCAAATCATGCATCTGGATAAGGGATTAACATCCAGAATACAGAGCACTCAAAGTTCAACACAACAACATGATTCAAAAATGGACAAAGACATTTCTCCGAAGAAAACATAAATAAGCATTTGGAACTATGTTCAATATTGCTGTCATTAAGGAAATGTAAATCAAAAAGATGAGATACCATCTTCACACACATTAGGATGGCTACTATCCAAAAAATAAAACAGAAAGTAAGTGCTGACAAGGATGAACTGAAATTAAACCTCTTATTAGACCACTTGGGCTCTGCTGGCTGAAATGTAAAATAGTACAGCCAACTGTGTAAAATATGGCAGTTCATCAAAAAACTAAAAATGAAATTATTATATGTTTCAACAATTCTGTTTCTGGGTATACACCCAGAAGAACTGAAAGCAGGGTCTCTCAGGAGCGGGTGGGGTTAGTGAGTAGGAAGGATTTAGTTTGGGGCAATCTAATGCACAGCGCTGTGACTGATTATAACTGACAAACACTACATACTTGAAAATTGCTAAGAGTGGGTCTTAAATACACAAAAAGGAAAAAGTAATTACATGAGGTGATGGAGGTATTAGCTAACTCCAAGATGGTAGTCATATTGCAATATATGTGTATCAAATCAAAACGCTTACATGTTAACTATATCTCACTAAAGCTGAGGAAGGGACAGGGAAGATGAGAACTGAAAGAAGGCAAAAATAAACATTTGGCAAATTTTTTAAAAATAGTGTTCTTCTAAAGTGACTATTTCAGAACACATCTAGGAAAATTCTGATATAAGGGAAAGCCACAGAGTCAGGGAACCTGGATTCTTTTTTTTTTTTTTTGGTGCCAAGTAGTCTGTGGGATCTTAGTTTCCTAACCCGGGGCTGAACCTGGGCGCACACCGAAAGCACCACTGGACTGCCAGGGATTTCCCTAGATTTATTTTTTGAACCTCATTATTATGTCAGTAATAAACTACATGACCTCTAGGATTTTATCCCCCTCTTTGGACCAAAAGTTTCCTCTTCTGTTAAAGATAAAAGAATGGTTACTTAGATTAGACTATTAGTAAGCAATGGCACCCCACTCCAGTACTCTTGACTGAAAAATCCCATGGACGGAGGAGCCTGGTAGGCTGCAGTCCATGGGGTCGCTACGAGTCGGACATGACTGAGCAACTTCACTTTCAGTTTTCACTTTGGTGCACTGGAGAAGGAAATGGCAACCCACTCCAGTGTTCTTGCCTGGAGAATCCCAGGGACGAGGGAGCCTGGTGGGCTGCCGTGCAGAGTCGGACACGACTGAAGCGACTTAGCAGAAGCAGCAAGCCACTTTCAGTGATAAAATCCACTGAATCTAAGGAAAATATCACCATTCTGGGGACATCTTTTATTTACACCAAATTACCTATTCAGTGCAGTTCAGTCACTCAGTTGTGTCTGACTCTTTGCCACCCCATGAATTGCAGCACCCCAAGCCTCCCTGTCTATCACCAACTCCCAGAGTTCACTCAGACTCACATCCATCGAGTCAGTGATGCCATCCAGCCATCTCATCCTCTGTCGTCCCCTTCTCCTCCAGCCCCCAATCCCTCCCAGCATCAGAGTCTTTTCCACTGAGTCAACTCTTCACATGAGGTGGCCAAAGTACTGGAGTTTCAGCTTCAGCATCATTCCCTCCAAAGAAATCCCAGGGCTGATCTCCTTCAGAATGGACTGGTTGGATCTCCTTGCAGTCCAAGGGACTCTCAAGAGTCTTCTCCAACACCACACTTCAAAAGCATCAATTCTTCAGCGCTCAGCCTTCTTCACAGTCCAACTCTCACATCCATACACGACCACTGGAAAAACCAAAGCCTTGACTAGCCGGACCTTTGTTGGCAAAGTAATGTCTCTGCTTTTGAATATGCTGTCTAGGTTGGTCATAACTTTCCTTCCAAGGAATAAGGGTCTTTTAATTTCATGGCTGCAGTCACCATCTGCAGTGATTTTGGAGCCCAGAAAAATAAAGTCTGACACTGTTTCCAGTTTCCCCATCTATTTCCCATGAAGTGATGGGACCGGATGCCATGATCTTCATTTTCTGAATGTTGAGTTTTAAGCCAACTTTTTCACTCTCCACTTTCACTTTCATCAAGAGGCTTAGTTCCTCTTCACTTTCTGCCATAAGGATGGTGTCATCGGCATATCTGAGGTTATTGATATTTCTCCTGGCAATCTTGATTCCAGCTTGTGTTTCTTCCAGTCCAGTGTTTCTCATGATGTACTCGGCATATAAGTTAAATAAGCAGGGTGACAATATACAGCCTTGACGAACTCCTCTTCCTATTTGGAACCAGTCTGTTGCTCATGTCCAGTTCTAACTGTTGCTTCCTGACCTGCATACAGATTTCTTAAGAGGCAGGTCAGGTGGTCTTGTATTCCTATCTCTTTCAGAATTTTCCACATTAGATCAAGGTCACTGATACACAAAACTAACAAAAATAAACCCAACAGCAAGGGTCCCCAACCCCTGGGCATGACTGGTACTGGTCTGTGGCCCATTAAGAATCAGGCCACCCAGCACGAGGTGAGCTGCAGGCTGCTCCGCATCACTCCAATTATCACATGAGCTCTGCCTCCTATCAGATCAGTGGCAGCCTTAGATTCTCACAGGACCACAAACCCTACTCTAAACTATGCGTTCAAGGGGTCTATGTTGCATGCTCCTTTTGAGGAGCCAATGCCTGATGATCTGAGGTGGAGTTGAGGTGGAGGTGAGTCACTGTGGGGAGCACCTGCAAATATGGATTATCATCAGCAGAGAGGTTTGACTGCACAGAGACCATAATAAATCAATTGCTTGCAGACTCCTACCAAAATCTTATCCACGAATGGCAAGTCATAACTGAGCTGCATCTGGTGGCAGACTTTATAGTGGCAAGTAAGTTGACGTACTTCAATTATACAGCTACATCTGGTGGCAAGCTTTAAGTCAGAATCCAACACTTACTTTAGTCCACATGTGGCCCGCCAATTATTTACCATTTCTGTCCATGCCTCTCTCCTGCACTGCATACTTATCTCAGTCACAGTTTCTGTAAGCCCACAAGCTAACTCTAGCCAAAATGAGCAAAACACAAACAAAGCTTCTTTGAAAAGAAGGAAAGATCTGATGATGAGACAGCAAAAGACTCTAAGACTGCCAACACAAAGAAAGTTGGAAAATACCAAGAGTCCTACTTAATTGTGGGTTCACTGCAACAGGTGATTCACATTCTCCAAGCCTCTTTGACTAATATGTGGTGACCAGCTATCCAACAAAGCCATGAAACCTTCAAAACTGCTTTGCCACATGGAGACCAAGCACTCTACATTAAAAGACAAGCCTTTGGAATTTTTCAAAAGTAAAAAATTACGAAGAACTTCTCAAAATAAAGAAACATGAACATGATGAACAGAAGCAATTACTGAAGTCCACCACTTCATTACTTGCGTCTACACTGAGAGCATCATTCTTACTGCCTAACCACCTTATCAAAGCAAAGAAGCTTTTACTATTAGCGAAGAGAACTTTTTAGGAGAGGCTGCAATTCAAAAGGTGGCATGCGTTCCTCTTTTGGCTAGCACCGTTAACTAGATGAACTGATGAAATAGCAGGGGATGCTGAGGCACAACTGTTAGAGAGGATTAATGAGTCACTGTAGTAAGCAATCCAGGTTGACAAGGCAACAACACTTGTTTCTGTGAGCTGTATTTTCAGGAGGATGTGCACGAGGATATGTTATATGCACTTTTGTTGCCAACACCACCACAGTTGCAGTCTTTGAATGATTAGATATCATGAAAACTGAATAGGTCATTCTGTGTCAGCATATGCACAGACTGACCAGCTGCCATGACTAGACAGTTACTCAGGTCAAAGACGTAGCTTCAGAATGAGAGTCTATGCACTGTGTCATCCATAAAGAAATGCTGGCTAGCCAAAAAATGTCACCTGAACTTAACATTTTGCAAGATGTGATTAAAATTGTCAACCACCTTAAAGTATATGCCCTTAACTCACGTCTGTTCATGCAGCTCTGAGAGGACATGGATGCAGGGCACACACATCTTCTCTTATACACAGAAGTGAAACGGCATTCTAAAGGTGGCTCACTGGCCAGAGCTTCTAAATTACGAGAGCCACTCCAGATATTTGTTTTAGAAAAACAGTCACCACTGCAGCACATTTCAGTGACACAAAATGGGTCGCAAAACTTGCTTGTGTGACATTTTCAACCTGCTCAATGAACTCTATCTGTCACTTTAGGGAGAACAACTGTGTTCCAGTTGGCAGACAAAGTGGCTGTACTCAAAGCTAAACTAGAATTATCGGGCGATGAGTGGACATTGGGATTTTTCACGTTTCAAACATTAGTAGAGATTGTGAAAGAGACTGAGCCTGGGCCTTCTTTCTCCCAAGCCATGTTATCACCTATGTCAGCTTTCAAAAGAGTTTGACCATTACTTCTCAACCACAACCCCAATACTGGAAAAGAATGGATCCACAACCCATTTGTGAATGAGTCAGGTGAACTTACTTTGTCCAAGCTAGAAAAGATCAACTGCTGGAGACCGCAAACAACAGTGGTCCTAAAAGTATGCTGCTGCTGCGAAGTCGCTTCAGTCGTGTCCGACTCTGTGCGACCCCACAGACGACAGCCCACCCGGCTCCCCCGTCCCTGGGATTCTCCAGGCAAGAATACTGGAGTGGGTTGCCATTTCCTTCTCCAATGCATGACAGTGAAAAGTGAAAGGGAAGTGGCTCAGTCGTCTGACTCTTCGCGACCCCATGGACTGCAGCCTACCAGGCTCCTCTGTCCATGGGATTCTCCAGGTAAGAGTACTGGAGTGGGGTGCCATTGCCTTCTCCCCTAAAAGTATGAGACGACTTCAAATCTCCATCCACTCTAAAGTCAAGGCAGAATACCTTAGATTTCCACAAAAGCACAGAAAAGCCTGCTTCCACTTTCAACATCCTATCTTTGTGAAGCAGGGTTTTCTGCAGTGAAGCAACCACAACAAGATTACAGAGTAGACTGGACAAAGACTGGACACACTTTTGTTTCACTGTCTCCCATCACCCCCAGATGGGACCGTCTAGTTGCAGTAAAACAACTTCAGGGATCCCAATGACTCTGCATTATGGTGACTTGTATAATAATTTCATTATATAGCATAACTTAATAGTAATAGAAATGAAGTGCACGATAAATGTGATGCCTTGAATCACCCTGAAACCACCCTGCCCCGGCCTCCAGTCTATAGAAAAATTGTGTTCCACGAAACTGGTCCCTGGTGCCAAAAAGGTTGGGGGCTGCTGCCCTAGGGTGCAGTAAGCAGTGGCAAAGATCTCTTGGGAAACATTTACTATGTGTATAAACTACAAAGCTGGAGTTTAATATTACAATCAAATAAAGGACCAAAATAACTATCATTAAAAGATATACATAATTACTACTGTGCATCACAGTAACATACTAAGAGTTCAAGGGAAATGTTTGTAAGTAGTAGCATTTTTCTCAGAAATAAATCAAAAAGCAGTCAAGGAAAAACAATATTCAAGAAGCCATTCTCATACCACTGAAGTTACTGTCAACAGGCAGTTAAAGGGCAGAACAGTGATAGAAGGAACCAACTTCTACTTAAATCAACCTCAAGAGTTTAGCAAGTTTTCTTGTTCCCTTTCCCATTCACTCAGTCAGACAATGCTAGAGGAAGAAAGTGTAGTATGATTAAATGGAAACTCCTGGGCAATAATAAAAATCCCCCTTTCGAAGATTAATCAGACTGTTATCCTAATCTTGGAGGATGATCTCAAGCAATGAAAGAAAACAAGGGAAGAATTTTTCAGTTAAAAAAGACAGGTTATTAAATACTTGTGAGTATCCATATTAACTTATGAAACATGAGAATATACAATTTAATAATTTATTATTCAATTTTTTAAAAGGTGCTATTACTGGTTCATTTATAATTATATACCTAGAAGATCCAAGCATACCATCTAAAAACGTATTAGTGATTTTTTAAAGTCTTCAGTAGAATGCAGTAGGTAATAAACATGAGAAATCAATCTCCTCCTTCTATTTAAGTATCCAGATAAGAATACAATTAAAGAAATAGCCCCATTCACAGCAACAGCAGCTCTCACCTTCCCCTCCATTAAGTTTTTTGGAAATAAGCTTAACAACAAAAACCAACATAATTCCTCACAGTATTACACATACTAAAAAAAAAAAAAAAAAAAAAAAAAAACCACTGGATATAACAAGAAGAAAATCGTAAAATCAACTGAAGAGCATAAAGTGTTAAATAAATGGAAAATTTACTTTCCTAGAAAGAGCTATGCTATTCTAATGGTATCAATTACTTCTTAAACTAATGTATAAATTCAAGCATTCTCAATCAAGATGAACACAAGAAGTATTTTTAGAACTTAATGATTCAAGTCCACCTGGCAAATTTTTTCAAAAGTAGAGTAATAAACTGACACTTCCAGATATTAAGAATATTATAATGGGGGAGGGGAGAATCAAGATAGCATAATATTAAAAAATAAAAAAGAAAACCTTGTTAAAGATTAAGTGTATTTGGGAATTTACTATTGATAAAGATAGAATTTTTAGAAGTAAAAAGATAATTTATTCAACAAATGGTGTTTCACCTGGTTAGAAATGTGGAGAGAATCAATCTCGATAATTACTTCACTCCTTAAGCCAAAGTAAGAAAACAAGTTATTATTTTTATAATCCTGGCATTAATCCTTCCTAGAATACCATTAAACCCAAAAATGCATAAAAACTGACAAACTTGACTATATTAAAATTTAAACTACTATATAGCAAACAACACAACCAAAGTATATAAGCAACAAATCAACTAAATTCATGTACAACACAAATGACATACAAATATGTAATATTTCTAAAATAATTTTTACATTTAACTTGGCAGTCACAATCAGTAAGTAGCAATCTGACTCCGAAGCCTAAATTATATATAAGCCATACTACACTGCCTGTCTCAGATTTATACAAATATTTTAGGATAGCTAATATTCAATTTGTTCAAGAATACTTATCATGAGGTACTCTCATATACTATTGGTGAAGTATCAGTTCAGTTCAGTTCAGTCAATCAGTCGTATCCGACTCTTTGTGACCCCATGAATCGCAGCATGCCAGGCCTCCCTGTCCATCACCAACTCCCAGAGTTCACTCAGACTCACGTCCATTGAGTCAGTGATGCCATCCAGCCATCTCATCCTCTGTCATCCCCTTCTCCTCCTGCCCCCAATCCCTCCCAGCATCAGAGTCTTTTCCAATGAATCAACTCTTCGCATGAGGTGGTCAAAGTACTGGAGTTTCAGCTTTAGCATCATTCCTTCCAAAGATCCCAGGGCTGATCTCCTTCAGAATGGACTGGTTGGATCTCCTTGCAGTCCAAGGGACTCTCAATAGTCTTCTACAACACCACAGTTCAAAAGCATCAATTCTTCGGCGCTCAGCCTTCTTCACAGTCCAACTCTCGCATCCATACATGACCACAGGAAAAACCATAGCCTTGACTAGACGAACCTTTGTTGGCAAGGTAATGTCTCTGCTTTTGAATATGCTATCTAGGTTGGTCATAACATTCCTTCCAAGGAGTAAGCGTCTTTTAATTTCATGGCTGCAGTCAGCATCTGCAGTGATTTTGGAGCCCCCAAAAATAAAGTCTGACACTGTTTCCACTGTTTCCCCATCTATCTGCCATGAAGTGATGGGACCAGATGCCGTGATCTTCATTTTCTGAATGTTGAGATTTAAGCCAACTTTTTCACTCTCCTCTTTCACTTTCATCAAGAGGCTTTTTAGTTCCTCTTCACTTTCTGCCATAAGGATGGTGTCATCTGCATCTGAGGTTATTGATATTTCTCCTTGCAATCTTGATTCCAGCTTGTGTTTCTTCCAGTCCAGCGTTTCTCATGATGTACTCTGCATATAAGTTAAATAAGCAGGGTGACAATATACAGCCTTGATGTGCTCCTTTTCCTATTTGGAACCAGTCTGTTGTTCATGTCCAGTTCTAACTCTTGCTTCCTGACCTGCATACAGATTTCTCAAGAGGCAGGTCAGGTGAAGTATAAACGGATACAAACTCTTCAGAGAGAATCTATCAATCAATTTCAACTATACATACAGCAAATGCACTTTTGGTATTTATCCACCAAAAAAAAAAAATCTATATGACAGTGTAAAAACTTACATACAAGGAATACAAGAATAGGGGCTTCTCTGAGGGCTCAGGGGTAAAGAATCTACCTGCCAATGCAGGAGACATGGGTTCAATCCCGGATCTCAGAAGATCCCACATGCTGCGGAACAACTAAGCCCATGTGCCCCAACTACTGAGCCGGTGCTCTGAAGGCCAGGAGCAGCAAATACTGAGCCCATGTGCTGCAAGTACTGAAGCTTGTGTGCCTAGAGCCTATGCTCCACAATAAGGAAAGCCACCACACTGAGAAGCCCATGCACCTCAATTAGAGAGTAGTCCCTGCTTGCCTCAACCACAGAAAAGCCTGCGCAATGACGAAGACCCAGGACAGCCAAAAGTAAGTGTAATTATTTTTAAAAAGAGTATAAGAATAAACCTATATTTTGTACAGCACTGTCATGAATATAAAATAAAATTCATATTTATGCCAAGAAAAATTTAAACATAAACATTTTCTCTACCCTTTAGTCTCTGTACGTTGTGTATCCTCATTTTGCATTTTGACCAAACCTCCCCTATCAACAGGCATACCTGCTCAACCATAAACAGCAACATTCTCCTGGATGCCCAGTGGTTAAGAATCAGCCTGACAATGCAGGTTTGATTCCTGGTCCAGGAAGATTCCACATGCCACGGGGCAACTAAACCCATGGGCTGCAACTACTGAAGCCTGCGAGCCCGAGAGACTGTGCTGGCAACCAGACAAGCCACCGCCACGAGCAGCCTGTGCACTGCAACCAGAGAGCAGCCTCCACTCACCACAATCAGAGAAAGCCCATGCACAGCAATGAAGGCCCAGCGTAGCCAAAAAAACCACCATTCTCCCAACAACAGGACAACTCAAAGGGTAATATTCCTTCTTGATCTTATAAAGGGTCACATGACCCACCACGATGGTGCTTAACTTTGGATTATGTAAACTGCCAATAATACTTCATTTAATGTACAGCCCGCTGTCTCAAAAAAGCTTATATAAACCATGTGTTGACTTCTAATGGGCGGGACAGTTCTCAGAGCTTTCTGAGATGCTCTTTCTGGGTTATAGTCCTTAAATTTGGCACGAATAAAATTTTCCAATTCTTAGACCAACTGATTAATTTTTCATCGACATGTGTAACAACCTAGAAATATTAATGCTAATTAACGTATACATACATACCTACTATAATCTCTTACATTGAAATATTTCATCTTCCATTTTTATCTAAAGATACTTAAACATGTACATATATGTACACTTACATGTTAGAATACATATAGAAGTCTCCAGAAGAACACACAACACACTGGGAATCTCTGGGAGATAGAAGTATATGGAATTTTCATCTTCTATATTATAAATTTCTGTATTTTATAAACAATAAAAAAAAATTAAGGTAACTGTTTTAGTGCTTTACCTAACAAAAGTCTCTCACTGCTTGTACCTTGTCCAGCCCTCCAAGCCTGAAAGTGCTAATTGCTCGGTTGTGTCCAACTCTTTTGAGACCTCATGGACTGTAGTCCACCAGGCTCCTCTATGGAATTTTCCAGGCATGAATACTGGAATGGGCTGTCATTTCCTTCTCCAGGGATCTTCCTGACCCAGGGATCAAACCTGGGTCTCCTGCATTGCAGGTAGATTCGTTACCATCTGAGCCACTAGGGAAGCCCTACCCTGAAGTATTTCACTCTACACATACCTAAAAGACAGAACTGATAGAAATGGTACTCATTTCGGTAATCAAGTTCAAAGAGATAAAGAAGACAGACTCCCAGACTGTTTCTGGTTTAGGAACAGTTTTCAAAAGAAAGAGCAGACAGGACATTATGTTGCTATCAGGTATCTCTGATGGGTTGAACTGCATCTACTATACACACGCTAATATTCTGCAGTTAGCCCCAGGACAATCAACTAAATCTTTTGAAGTCTCCAGAAATTAACAGGGCACCCAAAGAATCCATTTGTTGCTGCCAGGATTCTTATCTTTTCCTAGAAGACTGAGAATAAATCTATTCCAGTCACAAAATAATATCCCAATATACCTCTAAAATCACTTCCATAATCTTCAGAGATGGGGCAAGTCAAACTAAGTTATTCTAGACTAGGTGACAGCCTTGGTAAGGAGATTCATTTTGAGATTACAGGTTTCTTGTGTTAGCCCTAATACAAATGACACAACTTTCTCTCACCCCACCGCACAGGATTCTAGAATTGGTCTACTGGTCTACAGATTGAAATTCCAAGGACACAATTATCAAGAAGGTAAGGTAAGGTAAGTCCAAACTTTGGAATTATGTAAAAATAAAACTTTCATATGGAAAAACACAGTTGCACCAAAATCACTGCATTCATACTAAAATCAAGCCCCAACATTATCTCCACAAGTAACCTATTCAATCTACACTATAAAAGTACTGATTCATTCCATCCCCCTTTCATACAGTAACCTGGAATTACTATGGAATGAAATATTTTGCCCAAGTGTATTTTACAATGTGCTACATTTTAGAATTTTATCCCTTTATAAATACTTCAAAAATTAACTGAACTACAGGGCCTTGTAGCTAAAAATGTCTGTCTTATCAAATGCTTACCTCATCTCACTCACCAAAAAAAAAAGTACAGAAACAAAACTAGTTCTCACTAGCAGAGAAAGGTTACAAATATGGAAAGGGAAAACACTAGAGTGAACTCTGCGGTGCTAGACTAGAATTGGCAGTATCATTGTGAAATCATTCTGTATTTACAGAAATATATATATGAATGTCTGTGCACATAAAAATATTCCCTAGTTCTATACACTAAGAAGGCCAGGAGCAGCAACACCCCAAGAGCAGCAAGTACAAGAAGTGCCCTGATTTTGGCTTCTAAGTACCACTTTCCACCAAAAATAACTGAAGCAGCAGGTTAGAAGGTAAGTCTGGAACAGCATATTGCGCTAGATACAAAAAAAGTGCTCAAAGAAGGAAGAAAGAAAATAAAAGTTAAGTCAAAAAGAAAATAAACCAGCTGGAAGGGGTTCTCACCAGCAAAATCAACAATTTGAGCATCACAATAAATGATAATGGATTATAAATCAGTGAATATAACAGGTAATCATGAATAGACAGATGTAAATAAATAAATTAAAAATCTGATGAGGAACAAAATATTTACATAGTTTCAATACTCAGTCCCAAAATATTTAATAATTACAAATGAGATATTTGGCAAAACTAATACAATTATGTAAAGTTTAAAAATAAAATAAAATTAAAAAAAAAATCAAATACATTAAATTAAAAAAAAATAAAAATAAAAATAATTACAAATGAAGAAGGAGTACCTTGACATAGATGTCTAGCAGTTACAATCTTAGTTACATAACCAATTCCTATCAGTAATGGGACAACTGAAACTGCTTGCCACCTAATAAGATACAAGAATCCAAAATCACTTCCATGATAATCCTGCCATGAAACTCTAATCAAAATCTAATTAAATGTCAGAAAAAATGCAAATTAAGGTTTATTTTTAAAAAAGATCTATAATCTTTAAAGTATCAAATCCCCTGAAAGTAAAGATCAATTAAAATTGTTCCAGATTAAAGAAGACTAAAGAATATAACTAAATGTAATGTATGATTACATTATATGTATGTATGATTCTAAACTGGATACTTTTAATCTAAAAGACATTAGAGTGACTTGTCAAATTGAGATGTTAGTAATGGATTATTAACTTCCTAATTTTGATAGTTATGATGTTATTATGTAGGAGAATGCCCTTATTTGTAGGAAATAAGCATTAAAGTATTTAGAGGTGATGAGGCATCAGGTAGACAGGAACAAAAAAGTCATTTGCACTATGCTTCCAACTTTTCTGTGTATCTGTCATTGTTCCAAATTTTAAAATATGAAAAAAATTACCAAAAAAATCCCTGGATAGGAGGGTGGTTGGGGGAGAATGGAAACATGTACACGTATGGCTGAGTCTCTTCCCTGTTCACCTAAACTACAACCACACTGCTTATCAGCTGTACTCCAACATAAAATAAAAAGTTTCAAGTATGGAGGAAAAAAATAAAGAAAATGCTTTCCAAGAGTCTGCCAATTCCCAAAGCATGGACAGCAATAAACAAACTTATTTCTCACTGGCAAAAATATGTTGATTGCAATGGTTCCTATTTTGATTAATAAAGATGTGTTTAAAATTTTTTAAAAGCTTAAAAATGTCTATCAGTTCAGTCGCTCAGTTGTGTCCGACTCTTTGCAACCCCACGAATTGCAGCACGCCAGGCCTCCCTGTCCATCACCAACTCCCGAAGTTCACTCAAACTCATATCCATCGAGTCGGTGATGCCATCCAGCCATCTCATCCTCTGTCGTCCCCTTCTCCTCCTGCCCCCAATCCCTCCCAGCATCAGGGTCTTTTCCAATGAGTCAACTCTTCGCATGAGGTGGCCAAAGTACTGGAGTTTCAGCTTTAGAATCAGTCCTTCCAATGAATACCCAGGACTGATCACCTTTAGGATGGACTGGCTGGATCTCCTTGCAGTCCAAGGGACTCTCAAGAGTCTTCTCCAACACCACAGTTCAAAAGCATCAATTCTTCGGCACTCAGCTTTCTTCACAGTCCAACTCTCACGTCTATACATGACCACAGGAAAAACCATAGCCTTGACTAGATGGACCTTTGTTGGCAAAGTAAAAACCTAAGAGCGGTACATCTTCAGAAAAGAACAGAAAGGAATTTGCACAAAAGAAAAAGTGGATTGGGACATGGAGTTGGTGGGAGGGTAGGGTAGACAACAAGCACATTTGAAGAACCAGATACACAAAACAAGCATAAAGTGGGATCTCCAAAAAGGGTAAGTTTTTCTTAGCAAGAAGAATTGGGAGAAGTGTGTCCTGGGCAGTGAGCCAGGTAATAAAACCATAGTAGAACAGCTGCATGGCTAAGGCCTCCAGCCATGGAGCTCTCTCTATACTGTGGGTTTACGACACTTGGACAGTTTAACTGTGAAAATAGGGGAATATAATTTCCCAAGGGACAGGAAATACGTGTAAGAGGACAAGCTACCCTAAGGAGAAACCCATTAGCTAACCAGACCAAAGATAGAAGAACAGGGACTCACTTGGCCTGGGGAAATACTTAAATGACCAATACAGTATAGACTGCACCGTAATATAAAACTTTGAAAAATCTAACATCTGAGGAAAGACCAAAAGCATGATATAAATTCCAAGCACAATAGGAACAAACTTCCTATTTTTTAATAGAGCAAAAACAAGATAATGTAAAAGTAATATATATCTTGACTGGGTTCAATCCCTGGGTCAGGAAGATCCCCTGGCAGAGGAAACGGCAACCCACTCTAGTACTCTTGCCTGGAAAATTCCAAGGACAGAGGAGCCTTGCAGGCTACAGTCCATGGGGTCACAAAGAGACCGACACAGATGAGTGCGCGCGCGCGTGCGCGCACACACACACAATATACGTAGCAGAGATTCAAATACATGTCGACCAAAAATAAACTAAAAAATAAAAATCAATTCCTATTTAAAAAAAAAAAAGGCAAGAGTTCTTAGAAACTCTACTTTTCTTCCCCAAAAGTAATGTAATAATTAAAAAGAACTGAAGACCAAATTAATGAACTAAACAATCACGCCAGAGGAGTGTCCCAGAATGGGGGGATGGGGAAACATCAAATAACAAGAGCTCCACAGTCCCAACATCCACCTAAGTTCTCAAAGTGTGAGCAATGGGCCAGGGAAGTCCTGAGACACTTTCAAGGAATTTTCAAGGTCTAAACTATTTCATCCTAATATTAAAATATCATTTACCCTTTCCCACTATACTGACACAATGGTAGGTAAAATCTCTAGTACCTTAGCACACAGGCAGTGAAATTAAGCTAGACTAGCAGCATTATATACTCACAGATTTCTTTTCAAACACTCAAGGATATCTTTAATGAAGCAATAAAAAAATAACTTTTTCGGCATGGATCAAATTTGGACCATCAGCAGTAAAAGCATGGAGTCCTAACCACTGGACTGCCACAGAATTTCCCCTCCAAAAAAAATACTAATTTTATTCTCAACTCTTCAATATATGTCTTCTTCATATTCTGTAGAGAATTGGCAATCTTGAGGAAAAGGACTTAGACTTATAAAGTAAACTAGCCTTTTTTTTTTTTTTTAAATGGAACAACATTTTGACCTTAAAGAGAATGAGAAACTATGGTTATACAGATTTAAGAATTTGGCAGACATTTTCTCAAAAATAAACCAAGTAAGCCTGTAACTTCAAGGGGAAAACACTGACAGTATTTGTTACCAATGATTAGTATTTGAGCTTCCAAGTGAAAATTCAGAATTGTGGAAAACTTGTATCTGCCACCCTGAGCTTGACAGCTTCATATTAATGAGATCACTTGTGACATTAACAAGTTTTCTGATTTTATTACTGCAAAATGAAATGTGTCAACTTTTGGGGAAAAATGTACTAACTCAACGAACCAATATTTCCCAAACAACCAATACATGGTGTTACAAAATCGTAAACAGGTAAAAGATTCATTCTAAGTGCAAGCTACACCATGGACTTTCAGGAAACAAGAAATGGAAATTCATTAACATGATTTCAGATTCAACACTGCAGGTTGAACCAACTACCACTTGCCAAGTTTTGGCTAAAATATCTCTCCCTTTTCCAACCATATGTCTGTATGATACTGGATTTTCTTCATATACTTCAACCAAAACGGTATACTGCAAGATTGAATGCTGAAGCAGATATGAGAATCAAACTGTTTTCTATTCAACCAGACACAAGAGCCTTACAAATACATATAATAATGCCACTATTTGTTTTGGGAAACAGTTATATTTTTGTTAAAAGTGTTACACTAACACACAATGGTTTATTTAATTTGTTAAACTCTGTAATACAGGAAATAAAATAAATATAACCCATGTAAACTAAAGCTCTGTGCGGTTCTCAGCAAATTTTAAGAGTAAAGGAATCCTAAGAATAAAAAGTTTGAAAACAGCTGCTTTAGGGCTAATTACTATTACTTGTAATTTTACTATGCTATAATTGAGTGAATCCTCCTAACGACAAATAAAATGTATACAGCACTCTAGGCAAGCTGAGATTATTTAAATTTTTTTTATACAATTTTTAAAGGTTACTTTCCATTTAGTTATTACAAAACATAGGCTATATTCCTTGCAATGTGAGACTACTCTGTTTTCTAAGTTAATCTTTTTTCCACTTTTCTATTCTCTCATTGTAGCATAGTCCCTAGCTTCATGATGTTGTCAATGTGCTTTCTCACCTCTTCTAGTACATGAAAGGCAAGAAACAGCTCAGTATAATCAAAAACAAATGCGCTGTGAATAAGGATGCCCCTAGGAATGAAGCCCCCAGATTTTATTACATCTATTTTGATTACTTAAATATCTTTGTTATTTTCAATTTTTTATACCACATTCTACAAGTAAATAATCTCCAGATAAGTAGAATCTTCTTTTATTAACTTAATTTTTAGATATTCTATTCTTTTTTTTTCTATACACTGTCAATTATAAAGCCTGGCATGGCATTCATCCAATGGTACCTGGAAAAATTTGAAGTGAGAAGAATAAAGTAAGTGACAGAATTTCATGCTATTTCATAACAAGATAAAAGAAGGCAATTTCAAAAATGTAGACACTGACAAATATGACACCTAATCTGAGAAGAAGGAAAGGAATAGAGAAGGGAGATACAGTAGTATAAGCTTTAGTGCTCTAAGAGGCCAAAAGCATAATAAAGCAAGAAGGTAAAGGGGGTTAATTAACGTAAGAATACCTAATAACATGATATTATCTTAACAGAGGTAATTTTAGGGATATTGAAGAGAAAAAAGAAATGAAGAAACAAAGTAAAATTAAAATATACTGAGGAGTATTAGGTTAAATATTGGCATGTAAATTGAGTGGGAATGAAAAGGGATGTTGAAAGTTCAGTGGAACTGACCAAATAAATGTCTTCTACTCATCTTTTAAACAATTTTTGAAGCGGTCAGCATAAACTGGTAAAGTTCAGAAATGGGAGACGAGCAAAGTATAATTAAAAAAACAGAAGCTGAACATGGAGTGAATAGGGGAAGTAAATGAAGCTAACTATAAAAATAGGAAGATAAAGGAATTACAGAAGAATGCTGAGTAAAGCTAGATTTCTCCTTTACAATTAGGAAACAAGACAGAAAAAATTAAAAGTTAAATCTGATGGGCGTACTACCATTCAAGTGATTACAGGCACAAAGAAATAAAAAATAATAGGGAGTAAAATTACAGAAAAAGTGGAAAGCAGAAATGTTGAGCTTATTTCCTTAGACAATTCGAAAGTAGGTATTATAGAGCATAATTCACACACAGATTTTTTCGTGGTAAATAGTGTGCATTCAAAAACTGAATAATTTCTTATGAAGAACTAAACACAGGTACAATATATGTTATCAGGAAAGGAAAAGAGAAAGGCTTCTTTAGGAATTTATAACATATGTGTTCCCCGCCCCCCAAAAAAACACGACGTGATAGAGAAATGGATGAGCAAGGGTAAGAGTCAAAATAAAAATGCAGTCAACAAAGTCTGTTTAAAGACAATCTAGATAAGTAGCAATTACAAAAGGAAAAATTACTTTCCTACCCACCATTACTAAAATCTGCATTAGCCCAAATACTTAATAAACACTGCCATAATCTATTTCTAAACCAAAAACAACTTAAACTCTAAACTGTGTCATCTATAAGCAATTATTTAAAATAAATGGCCAAATATGCACCTAATGTTCTGAAATTTTCATGTCTGTCTTATAGTAAGGTGTTGTTTCTACCAAGAGCTCAATACCAATATCACTAAAATAGCTGAATTTTAGAGATTTACCAACAATACATATGAAATATCACTAATTATAGTTACCACTTTATTAAGAAAAAACATGCAATAAAAAATTTGCTTTCTATATCTAAACCTCTGTAAGCTTTTTAGACATGAAAAATTTGCAATAGCTTGTTCTCAAACAATAGGCAGACTTCATAATATAATATTTGAATCAATTAGTTGAAAGATTAAGTTTATCAACATGGAAAACTCTTGAGTGCCTTCAATAAACAGTGCCACTCAGTGTGCATTTTGTACAGACACCTTGGAAGTACTCTAGACTTGCCAATTTAATCAAGAAAACTCTTAGATTATTAAGAATATCCAAATTTTGAAGCCATTTTAAAATATTTTAATTATCATTTTTTAATCTTTTTAAACCACTGTCACATTTTAAACAAGATTTTGAAAAATATAGTTTGATAATATATTAAAACCTAAAATTCCTTTAAGTTAATTCAATACCAAACTCAGTCTGCATTTAAACATACTATTGGTCCCCCAAGGGAAAAAGAAAAATCAAGAACTATATCTAAAAACAGGGATTTAAGTAGGTATTTTCCAGGGCTATAACTCTTTCTATAAGTAAAATTTACTAATGCAGAGAAACATTTTTGCAAAGTGATAGCTCTCTATAAAAGACTTGCTCTATTATGGCTTTGTTGCTCTGAAGCCAAGTATAAACCATATAAGGAGACTGAAGTTCAATGCCATTTATTTTGTTCCCCTCTTTCAGATGCCCAAGAATAACCTCTTTCGTTGCCTAATGATATGTTCCAAAATCATAAAGTAGATCAGTTAACTACTTTAAATTTCCTGATAAAGTTACTTTGACTTAACAGGAATTACCTGATGGTTCACAAATCTTAGCAACAATTTTAAAAAATTTTAAAGGCGTTCTAGAGATTAAGCTTTAGGGAAAAATTCAAAACAGAGGTGAAAGATTCCCATTTTGAAATGTATTTGTGAAATAATTTGATCCAGTCCTTTATGACCTAACTTTTCTCTCCTTTGAACTAAAGAAAGCCAACTATTCTTTCCTGAGGTAGCATGGGCAATTAAACATCCGTTTATATTTAAGATATGCCTACCAACCAAATACCATACTTATTTAATATTTATTCAAAAGCATAGTATAATCTTTCACCTCCCTTTACCACAAAAGTACAAACGGAAAAAAACCAACCTTAAAAAGACACATTAAAACACCACTGAAGAAACCGTTTTGTGTTTGCTGCGACCAAAACTGGTTTGATCTATAAAGACTACCGATTGGTTCAGAAGTGTTTGTATTTATGACTGACTGGTGGAATGTCTCCCATGCTTCAATAACCCCTGCCCCACCGTAGATACTCATCAGCTCTTAGGCGGCCAAAACATTCGGGCCAACACAAAAATGTAAATACTGTACTATTCCAAAAGCACAGATGTTTATCACAATCACTGTGATGCCCATGAAAATTGTTGTAAGCGTTTTACTTTCCTTCCTCTGTGTCCTCTTCTGAATTGCACCTAAGTCCCAACAAACCAAACTATTTCACAGGTGTTTACGTGTGTTTTTAATTGTTAACACTCTTTATCGACAATACTTCCTCCCTCCTTTTTCTTTCTACTCGCAGTTAACAAGAAAAATCTAGCCGACCGTTGTTTTCAATTGATTAACCAAACAAATATGATCAAGTTCTAAATGTCTGAAAGGAACAAGTTATTGAAGAAATCTACTTATTACCCACCTAGAAAAACGACTAAGAATGGCAAAGGTTTCTGTTTCATAAAACTCAATGAAATATATCCATAAAGACTGCTACTAAAAACAAATCTATATAGATACAATTAAACGCGAAGGCCAACTAATCGGTAACAGTATAAACAAATGTGGCAGCCATCTCAGCAGCAGCAAATCGCTCCCCGCAGGGACCTAACTTTCTTCCAAAACAAAAGTTGCCAGGTTCACAAACTTAATGAATCAGAAATATACACAGTGTATATGTTCCAGGAATCTAAGACTTCTGGACCTTGTGCCAAACAAAGGCACTCTTCCTTCGGATTGCTTAAAACTTTTCGTCCCACCTCATTCTTACAACCTCTTCTAAAATAACCAAAGAGGGAGTAACATCTTACTACTCAGCACCTAAAACACTTTCCCGTTCGACATGAGAAAAGAATTTAGGGGAACTTGAGAAAAAAACGAAAAACACTAAAGTTTCCTCTCTTTTCTGGCCCGGGAGCTTTGTGGCTCGTAGACACTTCTCGTGAAATTTACCTTTCGGTCGGGCAGTGTCTCAAGGCAGCTTTTTCAAGGCTTCGCCTGACATGATTTCCTTCCCTTCATTAGTCACTTCGGATCCAGCCCAATTTCTCTCTCCGGTGAGAGCGGATGTGGAGTGGCCTCCCGCAGTAGGAAGAGTAGGTGGCTTTGGTGGGGGCTGGGACGCGCGGGCTGGTTTCCCGGTCTCGAGTTTTGCAGGAGTTTCCCAGCCCCAACTAGGATCCCCGCCGAAAAAAAAACTTTTCACTCGTGACACCGCCCGGAATTACCGTGCGAAACTCACTTCCTGCCTTGGCGAACAGCAGGATCCAGCTCGGTCCAGGGGAACCCGGAAAACCAGCTCCACGCGCGCCGGGGAGGGCGAGGGGAGGGGGCGTCCGCCCCGAGCCTGGGACTCCGGGCGACCCGCGCGCCCCGATACCCGACGGCGGCCGAACCCGGCCGGCGGGGGCGAAGACGTCGCCGCGGCGCTGGGAGAGCCGCGGTCGCGCTAGGCCGCCACCTCCTCCTCGCCGCCGCCCCCGGAGCCGGGCGGCGGGGTTATTGTCTCGATAGAGCCTGCCGCGCCCTTCGCCTGCGCCGCCGCCGCCGCCGCCGCGGCCGCCCCGAGCCGGAGCCGAGGGGCCGGGCTGGCTCGATGGCGGCCCCCTCCCCGGGCCGTCCGTCGGGCTGTCCGTCCTTCCGTCCGTCCCTCCCCGCCTTCCCTCCTCGCCCTCAAGCCCTCTTCTCCTCCTCCTCCCGTTTTCCCGCCGCCGTCCCCTCGCGCCCCTCCTCGTTCTTCTTCCCAGGCGGCGGTGGCTCCCCCGGGAAGCGCAGAGGCTGAGGGCAGGCGGCTGCTTCGTCTCCTCAGGAGCTCGCGGGGCCGCGGCAGGGGCCGAGGCTGCGTCCCGCGCCGCCGCGCCACATTCACTCGAGCGAGAGACTGCGAGGGGCGGGGAGGGGAGGGAGGGAGCGGAGAGAAAGGAGGAGGAAGGGGGCTGGGGCGCCGGGGAGTCACTGCCTCACAGGCCGCGGCGGCAACAGCGCCACCGCCCCGGCGGCGAGGGGGGAAGAGCAGCGCGCGGCGGCGGCTCCGCGGCGGGGGCGGGGCGGCCTCCCGCGGGCTTCGCCCCAACCGCCAACAGCCAGGCTGGAGGCCGGCGCGAGCCAGTCACCGCGCGCGGGGGCGGTGCGGGCCGACGTCGGCGGCTGGGGGCGGCGGGCCGGGGACCGGGGGGCGGGGCTGGTGGCGGCCGGGGGTTCGCTGGTGAGGCCCGCTGCAGCCCAGGCCCCAGAGGCCTGCCTGCCGCTCCCCGGCTCCTCAGGGTGGGGGACTCCGACGAAGTGGAGCCCGGCTTGCCCGGTGCCTAGCTTGGGAGACCGAGAGTTTCCAGGCCTCCGCCACCCCGGCCGATTGAGTTTCTTTGTACGACAGTGATCGGTTCAAGTCCAACCCCGATTTCAAGGCTGCAGGTATCTCTTTCAACTGCAGCACTCCAACTTCCTCTAATGGCACGCTCGGTTTGCAGGAAACCACAGCGGCAGCTCGGAGAAGCTTCCCACGCCGGCCCTTGCTCCGAGCTTGCTCGCTCAGCAACGCAGCTCCTCCGAGTCTCAGCCTCACACGGGTGGGGAGACAAAGCTAGCCCTGGGAGGGGGAAAATGGCCCTCGAAATTGCCTCAAGATAATGCCTTTGTTAGAGGAAATATTGGATACACTCCGATACGCGACGTAGGCTTCCAACCCTGGAGGTTTCGGTGGTGCAGTCGTTGAATTTCGCTGGCTCTAGTGATTCAGCCTGGCAGCGTTTGCGTTTATTGCGGAGAGAGCTGCTTAGGCATTCTATCAACACATATGGCATAAAACGCCTCAACCATAACATTGCACAGTTTTTGCAGTTACTGCCTTACATATGTTAACAGACAAGACGGCCTTGTTTTACCCCGAGAAGGAACGCAATAGATACGAAACAAACCATTCCCCGCCCCCAGTCTCTGCTGTACTTAACAGCGTACAAGGATGGTAATTAGTCTAACTCTGTGTCCCTGAAGTCATTGCTTCAGTTCTTCCTTCTGTGTTCCAGAGATAATTATTTATAACCAAGTTTGAATAAAGAGCTGTATGCCCTACAGATGATTTTGGCTTGGATCCAAAGGAAGGAGTTGATGAAGTCCATCAAAGAATTATTTACCAAAGTGAGGTATACTCTAGTGACAAACAC
Source organism: Bos indicus (assembly GCF_029378745.1). Classification (NCBI taxonomy): domain Eukaryota; kingdom Metazoa; phylum Chordata; class Mammalia; order Artiodactyla; family Bovidae; genus Bos; species Bos indicus. Next base: position 13,563,409 of record NC_091779.1, read on the forward strand.
TTGAAATAACCTGGGAGACGTTCAAGACATTCTATGAGGGTGGGGAGCTATTAACTACTTCAGGACTGCAAGAATTAACAGACCTAGGGCTTTAGCCTAAGAGCAGAAGTAGAAGGTTCACAGATAGTGCCAAAGTGTTCGGGCTTATTCAGTGCTGAACTGAAGGTAAAAGCATTAAACTGGAAGTTAGGAAGAGAAACGGCAGCCGGGTATACTAGTAATACCAAGCTAGTTATCCATTTTGGCCATTGTATAAAAGTAAGCGTATTATATAAGCTAATTTTAATCATCACAGGAAAAATCTCCTACCCCACTTTCAAAAACTGCTTTGAGTTTGCCCAGACTGTGGTAGAGCTCTCTCTCCTAAAGCAAGCCAGGATGGAGAGTCTCCCAGATCAGAGCGAGACCGGATGGCTTCTGGGATTCGAGTGTTGCATCTGGTCTGAGGTTGGTTCAAGACTCCTTTGAATGTGGCCTCATAGATTCAGGTAGACCTAACTTCCCCTTCCTGGTCCCAATCCTCAACCTAAATAAATAGGACCAGACCAGTCTGTGGGCTAGAACCTGCCCTGTCCCCCTAGCCTCTTTTTTTTTTTTTTAACCTTAGACTCCTACTGGTTCCAATAGGTTCCAATCTGGACCTATCTGGGTGATTACTATGAGGCTTAGAAAAGTACCTATAACCCAAAACCCCTTCTCCAATTCACCTGAAGTTTTGCCACTAGAGTTTAATCCCTTTGAGTGGTTTATTTCTCTAGCACAAAGACATAATCCGGGGGAAAGGTAATATTTTAAGCCTTATTAGTCATTTATACCAATTCATCAGATTGTTTCCCCAAAGCAGCTTTTGATGGAAGGGAATATAGAGATAGCATATGCTGATGCTGAGTAGACAGGAGAGGGAAATGTGGTTTCATTCTTTGGGGCCATCCACAGAGAGTAGAGTGGTAGAGACAATAAAGTGCCCCCCTCCCAAATGATTGTTAAATAAGTCCTACTTACTCATACTGCTAGAATGAGCCCCAAAACACCGGCCTTAACAGAATGGAAGCCAGGACGCACTTATCGATGTCACCCATTTGGGGCAGTTCCCTAGCAGTCCAGTAATTAGCATTTGGCACTTGCACTGCAGGGATCTGAGTTCCATCCCTGGTGGGGGAACTAAGATCCCACAAACCATGTGGTACAGACAAATTAAAAAAAAAAAACAAACCAATTTTGACATATTTAATAGCCCCTTTGCAAAGTTTCTTCAGCAGAAATTCACACAGAAAGGTGAAAAGACAGTCTTATGATCAGGGTACTCAATAATCAAAAATAATGATTCATCTTTATTATTCATCAATGACTACTTAGTTCTAACTCATATAAGCAGCACATACAGATAGAGCTAAATCTTCCATTTGTTCTTTTTATACAAGGCATTTCTGTTCTGTGCTATACAGATTAGTTTGTTTTGAAAATCCTACTATAGTTGACCTAAGATGGACTTAACATTTCAATTTATGCTTAAAAGGAGAACTTAAACCCCACTTTAAATAAGAGTGCCTGTGACTCGGTAATAATTAACTGAACTCCAGGACCGCCTTAGAGAGTAAACTAATAAATATTTGTTGATAGTATAGCTCAATCTTCCCCATTGTGATTCTCTAAATAATTCTCTGTGAAAGCAGGAATTCCTGCTTAGAGATTCCTCTTCCCAATGGCTGGGCTCAGGAAAGGTCTATTAGAGATAAGCCACCTATCTGAAGGACAGCTGTAAGACCTTAAATCTTCCAGGGAATGCACATAGCCTGCATGTGGTGGCCGGGTAGGGGTTTGGGGGAGATGCAGAGAGCCTACCCACTGTTTTAAAAAGAATTCCCCTGTCATTTCCCCCATGCCTGGCCAGCAGCTGTGCAAAAGCACTGTGGGCACAAAGTTAGCAGAAGGTGAGGAAAAGTTTAGGGTGCTCGTTCTTCTTTTCTCCTGTTCTCAACAACTGTAAATAATTGGTTACCTAAAAACCAAAGTTTTTATCATAGCAGTTTCGGGAAAAATTAATTTTTGAGCTAGAATGGTGTTATACTTGGGGAAAAAAATGTCTAGAAGCTTTAGATGAAGTAGATCAAAATGCATTATAACATGTATTTTTAGTAGGAACTGACTTTCCTATTTTCACTTCCATCTTAGTGCCTAGATAGAGGGGGCAAGAGGTTAAGGTGGCAAGCGTGTGAGAAAGGACTTTGGGCTCAAAAGAGGAAGTACATACAGGAAGCAAAATTAAGGATTTTATAATATACAGGGAATGGAATCATCCCTCCAATAGCATATTTCTTTCTTTCACACCTATTTTCAATAATATTTTATGAATCACAGGGAAGTCTGCCTCAACTTATGAAAAGGTTTTGAAGTATTCCCCCCAATATGTGCTTGATAATTTTTTTCTATCTTATACATTTGGTAGCCTATTTTTTCAGACATCTAAATTTTCAGATGTCTTATGAAATTTTTAAAAGTATGGAGAAAATAAATGGTGCATGGTGATTATTCTTGTGACCTCTGAAACAAGACTGCTTGAATTAAGAATGGCTACTGTATAACCTTGGCCAAGTTACTGAATATCTATAAACATAAGCTTGAGCTCCCTCATCTCTAGAATGGGGACTATAATACTGTCTCATAGACTATTGGAAGGACTATGTAAGACAGTGCTCATAAATTGCTAGGCAGACTCAAATGTGTTAGGTGTTATTAGTAGTGCAATAAAAATGCACTGATAATATTTACCATGCTGCCCCCACTTCTAAGGTGACCATACAGTGTATCATCCAACAAAGAACACTTTTGAGAGTGAAAACAGACAATAATAATTACACGGGGACAAGAAATGTAAAACCAGGACTGTTCTGGGCCAACTGAGGCAAATAGTCACCTTAATAATTTCCAACTTTATTACCATATTCTGATACACTTCCCCTCTCAGGTCTTCCCTGATATGAATCACAATCTGTTTTAATTATATCACAATATGCACACTTCTTTCTAAATGCTAACAGTGTAAGTGTTAACGGTGTCAACAAAAGAAAAGATTAACTACTGCTGCTTATTGTCCTTCCATGCAGGCTTTCACTTAGTATTTCCTTTGGGTAATGAAATTGCTGTTCTCCTGCTCCTTTAAGGCCACTTATAACTTTACATTTTTTTCTATGCATGTGTGCATGCTGTTGCTTCAGTCGTGTCTGACTCTTTGCAACCCCATGGACTGTAGCCTGCCAGGCTCCTCTGTACATCCTCCAGGCAAGAATACTGGAGTGGGTTGCCATTTCCTACTCCAGGGGATCTTTCCCACCGAGGAATCAAAGCTGTGTCTCCTGCTACTCCTACATTGCAGGCAGATTCCTTACCGCTGAGCCACTGGGGAAGCCCTTTTTTTCTATAGTACTTAAAAAAAAACTGTTTAACATCAAATATGCCAAAAAAAAAAAAAAATAGCCAGTACATGGGTATTAAGTATAACTTGAGATGTAGGATAAGGCTAAATGCCCTGCTCTGAAATGCCAACTGTGTTTCATAAAACCTTGTTTTCATTTGTTTTTCAGTTAAGCAGCAAATTATTCCTATATCAAAGTAAAATATCATCTCTCTTTGTTGATGATGGCCATATAATCAGAATACTGAATAAATCTCACCTAAATCTAGCTTAATCAGTATTTGGAAAATAATGTATCTCAATTGAATTTTCTATAATAATTCTGAATATACTTTAACATACTTTCTTCCTTTGGAAAGAAATTTATTTTCTGGGAATTGACTGCAACTATCCTTCAAAAATGCTGATCTGGATAGCATATTTTAAAATGTTTCTTCTCTGTTTTCCTTGTCCAATCTCTGTTTTTATGCCATTAAATTTATGTCAACCGTCAGATCATAGAGTATTCTAGTGCTCTTAGTTTTTAATTACTTTTAATTTTCTTGTTCTTCCATTTTTTCCTTTAAAACAGATGCTATATTTCTCTTCCTTCTATCTTGGGGAACCTCCCTTTGAGGGTTTTTGTTTTCCTATATAAAACTTTATATAGTACATTTTTCATATTTCCTGCTATACCACATACCAAACTACTAATAAAAATGTCATTTCTTTTTAAAAGGTTTGCACTTTTTTATGAAGAAGTAAATATATTGAGAAGAAATAGCCTTCAAATATTTTATAATTTTCAATGTAATTTTTCTTTTTCATTCTTGACATTTTCTTTCATTTACCTGATTTCTAGCCACCCTTAGTCATAGACAACTGATATTTCTATTTTGTCTTCCTTAATAATGAAACCTAGACTATAGATTCTTTCTTGTCAATATTGTCATCTTTCAGAAAAGTTCTGGCAGAGGCATTAGCATTTACTAGCTGGTGACCTTGGAAAAATCATTTAATCATGTGCAATAGTTCATGATCTATCAAATGGAAAATAAAGCTCTGTCTTATCTACCTCATAGGGTTACTGTGGGCACCAAATGAGATGATGGACTTGAAAGCGTACTATATAAACAAAAGCTGTTTTTTTCTCTTACATCTATAGTGCTACATTTCATCGTTATCATCAAATAAAATATCATAAGCCATATTCAGTGTCCATTGACTTAGTAGCTCTATGATATGCATATTTTAGATTACATATTAAATGCAGTGTCTATTCTCTATAAAAAGTTCACCTGCAATGCAGGAGACACAGGAGATGCAAGTTCAATCCTTCGGTCAAGAAGATCCTCTGGAGAAGGAAACAGCAACCCACTCCAGTGTTCTTGCCTGAAAAATCCCGTGGACAGAGGAGCCTGGCAGGCTACAGTACAAAGGGTCACAAAAAGTCAGACATGACTGAGCGACTAAACACACATTCTCTTTAAAAGTCTATATCGTGTAAGAGCAGGTAGATATAAACTCATCAAATTTTATATAAAAATTTAAGACATTAATTCGGATGCCAAAAATTCAGTTTTAATAGTTTAAACACTGGCTAGATTTTACACTATGAAAATGTCGCTAGACAAATTAGAAGTGATAGTTTCAGGGAGAATGTTTGGCCTACTTAAAGAAAATAAGCTTTTGAAACTTTAGAATCTAAGAACTTTCAGTAGTGTTTGAATATGCAGGAAGTAGACCTTAGAACTGCACTCATCTCACACACTAGTAAAGTAATGCTCAAAATTCTCCAAGCCAGGCTTCAGCAATACGTGAACCATGAACTTCCAGTTGTTCAAGCTGATTTTAGAAAAGGCAGAGCAACCAGAGACCAAATTGCCAACATCCGCTGGATCATCAAAAAAGCAAGAGAGTTCCAGAAAAACATCTATTTCTGCTTTATTGACTATGCCAAAGCCTTTGACTGTGTGGATCACAATAAACTGTGGAAATCTGAAAGAGACAGGAATACCAGACCACCTGACCTGCCTCTTAAGAAATCTGTATGCAGGTCAGGAAGCAACAGTTAGAACTGGACATGAACAACAGACTGGTTCCAAATAGGAAAAGGAGCACATCAAGGCTGTATATTGTCACCCTGCTTATTTAACTTCTATGCAGAGTACATCATGAGAAACGCTGGGCTGGAAGAAGCACAAGCTGGAATCAAGATTGCTGGGAGAAATATCAGTAACCTCAGATATGCAGATGACACCACCCTTATGGCAGAAAGTGAAGAGGAACTAAAAAGCCTCTTGATGAAGGTGAAAGAGGAGAGTGAAAAAGTTGACTTAAAACTCAACATTCAGGAAATGAAGATCATGGCATCTGGTCCCATCACTTCATGGGAAATAGACGGGGAAACAGTGGAAACAGTGTCAGACTTTATTTTTTTGGACTCCGAAATCACTGCAGATGGTGACTGCAGCCATGAAATTAAAAGACACTTACTTCTTGGAAGAAAAGTTATGACCAACCTAGATAGCATATTCAAAAGCAGAGACATTACTTTGCCAACAAAGGTCCATCTAGTCAAGGCTATGGTTTTTCCAGTGGTCATGTATGGATGTGAGAGGTGGACTGTGAAGAAAGCTGAGCGCCAAAGAATTGATGCTTTTGAACTGTGGTATTGGAGAAGACTCTTGCGAGTCCTTTGGACTGCAAGGAGATCCAACCAGTCCATTCTGAAGGAGATCAGCCCCAGGTGTACTTTGGAAGGAACGATGCTAAAGCTGAAACTCCAGTACTTTGGCCACCTCATGCGAAGAGTTGACTCATTGGAAAAGTCTCTGATGCTGGGAGGGATTGGGGGCAGGAGGAGAAGGGGACGACAGAGGATGAGATGGCTGGATGGCATCACTGACTCGATGGATGTGAGTCTGAGTGAACTCCGGGAGTTGGTGATGGACAGGGAGGCCTGGTGTGCTGTGATTCATGGGGTCGCAAAGAGTCGGACACGACTGAGCGACTGAACTGAACTGAACTGAGATCTTAGAAGGCAATGGCACCCCACTCCAGTACTCTTGCCTGGAAAATCCCATGGACGGAGGAGCCTGGTGGGCTGCAGTCCATGGGGTCACTAAGAGTCCGACACGACTGAGCAACTTCACTTTCACTTTTCGCTTTCATGCATTGGAGAAGGAAATGGCAACCCACTCCAGTGTTCTTGCCTGGAGAATCCCAGGGACGGGGGAGCCTGTTGGGCTGCCGTCTATGGGGTCTCGAAGAGTCGGTCACGACTGAAGTGACTTAGCAGCAGCAGCAGCAGCAGCAGCAGAACCATAATTAGAGCCCGGTTCTCTTCCTGCCAGTATGTGTTTAGTGTGTATCACTTTGGCAGCACATAGAAACTGCAACATGAAAAGACACAGTAAACAAAGTTAAAAGACAAATGGCAGTTTGAGAGAAAATATATACATAAGAAAGAATAACTAATATCCATAATATGTAAAGAGTTCTTACAATTCTAGAAGAAGGTAACAATCCAATATAGAAGTATTTACAAAATATATAAACCCACCAATACACATACACACAAAATACAAAAAGGAATAAACTTTTGAAACATGTAAGGGCCCTGAAAAGCAGGTGAAGAGAAACTCCAATTAAAAACCAGCATAACTGAAACCCTAGCTAGGTCTTGCTGTTGTTACTGTAGTTGGGGTGATAGCTCATTTTCAGTGAGCTAAAGGAACTCCAGTTTGATGCATCAAAGGGTGCTCCTGTGACCTTGACCTTGAACCAATCTGCTGCTGCTGCTACTAAGTCGCTTCAGTGGTGTCCGACTCTGTGTGACCCCGTAGACGGCAGCCCACCAGGCTCCCCCATCCCTGGGATTCTCCAGGCAAGAACAGTGGAGTGGGTTGCCATTTCCTTCTCCAATGCGTGAAAGTGAAAAGTGAAAGGGAAGTCGCTCAGTCGTGTCTGACTCTTAGCGACCCCATGGACTGCAGCACACCAGGCTCCTCTGTCCATGGGGTTTTCCAGGCAAGAGTACTGGAGTGGGGTGCCATTGCCTTCTAATGACAAGTAAATGGGCATTAAACTCAGTGAAACATGGTCCCAGAAGCTAGACACAATATTTCTGGCATCCCTGTCCATGAACGTGTGCAGAGAAGCCCAGCATCACCACACCAAAAGGGTCAGGCCTCGGGTCACACTCGCAAGCCCCTCTTGCAGCATATTCCCCTAGGCCAGACCACCAGACTTCTGGATATGTATCTGCCACAGTTTGCCAAATTTCAAAGATTATATACTTTAGAAGCCATGGATTTTAAGATTTTAGTTTCTGCAAATACGGGCTGAACATGGTGAAAGTGAAGTCGCTCAGTCGTGTCCGACTCTTTGCGACCCCATGGACTGCAGCATACCAGGCTCCTCTGTCCAAGGGATTCTCCAGGCAAGAATACTGGAGTGGGTTGCCATTTCCTTCTCCAAGGGATCTTCCTGACCCAGGGATTGAACTCAGGTCTCCCACATTGCAGGCAGATGCTTTAACCTCTGAGCCACCAGGGAACATGGTGAGATGGTAGCAAATTGTCCTAGCAAATTGAAAGTGCTGTTTGGGCGAGTGGTAATAAATTAGAAGCTTGGGATTAACAGGCTTCCCAGGTGGCTCAAGTGGTAAAGAATCTGTCTGCAATGCAGGAGACGCAGGAGACGTGAGTTTGTTCACTGGGTCAGGAAGATCCCCTGGAGGAGGAAATGGCAACCCATTCCAGTATTCTTGCCTGAAATATCCCATGGACAGAGGAGCCTGGTGGACTGCAGTCCATAGGGTTGCAAAGAGCTGGACATGACTGAGCACACACACATACACACACAAACACACGGGATTAACATATACACACCGCTATGTATAAAACAGATAATCAACAAGGACCTCATGCAGAGCACAAGGAACTATACTCAGTATCTTGTAATAAGCTATAATGGAAAAGAATTTGAAAAGGGAAAAAGAATATATGTGCATATCCATATCCGAATTACTTTGCTGTTCATCTGAAACTAACACAATATTGTAAGTCAACTATACTTCAATTAAAAAAAAAAATTCAAATGCTGTTTGTGTAGTGAGTTTAAGGCCCTGAAAGAAATTAATCCCCAGTTCCCCTAGGTCCCTGGAATACGGTTCTGTTGGGGCTGGAGAACCCTGTGAAGGATCAAGTGCAAAAATAGCACAGGAGAGAGGAAAGGAACAAAAGGAAGCCTCTCTTCTGCTCTGTAAGGGGGACTCTCAACCATTCACACTTCTTGAACTTGCTTCCTGCCAACAATTATAAAGACAAGTAATAGAGACAAAATATGGAATCAGGTAGGAGTAATTGAGAAAAAAGTAGGCTTAAAATAATTTCTTAAAAAAGACTGATGCAGGAGCTTCCCTGGTGGCTCAGTGGTAAAGAATCTGTCTGCCAATGCAGGAGATTTGGGTTCCATCCCTGGTCCCGGAAGATCCCACATGCTGCTGAGCAACTAAGCCCGTGCACCAACTCCTGAGCCTGTGTTCTAGAACCCGGGAGCTGTAACCACTGAGTGCACGTTTGACAACAAGAGAAACCCCTGCAATGAGAAGCCTGCACATTGCAACTAGATGTAGCCCCCGCTCGCCACAACTAAAGAAAAGCTTAAGGTAATGAAGACCCAGCACAGCCATAAATAAATAGATAATTAAAAAAAAAAGACAAATGCACACCTAAAACTAGGAATACTAGGAATAAGTAAAATATTTTTAAAAGATTGAAATGTTTGTATGAAACACAACAGATTAAGGGAGAAGAAAAATGAGAGTTAAAAACCACTAGAAAGAACAAGTAGAGAAAAAAAATTTTGTTTAAACTCTCCTAAAAGCCAGAAAATCAGATTCATTTCAATATATTATATATGGGGGGGGGGGGGTAGTTAAAAAAAGATCACACGGATAGTAAGAGGAGTGTGGATAAACTAAAATAGAGTCTAGGGAATCCCTGGCGGTCCAGGATTCTGAGCTTCCACTGCAGGGGGCAGGGCTTCAATCCCTGGTGGTGGAAATAAGATCCCACAAGCAATCCACTGGTGTGGCCAAAAGAATTAAAAAACAAAACAAAACTATAATATATCCCTTTATCTGTCTATCAATCAACAGTTGTGAATTGGTTAAAAAAGAACAAAAACTTATAGAGACCATTCCGTTTCTGAGTGAGTCTGATATTCCCAGGAAATGGGGTCCTACCGCACCAGGAGCGCCCCGGGTAGAAAAGTCCTGGAACCAAGGGATACTCTGAAACTGCCTTGGGACACCTGGAGGCTTATGGCTCCCAAGTGTCCTTCTCAGCTACTTGTGGAAGCAAGTACAGTGTCATCCGTGGTTCCACATCTGTGGGTAGGGAGAACTGACTCTCCTGTGCCATTTTATATAAGGGACTTGAGCATCCGCAGATTTGAGTATCTGCAGGCAGCCTGGAACCAACCACCCCCACCTCCCGCTCCTGGCAGACACCGAGGGGTGACTATTACTGACTCCTACAGCTGGTCCAGGCAGCACAGCCTGGCCTCCGAAACCTTCTCCCAAGCTCTCCACTCCCTCCTCTTCTTGAATACACCCTTATCAGAATAATAAATTATGTATCTAGTTAGTAGATAACCTTATGCAAGATAACATAGGAAGTTGTAGAGCTGGAATATGAACCCTGCAATCTGAGACTAAAGTGTTAAGTGCCAACTATTCAGTTCTATGCAGTACTGTAAGTACTTTTAATACCTGTACCAATAGATTTTCCACATCATATAAAAGCCAACATTTTCACTTTTAGTCATGGGGGATTTTTTTTCTCTTGTAATTCACAACCTTCTGTAAAATAAAAACAAAAGCAGCTTTAATTTCATCTCGAAATACTTCCTGTTTCTTTGTCTTCCTCTTCCTCTGCTCCTTTAAAACAAAAGTTGGTCTCTTGCTTTTCTTCTCTTCTTTCTCTTATAAAGGCAATGTGTACGTATTGCTGAAAAGCATACAAAATAAGTGGGAAATATCCTATCAAGTACAGACTACTAAAAATAAGAACCTGATAATGGTGTTATTCAACTGCCTGGGTATAACTCTAGAGGCTACTGCTGCTGCTGCTGCTAAGTCGCTTCAGTCATGTCCGACTGTGTGCAACCCCATAGACGGCAGCCCAACAGACTCCCCCGTCCCTGGGATTCCCCAGGCAAGAATACTGGAGTGGGTTGCCGTTTCCTTCTCCAATGCATGAAAATGAAAAGTGAAAGTGAAGTGGCCCAGTTGTGTCCGACCCTTAGCGACCCCATGGACTGCAGCCTACCAGGCTCCTCCATCCATGGGATTTGCCAAGTGGGTTGTCATTGCCTTCTCCACTCTAGAGGCTAGGTGATTTCAAAGACTTTTCTCCAGAACATAATGCTCATTATTTTGTAGCATCAATAAATGAGTGTGCTAGACCCATAACTAGAGTTGTCACACATTCTTTATTTGTGAGACTGAGTTAAAAATGAGCCATTCCAATTTGATACTACGGTAATTTACCTTGATGTGTTTATCAGACTGTGTTTTCTCTTGACCTCATCTATAATTATTCCATCTCATATTACCAAAAACATTTGCATTGGAATCTTACTGATAATCATTCTTTACATATGTCTAATGGAATAAAACAAAGAGTAAGCATGGCTTCAATGTTGATGTGCTAAGTGGTGTCCAGCATCTTGGTGTTCTCTTTTTCGGCAGTGTATATATGACTCATTGATGCTTCTGATTCAGTAGTAGAGAAGATAGTTTAAAAATCATTATCAATGTAAATTTTCATCTACAGACTCTACCTTTTACTTTCTCACATCACTTCATTTAAAGTCTTTTGTGTTGAAAAGTTCGTAATAGTCCTAAAAGAAGGTATTATGTGTTTCATCTGTTGTTCCAAAAGAAGCGAAAAACTAGACTATTAACCCGCTGTGTAATCCCTGCACAGTCTACAAGGCTTTTCAGTGGGAAGCCAGGCTCTGCCAAGAGTAGGGAGGATTGCAGTTTAAACATTACAGGGTCAAGTTCAACATTTGTTCCATTCACAGAACTCCCACTGACATCAATGAGCGTTTTGTGCAGAGTAGAATTTCTTCCTCAGTTAAATGATTTCTGTAGTGCTTTCTATTTTGCCAGAACATATCCTACAAAGAATGTAATAAAGAAAATATATGTAGCACTCCTCCTTTTTTTTTGGTCTACCCTTTATTTCAATAAAATGTCATCTACAAAAATGCATTTTTCTCATAGAACATGATTTAAAAGGTAAATAAGACATTTTGGAGAGAATGAGAGACTTTTAGATCATTTTAAACTCATCTGCTTGCAATTATATATATACATGTATATATATGTACATGGGCTTCCCTGGTGGCTCAGTGATAAAGAATCTGCTTGCAACGTAGGAGCCTCAGGAGACTTGGGTTCGATCCCTAAAGCAGGAAGATAGCGTGGAGGAGGGCATGGCAACTCACTCCAGTATTCTGACCTGGAGAATCCCATGGATAGAGGAGCCTGGTGGGCTACAGTTCATAGGGTCACAAACAGTTGGACACAACTGAAGTGACTTAGCATGCATGCTGCTGCTGCTGTTAAGTCGCTTCAGTCGTGTCCGACTCTGTGCGACCCCAGAGACAGCAGCCCACCAGGCTCCTCTGTCCATGGAATTCTCCAGGCAAGAACACTGGAGTGGGTTGCCATTTCCTCCTCCAATGCATGAAAGTGAAAAGTCAAAGTGAAGTCGCTCAGTCGTGTCTGACACATATAGGTATATACATATATATATAGAGAGAGAGTTTTGCGTGCAGTATAAAAATCACAACTGAATTCAGTCAGAAGGCTTTGACCCTCTGAAATTTTATGCTGTATGATACATCATTGATTGGAAGCATGGAGTTCTTAAACTTATCAGACCAAGATATGTGGAACTAAATATCAATTACACAAATATTTCTAGGTAAATAAAATTGTCTAAATAGGAAAAGTGAAGGCATTGAATTTTATATAATGGTTGAAAGGCTAGGCAGTCTATATCAATGAAGAGTATGAACACACAATGTAATTGCTAAGTAAAACAGTAATGTCAATGAAAATTAACAAAGTATTTTAATAAATGTATAGTCATAACTTACAATTAGCCCATTTCTTATGTGACTTATAATTTTAAAGGAACTTTAAGGGGAAAGAAAATATTAGAATATTAAATTTTAAGGGAAAGAGAATATTAGATTTTCTTTCCTTGCATAGCTATAAAAATTATCTGTATTGCTTCTATCAGTTTGGGAAATTGTACATTAATTTATATTATGAATGCATTTCATAATAATTTAAAGTCATCTTTGACTTTTAAAATTTAAAAAGAAAATCTGAAGCTTCTTATAGACACAGAAATCTGGCATATGTTTTGCTTAATGTTCAGAAATATTTTAAAACAGACTGCATTCCAAACATCGTTAGTATTCTATAAAAAGCGTGGGCGTGACACATTCATACTTCGCATAAGGGAGATGCTCCTATTTTTCTGTAGCTTGGGAAACTTTATAAAAAGGCAATCAGGGAAAGGAGAAAACTGATAAAAAGTAAAAACAAAATGGAAAAGAAAATAGGCACTCTGGCCTGTGCAACAGCTCACTTCTTGTTATCTCCAACTATCACCCAACTGCAACATTTTAGAATGAATTTTAGTTTCTACAGAGGTTCCATTTCTCCTACAAACTGTAAGAATGACAAGCCTTTCAGAGAATCACGAGGTCACCCCAACTATAACTTATTGATGGTATGCTCACCATTAACAAATTCAGTAAAAACTTCCAAGTAATTTAAACATGTATCAGATGTGACCGGCATCTGTGGACCCAGTAGTGGGCTGAATATTTCACATGTGGTACCTCATAAGGTAATTTAAAAGATACCAAGTTATGAAGTTTTAAGATTACTCTGACAGCTATATGGGAATTTCAGAAGGAATCAGTTGTTCCATGGTCTCAGGAATCAGAAAAAGTCCCTATTTATGAATAACCATGATAAAGAGACTGTCAATTCTTTTGTGGTCTTTTGCTTTGAGGACTGTTCACCAGATGTGTGGGATGATGTGGCAGTTTTTAAATGCGTCTACAAATTCTTTGACATTCCTCTCACCAATAAATGCAATCTATGAACTTTCTCCTTAAAAATGGGCTAGCTTTTTCTTCTGCTTCAACCACTGGAATACAGAGGAAATGACACTCCTGAGACTTCCCAGGTGAGGGCGTAAAATGAAGTGTGCTTCCACTGTGCTCACTGAAATACTGGCTTTTGAAAACATCAGCTACCAAGTAAATACTCTATCTGCCCTCATACTTAATGAAGTGTGAGAAAGGTCAAATTCGCCTACATGGAGAGACCGCATGGAGAAGCCCTATGGTGACATATAGGAATTGAGAAAGAGGGAGAGCTGCCTGGCCAGTCTCTAGCTATTCCAGCCTCTCTTACTACTCTGCCCTGCACTGCCCCTGTCTCCCACCCCAATTCTGGTGCAGTTCCAGCCATCAACACATGAGAAACTGTAGAGCCAGGACTGCCCAGACAGCTCTTCCCAAACTTCCGGCTCAGAGGATGATATATTACATAGCAACAGTAACCAAAACATATAAAAACTTTTTAGTTAAAAACTTTGGCCAGGGGTAGGTATTGAAAATTTTCAAATACATTCTAGAGGTCATATAATGAACTTTCATGTATAATTACCCAGATTCAACACATTAAAATTTTTCCCACACTTGCTTCACTTGTTCTCCCCATTTTTTCCTTTGCTGAAATATTTTAAACTTAATCACAGATATTGTCATGTCAAGTGTCATATGATGCTTCAGTGTGTGTGCGTGTGTTCAGTTACCCCGTTGTATCCAGCTCTTTGCAGACGCATGGACTGTGGCCCAGCAGGCTTCTCTGTCCATGGGATTTCCCAGGCAAGAATACTGGAGTGAGTAGTTATTTCCTCTTCCAGGGTATCTTCCCAACCCAGGATCAAACCCGCTTCTCCAGCGTCTCCTGCATTGCAAGTGGATTCTTTTAGCACTGAGCCATTGGGGAAGCCTGATGCTTCAGTAAGAATATCTTTAAAAACAGACATTTTCTTACATAACCAATATGTCATTATCACACTTAACAAAATTAACAATAATTTTCTGGGATCATTTAAAATCTAGAGCATAATCAAATGTGATGATTGCCTCAAAAACATGATTTTACATGATTTCTTAGAATAATGATACAAATAATGTCTACACACAGTGTTTGGTTGCTGTGCCTCTTTGCCTCTTTTTGTCTAAACAGTCACTCCCACTCCTCCCCTTTCCCTTCTGCCATTAACTAGTTGCAGAAATTAGATAAGCAGTCTCAGGAATGTTTGTTTCCTTGCAGTGTCATTTAACTGGCTCCTTTATCCCCTGTAGTCCTATAAATTAAAGTTAGATCAAAAGGACTGATTAGATTCTGAGTCAATTTTTTGCCCTCCACAGGGATACTTGATAAGTATTGTATTGTTAGCAATGTATCACTTCAGGAGGCATGCAATATCTGGTTGTTCCATCTTTTTTACTCTTGGCCATGCCACCAGGCTTATGGAATCTTAGTTCCCTGACCAAGGATCAAACCTGTGCCTCCTACAATGGAAGCATAGCATTCTAACCACTGGATCACCAGGGAATTCTCTGGTTGTTTCACTTTTAGTGATGCTAAGATTGATCCCAGCTGAGCTATTTAAAATCCTAAAAGATGATGCTGTTAAAATGCTGTACTCAATATGTCAGTAAATTTGGAAAACTCAGCAGTGGACACAGAACTGGTAAAGGTCAGTTTTCATTCCAGTCCCAAAGAATAACAATGCCAAAGAATGCCCAAACTACTGTATAATTGTGCTCATTTCACATGCTAGCAAGGCAATGCTCAAAATCCTTTAAGATAGGCTTCAACAATACATGAACCCAGAACTTCCTGATGTACAACCTGGATTTAGAAAAGGCAGAGGAACCAGAGATCAAATTGCCAACATTCGTTGGAACATAGAAGAAGCAAGGGGATTTCAAAAAAACATCTGTTTCTGCTTCATTCACTCTGCTAAAGCCTTTAACTGGGATACAAGACCACCTTACCTGCCTCCTGATAAACCTCTATGCAGGTCAAGAAGTAACAGAACTGAATATGGAACAATGGATTGGTTCAAAATTGAGAAAGGCGTACAACAAGGCTGTATTGTCACCCTGCTTATTTAACTTCTATGCAGAGTACATCATGAGAAATGCCAGACTGGACAAAGTAAAAGCTGGAATGAAGATTGCCAGGAGAAATATCAGCAACCTCAGTTGTGCAGATTATACCATTCTAAGGTAGAAAGCGAAGAGGAACTAAAGAGCCTTTTGATGAGGGTGAAAGAGGAATGAAAAGCTGGCTTAAAACTCAACATTCAAAAAACTAAATCATGGCATCTGGTCCCATCACTTCATGGGAAATAGATGGGGAAACAGTGGAAACAGTGTCAGACTTTATTTTGGGGAGCTCAAAAATCACTACGGATGGTGACTGCAGCCATGAAATTAAAAGACGCTTACTCCTTGGGAGGAAAGTTATGACCAACCTAGATAGCATATTCAAAAGCAGAGACATTACTTTGCCAACAAAGGTCCGTCTAGTCAAGGCTATGGTTTTTCCAGTGGTCATGTATGGATGTGAGAGTTGGACTGTGAAGAAAGCTGAGCACCTAAGAATTGATGCTTTTGAACTGTGGTGTTGGAGAAGACTCTTGAGTCCCTTGGACTGCAAGGAGATCCACCCAGTCCATTCTAAAGGAGATCAGCCCTGGGTGTTCTTTGGAAGGAATGATGCTAAAGCTGAAACTCCAGTACTTTGGCCACCTCATGCGAAGAGTTGACTCAATGGAAAAGACTCTGATGCTGGGAGGGATTCGGGGCAGGAGGAGAAGAGGACGACAGAGGATGAGATGGCTGGATGGCATCACCGACTCGATGGATGTGATCATCATCATTTTGAGTGAACTCTGGGAGTTGGTGATGGACAGGGAGGCCTGGCGTGCTGCGATTCATGGGGTCACAAAGAGTCGGACACGACTTGAGCGACTGAACTGAACTGATAGTATATTTTAAATAGTTTCAATATAATAATAACAATTTTGCGTCTAACAAGTAAATGCATAATGCAGTTTGTGTTTTCTTTGTACCTTTATTTGTTCTTAGAACATGTTCTGTTAAGGTATACTGTTGAAATAATTATTTTTCTTGTATCTTTTTAGTTGTTACTTTGTGTTACTGATTTGATATTGAGTTTATTTGTTTTGATTCATTAATTTACTTCATGTGAGTTTGGTTTGTTTATTTCAGTCTGTTTTTAATTTTTATAGATCGATTTAAATTTTCTTTTTCAAATATGTTAAATATTTATGTACATTACATGGCTAAACTATATAACAAGATACTTTCAGAGAAGTAATTTCATTTCTTTTCCCACCACCCTGTTCATTCCTTTTTGAGATAATCATTATTAGGTAGGGTTTGAATGTTAGGTTTTTAAAAGATTTTCATTTATTTACTTGCTTTGAAACACTAGGAGAGATGGCAATTAGACTTCAGGCTGATTTACTACAGGAATTCTTAGGATCATAACAGCTGTAGATTGAGGAATAATTAGTCTCTAAATGAAGCAGTCTTCATAAAAACAAGTCATTTTTGCCTTTGTCTCATTGCTTCCCTGTCAGTCTTTTTTGAAGTGGAAAAGTAATTCTCTGCTTCTCTTCTCAGTGGTCATTTGCCCCAGGTGCTGTGTATCATGAAGCCAAAAGATTTTTTTTAATGGTTAGAAAATAGAATTCATAATAGCATTCCATTATATATATGCTTGCAAGAGGAAAATTTGTGATATGATATAGTAAAATATTAATGTTATGTGTTTGTGAAGAATGAAATTTCCAATGATTTTTTTCATTTTTACCTATATTTCCTAACTTTCTATAGTGATGACATACATACACAGTATGTATGTATGTATGGTTAGTTAGTATATATGTATGTATGGTTAGTTAGAATGTATGTATGTATGTATGGTCAGTATGAGATGGTTGGATGGCATCACCGATTCAATGGACATGAGTTTGGGTAAACTCCGGGAGTTGGTGATGAACAGGGAGGCCTGGCGTGCTGCAGTTCAGGGGGTCGCAAAGAGTCAGACATGACTGAGTGACTGAACTGAACTGAACATACACAGTAGTAAAGAAAATGTGATTACCATTATATAAAATATTTTAAAAATCACTTTAAAATGAATACATAAATTATTGCCATTGTTGTGTTAGTCACTCAGTTGTGTCTGACTCTTTTAGCCCACCAGGCTCCTCTGTCCATGGAATTCTCCAGGCAAGAATACTGGAGTGGGTAGGCATTCCATTCTCCAGGGGATCCTCGAGACACAGGGATCTTACTTGAGTTTCCTGCATTGCAGGTGGATTCTTTACTGTCTGAGCCACTAGGGAATCCCCAAATTATTGTCACCAGTATAGAATTTTTGTTTTGGATGATGAAACATTTCTATAAATGGATTGTGGTGATGGTTGCACAACATTGTGAATGTAATTAATGTCAGTGAATTGTAATCTTAAAAATAGTTAAAATAGGAAGTTTTATGTATATTTTACTACAATAAATAAATAAATGGGGTAAAAAAAATATTACTCCAGATTATCTCTAGTCATTAAATTAAACTTACTAAATACCATGATCTTATCATACTTATGTTCTGTTAACAGGTATCCAAAGCATGATTACTTGCTTGGTATCTAGGAGAAATAAATATAAACTAATACTAAGGGACTGAATAGGATTTTATACACAATAAGTCATTTAATATTCTCAAAAGTCCCTGAGATAGTACCATTATTGTCTCCATTTTGAATGTGAAGTTAAGGCTCAGAAAGCTGAAGTCATTTATAAAAGATCACTCAGATAGTAAGTAACAAAATCAAGGCTTGATCCAAGGTCTATTTGACACCCAATCACTGCCCTTCATACCACGTGATAACAGTTTGACTCTACTAGCTCTGCATTGCCATATGGAACTTACAACACAGCATCTCTGTGGTTATAAAAAGTCTTTCAAAACTTTCCAGCTATAAGTTTACTTAAGAAGTCTCCCACGTTTACTTTATTAAGCTTTTGTGTTTCTGCTATGTTTAAAATTGGTTAATTGAGCTTTCATGGAAATCATTGCCGTGATTATAATTATTTTTATAGTCATGTCAAATAATGATAATCATGGTACACTTACTCTATTTCTGTTAGAGAAAATGTCGACAAGAAGGTACAATTTAGGATTCTGAACACATTTTTTCCAAGGTGGAGTCAGCAGTTTTCTGGAAATGTTGGAGAAAAAAAATCACGTCATTATTTTTCTATACCCAGTACCTTCTGCGTCTCCAGGGTCTAGGGAGAGGACCAGGGTTCAGGTTAGGCCTGAGTTTAAGAAACATAGCGCGGATGGACCTGGAGATTACTAAGAAAAGAAAATCAGAAGGATAAATACCATACGATATCTCTTGTATGTGGAATCTAAAATGTGACACCAATGAACATATCTATGAAACAAAACAGATTTATAGACATAGAGATTAGATTTGTGGTTGCCAAGTGGGAGGTGGGATGGGAGAGGGAAGGACTGGAAGTTTGGAATTAGCAGATACAAACTTTTATATATAGGATGGATAAACAACAAGGTCCTATTTAGCACATGGAACTCTATTACAATATCCTGTGATAAAACTTAATGGAAAACAATATGAAAAACATATTAACATATGTATAACTGAGTCACTTTGCTGTACAGCAGAAACAAAACATTTTAAATCAACTATATATACATCAATAAATTAAACAAACAAACATAGTCAACTCACATATTCTCCTTCCAACTTAGAAGCTTAAATTGAGGTTTGTTAGCATATTCCCAGGGCAACACGCTGGCTCTAAAACCTACTCCCTACTTCTTGCTCCTACTCCAAAATCATCAGATGTGAGTTCCGGTTAAGAGTTTGTAAAATGTGGGCCCCCTCTTTTTTTTTTTTTTCCAGGCATGGCTTAGTGCTCCTGAGATGGGGATTCAATGAGTCGGGAAGATCCCCTGGAATAGGAAATAGCTACCTACTCCAGTATTCTTTCCTGGAACATCCCATAGACAGAGGAGCCTGGTGGGCTGCAGTCCATATGGTCACAAAGAGTTGGACATGACTGAGCACACACACCACCTCAAGAATCCTAGAACCAATCCCTTCCTTTAGATGGCGTTATAAATGTCAAATCTGAACCAGTCCTGCGGGGACTATTAATAGCAGCACATTTCTTTGGGACTTTTCACTGACCTTGAGACACTGAAGACTCAACTTTGCAATGCAGTAAGCTACTTAGGGTTTGAAGTGCAAACAGCCACAAATGAAAAAAAATGTCTCTACAAGGAGCTCGCTTATACTTTTAAATTGTATTGACTTAATTTTCCCAAATAAAATTTGATGTATTCATTTAAAAGAAGAAATGCTCTTTCTAGAACTGTTGAGATAAATGTCAATTTAAGAGCACTACAAGCTCACTTCTGAAAGAAATGTGAAAAGTCATTAAAAATTATTCAATATTAACAACACTTTTAGAAGGAGGATGAGAAGGTTAGGTTCATTTCAGGAATTTGTCCAGTCATGCAGAACTGAAGTCTGAGCATGCAAGAAACTCAGTTAATCGGGTCAAAAGAGGAAGGAGACTGAAACAGGTCTTTGGGGGTGTAGAACGAACACATAAAAATTGGATGAGTGTTCAGAAACCAAAATATCCAAGAATTGAACTTTTTGAAGTCCAAAAGACTTAATGTTGAGAATATTTTCCACACTCTTGGTTAAGGCTCTATGAAATGTTCACATGAATTTCCACTGCCCATAAATATGCCTCAGCCATCGTGCAAATGCCCATCATTAGACATTCTCATTTGAAAAGAAGGGGTATCTCCCACTAAAAGGTGTGCACAAGGAATGATGAACATATAGTCAGTATTCATTTTCCTTGTTCATAGAGGAAAGCAATGGAATAGAGAATCGAACACAGAGGATAACTCCTGTTACTCATACTTCAGTTTGACATGTATTTGTTAATTGTAATCACTTCCCTATTTTATCCTTATTTATCAGAATTTCTCAGCTTTAAGGCTATTGACCTTTTGAAACTGATAATTCTTTATGGGTACTCTGTGCATTATATGATATTAGCAGCGTCCCTGGCTTCTATCACCAGATGTTAGCTGTGACAACCAAAAATGTCCCCCAGGGGGACAAAGTCAGTCCCAATTAAAAAGCACTGATTTACAGCAATATCAAAATTAGTGTGTTATTTCTGCTGGCACATACTAGCAAGATGGGAGGGAGAATGACCTAAGAGACTACAACAAGAAGCTGGCCCAGGAAAAAGAAAATTTATTGCCGTTAATTTGCAGTGGAGACAACAAGTAATTTACAGAAATTAAATATAGGGCTGGGACCAACTTATTAGAACCAAGGTTCTCAACTGGTACACAGTGAGTTATTAAGGTTGATATAAATACCAGACATAGTTACAATCACCATCCTGCCACCAGACCCCAGCTACTGAAGATCAAATCAGTATTCCTTTTATAGAACGGAATGACTTGATACACATTGTGCAATGAGAGCTTGCTTGTTTTTCATTCATTGACAGCTGGTCTAGCAGAAAGGCTGCCAGATGCTTTGGTCATGCAACCAAATCTCAAAAAGCAGATTGGGCCTGAGAAGATACATTGATGACGAGAAAGGATTTTTAAAAAGAAGCGATAATCACCTCTAACTTAAACATAAATTGGGTGGTATTGCTGACTTATTTAGGCAAAATATGGTTTAGTCTTCTTTACATTTCTTGAATATATTTTGTGGAAAATAATCTTATTTCGATCTGAAAGTCTTAAGCAGGGTGGTATACGAATCAGTACTCTAAAGACCTCTACCACAAAATATAGGCTAAACCTCCCATGGCTCCTTTCAGTCACGACCTCCTCCAAGGATACTACTAGATTGATTTCCATCCTACAGATAACTTTTGCCTGTTTTTATGCTTTAAGTGGAAAAATTTAATGGGTGTTATTTTGTGTCTGGGGCTTCCCAAGACACTAGTGGTAATGAACCCATCTGCCAATGCAAGAGTTGTAAGAGATGAGAGTTTGATCCCTGGGTTGGGAGATCACCTGGAGAAGGGCATGGCAACCCACTCCAGTATTCTTGGCTGGAGAATCCCATGGACAGAGGAGCCTGGCTGCCTACAGCCCAGAGTGTCGCGAAGAATCAGATATGACTGAAGTGACTTAGCATGCATGCACACTTTGTGTCTGGCTTCTCTCACTCAACATTATTTTGTGAAATTCATCCAAGTTGTTGTGCGTAACTGTAATTTGTTATTTTCATTGTTATGTATTATTTCAATGAGTTAATATATCTCAATTAATTTCTCTACTGTTCAGTTGTTTCAAGTTTAAGGCTATTAAAAACAATGATTCTCTGAACACAACACAGGCTAGAAAATACACATTCTTTAGGAGAATACATATGTTAATGCATTTCTTCTCGTTCTTCCATTAATCACACTGACTGGTCCTAAACTCTGTTATGTGTAAAACATTTAACAAAATGTTGTATAGATGTGGACTGGGAAAATGTTTACTCAGTTGTATTTATATCAGATCCAGCAATCATACTCTTTGCATGTTCAGTAACAGATTTCTATCTACTTACCCACCTAGAGAAAAAGTTGAGGTTAAGAGATATGTCTTACCATATCAAGAGGTTGATCCTTGAATTTAAGTGTGAATTAATGAAGACCTCTGGAAAGGGCATCTATTGCACACCTAACAGTACCTGGTGCAAGGAAAGTGCACATTTGTTGAATGTATGAGTAAATTAATGGATGGATGGCAAAACGGAACAAAGTCAGTACCATTAGTAAGAAATAAATGTTATTTAAGAAAATAATATTAGCAACGTAAAGTATTTTGCCCAAGAAAGAGAGCCAGATAATGGATGAGCTGAGTTCTGAGTTCAGGCTGTTTAATTTCAAAGCACTTTACTTCTAAACCAGGTAGAATGATTAGAAAAGAAATGCTAATAAGGATGAATATAATTTCCTGAATTTAAGAGGAAAAAGAAATTGCAAAACTGCAGGATTGTGTACTGCTGATAGCCACAGTTCATACAAGAGACCTGAGAGCTTTGGCTGACCACAATCTTGGCTGAGCCCGTTGTGTGATGTACTACTAAAAAGTGACCACCATCTGAGGCTACATTAATCAATGTAGAATATCTTGCTTGAAGTAGTAAAAGTCCTGTTCAAACCAGCTCAGCACCTTTCATTTTTCACTCCCTGACCAATGTCTTGGACAGGATGTTGTAAAAAAGATTCAGCTCCTTGTCCCTGTGTTTCTGTGTTTTATTGTCACTGGAAACCTATAGGGTTCACTTCATACAGACAAGAAGTGAACAGATTAAGGACCTCCCATTTAACCATTCAGAATTACTAATCTTTTATTTCAGGTCCAATTCTCGCCCTCTGACTATTCCCCTTCCTTGACATTTTGGATTGTCTCTTACTTCTGTTCATACTTACATGGGAAGTGGCCATTGAATGTCTGATTGTAACTCAGAGACACAAGCCAGCAAGGTTCACTCCCACAGCCAACCTAAAAATCCTGGCCTGGATCCAGCCCTGGGTACTACTAGTGAGGAAAGGGGATTTACTCTGTGATGGAACATTGTATTTGGTTATGGGAGTCCTGCTAGGCCAGATATTGATAAGCAAAAATATAAGATAATCAAGACGATGAATTATCTAGAAACACCTGAACACAACTGATCTCAGCTGAAAGACTAAAAAAGAATGTATTATCCAAGAAAAAGGTGAAGAAACTAGAAGAGTTTTACCTGGATGTGAATAGGCAATAATGTGTGTGGGGCATGACTGTGGGCTGCACGTGAACAGCTGTTATACAGAAAAAGGAATTACTCATTCTGTAAAGAAGACATGCAAATGCGTGGAAACTTGTAGGGGGCACTTTGGGTTACTGAGAGGAAGAACTCAACCATTAGGAGGTATCTATTGCAGTGGTGTTTACACACTGAAGAGAAGGTACTCTTCAAAAAATTCAGAGTTCTTGGACTTGAGAAGAAAACGGAGCAAAAATACAACAAAGATAAGGAATCCACAATATCCATGAGTCACTTTAAATGATCTCCAAAGGTTGGGGTGCTTTAGGGTCAATTTCTTGAAAGAGTTTTTTTTTTTTTTTTTTGTAAGTACTTTGAAGAAAAGAACAGAGATGATTTTTGGGGAAAAAATGGCAGACTGTTTCACACAACACGGCTGGGGTTGAGAGAAGAGAATATTGGGTGTAGTGAGGAGTCCTCTGTTTGACTAGACTTGAACAAGAAGTGTACAGAATAGTGAAAGAATAGGAAATTCGAGACAGTGGCGGGACAACTGATAAGTATGTCTTATTCTAGCTCTCAAGGTATTTATGAAACATTTTAGGTCATAGACTCCTAAAAGCTCCTAAACATTTATTTAAATGTAAAATAAGATCTGCTTATCTGGAAAAGAATTATATTGTTGTCAAAAATATACTGATATGTTATGAAAATTTCACATATCATTGAATAATTTGCCAAAAATTTTATGAGGATATTCATAGACCTGAAATTTCTAAAGAAAATACTAAATATCAAGATACTATGCTATAATATATGTCTCTTTATGTACAACATATCTTTGGGAAAAGATACAAGAAATTAGCAGTAATTGCCTAGGAGGGAGACCTAAAGGGCAGGTGTTGGGGTGGAAAAGAGAATTTTCATTTTATCCCTTTTGAAACTACTTGAAATTCTATAACATGTGTATGCATTACTTACTCAACTTAAAATTATTAATAAAATGGTAATCTTTTATTCCTGTTTAAATCAATATCAAAAGTTTGAAAGGCTGTATATACATCTTCCCATCCATCTGACTGTTTTAATTTCCCTCCTTTCCCACATAATTTGGATCCTGTTTTAACATGTTCCTTTTGACAAGGCTTTTCTGGTGGCTCAGATGGTAAAGCATCTGCCTGTAATGCAGGAGATGTGAGTTTGACCCTTGGGTTGGGAAGATCTCCTGGAGAAGGGAATGGCAACTCACTCCAGTATTCTTATTTAAAAAAAGAAAAAAAACAACTTTTTTTTCAGATCATTTATTAGGCTGTGCTGGGTTTTAGTTGTGGCATGTGGGATCTAGTTCCCCAACAAGGGATCAAACCCATGCCCCGCCGCACGGGGAGTGTAGAGCCCTAGCCACTGGACAATGAGGGAAGTCCCCACTCCAGTATTCTTGCCTGGAGATTTCCACGGACAGAGGAGCCTGGTGGGGTCACAGAGTCAGGCACGACTGAGTGACTAACAATGTAAGTGAAGACCTCTCAATGTGTCCAATTTTCTCCATTCCCATTGCGACTACCTTAACCTGGGGTATCAGATAACCTCTCGTGGTTACCTCCCCAGACTCCTCAATGGTCTACCTTCAGTCTCCTTTCTCTCCAATTTATTCTCCACATTGTGGCCAGTGATGTAATCATGTCACCATTGTCCTTAGGAAGAAGTCCAGACCCAAGTCTTTCAGGATGCATGTCCTACCTCTTCATCATCATCTCTTGCCACCCTCACTTCTGTGCTCCAGTCTTCCTATCCTTGGCCCTCTCTTTCTCCTGGAAGGGTCTGTTGTACCATTTTGCCTGGCTTATTCCTATTCTTGAGCTCCTATAGATATCACCTCCCCTGGAAAGCCTCTCAACCCCCAAACTCTGGGCTGAGAAGCCCTCCCAGGTATCTCCAGAGTCCTCTGTACTTCCTTTCGTTGTCTATTTTTCATTACCCTGGACTTATTTTACTTTTCTTGTTTCCCACACAAGACTATCACCTCCATGAAGACAGGGGCTGTATGCTTGTGCTCACAGTTATACCCCCAGACCTTAGCACAAATCTCAGAATGGATAAACACTTAAGTCAATTAGAGGACTATTCGGGAGAGAGGAACTATTCTTTCTTATGTGTCGAAAAATAAGATTGTCATATTTGGTAACGGAGATTTGCCTGCCAGGAACATCAGATAAGAGGGATCTTATCAGTTTAATTTATTAAATTGTGTTAATATAGTTTTGTTCATGAATATTGTCTTTGGTGAATTCCTGGAAGGAAAGCATTAGAATGCTTCCTCCCCGCTGAGAATAGATTTGTGTCCAGGACATGTATTAATAAGGCTGGCTCTGCCGTTAGAGAATTCTATGGTATAAGAATACCTGGACATCTAATTGTATTTGATTAGAACTTCATGAAATTTTCCTGAAATTACCTTTTACTCTCCACCATTCTTTTTCTTTCTTTTGAAAAAAAAGTTTTTTACAGTAGGTCCTTATTATTTATTTTAAATTTAGCAGTGTGTTCATGTCAAGCCCAAACTCCCAGTCTAGCCCTGCTCATCACTCTTTTTCTTACAGTTCCTACTTCTCCCCAAAATACTCCAAAATAAACTTTTTCCAATTTATCATATTTTGTCCTAATATGAGCACATACTTTTACCTCTGAATAAAATAGTTGAAACTCAATTCCTATAAAATCGTAAGTTTGTAGTTTCTCAATTTTAAGATGACAAAGATTATCTTTTCTTTACAAGGCAGAAGCAAACATGAAAATATAATAGCCAACAATTTGAAAACATCATAATTTTGGATACATTATAATATGGAAGAAGCTGTGTCTTAAGTACATGCATACACACAAAAACATGCATTTGTTTGAAGGAAAAAAAATGAAAGAAAATACTGTAAAATGTTAATGTTGATGGGATGTGGAATTATGATTAATTTTTCTTTTCCTCTTTCACTTTTCCCCAGTGTTTCTACAAGAGGGAGGGCTATATTTTTTATATCATCAACAAAAATTAATAATCTTTAAAAAGTAAGTATGTTGTGGGGCTTCCCTTGTAGCTCAGTGGTTAGGCATCTGCCTGACAACGCAGGAGACACGTGTTTGGACCCTGATCCGGGAAGATCCCATATACCATGGAGTAGCTAAGCCTGTGAGCCACAACAGCTGAGCCTGTGCTCTAGAGCCCTGGAGGTGCAACTTCTGAGCCCACGCACTAAATTACTGAAGCCCACGCACCTAGAGCTGGTGCTCTGCAACAAGAGAAGCCACCGCAATGAGAAGCCCGTGCATTGCAACTAGGAAATATCCCCCCCACCCCCCGCCTCCCAACTAGAGAAAACTGAGGCGGCACAGCCATAAATAAACACATTTTTAAAAAAATATGCTGTATTGAACACATTTTTGCTTCTCTGCTAGATGCTTGCAGTCTCTGAGTTCTCAATTTATGAAATGCGTCAACACATTCTTGTCTTAACTTTGGGGCCCATCCTCTATCTCTTTGAGCCTAGTATTAATGACTCCGCTTCTAGTCTTTGCACAATATCGCCAGTCTTCCTTCCAGATGAAATTCCATAGAAACCTTTGGAAGGCTATATTCCTTAGGAATATATAGAGGCTATATTCCTTTTGTTTTCACCTGTCCTTATGTGTTTTCGTATAATCAGAAAATGAATTAGTGTCTCTGACATAACTGCCCTTTCTAACACAAATAGAACATTACAGAAATCACTTTCCGAGAGTCGGCAGATGGTACTAGATTTGGTGACTAATTAAATTTATTTGTTAATGGTGGGAAACTTGCTTAGGGGGTGTTCAGTAAATGTTCTTTCCTTGTCAGGCTCATGGTGCCCGAGAAAAAACAAAACGACCCAAGAATAGATTTTTCCTTATGTTTCTTTTGTCTGTAACATTTCTTGTGCAAACAAAATTCTCCAGATCTTATGGATCCCTTTTCTTTATAAACACATAGACAAGCATCTTGGAAAATGGCACTTTGAGTAAAGCTAAGTTAACTTCAGTTCTTGACAGTTTTGCCTCAGAGCTGCCTTACTGGTTCAGAGGAGCACTTAATTCCCTGAAGGGACAGGACAGAGGTTATACCTTGGGGAGAAAGAGCCAATACAATCAACATTCGAACATCTCAAAGCACTTTTAGAAAAGCTAATTAAGTAGAAGAAACATGGACTCCCTCCTTTAGTAATGTATCGTATGATGTATGAGGAGTTGCTTAGTTGTGTCCATCTCTGCGACCCCATGGACTGTAGCCCACCATGCTCCTCTGAACATGGGATTCTCTAGGCAAGAATACCGGAGTGGTTAGCCATTTGTTTCTCCAGGGAATCTTCCTGACCCAGGGATCGAACTCACGTCTCTCACGTTGCAGGCAGATTCTTTACCATCTGAGCCACCAGAGAAGCCCCAATTAGTAGTATGTATGTGTGTGCCAGTCGCTCAGTCGTGTCCAACTCTGCGACCCCATGGAGTATAACCCACCAGGCTCCTCTGTCCAAGGGATTCTCCAGGCAAGAGTACTGGAGTGGGTTGCCATATAGAGCTCTTCAAAAAGAAAAAACTGTTTTTTTGTTGTTTAATGATTTTTTAAAAATTTTATTGAAGTATAGTTGATTTACAATGTTATATCAATTTCTTCTATACAACAAAGTGACTCAGCTAATCATATATATTTACTCTTTTTCATGTTATTCTCCATTATGGTTTGTCACATGATAGTGAATATAGTCCCCAGTGCTATACAGACGGACTTTGTTGTTTATCCATCCTGTATATAATTGTTGGCATCTGCTAATCTCAAACTCCACTCCTTTCCTCCCCCACCTCCCACTCCCTTGGCAACCACTAGGCTGTTATCTACGTCTTTAAGTCTGATTCTGTTTTGTATATATTTTCATTTGTATCCTATTTTAGATTCCACATATAAGTGATATAATATGGTATTTGTCTTTCTCTTTCTGACTTACTTCATTTAGTAGGATAATCTTTAGTTCCACCCATGTTGCTGCAAATGGCATTATTTCATTCTTTTTGATGGCCAACATTCCACTTTATATATATATACACACATATATGTATATATATACACACACACCACATCTTCTTCTTTATCCATTCACCTGTCAATGCATATTTAGGCTGAACATAGGGGTGTATGTGTCTTTTTGAAGTGCACTTTTATTGATTTCTTTTATTGAGGTATAATTGACATATAATATTGTATAAGTTTCTGATGTACAACAGAGAGATTCATAATTTTTAAACATTATACTCCATTTATAGTTATCATAAAATATTGGCTATATTCTCTGTGCAAGAAAATATTCTTACCTACTTGCCACATGGTCATTTTATACTTGCTGAATCTTGGGCACTTAGCCTTGAACTTAAAAGACTGTAAATTCTGATAGCAATAATGGTACACTGCTTCAGTGTTGTCTTTTTGATAACACATTTATATTGTTAGCCATTTTCATGAAAGAGAGTGGTGTTTAAAAAATTAACCAGTTCCTTTTTCCAACATGCCTCCATGAAGAACAGTAACTCATCCACTTCAATGGCTCCAGCCACCATCTCTATGCCAGGGGCTCCTGATCTACATCTCTCCTAAGCCCAAGATGACCAACTGCTGGCTAGACATCTCAATTTGGATATGCCAACACACCTCACACACCAGATTATAAAATTTTCATAATCTGGTCCCCACTTATTTCTGAGCCTCATCCCTTCTTATCTCTCCTCCTCTCAGGCCTTGCTATATAGCTAGTGGGTTTCTTTTTCGCTGGCTCTATAATTTCCTGGTCTTTGTATATACTACACTTGCCACTTGGAACACTCTGGCTTTTCTGTATCATCTAATATTGGTTATCAACTACACTCAGTCTCAGAGCTTGGTGTAAGTGCCATGTTCCCCAGGAAGCCTTTTTAGTATTACACCCCTCTAGACTTAGTCTAGGGGGGTGTAATGGCATCCCACTCCAGTACTCTTGCCTGGAAAATCCCATGGATGGAGGAGCCTGGTAGGCTGCAGTCCATGGGGTCACTACAAATCGGACAGGACTGAGTGACTTCACCTTCACTTTTCACTTTCATGCATTGGAGAAGGAAATGTCAACCCACTCCAGTGTTCTTGCCTGGAGAATCCCAGGGATGGGGGAGCCTGGTGGGCTGCCCTCTATGGGGTCGAACAGAGTCGGACACGACTGAAGTGACTTAGCAGCAGCAGCAGCAGCAGACTTAGTCAGGGGCCCCTTCTTACTCCTGACGCTCCATACTTACTCCATACTTACATATATATATATTTTTTTACTTCTCTGTGTTCCCCTACTAGATTTTTAGCCCTCTAAGGACAAATACAGTATCTTTTACCTTTTTATTTCTTGTAAAGTGATCTTGTCTTACAAAGAAACCAGTAAAGTTCTGCAACCAGTAAGATCTCAATTAACATTTGCTGTTAAAGTATTGCACTCAATATGCCAGCAAACTTGGAAAACTCAGCAATGGCTACAGGATTGGAAAAGGTCAGTTTTCATTCTAATCCCAAAGAAGGGCAATGCCAAAGAATGCTCAAACTACTGTACAATTGCACTCATCTCACATGGTAGCAAAGTAATGCTCAAAATTCTCCAAGTGAGGTTTCAACAGTACATGAACTGAGAACTTCCAGATGTTCAAGCTGGTTTTAGAAAAGGCAGAGAAACCAGAGATCAAATTGCCAACATCTGTTGGATCATAGAAAAAGCAAGAGAGTTCCAGAAAAACATCTACTTCTGCTTTGTTGACTATGCCAAAGCCTTAACAGTTTCCCTGGATCACAACAAACTATGGAAAAGAGATGGAAATACCAGACCACTTTACCTGTCTCCTGAGAAATCTGTATGCAGGTCAAGAAGCAACAGTTAGAACTGGACATGGAACAATGGACTGGTTCCAAATTTGGAAAGGAGTACGTCAAGGCTGTATATTGTTACACTGTTTATTTAACGTCTATGCAGAGTACCTCATGGGAAATGCTGGGCTGGATGAAGCACAAGCTGGAATCAAGACTGCCAGGAGAAATACCAATAACCTCAGATATGCAGATGACATCACCCTTATGGCAGAAAGTGAAGAAGAACTAAAGAGTCTCTTGATGAAAGTGAAAGAGGAGAATGAAAAAGCTGGCTTAGAACTCAACATTCAAAAAACAAAGATCGTGGCATCCGGTCCCATCACTTCATGGCAGATAGATGGGGAAACAGTGGAAACATTGACAGACTTTATTTTCTTGGGCTCCAAAATCACTGAAGATGGTGACTGCAGCCATGAAATTAAAAGATGCTTGCTTCTTGGAAGAAAAGCTATGACCAACATAGACAGTGTATTTTACTTTACTGACAAAGGTCCGTCTAGTCAAAGCTATGGTTTTTTCAATAGTCATGTATGCATGTGAGAGTTGGACCATACACAAAGCTGAGTGCCAAAGAAATGATGCTTTTGAACTGTGGTGTTGGAGAAGACTCTTGAGAGTCCCTTGGACTCCAAGGAGCTCCAACCAGTCAATCCTAAAGGAAATCAGTCCTGAGTATTCATTGCAAGGACTCATGCTGAAGCTGAAACTCCCAATACTTTGGCCATCTGATGTGAAGAACTGACTCACTGGGAAAGACCCTGATGCTGGGAAAGATTGAAGGCAGGAGAAGGGGACAACAGAGGACAAGATGGTTGGATGGCATCACCGACTCGATGGACGTGAGTATGAGCAAGCTCCGGGAGTTGGTGATGGACAGGGAGGCCTGGCGTGCTGCAGTCCATGGGGTCGCAAAGAGTCAGGCATGACTGAGCGACTGAACTGAACTGAGCTGAACATTTGTTGAGCTAATGAATAAAGTAGGAGTAACAGTTTCCCTGGCTACTAGAACATTTGTAAATAAAGCTTGTCATGGAGAAGGAAATGGCAACCCACTCCAGTATCCTTGCCTGGAAAATCTCATGGACAGAGGAGCCTGGTGGGCTGCAGTCCATGGGGTCACAAAGGGTCAGGCACGACTGAGCAACTACACACTTATTCCGACTACTTACATTAGCAAGTAAACCTTCAGACGTAGTCCAGATTGGGGAAAATCAGGACTCTGACTTTTGATGGAGGGCCTAATCTAGATTAAGTTCCCGTATCAGTCTGAAACATGTTACTTTCCCTTAATTCCTGATTCTGACAGAAGAAACTTCGTCTTTAAAATGGCTTAGTAACTAGGTAAAGTGAGTTTCCTAATGTTCTCTTCTTTGGAGCATTCTTCTAGGGATTAGATGGTTTCAACCTTAGATTCCACAAAAACAGATAGGTCAGAAGAGATAAAGATTACTGGTAGAGAACAATGCAGTGACTGAGTTGTTGAATGCACAGATTGAATAGTTAGAATATTTTTACAGGAACATATCAGAAACAGAGGTGAAGAAGAGACAATGCCCCTACTGAATAAAAGAGAAGGGTCAGATGACAAACACATAAATCAATAAAATAAAATCAGAAATGATCAATGCTATGATGTCTGAGTATGGCGATGTGCTAGGAGGTAGGGGTGGGAAGTGGCTGCTGACAATAAGGGGTCAGCTAAGGCCTCTGAACTAAGGTGACATCTGAACTGAGAACTGAATGGTGAAAAGAAGATGGGCATGTAAAGAAAGGAAGGAAGAATAATCCTGTTGGAAGGAATAGCAAGTAAAAGGCTGAATCTGCAAGTTCAAGGGACAGAAGAAAGAACAATGGGAACAAGGGGGATAGGTACAGATGAGAGCAAGGAGGTGGCAGGGGCTGGCTATGTAAGGCCTATGGCCAGTGCCAGGGAGTTTGGGTTTAATCATCAGCGCTCCGGGAAGACAATGGAGGGTTCTCACATGTAATTGACTTTACCTAAATATCCTTAAACTTATAGACTGAGGAGGAAGGAGTTAAAAGTGGGAAAAAAAGACAAAGATTTTTAACTTCTTTTCCTTAAATTAAAACCATTCATCTGTGCTTTGCAGCATTTCAATACTCACAATGAATTGCTGACTTATTAAAATGCATTTATTATACATTTTATTTCCTTAATTGAAGGAAACTTAAAAACATCCCCTGCATTAGTGAGTCTAGCCAAAGAATCAATATTCCCTGCACACTTTTATTTTTTCACTGTTCCTACCCAATGGGAGATTAGAAAGTAATTTTGTTTAAGAACTAAAGTTAATTACAAATTTTAACCTATTCTGCTCCCAGGTGGTTATCACAATTAACATCAGAATTTATAACAATCACATCCAACCAGAACTCAGGTTTTAAAACCTTTCACTCTAGACCTTTAGGTGAACATCTGAAATCTTGCAAATCTTCTCTGTTTAATTACAATTTATACAGCCTTTCTAGTGAAACTGTGAGGTTTAAAAGTGAATTGAATCTGAGTGCAATTAAAGTTATTTGGACAGCATTCCTTGCTAGGAAATGTTATCAACACAGCGTTTGTTGATGATTATAAAACTTGATTTGTTATCTATAATTCAGAAACTTTGTATGGTTCTGTCAAAATAAAAATGTAATATACTGATGTACTGAAAAAATGTTTTTTTTCCTGAGGAGCTCAAAGCACTTCACTGGTGTTTTCTCATTAGTCCTCATCATTTCCCCAAGGTAGGTAGATGGAAAGTGTTACGCACATTCAAAAATGGGGGAACAAGGCCAAGAGAAATGAATGAACATGCCCAAGGTCATAGAATATGTCAGAGGCATGGGAGGGATGAATCTCAGGTCTTCTAATTCCCAGGGATCTGGCATTTTGTAATGTAGGGCAAGGTACCAAACCAGTTCTTCGGTTTGGTACATTTACATTTCCACGTATACAATTATAGCGAACTAATAATAAGACATCTGTTCTGGGATATATCTCTATATTTGTTTGGTGTTTACACTGGCAAGGACTGAGTTATTTTTAAATGACTACATTTGAGGGATCTTAAAAAATGCAGTAAGATTAAAATATTTATTTCATATACTGCATGTGGGCTGTCTGCTAGGAACCTATCTGGTTATATGATCGTTATCATTTTGCTGAAGACTGCATTTGTTGCCTGCTATTTAAGGACTTAGAGATATAAAAATATACACATACACACAAATTTCATTGTATCATTTTCTCATGGAATGCTTTTCCTCCATAATAGAATATTTGGAACTTGCGAGCTCCTGGAAAAAATTAAAGTTGTCTAAGCTTAGGTTTTCAGTTTTCAAAGTTTATATGCTCTTTCATATTAGTATATATTCATACTTTGTCTTTTTCTCTCTCTTCCACATCTGAACCTTTATTGTAAAAAAGTTCCAAACACAGAGAAGCATAGCAATATAGTACAATAAACCTCCATTTACACCTTGATTACAGTTATATGTAATTATAATTATAAAAACTTTGTGATCTTTTTTGTGTCTGCCAAACTTTCATAAAGTAAGTCTCACTCCTGTGTGCTTTACCTATGAAACTCTAAAAATAAAAGTT
Organism: Bos indicus; assembly: GCF_029378745.1. Lineage (NCBI taxonomy): Eukaryota > Metazoa > Chordata > Mammalia > Artiodactyla > Bovidae > Bos > Bos indicus. The sequence continues at coordinate 13,597,395 of NC_091779.1, forward strand.
TAAAATCATAATCATAACCAAAAACTTAAAAATTGCACCTTCATATTATCTAAAATCCATTCCTTAATAAAATTCCCAGACACGTGGCATTTGTTTATTGTTCTAGCTATTCCCCTTTATCTTCATCCATTGCTGTTAACTACAGTGGGCCCTCCATATCTGTGGGTTCTGCATTCTTGGATTTAACCATGGATCAAGATTATCTAGGAAAAAAATCCAGAAAGTTCCAGAAAGCAAAACTTGAATTTTCCATGCACTGGCAACTATTTTCATAGCATTTACAACTATTCACATAGCATTTGTCTTGGCCTTGGTATTTACCTTGCGCTAGAAATGAATTAAACTATACAGGAGGATATAAGTTGGTTATATGCTAATTCTTTACTATATTATATAAGGGATTTGAGCTTTCTTAAATTTTGGTGTCTGCAGGGATCTTTGAACCAATCCCCTGAAGATACCAAGAGACTGTAATTTCAGAAATGAGTTAAGTTGCTGTGAAGAATATTGCACATTCTGAAATTATGTGTTTGCTCCTTTGTGATATTATTCAACTTATTTCTCTGTCTCCCATATTTCCTAACTTGTAGAGCTTTGTTTATATCCAACTTCGATAAAAAAAGTGTTGCTGCACGAACACGACATGGGAGATACTGGGAGTCTTCTATTACGTCATACGAGGAGGCCCACAATGTCTGATTGTTCCACTCTTAATAATGCCTCTTAAGATTACTAAAGGGTTCATGCGGTGACAGCCTGATTCCTCCGTGGTAAAGTTCCCCATCAGCTTTTCAACTAATGGTAGTAACCACAGATGATCTTTGCCTGAACTAGTTTTTCATGGGTTTCAAATAATTATTTCTTATTATTCCTTCTACATTTATTAATAGAAATTCCTCTGTGAAGAAGAACCTTTCTTCATCAACTAGGCCTACTGCTGCTGCAGCTAAGTCACTTCAGTCGTGTCCGACTCTGTGCAACCCCATAGATGGCAGCCCACCAGGCTTCCCCGTCCCTGGGATTCTCCAGGCAAGAACACTGGAGTGGGTTGCCATTTCCTTCTCCAATGCATGAAAGTGAAAAGTGAAAGTGAAGTCGCTCAGTCGTGTCCGACTCTGTGCGACCCCATGGACAGCAGCCTACCAGGCTCCTCCATCCATGGGATTCTCCAGGCAAGAGTACTAGAGTGGGGTGCCATTGCCTTCTCCAACTAAGCCTACTGGGTTAAAGAAAATTAATTCTTAATTTTTTCTTTTTTTTTATAAGCGATTGGTATCCTAGATACATTCATTGGTGTCCAACTAGGTTAAATTTCAATGAAGCGCATTCATGATTTTTCTTGATGCTGAAATTCATGCACTGAATTTTTATTTCTAACAACAGCAAATAGTGAAAGAGAATAATACAGGTGGAATAGTAGGGGATATCAGTGAAACAGCACATAGACCTCTGTCTCTAGTACAAAGTATTTCACCATTTCAACTGAACCTTTTCTTTTGCTTTCTTGGGCTTTCTTCAACTTAGGGGTATGAATGGGATATAGAAACCAAAGAGGAGAGAAAAACAGAAAAAAAAGTCAGGTAGAAACAAGAGGGGGAGTATTGTGATTAATGGTCCAAAACCAAGACAAAAGAAATACAATTAAACAAGCATTTCAGAAAATACTTCTATACTACCCAGGATCTCTTGAAGGAAATAAACAGCTACAGAAAGTTCTTTATACCTCTGTTCAAGGCATATATAATGAGCTTTATCAGTATTTTGCTTTAATAATTATAGAATTAATTGGTGAAAGTAGCTAAAATGGGGAGATGCTGATCATTAAGACTTCTGACAATGGCGAAATCTTTCATTTTATACATCAAAACAAGATTACTAGGGAGACTATCCTTATAAATCCATGAGCCAAGGTGGATTGTACTTTTGGTTTCCCCATGAGCGACAGGGTTTGTAGGATCCTGACATTAAAAGGGAACATGGTCCTGTTTATGCAACCACCACAGGCCTAACTGGTTAGATAACTTCTTTCTAATAAACAACCTTTTATTCTACAAGAATATATTTTTTATTGTAAGTGTCACAGATAGTTTTATCTTTTGTTCAAGTACAAAATGAGATGGGAGACTAGTTTTCAGAAATGAAATTTATAACATTTTAATAGTTTTAATATTAGAGATATTTACATAATATGAGATATCTACAAAAACATAAAAGGTAAGGTTGATTCACAGTATTTTTTGAATGGCCAAAAAATTCAGGTTGAAAATCTTCCCTCAGAATAAGAACACCCCCATTCCCATGGGATAGTTCTGCTGGAAGTTTTCACCGAAGGGCCAGGTCCCTAGTCCCTGCCCCCCCCCCAAAAAAAAAGAATAAGAACACTTGGTTTTTCACTCACCTTCCTGTAATGGATATTAATCTAAGGTGTAATACTTTTGTCTGCCCTGCCAAGTTACACATTCTTAAAATCAAATACAGTTTGACATTCCTCAAAGATAAACAACATTAGGGACAAAGGTTTTAGAATATTTGAAGACAAAGTAGAAGTAGTAAATTACTGACCTTTTATACAGAACAGGCTTAAACAGTGTTTTTTCTAAAAACAGTTGAAAAGAATCTTGACATCAATTTTGCTATTCTGACACTCAATTCTGCTATTCTAGCCCTGGTGGAGAAAGTTATCCAAAGGTTTGTTGTTGTTGTTCAGTCACTAAGTCGTGTCCAGCTCTTTGCGACCCCATGGACTGCAGCACACTAGGCTTCTGCGTCCTTCACTATCTCCTGGAGTTTGCTCAAACTCATATCCATTGAGTCAGTGACACTATCCAATCATCTCATCCTCTGTCACCCACATCCTCGCTTCCTGTCCTCAAACTTTCCCAGCATCAGGATCTTTTCCAATGAGTCGGCTCTTTGCATTAGGTGGTCAAAGTATTAGAGCTAATTAGAGCTTCAGCATCAATCCTTCCAAAGAATATTCAGGGTTGATTTCCTTTAGGATTGATTGGTTTGATCTCCCTGCTATCCAAGTCTTCTCAAGCACAATTCGAAAGTATCCAAAGGTTAGACTGGGAAAGTTTGAATAATGAGTTTCCAGAGGTTAAAGTGGAAATAATTGATTTGGGGTGTCTTTGCCAACAAAGGTCCGTCTAGTCAAGGCTATGGTTTTTCCAGTGGTCATGTATGGATGTGAGAGTTGGACTGTGAAGAAAGCTGAGCACAAAGAATTGATGCTTTTGAACTGTGGTGTTGGAGAAGACTCTTGAGAGTCCCTTGGGCTGCAAGGAGATCCAACCAGTCCATTCTGAAGGAGATCAGCCCTGGGATTTCTTTGGAGGGAATGATGCTGAAGCTGAAACTGCAGTTCTTTGGCCACCTCATGTGAAAAGTTGACTCATTGGAAAAGACTCTGATGCTGGGAGGGATTGGGGGCAGGAGGAGAAGGGGACGACAGAGGATGAGATGGCTGGATGGCATCACCGACTCTATGGATGTGAGTTTGAGTGACCTCTGGGAGTTGGTGAGGGACAGGGAGGCCTGGTGTGCTGCAATTCATGGGGTCGCAAAGAGTCAGACACCACTGAGCAAATGAATTGAACTGAACTGACAGTATTTCTCATCCATACATAATGGACAGATGAGAATGGGCATGAATGTAAAGATCTTTGTACCACACATTAATGCCCACTGGGGACAATTCACCATGCAAGAGATTCTAAGCAACCAAAGAGATAAGATGGCTTTGCTGGTTGATGTCAGTCTGTCTACTTCATCTGCCAAACCAGTGCTGATGTAACGGGCACATGAACACAGAGTCATGGGGGAACCCAATCTCATGGGCTGCCACTTGCCAGATCTGATCTAAGTGTCACTGACAAATGGGCAACATGTCAGCAACAGAAGCCAACAGGGTCACCAGGGCAAGACTATCCCCAAAGAGACCGAAGAGCCACTCAGTGAGAAGTTGAATACGTTGGGCCCCTTCTACTCAATATTTTCCTGTTAATAAGAGGCAAATATTCTGGATATATGTTAACTTTTCCTACTTACACAGCCTCTGTCAGCATAACTCTCCAAGAGTTTATGGAGCGTTTGCTCCACCAACACGAGATCCCCCGTAACAGTTGTGAGATCAGGGGAACCCACTTACAGCAAAGGAAATGCGAGAGTAGGCCCATGACCATGGAATTCTCCAAACTACTTGTCACTTACAACACCAACCAGAAGGTGCTGACCAGAAAGAGAATTGGAATGGTTTGTAAAGATATGCTTGAGTGCCAATTCAGAGTCAACACTTTATAAGAGAGGGGCATTTTCCTCCAGGGTTCAACATCTCTACTAGGAAAATTCATGGCACTGGGAACCAAGGAATCAAAGCAGGAATGACCCTAGTCACCATCACTCACAATAACCCACCTAGGGAATTCATGCTGTTCAGTCTCATTACATTTGGCTCTGCAGGGTCAGAGCTTCTGATCCCCAAAGGAGGAACAGTTCCCCTAGGAAACACAGTGAGAGTCCCATTGAACCAGACAGAGGCTATGCCTGAGCATTTTAAGCTCCTTGTGCAGAGAGACCAGCAAGTAAGAAGAAGAGTCCCTATTTAGGAAGCGTAATGAACACTGGAGACCTACTCCAGTATTCTTGCCTGGAGAATCCCATGCACTGTAGCCTGCTAGGCTTCTCTGCCCACGGGGTCGCAAGTGTTGGACATAACTTAGCGACTAAACCACCAATTAACTCTGATGGTCAAGAGGAGACAAGGCCGCTCCTATACAACCAGGGCATGGAGGAACATATTGTGGAGCTTAGGTGATCTCCTTGAGCACCTCTTGTTATACTCTCACCAAAGTATGATGAAAATAGACGAGAGAAGTATCCTTAGCCAGAGAAGGGCGTAGAGATGAAGGTCTCACTCTCCTCAGGAATGAGAACTGGATCATGCCACCATGAAAGTCACCCAAACCATCAGAGATGCTAGCTGAGATCCAGGGTTTTCTATAAAGGTTAGTGGAGGAGAAATTAAAATAAAATATCAGCGACAGGACCAAGACCAGTCTTAGCAGCAAGGGGTATTGTTTGTTCCACCAGCTTTCCCCTTTTAAGGGAGAGAGGCCCACTGGACACACAGGATGCGGTGGATCCAAGTAGCACAAGGGGTAGTCTGGGCATGCAACCGTCAGATCTTGTAGGGGTTGTGTCGGCTGCAGAGATCCACTTTCCCCCATCCTTCTGGGGTACCCGTATCCAGTAACTGATGGAGGGGAGATCAAGGCCTGGCTAATGTGGCCCAGTGTGGGACAACTTGGGGAAATGGTTTCTGCTCCAGAGCTCCCCAAGGAATGGGCTAAAGCTGCCAGACTTGCATCACAGCTTGACCTTCCCTCTGTGCCCAGTCTTCCTTTCTCTCTGCTAGTGAACATCCCTAGCACTAAGCTCTGTCCCAGAGTGCACCTCCCAGTGTTCCCAAACTGTGAATACTGGTTATAGGGAATCCTGCTTTCTTGAGTCTTCCTCGGTCTACAAACCTCTTTTTACTTTTTAAAAAATATTTATTTTTATTTATTTGGTTGTGCTGGGTCTTAGTTGCAGCATGCACGATCTTCAGTCTCCGCTGCAGGATGCAGAATCCTTAGCTGCGGCATGTGAACTCTTAGGTGCAACACGTGGAATCTAGTTCCCTGACCAGCAATCAAACCCAAGCCCCCTGCGTTGGGAGAGTGGAGTCTTAGCCACTGGACCACCAGGGAAGTCCCTGCCAACTTCTTTTTTTTTTAAATTTATTTATTTATCTGGCTGTGCCAGGCCTTAGTTTTGGCATGTGCAATCTAGTTCCCTGACCAGGGATCGAACTTGGGCCCCCTGCATTGGGAGCTCGGAATCTTACCACTGGACCATCAGAGAAGCCCCTGCCAACTTCTTTTGCTAGTTGTGTCCACGTGTGTCCATAGATGGCCCAGGCAGAGTTGGCCCTTGGCCTCTCTGAGTCACCATAGCTCTGAGTTTATTCGTTTCACTATAGCACTCACTACGTCGTACTGAATTGTCAATTATGTCAGCATGTCAGTCTGCCTCTCCAGACTGTCAGTCTCCCTCTTGAAACCAAGGATCCTTTCCTCACTAACCTTTGTCTTCCCAGTGCCCAGCGCATAATCAGCTCTCAGACAATGTGGCTGAATAGTAATGAATGAAGGGAAGAGCCTTATCGTTCAACAAGGCTTTTATTTCACTCCTTCTGGGAGTCCTAAGCTCTTTATGAAACAGTGACCAAAAAAAAAAAAAAAAAAATTCATTAGAACATCCTGTCTATTTGATTCTGTGTCAAGGAAAGTTATACTGAATTTATTTTCCCTTCGTGTTGGGTATGAATCAAGTGACAAATGGCTACTGGCAGCAGAGCAGCCATAGATTTTCCAAGCCAGGGTAAAGGGTAAATGAGCTCTGTCTGCTCCTCTGGTCCATGTCCTGGAAGTCTCTGCGTTTCTGCTGACACAAGAAGCTGTCTTGTACTGAGAAGCTGATTTTTCACCAAGTACACGGCTAGGTCAGGAGTCAGACAGGAAAGACAGTCCTATTCTAGGAAGGCTAATGAGGAAGACAGATGAATAAATATTGTACAACTTGGGTGTAGATTAGCCAAGTTCTTCTTAAATCACCTGTGACAACATCAGTACCAGAATGAAAGTGAAACATGAAGGTTTCTTCAAAATGAAATAAAAAAAGCCAACAATAACTAGAGTTCCATTGGAGACACACACATACCCACAACCATCCCCCACCTCCTCAACACATATACATTTTTCTCCATAAGTAAGTAGCTAAGGAGTCACCTTTCCAGAAGAAATAGTTGTAGAAAAGGTTGGTTACTTACTGGGAAAAGAAATTCAATGAAGAAGTGACAATGAGGGATTTGTGCAACAGAAGCTCTAGGAAGATTGAACCAAAGATGAACTAAAGGCTGAATAGAAGATGCCAGAAGGCCTCTGTTCTTTTTTTCTCTGCTCCACTTTGAGGGGGATGTGCAATCAGGGGATAGATAGAGAAAAGACTGGAATCGTAGTTCCATCTTATAAAATGAGAAGCTATCAAAATAGTTTTATCTAACAGTGTTTAAATGCATAGGATAGGAGGAATAAAAAGCTTTTTACCAGGATCTGAATTAATTACTTACGCATGGAGAAAGAACAAAGTGGCAGAAAGCTAATGCATCTTCTGGAAAACTAGCACAAGAGCTGACATCAAGATAATAAATTTTTTGCTAAATTAGTGTGCTGCCTTTTGTCCACAATAAGGATGCTATGCACCACTCCCCTTCAGTAGGACTTGCTTTTGGATGAATAATAGGGGATTTTATCTAAGTCAGTTATCCTGTTTGATTTCTTGGTCAGGAATGAGAACAGTAAATAGGTTAGGAATTAGCAGGATCTATAGTTAGACATTCACAGAAAATCACATGCTCTGGGGAGAACCATGAGCATGTGTCACATTCAGAGGAATGCAATAAGGGAAGATAAGTGAAACAGTCTAATCAAGGCAAGATGGAAAATGTGCTTACCATCCATGCACCTTCTCCAACACTCCAGGAAAATCACTATCAAGCCTTGGTCCTAAAGTCTACATTGGAACCACAAGTCCTACAGCTGGGTAAATGGTGGGGAGCCAGAGACCACTTCTCTTCTGACCTAAAGTCTTACCCTGAAAGCATGCTCTCTCCTCTGGTTTCAGAGATGAATCTTGGTTTCACCACCCCAGTGGGGAAATGAGCCAAGGGGAGATAAGCCCAAGGAAAATTAACCGATTAAAATAATATAGACTAACAACATGGATCTCAACAGACATACAGTGAGCAAGAGAAGCCAGACATAAAAAGAGCATATTGTGTGACTCCATTTATATCAAGTTCAAGAACAGCAGAACTAACATACGGTGATAAAAGTCAGAATAGCAGTCATCTCTGAGTCCAGGCCGGTGGGGGTGTTAGACACTGCCTGGGAAGGAATTCAGGACATCCTTCTGGGGTGTGGGAAGGATTCCACATCTTGATCTGCGTAGGGATTACCTGGGTGTCTCCAATATGCAAAAACTCATTAAACCAAGCATTTAAACTTGTATGCTTTATGTATGCATGCATGCGTGTTTGGTCATTCAGTCATGTCTGACTCTTTGTGACCCTATGTACTGTAGCCTACCAGGTTCCTCTGTTCATGGGATTCTCCAGGCAGGAATGCTGGAGTGGGTTGCCATTTCCTTCTCTAGGGTTCTTCCTGACTTAAGGATCAAACCTATTCTTGGTGGATTCTTTATCACTGTGCCATACTTTATGTATGTGTTGTGCTGTGCTTAGTTGCTCAGTCATGTCCAGCTCTTTGCGACCCCGTGGACTGTAGCCATGGGGATTCTCCTGGCAAGAATACCGGAGTGGGTTGCCATGCCCTCTTCCAGGGGATCTTCCTGGCCCAGGAATCCAACTGGGGTCTCCTGCATTGCAGACAGATTCTTTACCAGCTGAGCTACCAGAGAAGCCCCTTATATATGAGACACTTCAAAAAGAAGTAGAAAAAGAATCTACTTATTTTTAACCCCATTTCTTTTATACACACACACACACACACACACATGTACACTCATAGCACACAAGTTATACAGCCCAAACACCCTGGCCAGATTATGTCTGCACTCCTCTTCCTCAGGCAACAGTGTAGGGAGCGGCAATCTTGTCTTTGCCACCGTGTCTGGTGCCAGGGATGCAGCGGCACATAAGACAGTCCCAGGCAAGGGGGCTGGGTATAGACGGAACTCCATTTCCTGAAATTTGGGAGTGAGAGGGGCATATCTGGAGCCCAAAAGCAAAGGGTTATCTACAGAGACAAGACTAGGTACTTATAGAGACTAAAGAGACTTGGCCACAAAAAGCTAGACCAGAGTTCTTTCTTGCCTGGAAGTTGCCAGAACAAAAAAGGATCAGAAACAGCAATAATTTTTGTGGAATACCATGAAGCTAATTGGCCAGGTTCTGTGATTCCCCTGGTCTAAAAACAGAATTAGCTCCAGAATCTTCAGTGGAATTAGACTACAGCTAAGAATTGTTCTGTGGCCCCATTTTTATGAAAGGAGCCAGAGTAGTCATTAGAAATACCATCTGCAGCCACAGAGACCAAAGCAAACTAACTCTCACCAAGGGATTAACCTGAAACCCTAGACCCATTACATTGTATTTTAATCAAGTGTCTTCCAAAGAGGTAATAGGCACTCAAAACAAAAGCAATATTGAACCTTTTTAGGATCTGAGACTTTGTTCATTACCTTCATAGCTTTTAGCTTTGAGAAAAACATGTGTCACTGGCATAGGAGGGCTGGATGGACCCTCACGGCAATCGGTAGACACATGAATGTAAGCAAGGCTTGTCTCAGATCAGACATAGATGCTATTATAACCAGAAGGACAGAGTGGCTCTCATTTAAGTGCAGTCATTTAAGGACAACGTTAACCATTTTAGCAAGCAGAGAGAACAATGCTGTCGGAAACAGCAGCTGCCTCAGAGACCACACTACTCAGCAGAGACCAGCACCAAACTGGGCAAGCAAATAGAAGTCCAGTAATTAATTTAGAAATTACCCCAAGCTACCTACTGGTCTTATTCGTCAATGCCATTTATTGGGAAGCATTTTTCTTTTTAGCCTGTCCAAGAGTACCTGTTTATGAAGGTGAAAATACTTTGCCTAGGGACGCCAGGAACTGCTGCTGGATTTCCCTTCCTGAAATACCGTTTCCAGGAAGTTCCTCCTCTGCTCACAATTGTTCAAGGCTCATCTTTCTGACATATCAAGTCTGCATCGTTTTAAATGTTTTTTGGGATACTCCATTTCCGGCCTTATTCTCTGTAGCAATATTCTAACTGCTTACTTGACTCCTCTGCTTTGGCCAGTGTTTAGAAAGCCTTTGCTGTTGCCATTTCCTCACTTGGACCAACCTCTCGGCTTCCTTCTCACTCACCCGTTCAACCCCTGAGCAGGCTGCAGAACCCACTGCTAGGTTCCCCTTCTATGGACGTGCAACTATTCTTGATTCAATCAGCATTCATTGAATTCATCAAATCTCTCAGCCCTTAGCCTTCCCAGACAAGTTAACCCTTCATTTTATGGGAACAATCTTTGGGTTTTGTTCTTGTTTGAGGTAGTCTTTTCCAGGACCTGAGAAACCCCATATGGCTATCTCTTTCCGCTAAGAAAAACCCTGTAGTAAAATTTTGTGGAAGAGTTTCTCTAGAGTATATACCTAGGAATGGAATAAATTGTAAAGCATATGCAACTGCAGCTTTATCAATTAACTTCAAACGATTTTATAAAATACTGGTATAAATGTACATCCTACCAGGGAAGTAGAGATTTTGTGTGGAAAGTTTCTTAGGGAGTACTCTTAGGATCAGCACTTGTGGAAGGGAAAGGAATGAGGTGGGATAGGATAGAGGGAGAAGCTGGACTGTGATACAATCTCAAGAAAAGCCTCAGCTCACCAGGCAAGGAACTGGAAAGCTGAGACGCTTCAGAGTTGACCCATTTGGACTAGAGGGCCAGATCTTTATAATCCCACTTGATCAGGGAGAGTACATAACTCAGAGCAAGACAAGTTTTTTTAGCTGTTTTATGACATTTTATCATAATGTGTAGTTTTGTTTCCGGGCTCTCCAGGCTGTTCCACTGGTCTGTAATTTGTCTATCTACCAACACCGTGTTGTCATAATAGTATTCCTGCACTGTAGCTACAAGTCAATTTTATGAGAATATTCTTAATATATTGAGTCTTTCTACCTAAGAAGATGGTTTATCTCTCTGGATATTGAAATCTTCCTTAATGTCGCTCAGTAAGTTTATAATCACCTCTGTACAGGTATTTTATAATTTTTACTGCTATTGTGAATGGTGTTTTGCAACAGCTTGCTGCTGGTGTTTACAAATACAACATATTTTGATTTTTCTCTAGCAATCTTACTAAATTATTTTATTAATTCTAATAACTTTCCTGTAGATTCTTTTTAGTATTCTAGTAATGAAATCTATCTATTCCATATTGTCAAACTGACAATATGTTTCAATAATAATTCATTATAATAGTGCATGTTTAGTCATTCAGTTGTGTTGACTCTTTGCGACCCCATGGACTGTAGCCCACAAGGCTCCTCTGCCCATAGGATTCTCCAGGCAAGAATACTGGAGTGGGTTGCCATTTCCTCCTCCAGGGGATCTACCTGACCCAGGGATTGACCCCGAATCTCCTTGTCCCCTTCATCACAGTTAGATTCTTTATCAACTGTTCTGTCAGGAAAGCCCATTATAATACAAAAATACCTAAAAAAAAACCACCTGATTATTTTCATCCTCCCTTGCCATACTCCATATTCTTCATCTTCTTGAGTTTCCAGCCTTCTGTGCTTGTCTCCCTGTTTATTCACTATGTGTACCAGCAGGCAGGGGTAGGTCTGTGGGTTGTTGGCCTTTACTGGAATAGACTATAACAAACATTATTCTGCAAACTTTTTTTTTAACCCACCAATGAAGAGTTTCCCTAACTCTGCCTTTTTTCCTAGTATATACATTTTACATAAATTATCTCAAATCCTATATGCTGGCTGGGGTTTTGGTTTCCTGATTATTTTATTGGTTGGTTGGAGTACCTCACTTCTTAAAGAAACAAAAAAATGATTGTGAATAATCAGCAGACCAACTATGAAGGCTTTGACTCTCAATCAAAAGGTTGCTGAACTAGTTACAAATGTAAGTTTCAAGTTATTTTTTCAATTTTTATTGGAGTGTAGCAGATTTACAATGGTGTGTTAGTGTCAAGTGTACAGCAAAGTGAATCAGTTTTAATGATATATATACCCACCCACATGTGTGTGTGTGTATTCACAGTCCATATATACAGTCCAGACTACAGTCCATGGGGTCACAAAGGGCTGGACATGACTGAAGCGACTCTTTTTTAGATTCAATTCCCATTTAGATTATTACAGAGTATAGAACAGAGTTCCCTGTGCTATATAGTAGGTCCTCATTAGTTATCCATTTTATATATGTGTGTGTTAGTCGCTCAGTCGTGTCTGACTCTTTGAGACCCCATGGACTGTAGTCTGCCAGGCTCCTCTGTCCTTGAGATTCTCTAGGCAAGAATACTGGAGTGGGCTGCCATTCCCTTCTCCAGGGGATCTTTCTGACCCAGGAATTGAACCCAGGTCTCTTGAATTACAGGCAGGTCCTTCACCATCTGAGCCACCGGGGAAGCCCCCTTTTACATATAGCAGTGTGTAAACGTCAATCCCAATTTCCCAATTTATCCCTCTCCTCAAGTTAAAGAATCCACTTGCCAAGATAGGAGATGCAGGAGATGTGGGTTTGATCCGTGGGTTGGAAAGATCCCCTGGAGTAGGAAATGGAAACTCACTCCAGTATTGTTGCCTGGAAAATTCCATGGACAGGGAAGCCTGGAAGGCTACAGTCCATGAGGTCGCAAAGAGTCATACACGACTTGAGCACACACACATACATGTCCAAGACTGAAGTTTAAACAAAATATTTAAGGCTTCTTTGTATCCTTTTTCCACAGTTTGATTGACTTTCTAGATTACTGGACACAATTGGAGTTACACACTGCTGAGGGACAAAGTCCGTTTAACTATAAAGTACTGAGCAAACACACAAACCAAATAAGAAGCCGTGCTCAGAAAAATATTTTTTAGGCCTCCAAAGAGAAAATAACAATCTGACTTTATTTGCTCTAGGCTAATGTACTGTATCAGGTGACTCCAGTTGTTTCAATGGCACTGTGCCGCGCCACGCAGATCATATCTGTCCGGTGGGATTAAGTGGGAACAGAAACTGTTCCAATCAAGCTGCCAGTACCTTGACTGAAATTTGAAGGCTGTAATCTAGCAGTGATTTTGAAGTGGACAATGTGAGGAACTAAACATAGCAAGACTTGGTCATTCCTGCTGTGTCTCTGCACTAGAGCATTCTATTTCTATGACAGTGTATAAAGTCCCATTATGTTAAAATTCTAGAACACATGGAGCCTTCTGCAGAAGCACAATGTGCTATCTGCCAACAAGAGACTAAATAAACCAAATTCATCTGGTGTTTTCTGTAAATAATTCACTAGTATTGTCTAGCATCTTGTGTGTATTGACTATGTTTGTGAAAATAGAGTTCAAAGAATGATCTATCTCTATTTTCTGTGATTTCACTGAAGAAAGAATATATTGTTTTATTTGTATATTTCATCTCAGTAATGTTTTACTGTGATAATTCCATGTTACCATGTTATTCTTGGTGCCTTGAAGTCATAGTATTTTCCAAACTAAGAGATTTATTTCTTTGAAGGTTAGAAGGTTATGTATATTTCATAATCTTCTTTGTCACTATTAACAGTAAATATGAAGTGTGTTTCATATGGAGCTCTACTACACAGAGTTTGGAGAAGGAAGCTAGTATACATGATATGCAGTTTCTGCCATCTGGGATTTGACCATCTAGATGGAGAGAGGACATGTCAGTAGATGAAAAAAAGATAATCATAATGACAGTTTTTGAACTATGAATTACTATGTTCTGGTGTTGTCTTAAGAACTTTTCATAATTATCATAATCCTCACAATAATCTAATATAATGGGTAGTATGTACCCATGTTACAAATGAGAAAACTAAACAGAAACTTGGCTGTGAAGATCCATTTGTTCATTCAATAACAATTTTGTTGAGTATCAGATATTGCATAATATAGGAATTCATAGGAGGGGGAGTTCTACTTGATCTGAGCTTCATTTTCAGTTGGATTTTAGTGAATGGAGAGTAAGAGCAAGAGAGCATTCCAAGCAAAGAAAGGGGCACTCCCAAAGGTTGAAAACATGAATGCCAGTTTGGTGAGAATAGCTGGGCTTAAGTGAGTATAAGCAGGAGAGGGAAGGTGAAACTCAATTCTACCCACAAACTTTCTTAAAGATTGGCAAAAGTGGTTCGGAGACAAATTGTTGAGTGTTTATAAAGCTAAGGAGTTTAGACTTTATTTTACAGAAAATGGTGAGTCATAAATGATTTAACACGTTTAAATTATTTAAATTATGATAAACATGTACATTAAAACAAACTTAAGCAATACAGAAGTGTAGAAAGAAGAGGCATAAGTTCTCCTCCCTCGCATCAGACCATAATTTTACTTATCAGAAATAATCACTGTTACTAGTTAGGGTATTACCTTCCAACCTTTAAAAATTAATAAAAATGTAGATTTACTTTGAGCATTAGTGGATTACACTATACACACTTTTTGGTTACTTGCTTTTTTTTTTCACTGAGTAATATATCATGAATACTTTTGCGTGTTAATACATGCCATGAAGACCTTTGTACACCTTCAAGCTTTTCAAAACTTGGATGCAGTTAAATGAAAAAAAATCTAGAAAATATACATTAACATAGCCAATGTTGTGATAAATATCTTTAATTATCTTCTTACACTTACCAATTTACTCCTTTAGGCTAAATTCCTAAAAGTGGAATTGCTGAATATACTCATATTAAAACTTGATATAAAGTTTCAAATTTTCTTCTAAGAAAATTGTATCAATTCATGCTTTCAAAAAAGATGTTTAAATGCTTTTTTTCTCTGTACCTTCACCAATACCAGATCTTATCAACAAAGAAACTTTTTGAGTTAGAATGTGACATGATCATAGCTGTGGTATGTGAAGTAGCTGGCTAATTCTAGATCATTCTTTGTAATGCATGATTCATTGTCTATTTAAAGTCTTAAAGCCAACAACTGGGTAATCAGACACTAAGGAAATAAAGGTTTCTCGTGTATTAGGAAGGTGACTAAACAGAACAAATCTCACCTGGCAGAAAACTAATCTTATTGCTTTAGGTCAATGGTTCTCAAACCTTGGTGCACATATAAATCATCTAGAGAGCTTTAAAAACTATCAATGTCTGAGTCCCATGCCCCAAATTCTCATTTTAATTGGTCTGAGCCTGAGATTTCTTTTCTAAAGCCCTCTTACATGATTCTAATGTGAATCACAATCAAGAATTCCTACTTTAACTGACAAGGGCATAATCTCCAAAATATACGAAAGGCTCATTCAACTCAGTAACAAAGAACAACCCAATCAGAATATGGGCAGAAGACCTAAATAGACATTTCTCTAAAGAAATACAAATGGCCAATAAGCACATGAAAAGATGCTCAACATTGCTAGTTATTCAGTTCAGTTCAGTTCAGTCGCTCAGTCGTGTCCGACTCTTTGGGACCCCATGAATCGCAGCACGCCAGGCCTCCCTGTCCATCACCAACTCCCGGAGTTCACTCAGACTCATGTCCATCGAGTCAGTGATGCCATCCAGCCATCTCATCCTCTGTCATCCCCTTCTCCTCCTGCCCCCAATCCCTCCCAGCATCAGAGTCTTTTCCAATGAGTCAACTCTTTGCATGAGGTGGCCAAAGTACCGGAGTTTCAGCTTTAGCATCATTCTTTCCAAAGAAATCCCAGGGCTGATCTCCTTCAGAATGGACTGGCTAGTTATTAGAGAAACTCAAATCAAAACTACAATGAGGTACTACCTCTCACTGTTCAGAATGGCTATCCTTGGTGGGATGGCGTGGGAGGTGGGAAGGAGGGTAAAGAGGGAAGGGACATATGTATACCTATGGCTGATTCATATTGATGTGTGGCAGAAACCAACACAATATTGTAAAGCAATTATCCATCAGTTAAAAATAAATAAAATATATTTTTAAAAAACCTCTACAAATAACAAATGCTAGAGAGGATATGGAGAAAAGGGAACCCTCTTGCACTATTGGTGGGAATGTAAATTAGTGTAACCACTCTGGCAAACAGTATGGAAGTACCTCAAAAAACTAAAACTAAAGTTGCCATATGATCCAGCAATCCCACTCCCGGGAATATATCTGGACAAAACTATAATCCAAAAAGATACATGCACCTTATGTTCATAGCAGCACTATTCACGATAGTCGTGACGGGGAGACAACCTGAATGTCACTGACAGATGAATGGATAAAGAAGATGTGGTCCATACGCAGGAGGGAAGGCCACTCTGCCCCAAAAGAAAAAACTAGCGTCATCTGCAGCAACATGGATGCACCCAGAGATTATCATCCTAAGTGAAGTAAGCCAGAAGGAGAAAGACAAACACCATGTGACATCACTTACATGTGGAATCTGAAATATGACACAAACGAACCTAACTGTGAATCAGAAACAGACTCACAGAGACAGAGAACAGACTTGTGGTTGCTAAGGCGAGAGGGCTGGGGAAGGGACAGACTGCGAGTTTGGGGTTAGGAGATGTAAGCCATTATATAGAAAATGGATAAACAACAAGGTCCTATCGTATAGCACAGAGGACTATATTCAATATACTATGATAAACCATGATGGGAAGGAATATTTTTTAAATGTATATATTTTTATGTATAACTGAATCACTTTGCAGTACAGCAGAAATTGACACAACATTGTATGTAAATCAACTATACTTCAAAAACAAAACCCCAAAACCCAAACCAAACCAACAGAAAAAACTTAGCTCAAATAAGAATCTGTGTCACTGTGGAGGAGAAAGAGTTCCTGCTTTAAATGTTAATTTTTAAAAGCTCCTGAACTCCATGCCCATCCGTCTCATAAAGATGCCTGAGGTAGCTTGCTTTTCTGAGGCTCCTTGAAAGCATGATATGGATTCTACGTTTGGGGGATGTCTCACTAGTCTTATAGTACTAGTCTGAAAGAGTTTTTACTTCTTTTCTTGGCAAAGACACTGGATTGTATTCCAGGGCTTAATTTCACTTCTATACCTTAAACCACAAAGACAAAGAAACATAAGTATTCATGGACTTGAGTCAAACAGTAGGTAAGCCTGAAGTGAATTAAATAGAGGCCTGGTAAGTCTGCAGAAAACAAATAAAATAAACATCATTCTTAGAACATTCTCTGGAAGATGAAATGTACAAGTTAGAGCAGCTTTGGCCTGGCTGATACACAGAGAAGGCAGGATTTACACTAGGCAGTATTAGCAGAATAATGACTAACCCAGTCCAGTGGAGAATTGTTCTTCAGTTATTTCAGTTGCATGAGGTCTAATTTCTCCCGTCTTAGTAAAACATAATCTTTAAACATATTCATTGTGATTAATAATACTGGAAGGAAAATCCCATAATACTTTGAGGGATGAATGTCTCCTCACTTTGCTGACCAGGGGAATGAGTCATTCACTTCCCATAGACCTTGGGATATTTTAGTGTTCCATGTCAGCCAGCACTGCCAAGCTGCAGCTGACACTTTAAAGTGAACTTCTGCCTTTCAGAGATGAAAACTGAGCTTTCAATATTGGTGTTCTGAGTTTCACATTTACCTGGGTTGCTAATTTTCTAGGTATGATGAAAAGCAGGTTGCTGATAAATGGCAACAGAACATCAGGTCTGGGGTTGGTTTCCTGACATTTCACTGGACACAGGATGGCTTGACCCAAGGTGTGAAGGCAAACCAGAACTTTGGGGTGGAAACCAGTTGTAAGGGGGTGAATCTGCAGTGTTTGCCAACTTCTGTGGTGTAAATACTCCCATTGTGGCTAATTTTAGGCTGCTGCTGCTAAGTCGCTTCAGTGTGTCCGACTCTGTGCGACCCCATAGACGGCAGCTCAGCAGGCTCCCCCATCCCTGGGATTCTCCCGGCAAGAACACTGGAGTGTGTTGCCATTTCCTTCTCCAATGCATGACAGTGAAAAGTGAAAGTGAAGTCGCTCAGTCGTGTCTGACCCTTAGCGACCCCATGGACTGTAGCCTATCAGGCTCCTCTGTCCATGGGATTTTCCAGGCAAGAGTACTGGAGTGGGGTGCCATTGCCTTCTCCGCTACCAAGTTGTAAAATTCTGCACTCAAACTGCTGAATATTTAACAATTGTCTCTCTCCAGCTGCTCAAGCCTGCTACTGGTTCTACCTCGTTAAAAACTAACAGTCTTGGTTTTCTGGTGGGTAATTATAGATTGACAGCTAAAATATAGTATAGTTATTAGATTTGAGATTGTTTGTTGTTCAAAACTCAGCCTAAGCGAGCAGCAAAGCTCAGTACCCACCTAGATCACAAGTTTCACAGCATCTGCTTCCAAAGACTCTAAGAGTCTAGCAGTGTGAAAGCTCAGTCATTAGCACTTTGGACTATTTTATTTATAAGAGTATAAGAATTACAGTCTAAGGACTTCCCTAGTCGTCCAGTGGTTAAGACTCTGTGCTTCCAGTGCTGGGGTTCTGGTTCAATCCCTGGTCAGGGAACAAAGATCACACATCTGAGGGTTGGGGGTCAGAAAGTGAAAAAAAAAAAAAAGAAAAGAAAGAATTATAGTCTAAACCAAAATAGTTATTTTGGGCTGGCACCATGAGATGGGTTGAAAATTAAAAGATATTTAACATAATAACTAAATCAGTTTTCTCAACAGTAATGAGAAAGTTGCCACATGCTTGACCACGCTCCACCTTTTCTCATGAGATTTAAATGCCCAGTTAGGAGTGAGTAGCTCTTCCAGACTCCATTTTATTTGACCCAAATAAGAGTGGTAATCTCCTTGGAAGAAAGGGCTCCTCTGTTTCTCCTGTGAAAGTCTATGTCCATCAAATGGATGGCTTCTAGACTAGACACAAGAGCCACTGGTTGACATGGATTCTGTTTGGAAAAGGAGTCAGTCCCATGTTTTCCTAGAAAATGATCATTTTTATACACACATGTGTAGGAGGTAGTCATTATTTTTATTTAGTACTGTTCCCTTAAAAATATCAGAAATGAATATGTAAAACATGTCAGTCAATAACTTTGAAGTAATTACACAGATATTCTTTCTATATCACCATGTCATTAAACTCACTTATGCTATTAACATACAAAATAATAATAATACATTGCATGTGCAGAGACATTAAGAGCAATCTGGAGTCTGAACAGATGTTAATTTGTATCCTCACTTGCATCCTCAATTTGTAAATCAGTACCCACATTTGTGGGCTTCCACAGGTAGCTCAGCGGTAAAGAATCTGACTGCAATGCAGGAGACCCGAGTTCCATCCCTGGGTCAGGAAGATCCCCCAGAGAAGGAAATGGCAACCCACTCCAGTATACTTGCCTGGAAAACCCCATAGAGAGAGGAGCCTGGTGGGCTACAGTCCATGGAGTCACAAAAGGGTCAGACACGACTTAGTGACTAAACAACAGCATGTTTCGTACACTGCTCAGCCAAGCAAGTTATTGTATCCTAAGAATTCCAAAGAACTTTATTCTAACAACACATCTTGGCTTTACACATCAGGTATGCATATCAGCTTTGCAGGCAACTATCAACTTTCATCCTTGTTTGTAAAATAAAAATAAAAATAGTAACTACTTCATGGGATTATTGTGAGGATTAAATGAGATAATGTAAATGAAGCACTTAACATAGGTTTAATGTTTAGTAGATGCACAATAATCAAGAAATTATTATTTTTATATAGTTATTCTTCTGACCTTTTGCAAAGTTCATTAATTAACCCAATGTTACACGATCTTTTACAATAGTTTCATGCTAAGTATGTAATGTAAGCATTATGATCAGTTCAGTTCAGTTCAGTCACTCAGTCATGTCCGACTCTTTGCGACCCCATGAATCGCAGCACTCCAGGCCTCCCTGTCCATCACCAACTCCCAGAGTTCATTCAGACTCACATCCATCGAGTCAGTGATGCCATTCAGCCATCTCATCCTCTGTCGTCCCCTTCTCCTCCTGCCCCCAATCCCTCCCAGCATCAGAGTCTTTTCCAATGAGCCAACTCTTTGCATGGGGTGGCCAAAGTACTGGAGTTTCAGCTTTAGCTGAAACATTCCTTCCAAAGAACACCCAGGGTTGATCTCCTTCAGAATGGACTGGTTGGATCTCCTTGCAGTCCAAGGGACTTTCAAGGGTCTTCTCCAACACCACAGTTCAAAAGCATCATAGCCCCTTTTAAAGATAAGAAATTGAATTAAGAATTTTCTTAGCAGCTACATGGCAGAGTTTGGGTGTGTTTTTCATTGTGTTATTTATAATAAATAGATCAAAAATGATATTCTAGTCAGAAGATTTTTTCATTCATGAACAGGGTAAATATTGCTAGCTACTGATTTGGGCAACACTATTACACCTTGAAAACAACCACAGACTTATTAGTAGCAGCAGCAGAAACTATTTCCAAGTGTTTTCTGTGTACCAAGCACTATGTTAAGCACTTTATATGTTCCATCCTTTTTGAACTTTAGAACAACCCTCTATGGTAGGTTTTATATTCCCTTCACAGATAATCACAAGAGCTAGCATTTATGACCACTTGGTCTGCGACAGATACTGTGCCAAGTATTTTATATCCATTAATCTCATTTATGACTTAGTGACTAAACAACAACAAAAACTTCATTTTACCCAACCCAACAAACTTCTGAGACAGGGAGCCACTATTGTTATTAGTATTGTAGTTTGTCAATAAAGATAATAAATAGACAAATTTGCTGTTAGAATTTTAGAGCAGGAAACTTTTTATGAGACATCATCTCTGTGTATTATAGAGTTTAAAGGTCCTGCCAGAATTATCTTGCTAGACCCAGTTCCATTAAAAATAATCATTGAGGTAGAGACAGGAAAGAAACAGTTGTTGGTTAAAATTATGTTTCAAGCGTGTTTGCACATTCCTTTGATACAATCCCCCCTCCCAGAGTTGTAAATTAAAAGACAGTTTGTGGAAAACTTGAATTTGGGGGAGTCATTGTATTAGTCAAGCCCTATCCAGTTTGAGTAGAAATAAATTCAGTTTGGCAACTGCACTCTGAAGAATAAACTATTCTTAACACCTGGTAACACTTTATAGCCTGTCTGAAGATAAAAACGGTGATGGGGTCAAAGAAGGATGTTATTTCAGGGCATGTGTTGCTAATAATAAAGCAGTCTCTTTGCAGGAAGTATACACAGACAGCTCACAAAAACAGGAAAGTCACTCAGGAACCTGCTATAAAACTCCTGGTCTAAACTCGTGAAACTGCCCTAGAGTCACAAGGAAGAGGTACCCCGCATTAGAAGTCAAAGAGAGGAACACAGTTTTTCTCATACTATAACCTCAACAACACTGTGTTTTCAATCCTGTGAAGACTGATCTAGACAGATGAAGGAATAGACCCTTCGACACCAAACCCCTAAGCATGCACACACCCATCATTTTTCAGATAAAGAAACTAAGACCCCAGTTGGATATGATGGACATCTAGTGTTTTCTTCTACCCAGAATCAATTTCCCCTTCTGGTAATAATCCACCCCATGGAATTTTCTTTGGTGCACCTCCTTGACTCATGATCTTTGGGTTTGGAGAGGGGTGATCACACCCCTAGTTCCAGGGGTGGGCACAGAGCAGGGGTGGACAAACGGGGTGATACCAGAGCATGCAGGGACAGCACAAGGCAGAATCTGACCTGATTTAACACAGAGGTTAAAGTAAACCCCAGACCACACAGGTGATGCCAAAGCTAGGACTGTACCCCAAGGCCAATGCTCTTTTCATATTATGATACCACATAACTTATACAAGTTAAAAAAAATCTTACTAACTTAAAAAACTGTTGTAGGTTCCATTTCAGTGCTAATAAGCCTAGCTGTCTCAGGGACTACGCTACTTCCTGTTTATATATTAGTTAACTGCAACTGTACCCACATTTTCTTCTGTTTCCTTAAAGAGAGTAACACTTTATACCAGGTTAAGGAGAGGACAATGATAATTTACTTTATATTCAATTTCCTCTAAGGCCTTTAAAATATTATCTTATGCCACTAGGATACCACTATATATTTTATTCTATTAATGATTACAGTATGGTTTATAGTTATGTCAAAAGGGGGCTAGGAAAGAAATTGATAGAATATAGTATTTCATGATGTTTGCAGTGGTTGCACTGAAGTGACTGGGTTATAATACCCCTCATGCCTTAATTTTTCCATTTTGGGGTAAAATTATATTTCAGAAATAAATAAGCTTATTTTTTCTAATAATCTAATTATTCTAAGGTCAATTATGTGTGCTTCAAATTATTTTTTACTCTCTTACAGCTGTTTCTATTTTGACCATTAATCTCCTCCTTAATTCTGCTGGGAGAAAAAGATATGAGAATCAAATTAGACAATAATCTGCCTATCCTGGATGGAATTTTCCTATGAACATCCATGTGAAAGTGTGGCTGGGTCAGAGCTGGTGCAACAGGGCTCCCAGGAAATCAGTGAACATTGAAGAGAAGGTTTAGAAATTACCCAAATCAGTTTTAATTAACTATATCAATATGGTTTGTCATTACTTCAGGAAAATTAAAATCAGCATCTCTGAAAATCATATTTGGGAGTCACACACAAAATGTCTGAGCTGAATTCCTTATTTTCCCCTTTCCAAAACAGTTGTATACTCAATACACCCATATCTCTCAATTCTTCCTTACCACCCACCTTTACTAGTAATCAAGTCTTAACATGTTTTTGTCACCATTCTCATACTGTGAAATGGCAACCCCAGTCCAGTACTTTTGCCTGGAAAATCCCATGGATAAAGGAGTCTGGTGGGCTACTGTCCATGGGGTTGTAAGAATCAGACATGACTTAGGGACTAAACCACCATAGCAAGTGATGTTTGGACTATCATTTCATAGTCAGCAGTCTCCTCTTCCTCCCTTTAATCCTCCACAAAGATCTTTAAAATCACAAATCCAATTCTTCCATCCCCCTGTCCCATCTCCCTCCACTCAAAATCATTCCCTGGTTCCTAATTTTCTTCAGGATAACACCCATACTTCTTAGAACGGCATTCAAAGCCTTTTAGGATCTGGCATATAGTCACCATTTCAGCATCCTCTGTCGGCAGCCCCTGAACATTGCCTGACTTCACCTCAGTCAGTCCACCGAGCTACCTGAATTATCTAGCTGCAGATTTATAGTCCACTCTGAACAAATTACTGCCTGAAATACCTTGACCATTTTTTCTGGGGTTGATTAATTCACAGTTGTTGACCAAAGAGTTAGTATGGTGTTGTGGTTTTGGTGTAACTGCTAAGTCACTTCAGTCGTGTCCGACTCTCTGCGACCCCATAGATGGCAGCCCACCAGGCTCTGCCGTCCCTGGGATTCTCCAGGCAAGAACACTGGAGTTGGTTGCCATTTTTTGGTGTAAACAGGAGACTATATATATATATATATATATATATATCTATGTTTCTATACACAAAGTGTATTTCTGGAGGAATACACAATAAACTGGTAATATTGGTTGCCTCTGGAAAAGAGAACTTTGAAACTGAGATAGGGATGGGAGAGATAATTTTCACTGGATAATCTTTTGTGCCTTTTCAATTTTTTTGCTATTTAAACACACCAACAATTTGACTAAAGCTGAAGATATGTCCACTCTGTGACCAAGCAATTCCACTCCTTACTATATGCCCAAGAGAAATGAATGCATATGTCCACCAAAAAATATGTATAGGGTTATTCATGGCCACTTTTTTCATAATAGACAAAAACTGAAAACAACCTCAATGAGAGAAAGCATATTTAAGCTAAAGTATATTTATTTAATGAAATAACCACATAGCAATAAAGAGAACAAACTATGATATAATCCTTCAGGGACAGAGTGTTGAGCTAAAAGATCCAACATAAAAAAGTAAATAATGAATGATTCTAGTTATTTCAAGTTCAAAGACAGGCAAAACTAATCAATTGTAATAGAAACCAGAAAAGTGATTACCTCAGGCAAAGGTGGGGCATAGGGAGCTAGGTAAAAAATAACTGAGCTCTACACTGTAGATTAGCATATTTTATACTGTATATTGATAACATTTTCAAAGTTTTAAAAAAGCATAAGTATACATAAACAATTTGAAAAAAGTAAATAAAATAATTAAAAAAAAAATCTCACCCAAATGTCAAATGAATTCTCCCTTTGCCTTGATAAAAGTCAATGCAACTTCCATGCTGCTGCTGCTGCTAAGTCACCTCAGTCGTGTCCGACCCTGTGCGACCCCATAGACGGCAGCCCTCCAGGCTCCCCTGTCCCTGGGATTCTCCAGGCAAGAACATTGGAGTGGGTTGCCATTTCCTTCTCCAATGCATGAAAGTGAAAAGTGAAAGTGAAGTCGCTCAGTCGTGTCTGACCCAACTCTTCACGACCCCATGGACTGCAGCCTACCAGGCTCCTCCATCCATGGGATTTTCCAGGCAAGAGTTCTGCAGTGGGGTGCCACAACTTCCATAGTGGGGGTCAATTTAAGCGAAAACAAAAAAAAGAATAGGGAAAAGAGTAAAAATTTCTTTAAACTAAGAGAAAAGAGAAAGGTTTGAAGCAATAATTGATTTTAAGAATAAAATTTTGATTGTGTGCTGTGCTTAGTCCCTCAATCATGTCCGACTCTTTGCAACCCAATGGCTTCCCTGGTGGCTCAGGCAGTAAAGAATCTGCTTGAAATGCAAGAGACCTAGGTTCGATCCCTGGGTTGGGAAGATCCCCTGGAGGAAAGCGAGGCAACCCACTCCAGTATTCTTGCCTGGAGAATCCCTGTGGACAGAGGAGCCTGGCGGGCTACAGTCCACGGGGTCTCAAAGAGTCAGACACCACTGAGGGACTCAGCAGAGCCAGCACAGACTCCTCTCTCCATGGGGATTCTCCAGGCAACAATACTGGAGTGGGTTGCCATTCCCTCCTCCAGGGGATCTTCCCAACACAGGATCAAACCCAGGTCTCCTTAATTGCAAGCTGATTCTTTACCAGCTGAACTACCAGGGGAGCAATTGTAAAACAAACAAAAAGACTCCAGAATTTTCTCTGATGACCGTATGGCCTCAAAGTCTATAACAGAATGCTTCAGCCCACCAGGGGCAAAAGGTTCTTTTACAAATTTATTAAGCAGCTTTTATAAACATAAGCGATATGATTCAATTTAGACTGGCATTTTATCAGGAAATGCCATGGTAACTCAGAGTGAAGAGTTCAATTTAAGGGAAAGTGGAAGCTAGAAATGGAAGTGACAGGGGCAATACTGAGTAAATAAGGTTTATCTGGTCTGCCGAGAGGCAGAACAGCGGTGATCTCTGTAGGTAAAAGGACAGAAGAACCAGGTAGATAAGACAAAGGGAAAGAAGCAAGGAAGAGATAGATCTCTAGGCATTCTAAATATTTACAAAGGAATTTTAAAAGGTATGTGAAGCTGTAAAAGAGGCTGCTTTAGAATATTTCAGGTGGGCTCAAGAATAAGAGATGGGAGGGGGAGAGTCTCCCAAAGTGAAAGCAACATTGCTGCTTTTTTAAGAGTCTTTTTCAGTTCAGGAGAGGCAGTAAGGTGCCCAGAGAAGGTGTTTAGGTCAGCCTCCCCCTGCCAAGATTTAATAATCTGAACATCTAATTTGTCAGGTTTTTTTCTCCTTTAATAAGGATTTTTTTTTTTTTAAATTAAAAAGAGCCTCAGACTTCCCTGGTGGTACAGTGTATAAGAATCTGCCCGCCAATGCAAGGGACACAGGTTTGATCCCTGGTCTGGGAAGATTCCACATGCTTTGGAGCAACTAAGGCCACGGGCAAGCCACAACCACTGAACCTGCTCTCTAGAGCCTTCGAGCCACAACTACTGAAGCTGGAGTGCCACACCTATTGGAGCCCATGCACCTAGAGCCTGTGCTCCCCAACAATGAGAAGCCAACACAATGCAAGAAAGAGAAGACCCCACTTACCTCAATTAGAGAAAAGCCCACGCACAGCAATCAGGACCCAGTGCAGCCAATAAATAAAAAGCCTCATTGTCATATATTTAGAAAATACAAAAAAATTTTAAGGAGAAACCAAAAATTACTCAAGAGATGATCACTGTAACATTTCAGTGTGGGACAATTTCTAATTGGCAGAGAGATGCAAAAAAAGAGCAGACTGGAGGTCCTCCTGCCCTAGGAACCCAGATGAGTTTATTACTGGAGCTTTGTCACTGTTATTTTACTGGTGCATTTTTTCACTAGAAGCTTTGTGAGGGCAGAGATTTTTGTCTGTGTTGTTCATGGCTGTAGCCTGGTGCCTCACACTCCAGAAATATTTGTCGAATTAGATATTTTTTTCCACATTTACTTATGAAGAGTAGCTGCTACTTATTTTTTCCCCTTAATTATTAAAGCAGTTAAAATCCTTTTCATGTTCTGTCATGACTTTATCAGAACAAGCCAGTTATTAAATGAAAATGTCTTTTGAAGTTTAGGAAAATGTAAGCAAAACTTCATTATTCATATTAATATCACATTACATTTCTTCTGTGATGCCTTAACGTGCACTCTCCCTGAATACTCATGAAACAATTCCTTCTGTTCCTTAGGTTAATCTATTGCCCACAAAACTTATTAAAAACCAATTTAACATTTGGGGCTTTGTCGCTGCATTTTTCTTGAAAACCAGGGTTTCTTTTCCAAAATTTGAGTTGGAATATTATATTCCAAACCCTCCTCCCATATTTAGGACTTGTCTTTGAAGAGTGAAAAATGATGGCGAAGATCATGCTTAGAAGTCTAGTAAAGGATGTTAAGAATATTGAATATTCTTGTAGGAAAAGTTTTTAGAGAGGGCAGATGGAATTACTCAAGTTTGAAATGTAGCCAGAATTCTGTAGTCAACATTCCCTCGCTTGGAATTAAAATGAGACCCTTGCAATTTTTCATAATAAGAGGTAGGCAGGGCCTTTCAACCATTCCAAGGCAACCAAGGTCTCCAGAGGCTACAGTGCAGTTATTTTGGGGAAAAAAATGCTACATAGTTAAGCAAAAGGGGGTTTTATTGGTTCACATAACTGGGAAGACTGAAGGAGGAACTAAACTGGACTCTGGGTACAGGGGCTTTCATAACGTCAGGGTTCTCTCAACTTCCATGTGATCAAGTCTAGGAGACCCATGGTCTTGCTTGGATCATGTACTCTATGCTGGATCATTGATGCTGTTGTTGTTCAGTTAAGTCCTGTCCAACTCTTTGCAACCCCATGGACTGTAGCATGCCAGGCTTCCCTGTCCTTAACTCTCTCCCAGAGTTTGCTCAAATTTATGTCCACTGAATCAGTGATGCTATCTAACCACCTCATTCTCTGTCACCTCTTCTACCTTCAACCTTTCCCAGCATCAGGGTCTTTTCCAATGAGTCTTCTCTTCACATCAGGTGGCCAAAGTAATGGAGCTTCAGTTTCGGGATCAGTCCTTGCAATGAATATTCAGGGTTGATTTCCTTTAGGACTGACTGGTTAGATCTCCTTGCAGTCCAAGGAACTCTCAAGAGTTTTCTGCAACACCACAATTTGAAAGCATCAATTTTTTTGGTGCTCAGCTTACTTTATGGTTCAACTCTTGCACCCATACATGACTACTGGAAAAACCATAGCTTTGAATATATGGACCTTTGTTGCAAAAGTAATGGCTTTTTTTTTTTTTTTTAAATATTCTGTCTAAGTTTGTCTAGGTTTGAGTAAACTCTAGGAGTTGGTGATGGACAGGGAGGCCTTGCGTGCTGCTGTCCATAGGGTCACAAAGAGTCAAACACGACTGAGCGACTAAACTGCACTGAACTAGGTTTGTCAAAGCTTTCCCTCCAAGGAGCAAGTATCTTTTGATTTCATGGTTGCAGTCACTGTCTGCAGTGATTTTTGGACCCCAAGAAAGTAAAGTCTGTCATTGTTTCCATTTTTCCCCCAACTATTTGCCATGAAGTGATGGGACCAAATGTCATGATCTTAGTTTTTTGAATGTTGAGTTTTAAGCCAGCTTTTTCATTCTCCTCTTCCACCTTCATGAAGATGCTCTTTAGTTCCTCTTCACTCTCTGCCTTTAAAGTGATATCATCTGCATGTCTGAGGTTTTGATATTTTTCCCCACAATCTTGATTCCAGCTTGTGATTCATCCAGCTCAGCATTTTGCATGCTGTACTCTGCATATAAGCTAAATAAACAAGGTGACAATATTGCAGCCTTGATGTATTGCTTTCCCAATAGTGAACCAGTCAGTTGTTCCATGTCAGGTTCTAACTGTTGCTTCGTGACCACATACAGATTTCTCAGGAGACAGGTAAGGTGGTCTGGTATTTCCATCTCTTCAGGAATTTTCCATCATTTTTTGTAGTCCATGTAGTCAAAGGCTTTATCATATTCAATGAAGCAGAAGTAAATGTTTTTCTGGAACTCCCTTGCTTTCTCTGTAATCCATTGAATGTTGACAATTTGATCTCTTGTTCCTCTGCCCTTTCTAAATTCAGCTTGTACATCTCAAAGTTTTCGGTTCATGTACTGCTAAAGCCTAGCTTGAAGGATTTTGAGCATAACCTTGGTACCATGGGAAATGAGCCCAACTGTACTGTGGTTTGAACATTCTTTGGTACTGTCCTTAGGAACTGGAATGAAAACTGACCTTTTCCAGTCCTGTGGCCACTGCTGAGTTTTCCTGATTTGCTGGCATATTGACTACAGCATTTTAACAGCATCATCTTTCAGGATTTGAAATAGCTCAGCTGGAATTCCATCACCTCCACTGGCTTTGTGGATCACTGATGGTAACCAAAAAATAACATACTTGAATTGGCAGGGCATGGGTAAAGCCTGGGCTGGACACCCTTCCATATAAGGAACCAAGTGGGATCCACTTCACTCAAACCAAGTGAAGAAGTGGATTCACCACAAGGGATGTTCTGTTACCATATGCAGTGGCCAAGAGTATTGTGACAGTGTTGAAATCACCTAAGTCCCTTGCTCTTGGAACACTATCTCCTCATACACACACCCACTCACCTTTGTGTTGCAGGGAACGTTTTACGGCAAAGAACCCTTACCCACGTGACTTAGACAGGACTCAGGACCCCCTTGTCTACGTATGACAAGGCCAGACACAGACTCTCTAACTTCCTATTCTTTGTCTCAAGCTGATTAGCTGAGCTGTTAGTTCCCAGCTAAGCTGGGCAAAATACCTGCTAACTCAACTTGAATAAACTTCAGTCAGGTTTATCTCCTTCCCCTTGAACTTGGTCCCAGAACTCCACCTACCATTGAGCATGAGAACAGGGAATAACCCTTCCTTAACTGCCCCCTCTGACAATCAGCTGATCTCTGGGGAAAAATCCCTGACCTACTAACTGTCTGATAACTCCATCTACAATCCCAGTCTCCCACACCTGATTCTTTCCATCCTCATTTACTCCTTGCACAGGGAACTCTGCTCAGTGCTCTGTGGTGACCTATATGGGAGGGAAATCCAAAAAAGAGGGTATATAGGTGTAGCTGATTCACTTTGCTTACAGAAGAAATTAACACAACATTAGTAAAGCAACTGCAATTAAAAAGAAACCAAAAAGGACCGATCAGAGAGACCTTTGAGATGATTGCAGACCTGACAGCCTATGATCAAAGTACTCTCCCTACTGCAATAGTCCTCCACCCCGTGTTGCAATAATCCTTTTGAATAAAGTCTCTCCTCACCTCAGTTCATACTTGTGCTTTATTTGACACGGGCCAGACAAAAGAAGGAGACACTGGAGATGTGGGTTTGATCCCTGGGTTGGGAAGATCCCCTGGAAGAGAAGGAAATGGCAACCCACTCCAGTATTGTTACCTGAAAAAACCTCATGGACAAAGGAGCCTGGTGGGCTACAGTCCATGGGGTCACAGAGCAGCAGACACGACTGGGTTACCATTTCCTTCTCCGTTATTATTTAATCCTAAAAAGGATGGTAAAGTTAACACATGCTACAGTATGGATGAACCTTGAGGACATTATGCTGAGTGAAATGAGCCAGTTACAAAAGGACAATACTATATGATTCCACTTATCTGAGCTATCTAGAGTAACCCGGTTAACAGAAACAGAAAGTATAATGGTGGGTTGTCTGAGCTGGGAGAAGGCGGAAATGAGGAGCTATTGATTAATGGGTAGAGAATTTCAGTTCTAAGAGACAAAATAATTTCTGGAGACTGCACAACAATGTAAATATAATTAAAACTACTAAATCAGTCACTCAGAAATGGTTAAGATGAAAAATTTTGTTATGGACTTTTTTATCACAATAAATTTTTTAAAAAGTCAGCTTCATTACTAATAAAGCTAGTCGGAGTGTGTGACATAGATCTGTGTAGTTATATGGGCTCACTAATACTTCATTGAATTAAAATAGATTTCCTTAAACATCAGGCCTTTTCAAAGGACGTGGCTTACTGTAGTAAGCTTATCACAAAGTCCTCAAGGACAGGTCACTCTGTAAGAAAGAAGGACTGAGTAACACAATAATTCCTTCCCTTAGTTTTACCAAAGAAAGTGTTTTATTTTCCCTCAAGGAGCAAGAGAGTAAAGGGGGAGAGGCCCAAGGGGCTGTCTTGGGGAATAGATAAATGTGAAAGTGAAAGTCGCTCAGTCAGTCAAACTGTTTGTGACCTCATGGACTGTAGTCCATGGATTTCTCCAGGCCAGAATACCTTCTTCCAGGGATCTCCCCAAACCAGGGATCAAACCCAGGTATCCTACACTGCAGGTAGATTCTTTACCAGCTCAGCCATCAGGGAAGCCCAGATAGATCTGCTGCTACTGCTAAGTCACTTCAGTCGTGTCCGACTCTGTGTGACCCCATAGATGGCAGCCCACCAGGCTCCCCCGTCCCTGGGATTCTTCAGACAAGAACACTGGAGTGGGTTGCCATTTCCTTCTCCAATGCATGAAAATGAAAAGTGAAAGTGAAGTCGCTCATTCGTCTCTGACTCTTAGCGACCCCATGGACTGCAGCCCACCAGGCTCCTCCGCCCATGGGATTTTCCAGGCAAGAGTACTGGAGTGGGGTGCCATTGCCTTCTCCGAGATAGATCTGAGTGGGACACAAATTCACTCCTAACCAGTACAATGCAGGAAAAATACAGTAGAATAGAGACTAGGAGGGAATATACAAAACTGTAACGTTTTTGTAGTTTTGTTACTATGATAACAGAATTTGGAATGATCTTTTTCTTTTCTCAAAACAGTATAATTGGTATGGCTTTAAAAAAAATTAATTTAGTTTTTATTGAAGGATAATTGCTTTACAGGATTTTGCTGTTCTATGTCAAACCTCAACATGAATCAGCCATAGGTATACATGGTATGCCTTTTAAAAAAAAAAAAAAAACATAATTTGCTAACATCGAGAGTATCACATTTATAATTATCTAATACACTCAATTTATTAAGTGGCTGAAAAGGAAAAAATAAAAGGGATTATTAATATACAGTTTGCATTTTATAATTATCTTAACTATTTTCTGGCTTTTTATCATGTCATATTCAATAAAGCTGTCAGTGAAGCTGAACAATTTCAAAATGCTTTTAATTGATATTCATGCCAAAACAAGAGGACAATTTTACATAGTAAAGCATTCATCTGACTTGTATGTTTTCATTTGAAAAAGACCCTCCCTTGGGCACCAAAACTTCAAGGTCAGACATAAGTAAGTTCAATATATTTGACTGGATACATATTTATTTAAATGTATAATCCAAATCACTAGAGTACCGAGGCATCCCCCTCTTTTCAACATCTCTCTGGAGAAGGCTGAACAGATTTCATATTTCTAGGTTATCAGATGAGGAAACAGCATATCATGTTATGTGCTTGAGATCTTATATTCAGGATGTGAAATAGCTGAATTCAAAGCTCTATCCTTTTTTTGTGTGCTTTCTCAAAGAGAGCATGTTTAAATATATATTCCTCTCTCCTTAATTTGTGGTGAAAGGGCTATCTTAAAATGTTGCAGTTGTTTACAATCAGATTTTAAAGAGAAAAATTTATTCACATTGAGTATAAATTATGCCTCAACTTACAATTTTTAAAATCATAAAACCAGGTTAGGAGAAAATTCCCCTGTAGGAATTTCCATCAAATGAGTACATTCAGAATAGATTATAGTCTGACACTTTGGATAGTATAAAAACACTTCACATCTTTTAAAGAAAGATGGATACTGTTACATAGAAAAAAAAGTATCTCCTCTATCAACCCAAAGCACATTTGGTTTGAGTAATTTCTACATCCTCAGAGACGTTCTCTAAGGAATCAATCCACTTAGGAAATTACTTCCTAGAACTTATACTAAAAAATGAGAGGGCTTATCTATCACATTTGCTTTGAGGGGAAGATGGTGTGCTTCAGATAAAAGAGTAGAGTGACCAAAATACTTCCCATCTGTCAACTTTATATTCCTCTCATTTAGTTTCACATCATGCACGTTGGCAAGATTCGCAGGAGAAAAATAGACAAGAACAAATTTTTACCATTGTTGAAAGTATGCCAGTTTGGCAAGAGTGTGGAACAACGGGCATTCTCAGACACAGTCAGAACGTCAGCTAGTTCAGCCTTTCTGGAAGGTAGACTGGCAATGTACAGGCTACCAAAATTTTAAATATGCATATCCTTTGGCCCAGAAATTCAACTTCTGGGAATTTATCCCAAGTGAACAAACTGGACAAAGATGCAAGACCTACATAAAAGGTTTTCATAAAGCACTGTTCACAACAATGATGAGTTAGGAGCCATCTAAATCTCTTCTCACTGGTGGACTGATTAAATACTTTATGATACATCTATTCAATGGAGAACTTTGTAGTGCGTTAGAATAATATGAATATCTGTGTGTATTGTTAAGGAAAAGTTATACAATAGAGTTGTAATCTGTGTTGTAAAAAAATGTTCCACATGCTTAGGATAAAATCTGGAAGGATTTATACACCAAAGTATGCTTTTATCTCTGAGTTGTGGGGTTTTGAGTAATTTTTACTTTTTTATTCCTTTGGTTTTTTGAGAAGTTTTCTGAAATGACACCTTGAGCATGTGTCACTTATTTAGTCATAAAATATACATGTTCTGGCTTGCAAAAAAAATTAAAACACGTCAACTTAATTGTTTTTCAGGAGAAAATATTTGCAACTCATATCTGAAAAGAAATTAATATCTACAATACATAAAAAAACTCCTACAATTCAACAACAAAAAAATCCCCAAATCACCCAATTTAAAAATGGGTGAAGAACCTAAATAGACATTTCCTCAAAGAAGATGTATATAAATGGACAATAAGTACATGAAGAGATGCTCAACATCACCACTTGTTAGGGAAACGCAAATCAAACCCACAGTGAGGTATCACTTCACACCCGTTAAGATGGCCATTACTAACAACCAAACAAAATATCAAGTGTGGGTAAGGATGTGGAGAAATTGGAATCCTGCATGACTGATGGGAAATGCTGCTCTGGGAAACAATACGGCAGTTAAAAAAAAAAAAAAGACGCATGAAATTAACACATGATCTAGCAATTCCATTTCTGGATGTATAACCAAAAGAACTGAAACCAGGAACCTGGGCAAATATTCACCCATTAAAGTTCATAGGAGTATTACTCACAATAGATAAAAGGTGAAAACAATCCAAATGTCCATCAACAAAATGAATGGATAAATGAAACGTGGTATAGTTACACGATGGGATATTATTCAGCTTTAAAAAGGAAGGAAATTCTTATACATGCTATGACATGGATGACATTTGAGGACATTATGCTAAGTAAAATAAGCCAGACACTAAAAAATACATACTGTATGATCTCACTTAAATGAGTTACAGAAAGTGGTTAAATCCTTAGAGTCAGAAGTAGGGTGGTAGCTGCCAGGGGCTGAGGGAGGGCAGAATGAGGAGTTGCTGTTTAGTTTGTACAGTGGGGACAGTTGCCCAACAATGTGAATATACTGAACACATTGGACTGTTTACTTAAAAATCGCTCCAGTGCTGAAGTTTATGTTCTATATTATTTCACCACAACTTAGAAAGAAGGGAACTATATTCAATATTTTGTAATAACCTATAAGGGAAAAGAATCTGAAAAAGAATATATATATATATATATATATAGTTGTTCTTGTTCATTTGCTCAGTCATGTCTGACTCTTTGTGACCACACATACCAGAGCACAGTAGGCTTCCCTGTCCTTCACTATCTCTAGGAGTTTGCTCAAACTTGTGTCCATTGAGTCAAAGATGCCACCCAACCGTCTCATCCTCTGTCACCCCCTTTTCTTCATCCCCTCAATCTTTCCCAGTATCCAGGTCTTTTCTAATGAGTCAGTTCTTCGCATCAGGTGGCCAAAGTATTGTAAGTTTCAGCTTCAGCATCAGTCCTTCCAATGAATATTCAGGGTTGATTTCCTTTAGGATAGACTGGTTTGATCTTCTTGCTGTCCAAGAGACTCTCGAGCATTTTTTTCAATACCACAGTTTGAAAGCATCGATTCTTCAGTGCTCAGCCTTCTTTATAGTCCATCTCTCACATCCATACATGACTACTGGGAAAACCATAGCTTTGACAATATGCACCTTTATCAGCAAAGTGATGTCTCTGCTTTCTAATATGCTGTCCAGGTTTGTCATAGCTTTTCTTGCAAAGAGTAAGCGTCTTTCAATTTCATTGCTGCAGTCACCATCCACAGTGATTCTGGAGCCCAAGAAAATAGAGTCTATCACTGTTTCCATTTTTTCCCCTTCTATTTGCCATGAAGTGATGGGATGGGGTGTCATGATCTTTGTTTTTTGAATGCTGAGTTTTAAGCCAGGTTTTTCACTCTCCTCTTTCACCTTCATCAAGATGCTCTCTTGATGAAGAGAAGTTCCTTTTCACTCTCTGCTGTTAGAATGGTGTCATCTGCATTTCTGAGATTACTGATATTTCTCCTGGCAATCTTAATTCCAGCTTGGGATTCATCCACCCTGGCATTTCACATGATGTACTCTGAATTTAAGTTAAATAAGCAGGGTGACAATATACAGCCTTTATGTACTCCTTTCTCAATTTTGAATCAGTCCGTGGTTCCATGTCCAGTTCTAAATGTTGTTTCTTGACCTGCATACAGGTTTCTATGTACATACATATATACAGTTATACACATATATTCATATGTTTATATATAACTGAATCACTGTGCTATATACCTGAAACACAATATTGTAAATCAACCATACTTCAAAAAAAAAAAAAAAGGAAAAAACTCAGGACTTCCTCCATGGTCCAGTGGTTGAGAATCCACCTTGCAATGCAGGGGACACCAGCTTGATCCCTGGTCTGGGAAGATGTCACATGCCTCAGAGCAACTGAGCCTGTGCTCTGGAGCCTGCGAGTCATAACTACTGAGCCCACGTGCTGTAATTGCTGAAAGCTCCCGCATCCTGAAACCCACGAGCTGCAACAAGAAAGGCGATAAGCCCGTGCACCACAACTGGAGAGCGGCCCCTGCTTTCTGAAACTAGAGAAAAGCCCGCATGCAGCAATGAAGACTCAGCGCAGCCAAAAATAATGAACAAATATTTTTAAAAGTTGTTTTCTACATAGAGGTATTTATTTCTATCATGACTAAGGAAGATCTAACTCGTCAGAAAAGTATCTATAGACTTTAAAAACAGAAAACATATTCCTTTCGATTCATATTCCCTTTCACACTGGCCTACATTGGAAGACATGTGACATTAATCCAAATCAATAGGAACTGAGTTAATCCTCTTTATTTGCCTCAATCCAATTAGGTTTATTTATATGTGACCCTTATTTTTCCAGACTGCACCAGATATACCTGAAAGACGAGGAGAGACTGTGGGGTAATGACAGGCAGAGATGTATTCCAATTATGTCAGCTCTTGCAGCACACCCGATGTAGTCTGTCTTGTAAGTGATTACAACTCTTGGAGTTCTCAGAATCTGAGGTGGGGCTTCCTACGTTTTGCTGAGCCTGACTCAGAGGTTCTCAATTTGATCCAGTTCTTCCCTGTGTGAAGGCAGACTCCAGATGAGTGGCCTGTTGATTATTCTTGTCCCCTTTTCTCCTGAACATGGTCCCTGCCCCTAAGAACTTAGAAGGCAATTTCAAGTTGAAATATAGGCATTCCTAAATTCCTTCTACCTTTTGCAGTTTCTTTTGTATGTTGGGGGCGTTCTGACCAATACAAGTCATACTGACCATCTTTAAATTCTCTGGGGCCTCAGGATCTATATCTGTATGTTGCCTATAGGCTTATACCTATCCTGTAGGCTTTAAAAACCCTTTCTAGAAATTCTGAAGAATCCTCATTCTGTTACTGCTATACCTCCTGTGCTTTATTAAGGCTTCTTTATTTTGGCATCCCTTTTCGCAATCCTGCAAGAATGCAATTTTGATAATGCTCAAGGTTTGGCCTATCCCCAGCATTCACATCTCAATGAGGATCAGCTGTCGTATAGCTCCGCTTGCTGCAGCTCCCACGGGGTTGCCAGGGGTTTCTGAACATAGCCAATCTGCCTCCTCCTGGCTTTACCCAGCACTATTCTACATTCTTCTGAAGTGAGGGTATTTAATAAATTTTAAAAATCTG
Source organism: Bos indicus (assembly GCF_029378745.1). Lineage (NCBI taxonomy): Eukaryota > Metazoa > Chordata > Mammalia > Artiodactyla > Bovidae > Bos > Bos indicus. Next base: position 13,633,896 of record NC_091779.1, read on the forward strand.
CCCAGGTCCAGTTGTGGGTTGCAAAAATCAATGAAAAAAGATTTTCCATTCTCTTTGAATCATCTCTAAAAGTTAGCATAGTGGTCTCCTAATTAAATAAACCTGACATTGAAAAGGGCACGTGGGACCCAGATCGACCCTATTGGCCTCCCGGTCTCAGCATTCACTCCCCCACTGGGGACTTGCCTGAATGGATATTGTGCTCCATGAGCTTGGGTGACCATATGGAGTGCCCTGGTGGGTATAAGAGAAGGAGACCATTTCTGTTTTTCTGAGCCTCAGATCCTGAGGTGGGAGTAGGAGGGGAGCCTGAGGCTGTGGCTTAGGCGCTGCAGTCAAGGAGCAGCAGCACAATCGCCATCGCATGGGGGTGCAGGAGGAGTGGTCTGAGTGTTTGAATGAACCACAAGCCCTCTTTCTTCTCACTAGAATCAAGCACAACAGGAAAACAACTCAATCTTCTCTGCACAGGTTTATTCTGACACAACAACATAAAAGACTGTTCACAATGTATTTCATCCCATTTTTCTTCCCTTTATGAAATAAATCTAGTTGCAAAAGTTGTATTGTAATTTAAGGATCCATTTTCAGGCCATTTTTCTCCGGAGTCTCAATGGTATGCAGGGTTAACAAAAAAATACCATCATTTTCTTTTCTATGGGCTTGTAGCTGAAAGCCATTCAGTTCTGGAGAAGGAAGCCTAGAGGGCTACAAGAGAGAACTGAATTAACTTTTCCCATTTTGAAGGGGTTTGCTTATAGGTGGATGATGCAAAGCAATCTCTCTATAGGTCCTTGCTACTGACATCAAGAAGTTCAATCACCAGCAGCCCATTTTAGCAATTAAGACAATCAGAAATAGATGGACATAGACAAACGAGACCGAAAAAACAAACAAACAAAAAAAACCAAATAAGACCCAAAACCAAAGCCCGGGGGTCTCTAACCCAAGTATGGAATATCTTGGCGGGGTAACCTTTTATATTTTCTGCCATACATACCAAAATCCCACCAGATGGTACTCAGTTGGAGGATCAGTGGTTCTATCCAGTATGAGCTCTGCTCAAACTAGACACAGCTGACTTCAAGTTCTTGGAAAATAGCAACTTCTTATATCTCATTGCTTAGGTTATGTGCCCTAGGAGGTTATGTGCCATGTTAGGAGGACATGCAAATTGTAAAATGACCTTGATTGCTGAAAGCAGGTGAAATAGAGTTGTCTAATCATTACCCACAGTTTCAACGCTCCCATTCTCATTGATATTTGAGTTTACGGAATTTAGCATATACTTGAAATTAGCTTCTGTGATTAAGTACTATGGTTATTCAGCAAAATAGCCAGTTGAAAAATAATCTAATTTCTGAAAATAAAATCACAAAGTTAGGTGTGTACACACACAGAGAATTTTCAGTCTCATCATTGGAAAACTGGGTCCTACTTGCTTCTGGATAAGGCCTTATTCTCTATGATTGCGCCATTCATGGTTAACTGAAATTGGTCTTTTATAGTGTTTGCCGTGGAAATTGGAAGCTTGGTGCTTTGCTGTGGCTGCATGGAACTGGTAAGGTGAGAAAGGTTTAAGATCTGCCTGTCATGGTTGAACAGAAAAATGGACCTGGCTGCAAAAGTTGACTCCAGAAGCTTAGGCAGCTGGGACAGGGAAAGCTACCCGTGCCGTGTCCAAAGGACACAGTCATGTTAATTCCAGATGTGGTGACCACTGGCTTCCTGATAAAGGAGGCTGCGTACAGTAGTAGGAAATTCAGATGGTACTCACTACTCAGGATTTAGACTAAAGGGTGAAACAGTGGAAAGGGTTAGAAGGATAGGGAAGGGCTTAAGTCTGGTATAATTTGGGTACAGTGATCAACACAAAGCCCGTCATAGGCATGGAGAGGGAAGAGATGGTAATATATCCATAATCACTCATGTAGACACCCTAAGTCCAGCTAACAATATGAATACCCAGGGAATAATTAGCCCCAGAAATTATCATTAGAACACTAACAGTTGGAAGAATTCACATTCTTTCAGCACTCCTGCATGCTTTTTGTAAATCACACACAAACTTTCTCTCTCTCTCTTTCTCTCTCTCTCTCTCTCACACACACACACACACAGGCAAAGAGAGATTTATTGCAAGGAACTGGTTTATGTAACTTGGGGGGCTATGTAGGCAAGTCTGGAATCCGCAGAGCAGGCCATCAGAAAGGGTAGGCTAGAAACTCTCAGGAAGGAGTTCACACTTTAGTCCACTGGCAGAATTTCTTCTCTTTCAGAAAAATTCAGTTTTGTCCTTAGGCCTTTCAACTGATTGGATCACAGGGATCACATCACTACACCCAGATTATGGAGTATAATCCTTCCTTAAAGCCCACTGATTGTGTCAATCATACCTACAAAATATCTTCATAACAACACCTAGATTAGTATTTGATTTAAAAATTAGGCATAGCCTAGCCAAGTTGACAAATAAAATTGGACCATTACACCAGTTAAATATCATTAAGTAGCTGTCAAGTGTCTGATTTTTGATTTGGATCTGAGCCTCTGAAAGGTAGTGACTGTGGGTTTTTTTTGTGTGTGTTATACTATGTCTTCCAGAGGGGAACAAATACATTTTAATCATCTATATGATTAATGTTCCTAAGATCTTAAAAGTGTGGGAGAGACGGAACCATAGATGTATTGCATACCTCAGAGATGTATAAATCTGAAAACAACTGAGACTAAGCTTCCTGGTTGAGAACTCAGTGGGGCCAGTTGTGGAAACTAGGTGGGGCAGAGATGATGGGATGTGGCATAATTTCTTAAAAAGATGACAGACTCTGGAATCAGACACACCAGACATACTTTGAATTATAGCTTTACTACTTTGCAAATACCGAGACCTTAAGCAAATCGCTGTCAGTTCAGTTGCTCAGTCTTGTCTGACTCTGCGACCCCATGGACTGCAGCACACCAGGCTTCCCCGTCCATCACCAACTCCCAGCACTTGCTCAAACTCATGTCCATTGAGTCGGTGATGCCATCCAACCATCGCATCCTCTGTCGTCCCCTTCTCTGCTGCCTTCAATCTTTCCCAGCGTGAAGGTCTTTTCCAATGAGTCAGTTCTCATCGGGTGTCCAAAGTATTGGAACTTCAGCATCAGTCCTTCCAATGGATGTTCAGGACTTCCTTTGGGATTGACTGGTTTTAAAAAATTGCTAGTTTTAAAAGATTCCCTTTATTAAGGTATAGTTTACATGTAGTAGTAATGTACCTATTTAAGTGTATGTCAATGAGTTTTAACAAATTTCTACACCTGCATAATCATATCCATAATTCTAATATACTTATGTAGAAATATACGTATTTCTACACTTGCATAATCTATATACATAGTGTAGAACAAGTTGCTTGTGTTCCTTCCCAATCAAATCCTCCTACTCACTGATCTGCTTTCTGTCCCTATTTATTAAAGTATTCATTTTATTGAGCACCCATTATGTGTAGGTGTTGGTACTGGGATATAGTAGTGAATAAAACAGAAAAAAATGGCTGCCATTATGTAGAGGGAAACAAAAAGCAAACTAAGTATGTAAAAAGTATATGGTAGGTCACATGATGGTAACTTCTACAGAATTATGGGAAGTAATTGCAGAGAGTCAGAGTGCAGGGGACACATGTGGCTGTTTTCAAAGGGCAGTCAGGGATCACATCACTACTGTTTTTTTCAGCTTGAGATGGATTTGGTTTTCTTCTTACAAAAACAAATAAATGAATACATTGGCTTGAATGTTCTTTTCTCTCTCGCAATTTCCCCCTTCCAAAAAAGCAATCACGGTGAGAACCCTTAAGATGGAAAGGCAGAGAGTGTGTCACTGGGACCCACATTAGAGGGAAAAGATGCTCCACACACAAGAGGTCAGAGAAGGGCCCTGAGGGTGGCACGGCTTGTGCAGTCTCGGCCGCTGTGAGGGGAAGAATCCTTCTTCAGCATGGACTGGACATAAGGTGTGCTGGAACAATGATCTGATGGAAGTGAGGCGTGAGTAATGTGGATATTAAGACCAAAATGTTCCAGGTAGAGAGAACAGCAAGGGCAATGCCCCAGAGGTGAGTGTTGTTGGAATGTTTGAGAAACTGCAAAGAATCCAGTATGGTTGGAATGAAGGGACCGAGACAGATAACAGAAAAGATAAGAGAAGAAAAGGGGTCCAGGTATGAGATGGTTTTGTAGTCTACTGTGAAAACTTTGATGCTTAATCTTAGTGTAAAAAGGAGCCACTGCAGAGTTTTAAGAAAAGTTGTGACATTATTTGATATATTTAAAAAGATCACTCTGACTGCTGTGTTGGAATTGACTGTAGGGGTGAAGTTCATAATTAACATAAAGTACCTGATAGCTTTATCAGAGTACATCATGAGAAACGCTGGACTGGAAGAAGCACAAGCTGGAATCAAGATTGCCGGGAGAAATCTCCATAACCTCAGATATGCAGATGACACCACCCTTATGGTAGAAAGTGAAGAGGAACTAAAAAGCCTCTTGAAAGTAAAAGAGGAGAGTGAAAAAGTTGGCTTATAGTTCAACATTCAGAAAATGAAGATCATGGCATCTGGTCCCATCACTTCATGGGAAATAGATGGGGAAACAGTGGAAACAGTGTCAGACTTTATTTTTTGGGGCTCCAAAATCACTGCAGATGGTGATTGCAGCCATGAAATTAAAAGACACTTATTCCTTGGAAGGAAAGTTATGACCAACCTAGATAGCATATTCAAAAGCAGAGACATTACTTTGCCAACAAAGGTTCATCTAGTCAAGGCTATGGTTTTTCCAGCGGTCATGTATGGATGTGAGAGTTGGACTGTGAAGAAGGCTGAGTGCCGAAGAATTGATGCTTTTTTTTTTTTTAATTTTATTTTATTTTTAAACTTTACATGATTGTATTAGTTTTGCCAAATATAAAAATGAATCCATCACAGGTATACATGTGCTCCACATCCTGAACCCTCCTCCCTCCTCCCTCCCCATACCATCCCTCTGGGTTGTCCCAGTGAATTGATGCTTTTGAACTGTGGTGTTGGAGAAGACTCTTGAGAGTCCCTTGGACTGCAAGGAGATCCAACCAGTCCATTCTGAAGGAGATCAGCCCTGGGATTTCTTTGGAAGGAATGATGCTAAAGCTGAAACTCTAGTACTTTGGCCACTTCATGTGAAGAGTTGACTCATTGGAAAAGACTCTGATGCTGGGAGGGATTGGGGGCAGGAGGAGAAGGGGACGACAGAGGATGAGATGGCTGGATGGCATCACTGACTCGATGGATGTGAGTCTGGGTAAACTCCTGGAGTTGGTGATGGACAGGGAGGCCTGGCGTGCTGCGATTCATGGGGTTGCAAAGAGTCGAACATGACTGAGTGACTGAACTGAACTGACCTGACCTGATAGCTAGTAAATGTTCAAAAAAATTTTATCTATTTGGAGGTTACTGATTTCCTAATACAAATGATACTGTGACCTCTCTTTTTTTATTTGTTTTTGTATAGTGCAAATATGGATTCATTCATTTACTCACCAAGTATGAATATAGTAAGTGCTGAGTAATAAAAGTTGAGGTATGAAAGATAAGATTGCTGCAAATTCATAGAAAGTAGAATGGTACCAGGGATGGTGGAAGGAGAAAATGAAAAGTAGTTGTTTAATGGGCAGAGAGTGTCAGTTTTTCAAGATGAAAAAGTTCTGTACATCTATTGCACAACAATATGAGTATACTTTACTGAATTGTTAATTAAGACCAGTAAAAAAAAGAGCATATGGCCCTGTGTATATAATGATGTATTTAGGTGTCTGCTGCCTGTCCAGACTCTACTCACTTATAAGCAATATCCCAAAGAATATGAAAAAGTCTTACCTCTTTTATCCCCTAGGATGTAGAACTGGCTATACAGTTTTAAAAATAATGCTATTTTTTTCTTTCTGTCTTTCTAAAAAAAAGTGCACATATGTGTAAGTGACGTATATGTATGTGTACGTACATATACGGGCCTCCCAGGTGGCACTAGTGGTAAAGAACACAGTGGAACACAGTGAAAGTCACTCAGTCCTGTCTGACTCCTGGCGACCCCATGGACTATACAGTCCACGGAATTCTCCAGGCCAGAATGCTGGAATACTATACAGTCCACAGAATTCTCCAGGCCAGGATACTGTAGTAGCTACGTAGCAGTTCCCTTCTCCAGGGGATCTTCCCAACCCAGCGATGAACCCAGGTCTCTCACATTGCAGGCGGACTCTTTACCAGCTGAGCCACAAGGGAAGCCCAGTGGGGAAGAACCTGCCCCCAGTGCAGGAGATGAAAGAGACTCCAGTTAAACCCATGGATTGGGAAGATCCCCTGGAGGAGGGTATAGCGACCTACTCCAGTCTTCTTGCCTGGAAAATCCCACAGACAGAGGAGCCTGGAGGGCTACAGTTCATGGGGTCGCAAAGAGTTGGACATGACTGAAGCGACTAAGCATACACACACACATACATATACACACACATATACATATACATACACACATATGCTCCTGTACATGAATGTGTACATATGTGTACATTCCATATTAAACAGAGAAGTTTCTGGTAACTTATCCAGCATCCAAGTAATAATATGCAATTTTTGGTGACTTTTGTTACATTTTGTACTTTTCTGTATTGTTTGAATTTTTTGAATTAATAGGAATATAATTTTTTTAATAGTAAATTTATTTTAAAAATTAAAACTACCACAGTGCAGCAATAGAATGTGAAGAGCCTGGAACATGTTTGGAACATAGTAAGTGCTAAGTAACTATTGGCTGCTATTATTCTGCTTGTTGCTATGTGGCAGGTCCTGATCTAAGTTTGTTACAGGTATTTTCTCCCTTAACCCTTACAGATACTATACATACTGAGACACAGATAGGTTATGACAAAGATCACATAGTTTTTAAGCAAGGAGACCATATTTTATAGACAACTGTCTTTTAAATCCTTTAACATAAATAGCTATTGTACTTGTGTAAAAACTCATTGCTGAAGATGTTCTCAACTGATACTGTAAAAGTGTAACTATTTTATATGATATAAAAGAGTGATGTGTAAATTCTCATAAAGTTTCTGGAAGTATATGTCAAGTTAAAATAAGTTGAATAGTTATATATTCTCAGACATACATAATTCTTATAGTGAACAAATAATTTGTACTTCACACTTCATAGCAAAGTTATTTTTTCTTTTCCATTATGTTTTATAACAGGATATTATTGTGCTATACAATAGGACTGTGTTATCCATTGTACATATAACAGTGTATATCTGCTAATTCCAAACTCCCAATTCGTCTCTCCTCCACTCCCCTCGCCCTTGGCAACCACAGGTCTCTGAGTTTGTCTCTGTTGTGTAGATAAATTCATTTTGTCTTATTTTAGATTACATGTATAAGTGATATCATATGGTGTTTATCTTCTCCCTTCTGACTGACTTTGCTTAGTGTCATAATCTCTAGGTCTATCCATGTAGCTGCAAGTGGCATTATTTCATTCTTTTTTATGCATAACAAAATCATTATTGATACTACCAGTTTGCCCTTGAACAATAATTTATAGTTTACAAAGCACATTCACGTCCTCATCTTGATCTCCAAAACCACTGCGTGAAGTAGGAGGGCAGGGCAGGCATTAATATCCCTGCTCACAGTTGAGGAAGCTGAATCATATATGTGTGCTTCATTCAGGAGCAATGTCTTTGGCCACAAGTAACAAAAACCCAACTCTAACTGGTTTACACAACACAGAAGTAGATTGACTCGCTTACTTGGATGCCCAGAGGTGAGGTATTCTTCCGGGTTGACATAATCTAGCTGCACTGACTCTGTTCACTTTAGCTCTCTTGGCTCTGTTCTTTACTCAGTGTTGGTAGTTTTCAGCTTGATAGGTAGGTGGCTGGTACAGTTCTGGGTCTCAAATCTATATACAACCGTGACAGAGGAAAAGCCCCTTTCTTTCTGTAGCTTTATCCTGAGAAGTAGGGAAGTGTCCTTGGAGGTCCTCAGTAAAGTTCTCCTTACTTTTTATTGGTGCAGATTAATTTATATAACCATCTCCAAATCAGTTATTGGCAAGAGTCTTGTGATAACCCTTAGATAAATCAAGATACTTGATGAAAATCTGGGCTGTGTTAAGAAGAAGGAGAAAGGGGGCTGCTGATGAATATGGTTCAAGCACTACAACCTGGGAAGGAGCAGTAAGGGATCTAACCCAACTCCTGTAGATTAAGTCTTGGGGCCAAGGCTACCACTGAGGCCAAGATGGCAGGACTCAGGCGTGCTAACTCCCATGCTTTTCATATAACAACCTCAACTGTTTCAGATTTTTATTAGAGTAGGGTGCTCATTTTGGGCTTTTATGGAGGCAAGGGACATTCTTAAACAAAAAGTTTGACTGTGGGAATTCTATATGAATGAGTTTGCAAAACCGAAGTTGGATGGACTGGCAGAAATTTGCTTTGAAAGCTACATTCTTACAAATTCTGCATAAGTATTATTTTTTATTTATAAAATATTTCAAGCAATAAACAACAAAACTTTGAAAATCTTATATCACACAATATTTGCACTGAATTTTTTAAGAAAAAATTGCACTTACAGTTGAAGTTCCCTGAATATGTTTTGCAGATCCCCTTCTCCTTTATACTTTACCACAGGAAAACACAGTTCTGAATTTATGTTTGAATTTGTGTTTGAAACACAGTTATGAATTTGGTTTCCATTTTCATGTGGATTTTTTTTTTAACCTAAAATTTTTTTTTTTTATTTTGGCCTGCCATGTGGCATGTGGTTCTTAGTTCCCCTACCAGGGCTTGAATCCTCACCCCCTGCAGTGGGAGCACGGAATCTTAACCAATGTACAACTAGGGAAATCCCCACATGGGTGTTTTATGCTTTTCTACTAAGAATAGATCCAAGATACATAGTATTGGTTTGAATATGTATATAAATAAAGTTTTATATATATACACATATGTATATATATTTGGTACCCCCAAACATATCCTTCTGCAATGACACTTTTTGCTCAACATTGCTCTTGTATTACATATATATTGATGTATATAGTTTAGCTCACTCATCCTAAATGCAATATAGTCCATTGTTCAAATATACACAATGCATTATTCACTCTTATGTAGATGGATATTTTGGTGATTTTCGCTGTTACACAATTCCCAACAAAGATATTGTGAATGCTCCAGAAGACCCTCATGGTACACATGCTGGAGAGTTTCTGGTGGCACATATGTTGGAGTGGAATTACTGGATGTGTGCAACTTCAATCTTAATAGATAGTGTCAGGTTGCTGCCAGTCTGATGGTGTGAATGGAAATAATTTCTTTTTTCTGTGATATTTCATATGCATTTAAAACTCATCAGTTTCTAACATTTAATCCCATTTTCCATATTGGAAATTTGTTTTCTTTATCATGGGCAATTGTAAAGGCTATTATGAATCTCTTCATTTTGTTATATGTTACCCTGTTTTGTCCTTTGAAATATATTTTATTGCTTATTGGACATAAAGAAATGACAGTGAGAGAAAAGAAATAAACACACAAATTCAGACACTTGTCTGTTTCTCTCCACACTGTTATTTGAGACAGATAATTTTTTCTTGATAATTTCCTGCTCACTTGACTAAGTGTATAATGTGATCAGACTTTTTGTATTTTGTATGGGGAATGGAAAATAGCCCCCTTTCTCACTGGAAAAATCCCAAGATCAGAAGATTTAAGAAGAGCATTGATAATAAATTAGTTTGATTCATATTTGGCAATCATGTCTGGTAGAATGCTTGAACTTGCACCTGGAGTGTGGCAGTGACTGTACTGAATGATGTCGCTTTAGCACCTTGAAGCATCACTATTTTTATACATTGTCTACCTTGGCGATTCAGCTGCTCTTGGAGACGCTCACAGCAAGCTCCCTGAAGAGTTTCCCTGTGTTGGGGGGACGAAGTAACATCAATAAATCAAAATTTACCCTGTATTGCATTGGCCTATGAGATAGAAAGGCAACACAATAAACAAACATGAGATCATATTTCCATTTTGGTTGAGCACAAGGGGAACATTTAATCCTGAGCAGAATGAGAGAGAGACAGGAGGGAACAAATGCACACTGACTGAGAATGGATTGTTTTCTCTTGCAGTTTGCTTTGCAAAATCCAGTTGGGAAAGGAATAAACATTTACTTCTCTCATTTTTCTATACTTACCTTTAAAGTGTCTTAGCATCAAAGGAAACTCCCAACCTGAAACTGTATTTTCTGTCCTCAAAGAATGTGGTGTGAGTGAGAAAGTGTAGGACAGGGTGGAGGGGCAGAACGAGTTTTGTGGGCACAAAGAAGTGTTCAAGATCAAAGTCAGGATAAAAATGATAATTTCCAATTTTTGTATGTTGATTCTAGGTTCCTAGAGGATGGAGCAATACCGTTTTCCCCCTTTTATTATTGATTAGGCTGTTTAGGAATGTTATAAACTTTTGTTAAGTTTGCCAAACAGCTCCTATTATGCTTCCTCTAGAGTCTCAAGGTGACAGCTAGGTTTCTCTGGCACGCGCAGTAAAGGTCACCTTTGGTAATGTTCCATTAAAACATGAGTACAAAACTTTGACTACATAGCAGGTAATAAGGAAGTATCTAGGAGTTTCCTTCTAATTTCATACCTTTTATTATGAAAGCTTAGCAAGACCTGAAAAAATTTTGGAAGTGGTTAGGTATCTGCTATATTGTTTTTGAAAAGTAAAACTTCTCCTACACCTCTTGAATTAAAGTAATCATTTGTTAATCAAGTAGGTCCTTGAAAGACAACATTTTCTTCTCTTGAATGTTAGTTCTGCTCCCCCTCTGTTTCCCAAAATTGCCCCAGTTCGTAGACAGCCCTTCGAGCTGTCGAGTTCTCAGCCCTCCATTCTAGCCTGACCTCTCAGCGTTCACCTTCTGATAGACACATTTAAACTTCAGTGTCTGCAGCAACCACTGTCATTACCCTCTCGAATATCGTAAACCTCAATGCTCCTAAAGTAACATTTCTGTCTCACTCTCTCCTGGGTACTAGAACTCGTCCAGCTGATGGATTAATGACCTTAAACTGGGAGAGGCTGTGTGTTCAGGGTGAGACGTGTACCTGGACCCATGACTCATTTTCTAATGTAGTGACTTCATTTCTATTATCCCAGAGGAATGCAGCAGGCACATTGACATTTGTCTCCTGGCACCATAGACAACAGTGTGTTGTTGAACTAACACGCCCTGCCTGGATTCTGATAGGGCTCGGAGAAACTGACCAGGTAGTCAGAGCAACTAATAAGATTGTTATAGACTTGAACACAATTGCACACCACCCTTATAACACAGGTTATTTTTAACTAGGGAAAAGTTAAACTAGGGCTTAAAAAGTTTAACCAGGGCTTAGCAATTTCCCCCACCCCCTTCATCCGAATTTCAGCAGATAAAGGTCAACCAGGTAGCTGTCTGGCTTTCCTAGAACAACTTTATAATCTTATTTAAAATTTAGTTGATGAGTTATGAAAGAAGCCAAAGCTTTATGCGCTGTCACAGATTCTGTACAGCCATCGAGGGAACTTCCCCAATCAGGGCCCCACTCCCTAAAGGAGGCAATATACTGGGGTGCATAAAGGCTTGATGAAGTGTGAGAAATTTCTCTCTTGCCACCTGATCCCAGTTGGAAATTCACTGGCTCGCTGTGCTGCTGACAGAACAAAACAGAGGATAATAGCCTCTGGCTGAAGATTTTATAATTGAAGCTGAGACAGAGTGGGCCATGTGCATGTTTAGAACAGTGATTGCATTGTGAATTATAACAGAAGTCCCACTTGTCAGTCACACAAACATTTAAGACCACAGAAAGGCATCTGATTTGAGACAGGGGATGACAAAATGGATCTTTTGGTTTTCTCTACTTTGCCCAGAATACAAAGGGACTGATGACGGCTTTGTTCTGGGATAAAGTCTTACATTCCTTTGGGGACCTACCCTAGAGAAAGAAAATTCCTGTCTGGACTCACTCCTTCCATTTTCTAAAAGAAGTAACCTTTAGTCCTCATCAGCAATGGACAAAGAAAGCAATATAAATGATGTCACGCCAGATATTTTGCTTTGTTTGCTGATCACTTTTCCTCATTTATCTCTAGTGACTGCCTCAATGTTAAACAATTGTTGTAAACATTATGAAACATGGCTACTTGACGATATATCTCAACAATATTAACATGTCTCTACCCTCTGAACCAGGAATTAGACTTTTAAGAATTTAAGAGCTAAACTAACGGATGTGGAAAATTACATATTTACAGAGATAATCCTGGAAGCATTGTTTGTAACGTCCAAACAGTGAAAATGACCGAAAAGTTCATAGACAGGGAAATGATTAAACAAATGAATGTACATTTACACAAGGAAATGAGTGTAAGTTGAAAGTCCAGTTCCAGTCCTCCTCGTGAACCTGAAACTCTGATGCTGTTATAGTCATTCATTGATCTAATGCTTAATTAGTTGTCATCATATAAGGAGGTTACAAATATTGATGAAGGACTGAAGAGTTGGGTGCTTTTCCTTTGGCTTCTATTGGTAGTAAACGAACATTAACAACACTCATGGAAGAAGGAAGGAAGGAATCTTGACTACTTTTGGACCTTCTGTAAATAGCTCAAAGGTCATCTTAGCCTGTCTTCTAGATTTATAGGCTGTACCACTGCCTCTTTGGCATATAATATTTATCAGGTCAAGAAAAATCCCACACCATTCCTCTAATGGCTAGAGGTTTGATCACAATATGTAAAAATAGTTAAAGTGAACATTTTCATCCATTGCTTATGAGTCCTTTAGACACAGAGTCTTAAAAACTCCTGGGTTTAACAGATAGTCACTCAGTTGTGTCTGACTCTTTGTGACCCCAGAGTTGTGTCTGACTCTTTGTGACCCCAGGGACTGTAGCCCACCAGGCTCCTCTGTCCATGAAATTCTCCAGGCAAGAATACTGGAGTGGGTTGCCATTTCCTACTCCAGGGGATCTTCCAGACCCAGGGATCAAGCCTGGATCTCCTGCATTGCAGGCAGTTTCTTTACTGTCTGAACCACCCAAGGTGAGAACACCATTTAATCCCACTGGTGACAGGCTGAAAAGAGAAAGTCAATCATTATGTTAGAAAGAAGTTTCTGGTGGTAGGTGGCATTGTTGTTCAGTAGTTAAGTCATGACCAACTCTTTTTGCAACCCCATATACTGTAGCCACCAGACTTCTGTCCATGGGATTTCCCAGGCAAGAATACTGGATGGTTGCCATTTCCTTCTTCAGGGGATTTTCCCCACCAGGGATCAAACCTGTGTCTTCTGCTTTGGCAGGCAGTTCTTTACCACGGATCCACCTGGGATTTTGTGGCACAAGGGTCTAACTGTACAATGGAATCAACCAGAGTTGGAGAAAAACAGCAGAAAGGCTTTTAAACAGATCTTTCTTTTATAATTTCTCAACATGTGATGAACTTAACTGCTGTCCTCATACATTGTGAGCAAATTGAGTTCAAGGTTGTCTGTCATTTTTGTATCCTCAGTACCAGGCACAGCACCTGATACATAATGGGTACTTTGTAGCCTTCAAATTGAATTATAAAAACAAAAGTCTGAAAAAAAGTTAAGATAGTAGTTCTTAAAATTTTCTGATTACTGGTAGGGACACTTCCACCAGAAAGTCTGCACTTATTCATGTATACAAAAATGTCAACATGATTTTAGGGCAGTTGTGGACATGTGTTCTCCTCCTTGTTTTGTAGATCTTCTAGTGAACTGGGGATTCTAGATTAAGATATCCTGAGGTTTAGAACATAATCTAAAATGGAGGAAGTGGAGGAATCTTCATAAACGTTCTCCACTCCCTAAGTTTTCTTTTTTCAAAAAGCATGTTTCTCCCGTCTACTTCACACAGAAAATCTTCAGGACACTATGGAAAAGGGCCTTTTCTTGTGGAAGATGTAAAAAAATTGATCTATGTCATTTTAGATTAATTTATAAATTAGATATTATATTTAGATATCTAGATATAAATTAGATAATTTATAAATTAGATATCTAATTAATATCTAATAGTAGAAAAAATGCTATAAGGATTTATAGCAAAAAGTAATCTCAAAGAAGATGTTTTTATTTAACAAGCGTTTATGGACTATTCCCTATGAATCAAGAACTGTGGAAGACAGAGATAGAAACAAGGACTCAAAGAGATGGCAATGAGGTGAAGTGCATGCATAATAAGCTTGAGTATTTGAGTTAGATTTTTGCCTCTTTGTATGTTTGATGAAGACAGCGGTGGGCGGAATGGACAGAGAGCAACTGTTAACTCTCTAAAGGAAGAAAAATAACTTTTATTCATTCTGTAAGAGGCTTTGGCTTTCTTACGGTCATATACGGCTCTTAACCTCCCATTCTCAGTTAACAGATTACCCACCAGGAAACAATAATGTCTAGATAAACATGGGCTGATCATGAATGAGGAGGAAGACAATGCTTCAACTATATCCCTCCAGTATAATGGAGCTGCAGTTATCTAAATGCCATTTCTAAGATCCAGCATTGTAAACGTTTCTTTCATCTGAGTGATGTTTTTCTGATGATTATTTGTTGCATCTTAAACTTTGTGGAGGAGACCTCAAAGTTGATCTGGCATGACTCTCTACTCAAAGGAGCAATTCTCTCTTTAACAGTCTTGGTAAGCACAGGATTTGTTTGAACACTCATTAACAGCAGTAGCATAATGTATTTGTAGTCAACAACAATCATTAGAAACTCATTCCTCATACTGAACTAAAGTCTCATGAAAATTTTCAACTATTTCTCTAAAGCTTTGGCTTCTGAAGCAATGAAGAGTAACCTTATTCTCTCTTCCATACCCTTCAAGTATTTGTAAACAGGTATCACTTGTATGTGTGAATTCAACTCCAGACTGAACTTCCCTAATTCTTTTACGTATTCTTCTTGAGAAGTCAAATCATCACCCTCCTGTTATTTATCCTTCCAAATGCTGTAATAGGCACCCCAAATCTGCTTAAAATGTGACACCTTGATTGGAACGTGATATTCTAACCGTGACTGATCTTAACATGTTGGAGTACAGTGGGACTATTCTTTTGACCTGGACACATCCTTCCATCGACACACTTTTACAAAGCTTTAGTTCTCACCTCCTGTTCCCTCCCCAGGTGTGCAGGACTGTGGGCTTATACTGGGATTTGGTCACATAAAAATTCCAGGACATTTTCTCCTGAGTATACCACTATCAAGTCAAGTTTGACATAGGCATGAAATGTGCCCAAATTTATCTTAAATTTGTCTCGGCAGTGAAACAGCTCTAAATCTTAATAATATCATCGTATTTAACCACTCTAGCTCTGTTATCTGTAAATTTGATTGTACCTTTTATAGAATATAGAAGCTTCCCTAGTGGCTCAGATGGTAAAGAGTCTGCCTGGAGTGCAGGATATTCAGGTTCGATCCCTGGGTCAGGAAGATCCCCTGGAGAAAGAAATGGCAACCCACTCCAGTATTCTTGGCTGGAAAATCCCATGGATAGAGGAGCCTTGCTGGCTACAGTCCGTGGGATCACACAGAGTTAGACTCGACTGAACAACTTCACTTTTCAATAGAATATAGAATACTTTCTATAGAATTCCTCATGTCTTCATCCAAAATTTCCCCTAGTTCAGTTCAGCTCAGTTGCTCAGTTGTGTCCAACTCTTTGAGACCCCCATGGACTGCAGCACACTAGGCCTCCCTGTCCATTACCAACTTCTGGAGCTTGCTCAAACTCATGTCCATTGAGTCGGTGATGCTATCCAACCATCTCATCCTGTTGTCCCCTTCTCCTGCGTTCAATCTTTCCCAGCATCACGGTCTTTTCAAATGAATCAGTTCTCCACATCAGGTGGCCAAAGTATTGGAGTTTCAGCTTCAGCATCAGTCCTTCCAATGAATAATCAGGACTGATTTCCTTTAGGATGGACTGGTTGGATCTCCTTGCAGTCCAAGGGACTCTCAAGAGTCTTCTTCAACACCACAGTTCAAAAGCATCAATTCTTTGGCACTCAGCTTTCTTTATAGTCCAACTCTCTCACATCCATACAAGACTACTGAAAAAACCATAGCCTTGATTAGATGGACCTTTGTTGGCAAAGTAATGTCTCTGTTTTTTGACATGCTGTCTAGGTTGGTCATAACTTTTCTTCCAAGGAGCAAGTGTCTTTGAATTTCATGGCTGCAGTCATCATCTGCCGTGATTTTGGAGCCTAAAAAGATAAGGTCTGTCAATGTTTCCATTGTTTCCCCATTCATTTGCCATGATTTCCCTCAATGTAACATAAATTATTATTCAACTCATTCAGTTTGTTTCAATAGCTAGGAATCCACCTGGTTAACAATTATCCTGTCATATCCTCCATTTTAGCCTTAAAGACTTCAATAAACGTGTCAAGTATCTTGTTGGATTCAAGGAACACGCACCTTTAAAACATTCTAAGCCATACAGTTTCTCTGACAACAAATGCTAATGACATTTTATCATGGCAGTAAAATTTTAGGTGAGCCTTTAAGCTCTATGAAATAAGCAGCTAGAATGTCAACTCGTATGGGCTGGAACAAAATAGCTTGTAATTTTCCCTTTTCCTTTTTCTTGTGCACACACAGTGGACCTGATGCATTGGGCCTATATTTTATCAGGAAGGGAAACTACAGGGTGAATGCAGTGAAATAAACACTCAAGAATCAGTCATTGGAGTGAGTGTTTGAAGGGCTGTTGTGTTCATTACCCCTACTTTTCCAAAAAAGTTTTTCTACAATATATCCATTAATATAGTTATTGTGGCTCAGTTAACAAAGAATCTGCCTGCAATGCAGGAGACCTGCCTGAGTGCAGGAGACCTGGGTTCAATCCCTGGGGGGAGAAGATCCCTTGGAAAAGGATATGGCAACCCACTCTAGCATTCTTGTCTGAGAAATCCCATGGACAGAGGAGCCTGGATGGGCTACAGTCCATGGGGTCACAAGAGTCAGACACTACTGAGCGATTAAACCACCACTGTGGGTATGTTGGAAGAGGCTACATTAACCTGGGATTTAGATTATATAACCTTTACTTTGATACAGTCGGTACTAGATAAACACTTAGGTGGATTTGTTTCTAGTGGAAATTTCTCCTTTAAAAATAATCTGATCACTCGCCTTCTGAGATGGCCTACATCCATTCTTGAGATATCAAGAAGCTGAGCTTCACCAGGTCCTAAACACAGGGCTCCCTTCCCAGCCCCCACCCGTGGATGTGATGTAGGCTCTGGCTCTGTCCTGCTGTCTGTCCTTCCTCATCCTTCTCTTGTCCCTGGCCATCCCTCGGGCATCTACATCAGTGATGCTTCCAACATCAGTTCAGTTCAGTTTAGTCCCTCAGTCATGTCTGACTCTTTGCAACCCCATGAATTGCAGCACGCCAGGCCTCCCTGTCCATCACCAATTCTGGTAGTTCACTCAAACTCATGTCCATCAAGTCGGTGATGCCATCCAGCCATCTCATCCTCTGTCGTCCCCTTCTCCTCCAGCCCTCAATCTTTCCCAACATCAGGGTCTTTTCCAATGAGTCAGCTCTTCGCATCAGGTGGCCAAAGTATTGGAGTTTCAGCTTCAGCATCAGTCCTTCCAATACTCAGGACTGATTTCCTTTAGGGTAGACTGGTTGGATCTCCTTGAAGTCCAAGGGACTCTTAAGAGTTTTCTCCAACACCACAGTTCAAAAGTATTAATTCTCCTGGGCTGAGCTTTCTTTATAGTCCAACTCTCACATCCATACATGACTACTGAAAAAATCATAGCCTTGACTAGATGGACCTTTGTTGGCAAAGTAATGTCTCTGCTTTTTAATGTGCTGTCTAGGTTGGTCATAACTTTCCTTCCAAGGAGTAAGCATCTTTTAATTTCATGGCTGCAATCACCATCTGCAATGATTTTGGAGCCCAGAAAAATAAAGTCAGCCACTGTTTCCACTGCTTCCCCATCTATTTGCCATGAAGTGATGGGACCAGATGCCATGATCTTAGTTTTCTGAATGTTAAGCGTTAAGCCAACTTTTTCACTCTCATCTTTCACTTTCATCAAGAGACTTTTTAGTTCCTCTTCACTTTCTGCCAGAAGGGTGGTGTCATCTGCATATCTTACGTTATTGATATTTCTCCCGGCAATCTTGATTCCAGCTTGTGCTTCTTCCAGCCCAGCATTTCTCATGATGTACTCTGCATATAAGTTAAATAAGCAGGGTGATAATATACAGCCTTGATGTACTCCTTTTCCTATTTGGAACCAGTCTGTTGTTCCATGTCCAGTTCTAACTGTTGCTTCCTGACCTGCATACAGGTTTCTCAAGAGGAAGGTCAGGTGGTCTGATATTCCCATCTCTTTTAGAATTTTTCACAGTGTATTGTGATCCACACAGTCAAAGGCTTTTGCATAGTCAGTAAAGCCGAAATAGATGTTTTTCTGGAACTCTCTTGCTTTCTCGATGATCCAACAGATGTTGGCCATTTGATCTCTGGTTCCTCTGCCTTTTCTAAAACCAGCTTGAACACCTGGAAGTTCACAGTTCACGTATTGCTGAAGCCTGGTTTGGAGAATTTTGAGCATTACTTTACTAGTGTGTGAGATGAGTGCAATTGTTGCATAGTTTGAGCAATCTTTGGCATTGCCTTTCTTTGGGATTGGAATGAAAACTGACCTTTTCCAGTCCTGTGGCCCTGCTGAGTTTTCCAAATTTGCTGACATATTGAATGCAGCACATTAACAGCATCATCTTTTAGGATTTGAAATAGCTCAACTGGAACTCCATCACCTCCACTAGCTTTGTTCGTAGTGATGCTTTCTAAGGCCCACTTGACTTCACATTCCAGGAAGTCTGGCTCCTGGTGAGTGATCACACTATCGTGATTATCTGGGTCATGAAGATCTTTTTTGTACAGTTCTTCTGTGTAGTCTTGCCACCTATTCTTAATATCTTCTGCTTCTGTTAGGTCCATACCATTTCTGTCCTCTATTGAGCCCATCTTTGCATGAAATGTTCCCTTGGTATCTCTAATTTTCTTGAAGAGATCTCTAGCCTTTCCCATTTTATTGTTTTCCTCTCTTTCTTTGCACTAATCACTAAAGAAGGCTTTCTTATCTCTCCTTGCTATTCTTTGGAACTCTGCATTCAAATGGGTATATCTTTCCTTTTCTCCTTTGCTTTTCACTTCTCTTCTTTCACAGCCTCCTGTAAGGCCTTTGTAAGGCCTCCTCAGACAGCCATTTTGCTTTTTTGCATTTCTTTTTCTTGGGGATGGTCTTGTTCCCTGTCTCCTATAGAATGTCACGAACCTCATTCCATAGTTCATCAGGCACTCTGTCTATCAGATCTAGTCCCTTAAATCTATTTGTCTCTTCCACTGTATAATGGTAAGGGATTTGATTTAGGTCATACCTGAATGGTCTAGTGGTTTTCCCTACTTTCATCACATGCTTCTATAACTTGAGAACCAATGTCTCCTGCATCCGGAGCCACAATGAGGGCCTATGAGCCACCACCTGCTACTTGCAGAACCCTCAGCCTACGAGAGAGGTGCTTTTTCCTACAAAACAATGGAACCACACCTGTGAGCTACAACCAGTGAAGCCGGGCTCCTGGGCATGCAAGCTGGTCCTAGGACATTCTCCAGAAGCTCAGAAATTGACCGCAGTGGATGTCATGAAACTGATGGTGATGTGCTACGAAGGCAGGGAGTGGAGAATGATGACCCAGAATATCAAGCCCTTCGATTACATTCCTCTGATTCTGCCCCACTCCCTCCAAGTTGTCCACATAGAGACCCACAGGTGAAACACAACCTGGACCGTCTCCCGGGTATCCCACTACATTCAAAATGACATGGAGTTCAAGGTCCGGTTAAGGTGCGAGGACCACATCTAGGAGGACGCCCTGCTGCTGACGCTCAGGCAGAACCAGGGATGGATCTCCCTGGAGAATCTCACTCCAGACAGAATATGAGCTTCAGGTGTGGGCCAAGCCCCAGCTAGGCAGCCGTGAGGTTTGGAGCAACTTGAGCCAGCCCCTGGAGAAGGCAATGCCAACCCACTCCAGTGTTCTTGCCTGGAAAATCCCATGGATAGAGGAGCCTGGTAGCAGTCCATGGGGTCGCGAAGAGTCGGACACGACTGAGCGACTTCACTTTCACTTTTCACTTTCATGCATTGGAGAAGAAAATGGCAACTCACTCCAGTGTTCTTGCCTGGAGAATCCCAGGGACGGGGGAGCCTGGTGGGCTGCCATCTATGGGTCGCACAGAGTCGGACACGACTGAAGCGACTTAGCAGCAGCAGCATACATATGTGTATGTATATAATTCTTTTTTCTATTCTTTCCAATATGTTTATCATGGGATATTGAATATGCTTCTCTGTGCTGTATAGCAGGACCTTGTTGTTTATCCATTCTGTATAGAAGAGTTGACATCTGCTAACCCCCATCTCCCACTCTGTCCCCCCCGAACCTCTATCCCTCCCACCCCTGGCAGCCACCAGCCTGTTCTCTATACCCATGATTCTGTTTCATAGATAGACTCGCTTGCATTATACTTTAGATTTCACAACCTAAAAGTGATTAAGTGATATTATTCCCTTGGACTGCAAGGAGATCCAATCAGTCCATCCTAAAGGAGATCAGTCCTGGGTGTTCACTGGAAGGACTGATGTTGAAGCTGAAACTCCAATATTTTGGCCACCTGATGCGAAGAGTTGACTCATTTGAAAAGACTCTGATGCTGGGAAAGATTGAAGGCAGGAGGAGAAGGGGATGACAGAGGATGAGATGGTTGGATAGCATCACCAACTCAATGGACATGAGTTTGCGTAAACTCTGGGAGCTGGTGATGGACAGGGAGGCCTGGAGTGCTGTGGTCCATGGGGTTGCAAAGAGTTGGACACGATTGAGTGACTGAATTGAATTGAACTGATATTATTTGGTATTTGTCTTTCTCTTCTTGACTTATTTTGCTTAGTATAATAATCTCTAGCTGCATTCAAGCTGATGCAAATGGCATTATTTTTTCTTATTTATAGCTGAATAGTATTCCTGTGCACCCCACTCCAGTACTTTTGCCTGGAAAATCCCATGGACGGAGGAGCCTGGTAGGCTGCAGTCCATGGGGTCTCGAAGAGTTGGACACGACTGAGCGACTTCACTTTCACTTTCATGCATTGGAGAAGGAAACGGCAACCCACTCCAGTGTTCTTGCCTGGAGAATCCCAGGGACGGGGGAGCCTGGTGGGCTGCCGTCTATGGGGTCGCACAGAGTCGGACACGACTGAAGTGACTTAGCAGCAGCAGCAGCAGTATTTCTGTGTGTGTGTGTGTGTGACATCTTCTTTACCCATTCATCTGTTGGTAGACATTATGTTCTTTGATAGATTTTAAATACCAGATGTGAACCCTAAATAAAAAGAATACCACAGTACTTCCATTTTCTTATACATTTCAGTTTTAACATTAAAGTATAAAAGAAATGTGAATTCATTCTCTTGGATAATAATGTAATTTTATTGTGTGTAGAATATTAGTTTTTCCACATGAAATAAGATTTAAAATGATAAAAGTTATTGTTGTTAAGGAGACACACTGGGCAATAGAAAAAGCTGAAGAGAGTTTTTGCCTGAAACTGGAAAACACAACAGTCTGGGGAAAAAAAAGATATGAAAAAAGTACCATACGTTGCTAAGACCAAAAAAAAAAAAAGAACCAAAACAAAACAAAAACAACAGCTTTAAGGACCGGAGATGATGACACGGGATGAATATGGGGGCGAGAGGGCCAGGCAATTGTCTCAGAAGGGAGGCTGGGATTTCCTGTGATGTTTAGGGTATTTTGCTTGACAATAATAATCTGAATTTTCTTCTGTGTCACTACAGCTCTTGATTTTTCCTGCTGTCTATAATTTGACTATGCAGCATAATATCTTTTTATTTAGCACAAAGTCCATTTGGATTAGAGAATGGAAAGGTTCTAATTTTGTCCCTGGCCGGCAGAGTCATACCTCAGTACATACTGGGAAACAATTAGAAGTCCTATGCAGATGCACACATTCCAAGTTAGTTTTTAATTAAAAAAATTTTTTTATTATCCTATTTTGCTTTCCTCATTGAGTAGACTCCTAGAGGAAAAGTAAGTATATAAGTTTCCTGGTTTGCAAATTCGAATTTAGGCCCACAGGAAAGAGAGCTAAAGAGCTCCAAAGGCTCGCTTAAAATCACCAGATGAAACAAGCCGCAGAGGGGCCTCCTCCCCATGGCTGGGCTGAAGCACACGTAACACTGGAGCGGCCGTCCTCACAGACTCCTGCGCAGAATCCACTCACTTCCGGGGCCTTCTGGACTTCTTATGCTTCAGTTCAGCTCTCTTCCTGCAGCACTTGAGACAGGCCTTTGTGACAATTTACCTGCCACTTCAGGTGAGGAGCAGAGTAAAGGAGGCAAAGACCTTGCTGTTTACTAGAAACCCGAGAAGGGAAAAATAATCTTAGATTTGCTTAGTGTTCTAACTGGTAAACATGACAATCTTATATGCTGAAGTGGAAATGAACCTCTAAGCCAAGATCTCAAATACTCTAACATGAGATTAAAACTCGTAATATATATACATTAGGCCATTTCAGCTAAAACTCATTTTTTGGTACTCTCTGACTGGACATCAGACAGGAAAGACTAAACCAATTTGAAGAACATTAATCAAGTGTGGCGGAAAGCTGGAAATCATGAGGCCTGAAATACAAAGATACATGCATTACTGAGGCATAGTCCCCTGGCCCGGAGGTATGCAGGCAAAGAGGTCACATTTTACTGGGAGATAGAGAGTTAAAGTGGATGCAAGGCTCTGAGAGAATATTTATCAGAGGAACGTGATGATTCATTTATCAGCTGAGAAATCCCAAGTATAAAACTTCGAGATATAAGAAGGATCAAAGTAGATAATGTGTATGATTCAATTAAAAAATTCTTAGCCCTCTTACATTATATTATCTAGATTATAATTGTAAAAAAATCAAATTGGATTCATATGAAACTTTTATAAAAAGAAATCACATCCATTTTTATGAAAGTTTATAGTACAATTATTTTCTAACACATCTTTTCTTAAGTCACAGTATTTAGAATTCCATTTACATCTGTATAATTTTTCAAATTAAAAAACAAAAGGAAGTTAATAGAAATCTACATTTTCATCTGCAAAACTCCCTTCAGTTTCCAGGCCAGTAACACGTGGTAATGTCGCTTGTCCTCCAGACATGGATGGCTCCCAAAGAGCCCCAGTTCACGGAGCAGGCAGGCCTCGGCTCATTAGAAACGCTTTTTGGTTTGGCTCACGTGTCAAGAAATTTTGGAGCATGTCCATGCCGTCCAGAGATCCCCCAGGTTTCAGGATCAGGTTTCTGTATTTCATTCCAACCTAATAAAATAAAGCATGCCTAATAATTCATGGTTATAGCAATTTTCCAAATCTCTAGATGCAAAAGAGAGGAAAAAAAGGGACTTTAGCTTTACTCTGGATGTTCTCCTTCCCCTAGACTACAGCTTTGTAGTATTTATTTACTTTGGTAGCTAAGA
Source organism: Bos indicus (assembly GCF_029378745.1). NCBI lineage: Eukaryota > Metazoa > Chordata > Mammalia > Artiodactyla > Bovidae > Bos > Bos indicus. The sequence goes on from NC_091779.1 coordinate 13,657,636, forward strand.
GATCTGGAGCTTAGACCTCCGGTCTTCCACACTTCCCTTTATTACTGTCTTGTCTCCTTAGATCCTCAGCAGCATGCTGACAATATGAGCAAACAGACAAACAAAAAATAGCCAAATGGAAGCTTGAACAGTCTTCTATTTGCTACCCCATCTAAAATATGATTTCGAAAGAGTTAGCAAAACAGGAGTTCAATTAGGCTACAAACAGGGATTGTGTGTACCTGGAAACAGTAGCCCAGCTGCTGCTGTCAAAACAGTTTCTGCTATATCTTTATGAAGGCCTCATAAAAAAAACTCTTCTTCCTTACGGGTGGGGGTAAGGCCACAACCCATGTCCCGTGGTGGAAGGTAGATACTTTTGTGGGCTCAACACGAGGAAGGAGGACCTTTGTAAATTTGCTGGGGACAAGGTCTAGAAGTTTAAAGCATACAACAGTTCCTCTGCCTTTATTTACACAAATACACAAGCAGATAAAGTGAAAGAAAACAACTGAAATTCAGTATCGGCATTATTCAATATTTTCACTTCCTTTTCACTGTCCTTTTGAAAGGCAAGACAATTCAATGAAGCTTAAGTCTAAATCTACCTATAAAATAGTTCAGGGTTAATTTGCAAATTTATATCCATTAAATCATTTGAACAGCTACTAATAGCCTCCCTGAGTACATAAATAGCTTGAGAATTTCCAGAAACAAAAGTAACCTCATTTTTGACTTATGACAATGATTCTGCTTGGTACAACCATCAGAGATGTCTAGTCAAACTGTTAAAGAAAATAAAATGTTGATGAAGGAAATCTACCAAGTTAGATACAAAACTACTTAAAGTCCTACAAGGGTCACACACACAAAAAACAACTTTTCAGGTTTTGATTATAAACAGAAATCATCTGAAACTTATTAATGATCTATAAGCACACAGCTAACCTCATAGATGAGTCTTAATCAGGAGTAAACAATTAGTGAAATGAAGTTACTTTCCATAAACTCTAGAGAGCACTGTCCAGTAGAAATATAATGTGAGCCACATGTATAACTTAAAAATTTCTAGAAATCATGTTTAAAAAGAGAAGAAAATAGGTAAAATTAATTTTAATATTTTATTTAAACCAGGAGGTCTATAATATTATCCTTTCAACAAGTATCAATTATTCGGATTTATTTTTTGTGGTATGTCTTCAAAATCTAGTGTGTTTTTTACATTTACAGCAGATCTCAATTCTTCAATAGCACCTGGCCACATTTCAAGAGCTCAGTAGCTACCTGTGGCTACTCTACAGGTCTGAGGCCTAGAATGTAAGAGATCAACACGAGAGGGGCTTGTTGAACAATGTTCTAGTATGACACTGAAGAAGCGGTAGCAACCTTGATGCCTTATTTACAGGTTTTGAATAAATTCTCTTAAAAAGGAGGCACCTGCAATCACTGATAATGGACTTCCTGAAAACCCTGGTAGTGACAGGTTAGAGCTAGGTTTAATTTTCTTGAGAAAGAAAAAAAAAAGATGTGTCATTTTTTGTTTGTTCTGGAGCAATTAATTACTGTTTCAATAGTGATCTAGATCCTAAAACATGAGTGTAACTAACTAAACCTTACCTAATCCACTGATTTAACACTGGTCAAATTTAGAGACGTTGGGCAATGAAAGAAAGGGAAGGGGTAAGCTGTACTGGGCTCAAGATCTCTGATCTGCTACTTTTTAGAATAATAAAGTCTGTAATAAGAATAGCCATCATTCGCATTTTAGGTTCTAGATCACTATTAAAACAGTAATTAATTGCTGCAACCAAGCATGAAATGACATATCTTTTAAACTGTCATTACCAGGATTTTTAGGAAGTCCATTATTAGTGATTACAGGCCCCTCCTTTTTAAGAAAATTTATTCAAAACTTATAAATAAGGCCAGAAGGTTTCTACCACTTCTTCAGTGTCATACTAGAACACTGTCTAACAAGCCCCTCTAAGGGTCACCTGATGTTCTAGGCCCCATACCTATAGAGTAGCCAACAACACAAGGCAACTCTGCACATGGACATCACCAGATGGTTAATAGTGAAATCAGACTGATTATATTCTTTGTAGCCAAAGATGGAGAAGCTCTATACAGTCAGCTAAAACAAGACTGGGAGCTGACTGTGGCTCAGATCATGAACTCCTTATTGCAAAATTCAGATGTAAATTGAAGAACGTAGGGAAAACCACTAGGCCATTCAGGTATGACCTAAATCAAATCCCTTATGATTATACAGTGGAAGTGAAATAGGTTCATGGGACTAGATCTGATAAACAGAGTGCCTGAAGAACTATGGACGGAGGTTCATAACACTATACAAGAGGCAGTGATCAAAACCATCCCCAAGAAACAGAAATGCAAAAAGGCAAAATGGTTGTCTGAAGAGGCCTTCCACATTGGCTGAGGAAAGAAGAGAAGCAAAAGGCAAAGGAGAAAAGGAAAGATATACCCATCTGAATGCAGAGCTCCAGAGAATAGCAAGGAGAGATAAGAGAGCCTTTTAAAGTGAACGAGGCAAAGAAATAGAGGAAAACAATAGAATGGGAAAGACTAGAGATCTCTTCAAGAAAATAAAAGATACCAAAGGAACATTTCATGCAAATAAAGGACAGAAATGGTATGGACCTAACAGAAAGAGAAGATATTAGGAAAATGTGGGAAAAATACACAGAAGAACTATACAAAAAAGATCTTAACGAACTGGATAACCATGATGGTGCGATCACACACCTAGAGCCAGCCTCCTGGTGTGAGGTCAAGTGGGCCTTGGAAGCATCAGTACAAACAAAGCTAGTGGAAGTGATGGAATTCCAGCTGAACTAATTCAAACCCTAAAAGACGATGACGTTAAACTACTGCACTCAATATGCCAGCAAATTGGGAAAACTCAGCAGTTGCCACAAGACTGGAAAAGGTCAGTTTTCATTGCCCCAACCAAGGGCAATGCCAAAGAATCTTTAAACTACCACAAGTGCATTCATTTCACATGCTAGCAAAGTAATGCTCAAAATCCTTCAAGCTAGGCATCAAAAGTATGTGAACCGATAATTTTCAGATGTACAAGTTGGATTTAGAAAAGGCAGAGGAACCAGAGATCAAATTGCCAACATCCGTTGGATTAAGAAAAAGCTAGAGAATTCCAGAAAAACATCTACTTCTGCTTCTTTGACTATGATAAAGCCTTTGACTGTGCAGATCACAACAAACTGTGTAAAATTCTTAGAGATAGGAAAACCAGATCACCTTACCTGCCTCCTGGGAAACCTGTATGCAAGTCAAGAAGTAACAGTTAGAACTGGACATGGAACAACAGACTGGTTCCAAATTGGGAAAGGAGTAGGTCAAGCCTGTGTATTGTCACCCTGCTTATTTAACGTCTATGCAGAGTACACCATGCGAAATGCTGGGCTGGATGAAGCACAAGCTGGAATCAAGACTATTATATTATATTAATAACCTCAGATATGCAGATGATACCACACTTATAGAAGAAAGCAAAGAGGAATTAAAGAGCTTCTTAATGAAGGTGAAATAGGAGAATGAAAAAAACAACATTCAAAAAACAAGGATCATGGCATCCGATCCCATCACTTCATGGCAAATAGATGGGGAAACAATGCAAATGGTGACAGACTATTTTCTTGGGCTCCAAAATCACTTCAGATGGTGACTGCAATCATGAAATTAAAAGATGTTTGCTCCTTGGAAGAAAAGAAATGATCAACCTAGACAGTGTATTAAAAAGGAGAGACATTACTTTGCCTATAAATGCCTGTATGGTCAAAGCTATGGTTTTCCAGTAGTCATGTACAGATGTGAGAGCTGAAAAATAAAAAAGGCTGAGTACCAAAGAATTGATGCCTTTGAACTGTGGTACTAGAGAAGACTCCTGAGAGTCCCCTGGACAGCAAAGAGATCAAACCAATCAATCCTAAAGGAAATCAACCCTGAATATTCACTGGAAGAACTGATGATGAAGCTGAAGCTCCAAAACTTTGGCCACCTGATGCGAGGAACTGACTCACTGGAAAAGAACCAGATGCTGGGAAAGACTGAAGGCAGGAGGAGAAGGGAACGACAGAGGATGAGGTAGTTGGATGGCATCACCAACTCAAAGGATGTGAGTCTGAGCAAACTCTGGGAGACAGTGAAGGACAGGGAAGCCTGGTGTGCTGCAGTCCATGGGGTCACAAAGCGTTGGACACAACTGAGCAACTGAACAACAGCAAATCAGTAGGTGGGGTGGTGTAGGGGAAGGAAGGGCTGTTCTCCCTGGGTGAAGCAGTATAGGAACTTAGAAAATGTTAATTAAATTGATCTGAACATAAAAATAATTTAAGCCATTTATTATGGAAAAATTTTCAATACATACTAATAGTTGAGACCAGAGTACAGTCAACCCTCTTGAACCTATCATGCAGCCTCAATTATTAGTATTTACCTGCAGAAATTCTTCATGCTCAAGATCTGAGAGTCTTTTAAAAAGGCGTATTTTATTGCACAACTATAGGAAAAATAATGAAAATTTGAAGTTAAAAAAATCGCCAAAATGTGGACATCTGCCAGAATATTCTCGTTTTGCACCGAGAACTGTAACTATGGACAGTGAAGAACAGCGAGGTTTAGAGGGGCTGCGCGCTGCTCTGAAGAGCCGGTTCTCATCTCCCTTGCTGGTAAAGTCACTGTACAGCTGGGCACTGTTTATAGTCTCACAGTACGTGGCTCAGAACAGCACAGGTCCTCCCCTGCTTACAGCTCCACACAACTTGATTCAATTTCCTGAATTACAGAGCAATGGTCTCTTAATAGTTTCATTTCCCTGGCAATGAAGTTTGGAGAAGAGTTTAAGAGTCATTTTGGTAACAGGATCTTGCTTTTCTTTAAAAAAAACAAAACAAAACAAAACAAAAAAACAGTTAAGTGAATTTGTGTGTTAGGAAGGTATTGGTTCCCTGGGTGAGAGAAGGCTGTCTGGGAGACAAATGCTACAGGTGGACAGAGTCTGTGGTGTGAGTGGTTGTCCTCTGTTTATATAATGGAGGAACCATAACTGTGAGCAAAGCAGGAAGAGAAGCTCTAAGACAACCACTAGAAACGTCCATGCTTGAAAACCCCTGCAGGAGGGTCTGTATAGAGTAAGCGCTCCTGTTAGTCATTCAGGGAAGGGAAAATTATCATCGGTCACACCTCTGTGGTTTTGCTTCTGGAAGGTTAACATGTATCTTTTGGCAACTGTGTAAATCCTCTGTAATACTGATGGTTTCTTTCTTTTTTAAAAAATATGTTCAGATTTCTTTATTTTTGTCTGCTCCCCACAGCATGCAGGATCTTAGTTTCCCAAGCAGGGATTGAACCTGTGTCCCCTGCAGTAGAAGCACAGAGTCTTAACCACTGGACCACCAGGCAAATCCTCAACACTGATGTTTTTTAAAGCAAGATCAGGAATTTGGAATCAGGCCCAGGTTAAAATCTTGGCTTCATCCTCAGCTATGTGGCCTTGGGCCTTAGTTCCCTTATCTGTAAGGTGGGAATATGCCTACCTCCCTCAGTATATGAGGAATCTGAGTGATGGTTTTAGCACCTTTCCTGCTCCCTAGAATCCTTCCTGCTAGATCGTGGTATTCAACAAACCTGAGTCGTCATCTACATCTCCTTTCATTTTCTTTCTCATACTATCCCTAAGTTCAGTTACTCATATATAGTCAGGGAAACAGATGTGTTCCTGTTTCAGCATTTCCTTAAAATTAGTTCTGTCTCCTAATAAAGCTAGAAAAAAGCACAAGAGACTTCATTTCCACTATTAGTATAAAATACTATACTAAGTATACTAGTATTCTATAGTGTATACTTAGTATACAACAGTATACTAAGTGGACTTCCCAGGTGATGCAGTGGTAAAGAATCTGCCTGCCAATGCAGGAGACACAAGAGAGGGGTTTCAATTCCTGGGTCAGGAAGGCCCCTTGGAGTAGGAAATGGGAATTCATTCCAGTATTCTTACTCGAAAAATTCCATGGACAGAGGAGCCTGGGGGGTTACAGTCCATGGGGTCACAAAGAGTCAGACATGACTGAGTCTGACTCAGGAATACTAAGTAGGAGAGACAAGGCACTTACTTTATGCAATAATCTTGAATTAGCTGCTCAACCATGTCTGACTCTTTGTGACCCCGTGGACTGTGGCCTGCCAGGCTCCTCTGTCCATGGAATTCTCCAGACAAGAATACTGGAGTGGGAAGCTATTCCCTTCTCCAGGGGATCTTCCTGACCCAAGGATGGAACCCGGATCTCCTTCATTGTAGGCAGATTCTTTACCATCTGAGCCACCAAGGGAAGCCCTTATGTGTGTGTTAGTCGCTCAGTTGTGTCCGACTCCTTGTGACCCCATGGACTGTAGCCCGCCAGGCTCCTCTGTCCGTGGGATTCTCCAGGCAAGAAGACTGCAGTGGGTTGCCATGCCCTTTCCCTTTCTTTGAGTACTCATAATTATCTGAGTGAAGGACACCCATCGTTTACGAGAACACATAAATGGGAAGCAGTCTGGGTCTCGTGCCACCTCTGGCTTCTCTGCAGGAGCACACGCAAGCTCCCCCGGCCTTCCAACCCTCCCTTCCTCCTGCTTCCTGTGACTGTGTCTAGGCAGTAGAGCCCGGTGTCCCCTCCTGCTCTGAGTAGCAGGCATCAGGCAGAGAGCATCTGCCCAAGGACAAGCGATGACAGCCAGGCGCCTAACAGGCTCACCAGTCCGCTTTACACTGGATATTGAAACCTGTCCTTCCATAGCTCATCTGTATACTTCTTCCCCACAGCACTTCCTTTGTTATCTATGAGTGAGGGTGCGGAGGTTATGAGTGGGAAAAAGAATACCTTTGACGACAAACAGGAAGGAGGGAGAAGGTGAAAGACTGGTGTTGCTAGTCAGAGAGAACAGCGTCGGAATCGCCCCTTGACTCCAAGAGGTCATCAGGAAAACTTCAGCGAAGTTTCAATTTGTGAGGAGGGATGAGTAAATATTTATGGGGAGGGAGGAGATCTGGAGAAAAAAAGGGCAGCCTGGCCAGTCCCGTGTATTAGGGGAACAGATGAGAGGAAGCAGGTCGGGGAGCTGCCAGTTGGGTCCAGCAATGTAAGTATTTCGGTACAGAGGATGAACACCAAGATGAATAAAACAGTTCCTATTACAAAAGCCTCATAATCCAGAAGGTGAGATAAAGAAATAGACAATTAGCAAGGCAGATTACTAGAGTTCTAACAGAAACACAAAGAAGGGCTGGAGGAACACAAAAAGGAAGAAAAACTGCTTCCAGCTGGTTGGAATTCAAGGCTTAGAAGGTCTGGCGTTGTAAATATTCAAGAAGTAGGTTGGACATCAACCCCATTTCCTTCCTTTTTCCCTTAAATCAGGCAGAATTTAATGCTGTTAGAAAAAGTTGAAGTGTAAGAAAAATTAGCTTTGGGGTGGTAGGTCAGAGAAGCTGAAATTTAATCCATTTGTAAGGCCCATCAGGAGAGGAAATTTCATGTTCTCTCTTAGCAACGCATTTAAGCAGAAATTGGGCCTAGGCCCTGGAATCCTTAGTTTTATAATACACTTTATCACGTAATTTTCCTCTTTAGTTTTTTAGCTGTATCACACGGCATGTGGGATCTCAGTTCCCATCTGATCAGGGACCAAATCTGTGCCCCCTGCAGTGGAAGCATGGAGTCTTAACCACTGGACCACCAGGCAAGTCCCCGTCACGTAATTCTTCTTCCTGTTTAGCCAAGATTCTTTATATGTTTCTCTGTCCATTATTGTATGTAAGATCTAGGTGCTTCCTTATGGCACTGTGGACAGTTATACTTCACTATCTTTGACTTTCTCAGTATTCATTTCTGCATGTGATACTTGGCTGTAATCTTCTTCACTAATGGAAAAAAACAAAGCTTAGCAATTACTCTAAATGCAGAAGAGGAGGAACATAATTCTAGCTTAACAATGTAATTGCCTTTGAATCTGCATGTCTATTACTTTTTAGGAAATTTTCCCACAATGAAGTTGCATTATAAAAAGAAATGGCCCTTGTTAAAATGCCCTCATTCTTTCAACCCTACGATTAGCTGCTGGATTTTGAAACCACGTTTCGGAACCTTAAAGGGATCCTGAAAGAGCTCCTAGAGTTTGCTGGGAAACTGTTACTCCCAAGTAGCTCCCTTCCATAGTTATTTAAGAGATGAGTTGAAAAAGTAAAAGCTAAAGATACTGTTATATTTAACAAACTATACAGTTAAGATGAAGATCATAGAAAATTAGAGATAAAACCAGAGGTAGCGAACTTTCAGGCTATTTCAGCTAAGGAGCCAGTTCTAAACCTTTGATAGAGGCTATCAAACAACAGTACTATAAAATATTTTGCTGCTAACACGTAGGGCACAGAAGACTGCAGGCTTATATTCGACCCCTCCTACTACTGTTTTCCCAGTAAGTTGCACACTTTCTGCGGTTCTGCTTGTTGAAATCTAAAATGGTTCTCAGACCCCAGGCTTTGCAGGATGCTAAGAGGTTACAGAGGTGAGGCCTGGAGATGTTCTTCTGTTGATACTAATGACCATGAACAATAATGTCAACAATACGTGATCTTTCAGCTCCCAGCCTCTCTAGAGCTTGGGGACTAAGAAAAGCAGGTACTGACTCCTTGAAGCATTTCTCAAAATGCTCCAAATATATGTACTGGGGAGGGTGAGGGGTCTTGAGACAACAGGACTGTATGATATATTGTGCCTGCTCTGATTCCCACAGCTTCAAATTCAGTACTTCTTCATAACACAAAAATTCTTTCCCTTCAATGACATAGTTGTAATAATGACAGAAGCTTCTGTAGAACAGGATTGTTATTCCAAAGTGTTAGTTTTTAAATAAATGGATATCTGAATTGAAGAGTGTGAGGGTGCGTGCAGTGGATTCTTCTTGGCCTCTGGAGCCGGACTCACTATTGCTGTGACAGCAGAGGAGCAGGAAACGACATGATGTTCCAGAGTATTTAACAGGAAGGAGAAAAGAAGGGATTAAGGCCAACTTCCTGGCATAAGACGAGTAATAATACATTGCACAGCGGAATCTAGAATTTCAGTCCAACTTAAAACAGGTTTTGACACCACAAGGCAACTCCAGGTTGTATGGGATCTTGCTTCCTCCACGTTCAACCCTGCCCTTTTGTCTGAATTAAGAGCAGTCAGGCTGCCTGCCAAGCAGTGAAGCCTGAGAAGAAAGGAGGCACACAGACGCATGATGGCAGGGATCCCTCCTGCCGGAACTGCGAGTTCCTTGGGATCCACTGGAATCAGTACTTTGGCTGTTACTGTGACAGCTGGAAGAGGAGAGGAGGCAGTGGAGGCTCCTGAAGGTGTGGTCAAGTGAGTGGAGCAGAGATGAAAGAGGTGATGTAGTACTTGCGCCAGGAAGCCTCGCCAATGACTTAGGAGCCAGTGGAGGTCACAATTGTACGCTTACATACCTGGACCTTGTGTCTCTTTAAACACGGTTTTCTGATTTCTACAATAATCCATGCTCTATGTAAAAATAAGGAAAGCTCTACAGAAAGTACAGGAAAATACTGAACAATCATAAACTTACCAAAGATAATAACTGACAATATTTTGATGTACTTTTTTCTAAATGCATATTTTAAAATCAGAATTCACATTCTATGGTACAAAATAGTTTATAACCTGATCTTGTTATTCTGTAAGATAATTATATTAAACATTCCAGACACAAGAAAAAGCTTATTGAGACTGTTTATTCCATGCCCAAGTTCACTCTTCTGTTCAGAGGATGGAAAGATCACTTCTGGTTTCAGTGATCTGGAAGACTTCATAAATGAGTGGCCGTTTGAATAGGGCCTTTATGAACGGCAGAGTTCTGGAGAGGCACAGACAAGGAAGGCATAGATTTTAGGTGGAAGAAGTAGAATGAATAAATTTGTGAAGGAGGAAAGACCCAAGGGAATACAGAAATCTGGCTGCCAGGCTGAGAGTTCTGGGAAGTACAGACGGGATCTGTTTGCTTAGCTAAGGGCTGTGACAAAGACAGGAATACCGAGAAGCAGGAATAAAACAAGACAAAAGGTAGATGAGGGCCTTTGAGAGTTGGCGACTGGATCATCAGTGGTTACTCTGGAGGGCAGGGTAACAACTTTCCAATTCAGTTGGTGGAGGCAAAAGCCTGGAAGCAGAGGTGTGCAGAAACTGTTTCTTACACCAAGACAGTAGGCTGTGAAAGCAAGAACGACTGAGTGGTAGCACTGAGATTATCAGTCAGTGGTAAGTTTTTTTCCTGAGATGGTAAACCAGTGAGTCTTAGTATCACAGACCCATCTTCTGAGACTGGAGGGAAGAAGTTAAATATTGAAGATGAAGGTACTCACTTTCAATGCTCTTAATGTCCTTAGTAGTGAGGACAGAGCATCTGCTGAAAGGGAGACAGGTGGTGGGGACCCCAATTAGGGAAGTGAGCAGGACTGTGAAGTTACACTGGGGGTCCAGACACCTGGACTCTGCAGCGGGGCATCATATGGAGCCTCAGGATATTCTGCAGAAGGGGAATCTGAACCCCAAGGGTACCATCTCTAAATGAGATGGTAGAGGAATCCAGGGCTGGACACTGGCTGAAGGTCATGCAGAAGTCAGGGTATTTATGAGAACAAGCCAGTGACTGATTGTTCTTTAAGTGGAGTTGCCAGGGGATGGAAGGAGACTTGCAGGGACCTAATAGCCTGGGTAGGATGGATGGACGATGAAGGGATTGGAAAGGCTAGGGAATAGGATGTAGGTACTCTGGAGGTGGTGTGTTGGGAGTGAAAGCTGGCGAGAAGGGATGGTGGTCTACATCACACCTGTTATTCAGTGCTCATGTGTAAGGTAGTATGCAATCCAGAAACACAAAGTTTTGAGAATAAGTCAGTTGAAATACACACAGAGAATCTGATTTTGACACTTTGCTCTTCTAATTTCTGCATCAAACAGAATGAAAAACACACTGGAATATTATCAGGCCTGGAAATAACCTGACAGCTGAGTCTTCAACAAGAACGGAGACAGAGGGACTGTAACTCAGGAAGGTTTGGCTGGCAGCCACCTGGCAGTCAAGTCGCTGCAAACGGGAAGGAACGGCTCAGGTTAATGAGGCAGCTTAAATTACTCAAAGGCATTTAGGTTACAAACTCTGTGTTGTAGGTGGCGTGTACCAATCACAGAAAAAAGGCTGACTTCCACAGAAAATGTATAATGAAAGTATGTAGAGTGTATCAAAATGTAGGCAGATCATTTATATCAGGAAGGAGTTTACTTTCTTTCCCAACCTATAAAACGAAAACACTGTACAGCACATGTCAAAACTAGCAGCTATAAATGCTCAGATGCATAAACAAAGCTTTGAATTTTAATTATGCAATATAATGGAATGCTAGTAAGCAAGAAAATACAGTAGGCTTTTTCCCCCAAACTTACAGAATTAATCACCTACAGAAAGCAAATGTATGATGTGTGATGATGTGAGAAGATGCTAGACTTTTAAAGTTAAAAGTTGTTCCCAGATCTCTTACTCTCAAAATCTAGGTGTAAAAAATATTTTACACTAGGAGTTAAGGGGGACAGGACAAGTACAGAAGTAATAAAAGGAGGGAAAAAAAAAACACAATACAATACCTCAGGATTCATTATCCCTTCTTTTTTAAAACAGCTGTAAAACATGTCCATGGAAAACACTTCACTCCAAAGATATCCATAATATTGGCCATCATACCCCCCAGCCAAATGTCCAAAAGTTGCTGGCATATTTGTGCCTTTAAAAAAAAGATACATTTCAAACAATGTGATGTCAGATGTTAAATACCAGGTTCTCAGCTAGCTACGGCTTCCCTATGGGGAGTCCAGCTGTGGGAGGGGACAGTGCCAGGTCCTTGATCTAGTCACCTCTGGCACTCCCAGGGCTTATGGGTGTCCTTGGCCAAGATGTTTACAAACTTCTCTCCTATGACAGCTCCACCTCAGAGCTGGTTTCGGCCCTACGCTCTGGAATGCCTAACGATAGTTTCAGAGGCTTCGTCCACACCCAACAGACAACTCAGTCCTTTCTTGTCCCTTAGACACATATGTCTCTTATATATATTCTAATAATATTGAGCCTTCTCTTTGTCACACCCATTTATATCTAAAATGGGTCAGAATGGTACTTGAGGTTCATAATTACTGAAAAAGAACTCTTTACCTGAAAAGCTATAAAAAGGTCTTGCCAATTCAACCTACCTCCAGGGCTACTTTACAGAAAGGATTCTGTCAAAGAGGCCTGAGGCCCAAAGTTGCTGTTCATGTACTAGATCACAAAAGGAAGAGAGGGGCCTGGGCCTTTATTATCACTAGAAATGTGACTGACTCCATTAGACAACAGTTTCTTTGATTGAAAAAAGTCACCTTTCCAGCTGTGTTTACATGCACAGCTACATGGTTGCTTGAAGTCAATAAATACAAATGTAACGTGTTTGTCTGACCATCTCTCACCCACTCACACGATTCTCATAAATCATATCAGGTTAGAGAGTCAAACTGCCTGAACTGACCTCGGAAGCAGAATCAGACACAAGGTAGAAGTTTGTGCCCTTCTCTAAATGTCCCTCCTGCCAGTGTCTGACTGCAATCCTACAGAAGTCTCAGGGCACACAGGGAGGGCGGGGCCAGGCCATGTTGCCAAACTGAATGGCTTTCTCTGCTCTGGGTGGAGGCCAATTGCTCACGCCTGATTACACTAAAATGCTGCAGAGCTGGAGCCGCCTTCCCTTCAAGCACATTTGGATAGGATAACTCATAAGGACAAAAGTATGCTTATCTGAAAGTCATGGCCTGGTTTCAGAAATCAGAAATAAATTACATTAGGTACTCTGCCTGACACCCTCTGCCTTCTCTAGCAGTGTGAAGTATGCCCTGTGCTTCCCAGGAAGGAGGAGCCTGCGATAAGTATACGTACATACCTGGAGTGGCTGCAACACCTAAGATTTCTGTGCAGTATTTGGCATATTCACTTGCAGCATCCAGCGCAGTGTTGGTGTGGAGAGACTGATCAACTTTGCTCAAAACAATCTGGCGTAAGGTCAGGAGACCTAATAACATAAGAATGTTTGTGCATGTTTGGGAGAAGAGAGAACTACATGTTCTAATATCACAAGATCAGAGATTTCATAAACGGATTCTAACAGTGTTCATTATAAGGTCGGAGCAAGACACCTCATTCTATTTAAGATTTAAAAGGAGATGCATCTTTTTTTCTTGGATAGAATTCCAGTGTTCAGTATTCCAACATGCTTAGTGGCTTTCCCACCTCATGTTAACACTCTGGGGTGCTATCATTACAAAAGAGGAAATAAGTTCTATAGCAGAAGATGCCAGCAGGCCCCTTGCCTTCTGGGATGGCCTACACTCTGTCTGTGGAGTGTGTTTTTCTCTCGGCTTTTCTCACTTTCTGACATGACCCTAGGCCCCGGAGCCGCTCTTGCTTTTTCAAACGGTCCACATTCTGTCTATGGAAACTGTATTTCTCTAAATAAATCCACTTCTTACCTAAAAAAGATGCCACCAATTCTCCATGAAGCAATTCTAATTTATTTTCTAAAATGGTAAGTCATACCTGTGTTGACTAGTCTAGAAGCAACAAGCTTTTCAAGCAGATCATCTGTAATAGGGCTTCCATGTCTATAATGCTTCGACAGCCTTCGGAGGGAATCAGCGTCCCACACCCAGTTCTCAAGCATTTGTGATGGCACCTCTACGAAGTCAGTTTCCACGTTTGTTCCGCTGAATCGTGCAAAGTCGGTCTAGAAAGTAAACATAAAAATCTTTTTTAAAAAGCAGTGAATGAAAATTACATATATGATGATTTATAATCGACTCACTAAAACTTAAGTTAGAATCAAGAGTCAACTGCCTCTTTGAATGAAGGTTAAGATAACCTCAAATTTAAATGAAAGTAAAACAAGTAGCCAAGCAGCCTGGAAAACAGTCCCCAAATATCTACATTAAAATAATATTTCATTCTTCTGAATCACAGACACACTTGAAATAATCATCTGGAAATCATAACTGAAAAAAATTAGTTTAAGTTAAAAGAAACCTTAAGCTTTGAAAGTAAAAATATTTTAAAAGAATTTCCCAGGAACATCCCTGGTGGTCCAGTGGTTTAGGACTCAATGCTTTTACCACCAAGGGCGAAGGTTTAATCTCTGGTTGGGGAAACAAAGATTATGCAAACTGAGCAGTGTGGCCAGAAAAAAAAGCGTTTCCCATTAAAACTGAAGAGATTCATAATCTAAGACAATCTCTCCCTAGTTCCCCTTGCTTTTTGCATATTTTTGTTTACTCAGTACATGCCTTTCTGGAGTATTTATCAATCTAACTACTCAAGTTTTCATCAAAATCACTTAAGGAGTGAAATTACAACATTATAGACTGATATCCCTTTCAGGTGTATGATATCTTGTGCTTTAAGCTTTAAACAAGTGTTTCTAAAACAACCATATTGTAGAAAGCCCGAGCTGTAGCTCTCAGATTGGGTAGAAGACGTTACCTTAAAACAAGAAGCCTCTACAGTAGGAGTTAGCATTGTATAATAATTGGTAAGTGAGGTGAGTTTAATGTAGCTATAAGAAAAGAGAAACAAAGGATATACTCAGAAGTTAAAGTACCCCTTGTAAAAATAAAGGACTTATTCTGAGTTAAGTGTTAAAAAAAAAAGTTTTCTTTAAAAAAGGAAAGTTTAGTAAATTGTTGAATCAGATGTCAGGAAAGCTCTTAACCAGAAAGATGGGAATTCACTAGACAGGCTGGTGTTTTTCAGCCTTGACATCATCCAGAGAACTCACGTAAAATTGCTGTTGGCAGAGGAATACTTAGCATTTACCCAGCTGGGTCAGCTGCAGAATGGGGGTGATTCTGCTGCCTTCCCCTGAACGTCTGTCCTGCTTCCCTCTTTAGATGCTTCGCATCCCAGTCTTCTCTCCCTGACTTCATCATCCCCAGGGCTCTAAATGGAAGGAAGGGAGAGGATGGGGCGTCACCAGTGGAGGAGGCAGCAGATGGGCCATTCTGCTTTTGGCCCAGGGCAGAGGCACAGATGTCAATGCCATCTCACATTCGGCCTCCCTCTCTTTATGCAAAAAAATGTTTTGCTTGACTTCCTATTATGACTGTGCTGATTCTAGATATGAAGAGCCACAAATACTGACGCGCCAAGGGAAACTAAACTCACTGGGCGATGGAACTGGGTAACCTCTGTGTGAGGACATTCTAGTAAAAATTCTTACAGGGAAAAAGTCAAGGGCTCCAGAAAAACTGAATGTGTTTGCCTCTTTCTTGTATATAATCTTCTAAAAATAACTACAGCCTACACTATAGAGAAAATAATTGTATACAATAATTATAATAGCCAACATCTATTGAGACTTTACTATGTTAGGTATTTTGCTAGGCTTTTTCATGGATTATCTGATTTAACTTCCAAAACGATTGTATAATAATCGCAATCTCCATTTATGGGATGAGGAAATTGAGGCATACTGAGATTAATGGTAGAACCTGGATATTAAACCAGGTGGTCTGAGTCAGAATCCCAACTTCAATCATGGATACTATAATACCTCTCTCTGTTACAGAAAAAAAAGTTAAATTTATGATTTTACAAAATGGTGAAATCATTTTGGATCTAGTCTTATATCAAACTTGCCTTTATGTGAAGAGTAAAAGTGAAGTGTTAGTGTACTTGCTTAAAAACCTGATTTCCTCTAAGTACTGGAAGATTTTCCAAAGATCAAACGTGACATTGAAATGTAAAGGCCAGCCTTTGTAACCATCTATCCTGGATTTGGGATTCTGTAATACTAACCGCATAACTTTCTAAAGATGGTATCTATACCTGCAAAATAAGTACTAACAGAAAATTAGGACAAAATTACACCATCAGCTATTACTATACAGTATTTTGACTAAAAAATAAATAAATTTTGTACAGCCTGCATGTGTGAACATTTTTTGGTTAGTATTTGCTGGGGAGAGGGCAAATCCACCCCAAACAACAATAAAATGTATGTGTTAGTGGCAGTGCTCCAGAATGCAGAAAAACATGAACAAATGAGTAAGTCATGAGTTAAAATTGAAGAGAAGTAACACTAGCTCCATCATGCAGAGTAGAGAAGAGAGGGCTTATTCTCTCTGAAGTCATCCTGTAGCTGGGGAAAGACCACAGCCCATGAATGAACAGATCAACAATGTCTTCTAAAGAACAAAAGGAAATGTTTGCTAGGAGTAAAAGCTAAAAATAACTCTACTGCTTACTAATTTCCTGAAAGTCATGCCGTTTCTCTGTGTGCCCTTTGGGCAAGATCATTTAAATATTTTTCAAATGAGGAGGACAAAGAACTTATAACATTCAAAAGCTCAATTTCCCCGAAAATAGCTAAATTTGAAAAGGAAAGGAATCCACAGTCAGTCACTGTGTCCATTCACAAAGAAACCGTGGGTAAGCCTAAGGAATCGGCAGCCTGACGGGGGCCTGGTGAGCAAAACAGCCTGGCTTTGAATGATATCACTTTCTGATGACCAACAAATATCACTCCCACCCCAGTTTTCAACTCTGAGTTCCAAAGAGCCCAAGAAGTGTTTTCTAGTTTTCAACACGAATAATTCAATGGTGTTGAATATAGATCTCAGGAGCCTTATTGCTACAGGAAATACTTTGACAATAAAAGCCTAGAAAACAACATAAACTTAGATTCCTGTTTGGTTAGAAGTTTTTGAGGGGAAGAAAGCTGTCTAAAACTATGAGATGCTACAGACAGTCGTTTCTCAATGGATAGAACACAGTGAGACCTGGAGCAAAATGATATAAACTAAAGCTCAACAAGTTACGTGAACCTTTGTTATATTTAAGGACCAAATCTTATATAGGCTATTATTCTAATTAAGAGACTCACTTGTTGTTTTTAGCATTTACAACTAAAGTGTTATTTTCATGAAAGCAAATCTCAACTCAAAACAAAGGCAGTTGCTGAAATCAATAGGTGTACTCTGTTTAGGGAAAAGAACAGGGCTCAGGAGAGTGGACTCTGGCTGTCTGAGGTGATCCCCTAATGATTTCCTAGCAGTCATTCCATGTCCTGACCTGTCTGATCCAACCCTAAATCCAGGGATGATGAAGTTTAAGAAATAAGGCATTAAAAAAAGAAAAGTACCACTGTCTCTTAGGCTTTTCCATAAACAGAGGGTTAAAGGTCATACTTTTAACTTTGCATATACCTAGCAATCATTGGCAATAATAATAGTAATAAAGAGAACCTGAATAACATGTTGTTAACTTTCCCAACAGCCTTACCGTTCCCCCCGTCAGTATTACCATCATCATTTAAGACATATAAAACAACACATTGTCTACAGAAGTCTTTTTTTTGGCTGTGTTGTGCAGCTTGTGAGATCTTAGTTCCCTGACTGGGGATAGAGCTCAGGTCCCAGCAGTGAGAGCGCCAAGTACTAACCACTGCACCACCAGGAAATTCCCTACAGAAGTCCTGAATACTGCAACTTAAATTCACATGTTTATCCTCAAACTGGCTATGTCTTCCTGACTACTATTTCTTTTACATAAAGTACTTCTTTGGTGGCACTAGTGGTAAAGGATCTGCCTGCCAATGGAGGAGACGTGGGTTCGATCCCTGGGTTGGGATGAACCTCTGGAGAAGGGAATGGCTACCCACTCCAATATTCTTGCTTGGAAAATTCCATGGATAGAGGAGCCTGGTGAGCCACAGTCCACGGGGTCTCAAAGAGTCGGACATGACTGAGCGGCTGAGCACTCCACTCCATTCAAACTCAAATGCTGAGAACAACCTTATATGTATGAATCCCTTATTAACAACTGTACCTCCAAAATCCAGCACATGCTCAGAAACTTGTGGATAGTCAATTAATCTTTGTGAAATAAATGAAGGTGTGAGGAGACTGTTTCTGTAGGAAGCCCAAGCCATAAACAACCCTAAGAGATTTCTCTTGGTCTTATACTTGACCTGACCTCTTAGCTCCCAACCCAACATCATCTCTCTACTTTGTCTTCTTTCAATACTCAATCAGTAAATCAGTATATAATTTATATCATTTTACTTAATAATATTCTGATTTTAATTTTTTAATTCTTACATTTCATACCCTCACACTTTAGGCATTCCAGTATCTTTTGAATCCCATTCTATCGTATCTAGTACAACATGTCAGACCCAATAGATAACTGTTTCTAAGGAGTCAATAAAACATTTCTCTTTTATTTATTTTTCACATTTCTCTTTTAAACATATTTTTCTAATTATTTTTCAGAAATCACACACAGAAAATACAGTAAGGAAATAAAAAGAAATAAGTCTCCAAAGAAAATAGACGATGTTGTATGGCATCTCCTTTGGTTCATGACTTCAGCATTTATTCTATGTACATATGTCTATGTGCTCATATATGTATAAACACACAAATGTTCAAATAACAAAAATGGATCCTGAAAGAAATTGCTTCCAACACTGACATTGGAAACTATAACAGGCTGCAGCATTGGGAGCAGGGAGCAGAGGCTACAAGGTTGTTGATAGGTGTTCAGTGGACTTCAGGACTGAGACCTAAAAGGTCAACTTACACAAAGGGAAATGTGGAACTACATAATCTCATCATTCCACACACATTTACAGGAGATTGATTTAGATGGAATTCGATAGAAGAAACTCAGAAAGAAGAAGTCCATCCAACAGGAATCCATGCCTGGGAGCCCAAATTCAGACCCCATGACATAATGCTGTCTCCATCACAAGGATGGGGGTGCAAAGAATAGTTACAAGCAATCAAATAGAGGGGTAAGGAGCAGGGTGGTTAGATCCGGGGTGAACATTTAACTTTCCTAAGTCTTAGTTTTTTTCCACTTGAAAATGGGGGCAATACAGCCCATTCCAGTATTCTTGCCTGGAAAAATCCCTGGACAGAGAAGCCTGGTAGACTGCAATCCATGGGGTTACATGACTGAGCACGCATGCATGATGGGGGTGGAGGGAGGTGGGTTGGTAGCAATAAACTAGTAGAACCAAAAAAAAAAAAAAGAAAGAAAATGGGGGCAATAAGAGTATAGTAATAGAAGTAGACTGGTCAACCCACTTCTGAGCACACTGTATGTATAAAATTAAAGAATGAATGTAAGGCACTGACTACAATGTCTGGCACATGGTCAGTTCTCAGTAAATCTTGGCTGCCATCATTCTTCCTGGCCTGCCCAGTATAGTCTTGGCTGGTCTGATCAAGCCTCTCCTTAGCTTCCTCCAAGTACCTATTCCTTGGTGTTAATGCTGAAGATAAATGGACCCAGATTTCCTTTCCACCTCTGCCAATACTCTAAATTGCTCAAACTGGGGAACTCCCTGCTGGTCCAGTGGTTAAGACTCTACCCTCTCACTGCCAAGGGCCTGGGTTCAATCCCTGGTCAGGGAACTAAGATCCTGAAAGCTGTACGGCACAACCAAAAAAAAAAAGATACTTTTAAAAAACAAATAAATGAATAAACAAAGTGCTCATTCTGCTCTAGCTCTAGGAATCAAACTTCTAAGTAGGCAGGAATCATTAAAACAAAACAAAAATACAAATGCGATGGTTTCCAATCACCTTCCATAGATCTTCACCCAATACCCATGGAGGGTAGGCATTTGTGAACTCTCTTAAATCTGAAGTGACAGTGCTTTTCTTCATGGCAATCTTTATAACCTTCTTAAATTATGACCTGTGCGCTACTTATTGATTTCAAAAGAGTTGAATTATATATAAGCATAGTTACAAGAACACTTCTGATATGTATGGCACTTTATTCTTTTCCAAGTACCTTTTCACACATTATTTAATCACATCAGCACTCCAGGGAAGTATATATGAGAACTGTTGTTGTTCCCATTTTATGAGTAAGAAAAAAAGAGACGGCTCAAGGAGGTTGAAAGTGAAAATTGCTTAGTTGTGTCTGACTCTTTGTGACCCCATGGACTATACAGTCCATGGAATTCTCCAGGCCAGAATAATGGAGTGAGTAACCTTTCCCTTCTCCAGGGGATCTTCCCAACCCAGGGATCGAACGCAGGTCTCCCGCATTGCAGATGGATTCTTTACCAGCTGAGCCACAAGGGAAGCCCAAGAATATTGGAGTGGGTTGCCTGAAAAACGTGCCAAAAGTCAAACAGCCAGGCCCACAAATACATGAATGATTTTTTAATCCAGTACTCTTTTTATAACACTAGGGTGCTTCCTAACTGATATAGACCATGTTTATTTAAAATAGTGTGTAATCCAAAATATTTAAAGCAGAAAAAATATTAGTTTTTAGATGAAGTTGACAGATTATTTGAAATGTGAAGTTTTTCTTTCACTTTAATAAGGCTTTATTGGATTCTTATGTGTTGCTTTAAAATAATGATCTCTAACAGTCCAAAATTCACTATTGCTCTTAATGCACAACCAATACAGACAGCACAATGGAAGCTGTTAAGAAGCATTAATCTCTTCTACAGAAGTTCAAAAGGCCAGCAATTACTGACAGCCCAAACCACAATAAAGCCATGAAACAGGAACAGATACTAGAGATGCCACCTCCTGAGTGCTATCGTCAAAATTATCTACCCTGTAGTGTAAACACAAAGACATGAGTGAAACTCATCTCCTGAATGATGAGATAGTAGACACCTTGAACTAGTCCATCTACATGTTTGAAAACTGGATGTTCCTGCTGACCTATTTAAATATTACTATGACAAGCTCTAGCAAGCTCTTTTGGTCATCAAACTTGCAAACTGCCAGCCTGGAGAACTGAAACATTTGGCTGCCATATCTTAAAAACAATCTACTGAATATATATGGCAAATTAATAAATTCACTATATATTTCTCAGATATAAGTCAGAAGTATTACTGCACATAGAAACTATTATACTCCTTTTTCATTTCCATCTATTTTAGGTCGGTACAAAAGGTTTTAAAATCATTATAAAGCTGCAAATATGTGGATCTCTGTCTGTGATTTTTAAGACAAAAGCAATGATCACTGGTTTCAAATACATTACTTTAAAAGATCTTAACATATTATAGGACATTTGAAAGGATTAACAAACAAGAGATTTTTCAAAGATAATCTCATTAGGAGATGACCGAACAAGGGATTGTACTAATACACTATTCATCTGTATGACACATTTTATGTTCATGAAGGAGGTTAGGCAAAGTCTTTGAATATAGTCTACTGTTTCAAGAGATATCATTCACCATCAGTATATCAGTATATATACTGATTCATATATATTTATTGTTGTTCAGTTGCTAAGTTGTGTCTGACTCTTTGCGACTCCATGGACGGCAGAATACCAAGCTCCTCCGTCCTCCTCTACCTCTGAGAGTTTGCTCAAATACATGTCCATTGAGTCAATGATGCTATCTAACTATTTCATCCTCTGCCGCCCCCTCCTCCTTTTGCCTTCAATCTTTCTCAGCATCAGAGTCTTTTCCAATGAGTCGGCTATTTACCGATTCATATATAGATAGATAGTTGTCACATATAATTATATACATGCATACATAGTTCATTCATATATATGTATGTATATATATGAACGGAGAAGGCGATGGCACCCCACTCCAGTGTTCTTGCCTGGAGAATCCCAGGGATGGGGGAGCCTGGTGGGCTGCCGTCTGTGGGGTCACACAGAGTCGGACATGACTGAAGTGACTTAGCATAGCATATATATGAAACATACACATATTTCATTCATCAGTATATATATACATACTGATTCATATATATTCATAAGCATGTTGAGTCGCATATATAATTATATATTTATATATAGCTCACCCATAGACGTGTATATATATTTCAGTCATGAGTCACAGAACTTTAAAATGAAATAGAATCAAGAAATTTATTTTCCAGTACTAAAGTGGGTATTTCAAAGGATCAAAATTAACATAAGAAACAGTGAGAATAACAGAGTAATAGAGAACTGCTTTGTGAATACATGATAAGCATATGATATTAAGGTTAAATGAGGGTCGTGTTTCAAAATAAGAGCATGCATCAAAAGCACAGAAAACCCTATTTGACAATCAGTATTATTTTAATAAATGTGATTAAGACACCAAACGACTTCCTCATGAGATCATTAGCTGATAATTAACATCCAAACAAAGGAGGAAATAGTTGTTAGCTTGGAATTCAGTATGACCTAGGCTTTAGGGGGTTAGCAGACCTTTGAAATTCCATTTAAAAATTTGGTTGCGTAAATTTATGTCTATTTTTCTTGAAGAGATTTCTATAGCTTAAATCAGATTTTCATAGGTTCTCAGATCCAAAGAAGATCTACTGTTTATCTAGGTACAAGTACATACCTGGATCTTAGATAATCTAAGTCACATAAGTCTGAAATTAAGAAAAATATTTGACTTTTCCAAATTATTCATAAAAATGTTTTAGAAAAATGGAATCTAGTTTTATTCTACTTAAAGGAAATGCTGGTCATAGAATGGACACTGATGGAAAATAAATATTTCAGGAACCCTATTGCTGTGAAAATAGACTTTAACATTATCTAAGGAAAAAATTTATGTTATTCTGAAAGCTTTATTTTCTTTGGATTAAATAGAGAGTAGAAATGGCTGTATTAGTATAGCAGGATTTATTTATCTGAATAGATTCATATCCTATTCCCCTCTGCTTTTTAAAAATAGAACATGGAAGTACCAGGAAGTAAAGACAAAATGTTGAAAGAACTAAATAGTTTTTTTTTTTTTCTTTTAACAAAAGTGATAGTAGTTTTCTGGAAAAGAATGGGTACATTTTTGATTATTACAATGATTAGGGGCTACTCTGGAGAAGGAAATGGCAACCCACTCCAGTATTCTTGCCTGGAGAATCCCAGGGACAGAGGAGCCTGGTGGGCTGCTGTTTATGGGGTCGCACAGAGTTGGACATGACTGAGGTGATTTAGCAGCAGCAGCAGCAGTAGGGGCTACTCTAGGTGTGGGATGCTGAATGTCCAGCATTGAACTGCCATCAGGACAACGTGCTATTTATAAGCCACCCAATCTATGGTATTGTGCTATATTAATAGCACTCTTAAGACAAGTGGCTATACTACTCTTGGTCTTGAATTGACAAAACCACTTACATATCAGTCTGCAGTTTTTGCTGCAAGGTTCAGGTTTATTCACATGTAACCTGAATTCTGAAAGAGATGGGAATACCAGAGCACCTGACCTGCTTCTTGAGCAACCTATATGCAGGTCAGGAAGCAACAGTTAGAACTGGACATGGAACAACAGACTGGTTCCAAATAGGAAAAGGAGTACGTCAAGGCTGTATATTGTCACCCTGCTTATTTAACTTCTATGCAGAGTACATCATGAGAAACGCTGGGCTGGAAGAAGCATAAGCTGGAATCAAGACTGCCGGGAGAAATCTCAATAACCTCAGATATGCAGATGACACCACCCTTATGGCAGAAAGTGAAGAGGAACTAAAAAGCCTCTTGATGAAAGTGAAAGAGGAGAGTAAAAAAGTTGGCTTAAAGCTCAACATTCAGAAAACGAAGATTATGGCATCTGATCCCATCAGTTTATGGGAAATAGATGGGGAAACAGTGTCAGACTTTATTTTTGGGGGGCTCCAAAATCACTGCAGATGGTGACTGCAGCCGTGAAATTAAAAGACGCTTACTCCTTGGAAGGAAAGTTATGACCAACCTAGATAGCATATTCAAAAGGAGAGACATTACTTTGCCAACAAGGTCCGTCTAGTCAAGGCTATGGTTTTTCCTGTGGTCATGTATGGATGTGAGAGTTGGACTGTGAAGGAAGCTGAGCACCGAAGAATTGATGCTTTTGAACTGTGGTGTTGGAGAAGACTCTTGAGAGTCCCTTGGACTGCAAGGAGATCCAACC
Source organism: Bos indicus (assembly GCF_029378745.1). Lineage (NCBI taxonomy): Eukaryota > Metazoa > Chordata > Mammalia > Artiodactyla > Bovidae > Bos > Bos indicus. Next base: position 13,681,661 of record NC_091779.1, read on the forward strand.
AGTCCATTCTGAAGGAGATCAGCCCTGGGATTCCTTTGGAGGGAATGATGCTGAAGCTGAAACTCCAGTACTTTGGCCATCTCCTGCGAAGAGTTGACTCATTGGAAAAGACTCTGATGCTGGAAGGGATTGGGGGCAGGAGGAGAAGGGGACAACGGAGGATGAGATGGCTGGATGGCATCACTGACTCGATGGACGTGAGTCTGAGTGAACTCCAGGAGTTGGTGATGGACAGGGAGGCCTGGCGTGCTGCGATTCATGGGATCGCAAAGAGTCGGACATGACTGAGCGACTGAACTGAACTGAACTGAACCTGAATTCTTCATTATGTCATTCTACACAACCATGCCTAGGACTTGAAAAACATAAACAAAATGTTTTCTTTTATGTTCAGTGAGGATATTAAGGGGTTTTCCTGATGGCTCAGTGGGTAAAGAATCTGCCTTCAATGCAGGAGACACAGGAGACAGGGTTCGATCCTTGTTTGATCTAGGTAGTGAAGATCCCCTGGAGAAGGAAATGGCAACCAACTCCGGTAGTTTTGCCTGAAAATCCCATGGAAAGAAGAGCCTGGCGGGCCCATAATTTGAAAAATATAAAGAAAATGCTTTTGTTTATGTTTAGTGAGGATATTACCTAGATTTGAAAAAAAAAATCTGTACAGAAAAGACCGTTTGGGTAAAACTGGAAAAATCCAAGTAAAGTGTTGAGTTTAGTTAGAAGTACCATAAATTAGCTTCCTAGTTTTGGCAAATGTACTGTAAGATGTTAATAGTAAGGGCAACAAGGTGAGGAGCTCTATCTTTGCAATTTTTCTGTAAATCTAAAACTATTCTAATAAAGAGGTTATTTCTAAAAAGTTCACCTTTAGAGATGGATGGAGATTTACAATTTGGAAAACTGTCCCTCCACCCTCCATTTATGTAAATATCAATTTAAAAAACTGTTAGGTTGAACAACTGGACTAGATGTTTTCATGTCAGTAGTGGTTAAATATTAGCAAGTTCACATGGTTCATCCTAGAACAGTCTGGGCCTAGTTTACTGGACTGTGTCATGAAGTTGAGAATAAATATACTTTCCATTTTTAGAAATAAAGAGAAATTAGTTGTAATCTATTGCACACATACATCTCTTTCTTGGTAAATTCCCCCCATGGTTATACCATGTTATCTGTGATTTTCATTGACGCCTAGTAAAGGATGGTCTAAGAAATTATTTATTATTTAAAAAGGAGTATAAAGTCTGGATGACTGAAAACCATTGAACTAAACAAAGCATTAATAAGCATAAGAGACAGATTATAGCACAGTTTATCTCTGAAGCTTACACCAAATTCCTCTGAGGAAAAGATTTAAAAGGGAAAAACAAATATTTGACACCCTTCCTTAACAATAGTTTTCTTTCTTTTACAGTCTGGGGCTTCCAGGTGGCTCAGTGGTAAAGAATCCACCTGATAATGCAGGAAACACAGGAGACGCAGGGTTTGAACCTGGGTCGGGAAGATCCCCTGGAGAAGGAAATGTTAAGGAAAACTCCACAGACAAAGCCTGGCAGGCTGCAGTCCACAGGGCCGCAAGAGTCTGACATGACTGAGCACACATGCACTCACGCCATAGGATGGTATTCAGTGAAGTTCCTTCATCAGTGGATTGATCTTGGAGTAAAAATATGTTGTGAAAGAGGACACAATAAGAAAACTTTGTGGTTTTGTAGAAGCCCTATGACATTTTTGAACACGTTCAGCTTCTGAGAAAAACATGCTAAGAAACATGTTGAGAAATCTGACATCAGTGGGAAGAAAATTCTGGAAAAGCAATTAATAGGTTTACCATTAAAGAAAAAAAAACACTCACCTGTGCACAAATCTGATGCATGACATGACCGAATTCATGGAAGTAAGTCCTCACCTCATCGTGTCTCAGGAGAGAGGGACGACCTGCTAGTGGCTGTGAGAAGTTCACCACGAGGGCGGCCACGGACATCATGCGGCTCCCGTCTGGCAGGAGGCATCCAGGCTGGAGACCAAAGCAGGCTGCGTGGTTGTACTTCCCTTCCCTGAGGGACCAGAAGCACAACTGGTGAGACACAGACACTCTTCTGTAGCAACAGCATTGGCTTGGCCTCTCTCACTCACTGGATAACGGAAGATGCTTTGAAACATTTAACTCACCTTTCATGAAGTAGGTCAGCGTTCTGTCAAAATGAAACAATGAAAATTAAAAAAAAAAAAAAACCCACAAAAACCCCACTATCACTTGATATGAGGTGTATTTCCAAGGTTTCCAGTCCACTCTAAAGGAGATCAGCCCTGGGATTTCTTTGGAAGGAATGATGCTAAAGCTGAAACTCCAGTACTTTGGCCACCTCATGTGAAGAGTTGACTCATTGGAAAAGACTCTGATGCTGGGAGGGATTAGGGGCAGGAGGAGAAGGGGACGACAGATGATGAGATGGCTGGATGGCCATCCAGACTCGATGGATGTGAGTCTGAGTGAACTCTGGGAGTTGGTGATGGACAGGGAGGCCTGGGGTGCTGCGATTCATGGGGTCGCAAAGAGTTGGACACGACTGAGAGACTGAACTGAACTGAACTTGTGTTGAAATCTTAATGTAAGAATTAATATATACCTCAAATAGGGTATAGTTGAATGTCCAATTTATTTTAACCAGCTCCTGCTTTTTGACTTCAAAGATGGAATCATTAAACACTAAATAGTGTTGAGGCAAATATGAGATACAGAGTTTGACTTACTAGGCACTTTTTCCTTAAAATTAAAATTGATTAAAAAAAACTGATAAAAACTAAAATCCAGAGAGTAAAGTTGTTCTTTTATTCAATAAGGGGAGAATCAGTACTCATAATTAAATGAGCTCCTTTTATAAACCAGAGAGGCCTTTTTGGAAACAGAATGGTTTTAGTTAGCCTGGGAAAATAAGCATAAATTATACTATAAAGTCATCTATGCTAGGACAATGTGATATCTGTGATGGTCTCTCCAGAAGCTAAGGGCTGTTAGACTTTATTGTAGGAATAGGTTTCCTCCTCTTTTCTTTGCTCAGAGCACTAAAATACATTTAAGTTTAGTTTGATGTTTTGATTTGTAAATCTTTTACTGTATTATTATTTCTTGATGACTCAACTGTTTTTTACCTGCTGAAGTTATTCAGGTAAAACAAAAACAAACCAGTCTTTTTACAGCTTCCCATTAAGAAACGGCTTGATTAAGAATCAAGCTGAACAGGGCATTGATCCTATTCTTACAGCAACATGATGGACAATCTGCAAATCACAGCTTTTCTTCAAAGTGAAAGTTAAGTTGCTCAGTTGTGTCTGACTCTTTGTGATCCCGTAGACTGTAGCACACCAAGCTCCTCTGTCCATGGGATTCTCCAGGCAAGAATACTGGAGTGGGTTGTCATTTCCTTCTCCAGTGGATCTTCCCGATCCAGGGATCAAACCCAGGTCTCCCGCATTGCAGGCAGGTGCTTTAACCTCTGAGCCACCAGGGAAGCCCATCATAAATTGAAAGTTGAAGTGCAATCTACAATCTAAGACAGATGCCTCCAAGGATAGAGAGAAAGGAAGCAAGCACTTTTTTTTTTTTGGCTTGTGTGTATGTGTGTTTTTTTTAACCTGCAGACACCAGTAAGAGAATTTTTAACAAATTGATAAAGATTGATGGTGGACCAGCAAAAGTAGGGAACCACTAGGAGTTACTACACAAGGGAAATTTTGCATCCATTTGTAAGGTTTTCTCCACAGATCTTACTGGGTACACACAAAAAAGTCAGGGGCAGGATGAGAGCCCTGAGAAAGAATCAGTGCTGATGCAGGCCTGGGGGAAGGGAGCCCTGCCCAGGTCTGTTTCATCTCTCTCCTAGAGAACACGAGCCTGGACCTTAAAGGCAAAAACACCGTTGCCTTAAGAGCACTGGAAAACCTCACTGCTAGTGGGGGATGGTAACAGAAAAGCAAACAAACAAACAAAAAAACTCTACTCTGAAGGTGGGTCAGGAAAACATCCTTGGCCCAGACCTACAGCTGAGGATGGGGCAGATTCACTGAACAGGCCCACTCCTAACACCCAGGGACTCAGAGCCTTCCTAAGACTGACCTTTAATCTGAACAACAGAAATGACACTCCCCTAACAAGGCTAATAGGAATCTAGTAATAAATAATAGCAGTCTACTACAAGGAGAGGAACAAAGCATGAAAAGAGACCTCTTTAAAGCACAGAACAAATGGACAAACTCACATTGAGCGGGGAACAGAGACTAATAAAAAACTGGCAAATAAGCTCTCATTCTAAACACATACAGGAATCTGAGCTGAAGCTTTGGGTTCACTGAGGTTAACCATAGCAATAACAAGGCCCAAATCCAGCTCAAGTACTAAATAGAATGAATCAGACACTCACATGAATGGTCCAGCAAGTATGTGCCCACTGCTAGGCATAAAGACTGTCTTAGTCTTGACTGTTTTATATAAGATGTCTGACTTTAAAAAATAATTGTAAGGCATATGAAGACACACGGAAAAAACACAATGTCAAGAGGCAAAAAGACCAAGAAAAAGAGATTCAGATGACAAAAATGTTGGTGCTATTAGAGTATTTAAAATAAATTGTTAAATGTTAAACATTCTTGAGGAAAAGATAGACAGTTTGCACAGTCAGATGGATAATTTTGGAAGAGAGCTGGAAACTATGAGAATACAATGAAAATGCTAGACGTGAAAAGCACAGTAATAAGGATGAAGAATGCCTGTGATAGTCTCATCGATGGACTTCTTACAGCCAAGCAAAGAATCACTGAACCCAAAGATAGGTCAAGAGAAATTACCTAACATACACACACACACAGAGAACAGAGAACCAAGATTTACAGGGCAATATCAAATGACCTACTAAATATGTAACTGGAATTTCAGAAGGAGAATAGAGGACAGAAGAAATATTTGAAGAATAGCTGAGAATTTTCCAAAATTAGGGGACTTCCTGGCAGTTCAGTGGTTAGGGCTCCATGCTTTCACTGCCAAGGGCTTGGGTTCAATTCCTCGCTGGGGAACTGAGAGCCTGCAAGCTGTGCAGTGCAGGCCAAAAAATCCAAACAAAACAAAAGAATAGCTGAAAATTTTCCAAAATTAATGACACTAAGTCACAAATCCAATAAGTTCAGAGAACACCAAGGAAGACAAACACAAAACAAAGAACTAGAAAAAAAATTATCCCATATTCCTAAGTGTACAGAACTGCTAAAAATGATGAACAAAGAGAAAATCTTGAAGGTGGTCAGAGGAAAAGAACACATTGCATGTTACAGCCATCTCTTGTCTGAAACTATGCAAGCCAGAAGACAATGGAATGCCATCTTTAAAGTGCTAAAAGAAAATACCTGTAAACTCAGAATATTACTACAGATAATAAGGAACATTATATAATGATAAATGGGACAGTTCTCTAAGTAGATGTAACAATTCTAAATATGTATATATCTAAAAGCAGAACTTCAAAATATACTAAGCAATTCAATATCCCATGATAAACTATAATAGAAAAGAAAGCACACATATATATAAAGAATATATCTATATATCTATATATAATTGAATCACATTGTTGCAGCAGAAATTAACACAGCATTGTAAATCAACTATACTTCAATTTAAAAAAATACACAAAGCAAAAACTGATAGAACTGAAAGAAGAAATAGACAAATCATTTAGAGGCTTCCTTTCTCAGAAATTAATTGAACAGGCCAAGAGAAAATCAGCTGAGATACAAAAAACCTGAACAACATTATCGTTTATCTTCACCTGACATTTATAGAACCCTCAACTCAACAACAGAAAACAATACTTGAGTACACATGGAATATTCACCAAGACTAATTATACGCTGGACATAAATCAAAACAGTTTAAAAGAACTGAAAAGATATAAAGTACACTCTCCAACAATAACAGAACCAAACTAGAAATAGCAGAAGGCTATCTGGAAAATATCCAAATATTTGGAAATTAAAAATATACTTCTATAAATATAGACAACTTCTTTTTGACAAAAGGGCAAAGGCTATATAACAGAGCCCAGACAATTTTTTTCAACAAATGGTGCTGGAACACCTAGACATCCACATGCAAAAAAATGAGTCTAGACACAGACCTTACACCCTTCACAAAAAATAACTCAAAAAATGGATCACAGACCTAAATGTAAAATGCAAAACTATGAAATTCCTAGAATACAACACAGAAGGAAATCTAGATGACCCTGGGTTTGGCAATGACTTTTTAGATACACCAAAGGCACAATCCATAAAAGAAAAAGAATAAGCTGGATTTCATTGCAATGAAAATTTTCTGCTCTGAGAAAAACACTGTAAAGAAAATGGTAAGACAGGTCATAGGCTAGGAGGAAATATTTACAAAAGAGACATTTGATAAAAGACTTATCAAAAATATACAAAGAACTCTTAAAACTCATCAATAAGAAAATAAACAATATGATTAAAAAACATACCAAAGACCTTAACAAACACCCCATCAAAGGAGATAGAGATGATAATTAAGTATATGAAAAGTTGTTCCACATCATATGTCATCAGGGAAATGCAAACTAAAACAAGATACCACTACACACCTATTAAAATGACCAAAATCCAGAAAACCAACACCACCAAATGCTACCAGGATGTAGAACAATAGAAACTCTCATTCACAGCTGGTGGTAATGCACACTAGTACATCCATTCTGGCAGACAGTTTGGTAGTTTCTTACAAAACTAAACATACTCTTACCAAACAATATAGAAACTGCGCTCTTTGGTATCTACCCAGAGGGACTGAAAGTGTATGTCCACACAAAAACCTGCACAAGGATGCTTAGATTAGAATTAGAAAGTCACTCAGTCATGTCCGACTGTTTGAGACCCCATGGACCATACAGTCCACGGGATTCTCCAGGCCAGAATACTGGAGTGGGTAGCTGTTCCCTTCTCTAGGGGATCTTCCTAACCCAGAGATCGAACCCAGGTCTCCCATATTGCAGCCAGATTCTTTACCAGCTGAGCCATCAGTGAAGCCTAAGAATGCTAGAGTGGGTAGCCTATCCCTTCTCCAGCAGATCTTCCTGACCCAGGAATTGAACTGGGGTCTCCTGCATTGCAGGTGGATTCTTTCCCCACTGAGCCACCAGGGAAGCCCCTTATGTCACAAGGATGCTTATGACAGCTTCGTTCATAATTGCGAAAACTTGGAAGCAATCAAGATGCCGTTTAGTAGATGAATGAATAAACTGTGGCACATCCAGACAGTGAAATATTATTTAGTGCTAAAAAGAAAAGAAATGAGCTATTAAGTCATGAAACACATGGAGGAACCTGAAATGCATAATGTTAAATGAAAGACGCCATATGATTCCATCTGTATGATATTCCTGGCAACCCACTCCATTATTCTTGCCTGGAAAATCTCATGGACAGAGGAGCTTGACGGACTACTGTCCATGGGTTTGCAAAAATCAGACACTAATGAGTGACTAAGCACATATGACATTATTTCAGAAAAGGCAAAACTTTGGAGAAAGTAAAAAGAGCAGTAGCTTCCAGGGACTGGTGTGGCAGGAGAAGAAATGGATACATAGAGCACAGAGGATTTTTAAGGCAGTGAAACTGCGCTGTATGATGCTCTAATGGTTTATAGACATTATATGTTTTTTCAAATCCAAAGAAAGTATAACATCAAGAGTGAACCCAAATATAATTTAGGTGATAATGATGTGTCAATGTAGGTTAATCAGTTGTTAGCAGATGTACCACTCTGGTGGGGGATGTTGATAATGGGGGAACTGTACATGTGTCGGGGCAGGGAATATATGGGAAATGTCTGTCCTTTCTGGTCAGTTTTGTTGTGAATCTAGAAGGGCACTAAAAGATAAAGTCTATTTGAAATAAATAAGTAGAAATAAATCAACAACAACAACAAGAACTTGGTCAAGCCTGAGCTAGGAGTGAGCAGGGCAATGGGAAGGGAAGGCAGACAGAGAAGGGGAGAGGAAGGAAGAGAACCCACGGACAAATACACCAGAAACCGTGCACTGAATTTCATAACATTTTAAGCCAGCTAGTCTCTGGATGTTCAAAGGGCACATCAGTGGTTCTACAATGATTTCATGTAGTTAGACTGAGTTGTTTAAACAGGTAAACAGATCTATAAATGTTATTTTTAACAGGGGAAAATGAACTAAAGTAATCTGGAAAGTATTTATCCTGGTATATTTTATATCTCTTGGTTCATTATGAAAAGCCATAAAGACTGCTACCAATTTAAAAATCAGTGCCACTGAGGGGCTTTTAATCTTTCCTTTTAAAAAATAAACTTGATTTACTTAATTTCAGAGGTTTCCTTACTCCGAGATGACATCTTTACATTTTGTTTATAAAAGGATGGTGATTTAAAAAGATGCCATTACCTGGCAATCTTTACATTGGAACTATTTGAGTTTTTGTTTCTTCTATTGTTTGAGAATCTCAGGGTTTGATGAATTAAAATTGATATGTGATTTTAAAAAGAAGGAAACTGGTCTTTCCTTTCCTATTACAAATATCCTCTTTTTTGAGTCATGTAGACAAAGAAAACAAGAAGCAAGCATGTCAGTTGACAGAAAGTGACTATTAACGAGGTCATTACCCTCACGAAACATCACTCTCTGGTCCCCATACGAGTGCTGGTAGCGATAACCAGATCTCTGAGTACAGAAGACAGCAGTTATATCTTGGCAAAGGAACAGCAGGATGGGGCAGTGAGAATTGCTATCTTTGACCACGGAAAGAGAATCGAGGCACAGTTATATCGAGGCTCCAATGTTGAAGGGTTTCCCCTGAAAGAATTCTTGGCCTCAAACTATATCCTGACATTATTCATTATTCAGACTTATCCACTTCTGGCATGGGTTTATCTTTAGATCATACCAGAAGTGAAAGAAAGTCCATAAAGCAGTGGGATAAGACAACTCTGCCTCCTATCTGGCTGATGGAGTTATCCAGAACCTTCTTGAAGTCACCCCAAGTCAGAAGATTATGAACTTGTATGTGTTGCTGATCTAAAGTGATGCTATTATTTACTATGGTCTAGTTAGTAAAATTGCAACAGGGTGGCTTTTGTTTCAGAAAACAGCCCACAGAGAGTAACCTAAATCCTTTTATATCTGATGAAATACAGTTACTACATGCTATAGAGATAAAAATATTCTTAATTCTTGCCATTGATTGAATAATTGAATGTACAGAACAGTCCTGAAAAGGGAACATCATTCCTGTATTACAGAGGTGGATATAGAGACCCACAAAGGTTATTTCACTCAAGCACTGCAGCTCAAGTTTGAATGATTGCCAAGATCTTGCTATTCCTTAATACTGTGCTGCCTTTCAGCCAGACTGAAGGGAGTGGTCACAGATTTAAGAGTATTGGCAGACAGAGTACCTGAATAATAAACATTCTTAATTTTAAATTAAGAAATGCAGAGACTTCCCTGTCAGTCCAGTGATTAGGACTCTGTGCTTCCACTATCGAGGGCCTGGGTTTGATCTGTGGTCAGAGAAAACATCTACTTTTGCTTTATTGACTATGCCAAAGCCTTTGACTGTGTGGATCACAACAAAATGTGGAAAATTCTTCAAGAGATGGGAATACCAGACCACTTGACCTGCCTCCTAAGAAATCTGTATGCAGATCAAGAAGCAACAGTTAGAACTGGACATGGAACAACAGACTGGTTCCAAATAACAAAAGGAGTATGTCAAGGCTGTATATTGTTACCCTGCTTATTTAACTTATATGCAGAGAACATCATGTGAAATGCCGGGCTGGATGAAGCACAACCTGGAATCAAGATTGCCAGGAGAAATATCAATAACTTCAGATATACAGATGACACCATCCTTATGGCAGAAAACGAAGAAGAACTAAAGAGCCTCTTGATGAAAATGAAAGAGGAGAGTGGAAAAGTTGGCTTAAAACTCAACATTCAGAAAACTAAGATCATGGCATCTGTTCCCATCACTTCGAGGCAAATAGATGGGGAATCAATGGAAACAGTGACAGACTTTATTTTCTTAGGCTCCAAAATCACTGTAGATGGTGACTGTAGCCATGAAATTAAAAGACACTTGCTCCTTGGAAGAAAAACTATGACAAAACTAGACAGCATAAGCAGAGACACTACTTTACCAACAAAGGTCTGTCTAGTCAAAGCTATGGTTTTTCCAGTAGTCATGTATGGATGTGAGAGTTGGACTACAAAGAAAGCTGAGCACTGAAGAATTGATGCTTTTGAACTGTTGTGTTGGAGAAGACTCTGGAAAGTCCCTTGGACTGCAAGGAGATCCAGTCAATTCTAAAGGAAATCAGTCCTGAATATTCATTGGAAGGACTGATGCTGAAGCTGAAGCTCCAATCCTTTGGCCACCTGATGCGAAGAGCCAACTCATTGGAAAAGACTTTGATGCTGGGAAAGATTGAAGGTAGGAGGAAAAGGGGATGACAGAGGATGAGATGGTTGGATGGCATCACCGACATGATGGACATGAGTCTGAGTAGGCTCTGGGAGTTGGTGATGGACAGGGAAGCCTGGTGTGCTGCAGTCCATGGCATCGCAAAGAGTGTCAGACACGACTGAGCGACTGAACTGAACTGAACAGAGAACTAAGATCCCGCAAGCCATGTGGCACAGTGAAAAAACAAAAACCAGAGTCTAATTATAAAAGTAAGTAACTTAAGAAACGCAGCACACAAACTAGATGATCATGATGGTGATGATGAAAGCTCACACCTATCAAGCACTTGTGTTCTGAGCAGTCTTCTAAAATCTTTGCATGTGATTAACCATTTCAGTCCTAACAACGATACAAAGCAGGTATGATTGGTATTCCCATCCCATTCCCATAGGACCCATAATATATATAAGGAAACTGAGGCAGAGAAAAATTAAGTAACTTGCCTAGTAAGTGATGGAGCTAGACATTCTGGCTTCAGAGCCCACATTTTTAATCCCTTTACTAGGAATCACATACGAGAGTTATGAAAGACAAGAGTCTCAATCTGGGTAGGAGATGAATCTCTAAGGTCCCTTTCACCACTGTGATCCTCAGTACCTTGGATAGAGGTCCAAGTAGAACTGTCCTAATACTTCTCCTGTAGCTTTATCCTTCACAGTGTAAAGTGTAACACTTTTATTCCAAACGTGAGCATCTGTCACTCGCTCAAATGAAAGTCCCAACAACTCCTGGTAGATGTTCAGTAAGCCTTCAGTGACCACTTCAATTGGGAAGTATTCCTTGAGGGTCTCCTGGTCTACAGAGTACTTGAGTTCTTCGGTCTGAGTCATGTAGTAGTGGAGATCCCAGGCATTGATCTTCCCATCATATTCAAAACCTCTCTCTTCACATTCCTTTTTCTTCAAGTTCAAAATGAACTCTCGTTCCGCTTCACCCAAGGGTTTTAATTTCTGGCTTAAATCATCTGTGAGGAAGAGGGGAAAGTTAGCAATCCATCGCCCTTGGGAGCAGGCATGAGCATACACAGCACCAGTAGTTCAGCATGGTGCTTCCTCCTTTGTGACAATAAATCAGCAGGAAGGAAGGAGAGGGAAAAAGAGGGAGGGAGAGAGGAAAGCAGGCTTTATTATGACAGCACCGCTGTTCTCTTCAGGGTAATTTATTTTATGGCTCCCTGTTCTTTTTTTTCCTTTGGGCACCACCCAAATCAGGCCACAACTTCCTCACAGTATCAACAAAGCTGAAATTTATCTCACAGAACTCAACGAAGTGATACTGAAACTGAATTACTCTTCATGTACATGATTATTTTTCAGTGAGGTTAGGCTCCTCTGTTCTGTTCCATGTGCCCAGCTGTGTCAACTCTTTGTGACCCCATGGACTGTAGCCTGCAAGGCTCCTCTGTCTATGGAATTTTCTAGGAAAGAATATTGAAGTGGGTTGCCATGTCCTACTCCAGGGGATCTTCCCGACCCAGGGATCGAACCTGACTCTCTTGTGTCTCCTGCACTGCTGGCTCCTCAGAGCTAGGGAAGACAAATCAGATGTGACTTATGATCAGAATCATCAGAATCAGATCTCAATTCCTTTGACAGCCATGGATTCAGTTAATAACTACTCCATTCCTATGAAGAAGGTCTATTTGGACACAGTATTTCTACTTTTTAGGTGGACAGTGCAATTTAATATGTGGTCGGTTTTTGACTATTTCACTGTATTTAGCTAAAGCAGTATGCTTTTATTGTGTGTTTGGTCTCCACAATTCGTTACGTATGTAAGGTAAAAACTGCTGGCTCTGTAAGGGACGTTAATGTCTGGGAAGCATACCCATAAAGAGGTGAATGCAGAGGCTTGAGGAGGGCTGTGAGGTGAAAAGAGGAAACTCATGGAAGATACAAAGAGATGTCGTTCTGATTAGGCCTGTGAGAGAACAGCTAAGTATAGGTAGCAAGAGGACAATTCAGATAGGAATATGCCAATTTTAAAAAAGAGGGGAAATTTCAAATTTCAAAAATTAAGTTAATTAAGGAAAATGTTCAGTATGTACAGTCACCACTAAGGGAAACATTCTCGCCAAACCTGTTAACTCCCCAAGCCATTTTCTTGCATAAAATACATCAGAACTTATGGCAATTACCAGTTCACATTTCTATATTTTCCACTCAGCGGAAAATTCATTGAGAAAAGAACCTCGTCTTAGTCTTTTCTATCGTCCAACCATTAGGGGCAGTTATTTTATAAATGTCTCATGAATGAATAACATAATAATGAATAGCTACCATTTATGGCACAGCTGCTACATGTTATATACGATGCCAGCATATACATTAGTAATTCAAGGTATTGCCATTGAGAACAGAGAGGTCTGAATTTCAGGCTGAATGCTGATCTTGATGCATTATTCATCGTCTCCAAATTAACTAAGCTAATAAAATTATACACTAGTAGTTAGAAGTAAATAAAGCCTGAATGGGGTCAATGAGAAAGTTAAAAAATAAATCATACTCTGGTAAACTGACTAGAGACGATAAAAACAAAAATTAGTATCTTTACAATGGTTATGTTATTCAACCATTTTCACTAAAACGAAAGAGAATATCAGAGTGCCTGCCGGAATAGTGACACTGAGATTAAGAGGAGTAAGTACGACAGAGTACCAGAGACGAAATGTCAAGGACATAAGAACTGTGGTTTTAAAAAGACGAATGAAAAAGTGACTTTAAATGAATGTGAAGACAGTTACTAAATAACAGTTTTGATGCCTATTCTTATATTCTTTTATATATTAACAAGTGGCTTCTGGAACATAAAATATTCTTGTTCCTGTATGCTGTACTTATCATTTTTGTCCTCTTTGTCAGCTTATTTCACACAAATTCATCAGCAGCCATGCTGTAACTAACAAACACCTACTGACACTGAGCAAAGCCAAAGGCTAATCTCCTTGTAGGTCTCTACGTATCTTGTTAGGAATTAACACAGAAATCCCCATCAAGATACAGAGAGAATGAAGCAAGGACAAGGACTATAACCGAAATATAAACAATGAGCAACCCTTAGAACTAAGTACAGTATCTAATGCATAACAGGTGATCAATACATTTCTCTTGCATGAATGAAAAATAATATTCTCAAGGGCATGTTAGGTTTTGAGGCCCTCTGTCAAGCTAGTGCCATGCAGCAAAACAGTCATTAAAGAAAAAAAAAAAAAGAATAGCAACACATGAGAAATTAAGAAAAGACTAACCGAGAAAGGCTGTTACATGCCTCGTACTCTTGGCAGTGTTCATCTCAAGGACAAAGTCAGCGTGTGTGCTATAGCCGAGCAGTCTGGCTACTTCGGCCCGCAGTGGGAGTAGCTGCTGCAGGATTACAGTGTTCTCCTAGTAATAAACAACAATAAGAAAAACCAAAATAAAGGTTAATAATTAACTGGATCCAAAGCACTAAAAAGAAGAGCTATTACATTACTTTCAGGTTGGTAAGACTCTCAAATATTTTTAGACATCTCAACTAGTAAGTTATTCCATTTCAGTGTTATAGACTTTTTTTGGATTCATGATCCAGTTTTATTTCTGAAATTATAATTGATTTTTTTAAATCTCAGGAGATAGCAATGAGGGTCCTAACAAAATTTTAGGTACTGTTAAATTTATTTCCCTTTAAAAAAAGGGAAATAATAAGCATTGATGATGATGTAGAAAATCTGGAACCTTTGTATATTGCTAATGAAAATGGCAAAGCTGCTATAAAAAACAGTATTATGATTTTTCAAAAAATTAAACAAAGAATTCCAATATGATTCAGTGATTCCACTTCTGGGTATACATCCCAAAGAAATGGAAACAGAGACTCAGATATTTGTATACCTGTGTTCACTGTGGCATTATCCATAATAGCCAAATGGCAGAAGCATCCTAAATGTCCATCAATGGCTGAATGGATAAAAAAAATGTAGTGCATATTACATATTATTCAGCCTTAAAAGGGAAAGAAATTTTGACACATGACAAATTATGGATAGATCTAGAAGACATTGTGCTATGTGAAGTAAGTTAGTCACAAAAGGATAATTACTGTATGAGTCTACTTATATGCAGTTCCTAGAGCAGTTAAATTTATAGAGACTGGGAGTCAAATGATGTATGCCAGGGGCTTGGTGGGTGGGGAGAGAGGGAAGTTTATGTTCAATGGGTATAGAGTTTCAGTCGGGAAAGATGAAAAAGTTCTGGAGATACATGGTGATGTATAACCATGTATACATATATATATGGTTATATACATAACCATGATAACAATATGAATATACTTAATGCCACAGAACTCTATGCTTAAAAATGGTTTTGGGATTTTCTCAAATTATTACACACATTTTAAACATTTTATTTGTATTAAAATGCAAATAGTGATACTGCTTTATTGTTTCCTTAACAATAAAGGGAAAAATAATCTCCCAGAGAAAGTAAAGAAATGTTGAGGTCAAAGAAAAATTGCTATTAAATCATCAAATTATTTATACACATGCTTCTAAGGAAGATCACACTACCAAAATCTGGCTCCACCATTTACTAGTTGTCAAAATGTTGCCAAGTCCCTCAATCTTCCTAAGCCTCAGTTTTCTCATCTGGAAGACGTACATAATAAAAGCAGCTACATTATAGAGTGATCATGAAGATTCACGTGAGAATATAAGTAAAGCACAGAGAAAAACGCCTGGTACAAGAGCAAACACCACATAATTATGCATTATAATTATTATCATTTTAAAACTAGAATGGAAACATGGATATAAGAAACACATAAGTTCTAAAGTTACCTAGTTTGAATCTCTTTCACCTTTTCCAGTCTCCTTAGACTGCCAATTTTCCCCCAATATCTATTCCCCTGTTCTTCCTCTTAATAGTAGAGTTCTCTGAGCTTTTGCTGGGTACACGGTCATCTGCCTCCCTTTCCCAGCCCCTCTTAAAACTAGCTGTGGCCACGTGATACACAATGGGACAACAGAACATAAACGAGGTGATGAGTGAAATTTCTGGGTCATTATAGATCTCTGTCTTGCTAGCTGTGGACTGAAAGTGAGAACAGTGACCTTGGAGCCACATACCAAGGACAGCAGAGCTATCTTCCAGTTCCGGACCACTCACCTCTGTGCTGTTAGTTGCAAGAGATATAAACCTTAAAAAAAAATGTAGTAAAATACACCCAACACAAAATATACCATTTTAGCCAATTTTTCAAGTGTACAATTCATGGCACCAATTACATTTATACTGTAGTGCAACCATTACCACTGTTTCTAAGACATTTCTAAACAGAAACTTGTTAACAATAATTTCCCAGTCTCCCTGGCCCCTGGTATCCACTAATCCTTTCTGAAGAAAAATAATTTTTATCTTATTTGAGTCACTGTGCTTTCAGTTGACTTTGTACATTGGTTTAACCTGTACCCTAACACCCACAGAGACTAAACACAGGAATAGAGTGCTGCTATAAGAGAAATGAAGAACCTACAGGAATGGAAGGTGAGGAAACAGATGTAGGAAGCTGGTAATACTCAGTATACCATAGATAACATTTGTTAAAAAATTGTTGCTCACCATAACTTGGAAGGCAAGCCAGTCACCTATCAAGTCTTAGCTCTGAGGGGATTGTTTGGGAAAACTAAGAATGTTGGTATATGTTTGTTGGTATGTGCTGCTTTTGGAAAGATTATATAAGAGAGATGAGCTCAAGTGAGAACTGGTCAGTTTGCAAAGATGGAGAGAAAAGAGTTCTGCTAAGAGAATTGTGCCCATGGCCCCTGATCTGAGGCATTAGATGACTGGAAAGGCAGTTGTTCTGTCCTCCTGACACCAGTAGAGAAGACTGACGCTCAGCGCTCCTGAACTATGATTAGCGTTGAGGGTGCTGCCTTCCTCCTCACGTCTATGGTGTCAGAAGGCCCTGAAGCAGACGCCGTTAAAGTGAGGACCAGAGGGTGGGCACCATACAGAGGTCCACATATGAAAAAAATTTGGCAGGTTTGGATATTATTTTAACACAAATCTGGTTGTGAGCAAACAGAAAAGAAACCTATTAAGTTTCTGAGGGCATTTTATTACCAAAGATAAGTAAGCCTGGCCTACCAAAATACCCCTCAGACTTCAAACTGGCATCAGTAGGAATGTATACCAGTAGCTGTCTAGGATACGGTCATGGAGGATAATGGACAAGAAAGAATTCCCTGCAGGCAAAACCAGGGGCCACCGCATACAACTACTAAAGGAATTCTTGCTAGAAAGGAGACCCAAGTAAGTCCAACGGGCGATCTCGGGAAACTTCACAGAGCTCGGAATCCCTACGGTTTCTGCCAGACTGCTCCTGAGAATTGGTATGGGCCTGCTATGTTTCCCATGCTTTCCTTTTTCAAATGGGAGTCTTTAGTGTGGTTTTCCGTTCCTGTTCTACCACTGGGGGTGTGTGTGTGTTGGAGGTGAGCGGGCCAGGCAAGTGTTCCACCCTTTCACAGGTGGCCATGTCACGAGAAGCTCTAATTGGGGAGGACTATGTGCTGCTCCGGAGAAGGCAATGGCACCCCACTCCAGTACTCTTGCCTGGAAAATCCCATGGACAGAGGAGCCTGGTAGGCTGCAGTCCATGGGGTCACTGAGGGTCGGACACACTTCACTTTCACTTTTCACTTTCATGCATTGGAGAAGGAAATGGCAACCCACTCCAGTGTTCTTGCCTGGAGAATCCCAGGGATGGGGGAGTCTGGTGGGCTGCTGTCTATGGGGTTGCACAGAGTCGGACACGACTGAAGTGACTTAGCAGCAGCATGTGCTGCTCAGAGATTCTGGTCTTTGAGCTAAAGGCAGTTAACTGGTTGGGATCTGACATATGGTCGATAGCTTCTGTGTGGGGGGGAAGAAAAAAGGGTACTCATGATTATTTGGATAGCCAGAGAGGCAGACTATGGTGGAGCTGGCTAGCTGACTCTTAGAATTCATTTCTAATTCTTCCTCTTTTCCTTTCAGTAATAGAGTGCCCTTAGCTGACCAAATGGCTATCAACTGAAGATTCTATTTCCCAGCCTCCCCTGCAGTTGGATACAGTTGTATGATGGAATTTAGGTCTATGGAATGTGAATAGAGTTGACATATGTCATTTCCAGGTCTTCTTCTTAAAGATGATTGCTCTGTATTTTATTTTCCCACTTCCCAACAGGCTTGAAAATGGTGACAAACTCGCCTTAGAAGTCACTTACTGAAGAGAGTTATTCCACCAGCCCTGGACTGTTGACTTGGAAGAAGAATACGACCATTGGTTTCTCTAACCCATTCAATCTGCATTAGAACAGCTGAACCTATGGCCGCACTAAGAAGGTTGCCAAAAAACAAGCCAAAAGCTAAGTCTTGTAAGTCTGAGGATTTAGGAGGCATGACCTTCACAGAAACACGTTTACATGGAGAAATCGGAATCCACTTCTGAGCTAACTTCAACACTGGCGAACAGAGCAAACCCTTTTCTTAACATCTTCTGTAAAAACAAAAGAAAGGCAAACATTTATAATACCTCTTTGCATCTTGTATTAAAAGCCATTTCCATCTTCCTTCTGGTTTCAGGTACACAACATTTCTTCATGACAGGAAAATAGTGTGGATATTTTAAAGTAATTTTATACTTGTCACCATCTGTCTTTTCTAAACTGTTAATGAAATCATCAGGAAGAGCACCTGCAAAAAATCATTTTCTCACACATCAATTTTTCCACTCATGATTGGTTTATTTAGCACTGGCATGGTGCCTTTAAGAAGCTCCAGGGATTTTGGTGGAGTAATTGAAATTCAAGTAAAATAATGACAATCCTTATAATATTGCTTTGATGTTACTGGAATGGGGTGGTGGTTAGAGGTCAGGTGGCCTGGGAGATGGTAATTCAAAATACGACCAGGCCTCAATGCACTTGTACAGATGGCATTTTGATGAGGAACAGGCAAAATTAAGCTCCCCTCACCCTGCCCCCCGTGCAAATCCATAACAAATAAGAAAAGGCTAGTTTAAATTACAGGGGCTTCCCTGGTGCCTCAGTGATAAAGAATCCGCCTGCCAATGCAGGAGATGTGGGTTTGATTCCTGGGTTGGGGAGATCCACTGGAGAAGGAAATGGCAACCCACTCTAGTATTCTTGCCTGGGAAATCCTATGGACAGAGCAGCCTGGTAGGCTATAGTACGTGGAGTTGCAAAAGACTCAGACACGACTCAGCAACTAAACGCCAGTTTAAGTTACAATGTAGAGGGTACTGTGAGGCAAAAAATTTTCAAAGCACCAAAGGCTATTAAACACCAGCATGAGTTGTCAAGCAAGATTATAAAATTTCTTCTAGACTGTCTCTACAAACGTATATATTCTTATAAGCCTAAAAGTGAGGTGTGGTTTGCTTGTGCTTTTTCTACAAGGGGTGGTGGGTTCTTCATAGAAGATACACTTTTTAAAGAATTCTTTTAACTTTGATTTGATAAATTGTGGGGTGACATTATTTGTCTAAATTATAGACTTCTTTAAAAAAAACAACAAAGGTTTACCAAGTTCAGCCTTGGAAAATACAAGGAAGGTATCATCCTCATTGAGGTTTTTGTTAAAGTCAATACATAGCTCACTCATTCTCTTCTTCATTGCTTTAATTTCCTGAAACAAAGATACAAATACAGGATGGTAACAATAAAATGCAACATTCATTCTTATCTCCATCAGTCAAGGAAGCTTCACTTTTATATGAAGACTAGGTTCTGTACCCAACTCTCTCTACTTTCTTAGAGATGTGCTTGATAACACAGTTTTCTGCAATTTTCTACATTGTGTCCATGAGAACCTGTATGCAATATGTACAGAAAGGGAATCCTGGTAATGTGTTAGAAATCAGGCATAAATTTGTAAGAACTAAATATATTTAGGAGGTATAGTGAAAGCAGAGTCTGGACACGGTACATAGACAGTAAGTAGCTGCTGAGTAAATGAATGAATCTGGTAGCCTATTGATAATGAACACTTTTAATTTTTTCCAATACAAAATTTTAATTTAGTAAATCAGTATTGGGTACTGAAGTAAATGAAGCGGTAAGAACCGAGTAATTAATTCCATGGTTCCTTAGGAAAACAGGCTATGTTTTTAGTTTTATACAGCATTTGCAAATAAAGGTGATTTATGGGCCCTAACATTTGTTTAAGAAGTACTAGATGAGGGGGAAAAAAGTACTAGGTGGGAGATCAAAGAAAGCAATAGGAGGGAAATCACAAGAAAACACATGAGAGAATTTATTAACCTGTCCCACTCTTCTAAAAATTCTAGATTATAAAACTTACATAGACCACACAATTTCTCAAAGCGTGCTTCTCACAGGTAGCATCAATATCACCTGGGAACTTGTTAGAAATGCCCACTCTGGAGACCCACACCATACCTGCTGAAGAACAAGCTCTCAAGAGGCGGGGTCCTGTATAATCAGAGCTTTAACAAGCCCTCTGGGTGATTCGGAGGCACACTAAATTTGAGACTGCTGACTTAACACATACTGTGCAGTGTCGTCCTGTCCTGAAGAATGAGTTAATTCTGTAGCTGAGCTTCTGAACCTGGAAGATCTCATTGGGTATTAGGCAAAGGAGAACGTTTGAGAAGCTAATCTCTCCATTTTTAAGGTCCGTATATTACTCATAGAGGGTTTCATTCCAAAATGCTGGTTTTAAAACTTTCCGTCATAAGGATTTTATTACCAGTGCCCTATCTCTGTATGCATAAAGGAATGCAGTACAAGTTGACTATTAAGATCTGAACTAGCTATCAGAGGATGTACAGCGGAATGGGGGGAGATAAACCCGGCACACACAAAACAAATAAAATCCACACAGAATTAAAGAACAATTAACTTATCAGCTGTTTGACAGTCAACACGAGGTTAATAGGAGTTGTGGAATTTAAAATTATTGGCTACCAAATACATTGTAAATTGATTTGTACTATAAGTTATTTCCCACGTTACAAACACTTGTTTCCCAATTTCCTGTCTTTTCATTGTATTTTTTAAAATTTATTCTTTTATTTTCTAATAAGAAAAAGAAACAAACTCACATTTTGTACTTGTTCTGGAAGATGGAGCCCATTCCTTTTGCCCATTTTAACTGATTTTTCCAAGTATCGTCTGGCTTCAGGCTTTATCTTTTCCAGATCACAGGTTTCCTGAAATTAAACAGTGTGACAACCTCTTTCATTTCTGTTACAACAATGCATGGCTAAATTATAAACTACGAGGCCAAAGTGAAATTTATTCATCATCTCTGGTGGGCTGTGAAAGCACACAGGTGATTATGAGGCAACCCTTTTGGAAAACCTAAGTTCTTTTATGCTTTAGTGAGCTTCTGCTCATTTAAAACAGAAAAAATGAAATAGAAAGCTAACCAGAATTTCCCTGCCTTTCATCAGAATCAAGTGTGCTGTACCACTTGAAAAATGTGATAATAGGAATATTTGCATAATCTCATTCTGAGCGTTCTTTATGACTGAGTGGTCTTTTTCACAAAACATCTTTCTTATCACAAAGCATCTGGATTTAATTTTCTATCATTTGTTAACCTGGTTCCACTTGAGAGGCAAGAACAGAAATAATGGGCAAATTCCACAGAAATGGAAGGTAGGACTCTTTTGCCAACATACCAAACAGGGACAGCTGGATAGAGCACCAGCAAAAGGCTCCAGAGCTTCAAAAATGCCTTTCTATTGCTCGGCAAGAAAGATCAAGGGACCACGACAAGCTGCATATGAACAAGTATCTGGGGGAAATGAGCTAGCATATCACAAAGAGGAGGAGAGCTAGACAAATCCTGTGAACCTGCATGCAGCAATGCACACAACACTCAGTAAAAAGCACCAAGGGCCTGGAGAAAGAGCAGAAAACTCCCCTGGCCACAGCCAGGTAATAAACACACCACATGTTTCTTTAAAACAGGTGGCAGAATATACATGGCACATCTGGGTGGCTGGTTAGTTTCTGGTCCCTGGGAGGAAAGAGGCTCCAGACAGATTCGGCAGGTGCAAAGGCTCCAGTGTGCCTGAGAGCTGATGAGGGACTTCGGCCTGTAGAGCCTTAGCACCCTCTCAGCTTCCGAGACCGAAGAGGGCTGCATTTGCTTTCCCTGCAGACTTGGGCTGTTCCCCTCAAGCTTTGTATCTTCGCACCTAATCACGTCTTGAAAATGCTCAGCTTTAGAGCTTGTGTGTTAGACGGTTGGTAAAGAGTTCTTGCTGCAACACGTCTGCAATTTCTTACATTCTGTTGCAGCAGGTAAACAGAGTTGTACTCTAACTGAGGGTATGATTGCGGGTGGCCAAAAAGTTCGTTCAGGTTTTCCTGCGAGATGGTATGAATCCAATCCAATCTAATACTTAATACAGCGATTTGTATCTCACTTTACCTACCAAAAAGTACTTTGTGCCATTGTACTAAAGTACTTATTGTGCATACATTACTCACAGTTTCCTCTGAGTTTATTCTCAGTGGAGGCAGAACAGTTAGACTTCTTTTTCCACAATAATCCTTTCTGTGTCCCTGGAGAATTTCTGAGCATGTTGGCATGAGTGGAGGTGGAACCCTCTCAACTGGTATTGGTACACACTGGGATGCCAGCAGCAGGTGGCTCAGGGGCAAGACACCCGGAACGGCTAGGGAGATAGCTGAGCTGGGGGCTGATTCCCTCAGAGACGGCCAGTAGTTCAAATTACAGTGTTCATACGGATTTTTGATGAACGTGGGCTGGCTGAGGCTGGCTTTAACAGCGCCAGGAAGTCTGTCCTGAGATGTGGGGCATGGCAACAAGAGTCCCCAGACAGGATGACACTACAGGTTCTAAGGCTGGGGAGAATCTAGGCGGTAGCTGTGTGCAGTGGAAGAGAGGAAAAAACAATCCCTGGTGAGAAGGGCCTGGCAAGGGCCAGGTACACTGTGAAGAACCCAAGGGGGAGGCTGAGATCCAGGGCAGAGGGCCTTCCCATCTGGGCAGTGGCCAAGACAGAAGCGAGGCACAGAGCTGGGCAGCCGCGTGGCTTCTCAGGTTCCTGGCATTCACCTGGTCACAGGTGGCCCTGAGCTTAGGACAGAGGCTCATCAGAGGCCTCACCAGTGGACGTAAGCAGAATTCTTCCTCTCCTCCTATGCTTGATCAGCAGGTGCCCTCACACTCAGAGGGCTGGACTGGACATATCTGGTGGTTGCAGGGTGCTGTCTCAGAGAGCCTGGAAAGGCACTTGGCACAGTAAACTCAAAACTCCAGGTCTAAATTAGGTAACTGCTTATTCTCCCCAAATAGGTAACCCACGTGTCAACAGGATGTTCTGAGAAAAATCAGTTCTGAATTAGGTATAATCAAAAATGACCAAACTACACGTACTGAAATATTTGACTTACCACAAAAACGACATTTAACAAAAGTCTGATTCGATTATAACCAGACACCCTTTGCCTTTCAGACTCGAGGTCCTGGGAAATTTCCGGACATCTCTGGTAGGAGTAAAGCACGTCTAAAATGTGCTTTGAAAGCACATTCCTGTCCCAAAGCTGATCATAAGAATATTCTCCCTTATAATCTCCAGGCAAGGTCAGAACTACTGCCCAAGGATTTTCTAAGAGGGAATCAGCCAACACTTCTAGACGGCTCTGATCCAATTGTATCTTCCTTCCTGAAAAAGAATTTAATCTCCTTGAACTTGAACCAGGTCTCAGGCCTCTTTGGTGTGGGTAGGCAGGGGCTAAAGTTCTCTGAAGCCATTTTCAAATTTATATAATCTGACAGCAGGAGATCTTGCTTTATTATTTAAAAACTTTTTTATTTTATACAGGAGTATAGCCAATTAACAATGTTGTAATAGTTTCAGGTGGTCAGCAAAGGGAGTCAGTCATACATACACATGTATCCATTCTCAGGGGATCTTATTTTAAACTCTGTGGTAACAAGATTTAGTTTTCCCCAATGTCCTCCTGTAACTAAGAACTTTTATATACAAGTATGAGCACATAAACACATATACTCTTACATGTACACTTTTGAGCTTCCTTGGTGGCTCTGTGGTAAAGAATCTGCCTGCCAATGTAGGAGACACGGGTTTGATCCCTTGGTCAGGAAGATCTCCTGGAAAAGGAAATGAAAACCCACTCCAGTATTCTTGCCTGTGAAATCCCACGGACAGAGGAGCTGGGTGGGCTACAGTCCATGGGGTTGCAAAAGAGTCAGATAAGACTTAACTAAATAACAAAAGACTCACTTCACAGATAAGAAAACTGAGGTTAAATGACTTCCTCAATATACCACAGCTGATTAGCTGTAAAAGTGGGGATAGAAATAAATTCTTCTGTATTTGCAATGCCTTTCCCTTTCTTCTGCTTCTCATTTTGGTTTCTTTTTTCAATCACTTTTACTTGCTGTATTGGGGAAGCAATGGAAACAGTGAGAGACTTTATTTATATGGGCTCCAAAATCACTGGAGATCGTGATTGCAGCCATGAAATTAAAGGACACTTGCTCCTTGGAAGGGAAGCTATGACCAACCTAGACAGCATATTAAAAAGGAGAGACTAATGTCTCTTTTGCCAACAAAGATCTGTATGTCAAAAGTCAAAGCTGTGGTTTTTCCAGTAGTCATGTATGGATGAGAAAGTTGGACCATAAAGAAAGCTGAGTGCCAAAGACTTGATGCTTTTGAACTGTGGTGTTGGAGAAGACTCTTGAGAGTCCCTTGGACTGCAAGGAGCTCCAACCAGTCCATCCTAAAGGAAATCAGTCCTAAATATTCATTGGAAGGACTGATGCTGAAGCTGAAGCTCCAGTTCTTTGGCTACCTGATGCGAAGAACTGACTCATTGGAAAAGACCCTGATGCTGGGAAAGATTGAAGGCAGGAGGAGAAGGGGACAACAGAGATGGTTAGATGGCATCACAGACTGATGGACATGAGTTTGAGCAAGCTCCGGAAGTTGGTGACGGACAGGGAAGCCTGGCATATTGCAGTCCATGGGTCGCAAAGAGGTCGCTCGGACAGGATGGAGCCACTGAACTGAACTGGTACTTCCTGTCAGGTTTTTGTGCTACTGTGGGGAGGAGGGCGTTCTCAGGCCGCTGCCTGCACTCTGGACAGGAGGGCTGCAGAAAGGCCTGCTTGCAGACTCCTATACGCTGTCACAAGAGTCTGCTTTTGTGTAGGCCACAGGGAGAGTGAGAAACCGCACTACATGAGAACACATTTAGACTGGGAGCTCCAGTTAAGGTCAGGCACTAGGGAGACAAGACAGACTATCTCCTTGAAGTGCTTTAAGTCCCACAGAGGAAGAAAAGATACATTAGCAAACTGTTAATCTGCAGTGAGTGAAAAGAGAGGGGAGTACTTGGGAAGCACAAGAGGACATTGGGCTGATGCGGAAACTAAGGCAAGGAAGTTGATGCTTTATATTGGATCTATTGACTTTTAAGCGTCTGACAAAGGTACAAGTTTCAATAGTATTATGACCAATGACTAGACTTGTACATTTCAAAATCAAGAAGGCATGGTAAGCAGAGGGAATTACCATTGCCATGTTGAATTTTGGGCTGAGTTTTTCCTCTTTAGTATGTGTGCTCTTTTATTTTATTTTTTTTAAATCATGGTTTTTAGATACTGGTTCTTGTATTTTAATTTGGAACCAAGTTTCCACAGCTGGTAGATCACATAATGCTTAAAAACATATACTTAATCCCGTGACCTATTCATTTACACTGTAACATTAAAACTTTCCTGTTGAAATCATTAATTGTCCAAAATGAACTGGCAAGATCAAGCCCACAGCCCTGAAAAAAATATAAATAATATTACAATAGATAATTGCATTTCTCAACTTAGCTTGCATAATTCACTTAATTTCACTAAAGAATTCTTTTCTTGTACTTCTTACTCAGCAGGCCACTATAATAAAATGTTATACACCTAGAGACATTGCACATTTTTCTCACCAATGTGGCTTTTTTGATCTCTGCAGGCTTCTTAGCCAATGATTGAGAAGCCTTTGTCAGGACAGGGAGACACTAGGACTTGAGGCCATAGTCGCTGGCTTTTGATATTTGGACATTTTGTAGCTAAAGGGATGTGTTCATCTTTTTTTTCTTCTGATCGATATAAGGATACATTAAATGTTATATTTCAATGTAATATCTGAACTTTACAAATGACTATAACTACATATATATATTATGCTGCTGCTGCTAAGTCACTTCAGTCATGTCTGACTCTGTGCAACCCCATAGACGGCAGCCCACCAGGCTCCCCCGTCCCTGGGATTCTCCAGGCAAGAACACTGGAGTGGGTTGCCATTTCCTTCTCCAATGCATGAAAGTGAAAAGTGAAAGTGAAGTTGCTCAGTTGTGTCTGACCCTCAGTGACCCCATGGACTGCAGCCTACCAGGCTCCTCCGTCCATGGGATTTTCCAGGATAGAGTACTGGAGTGGGTTGCCATTGCCTTCTCCGATATATATTTTGAAAACAAATTAAATCCATCCTTAAACTTATGAAACAGAATATTAAAACACTGTTGCCTTTATCTATGTAATAGGTAACCACTCCCTTGAATTTTGTGTTAAATATTTTCTTCTAGTTTTACCACTTACATTTACATTGTTTGGATCTGCCCCAGTGGCTCAGCAGTAAAGAATCTTCCTGCAGTGCTGGAGACTTGGGTTTGATTCCTGGGTCAGGAAGATCCCCTTGAGAAGGAAATGGCAACCCACTCCAGTATTCTTGCCTGGGAAATCCCATGGATAGAGGAGCCTGGCAGGCTACAGTCCATGGGGTCACAAAAGTGTCAGACATGACTTAGGGACTACACACTAAAATCCCACTAAATACATTGTTTACTTTTGCTCCTTTTGGCCTTTTAAAATGATACCTTTTTGTATGCAGTGCTATGTAGTTTCTTTTTTTCACTTGTTGTTACTATGATTTTCCTCTGCCTAAAGGCAGAGGAACCAGAGATCAAATTGCCAACATCTGCTGGATCATCAAAAAAGCAAGAGAGTTCCAGAAAAACATCTATTTCTGCTTTATTGACTATGCCAAAGCCTTTGACTGTGTGGACCACAGCAAACTCTGGAAAATTCTTAAAGAGATGGGAATACCAGACCACCTGACCTGCCTCCTGAGGAATCTGTATGCAGGTCAGGAAGCAACAGTTAGGAAGGTCAGGAAGCAACAGTTAGAACTGGACATGGAACAACAGACTGGTTCCAAAAAGGAAAAGGAGTATGTCAAGGCTGTATATTGTCACCCAGCTTATTTAACTTATATGCTGAGTACATCATGAGAAACGCTGGGCTACATGAAGCACAAGCTGGAATCAAGACTGCCGGGAGAAATATCAATAACCTCAGATACGCAGATGACACCTCCCTTATGGCTGAAAATAAAAAACTAAAGAGCCTCTTGATGAAAGTGAAAGAGGAGAGTGAAAAAGTTGGTTTAAAACTCAACATTCAGAAAACTCAGATCATGGCATCCGGTCCCATCACTTCATGGGAAATAAATGGGGAAACAGTGGCAGACTTTATTTTCTTGGGCTCCAAAATCACTCCAGATGGTGACTGCAGCCATGAAATTAAAAGACACTTGCTTCTTGGAAGAAAAGTTATAACTAACCTAGGCAGCATATTGAAAAGCACAGCCATTACTTATCAACAAAGGTCTGTCTAGTCAAGGTTATGGTTTTTCTAGTAGTCATGTATGGATGTGAGAGTTGGACTATAAAGAAAGCTGAGCACTGAAGAACTGATGCTTTTGAACTGTGGTGTTGTAGAAGACTCTTGAGAGTCCCTTGGACTGCTAGGAGATCCAACCAGTCCATCCTAAAGGAAATCAGTCCTGAATATTCATTGGAAGGACTGATGGTGAAGCCAAAACTCCAATACTTTGGCCACCTGATTTGAAGAACTGATCCATTTGAAAAGACCCTGATGTTGGGAAAGATTGAAGGCGGGAGGAGAAGGGGATGACAGAGGATGAGATGGTTGGATGCCATCACTGACTTGATGGACATGAGTTTGAGTAAACTCCAAGAGTTGGTGATGGACAGGAAGGCCTGATGTGCTGCAGTCCATGAGGTCACAAAGAGTCAGACACGACTGAGTGACTGAACTGACTGAAATGAAGATTTAGTCATGCTGTTGCATGTTGCTGTAGTTTATTTTCTTCACTACTACAAAACATTCTATTGTAAATATATTACAGTGTATTGACCCATTTTCCTTTTGATGGAAATCTGAGTTGTTTCAATGTTTTGCTATTATAGATAATGTTATGAATACATGTTCAATTTCACCTGTGGACAAATGCAAACATATTTTTAGGTAAATGCTGAAGTGGGGGTGGGGTGGGTGTGCTACGTTTAGAGAATATAAGATCCAACTTCATAGGATTAGATTTTTTTCTGAATTAGTTATTACTATTATTTTAAAAATCAATTTACACATGTACTAGCAGTGCACGAATATTCCCATTGATTCCTATCTGCAGAGATACTTGGCACTGTCAGACTTTCATTTTTGTCAATCAGTCAGTGAAGAATCTTACTGCAGTCTTTATTTGAACTTCCCTGACTTAATTAGGTTAAACATCTTTTTCATGTTTAATTGCCATTTGTGTTTTATCTGAACTACCTTTCATGTCATCTGCTCATTTTTCTATTGTGATGCTTGTCTTTTTAAGTGATTAAAGTATTACTTTATATATCCTAGGTACTAATGCTTTGCTAGTTTCACGTTTTGCAAATTTCTTTTTTTAGTATTTGAGTTTTTTTTTTTTTTGTATTAGTGTCTTTTCACTTTATTAATAGAAGTTCTTTATTTTAATGTAGTCATGTTTATCAGACTTACAGTTAGCACTTTTGGTGTCTTTTTTTAAGAAATACTTCCTGGCTCAGATGTCATGAAGGTTTACTTCTATATAAACTGCCAGAAGCTTTAAAGTTTAGCTTTTTAAGACTTTAATCCATTAGAGATTGTTTTTCATTTGGTTGTGAGGAAGCAATACGATATTTTTTGCCCCACATGGACAGCCCATGTCCTTGCATCAATTACTGAAGGCTTGTTTTTTTGTCACCATTTCTCACTTCAGTTTGAGGAACATTTACTAAATATTTACTGTACTTTGTACCAGGCACTCTGCCAAAGATGCAAAATAAAATCAAATGTGACACCTTTTTCCCTTGAGGGCTTTAACATAAAGTCTACATGACTTCTGGCAAGTATTTACCAACCACTTCCATGACTTGGAGAAGGAATGGCAACCCACGCCAGTATTCTTGCCTGGGAAATCCCATGGAAGAGGAGTCTGGTGGGCTACAGTCCATGGGATCGCAGAGTCGGACATGACTGAAAGACTAACACTTTCACTTTTTTTCCATGACTCTTGGAAAGTTAGGGCTTCCCTAGTGGCTCAGACAGTAAAGCGTCTGTCTGCAATGCAGGAGACCCAGGTTCGATACCTGGGTTGGGAAGATCCCATGGAGAAGGAAATGGCAGCCCACTCCAGTATTCTTGCCTGGAAAATCCCATGGACCGAAGAGCCTGGTAGGTTACCGTTCATGGGGTCGCAAAGAGTCGGACACGACTGAGCGACTTCACTTTCACTTGGAAAGTTACCATTTCTGAGCCTTAGTTTCTCTACTTATAAAAAGGGATACTTCACAAGATTGGGATGAGAGTTAAACTAGATAACTCTATTGCTGTATAACTGTAAAGCAGCATCACTAGCCACGCCTGGGAAGGAAGTAGAAAGACGGGTTAGTCTCATGCCCTACTACGATTTCATCCATCCATTTAGTCAACAACTTGCTTATTTTAAAGGTTGTGAATCAGATGATATTCCCTAGGCTGTAATGTGGTGTCCCTTGAATCTGGGAGATTGTCGTGACTAGTCAGTCAACATGGTGTTGCAGAAGTGATGCTATGTGACTTCTGAGACAGGTCATAAAATGCAATGCAGCTTCTGTGTAGAACATGCTGTAACATCCGTGTTGAAGCCCTCAGTCTCCAGGAAAAGAAGTCCTACTGCCTGATGCTGCCATGCTGGGAGGAAGTCCAAATTAGTCCACAGAAAGACGCTACATGGAAGTGCCCTGAGGGGATAAGAAAATAGAGACATCTGGCTGGTCTACCTGCTCCAGTCACCATGGCCTGAAATCACACGCAAGACTCCAAGCCAGAGCTGCTCAACTGACACTTTCCTGAATTCCTGACCTATACAAACTATGAGAGAAGATAAAATGACTTACTATTTTCAGTCACTAAGTTTTAGAGTTACATGTTGTACATCCACAGATAACTAGAATGCCTACTGGGCACACAGTTTGCATTAAGGAACTGTGAAAAAAAGTAATTTCATGCTTCTATGCATCAATTTTAAGTGAAAATTAACAGGAGCTAAAATAACGTTTTATATCTAGCTAAGATAATACATTTGATTATTGGCTACATTGGGGGCCAATGTAGAGATTATTATTTAGATCACCCTTGTTCAGGTAGAGCAAGCCCGAAATTGATGACTCTACATAAATTTAAAATCCTATCACTCAGTCTAATGAAAGCTTTATGTATTGTATCATGGTTGCTCTATTTTTACTTAGAGGAAAGTTAAAGGAAAAATTAAACAGAAGATTTAGATACATCTAACTTTGTTAGGTATGAATGGTGTGAGATTTACCATCTATTCAAGCATCCAACTCTAGCAAAGAGCTGAAACTGATAGTTCTAGATTTTTAAAAATACCAACTGAAAAATATTACTATTTGTCAAGGTAGGTATTTAAATTCACCAAATAAAGTCCAGTACATAAACAAGCACAATAGTTATTTAGTGGGATCAGAGGCCAATACATACAAAATATAAAAGTTTAACAAAGAAATCTAAAGGGACAAACCTCCCAGATTTTGATATTTATAAGAAATCAGAGGTGGTGGAAAAGTAACAAAAACAGTAGACTCAATTAATAACATTAAGATTGCAATACCTTTTTGAAGCTAGAAAATCCCAAATGAGAACTCACAAGTCAGGATAAAAAAACACTTAATCAAAGAAAACTAGAAATATTAGGGAAAATTTCTATGGCACATATATAATATCCAGATAGAAAAAAAATTAGATTATTCTGGGATGAGATAAAAATCGGAAACTATAAGGGCCATGATTTGAATTGTATAGAATAACAACTGGAGTCAAAAGTTGAAACGAGGACAATTTAGTAAAAAATAGTCATAGAGTTATTTTATGCTATTTTTAAAGTGCCAAAGATGAACAATTATGAGTCAGCATAGATGAACACAAATTAAGGGTGAAAAATGTCTGACATGAAAAAATAGCACATATGTCTTACATGTCTAAATAAATTTTTGATTACACATGCCACAGTGAATTACAAATAAAACATTTGAAATAAAACAGCTTTTTATTTCAATTCTTGTCATAATTTGCTAAAAAGAAAACAATCTTAGAGATTTTGCATATGCAACATGCAAAATTAACAAAAATGCCTAGGATTGTAAAACCTTGGTTGTTTTCCAAACAAATTGCTGAGAACCATGAAAATAAAAATTCAAAGCAAAGAAATGATGAAAATGCTAGGAAGCAAATCAACATTGGTGATGAAAAGAGTCAAAACACTCAAGGCAGACCCACCTAGAGATTTCATAATCCATAATTTCTGTGAGTCTGAGAAATGTAAGAATGACAGAGAAGAATGTCTCCGGCATGCAGAATCAAACAGTAAGTCATCAGGTTTACAGCCAAAACCACATGATTATTTATAGACAACTCAACTCCATTTGAGCTGCAATTTTTTTAAAATTCAAAGAATATTTTTCATTAAACTATTAAAATCCATGATAGTTAAAAAGTTTTAGATTTATAGATGTACACTCTTTTATTATACTTGGTCTTAAAAATTTTAAATGAATATAATTAGTAGCTCAACATAAACCTAAGTGGCATAATATAACACTACGCTGTGCCCTCTATTATAATAATTAGACACAAAATCTAGGCACATTCAAATACTTTTTATCATTGGTCAAAGGCTTTTATGTTTTTATTGTTGTTTTTTTTTTTTCCTCTTAAAGGAATTATAAGATCATTTACCTTTAAATGAACAATTCTCAGAAAGATATCTTGTCTCATGCTCATCTCAATATCAAAACGAGAAAGTCTTTTGTCTGCTTCTGTACTTGCAGCTCGTACTTCTTTGTCAGAGGAGACGTGCTGGGGAAAGTCTAGCATGGTTCGTTCCACTGTTAATAGAGGAAAAAAACCATAAGGACTCATCAAGTTGGTATTAAGAAAAATACCTCATACACAGATGAAGGATTATCCCAATATAAGTCTAAGATTATATATTTTCTCTAGAGGCTCCTAAGGCTTTTGAGAAACAGTGTCTAAAATAGGACTTTGCTAGTCCAGGGGCATTGCTAAGAACACTAAGGGTGTGCACTGAGTAATTAACGAAGTATGGTTAGAATGCAATTTATTATCTGGGAATGTAGAGGGGAAAAAAGATGTCCTTTAAAAAAAAATTTTTTTATTGGAGTATAGTTGACTTACAAAGTTGTGTTAGTTTCAGGAATACAAAAAAGCGAATCAGTTACACATATACCTATAACCACTCTTTTTTAGATTCTTTTCTCATATAGGCCATTACCAAGTATTAAGTAGAGCTCCCTGTGCTATACAGTAGGCTCTTGCTAGTATCTATTTTATACATATATAGTTACAGTGTATATATCAATCACAACCTTCCAATTTAAAAGATATAGTTCTCATACTGAGGCATTTTATAGTCTGGGAGTTGGGGGTAGGGAACAGTACATGAAAAGATAAACAACAATACGAGGACAGAGCAGCTTAGCTGTCAAGGCAGCAATACCAAGGGCTGAGGCATTAAGCCACACCCGTTGAGAAGGCTGGACCTTAGAGGATGGGCGGGGCGAGAGGAAGAGCTCAGTTGGGGACTGGAGAAGTAGAGACCGCAAACATGGGGACTGGCAGAACAAAGCATGTTTAAGAAACAAGCAGGTGATTTAGAGGGATGGGTTTGTTTAGAAAACTTCTTAGCCTTTACAATAAACTCTTAATCTAACCAAAGTCATGAACCCTCCCCCAAATGCAAGCATTCATACAAACATAAAAAGCTGCATATAATTTCAAATGATCCTCAGAAATCTCAATGGACATATTCAGTAAGCAGATGAATATTGGGGCCCTTCCTGTTAAATAATAGTGGTAATGTCTTCTGTTCTCACTTTCACATATCAAACTTGGTAGCTGGATTTTTCAAACATTTGTATTTTGACTTTAATTAGGCAAAAATCTGCTGTCTTGAAATAATCCATATTATGGCAAAAAAAAAAAAATTATCATTTACAGGGAAGTTGTGGCTATGTTGTGACAATTAATATATTTTAATTTTACTCTTTAGCACTTTGAAGGTATTGTAAATAGGTAAAATTTACACATGCGATATATGGTAGACGGCAAAGCTACCCTTTACATACCAAGGAATTGTCCAGTTAAACAAGCTACCTTATGCATATCGGTCCTCTTAAAACATAGTTACAAAGAAAGCTATAAAAATGCCACAAATACCTGAACAAATTCATAGTGTTTGTTTTTTAAAAAAATAGATAATTTAAAAAAATTATTAGATAAATTATCTAAATTTAAAAATTAGATAATTTAAAAAATTATTTTAAAAAATCTATTCTGAAATTCAAACATTTTTATGATTAACCTATGAAGAGAAATTCACAGGAGAGGGAGAACAAATATCACAAAACCAAAGTTATATTTAAAAGATGTATGATTTGGGGAGAAAAAGCAGAATTTAAGATCATTCTGTTTTAAAAGATTTTTTTCCCTACTTATTTTTACATTTCTTAAATGCATAAGCTATTACCCTGGCACACCATCATAGCCATAAGTGACTGAAAATGTGAGTATGTGAACCAAGGACAAACCACTTACAGGGTGGAAAAGGCATATGAAATTGCCTGCTGAGAAAGCTCTGCTGAATGGGGATCAACTCCCTTTATTTGACTAACTACAAGCCCAATCAGATCTTTTTTATTGAAGATTTTAAGTTCAAGGCTTGTAGCAAAATTTAGTGGTCATTAATCAGAGTGGAAAAAAAAAAGTCACTGAGTCATGATTCTGTGTGAGCGCATGGACTGTAGCCCAACAGACTCCTCTGTCTGTGGAATTCAGGCAAGAATACTGGAGTGGGTAGTCATTCCCTTCTCCAGGGTATCTTTCTGACCCAGGGATGGAACCCTGTATTGCACGCAGATTCTTTACCGTCTAACCCACCAGGGAGAAGAGGGTGGTAGAAGGTGAGAGGTTAGATAGCATCACCAACTCAATGCATATGAATTCGAGCAAACTCCAGGAGATAGTGAAGGACAGGGAAGCCTGTTGTGCTGCAGTCCATGGTCGCAAAGAGTAAGAAACGACTTAGTGACTGAACAAAAATGGGAGTGAAGAAGCTGGTAGTAAATGGCAGAAACTGAGATAGAAACGCAGAGGGAAGAGAAAGCAGTCAAGTCCCTGTGTCATGGTAGGATACAGGGTAGGGAGCTCTTGGTATGGGTAAAGAGATGATTTGGTCACTGGGGCTGCTTAAGATTTTGGACAACCTTCCAAATTCCAGAATTCATACAAATGTTTATGATATTCAGTTATAGCCTATGTTCTTAGAAAGCCCAGTTACCACACAGCCAAGATTGTTTAGGCATAATTATCCTACAAAATTCTTTGAGATAACTAGCATGATTCTTCATTCCTTATAATTCAAAGGGTCTAATAGTTATATTGGGGGTTTCCCAGGTTGGGCAGTGGTAAAGAGTCCGCCAGCAATGCAGGAGATGCAAGAGGTGGGTTCGATCCCTGGGTCAAGAAGATCCCCGGGAGCAGGAAATGGCAACTTTTTCCAGTATTCTTGTCTGGAAAATTCCAGGGACAGAGGAGACTGGTGGGCTGCAGTCCATGGGGCTGCAAAGAGTCGGACATAACTGAACACACAATAGTTAGATTATAAAAATAATATATTTTAAGTGTAGGAAATATGGAAAATAGAGAAAAGTATAAAGAGTAAATTAAAAATCAACTACAAACTTAGTACCCAAGACATTGGACATTATTAAAATTTGTTTTCTTTCTCTGTCCTTTTAATGTTACTAAATACTACTCCTAAACATGATTTTAATGCCTGCATACTGTTACAGAGGGTGAATATACCATAATTTATTTAGCTATTCTACTAGTTGACACTTAGCAGTTGTTTCCAGGCTTCTGCTATGATAGAGTACCTGTTTATACATAAATTTATACATGATTTTTCCTATATCTGATTATTTCTTAGATTATACCTAAATGGGGAATTAATTATCGGGCTAGGGTATGCACTTGTTAGGGCTTCCCTGATAGCTCAGTTGGTAAAGAATCTGCTTGCAATGCAGGAGACCCCAGTTCAATTCCTGGGTCAGGAAAATCCACTGGAGAAGGGATAGGCTACCCACTCCAGTATTCTTGGGCTTCCTTTGTGGCTCAGCTGGTAAAGAATCCGTCTGCATGTCTTAAAAAGTTTTGATAGATATTGTTCTCCAGAATGCAGCTGTAACAAGAGTGTATGTTTTATAGCACCTCAGGCCACATAATAAAATTTTTTACCTTAGGTAATATAATTCTAAGCAATTATGAATCATTAATCATTTAAGCAATTACAAATCATTATGTAAAAATCAATGTCTTGTAAAATTGGAAAATGAATTGTTGAGTCGGGAAGCATAAAATGGTTTATGATGCCCACAAAATGAAATATTGATATGTTTTTGCATCCTACTCACCTATATATTTCACTTCTATGTCTGCGAGTGCCTGCAAACAGTTCTCGTAAGTTACCTCCTTAATGTCAAGCATTCCAATAGCATCGTACACCTGTTTGGTCTGCGAGATGAGCTCCTCAGTTCTTGTTTTGATTTGCTCTGGTGAAAGATCCCATCTTAAAACATTCCTACCAGCTGCCATATAGGAAGACATTGCCTGAAGGGGAGACATCTCTTCTCTTCCTAAAGTCATTCTGAATAAAATTCTGGAACCACCAACTCTAAAAAGAATCAGAAAAGGATAAAAATTAGGCACTTTTTTGGTCCAAAGTCAACAGACAAATGTGTATTATTTAATTAAATTTTAAATTAGAAAGAACTTTTTACTCAAATTGAGCAAATTTCTTTCCGGTGAATACATACTCATGAAACTAAATGCTCTTGTATTTACTTGTTTTCTTGACTAGTTACAGAGTTAATGGAATTTGGACTTCCCAAACACTGAATTACTTATGTAACTAAATCAGAGAAATAAAGTTAGGTGTCAAAGATATATTATTGATAATCGTCCTTTATAAATTAAAACAGTAATCTTTCTTATGTTAATGTTTACATTTTTCTCTTGCTAATATTTACCTACTATGTATGTAAATTCAATATTTTGATATTCAGGAAGGATTTTCAAAATTATTTTTATATTGAACAATTTAAAAAATGTATTACTAAAATTTCATGTTAATCAACTATGTTGACTTGAATTTATGACTTAAAAAATAAAATCTGGTATGGTATTATCCTAAAAGATAAAGGGGAAAAAATTAAAAATTATACCAATCCTTTAACCCCTTAAAATACTGAAACTAAAAATTGATGGCATATGTTTGCATATATAGTTATAATATGGAATTCTAGAGCTTCTAAATAAAAATATTATAATAGCTAACATTTATTGTGTTTAGGTACTGTACTGAATGCTTTTCAGTTAAAACTCACAATAACCCTATGAGGTAGATATTGTGGTTATTTTTCTTTAGCCAAGGGGGTCACTAAAACACAGAAAAGTTAACTAACTTGCCCAAGGTCACACAGCTGGCGATACAGTGAGAGCTAGGATTAAAAACCAAGAAGTAGAGAGCAGGAACCTACTCTCTTAACTAGAATACTCAACTTAATTCCTATTATCTTACAAGACCCCAAAACGACCTTATGATGTGGGCAAGACAATATTCCCCTTTAACGATGATGCAATTGAGGCTCAGAAAGGCTAAGTGACTGCTTTAATGTCGTTTGTTCAACAAATACTTACAAGCATGCGCTATGTCTACTCCTTGTTACAGGCACCAAAGACACACAGGCAATTGAGTGGGACCCTCCTATTTATAACATATATAATTTATAATACAGGGAAGACAAATCGATTAATAGGCAATTGTGCTACACTGAGATGAGTTTTATAGGGTAAACAGGGAGAACTCTAAAATATCACAGAAGGAGCTTTTCTAGAAAGATTTTCTAAAAGGAACAATAAGCAAGCCAAGATCTGAACAATGTATAGAAGTTATCCAAAGGTAAAGACTGTAAGGAATGAAAAATCTGAAAAGCTTAAGTACGGACTCGAGAATGAAGAGCCTTGGGAATCACTTAAGAGCTCAGACCTACTCTAAGGGTCACGACAAAGTCACTGAAGGGTTTCAATCAGGTGAGAGACGAGAAAAGGTATGTGTTTTAAACTAATCACTCAAATTATAATGAGTTGAAATGTTTAGAAAAGAGGGCTCATTCCAGAGGAAAGCTGTGATGGGAACTGGGGCATAATATTATGGAATACCTCACTAGGAAATGGGGAACTGGAGTGACTTAGAAGATATTCAGGAAATAAAATCACTATGACTTGGTACTGAACGTATTTTAGGAAGAGGTGAGGTGGTGTCTAGCCTTCTCTCTTGGAACTAGAGGGACAGACAGAGGCACCATTGCTAAAATAGGGAAGTTAGACAAAGGAGGAGGCTCTCTGGTGGGACACAGAGACATTCAGTTTTGGACGTGCCAAGTCTGAAGCGGCGGTGGTGCAAGTCAGCAAAATTCACCACTGTTGAATGTAACTGGAGTGACGTGGGTGGTTGAGCTGGCCCAGGGGAATCTGCGGAGGGAGAACAGACCAACCGGACTCTAACTCCAGTCTAATCACTGAAGCGGAAGGAAAGAGAATCAAGTAGGAAGGGTTCAAGGAATTGTGAAAAGTGAACACTGAAAAAGGGAGGAGTGAAGGACAGTGTGATGTATGAATTTCAAGAAGACAGAAAGTCTCTGTCGAATTCAGCAACAGGAATGTCACGGATGACTCTGGCAAGAGCAGTGTCAGCCAGGTGGTAGGGGTGGAAGTCAGATTACTATGACTGAGGGTATGGAGGTGAAGAACCAGAGAAGAGTGCACCTCAGCAACTCTCCACGGAGCTGGCTGTGAGAACAAGGAGACTGAGGGGTGTAAGGGGCTGAGACACAGAAAGGTACATTATTAACAGAGGAGAAGCCTTAGCCGTCTGACCCCCTTAACCATCTCTCCTAATAACTGAGGTCTCCTACGTGAAACATACTGGTTGACGGTTATACTCAAGACTGGCAGACTATTTTCCAATGTATTTCCACATTTCTCCTTCAACCAGCTGAGTTATATATTCACCAAGAGTCAAGTTTATTTGTTACAAAACTGTTGATACTTATTATACTCATTTTCATGTAACTGAAGTATTTAACTGATTAAATGTGTGCCAAAAGAATGATCTGTTGTTTAGGTCAATACCTTGGGAATACTTTAAACAGGACAGTTACTAAAAAGCCAACCAAAAAACTACTGTTAGAGAAGATTTAAAACAGAATTACAAAGATTCAGCACGTTTCTTAACTTAGATTACTTATGCGTGTCTGGAGTGTTCTTGCTTCACTTTAAAGAGACTGAAACTGGAAATGAAAAATAATGCATTTTTGGGTAGAGTTTACTCAAGGACAGTGAGGAATGCGGATCAAGTGATTCACATTTAACAAAAAGGCCTTGCTCTTACATAAAAATATTTTAAAATACTCATTTATGTTCTGTTTGAATATATTATTTGAACAATTTGTCATTTTTAACGATTCTGTGTGAAACCAGTTTTTTAAATTACTTATTAAATGACATCTGGGTTTGGTTTGGGAAGATCCCGTGGAGAAGGGAATGGCAACCCACTCCAGTATTCTTGCCTGGAGAATCCCATGGACAGAGAAGAGCCTGGTGGGCTACAGTTCATGGGGTCACAAAGAGCTGTACACGACTGAGATGGTGACTGCAGCCATGAAATTAAAAGACGCTTGCTCCTTGGAAGGAAAGTTATGACCAACCTAGATAGCATATTCAAAAGCAGAGACGTTACTTTGCCAACAAAGGTCCATCTAGTCAAGGCTATGGTTTTTCCAGTGGTCGTGTATGGATGCGAGAGTTGGACTGTGAAGAAGGCTGAGTGCCGAAGAATTGATGCTTTTGAACTGTGGTGTTGGAGAAGACTCTTGAGAGTCCCTTGGACTGCAAGGAGATCCAACCAGTCCATTCTGAAGGAGATCAGCCCTGGGATTTCTTTGGAAGGAATGATGCTAAAGCTGAAACTCCAGTACTTTGGCCACCTCATGCGAAGATTGACTCATTGGAAAAGACTCTGATGCTGGGAGGGATTGAGGGCAGGAAGAGAAGGGGACGACAGAGGATGAGATGGCTGGATGGCATCACTGACTTGATGGATGTGAGTCTGAGTGAACTCCGGGAGTTGGTGATGGACAGGGAGGCCTGGCATGCTGCCATTCATGGGGTCGCAAAGAGTCGGACACGACTGAGCGACTGATCTGATCTGATCTGAGCGGCTTTCACGCACTCACTCACTATTAAATGACATACGAAAGTGGAACTTCCCTGGCGGTCCCATGGGTAAGACTGTACCTCCACTGCAAGGAGCATGGGTTTAACCCCTGGTTGGGGAACTAAGATCCCACGTGCTGCATGGCTGGCCAAAAAAAAGGGGACATATGGAGCAAGGTGCTAATGGAGGTAGGAAGAAGTGGCATATGTCCCTGGGCAGAGCAAATTGTATGAGATAGGAAGAGAGACTGTAATCTCAGCAAAATCAATGAAACAGGTAACAATGTAACAAGTAGTTAAGTTCAGATCAGTTGCTCAGTCCTGTCTGACTCTTTGCGACCCCATGAATGGCAGCATGCCAGGCCTCCCTGTCCATCACCAACTCCCGGAGTTCACTCAGACTCACATCCATCGAGTCAGTGATGCCATCCAGCCATCTCATCCTCTGTTGTCCCCTTCTCCTCCTGCCCCCAATCCCTCCCAGCATCAGAGTCTTTTCCAATGAGTCAACTCTTCGCATGAGGTGGTCAAAGTACTGGAGTTTCAGCTTTAGCATCATTCCTTCCAAAGAAATCCCAGGGCTGATCTCCTTCAGAATGGACTGGTTGGATCTCCTTGCAGTCCAAGGGACTCTCAATAGTCTTCTCCAACACCACAGTTCAAAAGCATCAATTCTACGGTGCTCAGCCTTCTTCACAGTCCAACTCTCGCATCCATACATGACCACAGGAAAAACCATAGCCTTGACTAGACGAACCTTTGTTGGCAAGGTAATGTCTCTGCTTTTGAATATGCTATCTAGGTTGGTCCTAACATTCCTTCCAAGGAGTAAGCGTCTTTTAATTTCATGGCTGCAGTCAGCATCTGCAGTGATTTTGGAGCCCCCAAAAATAAAGTCTGACACTGTTTCCACTGTTTCCCCATCTATCTGCCATGAAGTGATGGAACCAGATGCCGTGATCTTAGTTTTCTGAATGTTGAGCTTTAAGCCAACTTTTTCACTCTCCTCTTTCACTTTCATCAAGAGGCTTTTTAGTTCCTCTTCACTTTCTGCCATAAGGGTGGTGTCATCTGCATCTGAGGTTATTGATATTTCTCCCGGCAATCTTGATTCCAGCCTGTGCTTCCTCCAGCCCAGCGTTTCTCATGACGTACTCTGCATATAAATTAAATAAGCAGGGTGACAATATACAGCCTTGACGTACTCCTTTTCCTATTTGGAACCAGTCTATTGTTCCATGTCCAGTTCTAACTGTTTCTTCCTGACCTGCATACAGATTTCTCAAGAGGCAGGTCAGCTGGTCTGGTATTCCATCTCTTTCAGAATTTTCCACAATTTATTGTGATCCACACAGTCAAAAGGCTTTGGCATAGTCAATGAAGCAGAAATAGATGTTTTTCTGGAACTCTCTTGCTTTTTCCATGATCCAGCGGATGTTGGCAATTTGATCTCTGGTTCCTCTGCCTTTTCTAAAACCAGCTTGAACATCAGGAAGTTCATGGTTCACGTATTGCTGAAGCCTGGCTTGGAGAATTTTGAGCATTACTTTACTAGCATGTGAGATGAGTGCAATTGTGTGGTAGTTTGAGCATTCTTTGGCATTGCCTTTCTTTGGGATTGGAATGAAAACTGAGCTTTTTCAGTCCTGTGGCCACTGCTGAGTTTTCCAAATTTGCTCTAGTAAAAACAATAGATGTCTGAATTTAAGAAACCAAAGATTAACCCTGATAAGAACCAGGATATTTTCCTGGAAGTGGATGGCTGATATAAATGAGTTGAAGAGTGCAGAGAACCGATAGCCCAGTACTGGACAGACGGTCTTCGGGAACACTGGAGTCAGCAGTCTGATGGCTGGGCCTGGGAGCAGAAAAGAAGACTGAACCAGAAATTAAAATCATCAAAGAATGGGGGGGACCAGCCTGGTGGGTGGGAGAGGACATCATAAGCAGGGTACCGTGAGCCTCAAAGGCATTTTTATGCCGTGGTGAAGAGGTACTGGCCTGTGAGCAGAGCTGGGGGTGAGGAGGAAATTGGGAACAGAGAAGATATCAACCTTTCCTCCTTACTTTGTGATATGCCGTGTAGAAGAAAGAGGGATATGCGGAAATACTTTCCTCAGAGCTGAATGGATTACAATAAAGGTTAGGAGGAGAAAAGAGGATCCAGAGAAAATGAAAAAATGGAGGAGTCTGTTTCCCATGGGACAAGGGCTCTGGCAATAACAAAGGATGAGTCCAAGTACGACCAATAGCTAAGCATGTGTTTTTTTTTGTCCAGCTATTCACCTCTTCCCCTATCTGATCATATACATGCTTTCTTCCCAGGCTCCATGCATCCCCGACCCTCAGCACTGCTGTGAGAGAAAGGGGTCTCATTCCTCCTGAGTCTAACTGAGCAGGCTGTTGTCCTTGACTGCAGCTGGCATCCATCTTAGAGAATGAGTGGAACCTGACTTAAATGATGAAATAAACACTGTGACTAGAAGAATAAAGGAAGGAAACCAAATATTTACTGACATCACTGATCCCTTAGATCAACTAATTCTGAAGCCTGACCTAGAGCTAGACTTTCCAGTTATGCGAGTCTACTGTTGAAAGCCAGTTTGAATGTGGTTTTATGCTATTTGCCTCAAACAGGATCCTGGCTGAAAAGGGAATGAAAACTGATAAAGAAATGAGCAGAGAAAAAAACAAGAAATGAGCAGAGAAAAAAACAAGATATACAGAGGTCAGAGTATAAGACCTTCCAAGCCCAGAGGGTCTCCCAGGCTTGGTGGTGGCCTAAAATAACAGAGATGTGAAATGTAGTGTGTTGGCTGAAAATTTCCAAAATACATATTCCCACAATCCCTCATGGATACACAGAACTGAGGCCTTGAAGGAGCGAGCCATGGCCCTGATTGGTTGGACTTCCAAGGAAGCTGCAGGACAGATGAAGAGGCTGGCCATGGGATCACTGAGGTAAGGAATAGTAAGAGGGACAGTGATGAGTAAAACGTAAGATTTCTACATCCCAATGCCCTGCTCCTTTCACCACTCGTCTTAGTACAAACCAACTACTATGGACACGTTTCATTAACGTTAAATAGCTTTAAAAGAAAATTGTGTCAAACATCTCACCGATATGACTTCCTCTGGTTTTCATTCATTTCCTAACATTTATCGAAAGATGGAGTGTTTGGTCACAGCACACCTGATCTTAACTTGGTTAAACTGATGAAGATGTCAGCAGCTCTGTCTTGGCTGAATGGCTGTACCCATGATCACCCCTGTATGGCTTCCATGGCAACTAACAAGAAGCTACTTTAAAGTGCAATGATTTCCTAAATGTAGATGTGGTAAGAAGAAAGGAACAGAAGTTAGAGATCATGATTTCATGGTCAACAGAACACATGAAAATTTTAATTTTATACCTTCTTTTCTCACCGTCTGGGGTTCTGTCGTAGTTCCATTCAGGATTTATAATTCTTGTTACTGAAGAAAAGGGATGGAGACAGAAGGATTCCCTAATACTTCTAACTAAAACATTCTGATCTATTGAGAATTTTTCTCCCTTCATTGTCTCTGCTCTCTCTCGTCCACTGTTTTTTCGCTGAGTATCCCTTCTTTGCTCCTTTATTATGATTTCAATCTCATTCGGTGCTTTGGATGCTGGTACCTTGATCCCTTCCCTTCAGTGTCTCCGCAGCCCCGGGGAACTGCACCTGGGGAGGAAACCAGTGTGCCCGCCGTCATTCTAGCAACTGCGCTTGTACCCTTGAGGATCTACTGAGGATTTTTTATTGACTTTTTGCAACTGAGAGCTACAAAATTTGAAAGCAGGCAACACACCGTGATCTTGTCTTTCCCTATAGGAGTTATTACATGCAGTTATGTGAACACGAAAATCTAGATTAAATCCAAGATTCCCACAGTCTAATTAAACTCTAGCTTTCCCGCCTGCTCTCCACAAACTCCCAGGCTATTATTTCAGTCCCAACCACACCTTCATTTTCTCCTCTGTCTT
This sequence comes from Bos indicus, assembly GCF_029378745.1. Lineage (NCBI taxonomy): Eukaryota > Metazoa > Chordata > Mammalia > Artiodactyla > Bovidae > Bos > Bos indicus. The sequence goes on from NC_091779.1 coordinate 13,725,014, forward strand.
TGAAGCACTTTCAACACACAGCTCTGAATTTCTAACCAAGAAATAATATAAAATACCACAATAGAATTGACAGGAAGATGCATTTGCTGGGACTCTGGTCTCCTGTGTCCAAACACCAAATATTTAGGCGAAGAAAGCAAGCAGCACAGATTTTGACTGAGATTACCAGGCTTAAGAGTTTTGTTTTGACAAATGAGCATGCCATTGTTACTTGTCTGAAAAATTTAGGAAAATATTTTATGGAATGTATTTTCCGAAATGTTCTGATTGGGACTTCCCTGGTGGTCCAGAGGTTAAGAATCCACCTGTCAATGCAGGGAACACGGGTCCCATCCCTGGTCCAGGAAGATCCCACGTGCCACAGAGCAACTAAGTCCTCACACCACAGCTAGAGAGAAAGGTCCATGCACTGTGAAGAAAGATTGCGTGTGTTGCAACTAAGACCCAACAGAGCCAAAAATGAAGAAATATTTTAAAGAAAGAAATATTCTAATTTACTGGGTTCATTTTCTTTTGAAGCAAAAAGGCCTCTACGTCCTTCCACAGGGTGTCTTTGACTGTGTCAGTTCATACAGATCTGAGCTTGTATCACCTTTTAGCTGTGGCATCTATTTTAGACACAGAACTAACTGTCATCTACTTGTTCAATTGGCTGGTGTTGTATGCCAAATCAGACTAGGACTCTTCTAGCACAATAACCATTGTACTCATCTGGTGTCACAACCCTAGCATCTTGCTGAGCACACTGTAGATGCTTTATGTGTTTGAGACGAGATGGTACTGACACGGCTGAAACATCATCACAACACTATCTCCCTTCATTATCACAAATAAACATCCATACAGGAACGTGTGTTTTATTAGGGCCAGGACTAGTGTGAAACTCCATGATGTAAAATGTCACAACTTCCACAGAATTTATATTTAATCCATGCTCCCATCCTTTTCCTATAGTGTTCTAGTTAACAGTTTGCATGGCATTTCCTGAAATTTGTCCCAATTCTTTAAAATACTTGGCAAATATTCCCAGTATTTACTTTGGAATTAATGTTTCTCTTCAAGCTATGAGGGCTGCATTTCACCAACCTCTCAAATGGAATTTCTGTGTCTCTTTTAGTTAGTTCCTTCTCTGGTTATTTTGTCAGAACCATGCCTTTTCAATCTTGATTCCCACTAGTCACAAAGTTGTCTTTTTCAGCCATTGATCTAACTAAATCACCCCCGCCTTACAACTTAGAAGCCACAGCTCAAGGCCAGGCTCCTTTCAGCAGAGCATACGGGACTCCTTAATTTTGGATTTCATCAATGCCAAATCCCAGCCGTGGAACTCCTCAAGGATCGCCTGTTCCTTTAGGCACCTAGCGTTCTTCTACCTTGAAGCCTCGAGCCAGGCAGCACGTTGTCCCTTACATCTATCCTTTCTAACACAGTAGCCACATGTGGTTATTTAAAGTAAACAAAATAAAAAACGTAGTTCTTTACTTGCACTAGGCACATTGCAAATGCTCAGTAGCCACCATGGCAAGTGGCAACCATACTGAACAGACAGAGTATATCACCATCAGAGCAGAAAGGTCTAAACGACAGTGCTGCGCTAGGTGATCTCCTTTCAGGAATGAGAGTATGCCTGTATCCTCCTGTTGGTATCCTTTCTCTTTTCGACTCGTAAAGCAGTTCCCTGGTGTCTTCTTTGGAGCGAAGAAAGAACAGAGACAGTGAGGGAAGGAGGAGTCATTTACCGAGCAGTTTCTATGTGTCCGACTCTTTGCGACACCATGGACTGTATGGTTCATGAAATTCTCCTGCCAGAATACTGGAGTGGGTAGCCTTTCCCTCCTCCAGGGGATCTTCCCAACCCAGGGATTGAACCCAGGTCTTCCACATTGCAGGCAGATTCCAGCTTCCCCAGTGGCTCAGCTGGTAAAGAATCCACCTGCAATGCAGGAGACCTGGGTTCGATCCCTGGGTTGGGAAAATCCCCTGGAGAAGGGAAAGGCTACCCACTCCAGTATTCTGGCCTGGAGAATTCCATGGACTGTATAGTTCATGGGGTCGCAAAGAGTCGGACACAACTGAGTGACTTTCACTTCCTATGTGTCAGGCAATGTTAAAAACACTTATTTAATCCTAACAACATTCTGAGAAATACATCTGAGGAAGCACTATTTTGAAGAGCATCAGTGCAGTAAAAAAGACTTTATAGTTCTTTCCACAAGAAGCAGGCAGGGCCAAAAGACACCAACAATACAATTAAAATATAAAAAACACTTCTTATGAGATTGTTTGTGTATGTGTTACTCACTCAGTTGTGTCCAACTCTTTGTGTCCCCATGGACTGTAGCCCACCAGTCTCCTCTGTTCATGGAATTCTCCAGGCAAGAATACTGGAATAGGTTGCCATTTCCTTCTCCAGGGGATCTTCTAGACCCAGGGATTGAACCCAGGTCTTCTGCATTGACAGGAGGGTTATTTACCACTGAGCCACCAGAGAAGACCTTAGACCCATATATCTAATACCTGCTGGTTCACTCCACTTGGATGTCAATGGTCACCTCGAATCCAATTATGTCTAAAATTAAAGAGACCAATCTTCCTTAGGTCCCAGAACCAAACTTGTCTTCCTCTTGTACTCCTAACTAGTAAAAGGGGTATACTCAATGAAGATCACCAGTGTGCATTCAGTTGCCCAAGTCCAAAACCTCAGACTCTACAGATGTCTTCTGATCTACTTTCCAGACTCTCTGCAGATAATCTTAAAAGGTAAGTCTGATCATGGTGCTCCTTCAGTGGCATGGTTCAGGATCAAGTTCTGACTCCACAGGCTTCAGGATCAAGTTCAAGCTGCTTAGCGTACAAGGACCCCTGGATCTGTCCCCTTTCCATGGCTTCCTCAACCGTCTTTCTGCCCTTAAATCTCTGCTCCAGGCCTAAGTAACTACTTTCACATGTCCTGAAATTGTTAGGCTCTCTTCAGGCCTCTGCAGTGTTTTCCCTCTGCTTGGAACAAATTTCTTCTTCCTTACCTGAGAAACAACACCTCTTCCACATCTCATTTATCTTTCAGAACTCGGTTCAGACTTCTTCTCAGGAAGGCTTCTTTGATCACCTCCAGCTGTTTTAGAAATTCCTTCTCTGTGCTCTTAATCTATTCTACATGTCCAGTGAACAAAAGCACTCATCACACTGGAGACTACTCACCTACACATCCAGCTCTGTCGTCCATAGACTGAGCAGAGACTGGGTTCTAGTGATATTTGTAGACCCCGAACCTATCATAGTTTGTGGTACATGTACATTTTAACTGTGACAAAAAACCCAAAATTTTTCTCTTAAAGTTATTTGGTTAGTATTTTCCTTCTATCTACATGTTTAATATAAAAGTAGTTCCATCCGAGAGTGTTTAACTTCCATGGAGCATTATACAGGTCCCTACTTTGCATGTAGGGGATATAGACCAGATAGAAGGGCTTCCCAGGTGGTATGAGTGGGAAAGAACCACCTGCCAGTGCAGGAGACACAAGAAATGCAGGTTTGATCCCTGAATTGGGAAGATCCTCTGGAGGAGGGCATGGCAACCAACTCCAGTATTCTTGCCTGGAGAATCCCATGGACAGAAGAACCCGGTAGGCTACAGTTTCATGGGGTTGCTAAGTGTTGGACATGACTGAAGTGACTTAGTGTGCACACACTCATGTAGACTAGACAGAATGGCAAACATTTGATACTCAAGTATCCTGAATACTGCTAATAATTTTTCTTCTGAATGAACTGTTGCCACTGGGGAATCAGATTCAGGAGTAGTATTCACCAGCTAGTTATTGAGCCTCCCAGTTTGCATACTTACATCAGGATTGCCAGAAGAAAACATCAACAACCTCATATATGTAGATGATACCATTTTAATGGCTGTAAGCAAAGACAAACTAAAGAGCCTCTTGATGAAGGTGAAAGACGAGAGTAAAAAAGCTGGCTTGAAACTCAACATTCTAAAAACTAAGATCATGGCATCTGATCCATCACTTCATAGAAGGGGAAAAACTGGAAGCAGTGAGAGACTTTATTTTGTTGGGCTCCAAAATCACGATGGACAATGACTGCAGCCATGAAAGACCCTTGCTCTTTGGAATGAAAGCTATGACAAACCTAGACAGCATATTATAAAGCAGACACATCACTCTGCCAACCAAGGTCTGTATAGTCAAAGTTATGGTTTTTCCAGTAGTCACATATGGATGTGAGAGTTGGACCATAAAGAAGGCTGAGTGCTCAAGAATTGATGCTTTCAAACTATGGTGCTGGTGAAAACTCTTTAGAGTCCCTTGGACAGCAAGAAGATCAAACCAGTCAATCCTCAAGGAAATCAACCCTGAATATTCATTCGAAGGACTGATGCTAAAGCTCCAATACTGTGGCCACCTGACGCAAAGAGCTGACTCACTGGAAAAGATCCTGATGATGGGAAAGACTGAAGACAAAACGAGAAAGGAGCAGCAGAGGTTGAGATGTTTAGACAGCATCACTGACTCAATGGACATGAGTCCGAGCAAACTCTGGGAGATAGTGAAGGACAGGGAAGCCTGGCGTGCTACAGTCTGTGGGGTTGGAAGGAGTCAGACATGACTTAGCGACTGAACAACAACAATAGCCCCTAATGAAGTTAAGCATCTGGTATTTGAGCCACTAGTGTTCCAGACAACAGCTTTTTCATTTGCAGACCTTTTAATTTGACTTAGGATCAAATTGTTTTATGAACAGAATGTTCTGGAATTAAATGCCTTAGAATAAGTCAACTTTAAAAGCAAACAGAGAATCACATTCTTGGCCAAGATCGTTTCTTCTGATGTTTTTTAGTGGAATTAATGTCCAGAAAGACCATTCCAGCTTGGTTTTTAAGTTTACAAAAAATATAATTACAATACAAAAAATGGCACTTATATCTCTACTTAGTCCCACTTTCTTTCTCTGAATTTTAAAGAAAGATGTGTCCCCTAACCCATGGTCTTCAGCTTTTGAGTCCTGTAATTTTCTCATGTTCTGACTACACTGCCTTGTTTATCACTGATTCTTCTATCAAAAGCACTCTGGCAATGTCGCTTTTCTGCTTTCCTAGTCCTTCAATTTTTCTGACCATTTCTTCTTAGTCTCCTTTGCTGGCTTCTCTTCCTGTAACCATTCAAAATAGTTGGGTGTTTTCCCATGAGTCCATCCAGATGTCAAGATGGGGCTCCAGACCCATATATATCTCAAATGCGACACGTTCAAAACTTGATCTTTCTCCTGGATTCTCAGCCTCAGTTTACCACTCTTCACCTATGCTCCTAAGCTAGCAACTGGTCACACATGTAAATGATGAGCATCATCATCACCCCTAATATTTAGTGAAAGTCTATTAATATGCCAGGCACTATACCAAGAACTTACATGCATTTTCTTATTCAATCCTCCCAACCAGCCAAGAGGTAGGCATTATTAATACAATTTTCCTGGGCAGAGAGAAATAGCATGCTCAAGGTCATACAGCTGGTATGGAGCTGGAATTTAAACCCTAATTACAAAGCCCATATTCTTAACTACCATGCTATATTCATGTTGCACCTGAATCTTAGAAAAAAAAAATCAGATTTGTCACCATCTGCATCTTCCTGATTTTTCCACCCTGATTGTAATGAGGAGAGAAGGTAGGCAGCTAAAGCATATACACTGACATCACTTGTCTGATCTCTCTGTACCACTCTCTGAAGGGCTGCTGCCAGGACTGTGGAAGGGTGCTCCACTTCAGCTTTCATCCATCTCTGAGAAACAGACCAAGCAGGCATGAGCACCTTTTTGTTACCTATGTCTAAAGAACTGTTGTTGTTGTTCTGTCGCCCAGTCACGTCAGACTCTTTGTGACCCCATGTACTGAAGCATGCCGGGCCTCCCTGTCCCTCATCATCTCCCAGAGTTTGCCCAAGTTCAAGTTCATTGCATTGGTGATACCATCCAGCCATCTCATCCTCTGATGCCCTCTTCTCCTTCTGCCTTCAACCTTTCCCAGCATCAGGGACTTTTCCAATGACTTGTCTGTTTGCATCAGATGACAAAAATACTGGAGCTTCACCTTCAGCATCAGTCCTTCCAGTGAATATTCGGGGTTGATCTCCCTTAAGACTGACTGGTTTGATCTCCTTGCTGTCTACGGTACTTTCAGGAGTCCTCCAGCACCACAGTTTGAAGGCAACAAAAGAGTAAAACAACTCAAACTGAGACAAGCTGATGGTGACACTTTGCACTCAGGCCTCACTTTTTCCAGAGTCCTTTGATTATTCTTAGGTAAGCAAGTGTACCACTTGATGAAGTGTATGCCTAGGAAGTTCCAAATGCTTTCTTAAGGTACTCAGGCAAACCAATAATATACATTTCTTGTAAACAAGGCTCAGCTGAGGCATCCTATGCAACGAGTGCTAGTTCTTTATTGCCTGGTGATTTCTCAGGTAAAAATACTGATTTGTTACCATCCTCTGTGATTATGCCTCCATTGCAGATTATATCTCCCACTCTCAAAAGGGCTCGTTACAAAGGGCTTTCCCATGAAATAAATTAGTTGATTCGCTCATTCCTTTAGTAAATACTGAGATTATGAAGATGAATAAGATCACAGTTTCTGCCTTTCAGCTTACAGACTTGTGAAGAAGAGACACAGAGATAGACGAGAACATCAGGCAGCAAATTTTATACAAATAAAGTGATGGGGAAATTTGTAAGACAGAACAAGTAACTCTACCTTGGGGAGATTCTTATATTTCTAAGCATGCACACACACAACCGTAGAACTTGGTTTTCCTCTTTCTTTTATATTCTTTGTATAAAATACTTTATTATTATTATTAGCTGTCAGTAAACAGCTAATAGAATTTATACAGAATAGCTTGTGCTCAGTCGCTTCAGTCGTGTCTGACTCTTTGTGATCTGATAGACTGTAGCTCAACAAGCTTCTCTGTCCATGGGATTTTCCAGGCAAGAATACTGGAGTGGGCTGCCATATCCTCCTCCAGGGGATCTTCCCATTCCAGGGATCAAACCAGTGTCTCCTGCATTGCCAGTGGATTCTTTACCACTGAGCCTCTGGGGAAACCCCTAGAATAGCTTACTTTTATTTTTATTTTGATTAGTATTTGTGGAAGGTCTTCTAAGTATATTCTAGGAAATGTTACTCACAGTAGTTACTTATAACTTCTAAATCCTAAGTTTAATGTTTTAGGGTCTATATGTCAACTGCATCTGTAAAATCTGAATTGAAAATTTTAAAAATAAATGATACTTCTCCTGAAGAGTGTTTTGGTCTTTTTTTTTTTTTTTTTTAGTTCTGTTAGGAAAAAAGCACAAGTTTATAAATTAAGCTCCTCTACAGTACCTAGTACTTGGTAAATATTCATTGAATGAATTAAAATCTGTGTGAATACTGAATGCCAGCCATAGGTTAGTTGGAAATCCACTAGGATGGCTGAGTGATCTGTTCTTCCCAGGCCAGGCCAAGAATGAAGACAACATCTTTCTCATTCGACTAGAAAGTAAGCTCTTTGAGAATGAAGACCGTATCTTAGTTGTCTTTTTACTTTTCGGCAACTGCGGAAGAATGTATCGGCACACAGCATATATGTTGCAACTGTTAAATCAAGTATAAGAAAGCAATAAAAAAAATCTAAATTAGCCTGCCTTAGAATGATTAGTAAATTCAGCCCCAACACTAAGTAAATACGGTGATAAAGCAATCAAGAGAAAGAGCTAGGATAATAAAGTTGCTGAAGAAAAGTAATTAAAATAAGGGATGTATCGTAAAGATACTTTGAGTCATGGACAGATTATCTACAGGACATGCCAGTATACTTAGAAAGCAGTCTTATGATTCAACTGCTCTTGCTTCCACCTGCTGGCATAGGAAAGTAATTTTTAGATTGGGCAGAATATGTTAAGCAGCTCTAGAAAGAAACTGTATGAAAAGTTTGAACTTTCAAAGTACTCTTGAAAAGGTAACACTACACGTCCCATAAACAGCCATTTACAAAAAGGTACACTATGAACTCAGCTACAAACATACTGAATACAGAGCAGAATTATCCTAAAAATGGAGATATTCCAGTGGTCTTTATTCTGAGTACTTCTAGTAGCTGATAAAGTCAAAAGCATTATTCATTTTCTCTCATTATGTCATCCCATTTTTATATTCACAAACATAGCACTTAAATTTGATGACTGAAGTGACCAGGGAAACAATAATGGTTCAATCTCCGTCTTACACAGTGAAAACATACTATTTGGAAACAGCACCACATATAATCTCAGTGTGTACAATTTCCTCTATCAACAAGGGTTAAGAGTAGACCCAGTTATATTATATGAAGGCTCCCCTGGGAATGAAGGACCCACTTTCAACTCTTTCTTAAAATGTTAGGGACCCATTTAAAAAAAATGAAAAAAGGTAATTTTATTTTAGATTTTGGAATGTAATGGAAGTAAGTTCTTGTTTCCAAATTTCATTGCAAATAAATGAAAAAAGGACTCTTCAAAGTCATCTTTTCCAAGAAACAGGAATAAAAATGAAAAAACGTTTGAAAGAAATGGCTTAAGGTCTTATGAAGCACTGTGATACTAGAGATGTTTGTAATATTTCTACTTTTAATAAACAGAACTTTAAGAAAAGGTTCCTATCACTCAGTTTATACAGGATGACATAGAAAAGTGGCAGATTCTGAAAAATAAGAAAAAGAATAGAATAATAGTCAAATTGACTTTCTTCTAGTTTTGTGTGTAGGACAGTGGTTTCCTCATTATAAATTTTAAATAAAGTTATTATAAATGGACACTCAAAGACTTCTTTTCTTAAATCTTTTAATTGGCTTAAGAAAAGCCACCTGAGACTGTGAAGCATCTAGAATAGAGTGCTGTGTCACAAATGAAATCAAGACTTCTTCAATAATTCATTAGTAAAGGGTCTACCACATACAAGGAAAACCACAACTCAAAAAGACATTCCATCTTTATTTTTCTCTAGGAGGATGAATAAATTGCTTCTGGCACATTTTATTGGTGTTTGGGGCATACTTTTCAGAATTGAAATCCTTAATAAATTACTCAGCAGAGAGATTTCTCTCCTCAGTACATTATTTAATACTTAGTCTTTTTTTGGGGTCATCTACGCATGGGTTTTGTTGAGTGAACAATGATGTCTAAATCCTCTTCCTAGGCCTGGGTAATAACTAGCTTGCTTTTCTTTTTAAAGACTGGTTCAACCACAAATGAGTGTTCATTATTTTCACATGTGACAATGGTATTGTGGTTATATATTTTTGAAAAAAATTTATCTCAGAGCTATATGAAATACTTACTATTAAAGTGACAGTGGGCATATGTTTCAAAATAATTGGAGGAGGAAGAGGTACATGAAAAGAGTTTGGCCATGAGCTGACATTTAAAATTTTTTTTAATTGGAGGATAATTGTTTTACAATGTTGTGCTGGTTTCTGCTGTACAACATGAATCAGCTATAAGTGTACATATATCCCCTCCCTCTTAGACCTCCCTCCCACCCCTTCAGGTCATCTCAGAACACCAAGCTGAGTTCCCTGTGTTATATAGCAGCTTCCCAATACCTATCTATTTTGCACATGGTAGTATATATATTTCAATGCCACTCTCAATTTACCCCCTTCTTCTTCCCCCACTGTGTCCACAAGTACGTTCTCTACGTCTGTGTCTGTATTCCTGCCCTGCAAATGGGTTCATCACTACCATTTCTCTATCTAGATTCTACATACAATGAGCTGACAATTTTAAAGCTAGCCTAATTTCATGACTTTTAGTTATGACTGAAAATTTACACACTAAAAAGTAAAAAAAAAAAAAAATAGCTCTAGTTGCTATTCTAAACTCAGACACGTGATTTGAAAAACATGATAACTTAACATTTAAAAACCCACACAAGCTGAGAAGATTAAAAGGGATAATAAATGGAGTAAACCCCGAGAGAAAATTAAAGCACACATAAGAAGAAACTAGAGGGACTTCCCAGGTGGCACAATGGTAAAGAGTCTGCCTGCCAATGTGGGAGATGCAAGAAATGCAGCTATAATGCTTGGGTGGGGAAGATTCCCTGGAGAAGGAAATGCCAACCCGCTTCAGTATTCTTGCTTGGACAATTCCATGGACAGAGGAACTTGGTGGGATATAGAGGGTCCCATGGGACAACAGAGGGTCAGACAGGACTGAGTGCACATACACTCACGCAAGAAGAAACTAGAGCACAAAATATATTTGACCAGTAAATAAAGATTCATAAATTCACAGTTGGAAGGGGCCTAAAAAATCAGGTGGTTTAAATTCTTGAATTCAGAACAAAGCTCAGTGATATGAAGTCAGAAGTAATCACTGCAGATACAGTGAATGTTACATTATAAATGGATTATTAGAGAAGCTTCAAAGGGATACCACTTTCTAGTGTATCTACAACTTCAGGCTGACAACCTGGAGCACGAGTAGTAAGACGGCTGGCTTGCTACATCATCAAATTAATGAATAAGCCTCTAGTTGCTGTTTGGCCACTACCATCAATAAAAACTACAACGTCAAACGTTTACACAGCAGTCGCTGCTTTACATATATGAACTTATTTAATCTTTGAACAACACTGTGACAGAGATTCTATTATCTTCGTCTTTAGAAATGAAACTGAGGCACAGAGAGGTCAAATCACTTATCTAAGATCACTCATCCAAGGTAACTCCAGTGTCAATGCTGTTAAATACATATCAGCAATCACACCAACCACTCCGGCAATTTGGCCATTCTCTTCAAGTTACCCATAGTTTTTAACCTAATACTCATTACTTTTCTTGATATCCCCCTGTCCTAATTGAGATAGGCAGAGACACAGTCAGAGGACAGGGGCCACGTGGCTCTGTGTTGGCCCACGCCATGTTCCAATTATCCCGCTGGTCTGGTCCTTCTTCTAGGGGGAACTCAAATGTCATTTACTTTTGTGAACTTGAAAGTTGCTCAGTTGTGTCTGACTCGTTCCAACCCTGTGGACTATGCAGTCCACGGAATTCTCCAGGCCAGAATACTGGAGTGGGTAGACTTTCCCTTCTCCAGGGGATCTTCCCAACCCTTTAAAGCTACTCTTTAAAGGAGAGAAGCGAGTTTCCTCACCAATAAAATATAAAAATATATTTTATATTTTATAAAATATAAAAAAAATGTTCTTAAAACATTTCCTAACAAAGATAAAAGATGAATTGCCAACCTTAGGTTCTTGAGACTTGGAAGTCACACTGAAAGCAAAGGAAAGCACCTACTTGAATATAATATAAAGTCATTTATGTACTTATGAAGCCTCTAATTGTATCCATGCACGGTGCTGTTTTTTTAATCCATTATCTCATTTAGTCATTATTCTACAGACGAAGAAACCAAGGCAGAGAAAGGTTGAGTTAGTCCTACCAGAGTCACACAGCAAAGTAAGCAGCAGATCTGGGATGTGAACCAAGTAATCTCATTCTAGAGTCTGAAATCTTAACCATCAATATTTACTAAGCTGCCTCATTTGACCTATATTATTTTGTGTAAGCCAAACTGCTGCTTACTGATAGAATAATAGAGTTTCAGAACTGGAGGTCACCTAGACTCAATCTTTCTACAGCAGCCCCACAAGCCTTGGTGAAATGAGGGTGAGGGGAGAGAGAGAGTCTAAGATGACCATGTTGGTTTTGCCTGGATGTGAGTGATAGCTAGAGAGTTTGGGAAAAGTAGAGTTTCTTTCCTTTTCTTTTTTTGGGGGAGAGTGAGAAGGTTGGGGATGTGGGAGGTTCACTGACATTCAATTTTAGACATCCTAAGTTAGTAATGCGGGTGAGATATCCATATAGAGATGTGGGGTATGCATTTGAGCTCAGGGGAAAGTGACCACAGAGCTAGCTGCTGAAGATAAAACATGAAGAAGGCCTCAAGGACCTTACTGGCTAATCTGGCAGAAAAACATATTAGAATGAATGTAGCATATATTCATTGATCAGATGTGTATCAGGCACAGATAACAACAATATAGTAAAAAGCAAATTATAGAATTACATACAAGATGGACAGAAAACCAATACTCAACTCAGACTGGGGAATCAGAGCAAGCTTCTTGGGGAGGGGGCATGAGTAGGAATTATCCAGAAAAGGATGGGAAGGCGTGTGTGAAGAAACATAGAATAGAGAATAGAGCAAGCCTAGAATAGAGAATAGGATCAGCAAAGGCCCATTTTCAATCACTGGTTTAGCATACTACAAGAATTACAATCCATCTAGAAGTTAGAAATGGGAATTAGAAATGAGGTGGAGAGGCTGATAGGCAAGATTCCATGGGTTTATTTATGTCATACTGGAGACCTCAAACTTTGTATCCAACGCAATGGGAAGCCTTGAGTGGGAAGGTAAGATCTTTTTTTATTTTTTATTAAAGTATAGTTGATTTGCAATTATGTGTTAGTTTCTGGTATATAGTAACATTATTCAGTTGCATATATATTCTTTTTCATTATGGTGTATTACAGAATATTGAAGATATTAATAGTTCCCTGTGCTATACAACAGGATCTTGTTGGTTATCCATTCTACATAAGAGCTTGCATCTGCTGACCCCACACTCCCATTCCTTCCCTCTCCCAAGCCCCTCCCTCTTGGCAATCACAAGTGTGTTCTCCATGTCTGCGAGTGTGTCTCTGTTTTGTTCATTTGTGTCATATTCTAGATTTCACATATAAGTGATACCATTGGGATTTGTCTCTTTCTGACTGACTTCACTTAGTATGAAGGTTGGACCTTCATCCATGTAGCTGCATATGGCATTATTTCATTCTTTTTATGGCTGAGGAATGTTCCACCGTATATATGTAACACATCTTTTTTTAAATCCGTTCATCTGTTGATGGACATTTATAGATGAATGGATAAAAAAAGATGTGTACATACACAAAAAGATGTGTATATACAATGGATTATCACTCAGGTTGTTTCCATGTCTTGGTTATTGTAAACAGTGCTGCTATGAGCACAAGTGTGCATGTGTAAGACCTATATTTTAGCTAGGTACTCTATCAGCTGTGGGAACTGTGAAAGGTCCATTTTAGGAGGCAAAGGACAACCAGTTAGGAGGCGTCAATCCAGATAAACAACTAAGTTAAAGTGGTAGTAGCAGTAGAGACGGGAACAGTGGGTTCAGGAAATATCCAAGAGGTAAACCTGGCAGGACTTTGTGAAAGACAGGATGTCACAGTTCCTAGTTTATGTGGGTTTGGTGGGGACAGTAGCAAACGAACATAGCAAATGTATCCTTGAAAGCAGAAAATACAAGGTCAGGTTTGGGGAAACATTACTAGGTAAGCTTCAGAAATGTTGATTCTTAAGGGCCTATGAGATACGCCAGGGTGTTAAACCGTGGTGATGTGGCAATTGGAAATACGAACCTAAAGGCAAGGAGAGGAGTTCAGGTGGGAGACACAGCTACAGATGTCTTCAGATGTACAAATCTTCGAATGGACTGGGACCTCTCAGGACACTATGTAGATAAGAACACTGGGGAAGTCTGGAAAATGTAGGGTAAGGAAAAGTGCATACCTAGTGGGTTGAGGGAATGTTTCAGATGGAAGTGTGTGTGGGAGAGACTCCAGCATGTATGTCTGCTCAAGGAAAGGTGTCCGAAAAGAGATTTACAGCAGAGAAAAACTAGAGTTTGAGAGGCAAGTGTCAGGAAAATAAAGCTTGAAAGAAATTTGAAGAATGTTCATAACAGAATAAAATTAGGAATTTGTTTCTCTCCAAATCAAGAAAGAATGTGTGGCCAACGGTGTGAATATTACATGGAGACTGAGCAAGGCAGGACTGAAAAGTCTGCACTGCACTTGGCAACTAACACCCCAGACCTAGAGTGTCATCTGATTAGCAGTTCCTTCCTCTCTTGTTCTTCGGCAGCCACATCAAGCGGCTGATTCACACTGAAACTGAAAAACAAGTCAAGGTTCTAAGTTTTTCCCATGGGCTGCTCTTACATCATCCTGTTCTCATACAGGTGATGTGTTTAGCTTACATATAAGATTTCATCTTGGGATACTATTAAGATTCTCCTCTTTAGAATGGTGTCCCCGGGAGTGGAGATCCTCAGGAATTCTAAGTTTTCACTACTAAGGTTTCACTGGTAGGTCTTTATATCCTGTTCCCAGTCACTGATAAAGCATCTGTAACTTTCAATATCCATGAATATACACAGCCCTTGAATTACAATGGCTAGATTTAAGATTTTTTGACTTATGATGGTGTGAAAAGCATTCCATAGAAACCATTCTTCAAACTCTGAATATTTACCTTTTCTCAGGTTAGCGCTACACGGATGATACTCTGTCATGGAGCTGGGCAGTAGGCTGCAGCCTCCAGTCAGCCATGTGATCATAAGTGTAAACAACCGGTACACTTACAATCATTCTATACCCACACATTTCTGTTTCTCACCTTCAGTATTCAGTAAATTACACGAGACATTCAACACTTGATTATAAAATAGGCTTGTGCTAATGTAAGTGCTCTGAGAATGTTTAAGGTAGGCTAGGATGACGTGACAATGTTTGGTAGATTAGGTGTATTAAAAGGATTCTGACTTTTCAACTTACTATGCATTCATCACGACGTGACCCTGCCATGAGATGAAGAAGATCATAGTCAGTTCTTAATTATCCAGGTCCTTAGAACTACTTTTTTCTACCTTGAATGGCAGGGAGAAAATTATAAGTTACTATGTACCCATGGTATCAACCACTGTGCCAGATGCTCTCATCTACATTAGTTCCTGCACGCCTTACAAAAATTATGAGAGGTAGTAAATGTTATCTTTATTTTAGGACTGAAGAAACTGAGGCTTTGTGAGATTATTTAAGCATCTAAAACCAGGTCAGCCTCCAAAGTCATGCTGTTTGCACATTCTCTTTTCTCTCTTTTTTTTTTTTTTGAGGGGTGTAAATCTCTATACACTGAACTTTGTTCTTTTTCCAGCTTTACTGAGCTATAATTCCCATATAACACAGTATAAGTTTAAGGTGTAGCAACATTCTTTTTCTTGGAGTCATTTCATTAGTTTTTAGCATGTTTGCCTTGGATACTCAACTTACTTCCATGTGCCTGTTCCTAAATTCTGGCAGATAGTCTTAGGGGAAGGGAACTCCCTCTCCCGGGCTCCCTATGTCCAGGTCCTACCTTCAAGGACCAATTATGATTTTGCCACTTTCTTTTATCCTGAAAGAAATCTCTCCTTCCAATGAACTCCCATATCAACTTCTCTATTACTCTCCAGGGCACTTATCACCCTCTATCTTGGATTCTAATTATTTATGTATGTGCCTTATCACCCTTACTAGCCTGTATTGCCTTGGCCTTTTCAGTTCAGTTTGGTTCAGTCACTCAGCTGTGTCTGACTCTTTGCCACCCCATGGACTGCAGCATGCCAGGCCTCCAGGTCCATCACGAACTCCTGGAGTTTACTCAAGCTCATGTCCATTGAGTCGATGATGACATCCAGCCATCTCATCCTCTGTCATCCCCTTCTCCTCCCACCTTCAGTCTTTCCCAGAATCAGGGTCTTTTCAAATAAGTCAGTTCTTCAAATCAGGTGGCAAAATTATTGGAGTTTCAGCTTCAGCATCAGTCCTTCCAATGAATATTCAGGACTGATCTCCTTTAGGATGGACGGGTTGGATCTCCTTGCAGTCCAAGGGACTCTCAAGAGTCTTCTCCAACACCACAGTTCAAAAGCATCAATTCTTTGGCGCTCAGCTTTCTTTATGGTCCAACTCTCACATCCACACATGACCACTGGAAAAACCATAGCCTTGACTATACGGACCTTTGTTGGCAAAGTAATGTCTCTGCTTTTTAATATGCTGTCTAGGTTGATCATAACTTGGCCTTTTAAGAAAGATCAGAATAAGAAATAGCCCATAAAAATCTACTTATACACATATATAATACATATACTATGTAAGTATTCACTGCATTTACACAATTTCCCCTATATCATGCACATTTCACCACATGAAAATTGTATCTCACAAACAGTACCAGGAAAAACTCTGTTCCTGATCATTTTTAATGATATGTTTGTTTTCCCTTTGTCTTTATTGCCAGAAAGCTCACATTACAATTCTGAACCCAGTTAGAAGAACTAGACTGATCCTAATGTTTAATTTTTTTTTGCCTAGTATTCTTTTCCCTTTATGAATCTTAAGGTGTATTTTTTAGGCAAGCGATCATGAATTAAATATGATAAAGAGAGGGGTACATAGTAAATTTGAACAAGCAAATACAATCTAAGTCCATTGCAAATAGAACCTAAGTTTGTTACATCTACATTCCTCGTGGTATGTAGCACAGTTCAGTTCAGTTGCTCAGTCGTGTCCGACTCTTTGCGACCCCATGAATCCCAGCACGCCAGGCCTCCCTGTCCCTCACCAACTCCCAGAGTTCACCCAGACTCACGTCCATTGAGTCAGTGATGCCATCCAGCCATCTCATCCTCTGTCATTCCCTTTTCCTCCTGCCCCCAATCCCTCCCAGCATCAGAGTCTTTTCCAATGAGTCAACTCTTCACATGAGGTGGCCAAAATACTGGAGTTTCAGCTTTAGCATCATTCCTTCCAAAGAAATCCCAGGGCTGATCTCCTTCAGAATGGACTGGTTGGATCTCCTTGCAGTCCAAGGGACTCTCAAGAGTCTTCTCCAACATTACAGTTCAAAAGCATCAATTCTTCGGCGCTCAGCCTTCTTCACAGTCCAACTCTCACATCCATACATGACCACTGGAAAAACCATAGGCTTGACTAGACGAACCTTTATTGGCAAGGTAATGTCTCTGCTTTTGAATATGCTATCTAGGTTGGTCATAACTTTTCTTCCAAGGAGTAAGCATCTTTTAATTTCATGGTTGCAGTCACCATCTGCAGTGATTGTGGAGCCCAGAAAAATAAAGTCTGACACTGTTTCCACTGTTTCCCCATCTATTTCTCATGAAGTGATGGGACCGGATGCCATGATCTTCGTTTTCTGAATGTTGAGCTTTAAGCCAACTATTTCACTCTCCACTTTCACTTTCATCAAGAGGCTTTTGAGTTCCTCTTCACTTTCTGCCATAAGGGTGGTGTCATCTGCATATCTGAGGTTATTGATATTTCTCCCAGCAATCTTTTTTTTTTTTTTTTCTGGCTGAACCAGTTTTTTTTTTTTTTTTAATTTTTAAACTTTACAATATTGTATTAGTTTTGCCAAATATCGAAATGAATCCGCCACAGGTTTACCCGCGTTCCCCATCCTGAACCCACCTCTCTCCTCCCTCTCCTACCCTCCCTCTGGGTCGTCCCAGTGCACCAGCCCCAAGCATCCAGTACCGTGCATCGAACCTGGACTGGCGCCTTATTTCATACATGATATTATACATGTTTCAATGCTATTCTCCCAAATCTCCCCACCCTCTCCCTCTCCCACAGAGTCCATAAGACTGATCTATACATCGGTGTCTCTTTTGCTGTCTCGTACACAGGGTTATTGTTACCATCTTCCTAAATTCCATATATATGTGTTAGTATACTGTATTGGTGTTTTTCTTTCTGGCTTACTTCACTCTGTATAATAGGTTCCAGTTTCATCCATCTCATTAGAACTGATTCAAATGTATTCTTTTTAATGGCTGAGTAATGCTGCATTGTGTATATGTACCATAGCTTTCTTATCCATTCATCTGCTGATGGGCATTTAGGCTGCTTCCATGTCCCGGCTATTATAAACAGTGCTGTGATGAACATTGGGGTACACATGTCTCTTTCCCTTCTGGTTTCCTCAGTGTGTATGCCCAGCAGTGGGATTGCTGGATCATAAGGCAGTTCTATTTCCAGTTTTTAAAGGAATCTCCACACTGTTCTCCATAGTGGCTGTACTAGTTTGCATTCCCACCAACAGTGTAACAGAGTTCCCTTTTCTCCACACTCTCTCCAGCATTTATTGCTTGTAGACTTTTGGATCGCAGCCATTCTGACTGGCGTGAAATGGTACCTCATAGTGGTTTTGATTTGCATTTCTCTGATAATGAGTGATGTTGAGCATCTTTTCATGTGTTTGTTAGCCATCTGTATGTCTTCTTTGGAGAAATGTCTATTTAGTTCTTTGGCCCATTTTTTTGATTGGGTCATTTATTTTTCTGGAATTGAGCTGTAGGAGTCGCTTGTATATTTTTGAGATTAGTTGTTTGTCCGTTGCTTCATTTGCTATTATTTTTTCCCATTCTGAAGGCTGCCTTTTCACCTTGCTAATAGTTTCCTTTGTTGTACAGAAGCTTTTAAGTTTAATTAGGTCCCATTTGTTTATTTTTGCTTTTATTTCCAATATTCTGGGAGGTGGGTCATAGAGGATCCTGCTGTGATGTATGTCGGAGAGTGTTTTGCCTATGTTCTCCTCTAGGAGTTTTATAGTTTCTGGTCTTACGTTGAGATCTTTAATCCATTTTGAGTTTATTTCTCCCAGCAATCTTGATTCCAGCTTGTGCTTCTTCCAGTCCAGCGTTTCTCATGACGTACTCTGCATATAAGTTAAATAAGCAGGGTGACAATATACAGCCTTGACGTACTCCTTTTCCTATTTGGAACCAGTCTGGTTTTCCATGTCCAGTTCTAACTGTTGCTTCCTGACCTGCATACAGATTTCTCAAGAGGCAGGTCAGGTAGTCTGGTATTCCCATCTCTTTCAGAATTTCCCACAGTTGATTGTGATCCACAGAGTCAAAGGCTTTGGCATAGTCAATAAAGCAGAAATAGATGTTTTTCTGGAACTCTCTTGCCTTTTCCATGATCCAGTGGATGTTGGCAATTTGATCTCTGGTTCCTCTGCCTTTTCTAAAACCAGCTTGAACAGCAGGAAGTTCACGGTTCACATATTGCTGAAGCCTGGCTTGGAGAATTTTGAGCATTACTTTACTAGCGTGTGAGATGAGTGCAATTGTGTGGTAGTTTGAGCATTCTTTGGCATTGCCTTTCTTTGGGACTGGAATGAAAACTGACCTTTTCCAGTCCTGAGGCCACTGCGGAGTTCTCCAGATTTGCTGGCATATTGACTGCAGCACTTCCACAGCATCATCTTTCAGGATTTGGAATAGCTCAAATGGAATTCCATCACCTCCACTAGCTTAGTTTGTAGTGATGCTGTCTAAAGCCCACTTGACTTCACATTCCAGGATGTCTGGCTCTAGGTCAGTGATCACACCATCGTGATTATCTGGGTCGTGAAGATCTTTTTTGTACAGTTCTTCTGTGTATTCTTGCCACCTCTTCTTGATATCTTCTGCTTCTGTTAGGTCCATACCATTTCTGTCCTTTATTGAGCCCATCTTTGCATGAAATGTTCCCTTGGTATCTCTAATTTTCTTGAAGAGATCTCTAGTCTTTTCCATTCTGTTGTTTTCCTCTATTTTCTTTCCATTGATTGCTGAGGAAGCCTTTCTTATGTCTCCTTGCTATTCTTTGGAACTCTGCATTCAGATGCTTATGGCATATAGTAACTGCATTCAGTTAATATTTGTGGCAAGAGGGAATGAAGTTTTAAAAGTTATATATAGGTTTCAATCGACCACATTCTACTATGTGTCTCTTCTGTAACTTTATAATTTTTCAATGTCATTAAAAACATTTTTGATGAGCTGCTAAACCCCTTACTGAGTAGCCTTGGGTCGTTTTTGCTGTTCCAAGAAGGTCTGTTCTGTTCTTACTTCCCTTCGGCTACGTCTGTGCAGTTATGGGAGTAGAGCATTGGGTGCACAGGGTCTAGACCAGTAGAGCAGGAACGAGACGGGTTCCGGGATATGAATCCACATCATGTCTTCTCTGCATTCTTCTGGGTACTTCTTCCACCAGCTAGGGCAAGCTGCATGTTATTACCTACTTGGTCTGAACAACAAGTAAGTATTTTGGCTTTTCTCAGGATTATGCTCTGCTTACTGTCATGAGTTTCCCCAGGCCCAAGCAGCTCCCAGGTCATACAAGTCCAGAGAGTCTGGCTTCCCTGCCCTGGGCCAGTCCAGACCCACATAGGAGAAGTTCACTTTCTGTTCCTTCTCAGGTAGGTTGCTTCTGATCCAGTACTTCAGAGCCTGGCTCTGTCTTCAACTTCTTCCACATCCAGGTTGACATATGTAGAATAAGCTTTGCTATTAATGTATTAATGTATATTAACATATATTGTGTGCTCAGTCACT
Organism: Bos indicus; assembly: GCF_029378745.1. Classification (NCBI taxonomy): domain Eukaryota; kingdom Metazoa; phylum Chordata; class Mammalia; order Artiodactyla; family Bovidae; genus Bos; species Bos indicus. The sequence goes on from NC_091779.1 coordinate 13,745,307, forward strand.
CAGCGGTGTCTGATTCTTTGTGACCCTATGAACTATAGCCCACCAGGCTCCTCCATTCATGGGATTTTCCAGGAAAGAATACTGGAGTGGGTTGCCATTTCTTCCTCCAGGGGATCTTCCTAGCCCAGGGACCAAACCTGTTTCTCCCGCATCTCCTGTACTGGCAGGCAGATTCTCTACCATTAAGCCACCTGGGAAGCCCATATTAATATATATGCTGCCGCTGCTAAGTCACTTCAGTCGTGTCCGACTCCGTGTGATCCCATACACCGTAGCCCACCAGGCTCCCTTGTCCTTGGGATTCTCTAGGCGAGAACACTGGAGTGGGCTGCCATTTCCTTCTCCAATATTTATTCCTTAATTAGACTATTACTGTACAGATCCACCAACTGGGTTTGTAAGGCACCAAGTCACTATTTGAATGTTCCCTGTGGTGACAAGGGAATATGACAAAGATCATCTCTTTTAATGTGTAGCTTCTTTTCTGCCTCATAATCAACTGGTATACACTCAACATTCCTATGAGTCTGTTGGTCAGGTTAGCTTCCTGCTGCATATTACTCTACACTGTAATTTTTTATTACATAACTAGATAATAGAAATTTCCTCTGGAAACTTTTTTTTTTTGCATAAGGAAATTCACAATGAGCTATTTCATAAAGAGTTTGAAATATTTACTTTCTAGTGGAAGTTATAACTGTCATTGTCCATATAAAAATGCCAAATCTAGGCCTATATTTCTTAGGTATCAGGAATGAATGCTGAATTTTAAGTCATTATCACTGATGACATATTTTCATCCATCCATTCACTAAATATATTTTTTTAAGCAATTACTCTGGGAACACCATGAATTCTCTGGCTAAAACCCTGAGTAGAAGCCAGGAGAGCTAAGTCATGGTCAGACTGTATAGGGCTTTATAAACCATATGAATGAGGTTTGATTTTATCTTAAGATTCATGGCAATCAAAAGAAGAATTTTAAGAGTGTGATGCACCACATTCGCATTTCATAAAGATCTTGGTTTACTTATATACTTACTTATATACATAAGGAAAGTATACAAGCAGGAAGCAAAAACTGTGGCTAAGACTGATGATGAAGATTTGGATTATAGTGGTGACACCTCAAATAAAGAAGAGAAAGAATTTGAAGACTTGGGAGTTGATAGGAAAGTTAGAGGGAAAAAGGCGAGGAACAAGTCTTTTGACTTGGGTAACTGGTGACAGTCATTGAGACAGAGGATCCTCCAAAGGGAGGATTTATAGGAATGTTGTAAATATAGTTTAGGATAAGGTGGCATTGAGATTAAATAATAACATAACAGATACTCAATAAATATTTGTAAAATGAAAAAATGACTGTATATGAGACCTCCAAAAGAGCTGTCCAATTTGTAGTTGGAATCTAATATCATTCATCTTCTCTTTTACTTAAATAGTTAAGAGTTACTTTATGTTGCGCCTTGGCAGAAAATTCCTATTAGAATCTGAATGCTGTATAAATGTATAATTTTCAGTGTTAGAATGTAAGATCTGACAATGGAGCTTTATAGTATATATGTCATCCATTGCGGCAAGCAGGTGTTACCTGGAGGCTATGATTATTTCAGTCCCCATAGCTCTGCCTACAACGTGAGGCAGAAAAAGAATTTTCTCTTGGTCTTCATGACAAATAAGATTAGATATCAAAGATACCAGCTACATGTAGAAAGAAATATGAGACTATCCTTTTGAATGCTAAGCAGGAGGTATAGAAAATCTCAGAGTAGGTGGAAAAGGACAGTGTCTTTGAAAGTAAGCTATGGTAGATCTGAAACTCATATTTAGTAAGCTGGCCTTTCTCTTATAATTACTATAGTTTCTGTGTTGATTTCCTTTTTGGTCCACTTAATAATTAGAAAAAAGTCTTTCCAAAAAAAAATGTCAGTCTTCATGACAGAGAAAGGGTTTAACTGTGAAAAATAAAACATAAGAGTACTATAAGAAATGTAGGTGACCTAAAAAACTTACAGTCTTGGAGTAGGACAGGGCTTTCTAGGCATGAGACCAAGGCAGAAGTCATAAAGGAAAAAAGACTGATATGTCTTATTACAGTAAAAATGTAAACTTCTATAGGGCAAAAAAGCAATAACAATCCACCCCAAAATTCAAAGACAAAAAAACTGCGACATCTAGAAGGGCTCTTACAAATTAATAATCTCAATTTAAAACCCCCAAAATACAACTAGGCAACTTACAAATATAAAAATAATATTTAATATTTATTGAGCTTTTGTGTGCCAATGTGGTAGACTAATTGCTAAAATGGCCCCATCCCTCTACATATTTATGCCTTCCTATAATTTGAATCTGCTGTTCCCTCCCATTAAAAGTCAGGATCTGTTTTCCCATTTCTTGAATCTGAGATGGCCTCATGACTTTCTTTGGCCAGTCCAGTAACTGTGGCAGCTGACAGAATTCCAGTTCTAAGCCTAGGCCTCAGGAGGTCTTCAAAGCCTTTGACTGTATGGATCACAATAAACTGTGGAAAATTATGAAAGAGACAGGAATACCAGACCACCCAACCTGCCTCTTGAGAAATCTGTATGCAAGTCAGGAAGCAATAGTTAGAACTGGACATGGAACAACAGACTGGTTCCAAATAGGAAAAGGAGTACGTCAAGGCTGTATATTGTCACCCTGCTTATTACATGTGGAGTACATCATGAGAAACTCTGGGCTGGAGGAAGCACAAGCTGGAATCAAGATTGCTGGGAGAAATATCAATAATCTCAGATATGCAGATGACACCACCCTTTATGGCAGAAAGTGAAGAGGAACTAAAGAGCCTCTTGATGAAAGTAAAAGAGGAGAGTGAAAAAGTTGGCTTAAAGCTCAAAATCCAGAAAACGAAGATCATGGCATCCGGTCCCATCACTTCATGGCAAATACATGGGGAAACAGTGGAAACAGTGTCAGACTTCCTTTTTTTGGGCTCCAAAATCACTGCAGATGGTGACTGCAGCCATGAAATTAAAAGACGCTCACTCCTTGGAAGGAAAGCTATGACCAACCTAGACAGCACATTAAAAAGCAGAGACATTACTTTGTCAATAAAGGTCCGTTTAGTCAAGGCTATGGTTTTTCCTGTGGTCATGTATGGATGTGAGAGTTGGACTGTGAAGAAAGCTGAGCACTGAAGAATTGATGCTTTTGAACTGTGGTGTTGGAGAAGACTCTTGAGAGTCCCTTGGACTGCAAGGAGATCCAACCAGTCCATCCTAAAGGAGATCAGTCCTGGGTGTTCATTGGAAGGACTGATGTTGAAGCTGAAACTCCAATACTTTGGCCACCTGATACGAAGATCTGACTCATTGGAAAGGACCCTGATGCTGGGAAAGATTGAGGGCAGGAGGAGACGGGGAGGACAGAGGTTAAGATGGTTGGATGGCATCACCGACTCGATGGACATGGGTTTGGATGGACTCCGGGAGTTGGTGATGGACAGGGAGGCCTGGTGTGCTGCGGTTCATGCGGTCGCAAAGAGTCAGACACAACTGAGTGACTGAACTGAACTGAACTGGTGCTCATGGAAGCCTACCCTGACATGACAGCAAGCCAGTTAGCCTCCTGGAGGATGAGAGATAATGTGGCAGAGAGCCAAGTGGCCTCAGCTTTGGCCACCCTAGATCCCCAAACATGTTAGAGAGCTCGGCCAAGATCAGCAGAACTGCCTACACAACCCATGGCTGACTCGAGGTGCAGAATGAGCCCAGTCAGGGCCAGAAAAACTGCCCAACAAACATATAGATTTGTCAGAAAAGGAAAGATTTATCCTTGTACTCCACTGAGATTTAATTTGTTATATGCATTATTGGGGCCATAGTAATGGATTTAGCCGGACAATGCTCAAAGCGCTCTACATGTATTATCTCTCAATCTAAAAAGGTGATGTGAGTTAACAGAAAATAGATGCAAATTGTTCTCTGGCCCTGGTTCCTGACACAGAGCTCCTAAAACACTTGTAAATCCCTAAGCTGCTAAGAGCTTCTTTTGTTCTAATATTCCATCTCTGACCCTGGTTCCTGATACAAGGCTCCTGAAGCCCTGGAGTCTTTTGTTCTGATGAGGGGACTCTGGGTGGGCTCTGGGATGAGCCTTGGTCACTAGAAAGACCAAGCCATGATTTAAAGCTTAGAATTTTCAGCTCCAGCCCCCATTCTCTTGAGAAGGGAGAAGGAGTGAAAAATGGAGTTAGTGATTGATCAGCCTACCTGAAGAAGATGCCATAAAACCCCTTCGGAGAGCTTCCACAAGTGAACACACTCACACCCGGAGGGGAACACACCCAAACTCCAAAGGGATGGAACCTCTTGTGCTTGGGAGACCTTGCTCTATGCATCTCCTTCTCTAGTTGCTCATCTGTATTCTGAAAATATCCTTTCATAAAGTGGTAAATGTGTTTTCCTGAATTCTGTGAAATGCTATAGCGAATTAATAAACCCCAAGGAGAAGGTTGCGGGAACCTCAGATTTACAGCCCATGGGTCAGAAGAAGAGGTGACAAATGGACGTGCAGCTACCTTCTGAGGAGGGTGGGAGCAGTCTTGTGGGACTGAGAACTTGAGCTGTGGAATCTGATGCCATCTCCAGGTAGAAAGGGGCAGAACTGAGTTAAATTACTGGATACCTAGTTGGTATAAGAGAATTGCTTGTTGTGGTAAAACACCTCCACACACATCGTGACCAGAAATGTTGGGAGTGAACTGTTCTGTGTGAGTAGTAAAGGAGACTCTCAGCAGAAGGGAGAACTAGGTCTTCTAGTCCAGGTGAGGACAATTTCCCCCTCTTGTCTCATCCCCCACCCTCCTATCTGAAATGTATTCCATTCTAGTCACAATGGCCTCCTTACTTTTCAAACATAATATTTGAGACACAAAATCACCTTCTCAGTGAGCCCTTTTCAGTCATCTCTGTAATTTTGGGGTGCCCTGTTTCTGGCTTTACTCTTGCTCTTTAAGAAAAAAAAAATTTATTTATTTATTTATTCATTCATTCATTGTTGCACATCGGCTTTCTCTGGTTGTGGCCAGCGAGGGCTACCCTTTGTTGCAGTGTGCAGGCTTCTCATTGCAGTGGCTTCTGGCTTCTCTTGTGGAGCACAGGCTCTAGAGCGTGGGCTCAGCAGTTGTGGCACACGGGCTTAGTTGCTCCATGGCACGAGGGCTCTTTCCGGACCAGGGATTGAACCCATGTCCCCTGCATTGGCAGGCACACTCCCAAGCACTGGACCACCAGGGAAGTCCCTACTCTTGTTCTTGGCACAATTCCCCATCTAACACACTCTGTATTTTCCTTAGTAGTCTCTTCTGCAAAGGTAAGCTCCATGAACACAAGGTATTTTGTGTTCATTGTTGTATCCTTAGACTGGAATCCTATCTGGCACATATTAGATGCTCAGTAAATATGTGGTGAGTGAAGAAACCAGCCAATCAATTCCCAATTAAGAGATGAGGAAATAAACACAGAGAAGTTAAGCAACTTTGCCTGAGATCACAGTGCTAGTGAGTGGCAGAGCCAGCATACAAATTGAAGCAAACTGGCTCCAGATTACTATAGCCTGTATAATCTAGTCTAGAATGCCTGGCCATAGGCATTTCTAATGCAGAGGCTTATGGATATATTGTACAATATGTACTCAATAAACACCAATTTCTTTGGTTCTTCAGATTTTAATCTAGGTGCTTCTCCCTATGGAAGCTCTGTGTGTTGTGCATTAGTTGCTCAGTCATGTCCGACTCTCTGCAACCCCACGGACTGCCAGGCTCCTCTGTCCATGAGATTCTCCAGGCAGGAATACTGGAGTGGGTTGCCATTTCCTTCTCCAGGAAGTTCTGTGCTTTGTCTTAACCAAAGAGGTGACCGAACAAAAACAACAAAGATCAAAATAAATCTTCCAACTTTAAAAAATCCATTTCTATAAATAATCTCAGTCTAGCCTTTCGTAATTGTTAACTACTAACCTTTCCTTTTATTAGTCAATTTTTCTTTTTCTAGCACCATTGCTCTAAAAATTTGCTGCTAAGTCGCTTCAGTCATGTCTGACTCTGTGCGACCCCATAGACAGCAGCCCACGAGGCTCCCCCATCCCTGGGATTCTCCAGGCAAGAACACTGGAGTGGGTTGCCATTTCCTTCTCTAAAAATTTGGGGCATATATATACTGGATTTGGGGGGAGAACCTCAATTTTATTTAATTATAGTCAGATACATAAATATTGTTTAAGTTATGGATGGCTGTAATTTAATTTGTTTGACTTTCTAAGATTTCCCATATGAATAAATTCTCACATCAGAAAGCAAACAACTTTTATAATGTTTCCACTTATCAAATTGGTAAGGATAAAAAATACTAAAATGCTCAGTGTTAGTAAAGGTGTAGGAAACAAACATTGCACATTCTGCTGATAAAAGCATACTTTGGTAGAAATATTTTGGAGGAGAATATGTAGCAAGCAACAAAAGCCTGAAGGATATGTATACCGTTTGATGTTCAAATTCCATCATTAAGAACTCTGGCTATGGAAATAATTAAGGACTTAAAAATTTGATAGCTAGAATGTTGATCTTAGCACTTTTACTCATAGTAGAAAGTTGGAAATAGTTGGTATGTCCAAAAAATAGGGTTTAGTGGATTACCAAACCTCCCACAAATGAACTACATTATAGGTATTTGTATTATGGAATGATGTTTATATTACAGAAAGATTATAGAATAAGTATTATATAATCTCATATTTGTAAAAATATGTCTCTCTACAAAAAATATTTTAGAAGCTATTAATGACTTCTTCTGGATAGGTGAATTGTGTATATTTTCTTTTGCTTATCAATAGATGGTTAGGTTAGATAGCATCACCGACTCAACAGACCTGATTTAAGCAAACTCCAGGAGATGGTGAAGGACAGGGGAGCCTGGTATGCTACAAAGAGTCAGATATGACTTAGTGACTGAACAACAACTACTACAGGGAATATGTGTTGCTATCATAATTTTACAAATCAAGGTTCTTTAACGGAAAGATGAAATTAGCGCTGTCATAGCTATAATTTGGACTAAGCACTGTTGAATCATTTCTCTCATTTCTCTGACCATCCCAACCATCCCTTACTTTATAATATACATCAGATTTTGCGTGGCTCACATGCTCTGTCTGCAATCTGGCCTCCATTAGGGGAAATTCTCCTGGTTTAACTGCAATGACAACAAGAGCTGAAAGAAATCTTAGACATCATTTTACCTACTCCTTTTCATTTTACAAAATAAGAAATTCAAGAGAAATCCGAGAACTTGGGTGATTTAATTAAGGTCACAAGGTTAGATGAACAGCAACTACAATTCAATCTCCAGATTCCCAGTCTACTTATTCCCAAGAAATTGGCTAAATACCCCAATCAATAATCCTGGCTGCCACGCTGGCTTCGGGAAGGGGGTCTATAGTAACTCTGCCTTCAGGAAAACCCAAAAGATATCATAAGCCAGTTACCTAGTTACTCATGTAACACTAAAATGAATTCCCAAGTGTCAGAGGGAACAGGAAGATGATCAGGAGTACACAGAGGGCCTTCCATGTGGTCAAGTACTTACTCTTTAAGGAAGATACAGGTTTTGAAACAGAGATTCTGTTACTAAGTCTTTCTTAAGAGCCTGGGGTTGATGACTACTGGATCATTATAGAGTACACTGATTAACTGCAATATAGAAGGTGATGGCACCCCACTCCAGTACTCTTGCCTGGCAAATCCCATGGGCGGAGGAGCCTGGTAGGCTGCAGGTCATGGGGTCACTAAGAGTCGGACACGACTGAGCGACTTCACTTTCACTTTTCACTTTCATGCATTGGAGAAGGAAATGGCAACTCACTCCAGTGTTCTTGCCTGGAGAATCCCAGGGACGGGGGAGCCTGATGGGCTGCCCTCTATGGGGTCGCACAGAGTCGGACACGACTGAAGCGACTTAGCAGCAGCAGCAGCATGCCCTTGAGTAACAAAAACATTGATATATTCATGGTAGATTGGTAACTCCTAAAAAAGTAACAACTGTATGGTTTTTTATGTTTATTTCCTTCCACGCATAAACAAAGAATCTGGATAACACGTATCAGTAGTTCTCAAAATGTGGTCTGCATTCCTGGATGAGCATATGGGCAGTAGTTCTGGAGACCATTTTAAGAAGTACATGAGGTTGAAAGAATTTCATAAAAATACTAAGACATTATCTACCTTTTTCACTTGGTTGACATCTGCACTGATGGTGAAAAGCAATGGTAGATAAAACTCTAGGCACCTTAGAACACTAGAAAGATATGTGTAACACAGTGAGCCACAATTTTCCAAATGATAAGTGTCTGATATTACAAAATCATGCATAGGTTAAAGATTCATTCAAATTGTAAGACAGACCCATGGATTTTAATGTAACAGTAAAAAAAGTACATTGATAGTTTCATGTTTCACATTGTAACCATCCTACCACTTGTCAAACTCTGATGTAATATCAAAGAATATCCATGATTATCTAAAAAAGTCTATTAAAATACTTCTCTTTTTACAACTACATATGATGGGTGGGATTTTCTCAATTTTCTTAAACCAAAAAAACCAGTACAACAGAAAAAATGTGGAAGGAAGCAGATGTAAGAATCCAGCTATCTTCTATTAAGTCATACATTTGTTTTGCAAAAGTACAAAACAGTGCCACTCCTAGGATGGTTCTTTTTTTTTTTAAAAAGCAAAACAGAAAATAAGTGTTGATGAAGATGCGAAGAAACTAGAACTCTTATGCTTTGCCAAAGGAGTGTAAAATGGTATAGCTGCTGTGGAAAATAGTATGCTGGTTCCTCAAAAATTAAACATAAAATTACCATATGATTCAGTAATCCCCCTTCTAGGCACACATTCTGGAGAACTGAAAGTAGACACTGTACAGATGTGTGCACACCAACGATCACGGCAGCATTATTCCAAATAGCCGAAAAGTAGAAACAACCCAATGTCCATGGATGGACAACTGGACAAATAAAACGTGGTATATCCGTACTACAGAATGTATTCTGCCTTAAAAAAGGATATTCTGACACATGCTACGACATGGATGAAGGTTAAAGACACATTGCTGAGAGAAATAAGCCAGTCCCAGAAGAACACATATTCTAAGATTCCACTAGTATGAAGAACCTAAAATAGTCACATTCAAAGAGGGAGAGAGAATAGTGATTACCAGAGGGGATAATGAAAAGTTATTGTTTAATCCCCATGCAGAGTTTCAGTTTGGAATAATAAAAAAGTTCTGGAGATGAACAGTGGCGATGGTTACATAACAATGTGAATGCACTCAATGCCCCTGAATTATGCACCTAAAGATGATTAAAATGGTAAATTTTATCTATATTTTACCACACACACACACACAAACCCAAGGAAAAAAATCCATAATGTCACCCTTCTCACTGATTTTTTTAGGAACATTTTGGAAAATGGTCATTTTTCATTAAAAATCTTAGGCATGTAACAAATGTAATACTGTTTAAAAAGAAACAAATAAATACTTTTAAATCTCCCTGGTTTCATTTCTAATACAGTAAAGATGGAAAGATATAACCCATATAAACAGAAGTTCTTAGGTCCTCAGTAATTTTTGAGTGGTAAAGAGATCCTGAGACTAAAAAGTTTGAGAATTACTGTCTTATATGAAATTTATTCTTTCTTCTTACACCTGTATTACATTTCCTCATTTGCTGGTATAGCTTAATTTGACAGCTCTACCACCTACAGCCTGCAGACTAAAAGGACAGATTGAAATATGGCCAAAATAATCACATGAACTCTTTATGTTTATTTTATGGTTCCCAATGCACCAAAACTATAAAGACTCATCAGCATGAGTGGCAACGTACAACAGAAAACTGTTAAAAAGCTTACATGCTGATTGCTACGTTCTAAAGTGGTTTTATAAGGATCTACCTTTTTCTGTTGGTTCTTCATTCGGATTTTCAGTTGAAAGCTAGATTTGGGAATGCGGGTGATAATCTCATTGTTTCTGAAAACCACTCCATCCGTCGCAGCGGGGAAAAGAATTTCATTCTCTCACTCACCATCTTGCTACTAGTCTATTGCAGAGGGGTGTGGTTAGGCGCTAAGTAATCTATCCAAAACAGCGCTGAAGCTGCCCCAAACCGTGTCCAAGCAATCTTTTCCTCCATTTTGGGCCATGTCAAGTAGCCCCGGCAAGAAGCACAATGTGTTATACGGAAGAAGTAAATGAAAAGGAAATTAGAAAGCATGGACAGAAATAAGCAGCAAAATTATAGCGATTCCATTCTGCGTGGATGTTAAACGATCTGTGTGCCAACGATGCACACGAGGAGTAAATGAGAATTGTTATCTGAGTCTACAGCTGCCCTCACTTTTAACGACAGGTCTGCAGTTCCGGATGGGGGTCAAAGTCCAACGATTTTATTCCCATCATCTTTCTGCACTCCTTCGGGCCGGGCCTCTGACCAGTCTGACTGCTTGCAGTCAAGGCAGTCCCAAACAAAGGGAAAGGAAAGGTGGCCCCACGTTCCCGCGCCAGGTGTCCCTTGGGGTAGACCAAGAGGGCGATGGGGAGGGAAGGTTCCAGGAGCGTCGTAGGGGTGCCGCTGGGAAAGGCTGGGCCCGGGGCGCCTGGCACTGACCAGGCAGAAGACCCCCGCCCACGGTCAAGGTTAGCCCGCGCACGGGAGGTACCTGTGGAGGCCTCGCACAGCCAAAAGACACTGAACGATCATGGGAGAGCCGGGAGGCGAAGGGCTGCGGGCGCGTTGTCCTCCGGTCTGGGGGTGAGGGTGGCCGGGCGCCGGGAAGCGGTGCAGTGGCCTAGCGCAGGAGGCAACCGTGGCTGCGGCTGCCAGCTGGGCCTGAACCCTCCCACGTGCGGCAGCCCCACGCTGGCGCCCAATTCAGCCCCGCCCCGGCTCCGCCCCATGCGTCTCGCACCGCCCCGGGGGCGGTTCTGGCTAGACGGCGGCCCGGAGCCAAGCGCAGCGAAAGGTGGGCTGAGGGGCGGCGGCGGTCTGGGAGCCGGGGAAGTTTGGGCCACCTCTGGCGGCGGTGCTGCGCTCCCGAGCCAGGCTGAAGCCCGGAGAACCAGGGGGCAGGCGGACACACTTACGGACGCCCTCGGGCCGCTGCCACCGTTTCGCATCCTCTTCCCTGGTAAGGGGCTTCTGTGTGGGAAGGGTGCGTCTCCCGTCGCCCCAGTCCGGGCCTGCACGGCTCACCCGCAGCAATCGCTGTTGAGGCTAAGGCGAGGCCTGGGTAACGAAGGGAGGGAGAAGGAGGTCGATGTGCTCCGGGGAGAGGAATGGGGGCTCCGGGGAGAGGAATGGGGAGAAGCCTGGAGGAGGTTGGACTTCATTTTGCCTCGCGTCCCCTCTCCCCCTCCCCATTCTTTTTGCACCCTTCTGCCCTGGGTCCTTATTTAGGATTTGTAATCCCGTGGCCTATAAGCTGGGCTCTCTTTTAAAATAAGCACCGAGTAGTAAACGTCCTCGCGGTGGGTACCACACCCTGGCTTTGAATTAGGGAACCTGGGGAACAGATGGATGATGCGATTTAGTGGAAATAAGCCATTAATGCCATCTGGCCCTGCGCCACTGTTTGGATGCGATAGTATTCCATGTGAATGAACATGACCCGGAGCTTCCAGTCTGTCCACGAGAGCACAGCTACTGCAGAGAGCATTGGTCGGCTTGTAGTATCCATCGACTCGGGCAATAATTATCTGACATGTCTGTTGATTGAATAGAAATGCCATTTTTATTAAAAATGACCCTCAATGGTTGAACAACCTTTCACTAATAAATTTCCTCATCCGGTAACTGTCTCCACCTACAAAAGTAGGTGGACTGTAAATTATGCATTCATTTGAAAAAAAAATCTCATGAAATAAAGGAAGATGCCCTGGGTGGATCAGCTTCTGAGTCAGCAGTATGAAATCTCCCTCAAAATAGTACTAAAGCCTTTTGGGGATTTCTGTATCTGTACCCCTATGCTTATCTAGATACCTACCATATAAACTGTTAAGATATAGTGAGCTGTTCAGTGAGAATCTAAGCTTATGTTGTACATGTTTTGAGAAAAAATTTACTTTTGCAAGTTTTAACATAACCTAATATTCCTAGGTGTAAATGAAAATGTCATACATTACCATATCAATATTTTGTGCTCTCTTGACTTTAAAAGAAAGGAGTGAAAGTAATACAGGCTTTTGCTTTTTACCTTTAGTGTAATTTATGACCTTTGTGATTTATAATCTTCTTTACTGCTTCTTTAAAATTACTTAGTTCAGTGTTTTCCTTTTTCTTATCAAGGAAAAGTTTAAGCTTTAAACATGTCATCCATCAAGCACCTAGTTTATGCAGTTATTCGTTTCTTACGGGAACAAAGTCAGATGGATGCTTATACCTCAGATGAGCAAGAAAGTTTGGAAGGTAGGCACCTGTTCTCTGTGTTCATTTGTGTTATGATTATAAAGACTAAAAATACTATAAGTCTGACTTTATGATCTGTTGTTTCAAAATCAGAATATCTTGATTTTTCAAGAAGAGAGACCTTATGGTGTAATGTTTTTATCCTCTGAGGCTTTTTTTTTTTTTTTCTAGTTAACAACAAGATAAGAGGACTTTTGTTTCTTTATTGAACAACTATTATGTGTCAGAACTATGCTATTCATCTTATAGAGAAATTTTTATCCATGGTAACTGTTAAGTTCGTTATTATCCCCATTCAACAGAGAAGTAAGTGAAACACGATAGATTAATCTAACACAGCTAATATGTGACAAAGCTGATATTTAAATCCTGGTTCTTACTCTGAAGATCCTCTCTTTTAATAGAAAAGCATCCAGTTTAGAATCAATATCTGAAAACACCTTAGTCATTATTAAAGCACTATGCAAAAGTCTAATAACTATTAATCTCTGATAACTTCCTACTGGGGGACTTGAAATAAGAGGATATCACCCTTGTTTTATGTTAGCTTTAAATATTAGATTTGGTAATCTGTAAAGTTGAGCAGGACTTGGACGATATCACATGTTTCCTTGACACCATCTTTCTGCTTCATGCTTATGCATTAGAAAATTTAAATTCAGTATAACTGTAAGAAGATAGAATTCTGCAGATGGGTTCGTGGAGGTTCAGTGAGCCAGCTTCCTTGTGGCCTAAAGACTTAATTATTTCAATAAGATAGTGCATTGGGGAGAATTTAATACATAACAGTACAATTTGAATTTTCCATCTTGAGCTGTTTCTCCTATAAAGAGGGACACATCTATTAATTTCAACAAGTACTTCCCCTGTGAATATGCTTTAGGAAGTGGGGATGAAAATTGAGCATTTGCTCTAAATCTGCTTGCAATCTGGTGAGATAATCTTTCCAGGTGGCAGTGAGAGGAGCTTGTGACTCGCAGTTGGAGATTGCAATCAGTCCATTAAGGTCTTTTTGTCCTCCTTGGTTGTTAGACCGTGTGAAGATAAAGGCGACTGGTTATCTAAGGAAAATGTTGTTTATAGTTCCTCTGTAGCAAACAGATAATGGAATCATTTAATTAAAGATGTTTGTTTTCTCATCAAAGGCAGTATAATACTTTTAAGGGCCTGAAAGAAAATTTAAAAAAAAAAGTAAATTTTTTTTTAAAACCAAGATGTTGTGTCCTATTTTGAGGATAGTATTCAGCCAAAAATATGTGTCTTCAGCTGTGTGTTATATATGGCAGTCAGAAATGGTGCCAATTGACCGACCCCTATTTTTGACTCAGTGAGTCTAATTTAATTGAACATAAAATCATGTGCTAATGTCTGCCCACCTTCTAGGCATTTAAAAAAGCTCTCGGAGAGGAGCCTGAGTTCTCATACTAGCTTTACCACTACAGGGAAGTAGTGTATTATCATCAGCTTTGAACTTTGTCATCTGATTGTGTCACCCAGTCCTGTTAATTGTCATCTGCTGACATCTGCTTCGTGTTTTGACTGTTGTGGCTCCTGCTCACTGCCTCTCTAACACTATCCTGTCTTGATTCTTGACGATTGTAATACATTCATTCATAATGCTTCCAGTTCTCTCCCACTAAGTTCCTTGACCTTCTCTACTTCAGTGATCTCACCACTCACTTGCTTGGTCATAACCTAGACCAGTGGTTCTCAGTTTGGTGTGATTGTATAGTATCTAGAGAGCTTGGGGTGATTTTGTAGTATCTAGAGATATTTTGCGGAGAAGGCGATGGCACCCCACTCCAGTACTCTTGCCTGGAAAATCCCATGGGCGGAGGTGCCTGGTAGGCTGCAGTCCATGGGGTCGCGAAGAGTTGGACACGACTGAAGCGACTTAGCAGCAGCAGCAGAGATATTTTGATTGATATGATGGGAGTGGGGCTGGTACTACTGACATCTAGTTGGTAACGGTCACAAATAAAGATACCACAGATGCTCAAGATGGACCCTAACAATAAAGAGTTGTCTAGTCTAAAATATCAGTTGCCAAGGTTGAGAAACTCTTCCCTAGGCCATGTTGTTGTTATTCTCCATAAACTCTGTCTTAAACATTTCACTTCCACTGCCTGTTTTTCCAACTCACTCACAGAATTCATACTCCATCAGTTCTTTGACCCTACCAATACCTCCACGCTGTTGATCCCTTATCTTTCCACACCCCTCTTCTTCTTTTTTTTTGCTTTATTTTTTTATTGGAATATAATTGCTTTACAATGTTGTGTTAATTTCTGCTGTACAGCAATGTGAGTCAGCCATATGTATATATATATCTCCACTCTCTCTTGAGCCTCCCTCCCACCCCCACCCCCGCCATCTAGGTCATCACAGAGCACTGAGCTGAGCTCCCTGTGCTATATAGGTTCTTACTAGCTATTTATTTTACACATGGTAGTGTGTATATTGGAGAAGGCACTGACAACCCACTCTGGTACTCTTGCCTGGAGAATCCCATGGACAGAGGAGCCTGGTGGGTTGCAGTCCATGGGGTCGCGAAGAGTCGGACACGACTGAGCGACTTCACCTTCACTTTTCACTTTCATGCACTGGAGAAGGAAATGGCAACCCACTCCAGTGTTCTTGCCTAGAGAATCCCAGGGACAGGGGAGCCTGGTGGGCTGCCGTCTATGGGGTCACACAGAGTCAGACACGACTGAGGCGACTCAGCAGCAGCAGCAGCAGTGTGTGTATGTCACTGCTACTCTCTCAGTTTGTTCCAACTTCTCCTTCTCCACCCCAGGTCACAAGTCCATTCTCTATATCTATGTCTCTGTTCCTGCCCTGCAAATAGGTTCATCAGTAACATTTTTTCTAGATTTCATATATGTGTGTTAATATACAATATTTGTTTTTCTCTTTCTGACTTACTTCACTCCCCCAGCTTAAAGTCCATGGTTGATCATTATAATCACGCTGGTGTATATGGTTCCCTTTCTTGCAAAACCCTACCTTGTTTAAATCCAACCCTCCACCTACTCCATGCCCCTATCTCTGTGACTGTGTATAGATGGGATGACGCACAACCTTACTGACTAGTCCTACTTTGAATTCATGACCACAAGCCTCAAGTGAACCTTTAATGCTGCCCTCTGTTCCAAGTGCATTCACATTTGTGCTCTCCTAGATGACCACTTTAACACTTTTTCATGCCTTCTCAAAACTGCAAATCTTCTCCCTTGTACTCATTTTTTGTTGATGTCCTTGCTTCTTATTCCATCAAGAAATTGAAGTAATAAGAACATTCCATAGACTCCCTCTGCTCCGTCTACCTGCCACCCCCATTGATACACACATACTCTGTCTGCCTATTACCATATACTGTGGAGTAAATATTTGTGTTGAGACCTAATGCCCAGTGTGATGGTATTAAGTGGGCTCCTCGTGACTGGGGTTAGTGCCGCCAGAGAATTCCCTCACTCTTTCTACCATGTAAGGGCAAAGGAAGAAGGTGCTGTCTGTGAAGCAGGAAGCAGGTCCTCACCAGACATCGAATCTCCTGGCATCTTGATCTTGAACGTCCCAATCTCCAGACCTTCTGTCACAGAAGCCCAGGACACCACAGACGAACTATCCATTGTCCTTTCTAAATGAAACCCCTCTACCTGCAGACCTGATCTCATCCTGTCTGTCCCACTCCAGGCTCTCACTGTAGTTATTTTACCCTCCTTGACTTACATGAGCAAATTTTCAGTCTCTTCTAGATCATTTCCATCAGAATATAAACTTTCTCCCTTCTTAAAAAATCAAAACCAGTAACTAATTACTCTTGGCATACTACTGCCCACCCCTTTCCCCACTGAACTAGTGCCTACGTTTTTTGTCTCCCTTTTGCTGGAAAATTTTTGAAAGAATTGTCTGTACTTGCTTTCTGCAGTTCCTCTCCTGTCCTTTCTTAAACTCACCTCAGATAGGCCTTTGCCTCCATCTGTCCACTCATACGGTTCTCATCAATGTCGTCAGTGATTTCTGTGGTATGTAGTTCAAGTGGTCAGTTTTCAGTCTTCATCTCCCTTAGCAGTCTCTGATAAAATTGATGATGGCTCCCTCATTCCCTCTCCCTCCTTATGCTTTATTCTCTTGGCTTCCAGGATACCTCATACTCTTCTTGGTGTTCTTCTGATCTCATTGTATGCTCTTTTTCTGTCTCCTTTGCTGATTCTTCTTCTTTCCCCTGACCTGGAATATACTAGTATACCAGTATATGGAATATACTGGTAGCTCAGCTGGTAAAGAATCTGCCTGCAATGCAGGAGACCCTGGTTTGATCCTGGGTTGGGAAGATCCCCTGGAGAAGGAATAGGCTACCCATTCCAGTATCCTTGGTCTTCCCTGGTGGCTCAGCTGGTAAAGAATCGGGCTGCAGTGCGGGAGACCTGGGTTTGATCCCTGGATATATCCAGGGCCCAGTGCTTGATCTTCTTCTCTTCATTATCTGCACTCACTTTGCTGGTGTTATAGTTCAGCCTCTTGGCTTTAAGTATCCTTTTTTAATATGTTGATATCTGTCAAATGTATACCCTCAGCCCAGACCTTTCTTCTGAACTCCAGGCTTCTACATCCAGCTGCCTACTAGCTATCTTCATTTGTATGTCTAACAGGCATCTCAAGTTGAATATTTCCAAAACTGAACTCCTCCCACCCAAAATCTGTTTTATTTCACAACTTCCCTAACTCAGTTCCCTAATTCCATCTTTTCAGTTGCTTAGGCTAAAAGTTTTCTTATCATTGTGAACTCTTCTCTCTTAGACGCTGCATCTAATTATTCAGTAAATCCTGTTGGCTGTCCCTTCCAAATATATCTTGACATTTTCCCACCTCCACCAATATTACCTATGGATAGAACTAAGTACTTATTTACAGTGATGGCCTCTAACTAGTCTCTCTGCTTCTATATTTGCTGCTTCATTGACTCTTCTTAATGCAGCCACCAGTGATCCTTTAAAACAGACTATGTCAGATCTATGTCAGTTTGTAGACTCCTTCTCTTTCTCACTTGGCTTTAGTCAAATTAGCTTTCTCACTCTGAATGCACCAAATCCTCTTTCCTAAAGGCTTTTGCAGGGACTTCTCTGGTGGTACAGTGGTTAAGACTTTACCCTCCACTGCAGGGGGTGTGGGTTGATCCCGGATTTGGAAGCTGGGATCCCCACATATCTCGGGGCCAAAAAACCAAAACATAAAATGGAAGCAATGTTGTAACTAATTCAACAAAGACTTTAAAATGGTCCATATCAAATAAATAAATAAAGACTTTTGTTACATCTGTTTTCTCTGCCTAGCATGTTCTTCCCCTGGATAACGGTAATATCCCCATCTCCAGGTCCTCTTTTCTGAATGAGGCCTTCGCTGAGCACTCCATTAAACCTGGAGCCCGCTTCCCTCCTCTGCCTTCTGCATTCCCATCCTTTTTGCCCTGCTCTACTTTTTTATCATTTTTTGTTTACAGTCTTTTTCTCCATGTCCCAGTAGAATGACAGCCCTGAGAGGTCAGGAGTTTTTTCTGTTCACTGTTATATAAAAAGGGCCTGAGACATGATAGGTGCTCAATAAATATTTGCTGAATTGAACTGATGAATGAAATCCAGTGATCCTGGGCATCCTAGTTAGTCTGTATCTTAATTTCTAATAGGTGGAGTTCTTTTCCCCTTCATCTAATAGATGTGTCAAAAGAATTAGAAGTGGTGATGGCAGGTGTTTGGCATATGGAAGCTTTAGTATAAGGTGCTTTATAGATGGGATGTGGTATCATTGAATAGAATTCTTTGCTTGTCCTTATCATCATCAGTCTCAGACTCTTACTGTTTGGTGTAAGAGTGGAGCAAACTTGTATAAAGAGTCTCTCTAGATTTTTATGATTTATTCCTGAAAGGAGGACCATATGTAATAATTCCTGTTTCATAAATGAGAATCGAGGTAAAAGTGAGATAAATCGTTGTACCCAGGTTATTAGATTTTTATTTTCTGGATTAATAATGATGAGAGTCCTGAGTTCCAAGGCTGTGGTGGCTTTTTTTTTTTACTAAACCATATGTCTCTCTAAATATGTGTTAGTGTTGAACACTAAACATTTTGGCAGCAAATTTACTTATTAAAACAACTGTGCTTACTTTAATGTGGAATCTAAAACAGTCAAATGCGTAAAAATAGAGGGCACGGTGGTGGTTGCCAGTGCTGGGGTATGAGCAAATGGGGAAGTAATGGTCAAAGGGTACAGTGTTTCAGCTATACTAAATAAATACATTCTGGAGATCTATTCAGCAGAGGGCTAACTGGATTGTACTTAAAATTTGGTAAGAGAGTCAGCCATAAAAAGGAACAACTTTGAGTCACTTCTAGTGAGGTGGATGAACCCTGTTGTACAGAGTGAAGTAAGTCAGAAAGAGGAAAACAAATGTTGCATATATATGGAGCCTAGAAAATTGGTACTGATGAATCTATTTGCAGGGCAGGAATAGAGACAGACATGAACAGACTTGTGGACACAGCAGAGGAAGGAGAGGGTGGGACAAATTGAGAGAGTAGCATTGAAACATGTATATTTCCATATGTAAAATAGACAGCTAGTGGAAAGTTGCTATATAACACAGGGAGCTCAACCTGGTGCTCTGTGACAATATACGGGGGTGGGCTGGGATCGGGGGTGGGAGGGAGGTTCCAGAGGGAGGGGACATGTGAATGCTTTTGGCTGATTCATGTTGTTGTGTGGCAAAAACCAACACAATATTGTAAATCAATTATCTTCTAATTAGAAATAAATCTTAAAAATTTGATAAGAGGGTAGATCTTGTGTTAAGTGTTCTTAACACACACAAACACACCAGTAAAGGGGACAAGCTCATTAAAATGTGCACTTTCTTATATGTCAATCATGCTTCAGTAGAGTGGTTTAAAAACAAACAGTTGTGTTTGTCCGCCTCCTTCTATTAAGGGTAAGCTTCATCATGTGGGTTGTGATTTTTGTGCTAACTGTTGTATCTCTGCCACCTTATAAGAGCACCTTGCACATAGCAGGTGCTTGGTAAATTTGCATACCTGAATGAGTTTTTAAAAGCCAAACTATCTTCACCTAAGTAAGTACATCAGGATAATATTTAGCAGTTCCTACATGCCAGAGACTATGTCTCTTACTATTTTTAATCAGATTGAGAATTCTATTTTTCACATTAAAAAATAGTTTTTTTAAGTTTTATTTAAGATATTGGTAATGGGGAATATGTTGTTAATGACTTGCTTTAAAAAGAATATGATGTAATACACATATTGAGAAATTATATTCTAGGTAACATTCTTCTTAAAGTGAAGAAAAAGAAGCCAAGTTGTCTTCCCTCAGTAGCTGGTCTATAAACAGAAATCTCTATGCAGCTGAACCGTTTAGTTTTCCTTATGTTCTGTGATCAAAATGCTGAATTACCACAGATTGCAGAGTGCAGATTTCTACCAGAAAAAAAAAAAAAAAGTTTCTTTTTTTAGATTGCTAATTTTTTTTCACTATTAAAATTTATTTCAAGTTGCAATTCAGTGTTTGGAGACAGTTTTTAAAATCAGTGCAGAAGACACACATCTCGCAGTTTCACAGCCTTTGACAGAAATGTTCACAAATTCCTTCTGTAAGGTAAGCGTGCATCCTTTTCTCATCAGTATGGGATTATCTAAGTGTGACTACAGTATTATGTTGGATTGTTAATATTTGAGGGGCCAGGCTTAGGTAACTAACTTCTTCCTGGGTATAAATAAGATAGTTGGTCCACATGGATATGATTTGGGACCTAAAAATGTAACTTTTAATGTGCATTAGATTTTCATGTTAGTAACTCTACTCATCGTCTCACCTTCTTTTATATTTAATGATATATCTTAATTGACTTCTTAAGTCTTTTATAGTATTTGGGTGTTTTTAAATTTCTGACATCTGAATTAATGTTCCCCTAAAATGTGAAATACAAATTAAAAATAAAAATCTTAATGTTTAGGAAGAAACTGTATAAAAGAGGCATCATCATTTTGAGACAGATTTTTTAGCAAATTTGGCCATTAATGGGGCTCTTTAAACAGGGAAAGGCTCTGTGGTCAGTGTGCAAAGCCAAGACTGAAATCCAAGGATGCCGATCCCTGCTCCCTGGGACTGTTTACATGCTCTCTGGTTTCTGACCTTTTCAGGAAATATGGATGAAAAGATTGAAAAACCTTAAGGTTGGTGAGTTTAGGGCCCCAGCAGGACCTCCCATGTAATTTTTCATTACATTTTGGTGCCACGTGAATCTCATTTAGTATTCTCACTGTGTATTCAAGCTTCAGTACAGATTGAGGAACTCAGGAGAGGAGCTGAAACATTCAGGGTATCTTCAGCCTGGCAGGGACATTGCTGAGAATACCACACACACTGTTTGTAGAATTCACTGGGAAGAGGTCCTTAGAGTTGCATTGAAAATGGTGATTTGGCAGTAAGCTGCTTCCTCCTTTTATACTTGGAAAAAGGATAATACAGTTACACATTAATTCATCAAATAGATGAATTCCAATCATCTGAGAAGATGTAAGGAGCTAGTGGCATGTCTCTGTGGTGCTTTTCTTCTCTTTGGTTTCTGTGGTTCTTTCGCTGTCTGGGCTCACGGCCTCTTCTGGGAGCCCTATTTCAGAGGCTGGGCATGGCAGCGGCAGGGCTGACCTTTACTCCAACGTGCAGAAGAGGCTTGTGCTTGAGACAGAGCTTGGATTTGCTCACTCTTTTTGCTCCTGTCATCACTGAAGAGATGTACTGAAGAGATCAAAACTATTTTTCTTCCCAGGAAACTCAGATTGATTTTTACATTCTGTTTGAATAGAGCTTTTTTTTTTTTTCTATTTCTGATTGGATTTACTTGTAAAAATTTGTTGCTTACTATTTTAAATATATAGTTTCTTAAAACCGGCTCCATAGTATATCTACATGGGGTTATTTGTGGTATCAGTCCTTTCACAGTCCTATTAACAGGTGTGACTTCCTTGTGTAGGTGTCTGTTAGCAGGGTGTGGCAGAGAAAGTCTAAAACTTGTTTGAAGCAGCAGCAAGACTGTTACAATTAGAGAAATCACTGCGGTTCCAATTGTACTTGGTTGTTATGTTGGACAGTTTATTTTTAGGATACTGCTTTCCTCCCCAATTAAGTTTATATACTAAATGGATTCTTTCCTTCTATATAAAGTAGATAATACGTGTCCTCACATTGTTTACTGCTCAAATGTTTTCATGAATATGAGAATTAATTTTCAAAGTTGTGGAACTGTGGCAATTTCATTAATATCATTCAGAAGGATTTAGAAGACAGAATGGACTATAACCCATTTTTCAATATGCCATTTTTTGACCCCCCAGAGTCACTTTTTCACACATAAACTGCCTAGGCTTGTTAGGAGATCTGAAATGGAAGGAACTCTAAAAGCAAGTACTGCAGGGCAACAATGCATCTTTGAACTACACTTACATCCTGAGGAGCTGAAACAGTCAATTTTAAGTAGTGATCTCTACTTATTAATGTTCCTATTTGATTCTGTACTTTTTTATGTTAAAACTTTACTTAGAAAAACTGATTGATAAAGATTAAAAAAAATAAGAACAACTTATATACCTTATAGTGATTTTGTACCTGTGAAGATTTGTGTATAATTAACAAAGTATATTTCTAGTGTTAAGTTTATTGCCATTTTAGTCAAAACAAAGGTAATGGTGAATGTATTTTAAATATGAATCATAGGTATATTGACTCCAAATTATGCCTTTTTGAAAATTATAAACATTTATTAACTTCAGAGTCAAGTTTAAAAACAACACAATTTAAAAAGAATCTTTCAAAAATGGAAAAATACATTGTGTTTCCATTACCACTCAAGACATTTCTAAATTTTTATTTAGTTTTCATAAGCACTTTGGTTTGAACGTTATTATTGCAAAAGAGGTTTGAGGATGATAGTAGGTGCTATAAGCAGGAATCTTATACTGTTTTTTATCTTATGAGGATTTTATGACCATTGTTTTAAAAAGTTTAAACAGTATGGAATGATGTAAAGAAGAGACTGAAAAATCTTACTTCCAAATATTCCTACTGTTAACTTTTTGTGTGTACCTTACTGTTGTTTGATTTTCAGCCAGCATGTGTATGAATATTTGTGTATATATTTAAATAACAGGATCATATTATAAATGTTTTATTGGTACCTGTGAATTTGATTTAGTAGGTTTTCTCTTAGAATATTAGCACTATGTTTCTGAATTTTCACTAAACAATCCCTTGAACATATTTTTATTACTATTCTTTGTATATCAATTCCATTCTTTGTTCATGAAGTAGGATTTCTAGATATAGTGAAAGCAAGTAAAAAAATTAATTCATAGTTGTTCACTTTTTTTCTGGAAAAATTCCACATATTCATTTTTCTAATAAACATATGTGAGGGGAGTTTTCCCCTATTTCTTGTTAACACTGTTAGTTAGATGATAGATTTCATGACATGAAATTATAGTTGATGTACTAAATAATGGTTAAGTCATAATTACTGTAACTTATAGTTCTCTGGGATGACTCTATGAATAAAATGCATTGTATTTTATTTAATTGCAGAATGACATTCTGCCTCTCTCAAACTCAGTGCCTGAAGATATGGGAAAAGCTGACCAGTTGAAAGATGAAGGTAAATGTTTCATAGAAAAATTATTTATTTAGTAAAAGTTTCTGCAGTGCTAGGGAAAGTGACTATGAACTGGTCAGATTCTGGTTTATACTGCCAAGACTGGATTGTCATACGTCCTTGTGGCATTTGTGAAACAGAAGTGAATGTGATAGGGAAGAAGCCTGGAAATACAGATAGCTTGTGAACGATACAAGTATGGCTTGTTTCAAGAGAAGCAGATCTGTTGTGAGGAAAACTTGCAAAACAAATCACTTAAGGGGTGATTCTTGTACCTGCGTTTGCTATGTGTACTCTAGGACCCCAAATTCTTTATGCTAAATAAAAGACGTGAAAATGGTTTTCAGTATTGTTTTTAACTCTCCTGTATTTAGTGTTTTTGAATTCTTTGACATGTGTTAATGTATGTATATGGCACTTAAGAGTTTATTAGCTAGCACGTTTGATTACTGTGTTATTAAATTTTCTAATAGTGGCTATAGAAAGCTTCAACGTGAAAGTGTTAGTTCCTCAGTCATATTTGACTCTTTGTGACCCCATGGATTGTAGCCTGCCAGGCTCCTTTGTCCATGGAATTCTCCAGGCAAGAATACTGGAGTGGGTAACCACTTCCTTCTCCAGAGGATCTTCCTGACCCAGGGATTGAACCAGTGTTTCCCACATTGCAGGCAGATTCTTAACCATCTGAGCCACAAGGGAAGCTATTGAAGCATACTTGATTTTTATAAATAAGTCAGCATTGAGACTCTGGGTTCAATTTTTCCATCATGGTCAGTTATGTTAAGCTATAGAGGCAAGCCTGGTCAGGCCTATAAGATTTCTAGTAAGGAGCTATAGGGCAGAGTCCTGATCTTCACCAGGGAATGAGAGTCGGAAAAGACCCTGTGCAATGGGCAGACAGTTATTAGGGAATTTGTGATGTTCAGAAGCTGTACAAAAATGTTTTTATTTTCTGGCCTTTTTTTTTTTTTTTAGTTCATACTCTGAATAGGACAGTTGAGTTTTTGTTTAAAAAATCAGTTGGTGTCTAAAAAGTAGATACGAAAAAGAATATGCTTTTCCCATTTTTCAAGCATGGTTCTCTCTATTAGGTCTATAAATTACACTAAATCAGTGTTTTTAATCGGAGAAGGCAATGGCACCCACTCCAGTACTCCTGCCTGGAACATCCCATGGATGGAGGAGCCTGGTGCCTACCTCAGCAGTCCATGGGGTCGCTGAGGGTCGGACACGACTTGAGCGACTTCACTTTCACTTTTCACTTTCATGCATTGGAGAAGGAAATGGCAACCCACTCCAGTGTTCTTGCCTGGAAAATCCTAGGGACAGGGGAGCCTAGTGGGCTGCCGTCTATGGGGTCACACAGAGACGGACACGACTGAAGTGACTTAGCAGTAGCAGTAGCAGTGTTTTTAATGGCTGCATAAGTGTTCCATGATACTGTGTGACCATGATTTACTTACCTAGACAGATAATTTTTTTAATCCTAAGTAACACTTTGTATCTTTGTCTATGTTTAATTTCACTATTGTGTGATTATCTTCTTTGGATTACATTAGAAAGTGCTGTGTTCAGTTTTCAATTTTTTATTTTCTCTAAGAAATCTTATTACTACAGTGACTTAAAATTTTAGAATTAGGACTTTCATAAATTACCCATAGAATAAAGTAATAGATCCTCATTGCTGTTTGAATTACAGTGTTCCCCAATGACTGAATTTAAACTATCTAGATACAAATGCATTTTCATATATTATTCTAATTGAAGCAATTTAATCTAATTTTTTTTCCTTCCACTTAGACTTTTGTAGTGTGTGAAATCCTTGGTGATGTATAATATTATATGCTTCGCTAAACATTTTGCTTTTGCAGCTCTCTTGCTTTAGCTCTAGTACTAAATGGCAAACTGAAGTTTTATTTTTTGTCCCTCACATTTACTCCATCTGCATGGCAGAACACTGGGAGGCTGCATTTCCTTGAGTTTGTTTTGATAGAATGAATGTTAGTAAGTTGAGGGTTGGAAGGAGCTGCAGAGTGAGGCTTATTTACCATAGCAGCATGGGTGGACTGAATTACTTAACTGGTTTCACCTCTAACCAAAAGCTCCGATCCTTTGCTTTCCCTAGGACATGTCACATCTAAGACACGTTACCTCTAAAGTTAAAGCAGCTGTCATACAGATTTTGCTATTCATGTGAAAACAGATGACTGTGGTAGATGGTCAAGCATAGTTATTCCAGGCTGCATGTTATACTTACCTGTGTTAATCAAGGTTTCTAGCTAGCTAGTACCTTCCCAGAAGGTTGTTTTCAAATATTTTTGTGTGCTTTGCTTCTGAAAAGCTGCAAAAAGATCAGACAAAACCAGTAAGTGTTCATTGCTGTCATTCCCTGCCTTGTTATAGAAGTAAAGACGTATCTCAAAGGGCTGTCTTGAGGAATAAAGGAGACAGGAGAGTACTGTGTCTAAGTGTGCTGTGCAGTGCCTAGTTATAGGTATCTTCACAAATATCTGTGTCCTGAGTTTTTGTATATTGAATATTTTTTGACTTGAATCTTTTTATCGTTAATATCACTATCTGTCTATATAGGTATATAGATACATTTTAGTATCTATACACTTGATGTGGCTTATGGGAAAAGACATACTATAGGTTTTAATACAACCCAAGATAGGTCATGCCAAGACACAAAGATCCAAAAGAAAATCCACAAAACCCAGAAAATTTAAATCTTTTACACAGAACAAGCTAATCTATTTAAGTACTGAGTAGTTAAAGTACTAATGTTGTTAATTTCTTACTATCATGAAAACTATGTAATCCTTTTCTCTTCCTTAGAGGCTTTATACTCATTTCTTATGGAAGGTGGGATTTAAATTAATTTTTTGACTTTTAAAGAAAAGCTTTAATGAGCTATAATTAACATACCACATGATACACTGTGACATGTATGAATTCATTGGTTCTAGTAGATTAACAGAGTTGTGTAGCCATCACCACAACTAAAGAACATTTTTCTCATCCCGAAGAGAAATCAGGTAGAAATCACTTTATATCCATTTAGCAATCATTCTTTATATCCATTTCCGCTTCTAAATTTGCAGTAACTTTTGTATGATTTTAGATGTCTTTCCTTTAATCTTCCTGTTCTCTGCAAATTTACATTCTTCTCCCATTAAGTATGTAATGATCTGTTAAAAAAAAAAGGCTAATAGGAGAGCTTCTAGTTTAGAGATAACTGGAAGAAATAATAGAGGCTTTTGTTATATAAATCGTTCCTTCTAATCCCAGTGTTTTAAAAATTTCCATTTTTGAGCATTGGTTATTATAAGTGAGCATACCGCTTTTTTTCTGTTTAATGGAGTACAGAAGATAGCCACAGGTAATCCCTTATTTTGCTGAGCAGTTGTTAACGCAGCTAAATTGTTGCCAGATGTATCTGCAGATGCCCTTCCTGAAGATCAGTATCCTGTGGGTTTAGCTGTGGTATCTGAAATGCTGTCTTTCTAGAAATTAATCTCCCGTAATCCTCTTTAAAAAAGAATCTATCTCTGGAAAGGATACATAAAAAAAATATTATCTGCCAATAACATATTGACACAGTTAGTTTTTCTGGCCCCACAGCATGTTTGGAGGGCTTGCTCATTAGCAGGTATATGTTTTGACAGGGAAGGAATGGAGAACCAGGTCCAGACTGAGATAGAGATTGTAGAGGGTGGTCCACCTGGAAGAGGGTTGGGCAGCTCTAAAAGGGAAGAGGGAGATGAAGATAAGGAAAGTGAGAAGAGATTAGATTTTGCCAAGAGATAATCATTACTGTAGCATTTACTCATTTACTGAAGTCTGGTTTTATAAGATATTCAAACATTAATATTTTTGAAAGACTCTGCACTTCAAAATCATTCAAACACATTGAAGGCTAAGGAGTATCAGCTCTGCTGCTGCTGCTAAGTCCCTTCAGTCGTGTCCGACTCTGTGTGACCCCATAGACGGCAGCCCACTAGGCTCCGCTGTCCCTGGGATTCTCCAGGCAAGAACAGTGGAGTGGGTTGCCATTTCCTCCTCCAATGCATGAAAGTGAAAAGTGAAAGTGAAGTCGCTCAGTCATGTCCGACCCCATGGACTGCAGCCCACCAGGCTCCTCCATCCATGGGATTTTCCAGGCAAGAGTACTGGAGTGGGTTGTCATTGCCTTCTCCGAATCAGCTCTACAGTACTATATAAAATTTATCTCCAGTGTGACTGAAAAATCATGTTATTGTCCTTCGTATTACTGTAATTTTTTATGATTAAAATTTATCTTCCAGACTTTACATTTTTTCCTGTATCTTGCACTTACTGTGCCTGTTGATTACTTTGTTTTAGGCAATAATCACATGAAAGAAGAAAATTATGCTGCTGCAGTGGATTGTTACACACAGGCGATAGAATTGGATTCAAATAATGCAGTTTATTATTGTAACAGGTAAACTAGCATGATTGCGGCAGGTTTACAGTTCCTAAACGTTTACATTAATACCTCTGAAGGAGTCTTTTATAGCTCTGTAAAATTTGTTTCTTTAGAAAACTTTGAAAGTTTAGAAACGTATAAAGAAGGGAGAAAATAAACTCATGAATTTACCACTTACAGGCAACTGCTGTTACTAATAACCTGTTGGCATATGTTGTTTGATGTAAGTGTAATCAATTTCAGGTTCATCTTTTATTCACTGGGCATATCACAAACATGTCCTTAGTTTATTTAAATCCTTCATAAACATTATTTAAATAGATATGAATTTGTCTCCTATTACTTCCTAATCTTTTTTATATTTCCAGTACCTTTCATTGTGGCTGGCAAACGAACAGGACTATTTTTTAATAAATGGATGAATGTACCTTACTTTGCTTAACTCTTGACCTACTGATGGACATTGAAGTTGTCCATTTTTTCCCAATACTATACAGCTGCAATGAACATCTTTATTTCTAAAATTATTTTCTGGACTTAAGATTTTCTAGACTTTGGATCTATCCTTGGAAATGTACTCAGTTGGTCTAACAGTATATAAAAGTATGGAAAATGTTAAAAAATTTGTTGATGCTAATTTCAAAATTATTTCAGCTTCTTTAAAAATATTTGAAAATTCTTTTCCTCCCCTAGGATATATGAATGTATCTGTTTTTACCACACCCTTATCAGTGCTGTGTATTTGAATTAGTATTTATTATTACTAATTTAATATTACTCTTGTTTTAAGAGTGTTGTCATTTACATTTTATTACTGGTGAGGCTGGACATTTTTCAAATGTTGGCCATTTGTGGGATCCCCACCTCTAAATTATCTATTTGTATCTGTGGCAGGCTTCAGGCTGTTTGACCTTAGATTTGTTTCTTTCCTTCCCTGTTCTTTCCTTTTTCACAAGGGTTTGACCACTATGGTCTGCATTTCCTAGGTGCCTTTCACACCTCTGTGTTCAGTCATGCAGGTACTGGCAGGAAATGGAGAGCAGAAGGAAGGGAGAAGGGAAAAAGAAGTCCCCTCTTTTTCCATCAGGGTCTTCATCCAGCAGAGGCTGCTTCTCTTCCTGTCTCCTGCTCCCACCTAAGATATCTGCTATGGTCCCAGCTTGTTGCAGGTGACATTAGGTTTTGGGCTGTGCACTCTGTTCTGTCTTAGGGATGGTAGTGGCTTTCTGCTGTTGCTAATCTCTGGATTCCTGCACAACATCCTGTTAGGTATCTCAGCTCTTCTATTAGCTATGTAATGAATTCCCTGCACTAAATTATTCTGTGTTAGATACTAAAATTCCAACAGAACTTTCTGCAGTGATGGAAATGTTCTGTATCTGCATTGTCCAGTAGAGTAGCCACTAATTGCAGTAGATGTTGAGCACTGGGAATGTGGCTAGTGCAATAGAGAAACTAAAATTTTAATGGTTGATTAATTTAAGACCAAGAGTCGGACACGACTGAGTGACTGAACTGAACTGAACTGAATTTAAGATGAGTTTAAATTAATTTAAATTTAAATAGGCATATGTGACTGGTAGTTTGCCTTTTGTTGTCTGGGCTTCCCTGGTGGCTCAGATGGTAAAAGAATCTGCCTGCAATGCAGAAGAACCAGATTCGAACCCTGAATTTAATTCAGATGACCATTATATCTACTACTGTGGGCAAGAATCCTTGAGAAGAAATGGAGTAGCCCTCACAGTCAACAAAAGAGTCCAAAATGCAGTTCTTGGGTGCAGTCTCAAAAACAACAGAATGATCATGGCTCATTTCCAAGGCAAACTATTCAACATCAAAGTAATCCAAGTCTATGACCCAACCACTAATGCTGAAGAAGCTGAAGTTGAACAGTTCTGTGAAGACTGACAAGACCTTCTAGAAGTAACACCAAAAAAAAAAAAAAAAAAAGATGTCCTTTCATCATAGGGGGCTGGGGTGCAAAAGTAAGAAGTCAAGAGATACCTGGAGTAATAGGCAACTTTGGTCTTGGAGTACAAAATGAAGCAGGGCAAAGACTAACAGAATTTTGCCAAGAGAACACACTGGTCATAGCAAACACCCTCTTCCAAAAACACAAGAGACAGCTCTACACATGGTCAATACCAAAGGGTCAGTACCAAAATCAGATTGATTATATTTGTAGCCAAAGATGGAGAAGTTCTATACAGTCAGCCAAAACAAGACCTGGAGCTGGCTGTGGCTCAGTTCATGAGCTCCTTGTTGCGAAATTCAGACTTAAATTGAAGATAGTATAGAAAACCACTAGGCCTTTCAGGTATGACCTAAATCAAATCCCTTATGATTATACAGTGGAGGTGACAAATAGATTCAAGGGATTATATCTGATACACAGAGTGCCTAAAGAACTACGAACAGAGGTTCATAACATTGTACAGGAGGGGGTAACCAAAACCATCCATAAGAAGAAGAAATGCAAGAAGGCAAAGTGGCTGTCTGAGGAGGCCTTACAAATAGCTGAAAAAAGAAGTGAAAGGCAAAGGAGAAAGGGAAAAACATACCCAACTGAAAGCAGAGTTCCAGAGAATAGCAAGGAGAGATGAGAAGCCTTCTTAAGTTAACAATGCAAAGAACAATGCTTTTCCTCATTCTAGAGGAAAGCAATAGAATGAGAAGGACTAGAGATCTATTCAAGAAAATTGGAGATATCAAGGGAACATTTCATGCAAAGATGGGCACAATAAAGGACAGAAATGGCAAGGACCTAACAGAAACAAACATATTAAGAAGAGGTGGCAAGAATACACAGAAGAACTATACTAAAAAGTTCTTTTTTTTTTTTGATGTCTGATCTTATTTATTTGTTACTCTTAGAACATCTCATTTTTGACTGGACTCAGAAGTAGAAGCTCTCAGAGAGGACAGCCTCTGTCTCTTGGCAATCTGTTCCTGCCGTTTTTCTTTGGCCTCCTTCATTCTCTTGGCCAAAAGTTTAGCATATTCTGCAGCCTCTTCTTTATTTTTCTTAGTATCTGTTTCTTCAGAGCAATACGCGGGCGTTTGTGCTGCAGAACTCATGGAGTCACAAGACGCTGAATCTTGGGTGCTTTAGTCCTAGGTTTCTTACCGTCTTTGTTTAGGGGCTTTTGCACAACATATTGGCAGACATCATCTTTAGAGAGATTGAGAAGTTTGCGGATTCTGCTGGCTCTTTTGGGACCCAGGCGACGAGGCACTGTAGTATCAGTGAGTCCAGGAATATCCTTCTCCCCTTTTTTCACGATGACCAAATTGAGAACACTCAGACTGGCATCCACAATGCAACCCCGTACAGATTTGCGCTTTCGCTCTCCAGTCCTCCTTGGTCTGTAACAGGAATGCCCCTTACTCAGTAGCAGGCGAACTCGGCCATGGGTCAACACACCCTGCTTCATGGGGAAACCCTGCTTGTCGTTCCCACCACTGATTCGGACCACATAACCCTTCCATTCTCCACCCAGAGCGTCAGCAAGCAACTTCTGTGGCCATATGCTTCTCGTAGAAGGTACGAAGTTTTCGTTCATCATCTACTTCAATGAGCTTCTGGCAGCCAGTGGCCGGGAAAGAGATGTTCAGCTTCATTCTGAAGCAGCCGACAGCCTCCGAGGTGCCAAGAAAAAAAGAGCTAAAAAGTTCTTAATGACCCAGATAACCACGATGGTGTGGTCACTCACCTAGAGCCAGACATCCTGAAATGTGAAGTCAAGCATTACTATGAACAAAGCTAGTGGAGGTGATAGAATTCCAGTTGAGCTATTTCAAATCCTAAAAGATGATGCTGTGAAAGTGTTGCACTCAGAATACCAGCAAATATGGAAAACTCAGCTGTGGCCACAGGACTGGAAAAGGTCAGTTTTCATTCCAATCCCAAAGAAGGGCAATGCCAAAGAATGTGCAAACTGCTGTACAGTTGCACTTATTTCACATGCTAGCAAGGTTATGCTCAAAATCCTATAAGCTAGGCTTCAGCAGTATGTTAACCCAGAGTTTCCAGATGTTCAATCTGGATTTAGAAAAGGCGGAGGAACCAGAGATCAAATTGCCAACATCAGTTGGAACATAGAAAAAGCAAGGGAATTCCAGAAAAACATCTGCTTCATTCGTATGCTAAAGCTTTTGCACGAATCACAACAAACTGTGGAAAATTCTCCAAGGGATGGGAGTACCAGACCACCTTACTTGTCTCCTGAGAAACCTGTATGTGGGTCAAGAAGCAGCAGTTAGAACCAGACATGAAACAACAGACTGGCTCAAAACTGGAAAATGAGTATGTCAAGGCTGTATATTGTCACCCTGCTTATTTAACTTGTATGCAGAGTACATCCTGAGAAAAGCCAGTCTGCATGAATTACAGGCTGGGATCAAGATTGCTGGGAGAAATATCAATAACCTCAGATATGCAAATGACACCACTCTAATGGCAGAAAGCAGAGAGGAATTAAAGAGTCTCTTGATGAGGGTAAAAAAAGAGTGTTTAAAAGCTGACTTAAAACTCAACATTCAAAAAATTAAGATCATGGCACATCCGTTCCCATCACTTCATGGCAAGTAGATGGGGAAAAAGTGAAAACAGTGGCAAATTTTATTTTCTTGGGCTCAAAAAACACTGCAGACAGTGACTGCAGCCATGAAATTAAAGGATACTTGCTCCTTGGAAGAAAGGCTATGACAAACCTAGTCAGGATATTAAAAAGCAGAGACATCACTTTGCCAACAAAGGTCCAATTATCAAAGCAACTATTGGTTTTCCAGTAGTTGTGTACAGATGTGAGAATTGGAGTATAAAGAAGGCTAACACCAAAGAATTGATGCTTTCCAATTGTGGTGCTGGAGAAGACTCCTGGGACAAACCATTCCATCCTAAAGGAAATCAACCCTGAATATTCACTGGCAGGACTGATG
The DNA here is from genome assembly GCF_029378745.1 of Bos indicus. NCBI lineage: Eukaryota > Metazoa > Chordata > Mammalia > Artiodactyla > Bovidae > Bos > Bos indicus. The sequence continues at coordinate 13,777,929 of NC_091779.1, forward strand.
CTAAAGCTGAAGCTCCAGTACTTTGGCCACCTGATATGAAGAGCCGACTCATTGGACAAGACCTTGATGCAGGGAAAGATTGGAGGCAAAAGGAGAAGTAGGCAGCAGATGGTTAGATAGCATCACCAATGGTCATGAATTTGAGCAAACTCTGGAAAATAGTGAAAGTCAGGGAAGCCTGACATTCCGTAGTCCATGGGGTCGCAGAGTCGTTCACGGCCCAGTGACTGGACAACAGCAACAGCAACACTGTGACTTCTGGCTGCCGTATTGGACACTGTAGCTGTGTATTAAGGCTGAACCTCTGTATCCTAATTGCGTAGCTTATTGTTTGCCTTTTAATGTCTTTCACGTGTGAAAGTTTTAAATATTTATATAGTTCAGTTCAGTCGCTCAGTCGTGTCCGACTCTTTGCGACCCCATGAACCGCAGCACACCAGGCCTCCCTGTCCATCACCAACTCCCAGAGTTCACCCAAACCCACGTCCATCGAGCTGGTGATGTCATCCAGCCATCTCACCCTCTGTCATCCCCTTCTTCTCCTGCCTTCAATCTTTCCCAGCATCAGGGTCTTTTCCAATGAGTCAGCTCTTCACATGAGGTGGCCAAAGTACTGGAGTTTCAGCTTCAACATTAGTCCTTCCAATGAACACCCAGAACTAATCTCCTTTAGGATGGACTGCTTGGATCTTAGGATGGACTGGTTGGATCTCCTCACAGTCCAAGGGACTCTCAAGAGTCTTCTCCAGCACCACAGTTCAGAAGCATCAATTCTTTGGCACTCAGCTTTCTTTATAATCCAATTCTCACATCCATACATGACCACTGGAAACATATTTGTTTTTCTTTTCTTTTGTATTTTTTACAGTGTTTTTAGGCTGACAGCTCTGTTTACAGACTTGGCAGATAACTTGTAGTTTCTTATTTTTCCTTTACATTTAAATTTTATCATGCCAAGTCTATTTTGGTTACTGGTATAACCATTTGAATCAATCTGAAGCTTTTCATGACTGAGATGTATAAAAATTACCTTTTATTATCTAAATATTGGATTTGAAAGCAATCTTTATGTTAATTTGGTCCAATCTTTCATTGAGGTTTTTTTTTTAATCATACTTAGGGTATTCATAGTCTTCTGAGATGTCTATTCTCCCATACCTTTTCTTTTGTGGTTATGTCTGTTGGGAAATTCTTCCTTGTTGATGCTGATTTTGTTTTCCCTGTAGCTTCTGTAGCTTCTCGCAGTTGACTTTATTTTTATTCTAATGGCGGTTAAAGAATAACTGATTCTTCTTTTTCATGACAGTACCCTTACATTTTTGAACTTTGTTACTATCCTCATTTGAGTTCTTTTCTCCACATCAAATGTTCACAGCTTCTTCAATTTTACCTCACATAGCTCACTTTAAATCCTGTACTTCTGCTCTAAATTTTTCCAGTTTACCTGTATCTATTACTCTGTACTTCCCAGAAGTTAACATATCTGGCATTGGCTTGAGTAAAACAGTCTTCTAGGGTTCTCATTTAATCTACCTCTATAAAACCCTATATATTAGTGTTTTGTAGCATTCTTTACTAAATTTATATTTTGCTTTTGGCTTATTGAATCCTGTCCTCCTTTTTCACACACTCTATCCTGCCACTCAGTTGTATGTTCATTTGACTGGTTCTTGCCCAACACCTGCTGTGCACCAGTGTTGTCTCAGGAGATAAAGTTGGTTGTTTGGACTCAAATACAGGATCTTATATTTTAGCCCTATAGAATTTTATCTCGTTCTAGTCTTCTATTTATATGTTCCTTAATCGTTTGGGATAATTCGTAATGTATTTGCTTTTGGTCCTAGCTTCATGTCACCCACAAATTTGAGAAGAGCAGCATATATTACATTGTATGAGTTACAGAGCCAGCTAGGGGAGCAGCCATGGGGAAGTAGTTAAGAACCGGGGTTCTAACCCACAATCTTTGAATTCCACTTTCTGGCTCTTCCACTTACATGTATGTGACCTTGAGCAAATTACCCTAACATCTTAGTTTCCCCATTGGTAAAATTGTGGATAATAGTATTTATCTTATCATATTGTTGTAGAGATTAAATAGTTAGTACATATGAAGTGCTAGAATAGTGTCTAGTAAAGAGTGTTGTACACAGCAATAGCTATTATCATTATTGTTTATATAATCTGGGGGTTTGCTTTAATGAGAATATGAAGAGAGATCCAAATTTATTGGGATCCAAATATCTTGTCAGTTATTTTTCTCTGAGTTACCAGTCTGGTAGTAATCCTGTTAAAATAGAAAAGAAATGATGTTAGTCTTATAGGACTTGTTCTGAATTAATCTAGTGGGTTTTTTTCCATTTTGGGGGGATCTCAAACATTTTTAGTGAAGACATATGAAATTGAAAGTTTATAGTGAATATGCATATGTCCAACCAAGATTTTGCCACTAATTTTTCAGTTTACTTGCTATATCCCATTTATTCATCTATTTGTGCCTCTCTTATTTTTGATACGAGAAGGCAATGGCACCCCACTCCAGTACTCTTGCCTGGAAAATCCCATGGATGGAGGAGCCTGGTGGGCTGTAGTCCATGGGGTCGCTGAGGGTGGGACACGACCGAGCGACTTCACTTTCACTTTTCACTTTCACACACTGGAGAAGGAAATGGCAACCCACTCCAGTGTTCTTGCCTGGAGAATCCCAGGGACGGGGGAGCCTGGTGGGCTGCTGTCTATGGGGTCACACAGAGTCGGACACGACTGAAGTGACTTAGCAATAGCAATAGCAATATTTTTGATACATTTCAAGGTAAACTGCAGCTATTGGTATACTTTCCCCTTAAATATTTTAGTATGCATATCATTAAGTAGAGTTCAGTATTTTACATTCTTTTCTTTTGAGGTAAAATTTACACGCAATAAAAAGCACAGATCTTAACTGTATGTTCACTGAGTATCGACAAGTGCATACACCTATATAACTCCACATCCCTGTCACGATAGTGAAAATTGCCACCAGCCCAGAAAGTTCCACCTGCCCTTCAGAGTCAGGTGCCTAAAACACTCACTGGAGAAAACTATTGTTTTTCCATAGACAATATTTGTTTCTGTTAGAATCTCATAAAAAAGGAATCATACCATACATATCCTTGTGTATGACACTTTTTTTGATCAAATAATGGTTTTGGCATTCAGCCTGATTGTTGCGTGGTTCTTTCTTTTTAACTACGGAGTATTGGTTCTTTGACTGCATCACAGTTTGTCTAGGCATTTTCCTATTCATAGGCACCTGGGCCACCTTAATTGTTGTTGTTTTTGTGTTGTCCAACATTTATAGTTGTTACCTTTGGGAGAGTTGGATCCATAAGGAATTTCATCTGGCCATACTGAAAGCCTACATTTTCTCTCTCCACAAAAAATTGCTTTACTGACCTGTTCTAATAATTCAGGTCAGAAAAATAGAAAATCCAAATAATTTGTGGAGAATTAATTCTGCAAACTCTGCTCTTATTTGAATTTTATTCTTTGTAATCAGATGACTGGACAGGTTTTCATTTAGCATATGAAATCTTCAAATAAATACATTTAATACTGTCACAGAACGTTGTGACCAGATATAAATGTTAACGGAAAATAGGTTATTTATAGAGCTCAGTAAGGCATATACTCTTAACCATAAATATGATGAATTGGAGGCAAAATAAATTATTTTTAATGAGATTACCATTTGTTAATAGTCGTATATTCACTAGTTCTGTAATAGGAGAAATTCTTGACAATTCCCATCTTGTATTTCATTTAATTATTGTTAAATTGAAATGAATAATTATGCTTCTTTTTTTGCATTTGAGTAGTATCTTCTTCCTTGAGAAGTTCAGTAATAGTGTATGAAATTTAATATTAAATAATTAGAAAACTTTATTTGTATTTTTATTACAAATATGAAAGCTTTAGGATTTTTTTAGACTCTGGTGGCTATAAATATCTCAGTAGCTTGTAGTCTTGCCAACTACTCCTTGCCATTTTTCTCAGCCAGCTGGCTGCCAGAAGTTCGAAGTTCAGAATAGCAGATCTAAATCTTTCTTTTGATACTCATTTTCACAGTTCATTATTAATCAAAATATTGTTTACATGTTAAACTTGCTAGAATGAACCAAAGTTTACTTTTTAATAAGTGATTTTTTATATGTTAGAAAACGATCATTTGGTAAATTTCTTAAGCATGTCTTTGTTTTCTAGACTTAATTGTCTATTTGGGGCCTTTTAGGATTCTATTGATGCTTAAGGCTCAGCTCGGATACCAGGAAAACATGAATCCTTTCTTGAAAACTTATGATTTGGTTTTACTTTTTTGTCCATGTTCCTTGCACTTACCATGATGTATAACACTTACGTAAGTTTACCATGTATGTTCTGCCTTGTAATTATATGCATAGATGCATGTTCAGTCGCTTCAGTTGTGTCCAGCTCTTTGCGATCCTATGGACTGTAGCCCACAAGGCCCCTCTGTCCATGGTATTCTCCAGGCAAGAATAATGGCGTGGGTTGCCATGCTCTCCTCCAGGGGACTTTCCCAGCCCAGGGATCGAACTAGCATCTCCTCTGTCTCCTGCATTGGAGGCGGATTCTTTACCACTGAGCCACCAGGGAAGCCCCAATTATATGCATGCTTGTTTACTTCAGCTGAGGGGCAGATATTGCATCTTGTATCTATCTGTATTCCCTATAGTACTCAGCGCTGTACCTCACCAGAGTGTAGCCAGTTTTTGTCGGATGCATGGAAGACATAGAAGAAATATGAGGAATTTCCAGTGATGTTGTAGTGACCAGACACTTAGATTAACACTTGTATACATAAAACAGCAAATGATTTACAGGTCTAAAACATTTCCAAGTACTTTATAATATGAAATGGTATTTCATATGAAACTGGCTAGTTTTCTGTTTTCCATCCCTGAAGAGTACAGATCTTTCTCAACTTGTGATATCATATCCCAATAAACTTGGAAATGTCGTACGTTGAAGATGCATTTAATACACCTAATTTACTGACCCATTTTAGCCTGGCCTACCTTAAACATGCTCATAACACTTGTATCAGTCTCACAGTTGGGTAGACTCATCTAAGACAAAGCCTATTTTATAGTAAAAGTGTTGAATGTCGTGTAGTTTATTGAATACTGTACTGAAAGTGAAAAGTAGAATGGCTGCATGGGTACAGAATGGTTGTAAGTTTATCAGCTGTTTACCCTCATGATCACAGGCTTGACTGGGAGCTGAAGCTCGCTGTCACTGCCCAGGGTCACCAGGGAGTTTCATATCACATATCACTAGCCCAGGAAAGGATCAAAATTCAGAATTTGAAGTATGGCTTCTACTGTATGGGTATTGCTTTTGCCCCATTGTAAAGTCAAAAATTGTAATTTAAACCATGGTAAGTCAGGGGCCATCTGTATTCTTACAGGTCTTTTTGTTTGTACAGCCTCAGGGCTAAGTACATTACCTTACCCAGAGTCATGTCATGTTTTGGGGATGGATACCTGGTTGAATGACTGAAGCAATAAATGAAATTAAAATACTGGTAAAGAAAAGGAGCATGACGGAAAAAAATTATCGGGAAGGCCTCTCACGTGATGGGAATTTGAGTTGAAGGTGGATTTGATGAACAGGTAGAACAAAGGTAAACAGAGGAGAGGGGAATGTATTTTATGTCAGAGAGCATAATTTAACAGGAAAATTAGAAAGCATCAGGTTGTTGTACCAAGGAACGCTTAGAGACAGCATGAGCTCCCAGAAAGATGGAAACGGAGACCACATTGTTACACGTTTTGTTTTCTTCCACCTCCGTAAGCAGCATGTAGTCATTAGGTTCCCTGGGACTTGGAATTAAAAATATCAGGAAGGAGAAGGAGCATGATGGAGAAAATTTATCTGGAAGGCCTCTCACTTGATGGGAATTTGAGTTGAAGGTGGATTTGATGGTTTGTTGAACTTGGAGTTGAATCTCAGTTAAGCCTTGGAGAAGGAAATGGCAACCCACTCCAGTATTCTTGCCTAGAGAATCCTGTGGATGGAGGAGCCTGGTGGGCTGCTGTCCATAGGGTCGCACAGAGTCGGACACGACTGGAGCGACTTAGCAGCAGCAGCAGCTTTGTGACCTTGGGTAGCCTTACTAAACTGTTTTGAGCCTCAATATCCTCACTTGTAAAATAGAGGTGATACTAACCATTTCATAGAGTAGTTGTAAGGAGTAAATATATACACACACATACATATATATAGTTATAGGCTTTCAATATTTGTTTCTTCCAAAAACAGTGTAATTTCTAGCTGTAGGTAGAATACTACAGAATAGGTTTTTGCTATAACGTGTATATATATATATATATATATATATATATATATATATATAAATATATAATACACAGTATGTGAAATGTTAGATACCTGTAAATTTTTTTCTGCCTATTTTTTCCTATAAAAGAGCACAAGTTATATTCATGCTCTTGCTCTAACAAGGTAATGAAAGTGAGCGTGTCTGAAAACGTGATGATGCCAGCTGCTTTGTTCTGCTGGAGTTTCTTTAGTTATGCCCTGATAATCAGACAGCAGGTCCAGAGAGAGCAGACCACATTGTTATTCAGTTCAGACACTGATGTGTTTGGCTGCATCTCACAGAAGATTCAAATATAGCCTGATTTCTGTTTCCTTTCCTAGTTGCAGATTCAGACACCTCTCTTCTTTCTTTGGTGAACTGCACAAATCTTTGATCTCAGCTTGCAGTTTGTGATCTAAACCTCAAGCTATCAGGATTAAAAACAGTCACACCCTTTCTTTCTGCCCATTCTTTCTTTCTGGGTCTGATTCTCTGTGCTTTATTCCCTGTTACCAGTATCTGAAGGTAAGTATCAGGGAATCTTCCTCTTTGTTTTCTTTTATGATATGTCTCCAAAGTAGCTCATTCGCTCCTTCCTTCATTTGCATCCAGAGTCTTAACTTTTGCTGAACTAGTACACTAATAACTGCAGTTGTCTTCCCATTTCCATTCTCTACTCCAGTCTTCTGCCAAAAGGATTGTTCTAAAATATGAAATTAATCATCCAACTCTTGCTTTGTGTTCACTAGTTCCAAATTACCAACATGATCAAATTTGAGCTTCTCTGAATGACACTTCAGATCTTTTATAGTATAGGCTCTCTCTTTTCTTTTAACTTTATTATCCTCACTTTTCTTACCCCATCCTTCTTCTTTATTCTCTATGCACATGTAATGTGAAATTTACTGACCTCCTAAAAATGCTATGTTGGGATATCTCTGCATGCTTTTATGTGCTCCTTCCTCTGCATAGACTATTTCCTGCCTTATGTAGTTGGTCAAATGCTAGTCATCCTTCAAGACCCTGTTAGATGTTGCATATTTTGGGAAGATTTTTCTTAGTTTCTTCTCTCCTCAACCTCCCCTTCTTTGCCATGGCCTATGGAGTGGTGCTGTCCAATATGGTAGCTCCTAGCCACATTTGGCTATTCAAATATAAATTAATTACAATTAGTAAAATAAAATATACAGTTCCTTAATTGCACTAATACGTTCGAATGTTCTTTAGTCATACGTGGCTAGGAACTTCTGTATTGGGCAGCACTTGTCTGTTACAGAAAGTTCTATTAGAAAGAACTTGTCTATTACAGAAAGTTCTGTTAGACCGCTCTGCCTAGGGTTAACCATACCTTACTCTATGTTACCTCTTCTCTTGATATTTCCTCTGTTGCATTTACTGTATTGTTTATTTATTTACATATCTATTTCCCTATTAGAGAGCAAATGTTTAGAGGGCAAAGATATATCCTCTTCATTTCTGTATATTTGATTTTGAGCTGTGTTAACGTATTGTAGGTATACATCAAAATTTTGAGTTGAATTGATTCAGTGAATTTTAGAAGGCAGAATTGCTTCTAGTTGAAGACTTCTAATGGTGAGACAGTCACATGGCAGCATATTGCATATATATTCATAAAAAATATTTATTATATATAGTATTTTTATTTATTAATTTAGGTAAATGAATGTAAACCAATTTAAACTTACTTCTAGTTAATTAATATCTGTATATGTCTACCCTAGAGACAACAGTAGCTAACGTTTTGCCATGTTTCCTTCCTCTCTCTTTCTTTGTCTTTTTTTCTCTATAGGTGTATGTACACACACAGAAATTTCTTGCTGATCATAAATTCTTCAGTTGTATTTCCTAAGAATAAGATATACTCTGTATAACTGTCATGTCATTCACATGTAAGAAAATTAGCATAAATATTGAAATTTCTTCAGTTGTTCCCCAAATACCATCTATAGCTATGTTTTTGATTCAGATCCAATCAAGAATTAGGCATTGCTTTTTTTTTTAATGTCACTTCAGTCTCTTTTAATCCAGAAAGTATCCCTGTCTTTTTTGATGGTGTTTCATGACAGTTTTTTTTCAAGGAGTTAAGCCATTGATCTTACAGAATGTGCCATGTTCTCGATATGTGTGATTGCTTCCTCATGATTAAATTTAGCTCACATTTTGACATCAAGCCTACATAAATAATTATGTATACCATTTATTATATTATATTAGGAGGCCCATAATTTCAAACAGCCCTGTTGATAGTGATTCTGAGTTTGATATCTTAAAGTGGTGACTACCATGCCTTTCTATTACTCTTTTTTTTAAAAAATTTTGACTGTGCCGGGTCTTAGCTGTGGCATGTGGGATCTAGTTCCTTGACCAGGGATCGAACATGGGTGCCCTGCATTGAAAGTGCAGAGTCTTAGCCACTTGACTACCAGGGAAGTACCTCTATTACTCTTTTATAATTAAAAATATGGGGTGCTTCCTCAAGATAGCTGAGTACAGAGACTCTGAACTCACCTCCTCCCAGTGGCATATGAAAATTAGAACTACTAACAGAGCGAATATGTAAGAGGATGACCTGAAGATTAGCAGAAAAGATATAAAGTAAAGATATAAAGAAGGAGGGGTGGAAATGTGATATAGGCAGGATCTACAATCCTAGGTCAGTGACCCACAAGCAGGAAAGATACTGTAATTGCAGAGGTCCTCCAGGAGTGAGGGGTCCAAGTCCCACCTTGGGCTGCTCAGCCCAGAGGTCCTGCACAAGCAAGGTGAGTCACCGGAAAGTCCGGCTTTGAAAACTAGCAGGGATTACATTCAGGAGAGCCGGAGCACTCTAGGAAACAGAGGCTCTACTTTTAATGGGTGCAGGTAAAATCTAACAGTCTCCAAGTCCCAGTGCAGAGGCTGTAGTTTGAAGGGAGCTGGGTTAGATCCACTTGAATGATCTTGAAGAGCCTCTCAAAACTGAACTAGGTAGAAGTAGAAAATATGAACAGACCAATTACTAGCAATGGAATTGAATCAGTAATTAAACAGCAACAACAAAACACCTCCCAACAAACAAAAGCCCAGGACCAGGTGACTTTTCAGGTGACTTTTCATTCCAATCCCAAAGAAAGGCAATGCCAAAGAATGCTCAAACTACTGCACAATTGCACTCATCTCACACACTAGTTAAGTAATGCTCAAAATTCTCCAAGCCAGGCTTCAGCAATATGTGAACCGTGAACTTCCTGATGTTCAAGCTGGTTTTAGAAAAGGCAGAGGAACCAGCAATCAAATTGCCAACATCCGCTGGATCATGGAAAAAGCAAGAGTTCCAAAAAAACATCTATTTCTGCTTCATTGACTATGCCAAAGCCTTTGACTGTGTGGATCACAATAAACTGTGGGAAATTCTGAAAGAGATGGGAATACCAGATCACCTGATCTGCCTCTTGAGAAACCTGTATGCAGGTCAAGAAGCAACAGTTAGAACTGGACATGGAACAACAGACTGGTTCCAGATAGGAAAAGGAGTTCGTCAAGGCTATATATTGTCACCCTGTTTATTTAACTTATATGCAGAGTACATCATGAGAAATGCTGGACTGGAAGAAACACAAGCTGGAATCAGGATTGCCGGGAGAAATCTCAATAACCTCAGATATGCAGATGACACCACCCTTATGGCAGAAAGTGAAGAGGAACTCAAAAGCCTCTTGATGAAAGTGAAAGTGGAGAGTGAAAAAGTTGGCTTAAAGCTCAACATTCAGAAAACGAAGATCATGGCATCCGGTCCCATCACTTCATGAGAAATAGATGGGGAAACAGTGGAAACAGTGTCAGACTTTATTTTTCTGGGCTCCAAAATCACTACAGATGGTGACTGCAGCCATGAAATTAAAAGACGTTTACTCCTTAGAAGGAAAGTTATGACCAACCTAGATAGCATATTCAAAAGCAGAGACATTCCTTTGCCAACAAAGGTTCGTCTAGTCAAGGCTATGGTTTTTCCTGTGGTCATGTATGGATGTGAGAGTTGGACTGTGAAGAAGGCCGAGCGCCGAAGAATTGATGCTTTTGAACTGTGGTGTTGGAGAAGACTCTTGTGAGTCCCTTGGACTGCAAGGAGATCCAACCAGTCCAGTCTGAAGGAGATCAGCCCTGGGATTTCTTTGGAAGGAATGATGCTAAAGCTGAAACTCCGATACTTTGGTCACCTCATGTGAAGAGTTGATTCATTGGAAAAGACTGATGCTGGGAGGGGTTGGGGGCAAGAGGAAAAGGGGACAACAGAGGATGAGACGGCTGGATGGCATCACTGACTCGATGGATGTGAGTCTGAGTGAACTCCGGGAGTTGGTGATGGACAGGGAGGCCTGGCGTGCTGCGATTCATGGGGTCGCAAAGAGTCGGACATGACTGAGCGACTGATCTGATCGGATAAAATATTTAAAGAAGAGTTGACACCTATCCTCAAAAATTTGAACAGGAAGAAATACCTCTGAACTTATTCTATGAGGCCAGCATCGCCGTGATACCAAAACCAGACAAAGATGCTACAGAAAAAGAAAATTATAGACCAGTCTCATTGATGATATTAAACACAGCACAGCACACCACTGATGAACATCAGATCAGATCAGATCAGTCGCTCAGTCATGTCCGACTCTTTGCGACCCCATGAATCACAGCACGCCAGGCCTCCCTGTCCATCACCAACTCCCGGAGTTCACTCAGACTCAGGTCCATCGAGTCGGTGATGCCATCCAGCCATCTCATCCTCTGTCGTTCCCTTTTCCTCCTGCCCCCAATCCCTCCCAGCATCAGAGTCTTTTCCAATGAGTCAACTCTTCACATGAGGTGGCCAAAGTACTGGAGTTTCAGCTTTAGCATCATTCCTTCCAAAGAAATCCCAGGGCTGATCTTCAGAATGGACTGGTTGGATCTCCTTGCAGTCTAAGGGACTCTCAAAAGTCTTCTCCAACACCACAGTTCAAAAGCATCAGTTCTTTGGTGCTCAGCCTTCTTCACAGTCCAACTCTCACATCCATACATGACCACAGGAAAAACCATAACCTTGACTAGACGGACCTTTGTTAGCAAAATAATGTCTCTGCTTTTGAATATGCTATCTAGGTTGGTCATAACTTTCCTTCCAAGGAGTAAGTGTCTTTTAATTTCATGGCTGCAGTCACCATCTGTAGTGATTTTGGAGCCCAGAAAAATAAAGTCTGACACTGTTTCCACTGTTTCCCCATCTATTTCTCATGAAGTGATGGGACTGAATGCCATGATCTTCGTTTTCTGAATGTTGAGCTTTAAGCCAACTTTTTCACTCTCCTCTTTCACTTTCATCAAGAGGCTTTTTAGTTCCTCTTCACTTTCTGCCATAAGGGTGGTGTCATCTGCATATCTGAGGTTATTGAGATTTCTCCCGGCAATCTTGATTCCAGCTTGTGTTTCTTCCAGTCCAGCATTTCTCATGATGTACTCTGCATATAAGTTAAATAAACAGGGTGACAATATATAGCCTTGGCGAACTCCTTTTCCTATCTGGAACCAGTCTGTTGTTCCATGTCCAGTTCTAACTGTTGCTTCCTGACCTGCATACAAATTTCTCAAGAGGCAGATCAGGTGGTCTGGTATTCCCATCTCTTTCAGAATTTCCCACAGTTTATTGTGATCCACACAGTCAAAGGCTTTGGCATAGTCAATAAAGCAGAAATAGATGTTAGATGCAAAAATTCTCAGCAAAATATTAGCTATTTGAATTCAGCAATACATTAATAGAATCATACATCACAATCAAGTGGGATTTATCCCAGTGCAGCAAGGATGGTTAAATATTTGCAAATCAATCAATGTGATATACCACTGAAGATAAAACTCAACAAATTGAAGAATAAAAGTCATATGGCCATCTCAACAGATGCAGAAAGAGCTTTGGACAAAATTCAACATCCATTTATGATAAAAGCTTTGGACAAAGTGCGTATAGAGGGAACGTACCTCAACATAATTAAGGCCATCTGTGGCAAACCCATAGCTAGCATCATCTTCAATGGTGAAATGCTGAAAGCATTTCTTCTAAAATCAGGAACAAGACAGGACTTGTTTATCTTACCACTTTTATTCAACATAGTTTTGGAAGTCCTAGTTAGAGCAATCAGACAAGAAAAAGAAATAATGGAAATCTGAATTGGAAAATAACAAGTAACACTGTTAGTGTTTACAGATGACATGATACTGTCAAGACACCACTAAAATCTACTGTAACTAATAAATGAATTCATTAAAGTTGCAGAATACAAAATTAATATATAGGAATTGGTTGCTTTTCTATACACTACAGACAGACTAACAAAAAGAGAAATTAAGAAAACAATCCCATTTACAGTTGCATAAAAAAAAAGTAAAGTAAAGAAGCCACCTGCAATGCAGGAGACCCAGGTTCAAGAAGATCCCCTGGAGAAAGGAATAGCAACCCACTCCAGTATTTTTCCCTGAAGAATCCCATGGACAGAGGAGCCTAATAGGCTATAGTTCACAGGGTCGCAAAGAGTCAGACACAACTGAAGTGACTTAGCATGCAAAAAAGAATAAAATACTTAGGAATATTTCTATAAAGAAGAGTTTTCTTTCCTTTTCACTTTTTTCAGCTTCTCTCTTCCTTTGTCTCCCCCCCACCACTATAAAAAATCCACTATTCAATGTGTTCTAATAAATTACCTACTTATCATTTTGACCCTTAAATTATCCTATATTTGTCTAGTGGGAGCCTTTTAAACTGGTTGTCCTTTTGTATACCTTCATTTGTTTTTGAACACTTTCTTGCTTTCTGGAAGAACAAAGTATTCCAGAAATGCCTTGTACTTTCTCTGCCCTTAAACCTGGGCTAAACTATTTCTGCAAGGAACTTCTTTTAGTGGAAAATCATATTTAGAAACCAAGATCTGATTGCAAGGCATGATAGCTTCTACTGAAATGTTACTGCTTCAGGTCCTTTCAAAGGACAGAGCTAGAAAAAAAATTTTTTGGAAAAGTTATCATTTTATCCAGATGTTCTCAGTTCACATCTAGTGTCACAGAGATTTTCCTTACCTTCCCTCATTTTGTATTTGTATCTCTCTCCAGAAGAGCGCTCTGCTTTCCAATAGCACCAGTGTATTTACTGATAAGCTCTATTCTTCAACTGGTATTGGGTTTCCCAGGTGGTTCCGTGGTAAAGAATCTGCCTGCCAATGCAGGAGACGAAGGAGACGTAGGTTCCATCCCTGGGTCAGAAAGATCCCCTGGAGGAGGAAATGGCAACCTACTGCATTCTAGTATTCTTGCCTAGAAAGTCCCACGGGCAGAGGAGCCTGGCGGGCTTCGGTCCATGGGTTGCAAAGAGCTGGACACGACTGAGCGACTGAGCACACACATGCTGTCAACATGCTCTAGCAGGCTTGCCAAGGAAACTTGAGAATTTCTTTTCAGTTTACCTTTTGTTCTTAGAATGCATCTTACTAAGGCCGTATACTCAGAATACTGTGTTTGAGTTACTTGAATTCTTGCTTTTGATACAGAGTTAGGGTTATTTGTTTCTGTTTTATTCTGTTTGAAGGTTTACTTTTTCATCCTCTTTGAAGTGTCATTCTCATTTCTCTCCCATCTACCCCATCGCCAAGCATCCTCTAGGAGACGAGCATGAGGCTTTTAATATATGTCTGACTTCTGAGTCATGTAAACATTTTTCGTAAAATTAAACTAAAAAAGAATGTTAATAAATGATGACTTTGTAGCCTTAATAATGTCCTTTGAATTATGTCTATTATTAAGCTTCTATAACAGCTTTCTTTTGCTTGGTTTTTAGTTCACCTCATTGTCTTTTTGTATCCCTTTAACTTCAATTTGTGTGTGCTTATTTTGTAAGTGACATGTATACAGTTTGAGAAATTGATGTTTAGGCAATTTTGTCATTACTTACATATTTGAATTTTTTCTGCTAGCTTATATTTTGTTTTGTTCTCCTTCGCCCTGTTTTCTCTTTTGCTTTCTATCATATTGATTGTTATTTCTACTTGATTTTTTCTAATTATTTGGAAGTGATAGCATTCTATATCTCTTCTTTTAATTTTTTTTTTTAAACAGCAGCAGTTTTTTTTTTTTTTTTCAAATTTTATTAATTTATTTTTGGCTGTGCCGGGCCTTCATTACTGCGGGGGCTTTTCTCTAACTGGGGAGAGCAGGGGCTAATCTTCAGCTGTGGTGCAGGAGCTTCTCATGCAGCTTCAGTAGTTGTGGCTCTGGGGCTCTAGAGCTCAGGCTCAGAAGTTGTGGTGCACGGGTTTAGTTTTCCGTGGCATGTGGGATCTTCCTGGACCAGGGATTGAACTTGCATCTCCTGCACTGGCAGGCAAATTCTTTACCACTGAGCCATCAGGGAAGCCCTTAATGGTCATTTTTAATGGAAATTCTTGTCATCCTGTTAGTTTTGCAGTGAGTATTCAGTCAGATGAACTCATACTGCTTTTTTACATGAACCACCAAAACAGGTTTGTTGAATCCTCTACTTTCATATTTATATTTTTTAACTCAAGCGAACAAGACTATGTTTATTTTTTCAGATTTTATAATCTTAGTTTGAGAAGTAGTCTCATTCATGAACAAAGGTTGATGGAAATCTGAACTCATCACAGCCTTTCTTTTATAGTCTGCTAGCCCTCAGCCTCCCTTCCCCACCGGAATATAATTATGATTACTGTTCTGTCCGTTATGTCTAGAAAAGTACATATGCATTAGCTTGCCCTTGACAGATAGATTAGTTGAGTGAATAAAGTAGAAATACTTAGTCTGGAGGAGAAGACATGGGGTAATGGTTGGGACGGAAGGTAGGAGACATTATGGAACCGTTCAGTCGAAAGGACTTGCAGTCCTTAATCGCTCTGAGATTCTATGCTAAGTAGATTGAATACATGGCTATACTCAATTTACAGTCAGATTTAGGCACATAGATTAAGTTTCATTTTTCATCTTTGACTTGTAGATGATCTTAACCTTATGTGCTCATTTAACAGCACAACACTCTGAGTGGCCATTCATAGCCATCACTCTGTATGCCTCCCAAGTAATCCCAGGTGTCCTGGTGTTTTCAGTTTTCTGTTTGGGCAAATTAGAAAGCAGGTGAACCAGTTGTAGGGTTCTCGTATTTTATCTTAGAATAGCAAAGCAAACTGGGGGAAGCAAAGTACATATTTTCTCTGAATTTTGTTTCTGAATTTTCACTTGATTATAGAATTATCTTAGTTTGGTGTAGATATTTACTGGGAGTGATAAGCAAATTGGGACAAGGAAAATATAATTTTATTAGCGCCTGGAAATCTAAATTAGTGCCTTGAATGCTTCTTATAATAAAAATCTCTTCTCTTTTTCTTAGGGCTGCTGCTCAGAGTAAATTAGGTCACTACACAGACGCAATAAAGGATTGTGAAAAAGCAATAGCGATTGATTCCAAGTACAGCAAGGCCTATGGGAGAATGGGGTAAGTTTTGGGAGAATGTTCAAAGTACTACCAAGTAGTATCAGACATGCTGTTCTGAATGGCTTGGTTTTGAATTTCCTGCTTCATATTGCACCCTCTGGACTAATAAGATAAATATAACATTGAGGGAGGAAATGATTGCAATTCTGTCTTGGAAGGGAGATGATTGGTGTATGATGAATGGGTGGTTGTTGGAGAAAACCATAACAACCATACTGAGTAGACCTACTTCGCATTCAAGGCTACAAATCTCAAGCACACAGTATTTTGGCACCTAATCCTACTACACTTGTAAATTCACCTTACCCCTCTGAGTTGACTGTTTCATACATAACTCTTTTCAAATTTCCACTGCATTTTCCATGGTCCTCTGAACCTTTTACTAAACTGATAAAATAGATGCATTTAGAAAAAAATTCATCTTCTTACTTGCAAATCCACCAATTTACCCACATGTGTATTTGCACAGATAGCCTTTTTTCCTATTCAGATGGAAGGGGTCTTATCTAAGACTGATGCTGTAGATCTCTCATGCTGTAGATCTCATGCCTGTGTACCAAGGACTTTACATTTGTAATCCTCTCCTGCGTCTTCTACAAAACCAGTTTTCCCATCTCTAACAGTGGTAATGACTACATATGAAAAGATCGTAAAAAATCATCTGGTAGAACCATCGTACCCAGCTACATCATTCTTCTGTTCCTCTTTCTCTGCTGCTGCTGCTAAGTCGCTTCTGTCGTGTCCGATTCTGTGCGACCCCATAGACGGCGGCCCACCAGGCTCCCCCATCCCTGGGATTCTCCAGGCAGGAACAGTGGAGTGGGTTGCCATTTCCTTCTCCAGTGCATGAAAGTGGAAAGTGAAAGTGAAGTCGCTCAGTCGTATCCGACTCTCAGCGACCCCATGGACTGCAGCCCACCAGGCTCCTCCGTCCATGGATTTTCCAGGCAGAGCCCCTCATAGTTGTCTGTACTTGCTGTCTGGTCTTCATCATCTCTTACTCTTTCAGCTCACTCCAGTAGGACATTTATCTGTATCACTCTGTTGAGAACTCTATTCAAGGTCACCAGTTGTCCATATTTTTCCAAGGTCAGTATTCAGTTCTGTAGTCTCATCCTACCCCATCTTTTAGTATGTGGCATGATTAACTTTTTTTTTTCCTGCACTGCACAGCTTGTGGGATCTTAGTTTGCCCACCAGGGATTGAACCCAGGCCAAGGCAGTGAAAATGTTTAGCCCTAACCACTGGTTAACCAGGGAATTCCCAGGATTAACTTCTTTTTGAAATACTTCATTCTCTAGGCCTCTGGGACACCATGCTTCCTGGTTTTCCTTCTCCTTCACTGGATGTTCTAAAAGTCGCTAATACTGGTTCTTCCTCCTCTGCCACCTCTAAATAATGATATGCTGCAGGGCTCTTTCCTCTGCTGCTGCTTTCTGTCTACATTTTGTCTCTGATTTCATCCTGTCCCATGTTTTTAAATTTCATGTGTTGTCAATACTCTGTATTAATGGCCTCAGTATGCTTTGTGGGCATCTGCAGAATGGCGAAAATCTTCAGTCACCTGATGTACAAGATCTCAGTTGAGGTCAGGCAGTGGTCAATCTTTTTTGTTTCAGCTCTCATGCTGTAAAATGAGTGTTCTTTCCCCAGTCTATTCAGTGCTATATTTTTTGCATTTTTGTGTGTTTATTTACAGTGGCTGCCCAAACACAGGCTGAAGTGTTGTCTAGTGTTTCTGTGTGCAAGGAGGCTGTAAAGTGCCTCACCAAGAAAATGCCTGAGTTAGATAAGCTTTGTTCAGGCATGAGTTAGTACAATTGACTGTGAATCAATTAGATAAGGTTTCTTTAAACAGAAACACATGTAAAAACAAGTTGTGTATTGATTGGTTGATGAAAATGTTGTGACCAGAGGCTCACAGGAACAAAACATTATATTTCCCCTAGGAGCAGTTGTTCAGTGTTTGCTAATTTAGTGTTTGCAGTGTCCTTGTAGCGCATAATTACTATAGATAATGAAAATCAACTGTATATGTTTATGGAGCTCTTAAGTTATATGTCTAAACTCCATACTCACATAATCAGCTCTTTTTCATCTCCACCTAGATTTTTAATAAGCATTTAAACTTAACATGTCCCAAACAGAACTCCTGTTCCCTTAAATCCTTCTCCTCTCAGTAAATATACTGTCATTCTACCTACCCTGAGCTTCGTTCAAAAGCCTAGGAATCATCCTTCACTCCTATTATACCTGACACATCTAACCCATCAGGACGTCCTACCAGTTCTAGTTTCCACATGTTTTTTGAATTCAAGCGTTGACTGCTCTCTTGTTTACAATCTAGTCCAAATTACCATCTCTTATCTAGGCTACTGCAGTAGCCTATCTCATTTCCCTGCCTTCACTCTGCTCTCTTCACCCATGTTGATCCTCTGCAGAGAAGCCAGAGTGAGCTTTTTAAAGCATAAATCAAATTATGTCATTCTGTTGCGACCAGGATAAAATCCAGACTCCACACTGTGGCCCCATACTGCTCCATGACATCACCTCTTCCCGCACTTTGTTCTCTGTGCTCCCGCCCCAGCCTTTGTCCTCTTCCTTAAGCATGCTAAACTTGCAGCATTCTCAGGGCCGTGGTGTTCATTGCTGCTTCTATTTAAAATGTTGCTCCTCTAATTTGCTTATGACCGCTTTTCTTCTCATTGCTTAGTGCCCCTATTCATTCTCTTTAATATTATGTTTTTTTATTTGCATGTTTATTGCTTGTCCTCCCCGATAGAATAAAATTTTCTCAAACCCAAGAACTTTACCTTTTTCACTGAGGAGTCTAAAATAGTGCCTGGTACATAGTATGATTCCAATAAACATGTATTGACTTAATTAATTGAGGATTGTGATAAAGTATCTCTCGTGATTGGGAGAAAACTAATTAGGTTCTGAGATTTTTCTCTGTGATTAGGCATTATATTTTATCTAGATCAGAAGTCTATGAGGTAAGTGAGTCAAGAAAGAATTGGAGGTAGTTTGTTAAAAAAATAAACTTAGAAAAAATAAAACTTTCAATGCTGTCTCCATATACACCATTAGTTTTTAGTTCTGAAATGATTTTCCAGTAAGTAAATCCTAACTAGATAGAGGAAAACATTAAATTTAGTAACTTACTCTTTGACCTGTGCCTGGGATAATGTGTGTTATTTGAGGCATAAGGATTGACAGTTTTATCTATTTAAAAACTAACATGTCTTATTCAAGAGTAATTAGCTGACACCTCACAGCTTACTTTTTTTTACTTTTTATGGTAGAGTGATATTTATTGTGGTTCAGTGTCTCTGTTAAGAAGGAAGAAAGTGGGCCGTAGTGAAGGACAAATTTAGTTTGGAGTTCTTAAAGCGGTTTTAGCATCATGGAGTTACATGACCACAGAACTGTTAGTCAGCTCACATTTTTATGGAGCTTAATCATTCATAAAACAAATTAGTTCACATAGTAAGCTTAAAAATGGAAGGGTATATAAGATTCATTTCTAATCATTAAGTTTTTAAAAAATTTATTTTCAGTTGAAGGATGATTGCTTTCCAGTGTTGTGCTGGTTTCTGTCACACATCAACATGGATCAGCCATAGGTATACATGTATCCCCTCCCTCTGGAACCTCCCTCCCATCTCCCAGCCCATCCAGCCCTCTCGATTGTCATGGAGCCCTGCTTTGGGTTCCCTGAGTCATACAGCAGACTCCCACTGGCTGGCTGTTTCACGTATGGTTGTGTGTGTGTTTCCACGCCACTCTCTCCATCCGTCCCACCCTCCGCTCCCCCAACCCTGCCATCTTCACAAGTCTGCTCTCTAGGCCTGTGTCTCCACTGCTCCTCTGCAGATAGGTTCATAAGTACCATCTTTGTAGATTCCTTATATATGTGTGAATATGATATCTGTTTTTCTGACTTATATCACTCTAATAATTTCTTTTTAAAAAATAATTATTTTTATTGACGTACAGTTGAGTCAGACATGACTTAGCAACTAAACAGTAATAGTTGATTTACAACATTGTGTTAGTTTCAGGCGTACAGCAAAGTGATTCAGTTATACGTACGTAAATATTTATTTTTTGTTGTTGCTGTATTTTGGTTTTTTGTTTTGGCCATGCCACACAGCTTGCAGGATCTTAGTTCCCTGACCAGGGATTGAACCCAGGGCCCTCAGCAGTGAAACCACTTGACCACTAGGGGATTCCTCATATTTATCTACTTTTTTTTTCAGTTTGTTTTCCCTTTCTATTCATTAAGTTCTTGATTCATGTAGGACAACTGAGGCTGGCACCAAGCAGAATGGAGAGAATCCAGACTTACAGAATCTTGGAGTTAAAAGGAAGTGATACTCCTGTGAACCATACTATAGTTGATTCTTGAACAATGTGGGTGTTAGGAGTACTGACCCTCTGCATTCAAGAATGTGCGTGTAACTTACAGTCAGCCGTTGTATCCACACTTCCTCCGTATCTATGGTTCCTCTGTGTCTGCAGATTTAACCAACCTCAGATTGTATAGTACTGTAGTATTTACTGTTGCAAAAAATTCACATATAAGTGGATTTTTGCTATTCAGATCCATGCTGTTCAGGGATCAACTGTACAATGAATAAATAAAGTGTAATCTGGATTCAAACTGAATACCAAGATAGACTTTTGATGACATTTGTGGTGTCCTAATGTTCTTCAGTCATACAGCTTATACTCTCAAAATGCATTCTTTTCAGGCTGGCCCTCACTGCCATGAATAAATTTCAAGAAGCAGTTACAAGTTATCAGAAGGCATTAGATCTTGACCCTGAAAATGATTCCTATAAATCAAATCTGAAAATAGCAGAACAGAAGTTAAGAGAGGTATCTAGTCCTGTAAGTTACTAATGACAAATAAGTGAAATATGTTATCATTCACAATTATCAAATTGTAGTGTTTAGAGTAATTCTCAGATGTAATTGTTTTACAGACAGGAACTGGACTGAGCTTTGACATGGCTAGCTTAATAAATAATCCAGCCTTCATTAGTATGGTGAGTATATTTCCTTTTCTGCTTTGCTGGCTCTATTTCCCATTAGAACTATATAGTTCCAAAGTTTTAGAAACAAGTAAGAGAGCTTTTGCGATGGTAGTGGTAGCAGTGGTGGTATGATGTTATCACTGAGGTTTTTAACCTACTCATGTACTGTTTTGTGAAAAAACCATGGATGAACTTCAGGAAGCCCATGATTCCTTGCAACTGTAGATGAAACTTTGTATACATATGGATATATGCATTTTTCTAGGGAGAGAATCGTATTTTTATGAGATTGGCAAAGGGATCTTCAAATCTACAGAAGGCTAAAACCTACCCTCTTAGGTGAAAGTAACCCTAGGAAGGTATCTAGTATTTGAAGTCTGAGGATTTTGGCTATTGTGGTTTCCTAAGCTCTTTTGGCTTTATTTGTCTGATCAATAGGAGGAAGTAAACTGCTGCCAGTATCCTTAGTGTTTGTAATCTCTTTATTGTGAAATGTATTGTTAATACCATTTTTCCTAGTACCTCTTTTTTACATTCCCACTCACTTTGTATAGCACACCAAAACTCTGTAAAATGTTAGTATATACATGATCTAGCTTCTCTCTGCTTGAAAAAAAAAACTTCAAAACCAAAAAGATCTCTAAATATTAACTGCCTTTGATGAGAAATACCATGTTTCAATTCCAGGCAGCAAGTTTAATGCAGAATCCTCAAGTTCAACAGCTGTAAGTATACAGAAAGAGTATATTACATTTCTTCTTTCCACTTGTCAGGCTCCTAATTTGAGCACATTAGCTCCAAAATGATACCTAAATGTCAGTCAATTGGAACTTAAAGTCACACTCATTTGGCCTACCCAATGTAGGTATATCTACCTGCTTTCCTTGGCTGGTATTCTGCCTGTTAAAAATATATGCTAATTCATTGAAAATGACACATGTACCCCAATGTCTGTTGCAGCACTATTTACAATAGCTAGGACATGGAAGCAACGTAGATGTCCATCGACATATGAATGGATGAAGAAGCTGTGGTACATATACAGTGGAATATTAGTCAGGCATAAAAAGGGATGCATTTGAGTCATTTCTAATGTTGTGGATGTACGTGGAGCGTGTTATACACAGGGAAGTTAGAAAGAGGAAAAAACCAAATGTTGTGTATTAACATGTATATACGGAATCTAGAGAAATGGTACTGATGAACCTGTTCGCAGGGGAGCAAGAGAGGCAGACACAGAGAAGAGGCTTGTGCACACAGTGGGAGAGAGAGAGAGTGGGATGAACGGAGGGAACAGCACGGAAACATAAACATTCCCATCTGTAAAATAGATAGCCAGTGGGAATTTGCTGTATGACGCAAGGAGCTCAAACTCGGGTGCTCTGTGACAACCTGGAGAGATGGGATGGGGTGGGAGATGGAGGGAGGTTCAGGAGGGAGGGGACATACATATACCCATGGCTGGTTTCATGTTGATGTATGGCAGAAGCCAACACAACATTGTAAAGCAATTATCCGCCAATTAAAAATATTAAAAAAAAAGAATATATGCCAATTTGATTTATCTCTTGTCTACTCTAGAATGTCAGGAATGATGACAAATGCTATTGGGGGGCCTGCTGCTGGTGTTGGGGGCCTAACTGACCTGTCTAGCCTCATCCAAGCGTAAGTTTTATTTAAAATAGAAATAGTCAAAAAAACAAAAAAGGTATTTTATGTTTTACAGTTTGAGTACTTTATGTTTTACCATTTGTCTCTAAGGTAAGGGGACCAAGGCTTTCTTTTTAAATTTTTATCTTTTACTGTTAGTTATCAGTGACCTCATTAGTTATTAAATTCAAAAGTGGTTCATAAATTGAAATTTTCTGCCTGAAAGGCAGGAGTCCAGAAGATTGGATCCAAGAAAAACTAGATGACAAATATCTACTTAATGAGTTTTATGTACACATATGTATTTAAAAATCATATATTGCATAGGATTTCGGATACTTTAATTCAAACTTCTGCAGTACATGTCATTGCTACAGGAACTCATTATATCTTCTCTTTACTTGAACACATTACCTCTACCTCCATCCAAGTTGCTTAGGCTACTGTGCTTTTTGAATCTGTGTGATGCTGTTACTGGAAATGTTAGTGACAAATATAATTTTTTGTTTGTGATCCACTTGCAATATGGCATTTTTAGAGTGATCTTTAAGTGGCATGATTTTAGTGATACCTAACACTTGCAATTGGGAGGTACACACTCAGTAGCTTGGATTAAATCTCTGCCTTTCAAAAACTCAGTTCTGTTAGGTAACTTCATAAGCATTCCCAAATAGGTGTGACACCTGCCATATGAGAGACTGACTTGATTACAAGAACAATTTACCTTGTATTATATTTGCACACATATAATAGAAAGCATATTCTTTTTAGGCCTTTGCTTATCTGTGGTTAAGCACTGGGTGGGGGAGGGATGGATTTCACTCAATTCAGGAACTCACTTGTTAGCTTGGGTGTTTGATTTCTCATAAAGAACACTGCACTGTATTAATGGTATATGGAGGTGCTGGTACACTTGCAGATAAGTTGAATCTAAAACTTGTTTTTATAGAACAAGTTTCCTTGGGTAGTATCCACATTGTTTGCAGTTCTTTTTTGTGTTGGTATTGTGTGGTTGGAAATTCCCTAATTCATACTACTTTGCCTCTTTACTACAGGGGACAGCAGTTTGCTCAGCAGATACAGCAGCAGAATCCTGAACTCATAGAGCAACTTAGAAATCACATCCGGAGCAGGTCATTCAGCAGCAGCGCTGAAGAACATTCCTGACTTGACTGGGGCCCCTCACCCAGAATGCAGTTGGTGATGGCTCTCAAGTGTCTGCTGTAGATAGTGGCCAAAACAAAAACAAATCTAAAAAATAAATCTGTCTAGACAATAGGTTTATCACAAACAGATAACATAACATGATTATGTTATGTTGACTTGACCATAACATGATTCCTTTGTAAGCAGGTGATCAGTAGCCTTGTTAAGTGCCAGTATAGCACTTAACTGGACATGGTTCCATTTTCAAATCGTCATTGTATTTGTATACTAGACTTAATAGCAGAGTATATTTATTGAACAGTAGGGCTGTTTACTGGTGAGTTCTCTAGCACCAAATTCCCATAAGCAAACTTTTTTGAAAGGGGAGATAACTAAGAGGAAAGGATTCTCATGCTGATTTAGGAGAAATATACTTGCCACTGAGTAGCATCTTTGGAGAGAAGAAATTCGTTTCTGGGTTTAGCTTTGATAGTGCTATCAGTAGTGAAGATATGACAGGGCCAGTACTGTCTTTAATGCTGCTTATTTTGTTGGGTGACAAAAATCTTAAGAGCTGGTGGAAAGCAGTATTCGGTGTTGTTTAGAAAAGAAAAAGATAGATGCTGTGAATGTATAGAAAGTGAATGTAGGGTGCTCAGGTTTTTTGCATAGGTCTTAACTAATCTTGCCTACAGTTTGGTATAGATAACATTAGCATGGCCACTTATGCTAAGTACATAATAAAATACATTTAGAAATCCTTAATAATATTGGTTAGGTCAGTTGTATAACTATTCAATTTCACTAGCACAATTTCTCTAGTGACCTTACCATGGAAACTTTCAAATATATCTACATTTAAATAAGCCAATAGCTTGGCCCTTAAGGATTTCCTAAGTGGCATTTAATTATGTGCCTGCAGACACTGATTTTTTAAACTCGTAATTATTTGATGGGTTACAAAAAGTATCTGTTATTAACACTTCTTGTTCATGTTCATCCTCTGCTATAATTTGGCTTGGCATGTCACTTTTATGCTTCTTAATTTGATGCAGCTTAAACAGGGGACTTGAAATATTGTACTGAAATTAGAATACATATTAGTGAAGAGAAGTGGCATTAAGTGTTGGAATGGTTTTAACTAGAGTGATGGATGAGACTGTTCTAATTCCAGCTGGAATTTCTTTGGTTTGTTAATTATAAAATTGGTAAAGCTGGTGGACACATAATGAATTTCACAAGTGTTGTGAAAGAAAACTGAAACAGTAATACAAAATTAAATCAGTAATACTGATGACTGATTTAATTTTGTATTACTATAACTCTTTATCTCAAAAGGCTATTTGGTATCTTAAAATTTAAAAACCAACTTTCCCTTCTTTCCCTTTGTTGGATTAGAACAGTTCGTTTCACTATAATGAATAATTTCACCTTGGAATTTGTTAAAAATCCAGATTCAGGGGCATACTTTTCAACTTTATCAGGTCCTGTAATAAGGTCTGGGAATCACCATTCCACACAGCACACCAAGTGGTTCTGATGTAGGTCCCAAGGGCTCAATTTAAAAGCAACACTAGGTTAGAGATTTCTCCTCTTTTAGGTCAGCAAATATCTAAAATGCCTGGGCTCAGGATACAAGGAAGAGCTACATGAACCTACAGTTCTTTTCCAGAGAAAAGTAGGACTTAAGTCTAAGATAAGCCTTCTGAATTGTCTCCTATATTGCACTTAAATCAACTTGGGTGGTGATCTAGTGGTTAAGACGCCATACTTCCAAAGATTCTACCAGCCTACGGCGAGGGAAAAAAAAAAAAAAAAAGTCAATTCTTGCTGGTGTTGCATAAGAAAAGGTTCCTAGCATAATTATCTTGAATGCATTACAGATGCTTTCAAATTGGTAAAACTGGTAAGCCTCTGAGTAGGGAAATAGAATATTAATCAACAGTATCAGAAGCGAAAGAAGGGATATCACTGCAGACCATGTAGACATTAAAAAGATAATTAGAAAATACTGTGATCAACTGTAGGTCCATATCCATGAAACAGATAAATTCTTTATAAGATACAAACTACCATAA
This sequence comes from Bos indicus, assembly GCF_029378745.1. Classification (NCBI taxonomy): domain Eukaryota; kingdom Metazoa; phylum Chordata; class Mammalia; order Artiodactyla; family Bovidae; genus Bos; species Bos indicus. Next base: position 13,803,745 of record NC_091779.1, read on the forward strand.
CTCACTGAAGAAATAAGGTACCTCCAGAAAACCACAGGCCCAATTTCAATGGTGAATTCTACCAAACACTTAATATTAAATCTACACAATTTCTTCCAGCAGAAGAGGAAACACTTCCCAACTTCATTTTATTTTGCCAACTTTGATACCAAAATCAAAGACATTATAAGCAAAAATACTTTAAAACAATGTCTTTACTAATATCTGTAGTTAAAGTAGCCATTTTTTACATGAAGTAATGTGAATTGGTGTATTTCTTCCATTTCATTTTTCTAGTTTGTTTCTTTTCTAATGTATCTCCCATGACACATCTAGATCATCTATCCACTTACCTGGATTTCCATTCTATTCAAGCCACTTTTGCTTTTTAAGTACTTTCATCACTTTGAAATTACTCCATTGCACGCTATTTCAAGAAGGTTTTGTGTAGCTGTATTGTGTTAGCTACTCTTAAAATTATAAAGAATGCTCCAAATGTTATTTTGCTTGTCTGAAACAAGAGGGCGTTAAAGTAAATCTTTATATACATTCTACTTAGGAATGATTGGTTTCCATTAGCACTTTCCATTATAGTAGCTGTAACTGTTATGATGCTATGTAAAATTTTTTATTGTTGTTCATTCGCTAAGTTGTGTCTGACTCTTTGTGAACCCATGGACTGTAACACGCCAGGTTCCTCTGTCCTTCACTGTCTCCTGGAGTTTGCTCAACTTCATGTCCATTGAGTTGGTGATGCTATCTAACCATCTCATCCTTTGCTGCCCCCTTCGCCTTTTGCCTTCAATCTTTCCCAGCATCAGGGTCTTTTCCATTGTAAATGTAAAATTTACAATGTCCTTTGTATGCAAATGACATTTCTACTTAATGTACCAAATTGGTTATCTAATTTTTATAATATGGTTTAAACAGATCCTTTCTAAGATGACATTATGTAACCTTTACTTAACGAAGGAACAATATGTGTCTAGGTTATTGCTTATAAAAAAAGGAGGCTTTGTAACTAAGTCAAATTATATAGCAGAATCCCAAGTGACCATCATGTCACTTTTAAAATTTGAATGGAGTGAAACAGAAGGTTCAGTCATGAGAAGACACCTTGAAAGCTACTGAAGTATCCAGTGCAGGGCTATAAAGTCTTACTTCATCATTTAATCAATTGTACTCATTTTGGAGAAAAGACTGTCTTTGGACAAAGACAATTTTACACTGCTTGCACTTTATTTTGCACGGACGTTTCATTAATTACCTCTTCAATTTAAGGGCAAATCTCATTCAGAATACAGCTTTCATTTTGGACCAAACAATTTGTCATGGCAATAAATAATTATGCATTTAAGAAAAAACAATTTTTGTATTTGACTTAATGCATTTACATTTAAGCAGTTATATACACACGCTTGAATTTCAACTTAAGTTTTTATTTAACAGCATTAGTTTTTGTTTCAAAGTATTGAAACTTTTATTACATCCATGTTGCAAAGTTGTTTATAGTCTTAATTTCCTCACTGTTTTGTATATGACGTAAGTAAATTAATGTGATTACATGCAGAAACAGTTTTGTAATAATAATACATGATGTAGAGTTCAAAATCAAGTATCAGAAGCTGGAAATCCTTTAAGTATGCCTTAAAAAAAAGTGGTTTATTTTTCAATGGGAAAAAACAGGACTTTCTTGGCTTAGAATTAGAAAATGATCAGGCTTCTTAGCTTAGAGTTATCTGAGTAATTGACAGTTTAAGAAATAAAACCAATTCTTATCTGCTTTTAGTAACTGAAAGTTAAACATTTCTGTTTGTATGCACACAAAAATACAGATGTCAATATGATAATTTTGAAAACAACTAGAAAAATTCATACCGTTAGCAAATACAAGATTATATGAGGACCACCACAGTTGTTTTAAACTTTTTTTGTTGACTGAGGAAAAAGCTGGTGTTAACGAAAATACTCCTAAATAAAGTAAGATGAGAATTCTAAAGTTTTAAAAAACAACTGTATCTTCTAGATTGAGGTCAGCAAACTGTGGCCTGCAGGTCAAGTCCGGCCAGCTGCTTGTTTTTGCAAATGCTGTGGTACAATTTTTGCCTAAAGTGAAAGTTGCTCGGTTGTTTCTGACCCTTTGCAACCCCATGGACTATAGCCTACCAGGCCCCTCTGTCCATTGAATTCTCCAGGAAAGAATACGGGAGTGGGTAGCCATTCCCTTCTCCAGGGGATCTGCCTGCCCAGGGATTGAACCTGGGTCGCCTCCACTGCAGGCAGATTCTTTACTGTCTGAGTCACTAGAGCCTACTGGCTGCTTTTGTATTACAACCGCAGAGTAGTTTCAGCAGAAACCTCGGGGCCTGCAAGGTCTAACATATGCAGTACCTGGCCCTTTACATGAAAAGTTTACTGACCATTGTTCAAGATACCTGCTAGGGACACATGGCCTCAAATGTAGAGCTTTTGGGGAATAAAGTCCAATCGTCATTTAAAGTGAAACAAAATCACATGTGCAGAAAATATACAAATGTTCATTTGGAATATAACTCACAAGATAAAATCAGTAGATGGTTCTTTTCAAAACATTTAATATTTTAACTTTTATAGGAAAGAAATTTAAATAACATACTTATTTTTACTGTTGATCATTTTACAAAGGTGACAAAAATACAGAAAATTCTGGGTAACTCAATGAAAAGTGTAACATTGGACATTTTCTTCAACTTTCCACTTTAATGGCCGAAGATACCACACAGACTTGTGCGATGTCATCGTATTCATATGTTCTCTTTAAGAATGTGTCTGTTAGTCTTAAGCCGGAGACGCTCTATTGAGAGAAAAACACAGACCCAAGTTTTCATTCATTGGTGATGACCAGAGAAAGAATGGATATAATAAATGACTATGGGTTAATAGCCCCTAAATACTGAAATTACTGAAGAGATAGCATACTTGCAGTCCTTGTACTGAAGACAGTAGTGTGAGGGCAAGGCAGAGAGAGGAACTTGGATGGAGCTTTCCAAGTTGTCTTCCTGAAATGCCACACCAGTGGATAGAATTGGTATTGCACATTTCCAAAACAAGATCCATTGTTCTTTCACTGCTGGAGGAATCAGAAAAATAGGAATAAATCTTGTTCCTTTCACAAAGGGATACCGCAATATTTCTAAATCACACTTTGAAAACAAGATCCATCGTTCTTTCACTGCTGGAGGAATCAGAAAAACAGGAATAAATCTTGTTCTTTTCACAAAGGGGATACTGCGATGTTTCTAAATCACTATTGCCAGTGAATTTCTTTTCATGGTATCCAGCTGCAAACCAGGAACAGAAATGAAAATCTATCATATCGTTTTTATTTCACTTAGAATCAGGAAAATCAAAGGACACGGTTTTGTTCTGGAGTTTACAGTGGCACTGAGACTAATCTGCCTGTCTGGATGGAGGCCTTCTGGTTCTGTATTGAACACTGGCTCCCTGATGCTGATCTGTTAAAAAGAGTTTTGCCATTTCTCTGGGAGACTTCCAGATATCTGTGTCTAATCTTGTTGCTATGCATCCTTCCTATTTCTGTTAGATACTCTGTAGGAAACAGAATCGGAGAAGGCAATGGCACCCCACTCCAGTACTCTTGCCTGGAAAATCCCATGGATGGAGGAGCCTGGAGGGCTGCAGTCCATGGGATTGCTGAGGGTCAGACACAACTGAGCGACTTCACTTTCACTTTTCACTTTCATGCACTGGAGAAGGAAATGGCAACCCACTCCAGTGTTCTTGCCTGGAGAGTCCCAGGGACGGGGGAGCCTGGTGGGCTGCCGTCTATGGGGTCGCACAGAGTTGGGTACGACGGACGTGACTTAGCATAGCATAGGAAAGAGAATGAAAAACTGAGGCTGGTCCAGTGCTTTTTCTATTTAATCTACGTTCCTTTACCATGCAGTGTGTGCTCAGTCGCTTCAGTTGTGTCCGACTCTTTGTGACCCTATAGACTGTAGCCTGCCAAGCTTCTCTGTCCATGGGATTCTCCAGGCAAAAATACTGGAGTGGGTTGCTGTGCCCTCCTCCAGGGATCTTCCTGACAAACCTGTGTCTCCTGCACTGCAGGCAGATTCTTTACCCACTGAGGCACCTTGGAAGCCCTTACCACGCAGATAACATAGCAAATGACGGGCAAGATTTACAAGTAAAACTATTCAGGTATTCACTTGACATGAAAAAGACTACTTCTCCTTATAATTTATACCACCAGTTCAATTAAACTTGTTAAGTTAAAAAAACACTTTTAGTGAAAGTATGTGCATTGTTCTTAAAACCAAAAGTTTCATAATTAAAAATGGTCTGCTACTCTACCACCATGCTTGACTTACTTTCAACTCTTTCAACTCTTTTTCTCTCCTTAGTTGGCTCCACATTTTAAAATACTCATTTAAAATTTAAATTTAAACTTGAACTTTAGATGTATTGATTTAACGATACTTAGCTTTTATGTGTCTCTGTCTCCCCGCTAAAATTTGAAATGTTCAGTGTGCGCCACAGCCCAGTTTAGGTGCAATGCATGACTTTCCTCATTACATTCCACAAAGATCCAGTAAGAGCAGATCCCAGGTATGTGTCTGTGTGTGTTGTGGGTTGGCAGTAATCCCATTTTTATAGATGAAGAAACTGAAGATCTAAGAAATAAATGCTTTTTAGAAAACTTTTTTGAATTACCAAAAGGTAAAGTGAATACTCAAACTGTTATTTCTTTATTTGTTACAGCATTTTGTCATTTGGTGAATAACTGATTTTTTATAACTCAAAACACACAAAACAAATAATCCAAAAGCAGACCCATAAAGGGTACATGTAGCACAAACTCTTTATCCTGTGTGTGTTTTTTACTGAGCTCCTATGATGTGGCAGGCACTGCACTTATAATGCTGGTAAGACATGATCTCTTCCCTTAAATTATTTGCAATCCAATACAGAAGAGACTAGTGATTAACTATAGAAATATATCAGTATCACAAAAAAACTATATTACAATTTGCTATGATTATGTGTGAGAAGGTCTAGGAAGCATCACAGGGTAAGTACGTATTTTGTAATTTTGAAGGATAAATGCTTATCTTCCTAATACCATAAAGTTGTAAAGGGATATAGAATTAAAAAGGATTATACATTCAGACTATGATGATTTGGATTCATTACTGTGATATCAAAATGCCCCAATGGCAACCCACTCCAGTATTCTTGCCTGGAGAATCCCATGGACAGAAGAGCCTGGCGGGCTAAGGTCCATAGGGCTGCAAAGAGCCAGATACAACTGAAACGACTTAGCGTGAACGCACCAAATAGTACTACAAGGAGCAGCAGTGATAGGACTGGGATTTAATCCTAGGTTTTTCTGGCCTCAAAACCCTATGCTCTTTGCTTCCCAATAGCTAGATTATACTCTATTATCAAAGTCCTGTTTTCCAGTCTATGGCTATCCCTTATATTAAATTCATAAGTACTTTTTAGTTTCTTAATACTAAAGATACGGCTCAGGTATAAATATGGCTCAGAAAAATCTATCTTATTACAGTAAATCTATAATGTATTATTCCGTAAGAACCTACTAGTTCATGTTTAGTAATCTGAAGTATGAAAGGAGTGTAAACAATGAAATGAACACGGACCTTGAAGTCAAATACACTGGTTTCAAACTCTGATCCCATCTTTTCTAGCTCTCTGAGACTGAATAAGCCACAAGCTCTGAGTTAGCTTGCTCTTGCAAAGAATGTGAATAATTAATACCTACCTCACAGGTACAGAAATAAATAGGGTAGGACCTAATAGGGTAGGACCTCTAAAATATGTAATGTTAGCTACCAGATGAAGAACTTTATAGTATTCAATGGCAATATCAGAGAAGACTACGTAGCAAGAGGAAACTTACAAGAAGATAGCATATTTAAAAGAAAGCTGTGGTACATACACACTATGGAGTATTACTCAGCCATTAAAAACAATACATTTGAATCAGTTCTAATGAGATGTTTGAAACTGGAGCCTATTATACAGAGTGAAGTAAGCCAGAAAGAAAAACACCAATACAGTATACTAACGCATATATATGGAATTTAGAAAGATGGTAACAAAAACCCTGTATGTGAGATAGCAAAAGAGACACAGATGTATAGAACAGTCTTTTGGACTTTGTGGGAGAGGGAGGCAGGGATGATTAGGGAGAATGGCATTAAAACATGTATAATATCATATAAGAAGTGAATCACCAGTCCAGGTTTGATACAGGAAGCTTGGGGCTGGTGCACTGGGATGACCCAGAGGGATGGTATGGGGAGGGAGGTGGGAGGGGGGTTCAGCATGGGGAACACGTGTACACCCGTGGTGGATGCATGTTGATGTATGGCAAAACCAATACAATATTGTAAAGTAAAAAAAAAACAAAAAACCATTTGGCAACTCAAAAAAATAATAATAAAACAATGTGCTTGTAAAAAAAAAAAAGCTTTAAGAAGTCTCTTAGGTAAAAATGAAAGGATATCCATCCACAAATATTGGCATTACCTGCAGTTTGTTATTTTACAAGTAATATGAAAAGGTTCTTCAAGGTTTACAGTATCTGGGATTGCCTCCAAAGACAACCTAACATCTCCATAACCTGGAGCCTATGAGAAAAGAAATATAGTTAATATACATCTATTATATCTATTATAAAAACCTTTCCATTTTAAAAGAGTACCACAGTCCTACTGTTATCCATTCTAACTTCTTTTGCTGCTACTATTGAAAAATAGCACTAGAGACTCTGACTGTTTTTGTTATAATTACTCCATGTTTAGTAAAGTTGAAATGAGTCTCATAGGCAAATAGTAAAGCAATTTCAGGGAGTCTGATCTAAGGGGAAGCTGTTCCAAAGATACTTACTGTAGCTTAAAGAAACATAACTCTGCATAGGTGAGGTTATTGCCTAAACAGGTAGAGGAAGACACTGAAATAAATGGAAGACACTGAAGAAGCAAATCGTGTCTGTTCTACAAGATTCACTGATATGGACAGACAGTAGAATCAAAATGCCATGACAGCATGATAGCTAATGGCTATGTTTTAAACTAGGCCCAGTGGTATCTTTTTTCAATTTTTACCTCAAATAGTAAAAGTAAATTTTAGAACGTATCTCAGCAGGTAATATTCAGTATAAATAGAGGATTCTGTAGCATATTTTCACTAGCACAAGAAAAAGAAGGCTGGTCGCTATCCATACTCTCAGAGTAGAAATTAGATAAAGTATCCAACCAGTGTTTACAAGATAATTTGAGTGGGACTCACATGAGTTTCAGATAACTGACATTTTAAACATCTTTAAAAAAAGAATGAACTGAGTAGGTAAATACAGTATAAATCCAAGAGTTCCAAAACATTGCAAAAAGAAAGAGATAACTCTAATATAGTGGAAGTCAGATAACAATGAGCATGAAAAAAAATGAAGAAAAAAAAACAAACAATGAGCATGAATTACCATATGAGGAAACAACTGATATATAGTTATTTTAATTTGTTTGGTAAAGTAAAAAAGTTCTTTACATGGTAGAAAGCCATGTACGATGGATAAATTAACATCTGAACATTTCCTATTCATATCAATACCAATTTTCTACCTAGGTATCAGTGAAATTATTTGTCTTTTATTCTCTGGTAATATTAATGCCTTTTATAGTGCTCTGATTTTAGTGACAGACCTAGGGGAATTTAACTTGTTCTAACTATCTGAATCTCCAACATGCCAAAACCCCCTTCAGTGTTTTCTCTAGACTCACCATTCTTTGAAGTTGGCTGGTCTGTAATCTTCCCCTTTCACCTAGATTTGTTTTCCATACTATATCCAATTTTCCAATTACCGTTACTCCCTTAATGATGCCTGCTTTTTCTGCAAACTCCTTCTTGGGTTTTAGGCAGTATAAGTACTGGCGTGTATCCATCGGCTGCAAATATGCTCTTGACCCAAATGTAGTTACACTGAGGGGTGAAGACAGAGATGGAAAAATTCTCTAGAATCTTTTAAAAGAAAAACCATGGCTGTGATGGTTCCTTTGGATAGGACCTGAATGATCTACCATCCAAAGATCTAGAATACAACAGGTCAGTGGTTTCAATACAAATGAAAAGAACTTGAACTGAGAGGACTTATTTTTCTTTAATTTTTTTCAGTTGATAGGAAAATCTTCAGATTCTTTATAATAGAATGCAATATATTATCTAAAGTATTGGACGTATATCAGTTAACTGAAAAAATGCAACAGAAATCAGAACCTTCAGTATCTTGTCCCTTTTCTCTAAAATTATGAACAAAAATAAACAAACATACCCTAAACTAAGGAATCATTTTCAAATGAATAAAAGGATCAGGCAAAGAGGGGAAAAATATTGTTTTCCTCTGTGGGGGTATGAGAGGCTACACACTTTACTGTATTCTAACATAATAAAAGTAAAATTTCCATTCTTGATTAATAAAATCAGGTATTTCTCCAGCTATTACCTTCTTATATATATTAATGTTGATCTTACATTTATTTATTCTTTTTATAAATTACTCATAGATGTGTATTTCATTTTTGTAAAAAATTAAATCATCTATTCCTATGCTCGCTCCTTTTGATGTTGAGGGAATACACCATCTTGAAACTTACTGTTCACTCTAACTTTTCCATCGTTCCTTCCCATGTCTCAATTCTATCATTTGCAGGATAAAGGATGAAATGTTCCATATTTATCTGAGTTACTATGAAAATTGAAAGAATAAGTGCTCCAGGTACAAATGGTAAAGATCTTATTTTTATGTGAAGGGAGAGCTGATGGACCATGAGAGAATTTAAGGGCAGTGAAATTATTTTAAAAGGTAAAGTCATGATGGCTATGTCATTACATTTGTCAAAACTCATAGAATGCACAACACAGAAAGTGAACACGAATGTAAACTGGATTTTAGTTAATAGTAAGTATCAATACTGATTCGCTGATTGTAAAAAATGCACCAAGTTAAAATATAAACAGTATGGGGCCCTGTAAGTGGGGAGGGCGCATGAGAACGCTGCACTTTCTGATAAATTTTTCTATAAATTTAAAAATTCTCTTCTAAAATAAAGTCTGTTAATTAAAAAAATCATAAATCACCCAAGAGTAACAATGATAGAAAAGTTCATGTCTTTTAAAATAAAAACAAATAGTTCACAATTCATATTTACCATTCTCCAGCTTGGTTGACTGAATTTAATTCTGCTACATTGTACATTATAGATGGCTCCAATGAAACTTTCTCCATAAACATAGGTGAGGTTGTAATATTCTGAATCTGGGCTTCAAGAAATACTTCATCAGTCTGAAAAAAAAAATCCACCAAAGTATGATGGTGTTTAAAGTATTTACCTCAACAACAATATCTAATTTATTTGAAGAAAAAACATTAACCATAAATGTGATTAGTTCATGCCTGCAAATCAAAGTTATCATAATTAATGCAAGAAAAGAAATCTTTATCCTAACATAATTAACAGGGGCAAAGTCAAGTGTTAGTCAACTGATAAGTTATCAAACAATGGATGGGGGATAACTATAATATTTTTTTGAATTGACATCCAAAAATGTTTAACTGGAATTTCATTCACATATATCTTAAAATTTCTGGTAAGTTATTCAAATGTGAAAATGCAATCTAGGATAATGAATACACCTGTGCACTTAGCATTTCAGAAATGTGTTAAGATAATTAGGTCTTTGTTATACTATTTCAGCATAATTTAACTTAATTTTCATTATTATTTCAAATTAGATAGTATAGTGAATAATCTATTTTATAATCTTATAGGATTTAACTTTATAAAGCAATTATTTTAGTGTTCATTAGTGATTCCCCAGTTTATTGTTAAGTGTATATTCAGGGCAAAAAAAAAAGTGAGTTATACTTGAAATCTTTGAGTTTTTAAATCAAAAGGTACTTTGTAGTCTTACTGACAGATACAGCAGTATTTCAGTCATGGGGTAATTACATATGTACTTTTACATAATTTTTAAAATTCCCTAATTATGCTAAACATTCTTTTATGCTATTTTGTTATTTTGGGGGGTATATAATCGCAGGATAACAGACAACTTGCCTCTTTTTTGATACAAACATATATAAAATGGTATACTAAGGATATTCTAGAATTACTTTATTCAAAAAGTTTCATAGTAATATATATACAGAAATAAAATAAACTATGACCAAAAAATGTTGGCACTTGGCTTTTTTAACACTAAATCCATAAAAATGGAAATTATTTGCAAATTATAATGATGGAATTATAATTTAATATATTATTATTTTGTCCTGGGTACATGTGCCCTAATAAAATAGAAATACAATGATTTATCAGTTTAAAAGAAAGTACACATTCAACAGCATTTTATTTTTTCTCAAAAAAACAAAAAGTAAATATATCCCATCAATCCATTGCTTAAAAAAAATAACCATAGACCCACATTTCAAATTTAAAAATTCAATTTCTGCATAAGTTTAGAAGAGCTTAGATAAAATGAAAGGAAAAACAAGCAGCATAATGGAAAATTAAGTTAGTTTGAACAGTTAGTATAAAGTTACTTGACACTTAAAAAATTAAGAATTCAGTGCTAAGACAGTTTTTATTGTGTATATAATTTATAAGCAAATGTTGCTTATATTAGAAATTTGAAAATATGATTTTAACCAACTTGGGAAAATTTAATTTTCTTCAGTTTACTGTTAAAGGGCCATCTTTACCTGACCCAGAATTAAGACTAAAACCACTGTGCATTTGAAGATGAATTTCAACTACACAGTTCATTCAAAGATGTGAAGGATCACAGGATATTTTATGTTAAGACGTTGAAAATTCGAAGGCTATTTAAACAAGGCTAACAAGGCCTCTTTTAAAAATACTACAGAAAACACACTAATATAAGAATATAATTGTTTCAATATGACAATTTAGTCTTTGACGTATACTTTCTCATATAATAAGACAATCAATATAATATAAAAAGTACAAATTATATACATATTTTCAAAGTCACATAAGTATATTCACAACTAACTTTGTTTTTCCACTATGTTTTGTATGGAGAGATTAATTAGGCAAAGTCAAAAAGTGGTAAGTAAGAAAAGCATATAAATTTATAATAAAAAATCAAATTACCACAGAACTGAGGTCACTCTAATGGAAAAATAAAAAGAAAAATTAGAAAAATCAGATTAAATGTTAAAGGAAAAGAATAACTTTAAAATTAAATGCATTTCTGCATTTTTTAAATTTACTAAACAAGACAGCATTAGTAAAACAAGGACGTAAACAGAAAGTAACACAAAGAAATATGACAAATCATTTTTCTAAAAAGGTGAAAATGCTAAGGTTAAATGAATAGAAAGAACACTGCAGGTGAACACTTAAACAGGAGCAAATACTCAAGGGCATACTTTAGGGGAGAGAGGCATATCCCGTGCCTTTATAATTCTTTAAATTCTTACCACTTTGTAATTCTTCATAGATTACTTAGGATGGGTATACAAATATCTGCCACATTCAGGACAGATACTATATAGCTTCTTCTAAATTTATCTAATAATGGGATGTTACACTTCAGGGAATGCTGAACTAGACCACTTCAAACAATTGAGAGTTAACAGATTTCATAGTTCGTCTTCTTTTCATATATATATATATATATATATAGCTAAAGTTGGAGAAGGCAATGGCACCCTATTCCAGTACTCTTGCCTGGAAAATCCCAAGGATGGAGGAGCCTGGTAGGCTGCAGTACATGGGGTTGCTAAGAGTTGGACACGACTGAGCAACTTCACATTCATTTTTCACTTTCATGCATTGGAGAAGGAAATGGCAACCCACTCCAGTTGGGTTGCCTGGAGAATCCCAGGGACGGGGGAGCCTGGTGGGCTGCCGTCTATGGGGTCCCACAGAGTTGGACACAACTGAAGCGACTTAGCAGCAGCAGCTAAAGTTGCTTATTTCCCATGGGCCATCTCAAATGTCAGCTCTTTCATCAAACATCAAGCTGGAAATCATTTTTCACCTATGTTCCCAGAGTATAAGTACACTTCATGATCAGGGTGGGTGGGGGTGCTTACACTGTGATATCAAGTCATATCAAGTGCTAAGTCACTTCAGTCATGTCCGACTCTTTGTGACCCCATGGATTGTAGCCCACCAGGCTCCTCTGTCCATGAGATTTTCCAGGCAAGAATACTGGAATGGGTTGCCATTTCCTTCTCCAGGGGATCTTCCCCGCCCAGGTGATTGAACCTGGGCCTCCCGTACTGCAGGCAAACTCTACCGCCTGAGCCACCAGGGAAGCACTGTTATGTCTCCTCCACTAAATCTAAGTGCTATGAGGATAGGGAAGATTTCAGTTTATATTTATTTCTCTTCAGTACCTTGCATAGAGCACTATACTCAGCAGGTAACCAAAGGTTTGAAGCCTAGCTTCTTATATCATTTTTTTTCCCTAGCAAAGCTTTCTTAAACTTGTTTTCCTTTTGGTAATTCACATAGTATTTTTAGATGCAGCATAAAAAAACATGTTTGCGACAAATGTGGGGCTAACAATAGTTGTCAGGTAAGGTCTATGGAATAGTGTAATAAACTATTGAAACTAGTATGCTTAACTAACTCCCAAATTTCCTAGTTGGGGTTAAAAGAATCTGCTTTATGCCACAGGCAGGACAGTATTAGTTTGCCTAATAGGTAATACCTAATGTATTAGAAAGATCCTAAATGCTATTTGCTCACTCCTCATTTTTAAAGAAATGTCACTTTCAAAATTCAGAATTTTATGAAAATTTTTTAGCTGAAGTTTGTTGGCAAAGTCTACATTAAAGATCATGTCTATATGTAATGTTAATTGAAAAAGCAAAATTGTTACTATGATTATAAGAACAGAATATTATATACAAATGAGTAAAGACTGAAAGAGAAAACTGGTTAATGAAGAACCAATTACTTTTTTGCTGTGGTAAACTTGTGGGTTTCTTCCTTTTTTTCTTGGGGAGTATGTTACTTTTATGTTATTTATGAAATTATTAGCAATTAAAAAAATTTGCAACTCACCCTTAATATTGGTGTGATGAAACTACTTGACAAGTACCCTCATGTACCACATTTCAACAAAGAAAACTTAAAATAGTTTAGTATGTGCTTTCCTAGGAGTCAGTTACAGGAAAAAAAAGACCCACCTACATATTTGTTTTTAATTTTCCAAACTATTTTTTCTAATAGAATAGTTACCAATCTCCCCTCATACTATGAATGAAATCTTTTCCAGCGAAATAATAAATTAAGACTATTTAAGTACATATATTACTAATAACAAAAAAAGGTAGAACAAATATGTATTATCCCAATTCTCCTATCCCTCCCCACAAAGAAACATCAACTCTTTAAACATCTAATAATCTCCTTGATGAGACTGAATCCTGCCATCAAATAGTGATATGTATACTCTTCACTACATACTCAATGTTCCACTTGCACCTCTGCTTGGAACGCCTTCACTGCTCTGACACTACATTTCCAGCACCTATTCCTTCTGGACTCTGAGGCAGTTCTCTTTCTTTACCATGAAGCTTTCTTAGACTACTCCAGAATCTCATTCCCAGAGTTCCTGTAGCACATTTTTTTGTACCAGTCTTTCTAGTCTCACTATATACTATACTAGTGACTTTTTTATTTTATGCACTTTTTTCTTTTCTCCTGATAGGTTTTTACTTCAGGGTTAGGTTCCTTATCTTAGATGTTTTGGTATGCCCAGCTGTAGCACAAACTTTATAGTGAATAAAAACTCTGAGATGCTGATGGTAAAAATAATATTATCAAATTTGACATGTGACTACAAATTTCTTATCACCTGGTTTTGGAGTAACAGACATAATTTGCATTTCAAAATGCTATATTTGAATATCTCTGAGTTTATCATTATGATCTGAAACACATGACTTTTCGGGAGTAAGAGGCCCAATAGGAAATCTGTTTTTTCTGGAATTCTAGATACCAGGATAAAATAGAATTTTGTAAAAGAAATTCAAGAATTAAACCTTTTCCTTATAACAAATTATATTCTATATCTTTTGTTAGAACAGAAGATAATCTTCTATTCTAAAAGTTACTCTTTTCTATATTTTTGCCAAATTTGTTTTTCCTAAGGAGAAATTCAAATCATTCACTAAACTTAGCAATCTCACACTGACTTTTCAGGACAAAGAATTTAATGTATTGAGTTCTACTTAATATTTTTCTATATAAATATTAAATATTTTTTGCAGGTTTAGATCTACTACTTCAATTTTTGCAATATCACAACAACATTTATAAATATTTAACAGATTGCTAATGTTTTTAGACAGGAACAACAACTATTAAATGGAAGCATAGGGTCATCATTTAATGAAAGGAGGTGAAAGCCTCAAAGTTAATGAGAATAAAAATCAAGGCATATTGATTCCATGTAAATTGAAAACAGCAGATTAAAAGAGATCTGCAGTGAAATTAATCACTTGTGATTTAACTTTATGCTCATTTTTCACAAGTAATTTGTAGTCATATCAGCAATTTACTCTGATATGAAAAGAAAAATAATACATGAGAATTTTAGTCAGATAAGATCTTAATGTTGAACATGAAATCCCATTAGGTGCTCACACTTACCTCTGCATTGTAAAATTTGGTTTTCACATCCAATGGTTTGAGAACCTAGTTGAATAAAGCATACCAATCAAAGAAGATTATTATCATTTGGCCATTTGTTTATTTATTTTTAATTAAATTTATTTATTTTAATTGGAGGTTAATTACTTTACAATATTGTATTGGTTTTGCCATACATCAACATGAATCCGTCATGGGTGTACACATGCTCCCCATCCTGAACCCCCCTCCATCCTTCCTCCCCGTACCATCCCTCTGGGTCATCCCAGTGCACCAGCCCCAAGCATCCTGTATCCTACATCGAACCTAGACTGGTGATTTGTTTCTTATATGATATTATACATGTTTCAATGCCATTATCCCAAATCATCCCACCCTCTCCCTCTCCCATAGAGTCCAAAAGACTGTTCTATACATCTGTGTCTCTTTTGCTGTCTCGCATACAGGGTTATCATTACCATATTTCTAAATTCCATATATAAGCATTAGTATACTGTATTGGTGTTTTTCTTTCTGGCTTACTAGAGACAATCTCTTTAATAAGTGGTGCTGGGAAAACTGGTCAACCACTTACAAAAGAATGAAACTAGAACACTTTCTAACACCATACACCAAAATAAACTCAAAATGGATTAAAGATCTAAACTTAAGACCAGAAACTATAAAATTCCTAGAGGAGAACATAGGCAAAACACTCTCCGACATAAATCACAGCAGGATCCTCTAAGACCCACCACCCAGAATATTGGAAATAAAAGCAAAAATAAACAAATGGGACCTAATTAAAATTAAAAGCTTCTGCACAACAAAGGAAACTATAAGCAAGGTGAAAAGACAGCCTTCAGAATGGGAGAAAATAGTAGCAAATGAAGCAACTGACAAACAACTAATCTCAAAAATATACAAGCAACTCCTTGCAGCTCAATTCCAGAAAAATAAACGACCCAATCAAAAAATGGGCCAAAGAACTAAATAGACATTTCCCAAAGAAGACATACAGATGGCTAACACATGAAAAGATGCTCAACATCACTCATTATCAGAGAAATGCAAATCAAAACCACAATGAGGTACCATTTCACGCCAGTCAGAATGGCTGTGATCCAAAAGTCTACAAGCAATAAATGCTGGAGAGGGTGTGGAGAAAAGGGAACCCTCTTACACTGCTGGTTGGCCATTTATTTTGCTTATTTTTTTTAAATCTTGGGTTTATGCTTGTCAAAGGCATTTTCCAATTTTAATTGTAATAGACTTTTCAAATGGATATGCAATATTCTTGTAAAAACAAAAACAAACAAAAACAATCCCAAAGGCATTTTAAAAGAAGCTACCATAATTTCTTTACTGGGTGACAATTACATGAGTTATATGGATTTACACTTCACAGTATTTTGTTAAACTGAACACATATATGTTTGTGTATTTTTCTCTACATATTTCACTAAGTATATTTATCAAAATAAACAATCAAACCTTTTATTTTCTTTTAAAAGACATGCAAAATCTTAAACAGATGAGTGATAACAAAAGCAATAACAACAAAGCAATAATAATTTTTTTCTTCCTATCGATAGTACTTTTTCTTCCACGTACAGAGGAGTAAAAAATATATACAGTGTCATATCTAAATCTACATAACTGTATATGGTCATCTCATTTCCCTATCCATACACACGGATGCGTTAAAACAGTGGTTTTAAATTATTCTTTGATTATGGACTTTGAAAACTGTGTATTAATAAAAACTTCTAACTGCAATTTCAGTGACTCATGATTTCTCTGAAGGAAGCTTGGTCCACTTAACCCAAATCAATAATCCTTCATTTAAATATTTCTTTAGAAATCTGATATTATTGACACTTATTTTGTCTGGACTTTATAGTCATTTTATCCATCTTCTGGATTCTTGCATGTTTTGTCAAGGCATGAAAACCAAACAATTTTTTTTAAAATAAAAACATTATACTGCCAATGATAATTTCTGTTTTTATTTAACTTAGTCTGACTTTAGATTGCTAGTAACATGACAAATTCAAAAACATTAAGAGTATTTGCTTTATTTGGAGTCTGTTTTTATTGCAGATAAATAGCTGTAATTTCCTGGGGGCTGAGGTGGTAGGGGGAAGGCACCTAAACACCATTTCCCACCATCAGATTTAATACCTGAAACTTGAAGAATTTTCTAAAATACATTTTTTCTCCACTCTGAGTCGTGTAACTCACTGCACACACCAAGCTGAAACAGAAAGATGTCTTAATGATTTCTGAATCTTTTCAATTTTGTTTTTTAATACCTAATCTACTACATTTCAACTCTATCAACAAATTTGAAAATATACCAATGATGTGAAAGTGTAGTCAAATGAGCCTAGAGCAGGAAAAAAAGTTTCAGTAGATATAGATATATTTCCATGAACAAGAAAGCTATGATTAGTAAAATAAGATATACCATTTTTAAAGACAGAGTCAGAAACTTTTTCTTCAAAAAGTGAAGCATGATCCAAAATAAACACCAGGATAACTAAACAGTTGAATATTAAAAATAAGTTCACATAAACTAGAAGAAAATAACAAATTAAAAAAAAAAATTCCAAGATGAGGAAAGGCTTTTTAATATAAATCCAATGGAAAGGATGACCTCTACAAATTTACAAACTGGATAAATCAAAGACACTAAAACAAAATTTAAAAAAGGACAACATATTGGGATAAAAGGCTTCTAACAATATCAAGCTTTGTAGGCATAACATTAGTATCTCACTCAAAATAGGAGAAAAGAATATAAATCACAGTACCATGATATACTAACAAAAATATGAAAATGTTCACCCTTACAAGTAGTTGAAAAAACAAATTACAAATTACAATAATGAGGTAAGATTTTTCCCCATCTTAAGATCTGGCAAAAATTCCTTCCAAGAAATAACAGGGTTGTTGAGGGTTTAGAGAAACTGAATCTCTTTATACTGCTACTGGTTATAAAAATTGAGAAAACAATCCTTCAGGAAAGGAGTCTTAAAAATGCTTATATGCTCCTATAGTAAACCCATTTCAAGTAATCTATCACAGGAAATATTAAGGTGTTCATCACTGTGTTATTTATAACTGAACAAGTGGAAAGTTTAACATCAGAGTAAACAAATTACAGTACATGGTCCAACTGTGTAGATAAAATCATTTTAAGAATCTTTTCAAAGAATACTGACTCAAGTGGGAAAATGTTCTTGGTGCATTAAAAAAGATAAAGCCATGGGGTAATTTTATCACAATTTTACAAAATATTATTTATTTATACATATCTGTTATATATACACATAAAAAGACTGAAGTATACCAATATCTTAATAGTGGTTATGCTAGGAGGTGACATTATAGGTAATTTAATTTCTTTTTTATATTTGTACCTGGTACTAAACTAGGTGCTAGGGATTTAGAGTTGATCAAAACTCAACACCTGCTCTCCTAGTACTCACGGTTGGAAACAAAGTACAGATTTTGAAGCTAGATTTGAGCTCCATGCCATTATTTACTGGCTATTTAATTCTACAAAAGTCTCATTTTCTGTAAAATGGGGATTTTACACATTTATTATCATTTCAATAAACTCAATTTCAACAAATATTGACCACTATTTCTCTGCTAAATTCTGAGGATACAGCCAACTTTGTGGAATTCATACTTTAATGGGAACAGCAGGCACTCAGTGAATAATTTCAAGTACAAAAGACATAGAAAAATATTTGAAGAAGTAAAATTAAACTAAACAAAATGACATAGGCATTCCTTTATAAGAGAAGAATACATTTCAAGTTGTGGAGGAATTCAGAGGTAAAACAGTCCAATATAACTGCAGTGTAAAGTAGGAGCGAAGTATGATGAAAGGTGGAACGAGACTATTTGTTAAGGATTAGGTATGGAGAGCTCTGCAAAAACTATATAAAGTCAGAATTTCCTAAGGGTAATGGGAGATCACTGAAGTGTTAGGTGACTTATTCAAGACCACATAGTTAAATAAATGATTGAGCTAACATCTGAATTCCAGAAAATCTGACACCAAAGCTTATACCAACCACAGAATATGTATTAGTGTTAGTTGCTCAGTCATGTCTAACTTTATGGAATCCCATGGATTGCCTCCTCTGCTCATGAGATTCTCCAGGCAAGCAAACTGGAGTGAGTTGTCACTCTCTTCTCCAGAGGATCTTTCAGACCCAGGAATCGAACCTGGGTCTCCTGCATTGCAGGCAGACTCTTTACGATCTGAGCCACCAAGGAAGCCCAGAATATACATTAAAAAGTGCCTAAACAGAGGCACTTTTATAATAAATATTATTATATTATAAAATAAATATATATTTATTATATATATAATTATATATAAAATATATAAATAAATTATAATTATAATAAATATATAAATTTATATATATATAAATAAAAATTATTATTTTATTATTAAATGATAGATAATATTATATGTACTTCTTTAAGACAAGAAAGAGAAACAGAAATGGTGATGTAAGAAGAGATGAAGAGAAGCTACTGAGAGATAATTAACAAGAATAGGACTTTGAGAATCAACTATATGTGGGAGTGGTAAGGCAGATAGAGAAATCTAAAATTACTTTAGGTGGCTCTGAATTGTTCATTTTTGCCTCTCAGACAAAGAAAAACAGAGCATTCACATTCAAATACCTACACAGGCCAGGGATACAGAATTTGACATTTCTTTTTCCTCTCATAGTTTGTTTTATTTTGGTTCTCTACTTTTGAACTCTCAGGATAGAGTGTATTTATATAGTTAAACCCAGAACTGAAAAGCTGTGAATTTAAAAATAAATGTTATTAACATCAGTTGTTAGCATTTCAAAAGAATAAACATACTGTAAAAGTATTTTTAGAGTACCACCTGGGTTTTAAAGGTTTGCAGCATGGATTTTTATTTTTCAGTCAGACTGCAGATGCAAAAATAAAACTAGAGATAAATGAACATTTTTTTCCCCTTACACAATAAACATTTTGTTTAAAGTCTGTTTCTGGCAAACATGTAAACATGGCACATAAAACTCCTTCTGAAGTAATTTTTCAGGCTTGATAATGAGTGGAAATAAAGCAAAAATTTCAGATAAAGGCTGTTATAAGTAAAAGCCTTTGACATGTAGTAAAACTAATTCTTACATGTGTGTTCCAATTTCCTTTACTTCATGGTGTATGACATCATCAATACAACAATCGGGTTTAAGTTCAGCCACTGCAGCGTTAGAGGCTGAAAGATTCAAACGCTGAGAACTTGTCTGAAGATCAGCCTTGAAAGAAAGAGAGAATAAAATACAAGTGAACTTGGTTACCTACAGGTTGTGGGTGAGTATGGGTAGAAGGAATAGGGGAACAGGAGCAAGCAAGGCAGTAGGGATGAAAGGAGAGTGACACTTCTCTGTACACATCTCTCTGTAGAGATGTCACATTTCTCTGATGCTTAGAAAAGAGTAATGGTTCATACAAACGCACATGTGAAAATAAATAAATCAGCCATGAAGTAGGGGGAATCCAAAATGGAATCCATACAGCATCGAATGAACCTAACTACTGCAAATGAACACAACCATACCAAGGGCAAAGGAAAAGTAAGAACCAATTTACGTTTGGCAAACAAAAGCTAAAAACAAAAAGAATGGCATACAAATGTTTTACTCTTGAACATCTGCTTTTTGGCAAGGGTACAGATTAGCAATTTTAAAACTTCTATGTGTATACCAGGATTAAACAAAAAACATATACATTATGGGTAGCAAGAGACAGGTTTCTGACCTTTGGGGACAAAAAAGTACAAATAAGAAAAGTGAGAAGGCTACAATGAAACCTTTGGTACTGGACTGGAATTTGGGGCATCCATATGAACCTATGGTTTTAAAATTTATATATAGACAGATGGATATTACAGAAACATATACAGATGTGTACACGTGTTAGTATATAGCACTAAAAGGTAAACAATCATTCAAAACAACATTAGAAGTCAGAAACCAACTGATTTGCAGAAGTAGAGATCAACATTAAAGTCATCAACTAAGAAAGAACCAGTTTCTCTAACTTAGCAACCTGCCCCCACTAAGTTACTTTCTACCACATTCCCTGCTAATTTCTTTTGTAACATTTATTACCACCTGTAATTACCTTATGATTTTTTGCCCACCTGTTTCTTTCCATCTCCCCTACCAAAAATGGTCTATTGAGAAGGCAATGGCATCCCACTCCAGTACTCTTGCCTGGCAAATCCCATGGATGGAGGAGCCTGGTAGGCTGCAGTCCATGGGGTCGCTAAGAGTCGGACACGACTGAGCGACTTCACTTTCACTTTTTACTTTCATGCATCGGAGGAAGAAATGGCAACCCACTCCAGTGTTCTTGCCTGGAGAATCCCAGGGACGGGGGAGCCTGATGGGCTGCAGTCTGTGGGGGTCGCACAGAGTCGGACACGACTGGCGCGACTTAGCAGCAGCAGCAGCATTGAAGTAGGAACCTCTTGTGTTCTCTTCTTCACTGCTATAACATGGTGCCTGGCACACAGTAAGTAATTAATAAAGGTTTGTCAAATAATGAAATTATGATAAAACTTCAAGGCAAGTGTCAAGAAAAATACAGATAAAGCAAAGATCACATTAAGTCACAGGGAGTGGAAGCGGTTTTGCCTGTAAGAGCTAAGACTTTTAAAAAGATTTTGTTTAAAAAAATTCAGTTTTTAGCAGTAAATTCTAACCTAACATTCTTAATGCAGGCACTTCAAAGTGGATATTTATTAGTGCCCTCTCTTTTGTTATTATATTCAGTTACTAAACAGTAGTAGTAGCTCACACTGGGCCCCTACCATGCGCAAGGCCCTGTTCTAAGCACTTTACTCACCTGATGCCTGCGACAAGCTTCAACAGTACAGGAACTGAGACCTTTCAGATGTACAAGCTGGATTCAGAAATGGCGGAGGAAACAGAGATCAAATCGCCAACATCCGTTGGACATAGAAACAGCAAGGGAATTCCAGAAAAATATTTACTAAGGCTTCACTGACTATACTAAAGCCTTGACCATGTGGATCACAACAAACTGTGGAAAATTCTTAAAGAGATGGGAATACCAGACCACCTGATCTGTGTCCTGAGAAATCTGTATGCATGTCAAGAAGCATAAGTTAGAACTAGACATGGAACAACAGACTGGTTCAAAATTGGGAAAGGAGTACATCAAGGGTGTATATTGTCACCCTGTTTATTTAACTTATATGCAGAGTACATCATGTGAAATGCCAGGCTAGAGCAATCACAAGCTGGAATCAAGATTGCTGTGAGAAACATCAACAATATGAGATATGCAGATGATACTATCCTAATGGGAGAAAGTGAAGAGAAACTAAAGAGCCTCTTGCTTAAGGTGAAAGAAGAGAGTGAAAAAGCTGGCTTAAAAATCAACATTCTAAAAACTAAGATCATGGCATCTGGTCCCATTACTTCATGGCAAATAGATGGGGAAAAGGGGAAAAAGTTGCAGATTTTATTTTCTTGGGCTCCAAAATCACTGCAGATGGTGACTATAGCCATGGAATTAAAAAGATGCTTACTTCTTGGAAGAAAAGCTATGACAAACCTAGACAGAGTATTAAAAAAGCAGAGACATCACTTTGTCGACAAAGGTCTGTACAGTCAAAGCTATGGTTTTTCTAGTAGTCATGTACAGATGTGAGAGTTGGACCATGAAGGCGGCTGAATGCAGAAGAATTGATGCTTTCAAGCTGTGGTACTGGAAAAGACTCTTGAGAGTCCCTTGGACAGCAAGATCAAACCAATCAATCCTTAAGGAAATGAACCCTGAATATTCATTTTGGAAGAACTGATGGTTGAAGCTGAAGCACCAACACTTTGGCCTGATGCAAAGAGCTGACTCACTAGAAAAGACCCTGCTGCTGGGAAAGATCGTGGGCAGGAGGAGAAGGTGGCGACAGAGAATGAGATGTTTGGATCCCATCACTGAATCAACGGACACGAGTTTGAGCAAATTCCAAGAGGGAGGGAAGGACACGGAAGTCTGGCATCCTGCAGTCCATGGGTCGCAAATAGTGGGACACGACTTAGTGACTGAATAAATCCTGAAGCAGGTAATTGTACCATCCCTGTTTTACATACAAGTGAGAGAACACAGAAAGAACAACTCTCCATAGGTTATACAACTAATAAGCAACGAAACTAAAATTCAAAATTCTTTAACATTTTAGACATTAGAGAAGGAGGAGGGGAAGAAAAGAAAACAGTCAAACCCATGGGCTTTCTGTCCAGTTTGTTTCCCTATGTGTTACCTGTTAAACATGAATCATAACTACAGTATGTATTATATATATAGCTAAACACTTACACCTTTTTCCTTTTTCATGTTATAACTGCTGCACTTAACATTTACTTCCTAATTACCACCAGGACTTTTCCAGGAATTGGAGATAAAGCAGTGAAAAAAAGAGACCAAAATCTCTGTCCCTATGGAATTTAAATGTTTTGGGAAGATAATACAGAGTAAAAGAGGGATGGCTGGCTGGCTTGAGGAAGGGGAATACAATTACAGGGTAGGTTTCATGCTCCAAATTGGTTTTTGGATGAGCAGGATTTAAAAAGGGATGTCTTCTCTTCTTCACCACTGTAACACAGAGCCTGGCACACAGTAGGCAATTAATAAATGTTTGTCAAATAATGAAATCAATGAAATTGTGATAAAACTTCAAAGCAAATGTCAAGAAAAATACAGAGAAAGCAAAGATCACATTAAGTCATGAGGAGTGGCAGTGGTTTTGTCTGTAAGAACTAAAACTTTTAAAAAGATTTTATTTAAAAAAGAAATCAGTTAACAAGCTTTCTGCAGTAAATTCTAACCTAATATTTCCTAACGCAAAGACTTCAAAGTAGGATATTTATTAGTATTGTCTCATTTGTTATTATAAATGCCACGTGAATACAGATTTGACAATGAATTTTTTTCTTTTTCAAGCTCTTTTTCTTTGTGAATATATCCAAGGTGTTTAAATGAGCTAGCATATTCTATCTCTTGATTCTCAAAACTGTAAGAATCTTCTAACTGGCTTATTTCCTACAAACCATCCCATACAATGCTTTTGTGCTAGCCTTCCAACACGAACCTCTGCTCAAAATTCTCCACTGATTGCACACTGTCTTAAAATAACCTCAGACTTAGTCTGGCTTTCAAGATGCTCACTTACTGTGTGGTTACTACCTATCTATACAACCTTACTTGCTTTTACTAAGTGAATTCTGTTCACTGCTACAAGAACACACTACATATTCCTATGTTCCTGCTTCCAATCGCCACGCCCCTCTTTCGTCTTTCCTTCTAAACCCTGCCATTCTTTCAAGACCTTTCTGTGTTCCCTCTCCTTCAACAGCCCTTCCTGAATGATGCAATCCCCAGTGATGATCTCTCCTCTGAAATTCAACCTTTATTGTGTTAATCATAAATCATTAACAGAAATTTAAGTGCTATTTACCTTTGGTATATTTTCTCATCCAAGCTATCACAAACTTTGAGGATAAGGAACAATGATTCTGTTCAAAGCATATCTTATAACTTAGGGTGTTCAATTAATACTTGCTAATAATAACAATTAAAAAGTCAGTATCGAACATGTATTTTAATGAAGTCTCAAAACATTAAGAATAGAAATTATAAAGTAAAAAAAAAAAAAAATTATCCCCAAAAAGAATGCCACTTACTTTAACCAATATATCTTTTACAACTTGATTGCTATCATTATGGACACTGATATAACTGGAAAAGGTCTCTCCCAAAAATATATTCCTGTGAAATAAAATAAATTTTTAGACAGAAATCCATTCAAGTTTTATCACAAATATTCTATTTATGCACCATTGAGAATATCAAATAGAGAAGTTACTAAAGGATAGTAATCCCTTCATGGATTACAGCCTTGTCATGGCAGAGTGGCTTCCGTAACTCAGGTGAAATACTATTTCAGTATTTCTTTGTTTACACTAGGCTGCTCACTCATTATCTAGTGCAATTCAAAATACAGATTTAATCTATAAAGCATGCTATATAACTTGACCCTCAACTACTGGCAAAACTAACAGCCCTCCTAAAAATAAGTCATTGAAATCAGATCCACGTTAAAAGTCTTAATAAGGAGGCTACAAAAGGCAATATTTGAAATAACTTATGCCCTGAATCTAGAAGGGATCAAGTTATTGATTTCAGAGTATTTTTACCAATTTATTTTACTTTTCTAACTTATTCTAATCAAAATGACTAGTGGCATTACTTTATAAGTAGTGGCTTAGTCATGTCCTACTCTTTGCGACCCCATGGCCTACACAGTCCATGGAATTCTCCAGGCCAAAATACTGGAGTGGGTAGTTGTTCCCTTCTCCAGGGGATCTTCCCAATCCAGGGATCAAACCCAGGTCTCCAGCATTGTAGGTGGATACTTTACCAGCTGAGCCACCAGGGAAGCCCAAGAGTACTGGAGTGGATAGCCTATCCCTTCTTAGCGGATCTTTCCGACCCAGGAATTGAACAGGGGTCTCCTGCATTGCAGGCAGATTCCTTACCAGCTGAGCTACCAGGGAAGCCTAGTATATATTATATATAATGCATATTAACATATAAATGTATGTAGGTTTATATAAAAATATTTTAATATGAACATTTTTTACATGAATATATTTCTAAGCTCTCAAGACACTAATCAATGACCACATTCTATAAACCTTTAAAAATTATCTTGGTTGCAAACAGAGTGGGACCAGGGGCTTTTACCTCAGTAATAATCTAGAATAAGAGAATAACTAAGAGCAAGAGAGGAATAAAACATTTAGAGTTCCTAATAAGCTGACAAGTCCAATAACTTATGATGGTAAAGGGCTGTGAAGGTGAAGAAAAGAGCTGATTCTGAAAGACGCTGAGACTGAATCCTTTAAAATAAAGGAATACACAGGCATTTAAAAAGATCTATAGGCTTGTCTGCTGGCTCAGTTGGTAAAGAATCTGCCTGCAATGTAGGAGATGCAGGCTTGATCCCTGGGTAGGGAAGATATCCTGGAGAAGGAAATGGCAACCCACTCCAATATTTTGCATGGAAAATCCTATGGACAGAGGAGCCTGGAGCCACAGTCCATGGGGTCACAAAGAATTAGACATGACTTAGCAACTAAACCACAACCACCAAAGAAGAAAGTTAAAATTCTACCACCCTAGGAACCACTATTAACACTTGGTATGCATTTATTTAAAAACAACAACAACAACAACAACAACAACCAGAATCAAATAGTACAATTTCTGTTAAATTTTTTTTTTCAACCACTTAAATGTATCATGAGCATTTTTCCATCCTATAGTTATCTTTTGAAAACATGATCTGTAATGGCTTCAGAGTGCTATTGTGTTTCAAACGTGAGCATACGATTCTTACCCAAAATTCTGTGGTAAGGTCAACATTTCTCCCAACATTAAAATTTCTGCACCATTTACAGTTGAAGGATCATCTCTCATAAGTTGGTTAAAGAGATCTCCTGTAGAAAGAGAAAAACATCAAATTCTAACATTGATCTTGTAAATAACTTTTATTTATGTGAAGAAATAGTTTTGAGAGATATTTAAAAAAAATAATCTCAGAGCAAAAATTATATTTTAAAAAAATCTAATTTCTAATCTTCATTACAACAATGCACACCAAAAAATTCTGTTTCTACAGAAAATGAACACTTTAGGGACAAAGGAAAATGTAGGTCATGAGATATAAAATATAGAAGCTCCAATAATTTTTAATAAAGGGAATGCTAACATACATTGATGGAACATGTGAGGATAAACAAAATTTTAATAGTATTATTACAAGGAATGTGTTTTTACTAAAACTAAAAGTCTCTGTTGCCATGGGATATCAATAGTGTCTTGATTTATAGATTATGAGTGAGACTTACTGCTCAGATGGCCATATTTACATGTACAAAAACAAACAATGAAGGATACAGCAAATAGTTAGTGTAAGATTGGCAAGGCTAGGCTTATCCCCAAGGTAATACAACTCTTTCTTAGGTACAAGAAGAATAAAGCATGTGTCATACCAGGTAAGTCTTTCTCTTCACATGTTACTGGAATATTGGTGAATAAAGTAGGTTTGGTCAACCGCATTACTGTCAATTAGAAAAGTAGGGAAAAAAAGAAAGAAGATATTAATATTTTATGCCAGTGTTCCCAAGTTGAATGTATGAGGTTAATCAATTTTATACTACGGTAAAATATAATCTAAATATGACCTAAATTAGTATAATATTAAGTATTTCCCAAGAATACTATACAGCAATAATTTACTAAAAATGTTAATATGTAACAATAAGAATTTTATATATGACAAAGAGAACAATTTTGCTTTTACTTACAATCCAAGGAATTATAAAAATCATACACAAATGTAATATGTCTCATTATACAAAAAGTAGAAAATAAAATTTGAAAACTTAAGGTATAGTAGCAGAATAGACTTTAAAAAGATCTTGAGTAACTTCATTGTAAACAATACCAACAAATTATTATTAACCAATATTAGTCTGACAGGGGAAAAAAGTTAGGATGTGCTATTTTGAATATGAAACAATGCTTTTATGCAAAAAGGATTTTTGTAAACTTTATCCATGTGTTATAATCATGGATCACTGAAGTTCAGTAAGTAGCCCTTTAAGTAATATTAATTCTCCGTAAACATTATGAAAATACCAGTAAATGTGTAGGTTTATAGAATTCCAACCAAAACTAGTTAGTATTTGTTCATGGAAAATGACAAAATGTATCTAAAGTTTATCTAGAAAAACAAAAATAAGCTATAGAAATTCATAGGAAACAATGAGAAAAAACTGGACATAACAGACAGCAAAACATGTAAGTCAATAATCAACTAATAGGCTTATTAATATAAAACCATACAGATATGTTAGAGAATTTTAAGAAGCCAAACCAATCAACACTATAAGGTATTAGGAAACTGGCTCACTATCTGGGAAAAATGAAATTTAGTTTATCTTTCAAATATCAAATACTTTATGTATCAAATAATAGACAAAAATTAAGTAATAGAGAACCAGAAAAACTGAAAATTTATTACACCTAATCTAGCAAGAATAGGACATTCTAATTAAAAAATCTTTTTCAATTATTTCCAAAGATTGACTTTTCACCACATCAAAATAAAGACAAACATATAGAAGTAAAAATCATACAAACTCTATTACAGAAAATGAATCCTAGAACTTTTATTAAAATGTTCATTCAAATCTAAAACCCAAAACTTTAATGACGTAGGAGCTTCCCTGGTGGCTCAGTGGTAAAGAATTCACCTGCCAATGCAGGAAACATCGGTTCAATCCCTGATCTGGGAAGATCCCATATTCCACGAGCAACTAAGCCTGTGTGCCACAACCACTGAGCCTGTGCTCGACAGAACTGAAGCCGCCACTACTGAAGCCTCTGCACGCCTCTCATAGCACCTTATATTTATCACAAAATATGTTTATTCACTTCTTAGTTTATAGCACTCCTATTCAAACTCCTTGTAGTTTAAGCTCTTATGTATCATGTTCAGTTTTGTAGCCTTGCCACTTGAGACAGGTTCCGGCAGAATTAGCACCTCATCCTAATCCTCAAGTGTGGTATTTTTGAAGATTTAACTTTCATGAACTGAGGCCATTAAACGATGTTATAGTGAATAGATGGCTGCTGAGATAGTCAAAAAAAGCTAACCTTAAAATTTCTAAAGTCACTTGTGTAGTTGATATTTACTGAACATTTACTAGTGCCAGACTTTATGCTAAATACAAGTACTGACACAGTTAATTCTCAAAACTATAAGGTTGAAATTATCATTACCCTCCTCATTATCCTCTAATGATAATAGATAATTATCATTATCTATTGTAACAGATAAAGATGGTGCCTTGAGAAGGTAATTTATATATAAAAGATTATAAAGCAGATAGATGCCAGAACTAGACTCTGATGACTTCATTCTGCTCAAAAATAATTTTCCCTATTATTTATTATAAGCCCAGGGTCGTAAACCTGGAATGTCAAGCTTTATTAGAAACATCTCATGGGAATTCAAAGTCCATCTCTCTCTCAGAACATTAACCAGTTGCACATCAGTGACGTGGAAAAGAAGTGAATGGGGAAGTGTTTCAAACCTCTTTCACTCTTACTTTTAACTAGGAAAACAGAGTAAAACCTTAAGAGGATACAGGCATTTGATTTACACTTGATTGTGAAATTCAGATTTCACCTAAAATTTTGTAAAAAAAAAAAAAAAAAAACTTTTTAAAGTCTTCAATAAATTAAAATATTAAAAAAAGTAGGCTTGATGTTATTAATTAATGAATGAGGCTAGTTCAACTTGCACATACATTTATCTTGGCCAGAACATTAAAAAAAATTATGTCGAATCCTTAAGAGTTCTTACCATATTTAGTTTTACCTGTCTAGTTCCTTAAGGCATTCAATTTTGTGAACTGTGGAATAATCTGGGATATTTTGAGCAGATTAAATAAGTGAATCATTATGCAGGAACTCATCTGAGAAATTCATGTGATGCCCTTCACATCTGTTTTCTTGGAATGGATTAACATTTATAACATTGACAGAGAAAAATAAAATTATGGTATTGTTGCCTCTTTCCTAGAGTAAATGCTTTGGGATTCTCCGGGCCAGAATACTGGAGTGGGTAGCCACTCCCTTCTCCAAGGGATTTTCCCAACCCAGGAATCGAACCAGGGTCTCCTGCATTGTAGGTGGATTCTTTACCAGCTGAGCTACCAGGGAAGCCCTAAATGCTTTGGCATTTGACCAAATGCCCTCAGATTCACCTTCCTGTACATGTTTTTTTTTTCCCTCAATTTATTCACATTGATGACTTAACAGTGGAACCTACAAATATTGCTGAGCCCTACTATTAGTGCTAGAATCATCAGTCGTAAGGTTTTAAATACTCTTAAGAAGGCTTCAAAGATGTGGCAGTGGACTCTCAATTCTTTAAGTACTGTCTAGGAAGATGAGACATGAATTGCTTCTTCCTTTAAGATCATGACACTATTTGCAGTAAAATTCATTTTCCCAGTTCTGATTCACCTTTTCATTGTTTCTAAAGGGGAAGAAAGCCATTTATATAGAGTAAATTAGAGAAATTTACATCTGCCACATATGAAGACAAAGAAGCTCTTTTTAATGTGATTCTTGAATTAAAGAGCTGCTCATAAGAAGCTCATAAGAAAATATTCCTAAGAATATTTTCAGTTCTGTGTATCGTCATTTTAAAATTAGAATGTATTAGAAAAGAAACACTGTGGGCTATGTAAGTGACCCTGTCTTATGATTACTTAACTTTTAACCCTTGATTAACAACCTAATGCTGTGTAAGACCTGAACAACAACAAAAAAATTGTTTATGATTGCCTGCTTTTGAACTGTGGTGTTGGAGAAGACTCTTGAGAGTCCCTTGGACTGCAAGGAGATCCAACCAGTCCATCCTAAAGGAGATCAGTCCTGGGTGTTCATTGGAAGGACTGATGCTGAAGATGAAACTCCAATACTTTGGCCACCTTATGTGAAGAGTTGACTCATTGGAAAAGACCCTGATGCTGGAGGGATTAGGGCAGGAGAAGGGGATGACAGAGGATGAGATGGCTGGATGGCATCACCAACTCGATGGACATGAGTTTGAGTGAACTCCGGGAGTTGGTGATGGACAGGGAGGCCTGTCGTGTTGCGATTTATGGGGTCTCAAAGAGTCGACACAACTGGCTGAACTGAACTGAACTGAATAACATTGTTGCTATTGTTTAGACAGTAGGTCAGGTCCGGCCCTTTTGTGACTCCATGGACTGTAGCCCACCAGGCTCCTCTAACCATGGGATTTCCCAGGCAAGAATACTAGAGTGCGTTGCCATTTCCTTCTCCAGGGGATCTTCCCCACCCAGGGATCAAACCCTGTTCTCCTAACTGAAGGCAGTTTCTCTCCCACTGAGCCACCTGCAAAGTTCTCTGGTAAAAATGAATAATTTCTGACTTTTCACCAGCAGTTTTGACTGCAAAGATTACTAATGAATGAAAGAGGAAGTAATTACTGAAGAAGTTATCTTGGAAACTCCCTCTATACCTGGTGATTTTTTTAATTAAAGATTTTTGGAAGCATTCATGTACATGGTGATTATTTTCTACAGAGCAGTCTCATTTGAGACAATAAAAAAGGTGCTAATAGTTGAAAACAAAAACGTATTTGAACAGCGTGAAACCTAATTAGAAAAGATAACCTCTTCAGGTAAAAACTGGTAGACTTCTCAGGTTTTAAGGAGCCTCAAGAGGAATGGGTTATGAGAAACCCTCCAAAGGGCACATTCATCTTGCCAGGCACTGCGCCACAAGGCAAGCATGTTTTTGCCTTCCTAATGAATATAGTCTTACTGATTTTTTTACGGATAGTTTAAATATTAATAATAGTGTCTCTATGTTAGCTCTGAGGGCAGGGTCCACATTTGTCCCTTCTCCACTTTACTCTAGCACCTATTTCATGGTAGGCATTCAAATTTGTTAAATGTACTTTCTAACAAAACTTTTATTATATAACAACTTTGGACATTTTTATAAAATGATGTGTAAACCCATTAACATTTTGCTATGGGAAACCCACAGTGAATCCAAGAACCAGAGAACTAGTGATTAGCATTACCAATATCAGACTGAATTATCTGTATTAAACAAAGAATAAATCGATCTCTTATCCATATTTGATACTTCACTTCAAAAAATGTTTATTGCCTTAAAGATATATTACGGTCTTAGACAAATTATACATTTTGTACTTCTGTTTCAAAACAACAAATAAGCTATCGTCTATTACATATCTTTGGTCATAATAAGCAGAATATGGGCTGGTCTTTCAATTTGAATTACATTATGTCACATGATTATCATTCCCAACAGAATTGGTTTTAGTTTTATTAAAAAAAAATCATTACACTTCAGGTGAGTTAAGAAAAAATCCTGTATAATTAGATTCTGTGAATTTATCAAAATCCAAACTATTCACTATAATTCACAGGAATATCTAATAGAACTAGTGGAAAAGCAGTAACACAACAAAAAGAGTAGAACATTTTACCTTTAAATTCAGTTTGAGTAATAATCCATCACAATTCATTTAAAGGAAAGCTGCTCAAAGCAGAACCCAGAAAGTTCCTGACTTAATTGGAAAACCTAGGAATGCACCTGATATTTACTTCTGGGACACAAACTGTATACATAACCACACACTTAAAAACTTATTCATCTGTTTCACTTATTACTCAGTTCATTCAGAATATTCTTTTTTTTGACAATCACTGTAATTCATTACATACTAAAAATAACACCATATTTATGCACAAATAAATTAATTTTCCCAGTAAGAGCTAATCTTCCTTTAAGAAGATTCCCCACATATTCACAGTACATAATATCACAGAACACCCATATCTGGCCTAAATGTCTCTGAATTGTAGCATTACAAGATGGAAGTTCGTTGTTCCTGATAATTCGATTGAGTTTTGCCCAAATGTCTTCCAGAGTCTGGTTGTTACAAATAGTGTGTTCTATTGTCCATCTTGCTCTATAAAATGAGTGCAAATTTAGTGCCTTTAGATTATCTTGCAGTTTTTTAGACAAAGGAGAAACATTTTCAGTACAGTTACTGCTGGGAAGTGATGATACACTCCAAGACCTTTTTTTGTGCCGTTTTTCTTTTTCTGCATGTTTCTCCAGACTTTCAGAATTAGCCTGTTCATTCAGCGTGTGTGATTGGATTAAGTGCTTCTTTCTTTTCAAATTAGGCTGAAACTCCAACAGATCTACTGTGCAATCATAACTCTGTGATTTAATACTACATTCTGAAATGGCTAAGTACTGTCTCACATCTTCAGCTGCCTCTTCAGAAATCCCAGGCGGTGACCTTTTAGGTTTGAGTGGAAGTCTGGACTCATCACGTGGAAACCAAGGAATAAATCTCAATAGCGGACGTGTAGGAAAGTCTTGAATTGCTTTCTCTGCAATTTTTGGCAGTTGTGTGGGATCACTCTCATATGGTCGATAATGTAATATTACTTCTGTAGTCATTCTGCAGTAATCCTTCTATTCTTAATGAAGAGAAAATTTCTTAGCTGAGCTCCTCAGAGCTAGAATGTAATTTATAATTACAAGACTCTCTCTCTTTCCAAATCAGAGGTAAACAGGACCTAAAGTAGAAGTATTACAAAGAATAAGATATGGTAGGGAGAGCCTATATACAGATAGGCAGGGAAAAAAAGAAAAAAAACAAACCAATTCTAATATGATATTTATCAGAGTGCTACTGATAAATGTGAATGCAGTCCACAAAACTGGAAGTCCTTTCTCTCAAGAAAATAAGGAATCTGGATTACATACCCTTAACATCCTTTTAGCCTAAAAGTTCTAACAATCAACATATTTAACTGAACAGATGTAACAGATTTGGAAGTACTGATATTAACATATTAATATATAATCAACACTATAGCAAAAACAAAAAGTAAATTAAGATTTTTAAAATACTAGAGTCATATGAGGAGAAGGCAATGGCACCCCACTCCAGTACTACTGCCTGGAAAATCCCACGGAGGAGAAGCCTGGTAGGCTGCAGTCCATGGGGTCGCTAAGAGTCGGACATGACTGAGCGACCACGACTGAGCGACTTCACTTTCACTTTTCACTTTCATGCTTTGGAGAAGGAAATGGCAACCCACTCCAGTGTTCTTGCCTGGAGAATCCCATGGACAGGGGAGCCTGGCGGGCTGCCGTCTATGGGGTCACACAGAGTTGGACACGACTGAAGCGACTTAGCAGCAGCAGCAGCAGAGTCATATGAAGATAATGAACAAAAATGCAATAGTACTTAAAAATCTGAGATGTGAATTGAGGACAATGAAAATCACTGTAATTTTTAATCTACCTTGAAGAAAATGGATCCTCTCATACTTTAAAATTACATGAATTCTACCAAATATAATACTTAAATGATTTTATTTCATTCTCAGAAGTAAACACTTGAAGTGCAAATGAAAACATGAAAATGGTTTAACCTTTTATTTTAATCAGACTAGGTAGGAACTGGTTTCATGACAAAGTCTCATCTATATAATTGGGGCATTTAAGCAGTGTCAAAACCTTAGTAGCTTGGCTCCTGAATTCCAATTGGGAGGATGAACAAGAAGGCTAGAGCTTTACTTTTTTCCTCTTAGAACACAGAAGTCTTCAAGTTACACCAAATTAAGTCATCAAAAGTAAGTGCCAGTACACAACACACAGGTTCAATAATGCAGCAAGAATACTGGAGGGGGTTGCCATTTCCTCCTCCAGGGAATCTTCCCCACCCAGGAACTGAACCCAGGTCTCTTGCATTGCAGGCAGACTCTTTACTGACTGAGCTATGAGGGAAGCCCTAGCACAGCCATAAATAAATAAAATTTTAAAAACAAACAAAAAAGAGGTTGAATCATTTCTTCCAAAAATCATCAGAGAACTACTTGATGACGTTCTCCCGTTGCCACGATGACTGTGAGTGGAGGCTCCATGTCATGATGTCACAACACTCATTTGACCAATGTTCTGAAAAGTCAAAAGTAACCAATCTCATAATGATTCTTTTCTCTACTGTTAATGTTCACTAACAGATTTGACAACTGTTAAATTCAAAATGACTGTGATTCTTAACATCCATTTTCAACATGGTTCTAAATATAGATAGCATATTCTTTTATTACTTAATAATGCTTTTAGTTTTTCTTCTTTCCATTTTTACATTTTAAGATATGACATTGAGAATTCTTTCACTGTTGTCTGAACTTACTCAGTGTTGTATTCCAGGGACACTGAAGTTGTGAGAATGCCTTAATATTTTACATATTAAACTGATATATTTGGCATTCAATGATTAGAACTTGTGAAAATTCTTGGATAAATAGGACAATGGAGAAAATGGGTCCAAAGAGCTTTAAGAAAGCTGAAACTGACGTGACTTTCAAATAACTTGTCCTTTTAGGTTGCCAAAATACTCCTTCCCAGGAACCTTCTGTTTTTGAAAATAAAAAATACCTGGGAAAGACCACTGTAGCAGCCTGAAAAGACAATGGCAGTTAGCCTCCACATCACTGGAATTTATCCTTGAATGTGTATAAAATGACATCTAGTAGCTAACAGAACTTCTCCAAATTTCCATCAAAATACTAAGGGAATAGGAGCATTTGAAAATGCTCTTTTCTTCATTTGGAGACAACACGGAGTCTTGGAAAGATGAAGGCCCTATGTTGAAATACCACCTCAATCACTTACTAGCTTTGTGATCTGGAAAAAGTTTAACTGAGAGTTAAGCAATATAGTACTTTGGCCACCTCATGCGAAGAGTTGACTCACTGAAAAGACTCTGATGCTGGGAGGGATTAGGGGCAGGAGCAGAAGGGGACGACAGAGGATGAGATGGCTGGATGGCATCATTGACTCGATGGACGTGAGTCTTAGTGAACTCCGGGAGCTGGTGATGGACAGGGAGGCCTGGCGTGCTGCGATTCATGGGGTCGCGGAGAGTCGGACACGACTGAGCGACTGAACTGAACTGAAGCAATATATATTCTACATATCTGATACACTGAGCTAAAAAACGTGACAATTTCTCTTCTTTCTTTCTTTCAGAAATAAGCCATTTTAGTCCAGGCCATTTGCTCAGGCTAAGCTCACATGTCTTACTGCTATTAGTTAACATTTCAAATTCTTAGTTCCATAGTCAGAGACAGTTCTGATAACCCCAACTATCAGTACATGCTTTTCGTATAAATGAAACCGGTGAGCTTCTGGAATGGCTGATGCTTACAGCATAAGTTAGGGGGTAAGAATCCCTCAAAATGAATACCACAAGAAAGGTTAAATGCAGTTCAGCTGAATTCACATGTCTACCAAGCATCTTCTCAGTTCAGTCCAAGAAGATAATGGTAACCACAAAGTAGTGCGCCCAAGAAATAAGTGCATATGTGGTAGTAGAAAACAGATAAAATAAAGCTAAAGGCATTCCAAATAAAAGATCTCAGAGAACAATCTAAGATCTCAGGAATTTTGGAGAAAGTATACCCTGCTGGTTCTCTTAAATAATAATCCAATCAAATCATCAAACTTACTCAAAACTGTATGCTGTATACAGAAAATGAAAATTGATACGAATTTTCCCATACACAATACTCTGAAGTAAACTGCAGTGAGTTTTAACAAACCTAAATTATATGTTGTAGTACTACGCATTTCTAAATGCTTGGCACAATACTAGTCTAATTTCACAGGTAAAGCTGAAGCCTGGTAAATTTGTCACTGCCGAATGAAGAGACGAGACAGGAGGAAAAACCACTTTAGATTAATCATCTCGGTTCACAAAGGGCTCTCCCCGGGTAGAGTGGGAACTTCAGCAACTGCGGCTAAAATCTGTTTGGTGGCTTCAGCAACATTTACCAGGTATCTATTTCATTCCAAGTGGAGGAGGAAATGGCAACCCACTCCAGGATTCTTGCCTGGAAAATCCCATGGATAAAGAGCCTGGCGGGCTATAGTCTATGGAGTTGCAAAGAGTCGGACATGACTGGCTGACTGAGCACGCATATTCCATCCAGTCGCAGGGAGGAGAGGGGGTCTCAAACCTAAAAAGCGAAGAAGAAAATAGCTTCCTCTCGCTCCACGGCAAGAAACTGAACAGGAGGGCGAGCACTGACTGTTTAAGAAGGACGAGGTCTACATCCCAGGGGTCATGTCTACGTACCAAAAGCTGCAAGAACTAGTGAGAAAAGGGGAGAACACAGTGTAGAGAGAACCGGGTTCGCAAAAATTTACCTTTCAGGGCCAGCAGGTGCTCCTGCTTGGGGGGATTCACCTCCATTTTGACCGGCACTTTGAACCCACTGCCTACGGAGGCTGAAGAGGTTCACTTAGCTCGGAAGAAAACAGAAAGCGCACGTTCCGGAAGACAGGGCATCACATTCCCGAAGACAGGGCATCACATTCCCAATCGTTTGTTCTCTGCCGGTGGTACCTTAAATTCTCTTCTTACCACGTCCTTTAGCGACTCAATGGCTTCTTTTTACCAAAGCCATCTCTTGCCTCTTAGAGACTTATACATAAAATACTTCTCTATTTTCCAGCCACAATCACAAACCGCGACTTCAAGAAATCACTCCTCGGAGACAATACAGGCCCTGCAAATACCTTCATCGCTCAGTAAATGCTGTAGATGGGGCATGCTGGGATTTGTAGTTCAAAAGCCGCATGGCATGCAGGGAGATGCAGTCCCCTTTCGTCCAGTCCATTTTCCAAATGGGGAGAAAAGGTCGTAAGTGGAGCAAGAATTTCACCCCAAAACCTTACTTCTGTTTTAGCCCCTTATTTTTTGCTTTAATTTTACTCCTCCCATCAATCTGATGGAAGTCTGAGGGAGAAAATCTCCAGACTCTTCAATAAAAATAACAAAGCTCCCACTCGCAAGCCTGTGCTGGCGTGAAGAGGTGCGAGGAAGCCGCCTCCGCGACGCCCGGCGTCGTAGTGCGCCTGTGCGCCAGCGGCAAGCGCCGAGGCTTCTGGGTAGGTGGCTTTACCCCGCCCCTCATGTGAAGGCCTTCTCGGCTGCTTCAGTGGCGAGGCTCCTTCTAGGATGGCTGCTCTGGTTGTAAACAAGCCTGGAGCGGGACTAGACAGTGGTCGTCAGGGCAGCCGGGGGACGGCCGTGGTGAAGGTGAGGGACCTTGCGTGCTCTGTTCTCCGCCATCGGCCTCCCTTCGGTTCATCCCGGAGATCTGGCTTTTTTTTGGGCGGGTTGCGCGGACTCGGGTCCCTCTCGGCTTTACAAGCCTATGCTTCCCCTCCGGATCTTTATCCCTGCAGGCCTGAGGTTACCGGGTCTCCTGGTCATTCTAGTCCTTTGTAGTCGCCAACGGGGACTTTTGTGAAAAGGAGCCTATGGGCCTGTGAGAGTGACCTGGGCTGATCTTTCCCCAGGCCTTCTGTTTTTAGCTAAACCCAGCAGACATTAATAAGCTTATTTTTATGAAATTGATCCATTATAATTGACAGATACTATTTTAGATATTTCACCTCTTCAATATCTATTTATAAAGTAATTGTTGATTCTAGTTTTACAAGTGAGGAAACTCAGGTTTCGGTTAACACTGTAGCTGAGCCAGAGTTGACTGCTCTAAAGTATTCTTTTCGTTACTGCACTACATCTTTTTAATCAGACCTCTGTTATTGGTTGACCTGCCCTCTCCTCTTTTGCTAGTACGGGTGTTCAACAACCCCGTTAATGCTCGGGAATATGAATTACCCTATGTTTGAAGTTTCAAATTCTGCCATGTTTAAATGCTCCAAAATGGGTTTACCAAAAATTCAGCTGAAATAACTGTAGAATCCACTTTTCCGTATATAGATAGATCTGGAAGGGAGAACTGATCTTAATAACCTTCAGAATCCCCTGTAATCTCGGATAGTGGTTGGTAATTCTTATTCCTGGCTACATATTACTGAGGACTTAAAAAAAAACAACACACAAACGATTTAATCCCCCAGTTACGCTTAAGTTGATATCAGTATATTTTTTTGCATTCCCAGAATGCTTTTAATGTGCAACTAGGGTTCAAAACCGTTGGAGGAGATATCTGAAATTCTTTTAAGATCTTGAGTAATAGGCACCTGTGGTTTTTCATCTAATGTTGGTTTCACATGACAACGAATGATACATTTTTGCCTTCAACTGTGTTATCAATCAGTATTGGTGGTTGTTGATTCGTCTTTAAATATTAATAAAGTTATTTTGAAGATACATAGCATGTCTGAGATGTGAAGGTGCCCTCATTATTTGGCTTGTATGGTTGAGATTTTATTTATTGAATTGTGCTTTTTCTAAGTAGAGAATACCTGAAGATTATTTTGTGAAATAACTTGAAATAAGAAGTAATAGGAATGTATGTTACTACTGTCTCTGCTTTTGTTACCTTGTTTGTCTTAAAATCTGAAAAATATGCCAAAACCTGATGTAACTCCAGTTTATTAAAGCATAGAGTTTGGTAAATTAGAGGCTCTTTTTGTTAATTTTCATTTTTATATGTAAACGTGACTGAGGTGTGCAGTAGGATAGTCCTTTTTGGCAAGATCCTCATGCTATAATTTGTAACATAAATTACAAATTAAATTAAAAAAAAATCTCATGGCCATTGTTATAGATGAAAGTAAGAAGTGTTTATTGGAAGGTAAAAGTTGAAGTATATAATGCTAATGTTTGCATATATAAAATGACTTCCTGCTTTATGAACGAGTTGATATTGATAGTTTTCTTGTTAGGAAAAACAGACAGAAATTGGATATAAAATTATTTATGTTCACAAAAGAATAGTGAGCTGCCTTCAGTTCAGTTCAGTCGCTCAGTCGTGTCTGACTGTTTGCGACCCCATGAATCGCAGCACGCCAGGCCTCCCTGTCCATCACCAACTCCTGGAGTTTACCCAAACTCACGTCCATTGAGTTGGTGATGCCATCCAACCATCTCATCCTCTGTTGTTCCCTTCTCCTCCTGCCCCCAATCCCTCCCAGCATCAGAGTCTTTTCCAATGAGTCAACTCTTTGCATGAGTGGCCAAAGTATTGGAGTTTCAGCTTCAACATCAGTCCTTCCAATGAACACCCAGGACTGATCTCCTTTAGGATGGACTGGTTGGATCTCCTTACAGTTCAAGGGATTCTCAAGAGTCTTCTCCAACACCACAGTTCAAAAGCATCAATTCTTTGGCGCTCAGCCTTCTTCACAGTCCAACTCTCACATCCGTACATGACCACAGGAAAAACCATAGCCTTGACTAGACAAACCTTTGTTGGCAAAGTAATGTCTCTGCTTTTGAATTATGCTATCTAGGTTGGTCATAACTTTCCTTCCAAGGAGTAAGTGTCTTTTAATTTCATGGCTGCAATCACCATCTGCAGTGATTTGGAGCCCAGAAAAATAAAGTCTGACACTGTTTCCACTGTTTCCCCATCTATTTCCCATGAAGGGACCAGATGCCATGATCTTTGTTTTCTGAATGTTGAGCTTTCAGCCAACTTTTTCACTCCCGTCTTTGACTTTCATCAAGAGGCTTTTTAGTTCCTCTTCACTTTCTGCCATAAGGGTGGTGTCATCTGCATATCTGAGGTTATTGATATTTCTCCAGGCTGTCTTGATTCTTGTGTTTCTTCCAGTCCAGCGTTTTTCATGATGTACTCTGCACATAAGTTAAATAAGCAGAGTGACAATATACAGCCTTGACGTACTCCTTTTCCTATTTGGAACCAGTCTGTTGTTCCATGTCCAGTTCTAACTGTTGCTTCCTGACCTTAGTCCTTTGAAAATATGGCCTTCTTTATTAAAATTTAATTTACATGTGGTAAGTTTGAAGCCCTCTTTGGCATATTGTGAAGTTTGTAAAACTAAGAGCTTTTTTCCTATCTAGAACTTAATTTCTTATGCTGTTAGCCACAATTCCTATTCATAAATACTGAAGAAAAAAATTTCTTACTCTATTATTTACTGAGATGATGCAAAATAGTCTAGTAACTTGGTTTACTAGAATTTTTACTAAAATTCAATGGAATTTTGCTAGTGCTTTTTGAAAAAAAACTATGGTAGTAACATGAATAATGATGCTGTTAAAGATACAGGATCTGAATGAAAAAAGTAAAATTTTAATTTGGTTCTTTGGAGTTTTGTCATCTATAATGGTAATATATTATGGTGTCTCTATAGTGAGAACATTTATTTAAAATGTTGCACTTACTTTGTAATATCTAATTTCTATTGTGAATATCTTTTCTGTAATTTGATATGGAAGATTTTTTTCTTTTGTTCTTTTTAAGTGAAGATATTTAACTGATGCTTTTTTACTGACTTTTAAAAAAAATGCAGGATAATATGAAGTATATTGTATATATGTGTGTAAATGTACATATATATATGATTTATGTGTAGTTATTCCCCAGCTGTTTCCATTCTTCAAAGAGAACTACAGTTCCAATGTAATGTTTCCTGTGTATCATGCCAGAAAGAAAGTAGGCTTGTAAAACAATATATATATAAATATATATAAAGGAGAGTGAAAAAGTTGGCTTAAAGCTCATCATTTAGAAAAATAATATCATGGCATCTGGTCCCATCACTTCATGGCAAGTAGATGGGGAAACAGTGGAAACAGTGTCAGACTTTATTTTTCTGAGCTCCAACCAGTCCATTCTAAAGGAGATCAGTCCTGGGTGTTTTTTGGAAGGAATGATGCTAAAGCTGAAACTGCAATACTTTGGCCACCTCATGTGAAGAGTTGACTCATTGGAAAAGACTCTGATGCTGGGAGGGATTGGGGGCAGGAGGAGAAGGGGACGACAGAGGATGAGATGGCTGGATGGCATTACCGACTTGATGGACGTGAGTTTGAGTGAACTCTGGGAGTTGGTGATGGACAGGGAGGCCTGGCGTGCTGCAGTTCATGGGGTTGCAAAGAATTGGACATGACTGAGGGACTGAACTACTAATATTCTCTTTAGCTCCCCAAAGATATATACTTGCAAAACAGTGTATGTAAAAATATATGCCTCCTTTATATCTTCTCCATTATGCAAAAGTTAAATATTCTATATGTCATTTTTCACTTTGCTTTATTGATACGGAATCTTACTGTGTATACATAAAAAGTTTCCTGACTCTTCCTCCCTAGATTGCATGTGTGCATATGTGCTCAGTCATGTCTGACCCTTTGTGACCCTGTGGACTGGAGCCTGTCAGGCTCCTCCTCCATGGGTTTCTCCAGGCAAGAATACTAGGGTGGGTTGCTGTTTCCTCCTCCAGGGGATCTTTCCAACCCAGGAATCAAACCTCCTCTCCTTCATCTCCTGCATTGCAAGTGGATTCTTTACTCATGAGCCATCTGGGAATTAACCCACTAGACTGCATAGTTTTGCAGTACATGAATATTGCTTAATTTATTTTCTGTGTATATTTACTTTGTTTCTAATATTTTGCTAATGCAAAAGATGCTTGAAGGGATAATATATAGATATTCTTATACATATGTGATACACTTAGAGGATAAATTCCTGAAAGTAGAATTATTAAGCTATTCACATTGTTGGTAGGTCAAATTGCCTTCCATGGGGGCTATATCAGTCAATAAACAGTTCACAGCAACCAGCAGTTTATCTACTCTCCCACACTTTCATCAGTAGAAAGTGTTATCAGCTTTTTAAAATATAATCCGAAAAAAGTATATTGATATAGCTTCAACTGATTTCAAAATGCTTTGAGTGAGATTGGACATCTTTTCATATAATTAAAGATCTGTTTTCATTGCCTTTTCTGTGAACTATGTGTTACATTTAAGCTTCTTTTGGACCATACTGGGATGCAAGCCAGTCATAAATTATCAGTTTATTTTCAGTGAAAAACATTAACATTTCATGTGCTGACTCCAACTTGATTGTAGAGTTAATATTAAAGTTTTACTGGATTAAGTCTGATTTTCACTCTGGGTTTTCAGTGTGTGGTTTTTTATTTAACCTTGTAGTATGTATTTGTTGGGGGGT
This sequence comes from Bos indicus, assembly GCF_029378745.1. Taxonomy (NCBI): domain Eukaryota; kingdom Metazoa; phylum Chordata; class Mammalia; order Artiodactyla; family Bovidae; genus Bos; species Bos indicus. The sequence goes on from NC_091779.1 coordinate 13,846,166, forward strand.
GGTGGTTAGCTGAACTGTTTTAAAATTTTTATTTTGTTGGACTTTATTAACCTAAGCACATAGGTGCTTGGTATTTGGAATACCTTGTTCCTGAAGGCTTTGGTCTAACAGGGTAAGGCAGGCTGGAAAGGCAATTAAAGTATTAAAAGTGTTTTGGGTATTGAGATCAACACTTATCCATGGAACATGGGAAGCCTAAGGATAGTGTGTTCACTTAGGAATTTGTTAGTTTATTAATGTTAAAAAAGAATCCCTAGGAAAATGTCTCTTTAGCTGTTTCTTCAGTGTTAACGTAAAGAAAGAGGCAAAAACAGTTTGGTGTGTGCTGTGAACTGCAGGTTATTTGATACAGTTTGAGAATAGAATTTGAAAGAAGAGAAGCAGTAGAACAGGAGCCATACTGCGGCAGGTCACAGATGGTGGTTCTGGAATTTGGGTTACAATCAAACAGTTCAGTGTAGGTATGTTTAAAAAAATTATTAAATTGTGGAAAACTTCAAATATATAAGAAATAACCTTCATTGATATAAACATAGTTTGTTGGCTAATTATAAAACAAACTCATGGGCTGAAGAATTAGAATATGCCAATTCTTGTCACCCTTCTTTCTTTTTAATTGAAGTATGCCTTTTTATTTTTTTTTTTTTTACTTGAAGTATAGTTGATTAGTCATCTTTCCTATGACTGACTCCGTGTACTTTCACAAGTCAGGTACCTGTGATTGGAACTAGATAAACAACAAGCTCTCTAACCCAGGGGCATTATTATTAATTGAGAACATGGAATTGAAATGTAAGTCTACCTGCATTCTTACCTTTACATTGTATGATGTAAATGTATGTTAGAAGATACTTGAAAATTACTTATATTCTTGTCTTAACAACTTCTTTATCATTTACCAGGTAAGTTGTCATTCTAGCACATTTATCAAATTATTTTTGTCCAAATTAATGATGGGTGTTCTGAGGGTTAGTTAATTGCAGAGAAATTGTTTATGAACCCAGCTTCAGTAGAGTTATATACTGTTAGGTATTCACAAATAGCGAATCATGTCATAATTTTCAAAACTTAAGATGTTAACTTACAACATTGTTTTGGTCCTTGACACTTATCCTTCCAAGGAGATTTCACTGTGATGTAATTTTTGTGAGATCTGTCAGATGAAGTGATAAAAGATGATTTAAGATTTTACACCTAGACAGTTTTTTTTCATGGAGGAATAAAGTAACAAGATCGATTCATTAAATAAGATCAGACTTTTTTTTTAGCCTAAAATATTTATGCTTTAAAGTCATTTAAGGAGCACATATGTTCTTTCCAATTATTAGGTGCTGGAATGTGGAGTTTGTGAAGATGTCTTTTCTTTGCAAGGAGACAAAGTGCCTCGCCTTCTGCTTTGTGGTCATACAGTCTGCCATGACTGTCTCACTCGGCTGCCTCTTCATGGAAGAGCAATCCGTTGCCCTTTTGATCGGCAAGTAACAGAACTAGGTAGGAAAAAAATATATATATAAAATTGTTCTTGTAATACAAATGTCATGGTAGACAGTTTCTTTTTGTTTGATTTTAAAAATTATAAAATTCTGGGAGTTCCCTGGCAGTCCAGTGGTTAGGACTCTGTGCTTCTGCTGCAGGACGAATGGGATCTTTTCCTGATCGGAAAACATGCCAAGGTGTGGCCAAAAAAATAAAAAGAAACAAAATTCCAAGGAGGTTTCATTTTCTTTTAAAAGCAGTAGTCCTGAAGCTATAAACTAGCCCATTCTTAGGGACTAACTTTATTTCATCTTTTAGGATTTTTATATTCAGTACTTATAGATCAATAGTTTTAAGACACCTGAGAAAGATATGCTAATCTTTTCCACTTTCCTGTAAAACAGGGTTTACCTTAGACATGAATAGGCCATTAAGGAAAATACAGTTAAGTACTTGGAGTTTCAACATGGTATTTATTGATATCAAAGACAGAAGAATTTTTAGCATTTGATAACTACTAACTACTTCTTGTTCTCTGTTAAAATGTGTTTAAAGGTCTGGTGGATTTTTTTCAGTTTTTTGCATACTTTTCAGACTTTGCTTTATAGTTTTCAAAATGAGTTATTACTATTGGATACCAGATTTGGAAATGACATTTATTAACATTTGAACAGTTATCTTACAACCATAAATTCTGTGTTTATTCTTTTTAATGGTGGAATTTTCTCCAAAATTAATAGTTTAAGGTTGTCATTTATTTTTAGTTTAGTAGTACTGTTTAAGACTGTTCAGACTATATATCATGTGGAACACATTTGAAATTAAACCACCAGGAAAACAAGCATGAGTACCCAGATTTTTAGACCAGAAAGCTTTAAAATGCTAAGAAACATTGTTGTAAAATGTTTTCTTATAAGGGTAGGATAGAATGGGTTTTTTAAGATTTTGGTAGTCTTTGATTTAACTAAGTAGTATGCTCATTTGCCAGAAAGCTAATATAAGACAGTGTTAGCATTATTATGGATAGCATTAACTTACCATTACTCAAGAAATAATAAGGTTCGGGGGGAGATGTCTTTATTTTTACATTGTTTTTATTGTCCTTTTATTCTGTAATTTATATATATCATACCATCTTCTTTATATAAAACTGTATAGAAGTAGTAATACTTTGTGAATGTAAGATGGACCCTTTCTTCCTTTTGAAGGGCACTGTATCTTCTCTACATAAATACCACAGTGTGGGTTGTTACTACCCTCACTGTGATAACCTAGGAATTCGTGACAGGTAATGGTTAGTGATATCCTAGCTGAAATCAATCAAACCAGTAATTTTGCCTTGAATATAGGTTGTAATTTCTATGTTCTTGTTCAGTGATTAAGTCATGTCCAGTTCTTTGTGACCCCATGGACTGCAGCACACCAGGCTTCCTTGTCTTTCACTATCTCCTAGAGTTTGCTCAAACTAATGCCCATTGAGTTGGTGATGCCATCCAATCATCTCATCCTCTGTTGAGGATCTATCTCATCCTCCTCTTCATCTTATCTCATCTTTTTCTGCCTCCGCTCAATCTTTCCCAGCATCAGGGTCTTTTCCGGTGAGTTGGCTATTCACTTCAGCTGGACAAACTACTGGGGCTTTGGTTTCAGCATCAATCCTTCCAGTGAATATTCAGGGTTGATTTCCTTTAGGATTGACTGGTTTAATCTCCTTGCTGTCCAATGGACTCTCGAGAGTCTTCTCCAGCACCACAGTTTGAAAGCATTAGTTCTTTAGCGCTCAGCCTTCTTTATGGTCCAGCTCTCACATCTGAAAAACCATAGCTTTAACTGTATGAACCTTTGCGGGCAAAGTGATGTCTCTGCTTTTTGATACACTGTATAGGTTCATCATCGCTTTTCTTCCAAGGAGCCACTGTCTTTTAATTTCATGGCTGCAGTCATTGTCTGCAGTGATTTTGGAGCCTGAGAAAATAAAATATGTCACTGTTTCCTTTTTTCTCCATCTGTATGCCATGAAGTGATGGGACCGGATGCCATTATCTTAGTTTTTTGAATGTAGAGTTTAAGCTAGTGTTTTCTCTCTCCTCTTTCACCCTCAAGAGGCTCTTTAGTTCCTTCTCGTTTTCTGCCATTAGAATGTTGTCATCCACATATCTGAGGTTGTTAATATTTCTCCCAGCAATCTTGATCCCAGCTTGTGATTCATCTAGCCTGGCATTTTGCATGTTGTGTGGTAATTACTATACCTTTTAGCTTAGAATTTTACTCTAATTCGAGCCTATGGAATATGTGTTAATGACTCTTGATATAGTTTGATGTCATTATTTTTAAATTTGTGTTTAAAATCTATTATAGAAATTATATATATATATATAAATTGCAGAAAACTTGGAAAATCTATTAAAAAATATAACAAAATCATTTGTATTTCCTGCTTATAAAATCAAGTTACTGTTTTTTTTTTCTTTTCCATTATGACTTATTACAGGATATTGAATAGAGTTCTCTGTGCTATACAGTAGGACCTTGTCATTTATCCATTCTATATATAATAGTTTACACCTACTAATCCCAAACTCCCAACCCATCCCTCCCTTCTACCACCCCAGTCCCCATGAACTGCTGTTAATATGAAAGAATCAAAATTAGAATTCTTCTTTAGTATCAGTAATTGTTTATCATAGTTATTAGTACTGGTTAGTATTATTTGTGGTTCTTCTCTTCTTTCCTCATGGTAAAATTATACCTCCCTGCTCTCTTATGATTAGGTAGGCAGAGCTGTGTGATTTTCCTGTAACTAGTGAAATTATGAGTAGAAGTGAAGAGTTAACTTCCAGGTAGAAGCTGTTAAGGATAGATTTATGATAGTTTGTAGTAAATTGTTTTCTCTGCTATAGTGAGGTGATACAGGTGGTTGGAGCCTCAGTGGCCTGTGTCCTTGATCATGGACAGTAGAGAACAGAATCTCTCTTGTCTTCACCAACCCCTGAGATGTTACATGAGCAAAAAGCAAATCTTTGTTGTTTTAAGTCATTGAGATGTTGATTTATTTTGATAGTCACAGAAAGATTAAGTGATATCTTAGGCCGTTGATAGATACTGTTTAAATACTACTAGGAGTTTATGTGGAGAAGGCGATGGCACCCTACTCCAGTACTCTTGTCCGTGGAGAAGCCCAGGGACGGGGGAGCCTGGTGGGCTGCCGTCTGTGGGGTCGCACAGAGTCGGACACGACTGAAGCGACTTAGCCCCAGCAGCAGCAGGAGTTTATGTGTTTGTGTTTAATATATAATTAAAGTATTTGGATACTGTCAAGATAATATTTTTAAATAAAAGACTTAGTGTACTTCTTAATCTTTTATAAACAAAGTGGATAGAACTCAGTTTGATGTAGAATGTGTGTGAAAAATTAAATCCACTGAGAAAGCCTTGCTAGGATGGCAAGACAGGGGGAAATGCTGGGTAGGGGCTGCATAAAGATACTTGGGAAGGGAGGTCACAGAAATCAGACAGGAGGGTAAAGATATTTAGCCTAGTTAAAAAAATTTTGGGGGGGAACCATAACTAGAAATGGCTTTTTTCCTTACCTTTTCTTCCAACTTTCCTTCTTCCTTTCTTTTTTCTTCCTTCCCTTCCTCCCTTAGTAAAGAGGGGCCAAGAAGGACGGAAGCCTTGTAACCATTGACTTCATTATTCTTTTGTTTTTCAATGAGTGTGTATTAGATGGCAGCTTTGTGTTAGATGGTATTTGTTGTATAGAAGCTCCGCGTAACAGATACTCCTTCTAATTTCCAGAGGATCTATCTTTTATTTATAGTCTTAGGAAGAGTTTGTGTTGTGTGTGCTCATGTGTGTGGCCACGTATGCATGCACGTATGTTTGTTCGCGTGGCCTTTTATGGTCAGTTCTGGGGAAAAGAGGCATTGGTCCTCACTCACATGCGCCCTAAAGTCTTACCTACCAAAAAGGGAGTATCGTCAGACTTTAGTGTGAAACTCTGTGTATGTATGTGAGAAGGAGTTTATGTATTTATTGATTGCCCTTAGGGTTCTAGGTTAGATGAGATATGGGGAAAATGTCTGTAGCTGCTCTAGTTCCAGTTTAGAGATGGATTTATTTTAGGTTAACTGTATCTTTCATACTGTGGTTTTCTAACATGCATCATATTTTATGACCATATTTGTGGTCATAAAATCAGTTTAATTGTCTGTGAATAAGATTTTTTAAAAAGAAATAGGATAAAACCAATCAGTGTGTTGCACACTGTGAGGGTGAATTTTGGTTTGTAAATCTTCTGTTTCAGTGGTGTGTGTGTGTGTGTGTGTGTATGTCTTATACTGGGTTGCAATGTAAAATGTATTTCTTACTGTAGGTTGCTGTTAAAAATATTTAAAGCACTTGTTTTAGTATATACACTAAAAGTCAGTGAGGAAATAGGATTTATAAATTATATTGAAGTTAAATTATAGAAAAAGAAAAAAAAATAAATTATAGAAAAAGAATAAGAGTTTTAAAAAATGTTTCTACTTAGAGTGCTAAGGAGTTCTGTGTTTTAAAGAGAATATTTAATATTGCTGTTATAGCATTAACAGGAAATGGAGAAATTTTGAATTTTCAAAATCTAAACATTATTAATGATTGAACTGTGAGACATTGAAATTACTATCAGGATATGGGGTAAAATAAATAATATTCCATTTTGTTATATTTAGTTTATATGTTTATATTCTAGGAGATTCAGGTGTCTGGGGATTGAAAAAAAATTTTGCTTTATTGGAGCTGTTGGAAAGACTACAGAATGGACATAGTGGTCAGTATGGAGCTGCAGAAGAAGCCATTGGGATATCTGGAGAGGTATTGATTGAACTGTTGAAATATTTGTTGTGACCATGAATTTTTTTTTTAATTTAAAATATTTGCCATTATATGCACAATGTTACCTCACTTACCCTATAAAGTAGGGTTCCAGAGACACAACTTGTCATTACATTATAGTTCTGAAGTCACCAGAATCCCCAGCTGAACAAAAGCAAAACTGAAGCTTGAATTCTCTGAAAATACTATACGCAAACTATATTTTTGGTATGAACTTGTTTCCTTATCATCATTAGTTCTACATAAGGGTAAAGTGAAAGAGTAAGATTATGGGTGAACACAAAGGCTATGTAGCCTACTTTAAAGCAGAGGATGCAAAAGTAATCATTCAACAGTTAAAGCGCAGAGAAAGAGAGAGGAACTCCATGAAAGGGACCTTTTAGCGTAGAGACGAAATGCCTTACAGGTAGCCATAGCTCCTGAGGGAATTACTATTAAATATCCTCATGAAAAGTTAAATTGTATGTAGATGTGCTCTCTTTATCCAGACAGGTTGGTGTCCAATAATTATTAGAAAGAAGGCCATTAACACAAGTTAAAATACATTTTGAGGATAAAATTTGTCTACATAACTCATAGACTGTTCTGAATATAGGAATAGTTGTTTAGTAAATAGTTAATAATTTTGACGAACACCTTGAAAACCACATATTTAGTATCAAGGAAAATGTCAGATTGACTTTTTACTTATCTTTTATTTAAACATGATTTCCTATATAAAGTGAATCAGTGAAAGTAATCTCAAACTGAAGCACTGTTTTCTAAAAATTTTGCAGTTCTTTTCCATGATTTATCTTTTACCTTTATTTTGAAAGATATCGAGGATTATCTAACGTTGATCCTACAAATTTGTCAGCTCTAGAAAGCAGAAGACATGACTTTTTAATTTTATACATATGCATTTTTCATAGTTGCAAACAAAATTGTTTAACTTTGGGTTCATTTTTTATTTACTGTGATACTGAATGATACCATTGATATATTTTCTAATTTTTATTTCTGCAGAAATTTATACCAAATCTTTTCCTTTCCAGTTATGGCCTTTTAGTATTCAGAAAAAGTTTTCGAAGCATTCTTGATTATCTGTCATGTGAAATTGACCACTCAGAATGCTTTTTACTAATTCATAAAAATAATAAACATTTATAAGGTTACATGTAACATAGGGTTTTATTTTATTTCTTTCTTAAATTTAATGATTTTCAACCAGAATAGTGCAGTGGACTCAACTATGGAGTCTTAGAAAAAATACACAGCCTGGACTTCATCTACACCTATTGAGCAATGAGTATTTCTCAGGTTGGAGTCCAAGCATCTATGTTTTTAAAAGCTTCACTTGGTTATCTAAATAATAAGATTTGTGCTTCTCTTTTCCTATACATTATGCTGACAAGTATATTTAAAGCAGGGGGGAGTATTTACTATCAGTTCTTTCAGTCTTAAAAAAAACAGACTTCTATTCTCTGTTGTTCGTTTCTTGTGTGTAAAGTGAGGGGTTTTTGCAGTAGATAACTTTGCACTGACAGTGAATCTAAAACAATGGTTGTATTTTTGGCCTCAAATTCATAGCATATTTTGATGATCAGTTTTGGAAATAGCTTTCACTTACCTATAGAAGTGAGTAGTGAATGACCTTTGTATTTAATGATCAGTTTATTTTTATATATACAAAGATTATGGGCTTTTATATTTCAAAATTTGGCATGTTATAATGATTGGGGTTTAGTTAAAAAAATTTTTTTTAATCAAATTATAGTTACTTAATAATATGTTCGTTTCAAGCATACATCAACATGGTTTGGTTATACACACACACACATTCTTTTTCAGATTCTTTTCCATTATAAATTGTTATAAGATACTGAGTATAGTTCCCTGTGTTGTACAGTTCCCTTGTTATTTTCCTATTTTATATATAGTAGTTTGTAATTTATTTCTCCTCCCTCTCCCTTGGTATCTGCTTTGGTAACGGTAAGTTTGTTTTCTGGGTCTCAGTCAGTTTCTGTTTAATAAAGTTTTACTACATTACTTTTTTGTTTATCAGAGCATCATTCGTTGTGATGAAGATGAAGCTCATGTTGCATCTGTCTATTGCACTGTATGTGCAACTCACTTGTGCTCAGAATGTTCCCAAGTTACTCATTCTACGAAGACACTAGCAAAGCACAGGAGAGTGCCTCTAGCTGATAAACCTCATGAGAAGACCATGTGCTCTCAGCATCAAGTGCATGCCATTGAGTTTGTTTGCTTGGAAGATGGCTGTCAAACTAGCCCGCTCATGTGTTGTGTCTGCAAAGAATATGGGAAACACCAAGGTCACAAGGTATGAGTATAGTTAAAGTTGATAACTGTGCCTGCTTTGCCAGCCTACTGTTTATTTTCACTGACTTGGTTCTTTATACTAAAAGTAGAAACTGAAGAAGAGCTAAATGATAAATGAGTTGAGCTTGGTAGCATGAAAGGAAAAGAGAGGTTTATAATGACTTATCAAAAATTTCGGAGTCCTCATGATTCATTCTTTATTGAAAGTGGCTTTCCAGCAGGAAACAAAAAGTCCTTTTCTTTCTGTGCATGTTTTTGTAAAGCACTGGATTGTATTGATAATATATCAGTTGATGAACTAATGCTTATGATCAAATTTTAGAGATTTCTTGGTTTCTTAGCAGTATATGAAATTCCAAATTTTAAATTATTTCTTTGAAGGATCAATAATTTTGGAATGAAGGCAAATTAGTATTTCTTAATGCTGTGATTTTGTAAATATGTTATAAAACCCACTTGCAGCTAATGCTTTTTTTATTAATAGGAGCCAGTTAAATAGCATTTTATATCATTAGTCAATACTATGAGTTCTTTTCTATAATTATGTTGCATCTTATAGCATTCAGTATTGGAACCAGAAGCTAACCAGATCCGAGCATCAATTTTAGATATGGCTCATTGCATACGGACCTTCACTGAGGAAATTTCAGATTATTCCAGAAAATTAGTTGGAATCGTTCAGCACATTGAAGGAGGAGAACAAATAGTCGAAGATGGAATTGGAATGGCCCACACAGAACATGTATGGATTTTTTTCCTCCTTATCCTTTTTTCCCTCTTACTTTTTCACCTTATAGGATTTATTGAGCAATTCCATTGTATGAGTACTGCATTAGTCAGTGGAAATAAGTTTTTTGAAAAGTCTCTGTCTTTAAGGAAATTTATTATCCATCGTGAAGAGTTTCAAGTGTGGTAACTGTTTACTTTGTGGGGGAAATGCAGGATGCCCTGGCAGTGTGCATATAAACAGCATTAACTTAGGTAAGTCTTGGAAGGCTTTCTAGAAGATGTGATGTCTAAACTGAGATTTAAGGGAATTTAGTCAGGGAGAAGAGTAAGATGGGGAGAGAGTTGTTCCAGAGAGGGAAGCATATGTTAAAATACCTGGAAGTGAGACTTGGACATATTGTAGAAACTTAACTAAGTTCACTGTGGTTGAAGCTTTGAGTATTGGGGTGGCAGATGGTAAGAAAAGATGTTGGAAAATTAAGGGCCAAATTGTGCAACATCTTGTTAGCTATGTTAAAGAGTTTGGACTTTTATCTCACAGGCAGTGATGAGCCATTGAAGAATTGTCATAGGAATAACTTAATCAGATTTGCATTAAGAAAGGTTGCTGTTTAATATAAAAAATGAATTGGAGGAACAACAAGATTGGAAGCAAGGAGACGACCTCTTGTGAGGTTGCTGAAATTATCTACTTGAGAATTGTTTGTGCCCCATAATACTGCAGTATTGAGGATGGAGAGAAGCACATGGCTTTGAGATGTTAAAGAAGTAGAATAGGTAGGTCATAGTGATTGATTGATAATATTGATTGATAGGTAACTTGGAGGGTCAAGCATGATGCCTAGGTTTCCACCTTGCCCAGCCTGGCGGATGGTTGTGCTCTAAACGGGGAGGAAGAAGAATTTGGGAGGGGATGATGAGACCAAGGTGGTAAGTTTAATTTGGATGTTGAATTTGTTATGTCTGTGAAATAAATGGAAATACCCCCCCCAACCAACCCCCAGTAAGGTGCAGAGTAAGTGGGTATTAGGAGGTGAGTGTGTCTAACTTCTAAGAGTTTGGCTATGAAGAGAAGGAAGGAACTTAGGCAGTAGTGGTAGTTGCTTTTAAAAATTGAATTGTAGAGGAGAAGCATTTGAGCCTCCCAGGTGGCACTAGTGGTAAAAACCTGCTTGCTAGTGCAGGAGTCTTAAGAGATGTGGGCTCAATCCCTGGGTCAGGAAGATCCCCTGGAAGAGGGCATGGCAACCCACTCCATTATTCTTGCCTGGAGAACTCCATGGACAGAGGAGCCTGGAAAGCTACAGTCCATACAGTCACAAAGAGTCGGACATAACTGAAGCGACTTAGCACACATGCATAGAGAAGAAAGGGATATTTTCAGACAGGAATATAAAACACAGGGACAGACAAAGTATAGTGGGTTTTTTTGGTAATCAAAATTAAAGCCAAGTCATTGGGAATAATGGCTAGAATAATGCTCTGTCAAACGTAGCCAGTAGCCTCATGTGGCTATTTAAGTTTAAATTATTTATCAATCCCAAGAAATAAAAAATTTACTTCCCCAGTCTCACTAGCTACATTTGAAGTACATTTTATATGTGTGTAGCTAGTGGCTACCATATTGGGCAGCACAGATATAGAACATGTCTGTCACCACATAAAATTCTATTGGATCTTGTTGTACTATGATGGAAATATTTATGCCCTCAATAAATATTTATTGAACATATCTCAAGTGCTAAACACTATTCTAGCTAAGGAGACAGCACTCTACAAGTCAAAAATACCACCTATGCAGAGTTTGCGTTCTGTTGTGGGAAGAGAGACAATATACAAGTAAAATATGGTGGAAGTATTTTATTAGCTGCTTTGGAGAAAAATCCAGAGAAGGTGGTATTTTGGACAGGCTCCCTGAGAAGAGGCATTGAGCAAAGACCTAAAGGAGGTGAGAAAAGGGAACCATGCTACTATTGGGGGAAAGAACATTCTAGATCAAGTACAGAGGCCCTGCAGTTGGAGTGTGCTTTGTTTTCTTAAGAAACTTCGAGGAGGCTCAGTGTAGCTAAAACAGAATGATTAATGGAAAGCATAGCTGGAATTGATGTCAGAAAGGGCCTTATAGGCACTTGCTTTACTTTATTTCAGGAACGCTTTTCTTCAAAATGTTCATGTGGTTCCCTCTCCTACCTCCTTCAGGTCTCAGCTCAGATGGCTCTTTCTCAGGGATTCTGTCATTGAACATCCCATATAAAGGATTTTGGCGTTTACTCTGTGTGGGAAACCACGGGAGTGTTTTGAGCATAGTAATAATTAACATTCTGACTTAACACTTAAAATGATCAGTCTGGCTTCTGGATGGAGCATACGTTATAGGGAGCAGGGGTAGATCTAGTGAACCAAGTTAGAAGGCTATTACAATAATTAAGTGAGAGATGATAATGGCTTTGATTAGGTTGGTAGAGGTAGAGATGGTGAGGCATGATCAGATTCTAGATATATTTTGAAGTCACCAGAATTCAGTAAGAAATTAGTTGAGAGATAAAAAAGAGAAGTGTTAAGGGTGACTCCAGTTTTTTTAGCTTGAACAACCTGGAAGTTGTAGTTGCCATTTATTGAGATGGAGAAAACTAGGTTTGCGGCTGAGGGAGACTGTAGGTTAGGTATTCCTTGTTTTTTTGAAATGTCATTTACACGGTTGGATATCCAAAGGCTGTATTTAAGGGGAAAAGTCCTGTGTGGAGATATACATTTTGGGATTTTTAAGGTTATAGATGGTATTGAAATTTTCATTATTTCACATAAAAAATCTTTTTTAAGGTTACAGTTGTTGAAAACTTATTTTTATTGCCCAAGGTACCAGGTACTGCAGAGAATGCCCGATCGTGTGTCCGAGCTTATTTTTCTGATCTGCATGAAACTCTGTGTCGTCAAGAAGAAATGGCTCTAAGTGTTGTTGATGCTCATGTTCGAGAAAAATTGATTTGGCTTAGGCAGCAACAAGAAGATATGACTATTTTGTTATCTCAGGTTTCAACAGCCTGTCTCCATTGTGAAAAGACTTTGCAACAGGTACATGGTTTAAAACATGGTTAGGACATAGTTTAAGAAGGAGAATTTGTAAGCTTAATCAAATCATTACCAGAAGTACATACTAGTTATTAATTTAATAAATAGTTTTATATTATTACTCTATGTTATTGTGGGCTTTAATGTGGGCTGTGCTTAGGACATGATCTCTAACCTCGAATTGCTCCAGTCAATCATATCAATGCCCTTTCTTTTTTGTGTCCTCCCCACCGTAAAACCATAGGTTCTAGAACCTCTTTAACTTCTTGTCATTCTTTATTCATCCCAAGCCCTTTAACCCTTTTTTGCCAAATGTATATACTATTCTTTCTGCTTGGTGGGCTTATGTCTCCCTTTTTTAATATTGGAAATCCTTCTTCAAATTTTTACTGTTGTTTGAAGTTCCTTTTCCTTGCTCTTTTTTGTTCATTGGTTTTTGGTGGGGGGAGGTGGGGAGTGCATCCGTAGCATGAACTACCCATCTCTGCTCTAAGTTATTGGTTCTTTTGTGTCACAGAAAATCCATGTTTTTTTTGATGCATGAGGTATCATAAGCAATTTGTTACCCATATTGCAGATAATATGCTTTTAAAATGATTTAGATTTAAGATTATTCTAACAAAAATATCAGTCTTTCTCATTACTGTTTTGGATCTGTCTTCATAAATGTGCAATTTAAGACTAATTGTTGCCCTAGGAATCCTAATATGCTGCAGACACTCTCATTTTTTGATATATTGCTTATGATTGTGTTGATACAAATCATTAGAGAGCTAAACTTTCTACCATTGTAAAGCTTTTTCTCTTAAAAATCTGATAGGCTAGGCTGTAACCACATCAGTCTTGCGTCCTTTAGTCCTTGTCACATTGAATTGTAGTAATTGATGTTTTTGCCATTTATTAAGTTGTCTTCTTTATCCAGTCCTATTCTGACCTCTGCTTTGTGATGCTGAGATTGGAACGCTGAAAACCTGCTCTGCCAGCTGGTTCCATGTTATTTTATGCTTTGCCAGTAGGGGGCAGTAGAGGGAGGCTGAAAGGCGGACGTGGTTTCCTGTGGGTTCCCGATTGCTTGGGGTTCATGTCAATGTCACTGCTCACACGAGGAGACAGCTTTCCTTAGAGATCTGAGTTTCAGCTCCATGGTATCCCTCCTATAAGTGTCTAAGTTTTAATAATTCTAGCATCTCTCCTTTATTCCCCCAGCCCTGAGAGTGGTAGCTATTTCTTACAGTTGTTTCCTGCATGAGACCTCCGAGCTCTTTTTACACTTTCAGTTGCCTTGTTAATAACTACACCTAGTTAACAGTTCTTGGTATTAGTTTTTCTGTTCACATGATTGTTGGGGTTTTTGTCTCCTGATTGGAGTCTAATGATACATTATGCACATTTGTCCTTCTGAATGTTGGCTGAATGCATCTTTGTATCTAAATTCTTTGTATCTGATTAGAAAGAGCTTAATAAACACTTGTTTAGCTCAAGCTACACAGCAAAATTGGAAACGGAGCATGTCCTAAATCATACTTGTGACTACTTTAAAATATTTTTATATTTATTCAGTTAAAAGTATGCTCATGGCTACTGAAATATTTGGAAGTATTTTAGAGTTTCTGAAGCATTTTGTCAGTGACTGATAAATGTTAATGACATGGTATTATCTCACTGTTTTAATGCAAATGAAATTGGAGCCTTGGATTCATTCTTCATATGGACTTATTAGTTTTATTCTGATTTATGGCCACAGAACCCTAATCTCAGCCAGTAGTCTTAAAAGTTCCTGCCGCAGAGATACCTGAACGAGGAATGGATGGAATAGCACATATTTATTACCAATTTTGAGGATAAAATGTAATCATCCCTCCCTTCCAAAACAATTGATGCATCGTCTAAGTTCAAGGCGTGATGCTGCTTGGTTAGGATTTATTTATGAGTCAGACATTTTTTTGTGTGCCTGCTATGTGCCACGTAAATTCTAGGTACATGGAATACATCAATAAGCAAAATAGGCCAAAAGCCATAATCTTGTGGAGTTAGCAACTTAGCAAGAGACAGACAATAAACCATAACCATTTCTAATAAGTAAATTATATAGTATGTTAAAAAGTGATTAAGAGCTAAGGGAAAAAGAAAAAATGTGAAGATATAGCACATTGCATTTTGAAATAGGGTAAGCATCATTGATGAACTATGGAGTGAGGTTCGTGACATTATACAGGAGACAGGGATCAAGACCATCCCCATGGAAAAGAAATGCAAAAAAGCGAAATGGCTGTCTGGGGAGGCCTTACAAATAGCTGTGAAAAGAAGAGAAGCGAAAAGCAAAGGAGAAAAGGAAAGATATAAGCATCTGAATGCAGAGTTCCAAAGAATAGCAAGAAGAGATAAGAAAGCCTTCTTCAGCGATCTGTGCAAAGAAATAGAGGAAAACAACAGAATGGGAAAGACTAGAGATCTCTTCAAGGATATTAGAGATACCAAGGGAACATTTCATGCAAAGATGGGCTCGATAAAGGACAGAAATGGTATGGACCTAACAGAAGCAGAAGATATCAAGAAGAGGTGGCAAGAATACACAGAAGAACTGTACAAAAAAAGTACTGTACAAAAAAAGATCTTCATGTCCCAGATAATCACGATGGTGTGATCACTGACCTAGAGCCAGACATCCTGGAATGTGAAGTCAAGTGGGCCTTAGAAAGCATCACTACGAACAAAGCTAGTGGAAGTGATGGAATTCCAGTTGAGCTATTTCAAGTCCTTAAAATTGATGCTGTGAAAGTGCTGCACTCAATATGCCAGCAAATTTGGAAAACTGAGCAGTGGCCACAGGACTGGAAAAGGTCAGTTTTCATTCCAATCCCAAAGAAAGGCAATGCCAAAGAATGCTCAAACTACCACACAATTGCACTCATCTCACATGCTAGTAAAGTCATGCTCAAAATTCTCCAAGCCAGGCTTCAGCAATATGTGAACCGTGAACTTCCTGATGTTCAAGCTGGTTTTAGAAAAGGCAGAGGAACCAGAGATCAAATTGCCAACATCCTCTGGATCATGGAAAAAGCAAGAGTGTTCCAGAAAAACATCTATTTCTGCTTTATTGACTATGCCAAAGCCTTTGACTGTGTGGATCACAATCAACGGTGGGAAATTCTGAAAGAGATGGGAATACCAGACCACCTGACCTGCCTCTTGAGAAATCTGTATGCAGGTCAGGAAGCAACAGTTAGAACTGGACATGGAATAACAGACTGGTTCCAAATAGGGAAAGTAGTACGTCAAGGCTGTATATTGTCACCCTGCTTATTTAACTTCTATGCAGAGTACATCATGAGAAATGCTGGACTAGAAGAAACACAAGCTGGAATCAAGATTGCTGGGAGAAATACCAATAACCTCAGATATGCAGATGACACCACTCTTATGGCAGAAAGTGAAGAGGAACTAAAAAGCCTCTTGGTGAAAGTGAAAGTGGAGAGTGAAAAAGTTGGCTTAAAGCTTAACATTCAGAAAACGAAGATCATGGCATCCGGTCCCATCACTTCATGGGAAATAGATGGGGAAACAGTGGAAACAATGTCAGACTTTATTTTTTTTGGCTCCAGAATCACTGCAGATGGTGACTGCAGCCATGAAATTAAAAGATGTTTACTCCTTGGAAGGAAAGTTATGACCAACCTAGATAGCATATTCAAAAACAGAGACATTACTTTGCCAACAAAGGTCCGTCTGGTCAAGGCTATGGTTTTTCCTGTGGTCATGTGTAGATATGAGAGTTGGACTGTGAAGAAGGCTGAGCGCCGAAGAATTGATGCTTTTGAACTGTGGTGTTGGAGAAGACTCTTGAGGGTCCCTTGGATTGCAAGGAGATCCAGCCAGTCCCTTCTGAAGGAGATCAGCCCTGGGATTTCTTTGGAAGGAATGATGCTAAAGCTGAAACTCCAGTACTTTGGCCACCTCATGTGAAGAGTTGACTCATTGGAAAAGACTCTGATGCTGGGAGGGATTGGGGGCAGGAGGAGAAGGGGACGACAGAGGATGAGATGGCTGGATGGCATCACTGACTTGATGGATGTGAGTTTGAGTGAACTCCGGGAGTTGGTGATGGACAGGGAGGTCTGGTGTGCTGCGATTCATGGGGTCGCAAAGAATCGGGCATGACTGAGCGACTGAACTGAACTGAACTGAACTGAAGCATCATTGAGAGAAGGTGAGATTTACTCAGACTCAAATGGGAAGAAGGTGAAGGGAACTATCTCTTCTTAATGAAGAAGATTTCAGTTGAGGAAATGGTTAGTGCAAAAACCCTAAGGTGACATGCCTTGTGTATTTGAGGAACAGCAAAAGAGGGCAGTATGGCCGTAATGGATAGTAATAAGTGATGGAGAGAGTAATTGGAGCTGAAATGCGAGGAAATCGGGAATTATATATAAGGAGAGCCTTTGGGCCGTTGGAAGAACTTGAACTTTTACTAATTGAATTGGAGAAGCCATTGTGAGGTTTTGAGCACAAGAATGATTTAATCTTACTTGAAAGGATCTGGCTGATATGACAAATGGCAAAGAGAAGGAAGGAGTTCAATAGTTAGGGACTATTGTGGCATTCCAAGTGAGAGAGAATAGTAGCTTGGATAGTAGGGGCTAGAAGTACCCAGATTTTGGGTATCTAGTAGGATTTGTTGACAAGTACATGTGAGAATGAGGAAGGAGAAGACAAGAAGGACTTCAAATTTTTTTCTGGGGATTGGAACAACCAGATTGCTATCACCTCATATGAATATGGCTTCCCTCGTAGCTCAGTTAGTAAAGAATCCACCTGCAATGCGGGAGACCCCAGTTTGATTCCTGGGTTTGGAAGATCCCCTGGAGAAGGGATAGGCTGCCCACTCGTGTTCTTGGGCTTTCCGACTCAAGGGAAGCCCTTGAGTCAGCTGTTCTTGGCTCAGGTATAAAGAATCCACCTGCAATGCAGGAGACCTGGGTTCGATCCCTGGGTTTGGAAGATCCCCTGGAAAAGGGGGAGGGTACCCACTCCAGTATTCTGGCCTGGAGAAGTCCATGGACTGCATAGTCCATGGGGTCACAAAGAGTCGGACACTACTGAGCAACTTTCACTTTCTTTCTTTTCATACGAATATACAGTAGTGAGCAAAAACTGACAATGCTATTTCTTTCATGGAGCTTATATATTGTTGGAAAATCTGTATCTTATGAAGAATACATTGGCATATGTATAGAATATTTCTGGAAT
The DNA here is from genome assembly GCF_029378745.1 of Bos indicus. Classification (NCBI taxonomy): domain Eukaryota; kingdom Metazoa; phylum Chordata; class Mammalia; order Artiodactyla; family Bovidae; genus Bos; species Bos indicus. Next base: position 13,863,887 of record NC_091779.1, read on the forward strand.
AATATTTAAGCAACAGGAAGGAAAGAGCCTGGGACTCTAGAGTGAGACAGAGACATCACAGTTTGACCTTTAGTCCTTTGTTTTTGGAACCAATTCGTGTATATCTTTCATTATTGTGAAAAACTTTTATAGGAGTACTATACAAACACATAGAACTATGTGCATATGCATTCAACTTGCTGCATTTTAGGACTGGACATTGCTATGTAACCAGCATCCAGATCCAGTAACAGGGCATTACCAGGACCCCAGAAGCCCCTCAGACTCTCTTCTAGTAACTACCTGCCTTTCCTCCTAAGGATGAACCACTATCCTGATTTCTAATGTATACTTTGTTTTTGCCTGTTTTGGTAATTAATAAAAGTGGGCAATTATTATTATTACCCACTTTTATAATAACAATTCTTATTACAATTATTGTATATAATAATTATATATATAATTATTATTAATATTAATACATTATCAATAATATATACAATATTATTGTATAATAATACTTATTACAATTATTGTATATAATTATATATACAATTATTAATATTATTACAATATTAATATATACAATATTATTGTATAATAATAATTCTTATTACAATTTTATTGTAATTAATACAATTAGAACTCTTCATGTCATGTCTACTCTTATTTCATGTGAAATTCATTTTGTCAAAATGTAATTGTAGTTCATTTTTATTGTGATAGTGTTGCATTTGTGAGTATAAAATTATTTATCTATTCTTATGCTGATGGGCTCTTAAATTATTTATTAATGTCTGACTATTGTTATCTTAGTCAGATTTACACATAAATTAACTTTTTTGTTGTTAAATGTCCAACTCTTGCGACCCCATGAATTACAGCATGCCAAGATCCTCTGTCCTCCACTGTCTCCCGGAGTTTGCTCAGATTCGTGTCTGTTGAGTCAGTGATGCTGTCTAACCATCTCATCCTCTGCTGTCCTCTTCTCCTTTTGCATTCAGTCTTTCCCAGCATCAGGGCCTTTTCCTGTGAGTTAACTTTTTGCATCAGGTGGCCCGAGTATTGGAGCTTCAGCTTCAGCATGAGTCCTTCCAGTGAATATTCACAGTTGATTTCATTTAGGATTGATTGGTTTGATCTGTTTTCAGTCCAAGGGGCTGTAAAGAGTCTTCTCCTCGAGCACCACAATTCAAAAGCATCGAGTCTTCAGCAGCTGACTTTGAATACTATACTGTTAAATGAGCTTTTCTTGAGTTTTAGTGATATCTCTTTTCCTCGTTTCTTTAAAAGGTTTATAAGAAATATCATCTTCTCCTTTCTAGGATGATTGTAGAGTTGTCTTGGCAAAACAAGAAATTACAAGGTTACTGGAAACATTGCAAAAGCAGCAGCAGCAGTTTACAGAAATTGCAGATCACATTCAGTTGGATGCCAGCATCCCTGTCACTTTTACAAAGGTAATGCATTCTGTACTTCATTTTTAGGTGTGTTTTTGAACACATAATTGTTCACAATTAAATCATAATTGTTTTACCTTCCATGGTAATTAGCTTGAAGAGACAACTAAGAAATTAATGAACCATAGGATTAAAAAAGAAAACTTTATCAGTGGAAAATAGAAGGTGGTGTAATGAATCTTCCTGTACTCATCACCACCTACTTGAACAGTTAAAAACTTTTTATTTCACCTACACTTCTCCCAGTCTCTTTCTACCTACAGTCTCCCAGGTTATTTTGAAACAAATCTCAACATATTTCATCCCAACATCAAATAATTTTTAAAACATGATCAAAATACCATTACCACACCTAAGAAATTAAATACATCTTTAATATTACCCACTATCAAATTAGTATTCAAATTTCCTAGATTGTTAAATAAATTTTTTTAGGTCTGAGACTGTATTTGGCATTTTTTGATATGTTTTGGTCTCTTTTCAAATGGATACCCCTAATTTCAAAAGGTACATGTGTTTCATTTTGCTTTTTTTGAGTGCCTTTAAAATTGTTTTTAATCTTGTTTTATAATTATGTGAAGCATTCACATGGTCTGGAGTCATATCTACAAAGCAAAGTGCATTCAGTGAAGTCTAACTTAAATTCCTGACCCCTCCATCCTTTTCTTCCCTTCTCCATAGAAACCTATTAAGAATTTTTCTTAGTTTTTTCATCATTTAAAAAAATAAGAGAAATATGTTTGCATGTACGCTCCAGCCATTTAAAGGTAGAGTACTGTACTCACTTCTCCACCTTGCATTTTAATTTGAGGGTACATCCTAAAGGTCACTCCTTAGCACTATATAGTGACCTTTTTCATTCCCTTTTACATCTACAAGGTACTTGATTGTGAGTATGTCCATTTTTTTATTCTGGTAAAAAACACAAAATTTTTTACCATCTTAACCATTTTTTAAGTGTATAGTTCAGTATTGTTAAGTATATTCACATTGTGTGAAACATTTTCAGAAATTTTTCATCTTGAAAAACTTAAACTATACCTTATAAACGACCACTCCCCTATTCCCTGCTTCTCCTCATATGCTGGTATCCAGTGTTCTACTTTCTGTTGCTTTAAATTTGAGTACTCTAAATTTAGTGTATACGTGGATAGTATTTGTCTTTTTGTGATTGGGTTTATTTAACTTAGTTTTATGTCCTCAGAGTTCACCTATGATGTAGTATATGACAGAATATCCTTTTAAGTCTAAATATTTCATTGTTTGTATATGCCACATTTTGTGTATACATTCATCTATCAGTGGATATTTGGGTTACTTTACCTCTTGGTTACTGTGAAGAGTGCTGCTGTGAACATGATTGTATAGACATCTCTTTCAGGCTTTGTTTCCAATTCTTTTGGATAAATACCAGAAATGGGACTAATGGTTCATATAGTAGTTCTGTTTTTAATTTTCTGAGGAAATGTCATACTCTTTGCTTAGTATTGCATCACATGATCTAAATCCCACCAAAAGTGCATGAGGATTCCAGTTTCTCCACATTTTCACTTATTCTTATCTGTTTTGTTTTTGATAGTAGCCATCCTGATTGGTGTAAAGTGATATCTTATTGTGGTATTGATTTGCATTTCTCTGATGATCAGTGATGTTAAGCATCTTTTCATGTGCTTCTTGATCAGTTCTGTGGAGAATTTTTTACAAGTCCTTTTGCCTGTTTTTCTGTTTCTATCTGACTTTTTGTTGTTGAGTTGTAGGAGTCCTTTATATATTCCATATATGAATCCATTATCAGACACATGATTTGCAAGTATCTTCTCCCATAGTTTTCTTCTTCACTCTATTGATTGTGTCCTCTGATTCACAAAAGCTTTTAACATTGATCTAGTCCCATTTATCTATTTTTGCTTCTGTTGATTGTTTTTTATGTCATATCCAAGAAAATCATTGCTAAATCCAATGTCATGAAGCTTTTCTGCTGTTCTATGAGTTTTATAGCTTTGGTTCTCATGTTTAGGGCTTTACTCTACTTATTTATAATCCAGATATTTAGAATTATTATATATTCTTTATAAACCTTCCATTTTTCCATTATATAATGAACTTGTCTCTGACAGTTTCTGACTTAAAAATCTATTTTGTCTGATACTAGGATAGCCAGCCCTGCTTTCTTTTGGGTATGATTTGCATCCCAAAGAAATTAGCATTTTTACCATCCTTTCACTTTCAAACGTATGTTTCCTTAGATATAAAGTGAACCTCTTTTGTAAACAGAATATTTTTAGATCTTGGTTTTTCACCCATTAGGTCACACTATGTCTTTTGAGTGGAGAGTTAAGTCTATTTATATTTAAAGTAATTATTGTTAGGTGACCCTTACTATTGTCATTTTGTTCATTTTCTGCCTAACTTGATACTTTTTTTTGTTTTACCTTTCCTCTTTCATTGCCTTTTATGTTTTATTGATTTTTTTTTTTTAGTGTCATGGTTTGAGTTCCTTCTCATTTCCTTTTGTTTATATTCTATAGATTTTTGTGTGTGTGTTTAAAGTTACCGTTACAATTACATAAAATATCTTAGTTGTAACATTCTGTTTTAAATTGATAACAATTTAACTTCAACTGCATACAAAAATTCTATTTCTCCACAGCTCCACCCCCTGTACTTTATGTTATTGATGTCACAAATTATATCTTTATATACTATACACTTATTAGCATAGGCTTATAGTTTCTTTTAATGTGTTTGTTATTTCATTTCCATGAAGAATTAAATTTATTCACCCAAATTATAATAATGCAGGTTACTATTTGTCCCTGTAGTTATTGTTACCATTTTAGATTTTCATATGACTTCATATTGCTGACAACCTTTCATTTCAGTTTGAAGGACTCCTTTAGCTTTTCTTTTTGAGCAGGTCTAGTGATAATGACTTCCTCAGCTTTTGTTTTTCTAGGAAAATCTTGATTTTTTTTCCCATCATTTTTGAAGGACAGTTTTGCTGTATATAGCATTCCTAGTTGAAGCCTTTTTCTTTCAACACTTTGACTATATCATCCCATTCCTTCTGGCCTGCAGTGTTTTTGCTGAGAAATTTGTTGATAGTCTTATGGAAGCTCCCTTTCTGTGATTAGTCATTTCTTCTTGTTGCTTTCAAGATTATCTGTTTTTGAATTTTGACAGTTGGGTTATAATGTATCTTAATGTGGGTCTCTTTGCATTTATCCTAGTTGGAATGCATTGAGCTAGGATTTTTATGTCCATTTCTTTCCTCAGATTAGGAAGTTTTCAGCCATTATATCTTCAAGTAAGATCTCTTTGCCCCTTTATTTCTGTATTCTCCTTCTGAGACTCCCAGTCCGATGTGTCTCTTAGGGTCTTTTCACTTTTCTTCATTGTTGTTTTCTCTCCCAAATCCATGAGTCCAAATTACCCATGTTTTAAAAATTAATTCTTGCAAAAATCCTATGTAAGTTTGGTCTATTTAAAAAAATTAATTGAAGGATAATTGCTTTGCAATATTGTATTGGTTTATTCCATATATCAACATGAATCACTCATAGGTATGCATGTGTCCCCTCCCTCTTGAACTTCCTTTCCACATTGCTACCCCATCCCACCCCTCTAGGACTTTAGTCTATTTTTAATGCCCATTTTATACATGGGTGAAGTGAGGCAGAGCAGTCATGCAGCTAGAAATTGAACAAGTATGTTCATTGCAGTATTATTTATAATATAAAAAAATCAGAGATGATCAAATATTTGTCAATGAGGATTGGTCAAATGGTAAATGGAATATAATAAAGCAATTGAAAGAAAAAAAGTAGTTTTATATGTTTGAAATGAAAGGATTCCGTAAGGTACTATTGAGTGTAAAAAGTGAGTTGCAGTGTGTATTTTTTTTTTAAGTGTGTCTGCCTTGTGTATGTCAACCAGTGTATGATGCACAGGAAGATGTCTGGAGGGATACATGTGAAATTGTTAACAGTGAATATTTATAGGAAGTAAGCATCACTTTTTATTTTTAATTAATATATTTAGCACAGCATGAAAAATCTTATTTAAAGAAGATTCAGTTGAGCTAGAAAATCTGGGAAAAATAAGTGTGTGTGTGTGTATTTTTCAGCTTACATAGTATGTAATAAGTTTTATTAAGCCAAGATTTAATAAAGCAGTGAGGATACATTTCCTCTTTGTAAATATCAGAATCAGGGTATTTTAATATGGGAATAGAACTGATTTTAATGGATTGAGGAATGAGTAGGAGACAAAGTAATTAACAAAGGTATTTTATAAATAAAAGTGTAAGTGCTAGTACTTTTACTCCATATCAAAATTAAAAGATTTATTTTTAAAAAAATTTTAGGACAATAGAGTTCACATTGGACCCAAAATGGAAATTCGAGTTGTTACATTAGGATTAGATGGTGCTGGAAAAACTACTATTTTGTTTAAATTAAAACAGGATGAGTTCATGCAGCCTATTCCAACAATTGGTAAGTATGCGTATTGCTTTTACCTTAGTGAATATTTTATAGGAAAAAACCCTAACTTACAGATGAGTTCTCAGGGCCTTACTTTATGCCCGTCTGATGTGGAGATTGGCTGTAAGACATTAGCATTTCAGAGGAAAAATGCGAGGTTCAGTGACTGTGGGATTGAAATGTGGATTGAGGGGGGATAGTAAGAAATAATAGAATATTGGTGGGACAGTTGGAAGGAATAAAATATTGATGACTCTGGCTGAAAATTAGGGATGAGGAGGTGGTAGTGTTGCAGAGCTGGTACTCAGCTGTCAAGGTCTTAAGGACTCTACTGGATTAGAGGGCTAGCCCTGGTTAAAAGTATACATTTCCCCCTGTATGTTTATTACAAGTGGAGTTGGTTAGATAGTACTGTATGAAGATGATTTGTAAGTCACAGGTACAAATGGGGTTGCCTGTTTTTGGCGTGTCACTCATAAGTCAGTATTAAAGTAAGTTTGTTTTTTTTTTTTAACAGGTTTTAATGTGGAAACGGTAGAATATAAAAATCTAAAGTTCACCATTTGGGATGTAGGTGGAAAACACAAATTAAGACCATTGTGGAAACATTATTACCTTAATACTCAAGGTAAGAGTATAAAAATTACATCTTAATTTTTCAAATTTTTAGAATATCAGTCCAGTTTTCAGTGCATTTATTTAGCTAATAAAGCTGATATTTTAGCGTTGATTAAATACATGACCATATTATTACATATTGGTAGCACACCCTACACTATTAAGAAAATTAAGCTAGATAGACTGGGATATATACTCTGATATATTTCATGAAAAACCATAACTTAATATTTATCTTATACATGTAAGCAATTAAGGGTACTTTCCTCTTGGTATTCTTAACAAAGAGTATTATTAGTGTTCATATGAGTATAATCATTGGGAATACTGTGGTATAGGGTAGAATTTGTGGTGTATAGTTCTGTTGCTGTATTCAATTCAATTCAACTCAACATTTATCCCATTATAATCTCTCAATAGCTCTACTCCTTTACTTCCATTCACAATTAGTTATCAGCAGCAGAAGAACCCATAGTGGTTTGATTTTAACCAAACTGTGTTATGTGACATACATTCCACTTAGCATTTATTCACATAAATGAATTGTACATTTTGTCTCCTATACCCCAGCATAAAGCTTATGTTCATACTCTCTGTCCATATATCATCCTGTTTTCCACCTAGAAGAAAGACGAGATAATTTTTACTTTGAAATTTTTGATATTAGGTTAGTATGAGCCAGTGATTAAGGGGAAGAAATGGAATTCTGAACATGAGGAATGGTTGAAAGCCTAGGATGTTTAGCTGCCATTAGATAACTGGAAAGATTTCAAAAGACAGTTAATTCAGTAGATATTCATGAAGTTTCTGCTGTGTATTTTGAGAAAAATTATGGAAAGTGCTGTGCCGGGCACCTAAAGAGAATACCTTGGAGAGATAAAGTTGGTGATTTATTTATTTTTAAAAGACTATCTTTTGGTAAAGGAAGTAGAGTAATCAAAGTAAAGTAATCAAAGAAGTAGCATCAGTACGTAGATCATGAGAGGTACATTTTCATTCATTAAGAGAAAAATATTAAATGATATGCAAAGCAATATGTGTTTGATAGTGCAAATGTTGTAAATCCTGTTATAGATGGGGAAAAAATAGACCACAAGTTAGGTGAACTGCTTGAGATCATATCATTAATTATTGCCGGGTGCTCCTATAATAGGCAGCCTTCCTGTGAAAATAATGATGGTAGACTCACCATAATATAACATTAAAATATTTAGCCCACTTACTGAAATTAAACAAGTGACTAAATGTATATTTTTGTTTTTTTTTGATAGCTGTTGTATTTGTTGTTGATAGCAGTCATAGAGACAGAGTTAGTGAAGCACACAGTGAACTTGCAAAGTTGTTAACAGAAAAAGAACTCCGAGATGCTTTACTCCTGATTTTTGCTAACAAACAGGTAATACATTTGTATTTCAGAATATTTATTTTAGCATTCCTCATTATAAGGTAACTGTTAAGATTTTGAGAGAAATAACTCAGTAGATAAAAAGTTTCTGCTGTATTTTGAATGCAGTCTATATGGAAGGTGCCATACTTGGTACCTTGGAGTATACAGAAAGAAATAAGGTAGAAACTCATATGTATTTAGGTTTGCATGTTAAGTGTTTATTTCTAATACTGACTGCTAAGTGCAGATTAATAAGAAGACGGCTAAGTGACTTCAGTGATATTAATATAAAGTATTATGGAAAATTATAGAGTAGTTCTAAAGGTTGTATTCTCTAAGATTTATAAAAAGTAGGATTTGAATTGAAATTATAGATAATACTTTGAGTTAGTATGTGAAGGGAAGAACACTACAGACAGAAAAAATAAAAACATGAGTATTTTTAGAGAGCATCATGGAGACCAGTATGCCAGCAAATTTGAAAAATTCAGCAGTGGCCACAGGACTGGAAAGGTCAGTTTTCATTCCAGTCCCAAAGAAAGGTTATGCCAAAGAATGGTCAAACTACTGTATGGTTGCACTCATTTCACAGGCTAGCAAGGTAATGCTCAAAATCCTTCAGGCCAGGCTTCAACAGTACGTGAATCGAGAACTTCCACATGTACAAGTAGGATTTAGAAAAGGCAGAGGAACCAGAGATCAAATTGCCAACATCCATTTGATCATAGAAAAAAGCAAAAGAATTCCAGAAAAATATCTACTTCTGCTTCACTGACTATGCTAAAGCCTTTGCTGTGTGAATCACAGCAAACTGTGAAAATTCTTAAAGAGCTGGGAATACCAGACCACCTTACCTGTCTCCTGAGAAACCTGTATCAGGACAAGAAGCGACAGTTAGAACTAGACAGGGAACAACAGACTGGTTCCAGATTGAGAAAGGAGTACGCCAAGCTGTATGTTGTTGTCACATCATGCGAAACGCCAGGCTGGATGACTCACAAACTGGAATCAAGGTTGATGGGAGAAATATCAACAACCTCAGATATGCAGATGACACCACTCTAATGGCAGAAAGCAAAGAGGAACTAAAGAGCTTTTGATGAGGGTGAAAGAGAAGAGTGAAAAAGCTGGTTTAAAACTCAACATTCAAAAAACTGAGAACATCACTTCATGGCAAATAGGGAAAAACAGGAAGACAAAATAGACAGGAAACAGTGACAAATTTTATTTTCTTGGGCTCCAGAATTACTGCGGACAATAACTGCAGCCACAAAATTAAAAGATGCTTGCTCCTTGGAAGAAAAGCTATGAAAATCTAGATGACTTATTAAGAAGCAGGGATAGCACTTTCCTAACAAAGGTCCATCTAGTCAGAGCTATGATTTTTTCAGTGCTGCTGCTGCTGCTAAGTCGCTTCAGTCGTGTCCAACTCTGTGCGACCCCATAGATGGCAGCCCACCAGGCTCCCCTGTCCCTGGGATTCTCCAGGCAAGAACACTGGAGTGGGTTGCCATGTACAGATGTGAAAGTTGGACCATAAAGAATGCTGAGCGCTGAAGAACTGATACTTTCGAACTGTGGCAGCTGAAGATTCTTTACAGCTTCTAGGAGGATAAGAATGCTTTTTTTTAGTGCAATAAAGTGGCTTAGATGTCATACGCAGGAAGAGTTGGATAGACAGTAAGGATTTTCCCCTTAATTTGAAAAAAAGGCAAGCTATTAAGAACTGAAATACTTCACATTATGATTAAAGATATGCAAATAAGGCAGAGTGAAATACCATTTTCCACTTATCATCTTGTTAAAGATGAAAATGTTTGATAATCCTCAGGCATGGATATACTGCTGGTGTGGTTATTAATGTGAGATTTTCTTGGAGGGCAATATGGCAGTACTTTGTCAAAGGTTTAGATGCATATACCCTTTTACCCTGTAAATCTCTAGTAGTGTATTCTGTAGACAGGTATCCTAAGGTTGTCTTAGAGATAATTTTGCAAGTGTATGTATTTAAAAATATGTTTACTTCCATGTGTATGTATATGTAATAGCACATAAGCACATATTTTCAGTTTAAATATTCAGTATAAGACTGGTTAAGAAAATTATGTTACACCTACAGTAGAATGCAATACAGAAGTTAAAAATACTGGTGGAAATTTTTTTCTGCTTGTTCTAATAATGGAAATGTATCTTTATTTTCAATATATGTATTAAGAAAAAAAACTAGAGTGTGTACTGTTCATTTACATGAGTGTGCATGGAAGTTTTCTGGAAAAATATGAAAGCAGTTGTTACTGTTGGTTGCTTCTGGGAAGAAGGGTATTCAGGGCTGTTTGGAGAGTTTTTTGTTGTTGTTGGCCTTGCTGCACATCTTGCAGGATCTTAGTTCCCTGACTAGGGACTGAACCTGGGTCCCTGGCAGTGAAAGCATTGAGTCCTAACCACTGGACTGTCAGAGAATTCCCTGGGAGAGTTTAATAAACTCTTTATAAACCCTACATAAGAGCCATTTCTTACGATATACCTGTATTAATTTCCTTTTAAGTAGATGCCTTATAATGACACGGGCAGTATCTTTCATTCAGGGGGCACAGCCTTCATTGATTTCATTGCAAGACTATTGCCTGGTGGTCCAGTGGTTAAGAATCTGGCTTGCAGTGCAGGGGATGCTGGTTTGATCCCTGGGTGGGGAACTAAGATCCCCCATGCTGTGGAGCAGCTGAAACTGTGTGCCACAGCTAGAGTCCATGTGCTACAACGAAGGATCCCACGTGACACAGTGACGATCCTGTGAGCTCATGCAGCCAAATATTTTTTTTACAAGACTGTTCTTACAAACTGTTATAACCAAAACAATTCTTTTTCTATTCTCATTAATCTCTGAATAATTACTGAAAGTTGAATTTAGGCTTCTGTTAAAATGATACCAGCAGAATTGTATATAACAATAATTACAAAAATGCTAATTTTCATAGACTTATGAAAATTTTTTTTTATGTGTATATATCTTTTAGGATGTTGCTGGAGCTCTGTCAGTAGACGAAATCACTGAGCTTCTTAGTCTCCATAAATTGTGCTGTGGCCGAAGCTGGTATATTCAGGGCTGTGATGCTCGAAGTGGTATGGGACTGTATGAAGGACTGGACTGGCTCTCACGCCAACTTGTGGCTGCTGGGGTGTTGGACGTTGCCTGATTTTAGATGTAGCAGTTGTTTAAAGTTTTGTGGTTAAGAGTTATTTTGCACATAATATGATGTAAGAAATTCTACATCTGAAAGATAGTTAATTTACAATGTATATATTAATATAAAAGGAATCTTGGATTGGGAATTGAGTACAATATTGCTTTTAAAAACCAGTAAAATATAAATAGCTGATTGAGCAGATTAAATTGGATTAAACAGGGACTTACTGGGTATACATTTTTTAGACATACATTTGTTAAGTTTTTCAGATTACATGTGTACACACAGATAATCTAGCACACACACATGCACGTTCTACTTACTGTAGGTACTACTGTTATGAAAAACTGGGATCCACTAGTATTCGATCCAGCATTGGGAAGTAAGTAGTCGCAGTGAAAAAGCAGGTGAAGGTTTATTCACTCAAAGGAAGAATAGCCAACCAAGTGTCTAATGAACCAGCGGTTTCATTGAACCTTTTTATGAAGCAAGTGGAGCATGGCTTTCTTAATGTGCCTTTTGACTGGATTTTGGCAGTATTCAGTAGCAAAAAAGGCAGTGACTTAATGAAATAAAATCCGAACTGCATCTTTGGGTAATAGGATTAATGTTCAGTATAACAGACATCTTTAATGCTAAGAACTATAAGCTAGAGAAGATTAATATTTTATACAGTATTTTATTAAAGCTCTCTTAAAGCCTTTTGTATAAAACCCAGTGAGTTAGAATGAAATGTAATCCTACCAGGCCTGAAGTCAGATCAGTACTACACTGAAGAACAATTAATAAAAAAACTGTGAAAGTTATATTCTAGTTGATCTGCACTTATGAAAAGACTGATTTGCAGAGCTGTACCTGGATATATTATTTCCAAGGTCAGAGTTCTAAATTCGTCCTTCTATTTTTCAATATAATGTACCTAGTAGTGTTTTTTAAAAATAATATTGCATCTTAAGGAGAATGACTATAGGTAAAATGTAGTAAGTTACATACAGAAGCCAGTGTTGGTCTTACATAAAAGGTAGAGATCTAAGTAGAAATTACCTCTACCTCAAGAGAAGTTATTTAAGCAGTGGAAGTGATTACTTTAAAATGTCTTCCCAAAATAAGTGCATTTATTTAAACAATAAAATGTGATCAACGATTTTCATGACAAGGCCTTAAGAGGTTGTTTGAGAGAAACATGTCTACAAAAGGAAAAGAAGAAATGTGAAAAAAATTTATATCACATTTATTACAGGTCTGTGAGTAAAAAATTTAAAGTGTGTGCTCTTTACTGTTTTTCTTTTTTTAAGGAAACTCCCTTATTATGGCAGTCTAATTTTATATTTAAAAATACCTAGATTGGGTTTTATAGTTTTTTTTTTTTAATGCTCTTTATACTTTAGATGAAGTGCTTCCCAGGGGGCTCTTTGATAAAAGATTCTACATGCCATCGTAGGAGACACGGGTTCAGTCCCTGGGTTGGGAAGATCCCCTGGAGATGGGAATGGCAGCCCACTCCAGTATTCTTGCCTGGAGAATCCCATGGACAAAGGAGCCTGGTGGGCTACTGTCCATGGGGTCACAAAGAGTCAGGCACGACTGAGCACATACTTTAGGATGAAGGTAAATCCTTATGATGGCTGATGACAAGATGTGACTTCTGGGTGGCACTGTTTTGGTTCAGTCTCTTCAAATATATTTCGTTTAAAACAATAAAACTTTTAGAAAACAAAGCATTAAAAAAAAGGCTGTCAGTTATGGGCAGTGTGTAAATAAGTAAATAATATTTCATCCTTTATTTTTCAAGTAAAAGGTCATGCTGTTACAAGTGTAGTTTGTGCATATAATACTTCTGAATTAAATTAATATTTGATTGCAGTAACTGTGAAAAATAAAGTGTTACATTTGCCTGTGAGCCCTTGAACTGTTTTGTCTACTAGGTAATTCAAAAACAGTCTAACACTAATGTGTAAACATGCTTTCTTCTGTAAATTTATTTTACCCGTTTTGCTTGACTTTTAAATCACATTCCTACGTATGTCTACAACACAATTTAAAAATTGTGCTTAGACCTGATTGTGTCTAGGAGTAGTATTTATTATTTTTTTAAAAAGTTTTTTTCAGGCTCTTATTTTCTATCTCTGGCTGTACTTTCACTAATTATTAGCAAGACTGCGCTAGTTCCCTCTGGGAAATGTCACACTTCAGAGGTTTTAAATACAGTCTACTTGGATTTGCCTCCTGGCACTGAATTTCTGTATTAAGCTAAATACTATTGTATAGTTTATGTAAAGCAGGTTTTTCAAGTGTATAGTCTTGGTCTGTAATTCTGGAATGCTTTATAATCACCACAAGCCATTATTTGCATTATATAAATCATCAGTATGGATAGCAATAAAATGTTAAGATCACTTTAAAGAAATCCTATCATCTTTCTAAAAATTCTTGAATCATCCTGAATCATCTGTATAGTAGTATTGCTAGTAACCAATTAAAGTATTTGTGCTGTGGTTAAGAGAAACAAAACAAATTGGGATAGGGATTGACTTGAATGTCAAATTGAGATAGTTTATTAAAAATTTAGAAATGTTATTATTTGCAACTTAAGTCACATTTAAATGTGTATTAAAACTGTAGTGTTTTTTAAAGGAGAGCTAAAATTCTGCACTGACTAAAGTGAAATAGTTGCTTTTAAAATTTTAAATTTAACTTGTTTCACACAGAATATCATATTTTAAATAGCTGTTTTCAGAGAAGGCCTTGGAAAACCTCATTATATCCTGAGCTAATATTGCTAAAGAAAGACTTTTTATGTAACACTGAGATACTTCTCAATTTGCAAGGTGGTAATAAGGAAGAAAATAGCTATACTTTTCCCTATAAAGAGTAATAAATGAAAAGGACTAATGAGTGAGTATCAGTATCTTGCTAATAGTTTAAAACATGCTTTAAAATAGACGTGTGGCAATGTATGTTTTTTGGGTCTACTGATTATGGTAAATTTGTGACATGGAATGGAAAAATTGATTAATCAAACATGATTTCCTCTCAAAGCAAAAATAATTGAATTTTGGGGAGGATGAGGCATCACCACCACCACTTGGTGGCAGTTATTACCCGAAATTTAGGATTAAGCTTTTATGAATGAATTGACAGATAAGTCTAAACACCAAAAATTAGGGAAAAAAAGTAAATGTCATAGTGAAAAGTGTTATTTTGTATCCTGGTTTTAGTAAAGGAGGACACAACATTACAGTTAAGGCATGTTCTTCCATCAGTTTGTGGTACAAAATGGGTAAAGGAAATATTCCTGCTGATCAGTAGAAGGAAAAGTATAGACTTAGATATAAAGCATGAGAATGTGAATTTCCTAAACAGGTCTGTTGAACATGTTCCTCCTGTAAGTTCTTAAAAGAGTTTGTTTGGAAAGTAGAAGCAGTGATTCTGAATAGTTATGAAGTAATTTATGAGGGTGAATGAAGAAATCAGTTTAAGACTTAAACTCATATTGCTCTAATTTCTACTAATCTCTTCCTTGTTAAGCAGATATTAACATTTTTACTCAATATATAGTTTTTTTGATGATATATTTTGTAAAATGAGATACTATAACCTAAAGACAAAAATTGTTTAGCTACATTAGAAAAACGATGTGAATAGTAAATGAACTATTATACAAAACCATGGACTCAGGTATTCATTTATTCTTATTATTTGAATAATATTTCATAATTATTCAGGAATTTAACACTTTTGACCAGAGGAACTTCCTATTTATTGAAGTTTTGCTTACCACTTACTTAGACTCTTGAGAGTCCCTTGGACTGCAAGGAGATCAAACCTGTTAGTCCTAAAGGAAATCAGTACTGAATATTCATTAGAAGGACTGATGCTGAAGCTGAAGCTCCAATCCTTTGGCCACCTGATGCGAAGAACTGACTCATTGGAAAAGACCCCGATGCCGGGAAAGATTGAAGGCAGGAGGAGAAGGGGACGACAGAGGATGAGATGGTTGAATGGTATCACCAACTCGATGGACATGAGTTTGAGCAATCTCCAGGAGTTCGTGCTGGACAGGGAAGCCTGCCGCGCTGCAGTCCATGGGATCGGAAAGAGTTGGACACAACTGAGCGACTGAACTGACTGAGTGCTCAAAACTATTTGGCTTGAAAGACAAACCTTGTAAAAAAGGAAATGGTACATCACCAAAGTTGCCCTTTATTAAGATCTAAGAAAACATGTTTCTTAAAAGAAACATTTGAGGGCAGACTATTTGGCATATTTTTAAAAAGCTGAGGAACAAATGCATACCATTCTCATTATTTAATATGGTTTTTAAGACTCTTGAGAAATTATGTATAAAGAGTGCTATTTGCCTGAGTTTTAGTCCATTTGAGTTTATCACCTCTTATGATGAGAAATACTGCAAGAAAACTCAAAGGCAGAGCTTTTAAAAAATAGCCTTTAATGAAAAATACACAAATACTGAATTCCTGAAACATGATTTGTACATTCAGCAAATCTTGAGCTTCCTTATGTAAAATAATCCTGTGTTTAATGTATGTGTATTTTTATTTATACAGACAATGAGACAGATCTATTTTACTTGACAGTAATATTTATGATGCTGACATCTTCATAGGGCTTATCTGTTTTGGGATTGACTTTGACGTTGGAGATCCTTTGTACGACTTCCATTCCTTTAGTCACTCGTCCAAACACTGTGTGCTTATTATCAAGCCAAGGCTGTATTGGAGGACAAATAGAAAATCTTGGTAAATCCTAAATTCTTAAATCACACCCACTGGATGAGCAAATTAAAAAGAATTAAACTTTGGCTTCATTTAAAAATATAATTAAGATTATTTTCACTTAGCTTTTAAGAGTAGTTTCCATGTCATAATAAAAATAAAAAAGCATAGTTAAATATTTAATATCTGCATCTTTTAGATCAAAGGGAGCTGGGAGATGTTTGCTAAAGCTAAGTTTCTTTGCAGTAACGTTACCTGCTCAAGAAGCAGTCTGGAATACTTTAGGCAGCATGTGCTCTGGCATCAGAGATAGGAGTTCAGACTCTGGCTTTGCTACTTACTTGACCTTTGGCAAGTTCATCAGGTCTCACTGTTTCCTCATCTATTTTTTTAAAACTAGCTTCCCTGGTGGCTCAGAAGGTAAAGAATCTGCCTGCAATGCAGGAGACTGAGGCTTGATCCCTGAGTGGGGAAGATCCCCTGGAGAAGGAAATGGCAACCCACTCCAGTATTCCTGCCTGGAGATTCCCATGGATAGAGGAGCCTGATGGGCTACAGTCCATGGGTTGCAAAGAGTTGGACATGACTGAGGGACTAACACTTTCACTTTCATAATGATACTAGAAGTATTGTGAATATTACATGAGATCATGTACCTGGAAGACAGACAGTAGTTATAAATTGTTTTCTTTATTTAATTCTAAAAAATAAAAGTTTTTGTAATTTTGTAGAACTGCATAGCAGCAGAGCTAGATATTCTTACATGTATTTCATCAAAGCTACAGTGTCATTGATTAAAAAGAAACTTTGGCTTCATTTTAAAATATAATTTAAAAGATATATTTTCACTTAGAAGCTTTTAAGAGTCGTTCCATGTTATAATAAAAAATAAAAAAGCTGAATGTTTAATATCTCCATCTTTTAGATCAATGGGAGCTGGAAAATGCATTCTGATTTCAGAGATAGAAAAATGTGGGAAAAACTGTATTAAAATCAGGAATTCTTATACTCTCATCCTACTATTCTAAAGATGAGGAAACAAGCCCAGAGGTAGAATAATTTGTTTTGGATTGTCCAACAAATAGTGCAAAGCTGACTTAAACTCAGCTTTATTACAAACTCAGCTTTGTATTTATTATAAATAAATTATTTAATTTATTATTATTTATTGGCCTGAATTACAAAAGTACTGATTATAAAGTGAAGTCTTGTTAGGTAATTTTACATTTTCCTTTCTAAATTGTTTTCATTTTTATATCCTAGAATATATAAATAATAGAGAATAATAAAGCTCTCTTTTCCACTGAATTCACTCTCTTAGATCAAAGCCCATGAATCTTTGGCTTAAATTCACCTGGAAAATGCCTCCAGGTGGCTCAAGTAGAAAAGAAACTGCCTGTCAATGCAGGAGAGATAAGAGACATGGGTTCGATCCCTGAGTTGGGACGATCCCCTGGAGGAAGCATGGCAACTCACTCCAGTACTCTTGACTGGAGAATCCCATGGACAGAGGAGCCTGGCAGGCTATAGTCCTATAGCTGCAAAGAGTCGAACATGACTGAAGCGACTTGGCACACACACATGCATGTTCTACTTACTGTTGGTACTACTGTTATGAAAAACTGGGATCCATTAGTATTCGATCCAGCATTGGCCATGCTGAGTGTATATGGTCTGTCATGTCGTAACGTTGAATGAAATTCATCTTCAAATTCTCCTCCCCATATACTTTCTCCTCCCATACCAGTACCTGTTGGATCTCCTGTCTGAATCATGAAGCCCTTAACAGAAAGTAGACAAAGTAGTATTACACATATTACATATATGTATGCTTTGGAGTCGTATATTTGTCAAGAGTTCTTTATATTCAATAAAATCTTAATATGTCATTCTATAAACTGGTTTTAAAGTAAACCCTTGGTTATACTTTAGATTATGTATTTTCATTGCATAACTGCCACCTTATCTCGATGATGGAAACAAAAATGTAAAGGTCTTTCCATTTATAGACAGGCACTATCTCACTCAGTAACTAAAGCCAATTAATAGTGTAGATAAGTTTTAGGATCTTGTTTAATGTGTTAGGTCTTACATAATTGGCCCACTCTTTTCTCTCCCCTTTCCCTAGACACTCTGAATGTCCTAGTCAGTCACTTCACTAATTCCTTCAGAACTCTGAAATCTAATTTTTCCTTCTGATATTTCTTCTGCCATTTCTGACCTGCCAGTAATCAAGAACTACCTCACTGCTCCTTACATTTCATGGAATGTCGCTCAACAAAATCCTGGGCTGAATTCATTCTGTTCATCAGGTATTAGTGGTAGTTTTCACAGATAAAAGTGGCAACATAGCTCTTCTAATACTTAATCTTCTAGATCTAGACCTTATCTAGCTACTAGAAACAGGTTACCTTGGCTACTGATTTTATCTCAGCAAGACCCTTTACTCATTACCTGATCCTTCGTTTTAACTGCTGACAAAAGACTGCTGCAGTGTTTCTAAAAAGGCTACCCTGCTAGCTACCTTTTTAGAAAATCAAGGATACCTGTTCCTATCCTTGATTTTATATCTGATTTTCATGATCACCCATTATTCTTTTGACTTCCATAGTCCATTTTTCCTATTCCTAATAAATTGCTAAGTGTGAATGAGATTCCTTAGGTTCTAAACCTCGTTATACAATAACATACTTTTCCTTAAATCATATAAAATTTGCATAACTTACCTTAATTATGCGGTGAAATGTGTGTCCATTATAATAACCATTTCTGCTGTGAACACAGAAATTTTCCACGGTCTTAGGGCACCTAGTGAGATATATATTAAAAATATGAAAATTTAATGGAGCATCTTCGGAAAGTTTTCTTTGTAGTTTGGCTTCCCAATGGTATTTTCAGAATCTTCTGAATGTTTCAGGACAGTCTTTTTTTCCATAATTTCTTCTGATCTCAGCAGAAGCAAGAGTTGACAGGGTATATAGGCAGTAGCCTGTTCTTATAGTTTATATAATACACCATCTTTCTATCACAACTGCTTATTTTACTTGAATTTGAGAGTATTTAGGTTCCAAAGTCATTTAGTATTTTTAAAAAATATAACCATAGCACCATAACCCATTGTATATAGTTCCTGGGAAAGGTAATTTTCTTATAAAAACAATGTTATAGTATGGTGACATTTCCTGACCAAGGACTTATTCACTGCTATGACAGCTACTAAATTTAATAAACTTTAAATGATAGTCACACACTCAGATACGCTTTCTAAATAATATTAACTAATCTCATGAGATGATTTAATACTGTATATTATCATATAATAGCTCCCAATGCTGAGAATGGCAGAGAGAATCAAGAGAATCTTGTACCAACCACATCAGGGAATAGGCTTAGTGGATGCATGGGTTCTGAATACTTAAAATGAGATAGTCCAAGTGTCTAGAATTGCCTAGTTTTTTGTCTGGTGTCAAGATATGGTAAAATATTGGACATAAAACATTCATATCAAAATAACAAAGTACTTTTAAATCAAGGCACTGTACAAGATGTCTTCTTTTGGATCAAGAATAACCAGTCGTATTGCATTGTATTTGGTATTGTTTGTGCATTCTGCAAACTCAAATGTCAGGAAGGAAAAGTAATTATCCACCCCTTAAAGATTTGAGAGGAAAGCCAGTTATAACAAGTGAGCCACAAAACCTATAGTTGGCATGTGTAGTGGATGGTAGCGGTAATATACATTTGTGTGTCAATCTATAGTTTACATTTAGCACTGTCATATCTACTATTTGTCATAATAATAAACCTGTGAAATATGTTTATGTATATATAAAATTTTCACATTTCCTAATGTAACAATTATCAGAGAGCTTAGGAAAGATGCTTTATCTAACAGTTCAATTTTTCAAAATATCTTAAGTCAAAATAACAAGAAGTTGCAGTTTCTTCAAATATATACATTTACACTGGTATTTATTTATGACAACAGAAACAGTACATACTCAACAGGAAAGAGTTTGATGTGAATGTCTCCCATGCTTGTGTGGATAATGGCACTATCTGACACTCGTTTAGGTCCCTCAGCTTGAGTAGCTGCCATGACTTCTTCTTTAGAAGGTTTCTCATTAAAAACATCTCGGTCAGAATCTGCACTTTTTGTATCTTCTGGTTCTCGTTTAGTAAACTCAAGGAGGAAAATAAAAAGTGAGTAAATCAATTAAATTTTTCATCTGGTTAAAGTTTATGAACAAGAAAATTGCATTTCTAATGAAGTATTTGAGGAAACTAAGAATTTACATCAGAATAAATGCTTATTTATGGAATTGCTTCCAATCATAGGACGTGCAAGGCAGCTAAATTTCTACATTTGCCTAATGAGAAAATTCATATGATGAAGATGAATGATTTCAAATGGAATTTAATTTCTTTTTTGGTGAAATTTTTTGAGTACCCATTTAAAAACAGGCAGTTTTGAGGTAGCTCTCTGCTCTGCCTTCTAGTATGTCCTACCTAACCTGCCATCTATTGCTTACTTTTCACTATTTAGATTGCCTGAATTTGAACTATAGTTTGCCACTTAACTAGTTACATGACTTTGGGGAAGTAAATTCATTACTTTCATTTCCTTACTCATAAAAGAGGATGATAATAAAAACTACCTCAAAATGACACCTGATATGAAGATTAAATGAAGGATATAAAGTGTTTAGAGATAGTGCCTGACACATAAGGCAATATATACATATTAATAATTGTTATTACTGTGAACAGGACCTGGTGCTGGCAGGATGAGGATTCAAAGATCAATCAGCAGTGGACCTTGACCTCCTCTTTTGTTTTTTTTTGACGGAGTCCCATCTGATCTATCTAAACCTTGAAGCTTGGAAGAAAGGATGTATAGTACATTTTGAGTGAAGCAGAAATCTCAGGATCCTCAAGGTCTACAGAGAATTGAGAAAAAACTTTCAGTTGTAAAATTCTGGACTTCTAAAGGCCTATTTCTTTTATTTGACTCTCAGTAAGCAGAAATCTGGAGAAGGCGATGGCACCCCACTCCAGTACTCTTGCCTGGAAAATCCCATGGATGGAGGAGCCCTGTAGGCTGCAGTACATGTGGTTGCTCAGAGTCGGACACGACCCACTCCAGTATTCTTGCCTGGAGAATCCCAGGGACAGGGGAGCCTGGTGGGCTGCTGTCTACGGGGTTGCACAGAGTCGGACACGACTGAAGCGACTTAGCAGCAGCAGCAGCAACAAGCAGAAATCTTCTCTCCCTAAGAAAGGTGGATATTAACTGAGCTCCAGAAAGGTAAATCTAGTGCCCAGACTCTGTTTTGCCTAACGTCAGTCCTTGGTCTACTTGGATCGATTCCAGACTAAGAATCAACTAAGCCAGGTTGTCACTGCTTTAGCATATTATTCTCCAGTTACCAAAGAATGACATGTCTGTTTCACTACTTAATTATATGAATTTTTAAAATTATCTTGATTTAGTTCACATATAGAACTATTAAAGTTCAAATTTAATACAATTTTACTTTTATTTTATGGTACTGGATTTGCAAAAAGGGATATAACATTTGCATATATGAATACCATTTTAGTTTTATTTAAGAATATGTACATCTAATAATCCATGAAAATGTTAGCAGTATAAATACTCAGTGAGTGACTTAATTTTTTATTTTTCTATTTCTTCAGAGCTTCTAAGGAACGTGTGGTTTAATCAACAAACATAAACTCTGGGGAAAGACAATTTTTAAATAAAATGGATGGAAAATTAAATTTAGTGTATATTAAGAATTATCTTTTATGATTTTTTTTTACCTTCAAAACAGTTAAATTATAGGTAATAACAAGAAAAAGTATTTTTCTTTAACATATATATTAATAAATCTTCAGCAGTGAATTTGAAAGTTTACAAGCAAAATTCTTATCTTAAAAGAATATATCCATTTTAGGCTAAAAGCTTGGCTGGAGTAGATAAACTGCTATTTCCCACATTTACCAAATGCTGATAACCTTTAGAGCATCACAGCTGTTTGTAAATTGTCAGATGAATGAATGAGTATCCTATAATGGGTCAGACAATTCACCAAACTCTGGAGTTTGGTATGTGAAGAAAACATAGTGCTCTGTATTTATGGATTTTATATTATCTTGAGGAAGAGAGGACAGTGTCAGGGACCCCTCCCCACCCCCCCAAAATCACTAAATTATTCCAAAAAGTGTGACATGTACACATGCAGGCACACCTATTCCAGACTTGATGTCAGGAGAGGGCTTCCAAGTTGGGATCTGAAATATGAAGAGGAACTGGGGAGAGGTTTGTGGCTGACAGAAGGAATAACCTGTGCAAACACCATCAAGTAAAAATAACATCAAGTCCTGCAAATGGGATCAAGTTCAGTATAGCCAATGAACTAAAAATGAAGAAAGATAAACTAGGAGAGTGGTTAATATATTAGACAGCTGGGGAGTCATTTAAGGATTTTAGGCAAAAAAATAATCACACCTGGGTTTTGGAAAGTCTCTAAGCATGAAAGACAGATACAGACGCAGAGGTCTCTACACTTTAGATTTTTCTGCTTGACTGAACAAAATTAGAACAGTGTTACTCCTAGATAGCTTAGTAGTTTGATTTTGAGCCCAATCATACTTAACATGCAAAGTACTTTTAATTTTTCAGAAAAAAAATCTCTCTCAGGAATGTACACCACAGTAGCATCATTACAATGGAATCAAAAGGTGAAAAAAGATTTGTATCTAGAGAAGGAAATGTGCAAGTCATGTTGAAGAGTAAAAGATGAATAATACTAAAACAGAAGAATTTTTAAAAGTCCACAGGAAAATCAATTTTGGATGCAATTATTACCACAGCCACTTACTTCCTATTGTCTTAGACAGCACAAGTTGTAGAAGCTAGGTTGAAAACTTGTTCAAAACCGGATATAAAACAGTACAGAAATACTTAAACAAACCCTAGTTAAAGATTCTACAATACTAATGTTATAAGATGGAGTTGTTTAGAAAGTCTATTATGGCCAACATTCTCTTCAGTTGAAAGCACAAGTTAAAAAAATAAAACTCCAATCAAACTGGAAGAAACATCTCTTGGTATTGATACTTCCACATACCATATAAAATCTATTCTTTTTGAAGGATGTACAGACTATTGTTGGGTCAGCTTGAATATTCTGAAGAACGGGGTTTTCAGAAGCTTTCATTTCTATAGTAGTTGCAGCACGATGTTTTTTGGCTATTCCCTGGAACAAAGCCAATTGCATCACTCTAATATTTTCTTGCTTGCCTAAGATCCGCACACACCTGGAAAATACATATAATAAAATTATCAGGATTAACTCCAATTATACCAACTTTGCAGATAAAAGCTAGGAATCAACTCT
Organism: Bos indicus; assembly: GCF_029378745.1. Lineage (NCBI taxonomy): Eukaryota > Metazoa > Chordata > Mammalia > Artiodactyla > Bovidae > Bos > Bos indicus. The sequence continues at coordinate 13,887,142 of NC_091779.1, forward strand.
CTTTTATTTTTGTACAAAATAACCAGTAAAAGGTTTTTAAAAAGTATTTTTCTGCCTCTCCCACTCCCCCAAAAAAGTTATTTTAAATTGGTAGGTATTTATAATTTTCAGATTAAAAAAAATAATTCAGTTAAACAGTTTTAACCTATCCCTATCGTTTTAATCTTTCTTCAAGCCTTCAAAGATTCTGTATTGCCAAGAACTACAATATAAATTTGTTTATATGTGAAAATGTACAGTACAAGACTTTTTTCCTTTAAATATACTTTAAGTTCTTTTCATTTACATTCAGTGATAGTATCTGATTATAGCAATTTTGTTCTAAGACCAAATGGGCTGTTTGCACAAAAGGCTTATTGTGGTTTCATGCATTTTAACTTCTGATTTTATGTCTAGCAGGATGTAATGCTGAATTCTGTGGTTAAAATATTTGGCAACATTTAACATGAAACGGGCTAATTTAAATCCATAAGCAAAAGACAGACTGAAACTTGTTAAAAAAAAAACAACAACAACTTGAAACTATGCATATCTTTCTTCCATTTCTTTAACAAACATGAGTGGAAACTTTTTACATAAGATTATAAACAACCAAAAGACCACAGAAAAACCCAGTCAAAACATTTGGTTAAGTTTAGACATCTGGGACCATTCCACTTGTCTTGGAACAAACAAAACTCCCATTGTTTCCCCAAAGGAGGAAATGGTCCTTTAGAAGTAAATTTTTTAAAAGCATATGTGATATTAAAGCTTACCGGTTTGTTTCTACGTTTATAACTTTAATGCCCAGCATTGTTCCATACAGCACGAAGTGTCCAGTTTCATCAAAAACTATATTAATTAATCTTACTGCATCCACCTTCTCCAATTCACGTTCTACAGCCATCCGTCGACCAAATTCCATGTCTGGTAGCTGTTGCCTCATCTGCTGCAGTTCAGTAAACATCTAGGAAACAAACCGTTATTAACAAAAATAATGTTACATGATAAAGGGAAGGAGAATTTAAATAAAAGCAGAGTGTTCATTAATAGCCACTGACAGTTTATGTGCTTATACATCTTCTTAAGGAGTACTCGATAAACACTACAAGCAGGAATTGCATTAGAAAATTCAATCATAAAAATAGTATTTATACTAACTGGTTATTCTAATTAAAAAAAATAAGAGTTAATATAACTACTGCTTTTTCTGCAGAAACAATATATATGCTGCATTTTATATGCCACAGACAGCACTTTCCAATATAAACCATATATGTAATTTTAAATTTTTTAGTAGCTATGTTAAATGAAATAAAAATGAACATGAAATTAATCTTTTATTCAACCCAATGTATCTAAAATATTATCAAAAGACATTAAGCAAAATCAATAATACTAAAAAGCAACATAAAGACATTAAAATATTAAGCAATATTTAAAAATTGAGATTTTTTTTCCTTCTTATAGTAAGTCTTTGAAGTCCAGTGTGTATTTTATACTTTTAGTCCAGCTCAACTTGGACTAGTCACATGCCAAGTGTTCAGCAACCCTATGTGGCTAGTGGCTATTAAGCTGCACAATGCAGATATGGACTGTGAGACCGTGTTCCAGATCATGGACCTGCCATTTAACAAGCACTTGATCTTATTTTGTATGATTTCACTAATTTATAACAATTTCATATTTCAGAAAATGTTTCAAGTTGTTTTGGAGCATCACTATGTATTTAATTATCATTAGGTAAATGTAATTTAGGATGGATGAATTTTATGAGTGCCCTTTAGTTTGGGTATTTGGTTTACTTTTCTTTAGATATTTAATACACAACTTTCAAGATAAGGGTCATATCTTAGTTACTATGTACAGTCACACTACCAGCCTCCCCAAAGATGTGATCTTTACATTCAGTTTCCCCAACATTTAGGGCATAAAACCGCAGAAATCAAAAGTGGCTCTCTATCGTGAATGAAAAAAGGTCAGTCAGGCTTATGTCCCATCTACTACTTTTTAATCATGCTTGCATTAATAAAATCTCTGGTTTTTCTAGATGTGGAAAGAACAACAATATACGTAACTCCAGAAATGAAAAGGAGATATACGTGTTAGGGAACAACATTAGGGTTTCTTGTTGCCAGTCTCTGAACTATTATTGCTTTACTCATTTGCCAGGAATAGCCTAGATGCTAGACTACATTTTTGTAGTATGGGAGCCTTGATTATTTTGCTAGAAAGAAGATTCATTTTCGAGAAATAAAGTTTATAGATGGTCATCTGCCCATGTAAAAGTAATAAATGCTAATCTAACCTTTTAAGCACATTAGTATCTTTAAAAAAATTATTTTAATTGGAGAATAATTACTTTACAATATTGTGGTGGTTTTTGTCATATATTGACATCAATCAGCCACAGGTGTACATGTGTCCCCCCTATCCTGAACCCCCTCTCCCACCTTCCCATCCCATCCCTCTGGGTTGTCCCAGAGCACCAGCTTTGAGTGCCTTGCTTCATGCATCAAACTTGGACTGGTCATCTATTTCACATTTGGTAATATACATGTTTCAATGCTATTCTCTCAAATCATCCCACCCTTGCCTTCTCCCTCATAGTTTAAGTCTATTCTTTACATCTGTGTCTCTTCTGCTGCCTTGCATATAGGATCATTGTTACCGTCTTTCTAAATTCCATATATATGCATTAATACACTGTATTGATGGTTTTTTTTTTACAATATTCTTTAATATTGCATCTCTTTAATAGCTGCATCTCTTATCATCTATCTCATCATCTCTGTATGGCCAATATGCAGTACTCCTGATTAATAAAATACCAAAAGATACAACTTCACAACATCCAATTAAATTTGTCTATTAAACTAGGACTCTTAACTAGTTAGAACCCTTAACATGGAACTATGAGATACCAGTCATTAACTAACTAGTCACTAGCATTATTACTAAATTAATTGGCATTTGCACCCCCTTTTTTGGGCAAACTCCCTCATCCTGAATCTCAACTTCTGTCCTATACTTTGCTACTGATCTTACCACAATAATCCTATAATTTCAACAAATATTAAAGACAACAATGAAATAGAGTGAATTCAACAGCTCAGAGTATATGTGTTAAATGATTTGTATCCAGAGAATAGATTTGTTTTCTTAAGGAATCTAGGAAGAGTTGCAAATTGTGAAGAGTTTTAAAATTATAGTTAAGTTGAAGCCACCATTAAAGAAAACATCACAAGGTTTCTCCTTTTCCCAAAAGCATAATGGAAAGTGATATTTTTCCAATAAGAAAATGAGTTATGAGGATAATTTGACTAGCATACAAACCTTCCCTTTTGTTTGGATTCATATTCTTTCAGGCAGCTAATTCACCCAACTTATTACCACATCGCTAATAAGGTGACAGCATTTTTGAAGTACTTAATGCAAGGAATCTATTATAAACTGGTAGCTACAAAGACTGTAGAATTGACACTGTTGTACAATAAACACTATTGTTACAAAGATTTGACCCACAGACTTTTGGAATATTCAACATAGCCATAGCAGTTAGAGAACCACAAGATGGAAACATGATGAGACTCAAATATCCACAAAACCAATTATCTTTGCATGGATAAAAACTCATTCTAGAGCTACATGCTCTAATAAATACTTCTTTTCTTCCCCCTGTTTTTTGGCTATGCCAAAAGGCATTCAGGATCTTCATTCTCCAACCAGGGATTGAACCCATGTCCCCCTGCAATGGAAGTGCTGTGTCTTAAACACTGGACCACTAGCAAAGTCCCAATAAATTCTTGTTAACAGTTTTGTGTCAGGTATCATTCTTAGTGCTGGAGATTCAATCACAAGCAAAACATACAGGACCATAAATGACACACAGTTTAATCTACTGGGGGGAGGGGTGATACACATTAATCAAATAATAAGACCAAATGTTCTAAAAGAAAATAGTGATACACTACCACATTAAAAAAAGACTGGAAGAATAGTGGAAGATCACTGGGGAAATGATTCTTTGAGATTTGAAGGATGAGTTCAATAGGTAAGGGGAGGAATAAGGATTAATGGGACTAGGGGTCACTCCAAGCAGGAGGGACAGCATATGCAAAGGCGCTGTGGTGGGAGACGTAGTCAAGAAACTGAAAGAAGGCCTGACTGGGTACAGCAGAGGCAGGGAGGGAGGTGAATTACAGCAGGTTGAAGTGGAAGGGAGGGGTACAATATGGTAGGCCATGATTTTGGTCTCCCTCCTAAAAACAACAGGTAGTCACTGAAAGAGTCAAAGGATGACATGATAAGATAATGTGTTTTGAAAAGATTCCTCTGGGTGGAGCATGGAGAACAGGTCAGGAAGAAGTTAGAATAGATATAGGGAGTAGGCCATGCAATAGGCCAGGCAACAGATTATGAGCTATGGTAGTCACAGCTGTGCTAAAAGGAAATGTATGTATTTAAAGTATATGTAGAAAGTAAAATTGATAGGACTCATGATGAATTAAATAGATGGGTAAGGAAAAACAGTTAAAGATGACTCAGATTTCTGGCTTGTGCTAGCAGATACATATTGGTGCCATTCATGAAGACAGCAAAAATAAAAAAATAAAAGGATAGGGCCAGGTCTGTTTATAATAGAAGGCTGGAGAAATAAATTTTTAAGTAGTCATATAGAAGGCAGGAGTGAAAAGAATGAGAAGAGAAGGAAGCCTAGCATGGGTTTTGAGGATCTCAAAAGAATGTGCTTTCAAACAACAAAACTACAAAAACAGCCACGTAAGTGTAAGAAAAACTGGCTCAGAAAATATCACATCATAAACCTATAGAAGAGAGTTTTAAAGAGTAAAAATGCAAGACAGCAGACAAACAGTATCTTTAATGTGATAAGTAAATTAATCATCAATCTAAATGTCCATGTCCAGAAAAAAAATCTTTTAAGAAATAGCACAAACTAAAGACATTTTCAGAAAAGTAAAATATGATCAAATTTATATGGCACTTACACTTAGTGATTCATCAAAAACTCTCATGAGTTTTCCAGTTAAGAATCTGAAAATTCTAACTTTTCTGTCAGAACCAATAGTGGCTAATTTCTTCCCATCAGGTGAAAAACATATGCTGGTTGGATAGGCCTTGCACTTGGCAAATTCATATAAATCTGTGTCAGTTTTATATTCCCAGTTCACATTTTTGGGGAATTTATACTCGTAAGGAGGACCGGTCCAGTATTCAATCATTCCAGATTTGTCAGAAGACACTACTGCTTTGTAAACAGGGTTTAGCCGTATCTGAGTAAGAGGTGATGTATGGAGTTTGTCAAAGATATGCAGTGGCTGGTTATCTCCTCGACCATCATAAATGAAAATTTTTCCTGTACTTTTCTCAGAAGCAGCAACTGAAGATATGGCATCCCCCGGGCAATAGATCCACTCACACTGTCCAGGGAAATACCTAAAATAGTAAAGAATTGAGGGGGATAAGAAGAGGCCAAAGCAAGTCATAAGCATCCTTACTCATTCCCATCACCAAAAAACGTCCCCGCCAGCGATTCAGCCAGTTTTAGATTCTTTGATCAAACGTAGCAGCAAGATACAGAACAGGGAAGAATAGGAAAAGTTACTAATTTTTCTCCTTCTGATCTCATAAATGAATGATAATAACTTCTGAGGACTGATCAAACCACAGGAAGAGAACTCACACAGCAAGTATTTACAAGGAAACTGAAACAGACCTGGTTCTTAAAATATTCTGAGGCTTTTTTTTTTTTTGGATCTCGATGTCTCTGTCTATGTATGTGCTATTCTAAGTCACTTCAGTAGTGTCCAACTGTTTGGGACCCAATGGACTGTAGCGTGCCAGGCTCCTCTGTCCATGGGATTCTCCAGGCAAGAATACTGGAGTTGGCTGCCATGCCCAGGTCCTCCAGGGGATCTCCCCTACCCAGGGATTGGACATGCATCTCTTATGTCTCCTGCATTGGCAGGCAGGTTCTTTACCATTAGCTCCACCTGGGAAGCCCCTGTCTATATATACCTTACTTTTAAATAGGTTAGCGTGTTAGTATACTTTACAAATCCACTCTTGAAATATTTAAGGTCAAAATATTTTAGTCATGGCTTTGCTCAAAAGAAAAATGTTCAGATATCACTCTCTCATTATCAGTAGCTTGATCTTAATACTATGAGCTTTGAACACGTTACCTGATAAAGTGTAAAAGAATTGGACAAATGTAAGGCAATGGCACCCCACTCCAGTACTCTTGTCTGGAAAATCCCGGGGACAGAGGAGCCTGGAAGGCTACAGTCCATGGGGTCGCTGGGAGTCGGGACACGACTGAGTGACTTCACTTTCACTTTTCACTTTCATGCATTGGAGAAGGAAATGGCAACCCACTCCAGTGTTCTTGCCTGGAGAATCCAAGGGACGGGGGAGCCTGGTGGGCTGCCGTCTATGGGGTCGCACAGAGTCGGACACGACTGAAGTGACTTAGTAGTAGTAGTAATCAACATACTAAACTTATATATTCAATTGTGTGTTTTCTCCTTCAAAATCATCAGTCTGAGAAGTTACAGTTACTCCAATGACAGAGCTGATGCTTAAAACTTTTTGAGGACTCTCAGAATTTCTATAAAATCTTAAAAGACACAGGCATAGCTTGGAGATGTTGCAGGTTTGGTTCCAGATCACAAAAATTGAAAATTGCAATAATGTGAGCCATATGGATTTTCTTTGGTTTCCCAGTGCACAATAAAAGTTTGTTTACACTACCTGTATTTCTATTGAAGTGTGCAATCACATTATGTCTAAAAAATTACATGTATATATACATATCTTAATTTAAAAATACTTTATTGCTTAAAAAATGCTAATTATCATGTGAGGCTTCAGCCAGTTGTAATCTTTTGTAACAGTAACATCAAAGATCACTGATCACTATAACAAATATAATAATAATGAAAAATGAAATATGAGAATTACTAAATGTGAAATAATGACAGAAACTGAGAAAATGCCGTTGGAAAAATTGGTGAGTACAGACTTGCTCCATCCAGGGTTGCCACAAACTTGTTATTTGTCAAAAAAAAAAACAAAAAAACAAAACACAGTGTGTGCAAAGTGCAATAAAACAAGATATGCCTGTTCTCTTTCAATACCCTGAAAGATGGCAAATGTTCAATATATATTTGATTAAAAAAACAAACAGCTGAAGTCTGGGGAAAACAAAGCTGGGAATATGACATATCAATAGGTATTTCTTTTTTCTATTTTTTTTTAAATTTTATTTTTAAACTTTACATAATTGTATTAGTTTTGCCAAATATCAAAGTGAATCTGCCACAGGTATACATGTGTTCCCCATCCTGAACCCTTCTCCCTCATCCCTCCCCATACCATCCTTCTGGGTCGTCCCAGTGCACTAGCCCCAAGCATCCAGTATGGTGCATCGAACCTAGACTGGCATCTCGTTTCATACATGATATTTTACATGTATTTCTATTTGTAGTCAAAAAATAAGTTCTTATCATAAATAATGAGACTGACTTCTTTTAGTGGTTCATAAACTGGTTTTGAAGCAAATTCCCAAAAAGTACTGTCACATACTGAATTGTGTAGTTCTAATCCCTACCTCCCTCCAATTCACACGGTGAAGCCCTCATCCCCAAAGTTACTGTATCTGGAGAAAGGCTTTTAAAGAGGTAATTAAAGAGGTGAGAAAGGTGGGGCCCTAATCCAACAGGCCTTGGCCTTCTTAGAAGTGGAAGAGCAAAATATTCCCCTCTTTCCCCTGTACTTAACGAGGACAAAGTGTGAAACCCGGAAGAGTCCTCACCAGAAAACACACACTGTTGGAACACTGATTTTGGACTTTCCACCTCCAAAAGTTTTGTACTTTCCAATCTCCTCATTGGAAAAGACTCAGATGCTGGGAAAGGTTGAAGGCAGGAGGAGAAGGGGACAACAGAGGAGAGATAGTTGGATGGCATCACTGACTCGGTGGACATGAGTTTGAGTGGGCTCCGGGAGTTGGTGATGGATAGGGAAGCCTGGCGTGCTGCAGTCAATGGGGTCGCAAAGAGTTGGACACAACTGAGCAACTGAACTGAACTGAACCTCCGGAAGTGTGAGAAAATATGTTTCTGTTGCTTAAGCTACACATCCCATGGTATTCAGTTTAATTTCGTTACTGTACAGTCTAACCACATAGTTTGGGTATCAATATACTTTAAAGTTTAAAATCACCAAGAATTCCAAAAATGCGCGTAAGCCTTATAAAAACACAATGCTATATTACTGAAATAAGCATTACTAGGAAGTTAATTTAAATGCCAGTAAATCAGACATGATGGATGCTCATTAAATTATTAAGTAGTGTAAAATGGATATAATTAATCCTTGTTATGGTGCTACTTGGACATTTCTGTTGTAATTAATGACAAAACTCACAGCAGAAGCCCACAAACAACATCATAACAAAGATTCATAATACTTAATTTTCCCAAACAAAATCTAAAGGCACATTTTTAATGGAATGGTAATATATTCTGTTTAGAAATACCTATGAAATGGTGAAGTTTAGTTCAAGAATTCTTTCATTAGGTTAAAAAAAAATATATATAAACACACTTTAAAAAAGACTCACCCAAGCTTCAGCATATTGATCATGTCAAAGTTCACTACATCAAACACCTTCATTGCTTTATCATCACCCACGGAACAGAATAAAGCTCCCTCAGAGCTAACCGCAATACTCTCAATAACTCCTATTTAAAGAAACCAAATCAAAACATTCTAGTAAACATAAAAGAAATGGATATAATTAAAAGGAAACAAAAATTTAAAAAGAAACTTTAATCAATACAGTTGAAATGAGAGCCAAAAAACAAAAGAAGTGAAATTCTTACCTAGGTGACTACGGAAATGTTTAACAAATTCAATTCCCTCTTCTATTTTTTTCCAGAATTTAACATGTCCATCATGACTAGCAGTAATAATAAAGTCTGTCCTGCATAAAAAATTGTAGAAGTTACTTTCTAAAACAGATGCAAAAAATCACTTTGTGCCCCGAAGCCAAATATTTACTGAGAATCTTGGACTCTTAAATAACAGATTACAAAAAAAAATCTTCCTTTATACAAACCACTGTATCACTGTATTAGGGTAGACATAACATTGCAAAATTTGAAGCTCTTTTCTGGATATCATAACAGCTACTGCTGCACTAATCTTATTTATTTTTTACTGGTGTATAATTGCTGTATGCCAGTTGTGTTGTGTTAGTTTCTGCTGTACAGCAAAGTGAATTAGGTATATGTAAACATGTTCAATATATCCCCTCTTTGTCACCACAGAGCACTAAAAAGTTCCATGCTACACTAATTTTAAATTTAAGAGCTAGGATCAGGATTGAGGTAATCTTGACATTAAAAAAGCCTCACAAGGAATCACTAGATCATAGAGTCCTTTAATGCTAAAATTACCCCACAGGCAGTCTTCTCACAGGGAAAATGTACTACCTTTCAGAAGGTGATAAATAATTAAATCCCAACATACTACTCACATATAAAGCAAAACTCAATGTAAGTTTGTTTCAGATATTATCCAAGGTATTTTGGTTAAGTACCAACATTTTGTACAGTATAGCCTCTCATCAGTTATATAAAAATAGAAACCATTTGTTGAAAGCTATTAAATGTTGAGTACTCTACATACATTATCTTAGTTATAACCATCTTTACAACAACTCTATAAGGTGAATATTTTTCACCATCTTTTTAAAAAATAGGAAATAGTTTAAAAATTTTAAATGTATTTGCCCCAGGTCTGTAGCTGGAGAAGAGCATTCAATATTGGGTTTGCCTAACTTCAAAACACTAGGTTTCTATAAAATCTTCAAAAATCTTTCCATTATAGTCTGCTGCCTTAGGTTAAACAAAGAAACCTGGAGTGATAGAAAGCTAGTCCTATATGCTGACTTATTAACTGACAACTTTCTACTAGGAAAAGAGCTAAGATTTGGTCAAAATTATCCCATATAAGGAATATAAAGATATTTAAATCTTTTAATTGTCTCCAAGAGATCAAGAATAAACTGATCCAAACAGCAAAGTAAATCATCTACTTCTTTCCATACTCACTGCCAATATCATCTCAGCCACCATCCTAATTCATCTATGATTACTGTATTAGCCTCCTAATTGCTTTCTCTGTATCCATTCTTGCTGTGTTTGAATCCATTCATTTCACCACAACCACAGTGATCTTGAAGTCTACACACACACAGACACATGTATACACATATGTGATGTTATTCTCCCAATCAGGTTCAAAATCTATACAAGAAATAGAACACTGTGGGATTTCTTGCCTTTTTTTCTCCAGCCTCAACTACCACTTAAACCCCTCTAAACCTGTTTCCTTATCTAGAAAATGTAGATGGATACTTAAGACTGTTAAGATAAATGGGACAATTAATGAAAAAGCCTTGATACAGGACCTAGACATAATATGAGCTCAACAAAGAGCAGAGTATTACTATTCCTTCTACAAAACCCTATTCAGGTATTTTAAAGGTTCTCTGACATTTCCAGAATGTCTTGGATCTCATCATTTTCCCTATTTGTACTGAAAAGGCCAGCTACCAATTACTCCCAAATTAACTAATATACTCTCCTTCACGGAAACTCTGACACTACCTGGATTATCCCCTATTGGCATCTGTCTCCAAAACACATGTACACAAACTAGGGAATTTGGTCTTAGAGAATGCATCTTTGTATGATAGAGGAAAGAGCATGTAGGTCTTTATTTAACAAATTATTTCAAAACCTATGGAATGAAATAGAAATCCTCAATATCCTAAAGCTACTTCTACAATTCACCTCAAAACTGAAGTATTTAAAAAAAACAATAAACTTTTCAGAAAAAAATACAGACAGACTTACTTGGTGCACACCACATGGGTGATAACATCTCTATGCATGTAACTGCGCTCATACATGGATGCACTGGGGAGATTATCAAGATAGACTTTTTCAAACTCTAGAACTAAGGGAAAAAAATAAAGAAAAATATTTTTAACAACTGGAACTAGATAATATTTTGTATTTCCTTTTAGATTTTAATTTCTCTCAATTCACACGTAATGAAAAAATATCCAGTGTCTGTTATGTCAGTTGTAACTTATTATTTCATAGTACTGAATAGCACCGTTGTTTATTTGGTCATGAATCATTCTCAGGTTTTATACATATGCTTAACTGTGTCCCAGAACTTAAGAATTGAGTGGCTCTGGCTTAATATCCAAGTTCCATTAAAAGAGAAAAACCGTAAGTTTCATGAAAATATTGCAACCAACTTTCCAACCATATAGATCCAATTATTACTGCTAATTTAAATAAGTAGTAAGAGGTCAGAGGCCATCCAGAACATCTCAGTTTATCTTGAAGGCAATGATCCTCTTTGAAGTCACTGATACTAGGTTTGAGTAAATGTAATAAATGCTTAGATTTCTGGAGCTGAGAAAATCCTAGAGAATGTCCAGTTGAGTGCTTCTCAAACTTTTTCCAAGGGCAAAACATTTTTAAGAGTGGTAATCTGAGGAAATATTTCATGATATGAGCTACAAAAAATTTTACCAGTAAAAAAATGACATACCTAAAAACAACCCAATGATGGCCAAACATGCCCATATAAAGTTCGTAAATTAAGCATGATCGTTTCATGGTTTTTCATCACTGCTATTTAGCAAGCTAAAAGTTGTGTCCAACAGATTATGTCTCTCTTCATTTTCAGTTAACAGAACTTCCATTTTTATATGGGAATATTAACATCCAGCTATAGTATCTTCTTCACCTTCTCTGCAGTTAGGAGTGACTAAGTACCAATGAAATAAAAGTGGAAGTGTTGTGTAACAGTCAAGAAATCTCCCTTAAGAGTTGTGCCGTTCTTTCTTTGCCCCATCTGACAGTTTAAAACTTGGAGATAACCATCAAGGACAAACATGAGGTCCATATCCTAGTGATGTTGGGGCATTAAACTAGGAAGGAAGAACCTTTGGAGCCTCCACACCAATCCCAGACTGTCTACTTTAGGACTTTTATCTTTATTGTCATTTTGGATTTTTTTTTTAATTTATTGTCATTTGGATTTTTCTGTAATATACAGCTAAATTTAATCCTGATGGATATTCCTTTTGCTGTTAGTTCACTTGTTGAACAGATATTTACTGAGAACAAACTAGGTTCCAAGGGACATGGACACGAAGAGTTAACACTGTCTTGAGAAAACCATCATTGATTGGTAGAGCCATATAGTATATGATATATATAGAGAGAGCGCCATATAAGGTAGAGCCATATAACCATTTATAGTATCTTTCTGAAAATGTGTACAAAAGCCCAATGTCCAAAGAACATGTTAAAGGGGATGGTTTCATTTCTACTAAGTTTTAAACCCTATCCTTTTAGATAAAATCTTCAGTGACATTTTCTAACATTTCATACATGTTTTTGAATTTCAACTTCTTCTTTAAACTGAATACACTACTGATTAATTTGAATAAGCATCTGTCTCAACTGTATTGTTTATAAGCTCTTTGTTTCCTAACGCTAATATCAGCACCTTGATATTTTTGGACTTTTCCATTTCCACTCATTTCCACAAAAAGGGACCTGATATCTAGTGCAAGAAAATAATTGTGAACATACACATAGTAATATTCATTCGTTCAATACTTACTGAGTACCTGCTATATGGAAAGCACTGTACCCAGCACTGGAGCAAAATAGGCATGGTCTTTGCTCTTATATGCTTACAGTCTTAACAGTGAAGAGAAACATTCATCAGACAATCACATGAATAAACATACAATTTTAAAATGTAGCAAGTGCAATGAGGAAACAATTGCTATGGAAACATTTAACTTAAAAGACTTTGCAGTAAAAAAGGTAATTGCACTTTAAGGGTGTTAAGGAACAATATTCAAAAAAGTAGCTTCTTCAAAATTTGGATACATAAAATTTTGCTGTATCTGTATCCAAATTGTATTCAAAATTTAGAACCATAAAAATGTCACTCTGATAAATACATCTCATACTTATGATCAATGTGCTTTAGAAACTCAGCCCAGACTGGAAAAGTCATAGGTTTTCCAGAGAAGGTAATAGCTGAGCTAAAGGTTGAACGACAGTAGGTTAAGTGAAGTGGGTGAGGAAAATTATTCCACCTTGTGACACCCACGTAGACATTCGCAATTGTAAAAGGGCATGCCCCATTCTCTAGTGTTATATAGTATGGCTTGGACAAAGAGTAAGGAGGATCAAAGATTTGGGAGAGGAAGTAATGGAAATGTGCTGAAGGAGGAATCAAATCAAGGGCCTTACATGCTATACTAGGGAGTTTGGACATTGTTCTAAAAATAATGAGAAATCACTTAAAATTTTTAAGTTGGAAGAGTAATTAAAGATTTGAGCTTTCAGAAAGATCACATTTTAATTGTCTTATACGTTTAAGGAAAACATTCCAAAGAACCTGAAAAATAAGAAAATTTAATGTGACCCTTTTACCAACATCTCCCCCCTTTTTTGGACCACCCTTTTTATTTGATAAAATTTTGTCACTATTACACGCTAGTCGCAAAATGCTTCCGGCCATGATATCTCAAGAGTATGGTGTGAAAACCACAGATCTTGGTTTTTGGATGAAAAACTTGTAATCCAGGAAAGTTTTGTAATTGTCAGAAAACTCATTAGTGGTGGACTCAGGAATTAAATTATCCTTATCTATTCCTTAAGACTCTAAATAGGCACCACCTTCCCGGGTGGCCAAATACACTACCACCACTCTTCAACTAAAAACCTGAAATAGAAACGGTTTTCTTTCCCACATCTGCTAAATGGGGTTATTAAGACTTCCAACCTCATACGGCAGCTGTACGGATTAAATGAGCGGTGCCAAACACGTAAGTAATGGCAAGTTAGCTTTAGCCTCTATTGTAACAAACCAGAGATTGTTAGATACTATTAAAAAGACGCTTTACTCTGTCCAAATCACTATTTCGGAGTAGAGAACGGCCAGAAGTGAGAACACGACCCTCTGTTCCGACGACACAAATCCCCACAATCACACACCCTCCGTTTTGGGGTCTGGTTTGAACTCTCCCACTCGGGGGACACAGTATTTCGTTTCGCCCTGTGCCTGTCTCTGTAGCTACCTTTCCTCTTCTTCGCCAATGTTGCCTCTACAGGTAAAGGCCCAACCCAGCGCTCTTCATTTTCTTCTTCGTTCTCTTGAGGCACTGCCACTACCGGCTCTCGAGCGCTGAGTTCCGTTTTTTCCGGTTCCTCCGGGTCCCGGCGCCTTCTTCTTCTCAGCTGTGAATCACTACCACACTCGGCCGCCATGTTGTTCCGAACCGTCAGAAAGTGCGCGACACTCACAGCTCGGCTACCAATCCCGAAGCCGCAGCGCGACCTTCTCGTCAGCGGCCGAGCATGTTCCAGGATTGGCTGGAATGGGTGGAAGCAGATCCAATCAGCAATCAGCGCGCGCGGGTTCTGGGCCGTAGAGCCACTTCTGGAGTAGGCTGAGGCGACCTGAGGTCTGTGGTGCGGAGGAGGTAAGCGTTTGGCCGGGAGAGCGTCTTAACGGGTGAAACTTACTCCCGCGGTTGACAACTCCTAGGATATGGAGCTGCAGACCCCTATGGTGGGATCCTTACCTCCGAGAAACTGGATACCTGTCGTCCCACCAGGCCTGAGTCTCGTTCTTCTCCGGCTCTAGAATCCCACCGGTTAGGAGAGAAAGACATAGGGGTGGGGAATTTGAAAGAACGAGTTAACTGTCGGGCCTCCCTTGAGATTTGCCAAACCTCTTTTTTCCTGAGCTTCTTGATTCTTTCACACACAGTCTGAAGAAGATAATGAGCGCTTGTTACTGTTGGGGTTGAGCGGTGGGGCTGGGGAGTGGGTAGGGAGGGACTGGGCAGAAATCCAGTCACGCCTAAGTGGCCCAGGCCTTCTGGTCTAGGTTTCCATCTCTTAGTGGATTTCTGGACTTAAGCTCTCTTATTTGAAAAGAATTTTTTTTATTGTGGTTAAAAAAAAAACATATATACAAAATTTACCATAAAAATTGAGATATAATTGAGGTATATTAGTTTCAGGTGTACAGTGTAATGATTTAATGTTTGTATGTTGTATGTATTGGGAAATGATCACCACAGTAAGTCTAACATCCATTACTATACATAGTTACAAAATGTTTTTTACCCCCTGTGGTGAGAATTTTTAAGTCTTCTCTTAGCAACTTTCATATATGTTTTCCTATAGTATTATTTTCTGTAGTCACCACGCTGTACATTATATTCCCATGACTTACTTATTTTGTAACTAAGTTTGTGCCTTTCAACCCTCTCCACCCATTTGCGTGCCCACCCCTGCCCATCTTTGGCAACCACCAATCTGGGTGTTTTTTTTTTTTTTTTAATCTGTGAGCTTGTCTTTTTTATTATTATTTTTAGGTACCACATGTAAGTGAGATCATATGGTATGTCTTTCTCTGTCCGACTTATTTCACATTGCATAATGCTCTCAAGGTCCATTGGTGTTGCCAGTGAGGAGATTTCATTCTTCTTTATGGCTGAATAAAATGTACTTATATATGTCTGTCTATTTTGTATTGGATTATCTTTATTCATCAGTCGGTACACATTTAGGTTGTCCTTGCTGTTGTAAGTCATGCTGCCATGAACATAAGGCTGCATATATATTTTTAAATTAATGTTTTCGTTTTGTTTGGATAAACACCCAGAAGTGGAATTGCTGGATCATATGGTAGTTCTGTCTTTACCTTTTTGAAGAACCTTTATAATATTTCCCATAGTGGCCACACCAATTTATGTTTTCACCAACAGTGAACAAGGAAATTCCTTTTTCCCCACATCCTGGCCAACACTGGTTTCATAATTGCCACTCTAACATCTCATTGTGTTTTTTTTTAAATTAATTAATTTATTTTAATTGGAGGCTAATTACTTTATTGTAGTGGTTTTTGCCATACATCAACGTGAATCAGCCACAGGCGCACATGTGTTCCCCATCCAGAACCCCCCTCCCAGCTCCCTCCCCATCCCATCCCCCAGGGTCATCCCAGGGCACCAGCCCTGAGCACCCTGTCTCATGCATCAAACTTAGACCTGCGATCTGCTTCACTTATGATAATATACATGTTTCAACGCTACCCTCTCAAATCATCCCACCCTCACCTTCTCCCACAGAGTCCAAAAGACTGTTCTTTATAGGGTCATAGTTACCATCTTTCTAAATTCCACATATATGCGTTAGTATACTGTATTGGTGTTTTTCTTTCTGACTTACTTCACTCTGTATAATAGGCTCCAGTTTCATCCACCTCAGCTCCAGTTTCATCCACCTCATTAGAACTGATTCAAATGCATTATTTTTAATGGCTGAGTAATATTCCATTGTGTATATGTACCACAGCTTTCTTATCCATTCGTCTGCCGATGGGCATCTAGGTTGCTTCCATGGCCTGGCTATTGTAAACAGTGCTGCAATGAACATTGGGGTACACGTGTCTCTTTCAATTCTGGTTTCCTCAGTGTGTATGCCCAGCAGTGGGATTGCGGGCTCGTATGGCAATTCTATTTCCAGTTTTTTAAGGAATCTCCACACTGTTCTTCATGTGGCTGTACTAGTTTGCATTCCCACCAAGGCTGTAAGAGGGTTCCTTTTTCTGCTCACCCTCTCCAGCATTTATTGTTTGTAGACTTTTTGATAGCAGCCATTCTGACTGGTGTGAGATGGTACCTCATTGTGGTTTTGATTTGCATTTACTTGATAATGTTTAGTACTTTTTCATGTAACTGTTGGTCATCTGTATGTCTTCTTTGGAACATTTTCATTTTTAAGTCATATTACTTTTTGGTATTGACTTGTCTGAGTTTTTCATGTATTTTGGATAGTAACCGCATATCAGATATATGATTTGCAAATACTTTCCCCCATTCAGTTAGTAGTTGCCTTTTCATTCTGTTAATGGTTTCCTTTGCTGTGCAGAGGCTTTATAGTTTAATATAGTCCTACTTGTTTATTTTTGTTTTTTACCAAACTCCCCAAATCACCAAGACCGATGACAAGAAAGTTGCCACTTATGTCTTCTTCTAGGAGTCTTAGAGTTTTAAGTCTTACATTCGAGTCTTTTAACCATTTGGAGTTAATTTTTGGGTATGGTTTCATTCTTTTGTGTGTGGCTGTCCAGATTTTCCAACACCATTATTGAGAAGACTCTCCCTGTCATATATTCTTGGCTCATTTGTCATAAAATTAATTGACCTTATATGTGTGGGTTTACCTCAGGGCTCTTTATTCTGTTTTGTTGACCTATGTGTAAAATTTGCCATCTTAATCTTTTTTATCCAATAAATCAGATCAGATCAGTCGCTCAGTCGTGTCCGACTCTTTGCGACCCCATGAATCACAGCATGCCAGGCCTCCCTGTCCATCACCAACTCCCGGAGTTCACCCAGACTCACGTCCATTGAGTCAGTGATGCCATCCAGCCATCTCATCCTCTGTCGTCCCCTTCTCCACTTGCCCCCAATCCCTCCCAGCATCAGAGTCTTTTCCAATGAGTCAACTCTTCGCATGAGGTGGCCAAAGTACTGGAGTTTCAGCTTTAGCATCATTCCTTCCAAAGAAATCCCAGGGCTGATCTCCTTTAGGATGGACTGGTTGGATCTCCTTGCAGTCCAAGGGACTCTCAAGAGTCTTCTCCAACACCACAGTTCAAAAGCATCAATTCTTTGGCGCTCAGCTTTCTTCACAGTCCAACTCTCACATCCATACATGACCACAGGAAAAACCATAGCCTTGACTAGACGGACCTTTGTTGGCAAAGTAATGTCTCTGCTTTTGCATATGCTATCTAGGTAGGTCATAACTTTCCTTCCAAGGAGTAAGCGTCTTTTAATTTCATGGCTGCAGTCACCATCTGTAGTGATTTTGGAGCCCAGAAAAATAAAGTCTGACACTGTTTCCACTGTTTCCCCATCTATTTCCCATGAAGTGGTGGGAACAGATGCCATGATCTTTGTTTTCTGAATGTTGAGCTTTAAACCAACTTTTTCACTCTCCACTTTCACTTTCATCAAGAGGCTTTTTAGTTCCTCTTCACTTTCTGCCATAAGGGTGGTGTCATCTGCATATCTGAGGTTATTGATATTTCTCCCGGCAATCTTGATTCCAGTTTGTGTTTCTTCCAGTCCAGCGTTTCTCATGATGTACTCTGCATGTAAGTTAAATAAGCAGGGTGACAATATACAGCTTTGATGAACTCCTTTTCCTATTTGGAACCAGTCTGTTGTTCCATGTCCAGTTCTAACTGTTGCTTCCTGACCTGCATACAAATTTGTCAAGAGGCAGATCAGGTGGTCTGGTATTCCCATCTCTTTCAGAATTTTCCACAGTTTATTCTTGTCAAATGGTCTCCCTAAAACACTTCCTCCAGAAGCCCACTCAGAAGGCATCTGGTTGCCTGTTTCAAACCAGATAAATTGCTTCTTTGCTTTTGCTTTGTCGTAGACCCCAGATGGGCTTTCCTGGTAGCTCAGCAGTAAAGAATCCACCTGTAATGAAGGAGTCACAGTAGACATGGGTTTGATTCCTGGGTGGGAGAAGATCCCCTGGAGGAGGGCATGGCAGCCCACTCCAGTATTCTTGGCTGGAGAATCCCATGGACAGAGGAGCCTGGCAGACTACAGTCCAAAGGGTTGCAAAGAGTCAGGCACGACTGAGGCAACTTAGCACGCACACACGCACAGACCCGAAATACAGTGAGGTAACTGCCCATAGGAAATACTTGTTAAAGGTTCCCCTCGCCCCTAAATTTTAAATTCCCCCTGACTTCCCCGGTGGCTCAGTGGTAAAGAGTTTACCTGCCAATGCAGGAGATGTGGGTTCCATCCCTGGGTGGGGAAGATACCCTGGAGAAGGAAATGGCAACCCATTCCAGTATTCTTGCCTGGGAAATCCCACAGCTAGAGGAGCCTGGTGGGCTACAGTCCATGGGGTCGCAAAAGAGTTGGACAGGGCATAGTGACTAAACAACAGCAACAGCAAATTTTAAAGGCTCCCATTATTTGACATGTCCTAACTAGAAATTCTCATTTCTTCTCTGCCTTCTGATCTAATCACACCAGTTTCTTCTGTGTCTCACAAATTTTTCATGTTCATACTTGGTCTAATCTTGCTTTTAATTCTTTGAGAGAGTATCTCTATAGCAAATCTAACCTTCATCTTTACAGTTTCTCATAATCGTTGTCATTCTAGGGAGCTAGCACTGTGTACTGAGCACTGTACTAAGCCATTTGTTCTTCTCAGTAGATTTCTCTGATCTTCGATATAGTTAATTCTGAAAGCACTTGCAGTCTTTATTGTATAATTTACTACCTTATAGCACTTGCAACTACCTGGAGAAATTTCAGATATTTAGTTGTCCATTTATTTATATTGTCTCTCTTCATTGAAAATGTATGCTGCATGAGGACAGACTTCATCTACACAGTTAGAACCACAGTGTCTGACAAATGGCCCACATTAAGATAATGTGTCAGATAAATAAATATAGCTTAGAATTACATGGGTACTTCCTATTAATTTATTTCATGTATATTATTCTTCCAATGATAGTATGAGGTTCTTTAATATTAAATCTTGGTTTTAGATTTTTTAAGTTTGTATGGCATAGTATCTCTAAATATAGCACTACTGTTCTTCAGTAAGTGACTCCAGATTGTAATACTGAGGACTTCAAAATATCTGAGGACGTGTTCTCTTTATAGAAAGGTAGATTTAAGGGTATATGTTTGGGGAATGATAAATTTAAACCCTTGTGTTAGTCACTCAGTCGTGTCCGACTCTTTGCGACCCATGGACTGTAGCCCACCAGGCTCCTCGGTCCATGGAATTCCCCAGGCAAGAATACTAGAGTGAATTGCTATTTCCTTCTCCAAAATTTAAATCCTTAAGTATTCTTATTTATTTGTTACATTGAGTTGTACATTCAGCTAGCTTGTTGAATATCTATACATATACATGCATGCAGAATTTTACATTAATTTTTCTCACTGATAATGTATTTTATTGGCTAGTATTCTGCAAGATGGGGAAGGATCAATTTGCACTTAATTTCTAAATTAAGGTATATTTAAAACATATATAATGTTTGATTTTTTGCTTAAAAATTTTCTAAAATTGTTAATGACTGTTTATAGCTTTGTGAACTTAACTATCTTTTGTGTATAGCAAGGAAGATTTTTAGTGTAAACACATTTGGATATGGCATAAATTGTTTAACCAACCTTCTACCAGTTAACATTCATTTTGTTAATGTTAGTAGCCAATACTGATACAATTCTTTATATGCCAGGGACATTTCTAAGAACTTTGCATATATTAACTCAGTTAATTGTCATAACAATCCTATAAAGTAAGTAATACCGTCTTCGTTTTACAGATTAGGAAACTGAGGCATCGGCAATGTAAGCGACTTGCCGAAGGTCATCAGGCTTGTAAATTCTGAAGCGAGAATTTAAACCAGGACAGTCTAATTGGAGAGTTCACTCACATGAGTGTTATTATTGATAATGTTGCAGAAAGCATACCAATGTAGACTTATGCAAATATATCTGTAGGATTATTCCTGGGAGTAGAATTTCTGATTCAAAAGATAAATACATTTAAAGTTGTAATGGATATTGCTACTATCCTACAAAGGGATTGATCTTCAGACAATGCATGCCTGTTGTTTTACACTCTTGCCAATATTGTTTTTTTTAAATTAATTTTTCATTATTGCTTGTCTGAATGAAAAAATAATTTTAATTTGCATTTTTATGACATGGGTAAGGATAATGCATTTTTCTATATAAAATGTAATTCTTTTTTTTTTAATTCCTCATTTGTTTTCTTTACTCATTTCTATTTGAGTGTTTTTATTGTTTGCCTTCTTATTGCAAAATAAATACAGATACGAAAAACCTCACACAAAATAAATATAAAATTTATAAATTATTATAAGATGAATACCCTTATTACAATGCAGATCAAGAAATGAAATGTTGGTAATCATTGCAGAAGTCTCTCCATTTGGCTCATCTCAATCACAGCCTCCCATCTTCTTTTACCTCCTCTTTCTCACTATCCAAAAGTAATTAATATCCTGACTTTTATAGTGGTCATTTTTAAAATTTTTTCTGATTTGTTGTTACTTTTTTCTATTAATTTGTGGGCATTCATTATTCATTAAGAAATTAGTTCTTGGATGCCAAGTATATTACAAATTTCTTTATTAAGTTTTTGGGTTTTAACTTTTAACTTTTTAATGATATCTTTGTCCATTCAGAATTCTAAAAATTTTATATAGTGATTTTACTTAGTTTTGTCTAGAAAGGCCTTTCCTCATCTAAGATCTAAAAAAATATTTTTTCCCTGTTCTTTATGGTTTGGATTTTTTGAGGGATGGAGGAGTACTATAAAGATTGAGGCATATATCTGTGCTCATTTTTCCTCACAAAAATTGCACATTTGTTAAAAAGAATGAGGAAAGTGTGTATGGGCCAAAATATATCTGGAAAAAAAAGCAATATATATCATAGGTCCCTGAATGTGTGACTCTGGAAAGGTTTTGTGTTCCACTGTTCAGTTGCCTATCTATGTGCTAATTGAACACTATCATAATTAATATAATTTTTTTAAAATAAGTTTGACAACTGGTAAAACAAGTCTTCCCGTCTTAATCTTTGTGAGGATCTTGACTGTTTTGACCATCTGCACTTCCATATAAATTTTAGAATTAGCTTGTCAGATGCCACAAAAAGAAATGAAAACTTTTGAAATTTTGAAATAATATTGAATAGATCAACTTGGAAAGAATTTTATATCCTTAAAACATTGAGTCCTCCAATCTGTGACATAACTTTACGTATCTTTAAAACTCTCTATTGATAAATAATAGATCTTCCAAATCACCTGGCCTCTCTATTTCTTGACCTCCTTTCCTCCAGTGATTATATTCTCTACCTTAGCTTAGCTACTCACTCCTCTGGTCATACTAATTTAGACTTTGTCTTTCTTTCATTTTGTCTCTGTTTTTACCTGTCCTGCTACACTATAGACGAAAACGCACAAACACGTTCTACTTTCACTTTAAATTCATGCCTACTAACTTCAAGTGGGCTTTAATGTTACCCAGTTATCCTACTATTTCACCCTCTTCCACTCTTTTATATATGTATTTTATATATTTTTTTCCCTTTCTTAAATCTCCACTGCATTTTTCCCATCTTCTTTCATAGCTGATGACCTTAGTTACCACTTCACTAATGAAAGAGAAGCAATCCAGACAGAACTTACATAAGCTTACATATTTATTCATCTTCCTGTATCTTTGCCCCTAATATTCTGCCTACCTTTCCATTAAAATGGATGAACTGCATGTACATCTGTCTTAAGCCAATCCCTCTACTTGTGCATTAGATCTTTTTTTTTATATTATTATTATTTTATCTATTTATTCTGTACATTAGATCTAGTTATTCTTTTTTCCTCTCCTTTCTCTTTTGCATTAGAATGTTTGCTTCTCTTACTATGTCATATAAAGATGCTATATTTCATCCTACTTTAAAAAAAATTATAACTTTCTTGACCTTGTATCTTACTGCAGCTGGGACCTCGTTTCTTCCCTTTAGAGAAAAAATTCTTAAAAGTGTTTTATATACTGGATATGTTCAATTCTTTGCCTGCTGTCTCTTGAATCTACTTCAGTCAGGCTTTCACTTCCATGATTCTCTTGAAGCTACTTTTATGAAGGTTAACAGTGACCTCCATTTTTGTTATTTACTTCAATGAAATTGTGTGACACATTATTCCAAAACTTATGTAATAGGGGCCGGGCAGGTGCACAACTGTTAGGGCGTGGCCATTAGCACGGTGCTTAGAAGTTGTGCTCCAACACTGGTCAGTCTTTCAGTGGTCTTCACAACAGAAAGTGCAGTGAAGTGGATCTTGGGCTTCTCTGCGGCTTCTCTCCAGCTTCTCCAGGCCCTCCGGTTTCAGGCTGGTGGGTGAGCTGAGGGGCCAGAGTACAGGCTAAGGGCTGTGTCCTGTAGAGATATAGAGCCCTCACCTTGAAGCATCAGGGAACATATCCCCTATCCCCGCCTCTGTGATCAAATGACCTTGGCAGTATCCATGGGTCACAGTGTGTGGGACCTGGCCCTAATTTGGGTGGACTGAGGGCAGGCTGGGTCTTGGGCACCTTGTTCCCTCAGTGATAATGACTGGGCAGAGTCTGGGAACCTGGCCCTGAGGGCCCTACCAGCTGAGAGCTGTCTCTTCAGCCAGGCCCGGGCACTGGCTGGAAGACCCAGGCTGAGTGCTGGATGGCTGCTCCCAGGCAAGGGAAATCGCTCATGTAGAGACCCCCCCTTCTCTTAGCCTGGACCTTGGGGGGCAAAAGTTGAGCTTTGGGACTTTTCCCTCTCTTGTCAGAACAGGGAATAACATTTGCTTTGGTGGCGGTTTATAGAGACATCAACCTGTGACCTGACCTCAAGAACCAAGGACCTCTGACCTCATCTTGTTTTCTCTGCCTTACTCTGCTCTAATCACAGTGGCTTCTTTACTGCTTTAGGACACAGCAGTCATGTTACTTCCCCAGGACCTTTGTACTTACAGTTCCCCCTGCCTAGAGCCTCTTCTCCTAAATATCCATGTGTCTTACTTCCTTCTGTCTTTCGTATTTTTGCTAAGTTGTCTCATTGACCTTACATGACCACCTTGTGAAAAATGATGTTGCCCCTGTCTGAGCACTCCATATGTTTCTTCCTTGTCTTGCTTTTCTTCATAGTTCTTTAAACTGTTTGATATATAACACATATGTATAGTTAATCTTTTATTTTATTTATAGTTTATTTATATTTGTTTTAATCTTTTGAGTTTATATTGTTTTCCTCAAGTGAAATGTAACCTCCTTGGTTGGAGGAATATTTGCCTGTTTTCTTCACTGTTACATCTTTAGCTTCTAGGTGAGTATCTGGCAGGTAGTGGGTATCAATGAATATTGTTAAATGAATATTTTTTACTTTAGTTTTTCTTAACAAGGTTAACAAAAATCATAAGGCACATGTCATTGAATCAGCAAGATCTAGATCCAGATAGTACTACAGATGTGGAAGATGTTGCTGATGCTGAAGAAGAACTTGTTAAAAAATGTGAAGAAATGTGGAAAGATATGGAAGAAGTAAGTATCAAGACATAAAAGTGATATACTAATTAATTACTGTGAGGTTGAATTCCATTTCAGTAATAGATGTAAGAAAGAATTACAGTGATTTCTGAAAGCAGTTATGCACATGTGCAGTTGTGTCGGACTCTCTGTGACCCTATGGACTGTAGCCATATGTGACCCTATGGACCGTAGCCATATGTGACCCTATGGACCTGCCAGGCTCCTCTGTCCATGAGATTTTCCAGGCAAGAATACTGGAGTGGGTTGCCATGCCCACCTCCACGGGATCTTCATGACCCAGGGATCAAACCTGCATCTCCTGTGTCTTCTGGATTGGCAGGCGGATTCTTTACTGCTGAGCCACCAGGGAACCCTGAAAGCCATTATATTATATGATAAATACTTACATATTTTTTAGATTTATAAGCATTCATTTTAGAAATTTTATACTAGGTGAGCTGTAGAAAGAGAAAAAATTAGCAGTCCCTGTCCTCAAGGAGATTATCATCTAATTCAGGCAATCACAAATTATAATATGGTGGTAAAGTTTAAAGACTACACTTAAAAGGAGTACTAAGCCTAGCCCGAAGGTATCAAAGGTAGCTTTCTTAAAGAGGAAATAATACTGAATTCATTTCAAAAGGATAAATAGGAGTTAGCCTGTGAAAGTGGGAGAGGTATACAAAGTAGAAAGAACAAAATACATAAATGTTGGGAGAATTTAGAGAACTCTTAGTAGAATAGTATGACATTTAAATTAGGAGAAGAAGGATTTGTAGAGTGAGACTGGAGAGGTAATTAGGGGCAAGACATGAAGGATTTTGTTGAATGAATATTATGGGGAACTATTAAAGGATTATAAACATGAAGTGGCATTATGAGATACCTTGTTTGAGGAAATAACTCTGGTAGTTTTGAAGAGGATGGAATGTAGAAAAATGAGACTACAGAAAGAAAGAAAGAATATTCAGGAGGCTCTAGTAGTGGTCCTGTAAGAAGTACTAAAGCCAGATGTCATTGCAATAGAAGAATGGATTTAAGAGATACTAAGAAGATTGGACTAAAAGGACCTGGAGGTTAATTGTTGTGAAATGGTTATGGGGAATTACAGATAGTTTTAGGAGAAGGCAATGGCACCCCACTCCAGTACTCTTGCCTGGAAAATCTCATGGGCGGAGGAGCCTGGTAGGCTGCAGTCCATAGGGTCGCTAAGAGTTGGACATGATTGAGTGACTTCACTTTCACTTTTCACTTTCATGCATTGGAGAAGGAAATGGCAACCCACTCCAGTGTTCTTGCCTGGAGAGTCCCAGGGACGGGGGAGCCTGGTGGGCTGCCGTCTATGGGGTCGCACAGAGTTGGACACGACTGAAGTGACTTAGCAGTTAGATTACTAGCTTGGGCCATTGAGTGGTTAGTGGTTTTATTTTCCAAGACAGAGAATATAAAGAGTAAGAACACTTTATACTTAATGGGGTTTGAGTGAAAATATGAATTAATTTAGAAAATTTGATTGAATTATATGTACATTTTCTGAGTTAATGAGATAGAATCACTCTGGTGCACTATAGTATGCTGGTAAAAATTTGTTATACTCAAAATTGTGTAATATATGATACAGGCCATAGACATTTTTTTACATCTTATTCCCAGTAAAATTTTACATTAAGGCAGGTTAATGGTTTTTTTATTTTTTCCTTTTTAAAAAAATTATTATTTTTTGAACATATATCCTTGGTACTCTGTGATTACTGAAATTTTAAGATACTCTGTGTTGCTTTTGAAATATTTTCAATATAGAATTTTGAATTTAAAAAATAACAAAAAATTTTTATGGAAAAGTATTGGAACTAGAAATAAGCACAATTAACATTTAAGTTGCCCATATTTTTACTTAGATATAATCACTATTAACAATTGTGAATTCTTTTTCAATAGCATAGTAGCAATGTCTGCTGATGATTTTATTTTCATATGATTTTAACTGTCTTCTTACCTTTTTTGTTATCTTTCTGTACTGCTTTCCTCCTTGTTCTGTTATTTCCCATTTTTCCATTATTTACTTTCTAATTCACCCTAGCTATTAGTTTTTATTTTTCTTATGCTCATTTTTTCATTCTGTGTTGAGTCAAGAGTCCACTTGTACTTTTGTTGTGTTCATGTTGGGACCTGTTTGGCTTCCTTCTTGATCCTCTTGCTTAGGAAGTAAGGATTTTAAAGATTGTTCTCATACATAAGATATTTGTATATTGTTTTAGAGGAATATTACATTGGTATAAAAGGATAGAGGAAAGAAATTGTCTATGGTATATAGTGTGTGATTTGTTTTTCTTTTCTTTTTAAATCAAGTGTCAAAACAAATTATCACTTACTGGAACTGAGACGCTCACTGATTCAAATGCTCAGGTATGATTCCTTTTGTTCTTCCTAAAAGTAGAATACATTGTGTTTTAGGTACAAAATGTGTTTGTATTTATGCCAAGTATAACATTTTTGTTACTACCTATATTCTTAATGATTTGGAAAGTTTTCTCCTCTTTCTGATTTAAGAGAAATATTCTAAAAACTTTTTGAATAATCTGTTATAAGTAAATTCTTTATTATTTATGTTTTAACAACTACACGTGCATTCAGCACAGAGTGAATTGCTCATTGGCTGCTATCGTGATACCTTGTTAAAAATTAGAACAAAGACTGTCCTATGTTGTGTTAGGTGCAGTAGCCACAGTTATTTACTTTCTGTGTGGAATTTTGACTAATTTTACCCTAAGCTTCATAAAAGGATTAAACTATTCATCTGAATAATCAAAGACCTGTAGAATTAGCTTAGAAATATACCAGTGGTTCAGTGCAACAGGTTAAGAATTTAAAGTGTGACAGAGATGACAGCACAATCTTTGGGAAAGAGATGAATTAGTTAATAAATAATAGTGGTACAACTAGATATTCATCTGGAGAAAATAAAATTGGACTTCTGTCTTTTATTGTAGAAACATAAGTTTTAGATGAATTGCTATGAAAACCTAAGAAAAGCTGGAGACTGTGCAGTCTTGGTAGAGACAGAAGAAAATGGCTTGGCTAATAATAGAAATCTAGACATGGTAAAAGAATTTAGATGCATTTGACCATATAAAAAGCTAAAAATGTTTTTAAAATAAAAATTCTAAGAACAGAGTTAAATATGCAAATAATTCCAATGAAAGTTCTCCAGAAATACTGGGAGCATGTCAAAAGACATTGGAACCTATTGAAGGCACTCAGCTGTCCATATTTGGTATCATGTGAGCATCAAAAAAAATAATGGCTTCAGTTGATTATAACAATATGAAAACATTAAAATCTATGAGCATAATACTCCTCAGTGATAAATGAGAATGAATGAGAAAGAGACAAGAAAAATGCTTATTTGTCACTTTGAAAAGTGCCTATTATAGCAGAGCTTTGAAAACTGGTCATAAAAAATTAAATCATCTTTTGTAAAAGGTTTGTATCCATCAATAAGTAAATAATGTTCTTTTGTACAGGGTAAAACTGAATATTATATTTGGGAAATCATTGTACAATAAATAAATTATCTGGTTTCCTTGGGAAACATGATTCTTTTTTTGTAGAAATTGAGACCTTCTGAATCAGAATCACTAGTGATGAAGCCTGTAAGATTCCTGAATGATTTTCGGGCAATAAGCCAAACATCAGTTTTGAGGGAAGTGCTCAGGTAGTGGTAAATAATCAGTATCCTGAGATAGTCAGTAATAGCATTATCCAAAGAATCCACAAAATGTCTTTTCCTATTGTGTTGGGGGTCTCCCACATTCCTCCCAGGTTTGATGCTGCTGCTAAGTTGCTTCAGTCATGTCCGACTCTGTGTGACCGCATAGACGGCAGCCCACCAGGCTCCCCTGTCCCTGGGATTCTCCAGGCAAGAACACTGGAGTGGGTTGCCATTTCCTTCTCCAATGCATGAAAGTGAAAAGTGAAAGTGATGTTGCTCAGTCGTGTCCGACTCATAGCGACCCCATGGACTGCAGCCTACCAGGCTCCTCCATCCATGAGATTTTCCAGGCAAGAGTACTGGAGTGGGGTGCCATTGCCTTCTCCGGCAGATTTGATGGTTCTCTACAGTTATTCAGAGGACTCAATCTATAGTCATCATATTCATCACTGAGATTTATTGCATTGAAATGATACAGAATAAAATTAGCAAAGGGAAAAGAAACATGGGTTGAAGTCTAGAGGAAACCAGGCATGAGCTTTCAGGACCCTTTCCCAGTGGAGTCACAAAAGACGTACTTAATTACCCCATTGAGTTGTGAAGAGTGTGAAACATTGTCTACCAGGGAAGCTTATTGGAGACTCAGAGTCCAAAGTTTTTTGTGGGAGGTAGTTACATAGGCACCCTTTTGCCTGTCAGTTATCAAAACACCAGACTCTTAGGAGGAAAGCAGGTGTTCAGTATAAATTGTATTTTCTCACAGTTTAGGCACAGAGAGCCACTCTTATCAGATTGGTGGGAACCTACTTAAGATCCAGGTTCCTAGATGCCAGGGGCCAACCTTGCAAGCAGGCTTTTAAGGATAATTTCAAGCTTGCTTAGTTTATTCTTTTCAGCATATCTATTCATTTCAAAAACTTCAATATTAAAGCTCAGTCCATTTTCTAAAGGAAGAAATTAGATTTTTAAATGGGAAAACGGTAGGATTTCTCAAATTTTTAAAAAATCACTTTAGAAATACTACTCTTTTCTTTGTTAGAAAGGGTTTAATTTTATAGCAGTATCAGATGTAATTTGTGTATTTGCCTTAGCTGAGCTTTAAAAGGTAAGAGCTGAGTTTTATCAGTATGCTGCTGCTGCTGCTAAGTCGCTTCAGTTGTGTCCGACTCTGTGCGACCCCATAGACGGCAGCCCACCAGGCTTCCCCATCCCTGGGATTCTCCAGGCAAGAACAGTGGAGTGGGTTGCCATTTCCTTCTCCAGTGCATGAAAGTGAAAAGTGAAAGGGAAGTCGCTCAGTCGTGTCCAACTCTTAGCGACCCCATGGACTGTAGCCTACCAGACTCCTCCATCCATGGGATTTTCCAGGCAGGAGTACTGGAGTGGGGTGCCATTGCCTTCTCTGTTTATCAGTATAGTATGAGGTTAAATTATATTTTTTAATAGGTTAAAAAAATGAGTGTCAGTAATTTTATGTATTTTGATCTAATATGTTCAGGAAAAGTGATATAGAGTCCTTATCATTTTGATAGTTTTGCCTAGTTTAAACTCTACTTTTTAAGAATTTGTTATCCTTTTATAGTTATAATAATAATTAGCATTTATAGTGACTTTATAGTTCTCAAAATCTTTTTTACATTCTTGTTTAATTATCTCTAAGAAAATTATGTTAAACTCTTCTTTGGCAAAAAATTTGTAATACCTGTAGATGCATTTTATATAATTAAGGAAATCTTTCAAAGAGAGTAGGTTTTTCCGTCTGACTATTCAACAGCCAATGTTATGATCCAGGGTAGGGTCTTTAAGCTTCCCGATCTGTATTTTAAAGATTGATTAAACAAGAGTGCTTGAGGGACTTACCTGGTGGCGCAGTGATTGGAATCTGCCTGCCAATGCACGGGCTATGGATTTGATCTGTGGTCTGATCTGTGGGTCCAGAACTAAAATCCCACCTGCTGGAGTGCAACTAGACCCTTGCATTGCAGCTACTGAAGTTAGCGCACTCTAAAGCCCGTGCTCTGCAACAAGAGAAGTTCCTGGTCCCTGCAACTAGAGAAAGCCCAAGCTCAGCAACAAAGAGCCCATGTACCACGGCAAAGACAAAGCACAGCCAAAAATAAATACGTAAATTTTAATTATAAAAAAAAGAGTACTTGGTAACTTTTAAATATAGTTATTACAGGAATACTTATTGCTTGCCTTTTAAAAAATATTTATTTACTTAATTTTTATCTTTGTGTTGGGTCTTCTGCTGTGTGAGGGTTTTTCTCTAGTTGTACAGAGCAGGGGCTGCTCTTTAGTTGTGATATGTGGGCTTCTTGTTATGGTGGCTTCTCTTACTGTGGAGCATGGGCTCTAGGCACACAGGCTTCAGTAGCAGTGGCTTGAGAGCTCTAGAGCACAGGCTCAGGAGTTGTGACACATGGGCTTAGTTGTTCTGTGGCATGTGGGATTTTCCTTCACCAGGGTTTAAACCAGCATTCCATACATTGCAAGGCGGAGTCTTAACCACTGGACCACCAGGGAGGCCTCCCTATTGCATTTTTGAAATGTAAGTTTTTGATCTATTTGACTACCTATAAAAATTATGTAGAAGAGATAAAAATGTTCTAAAATTTAAGCATGTGTTAGTCACTCAGTTGCGTCTGACTCTTTGCAACCCCATGGACTTTAGTCCACCAGGCTCCTATGTCCATGGTGCTTCCCAGGCAAAAATACTGGAGTGGGTTGCCATTTCCTTCTCCAGAAATTTAAGCATACATACATGTTAATTTTATGGTCTAATTTGGTAACAGATTTATCACATAGATTTGTAATTTATCAAGATTAAAATGATTGGAATCACCTAATATCAGAAACATTTATTCTAATTTATTTTTGGCTAAAGGGATATACAGTTTACAAACTTTGGTATAGTAAAACTTTTTTTGTGTGTGTATGTGTGATTTGTGGAATAAGTCTCATTTTATAATTATTTTTTATATATGTATTTAAACTATAACTGCTCAGTTAAACTAGTTGCAGTTTTTCTAAAAGTACATAGAAAGGGGAAAAAAGAGCATCTTTCAAGCAAATTTGTCCCAAAAAATTGGCAAGAAATAGCATTTTTTTTTAAAGAATATTACTTCAGAGAATAAACTTAATGTACTTAGGTTCTTTTAGGTTGAATAGTGAAATTAGAAATGATCATTTTTAGGACTGTATTGCTGCTATAATGACAATTTATAGTCTATAATTAATGTAATTTAAAGGAAAATTATGTTGGGAGTGATAATTTTTTATAGTTTAGATGGCTGTTACATTAGCCATTTTATGGACTTGTATTAAAGTATTAAGACTGTTTACACATTCATCTATGAATAGATATGAATATTCCATAGGAAATAACTTTGTTTTATTCTCTTCTTTTTTTTAAAATAGCTGTCATTATTAATTATGCAAGTGAAATGTTTGACTGCTGAACTTAGTCAGTGGCAAAAAGAAACTCCTGAAAGTAAGATTCTTATTTTTAGATTTGTATTTTTATAAATTAATGTTGAATTAATTTAATGATCACGAGAAGAATTCAAGATGTATTTAACTTTCTTGAAATTGGTCTAAATTCCATTGCTATAAGGAAGTCACCTTATTTTTCTTTTTTTACACACAGAATTTCATACTTCTTTATTATTATAGATGAGGATGTCTGCCTCACATTAGAATATAGTAATCTTGATTACAGAGACTTTATTATAGCCATCACTTTATCCTCATAGACACTATTTTATATGCTCAGTAGAAACTGTATTGTTTCCTAATGAATTAAACTTAAATAGTGGAAGAGAGAAATTATTTTAGATACTTGCATTAAAAGCTGCATACATTTTATGTTGCCTTTTGATTTGTCCAACGGTATTTTCGCCTTTAGTTGAGAAACAGAAAATTACTTAAAAATCTGTGGTTATAATACCCAGCTAGGAGATATTTTTCAGTTATTAAAGGTTGCATTCTTTTAAGTGGTATGTATGTCTGTATTCAATCTTCTATATGGATTGTACTCTCTTTTTTCGTTTAGGTCTCCCTTCTGCTTTCTTCTACCTCTCTGTTTCCTCTTTCTTAGTTTCCTCTCCATTTTCTTCCAGTTATCAGGATTCTTTTTTCTCATTCTCTTCCTAAACAATTTTATCTGCATTCTTGTTTTAAACTGTTAGGTTGATGCAAAAGTAATAGCAGTTTTGCAATGTTGAACTTTGCCATTTAATATTTGAATATAATCTTAAATAAATGTGGTTATATTATACATTGAATGTGCATGTCTAGCTTTATGGTTTTTTTGCTAATGACATTACTTGCTGTTTATTTTATATTTATTTTAGACTAGGGAAATGGTGTTAGACAAAAAGGAAATTCGAGTGATTTTTCTTATATGAGTTCAGAATGGTGATGAAGCAGCAGAGATAACTTGCAGCATCAACAATGCATTTTTCTCAGGAACTGCTAATAAACATATAGTGCAGTGGTGGTTCAAGAAGTTTAGCAAAGGAGATGAGAGCCTTGAAGATGAGGAGTACATGGCTGGCCATCAGAAGTTGACAACTAGCTGAAAGGATCATTGAAGCTGATCCTCTTACAACTACACAAGAAGTTGTGGAAGAACTCAATGTTGGCCATTCTATGGTTGTTCAGTATTTGAAGCAAATTGAAAAGGTGAAAAAGCTCGTTAAGTGAGTACCTTGTAAGTTGACTGAAAGTCAAAAAAAATCGTTTTAAGTGTTTTCTTACTGTACTCAACAACAATGAACCATTTCTCAACCGGATTGTGACGTGTAATGAAAAGTTGATTTTATATGACAGCCAGTGATGACCAGCTCAGTGGTTGGACCAACAAGAAGCTCCAAAGCACTTTCCAAAGCCAAATTTGCCCCGAGAAAAGGTCATGGTCACTGGTGGTCTGCTGCTGGTCTAATCCACTACAGCTTTCTGAATCCTAGTGAAACTATTACATCTGAGAAGTATGCTCAGCAAATTGATGAGATGCACTGAAAACTGAAGCACCTGCAACTGGCATTGATCAACAGAAAGGGCCCAATTCTTCTCCATAACAACACCTAACTGCACAGCATACAACCAGTGCTTCCAAAATGTTTGGAAGTTATGATGTTTTGCTGCATCCTCCATATTCACCTGATTTCTTGCCAACGGACTACCACTTCTTCAAGCATCTTGACAACTTTTGCAGGGAAAACGCTTCCACAACCAGCAGGAGGCAGAAAATGCTTTCCAAGAGTTTGTCAAATCCCGAAGTCCAGATTTTTATGCCACAGGAATAAACTAACTTCTCATTGGCAAAAATGTATTGATTATAATGGTTCCTATTTTGATTAATAAAGATATGTTTGAGCCTAGTTATAATGATTTAAAATTCACGATCTGAAACTGCATTTATGTTTGCACCAACCTAGTATGTTCATGCCAGTGTCCACCATTGTTTTATGTCTTCTCTACCATCTAGTAGTCTTTTTAATTTCAGCACCTCTGATATGTATGTATGTACAATTATGATTTTAATTTATATTCAACCGTGTATCTTGTTGCCTCCTCCAGCATTATATTGGGCATCTCAAAGACCACGTATACTCTGCTATTAAAATGTTGGTGTTCAGTGCTTTTTGCTTCTTACTCTATTTCAACATTATATTTTTCTGCTCCTATTTTAATGTGTTATGTCTGTATTAATGACTTCTATATTGGTTTGTTAGTACTGCCGTAACAAAGTAGCATGACTGAGTTGCTTAAACAACAGAAGCTTTTTTTCCCCCCCTCACAGTTCTGGAGGATAGAAGTCCAAGATCAAGGTGTTGGCAGGGTTGGTTTATTCTGAGCCTCTCTTCTTGGCTAGTAGACTGCCTACCATCTTCTTCCTGTGTCTTCACATGGTCACCCATCTGTGTTCTAATCTGTTTGTATAAGAAAGCCATTCATAATGGAGTAGGGTCTACCCTGTTGACCTCATTTTAACTTAATTATGGTCCAGCCCCAATACAGTCATGTTTGAGGTACTGGAACTTAGGACGTCAAATTATGAATTTTGGTGGAGTGGGAATGGATGGAAGGATAGGGAGAGGACACAAAATTTCCACAGCTTTCATGTCTGTGTATACAAAGCAGACTTCTCTGTAACATCACACTTGTATATCTTTCTACCTTCCAGACGTCTTATAATCTTACATAAAGACCTTGTACTGCCAGCACTGAACACACTGACTGGTTGGTCAAATACCCACCTTGCTTAAGGTTGTGAATCCCATAGACTGCCACACTGGAAAGATTTTAAAAATCTTTATATTCTTAGAGCCTGCCATATTGGTTGAAATGATTGTTTGAATATGAAGTGCTACTTTTGGTCACACTTGTCAAAAGGGAGATTTTTAAACTTTTTATTCTTAGAATCCTTTTCATTGTATAGCTATCCCAGGGCTGCCTATAATTAGTCCTATATAGTTTTACAGGGCTTATGAATTACATATCTCTTTTCTGTTAGAAAACCCTCTAGCATGGAAGAAAGCTTAGAAAGTTTCCAGTAGTATACCATTTGAGAAATTTTAGTAGCACTTTATTAGGAAAAATAAATTTAGTATAAGAACTGAACTTTTGTAAATATAAGGATTTGATTTTTAATTTATATTCATCAGACTGGCAGAATTTTTAGAAGAGTTTATAATATTTTTGCTGTTTCTTAGTCGTTGCTTCCAGAAAATTAAAAAAAAGAATCTAGCATCCTATTTTAAAATTCAAAATACACATTTTCTTCTGTGAAATTCACTTTCTTGGGAATCTGTCCCACAGAAATGAAAGAATCAGTGTATAAGGACATAAATAAAAGAATGTTTTCTGCATCATTGTTTTTTGAGGCTAAACTCTAGACACGAAGTTAGTGCTCAATCAGTAGTGAAATTGCTCAACACATTTGATGAATTTACCCTGTGGAATATGCATTGATTTAAAATTATGAATTTGACTTACTCCAGATGAATGAAACCCACACAGGATTTCCATATGGGTTTTGTTGAGTGAAAATAAGAGTAATGTGTATGATATGATCTCATTCTTGTAAAACCGGGAATGACAAAATTAATAACCCTTTTTTTGTATATGTACAAATATGCATAGACTGTATACATTGGATCTGTGTTTGTATGCATAGAATCATTTAACCACAGAGAAATATTTAAGAAACACACTGTAGAATATTAATTTTGTTTTTGATGGATTGGGAAAATAAAATAAGAAAAAAAAGCACTGAAAACAAAATGTGAAAATATCACATTTGTCTAATGTGATGTATAATTTGGCTATATATATAAAGGTGTTAAAAATGTTTATAAAAACTGTACACATCTCATAAACATTCTATTGTATATAAATGAAAAGGGAAAGCAGTATCTTAGAAACTACAAAATCAAATTCTTGATTTTTGAGAAATAACTAAGCATATGTATAATTTTTGTTTGTTTTGTTCCTGTAGTGATTCCCCTGAATGAAGAAATTCTGGTAACGTTAGGAAAAGAAGAGGTAAGTCACTGAATGAATTTGTAGTGACCCAAAATACCTTATGACAAGAAGTGTTTTGGATAAGTTCATGCCTTAGTGAATGAGATGAAACCACTTTAAAATTGTATTAATTATGTTTTATTGAATAGGATTCTTCAGATTTTTTGAATTTTGAATTAAATATATAAACTTTACTCTTGTATTTAATTTTTGTTGATTAAACTTCATAATAAATGCTAAAAGTTTACATATAACTAAATAATTATACATATATATCTGTCCTTAAAACTTAACATAAAGGTCAATAAAGATGTTTTTTAAAGCCTCAGTTTATTAGATCAAAGTTTAGGAGATAAGACAGAAGCAAATAAGAATTTTAAACAAAGTTGTAGAACATTGAAATAAATATCTATATTCTTACAGACAGACTCTGCCCAATAGAACTGAAGAAAGGCTTTGGATTTGAAGGAACCTGGTACTTGAAAATTCAGAGTTCAACTGTAGAGCTTAAAATAAGATTTCTTTAAAGTAAGA
The DNA here is from genome assembly GCF_029378745.1 of Bos indicus. Taxonomy (NCBI): domain Eukaryota; kingdom Metazoa; phylum Chordata; class Mammalia; order Artiodactyla; family Bovidae; genus Bos; species Bos indicus. The sequence continues at coordinate 13,923,212 of NC_091779.1, forward strand.
ATAGACCACTAGGCCTTCTCTCTCTCTCTCTTGCAATCAAGTGGATAACTTTCACCCACACACCTGAAAACTGGAGGCATGTTATATGGAGACATTAAACTATTGAGGCTTTGACCCTAGCACACCAGGTTTAATAAGGTTGGTGTGAGGTCAAAAGTCAGAAAGTTCAAGTTAACATTTTTATACTGTGGTGGAAGTACCAGCTCCTTCTCTTGATCTATCTATAGGGGTCCTTTGTTGTTGTTAAGTTGCCAAGTTGTGTCCCAGTCTTTGCAACCTCATGAACTGTACCATGCCAGGCTTTCCTGTTCTTCACTATCTCCCTGAGTTTGCTCAAACTCATGTCCTTTGAATCAGTGATGCCATCCAACCGTCTCATCCTCTGTCTCCCCTGTTCCTCTCGTCCTCAATCTTTCCCAGCATCAGGGTCTTTTCCATTGAGTTGGCTCTTCACATCAGGTGGCCAAAGTACTGGAGCTTCAGCTTCAGCATCAGTCCTTCCAATGACTATTCAGGGTTGATTTCCTTTAGGGGTCCTAAAGTATGGTATAAAAGTAGCCTCAAACTGGAGTTAAAATAATCTCTGGAAAATATAAATGGCCCTAGAAAAAAGGTCTATAATTATTCATACAGGGGGGTTCCCAGTGGAAAGCAGGATGGATGTTCATCAAAAAGTAATTTATGAATGGAGTTTGTTTTTGAGCTTTAAATGTGAATTACCAAATTTCACTCAATATAGTGTTGGAGGTCCAAGACTCAGCAATCACTCAAGACAAGAAATAGAAGGAATCCAAACTGGAAAAGAAGAAGTAAAACTATCACTGTAGATGACATGATATTATACATGGAAAATCCTAAAGACACTACTAGAAAACTACTATAACACTTCAGTGTATTTGGTTAAGTTTCAGGATACAAAATTAATAGAAAGAAACATATTACATTTCTCTACACTAACAAGGAACTAATGTAGACATGTAAGGCAGTCCAGAAAGAAACCCACACATTTTTGGTCATTTAATGTACAACAAAGGAGGCAAGAATTTACAATGGAGAAAAGACAGTTTCTTCAGTGAGTGGTGCTGGGAAAACTGGACATCCGTACATAAAATAAGACTAGAACATTCTCTAGCACCACATACAAAGTAAACTCAAAACAGAAAAGACAGACCAGAAGAGTAAGACAGAAAAGTAAGACCAGAAACCGGGTAGAACACTCTGACATAAATCATACCAATGTGTTTTTAGCTTTGTCTCCTAAGGTAAAGGACATAAAAGCAACAGTAAACAAATAAGACCTTATTAAATTTAAAAGCTTTTGTACAGCAAAAGAAAACTTCCAACAAAATGAAAAGACAACCTACTGAATGGGAGAATACATTAGCAAATGCTATGACTGATAAGGGGTTAATATCCAACTTATATAAATGACTTAAGTCAACGTAAAAAAAAGCTAGGACTTCCATAGCAGTCCAATGGTTAAGACTCTGCATTTCCGCTGCAGGGGGCCTGAATTTAATCCCTGGTCGGGGAACTAAGATCCTGAATGCCTCATGGTAATACCCCCCCAAAAAGCAAAAAAACAAGCTGATTAAAATGATAATACCTCACGCTTGTCAGTATGACTATTGTCAAAAAGAATACAAATAACAAATGGTGAGGACATGGAGAAAGGGAACCCTCAAACACCGTTGGAAACATAAATTGGTGTATCCTCTGTGGAAAACAGTATGGCAGTTTCTCAAAAAACTCAAAGTAGACTACCATATTACCCAGCAACTCCACTCCTGGATATATATCTGAATAAAACAAAAATACAAATTCAGAAAGATACATGCACCTCATTGTTCATCAGTTCAGTCACTCAGTCATGTCCGACTCTTAGTGACCCATGGATTACAGCATGCCAGGTCTCCCTGTCCATCACCAAATCCCGGAGCTGACTCAAACTCATGTCCATCGACTCAGTGATGCCATCCAACCATCTCATTCTCTGCTGTCCCCTTCTCCTCCTGCCTTCAGTCTTTCCCAGCATCAGGATCTTTTCCAGAGAGTCAGTTCTTCGCATCAGGTGGCCAAAGTATTGGAGTTTCAGCTTCAGCATCAGTCCTTCCAATGAATATTCAGGACTGATTTCCTTTAGGATGGACTGGTTGGATCTCCTTGCAGTCCAAGGGACTCTCAAGAGTCTTTTCCAACACCACAGTTCAAAACCATCAATTCTTCGATGCCCAGTCTTGTTTATGGTCCAACTCTCACATCTATACGTGACTACTGGAAAAACCATAGCTTTAACTAGATGGACCTTTGTTGGCAAAGTAATGTCTCTTCTTTTTAATATACTATCTAGATTGATCATAGCTTTTCTTCCAAGGAGCAAGTGTCTTTTAATTGCATGGGTGCAGTCACCATCTGCAGTGATTTTGGAGCCCAAGAAAATAAAGTCTGTCACTGTTCCATTGTTTCCCTATTTGCCATGAAGTGATGGGACCAGATGCCATGATCTTAGTTTTCTGAATGTTAGGCTTTAAGCCAACTTTTTCACTCTCCTCTTTCACTTTCATCAAGAGGCTCTTTAGTTCTTTGCTTTCTGCCATTAAGGGTGGTGTCATCTGCATATCTGAGGTTATTGATATTTCTCCCGGCAATCTTGATTCCAGCTTGTGCTTCATCCAGCCTGGTGTTTCGCATGATGTACTCTGCATATAAGTTAAATAAGCAGGGTGACAATATACAGCCTTGACCACTCCTTTCCTGATTTAGAACCAGTCTGTTGTTCCATGTCCAGTTCTAACTGTTGCTTCTTGACCTGTATACAGATTTCTCAGGAGGCAGGTAAGGTAATCTGGTATTCCCACCTCTTAAAAATTTTTCATAGTTTGTTATCCACATAGCAAAGGCTTTGGCATAATCAGTAAAACAGAAGTAGATGTTTTTCTGGAACTCTGTTGCTTTTTTGATGATCTAGATGTTCAAGCTAGATTTAGAGAGAGAGCTTTCTTTTTTCCTAATACAGGCTTTTATGGTGTAAATTCTTATCTGAATACTTCTTTTGCTTTATTCCAGAAAGTTTAATCTTGCTTTTATTTTCAAATAGTTCATCATAATTTCTTACTTTTCTGAGGATTGTGTTTTTGACCCATGGATTATGTGCATCTTTATTTGTATTTTTAGTATCCAAATTTTCACATTTTTTTAAATAAATTTTTTTATTTTTAAGTCCATTATTGGACCATATTTGATGTGCTATCAGTGTTGTCTATATCATACCTAAAAATGCCATCTCTGCTCCTCATTTCTGTACTCTTGCTTTGACCTATTTTTATTGTATTTATCCCTCTCCGGAGTTTCAAGTTTGTTTTCTTCGTGTGGATTCCCTTCTTTGTAATCTGTTCACTTTTGCATCCCTGACTCCTTCAACAGTGCCTGGTGTTACAACTGATCAAGAAATATTTGTTGAATGAGTGATTCTCATCTGCGTCTGTTTAGTATAGTTTCCTTAGAAAAGAGACCTACCTAATATGCCTGGTTACTGAAAATTTTCCACTGAATTGCCTTTCAGTATGAAATTACAATTTATTGCTCAAAACCTCTTATATCTTTTAATTTAACAGTGAAATATTACATAGAACTGAGTTCAGTTCAGTTGCTCAGTCGTGTCCGACTCTTTGCGACCCCATGAACCACAGCATGCCAGGCTTCCCTGTCCATCACCAACTCCCGGAGTACATCCAAACCCATGTCCATTGAGTTGGTGATGCCATCCAACCATCTCATCCTCTGTCTTCCCCTTCTCCTCCTGCCCTCAATCTTTCCCAGCATCAGGGTCTTTTCAAATGTGTCATCTCTTTGCATCAGGTGTCCAAAGTATTGGAGTTTCAGCTTCAACATCAGTCCTACCAATGAACACCCTAGTTCAGTTCAGTTCAGTCGCTCAGTCGTGTCCGACTCTTTGTGACCCCATGAACTGAAGCACGCCAGGCCTCCCTGTCCATCACCAACTCCCAGAGTTCACTGAGACTCACGTCCATTGAGTCAGTGATACCATCCAGCCATCTCATCCTCTGTCGTCCTCTTCTCCTCCTGCCCCTAATCCCTCCCAGCATCGGAGTCTTTTCCAGTGAGTCAACTCTTCGCATGAGGTGGCCAAAGGACTGGAGTTTCAGCTTTAGTATCATTCCTTCCAAAGAACACCCAGGATTGATCTCCTTTAGGATGGACTGGTTGGATCTCCTTGCAGTCCAAGGGACTCTCAAGAGTCTTCTCCAACACCACAGTTCAAAATCATCAATTCTTCTGCGCTCAGCTTTCTTCACAGTCCAACTCTCACATCCATACATGACCACTGGAAAAACCATAGCCTTGACTAGACAGACCTTTGTTGGCAAAGTAATATCTCTGCTTTTCAATATGCTATCTAGAAAAAAAAAAAAAATGCTATCTAGGTTGGTCATAACTTTCCTTCCAAGGAGTAAGTGTCTTTTAATTTCATGGCTGCAGTCACCATCTGCAGTGAGTTTAGAGCCCAATAAAGGGATATATTTCCCTTTCAAAGACTTTTTTGCTAGCCTTTTTTTGCCATTGGTTTCTGAATGTATATCCTAGTATGTAAATTTCACTATTGTTCAGAGATATAACTATCTACAAGATTAAAGATTAAACAATTAATTTTAATTATTTTGTTCTAGTTCCAAAAATTGAGAAATGATCTTGAATTGGTGCTATCTACTATTCAGTCAAATAATGAAAAATTAAAGGAAGACTTAGAAAGGTATATTTATATTATAATTACCATTAGTCTTTTATATGTATTGAATTAGCATTAATGTTTTATTTGACTATTGTTTGTTTTTTTTTCACATTCAAAGGGAGCAAAAATGGTTGGATGAACAGCAACAGATATTGGAATCTCTTAATGTGCTACAAAATGAATTGAAACAGCAGGTTGTGACATTTTCTGAATCAAGGTATTGATTTTGTGTTCTAGGCTTTCAAAATAGGAGAAATTATTTCCTTTTTTATGTTATATGAAATGCATAGATGAAAAGCGGGTGAATTTTACCAGAAATTGTCTTACCCTGACCTTTACTAATTGTTAAAAGTTATATAATCTTTTATTAATAATTTGACTTTTAGTTTTCCTATGTTAAATAGACTATTTATCTCATAAAGCTAGTTATTTGATTTGAGCAATAAAGTTTGAACAGAGTGTTTGATTAATTTTATGAGTAATCAATTCTTTATACCTAAAGTATTTTATCAACAATTTAATTCTCTTAATTAAAATAAAATCTTTCTAGAATTTTTAATGAGCTGAAAACAAAAATGCGTGATATAAAAGAATTTAAGGAGAAACTCTTGGTTACCTTGGGTGAGTTTCTCGAAGACCATTTTCCTCTGCCTGATAGAAACGTTAAAAAGAAAAAGGTAAGTTGTAGAGAAGACATTCTTGTAGATATTCAGATATGAAATTGTTGTTGTAGGTTCAAATGTAAATTTTCTGATGAATTTTCTTGTTTAATATGCACTTCAAAGATATAAGTTTGCATCTCTTGTGGCTCAGACGGTAAGCATCTGTCTGCGATGTGGGAGACCTGGGTTCGATACCTGGGTTGGGAAGATCCCCTGGAGAAGGAAATGGCAACCGACTCCAGTACTCTTGCCTGGAAAATCCCATGGATGGAGAAGTCTAGTAGGCTACACTCCACAGGATCACAAAGAATCAGACACGACTGAGTGACTTCATTTTCTTTCTTTTTTTTCTTTTCAAAGATATAAACAAATAGGTACATGTACAAAAGTATTCCATCATCACATTATGGTATTTATTGAAAAATTAGAAGGAATCTAGTTATTCAATAAACTAGAAATAAATATAGTTTTTTATATTGTATTCATATAGTGGAGAAAATGGAGCTTTTAAAAATAATGTATTGAACACTATCAAAGGAATTGATGAAAGGCTCACAAATTTTTGTTAGAGGATAAAGCAAAGATGATTAAATTGTATACCAAAAAGTCTAATTGGTACCAAAAAATGTAATAGTGCTTTATGCCTGGGGCTAAGATTGTAAATGAGACTTGTTTTTGTTTTCATTTTCATTATTTTCCAAGTTTTCTATAATAAACATATGTAACTTAAAATCAGAAGATACCTATACCTATGAGGTAAGTTATTGATTATTTTAATAGTAGTTATGATGAAATAAACCTTTTTCACAAAAGCAAATAAATATTTCATTGGGTGACAGAAAGTTGGAAACAAGCACTTTAATTCATTCTTAAAAAGCAAAATAGGGTATAAATAATAAGAACTTGTGGGCATAGGATAGGCATTGAAACTGGATCCAGAATGATCTTTCTAAAACTGTACATATTTAATAATTTATTTAATCAAATATTTAAAAATACACATATTTTAATTTTTTAATTTAAAACTTTTTTTTTTTTTCCAATTTTGATGCCACCCTCTGGGATAAGGTCTATAAACTCCTTAGAGTAATGAATTTGTCTTCTGGACTTTGTCTGTCTCTGTGGCCTTCTTTCCATCTTTACCCATCTCTTGCATGAGTCCATTCATCCATGCTATTGGAGCAGATGTACAGTTTGACCTGTCACTTTTTTGTGCCTTATACATGCTATTTCCTCTGGTTACAAAAGAGTTCCTATCTGAGGAAGATAGTAAATTCCTTCTTAAAGCAACTCAAACATCATCTTTTGTATGAGGCATTAAATGAAGTTTAGGTGTCATCTTATTAGCATTTATTACATGATTTTGTAGTAACAATTTATGTCTCTCTCTTCACCTACCATGCTCTATGAGCTGCTTGCTTTGTTTAATTCATATTAGTATTTGTACTGTCTTTTATACCTATTGTAGTACCTCAGTTCATATTTCTTGAGTGACTGTGCACATGGCTAGGGAAAGGAGAAAGTTTTGTTTTCTTACAATCTGTGTTTATTTATTCTTCTCTTTCTTCTTTGTAATTATCAGTAGGCTTTACATTTGTTATGGAATATTTTTCTGATCCTGTTATTATGTATACCCATTAGTCATTTCTGAAATTTTGATAGCCTTCTGTTAACCATTTCTGTTAATTTAGGATCCCTTACGTCTTAATGATCATAATCTTAAAATAACTCAGTGATTTATTTCCTGATTCTAGTCTCCCTTTTTTTAACTGTTTTTTGTTTTTTTTTTAACCTTTTAAGGTTCTCCACTAGTAGAACCAGAGATTTGAGATATTCTTAAAGGAAGCATTCATTACCAGAAGCTATCATGAATTTGTTAAGTCATATTGGATAAGCTCAGTTTTTTTAAATGAAGTATATGAACTACTGATACATATTACAGAATGATAGATTACTTTCTCTGTCAAGCTAGAAAAATGGATGTATTAGTGGGCTCAAGCTGCTATAACAAAATACCAAAGATTAGGTGGCTTAAACAAAAGAAATTAATTTTCTCACAGTTTTGGCGGCCAAAAGTCCAAAGTGCCATCAGTTTATTTAAAATAAGTAAATTGTATTATTTATTTTTAACTTTCCCAGTTTTATTGCATTTATATTTTGTTCTATACCATCATTCATGTATGCATTTAGTCTTTATTGTACATTGTTAGATTCCATTCTTATCATATTTTACCTTTCATTTTTGAGTTTTTAAGTTTAATCCATTATTTGCTATGATGGATATCTTTAACAAGTAATTTGTTCAAGAAGAATTCCTGGCTGTTTTATTTTTGACATTTTAACTGCTGACATTGTTTGCTTTATAATTAGAGGCTTATCTTTGGCAGAGATTTTAAAAAATCACAAGACTTTGTAGTGGGTTTCTCCATTTTTCTTAGATGGAAGTGTGCTGTGGAGAAGTTGAGGCCAGCCTGCAGATGTTTTCTGGCATGACTACTTGCCTGAAAGATTCTTTATGTCTGACCTTCAGTAGCTTAATGAGGATATGTCACCATGTTGATGATTCAATATCAGTTTTGCTTTGATGATATATTGTTTTGGGGGAAGATTTAGGTCACATGTCATTTCATGGAAATTTTTTTATTTTATACTGCTTTTGTTGTTCAGTCACTAGGTAATGTCCGACTCTTTGTGACCTCATCTTCTCTGTCCTTTACTATCTCCCTGAGTTTGCTTAGACTCATCCATTGAGTCAGTGATGCCATCCAACCACCTCATCCTCTGTCACCACCTCCTCCTCCTCTTGCTCTCAAGTTTTCCCAGTATCAGTGTCTTTCCCAAAGAGTCGGCTCTTCACATCAGGTGGCCAAAGTATTGGAGCTTCAGCTTCAGCATCAGTCCTTCTAATGCATATTCAGGGTTAATTTCCCTTAGGATTAACTGGTTTTATTTCTTTGCTGTCCTAGGGACTCTCAAGGATCTTCTCCAGCACCACAGTTCGAAAGCATAAATTCTTTGGTGCTCAGACTTCTTTATGGTCCCACTCTCACATCCATGCATGGCTACTAGAAAAATCATAGCTTTGACTATATGGATCTTTGTCAGCAAAGTGATGTCTCTCTTTTTAATATGCTGTCTAGGTTTGTCATAGTTTTTCCTCCAAGACGCAAGCATCTTTTAATTTCATGGCTGCAGTCACCATCTGCAGTGATTTTGGAGCCCAAGAAAATGAAATCTGTCACTGTTTCCAGTTTTCTCCCATTTATATGCCATGAAGTGATGGGACCAGATCCTGCGATCTTCATTTTTTGAATGTTGGGTTTTAAGCCAGCCTTTTCACTCTGCTCTTTCACATTCATCAGGAGATTCTTTAGTTTGTCTTCACTTTCTGCCATTAAAGTGGTATCCTCTGTATAACTGAGTTTGTTGATACTTCTCCCCGCAATCTTGATTCCATCTTGTGAATCTTCTAGCCCAATATTTAGCATGATGTACTTACTCTGCATATAAATTAAATATGCAGGGTGACAGTTTACAGCCTTGATGTATTCCTTTCCCAGTAACGTTGAACCAGTCCGCTGTTCTAACTATTGCTTCTTGTCCTGCACACAGGTTTCTTAGACCCAGGTAAGGTGATCTGGCATTTCCATCTTTTTAAGAGTTTTCTACAGTTTGTTGTGATCCACACAGTCAAAGGCTTTCATGTAGTTAGTGAAGCAGAAATAAATATTTTTTTAAATTCCTTGCTTTTTCCATGATCCAGTAGATCTTTGCAATTTGTTCTCTATTTCCTCTGTCTTTTCTAAATCTATCTTATACATCTGGAAGTTCTCGGTTCACATACTGCTGAAGTCTAGCTTGAAGGATTTTGAGCGTCATCTTACTAGTATGTGAAATGAGAGTAGTTGTAATTTGAACGTTCTTTGGCATTGCCATTCTTTGGGATTGAAATGAAAACTTATCTTTTCTAGTCCTGTGGCCACCACTGAATTTTCCAAATTTGCTGGCGTATTGGGTGCAGCACTTTCATAGCATCATCTTTTAGGATCTGAAATAGCTCAGCTAGAATCCCATCATCTCCACTAGCTTTATTCATAGTAATGCTTCCTAAGGCTCATTAGACTTCACATTCCAGGATGTCTGACTCTAAGTGAGTGACCACACCATTGTGGTTAGGTAGGTCATTAAGACCTTTTTTGTAAAGTTCTGTGTATTCTTGCCACCTCTTTTTAATCTCTTCTGTTTCCTTTAGGTCCTTGCCATTTCTGTACTTTATTATATGTTGTTATATTGCCTTTATTATATAATTATATTGCCATTTTTGTCCTTTATTATATGCTTATCATATCTTGATATTTAAACATTTTTTATTTCCTTTTATTATAATTTTTCTCTGCATTTTCTTTGATTGTCTCAAACTTTTATATTTTTATCTGTGCCTAGCTGCTTCTTTATCAGTTTGGTAATTGTATATGCTTTCATCACTAGTGAATCATATGTTGCTTTTTACCTCTCTTCCATTTAGTAAGGTATTAAGGGGCAGGAGATGATGATCTCCAGCTTTACCATCTTTATTCAGTAATCACATTTGTTTTTATCAGGATTATTTTACTATTTCTTTTATATATTTATATTTCTATAAGACCTTATAAGGACTCTGTGGTAATCTTTGCCTGTTGTCAGGAAAGTACTGGATTTCACTATAGTAGGAAATATAGTTAATTGAATTTCTGAACTCAAAAGCTCCTGATTTTACTTAGTATTGTCTTGGAAGATTTCCCATAGAACCTTATCCTATTGAACATTTTTAGCAGTAATTTGGATAAAGAGGTAGAGAATATAGTCATCAAAGTTTATAAATGATATGAAACTGAAGAGGATTAGAGAGTAAATTTATTGGATGACAAAATTAAAACTGAATTTTTTAATTGCCATGATAAAATAAGATAGTCTAAATAAAATAGAACAGTATTTAGTGGTGGAACATAGAATATCTTTCTTGGGTTTAAAACATTAAAAGAATAAAGGATACATATCTTAGCTATATACAATGAAACTCTAGAATGGAACTGGAATGAGATCTGTTCTCTGTCATTCCAGGAAAAAAAGAACTAGTGAGTTGAGTTAATATTAGGAACCATCATGAACTGTGAAAAGATGAGCAAATCTCCCCAGGAAGCAAGTTTTCTGTCCTGAAACTGTATCAGTACAGTTTGAAATGTCATTTGCTTGGATATTTCTATTGGGGAGGTTCAAAAATTAGATTTACACTTATATGAGTATATATAATGTGTGTAATATACTTTACCCATTATATATTTATAGATAGGTAGGTAGATAGTCTGAATTGTATGTTTTAGTAATTACGAAAGATTTCCCTGTCTTAGAGGTTGTTTCAGCTGTATTTTTATGAACCTTAATGTTTAGTACAACAGGTTGTTTTCTTTCAGAATTCTTTTAAAGTCATCTCATTTTAAATGTTTGGTTTTAGTATATCTTGTATCATTGCAATTGAGAGATATTAATTTAAAAGATTAAAAAAATTTTTTTAATAAATAGTCTAATAGCCTGCCATTGTCAGAACTGAAATTTAAATTCCTTATTATTCACACTTTCCTCAAAGAAAAACGTTCAAGAATCAACTGCACAGCTGATAACACTGCATGAAATGTTAGAGGTAAGTGTTTTGTGTAGTTGTTTTGTCTTGAAGATTTGTCTGATTAGTGATTTATGGACAATTATACACAAACTTGGGGCTTCCCAGGTGGCTCAGTTGTAAAGAATCCAGCTGCCAATGAAGGAGATGAGTGTTTGATCCTTGAACAGGGAAGATCCCCTGGAGGAGTAAATGGCAACCCTCTCCAGTATTCTTGCCTGAAAAATTCCAATAGACAGAGGAGCCTGACCGGCCACAGTGTATGGGGATCGCAAAGAGTTGGATGCAACTGAGTGACTAAGTACAGGCACATACTCAGGTTTGAAAAAGAAAAAAATGCTGCTTTAGTTTTTAAGGTATACACCCAATTTTATTACATATATTAATTTATCTTTAGTATAAAATTAGTTTCTATTTTTTGTGTAGTAAGAAAGAATATTTTTTAAGAGAAGATGAAACTAAAATCTTACCCTTAATTCCAGATTATTACTTTAAGAAAATTTTTATGATGTCATTTAGTATCTATACAGTGAAACCCTTTGCTTTTATGTAATCTATACATGCTTTCTCTGCCTGACATTTACTTTTTTTTTTTTTTTTTAACTAATATCTTTGACCCTTAAAAAAAGTTTTTGAACTTTGGCCAAGTTATCAACTTTATTAAATACTTTAGATCTTGATTTGACAACCTATTACAAGTTGGGTGAACAGGAAGATAGATGGTCTATGAATAGCTGTTCAACAATTAATGTGGCTTTTTAAAATGAGTGATAAGTTTAGAATAAAGTGATTTCAGAAAAGTTGCTTCATAGTAATTTTATGAAAAGTCTTTATCTAGTTAAAGTCTTCATTTATCTAGCTAAGTGTTTTTGAATACTAAAGTCTTTATCTAGCTAAGTGGTTTTGGTACCTCTACCTTCCTGTTCACCCAGTTTGCAATAGGTTGTCATATCAAGATCTAAAGTATTTAATATAGTTGATAATTTGGCCAAAGTTCAAAAACTTTTTTTAAGGGTTAAAGATATTTGTGAAAATAAAAGTAAATGTCAGGCAGAGAAAGCATGTACCTTTGATACCTCAGGATATCTTAATATAGAATATTATTACTTTGAAAAGCAAAATACAAATATTTTTTAGATTATAATTTGAATCTTTCGGCATATTCCAATTTACTTCCAATTTATACTGAAACTAAAACTACCATTTCTCGTGGATGACTTGACTTTTTAAGATAAAGATTGTCATATATGTGGCAAATATTGACAGTTAACTCGGAAATACATGTGTAATTTTTGAATAGTGTACTATGAGATATACCATATAAAGCTTAAATTTAGGAACCATTACACACCAAGGCTTGTATTATCAATGATAATTGTAAACTAAATTTATACTGCCATTCAATGAAAAGTAAAATAACATATACATATTCACTTTAAAGTAGAATTTTTAACATTTAATTATTTCTGGCATTTACTAGGATTTTGATTGATATTATTTTATATAGCAATGAAAAGTAAGATTTTAAATTATGTTAAAATGTGAGCAATTGCTCTGAAATGGGAATAATATCTTATTCTCTTATGATCATACATAAAAGAAATGAGACCAACAGCTTTTTTCTCCAGGATGTGGTTCTTGAAATAATTAAAGTTAGAGAATTCCCTGGTGGCCTGGTGGTTAGCATTCTGGGTTTTCACTGCCATAGTCCATATTCAGTCCCTGGTTGAGGAACTGAGATTCTGCACTGTCACAGCCAAAAAAAAAAAAAAAAAGAATTAGCTAAAATTTATGACAGGTGAAATTTTACTTTAAGAATTGGAATGTTAAAAAACAAGAATAGAGGTGTTGATATTATCATGAAATGTGATTGAGATGAGAACTTAATAGTTTAATTATATTTCTATGACACTTTTACTGTTGTTAGCTGTTAAGTCATGTCCGACTCTTCTATGACCCCATGGACTATAGCCCACCAGGCTCCTTTGTACATGGGATTTTCTAGCAGGAATACTGGAGTGGGTTGCCATTTTCTTCCTGAACCAGGGATCGAACCCACGTCTCCTGCATTGCAGACATATTCTTTACTGCTATGGTATAAATTTTATTTTTCCTTTTCTGTGTTTCTTAAAATAATATCTTTAAAACTTTGGCATGGCAGTTTGAAGATATGGATTCTAATCCATTATCTTTTACTAATTATGTACCCCTTGAGGAATCTTTTAACCCTTATGAATCCTGGTTTTGTAATTTTTGAAGGCACTTTGTGGGAGCTGAGGAGGTAGAGTAATAATTGATACATATTTAACATTTTTCATTATATCTCATAGAACATTAATGTTCAAATGTTTAATGTGTGTTTCTTACAAAACTTTTCTAATGCCCTGAATCTGGGAAAGATGTGTCATTCCTAGTGCATATTAGCATCTTTCTTGAGCTTATTTAACCACAGGACCCTGTTACTCCATGAGCATTGCTGCTGCTGCTGCTGCTGCTAAGTCGCTTCAGTCCTGTCCGACTCTGTGCGACCCCATAGATGGCAGCCCACCAGGCTCCCCCGTCCCTGGGATTCTCCAGGCAAGAACACTGGAGTGGGTTGCCATTTCCTTCTCCGATGCATGAAAGTGAAAAGTCAAAGTGAAGTTGCTCAGTCGTGTCCGACTCTTAGCGACCCCATAGACTGCAGCCTACCAGGCTCCTCCATCCATGGGATTTTCTAGGCAAGAGTCCTGGAGTGGGGTGCCATTGCCTTCTCCGAGAGCATTGCTAGGGAGACCAATTTCATGGAATGTAGTTCAAGAAATGTTAGTCTTATATAATTTACTACAGGTATTGAAAATTTCTCAATATCCTTAGTGAAGAGATCAAAGTGTTTAAGATAATTTGAAGGAAATAATGATGATAGAATTTTTGTTTTGAAGGTTTATCAGATGAATAAGTGGCTTTGAGTGGAGGGGGAAGGTTGGTGTTTTCTCTTTCCCTGAAATATTAAGACATGTATGCAATTTTTTGAACTTTGTTTTTTAATTTGAAGAAATGGTTATAACCAAATTTCTAACATAAATTATTCATCTTGAGAGAAGTGGGAGAATTGTAAATGCTTTTTAACAAGTTTTTAGGAAATGTTTTAAAAATTCAGGTGCAAAGATTCATTTTAAAGCTATTTCCATTCAGTAATATTTGTAGTTTTTTTAAAAAGAAAATCAGCTATTTAATACATAGAAATTATGATTAAACAATTATTCAAAGAAAAGAGATCAACATTCTTTGGTTAAAAAAAAAAAACTGTTTTAATATATCTGTATCAATTTTTTTTTCCAAGTAAGATATATCTTAAATGATGTTTTTTCCTAGATTCTTTTAAATAGATTATTTGGTGTTCCACATGACCCATATGTCAAAATTAGTGATTCTTTTTGGCCACCTTATATTGAACTGCTCCTGCGTAATGGAATTGCCTTGAGACATCCAGAAGATCCAACCCGAATAAGATTAGAAGCCTTCCATCAGTAAAAAGATGGTGTTTTTTTCACACAGTACATAAAGAATCTTGTCATTCAAGGATAATGGAAACACTGAGAATTACTTGGATAAAGAACGTTATTTGCTAATCAAAGCACATGATATAGTCCATTTTCCTTTCATGCTTAAAATGACTCATGCTGCCATCTACTATTCATTTAAAAACGATAGCTTCATAGTCAGTCAGTGCTTTTGTGTTTTCAACTGAGTTGACAAGAATGTAAGTAAAAAACATTCTAGACTTAATCATTATAATACTGTAAATATACCTTCTGCACTATTCTTTGGAAACTTTTTTGTTAACTATATTCCTAATGTTTTTCTTTTAAAATATATGCCAGTTTATTTTATACATTTTGAGTTCTATTTGGTGCTTACATCCTTTAAATTTATAAATTATGGTGAAAGGCCATAATTTGCTGGAGATTAAAAAACTGACTTAGTATCTTAATGTATACTGTAGCATAATTTTTAAGTATATAGTACATCTATTCATGTATACTACAATATTTCTAGGTTTGTTAAAAATTGGAATATTAAAAAATAATGAATAAAGGTAGAATAAAAGTATTTTAATGTGTATTATAAGTGATATATATATTAAACCTTTCTTGATTCTGTTAATTATTACTAATGATATTGTGTTCATAAAATTTTGTTAATCCTCTGTGACTTTTCTATAAATAAAATTCTCATTTAAAATTCTCTAGCTTTTTTGGGGGTGTGGCATGATATTTTAATAAATAGACTTTATCATAGGTAGATAAGTGACATATAATTAAGCTACATATAAGGTAAACTAGAGAATTCCAAACATTTTTTGTATAATTAGTTTTCAGAGTGGACTTGGTATATATTTTTATTTTTGAAATTGATTTCTACTGTATTGTATTATTCAAGTTTCTTATTTACCTTGAATACTAAATCTCTCTTAAAACAGGCAAAAACTTACAAGTATACTGTGTCCCTTTTGTAGAAAATACAAATACTGTTATATTTTAGAAAACTTGTAAGTTCTTTCTCAGGAAGATGACATACAAAAATACCTTCCTAGAATACTCTAGTTGAGATTCAAAGGAATGAGCAACTTACTATTCCTTGAAATTACTAGAAAAAGGAAAAATGGTGCTGGTAATATAAGTTTGACAGTATTTCTACAAAGCAGATAATACTGTTGTCTGTGAACTTCTCTGTGTTGCAAATTACAGAAATAAATAGATAAAAGCAGTAAACAATTTGATTATTTATTTGATAGGTCTTGATTTCACATTAAGTGGGATGTTTTTACTACAGCATTTTTTGCAATATTTTTTTATATAATTTAATTTATTTATTACTTTTGGCTGTACTGAGTCTTCATTGCTGTGCAGACTTTTCTCTAGTTGCAGCAAGGGAGGGCTACTCTCTGGTTGCGGCACAGGCTTCTCATTGTGGTGGCTTCTTTTTTTGCCGAGCATGGGCTCTAGGGTGCATGGGCTTGTGTAAAGTTTTAAAGAAAACTATGATGATTGCATCCTACTTTTTAATTTGCTAACCCAGCCTTCTTATATAGCACAGTTTTTTGCCCACTTTTCATCTCAATCATAAACAAAGTAAATTACAGTAGAATTAGTCTTGATTTGTACCCCATCTAAGCTTACAGGCCTTGAAGGGTTTTTTTTGTTGTTGTTGTTTTTTTGTGTGTGTGTGGTTTTGAGTATACTGGAGAAAATGTTTCAGTTTTTGAGAACCTGTATGTAGGGGCCATCACTATGGATCCCAGGAACATTAAGAGGGTAATGAGTATTATGAATAACTGTTCTCATAAATGTTATAAATTAGATGAACTGGACCAATTTTATGAAAGACACAACCTACTAAAATTCACACAAGGAAAAATCGCCACTTTGCATAAACCTATATATATTAAAGAAATTGAGTCAGTAATTATTAAACTTTCAAAACAGTAAACATCAGACCCAGATGGTTTCACTGGTGAATTCTGTCAAATATTTGAGACGAAAATGATGACAATTCTGTACAATCTGTTCCAAAAAATAGAAGCTTATTCTTTCTATGAGGCTGGCATTACCCTAATACCAAAACCAGACATTACATTATCCTAACACTAAAACCAAAGACTTTTTAAGAAAGGGCAACTACAGGTATCTATTATGAACACAGGCACAAATTTCCTCAACAAAATAATCAAATTCAACAATATATTAAAAGAATTATGCATCCAGCCAAGTGGTATTTATTCCAAATATTCAAGACTGGTTCAACATTCAAATGTCAATCAATGTAACCCATATATTATCAAAATAGAAAATAGAAAAATCATGATGACAACAATAGGTTATTAAAAAGCTATATGACAAAATTGAATACCTATTCATGATGAAAGCTCTCAGCAAGCTAGAAATAGAAACTTCCTTAGCTTGATAAAGAACATCCACAATCTTGTACATTATTACTTATTCTTTAAAAAAAATTATAGAAAACACAGCTAACATGCTTAATGGTGAGAAACCAGATGTTTCTCTAAGATCAGGAACAAGGCAAGAATATGTCCTCTCAACAGTGTTGTTCAGCATTGTACTGGAAGTTGGATAAATTTATATGGAAAGACAAAAGACCCAGAATATCTGCCATAATAAAGAAGAAGAACAATGTGGAAGAACTGACAGCAACCTTAAGACTCATTGTAAATCTGTAGTAACCAATATTGTGAAGTTGGTGCAAAATCAGATAACAGATCACTGCAACAGAATAGAGAGCTCAGAAGTAGACCCATACAAATATGATCAGCTAATCTTTGACAAAGAGGAAAGGCAATCCAATGGAGAAAGCTCTGTCTTTTTCAACAAATGGTGATAGAACTGTACATGCACATGCAAAGGAAGAAAACTGGGCACTGCTGTAGTGATGTTACACCTTTAAATTAACTCAAAATGAATCATAGACCTAAATATAAAATGCACAACTACAAAACTTCTAGAAAATAATATAAGATAAAATCTAGTATGACTTTGAATTTGGTGAAGACTTCTTAAAAAATTGATAAACTGGATTTTATTAAAATTAAAACTTTTTCTGTTAAAAACAGTGGAAAAAAAACAAACAGATTAGGAAAAAATGTTTGCAGAACACATATATCAAAAAGATAAAAGAGAACTCACCAAAATACAGAAAACTCAACAATAAGAACAAACATCCCAATTAAAAAGAGGGCAAAATGTCTAAACTGACACCTGTCCAAACAAGATAAACAGATAGCAAGTAAGCAGATGAAAAGATTTCCACATTGTGTGTCATCAAGAAAATGCAAACTGAAAAACAATGAGATATCACTAAACACCCATCAGAATGACCAAATACTGACTGTGGAGCAACAGGAACTCATTTATTGCTGGTGGGAATGCAAAATACAGTCATTTGGAAAAAAATGTACTAAGCATACTCTTAATATACAATCCCACCAATTATGCTTCTTGGTATTTACCCAAAAGAGTTGAAAACTTACGTTCACACAAAATCTTGTACACCATTGAGTGTAGCAGCCTTTTTCATGAATGTCAAAAATTGGAAGCAATCCAGATGTTCTTCAATAATTGAATGGACAAATCATGGGACAATGGATTACAATGGATTATTCAGATATGAAAAGAAATGAACTATCAAGCCACAAAAAAGGATGAAGGAAACTTAAATGCATATTCCTAAGTGAAAGAAGTCAATCTGAAAAGCCTACATACTGTATGATTCCCGCTGTATGATATTCTGGAAAAGGCAAAAATATGAAGACAGTTGAAAGATGATTGTGGTTTTAGGCGATTGGTAGTGGGTAGGGCAGGAGGGGTGGGATAAATAAGTGGATTACAAAGGATTTTCAGGGCAGTGAAACTTCTTTATGATAACTATCGGTGGATATTTAACATTATGCATTTATTAAAACCCATAGAACTATACAAAAAATGAATCCTGATATAAACTATGGACTTTAGTTAATAATAATGTATCAATATTAATTCTTCAGTTTTAACAAGTATAACACCAAATATAAGATGTTAATGATAGTGGAAACTATGGGCAAAGAAAAGGAAGTATATGGAAACTGAGGAATTGGAGAAAGTTTTTTCTTACTAATTAAAAAAACATGAAGAAATGGTTTATGGTGTTCTGGTTGATGTTATTACATCTGCATGAAACATCTAGGACTCTTCAGCCGTTTTGTAACCATTTGGAGAGCTGCTATGGAAGAATCTGGCATATTTAGTGTGGCAGTATCTCAAAAAAGTAACAAATCCTGATGTTATTGAACCAGGTAATTGACCATAGAGCTGTGGTACTAGGGAGCATGATTTACAAGTAAATACATTTTCCTTCTGAGGCAGATTTTTTTGTTGTTGTTTTTTGAAACTGAAGAATTCTACCAATGTAACCAAACCATCAAATGGAACTTTAACTTGCTGAAATTAATTTTATTAAACAGTCTGACAAAGACTTTAAAATGTATTTTTAGGTTGCTGGGAGAAATTAATTTTTTCCATTTAAAAAGGGCTAGACATTGTAATACAAAATAGGAACAAATGAAACAACATTTGGTTATAAATAGGAATTAATTGTATGTCCCATATATGATTAAATATAATGACTTAAATACAAATTCTACAAATAGGATAAACTCTTGATTGGATAGTGTTACAGATTGATTTAGTTAATTGAAAGATAATTTGAAGAATTCATCCAGAAAAATTAAAAAAATTATGAAGAGCGGTTAAAGAACAAATTGGGGCAATTCAACATAGAATTTCCTGTTGGAAAGAATAGCAGGAATGATAGTTAAGCAATATTTGAAAAGATAATAGCTGAAAACTTTTCTGCAGAACTGAAAGCCTCAGAAAAATGTACACTGAATGTACACTGTGCAGGATAAACCACACTGTGAAACAGTTTCATAAAGCTGTAAAATATCAAAGAGAAAGAATTTTCAAAGATACTAAAGAGAAAAGATAGTTTACAAAGACAAAAACAGCAATTATTCATTTGCAAAAATAGAAAGACTGAGGGGGTCTCTGTATGGTTTCTTTATAAGAACACTCATCCCGTTTATGAGTGTTTTATCCTCATGACCTAAGCATCTCCCCAAAGCCCCACCTCCTAATACAGTCACATCAGGCATTAGGATTTCCAGAAGTTGGGAGCAATCAACTGAATTGAATGTTGCTGGGAGTTCAAGTGAGAACTAAGAAATTGACCACAAAATTTGTCTACATGTATGTCCAAAAAAATAATTATTTAGACTGCACTGACTTCTCTTGTTTGAAGCCCAAAGTACTTATTAAATTATGTAACTTATTGCAGTCCATCTGTAACTTAATTGAGGGGAAGAACTTTGCCTTTTATTTTTATACTCTTGCTCTCTGCTCAGTGTGGAAGAGTAGGCAGTTGTTATCGGCATATCAGGGTCTTTGCTGTTGTTGTTCAGTTGCAAAGTCATGTTGGACTCTGCAACCCCATGAACTGCAGCACACCAGGCTTCCCTGTCCTTCACTATCTCCTAGAGTTTGGTCAGACTCATGTCCATTGAGTCAGTGATGCTATCCAACCATCTCATCCTCTGTCATCCCCTTCTCTTGCCCCCAGTCTTTCCCAGCATCAAGGCTTTTGCTGTTAGCTCAGTGATATTCTTTGACTTTTTCTTCTCCTTTCTGAATGATAGATATTTGTATAATACAGTTAAAAGTAATTGGTTATACACACACTTTTCTTAGCAAGTTAAAAAAAAAAAAAGTCCTGTAATTGATCTCATACTCTATGAGTTAAAGAAAGAAAGGTTAAAGTGAAATTATTTTTTGTCACTATCTGTAGTAAAAAGTTT
This sequence comes from Bos indicus, assembly GCF_029378745.1. Classification (NCBI taxonomy): domain Eukaryota; kingdom Metazoa; phylum Chordata; class Mammalia; order Artiodactyla; family Bovidae; genus Bos; species Bos indicus. The sequence goes on from NC_091779.1 coordinate 13,943,665, forward strand.
TGGATATAAAGACTGAAATTAAGAAGTAAAACACAATACATGAATTTTAGTGAGCTTTGCTCACCCGTAATGTATCATTATATTGCTGATTGCAAATTTAAAATATTTTTGAAATTGCCAGGTAAATGCTAACAACAAATCACAGTAATCTTTTTTCCTTTTTTATAAAGTTGCAAATTTTTTCAAGTATACAGAGATTAAAATTAATACATACCCATGTGCACTCAATACCCTGAATTGGTGTATGTTAACATTTTGTGATAATTCAAATTGTTTTGTTTTTCAAACAATTTTATAGATTTAGCTGATGCTCACTTTGTGCTCCTTAATTCCATCCTCTTTCTCTCCTAGGTAAGTATGATCCCTGAGATACTATGTTCTTCCTCTGCGTACTTTGGTAAGTTTGAGATATAAATTTAGTGTTAAAAATATTTATAATTAAAGCTTTATATACATATAGTCATATATCTACATCCTATCCCAATTTGAATCATAATGTATCCATAATTGCAGTATTTCAACTTAATGTTATGTAATTTATCCATGTTGATGTGTGTGGATTTAGTCCATCATTTAACTGCTATATAATACTACAATGTAGAAATAGATTACAACTTTTTTTCCCCTATGATAGCGATTTTGGTTATTTCCATTTATTCACTGCTACAAATAATGTTCCCTTACTTATTAATGTGGATGCTCATCTGCAAGAATTTCTTAAGGTTATGTATTTAAAACTGAAATGGCTGGGTCAAAAATGCACATCTTCTGGATTAGACATTGCCAAATTTGCTCTTTGTGGTGTTTGCACTTAATTTACACTTCCATCAACAATATATTAGATGTCACCTTACACCAATCAGAATGACCATCATGAAAAAGTCTACAAACAATAAATGCTAGAGTGTTGAGAAAAGGGAACCCTCCTACACTGTTGGTGAGAATGTAAATTAGTACAGCCACTATGGAGAACAGCCTGGAAGTTCCTTAAAACTCTAAAAATAGAGCTACCATATATCCTGCAGTCCCACTCCTGGGCATATATCTGAAGAAAATTATAATTCAGAAGGAATCACACACCCCATTGTTTATTGCAGCACTATTTGCAATATTTAAGACACAGAAGCAAGCTAAATGTTTATTGACAGATGAATGGATAAAGAAAATGTGTGTGTGTATATATATATAAATACATATATACAATGGAATACTACTCAACCATTAAAAAGAATGAGATAATGCCATTTGTAGTAACATGGATGGACTTGGAGATTATTATACTAAGTGAAGTTAGATGAAGGCAAATAGCATACGGTATCATTTATATGTGGAATCTGAAAAAAGATGCAAATGAACTTATTTATAAAACAAACAAACTCAGACATAGAGAATGAACTTATGTTTATCAAGGGGGAAGTGTAAAGGGGAGGGATAGATTGGGAGTTTGGGATTGACATATATACACTGCTACTTAAAACAGATAACCAACAAGGATGAACTGTGTAGCATTAGGAACTCTTCTCAATATTCTGTAATAACCTAAATGGGAATAGAACTTGAAAAAAGAATAGATACATGTACATGTATAACTGAATTACCTGGAATTAACATGACATTGTTACTCAATGGTACTTTAGTATAAAATAAAACGTTTTTAAAAATAATAAATAATTTTTAAAAAAGATTAAAAAAACCCCAAATATTACATGTCCAGTTTGCCCAGTCCTCCCAAACACTTGATGTTATCAAACTGTAACATTTTTGCCAATCTGATGAAAGAAACATTTTCATTTACTAGCAAGATTGAACATTTCATTACTCATTTATCTGTCCTCAGGTTTTTTTCTCCTGCTACTTTTCTGTTTATACCATTAAAAATTTTTTTGACCTTTCCCTTATAGATTGGTGAGAGTTCTTTCAATATTCTTGATATTTATTATGCTTCAGTTATATTGTTATAATTTTTCTCTCACTTTCTGGTTTATGCTTTTTTTAATGTTTTTAAATTTTTCATTAATAAGTTTAAACTTACCAATCTTTTCCTTTATGCTTTGAGCTTTTGCACATTACCTAAGAAATCCTATAATAGTCTTTCAAAGATTAGAAGATATTTATTTTAACTAAGTCAAATTTAAATCCAGTCCTATTGAAAGAATAAAATGTTTTGTATAGAAAGTGTATGGAATCCGGTTTTAATGTCTGTGAGGTAAATTTAAAACTAATAATTTCAAACAAACATAAAATCAGAATTCTTCATTTTTTTCTGAAAATACAAGAAAACACTGTAACTATAAGACATGGCTTGATTTTTAACTAAAAAAATTAAAGTTAATTTATATGCTAATATATTAATAAACTACCTTACAATTTTTATTACCCTTAAAATTCCGTTGGTCCCTCTTCTCTGACTCTCAATCTCTTCTATCTTTGTTTTTCAGTCTCTGAAAAAATAAACACATGTGTGCAGGAAAATATATTTATATATATGTGTGTGTGTACAAGTTTCTTCCTCTCCCATATTTCTATTCATTTCATCTTTGATTTCCTGAAAGTGTCCATTCATTTACATTTAATTATATTTTAAAAACTTATAGCAAAGATATTTTTAGGTAGGGAAATTGCTATCAATTCCACTTTGCCCATAATCTTTATTTCTTTTTAAAAATTTTTAATTAAAAAAAATTTTTTAAATTAATTATTTACTATTATTTTTTAAAGCCAAGGTGTCTCCCACTGAGAAATGAGTGTGTTGTATACACTCTTTTTATATTCCTTTCCACTATGGTTTATCACAGAATATTGAATATAGTTCCCTGTTCTATGTAGTATGACCTTGTTGTTTATCCATTCTACATATAATAGTTTGCATTTGCCAAATTCCAAACTCCCATTCCATCTCTCCCCTACCCCGATTCCTCCGTCATTTTAAAATGAAACAGTGAAAAGAGAAAGAAAGCTGGAGTGAAAACTTAGGGTCCAAGAGGAGAGGATTGTTCATTATAAGAATCTTAAAGAATTTCTGTTGCAACTTAAATTCATTCAGGGTTTGATTTAAATTTGTTACATATAATTCAACTAAAAAATAATGTCTGGGTACTGCACTAAAACATTTCCATGCTAATGGAAGTGGTATGTGTAGTATTAGGAGGGCAAAATATTAATATAGTGTTTACATTTCAAGATAAGGAATGCATGTGCGCTTAGTCGAGTCCAGCTCTTTGGGACTTATGGGCTGTAGCCTCCCAGGCTTCTCTGTCCATGGGATTCTCTAGGCAAGAATACTAGAGTCTGTAGCTATTCTACTCTCCAGAGGATCTTCCTGACCCAGGGATTGAACCTGGGTCTCCTTGCATTGCAGGCAAATTCTTTACCAGCCTAGCCACCAGGGAAGCCTGATAAGAAATGAGGAGGAACCAATAGATTAAAAGAGTTACATGGTTACATGGGTAGCTTCTTTTTGTGAAAATACATTAGGATAACACTTTCATCAAGATATATTTATGTACTTTTCTTTATGAATATTCTACTTCATTAAAAAGTTCTTTAAAAAGGAGACATAAGAGATCAACCTAATGCAATGTATAGATTTGATTCCAATAAGTTTTTTAAGCCTTTATTTGCAATTGAGGAAATCTAGTACTTAATGAAATGAAGGGATTGTTGTTTTAAGTCAATAGTGTAGTAGTGGCTATTTTTTTAGTCCTTATATTTTAGAAATACAGTAAATATTTAATGAATGAAATGAGATGTTATCTGAGTTTGGCTTTAAGGTAATCCAGTGGGATAGAACCAGTAATAGGAAAAGTGGACATGATGTCATACTTGTTAAAACTGGATAATGGATACATTGGGATTCATTGTACTATTTTTCTGCTTTTGAATGTGTTTGAATTTTCTGTCATGCAGTGAAAACGGACACACACACACAGAGTTAAACTGAGAATTCATCATTTCTTATGCTGATTATTTTTTACCCTTATTCTTGCTATTTTTCTTAAGTCTTTTGGAGGATAGGATGGGAATCTCTTGGAAATTTTTCATTACTCTGTTTAGACGCAGGATGGCACTCTTTGAATAAGTAATTAGCCAAAGTCCACTTCTCATTGAATAAGCTCCTTTACAGTACTGCTGTTTCCTAAGGCAGTTTGTCTTAGGTGAGAGTAAAAACTTTTCAGTCAGCTTATAGACATGATTACTACTCATACCTTAACTTTAAATTTTCTCTGCTGGCTGTGTCTACTACCAGGTTTTGATAAATTAAGGATACGTTTCAACTACTATTTCAGAGGTGGTTTGATGCAAAGCCAGCTCTGTGCCCACTCTTATTTTTAGTATTTACAGTTATTGCTAAGAGATTAGCCAACTTGTATTCAGTTCAGTAACTCAGTCGTGTCCAACTCTTTGTGACCCCGTGGACTGCCAACTTGTATATTTTAATGTAAATATCTATCTATATCTATATATCTCCATATGAATCATCTTTATTTAAAACTGTCAGTTCCAACCTCAGGTCATGTTTCTACATTTTAATGGAATTGAGCCAGATAAAACTGATTAAGGTCAAGATGCAAACTATTGACTGTGGACAGATGCTTTCCCCTTTCAGTCCTCAAAGAAGAATAGAAATAACTGTATTCTTGGATGTTCTCAGTCTGATTCATGCCTTCTTTAGCCAACTATTCATGTATTCACCAGAAGTATTACACCTACTACCTCCGGTGTAGGAAGAAAAAAAAAAAATCAAATGAGCAATAGTGTTAACAGAAGCTTGAAACTTAAGAGCTGGTATTCAGAAACGCCCTCCTCCCTATCCCCTTCCCTCCGGTCCAATTCCCCTTTCTGGTTCTGGCCATCGGAAATTGACTTGGCATTAACAGCGAACTGGAATTTCGAGGCGTCAATTCCCAGCCTCCCCCCTCACCCCCCCCCCCGCCCGTCCCACCCCCCCCCCCGCCCCCCCGCACTCCCCACCCCTCGGAAACTCTTAAACCTCTCTCTACCCTCCTCTCAACGGTAGAGACAGATAAATGATACAGCAGATTACACCGCTGAAAGGCAACATTTGTCCTGAGCTATTTTCACATTTTTTCCTGTTTCCGATTTGTGTGCCAGACTTTGTTTGCTTTCTTAGGACATGGAAAACATATTTGGGCATTGCACTCACAGTTTAATGCCAGTGGCTTTTCCCCAGCAAATGAAAGTGAAAGTGCTACGTTGTAGCCTTGTTTTATCCTTAAAGTGGGGACTGGCAGCTGGTGTGTATGGAGTTGGTGGGGGAGGGGTTGGATTGGGAAACTTGAAGAACCAGTTTTCAGGTTTTGTTTGTTTATCTTGAGATAACAGGAGGGTATCTGCCCCCTCCCCCGACTCTGGGGTCTGACTTGGGATTTATTTTCGTTGGGGCAGTCATTGAAGTTTCATTCAATATACTGTCTTAAAAATATATATATACTTGTAGCTTTCCCCGGTTGCACTTTAAAACACCATCCAGTCTCACCCTCATCTGGAAATAATGCAAGCTTCTCTCTCTTCCCCCGCTCTCTCTCCTCCCCCACTTTTTTTTTTTTTTTCTTTTAAAGCCCCACATAACCTGAAGTCAGTAATCAGATGGAAAATGTGCTGGTCTTAGTTTATTTTAGTCTACTTTCCCTTTTGTTGGCAATTTTGCTTGTTGAGGTATATTAAGGGGGAGAAAAAGCTCACACACAGGCATTTTGTGCACTTGTAGCTACGGAGTCTTGAAATCTGCCAAGATGTTTGATTGATGTTTACTATAGTTTCCTCAGAGACACTGTTTATGTGAAACTTTTAACATTGTTGTGTGGACTTTAAAAAAAATACACGAAGAAGGGTACCAGAGATCTTAACAGTGACATTAGTTCACCTAGCCATTCATCCTCCCTCCCCCTTGCCTTTTCCAAGAAACTACTAATCACAAACCAAGCTAGAATTTCTAAAAGAAGTTAGAGGAAGAGGAGGAAACGAGGCGGAGTGGGGAAGGGGATTGAGGTTAGAAGGGCCAGAATTTCTCATTCACAGGGTGGAAAAGTTGACATTGTCTAAACCCTTCTGAATGGCTGGTAGTTGGTTACCCCGATTGTACCTCTACCTCCCCTCCCCCTCCACGTGACGACCCAGGACACATGCGCACCCGACGCAGCCCGGCACATCTGCAGACTGACGTCAGTGTGCTCTGCCTCTGAGGAAAAGCTGCCAAAATTTTCTACTGCTGCAATTCAAGTTGGCTGGGGGCCGGTAGTGAGATCTAGGGCTACTTCAACAAAACTTTGCTGCCCTTCCTGCTCTTCTTGTCTTCTTTTCTCCTGATACCTTTTGATGCTCTTCACATGTTATTTGCATAGCAAAGGCACTAAGCTGTCCAGGAAGAGAGGGCACCACTTCCACCCCCAATAAGTCTTTTTTTTTTTCTTCCTTCCTTTCTTTTTTTTTTTTCTTTCCTTTTTTTTTTTTTTTTGGAGGGAGGGGGTGCGGGAGAGAAAGGGGGTTTGCAAAGGCAGCATCTCAGGATGATAGCCTGGATGTATTGAAGGCATCTTTTTTTCTGCCAAATCGGAAAGTCCGTTCTCTAAAGCCCGGGTTAGCCAGACTATAGGGTTTTATTCTGGCTGCAGAATAACTAACTCACTGCTGTGGCTTTGCAAAGGGGGGCAGAAAAAAAAGAGGAGAGGGAGTACGTGAGTCGTCCAGTGCAATCTCTATTGTTTGAAACTTACTTTTTATCAGAATTTGAAGATGAAAACGGTAAGGAAGAGTTCACAATATTCAATGAAACCGTTTTTTTTTTTTAAATTAAAACTTGTGCTTTGCTTGTCTTCCGAATAACGCGTAGAAAACTTTTTTTCTGTGTGTGTTTTTTTTTTTTTTCTTTTTCTTCTTTTTTTTTTTTTTTTTAATGGCAATGAGTGAGCTTGACTGAACTCATTTTACAGATAGAAATCTTTTAACTCCAGACTAGTCGGGGGTTGGAGAATTCTGGGTCTTGCAAATATTTTATGATGCAAAAAGAAATATATGTTTATTATACAAATAGACATGTTTTGTGAAGTATGACTTGATTATGATTTTTGTGGTCTTTAATCACCAAATAGTAATTGGGAAAGCAATAATGATGTGATTTTAATCTGATTTTCAGTTCTTAAAAAAAGACCTGCATTTTACAGTTTCAAGTCAGTGTCTTTAGTCAGACAAGTGCATATTTTATGCCTGGGCTCAGAGGGCAGAATTAATGTGCTAGCTATAGTCCCGATGCTCTAGATATGTTAAGCTCTTAATAGGCTAATCAAAGAGATGGAAACGTGTGTTTTTGATTTACTTTTGGCCACTTGGGACATGGTAGGCTCATAACCCTCTGGAGCCTTGAATATCGGGATATGTCCGTGTATATGGTATATGGGATCAAAGTTCAGAGACTGGAGAGGAGACTGTGCTTCAGGGGTTATTGGAAAGCTGCCTTCAGATAATGTTTACTATAATTCCTGTCTTTGGTAATTTCTTTCCTTGTTGTAGTGGAAGCAAAGAGAGGGAGAGAGTGAGAAAGCGCACTCAGAGGGAACAAGAGAGTGAGTTTCTTACTCTTGTTTTTATTTGAGCTGCCGGTGCAACGCGTTTGGGCCAAATGCCAACTGTCTGGGTCACACGCGTTTTATCCAAATAGATTTAGCGCTGCTGTCTGGAAATGGGCTGCTGAATGTTAACTTTAGGATCAACTCAACCAGGGCAGCTCAGACTGTTACCCTCTGTCTGGGTGAAGAGGGGTGGGGGTGGGGGGGTTCGGGGGGGGGGGCGAGTGTGTGCAGAATGACGGAGGAAAGGGGAAACTGAACTATTGCTTGGAACTTTTAAAAACACACTGGAGTGTGATTTTCAACATACTCTTTTATGTTCAAATTTCTTGGACAATTTTTTTTTTCTTTCCTTTTTTAGGTTATGTTGATTAGACTGAAACTTAGATGTGTGAATGACAGCTCTCAAAATTCATGACAGGAAAATAAACTTAACATAAGACTGATGTAGTTGAAAGGAAATTGAGAAAATTAATTTTGGAGATAATTGTTTTCCTGTGTTTCACTGAAGTGGTAGCTGCAGTTCCAGTTTATATTAATTTAGTGTTTATATGTGATCATTGGTATTTTAGATTTTTGAAGAATAGCTATAGAGGCAAATAAGCTGATTTCAAACAAATCAACTTCATTCAGTTTCTTACAAATGGCAGCAAATGAAATCTGTGTTGTGGTATTAATATTTTTGTGATTTTCAAGGGCAAAACTCTCTAACCTCAAGACTTGAAATACTTTAATACTTTTCATGTCTGAGCCATTGCATGTAAGATTAATTCTTACTCTTGTCTATTCTTACTACTTCCTTTTCATTTCCTTAGCAACCATTAGTAGCTGCTGGTGCTTTGGGATGGTCCTCTATGCCAAATCTTATGCTGTGTGTGACTTTTCTGAGAGAATAAAGAGAGCTAACATATTAAGAGAGTTGATAGCACATTCTCTGGAACATTTCTGGGGCGAAGAGTAAAAGGTGGAAGAAGTGGATAGCTCTCTTGGTTCTACCAAAGGATTATCAACATTTTGAGCTAATGTCAAGAGAAAAAGGTGTTTCTGTTTTTCAGGAGAGAAGTTATAATACAGATAACGTATTTAACTTGCCATCTGGAAAAACAGTTGGGCACTACGTGTAATTTGGGGCTTATTTTTATAAAATAATATTGTGTATTTTTGCTTTTGGCTCGTTTGCTTTTCTTGTTAGGTAAGTTTTAAGTCTCCTTAACTACACCTTTCCTTGGAAAGCAGTCTCACAGAATTTATAAATGACCTGTAAACTTTTGTATTTCAAGCCTTAGCATATAATGGTGGTGGTTTTATTGCTAAGTTGTGTCTGACTCTTGCGACCCCATGGACTGCAGCCCGCCAGGCTCCTCTGTCCATGGGATTTCCCAGGCAAGAATACTGTAGTGAGTTGACATTTCCTTTGCCAGGGATCATCCCAACCCAGGGATCGAATCCGTGTCTCCTGCATTGCAGGTGCATTCTTTACTAATTGAGTCACCAGGGTAGCTAAATATTTGTTGAATGAATAATTGGAAAATGAAATGAGAAGTTAATTTTCACATATAAAAATTTAAGTACCTGAAGGAAGTGTAGTATTATTGCTTCCTCAGTGAAGACAAAATCAGCTTTAAAAAAATAATCAGAATTAAGATGAATGAAAGAAGTCATGAAGGATGTTATACGTGTTCTTTAGCTCCATAATGATAGTTCTCGAGAGAAATTATTACCTTGGCTACTCCTAGATCATTTGAATCGGAAGTACAGATGATAGAGGAAGAAAACAAGTAAGTACCCTTCAACCAGGGTGGACTACTGAGGAAATCAGTAAAGTTTAAGTGTTTTAAAATTATTTCTACTTAGTGTCACTTTGATCAATGGAAGCAGGTAAATGATCCCTTAACTCTACTGATTGGTGCATTTTTCTTAGGGGAAAAAGTCTATGTAAAATCAATGTAAAATGGAAGTTTTGATTCTGTTTTCAAATTTAAAGTAGTTTAAGTCCAGTTATCATGACCTAAATTCTTTACTGTTCACTCTAGTAGATAACATGACCTAGTTGATTCCATCATCATATCCAACTGTTCCACATTCTTAATGGATGGAGGAACATGAAACTCCTTGAAGGCAGGCCTTTGAAAAATGAGGAGTCAGATATTGAGGAGAAGGGGACTAACATTTATTTAACTATTAAAGTGAAGCATGTTGGCACTTTACATCATGTATAATCTAATCTCTCAGCAAGTCTTTGTAAGGTAGATATCATAATCATGTTTTTATAGATGAGGAAACATCTATTATAGTTAAGTAACTCGCAGTCAAAACAGGATTCAAAACCTTTTGTATATTCCACAGCATAATGCTTCTGCTTTCCAATGTAAGGACATTATGCTTTTTGGATAATTATGTACTATTTTAATATTAATCTGAATTCTGGAAACTATATCTGGAAAAATTAGTACCTATACATATTTGCTTATGATGTCCAGATTAAATTCTCCAGTAGGTGTCAGAAAGTAAGTTCAGCTGTTCATTTTTATTGTTTGGTGACTAAGAGTGGTTAGATATATTAGTTGTTGTTGACTTTAATTGAACTTAAGCCCACTCATTTACTTATTATTAAATTTCTTCACTGGCACTGGAAGCTTGAAAAATGTGAGGAGGGGAGGAAGGAATGAGAATGGAGAAAGAGAGTGAAATTTATTGAGTGCCTATGTGCCAGATACTGTAGCCAGTGGTAGAACCAGGACTATCGCACTGGTTTGTTTATCTTAAAAACTTCTGCTCTTTCTATTATGCACCAATGTTCTTTTTTTAATACAAGTTCTTAAATCAAATGTTAGTGTACTTTTGGGCAGGTAGTTCATACTACTTTTTCTCTGGATATTATATTTGCTTACTTAACTTGGGCACTTATAAGATAGTGGTAGTAATGGTAAAAGTAGAGGTTAAAAAACTGTGAAGAGCAGGAAATTTCTCAAGGGGAAAAAACAGTTGTTTCCTAAACATGGCTCATTATAAGTTTGTCAGTTTTAGAGCCTAGGAAAATAGGAAAAAAAGGATAAATATGATTCACTACAAATCTATCATCACTTACTAGAAATTAACTCAAATATGTTTATTATATGTTCCTCTTTAAAGGAAGATTAAAGTATATGAGGGACATACTTAATGTCAGATATTTTAATGCCCAGCACTCAAGTAATCTGAAGAAAGAACAATGAAGAGTAAATGTTCATGAAGCAACAGTTAAGCAGTTGGAGACAGTACATAAATAGGCTGGGAATCAAGATAACTGCATTAGTTTCTTTACTGTTGGAGCTTGTACAACATAGGTTTGAGCTGCAAGTCCACATATACATGAAATTTTTTTTTTTTCAGTAATAATACTATAGCACTACACTATCCTTGATTAGTTGAGTCTATTAGGAGAAGCCACATACGTAGAGGGCCGCCTGTGGTTTATAATTTACATTTTTGCAGAAACTGGATACTGCCCACTCACACATAATTCAAGGGTCAGTTGTGCTGTTATTGAATGATAGTGTGATTTAATCTCTTTATAGATTTTTGCCTGAGAAATAATATATAGTGCCTGTTGTTTTGCCTAAATGACTATAGAAGAAATTTTGAGATAAAACAGTTATTGTGTATCAAGTTGCTTAAAATTTCACATTAATTAACATCACTTATGAATATTTAGCTTGATACTGGTCATATGCAATTACTATTGAATATTTAAGTTAGAGTAATTGAAAATGGAAATGTGATATAATAGAAAGAATTTAGACTTTAAAGCCAGATAATCTTATATATGACTCTCTACCCTGCTGTTTTCAAGTTATGTGGCCACTATGAGCTTCAACTTCTTTATCTGTAAATTAGCAGCTCTATTAGTTATCAGTTGGTGCAAAAATTATCACCATAAACTTAGCAGCTTACAGAATACACATTTATTAACAGTATCTGTGAGTCAGGAGCCTGGGCATGGCTTACTCTGTCTTGTGCTTCAGAGTCTCTCAAGAGGCTGTAGTTAAAAGTGTATGAAACGAGATGCCAGTCCAGGTTCAATGCACGATACTGGATGCTTGGGGCTAGTGCACTGGGATGACCCAGAGGGATGGTATGGGGAGGGAGGAGGGAGGAGGGTTCAGGATGGGGAGCACATGTATACCTGTGATGGATTCATTTTGATATTTGGCAAAACTAATACAATTATGTAAAGTTAAAAAAAAAAAAGTGTTGGTAAGGACTAAGGGAACCACAGAGCACTTGAGTGGGGAGGGATATGCTTATAAGCTCACATATTCAAGGTTTAGTTCCTTGCAAGCTATAGCATCGGGGGCTGCATTTCCTAACTAGTGGTTATCTGAAGGCTGCTCTCAGTTCCTTGCCATGTGAGCCTATCCATATGGCAGCTTGTTTCGTCAAAGTCCAGTAAGGGAGTCTACCGTTAACATGGAAGTCAGAATCTTTTGTAATCTAATCATGGAAGTGACATCCTCTCACCCTTGAGGTATTATATTAGTTAGGATCAAATTACTCCAAGGAAGGAGGTTACAGAATGGCAGGGGTATTAGGATTCAGGATCACTGGGGCCATTCCTCACACAGGGGCAATAATACCTGCTTTATAAGATTGTAATGAATATTAAAAGGAGTAACATAATTTAAAGTTCTCTTTGTTTTAGACCTGACCTTAAACTACCTTTCTAGATATTACCTGTCTTCTGCATAGGAACAAAACTTAATATCATTACTAATAGTATTTTCCATTTTTTCTTGCCATCTATACTTTGTGGAATCTGTTTCTTTAATTTGTAATGATTGCCCCCAGAAACTTGACTTGTCAAATTCTGTTCATCTTCCAGGGTGTATCTCAAATGTTATTTTTTTTCATAACCTTTTCTTCACCTATCTTTCTTTGACTCAGAAGTCATCCCCTTCATCTGATCTCTTATAAATGCCTTTGTAAGCTTATTATGGCATATGTCAGTCTGTATTGAATTTTTTCTTTTTCCTTAGATTATGATCGCCTAAAGGGCAAAGACTGTGTCTTAATCTTTTCTTATCTCCATGTGGTTATAGCATCATTTTTAAAACACATAAGACAACAGTTGTTGATTGGTTAAATTAGTTTTCAAGATTTATCAATTTAATAATTTGTAGACACAGACTTAAGAAACTTGAAATGATTGTGGGTTTTTTATACATTGTAATAACCAATATTTCTAGCACTATAGGGAATGAAGTATTCCAAATAAGTTAATTTTACAGTTAAGCTTTTGAATATCAGATATTTAGCTATAACACCATCATATACACAACATGAACTATTAAGCTATATAAGGACCATTTCTCTCTACCTTCAATGTATTACTTTGGGTTTCTAAAGCTACTTTTTGGTTTTTCCTCTTTTTTTGGTTAACTTTTGTTGCTTTTACTGAGCTACTTTTTAGTCCTTTTTTTGTTTCCTTATTTTAAAGTGCTGTGTGCTGGAAAATCAGGTAGCCAAATAGGCCAGTGTTCTGTATAAAATGTGAAATCATGGCCTCTGAGTGAAATTGTAAGTCAGAAGAAAAGTACATGAGATAGGACATGAAATCTGTTGTGTTACCTGAACTGAATTTTTAAAAATTCTTTTCAGAAAATGAATTACTTTTCTTTATAGTTATATTCTAGATAAATTGTCTCATATGTGTTGCTTTATGAGTCAAAAGATTTCCAGATAAATCAAGGGTTACAGTAAATGTGGTTCAGCTTTTCAGAAGTTTAATCTATGCTACTGTCTGAGTTTTCACAAATAGCTGCTTAATACCACTGTGTATTTATAGATCTACTCTCTAAGAAAAAAATGACAGGTAACAAATCAAACTCTAGATAGAGGTGTACTAAATGTTAGAGAATACAGTCACATATGTTTATCACTTTCATAAAATGAACTTTGTGAAGTCAGCCTGGTTTTTATCAAAAGATTAGTCACTATACCCATACATTGTTATTTTCAAAGTTTTAAGAAGAGAATTTTTATGATCCTCTTTAGGTTCCTTCTTTGATTATCAGGTAGCTTTGGTATTATCCTTCTAAACATTTAGGTTTCCAATTCGGTACTTAGTCTTGTGAATGTTTATTTACACTATGAAGGACAACAATGGTCTGATTTAATTATGTAATTTTGTAGTATATGTCCTTTGGCAAGCATTCTGCAATATAGATCTGTCCATTCAGAATGTTTTTCAATTAACTTAATTTTTTTTTTTCTAGGTTAAAAAATGGCCATACTTTAGTGACTATTCAGCCTAATGCTCTGCTTATGAAAATTTCCATCATTATTTTTTTCATTTTGGATTGAGAAAATGAATCCAAATATAGAAGAAAGTACCAGATGTTGGGGGAAAATACCTGCTAAATAGTGGAACGTCTAATAACTAATCTGCAAGAAGTTGTAAAGAAATAAAATTGTTATGCTTCGATTTTGGTATGGTATTGACTCTCTAGAACATAGGTAGCCCTCTAAAAAATCATCCAGTTTTCTAAATTATGGAAATTTTGTGGAAGACGTTTACCTGGATTTTGAGCCTCATCATGGCTTCATCGGAATTTCATAGTGACTACAGGCTTTCATACAGTTCTCAAGGTAGGATTCCTGCTTTTGAAACTGACAAAAAAATATTGCTATTAATCTTACAAGGAAAGATTCTGAATATTTAGTTGAACGAACATTTTCTTTCAGATGTGTAATGGTAGGAGCAGAGACCTACTGTGTCAATTCAGTGCTAGTTCATAAATGTTAATGACTATAATAGACTTTTAACTTGTCCTACTAGTATTTAACATCTAGTGCATTTTAGAGTTGACTGGTCTTCCTCAGAAGACCCTAGCCTCTTCTTCTGATTCTTAACTTTACTAATACACTCACTGTCAGGGTTTACAATAAAGATCATGTTCAAAAGGAATCCAAAGGTTATTGCTATAGAAGAATAAGAAACCAGACAAATTCTGACGTAAGATCCTTGTGGACCCTTAATATAAAAATGTGTTTCCAAACTTAAGAATTCTGATCTAAGGACTAGAAGCTAGATAAAAGAATTAGAAGTTCAACTTGTCAAGTTCTAATCCATGTGTGAAACTTGCTGAGTCATGTCCAACTCTTTGCGACCCCATGAACTATACAGTCCAGGGAATTCTCTAGGCCAGGATACTGGAGTGGGTAGCCTTTCCCTTCTCCAGGGGATCTTCCCAACCCAGGGATCAAAGCCAGGTCTCCCGCATTGCAGGTGGATTCTTTACCAACTGAACCACAGATCAGATCAGTCGCTCAGTCATGTCCGACTCTTTGCGACCCCCTGAATCGCAGCATACCAGGCCACCCTGTCCATCACCAACTCCCGGAGTTCACTCAGACTCACGTCCATCGAGTCAGTGATGCCATCCAGCCATCTCATCCTCTGTCGTCCCCTTCTCCTCCTGCCCCCAATCCCTCCCAGCCTCAGTCTTTTCCAATGAGTCAACTCTTTGCATGAGGTGGCCAAAGTACTGGAGTTTCAGCTTTAGCATCATTCCTTCCAAAGAAATCCCAGGGCTGATCTTCAGAATGGACTGGTTGGATCTCCTTGCAGTCCAAGGGACTCTCAAGAGTCTTCTCCAACACCATAGTTCAAAAGCATCAGTTCTTCGGTGCTCAGCTCTCTTCACAGTCCAACTCTCACATCCATATATGACCACAGGAAAAACCATAGCCTTGACTAGACGAACCTTTGTTGGCAAAGTAATGTCTCAGCTTTTCAATATGCTATCTAGGTTGGTCCACAAGGGGAGCCCATAATTTTAGTCCATAAAATTGAACTTTTTGTCATAGAAAAGATGTTACCAGAGGTCCTAGGAATGAAGATCATTTTGTTTTCCACAGACCAGTCCAATTCTTAAAGAGTTATTGGAAGCATACCTTTTTGAATTCTGCTCCCATGAATGTATAGTAGCAGATCTTTTTTTTTTTCTGTCCTGATAAGCCAGATTTTCAGGACCATTATGGATTGATGTATATATCTAAGAAGTCCATATGTACAAAATGTGCCTCTCAAATCAACAAAGCCATAGCATTTAATATAAACTGTTATTTATAATTGAAATAAGTATTATTTTTAAATTTTTTTCCATTTGGTCATGGTTTCATGGGAGTTTATATTTGTGGGTGAACTTCATATTTAGACAGTGAAGCAGTGTGCAGACATTTGGTTCTGCCTTAGTGATAAACTTAGCTAAAGGACGATATGGTTAAGAAGGTAAATTGGTAATATTTAGTGCATCTAAGTGAGGAAAATGTATTTAATAGTCTTCTGAATTTTTTATCGATCTGATAATTTTTAAACAACTGTACTGTAATAAACATACCATATAATCACCCATTTAAAGTGTACAATTCATTGGTTTATAGTTACTCAGTTGTACAACCATCATAACAATCAAATTTAGAACATTTTATCAACCCCAAAAGAAACTGAACCCATTAATGGTCACTCCCCACTTCCCTCCAAACCACCTTATCCCCAGTCCTAGGCAACCTCTGGTCTATTTTTTGTCCATAGAGGTTTGCCTATTCTGTGTGACTGGTTCTTTTCACTTAGCCTATTGTTTTTATAGTATTAGATAATGAACTTTGATTATGAAGGCTGTTATGAAGATTCATTCATGTCATAACATGTTTCAGTATTCCTTTTTATTGTACAATAATTTGTTGCATAAATACATCACATATTATTCATCATTCATTCATTTATCAATTGATAGACATTTGGGTTATTTACCCCTTTTAGTTATTATGAATAATGCTGCTATGAACATTTTTGTGCAAGTTTTTGTGTGGATGTATGTTTTCATTTCTCTTGTAAAAATACCTGAGAGTGAAATTGCTGGGTCAGATGCTAGTTCTATGTTTAACTTTTTGAGGAACTGCTAGGCTGTTTTCCAAAGTGGTTGCTGTATTTTACCTTGTGACTGATAATTAAAAAAAAAAAAAAAAAGTTCAACAAGGCTGTAGAGATTCTGTGTAAACTCTTTTGGGTAACTTTCACAACATTTTATCTGAATGAAATTCTGTTGTTTTAAATATGTGTACTTTTACCAATATTCTTATGTACTATAGAATTTAGCTCTTAGAATTCATGTTTTCAGAATTAAATTTAAAAAAAAAGCCTTTCAAAAAACTTTAAAATACTTTTTAAAGGAATGGAATATTTGGAATTTAATTCATCTTGAGATTTTAAACTTTTGCTCTTTCATTTTTGCTTAATATAACATGTTTTCCCTAACTTCATATAAAATAATGCATAGTTTTAAGGAATATAGTTGCTTATACTGCTACTTCTTTGATCTGTTAAATTTTCTTTTCTTCCATGTGTTTTTTCTGGATTTTCTGCCTTGTGATTACAAAAGAGGAATTCCTGACTTATCTAGAACACTACCAGCTAACTATTCCAATAAGAGTTGATCAAAATGGAGCTTTTCTCAGCTTTACTGTGAAAAATGATAAACACTCCAGGAGAAGACGGAGTATGGACCCTATTGATCCACAACAGGCAGTATCTAAGTTATTTTTTAAACTTTCAGCCTATGGCAAGCACTTTCACCTAAACTTGACTCTCAACACAGATTTTGTGTCCAAACATTTTACAGTAGAATATTGGGGAAAAGATGGACCCCAGTGGAAGCATGATTTTTTAGACAACTGTCATTACACAGGATACTTGCAAGATCAACGTAGTACAACTAAAGTGGCTTTAAGCAATTGTGTTGGGTTGGTAAGTAGCTGTTATAATTTTAAATTTCTGATGGGGAAATAAATTCACAATATAAATGTCTTTTCTCAGGTTAATAATATACACACATATATTTATATGGTTTATCTAGGAAAGGAAACATTCTAAAATTTTTGTTATTTCTATTGCCTTTGCTTTTGATAATCTTTTTCATGTTTGCATTGAACTTTCAAAGTAGGAACAATTTTTTAAACCCCATATTATTAGTAGAGGAGTGGATGAAACCTCTCATTTCCTTTTAGAGTTAAATTTTTCTGATCAAATACTATATGCTTAATGCATAGACAAAACTCAGTCTTTGATGAGGAACTTAAGGGTATTGTGTGTATGTATGTGTTTGTATTACGCAGGAAACCATGACACTGATTACCTCTTTAAGTTTCTTTCATGTCTTTCTCTGGTAATCAACATAACTTAAAATTACTCATGACCTACTTAGGTTTATAAGTCCTTGAAGCAAAATCTTATATATCAATCAATGTCTCTTTAGAAAATATTTTTTCCTACATTTATCTGATAATTGATGATAAATCTTATTTTACCCTGAAACTGGATTTCAAGAGTATAGGTTCTATGCTGGGCATTTGAGTCCATTCTAGTCTAATGGTAAATACACAGTTCAAGGCTGCACATAGTAATGGTTGTAGAACGAAGCACATTCTTCCATTTCTACTTCCTGTATTTCACACTTCATCTACTGCTTTTCATGCCAGTGTAGATGTTCTGTTAAAGCTTTATTGGTTTAAAAGAGTATAGACATTTTGATGCTCAACTCACATTTTCAGAAACTGTTTTTCTTCCTTACTCTATCACATCCATATCCTCAATCTTATTTCAGTATAAAAAAGTATATGGAGTTGAGTTTAGATAGGTTCTAAATTTCAAAGAAGTATTAAGAACCACATAGTTGAGAAAAATTTTTGCTATGGGTATATATAAGAATTTGCTCAAATGTCAATTTTCTGTAATGTTAATAAGTCAAAATGATTACTAAGATTTTGATATTTGGATTATTTCCTATGCTGCTGCTGCTAAGTCACTTCAGTCGTGCCTGACTCCGTACGACTCCATAGACGGCAGCCCACCAGGCTCCCCCGTCCCTGGGATTCTTCAGGCAAGAACACTGGAGTGGGTTGCCCTTTCCTTCTCCAATGCATGAAAGTGAAAAGTGAAAGTGAAGTCGCTCAGTCGTGTCTGACTCTTCACGACCCCATGGACTGCAGCCTTCCAGGCTCCTCCGTCCATGGGATTTTCCAGGCAAGAGTACTGGAGTGGGGTGCCACTGCCTTATAATATAGACATATTGAATACATTCATCACTAGTTTCTTTGTCTCTAAGCAGTTTTAAACTTTATATACAAAAGAGAGTTCTCTTTTTGAATAAATTATCCAAACTAATTATTTTTAAACTTATGACATTTGCTGTTAAGTATGATAGAAAATACTGTTCCTAGTCATTAACCAAGCTCTTTAAATTTGGCATTAATTATGCCATTGATAATTTTAACACGGTGGTCAAATGAACAGATCTGAGATTTAGAAAAAAAGCTAATTCCATTGTGAAGCTGAAGGAAGAGGAGTGATTGGAGATATGAAGATGAGTTAGATCTTATAGGAGATAATGAAAGTCTATACCAAGACCATGGCACTGGGAATGGAGCAGATAGAATAAATTTGAACCTCATTTTGGTGAGAAAACTTATAGGATTTGTGTCTTATTGGTTTTTCTTCCCTAGCATACATTAAGTAGTGGATATTTAATAATATTTTAAAAAATTGAAATATCATTGAACTGGCTGTGAAATGGAGGAGAGAAAGTAATTGAAGATGATTGAGATTTCACATTTGGACGCGGCTGTATATGAATTTTACTAATAGAGAAAAGTCATGGTAGTGGAATTTTAAAGGAAATGGATTTTAAAGGAAGATGAAGATAGTGATTTTGATATAGTAAATGTGAAGAATCTGAAGGAATAAAGGTTAAAGATTCTAGTTGGCTTTTGGAAAATATAGCTTTGAAATTTAGAAAAGAATTTTATTCTGGAAACAAATAATTTGAGAATTGCTGATATAAGTGATTACTGATGGAATGGTGAAAGATGTTGTTAAGGCAAAGGTGAGAAGAAGGTTATAAATGGAATCTGTACTTAAGGGAGTAGCAGAGTGTCACTCATCTGTTTTTCGTCCTCATTGAAACTTTCTGTGTCTCTTGTTCTCTTTTTTCCTATTCATTAGCACCTGTTTTGGGCTTCCCTTGTGGCTCAGCTGGTAAAGAATCCACCTGCAGTGCGGGAGACCTGGGTTTGACCCCTAGGTTCCGAAGATCCTCTGGAGAAGGGAAAGGATACCCACTCCAGTATTCTGCCCTGGAGAATTCCATGGACTGTAGGGGTCATAAAGAGTTGGACCTGACTGAGCGACTTTCACTTTCACTTTCAGCACCTGTTTTGCTTCCTGTTGAAACTGTGTGGTGTTGATTCACTTTGATTTCTTGATTTAGGGTTGGTCTACCAGGTTTATAACTGAAGTTTCCATTTCGCTTTGACAACTAATAAGGAATTTGTGAGCAGATCCTATGTAAATATCCTTCCTCATCACACTTTTATTTGCCAGTTTTAGTAATCCTCACATTTATTCTTATTTTATGTCATGTTATTTTTTAAAATGTGTCCAACTCTGTGACCCCGTAGACTGTAGCCTGCCAGGCTTCCTCTGTCCATGGAATTCTCCAGGCAAAAATCCTGAAGTGGGTAGCCATTATCTTCTCCAGGGGATCTTCCCAACCCAGAGACTGAACCTGAGTCTCCTTCATTGCAGGTGGATTCTTTACCATCTGACCCAGCAGGGAAGCCCTATATCACATTACATTTTTAATCAAATGGAATATATAAATAAGTTTTTCTAAAATCCCATTTTTCTAAGGTCCTTTTTAACCAATTTTGTTTTTAATTGTTCTATATAAAAATAGTTTTCAATGTAGAGATCATTGGTGCTTTCTAATCATATTTCCTTACCCATAATTTCAATTTTACACTGCTTATACCACTCATCCATTTCCTTAGCCTTTGTATCTATTGCTTGGAATATATTCCATTCTTCTTTGGAGGCATTTTTCTTGGAGTATATGGGTTAATCAATTTCTTGAGCTAGTAATAGCTCAAGATCTTGGGGTTTCTTTTTTCCTAGGTTAGTTCCACATTTTCTTTTTGTTTACAGAATTTGCATACTTGTTTTGTTGGAGAACATTGTTAAGTAATTACCTCAGAAAAGGTGCCTGAGAAGTAAAATTTCTGTCTTTGCATGTTTCAAAGTGACTTTATGTTGCCCTCTTGTTTGGTTAATAATTTAGCTAGATATAGAAGTCTAGGTTCAAAAATAATTTTCCTTTAGGACCATGGATGTTGGAATTGGGAAAAGGAAATATGGGGTATCAAAATTATCTCTATGGTTTTATATCTTAGGAAAAGATTTAAAGGTCTAAGCTGATTTATTTTTCAGTTCAGTTCAGTTACTCAGTCGTGTCCGACTCTTTTCGACCCCATGAATCGCAGCACGCCAGGCCTCCCTGTCCATCACCAACTCCCGGAGTTCACCCAGACTCACGTCCATCGAGTCAGTGATGCCATCCAGCCATCTCATCCTCTGTCGTCCTCTTCTCCTCCTGCCCCCAATCCCTCCCAGCATCAGAGTCTTTTCCAATGAGTCAGCTCTTCGCATGAAGTGGCCAAAGTACTGGAGTTTCAGCCTCAGCATCAGTCCTTCCAAAGAACATCCAGGATCTCCTTTAGGATGGAATGGTTGGATCTCCTTGCAGTCCAAGGAACTCTCAAGAGTCTTCTCCAGCACCACAGTTCAAAAGCATCAATTCTTCGGCACTCAGCTTTCTTCACAGTCCAACTCTCACACCCATACATGACCACTGGAAAAACCATAGCTTTGACTAGACAGACCTTTGTTGGCAAAGTAATATCTCTACTTTTTAATATGCTGTCTAGGTTGGTCATAACTTTCCTTCCAAGGAGTAAGCATCTTTTAATTTCATGGCTGCAATCACCATCTGCAGTGATTTTGGAGCCCCCAAAAATAAAGTCTGACACTGTTTCCACTGTTTCTCCATCTATTTCCCATGAAGTGATGGGACCAGATGGCATGATCTTAGCTTTCTGAATGTTGAGCTTTAAACCAACTTTTTCACTCTCCTCTTGCACTTTCATCAAGAGGCTTTTTAGTTCCTCTTCACTTTCTCCCACAAGGGTGGTTTCATCTGCATATCTGAGGTTATTGATATTTCTCCTGGCAATCTTGATTCTAGCTTGTGCTTCCTCCAGCCCAGCATTTCTCATGATGTACTCTGCATATAAGTTAAATAGGCAGGGTGACAATATACAGTCTTGACGTACTCCTTTTCCTATTTAGAACCAGTCTGTTGTTCCATGTCCTGTTCTAACTGTTGCTTCCTGACCTGCATACAGATTTCTCAAGAGGCAGGTCAGGTGGTCTGGTATTCCCATCTCTTTCAGAATTTCCCACAGTTTATTGTGATCCACACAGTCAAAGGCTTTGGCATAGTCACTAAAGCAGAAATAGATGTTTTTCTGGAACTCTCTTGCTTTTTTGATGATCCAGCAGATGTTGGCAATTTGATCTCTGGTTCCTCTGCCTTTTCTAAATCCAGATTGAACATCAGGAAGTTCACGGTTCACGTATTGCTGAAGCCTGGCTTGGAGAATTTTTGAGCATTACTTTGCTTGTGTGTGAGATGAGTGCAATTGTGCAGTAGTTTGAGCATTCTTTGGCATTGCCTTTCTTTGGGATTGGAATGAAAACTGACCTTTTCCATCCTGTGGCCACTGCTGAGTTTTCCAAAATTGCTGGCATACTGAGTGCAGCACTTTCACAGCATCATCTTTCAGGATTTGAAATAGCTCAACGGGAATTCCATTACCTCCACTAACTTTGTTTGTAGTGATGCTTTCTAAGGCCCACTTGACTTCACATTCCAGGATGTCTGGCTCTAGGTGAGTGATCACACCATCGTGATTATCTTGGTTGTGCAGCTCTTTTTTGTACAGTTCTTCTGTGTATTCTTGCCACCTCTTCTTAATATCTTCTGCTTCTGTTAGGTCCATACCATTTCTGTCCTCTATCGAGCCCATCTTTGCATGAAATATTCTCTTGGTATCTCTAATTTTCTTGAAGAGATCTCTAGTCTTTCCCATTCTGTTGTTTTCCTCTATTTCTTTGCATTGATTGCTGAGGAAGGCTTTCTTATCTCTCCTTGCTATTCTTTGGAACTCTGCATTCAAATGGGAATATCTTTCCTTTTGTCCTTTGCTTTTCACTTCTCTTCTTTTCATAGCTATTTCTAAGGCCTCCTCAGACAGCCATTTTGCTTTTTTTGCATTGTTTTCCATGGGGATGGTCTTGATCCCTGTCTCCTGTACCGTGTCACGAACCCCCGTCCATAGTTCATCAGGCACTCTGTCTATCAGATCTAGTTCCTTAAATCTGTTTCTCACTTCCACTTATAATCATAAGGGATTTGATTTAGGTCATACCTGAGTGGCCTAATTGTTTTCCCTACTTTCTTCAATTTCACTCTGAATTTGGCAATATGGAGTTCATGATCTGAGCCACAGTCAGCTCCCGGTCTTGGTTTTGCTGACTGTATAGAGCTTCTCCATCTTTGGCTGCAAAGAATATAATCAATCTGATTTCAGTGTTGACCATCTGTTGATGTCCATGTGTAGAGTCTTCTCTTGTGTTGTTGGAAGAGGGTGTTTGCTATGACCAGTGTGTTCTCTTGGCAAAACTATATTAGCCTTTGCCCTGCTTCATTCTATACTCCAAGGCCAAATTTGCCTGTTACTCCAGGTGTTTCTTGACTTCCTACTTTTGCATTGCTAATGCTGCTAAGTCACTTCAGTCATGTCCGACTCTGTGCAACCCCTTTAGACAGCAGCTCACCAGGCTCCTCTGTCCCTGGGATTCTCCAGGCAAGAACACTGGAGTGGGTTGCCATTTCCTTCTCCAATGCATAAAAGGGAAAAGTGAAAGTGAAGTCGCTCAGTTGTGTCGGACCTTTAGCGACCCCATGGACTGCAGCCTACCAGGCTCCTCTGTCTGTTGGATTTTCCAGGCGAGAGTACTGGAGTGGGGTGCCATTGCCTTTTCTGTTTTGCATTGCAGTCCCCTATAATGAAAAGGACATCTTTTTTGTGTGTTATTTCTAAAAGGTGTTGTAGGTCTTCATAGAACCGTTCAATTTCAGCTTCTTCAGCATTACTGGTTGGGGCATAGGCTTGGATCACCATGATATTGAATGGTTTGCCTTGGAAATGAACAGAGATCATTCTGTCATTTTTGAGATTGCATCCAAGTACTGCATTTCGGACTCTTTGGTTGACCATGATGGCTACTCCATTTCTTCTAAGGTATTCCTTCCCACATAGTTAGAAAAGACCAACAACCCCATTAGACTTTCTGTTCATTTAGTTATGTTCACAACTGCCTGTCTACATTTTTCAATATTAATTCGTCCATTCGTCAAATGATTATAAGTACTTATCATGTATGAGGCACTGTTCTAGGTGATAGGAGTACAACAGTGAGCAAAACAAGACTCCATATAATCATATAGCTTGCATTCTAGTGGAGGAGATGCACAATTAAGTAAATAAGAATCATAGTATGTTGGATAGTGATAAGTTCTAAGGTAGAAAAATTATTTACTAAAGACCTTAAAAGGAGTAGGAAAAGGAATGATGACATCTGAAGGATAAGATTTCCAGGTGGAGATCTTCAAATACAAAAGTCTGATTTGAGAGTGTTTGAGGAACACCAAGATTACCATGGCTAGAGCTAAGTGAGAGAGAGCAAGATTAATGGAAGGTGAAGTTAGAAAGAGAACTGGGGGCAGATGTTAGGTTTTAGAGAACACAGTAAGGAAAGAATCAGTGATGATTCCAAGCTTGGGGCCTGAGCAACTAGAATATATTAATGCTGTGCTATGCTATGCTGTCACTTCAGTCGTGTCCAACTCTGTGTGACCCCATAGACGGCAGCCCACCAGGCTCCCCCGTCCCTGGGATTCTCCAGGCAAGAACACTGGAGTGGGTTGCCATTTCCTT
The DNA here is from genome assembly GCF_029378745.1 of Bos indicus. NCBI lineage: Eukaryota > Metazoa > Chordata > Mammalia > Artiodactyla > Bovidae > Bos > Bos indicus. The sequence continues at coordinate 13,968,183 of NC_091779.1, forward strand.
CTCCAGTGCATGAAAGTGAAAAGTGAAAGTGAAGTTGCTCAGTCGTGTCCGACTCTTAGCGACCCCATGGATTGCAGCCTAACAGGCTCCTCTGTCCATGGAATTTTCCAAGCAAGAGTACTGGAGTGGGTGCCATTGCCTTCTCAGGAATATATTAATAGCAGCCAGCAATGAGATGAGAAAGATGTAGGTATTAATTGAGATGGAAAGGCTGTAGTAGTAGTAGGTTGGGGGATTTTATATATCATAATTTCACATGTTGAACTTGAGATACTATATAGGATGCTAGATATACAAGCCTGGAGTTCAGGAGAGAGATGGGAGTTGTGAACTTATTTTGGGAGTCATCTGTCTGTCTATATGTCTGTATCTGTATCTATCTTTATATATGGCATTTAAAGCCAGGAGGTAATATGAACTTGCTTTGAGAGAGTATATATAGAATAAATTAGAAGTCTAAGGATTGAGCCTTTGGGTGCTCCAATAGGTTAGGGAGATCAGAAAGATGTGGAGGGGACATCTAAGAACAGTGGAGCAAGAAACCTGAAGAAAAACCAGGAAAATATCCTGGAAGCTAATAGAGGGAAGTATTTAAAGGGAAAAATGCTGCTGAGTCAAAATAAGACTAAAGACCAATAATTGAATTTATCAATGGCTTCTCTCCTAGATCTCCCTCCAGAGGGATTCAGGGCACATACACAAATACAAATATTAAGAACCAATGATATAAGATATATTGAAGTCAACAATTATTCAGGAATGGTATTGCAGTGAGTGACAATGATCCAGAAGCTAAGGTCTTTGAGGGGTGATGAAAGTGACTTTGGGTCAGTAGTTGGCAGCTACTACTTGCAGAGGGAAAAGGTGATGGTATGGGATTTGAAGGGTATGGAATTTTTTTTTTTTTTTGAGAACAGGGCGATAATTGCTTAGAAATGGCATTGAGTACAAGAAATCTTAATCCTCCCTCCAGGTCCAATAGGAGGCATGTAGGAGAGAAAGTAGCCACCATTCCAGAAGATTACAGGGACGGAAAAATGTTATTTAGGGAGATTCAGGCTTTTGTTTGAACATGATGAAATGAACATTCACAGATGAGGCAGAGGGTGTATATCAATTATATGTAATTGACCTTGAGTTTGAGAGGATATAGTCAGTGTTTTAAATGGTGAAGGGGGAAGTAGAAGATGAGATCACAAAATGTAATGTACCTAACCATACGGGGAATGGAATCCAGAGAATGAGTCTTGGGGTTTTTGGAGGGACTGGCATGTCAGGGAAAGGAGGACTCCATCATCTGACCTACAGCAGATGATCCTTTCCCCTTACCCTCCCTCTATCCACAGAGCTCCTTCTCAGATACTCTGTGTATGCTTCTGTCCTGTTGTCTCTGCATTTGCCATTCCCACTGTCTGGCTCTTTCCTAAGCTATCTGGCATACTCCTTCACTTTATTCGGGTTTCTGTTCAGATATCACCTTACAGAGGATGTTCCTGACCATCTGAAATAGTTTGTACAATTCTCTCTGTCCTCTGATTACTTTCTGTCCTCTTACTGCTTTATTTCTCTTCTTGACATATCTTGCTACCTGATTCATCATTTATTTATACAATGAATAAACAACTTTTTTTCTAGTTCTTCCCTAAAGAATATAAGCTTCATGAAAGGGCAAAACTCTTTTTTCATTTTTGTACTCCTACCATCTAGAATAGTACCTGTCATGTGATAGGCTCTCAAAGCATACTTTTTAAATAAATAGATGAAGTTAGAAGCAACCCTCAGAGACTAATGGAATTATAATATGGTGACTAAGAGTTCAGCTTCCAAAGATAGTTGAGTGAATTTGTTACTGAACTTTGCTCAATATAATTTTCTTATCTGCCAAATAGTAGTACATACTTTATAGAGATTAAGATTAAATGGGATAATGTGTATAAACAGTTTACAGACTACCTAACACATCAGATCTCTGGATTTTCTTCCAGGACCTTTACCTTCTTGAAATTAGAGATTTTATTTACCAGGTTTCTGACTATTTTTCTCCAGCAGCCTGAGTTTCTTGTTTTTGACATCTGCCCACAGTCTAGCACCTACTGTAGACCCTGCTTCCTCCACTTCATGCTTATCAAAATATCTTATATAAGCCCTCCCTTCTGCATGCACCCTCTTTTCTTCAGGAGACTTGCTCAGTTTGTTATTGCTTTGTTAATCTTCTTGGTAAAGTAATTCATAATCAGATATTAGGGTTTGTTAGTAGCCTACTCTATTATCCTGTCAGTTGTTATTATTTACCTGCTAAGTTGTGTCTGACTCTTTTGCAACCCCATGGGCTATAGAGGGCCAATCTCCTCTATTCATGAGATTTCTCAAGTAAGAATACTGGAGTTGGTTGCCATTTCCTTCTTCATGAGTTCTTCCTAACCCAAGGATTGAGCCCACATCTCTTACATTGGTAGGCAGATTTTTTACCACTGAGCCACCAGCGAAGCATTCCTGTCAGTATTTCTATTTAATTTAGGGATTGATATCCTTAAGTAAAGCCAACAATAGTGAAAATAATGTGAAGTGACTAGGCTGCTTTTTTGTTTTTTTTGCATTCTTTTTTTTATTGTTGTTCAGTCACAAGTTGTATCTGACTCTTGGTGACCCCTGTGGTTTGCAGCATACCAGGCTCCCCTGTCCTTCACTATTTCTTGAAGTTTGGTCAAATTCCTATCCATTGAGTCAGTGATGCTATCTAACCATCTCATTCTCTGCTACCCCCTTTTCCTTCTGCCCTCAATCTTTCCCAGCATCAGTGTTTCCAATGAGTAGGCTCTTCATATCAGGTGGCCAAAGTATTAGCTCTTCAGCTTCAGCCTCAGTCCTTCCAATGAATATTCATGGTTGATTTCCTTTAGGATTGACTGGTTTTATTTCCTCACAGTCCAAAGGACTCTCAAGAGTCTTCTCAAGCACAATTTGAAAGCATCAGATCTTTGGCACTAAACCTTATTTATATTCCAACTCTCACATCCATACATGACTACTGGTAAAACCATAGCTTTGATTGTATGGACCTTTGTCGGCAAAGTGATATCTCTGTTTTTAATATGCTGTCTACGTTTGTCATAGCTTTCCTTCCAAGGAACAAGTGCCTTTTAATTTCATGACTGCAGTCACTATCCACAGTGATTTTGGAGCCCAAGAAAATAAAATCTGTTGCTGTTTCCACTATTCCCCTTCTATTTGCCATGAAGTGATGTGACTGGATGCCATGATGTTAGTTTTTTGAATGTTGAGTTTTAAGTTAGCTTTTTCACTTGCCTCTCCTCTTTCACCCTCATTGAGAGGCTCTTTAGTTCATCGTCACTCTCCGCCATTACTGTGGTATCATCTGCATATCTGACGTTGTTGATATTTTTCCTGGCAATCTTGATTCCAGCTTGTGAGTCTGGAATGCTGTATTCTGCGTAGAAGTTAAAGAAGCAGGGTGACAATATACAACCTTGATGTACTCGTTTCCCTATTTGGAACCAGTCCGTTGTTCCATGTCTGGTAATAACTGTTGCTTCTTGACCTGCATACAGATTTCTTAGAAGACGGGTAAGATAGTCCGGTATTCCTATCTCTTTAAGAATTTCCACAGTTTGTTGTGATCCACACAATTAAAAGCTTCAGTATAGTCGATAAAGCAGAAGTAGATGTTTTTCTGGAATTCCCTTGTGTTCTCAATGATCTAACAAATGTTGCCAATTTAATCTTTGGTTTCTCTGTCTTTTCTAAACCCAGTTTGTACATCTGGAAGTTCTTAGTTCACATGCTCCTAAAGCCTAGCTTGAAGGATTTTGAGCATAACCTTGCTAGCATGTAAAATGAGTACAGTTGTATGATAGTTTGAACATTCTTTGTCATTGCCTTTTTTTGGGACTGGAATGAAAACTGAGCATTTCCAGTTCTGTGGCCACTGCTGAGTTTTCCAGATTTGCTGGGATATTGAGTGAAGCATTTTAACAGCATCATCTTTTAGGATTTGAAATAGCTCAGCTGGAATCCTATCACCTTACTAGCTTTGTTTGTAGTAACGCTTCTTAAGGCCCATTTAACTTCACACTCCAGGTTGTCTGGCTCTAGGTGAGTGACCACATACCATCATAATTATCTGGGTCATTAAGACCTTTTTTTGTTATTCTGTGTATTCTTGCCATCTCTTCTTAGCCTGTTCTGCTTCTGTTAGGTCCTTACCATTTCTGTCCTTATCATGCCCATCCTTGCATGAAATGCTCCCTTGTTGTCTCCAGGTTTTTTGAAGAGATATCTAGTCTCTCTCATTCTGTTTTCCTCTGTTTTTTTGCACTGTTCATTTAAGAAGGCCTTCTTATCTCTCCTTGCTCTTCTCTGAAACTACATTCAGTTGGGTATATCATTCCCTTTCTCACTTGCTCTTTTCTTCTCTTCTTTAACTCATTTCTTTTAGCTCATTTCATGTAGGTGACAGCCAACTTCATCTATTAATTAGAGTATCTCTGATTATGTCTTATTTTTCTCTTCAAACATGTGGTACTTAGCATGAATTTCCCTAAACAGAATCATAGAGGTTTAGATTCAAAGGGATCTTAGAGATTATCTGCACCAGAGGTTTTTAGTTTTTTTCTTTTTCTTTTTAAAGCAGCAAAATTCTTTTCTCAAATGAAATGTTATGTGAAAATATATAGATTAATAAAAGCGCAGCTGATTCTTAAGCCTAGCAATCCAAGCCATGTAGGTCTACCTTTGTTGTCTGTGGCAATCTCCTGAAGGCACTTCCATGGAACCCTTAGGGCTCCCTAGAGTGCTGTTTTAAAAGCACTAATTTACAGCAACCCTTTCATTTTTCCAGCTGAGGAAATATGCTCAGAGTTTGTGTTTTATCCAAAGTTACAGGGTAAATTAGTTGGATTAAGAATAGTCCTTACATGTTCCATTCTTAGGAAAACACTGTTAGACAAAGCTGGAAGTTCTTATTTCTGATGCAGATAACTTACTATCTCATTTCTTTTAATCAGCTATTTTTTTAATATATAGATGACATATGGAACACTTTCTTTGCCTGTAACTTATACAAGAAACCCTTTTCCAGAGTTTAAGAGATGGGGATTGGACAGATAAGAAGTGGCCCAATCTCTGTTTAAGAGAGCAAATAGTATGCTTGGGAAAAGACAACATGGAGTTGAAAAGTTAAAAATTGATTCAATACTTGAGATGTAGCAATGCAGTGTTGAATTAATTAAACATAAATGATACCAATAGCAAGCTCTCTCGGAGTTCAGAAGAGCATGAAGCTACTCCATTTGGGCTCAAAGATGTTTTAAAGCTCCTTCACTTACCTCTGTCTAATATTGGACAGGTTCTTAACCTCTGAACCTAGTACTTCATCTGCAAAATGGAGATGTATGGCATGTATATGAATTAAGGACATATATATTGGTGTAACATAGAGCTTTAAATGTGAGAAGTGTATCACAATACAAGTTTATTTCTCCCGTATATGTGTCTAGACTGGACAGCTTTCCATGAGGTCACTTAGGGACCCAAGTTCTTTTTTGGCTTCTACTTTTCCTAGGTTTTCTCTGAGAGAGTGGAGAATTCCAGTGGAGACACCCTTAGGGGCTTGGCCTGAAAGTTGTATGTGCTCTGCCTATTTTCTGTTGGTCACAATTCGACTATAAAGCTGTACCTAAGCACATATGATTTAGTTAAGTTGTGTGCACAATTTGGAAAGTAAATAAGTCTTAGTGAACATATAGACCTGGAGAAGGAAATGACAACTCACACCACTATTCTTGCCTGGAAAATCCCATGGGCAGAGGAGCCTGGCAGGCTATAGTCCATGGGGTTGTAAAGAGTCAGACACAACTGAGTGACTGAGCATGCACCACACGAACATACAGAGATCTCTACTACCTCACATTGTTATTGGGAAGATTGGAGGGAATAATTTATTTTTTATGCTTAGTACAAGGCAAAGCATGTAAAGATATTTAAGCATCTTTTTTAAAGAATAGCAAAATTCATGTGTTTTAGCCTCCTTTTTGGAGAGGTATCACCTTATTTTTGACTCTTGGCAATAGTAGTAATTAATATTTAAAATGATTCTTCTTGTTAAATTCTTTGCTTCTCTTTCTTTTAGCATGGTGTTATTGCTACAGAAGATGAAGAATATTTTATTGAACCATTAAAGAATACCACAGAGGATTCCAAACATTTTAGTTATGAAAATGGCCATCCTCATGTCATTTACAAAAAGTCTACCCTTCAGCAAAGGCATCTATATGATCACTCCCATTGTGGGGTCTCGGGTGAGTGTGTGGCTTTTAGAAAGTATACTCTTGTATTGCCACTTTCTTTTGGCATATATGGTAAGATTAATAATAAAAAATAAATAGGAATTTGAGTAATTAGAATTATAATATCCAGAGTCTACTTAAAAGATGTCACCTGTCAATAATTTCAAGTCAATTTTGGAAGCTCTTTAAGAAGTCTGTAAAATACAAGTCTGTGTAAAAGTTGGTATTTTTTTTTCTCTGAAAGTGTTAGTTGCTCAGTCATGTCCATCTCTTTGCAACCCCATGGACTATATAGCCCATCAGGCTTCTCTGTCCATGGAATTCTCCAGGTAAGAGAACTGGGGTGCGTAGCCATTCCCTTCTCTAGGGGATCTTCCTGATTCAGGGATTAAAGCCTGGGTCTCTTGCATTGCAGGCAGATTCTTAACCGTCTGAGCCACTAGAGAAACCTATTTCTTTGAAGGGGAAACCTTATTTTTTCCAGATAATAGTTACAGCTTTCATACACAGGTATTCTGTAGTACTCTTTGCTGTCTGGTTTGCCTGATATAAGAATCTAAACACTTGAATAAAACTTGAAGAGACTTAACGGTAGTATTCAAAGATAATGTTAGTTCAGGTAATATGGAGATACATAAGAGAGACAACAAACCTAGACTTCACTGGTCAAAAAAGGCTTCATGGAGGAAATGAATTTTAAGCTGAGGGAGTAATGGGTAGAGTGTTCTATATAAAAGGAATAACATTTACAAAGGTTCTGAACCGAAAGAGAAGACATCACATTCCTGAAACTGACAGTTGATGTAACTGGATATTAGAATATGGATTGGAGAGAAGGGGTGAGATTCATAGTGGTTTGGGGTGAGTGGTTGTGAGAGGTGAAACTGTAAGAAGTGGCCTGGTCACAAAGGGCTTGTAAACTTTGTTGAAGAGTTTGTTTATCTTAAGTGTAGTGCTATCCCACTGAAAGGTTCAGTGAAAATCAGATGATTAGATTTGGGTTTTAAAAAGCTTACTCTGGCAGCCTTATGGAGACTGAATTGGGCAGAAGAGAAAGATTAGAGGTAAGGAGTTAGGAGGCTGTTTAGTCTAAAGATTAGGAACTTAGAGAAATAGAGGATATAGTATAATATAGTAGAAAGAACACGGGCTGTGGCATATTTGTGGACAAATTATCCAACCTTCTGAGTACTCCTCTCAGCAAACATTAGTTACTCAGTCCAGTGGCAGCAGCCATCATTATTACTGGGATGACCTTTGAGACACTATATTAAAAAAAAAAGTAGATTTATTCCATGTGGTTCTGGTAGCTAGAAGTAGGAGCAGAGTATTTCAGAGACAGCTTTCAGCTTAAAACAAAGAAGAGTTCACCAACCAGTAAATTTAGTAAAATGTGGAATGTGTTCAACAGGTAGATTTGTAAAAGTGGAATAGTTTACCTTGTGAATTAGTGAATGTATAACCCTGTTTCTTCTCTGTATCCTTCATAGGCTCTTTTTCTTCTGTTTCAAGTACAAGTTTTCTTTGGAGTTCTTTCCTCAGCTTACTGTTCTCATTCTCCATGCTCTCTTCCTGAGTGATTTCTGAGGCTTTTAATTGTGGGAGATTCTTACTGGTGAAGAATAATTGGTCCTAAAAAAGATCACTTAAAGTGAATCTACCTGAGAGATGAAATAGAACATCATAGTAAATAATTTTAAAAAGTTTGATTTGTCTTTGGATTGAATAATGAAACTAAACAGTATGGAAATCGTTTATTTATCTTATAGTTAACAAAATTTAGGCTAGAAGTGACAACCTTATATAAATTCTTTAAAAAGCAGGATTCAAATATTTAGCTGTTTATTGTGATATAATTTTCCCACCATTTTTTCCTTAACATGACATTCTCCACATCATGATTGTAAAGATAACCTTTGCAAAAACATTTAAAGATTTCATATTCTGAAAAGTATCTCTTAACTATTTGAGATTCAAATTATCGACTTTTACAGTGCCTATTTTGTTACTAATTGGTGTTTACCAGGAAGATTATTATTTTTCAATGGTTTAGACATGAATCAGGCAATTCTATTTTTATCACCGTCATAAAATTCTGTCCTCTTGTAAGAAGATTTTTATATTGTACAATCTCTTTCCCTAGATTACGGAAATTGTTTCCTAAATGGTCTTTGCTTTTAATGCATCCTTTCATTAGCCATTTCTGCTACCTCTAACACTGGTCCATTTAGTTTGAACCCTCATTATCTCTTGCTTAGACCATTGTAATTTCCATCTAGTCTTCCTATCTCCAGGTTTGTCCATTTCTGTCTTTTGTCAGGTTGTCTCCTAATTCTGGCTTACACACCTTCCCACTGGCATCCCAGTAGTGGGAGTATAGTAGTACTAGTAGTTCCCTAAATTCCATGAATATGTCACTAGATATTATTGGGGAAAAAAGAATTTTATATTTAATAAGTTTGAGAAATGTCTGGTTAAGAACTACTGATTTTAATTTTGATACTATGGTATAGTTCAGTATAGTAAAGTGAGATATGCATTTACAGGTATACACTGCCTGTTATCAGGAACTCAAGTTTATATTAATATATATAAAAACTGTTGACAGTGGGTGTATTTACCTCAAATTAAAATATGAATTTTCCCATTATAGTTAGATTTACTGTTGATTAAAAAACTTCTGATGGAGCTCAAAAGGAGCTCAGAGTGGCCCTGCTCCCTGCACTTCGTCACCATGTCTCACCAAATTTAGAAATCAAGGACTTTCTGCTCACAGCCAGGTGAAGGGACACCAGATCTGTCAAGATCAAGAAAAATAAGGATAATGCAAAGTTTAAAGTTCGATGTAGCAGATACCTTTATACCTTCATCTTCACAGACAAAGAGAAAGCGAAGAAGCAGTCCTTGCCCCTAGGTTTGACAGTGAAGGAGCTAAAATGAACCACACACATTAATTTGAACTGTATTAAATTTTTAAAAATTAAAAAGGAAACTTTTTATGAAAGAAATGTCTGTTCTTTGTAGAAATTTTAGAAAATACAGCATGAAAAGAAAAAAAAAGAAGTTGCTGTTTTACCACTACCCAGAGATAACTGAATGTTCTTATAATCTATTCATACAGACATGTCTTTATACCTGCATTATCTACTTATATATAATATTAAATAAATATTCATCTGGCATACATGCACAAGACTATTCTCAGTGCTGGGATGCAGCAACAAATAAAGCAGAAAAAGTTCGTACTTCCTGGAACCTTACATTCTAGTGAGGAGAGTGTTACTCAGTTGTGTCCGACTCTTTGCCACTCTGTGGACTGTAGCGCACCAGGCTCTTTGTCCATGTAATTCTCCAGGCAAGAATACTGGAGTGGGTTGCCATTTCCTTCTCCAGAGGATCTCCTCCACCCAGGATTCAAAGCTAGGTCTCCTGTATTGCAGGCAGATTCTTTACCATCTGAGCCACCAGGGAAACCCAGTGAGGACAGACAGTTACTAAACAAGCATTTAAATAAACAAATAACTACATGGCCAACCATCAAGAAGTAGTGAGTAATGAAAAATAAAGCAGATCAATGAGATAATTTTGCATGGCTGTATATATTAAAAATGTTTAATATTGATCAAAAACTTAAAATTCTATTTTAGATGACGAAGAGATCTATGTATTTGGCTTTGGGGGTAAAGTTCTTCATTGTGCAATATACGTTTGTGGAAGAATGTTTTTTTTAACATTCTATACTCAATCCAAGATTAAACTGAGCAAGCCACATGTAATGAGTATCATTTGAAAAACTACTTATCTCTGTTTTGAAACAAAACAAGTCAGTTGTGTATTCTACTTCACATTAAAAAGGATGTTAATTACAGATCATTAAACTTAATGTTAAGCAGTCAATTGACAATTGTAAAATGTAGATAATGTTTTGTAATGATCTAATCACATGGGAGACACTTTAATCTTTAAATTTTACTCAGAATACATGCATGTTTATTACATGTATTTATCAGACTACAAATCTTTTGAGTATAAGGATTACATTTTTTCATTTATGAACATCGATCAAGGACATTATGAATATATATTACTGATGGAGCAGTAGCCAAGCAAACTTAACATTTAAAAATCCTAAAAGCTGAAAGCTGTGAAAATGATAATAACAACAGTTACCTTATACTAAACGCTATAAAATGAGAAACACTATTGCTAATGTTTATTTCGCCTAATTATGTCTAATTCTTTATATAATACTTTAAATAAAAATAAGGAGAAATTGAATGAGAAGTGAAAATGATAAAAATAATGGAAGTTCTGTCCTGTATTTAGACCTTTAAGCTGTCCAGCCAGAGGAAGAAGAAAACTAAGCATGATTTGAATGTATGAGTGGTTTCATGATCATAAAAGACTGAGCAAGAGAAATTGGAAGTAATATTAATGCAGAAAATATTTTGGCTGTCTCATATCGATATTACCACAAACCCAGTGGCTTAAGCAATATACATTTATTATCTTGCATTTTCTGTGGACCAGAAGTTTGTGTATGGATAGGTTATTTATTTAGCCTCAACCAGGGCTGGGTTCTCATCCAGAGTTTTTACTGGGGAAGAATTCACTTCCTCACTCCCATAGTTATTGGCAGCATTCAGTTCCTTGCTGTTACAAGACTGAAAGCTTTAGTTTTGGCTTGTTGTCTGCCAGAGTCCACCTGCAGTGCCTCAGCGTGTACAGTTTACCAACTTGGTTGGTTCCTTCCTGTAAGTCAGCACAGGAACAACTGTAGTAAGAGAGATGCTACAATATTTTATAATATAGCTATGTAGGCATACACATGTTTCTGTTAGAAGCTAGTCACAGTTCCAGCTCATACTCAAGGAAGGAGAGGAGGACACAGGAGGTTATGGGAACTACCTTAAGAGTGTCTGCCACGATGGACATAGAGGAATACTTACTGACTGTCTTGGGGATATGCTGTTGAATTGAGAAGTAGAATGTTTCTGTCTTTCTTGACCTTTTGACCTAGGAATAGACACTCATTTAATTTATTTGAGTTTCAGAGTATTTGACTGATGCTTCCTGTGGTTATTTCTCTTATTTCTTAAAATTTATAACTTCTCTCAACGTCCCTTTGAAAAAGGGAAAAGCTGAAAACAGAGAGTAATGCCGCTACTTTTTATCAAGTAAATTATATAGAGTACTCTAATTTTTCCTCACTGAATTTTTGAATAAGTGATGGTTAGAAGGATTTCCTGTTCAGTCTGACGATCGAAAAGTGGGGCATATAGGTACTTCCCTGGTGGTCCAGCTGTTAAGAATCTGCGTTTCTAAAGCAGGGGACACAGGTTTAATCCCTGGTCGGGGAACTAAGATTTCACATGCTGTGAGGCAACTAAAGCCTCAGTGAAGACCCAGCACAGCCAAAATAATAAAAAAAAAGAATGAATCTATAGTTAAAAGTTTTCCCTTAAAAAAAAAAGAAAATGTGTACAATGGATCTGTACTTGCTCAAGTTTACTAAATGAAGATGAATATAAGTTAGGCAAATGTTTACAAATGCCATAGTACTGAAAAGTTTCCTCTGTGCTGAAGGACCAAATATCTAGAAATCAAAAGAAAAGCTACAATCCACACTGAAATCTGGTTTAAAGTGAGTGATGCTGGAATCATTGTCTTTCAACTCTGATTCTAATCCCATTTACCTCTAGAGTTTGGAAAAGGAATTTATTGGATACTTTGTCAGGATAAAGAGTTCTAGACTGTGAAACTAAATGGAAAAGATAATTCATATCTTTTTAGAACTGAGATTTCTAGAGCGTTTGTTGTTGTTGTTCAGTCAGTAAGTCATGTCTGACTCTTTGCAACCCCATGAACTGCAGCACACCAGGCTTCCCTGTCCTTCACTGTCTCCCTGAGTTTGCTCAAACTCATGTCCATTGAGTCAGGGTCTTTATCTAGAGCAGTAAAATTGCTCTAATAAAATAGTTTAATAAAAGCATCTTATTTTAAAATAAATTCTTGCAAAGCATTTTAGAAATAGATTTTTGCAATATTAATATTCTTCATCAGAAGTGTCTTAGGCTGTTCAGAAAGTTAATGCTTAATAGTTGCTTTTTAAACAACTTGAAATGACGGTTTAAAGTATAGATTTTAAATTTAAAAGTATTATGACATAATCATTCACTGGAAAAATGTGAACTGATTATTTGAAGATTCCTTTTTTAAAGTTAACTATTAGATTTATTTTGTTCAACAGTTTAATGTTATTAATTTTTTCAGGTAAGATTATTTTGAAAAATTTGAAGAGTTTAATTTTTTCATTACTGCATTTCCTCATCCCCTTCCCTCACTTTGAAAAATCTTAATATGTTAGAGAGTTTGAGAAGCATGTCTGCATGAAAGTAGGTTAATAAGTAGGTTAAATTAGTTAACCTATGTGAACTATGTAATTGTTTTTATTGTAGACCTCCTAAGAAGTGGCAAACCTTGGTGGTTGAATGACACATCTGCTTTTCCTTCTTCACTACCAATTAATGGCACACATATCCACCAGAGACAGAAGAGATCAGTAAGCATTGAGCGGTTTGTGGAGACACTAGTAGTGGCAGACAAAATGATGGTGGGCTACCATGGCCGCAAAGACATTGAACATTACATTTTGAGTGTGATGAATATTGTAAGTTTGATCCCTCTATATAATTTTTTAACTTAATAATTTGTTGTGATTTTTGACTAAGGTCATGGATTTTTATTGCGAAATAATTTTGAGAACTAGCTCATCGAAAGTTAGAATTGATCTATTAGTGTTTCAGTTCTATGGAAGATAAATTTGAAGGTTACTTTATTGTTCATTTAGATTGACTCACCCTCTTAATTACTATGTTGTAGTTCATCTTTAGAAGAAAATTTTTCTTAAAGTAGATTTGTATAACAAACCTTTTACTAAGATATCTTGAGGGTAGAATTCTAAGTGACATGAGATAAAAGAATACCTTTTTATACACACAGTGGTTAATTTGATGAAAAATTGTTCTACCACTCTAAAAAATTGAACAATCACTTTGTGATTTTTGTCTGACTTTGTGTCTTTTCTTATTTTCTGGAGGTCAGGTTGCCAAACTTTACCGTGATTCCAGCCTAGGAAACGTTGTGAATATTATAGTGGCACGTTTAATTGTTCTCACAGAAGATCAGGTAAGAATGAGTTAGTTTATAAGTCTAAAACTCTTAACAGAGTGTAGACATATTAAAAAGTATACTTTATTATTGCTACTCTTAGAAAGTTCTAGCTGAATATGACTTACAGCTCTAAGCACTTAATATTTTAAGCAAATTTGAAATAGTTTACAAGAGTATACCTCTTATGTACAAGATGTATATATGTGTGTGTGAGCTATATGTTTCAGTATAAAGATGAGCATTTGCATGGCAGACCTTATAAGAGTGGTTTTGGTTGGTTTTGTAGGCTGATAATCACATATATTCACATTATCTTTAAAGTTGAAACTGGAAAGAATAGCTGTTCAATAATACATTAAATTAATTCTAGGCCAGATATGACAGAGATGAAAATTGGCAAGAGGTTATTCCTAGAAACCACTATGTCTAATTATAGTCCCACTTTAGTCTTCAAAAGTTTTAACAACTGACCTTAGTAATTTGTTTGGAACATTTCTGGTATGCATGTTGTATTGCAGCCAAACTTGGAGATAAACCACCATGCAGACAAGTCCCTCGATAGCTTCTGTAAATGGCAGAAATCCATTCTCTCCCACCAAAGTGATGGAAACACCATTCCAGAAAATGGGATTGCCCACCACGATAATGCAGTTCTTATTACTAGGTATGGTTTGTTGAAAGTATTTTACCTTTGATTGTTGTGTTTGATATTGTAACTATATTTGGTTCTGTCTAAAGCCTCATTCAGGTAATGAGTGTAGAGAAAGCAAAATGGTGGCTTTATTATTTACCACTGAGAAAGAATATATTACACTGTTATTGTGTTTGCATTAAATGAACCAAATAAGAGAAAAGAAAAGATTTAGAGTTGACTTAGAAATTTAGTAAATATCTTTCTTCTATTAAGGTCTGTTCATAAAGTTTAACTGGAAACGCATACATATTTTGTTAATTGAACAAAATACTTGCTAAAGCAAAATTGAAAAGTATGAGAAAAATCTGTCTTAAACATAAAAGTGGGTCATTACTCTTGTTTATAAAATATACTAATTATTCTTACCTCCAGATTGTTAAAAGGGAAGACATCAGTAGTTACGCAGTATATTTAGATGAATCCTTATTTAATTGAACATTTTAATTAAGAGATACATAAAGAAGCATATTTGCTATACTGTATGTTGAGTTGCTTGTCTTTCAGGCAGAATTATTACTTGATGATAATGAATTCATATATTTCTTTCCAGTTTTATAAACCTATATTCAGATCCACGTTATTGCTTAGTCTTCAACAAAAATTCTGTGAAGTAGATATTGTTATTATTTTTCTCATGTAAGAAACGAGGAAACCAGTTCAAAATATTTAAGTAAAAGAGAAGGGCTCAAGTCCAGGATCCTATCTTTGTTTATACTTGGCTGTCTGTCTTAGTTTTGTAATACTTTGATTATGGTTGGTTAGAACCATACTTAAATCAACTAAAGATGCTTTTCTTTGATCTCTTATTAGTATTTAAAAATGAAAACAAAACAAGTTATAACAAATAGACAAATAAGCAAAATGGAAGCATTATTCTATCTTGGCAAGTGAATTACTTTTTTTTTTTTAATTTGCAAGGCTGTATTTAACATAAACATCATCTGTGGTATGTCCACAGACTCCACATTAGACTCTCTAGGTGGGTGGTAAGAAGTATGTAGGATCAGAACTGTGAGGCCCAGTATGATAATGTGACTTTGCTGCTGCTGCTAAGTCACTTCAGTCATGTCCAACTCTGTGCGACCCCACAGACGGCAGCCTACCAGGCTCCCCAGTCCTTGGGATTCTCCAGGCAAGAACACTGGAGTGGGTTGCCATTTCCTTCTCTAATGCATGAAAGTGAAAAGTGAAAGTGAAGTCGCTCAGTCGTATCCGACTCTTAGCTACCCCATGGACTGCAGCCTACCAGGCTCCTCCATCCATGGGATTTTCCAGGCAAGAGTACTGGAGTGGGGTGCCATTGCCTTCTCTGACTTTAGTTTTTTGAAAAATATGCCTGTTAATAGAGTTGTCAAGTTTCTGATTTCACCTTTTTTTATGCTTACAATTGACTTCATCTACCTCACATTGTAAACCAAAAAATTCTTTTATGATATGCTTGCTGAATAAAACCAACATTTTAAAGTTCTTTGTTCATATATGTTGACTCATCAGGCTGATAAATTCTTCAATTCTTCAGAGTCTTATGGTCTGGTATGATTCCCAAATATATTTGAAGAGTTAAAAATATACTAGGAATTGTGCAAATATATAAACTTTTATATAAAGGTATATATGATATGATTAGTTTCTATGAAATCACTAGAGGAGGAATATATCTATGTTTAGCAGAATGATCACAGATACTTGCATTGGTATCTGTACTCATAGTACTTATATTTATAAAATGCTACCTCTCCCCAAAAAGCTCCTGATGATTCATATTTTTGTTATTGTATCTGTGCTGGGTTTTCAGCATTTTGAAAAATCTATTTATTTATTTACTTGACTGTGCCACACTGCATGGCTTGCAGGATCTTAGTTCCCCTACCAGAGGGTTGAACCTTGGCCCCTCCACAGTGAAAGGACAAAGTCCTAACCACTGAACTGCCAAGGAATTCTTGGATTTTTAACTTTTCCATCAAATGACAGGAGTTATACTAAGAGTGCAAAATTATAAGTGTTCAAGTAGGAAAATACATCTGGGCAGTTAGCCACCCTATCTTTACACTGGCTACAGCATTCAACTGTGTGATTTATTACTCTGAATTGGCCCAGATATTTTTGCGATCCTCTGCAGAACTCTTCTTTGCTTCTATAAGCTACTTTGAGTGCCTGTTTGATGTCTGAGATTTGAACACAAAATTTTCTTTTAAAATTTTCCTCCTAATGTTCAAAAAGCACTAAAAATGATCTCAGGACTTTAAAGGTCAATACTACAAAGAATTCATATATCATATCATTTTAGATTGATTTCATAATGGAGGTTAGGAAAATGCCCTTTAGGACTGCATAGAATACCTTTTTGATTTGTTACTAAGGTCTCAAAATAACTTTCACCTTAATTAAAAATCTGTAATTATCTTTATTAGGGCCACAGAGTGGCTTATATAAATGAGTTTCTGAATATTATTTAGGTTTTTATTGGTTGGAAGTTTTACCAATTCTTGACTCTTTCTTGTATATTTTTGATTTGTGAAATTGAATATATGTTTATATCATAGTACCACTTTTATTAAAAGTAATTATGACACTTCCATAGATGATTTTATATTAACTTTGAAAATTGCTTCATGTAACTCATTTGTTGACATGTTCAAGATTGTGATTCCACCATTTGGAGGTAAGATCGTGATTTATGCTTGCTCGAAATATCAGCTCACTAGGGAGAATGTATAATGTGTTCATCGAGAATTCAATTTTGTTCTAGGGATTTAAATGTTTTAATCAGAAAAACATTTGGAACCTAGTTATACAGGTATAATAGTTACTTTTGGAAAAAAGTATAAAAACTAAAAATGTTATCTCCTCTTATCAAATGATATTTTACTGATATAAATTTAAAGCAAGGCACTGTACAAAGCTCTCAGACTACCATAAGCAGACAGAAAAAAAATTGAAAAATGAAATTTTGTTGTTTTATCTGGTATCAGCAGTATTGAATTAATTAGATGGCTGGATGGCATCACCGACTCAATGGACGTGAGTCTGAGTGAACTTTGGGAGTTGGTGATGGACAGGGAGGCCTGGTGTGCTGCAAATTCATGGGATTGCAAAGAGTTGGACACCAGTGAGCCACTGAACTGAACTGAACTGAAAGAGCATATTAAAAATGATTAATATGTACATATATTTTAAAATGTTCATATACATTTTTGTGTGTGTAAGCATATGTGTATATATAATATATAGTGAAAGTTGTTATACCTCAACTAGCTTTAGCTAACATTTTTTAAAAAAAAACTGAAGCTGAGAATTCCTTGGCTGTCTAGTGGTTAGCGGGGCTTCCCGATAATACTAGTGATAAAGAACCTGCCTGCCAATGTAGGAGACGCAGGAGATGCGGGTTTGATCCATGGGTTGGGAAGATCCCCTGGAGGAGGGCATGGCAACCCACTCCAGTATTGTTGCCTAGAGAATATCATGTATAGATCACAAATTGTCAAACATGACTGAAGCAACTTAGCATGCGTGCACCAGTGGTTAGGTTTTGGTCTTTTCACTGCCAGGGCCTTGGTTCAATCCCTTGTGAAAGAACTAAGATTCCACAAGCCGTGAAGCATGTCCAAAAAGGAACAAGAAAAATTGAGGTATAATTGACAAGCAAAATTACGTATATCTAAAGTGTACAATGTGGTGATTTGACATACATATACATTATGAGCTGATATATATATTTGTGGATATATATATATATCTCCATTGTTGAAAGTGAGATATTAAAATTCCTACTAGTATTGCATTGCTGCCTATTTCTGCCTTCTGATCTTCCAATATTTGCTTAATATGTTAAGGTCCTCTGATTTTGGAGTACGTATATATTTCCAGTTAAATGCTCTTGATGAATTGATCCCTTTATCATTATATCATGACCTTCTTTGTCTCTTTTTTAGCTTCTGACTTAAAAAGTGTTTTGTCTGAGTTTATCTTTTCTCTTTACATGAAATATCTTTTATATGTTTTTTCTTCCCTTCGCTTTCAGTCTGTAGGTATCCTTAAAGCTAAATCATTTCTAGCTCTGGAGAAGGCCCAGCAGTGTAGTCTTCATGCAGCTTCATCAGTTGAGGTTAGCATTGGTGAAGATTGCAGGAGTCCCCAATGGTCAAGACCCCTGCAGCAGCAACAAAGGCTGCTGGAGACCAGCTGATCTCTTTTTCTCTCACAGGGCATATCATTGTGCAAGGGATTCCTCTTGGTACTGGGTCTGGCTTGGAAGAGCCTACACCAGTGCTGGTGTCTGATGTGTGGGCACCTGTGGACCAGTCATAGAGCTGGGGACTGGAAAGATAGTGCTTGCAGAGTGACAGCGGCTCTGGGGTTGGTGTGCTGGCTATACCACAACAGCAGTGATATAGAGTTGTAGATGTGTGTGAATTAGCCATGTAGATGGAGTCTGAAGCATGGCACTTAGAGAGCAGTGATGGCATTTGGGTCCAGGTGCTGGCTAGCTGGAAGTGACAGTGCCTCCAAGTCTTAAGATGTGGTCATATGTGCACCAGTGGCAGACCTGGAGTCTGGTGCATGGGTACCACAAAGTGGCCCTAGATCCAGGTCTGGCATATGGGAACAAGGAGAGCAACTAGACGCTGTAGTGTCTGGGATATGCTCAGGGTCGGGGAGAGCTGGAAGTTCTTTTCCCAGGCCAGAATAATAGTGACTCTTACTTGGGGTAAGCACAGTGACATCTCCTTCCCCAAGATCTGTGACAGCAATAACTTAATTACTTGGATGGTAAAAACTGCCAGTCTCTTCGAGAGCAGCTGTTGTGAGGGCTCTTCAGTCTTGTGGCTGATAGTTTCCACCTTTCCTCTTTGTTCCTAGTTGCCTTTAGACATCTTCAGTAAGCTGATCTCCCCAGTGATCCTTTCTATGCTGCTGCTGTTGCTGCTAAGTCGCTTCAGTCATATCCGACTCTGTGTGACCACATAGACGGCAGCCCACCAGGCTCCCCTGTCCCTGGGAATTTCCAGGCAAGAACACTGGAGTGGGTTGCCATTTCCTTCTCCAATGCATGAAAGTGAAAAGTGAAAGTGAACTCGCTCAGTTATGTCCAACTCTTGGCGACCCCATGGACTGCAGCCTACCAGGCTCCTCCATCCATGGGATTTTCCAGGCAGTAGTACTGGAGTGAGGTGCCATTGCCTTCTCCCCTTTCTATGCAGTTACCCTTTATTTTTTGCCCTATTAAGGTTACTGTGAAGGTGAAAGAAAGTGAAGTCGCTCAGTCGGGTCCGACTCTTTGCGACCCCGCGGACTGTAGCCTATCAGGCTTCTCTGTCCATGGGATTTTCCAGGCAAGAGTGCTGGAGTGGATTGCCATTTCCTTCTCCAGGGGATCTTCCCAACCCAGGAATCTAACCTGGGTCTCCCACATTGCAGGCAGATGCTTTACTGTCTGAGCCACCATCAAGACATGTTACTATAGTTTCTTAATTGGACTTAGACTCAAGCCCTTTCAGGACCATTTTCATTTGTGGATTGCTATCTAATTGTTTTCTGTTGGGTGATGAAGGTTGATATTTCCTACTTCACCATCTTGCTGATATTACTCTCCTTGCTTTATTCAATCTTAATATTATGCCCCATCAAAGAGCAGTTTCATGTCACTTTCTGAACTGATATACTTGCATTGATTACTTCTCTATGGTATATCAACTACCTGACATTTTAGTTTTGAATACCAGAGTTAGTGCCATCATGTATAAATTTGTCAAAATATAACCATGTGGTGCTTTTTTGAATAATGGTAGATTATTGAAACTTACCTTCCATTTTTGTGATCTGTTTTTAGTTAAAATAGTAGTAACTTAAATAGCTTGCTTCTGTAGGCTAGATCTGTTTGGATTATCTGACAGTTATTAGTGCTCATCTAAATCAACCTGATGTTTATTAACTCTTTCAAAATAATTGAGTATGACATGATATAATTAGTTCAAGAAGTGATTAATAGTTTGCGCCTGATACTCTAGAAACAGAATTTAAGAAGATAACATAGAACTGTGTGTACACTTAAAATGTTACACTTGCTACAAAAATTTTAGATAATCCTTATTGGTATCAAAAAATTGTTAATTAATGTTATTTAGGAGTAAAACTCTACAATTTGACAAATTTTTAAAAAATTATTTATATTTCTACATGAAGTCAGGAAATATCCACCATAAATTTAAAGTCAAGTCAATTTTTAAATTTATCTTGAGTCAAAGACATGCAAGAAATTTGTTTATAGTCTGAAAATAAGTAGAAAATTTAGTGACATAAGTGTACTTGCATCATTGTTTTGGGCAAATTAACATGACTAATGCATATATTTCATAGTTTTCTCCCCTAAACATGCATCAGAATCATATTTTGCATCTGTAAGATATTATATAACGGTATATATTTTGAATAGGTATTATAATCTAAGTACTTCCCTTTTGGTAACGGCTTTATTGAAATAGTACTTCATAGACCATATAGTTTACCCATTTAAAGTATATGATTCAGTAGTCTTAGTATATTCACAGGGTTGTACAACCATCACATAATTTTAGAACATTTTCCCCATTCCCTTCATCCTCCCCACCCAAGCTCCAGCCTGAGGCAAGTGGTAATTTACTTCAGCTTTGTTTATTATAAACTTTTCATATAAAGGGAATCATACAGTGTATAGTATAGATGGTGACTGCAGCTATGAAATTAAAAGATGCTTGCTCCTAGGAAGAAAAGTTATGACCAACCTAGACAGCATATTAAAAAGCAGAGAGATTACTTTGCCAACAAAGGTCCGCTATGGTTTTCTAGTAGTCATGTATGGTTGTGAGAGTTGGACTATAAAGAAAGCTGGGTGCTGAAGAATTGATGTGTTTGAATTGTGCTGTTGGAGAAGACTCTTGAGAGTCCCTTGAACTGCAAGGAGATCCAACCGGTCCATCCTAAAGGAAATTAGTCCTGAATATTCATTTGAAGGACTGATGCTGAAGCTGAAGCTCCAATCCATTGGCCACCTGATTAGAAGAACTGACTCATTGGAAAAGACCCTGATGCTGGGAAAGATTGAAGGCAGGAAAAGAAGGGGACAACAGGATGAGATCGTTGGATAGCATCACTGACTCAACGGACATGAGTTTGAACAAGCTCCGGGAGTTGGTGATGGACAGGGAGGCTAGATGTACTGCAGTCCGTGGAGTCACAAAGAGTTGGACACTACTGAGTGACTGAACTGAACTGACAGTGTATAGTCTTTTGTGACTGGCATAAATAAAACTTTCATAGTACACACAGAGTGGACATTTGATACACAGACATTAACATTTGGGGTGGAAATTCTGTGGGTTAGCTATGGAGCCCACATGTTTAATATTCACTATTTTAAATTACCATTGTTAGCGTGAGGAGAATGCAGTGCTAGTACTTGGCCTATTTTTAAACTAGCATAATAAGCCTGGTCATACCATTCAGTATTTTTGCTTTTTAAAATAAATAACCACAGTTACTGGAATCCACCTGCCAAAGCAGGAGACGCAGGTTTGAAAATTGGGTTGGGAAGATCACCTGGAGTAGGAAGTGGCAACCCACTTCAGTATTCTTGCCTGGAAAATTCCATGGACTGAGGAGCCTGGCAGGCTACAGTTCATGGGGTTGCAAAGTGTTGGACACAGCTGAGCGACTGAATAACTCTTTTACTTTGCATAGTGTTTTCAAGGTTCATCTGATAGTAGCACACACCAGGACTTTTTTCCTATTATCTTAAATTCTTGGAAAATTCAAGGTACAGCTCTTTTAAAAGTGTCTCTGTCAATAGGCTTTTCTTCAAAATATATACTTTCTTTTCAATTTTTCATTAATGAAAGGCACATGATATATAAATACTACTCAAAGTACAGATGCAAAAATTATACACCAAGTGACATAATTTAGTCTTTAATTAAAATCAGCATATTTATCCTCTTAAGGGATCATGACTATTTGCTTTGATGCTGCTGGGTTTTAAAGGGATTAGAATTTCCAGAGTCAACTAATGTTTTCAGGTGGGAGATTAAAAATAGCTATAAAATGGTTTCTTGCTAAAACTTGGCCTGTAGCATACAGGTTTAAATAAATTAAAAAAAAAATTAAAGACTTTGAGAATTATATATCGACTTTTTGATTATATATTAAAAACAGAGGAAAGGGAAATTAAATGTGGTACCTTAATATTTATTTGGTATTCATTTATGGATTTTTTAATCCTTAAGGAAATGCCAGTTAAATTTTTTATGAAGTATTGTTAAGCTTTTAAGAATATGCCGTGTTTACAGGCAAAAAAGGAATCTTGATTTCAGGTTGTGGGTATATTGATTTTTTTATTTTGACATTTGAAGTATATGTTATTCTCTTACCACCCTGGCTCTACCACTCTTAGCTGTCCTGCCGCCTACCTTTCTTCTTCCTTTTTCAGGTTTTGTTTGTTTTTTTTTGGTCTTTTTCTTTTTTTCTTTATCCCTGGCTTGTTTGTCCCTTATGTTGATGTATTTACCTAGGTTCAGTTTCCATTCGATTTGAGGATTATGACACACTTGTGTGACCCTAATTTTTGTGCAATCTGGGACACTTTAAGAGTAAAAGAGGGTACCATTGACAGTTTCGGCCAAATAATAGGCACAAACTAGTACCAGGTAAACAAGATTATGGTCATCCCAGACGTTATGTATGTTTGCTTGTTAAACTTTGGTTAAAAAATGAAAATAAGAAGATACTTTTTCTTCAGTCCATGAAGATTAAATAACATGCAATTTAGTAAATTGTCTTTGTATACATCTTGCCTAAAACTGTGTTTTATTTATAATGGGCATCACTAAATAGTTAAATCTAAGAAGGATATGTTATAATCAACACTTTAATAGTAAGTACATTTTTATGTTGTTTGTATGGATGTATTTATGCACTTTTTTATTGTGTGCCAAATACTTGGTGCTTTACAGAATTATATTTAATCATTTAAACTTCTCAATAACTGCATGAGATAGGTTCTATCATTATCTCTATTTTATAGATGAGGAAGCTGAGGCATGGAGAAGTTAAATGATTGGCAAGCTCACACATTAGTTAGAAGACCCAGAAGTAAACCAGGTAGTTTGGTTCCAGAGTACTTTTAGAGGAATTACAAGGGTATTCAACAAAAATTAATATGGAGATACTTTACTAATATTGGTGCCCGTGGTAGGCAGTCTTCTAAGATGGTCCCCAGCTATCTCTGCCTCCTGATGTTCATAACTTTGTGCAATCAGCTTCTCTTGGATTTGAGCTGGACCTTGTGATATCTTAATAATGAGACTTCTTCCCACTTATAGCCAGGGTATATTTCTCCATTTCTTTAGGTCTTTAATTTCTCAAGAATGTTTTGTGGTTTTCAGTGTTTTCACACCTCTTGTCCTTTTTTGATGTTATTGTAAATGATACTGTTTTTTAAAATCCACTTATTGTTCATCACCAGTATATTCACTTTCACTTTCAGTATATTAAAATGCAGTTGATTTTTGTAACCATGCTAAGTTTATTGCTTTAAGTGAAAGTTGCTCAGTCATGTCCGACTCTTTGCAACCCCATAGACTAGACAGTCCATGGAATTCTCCAGGCCAGAATACTGGAGTGGGT
The DNA here is from genome assembly GCF_029378745.1 of Bos indicus. Taxonomy (NCBI): domain Eukaryota; kingdom Metazoa; phylum Chordata; class Mammalia; order Artiodactyla; family Bovidae; genus Bos; species Bos indicus. Next base: position 13,992,012 of record NC_091779.1, read on the forward strand.
AGCCATTCCCTTCTCCAGAGAATCTTTCCAACCCAGGGATCGAACCCAGGTCTCCAGCATTGCAGGCAGATTCTTTACCAGCTGAGCCACAAGGGAAGCCCTTATTACTTTAAGTAGCTTGGTTCTTTTTTTTTTTTTTAAGATTCCAGTTGTATTTTCTACAAATATGATAATGATTTTTGAGATTAGAGATATTTTTACTTTTCTCTTAATCATGAAAGATTATTTTTTTATTGCCTGCTTCACTGACTGTCCTCTCCAGTACAGTGTGGAATAAAGCTGGCTGTATTGCAGTGCCAGTTGTCTTGCTGTATCTCATTGTGTGCACTGTCGCTGAACCTATGGTAGGCAAGGCGTGATCTGAGAGACTCGAAGAAAATTCGAGGAGCTGTAGGAACTGCAGACACGTTTATTCTCTTCTGGCTGACACAGCAGCCATAACAGTGTTCTCTCCTGGCTGACAGAGCAGCCATATCAGTCAGTAGACAGGCTGTCTTCTCTTGTTGCTGACCCAGTGGACACAGTCGTGATGCAGCAGTAATGCTGCCGCTTTTTAGGTAGAGCCCATATAACAGAAGTAGCCTGTGTCCGAGGGAGTACCTTGTGAGGCTTATGCTCAGTGCTATAAATGGTCTCAGCTGTTACATAGTCATTATTTACAAAACATGGAGCGTGAGAGCCTAAACATGCCATCTTGGCTAGTTTGCTGTCTCTCCACAGTGGCAAAAGCAGACATCATTGTCTTGTTCCTTCCTGATCTTAGTGGGAAAGTTTTTCATCTTTCATTATTGTGATGTTAGTTGTAGGGTTATTGTAAATGCCCTTCAGTCAGGCTAGCAAAGTTCTCTTCTATACCTACTTCTCTGAGAGTTTTTATCAGGAATGGATATTGGATTTTGTTAAATGCCTTTTCTGCATCTATTGAGATGATTATATATATGATTTTTCATTCTTTAGCTTAATACAGTGAATTGCACTGATTGGTTTAGAACATTGTATCAACTTAAGTTTCTGAGATAAGCCCAATTTGGTTGTGATGTATGTTATTTTTTTAGTATACCATTAGATAAGATTTACCAAAATTTTATTTATAGTTTTTTGCATCTATATGCAAAATGGGCTTCCCACGTGGTATGACAGATGGGCTTCCCAAGTGGCTCAGTGGTAAAACAGCAACCCATTCTAGTATTCTTGCCTGAAGAATCCCATGGACAGAGGAGCCTGCCGGGTTATAGTCCATAGTGTTGCAAAGAGTTGGACACAACTGAAGTGACTTTGCACGCACACATGCATGTTTGAGGGATATTGTCCTGTAGTGTTTGTTAATAATGTCTTTATCTGGTTTTGGTATTAAGAGGGTAATGTTGACCTCGCAGTGTGAGTTAGAGAACATTGTTTCCTTTTCAATTTTCTGGAAAAAACTCACACAGAATCAATATTGTTTCGCTGTAAATGTTTTATAGAATTCACAAATGAAGCTCTCTGGTCCTGGAATTTTCTTTGTGGGGTAATTTTTAGCTACCAATTCAAATCTTTCAGAGATATAGGGCTTTTAAAAAATGCACATATATTTGTTTATTTATTTACTTGGCTGCATCTGTTCTTAGTTGCAACACATGGGAATCTTTTCTTTGAGGCATTTGAGCTCTTAGTCCCCTGACTAAGGATCAAGCCTTTGTCCCCTGCATTGGAAGGTGGATTCTTAACCACTGAAGCACCAGAGACGTCCCTGAGATGTGGGGCTATTAAGACTATCTTATTCAATGTGGTTTGGTAGTTTCAGTCTTTCAGGAAATATATTTCATCTAAATTTAGAGTGTATTGACAAAATTCTTCATAATGTTTTCATATTATCCTTTTAAGTAGCTGGTACCTTGTAGGAAGGCATAGTAATAATTTGGAGCTGTTACTAACTGTACATTAGATACAATCAGGTTTTGAGAAGAAAAAGAATTAGCTTCTATTTTCTTTACATAATGGATGATACTGTAGAAATTTAAACAGAAAAGTGACATGAGCAAATTCAAAATATGTCCCTGGAAAGGGTATGAGGATAGATTGTGTGTGTGTGTGTGTGTGTGTGTGAGTGAGAGAGAGAGAGAGAGAGAGAGAGAGAGACTTAAGTGCTAATATATGCAAAGCAGTGAAAAATGGGTAGAAAAAAAATTCAATGCCTCTTTTCTCTCTAGTTTAGAAAGGCTTTTTAGAACCATTTGAATTAGCATTTCACTTTCCTTTTTCTTGTTATCCTGAAGAATTGGATGCCAGGCAAAAATCTTGAGTTTTGGTGTTAGAAGATGAGGACTTCTTGATGAGTGATGTAAAAGGGTAAAGGAGAAAGAGAAAAAGGAGATTTGGGGCTTAAAAAGGGGAAAACTCCACTTGAAGTTTACGATGGGTTCTTCGTCTTTTTTGGTAATTTTACACTGGATTCTTTTGGGACAATATTTACTAAATTCGCCTTATCTTTCTTATCCACTCCCCCCAAAGTTATCAAAAATCAGCATCCCTATAAGTGATATCTTTCTCATTTCATAAATTCTCAGCACCTTAATAATAGGCCTATGTTAAAGAAATATTGATAGAAATAATTCTGAAAAGTTTTTCTAGAATAAGAAAAAGTGTTTATGTCTTTTACCAATTTCTCTCACAGTCTCTTCTCAGCTTACATTTACATTTAGTGATCTTTTTTTTTTTTTTTTTCATGATTTTAAGTACCATCTATAGGGTTAAGTATGTCTATACAGTTTTAAGCACCACTTATATTTAAATATACATTGTCAGCTGGATCCCTCCCCTAAACTCTGTATTTTTTTTTTTTATCAAGTTGCATAGTTAACATCTCCATGTGTCTCAAACTAAACCAGATTCCCAGTCTTTCCTTTAAACCTGCTCTTTCTGCAGCTTTTCTTTTTTCAGGTTGTCCCTGGATTGCAATTATAGTATTTTTTCCTGTCATAAAAAGTGAATGGGGGTCCAATTAGGGAACTAATATTGAGAAATTATAACTTGATACTGGGAAATTAATATATATTTAGCTATTACAGAATTTTCAGGCATTTCCTCTATTTCCTTGCTTTAAATTGATATTTTTTGTTTGCTAATCTCTCATATCTTTGTTCCTGCCTCCTCATAGTTTATGTATGTCATGAGCTATATTAGCAAAATATACAAACTTAAAAACACTATTAAGAGGAAAGAAGATGAATTATGGTTCTTGTCAAGGTAAATAATGTATTCAGGGGATCCTGCCAACCAGTCCGTTTTTCTGAAGTTTTGGGTTTAAATTCTGAATGAGTTTAGGGGCCTAAAAGAAACACTTGAAATAATACAGTAACTTTTCAAAAGTTTCTTCAAAAAATAAACTTTTCCATTTTACTAATGACAAAGGGTAATTGAGAAAGCAAAACCTAAGAAGAGATGTTTATTGGGCTCTATAGGGCTGCAATGGAAAAAGAAATAAACAATTTAAAAATAATCTTGAAGTGTAAAGAAATTGTTATCTCTTCTAAGAAATATCTTAAAGCTGCTTTTATTCATTCACTAAGACATTCTACAACATTAACATATATTCAGCATTTATGGAGTGTTTACTGTGCGTAAATTATTGGGATCACAGTGACTGAGATAAAAATCTGGTCACAGCTTATATTCTACAGAGGGAAATAGATTATAAATAAGTAAACAAAGAAATGCATGTGATATATATATATAAACTATGAAAAGTCTCTTTAATAAGGTGACTTGATTTAAAAATTCTGAAGGATGAAGCCTGCTGGAGGAGGAAATGACAAGGGCATATATATGTTTTAGGCAAAGGAAACAGCACATGCAAATAATAAACACTAGCAAGTAAAAGAAGTGGTAAAGAGTTTAGCTTCTATGAGAATATTTGCTATAGGTACAAGCACACTCACTCTTTTCTCACTTATTTGTGCTTTGTCTTTCCATGAGCACCCTTAGCTGTCTATTTATATTGAAAAAATGCTAATTGGGAACCTTATTTACATTGGGTAGGGCTTGTTGAGGAGGGCTTCCATAAAGTGAGTTCCATAAGGTGAGTTCAAGTTGTTTGACTTTTTTTGTGTGTGGGAGCAAAAGTGTCAGTGTTTTGGGGGCTTTTCCCTGAGATCATTCCTTTTCTCCAGAAAATAACCAAGAGTTTCCTGCCCATTTGCACATGTTCTGAAAGCAAGATGGGTGAGGGGGTGGAAAGGTTCCATGTACGCACATTCTTATTTTTTTAGCCTTACACTTTACCTTTGCCCTCCACTGAGTAAAATATGCTTGAAACTGAGCTTCTCTATTTTTGTTTCTTCAGGTAACAAAACTAGAGGTTAGGACTATTTTCTACACTTGTAGAAATACCTAATTTTTTGTGTACAGATTTTTGTACCAGTCCCAGTTTTCAACCTCTTGTCTCAGTCCTTTCAGAGGTGGTTAATTTTTTTGTTTGTTTTCTTTGGTAGTTGCCACATGCTGGCTCTCCATTGTGTCACAGGGGTTTAGTTGCCCTGAGGCATGTGGGATCTTAGTTCCCACACCAGGGATTGAACCCATGTCCCCTGCATTGCAAGGTGGATTCTTAAACACTGGATCACCAAGGAAGTCCCAGAGATGGTTAATTTTTAATTTTCCACTTCCTTTTTGCAAAGATAATGTATTTAAATCTTTCAGAAATACAGAACAAATATTGATAATGATAGCTGATGTTAGCTATCATAATAATTGCTTTCCTAGTGGCTTCGCTGGTAAAGAACCCACCTGCAGTGTGGGAGACCTGGGTTTGATCCCTGGGTTGGGAAGATCCCATGGAGAAGGGAACAGTTACCCACTAAAGTATTCTGGCCTGGAGACTGTATAGTCCATGGGGTTGTAAACAGTGAAACATGACTGAGCAACTTTCACTTCACTTCAAGTGATATTGATAATGAAGTATATGGAATAGATCAAATTTGTTAACTTTGAGATAAGTTAATATTAAGTATAGTTTTGTGACCTCATGGAAACTATCATTGAGTAAACAGTTATTAAAATGTCTACTTTCTTTAAATACTGCCTATAAAATCAAACATGATTGGAGTGCATAGTTTGTAGTATTTTATAATTTTGTTTATAAAATCTTGATTATTTAAATAGAATTATTGTGTATTTTTTCTATGTCAGATGTATTATTAGCCTTCCATTTATTGACTTTTTTAAAAAAACACATCGAATTTAATGATTTAATTTTAATTTTGTCTTGTTACTTAGGGTTGGTTAATTCTGATTATTCATTCAGTAAATAATGATGGTAAATAATAATATGTATATAATAAATTTATTTTTATTCCTCACTGATTCTGTTCCTTCCAATGACAATTTTTAACTTCCTCAATTTTTTTCTTAAGTACTTGGTTATAATACTTCTCTAGTTAGAAAGAAAGCTTTGATTTCCTACTGTTCCTGCAAAGATCAATTCAGAATAGACTGAGCATCCCTTTGGATTTCTGCCAGGTAAACTCTAGAAAATCATCAGGATTGCTAGTAAAGTACTTTGGTGTGTAAGTAACATGGTCCTTAGGAAAGTTCAAATATGTAAAATAAGTTAATAATTTTCAGAAAAAAACAAGTAACTTTATCTACAATGAAGATTCAGTTCTGTTCAGTTCATTCATTCAGTTGTGTCTGACTCTTTGCGACCTCTTGTACAGCAGCACGCCAGGCTTCCCTCTCCATCACCAGCTCCCGGGACTTGCTCAAACTCTTGTCCATCAAGTTGGTGATGCCATCGAACCATCTCATCCTCTGTTGTCCCCTTCTCTTCCTGCCTCAGTCTTTCCCAGCATTGGGATCTTTTCTAATGAGTCAGTTCTTCACATCCGGTAGCCAAAATTTGGGAGCTTCAGCTTCAGCATCAGTCCTTCCAATGAATATTCAGGACTGATTTCCTTTAGGACGGACTGGTGTGATCTTGCAGTCCAAGGGACTCCCAAGAGTCTTCTCCAATAGCACAGTTCAAAAGCATCAGTTTTTCAGCGCTCAGCTTTCTTTACGGTCCAACATCTATCCACTACTACTGGAAAAACCATAGCTTTGACTAGACGGACCTTGGTAGGCAAAGTAATGTCTGCTTTTTAATACACTGTCTAGGTTTGTCATAGCTTTTCTTCCAAGGAGCAAGCATCTATTAATTTCATGGCTGCAGTCACCATCTATAGTGATTTTGGAGCCCAAGAAAATAAAGTATGTCACTGTTTCCATTGTTTCCCCTTCTTTTTGCTGTTAGTGATGTGACCGGATGCCATGATCTTAGTTTTTCGAGTGTTGAGTTTAAAGCGAGCTTTTTTACTCTCCTCTTTGACTTTCACCCAGTGTGGGTACAGCATGTAAATTACTGAGCCATTTCAGTACTTATTGAGCAAGTACTCCTTGAAGCCCTTTGTTTCTCTCTGGCTTTCTTCCTTTGGCATGTAAGTACTTTTACTTTTTCATAGAGTTTGTAGAATGATAACGATTATATTCTTGATGCTGAATGTTTATTTAATGAAAGTGACTAAAAATAGTAACACTTACTGTGTGCTTAGTAAACCTTTTGTCAATTTTAAAAAATATGAACAACATGAGAGTTGCAAGTTATGTTTTATTTGGGGCTAAATTAGGACTGTAGTCTAGAAGACATCTCCTCAGATACTTTGAGAACCTGCTCCAAAGAGGCAGGGGGCACGATCAGTATATATATGCTTTTAGTGAAATGGAAATACGTGAAATCAAGCACGTATTTTTCCAAAAACTTTCTGCTAGTCTCGTGAAATTTTTTGCTAGTCACGAGGAATAGTCATCACCATGAAGGATTTTAGTGCTTTTCTAGATTGAGGACATATAAAAGTTGGGCTCATAAAACTGCTCCTGAAAATATGTAACTATCTGAAGACCTGTCTTCCACCCATACTCGCCTACCCCTAAGTACAGAGTGCTCATTTCTGCTCTTACCCTGCACTTCTTTCAGGGAATGGTGGAAGTCAGCAACTGCAGCAGCACATGATGTAATCCTTGTAAAGGTGGATGGCAAGTGCCCATGGGAAATGCCAATTTGTAGTTGACACTGTCTATAGGAAATAGTCGGTCAGTCATGAACAACTCTTTGGGACCAGTGGGAATAAAGACAATAAAATGACTTTCAAATCATGATTTTTGAACTTCTGAAGTACACTTTTTATATTACAATTCCTTTTTATAAATAATTCCTTTTTCCCTTAAATTTTATTTATTTATTGACTCTTCATCTTTGTTGCTGCATGGGCTTTATCTAGTTTGCCGAGTGGGAGCTGCTCTTCATTGCAAGGCGCAGGTTACTCATTACAGTGGCTTCTCTTGTTGAGGAGCATGGGCTCTAGGGCACGTGGGCTTCGGTAGTTGTGATGCATGAGCTTTGTTGCCTCACGCAAGTGGGATCTTACCAGACCAGGGGTCAAACTCATTTCTCCTGCATTGGGAGGCAGATTCTTAACCACTGGACCACCAGGGAAGTCCCTCCTTTTTCATAAATAATTTCTTAGAGCAAGAGAAGTTTGTAATAAATTTTCATGTGTTAACTTAATTGTGATTAGAATTTTGACTAGTTATATTTTCTTATTTTCAAAACTTACCATTTTTACCCTAGGAGTATAGCTTTAAGTTAAAGAAAAAATTTTTTTTTCAAATATTGTTCTGAGTCATATTGGCATTTTGACTTACACCTGCATTTAGCTGTATTTGGCTATCTATATACTTTTAATTTAAACTTTGGTGTTTTTTTTGTGTGTGTACTAAATACATATTTGTGCTGTCAATAAGCTCTCTTTTCTGTTGAGCCCCTGAAGTTCCCCTTCTGTCCCATCTGATCTCCTTGCTGGTTAAGAAACTTCCCCAGATGCAGGAACCTTTTCTTACCTTCAGTGCTATGCCAGGGGAGCAAGTTCTGTCCTACTTCCTCCCCTCTTCTTCCCTTCTTCTTTCTTTCATTCTACTCAGTTATGTGGGGATCTTTTTAGTCCTTTTAAGTGTCTGAGGCCCTCTGCTAGTGTTCCGCAGGTGCTCTGTGAGAATTATTTGATTTGTAGATGTTTTCTTGATGTGTGTGTAGGGAAGTGAACTCTATGTCCTCCTACTCCTCTGCCATATTAGAAAATTTTCTCTTCCTCATCCTCATTATAAACCTACTTTGAGTTTTTGGCTAGTTCATCCCATTTCTCTCCTGACAGGATCACACAACATTAGAGCTGAACATCAGGAAAAATGGGGCCAAGCTTATTGTGCAGATCACAGATACTTCCAAACAGATTCTGAACAAATTTTAGCAGATGTTACGGGGAAAATGTGACTTTTAAAACTTTTGGTTTACATAAGTGATTTTATGACTGCGATGATAAAGAGTGGGCACTGATATGAAGACGTTTTGAGAATTCATATAATGTTGCATGTTGGCTCTTAAATTACTTTTTAAAGATTTATTTATAAATCGGCATTACAAATGTGTTGAATCCTAGTAAGGGCTCTGCTGGAGCTTCAGAAATTACTAAGAAACAGAGCTTACAGAGCAAGGCCCATATATAGTGGGAATCAGATTTAAAATTTAAATTTAAAATTTGAATCCCAGATTTAGCACTGGGAATCAGAGCTAAAAAAGACACTGGGCACTTAAGATAGAAAGGAGGATAAAGAACAGTTGGACAGTTTTACGTTGATGAGTTTTTAGTATCATCACATTTGTGGGAGAATGAGGGTAATAATGAGGGAGACAAGTCAGAGACCCTGAGAAATTTATGTGGAAGAATTTTGTGAGGATTCGTGGGACTGACTGGATGGATGGACTCTTGGAGATGATATTAGGATGAGGAGACCAGAAAGAAAGAGTTACATTGGATGAAAGATTGGTAATGAATTTCTAAAATGCTTTTTTATCTTATAGAAAATGAATTGATAACCACTGTTCTATGTCTGATATTAAACCTTGGTTAAAACAGTCTTAAGAGTTTGGTTTAAGAGAATATAAAAGTCAAAAGAGGTTATCAGAAATTTAAATCTAAAATGCCAATTTACAGGTATTAAAAGCAAATAACAGCTTTCCTTTTCAGACGGTAGAGTCTGACTGCAGTGCAGGAGACTCGGGTTTGATTCTTGCGTTCGGAAGAGCCTTGTGGAGAAGGGAATGGCAGCCCACTCCAGTATTCTTGCCTGGAGAATTCCATGGACAGAGGAGCCTGGTGAGATACAGTCCATGGGGTCGCAAAGAGTTGGGCACAACTGAGTGACTAACACTTTCACTTCACTTTCAAAAGCAACTAAGATAATTGTTTTTAATATTAAAGACCAGTTACCAATAACTACATTTTAGTAGGATTTTATCCAAAGTTTACTGTATTACTGTTAGGAAAATTGGAGAACCTAAACAGAATTTTAACTTTAATTCATTAACTCATGTGACTTCTTTGATGCTTATTTAGAGGAAATTTGTTTTTTTTAAATAATAACCTATTGATATTGTATCCTATAATTTTTCTTCCTTACTGTTCAGTTGTAATCTTTTGTTCTTTAAATAATATTGAAATTTTACACTAGAATTCAATTAAGAATTGGGTAAAATATTCAATACACATTTCTTCAGAGAAGATATGCAAATGGCCGACAAACACATGAAAAGATGTTCAGCATCATTGATCATTAGGGAAAAGCAAATCAAACTACAATTAGAAAGGACTTCACCCCACTAGGATGATTATAATCAAAATGATAGAATAACAAGTTTTGGTGATAGTGTGGAGAAATTGGAACCTTCTTGTATTGATGATATAGATGCACAGTGGTACAGTCATTTTGGAATACAGTTTGAATTTGTTGGAAAAAAAACAATGTGGCAGTTATTCAAAAGTTAAATGTAGAATTACTGTATGATTCAGTAATTCCATTCCTAGGCATAAATCTAAGAGAATTGAAAATTTAATGTCCAAGTTCAGTTCAGTTCAGTTTAGTCGCTGAGTCGTGTCTCACTCTTTGTGACCCCATGAATCGCAGCATGCCAGGCCTCCCTGTCCGTCACCATCTCCTGGAATTCACTCAAACTCAGGTCTATCTAGTTGGTGATGCCATCCAGCCATCTCATCCTCTGTCGTCCCCTTTTCCTCCTGCCCTCAATCCCTCCCAGCATCAGAGTCTTTTCCAATGAGTCAGCTCTTCGCATGAGGTGGCCAACGTACTGGAGTTTCAGCTTTAGCATCATTCCTTCCAAAGAACACCAAGGGCTTGTCCACTATTACTAATAACATTATTCATAATAGTCAAAAAGAGGATCAGTTCAGTTCAGTTGCTCAGTCGTGTCCAGCTCTTTGCGACCCCATGAATTGCAGCACGCCAGGCCTCCCTGCCAATCAACAACTCCCGGAGTTCACTCAAACTCATGTCCATCGAGTCAGTGATTCCATCCAGCCATCTCATCCTCTGTCGTCCCTTCTCCTCCTGCCCCCAATCCCTCCCAACGTCAGGGTCTTTTCCAATGAGTCAGCTCTTCGCATGAGGTGACCAATGTACTGGAGTTTCAACTTTAGCATCAGTCCTTCCAAAGAACACCCAGGAGTGATCTCCTTTAGAATGGACTGGTTAGATCTCCTTGCAGTCCAAGGGACTCTCAAGAGTCTTCAACACCGCAGTTCAAAAGCATCGATTCTTTGGCGCTCAGCCTTCTTCACAGTCCAACTTTCGCATCCATACATGACCACAGGAAAAACCATAGCCTTGACTAGATGGACCTTTGTTGGCAAAGTAATGTCTCTGCTTTTGAATATGCTGTCTAAGTTGGGCATAACTTTCCTTCCAAGGAGTAAGCGTCTTTTAATTTCATGGCTGCAGTCACCATCTGCAGTGATTTTGGAGCCCAGAAAAATAAAGTCTGACACTGTTTCCACTGTTTCCCCATCTATTTCCCATGAAGTGATGGGACCGGATGCCATGATCTTCGTTTTCTGAATGTTGAGCTTTAAGCCAACTTTTTCACTCTGCACTTTCACTTTCATCAAGAGGCTTTTTAGTTCCTCTTCACTTTCTGCCATAAGGGTGGTGTCATCTGCATATCTGAGGTTATTGATATTTCTCCCAGCAATCTTTATTCCAGCTTGTGTTTCTTCCAGCCCAGCGTTTCTCATGATGTACTCTGCATATAAGTTAAATAAATAGTTTCATGGTGCAGTATTAATGAACATTGAAGGCATTATATTATGTGAAAGAAGTCAAATAGAAAGACTCTGTGTGTGTGTGTGTGTGTGTGTGTGTGTGTGTGTGTGTGCATATGCATACATACATATATATATATGGTTCCATTTATATGAAATGTCCAGAATAAAAGAAAATAGAGAAACAAATCATAGATTAGGTATTGCTTAGGGCTAAGAAGAAATGCAGAGTGACTGCTCATGGGTACAAAGTTTCTTTTGCTATGATGATGAAAATATTCTGGACCATTTTGTGTATACAGTAAAATGACTGCATTGTACACTTTTTTAAAAAATTCATTTTAACTAGAGTTTAATTGCTGTACAGTATTGTGGTGGTTTTGGCCATACATTGACATGAATCAGCCATGGGTGTACACATGTCCCCCAGTCCTGAAACCCCCTCCCATCTCCCTCCCCATCCCATCCCTCTGTGTTGTCCCAGTGCACTGGCTTTGAGTGCTCAGCTTTATGCATCAAACTTGGACTGGTCATCTATTTCACATATGGTAATATACATGTTTCAATGCTCTTCTCTCAAATCATCCCACCCTCACCTTCTCCCACAGAGTCCAAAATTCTGTTCTTCACATCTGTGTCTCCTTTGCTGTCTTACATACAGGTTCATTATTACCATCTGTCTACATTCCATATATATGCATTAATATACTGTATTGCTGGGTTTTTTTCTGACTTCACTCTGTATCATAGGCTCCAGTTTTATCCACCTCATTAGAACTTACTCAAATGTATTCTTTCTTATAGCTGAATAACATTCCATTGTGTATATGTACCACAACTTTCTTATCCATTTGTCTGCCAGTGGGCATCTAGGTTGCTTCCATGTACAAGCTATTGTAAACAGTGCTGCAGTGAACATTGGGATACACGTGTCTCTTTCAATCCTGGTTTTCTCAGTGTGTATGCCCAGTAGTGGGATTGCCTCGGTCATATGGCAGTTCTATTTCCAGTTTTTTAAGCAATCTCCACACTTTTCTCCATAGTGGCTGTACTAGTTTGCATTCCCACCAACAGTGTAAGAGGGTTCCCTTTTCTCCACACCCTCTCCAGCATTTATTGTTTGTAGACTTTTGATAGCAGCCATTCTGACCGGCATGAGATGGTACCTTATTGTGGTTCTGGTTTGCATTCTCTGATAATGAGTGATGTTGAGCATCTTTTCATGTGTTTGTTAGCCATCTGTATGTCTTTGGAGAAATGCCTGTTTAGTTTTTTGGCCCATTTTTTGATTGGGTTTTTTATTTTTCTGGTATTGAGCTGCGTGAGCTGCTTGTATATTTTGGAGATTAATTCTTTGTCAGTTGTTTTGTTTGCTTTTATTTAAGGCTGCCTTTTCACCTTGCTTACAGTTTCCTTAGTTGTGCAAAAGCTTTTACGTTTAATTAGGTCACATTTGTTTATTTTTGCTTTTATTTCCATTACTCTGGGAGGTGGGTCACAGAGTATCTTGCTGTGATTTATGTCAGAGAGTGTTCTGCCGATGTTTTCCTCTAGGAGTTTTATAGTTTCTGATCTTACATCTAGATCTTTAATCCATTTTGAGTTTATTTTTGTGTATGGTGTTAGAAAGTGTTCTTGTTTCATTCTTTTACAGGTGGTTGACCAGTTTTCCGAGCACCACTTTTTAAAGAGATTGTCTTTTCTCCATTGTGTATTTTTGCCTCCTTTGTCAAAGATAAGTTGTCCATAGGTGTGTGGAATTATCTCTGGGCTTTCTGTTTTGTTCATTGATCTATATTTCTGTCTTTGTGTCAGAATCATACTGTCTTGATGACTGTAGCTTTGTTGTATAGTCTGAAGTCAGGTGGTTGATTCCTCCAGTTCCATTATTCTTTATTAAGATTGCTTTGGCTATTTGAGGTTTTTTGTGTTTCCATATAAATTGTGAAATTATTTGTTCTAGTCCTGTGAAAAATACTGCTGGTAGCTTGATAGGAATTGCATTGAATCTCTAGATTGCCTTGGGTGGTATACTCATTTTCACTATATTGATTCTTCCCATCTGTGAACATGTTATATTTCTCCATCCAACTGTGTCATCTTTGATTTCTTTCATCAGTGGTTTATAGTTTTCTATATATAGGTCTTTTGTTTCTTTAGGTAAATTTATTCCTAAATATTTTATTATTTTCATTGCAATGGTGAATGAGATTGTTTCCTTAATTTCTCTTTCTGTTTTCTCATTGTCAGTGTACAGGAATGCAAGAGATTTCTTTGTATTAATTTTACATGCTGCAACTTACCATATTCATTGATTAGCTCTAGTATTTTTCTGATGGTGTCTTTTCTATGTAGAGCATCATGTCATCTGCAAACTGAGAGTTTTACTTCTTCTTTTCCAATCTGGATTCCTTTTTCTTTTTCTTCTCTGATTGCTGTGGTTAGGACTTCCAAAAGTATGTTGAATAGTAGTGGTGAGAGTGGGCACCCTTGTCTTGTTCTTGATTTTAGGGGCTGCTACTGCTGCTAAGTCGCGTCAGTTGTGTCTGACTCTGTGCGACCCCATAGACGGCAGCCCAACAGGCTCCTCTGACCCTGGGATTCTCCAGGCAAGAATACTGGAGTGGGTTGCCATTTCCTTCTCCAGTGCATGAAAGTGAAAAGTGAAAGTGAAGTCACTTAGTCGTGTCCGACTCTTCGCGACCCCATGGACTCTAGCCTACCAGGCTCCTCCATCCATGGGATTCTCCAGGCAAGAGTACTGGAGTGGAGTGCCATTGCCTTCTCCAGATTTTATGGGAAATGCTTTCAATTATTCCCCATTGAGGATAATATTTCCTGTGGGTTTGTCATAGATGGCTTTTATTATGTTGAGGTATGTTCTTTCTGTGTCTGCTTTCTGGAGGGTTTTTGTCATAAATGGGTGTTAAATTTTGTCTAAGGCTTTCTCTGCATCTATTGAGACAATCATATGGCTTTTATCTTCCAATTTGTTAATATGGTATATCACATTGATTGATCTGCACATATTGAAGAATCCTTGCATCCCTGGGCTTTATAGCCCATTTGGTCATGATGTATGATCTTTTTAATATGTTGTTGGGTTCTGTTTAGTAGAATTTTGTTGAGGATTTTAGCATCTATGTTCATCAGTTATATTGGCCTATAGTTTTCTTTTTCTGTGGCATCTTTGCCTGGTGTTAGTATTAGGGTGATGGTGGCTTCATAGAATGAGTTTGGGAGTTTACCATCTTCTGCAATTTTCTGGAAGAGTTGGGGTAGGATAGGTGTTAACTCTTCTCTAAATTTTTGATGGAATTCACCTGTGAAGTGAATTCACATCTGGTCCTGGGCTTTTGTTTGTTGGAAGATTTCTTATTACAGTTTTGATTTCTGTGCTTCTGATGGGTCTTTTAAGATTTTCTATTTCTTCCTGGTTCAGTTTTGGAAGGTTATACTTTTCTAAGAATTTGTCCATTTTTTTCCAAGTTGTCCATTCTGTTGGCATTTAGTTGCTGATAGTAGTCTCATGATCCTTTGTATTTCTATGTTGTCTGTTGTGATTTCTCCAGTTTCATTTCTAATTTTATTGATTTAATTCTTCTCCCTTTTTTTCTTGATGAGTCTGGCTAATGGTTTTTCTAGTTTATTTATGTTCTCAAAGAACCAGCTTTTAGTTTTGTTGATTTTTGCTATAGTTTCCTTCATTTCTTTTTCATTTGTTTCTGCTTTGATTTTTATGATTTTTTTTCCTTCTACTAACTTTGGCAATAGATGGGGAAACAGTGGAAACAGTGGCTGACTTTATTGTTCTGGGCTCCAAAATCACTGCAGATGGTGATTGCAGCCATGAAATTAAAAGAGGCTTACTCCTTGGAAGGAAAGTTGTGACCAACCTAGACAGCATATTAAAAAGCAGAGACATTACTTTGTCAACAAAGGTCTGTCTAGTCAAGGCTATGGTTTTTCCAGTAGTCATGTATGGATGTGAGAGTTGGACTATAAAGAAAGCAGAGTGCCAAAGAATTGATGCTTTTGAACCGTGGTGTTGGAGAAGACTCTTGAGAGTCCCTTGGACTGCAAGGAGATCTAACCAGTCCATCCTAAAGGAGATCAGTCCTGGGTGTTCAATGGAGGGACTGATGTTGAAGCTGAAACTCCAGTACTTTGGCTACCTGATGGGAAGAGCTGACTCATTTGAAAAGACCCTGATGCTGGGAAAGATTGAGGACAGGAGGAAAAGTGGACAACAGAGGATGAGATGGTTGGATGGCATCACTGATTCAAGAGACATGGGTTTGAGTGGACTCTGGGAGTTGGTGATGGACAGGGAGGCCTGGCATGCTGCGGTTCATGGGGTTGCCAAGAGTCAGACGTGACTGGGTGACTGAACTGAACTGAACTTTGGGGTTCTTCATTTCTTCTTTTTCTAGTTGATTTAGGTGTAAAGTTAGGTTATTTATTTGATGTTTCTCTTGTTTCTGGAGGTAAGCTTGTATTGCTATGAACCTTCCTCTTGGCACTGCTTTTATTGCATTCCATAGGTTTTGGGTTGTTGTTTTCATTTTCATATGTTTCTATGCATATTTTGATTTCCTTTTTGATTTCTTCCATGATCTGTTGGTTATTCAGAAGCATGTTGTTTAGCCTCCATATGTTTGTATTTTTAATTTTTTTTTTCCTATAACTGACATCTAATCTTACCACATTGTGATCAGAAAAGATGCTTAAAATGATTTCAATTTTTTTTGAATTTACCAAAGCTAGATTTATGGCCCAGGATGTGATCTATCCTGGAGAATGTTCTGTGTACACTTGAGAAATAGGTGAAATTCATTGTTTTGGGGTGAAATGCCCTATAGATATCAGTTAGGTCTAATTGGTCCATTGTATCATTTAAAGCTTGTGTTTTCTTGCTAATTTTCTGTTTAGTTGATCTAACCATAGGTGTGAGTGGGGTATTTAAGTCTTGCATTATTATTGTGTTACTGTTAATTTCCCCTCTCATACTTGTTAGCATTTACCTTATATTGAGTTGCTTCTATGTCGGGTGCATATATATGTATAGTTGTTATCTTCTACTTGATTTGATCCTTTGATCATTATGTAGTGTCCTTCTTTGTCTCTTCTCATGGTCTTCATTTTAAAGTCTTTTATCTGATATTAGTATTGCTACTCCTGCTTTCTTTTGGTCACCATTTGCATGAAATATCTTTCTCCAGCCCTTCACTGTCAGTCTATATGTGTTCCTTCATTTGAGGTGGGTCTCTTGTAGACAGCATATATAGGGGTCAAGTTTCTTTAGAGAAACCATTGTCATGTGAGAGGATGTCCTGCTGAGTCTGCTTATAGTTGTAGCCAGGGATTCTTTAAGAAGATATAGTGGCCTGTTTTTAGGTTTTATAAGGTCATTTTCAGAGGGTACAAATTGATCAAAACTACAAGTTCTTCCTTTGATACTACAGAGAAGTAAATACAGCTCTGTGAACTTTGATCTTATTTAATATGTAGATTAAGGCTGTTTATTAGCAAACGACAAAGCACGTTATAGGGGTTCCCAAGTGGCACTAGTGGTAAAGAACCCACGTACCAATGCAGGAGATGTAAGAGAAGCGGGTTCAATCCCTGAGTTGGGAAGATCCCCTGGAGGAGGGCATGGCAACCCACTTCAGTATTCCTGCCTGGAGATTCCTGTGGACAGAGGAGCCTGGCAGACTACGTATGGTCCATAGGGTTGCAAAGAGTCAGATATGACCAAAGTGACTTAACACACACAAGCAAGTTAGAAAGATTTGGGAAAAGTTGGTATTCATAAAATTAAGTAATACAAAAGAAAGTACTAAGATACACATGATTAGGGACTTGTATTTTAACATTAAACAGTTTCCAGCTGCATATAGCTGAATTTTCAGAAAACATTATATCAGTGTTATTTTGAATAGTTTTCAGTAAGTTCATTGTTGTTTTCAATTACATTGTTTAGTTTTGTTATTTGATACCAAGTATATGTTTTGCATGAACAGTCTTTTCTTTTGTTTTTTTTATATGTAATATCCCAATAATTTAGCTATCATATCTCAATATGAATCATCTATAACTTTATTACTAAAGCAGATACATATATAAATTACCCTCTATTTGAAATTTATTTGTGTAGGCATATAGTATTGGTGACATGTGCTATGAATGTGTAACATGAAAATAGGTTACAACACATACTATCATGATAAGAGTAATAAAATTATTGCTTTAAAATATTTAAAGGGCATTATTATACAATATGAAATTATGTGTATATGGTTAAAGTTAATGTATGTATGTGTGCTTGCACAAAAACATGCTTATACATGACTTTACAATCATAATTCACTCCACCAAGGACTAACTATTGATAATTGAGACTCTGCATTTGTGTTTGTCACTGTACTCTTAAAATATAACTTCTTGGTTCTAAAAGCTTTTAGTTTTTGATAATTGTATTTTCACCTTTGAAGGTATATATTCTTCCAGAATATATATCACATGATAATCATTTGTTAAATTAAAGATCTCCCTTGCTTTCCTGTGTGTCCTTGGACAGATTATTTCTTTGTGCTTAATTTTCTCACCTATAAAGTAGGGATTGTAATAATCACCTACCTCTCTGAGTGATTATGATGATTAAATATTTCTTGTATTTTAGAGCAGTGCCTGGTATAAATTAGCACTCAATAAATGACAGCTATTATTAATATTTAGCACCCTACTGAGATTATTTGACTTAGTAGGAGACTTACAAATAGAATATATTGTAGAGGAGCTCTAATTCCCTACTTCCCTACCCTTAAGGGCATAGTAATGTGATCTACATGAGAACCTACAACTTCTAGCTTGTGACAGCCTTTAAGAAATACATAATATCTTCCAAGGCTTCTGTGCACTGTAGTTTTAATATCCATGTTTATTTTAATAATAAATGTTTTCTTTTAACTTTTAAGTTGTTTTTTTCTTTCCCCAGTGTACCCCTATCTTTGAATAAAATTGAATGAGCAGGAAGAGGCACCATATTTAGCTTATGACTTTGCTTACTTTATGGCAACCTGCCAAGCTCCTCTCATTACTCATACTCCAATACGAGAAGTAACAGGGACTAGATAGATGTGAGGAGGACAGATTGGTAGCAAAAGCTAGGAGGTAGTTGGAATAGGAATAAATGCTTATGAAAGAAATAGTAGAATTGTTAGAGTTATTTATACAAATTTAACTTTTAAATATACTTTTTTCCATTTAAGTTGTCTTACCTCAAGATGCAAGTGACAAAATATCACAGATTGGGAGGCTTAAAATACAGGAATTTATCTCTCACAGGAGGCTGAGAAGTTCCAAGATCAAGGTGACAGTCAGTTCTGTTCCCTGATTTTGCTCTGCCTTGCAGACAGCCACTATTCTGCTGTACCCTAATGGGGGAAAAGGAAGAGGGAGTGAGAGAGAGAGAGAGAGAGGTGGTCTCTTCTTTTTCTTTTGAGGACACTAATCTCATCATGGAGACCCATCCTCATGACATCAACTAAATCTAATTGCCTTTTAAGGCTTATATTGGACGTTAGGGCTTCAACATATAAATTTTGGGGGAGGACAACAAATATTCAATCTACAACATAAGAAAAAGAATGCTAGCAACTTATTATCTCTAACTTGTATCCATAATTTATTTGACTTAATGAATTATGCATGGATCAACAAACTGTTACATGATTGAATTTGTTTGTAATAATAATTTATATAAGAATAAATGTTATTTTTTATAGTTTATTTTAATGGTTACCAACAATGTCCAGGACTTGAGCATTTATGACATGGCCAAGTTTGTCAGTGGGACTCCCAAGTTTCTCTTTTTGATGCCCTTTCTCACTCTTTCCTTGCTCTTACTGCTACCTGGGACTATATGTATATTTTTAAGAAATAATATGATAAGTTCAACCAAATGAAGTTGTAAGCAGTCCTCTGAAATTACAAATACTATGCTTTCTCTTCTTCAAGTATGTAATTTT
This sequence comes from Bos indicus, assembly GCF_029378745.1. Lineage (NCBI taxonomy): Eukaryota > Metazoa > Chordata > Mammalia > Artiodactyla > Bovidae > Bos > Bos indicus. The sequence continues at coordinate 14,011,225 of NC_091779.1, forward strand.
CATAGAGGCCAAAGCATTTAAGTAACCTACGTGTTTATATTAAAAACGGAGTCAAATATAGTTTCTTAATTCATTGATTTATTAATAGCAATACTAAAATGTGAAATTTTATTCTAATTTTTTTAGGATTTATTGTATCACATCTGGATATAATAGACAACCTGGATGAAGATTCATAAACAGTGGTTTTAAATTGGGATAAAGTGTAATATTCATTAATTTATTTTTTTCGAGCTGTTATGTACCATGCATTCTAAGAGCTGAAGTACAGTGATGAGCAAACAAAATTCCTCCTGTCTTTGGGAGAGCTTGCATTTAAATTGGGGACACAGGTGAAAAGCAAGGTAAATAAATACAGAATAAATTGCTAGTTCTAAATGTGTGAAGACATTATAGAGTCAAGAAAGTCACAGTATATGTTTATGTATGTGTGTAGAAATTGCTATTTTATATTATGTGGTCAGGAGGCTTCTCTGAAGGTGAAATTTAATTTTAGAGACTCAGTCGAAGTGATAGAGTAAGCCAGGTAGATATTAGGAGATAGTAGGAGAAAGGCACCTGGTCAAATGGATCAGGGAGAATAAAGGCCTTGAGGCAGGAGCAAGTTAAACATATCCAAGGGAAAATCTAGGGACCAGTGTGGCAGGAGTTGAGTAAATGATAGGAATAGAGAGAGGTAGAAGGTAAGATCAGAGAGGTTCAGGGACTAGATCACTTATAAGTGAGAGAGAAAAGCACTGCAAAATAATTTTGACTTCTAGGTGGATGCTGCTGCTGCTGCTGCTAAGTTACTTCAGTCGTGTCCAACTCTGTGCAACCCCATAGATAGCAGCCCACCAGACTCCACCGTCCCTGGGATTCTCCAGGCAAGAACACTGGAGTGGGTTGCCATTTCCTTCAATGCATGAAAGTGAAAAGTGAAAGTGAAGTCGCTTAGTCATGTCCAACTCTTCACAACCCCATGGACTGGAGCCTACTAGGCTCCTCCATCTGTGGGATTTTCCAGGCAAGAGTACTGGAGTGGGTCACCATTGCCTTTTCTGTCTAGGTGGATAACATACTCTATAAAGAACAAGGGTGAAAGTCGAGTTACCAATTAAAAGTTATTCAGCACTTCCAATAAGACATGATAGGAGCTTGAACCAGTATTTTGTCAATGGAATCACATTCTAAATATATGCTTAGAAGGCAGAGTTAATAGAATTATGCCAGTGTATTGTATACGGGCCAGTGGCGTTAGATAAAGAGAGGAGTAAATGAAAGCTCCAACGTTTTAGGCTGACTAAGAGATTGAATGGAATTTTTTTTTTTAAGAAGAGTTGGGGAAGGTTTTTGGAGGAAAACCAAGAGTTCTTGGTCTTGCTAATTTTAAGATGCTTATTTATATCAGTTCAGTTCAGTCACTCAGTCATGTCCAACTCTTTGCAGCCCCATGGACTGCAGCATGCCAGGCCTCCTTGTCCATCACCAACTCCCAGAGTTTACTCAAACTTATGTCCATTGAGTTGATGATGCCATGCAACCATCTCCTCCTCTGTCATCCCCTTCTCCTCCTGTGTTCAGTCTTTCCCAGCATCAGAGTCTTTTCAAATGAGTCAGTTCTTCAGGTGGCCAAAGTATTGGAGTTTTGAAGAACTGACTTAGGGGCTTATTTATATAGCCAAGAGAAAATATTAAGATACACAAGTCTTGGTTTTAATAGGCAAAATAGCACTGTAGTTAAACATTTGAGAATATTGTCAGGAGTTAAACAACAAAACAAAACTAAAGTTAAATTTCAAGAATGGTTGTGGTACATCAAAAAAAAGCATCCCTTAGAATTTAAGGAAGAATGATGTCCCATTCATCATAGATATATTCTATTTATATAAAATTCACAGCTTTCTGCTCTGAAATCTCGAATTGTTGAAGAGGAAGTTGGAGAGCTGAAAAAAGAAACAGAAGCAAGGTTGACAGTATGAACCAGATGGGTTAGGTCAGGAGTGACCAGGGGATAAACTGGGTGGCCGTAGATAGGAAACGTCTGCTCCAATCAGATAGTAGTGTAGTTTTCTTCCTTATCTCAAATCAAGACATTTTAAGTCCTGTAAATTTTATCATAATGTTTCTTTTTCTGAACTTAAATGTTTTACTTAGATAAAACTTATCTCATTCCAGTTCTTGGCAAGAATTTTTAAAAGATTGTATGCATGCATAAAAATGGGCACAGAAACTAGAAATGACATCATCTCAACTGTTTTTATATATTTTCCCAAAAAAGGAGGGAGGGACAAAATGTTTTTAGAGGTCTAGTTTACTTCCTTGAGATAGTAGTTTACCTTATTATCTTTTTTTCTATGTAAATTTTCTAGAGGGAAATAATCAGGTTAAACTCTCTTGGCATATTACCTTGACTGTATTTATTACTTATTTTTTTAGGCACTGAAGTGCCATTCTAATGATTAAGCCAGTGCATTGTGGCCTGTGGTGGGCTAACATGACAAGTATGTAACTTGAAACCAGAGATGTGTCTGTTGTAATAGTACAGCTTATTGTTTAACTATCAAAGTGTAAGGAATTTTTTTGGTATATATTTTCAATGTTGCAAAAGGGACTAGGGATTTACAGTAGAACTACAGAAGCTTTAAAATATTAACAGCCCATTAAGTACAGGATATGGTTCATAAGGTTTAATGGGAAGTTGTTAAAAGGAGATGGAACTATTCCAATGGTGAGGGAGGAGTGGTTAGTAGGGCAAAGAATAAAAAAAACTTTGTTTTTTTCCTATAAATAATCCATGTTTGGGTACACTGAACAAAAACAACAATAGCAACAAATATCTTCCATCCTGATAAGCAGTACTTGGAGTTCTGGGAGATTTCCATTTGGTCCATATGTTAATCTTCCTTTTTGGAGGATCTCCAGCAATGTTGTGTTAAAAAAATTTCCTGTGGATTTGAGATGCTTGGCATTCATTAAATCAAAACTTTGGACTTTGAAATAGCACCTACTTTGTTTAACATTTAAAACATTATAAGGCTCCTGAGACTGTTACTTGGAATAGCCTTTGGTGATTATCCAGAGAATAATAAAAAAAAAAAAAAGTAAGTTTTTCTGGGGAGGGTTTTTTAAAGCAAAAAGAGTATAACATTTAAGAGCATAATTTTTAATATACACCTGAGTCTTCATTTTTTGGTGAGTGGCACATTTCCAGCATATACCACATGGTGCTCCATGCATGTAGTTATGTCTTGAATCCCAGGTCAGGCTAGCAGATCAAATCTTCTACTTGTTTGAATTAAAAACATTTCCCACCCTTCAGCTCTTCAATTCTAAGCAACCTGTCTATCTTCTCTGAGTCTCAGTTTTTTCACTATGAGGCTCTGCTACTTCACAGGATTATTTATAAGATCAAATGAAATCATGTGCACGAAAGCACTTTGTAAATTATTATTTACAAAGTGTATATATAATATTAGTATATTAGAGTAGGTAAATCAGAAGCTAAGTCTCTGGAACTTTGGTGATAGATCCAGTTATTGGAATCATAACTCTGTTTAATGCTGCTGCTAACTCTTTCTAGCAGACCAAAGTTAGCTTTACCACTTATTCTTCATGATTTTTTTTTTTTTTTTTTTTGCTTAGATCAACATTACTGAATGAACTTTGAGGAAAACTGAGAGCCCTGTGGACACTTGAATGAGAATTATAATAAACATTCAGCATGATTTTCATACCTTCAATTCTTTACCTGACATTTCTTTTCAGACCAGTCCATGGTGTTACTCACTATTCACTGTCCAGAATGCTAACATGTTATGTTGCATAACATCACCCTAAAACTTAGTGGCTTAAAGCAGCTGTCATTTTTATTATTGCTCATGGATTCTCTGGGTCAGAATTTGAGAAGCGTTCAGCTGGGCAGTGGTTGCTCGTTCTCTAATGCATTTGCAGGTAGACTGCAGCCAGAGTTGATAAAGGCAGTTGATGCAGCTGAAGCCTGACTGGACATCTTTGTCTCTTCGTGTAGTTTTTCCTTGTGATCTCTTGGGAGTTTCTCACAGCACGCTGACTTTAGGGCAGCCAGCCTGCTCACAAGAGGATCCAAAAGATAGTGTCCTAAGCGAAACAGGAGGAAGTGTGATGCCTTTTATGACCTCACCTCTGAGGTCACAAACCTGCTGAGATTCCAGAGGAAGAAACATATCTCACCTCTTGAGAGGAGTGTAAAAATCACAGGTGCATTAGAGATGTTATTATGACCATCTTTGGGAAAAATAATCTGCCATGTGAATGATGACTGATCCTATTATTTCTATATAGCTCTTGCCACCTGTATATCCTGACTTCTCAGGAACCACAATATTGAATGACTTAGTTTAATTTTTTTGGTAATTACACAAATTTCCTGCTACATATGAATAAGGAAAAAACAAAAACTAAGTAACAGTAATAAGACTACTCTCCTAAAACACTCTTAAATCTAAATTATGCGTCATTTTGGAAAGATTATTGACAGAGCTAATGGCAAAAACCCTCAATTTTATTTGGAGTCATATTTATTAAAAGTGTGCTAATATTAGTTTGGAAGAAGTGAAGTGAAGTCGCTCAGTCGTGTCTGACTCTTTACAACCCCATGGACAGTAGCCTACCAGGCTCCGCCGTCCATAGGATTTTCCAGGCAAGAATACTGGAGTGGGCTGCCATTTCCTTCTTCAGGGGATCTTCCCAACCCAGGGATCAAACCCGGGTCTCCTGCATTGTAGACAGACACTTTACCATCTGAGCCACCAGGGAAGCCCTTAGTTTGGAAAGCACATGTTAAAAGTATGCATTGTCATTGGCTTGCATTGAAACTCCAGACACTTTTATTGGGGAGAACAGTTTGTGCTATGATAGATAGTGATGATGTTTTATTCTTATTTCCTTTGACACCTTCTATGCATGTTATCATATTTGTTACTTTATACTATGTTATAGTTATATGCATATCATCTTCAGAATATGTTGTCATCTCTTTATAAGTAAAATTAATTGCTGATTTATCACTGTGTAGGTACTTGATAAACATTTGTTGAATTTGATAATCTGTACTTTCAGGGAGTTGACAGGAAGAGCTTCTGGGATAGAGATGAACATCCTGATTCCTCTACAACCAGTGGCTAGTGCCCATAGGTAGTGACAGTTATTCAGTATTAAAGAACATTAGTTATTAGCCCATTTCTGGTATTGAAACCCCCCTGGTGGTTTAGACGATAGTCTGCCTCCCTGCAATGTGGGAGACTTGGGTTCTATCCCTGGGTCTGGAAGATCCCCGGAAGAAGGAAATGGCAAACCACTCCATTTTTCTTGCTTGAAAAATCCCATGGACGGAGAAACCTGGCAGGCTACAGTCCATGGGTTTGCAGAGAGTCAGATACAACTGAGCAATTAACATTTTCACTTTCTGTTTCAGAGATTAATCGAGTAGTTTACCCACACTAAATTAATCTCATACCTACTCTATTCTGTTTCTTCCCCGCCCCAGATTTATTGTGATATAAGTGACCTATAGCATTGTGTAAGTTTAGGGTGTACAATGCAATAATCTGATATGTATATATTATAGAATGATTACCACAATAAAGTTGGCTAACATCCATCAGTTCGCATAGTTACCTTTTTTGTTTTTCTTTTTGTGAAGAGAACTTTCAGGATCTACTTTCTTAGTAACTTTCAGGTTTACAGTAAAGTTTTGTTACCATAAATAGAAGAGAAAGAGAGGCTCTTGTTTATAATAGAATGCTACAGGCTAATTGTAAATACCATGATCTGAGTTTGAAAATCATCACAGTAAAGAGAGATCAGGGAAGGATCATGTATGGATGATAAATCTAGGGCAAAATTTTGATGAGAAGCTGGATGTTTGATTGACTTCAAGTGTGAGTCTACTTCAGTTCAGTTCAGTCACTCAGTCGTGTCCAACTCTTTGTAACCCCATGAATTGCAGCACTACAGGCCTTCCTGTCCATCACCAACTCCCGGAGTTCACTCAAACTCACGTCCATCGAGTCGGTGATGCCATCCAGCCATCTCATCCTCTGTCGTCCCCTTTTCCTCCTGCCCCCAATCCCTCCCAGCATCAGAGTCTTTTCCAATGAGTCAACTCTTCTCATGAGGTGGCCAAAGTACTGGAGTTTCAGCTTTAGCATCATTCCTTCCAAAGAACACCCAGAGCTGATCTCCTTTAGAATGGACTGGTTAGATCTCCTTGCAGTCCAAGGGACTCTCAAGAGTCCTCCAACACCACAGTTCAAAAGCATCAATTCTTCGGTGCTCAGCTCTCTTCACAGTCCAATTCTCACATCCATACATGACCACTGGAAAAACCATAGCTTTGACTAAACGGACCTTTGTTGGCAAAGTAATGCCTCTGCTTTTGAATATGCTGTCTAGGTTGGTCATAACTTCCCTTCCAAGGAGTAAGCGTCTTTTAATTTCACAGCTGCAGTCACCATCTGCAGTGATTTGGGAGCCCAAAAAGATAAAGTCTGATACTGTTTCCACTGTTTCCTCATCTATTTCCCATGAAGTGATGGGACCGGATCCCATGATCTTCGTTTTCTGAATGTTGAACTTTAAGCCAGCTTTTTCACTCTCCTCTTTCACTTTCATCAAGAGGCTTTTTAGTAGGCTGCAATTAGAAAAATATCCATAATATGTGTGGAGAAATCATGTAACAACTTGACCATGTGACTAAAATTTACAGAGTGAATGAAGGACAGTTAGACCTGGTATGTCTCCAGCTGTGACATTCTGGTCAAGGATGCTTAATTTCATCCTAATCACATCAGACAAATGCAAACTGAGAAATGTTTTATTTAAAGAAAGGAGTGAGTACTGTGTCCTTTAAAAATGTCAATGTCAAATAGACAAAGACTGTGGAAATGTTCAGAGATGGAAGAAACATGACAACTAAATATAATACCTAACCCTAAGCTGTTTCTAGTACTGGAGGAGAGAAAAATAAATACCATAAACAGCATTATTAAGTCAACTAACAATTAGAATATTAGATACAAATAGGTTTATCAATATATAATGTATACAGTTTATAATTTTTGTGGTTAGATAAGAGAGTATCCATAAGTAGATTTCTTAGGAAATACCCACTGAAATTTTAGGGGTAAAGGACCATGGTGTATGTAACTTACCATTAAATACTTCAAACAATATTTTATATATGTGTATAGAGAGCGTGGTGCATAATAAAGCAAATAGGGTAGAAGGTTTAACAGTAGAGGAGTCTGGATATATGTGTTTGATGTACTCCTTTTGTTTTGGCGGCTTTGTGTAAATTTGAAATTTTCAATTAAGATTTGTTTTTGTTTTTTTTTTAAGGAACAGAAAACCTAGCTGACGTTAGAATTAAAAGATAAAATAAAGCAAAACTAAATAATTTCATTTAATAAGCTAGTAGGAGATCCATTACTTTGAGACATTTGAAACTATATCTCAAATATATTAAAGAGATTATTTCATGAAGGTATCAAAGTGAACAACATGATGGAATTTTTTCTTCTGTCTATGGTTCTTTCTGTGATTTTGGCAAGTGGTATAATCAAAGGTGTGAGAAAAGATCAAAGAAAAAGTGAGCTTGGTAATGTCCTAACTTTTTTCTATTATTTTGAGGTATTCAAATGTGTAAGTAAGAAAAAGAAGCTCAAACTATTATCCTTTCTTCTAGAATTGTAGAATTAGAGAACAGTATGTATTATTTTCTGTGACCTGAATGACTATGAATTTATGCTGTTACTTATGAAAGTAGTTGCTTGCCAATCTGTGCTACCGTATTAACCATTCCTTTGCTTGTATCTTGCTTTGAAAGCTCCCTTTGCTTCTGTTCTGCAGCCCTGTAATTAATCTACCCTAATTTTCTCCAGTTTACTGAAATCTCTGGCAGCCTACTCTATCAGTCCCTTTCTTACTTATTTTCCTCTTGTCTTTGACCCAGTGATAAACTTCCTTTTATGAACTAGTCAGGAGGAATTCTGACCAACTGAAGCAGTTTTAAAATGCTTGACTAGGTAAGTCACAACACCAGGTGATATCTCTCACTGCATTAGACCTGGAGACCTGGTCTATGATGAAATTTGTCATATCTATGGCTTTGTTAATTTTAATATGCTTATATCAAATTCTTTTGGAAAGATGTTATAATTAAATGAATAAAACTAGTTTGTTTTCAGTGACTTTCTATTTCTGCTTTCAGGATTGTTAGGGCTAGAGTTACTTTGTAACCTGTTAGGCCCTAATTGCTGCTGCTTCTAAGAAATTGTATGAGTCTAAGCTTTGAGAATTCCCTTGAATACCTGACATCCTATTCTTTTCGTTGAACCAAAGGCATACATATCTAATTTTTCAAGAATGACCATTAAAGGTGACTTTTTTTTTCACTTGAAGCTATGACAATTATGACAATTTTGGGGGACAGTGTGATCCAGAACACAAATGCCAAAGCAGCACTGACACTACATACTGATACTTTAAGATGTTCATTCACTTTACATGCTTATTTTTAATTTTTTAATCATACTTGTGTTTATTTTTTGATAAAATAATGAACCCAATTGGGTAATGAACCCAATCATGCTTGGGTTCATTATTTTAAAAGATTGTCCTCAAAATGAAAATCTAAAACAAAAACAATTATCAGTAAATCTGTGACCAGAAGGAGTTTATATACTCTCAGGATGAGAGACACTACATTATCAGATTTAATCATTACTAAAACCCTAGGTTGATAGTATTTTTTACCATTTTATAGATGAGATTGAGGTTCAGAGAAGTTAAATAACTTGCTTTAAATCACATCATAGAAAGTAGATTTAGGAGAACCCTTAGATGCAACAAACTACAGAAGGGTGGTAGTAGAGGAGTGATAAGGGTTGGATTGCATATTATACTTACTGTATATACTTGCATATTATGCTTGCTTACTATACCAGTCTTACAATATTTATTGTACAATTTCTACCATTTATTTTCTTCTTTGCTCTCCTACCTTATGTAAGTATTCTTAGGCAAAAGAATGTGGTGTTAAATATTGTTTCAATTCTCTGAATAGTCTTATATATGGCAGCATATGATAAACTATACTGTTTTCTTGGACAGAAGATTTACCAACAAACCTCACTGAAAATTTTCAGGGTAACTCATGAATTTAATCCACACGAGATGCACATCAAAAAACTTATTAATAATGATCTCCTTCATTATAACCTTCTGAGATCATAAATATCACTTCTATAAAACTGCTGATGATTGCATGCTTGGAAATTAAGAAATTTGTTCATGCTGTCCAGTGCCCTGTTCCATCACTCAGATATCAGGTTGGCTTGACTTAACCGTGAATCTGAAGTTTACAGTGACCTTACTGACAACCTGTCAGACACTTTAAAACCTTTGATTTAAAAGGTACACTGTCACCATATATAAAGTATAAAATTCTTGTCCTGTGCTGGAGATAGAATTATAAAGTTTGAAAAATGTGTTACTGAACATCTATTCATAATAGTTTAATGACTAAGGAATGAAGTCTTTAGTTAATCTATGAGTTACATTTTTATCTCTTATGAATATGCTTTAGATGACGAGACTATGACTATGCTTTTTGTGGTTTAGGGTAATTGCATATATATGTATATATATATGCAGCTCATTTTATAGCTTTCACACTAAAATTCAGACTAATAGCATAGGTTTTGTTTCTTAACACTGATAATTTTTTTTTAATCAATAGATCACCTATGCTGAGATCAATAAATGTCAGTTATCATACATACTGCCCCATATTTTGAACCAAAGAGTAACTCTACTGAAGGAAGAACTTCAGGTATCATGGAAGGACAACATGAGATAATTTTTAAATTGTACAGTTTCCAAATGACTAACATAGAAGCCAGCTTGCATTATTGTTCTCCCTTCCATAACAAATCCAATGAAATCATCTTTGTTTCTCACTAATCATTTTATATTCATCAAGACCTAAAAGGTAATAGTCATTGCTTGTTAAGATGTTAATTAAAGAAGCTAATAGCGATGTTTATTAAGCTATTGTGTAAATCACCCTCATGTCCCCTGTGTTTGATAGTATAAATTGGTTTAAGATTACCAAAAGGCATTTTATCTATATGAATTAATGGCATTAACATTTATACATCTTTAGATCATCAAGTGCATTTCTTGGAATCCCTTTTAAGGATGTAAACAGGTATGTCATTAAAGATTTGTGAAAAACAGATATTCATTACCATATTATTTATATAGAAGAAAATTGGATGCAACTTAAAAATCAAGTAAAGGAGGATGTTTAAGTGTAAAATTTCAAATGTACACAAAATAGAGTAGATGTACTCATTACCTATTGTTTAAAAATGAGATATTTTCAATCCCCAGGCAAAATGTAATAGTATATAGGTTAAAATTTAATTAGAAGAAACATATCTAAAGATGTAGCCAAGACACCAATGCTGTAATTTTTGTAGCGTACCCATGACTCTGGTAAATTATAGCTTAATTAGTAAATTACAGAGCCTCTATTGTGAAAATACTCAAATATCAGACTAGAGGAGTTCTGATAAAATAAAATCTGGTCACCATAAACAGCTTCTCTTTTCTCTGACCATAGAGGTCATCACTGCCCCATAATTCTTAGTGCTTCCTCCATGCTCAGCCAGAATGAGTAGTGGTAAATTTTAAGGACCACATTGAAACTTAAATGCGCAGTCTTATACTCTGAGATATTTTTCATACTACACTATTCTTTTTGATAATTTTTAAATTCCTACAACGACTCCTTCTCAGCTATAGAACTGGATGTATTTGCCCTTTTGTTTGCAAAATATTCAATACTTGGGTATAATATCATGCCATAATAAATATGAATAACAAGCATCCTTCTGTCCTGATGCTTTTAAAATTTATTGGGAATCAGAATTAGTTTTGACAAATTATTGATCTTTATTTGGAAAAAATTGTTCATAAAATATAAATACTATAAGAAATAATAAAAATGTGAGTAACAATAAATACAGTAAAATGATAGTAATAGATTTTTTTTTTACTACGTAATACTATGAACTAGTCCTACTAAGCACTTTATGTATATTTAATGGAGTTTTTAAAGAGGATTCACATGTTGGTAAGAATTGAAGAAAACAGTATGTTTGAAATGGATTGTCTGAATGAGGAGACCTTGAAAGTAGGAGGATGCCAATTCAGAGACTGATGAAACAAATCTGACTCAATGGATTAAACTGAATTAGGGTCATCTTGAAAGAAAGGTTGATGGATGTGAAAAGAATAAGTCAATAATTAAAGAGGTCTGGGAGCATAGAAGAAATTTATAAGAGAAAATACTTTGTTTTATATTTGATGGAATAGTTAGACATCTAATTTGAAATATCCATTTGTCATATGCTATGTGGGTTGGATTGCATCCCCCTAAAAAAAACATGTTTAAATCTTAACCTCTAGTACCCCAGTGACCTTACTTGGAAATAGGGTCATTGCAAATGTCATTATTTAAGATGAATTCTTGTGGGAATAACATGGGCCCTTGATCCAAGGAAGAGAAGAGACAAAGAGATAGAGATACATAGGGAGAAAATGGCCATGTGATGATGGAGTCAGATATTGGAGTGAGGTATATATATACAAGGCAAGGAGCCCCATGCATCACAAATACCAGAAGCTAGAAAAGGCGAAGAATGGTTGTCTCCTGTAGATTTCAGAGGGAGTGTGGCCCTGCTCACACTTTGATTTCAAACTTCTATTCTCCAAAAATATGAGGCAATAAATTTCTGTTGTCTTAAGCCACGGAGTTTGCAGTACTCTGGTATGGCAGCCACAGGAAACTAATACAGATGCTGATGCTATTCTTTGATTTTTTTTAATTAATTAATTTATTTGGCTGCACTGGGTCTTAGGTGTGGCACATGGGATCTAGTGCCCTGACCAGGAATTAAACCCAGCCCCCTGCATTGGGAGCACAGAGTCTTAGCCACTGAACCACAAGGGTCATCCCTGATTCTTCTTTTTAACAATTCCTTTCCCCTAACTTCCTCCTTGGGAAAAATGTACAAAAACACAAATAAGTAAATGGAGTCAAAATTAGAAAGAACAGTTTGTTAACTTTTAAAAATAATCTGTTCATTTATTAGTATTTTATTCACTTAATATAATCATTCTTAAACGGGATTTTAATGTGGGCCAAGTCATCTTGGTGGGTTGTGCAGGAATACGTCATTAGGGTATGTGCATATGCTTTTAGGGAATAAAGGTAATAAGTCTTTCTAGCTTATTTGGCAATCTAAAATCCCATTACCTTCATTTTCAAGAATATCAGATGTCAGAATAAAGTGGAAATATAGCCATATGAAGTGGGGAGAATATGGGTATCATGAAATAAAGAGAGAGAGTGTGAGTCACAGAGCATGTCGGTAATGGCATATGCTCAGGTGCTTTGAGGACTTGCTGTAATAAAAGAAAAGGGAGAGAGTAGTAAATGCTTGTCCTTGTCACTCTCTCTGAAGAGGTCCTGTGTATTAGTGCTATTGTCTTAACTGACAAATTCAATTTCTTAATGATTGAAATAATATAAAGGTTGTATCTAATTTTATAGACATTGTTCCCTTTCCCCTTGATCTGCTTTTTTGACTTGGTTTCTGATATATATGTCTTCCAAGCAGGAATACCTTCTTTTTATTTTCTTTGTTACATTTTGGAGATTGTTCAGTTAGGCTACCAAATAACTGAAGTAATTTGGAGAGTAAAACTTTTAAGTGCATGTGAACATTTGCTTTTTTGGAACTCCTCATGCCTAAGCCACAGTTTTTTATTTTTTTAGTGAAAATATAGACTTTGATGTTCGTTGACCTTGGAACATAAGTTCCTTTTCCCAGTGGGTATACACTGTCCATTTGGTTGCCATTCAAAACTTTACCATTAAACATATTGGTAAGGAGCAGTATTTCCCTCAGTTCTGTTATCAACTGTGAAATCTGATTGACCATAGACTTTTGCTGGTTTAGATGATTTCTAGAATTGTTATCTTGTTATAGAATTAATCAAGAAAAAATATGCCTGTGTGGAAAATTTATGCTTAAAGGTAACCAGATAGCTCATATTTGTATTCGTGTTAATAATATTCTTAATATAGTACTTGAAAATGAAAATGAAGTTGCTCAGTCATGTCCGACTCTTTGCGACCCCATGGACACCAGGCTCCTCCATCCATGGGATTTTCTAGGCAAGAGTACTGGAGTGGGTTTCCTTTTCCTTCTCCAGGGAACTTCCCAAGCCAGGGATCTAACCCAGGTCTCCTGCATTGTAGACAGACACTTTACCATCTGAGCCACCAGGGAAATCAATATAGTACTTAATATCCTTATTCAGCTACAATAATTTAATTAAATTCCAAAATATTTTTATATTCATTCTTAATAAAATGTTATAAAGCTATTTAAGTGAGTCCTTAATTTTTTTTAATGTATTAGTTATTTTCTTTAAAATCTGAGTTGGCTGTAATCATAGTTCGAATTTGCTTTGTTCAAATTTTAGTGTTTATTTCATTTTTTTAAACTGAAGCATAGCAGTGATTAGTGGCTTTTGGCAGGGGGCGGAGGGTATAAGCATTCAGATCTTCTTGTCATTCCCTACAAAGAATGAGACTTCTGCCTGCATCTCATTGTCTAGAATTGTGCTACATTTCTAAAAGTATTTGTTTTCTAATTTCTACAATAGAGGAATGCAAAGGAAAGAGGCGTTGAAATAGCTATTGAGCGACAACATGAAGCAATTAGTGATAAACCATTCAAGACTAGTAAATTTCAGGCTAATTGAGCTGGTCTTTGCATTCTGAAAGCAGATATCCTTTGAATAATATCAGGATCCAACAGAATTGTTACAGATGAAATGATGGCTGAAATAAGCAAAAGAAGTTTCTTCTCTTTTACATAGATTGATTTCTGATAACCGTATTTGGTACAGGGAAATTAGAAGGAAGAGGCAAAACAGACATACTATGACTAACTTGAAAAGTTAAGTGACTTTAAGTCTTATCTTCATTGAATGTTTCCTTTCAGTGCTGTATATTGTATTCTTACGATTTAGTTATTTTAAGTTTGTACCCCTTAATCCCTTTCACCTCTTTCATATACTCCACCACTGGTAACCACCTGTTTGTACTCCATATATGAGTCTGTTTTGGCTTTGTTTATTTTTTATATTGCACATAAAGTCAAGTCATAAAGTATTTGTTTTTTCCTATCTGGCTTATTTCACTTAGCATGTGTATGTGTGTTCTTGCTCAGTCATTTCAGTTGTATCTGACCGTTTGTGACCCTATGGACTATAGCCAACCAGGCTTCTTTGTCCATGAGATTCTTAAGGCAAGAATACTGAAGTGGCTTGCTATGCCCTCCTCCAGGGATCTTCCTGACAGGGAAGATCCTGACTTCCTTTGCAGGGGTCAAACCCATGTCTCCTGCATTGCAAGTGGATTCTTTACTCACTGAGTCACCTGGGAAGCCCTAATTTAGTATAATATCCTCTAAATGTGTTCACCTGACCTGCCTCTTGAGAAACCTATATGCAGGTCAGGAAGCAACAGTTAGAACTGGACATGGAACAACAGACTGGTTCCAAATAGGAAAAGGAGTACATCAAAGTTGTATGTTGTCACCCTGCTTATTTAATTTATATGCAGAGTACGTCATGAGAAACGCTGGGCTGGAGGAAGCACAAGCTGGAATCAAGATTGCAGGGAGAAATATCAAAAACCTCAGATATGCAGATGACACCACCTTTATGGCAGAAAGTGAAGAAGAGCTAAAGAGCCTCTTGTTGAAATAGAAAGAGGAGAGTGAAAAAGTTGGCTTAAAGCTCAACATTCAGAAAACTAAGATCATGGCATCCAACCCCTATCACTTCATGGCAAACGATGGGGAAACAGTGGAAACAGTGTCAGACTTTATTTTTCTGGGCTCCAAAATCACTGCAGATGGTGACTGCAGCCATCAAATTAAAAGCCACTTGGAAGGAAAGTTATGACCAACCTAGACAGCATATTAAAAAGTAGAGGCATTACTTTGTCAACAAATGTCCATCTAGTCAAGGCTATGGTTTTTCCAGTAGTCATGTATGGATGTGAGAGTTGGACTATAATGCAGAAGAATTGATGCTTTTGAACTGTGGTGTTGGAGAAGACTCTTGAGAGTCCCTTGGACTGCAAGGAGATCCAACCAGTCCATCCTAAAGGAGATCAGTCCTGGGTGTTCATTGGAGGGACTGATGTTGAAGCTGAAACTCCAATACTGTGGCCACCTGATGCAAAGCGCTGACTCATTTGAAAAGACCCTGATGCTGGGAAAGATTGAGGGCAGGAAGAGAAGGGGACCACAGAGGATGAGATGGTTGGATGGCATCACCAACTCAAGGGACATAGGTTTGGGTGGACTCCAGGAGTTGGTGATGGACAGGGAGGCCTGGCATGTTGTAGTTCATGGGGTCACAAAGAGCTGGACTTGACTGAGTGACTGAACTGACTGAATTGTTATCCTGCTGGTGGCCTATCTCACTAGTAGGTGCAGACAGATTCCAGGGTCTCTGACTGCAACCCCTGGGGGTCTGGAGTTAGTGTCAACCTGCTGATGAGCAGAGCCATGGCCTAGAGCATCCTGCAGATGCCTTCTCACAGGTGGGGACAGGCTGGTCCTGGGGCTAGTGCTGGGCTACAGTTGAGTGGAGTTACGTTCCAGGGAGTCTAGCTGCAGATTCCTGGAAGTCCTGGAGTTGGTCCATGGATGGGTCAGGCCTATCTTCTTAAATTTACTGAGACTTGTTTTGTGGACTAATGTGTGATCTATCCTGGAGAATGTTCTGTGTTCTTGAAAAGAATTTATAATCTACTGTTTTGGACTGCAATATTCTATATGTATTTATTAATTTAATCAGGTATAGCATGTCATTAAAAGCCTACGTTTCAATGATTAATTTTCTTTCTGAATAATCTAGCCATTAAGGTAAGTAAGATCTTGAAGTCCCCTACTGCTATACTATTGTATTAGTGTTGATATCTCCTTTTATGTCTGTTAATATTTGCTTTGTGTATTTAGGTGCTCCATATTGGGTACACAGATATTTACAAGTGTTATATTTTCTTGTATTGATCCCTTTACCATTATGTAATGTTCTTCTCCATCTCTGTCTTACAGTCTTTGTTTTAAAGTCTATTTTGTCTAAAATTTATATTGCTACCCCAACTTTCTTTTCATTTCCATTTGCATGGAATGTCTTTTTCTATCCCTTCATGTTGAGTCTGTCTGTGTCTTTAGATCTGAAGTGAGTCTCTTGTAGCCACCATATAAATGGATCTGGTTTTTTTTTCTCCACTCAGTCACCTTATATCTTTTGATTGGAGCATTTAGCCCATTTATATTTAAAGTATTTTGGACATAATGTACTTATTGGCATTTTGTTATTTGGTTTCTGTTTTTTTTTTTTTGTAGTTCTCTATTCCTTTCTTTGTTTTTTCCCCTTGTGATTTGATGACTTTCTTTAGTGTTAAGTTTGTATTCCTTTTTCTTAAGTTTTTTGTGTATCTGCATAGGTTTTTGGTTTGTGGTTATTGAGAGATTCATCTACAACAATCTAGGTAAATAGTAGTTTTAATTGATGGTTCCTTAAGTTTGTGTACATTCTAAAAGCACTACATTTTAATCCTCCCCAACATTTTACATTTTGAACATCATATTGTACATCTTTTATTTTATGTATCACTTACGTAATTATTTTAGATATAGATACCTTTGCTATTTTTATCTTTTAATCTTCATATTAGCTTTGTAAGTGGTTGATCCCCTACCTTTAGTATATGTTTGCCTTTACCAGTAGTACTTTTTTTTTTTTTTTACTTTCATAATTTTCTTGTTTCGATTCCATTTCATTCTTTTCTTTTCCGTTTAAAGAAGTCCCGTTATCTTGTATGGGCTGGCTTAGTGATGATGAACTCCTTTAGCTTTTGTTTGTCTGGAAGCTCTTTATCTCTTCCTAAATTCTGTATGATAATCTTGCTGGGTAGAGTATTCTTTGTTATACGTTTTTTCCTTTTAGTACTTTGAATATATATTGCCAGTCCTTTCTGGCGTGTAAAATTTCTGCTGAAAAATCAGTTAACAGTCTTACAGAATTCTCTTGTATATAGCTAGCTGTTTTCTTCCTACAGCTTTTATGATTCTCTAACTTTTGGCATTTAAAAAAATATTTATTGATTGATTGGCTTCAAGTCATACTTGAGGCACTTGCAGCATATGGGCTTAGTTGCCTTGTAGCCTGTGGGATATTATTTCCCCAACCAGGGATTAAACCCATGTCCCCTGCATTACAAGGTGGATTCTTCACTTTTGCACTACCAGTGAAGTCCCCATCTTTTGGCATTTTAATTATAATATGTCTTGGTGTGAGTTTTTTCAGTTCATCTTGTTTGTACTTTTGGTACTTCCTTGACCTGGATGTCTGCTCCCTTTACTAAGTTAGAAGAATTTCCAGCCATTATTGTTTCAGGTTGGGTTTCTGTCCTTTTTTCTCTCCCTTCAACTTCTGGGACCTCTATGGTGCAAATGTTAGTATGCTTGATGTTATACAAGAGGTCGTTAAATGGTCTTCATTAAATAATTTGTTTTTTTTTTTTTTTGCTGTTGACATTGGGTGATATTCATTACTCAGTTTTCGGATCACTAATCAAATGTTTCTGCATCCTCTAATCTACTGTTGATTCCCTCTTGTTTATTTTTGATTTCCCTTATTGTATTCTTCAGTTCTGATTATTTCTCTTTTATATTTTCTACCTCTTTTTTAATTACTCAGAGTTCATCCATTCTTCCTCCAAGTTTGTTGAACATCTTAATGACTGTTATCTTTGAACTCAGGTTAATTGCTTATCTTCATTTCATTTAGTTCTTTTTCTGAGGTTTTGTTGTGCTCTTTTGTTGAAAAGTATTCTTTTGTTTCATTTTCCCTAACTGTTCTTATATGTGTAGCAGGTATATTATCTACAATGAATGACGTTATGTTGGAGAAGGAAATGGCACCCCACTCCAGTAGTCTTGCCTGGAAAATCCCATGGATGGAGGAGCCTGGTAGCCTATAGTCCATGGGGTCCCAAGGAGTCAGACACGACTGAGCAACTTCAGTTCACTCACTTCACACTTTATCACTGGAGAAGGAAATGGCAACCCACTCCAGTACTCTTGCCTGGAGAATCCCATGGACAGAAGAGCCTGGCAGGCCATGGTCCATGGGGTTGCAGAGAGTCGGACATGACTGAAGTGACTAAGCACATGTAGTGGATATCCTGTGGGACCCAGTGACAAAATGCCTCATGGTCACCAGAGCCAGGTCCTCTCAAGTGATATCCCCTATGTAATTGGACTGTGACTGCTGCAGGTGGGCTGGTAGTTGTGACTGCCCACTTGAAGTGGGAGATACTTTTGAGGTGCCAGTGCTGGCCACTGATGCCCATGGGTGGGGTAGTTTGGGGGCCATTTTATAGGGACATCAGTGCTGGCTGTCTATCAGATCTATAGACAGAGTGCTGAAGAACTATGGATGGAGATTTGTAACATTGTAACAACAAACATTGTTATAGGAGGCAGGGATCAAGTCCATCCCCAAGGAAAAGAAATGCAAAAAGGCAAAATGGTTGTTTGAGGAGGTCTTACAAATAGCTGTGAATAGAAGAAAAGCTAAAGACAAAGGAGAAAAGGAAAGATATACCCATTTGAATGCAGAGTTCCAAAGAATAGCAAGGAGAGATAAGAAAGCATTCCTCAGCCATCAGTGCAGAGAAATAGAGGAAAACAATAGAATGGGAAAGTCTAGAGATTTCTTCAAGAAAATTGGAGATACCAAGGGAACATTTCATGCAATGATGGGCTCAATAAAGAATAGAAATGGTATGGACCTAACAGAAGCAGAAGATATTAAGAAGAGGTGGCAAGAATACACAGAAGAACGGTACAAAAAAGATCTTCACGACCCAGATAATCACAATGGTGTGATCACTCACCTAGAGCCAGACATCCTGGAATGTGAAGTCAAGTGGGCCTTAGAAAGCATCACTACAAACAAAGCTAATGGAGGTGATGGAATTCCAGTTGAGCTATTTCAAATCCTGAAAGATGATGCTGTGAAAGTGCTGCACTCAATATGCCAGCAAATTTGGAAAACTCAGCAATGGCCACAGGACTGGAAAAGGTCAGTTTTCATTCCAATCCCAAAGAAGAGCAATGCCAAAGAACGCTCAAACTACTACACAATTGCACTCATCTCACACACTAGCAAAGTAATGCTCAAAATTCTCCAAGCCAGGCTTCAACAGTACATGAAGCATGAACTTGCAGATGTTCAATCTGGATTTAGAAAAGGCAGAGGAACCAGAGATCAAATTGCCAACATCCATTGGATCATCGAAAAAGCAAGAGAGTTTTAGAAAAACATCTACTTCTGCTTTATTGACTATGCCAAAGCCTTTGACTGTGTGGATCACAGCAAACTCTGGAAAATTCTTCAAGAGATGGGTATACCAGACCACCTGACCTGCCTCTTGAGAAATCTGTATGCAGATCAGGAAGTAACAGAACTGGACATGGAACAACAGACTGGTTCCAAATTGGGAAAGGAGTATGTCAAGGCTGTATATTGTCACCCTGCTTATTTAACTTATATGCAGAGGACATCATGAGAAACACTGGGCTGGATGAAGCACAAGCTGGAATCAAGATTGCCAGGAGAAATATCAATAACCTCATATATGCAGATGACACCATCCTTATGACAGAAAGCAAAGAAGAACTAAAGAGTCTCTTGATGAAAGTGAAAGAGGAGAGTGAAGAAGTTGGCTTAGAACTCAACATTCAGAAAACTAAGATCATGGCATCTGGTCCCATCCCTTCATGGCAAATAGATAGGGAAACAATGGAAACAGTGAGAGTCTTAGGTTTCTTGGGCTCCAAAATCACAGCAGATAGTGACTGCAGCCATGAAATTAAAAGCTGCTTGCTCCTTGGAAGAAAAGTTATGACCAACCTAGACAGCATATTAAAAAGCAGAGACATTACTTTGCCAACAAAGGTCCGTCTAGTCAAAGCTATGGTTTTTCCAGTAGTCACGTATGGATGTGAGAGTTGGACTGTAAAGAAAGCTGATCGCTGAAGAACTGATGCTTTTGAACTGTGATGTTGGAGAAGAGTCTTAAGAGTCCCTTGGACTACAAGGAGATTCAACCAGTCAATCTGAAAGGAAATCAGTCCTGAATTTTCATTGGAAGGACTGATGCTGAAGCTGAAGCTCTAACCCTTTGGCCACCTGATGTGAAGAATTGACTCTTTGGAAAAGACCCTGATGCTGGGAATGATTGAAGGTGGGAGGAGAAAGGGACGACAGAGGATGAGATGTTTGGATGGCATCACCAAATCAATGGACATGAGTTTGGGTAAACTCCAGGAATTGGTGGTGGACAGGGAGGCCTGACATGCTGCAGTCTGTGGGGTCACAAAGAGTCGGACATGACTGAGCGACTTAACTGACTGACTGATAGTGCTGGCTGAGGTGGCCTACCAGGTAGAACGAGGCAGGGACAACTTTAGAGGTATTGGGTTTGGTGTTTTTGGCAGGGCTGATTCTGGAGTGCTAGAGTGGGGCATTAACTCATGTTCACTGTGTTAGCTAGGTTCATAGTGAGTGACAGAAATGATGCCTGCCATCTCAGGACCTACTAGGAGGAAGAAGAGTGAAAAAAGAAAAAATACTACCTACCTGTGCTTAATCCACAGAGTTCCACCAGATCCCTGCCTCTCTGGCACATGTCCTAAAATGAATTTCCTTCTTGTATGAACCATATGCTCTTCAAGCTGTTGCCCCTGTGCTGTGAGTTTGTGCATGATCCCTTCAAGAGTTGATTTTCCGTTTCCCACAGCTCTCTGACTCTCCAGGACATTAGCCCCACTGGTTTCAAAGCCAGGTTTATGAGGACTCCTCTTCGTTATGCAGGTCCCCCAGGCTGGGGAGCCTGATGTACAACTCAGACCACTCATTCCTCAGAGGCAACTTTTATAGTTGTGACATCCCTCCTCCTTGTGGGTTGCCACACTAGGAGTGTAAATTCTAATTGGACAGTGTCTCTGCCCTTCTTAGTTGTCTTGATGTGGTCATTTCTTTATATCCTTCTTTGTGGAAAATCTTTTCTGTTAGTCTTTAATTTGCTCTCAGAGATAGTTGTCTTTTATGTAGTTATAGTTTTGGTGTGTCTGTGGGAGGAGGTAAATTCAAGATCTCCTTACTCCATACCCTTGTGATTACTTAAAAAAAAAAAAAAAGCAACCATGAATTAAGAAAAAAGAATTTTGTGCAGTAGGATGTGATATAGTATGATCATAAATAGAATTTTATGTGATTGGTTATATGTGTAGTCTTGTTTGATTTATATATGTAATCTTGTTTGATTTATCTACAGTAGTTGCAGGTTGGTTGCCTGGAAGCAGGATCAACCTGCTAGATGTTGTTAGTGAGAACTTTTGGGATTTACACCAATGGGTAAAGGGAAGGAAGCAGAATTGGGCTGAAGGAGAAGTAGGGCTGTGCTGCTTCAATCAGAACAATAGCCTTAGCCAATCCTACAGGGAGGCAGTTCAGAGCTGATGTAGGGTGAAGTAAGTGGGCTGAATCTGTGTTCCCCTACATCGATAAGTCATTTGATGCAAGCTGACACCAAGAGGTGGTGTAATCTTGAACAAAGTGATCTGTAGAAGTGAGAGTAATTCTTGGAGAGGACTGACAGTTCAGGGCTAATAGCCATTTGCAGAATAAATTCTTCTAATTTAACATTGTAATCATGGGGAAATGAGATTTAACTTACAAATTTTTTTTTTTACATTACAGTTTTTAGGAATATTACCCATGCTAAGTGCAAAATCTACAGATATATGTACTTTTTAAGATTGAAGTAGAATTGATTTGCAGTGTTGTGCCAGTTTTACTGATATGTGCTTTTATTTAAGGCTCTTGAACTATTAAAAACTGACTTATTCTGAGAAACAGGGTTTTTTTTTTTTTAATTAGTATGAACTTCATTTTAGTCTCCCCTGCCTTCAGAAATGATAATTGTATTAAATCACATTTGTAATATCATTCTGCATATATTGAATACTAAGTAAGAATAGTGGCTTGTTTTTCAATTTTTTTAATTTTAAATTTAATTTACTCGTGGGAATATTCATTTTAGTGCATTTCCATAATTATTTCTGTAGTATTTTTAAGAATTATGCTTGACATCATTCTCTTTTCCTGCCTCATAAATTAACTGGCCTGTATTAAAGGAATCCCTTCTTTAATGCTTCCCATTCTTTTTCTTGGAATGGAAGCTTAGAAAAGAGAGAATCTGTCTTGGTTGTTATCTGTACCTTCCTTGCCTCTTGGTTAAACTGCTATAATTTATTTTCTTTTGGACTTTCCCTGAAAATCATCCAGAAGCTACAGTATTTATAGAACAGAGCAGCTTACTACTGAACCTAGTAGGGGGTAGAGGGTGGGGATAGCTTGTATTGACTACAAGAACAGCAATAAGATGAATTGAATTTAGATTTCACAGATTTTACACTTAGAATAACCTGGACTTTAAGTCTGTGACCAGTTTGTGAGAACATGGGATCAGTAAAATAATAATTTTATGAACATGGATTTTTATAACAAGACACACTAGTTATGAGAGTCTTACACATCTTAAATAACAAGGTTACACTTTTTGGAGTGTAAATCCACAAGGCCAAAAATGATTTAAGTTAGCTTCCTTTGGCTTTCTGCTTCTTGTACTCCGGGATTCAAATAAGATTGGTAGATTTTGGCTGACTTTCTGTATTAAGTATTTTCTTCTTCCTTCTCTCACTCTTTCTTCTTTCTCTTTGGCAATTTGAAGACACAATCAGAATGGAAGTTATAGAGATGCTATTTTTTTAGGCCTGCCAAACTTTTTACCATTACCATTAGCAAAAAATTTGGACTAACTGATGTAGGGTTCTCTGAATAATAATTCTCAACTTCTGCCTTTATGTAGCATGAAAAGTTATGTATCCCTTTGTTCCTTAGGAGGTTGCATTTATGAAGTTAGTTCATTTTTTCAGGTTAGTTTCCAGAAATCTGATGAAATAAATAGTCTGGTTTAAACTTGGAGAAAATGGATTTTTGGTTTTTCAGTTTAGTTGATGACTCTGTGCCTATGGTATTAAAAGAGATGTTTCTCGTTTCATGTGATGACTGTGAAGTCCAAAAGTAGAACTAGATGTTTGTCTACTAGCATTTGCTTATATAGGAATGCTTATTCCCTGAAACTATAGATACAGTAAATCTCTAAAGTGCTAAAAAGTCTGTACATAAGTAAAGCAATTAGCAGGTAAAAAACACTGTTGTGTATGATAATCTAGTAATTGTTATTCTACTAGAAAGAGTGACAATGCTTGCTTCTTTAATTCGATTTGAGCTGCTGCTGCTGCTACTGCTGCTAAGTTGCTTCAGTCGTGCCCGACTCTGTGCGACCCCATAGATGGCAGCCCACCAGGCTCCCCCGTCCCTGGGATTCTCCAGGCAAGAACACTAGAGTGGGTTGCCATTTCCTTCTCCAATGCATGAAAGTGAAAAGTGAAAGTGAAATCGCTCAGTCGTGTCCGACTCTTAGCAACCCCATGGACTGCAGCCCACCAGGCCCCTCCATCCATGGGATTTTCCAGGCAAGAGTACTGAAGTGGGGTGCCATTGCTTTCTCTGTCGATTTGAGCTAGTTTTACATAAAAAATGACCCATCCAAGAGACCCTAAATACAGTATGTGCTGTACATATATACGCTCAGTCACTCGGTCCTGTCCAACTCTTTGAGACTCCATGGACCCATGGAGAATACCGCCCTTTAGAGAATACTGAAGTAGGTTGCCATCTTCCTCCAGGGTTCTTCTGGACCCAGGTATCAAACCCGCATCTCCTGCATTAATAGGCAGATTCTTTTACCACTGAGTCAGTTGGGAAGCCCTAGTACTTAGAACAAATAGACTCTTGGAAATTCTGTTCCAAATAGTTTATTTAACATTGCTATATTCAAATAATATTGAGAAGACTTTAAAAGTTTTTTTAAAGTATGGTTGATTTACAGTGTTCCAGTTCATTTCAGTTCATTTGCTCAGTTGTGTCCAACTCTTTGTGACCTCATGGACTGCAGCATGCCAGGCTTCCCTGTCCATCACCAACTCCCAGAGCTTACTCAAACTCATGTCCATCAAGTTGGTGATGCCACCAACCATCTCATCCTCTGTCATCCCCTTCTCTTCCCACCTTCCATCTTTCACAGCATCAAGATCTTTTCCAAAGAGTCAGTTCTTCACATCAGGTGGCCAAAGGATTGGAGCTTCAGCTTCATCATCAGTCCTTCCAATGAATATTCAGGACTGATTTCCTTTAGGATGGACCGTTGGATCTCCTTGCAGTCCAAGAGACTCTCAAGAGTCTTCTCCAACACTGCAGTTCAAAAGCATAAGTTTTTCAGCTCTCAGCTTTCTTTATAGTCCAACTCTCACATCCATACGTGACTACTGGAAAAACCATAGCTTTGACTAGACGGACCTTTATTGGCAAAGTAATGTCTCTGCTTTTTAATATGCTGTCTAGTTTGGTCATAACTTTTCTTCCAAGGAGCAAGCATCTTTTAATTTCATGGCTGCAGTCACCATCTGCCTTGATTTTGGCACGCAAGAAAATTAAGACTCTCACTGTTTCCATTGTTTCCCCATCTATTTGCCACGAAGTGATGGGGCTGGATGCCATGATCTTAGTTTTCAGAATGTTGAGTTTTAAGCCAACTTTTTCACTCTCCTCTTTCCATGAGAGTTCCAGGTATACAGCAAAGTGATTCAGTTACACATAATCTCTAGGAGCATTCATGTTGCTGCAAATGGCATTATTTCATTCTTTTTTAAAAAATTATTTATTTTTAATTGGAGAATAATTGTTTTGCAATATTATGTTGGTTTCCGCCATACATCAACATGAATCACCCATATGTATGCATATGTTCCATCCCTCTTGAAGCTCCCTCCCACCTCCCATCCATTCCACCCCTCTAGGTTGTCACAGAGCACCAGGTTGAGCTCCCTGTGTTATACAGCAAATTCCCATTAGCTATCTGTTTTGCATATGGCAATGTATGTGTTTCAATGCCTCTCAGTTCATCCCACCCTCTCTAGTCCCTGATGTGTCTATAAGTGTTCTTTTCATCTGAGTGTCTATTCCTGTTGTGAAAATAGGTTCCTTAGTACTGTATTTCTAGATCCCATCTATATGAGTTAACGTACATTTGTTTTTATCACTTACTTCACTCTGCATAACAGGTACATCCACCTCACTACAACTGACTCAAATTCATTCCTTTTAATGGCTTAGTGAGATTCCATTGTTTATATGTACCACAACTTTATACATTCTCCTCTTGATGGATATCTAGGTTGCTTCTATGTCCTGACTATTGTAAATAATGCTTCAATTAACGTTAGGATACATGTGTTTTGTTATAGCTTTCTCAGGGTATTTGCCCAGTAGTGGGATTGCATCATGTGGTATTTTATTCCTAGTTTTTATTTATTTATTTATTTATTTTTTATTCCTAGTTTTTAAAGAAATATCCATAGTCCATAGTGGCTGTATCAGTTTATATCCCACCAGCAGTACCAGTCCTTCTAATGAATATTCAGGGTTGATTTCCTTTAGGATTGACAGATTTGATCTCCTTACAGTCCAAGGGACTGTCAGGAATCTTTTCCAGCTGTACAATTCAAAAGCATCGATTCTTTGGCAGTCAGCCTTCTTTATGATCCAACTCTCACATCCATAGATGACTACTGGAAAAACCATAGCTTTGCCTATTCAGACCTTTGTTGGCACAGTGCTGTCTCTGCTTTTTAATACACTGTCTAAGTTTGTCATAGCTTTCCTTCCAAAGAGCAAGTGTTTTTTAATTTCATGGCTGTTGTCACTGTCCACAGTGATCTTGGAGCCCAAGATAATAAAATGTGTCACTGTTTCCACTTTTTCCCCATGAAGTTATGGGACCAGATGGCATGATCTTAGTTTTGTTATAAGAGATGTAGGTCTTTATGAGGCTCCCAAGAAGTATAAAGTGATAAGGTGGTCTAATCTAGGCAGCATATCTAAGGTGAATAGATTATATCAAAATAAAACAGGATTTCATAATCAGGAGCTTAGCAGGGAGTCAAAAAAGCTTTTGCAATGATGGTAATACCAGGGCTGAGTTTCGAAATTCCAAGGAGCATACTCATTCATATTGTATTCTCTTTGAATGTTATCCTGTGGAGTTGTGCAACATGGCAGTACTCCATGATGTACTAGGAATACTAAAAGACAGTAGTTTTTTGGTGAGGATGCTCTGAAGACTGAGGTCTTTTATTCTGGCTAACTCTGATAATCAGTAAATCATTTTCCCAGACAGAATCCTTTGATCTTAAAAGACTGAGGTCAGCTCTCACAGCTGCAGCTTCTCCAGGGAAAAATAGTCCTTGTACTTTGCCAAAAGACTTTCATATCAATATTTGAGGAGAAAGAACCATGTCCTATAGTTAAATAGAGAATATGTATGCCCCTTCCAAACACAGAGCGGTTGACTTTTTAGATGGTGAACTGTTTGTCAAAGTGACAAGAGTTCAGAACACCAGAATCTTTCCCATATATTTGTGTGATGTTTGCACTTCAGTTTTTCAAAGTAGATTGTGAAGGTAACTCTCAATTAGCTCTGAGAACTTTGTTATGGCTTAGATCAACTTGAAGTATCCTGAGATGATTTTTAAATGATTCATAATTAGATACAAGCTTTTTGTGATGTTAACATTTCTATTTGGCACAGAAAATTAGAATAGTTGATGATTTATTTTGATTTGAAATTATAAATCTCAAAGATAATTTTCTTACCAGGAACTCTGTGTGGTTTGGCAGGTGGCTGCCCATAAAGATTATTTAAAAGTCTCATACCTTTAATTGAATACTTTACACAGCATAAAAGTGCACTAATCAATGCTTCTGAAAATTATTTGCATTTAGTGGATAATTTAGATTTGATGAACGGATTCAATAATAGTAAAGTGAACTTAAATGCATTTTCAAGATGCAGAAATATGCATTGCCAAAAGAATAATAAATACTGGTCTGAAATGAATTAACAAAATTGTATCTTATGTCAGAAAGTATCATTTTGGAGGAAAAATTTAATTTTTAGAAACTCATGTTAATGCTAAAATTTTCTTTTGCTTTCCTAATGCTAACTTTAAAATTTACCAAAATACCATTTTTTGCTGTCTGGGCATAAAGGATATGTAATTTTGCTACCATAAAAGAAGTTGAAGTTCTTGCTACAACCTTTTTGGCATTGATTACTATCTTTGTATCTTATATTGACTTACAAGTAGGAAAACTGGGAAACCAGTAACTGAAGCACTTTAAGTGCTTCTTCTATTTGAATTGCCTATTACATCAGTAGCATGCTAGAGTATTCTCTATTTCTTTCTTCAAAAAGATGGAGTATTTGGTATTTTATTTATATGAGAATTATATTTTTTCCATGCACTGGGAACTTCCCAGATGGCGCAGTTGGTAGAGAATCCTCCTGCTAATCCAGGAGATGCAAGAGATGCAGCTTTGATCCCTGGGTCAGGAAGACCTCCTGGAGTAGGAAATGGCACCCACTCCAGTATCTTGCCTGTAGAATTCCATGGACTGAGAAGCCTGGTGGACTACAGTCCATGGAACCACAAAGAGTCAGACATTACTGAGCGACAGAACACATACGCGTGCATGTATGTATCCATGGATTAATATGTATTCATAAAACTAGGCTACAATAAATACTTGTATGAGAATTACTTTGAATATAATTTAATACCTGATGCATCAGAAATCTTGATAGGCTCCTGCATTGTTTTGGGTATATCTGGAATTTTAGGTATTATATAAAATTATGGGAAAATGCTAGTTGTTTTAATTTTACCTGCTGGATTTTTGATAACTGGTATTTGTTCTGTATTCCTCTGCATTCTGTGATGTCATATTTTTGGAAAGAAATTATTTTTATTCAGTGATATTTAAAATACTCCTTTTATAAAAAGTTTTCTACTGAAACAGGATAATTATCTTTGGTTTTAAAATCACATTTATGAATGACTTATTTCCTGGAGTGAAATGTGTAGACTGGGCTTTGTCTCTTCCTCAACTTGTTTCTTCCTCAACTGAAGGCAAATCTCCTCTGAATTGAAGAAAAAGTTAGCTAGAGAAAAATAAAATATGTGATTAGAAGAATTGAGTCCAGTAATTCCTGGTATTATGGTAACTTTCTTATGAAACATGTGGGATACTCTTCAAGCTCTGTTTTCTATTGTTGAATTAATATAAATGTCCACAGAATATGATTTGAATAGTGTTTCCTTTTCTAGATTTATAATTTGATCTTTTGAGAAACAGCCTTAGAAAAGTAAAAAAAAAAAAAAGAAAAGAAAAGTACTTAGTCTTGGAAAATATTTTGGAGAATAAATAATATTCATTGACAGAATTCTCTCTGGGTTAAAAAAAAACACAAAATGAAGTTACCTTTTATTAATTTTGATTCACTAGTTTATTATATTCATTAAGTACTTTTCTGTGCATATAGAATATTTCATCTGGCTCTCCTGGCAGGATACTATGAACTTGAGAGAGCCAGTATGAGAAAGTTATGGCACAGTGAGGTGACTTGTCAAGGGAATATAACTAGATGCTGGTAGCACCCGGAGAAGGCAATGGCACCCCACTCCAGTACTCTTGCCTGGAAAATCCCACGGACAGAGGAGCCTGGTGGGCTGCCGTCTATGGGGTCGCACAGAGTCGGACACGACTGAAGCAACTTAGCAGCAGCAGCAGCTGGTAGCACCAGAACTAGAACTCAGATCTTCTGACAGGCTAACTTCTTGTTCTCTTTAGCCAATCACAGTCTCCTTTTATAGCCTATTGATCACTGTGTTCTAAAGTTTTACCATTATAAAAATTCACTCTTTCAAATATCTATCAGAATGATTCCTTCAGGTACACTACCATTAGTTCATATAAAGTAGGTTTTTTGAGTGATAAATACAAAATTACCATGGTAAAAGTAATTTTTGCTCAAAAAGATAGAGAATGGAAATAAGGTGATGCATTTGGTTAAGGCGCCAATTTCTAGCACAACCAACGTAGATCTTTATCCTGGCATGAAATTGGTGGCACCTCCTAGTCCCTCATGGATGTTTTTCCACATCAGACAAAACCACTGGATGGTTTTGTGCAGTCTGGCAGGATTGTTAGTTGCAGTGGTGTAGAAACGGAAACAATTTGGGAGTTGTAGGTTGAAACTGAGGTGCCTAGTTCTATGAAGTGGTATTGGTACTGAACTTTGAGTACTAAATTTGTGTATATATTTAAAACAATTTTTTTTTAAGGTAGATGGCAGTGGTGGCTATTTGAGTGTCTTTGGAATACTGAGGCATTCAACATAATTGTACATCTTATAAAGAAGAATTTTGGAGCAGGATGGCTTATAAATTCACTGCAAATTTGGAATCCAAACAAAACTAGTTTCATGTTTGTATAAACTATTTTAAGCCATCTTGCTCTTACTGAAATTTTTTTTCCTCTAGTCTATAGTTTTTGTGTCTAAACTAGCTTCTAGTTTTCACTATGGGATTCATATTCATGGATCTGATGAATCACTACTAGATGGTCCCAAAGGAGGTTGATGCTATGCTATCTGGTTACATACTTTATAGTCTTTATTTGCAAGTTGTTTGTGAGGATTCATAGTTTTCACTAAGTTCTTAGAAGAGCTTACATCATAGAGAGGATATGATCAATACCTTCCAAAAGCTTACTTTAAAGGAATATGAGGCCAGCATGGCTAACTACTAAAAAATATGAAACGTTTAATAAAAGAGACACAGCATTAAGGTTGTATTTTAACAGCTTCTGTAGATAAAATGGCTTCCCTTGTGGCTCAGTTGGTAAAGAATCCACCTGCAATGCAGGATACCTGGGTTCGATCCCTTGGTTGGGAAGATCCCCTGGAGAAGGGAAAGGCTACCCACTCCAGTATTCTGGCCTAGAGAATTCCATGGACTGTATAGTTAAATTTGGAATTCTTTTGATGACATACTGTCTTTCTCCTCTTAATTCTCTTTAACTCTGGGACAAAGGACTATTCAAAGTGCATTGTTACAGTAATTTCTCAATGTGTGAATGAAATAGCAAAAATGGTTTTGAATTACAAATATGATAGTGCCATATCTTTCTCTGTCTGACTTATTTCACTTAGCACAATACTCTTCAAGTCCTTCCATGCTGTTGCATATGGCAACATTTAATTCTTTTTATGGCTGAATAGTATTCCATTGTGTGTGTGTGTGTGTGTGTGTGTGTGTGTAGCACATATATAATACATTTCCTTCATCCATTCATCTGTTAATGGACACTTAGGTTACTTTCATATTTTGGCTATTGTAAATAATGCTGCTGTGAATGTTGGGGTGCATATATCTTTTCAAATTAGTATTTTTGTTTATTTTGGATATATATCCAGGAGTGAAATTGCTGGGTCATATGGGAGCTGTCTAGTTTTTGAGAAACCTCCCTGCTGAGGTTGCACCTCTTACAGAGGCTTCACCAATTTACATTCCCACCAATAGAGTATGAGGATTGCTTTTTCTCCACATCCTCATGGGCATTTATTGTTTTTGTTCTTTATGACAATAGCCTCTCTGACAGGTGTGAGGTGATATCTCATTATACTTTTGATTTTCATGTTACTGATGATTAGTGATGTTGAGTATCTTTTCATGTACTTGTTTGTCATCTCCATTTCCTCTTTGGGAAGATGTCTGTTCAGGTCTTCTGCCCATTTTTTGATCAGGTGGTTCATTTTTTGATGTTGAGTTGCATAAGCTGTTTATGTATATTCGACAGTAACTCCTTATCAGTCATATCATTTGCAAATATTTTCTCCCAGTCAGTAGATTGTCTTTTTGTTTTCTCAATGGTTTCCTTTGCTATACAAGAGCTTTTAAGTTTAATTAGGTCCTGTTTGCTAATTTTTTATTTCCTTTGGGTCAAAAAGATATTGTGATGATTTATGTCAAGTAGTGTTCTGCCTGTGTTTCTCTCTAGGAGTTTTATGGTTTCCAGTCCATTTTGAGTTTATTTTTATATTTGGTGTTAGAGAATGTTCTAATTTCACTCATTTGCATGTAGCTGCCCAGTTTTGCAGCATCACTTACTGAAGCAACTGCCTTTTCTCTGTTGGATATTCTTGCCTCCTTTATTGTAGTTTAATTGACTATAAATATGTAGCTCACAGAGTAGTTTTATACATAGTTTTGAGTGCAATAAATTCTGTTAATTATTATTTAATTATCTGACACTCTTCTTTACTTTCATTGCTACCATACTCAACAGCAAACTCCATGCCAAACCAGGTTAGTTCCTTCCAATCTGCACTAGAGGCTATTTCATTATTAATTTTATCATTCCTGAAAAATGTATGTTATCTTCATTTAAAACTGAAAGCTAAATAAAAGTGTGTTCAGATATGGAAGGAAAGCAGAGGTAGGAAGCTGAACACCTTTATTTTTCATTCTCCAAAACACACAATTTTACCATACCCTTAAAATTTCAGGGAGCAGCTGCATCAATATTTGGAACTTAAAATCTAATAAATTCCAATTTCCCAGCAAAATAGAATTTGAGCAAAGTGATAAAGGTTAGTATGGTATCATTGGCTTGGATTAATCAGAAGAGACATACACAGGGGGCATCCTTGGCGGGGATGAAAAAATATATGAAGAAAAGATATTAAATAATAAACAGGGAAAAGTGCAAAATGCATTCTCTCAGACAAGAACTGAAAAGCATAGCTCTTTGGGGCTAGCCAGCTGTCCTCTGGATCTTGAGAGGTAGGATGCTGTTGTTTGGCTCTTGCTTTCACACTGCATGTCTTCCATTATTATAGACTCTGCTTTTGAGATAAACAATAGGGAAAGAATAGCACTCTTCATCTGACATAGTTGTGGAAAGGTTCACTGACACACCACAATCAAGAACAGGATGTAGTTCTCCTATTTGCCTAGATCAGAGCTTTTTTGAGAACACTAGTTAGAAAGAGATCTACAAAAATGTTTTATTTTCAAGATAAAATATTTGTAACTGAGATTATTTCAGTGAATTATTATTGAAATGGGCCTTGCTTTAATTTTTTGTGATTTATTTTTCTGGCTATCAAGCTTGCAAAATAAATATCATATTGATGAATTGGAAGTATGAAATATATTGACAAAATCTGAAAAAAGGTATATCCATTTTTAATTATTTAAATGTAAGCTAAATGTAAGCTAAAAATATGTCTACTAAAAGTAGGAGCTCTGGTATTAAAAAAAAATCTCATATTACATGAATGGTTTCTTAGCATCACTTTGTTGTCTGAAGGTGTGTGTGTTTGAACTAGGATTGAGAAATGTGATGATGAGATTAGGGGATGGAAGAGAGCAACTTTAAAAAAGAAAGAAACTGACTTAAAATATATAGTTTAATGTTATGACAGCATATTACTCCAGACATATTTATGAAATACTCTCATACCCGAAGAGTATGTAGTGTTAGTATCATTAAAATGTTCATAGACCTATTTGAAACTGATAGTTTTATTGAAATATCCTTGTGGCCATGCATTGGAGATGGTGTTTGATTTCCTTGTTTACTCATTTCCCTTGGATCGAGTAAACCCAGTTCTGTTTATCCAGGGTGGCTTTGTTTTATGTCTCAAGTAGTTATTAATTTTAAACCTATGTGGCTTGGTGCCAGGCTAAAGAAGGATTTAGAGAAGTCATTTGATTTCAATGAGTAAAATACTATCTTTACTTTGGTTAAACCTTTTTTTCTTGGTTCATTGATGCCAAATGTGAATGTCACAGTTCAGTTGCCCTTTTGCCATAATTGGTGAGAGTAGAATCATATCCTATACAGCATAAGTTCATAATGGAAGTTGAAACTTTGAGTAAAGACACATTTTTGAACTATCTTGGTATTTTGAAGTTATTATGCAATCTAGAATTTTGCTCTTTGTCTCTGAAAAATGATCCACCTTTGATTATTGCCTTTTCTTTGTATAGTTTTTACATAACATTATCATTATACCTTTTAACTATTTATGCAGTGATTCATTTTCATGTTATATTCATATTCACATCAGTATCATTGTTTTGTGACAGAACATTACCACATTACGTTGTGACACACCTTTTGGGTTATGATGAATCTACAAAAGTGGCCATTAGGACTTTTGCTCAGAAAAATTTTTAGTCTTGGAAGCAATATAAGGGGCAAAGAACAAGAGGAAAATACTAGAAGATATACTAGATTTGGCAAAAAAAAACAGCAAGAGCACTTTGGGGATTTCAAATTTGATTTATACATCTTCTAAAAAAAAAAAGCTGACTACTTTTACAGTGCTCACGAGACTAAAAGAATAGTGGTTTTGGAAGAAAGGCGAAGTATTCTTTAAATTGGCAGATAGAAAAAATTTACCAGCCAAGCAGGCCTTCATACTTGCCACAGAACCTTTCCTGACACTTCATTTATCTTAACTGCATTAGGGCTAATAATTTTTTAGTTTGGCAACTTCCAAGGAAACCTTGTTGAATATTCAGAATAAATTTCAAGGTGGTTCCTAGCTTGCTATTAGTTACATTATAATTTTAAAAATAACGTCTTTCAATGGATGCTTTGTGAATTCAATTAAGAGGGAATCTGCAGAAAGTAAAATATTGTTAATTGCTTGATAATCTTCAGTAAAAGAGTTATTGTTATTTTTAGATTATACAGTTTTTACTGATGTGAAATTTGGAATTTGTGATTAAGTTTTAATAAAGAGATGAAAAATGTTTACACCAAAGTAATGTATTACTGTGGTACTAAATAATTGTCTTTTGTCCCAGTCCTTCTCAGCTGTTACTTCTGAGAGTTAGTGCTCTGTCTATAAAAAATATGATTTTTATGATAGCTTTTTGATTTGTCAATTTTATATATTCTCTTTTATTTGCTTCTTTTATGGATAATAACTTCATTGATTTAAACCACTGACTTTATTCCCATCTTCCTAATATAATCATTTTAAATTTAAACAATAAATTAACCTTTGTTTCTTGTTTATAACTGAAAAGTTAAATGTCTTTTGCTTTTGCACTTTGTAGAAGACAATATTTGTGCTCATTTTATATTTTTAAAAGTTGTGTGGAACAACTGTGTTCAGATAGAGCATAGAACACTATGATTATTTTTGTTCATGGCATTTATGTACTAATCTTTGTTTTTCATCTCTTAAGTACATTTACTCTTCAACAGTATTTAATATGGAGAAGGCAGTGGCAACCCACTCCATTACTCTTGCCTGGAAAATCCCATGGGCAGAGGAGGCTGGTAGGCTACAGTCCATGGGGTCGCAAAGAGTCGGACACGACTGAGCGACTTCACTTTCACTTTTCACTTTCATGCATTGGAGAAGGAAATGGAATCCTATTCCAATATTCTTGCCTGGCGGATCCCAGGGACAGGGTAGCCTGGTGGGCTGCCGTCTATGGGGTTACACAGAGTCGGACACGACTGCAGCGACTTAGCTTCAGCAACAGCTGCTGCTGCTGCTAAGTCACTTCAGTCGTGTCTGACTCTGTGCGACCCCATAGATGGCAGCCCACCAGGCTACCCTGTCCCTGGGATTCTCCAGGCAAGAACACTGGAGTGGGTTGCCATTTCCTTCTCCAATGGATGATAGCAGTGTTTAATATATAATTCATGTCTGTGTGATAGCAATAGGTGATTTGGTGAATTTTATCTGGCTATGTATACTTCCATTGTAATAAATTCCTACCCAGTGGAAACCAGGTCAGTTTAATTTTCTTGGTATTTTATCTGGTATAGCTCTATGTATAATAAGGTCATTATGAAAGTGTTGTGGTTTTTTTGTATATATTAGTAAACTTATTCAAACAAATCTTGTTCTGTTAATGACAGAATGGAAGGCCTGCCTAGTAGAGAGCAAGGAAACCCAAATAGTTATAATGTATTGTGATCCTGAAAGCTTTTTATTGTTTTCTGCAAAAGGAACTATAGGGAAAACTATATTGGAAAAATTTTAACATAGCTCTTTGAGACCTTTGGAAATTATGAAAGCATTTTGGTCCATCATATATTCTACCCTCTAGCTCCTGAGATGGACAGTTTAAGGCTGGGACCTGAAGGTGATGGAGCAAATTTGACAAGATCTCTGTGATCATACTTTTTAAGAGGATGAATTCTGGCATTCCTTTTTTTTTTTTTAAGACCACCTCATCCCCTCTTACAGACATATAATGATTACTTATTTTAATATTCTTGATAAAATATTAGAAGTTGAAATTGGAGAGAAATATGGCAAGAGACGTCAATACCTTACTATATCAGAGTTAGAAAATAGTGTTAGACTAAAATAATTTAGTAAATTGGAATATAGATTAGAAACTAGGATAATGAAATAATGTAGGGGACAGATATAAAGCAATGTGGTTAGAGATGAAAAATATCATGAACTCCTAGGGATAAGTAACTGAATTTAAGTAAAGTTAAAAGGCCCCTCAGTAGTAAAGAAATAATAAGGTTATTATGGGTCAACAATTATGGGTTAACATTATGTAATGTTGTGGTTAGAGCAAGCACATTATAAGGTCATATAAATAAGAATCAAAAATGTGGGAAACTTGAGATTATTTCCCCATTGTACTTGCCATGGTCAGAACTTTTTGAGAGCATTGTTTCTGGTTCTGGGCTCTACCACTAAAGAAGGACATGGAGAACTTGGAGGAAGTTCAGAGGAGGACCACAAAGATAATTAAAGGGTTGAAAAAGAAACCTAAAAGAAAAATTTTAAAGTAGCAGGGATTTTTATTATTCCAGAGATGACTTAGAGGTATTTAATTTATGCATTAAAGTATGGAGAACAGATTGTCTCGATCTTCACTGAAGGTCAAACAAGAAATCAATTTAAACTGTGTCATGAAGGGTTTAGATTAGATATGAGGAAAATTATACAGATTGAATGATATATAATAAGTGAGTATGGTATATGTGAAACCTTTTGGAACACTATAGATCCTTATTGATTACATCAAAGGGCATTTGAGGCATTTATGATCACAGTAGCTCATTAGGTAAGCCTGCATTTTTTTGTTTTTTTGTTTTTTTGTTTTCCCTAAGGAAAGTTAACAGTTAATTCTGACTTATGATCAATCTTTTGGAAAATGTTTCTAATTGACTTGATAGAGGTAATATAATTCAAGTTATAATCAATTCTGTTAATAACAGTGTAGTATATAACGTTCGTTAAATCAGAATAGTCAATATGACCTCTTTGCCCACTCTCTTTAACTAGACCATGCTTTCTAAAGACAAATGACAGCTGTGCATTGGTTTTATTGTGAATATCAATAAAAGAGAGGAATGATTAGTTTATCTTTGCAAATCAACTACTATACTACTGACAGAACTAGACTATTGGTTGCTGTGGCTAGATATAAAAGACCCGCATACTAACAACAGAAAAATTCTTCTCCCTATTGAGCAGTGCTTTACATGTATATTATGCTTTTCCTTTTTTGCTTTAAATAGCTTCTTTGGTTTTGAGGTTTTTGAGGAAAAAGACAAAATAAGCTATGTACTTTAAGGCAGAGAGCTCTTGTGGTCTACCATGTTCCATAAAACCAAAAAGATGCTACAGTAAAAATATAGAAAGAAAAAAACATTTTAGATGTAGTAAGTATGTAAAGTTATTTGTATAAAGTGTCCTTATATTATAAATAATACAAAATGGACATGCATTTTTCATTGTTTATAAAGCATTTTCATTCTAAATTGATATAAAAAGTAATTTTTTCTTAGTACTAAAGGAAGCTGTATTTTTTTTTACAGGCAGCTAATTAATTTTCTAACCAAAGAGAAATTTTATTTTTTAGAAAACCAACTTTTTTTTTTCATTCAGCAATCTTATCCTTTTTTGTTCTAGGTGCTATAATGATTTTAAATATTTTAGTATTGAAAGTATATGATGTGAGGGACTTCCCCAGTGGTCCAGTGGCAAAGACTGTGCACTCCTACTACTGGGGGTGTATATTCAGCACTAGTTGTGGAACTAAGATCCCACATATCACATAGCAAGAAAAAAAGTGAAAGAAAGAAATGATGTGTTTGTTCATGAAAATGCAAGTTCAGTTCAGTCATTCAGTTGTGTCCGACTCTTTGCGACCCCATGAACCACAGCACGCCAGGCCTCCCTGTCCATCAGAACTCCCGGAGTTCATCCAAATCCATGTCCATTGAGTCAGTGATGCCAGCCAACCAGCTCATCCTCTGTCATCCCCTTCTCCTCCTACCCTCAATCTTTCCCAGCATCAGGGTCTTTTCAAATGAGTCAGCTCTTCGCATGAGGTGGCCAAAGTATTGGAGTGTTTCAGCTTCAACATCAGTCCTTCCAGCAAACACCCAGGACTGATCTCCTTTAGGATGGACTGGTTGGATCTCCTTACAACTGCAAGAGAATATTGAAATTTGTATTTACTTTCTAAAGAAGAAAGTATATATCTCAGGCTGGCATTTATTAATTAGATGAATTTAGATACTCTAGAACCTGGTGCTTAACCTTGGAGATTTAAAAAGCTGATTTTTGTCAGCATTCAATTCCACTTTTAAAGATTTACTCACAATTAACCAAACTTTTGAAACTGATCTATATAAAATAAAAATGCCCCATTTAGTATTAATTTACAGTAACAAATATGACTGACTGGACTAAACTGTACAAGTTAACATGGCATTTTTCTTCCTTGTTGCTAAAATCACATGAAAAGCTTAATCATAATCTGAGCACCATTTAATAATTTTGCAGTGATAAATATAAATATCCCAAGGATAAAAAATCCATTAAATTTTCATCACTATTGTCTTTTGTTGTCTTTCTCTCTCTCTTTTTTTTGGAGGGGTACAATGATGGGCAGATTTTATTATAATTCCTAAATACTGATGACAGTATTTGGGAATAAAATGAAGTTTATAGAAGTAATTATGGTGTAAAGCAGCAATGTAAAACATAAGAATGCTGTAATAATTAGATAAGGAATAGATCACATCAGGCATAATATAGGATGAGATATTTGAAATGAGCTTAAAGTATCTCTAGAATTACACTATATAAATGGGAGAGAATATTGCATCATCAAAGTATGGGTTACAGGAAAATTGAGGGCCTTTTAAAAAATATTTTTAAACTTATTTTGTAGTGAACTATAGCCAATTAACAATATTGTGATAGTGAACAGTGAAGGGACTCAGCCATATGCTTATATTTATCCATTCTCCCCCAAACTCTTGTCCTATCCAGACTGCCACATAACACTGAGCCGAGTTCCATGTGCTATGCAGTAGGTCCTTGTGGTTATCCATTGTGAATATAGCAGTGTGTACATGTCCATACAAAACTCTCCAACTGTCCCTGCCCTCATCCTTCCCCCAGCAAGCATAAATTCATCCTCTAAGTCTGTGGGTCTCTTTCTGTTTTGTAAGTTCATTTGTATCATTTCTTTTTAGATTCCACATATGAGAAATGTCATATGATATTTCTCCTTCTCTATCTGATTTGCTTCACTCTGTATGACAATCTCTAGGTCCATCCATGTTGCTGCAATTGGCATTATCTCATTCTTTTTAATGGCTGATTAGTAGTCCATTGTATATATGTACCACATCTTCTTTACCCATTCCTCTGTGGAGGGACATTTAGCTTGCTTCCATGTCTTGGCTATTGTAAACAGTGCTGCCATGAACATTGGGGTGCATATATTCTTTTGGATCATGTTTTTCTCTGGATATATGGCCAGGAATGGGATTTCAGAGTCATATGGTAGCTCTAATTTTAGTTTTTTAAGAAACCTCCATATTGTTCTCCATAATGGCTATAGTAATTTACATTCCTATCACTTTTTAGACAGTGGTGAATATCATGTCAAATTTAGCTAAAACAAAAGACGTATGTAGGGAGAAGTAAAAGGTAGTTGTAGAAAGGTAAATTGAGATTTTTGAGGGTCTTGAACTCCAAGCTAAAGTGTTTAGATTTTTTGGAGACAATTGAGTTTTTGAGTGGGAGAATGGTATGAGCAGAGCTAAGCTTTAGGTATTATAATAATAATAATATATTAGGTAGAGTTGGATAAAAGATATTTGCATTCACCCCAACAAGAGATACATAGCATATAAATTAAGGAGTTAAGAGTAGAGTTGAAACTCAAAGGAAGAATATAGCTAACTTGAGAAAACGTTATCCACTTCTTATTGAAAAATAAAGGAAAAGTAGAACACAATAATAACTAAAATGACTAAAGTTGAGTCCAATAAATTGTTCTCCACTGATGTAAAAGAGTGAAAAGATTTGCTCTTTTTGGTGATGCCTGATTAATCTTTTGCTGATCTTAGAAAAGCTTCTAAGCTTCTTCAGATGAGAAATTTGTTAGTCTTGTCCATGTTTTTCCCTACCCCAACACATGGTAAATACTCAGTAAATATTTGTTCAAAAACTGAGTTAATTTTATAAATTTATGAGAGAATCTTTTAGTAGATAATTTTTTAAATGAATCAAACTTATTCCATTATCTAGGCATTGCTATGGTAAATGTACCTTTAAAAAAATTCTGCTTCCCTGACAAACACACAAGAACTTCATTATTTAACTTTGTTTTAGCACCTTAAAATAACTTTCGCCTCATTAACTAGTGCCAAGGGCATTGGGAAATATGCTTGCAGAAGCATAAACTGACAAATGAATAAAATTTCTCTTTGATTTTCTTTCTAAATAGTGATATATTATTTACCATGAATAAATTGTTTCTATATTTCTACACGTTCACAAAAATGGGATATTTTTCTAGAGGACATTAATTCTATAAACACTAAATACCTATTATGTGCCAGGCCTTTTGCTGGGTACTGGGATACAGTAGTGAGCAAACAGTCTAGTCTCTAATCTCAAAAAAATTGCAATTTAGTGGGAAGACATACATATCAAAATACCCGTCTGATGGAAAGGAAAAGGTATGGAAAGATATGAAGGAAAAATTTAGGCAGTTCCACAGGTACTGATTAGGGAAAACTCGTCTAGTCAGGGGAGACTTCCTTGAGGAACTGCATTACTAGGAATTTGAAAGATTAGTAAGAGTAACCCAGCAAAGAGAGTAAGGTTGGTTGAAAAGTGTTTCAAATAGAGGGAAGAGCAAGATCAGAGTTCGTGAAATGGGGGAAAATATGATATGTTCAGGAAACCAAAAGAAGACAAGTACAACTTGATTGTAGAGAGGGGACAGAGGTAGACCTAGGGTTTTGAGGTGAGCAAGGATGA
The DNA here is from genome assembly GCF_029378745.1 of Bos indicus. Taxonomy (NCBI): domain Eukaryota; kingdom Metazoa; phylum Chordata; class Mammalia; order Artiodactyla; family Bovidae; genus Bos; species Bos indicus. The sequence continues at coordinate 14,051,804 of NC_091779.1, forward strand.
GATCATTACAATATGAATGATAATCCTTAAATGTGTTTCTTTTCTAGGATTTTAATATGAAAAAAAATATCAGATAAATGTGCCAAAACATAGTGGTGTTCATTGCAGTTAAGTTTATATCAGCGAAAACTTAGGAACCATTTATATTTTCAATGATAGAAAATTGTTTAAATAAATTTTGTTACAGTAGAATTTGATAAAGTCATTAAAATGATGTGCATATTTCTTTACTAACATAAAAATATGCTCAAAATATATTGTTAACTACCAGACAGAATGCAAACAATGCAATATACTGATTTTTGTGAATGAGTAGAAATATAGAAGCAATTTATTCATGGAAAATTATATATCATGATTTAATGACAAAACAATCAAGGAGAAAATTTGTTAGTTAACCAGGAGATGTAGAAAGATTGAAATGCTATTGAAGATAGACCTGAAGGGCCAAAATGATAATCTTTTGAATTGAGGCTACTGGTTATTGTAAAGTAATGAAAATCCTGTGTTGGTAGGCCTTTTATAACTTACATATGAAAGTTTCAATCTTGTCAGGTTGATCAACATTTTGCTATAATAGTTTGGAGACTGTTTTGCAAAATCATTGTTTGCTAACTATCTTTATGCTTCCCAATAGAAAAATCCTAGTAGACTGAATGGAAAATTCATATTATAATGTGAATAACTAGAGTTGTGTTTTACAGCTTAAAGGTAAATCTTTATTTCATTCCATGAGCAAAAACATGGGTAACCTCTGACATAAGACAGGAATTAGTAGCTAAATATGTCTAATATTTATTAAACAAATGACAATCTTTGAGGACTAATATATAAGGTATTCACATAATAATAATTATGTCCCTTTATCAAATAATATACATATGGTTGTCTTGCATTTTAGGAGTTCAAAAATATTAGCAAGTAACTTTTCCAAGATAATTAAGGTCGTTTGGATACAGAGATAAGTATTATAAAACATGTAACTTGGGGAAAAATATAACTTATGAAGTGAAGTTCACAAATTGAATCAAATTTGCTGTTTAAAGTAGTGTTGTGGACTGAATGTGGTCCCCTAAAATACATATTTCATCATCTTAACCCCCAGGGTTATAGTATTAGGAGGTAAGACCTTTAGGAAGTAATTAGATTAGATGAGGTTTTGAGGGTAGAGCCCCCATGATGAAATTGGTGCCCTTATAAGATGGCAATACCAGAGTCCCCCCTCTCTCTCTGCCATGTCCAGATATAGTAAAGAGGTGGCTGTCTGCGAGTTGGTAAGAGGTCCTTCACCAGACCTAGGATCTGCAAGCCCCTTGATCTTGGACTTGCTAGCTCCAGAAATATGAGAAATAAATATTTGTTGATAAAGCCACTCAGTCTCTGGTATTTTATTACATAGCCCAAGCTGACTAATTCAGCAGTTGGCACTGAGAAGTGGGGTAGGTTTAAAACTGGGTAGTGTGTAAAGACTGAAAAAGTTTTAAGGTGCCTGTTAGAAGAAGCTTAGTTGCTATGAAGGGGCTTTTAAAGGTGATTCTGGTGAGAGGTCATAAAAGGAGGAGAGTTAGTTACAGAGAAAGCTTCAGTGTTCTTAGAATATATACAATCGTGAGCAGAATGTTGATAAAAATATGGATGGAAAGACCATTTTGGTGATGTCTCTGTCAGAAGTGAGGGTTATTGGACAATGGAGAAAAGGTGAATCTTACTGAAACTTGTCATAAAGTGGCAAAAAAGCTTGGCCAAATTATGTTTGTGTTCTAGTGTTTTGTAGAAGGTAGAACTTGTGAGAAAAGAAATTGGATATTTAGCTGAGAAGATTTCTAAGCAAAGCATTGAAGGAGTGCCTTAGTTGCTCCTGATTGCTTAAAATAAAATATAAGAAGAGAGACATGAAGAAGGAATTATTAAACAGAAAAGAATCTGGACTTCAAGATTTGGAAAATCCTCATCCTGTCCAAATTGCAAAAAGTGAGGAAATGTGTTCAAAGAGAACACTAAGTGTGTGGCTGACTGAACCATTTGACAAGGAGAGTAGTGTGGTTATGAGCTACAGACCTCTTCAGCCATCTAAACAGTCAGGAATAGAAATGGGATTATACTAGGAAAAAATTGCCAGCTGGGACAAAAGGAAACAGAAAATAAATAGGATGGAATGAAAGAAAGCTGTGAATGTGAATTATCCTTCAAGAAAAGGGAAGACCTTAAAGACAATTCAGAGACCAGCAGGGCTACTACTCCCACCACAGGCCCAGACTGTGCAGCCTGGGAAGCAAGACTGGCTTTACCTGGTTTCAAAGGCCAAGGCTTTGCCCTGCAGAGCTGCATGGGAGGGCTCTCACAGAAAGCTGAGTGGGTGAAGCCAAGTGGGCAACACTCTGCCAAGCTGAAGGGGTGAGGCCACCTCAGGAAGCCATGGGATGATACCACCACCCCAGTGGTTCTAGAAGGGAGAACAGCATATCAGAGAGCATTATCCTCAAGCCTTAAGGTCTAATAGCATTTGCTTGCTACATTTTAGACTTACTAGGGACCCATCACCCCCTTCTTCATTCTAATTTCTACCTTTTGGAAGAAGAACATCTATTCTATGCCTGTCCCTCCATTTGGAAACACATAACTTTTCTGATTTCAAAAGTTCACAACTAAAAAGGAATTTTGCCTCAGGATGAATTATGCCTAGAGTCTTACCCGTATCTGATTTAGCCGATACTTAGGTAAGACTCTGGACTTTAAAGTTGATACTGGAAGGCATTAGACTTTTGAGGTTGCTGTGATAGAATGAACATATTTGGACATGAGAAGGACATAAATTTGGGGGATAGGAGTGAAATGTTATGGACTGAATGTATATCCCCCCTGGAGTGCTGTAGTCCATGTCCATGGGGTCGCAGAGTCAGACACAACTGAGCCACCGAACCACACCCCCCATTCCAGTGTTTAAGTCCTAATCCCCAGTATGATGATATTTGAAAGTGGAGCCTTTGTGAAGTAATTAGGTTTAGTTGAGATCATGAGGTCATTAGTGCCCTTATTAGAAGAGGAAGAGACACAGAGCTCTCTGTCTCTTCATGAGAGCAAGCACCAATGAAAGGTCCTGTGCACACAGTGTGTACAAGCTAGAAAGCGGGCTCTCACCAGACAGTGAATCTGCAGCCACCTTGACCTTGGAATTCCCAGGTTCTCAAATATATTAGATTAAAATAATTTTTCTCATTTTATTACAATTGTTTTAGAACTGAGGCCATTTTTTTATAATGAGCCTTAGAACATGAAAAGAAAGCTGAAAAGTGCTGTGTCACCATCACTTGGCTTTTGCCACCACATCTAAGAGAACAAAATGAGACAGCACAGTACATAGGACATTCTGTTTGGAAGTTAGTCTGTGATTTGGTATTAAACAAATGAGTCTCAAGGTTTAGATTTTGATTCATTTCACTTTCAAAAGTAAATCACTGGAAGGAATGCTTCTTTGCAATGATTGTTTCACTTGCATAAGAATGGAAAGTAGTTTTTGAAGAAAGTTCTGAAGAACCCACCCAGGTATTACATCATTGTAAGCTAGTGCTATATTGTACAGATCTTAAAATGGAGCTTCATGGTATGTTTTGGTCAGTTTCCTCTGATAGCCCTGTCTAGCCAAAGTGATTAGGAGATTAAACAGTTTAAAGTATCCACAGCAGAAAAGTATACCAGTGTTATAGTAACAGATATTTAGCTAACTCTGGTTTTGATCTTGGTCAGTCAATTCACCCTGATGAGTTGAGGGTAAGGAAATGACAATGTATGCATTCATCTACTCATTCAAAAAGATCCCTGATTTCCTTTTAGGTATCTGGCTTTATCTAGAATCCTTTTGATCACTTTTCTTAGCTCTTTTTCACCTGTCCTGATTGAGCCCTTTATTATTCTTTCATGAAAAGAAAACAAAGAAAAAAGTACCATAGTGAAAAAGTGCGATTTTTCTATTTAAATTCAGTATCTGGAAAATCTTTTCTCATTGTATTTCAACTTTTCTCTCACAACTTAGGACTTCAGTGTATTTCTTAGCCTAGCCTGTAGTTTAGACAAAGGCCCAAGTTTGGGGACTCCTGCCATATTTGGATTGGTCAAGATTAATTAGAGATTGATAAGGGTGCTGAGAGTATTATTTTTGTGTTACTTTATCACCCCTTCCTTCCATCAGCCAGGAATTTTTATTGTCAGACTGACCTAAGCTAATATGATCAAGCATATCTGTACAGGTGAGTGTATGGTGTCAACTGTAATGAAGGGAAGTTTTAGATCAAATTTCATTAAGCATACAAATATTTATAAAGTAAGCAAGGAGTAAAAAACTAGGTCATACTCCTTGTGTTATATGTTGGATGACATTTCAGCTGTTGTTTTGGTACTCTTTGTGTGAAAAAAACGAATTGCATGTGTGCATGAACATATTTTAGGGGCAGAATTCTATTACTCTTAGAGTTGTCAGTTAGCACTGTAATACTCAAACCACTGAGTGGACACACAAGACAAATCTTAGAATCTTTACCCTAGTGTATAGCCTGCAAAATTTGCTGAATTATTGTAAGTGTTCATGAAGAGTAGTAGAGTACTTCTGCGATCTTTCGGCCAATCTACAGATCTGGAGCATCATTAATTTTTTTTTTTCCAATGAAAAACACATTTTCAGCATTTGTTGTTGCTTTTCAGTTGCTAAGTCATGTCCGACTCATTGTGACCTCATGAACTGTAGCATGCCAGGCTTCTGTCTCCATCACTATCTCCATGAATTTCCTCAGATTCATGTCCATTGAATCAGTGATGTCGTCCAGCCCTTTCTCCTCTTGCCCTCAGTTTTTCGCAGCATCAGGGTCTATTCCAGTGAGTCAGCTCTTTGCATCAAGTGGCCAGAGTAGTGGAGCTTCAGTTTCAGCATCAGTCCTTCCAATGGATATTCAGGGTTTATTTCCTTTAGGATTGACTGGTTTGATCTCCTTACAGTCCAGGGGACCCTCAAGAGTCTTCTCCAGCACCACAGTTTGAAAGCGTCAATTCTTTGGCTCTCAGCCTTCTTTATGGTCCAACTATCACATCCATATGTGACTACTGGAAAAACCATAGCTTTGACTATATGGACCTTTGTCAGCAAAGTGATGTCTCTGCTTTTTAAAACACTGTCCAGGTTTCTTTAAAAAAAATTTTTTTTTTTTAATTGAAGGATAATTGCTTTAAAGAATTTTGTTGTTTTCTGTCAAAGATCAACATCAATCAGCCATAGATATACATATGTCCCCTCCCTCCCATTTCCATCTTTATCTCATCAATACAAAACCCCTGTTTGAGTTCCCTGTGTCATACAACAAATTCCCATTGGCTATCTGTTTTGCATATGGTAATGTAAGTTTCCATGTTACTCTCTCCATACATTTCACCAGTATCTAGGTTTGACATAGCTATTCTTTCAAGGAGCAAGTGTCTTTTAATTTTATGCCTGCAGTCACCATCTGCATTGATTCTGGAGCCCAAGAAAATGAAATCTGACACTGTTTCCACATTTTCCTGATCTATTTGCCATGATGTAATAGGACTGGATGCCATGATCTTAGTGTTTTGAATGTTGAGTTTTTAGCCAGCTTTTCCACTCTCCTCTTTCACTTTCATTAAAAGGCTTTTAGTTCCTCTTCACTTTCTGCCATTAAAGTAGTATCATCTGCATATCTGAGGTTATTGATATTTTTCCTGGCAATCTTGATTCCAGCTTGTGATTCATCTAGCCCAGCATTTCAAATAAGGTACTCTGGATATAAGTTAAATAAGCAGGATGACAATATACAGCCTTGATATACTCCTTCCCCAATTTTGAACCTGTTCATTGTTCCATGTCTGGTTCTACCTGTTACTTTTTGTCCTACATACAGGTTTCTAAGGAGGCAGGTAACATGTATTAAATATTAATTAGGCTAGTTATCAGTTATCTCTTGTGTTGATAATCAGAGGCCCGTATAGCCAAAATGCTTTCTGATTAAATCTTGGCTAAACAAAAACTTGTTAGGCTTCCCTGGTGTCTCAGACAGTAAAGAAATCTGCCTGCAGTGAGGGATACCCAGGTTCAATCCTTGGGTCAGGCAGATCTTTGGAGAAGAGAGTGGCAACCCACTCCACTGTTCTTGCCTGGAATTTCCATGGACTGAGGAGCCTAAAGGGCTACAGTCCATGGGGTTGCAAAGCGTCAGACATGACTGAGCGACTAACAGTGAGGGAGGATGTAATAGAGTATACATTGCCTGGATAGTTCAGTCGTTGGAGCATCAGACTTTTAATCTGAGGGTCCAGGGTTCATGTCCCTGTTCGGGTGCTAAGGCTTCATTTTTTTTTTTTTTTTTTTAGGAGACTTTCCTGTAGCTCAAACGGTAAAGAATCTGCCTGTAAGGCAGAAGACCAGAGTTTGATCCCTGGGTTGGAAAGTTCCTCTGGAGAAGGGAATGGCAATCCACTCTAGTATTCTTGCCTGGAGAATTCCATGGACAGGGCTACAGACTGTGCGGTTGCAAAGAGTTGGACACGACTGAGCAACAAACACGCACATAGTAAAAAGAGTAAAAATCATTATATTCTCCCCACTCTATTACCTCCCACTCTCAGATACCCACCATTTACCTTCCACACTTATCTGTATGCAAACTTAATCTGTATACACATTCATATAAACATACTTAAAAATATTTCCTATTGTGCAAACTTATTTTAAGTTTCTTTTGCTTATAGGAAAAAAAAAATCTGTTTGGCATTCAGAGTATTTAATAATGTTTCCTTCCCACAACAACTCCCCAAATTCGTATTCTGATATTTTACCCTATACTTTGGGTGTTTCAGTCTCTCTGAATTTTTCATGGTTCCCTGCACATGCCATGCTGCTGCTGCTGCTGCTGCTAAGTCGCTTCAGTCGTGTCTGACTCTTTGCGACCCCATAGATGGCAGCCCACCAGGCTCCCCCGTCCCTGAGATTCTCCAGGCAAGAACACTGGAGTGGGTTGCCATTTCCTTCTCCAATGCGTGAAAGTGAAAAGTGAAAAGTGAAAGTGAAGTCGCTCAGTCGTGTCCGACCCTCAGCGACCCCATGGACTGCAGCCTTCCAGGCTCCTCTGTTCATGGGATTTTCTAGGCAAGAGTACTGGAGTGGGGTGCCATTGCCTTCTCCGTGCATATGCCATACCCTTTCCAAACTCTGCCTTTTTGACTATTTTGTTATCTACCTAGAATGCATTTACTTTTCTATTTTATCTGGCTAGATCTTTGAAATCCATTTCGGATGTTATGTTCTATATGCATCCGTTTCCTAGTTTTCTATTATGGAATCATTCCTTCATCTGTATTTCCACAGTATTTTGTTTATAACTTGATTGTGACAATAATCTTAATTATAATAGCTAGCAAGTATTAGCTCTATTATGTGTAAGTTTAGCTCTTTAACATTTATTTAATCATCTTTTAGCATTTTGTAGCTTATCTGCTTATGTGTCTTTTCCCAAATAAACTATACCTTCCTTGTTCATCTTTAGGTTCAAGTATATAGCACTATACCTGGGCACATGATAGGTACTCAGTACATCTGTATATAAAAGAATGAATGTAAAAATGTTGCTTTTAGTACTTGATATTATAGGTGAAGCATAGGTCATAATTGTTCTCTGTGAGTATAGAACAGAGAAGGATAGAGTATGAATTGAATGAAGAACCCAATAAGAAATGATGTCTTTTCTCTATAGAATGGCTTATAGAAAAATTCTATAGAGATACTAAAGGACTGGAGAAAGCTGAAGAAAATGCAAATAGAAATATCTTAGTCTAGGATGCTTTAGTTTTTATTATTGGTGTCTTTAGCCTTTGTGTAAGTATTTTTGCAGTCATGACAGAATGAAATAATATTCATCAAGTGTAATATAAAGGGTATAGGCAAAATGAGGGCAAGAAAAGAAGATAAGAAAGGACTGCTAAGAGGTGGAAATATAAGTTGTGTTTGTCTGTGGTTTTCAAATTTTTTGCTCAATTTGATCCCTAAAATAATTTTGAGAAATGATGTACCACTTTGCAAATTTTAAATCTAAAATACTTTTAATTGCAAGTTTAAGTAGCTACAGAGACTATAGCTAAAAACATATATTGTGTAAATGCTTCAAGTAAATTTTTTCAAAACTTTGGAGGTGCCTACTTCATTGTCATGAAAAAATGTCTACATAAAATCTAACTGGCTACATCATTCCTAGCTTCCAAATTACTTAGCTAAATCAGACTTTGGTGTCTTTATTTTTTAGATCAAATCAGCCTGTTAATACACTCCATGACAACCATCTCAATTCTGAATTCTAATTATGAAATAGATAGATTTACTTATAAACAGTCAGATAGACTGACAGACACAGGATCTTCCCAGGATGAAGCAAGCATCATCCTCTTCAGTTTTTCTTGCTTTTCACATAAAGGATTATCTTCTAGGACCAATGCATTCTTGAATTATCCACTTGCATTATGCTCTGGAGACTTTTATCCCCAGGGGAACAATGCATGGTGACAAGGTTTGGGATGGGTGAGAAGTATGCTTTCTTTTTTTTTATAAAGTAGAGACAGGCTGATTATGAAAAGTGAAAGAGGGACAGAATATTGGTGACTTGCAGATGCATTTTCAGCAAATCAACTTTAGGTAGGGGTACAAATGGAAATTAATGATTTGGAAATAGGCTCCGTTTAATAGGTAATGCATTTGTATTTGCATTACCAATGAGAGGTCTGTTTATGTTATGTTGAAGATTGCTGGTTTGGGTGGTGTCTATGTGATGTCATAGGCATTACACATATAATCACAAGATAAATTGATTGTGACACCCAGAATATATATTCAAGAGTGTACTAGATACTGGTATCTATCTTATATTTAGGAGTGTACCAGATGCTGCAATCCTGTGGTTTACTAATTACAGGAAAAGAGAGGGCGTGAATGTGTGAATGGTCAGAAGATAAAGTTATGCAAGAGAAGAAATCCCTTTTCTCAAATATAAAGTCATCGAGATCAAGATTTTGAAATTCAAAAGTAGGCAAAAGGAATCTTCAGGGATTTTAATGAAATAAGCAACAGTATAATATTTGTTTCTTGAAAATACATTTTGATCTGATGAACAAGAATGAGATTGATTATTAACCCCTTCTTCAAGTGATATGGACTAACCATTTATATACAATAAAAAAAAAAAAACAAAAAAACTTTTCCAACGTAGATTTTCCTGGAGTTGGTGAAAGTTTATTCTTTTTTCCAAAAAAGCTTTTCCTTTCTAGTATAAATTGTAGGCAAACAAAAATGTTCAGTCTTTTTAACTTTGTTTTTTATTTTCACTTTAGTAGTTTGAATACTTTTGATTTTAGAGATTAGATTAAAAAGGTATTATAAAAGTACTTAAATGTTTGAATCAATATTGATTTAGCATTCTAAATGTAATATACATTAAAATATGGAGTGTTATGGATTCCATTTTTTATACTGAGTTTTAATGTAGTACAGCATTGGAATAAGTGACCAACATTAGGAAAGCTTTCTTTTGAGCAATTTTTTTAGTTCTTTGATATACAACTAGGAAAACTATATGATATCAATTTTATTCCCATTGTTGTTTTGCCCTATTTTTTTTTTAAACAAGAACCTGTGTTAGAGTTGAAGGAATTCCAAATATTGCTTATAGCTCAGAAGTATAAAATACCGTCTGTGGCTATAATAAAAAAAAATGTTCCAGCAGGTCCAAAAGATATTGGGAATAAAAAGCCACCCGTTTGCTTTTTGTAGAAGCAGTAGCATTCTGCAGACAAGCTATTCTAGCTTCAAAACAGTATGGTAGATGGTTTTATGGAACTTGCAATTACAGAAATCCACTTTAACCTTTCTTTCTTACTGGCAGGTGTCCCATTGGCTTGCAGCCAGGGGCTGTGAGTGTAGTACAGCCGGCGTGTCCCCCAGAGTGCTGAAAATGCCGACACTCCAGCTGGCTGCTTATAATTGCACTGATTGTGGTCTGACAACCAAAGCTCCATGAAAGAAATGTGATGAATATACAAAACATTTAAAAAATTTGATCAGATTACAAATTTCATTTCTCTTTTTTCTCCTCTATAGATATGATATCTGCACTTATAAAAATAAGCCCTGTGGAACACTGGGTAAGTTTTTTTATAAAGGGAGGATAGTTCAGATTGTCTTTTTGGTCCAATAGTTTTACTTTTTAATCATTATTAATTTGGTAATTTTCGTTTCTGGCACATCTGAAATTATTCCTATAAAGTATTAAACCTGACCTTTGTGGATATGTCACTGATTAGGAAACAAGTAGAATGATGATTAAAAACAAATTAGAAGGTGTTTCAAAATCATCACACAGTAATACTAAATCAAAAGTTACCACTCATTTTCATATAATCCATCTCTGTAATGTATTTTCCAAAAATACTGAGAGTTTGAGGGCAAATTAAAGCACCTTCAAATCTCAGGAAAGGAAAGGAAAAAGAAACTTGGGAGATACTTCATGCAGAGACATTAAGAACAGTACTTCTTTTGGTCCAAATTTGTGGAAAGATTGTGTCCTCATAAATTAAGATATTATTGGAAAATTTTATTATCTGTACAGAAAAAAAATCCAATTTTGTAAAATATTACAGCCAGACTTGGAGAGAGAGCAGAATTATCTTCCTTGTTCTTCCTAAATATCACATTTTAAAGGCAGTTCTATACTAGTCTACAATTTAAAAAATTATGCATTGTTGCAGAGCGTAACTTCATAGTGGTTAAATGTTAACTGCAAATACAAATGAGGGAAAATGGTAGCTTTCAAGTCAACTAAATTGTTAAGCAACTAGAATTATTTTAAGTAAAAAAGGAGCCTTTTTTATGTTTTTTTTTTTCCCTAGTGTCATAGTGACTTTTTACAGACCTAGAAGTTAAGCAACTGAAGGTGAATTCTCTAGATTCTCTGACAAGTCTCACTTTTCTTATCTGTAAAGGAATAGTTATAAATCTGTTCCTATGCACTTCATGAGAATTTTGAGAAGATCAAATTTAAAGTAGAGGTGGGAGAAAAGGTATTAACCCCACTTCCTGAGGAGGTCAGTTGAATACCCCTTTAGAAATTAAAATTTCTCTTGATGATTTTACCTGCCTTCCCAGGCTTCTCCTTCACCATTTCCCTCAAGCCATTTCCCTCAGGATTTATGGTGAAAGAAGAAATCCCAGTTTGCCAATGACAGGTATTATGGTGGAGAAGTTCGCTAGTTAAAATCATAACAGAGAAAGAGCTTTTTTCTGAGAAAGTTCACATCAGAAAGGTTTTCTTCATAGTGTTTTATGTTAACAAGACCAACAATAATCCGAAGGAAAGGAACCTGAGCTAAAAACCAACCACTGGCTTTGACAGTTTTAGTGCATTACCTTTTACAGTTTATTTAGCTCTTTGTTCTTCAATTTCCTTATCTATGAAGTTAAGAGTAATATCTGCCCTTATGCTGCAAGGATATTGTTAAAGTCACTTAAGGAAATATAAGGGTGTTTACTGTAGAAATGAACTGGTATTATTTAATGTAGAAATTATCTATACAGTTTAACTTATTCCCTCCATTATTGTGCAAATTCTATAAGCCTTTATTAAGTGCTTAATCAGTTTTAGGTACAGTATCCACTAAGTCCCAAAGAGGATACCAGCTACAGCTTGTATTCTGTAGCATGTATATTTTGAGGAAATAAATATGTATAGCTATATTTATATGTAGGTCTGTACATAGTCTATTTTGCTTTTTAAAAGCAGTTTATTTATACTTGAGATACATTCTTCATTGGGACATAAATAGTAACACTGCCTAATGCTTTGGTATATTTTAATGTCTAGAATCAATATATTAATACTTGGGTACATGTCAATGTATTTTCAATCATATAAATTATATTTTTCAAATTATAAACTATTATGAATTATTTTTATACTATCTCTTATGCTGAAAACTGAATGAACTGCATTATATATACATGTGTTGAATTTAATATATGGCGAATATGTTATCAGCACAGTTGATCAGATTTTTTTCTTTTTGAGTGGTCTTTTTAGTAACTTTCATATTGGTTTTATGCCAATTCTTGAATATTGTCTTGCTTAGTACTGCTGGTGACTAATTGTGACATGGCTAAGTAGATTTAAGCAGGCAAACTGGCCATCAAACTGAGGAAATCTAAATGACCTGATGATAATCAAACCCTTATTAACACAATCACACATAAAAACTGACAGCTTCAATTTTACAAGAATAGAAAAAATGGTGGGGAGTTGTAAAAAATATATTAGCATCTAAATTCTTTATTTTAGTTAAGATATACCTTGTATTTTCAATAAATCGTAGTTATTTCCCAGAACTGTTCTTTCTTAGATTATTCTTTTAGTAGAGCTAACAATTTTATAGCAGATGCAGAAGTAAATCTGTGCTTGCAAATACACCTTGGGGAGTCATTTAGAATTCTCAATTAAAAATAGGGCTATATGGCACATACCAAACAAGAACAACAATAACAACAAAAAGATAACCTATTGAATAATATATTTGGGAAATATAAATAATGTTAATTTAGCAATAAATATTAGCAGTTTTTTAAAACCAGATTTCATAAAGCTCAAAAGAGCAACAATATTCAAATAGAGTGGCTTTATTTTTCCCATATTATGGGTCATATTGAACCAGTAGCTTAAAAAAGATAATGGACTGCAAAGTTTTTTGTATTTTCCCTCCCTCTCTTTTTCTCTCTGTGGAGTTTAGAAGTAATAGTCATTAAATTTTTTTGATTAACCAAAAAAAAAATAATAAGGTCATCTTGCCCAACTAATCTCTCTTTTTACTTCCTCTTCTTTAAGTCCCAAGACTTCTAGTTGAATGGAAGAGCAGAACAAAGGTATCACTATTAACTCTGTGAAACAGAAATTACCTCCTTCCCCAATTCCTGCCTACCCCCCAACATAAAACAGTAAAAAAAGCAGTCTTTTAGCAAATCCAATACTAACCTCAACTTTGTTCCAATATGGTAGTAAGTGTTGATATTTCATATTAATGGATACAATAGAAATGCAATTTTAGAATTTTCTTGTCAATAAGAATATGAATTGGATAGCTTTTACTGTTCCAAATTAGTGCAACTGGGATATTGTTCCTAGCACAGAACATTGTTTATTGCATTCAGTAAATATTAATTGAATTAGATTGAAATCACTTTTCATGGGAAGATAATTATTCATACCTGGGTGATGATAGTAGACTCCTAATATATGAAATATTTTTTTTTACTCTTTCTTCACTTTATTCTACATATATGTGTTAAGTATGACTTGGCATCTATTTCCTTATAACACATGAAATTTTATCTTTCACACAAATATTTTTTTTTTCTCAGCACTGTTTTAAAGTTATGGACTAATCACAGAACATGGTATTCATTTGAAAATAAATATTAAAATTTTTACATAGTAAAATTCCCAAGAGAAGAATGCCTTCAGTAACATAACATTTCACCAGAATCAGTGAATTAACACCATAGTTTTTGCTTTATTACTAAAACTCTACTTCATTTAGGGGAGTGAGAGAGGAGAGAACCACACTGAGTGTGTGAATGACTTTCTGTCCATTAAAATACTTAAAGAAATTGTTGCATCACTTGCAGGACTAATTTCAGAAAATTTTTAAAAAAATGCAAAAACCTCGCATCTTTAACAGTTCTTTTTTCTGTTTTGAATCATTCATTTATGTTTTTATAAAAATGTCATTTTAAAAAACCGTTTGGGATTCCCTTTTTCTGGTAACTAAAAAGTTGCTTGTATATTTTTATGAACCCACTAAACTTAAACAGATCTCTTTAGAAAAATAATGTGGATATATTTTGCTTTCTACAGCCTGAAGAATGTTAAAATAGAAATGCTTTCTTGAATTCCCTCTTCTGGCTCAAGTTACTAGGTGGTCCCAAGTTACCAGAAGTAAAATTTATAAATCTAACCCCTAGTCTAGACATTTTCCAGCACTGACTGCAGTTCAAAAAATATTAATGTCTAGCCGGCAAAGTGAAACTCCCCCCAGTGATTTTGCAAATGACTAGAAAGTTAACCTTTTGCCAACTGCTCCTTCTGTGCATGGAGGTTATTAAAAAGAATCCAGGCATTTATAAGTATGGGCTTTTTAAGACTGAAACACCTTGGCTTGACCCTTTGTGTCTCCTTCTGTTTATTCAGGCTTGGCCTCTGTGGCTGGAATGTGTGAGCCTGAAAGGAGCTGCAGCATTAATGAAGACATTGGCCTGGGTTCAGCTTTTACCATTGCACATGAGATTGGTCACAAGTGAGTGAGTTTAAGAAAATCAAAATAAATTTTAGAGCTCCACTTTTTTGAGCAATTCATAAATAACTACTGTGTGAAATGCCCGTACTCAACCATATTTTATGCCTTTTTGTCTGATTTCAATAGAGAGTGTTATCATTTAAGGTTTGGGGATAAATCATCTTAAGAATTGGAGACTTGTTAAATAGTCTCTCTGATTCAGTGATTAGTGTCCTCAGAGTAGTGAATGCACTACACTTAAGTTTTTTTTATATACGTTTGAAACAATTTAGCTTTACCATGATCCACTCAACACCCAATTTCTCACAGTCAAATTGTTTAAATGATCTTTCATTTCCTAAAGTGACAATACATATATATTTAAAAATCATGATTGACATCATTACCATAAAGTGAACTTTGATTTTTCACTGTTCATACATCTATGAGTATGGCCTTTTCTAAGTTTGTGTAATTACTGCTGTGCAATTTGCATTTTCAGGTGTACTTGTGTGTCAGTAAAAAACAAAACCCTGATATTAGAGGAGTAGTGAGATATCATTCTCACTACTTTTTAGGAGGATCTGGAATTTTTAATATTTGTTTTCAATAAATCTGCGCCAAAAACTATCCTATGACTTTCCCCTCCCCCAACCCACCACCCAGTTGCAATAAAACCCTTACTTTATTTCAAGCAACAGGCAACAGTAAATGTAAAAGCTTGCTGATGTGGAGGAAGAGAAGTTTGAATGCTTTAAAAGGATAGTCAAACATTTTAAACTAAAAGAAGCAGGCTATTTGCAAGAACTTCTGATGTTGTTTGTATGCCTTAAATTTTTTACAGTCTGCTTTTTTTGGTAGAAAAATGGATGGGGGAAAAGAACAAACAAAATGAATGTTTATTGTATACTTGCCTCAGAGGTCATTCCTGAGATAAATCTGTAATTCATTTTTTTTTTCCGTAAGTGAAGAGTAAAATTGGGTCAGTCTCTTGCATTACTTTGAAAGTTGCAATTAAAATTTTACCACATTGGTATTGATTTATGTGTGAATTCAAGTAACCAACAAGTTTCAAACCTGACTTAATTCAGACACAAGGAAAGTCAGTATTACACTTTTAATGAAGCCCTAAAAATATTGGTATTCTAGTTTCCATTGCAATAAACAGCAGGGAAACAAAAGGGAAGAGCCCTCTTAACCAGGCAGTTTATCTTGAACTCACTTAAAAATCTGACTTATTAATGACTGTCATAATCTTATGCAACCAGACTTAATTTAATAGGGTCTTTTAGGTTCAATTAACTTGAAAGGTTAGGACAAGTAACATGCAGCAGATGAATAATGTGTCAATGAGGGCACTATTACCTCATGCAACCACAAGTTAGTCAATGTCAACATATGCATTACAAGCCCCGTTCTTATATGCACTTAAATAGGCAAGGTGAGGGTTTATCTCTTTTGTATTTTTTATTAGATTCTAACTGAGCTACTATAAGCTTATTAGATTTTTTTGTTGACCTTATGGATAATTCCTTGTAATTCTTCCTAAGATGAATGGTTTGTACCTTATGTAGAAGAAATGTAAAAGAGAAGTAGAATATACCTCTTAAGATGTATGTGCCTTGGAGTAACTATTTCGCAGCTAATTCTTGTTTGATAACGTGAGGGAAAATTGGGGGGAAATCCACAAAATGCTTTTCCGTGTTGATTCCTATATCTCTATCCCCTTATCCCTTTATCTTCAGACAACTAGTTAGGATGTGCTAAACATACCCCCTATTCATGGATGAAAATTCTTTTACTTGCTTCTAAGATCGTAGGGTTGAACTTTAAGGAATTTAGCAAGTCAACTCTGGTACAACTCATGTCATTCTTAAAATAAAGTGCTGAAACAAAATAATATGTTAAATATATCAGGAACTTTTCAGAGTATAATGTGCTCTATATAGAGTATAAGACAAAAGTTTTTATCATTTTTATCATTTAGTAAGGTAAATGTTAGTGATTATGAAAAATCTTTGACCATGAATTAGTGAGAAGTGCCTCTACTGTGTTACTAGACTGTGAATATTTTGTACTAATTTTTAGGCTGAGTATTAATAGAATATGGTTTTGCACCCAGGGTATACTTATGTACTGGAGAAGGAAATGACAACCCACTCCAGTATTCTTGCCTGAAAATCCCATGGACAGAGGAGCCTGTTGACACTACAGTCCATGGGGTCACAAAAAATCGGACATGACCGACCACACACACATACTTATATGGGGATGGTATATTTTAAACAGCAGTGGATAGCTAAGACTAGACCATGTTCATTCCCGTATGCAAGCAAAAAATCAGCTTCTTTGTCAAATGAAAAACTGATCTGTATGCTTTATTTAAATATGTCTGGCTTTAACACAGGCCACAAGCTATCAACACTTAATGAAACCTTAGAGAAAACAGTCTTATTTGATTTTTTTTTTTTTATTAATTATGTAACTGCCATAGGCTTGGAGAAGGCAATGGCACCCCACTCCAGTACTCTTGCCTGGAAAATCCCATGGACGGAGGAGCCTGGAAGGCTGCAGTCCATGGGGTCGCTGAGGGTTGGACAGGACTGAGCAGCTTCACTTTCACTTTTCACTTTCATGCCTTGGAGGAGGAAATGGCAACCCACTCCAGTACTCTTGCCTGGAGAATCCCAGGGACAGGGGAGCCTGGTGGTCTACCGTCTATGGGGTCACACAGAGTCGGACACGACTGAAGCGACTTAGCAGCATAGGCTTTAGAAATTGAAAAAAATTATGTTGAAGAGAATTCACAAGAATTCAACCAGGCATGTATATATTGAGAAAGCTATATAATATATTGTACAAAAACAGATAATCTTAAATAGAAATCTTTTAAGAAATCAATATTTTTTAGAGATATATGTTGAAGTATATGTAATTCAAGTAGCAGGACATCTGAGATTTGCTTGTTAACAGAAGAAGAAAAGAGAAAGATGAAACAAAAATAATAACATTTTGAATTTTGTAATCTTAATGATATGTGGCTGGGATGACAGTTCATTATGCTACTCTACTATTATATATGTCTGATTTTTTTCACAAAAAATGAACAGGTTTTGCAATCATAAAACTTTTAGATTTGACTTAACTCATTTATTAATTAATAGCAATTGAGTGAACTATAATTCTAATTTTGGAAGAATTGTTGAAAGTTGTATTGAAAGCTGCAGGGATATATAAGTCTTGCTTTTGGAAATCAGTATCAATATTTGGTCTCCAGCAGAGATATACTTTTTAAAGAAGATTGGTTAGGAGATGCATTTTTTTAAAGAAGGAAAAATGTAGCAAGACTTCAGGATAAAACTGTAAATTTTTGTAAACAAAAACTTTTGTTAGGAAGCTGTTATTATTGTTCTCTTTATTCAAACTTCCCCTCTCCTGCTGCAAATACCTACATATCTTTAATTTTATTTTTTTAATAATTTTATTTATTTATTTTGACTATGCTGGGTTTTTGTTGCTGCATGCGGGCTTTTTCTCTAGTTGTGGTGAGTAAGGGCTACTCTCTAGTTGTGCTTGGGTCTCTCATCGCAGTGGCTTCTCTTGTTGCAGATCTTAAGTTCTCGGGCTCACGGGCTTCAGTAATTGTGGCGTGCAGGCTCAGTAGTGGCAGCCTCTGGACTCTAGAGCACAGGCTCAATAGTTGTGGTACACGGGCTTCATTGCTCTGTGGCATGTGAGATCTTCCCTGACCAGGGATCGAACCTGTGTCTCCTGCATTGCCAGGCAGATTCTTTACCAATGAGCCACCATGGAAACCCCCTAAATATCTTTAAATGTTTTTTCTTTTTTTGGTGGATATATAATACATGGAGACTTTATTTTTTCTTTATGTATATATATATATATATATATATATTTTACTTTTTATTTCATATTGGAGTATACTTGATTAAAAATGTTATGATAGTTTCAGGTGTACAGCAAAGTGATTGAGTTATACATATACATATGACTATTCTTTTTCAAATTCTTTTCCAGTTTAGGTTGTTACATAATGAGCTCAATTCCCTGTGCTACACAGTAGGTCTTTGTTGGTTATCCATTTTAAATGTAGCAATGTGTACAAGTGTTGTGTTTTCTTGATAGAAGGCTAATAATAAACATACACTAAGGTAGTTGGTACTTGAATGCCTTTGTCTAATTTTGGTATCAAAATAGTGTTAGTCTTATAAAATGAGTTAAGTATTCTGTTTTTTCAAAGTGTTTGCTTTCCCATAAGTAAGTTTTAAAATGGTTAGGTATAATTTGTATACAATAAATATGCATCCATTTTGTGTACAGTTTGATGAATTTTGACAAATGTATATAACCGTGTACCCATCACCGCAATCATGATATCAACATGAATATTACCTGAGAAAAGTCCCTCTGCTCCCTTTTACAGTCAGTCTCCACACTCTTACAGCTTTTCTTGGGCCCGGACAACCACAGATCTAATTTCTATCTTTATAGATTAAATTTGTCTTTCCTATAGTTTCCTGTAGTTTTAAGTAGACTCATGTAGTGGGTACCTGTTTGTGACTAGCTTTCTTCCCTCAGCACAGGTTTTGAGATTCATTTCATGTTGTTGTATATATAGATAGTTCTTTTTTTTGTGAAGAATATTCCATATCATAATAGCATACATCACATTTTAGGCTATTTCTCGTCTGGAGCTATTTTAAATAGATTTGGTGTATAAGAATGTGTATGGACATAATGGTTTTATTTCTCTTGGGTAGTCCTGCTAGTAGAATGGTATATGTTAGTTTCACTTTATAATAAACAAACTCTAATTCAAAATGGCTATTTTGCATTCCTGCTAGCAATCTATGGGAGTTCCAGTTACTTCAGATCCTTGCTGACATTTATTATTATGTCTTTTTGATTTACCCATTACACATTTTAGTGGTATCTCATTGTGGCTTTAATTAGTTAATTATCTATTTTCTGATAAATAGTGATGATAAACATCTTTTCATGTGCATATTTGTTATTTATTATCTTCTGAAATGGCTACTCAAATTCTTTTCCCATTTGGAAAAAAAAAAAAAACTGAGGTGTTTCTTATTGAGCTGCAAGAATTCTCAATATGTTCTGGATAAAAGTCTTTATCATATATATGCAATGTGAATATTTTCTCCAAGTCTTTTGCTTGTCATTCATTTTTTAATAATGTCTTGTGAAAAGTAGAATTTTAAAATTTTGATGAAATCTTATTTATATTTTTTGTATGGTTTGTGTTTTTGTGTCCTAAGAAATCTTTGTCTACTTCAAGATTGTGAAGATTTTCTTCAATATTTTTGTCTCAGTTTTATACTTTTAGCTTTTATATTAAGATCTATAATGTACTTTGAGTTAACTTTTTTTGTATAATGTGAAGTAAGGGTTGAAATTCCACTTCTTCCTCATATGAAGATCCAGTTATTTCAGTTCAATTTGTGAAAAAAATGTTGGTTTGTAGCTTTCTTTTAATTTCTTTTAGTTGTGGTATCAGAATGAAGTTAGTCTTATAAACTGAATTAAGAAGTGTTCTGTTTTCTAGAAGAGTTTGTGTACATGTTTGATATTATTTCATTTTTAATGTTTAATAGACTTTATCAATGAAGCCATCTGAGCCTGGAATTTCATTTGTAGGACTATTATTAATTTTTAATTTTTAAATTAGATGTGAGATAACATATTTATTTAAATCTTTGAGTCTTTTTTTGGGGGGGTTAACTTTGTCTTTCAACATATTTGACTATTTCAGCAAAATTACCAATTTTGTTTTACAGTTATTCTTATTATTGTCTCTTTTAATGTCTATAATATAAATAATGACATTTCATCATTTACTCTTGATATTTGTAATTTGTGTTTTCTCCTTTTTTTCCAGCTTTATTGAGATATAATTGACATATAACATTGTATAAGTTTAAGGTGTACAGCGTGGTGATTTGATACACATATATATTACGAAATGATTACCATGATAAGGTTAGTTAACAGATCCAGCACATCATATAATTGCTTCTTTGTGTGGGTATGGTGAGAATATTTAAGACTGATTCTGTTAGCAAGTTTCAAGTATACAATACAGTGCTTACATGCATGCTAAGTTGCTTCAGTCGTGTCCAACTCTGTGCGATCCTATCTGTGGACTGTAGCCCATCAGGCTCCTCTGTCCATGGAAGTCTCCATGCCTCCTCCAGGAGATCTTCCCAACACAAAGATCAAACCTGTGTTTCCTGCATCTCCTGCATTGCAGGCAGATTCTTTACTGCTGAGCCACAAGGGAAGCCCATACAATACAGTTTTATTAACTATAGTCAGCCATGCTTTCCTGAGACCCCCAGAACTTATTCATCTCATAACTGGAAGTTTGTACACTTTGAACAACATCTTCCCATTTCTCCCAGACCCCAATCCCCTGACAATCACCAGTCTACTCTATATGAGTTCAGCTTTTTTAGATTCCACATATATCATGAGATCAAACAGTATTTGTCTTTATCTGACTTATTTCACTTATCATAATGCCCCAAGTTTCATCCATGTTGCAAATATTTTCTTCCTTTCATAGAGTCCCTTTTATTTTGTTGATTGTTTCTTTTGCTGTACAGAAGGGAATGGCAGAATTTCCTTTTTAATGACTGAATAATATTCCACTGTGTGAGAGGGGATGTGTATCACATTTCCTTTATCCATTCATTCATTGGTGGATACTTGGTATGCTTTCATATGGCTATTGTGAGTAATACTCCAATGAAGATGAGAGTTTAGGTATCTATTTGCAATAGTGATTTTATTTCTTTTGACTACATATCCAGAAGTGGGATGGCTGGATCATATGATAGTTCTGTTTTCAATTTTTTTGAGAAAACTTAATACTATTCTCCATAGTGGCTATACCAGTTTACATTCTCACCAACAGTGTGAAGTAGTTCCCTTTTCTCCACATCCTTGCCAGTACTTGTAATCTCTTGTTAGCCATTCTAACAGATGTAAAATTATATCTCATTGTGGTTTTGATTTTCCCAGGTGATTAGTGATGTGAGCATCTTTTCAAGTACTTGTTGGCCCTGTGTATGTCTCTTCTTTGGATCCAGTTGATAGTGCTGTTCAGGTCAACTGTATCCTTACTGATTTTTTATTCCTGTTTGATCTATCAATTGTTGGGAAAGGGATGTTTAAGTCTCCAATTATAGTGATGGATTTGTGTGTTTCCCTATACTTTTGTATCAGTTGGGACTCAAATTGTATCAGTTTTGACTCAAATGTTTGACACTATTGTTAAATGCATACATTCTTGTTAAGTTTTTTGTCTCCTTAGAGAAATGATCTCTAAATTATTATTTAATATTTTTATCCTGAGAATTTCTCCTTTCTGAAGTGTTCTTTGTCTAAAATTAATATAGCTGCCCCAGTTTTCTCTTGATTCATGTGAGCAAGGTTTTTGTGTATGTCCATCCCTTTAGCTTCACTGGGTCTTTATATTTATAGTGGATTTCTTAAATTCAGTATATAATTGGTTCTTATATCTTTATTCATCGTGATAGTTTCTCTCTTTTAATTGATGTATTTAAACCATTTATATTTAAAGTGATTATCAGTATAGTTGAATTAATATCTACTATTTTTGTAACTTTTCTCTTCGTTGCAGTTTGTTTCTTTTCCTTATCTTTTTCTCCTTTCTCTGGTTTTAATTGAGCATTTTACATGGTTTCAATTTAACTCTTCTCATAGCTTATCAATTATGGTTCCTTTAAAAATTTTAATGGTTTCTCTTGAGTTTTAGCATAAAAATTTTATATAAAATTTATATATATATTTATTTTTAATTAATTAATTTATTTAATTTTCCTTTTCCCTGAAGCACTTCTTTTAACATTTCTTTCAGTACAGGTCTACTGATAATAGCTTCCTTCAGTTTTTGTTTGAGAAAGTATTTATCCTTCAGAGCTTTTGAAGAATAATTTTACTGGATATAGAATTTGCATGATGTCTGATGAAAAATCGCTGCTATTCTTATCCTTGTACTCTACAAGATACTTCTTTTAAGATTTTGTGTCTTTTGTCTTCTTCAATTTGAGTCAATATAAGTAGATATCGATTTTTTAAAAATATTTATCCTGTTTGATAGTCTTTGAACTTCCTGAGTCTGTTGTTGGTATCAGCTCATTTTGGAAAATGCTTGGTCATTACTTCAAACATTTATTCGACTGTAGTCTTTCTTTATTCTATTTCTGGTATTTACATTACATACATGTAATACCTTCAGATATTGTTCCAGAGTTCATGGATGTTTTATTCTGTTTTGGGGGGGGGCATCTTTTTCATTCTTTTTTCTCTCTGTATTTCAATTTTGGCAGGTTCTATTGAGCTGTCATCAGGCTCACTGATTATTTCCTCAGTTAGTCTGGTCTACTTATGAGATCATCAAAGGAATTCTACATGTCTATTACACTGGTTTTGGTTTCTAGATTTTCTTTTGATTTTTTTTTTTAGAGTTTCATCTTTCTGCCTGTTACCTATCTTTTCTTCTATATTGGCTACTTTTTTCATTAGAGCCCTTAAATATTAATTATAATTATCTTTAATTCCCATTCTGTTAGTTCCAAAATTTGTATAATATCTGAGTCTAGTTTTGATGATTATTTTTTCCATTTTGACTGTGTTTCAGCATGACTTGCCATTGTTTATTTAAAGCCAGACATGATGTATTGGGTAATAGGGACTGAGGTAAATAGTACTTTAATGTGAGGTAATAGGCATTCTGTCAATAATTGTTAATGAATGAATGAATGATTGAATGATAAATGTTCATATTACAAGGTCTAACTCTAAAATGAATGTTGTGGTTCCTTTAAGGTTTTACACCCTTTGGGAAAAGCAATGAACTTATTTTTTTTCTAACATGGAAATATTTTTTTCAATGGAAGATGACAAACATTTTACTCTGTCAGTTGATTAAACTCTAGAGCTGTATGGTGCCATTGTTATTTACCTAAACTAGTAATACCATGTATGGTATAATATACCTGTTTCTTCCTATTTGTATTAGATTTTATAAATCTACTATAAAATTTTTATATATTTCAAATTAGAACATATTGCTATTATTATTAAAATACTACTCCATAACTGTCAGGGCTAGGAAGAAGCCAAAATTATGTTAACTGCCTGTCTACATATGCATACATGCACATATGTACACATACATATATATATATATATATGTGTGTGTGTTATATATATTAATACAATATGTATTTTAATATATAGGCCGTCACATATGCAGACATACTCCCAATAATAGCTAAAACAATGATAGTAACATTAAGATTTTTTAAGAAAATAATTACTGAATTAAATGTCTAGAATTACAGGACGGAATAGTGTTATATAAATATTAAACCTACTGAAGTAGAATTCAGTCACTGTCAACTTTAAGAACTTTGATAAGGCACTCTTTTCATTTTGCAAGAAAAACAAAGAATGAATTTGTAGGCAGACACGATTGTACTAATCGGTTGACATAAATTTCAGCTGCCATAAACGAATTCAGTTACATTTCGCTCATAGTACATGGAAGATTATAACAACAGAGGTTTCCTTGTTTCAGCTGCCTTCCCTATCTTTGCCATGGTTTTCTGTCTTCCCTACCTTTCACTGCACATGCACACAAACAAATGCACGTACATGGACACACCTTGCCCCAGATCTTAGTATGTCTCAGATAGCTTGTTTCCTCTGACCCCTAGCTTCTTTGCAGTTAATGACAGGAAAAGAGTGTGAAGTAGAAGTAGAAAAGATGTAAATGCATTATAGTGATATCATTGGCTTTAGAAATCTAACTTTCAACTCAGAAATGTTTATACTAAATGTGAACATTGCTTTCTACACATGTGGAAAGAGTCTAGGTCCTAGATTCTTCTAGGTACCTCGCTTGTTAAATATCTTCCTAAATAAGTTCAGAATCTTGAGTTCACTTAGTTTAGTAAATTGTATATAAAGCCCAAAAGTAGAAGTGAATTCCAAACTCTGTTTTAGAAAACACATGAACAAATGGTAATAGCTATCCTAGTGGGTAGCTGTTAAATCTAAAAATGTTTGCCAGATGTGGGTAGAGAAGTTTCTGAATACATCCCTTAAATTTCATCTTTGCTTTTTTATAACAAGTGATTCGTAGCCAAGATCAGTTATGACTAAGAACAGATCAAAGAGAATAAATGGAAAATAATTGTAAAGAAAGATGTCCCTTTGTGCCTTTGTATTTTTCTGCTACAATGAGAAGATGTAGTTTTGAGATTTTATAATTGTCACAATTTAGACTATAATTATTTCATCACTTTCTGAAGAGAAATTTAATCATATTGAAAATGTTAGGAAACTATTCTTTTTGTAGTTGTAAATGTGTTATATTTTTGAAGAACTAAGTAGTCATCTACTTATTTTAGTGGAGAATTTATATTTAATAAAATGAAAAGCAGAGTTTAAAGTACCATGGTTTTCTAAAAAGAACAATGATGTTAATATATTAGCAACATGGCAAAATTAACTGCTTAGACAAAAAATTGAATTAAGCATTTTAAGATTTTCCTTAGCTATATAGATTTTCTGTTAGGTTTGAAAACATCTGTTTTGATTTTTAGAAGAAATCCTGACAATGCGTATTAAATTTTTACTCAGCAGTCTGTATTTACGCTTTTTCATTTTTACAAATCTTCCAAAAGAACCAGTATTAATTGTGTACCAGAATCAAAAGTAAATTGTTATTTTGTGTTACAAGAGATGCATGTTTGATCCCTGGGTTGAGAAGATGCCCTGGAGTAGGAAATGGCAGCCTGCCAGTAGGAATGGCAGCCTCCAATATTCTTGCCTAGAAAATTCCATGGACAGAGGAGTCTGGTGGGCTAGAGTCTGTAGGGTCACAAAAAATCAGACAGGATTGAGCGCATGCGCACACACACACACACGTTGTATTACTTTTGCACTGTTAAATGGTCATATAATATATGGTGAAATGACATAAAATGTAACCACAAATGAGCTGCCTTGTATATATCTTAAAACATAAGACATTCTTTCCTAAGATATATCTCTTTGTATCTGTCTATCATAGAAAGGGGAAGTTTAAATATAGTTTCAAATGAAAAAATATCATTTGCATAGAAAACTATGTACTTACATTTGAGAAAAGCATGTATAACAATAGATTAATATGTACGATAGACTCCTCAGTTACAGAAACTTAATGAGTAACCTTTATTGCATATCTCTTGGTCTCTATATAGCAATCACCTTGTCTCTGACGGATGATGCCATTTATTTTGACCTGAAACCTGCCCTCTAGCCCATTTATTACTGCTTATATGATAGTACGTACTTTCAGTATATTATTCACCATCAAGGGATGTATAAATGTATGATACTTCACAAATTATGTCTGTTATGGTTCACAGTTGATCAGTATGTACTCTCTCATTGATGTACAATTTATTTGATTCCAGAGATTTACTGAGCAGCTGCTATATTTACCAAATATATAATGTATTATGGATACATTGATAATGAAAACAGTCTTCTCTCTTGAAGGAACATGTCTTTTTATCACTGTCTCTTTTCCTCTTTTCCTTGGTCAGTTTTCCAACTCTCGATTGTGTCAAGAACATCTTCTAACTCCCTCTTTTTTTTGTATTCTTTTTTTCTTTCATGATAATACTAAGACTTTTTTTTTTGTTTCCTCTGATTGTACAAAAACAGTGTTGAGTATGTACTGGCACTTTAGCTTGAATCTAGGCAACCATACTAATAGTCATTGTATTTGTTACCATCACTCCAGTTTCACTTAAAAATATCTTTGATGAAGCAGAAGAATTATTAATTTTATTAAATCATGACCCTTAAGTGCATGTCTTTTAACAAATCATCTGTTTCACAAAATGGGAAGTATGTAAACCTCCTTTTGCTTCATGTCTTGGTCTGTTGGTTGTTGTAATGAAAAGCGCTTGTGCAGTTGTTTGAGATGAACTAGCTGCTTTTTCCTGGAACACAATTTTTATTTAAAAGAACAAATGAAAAACTATGGGTGGTTAGCGGAAATTCACTTGAAAAATGAACAAAAGAGCTTACTATTCAAGGAAAACAACCAATCCTGTTTATTGCCAATGATAAAATTTGAACATTTTTGAGCGAAAATTCAAATTTAATAAAAGTTCTGTCACTGTGAGCCTGACAGCTTCCTAATACTTAAAGACTTTTCCAGTGCGATTGGTGATAATTGATGAAACAGGATACAAAGAGATCATTGATAACGGTTTCAGAATCTGCATTGCAACTAAACTTTTTAAGAAATTTCTAGTTGTCAAGTTTTATTGTAGAATCAAAAAACACTACCATTATCTGAAAGGACTAATGAAAATACTCTTTCCTTTTCTAACTATATGTTAATGTAAGGCCAAATTTTCATCATATACTTCACCAAACCAAAAGACTACAATAGATTGAATGAAGAATCAAATATGTGAATCCAGTTGTCTTCTAATAAGCCAAATACTAAAGAGATTAACAAAAATATAATTAAAAAATGCTATTATTCTCTGTGACATTCTTCTGTTTTAGAAGATTTTTAAAATTAAAGTGGTTATTTATGTTAGCATGTATTGAGTTATTAATGAATCTAATCATTTAATTATTAAAATGAATTAATAACTTTAAAATTTTTCTCAGTTTTAATTTTTATTATAATAAATATCACTACACACAACCTCATAAACAAAAGGTCTTTGGGGTCATTGATAATTTTAAGAGTGTAAAGGATACCAAAAATTTAAGAAGCTGTTGTAGAGATATTCTTACATATGTGACCAGGATATTTAAGAATCCTCATAGCAGCATTGTCCATAGTAGCCCCATATCAGGAACTACAGCAAATTCTTCATCACTGAATGGATAATTAAATGGTGTATTTACAGTGGAAATCTATATAGCAGTGAAAATGAATGGTGTGTGTAGCTAGACAGCTCAGCCAAGATGATGCTTTCTAACAGATTGTTGAATAAAAGAAGCAAGTTATAAAAGAATATGTGCACTGTGATTCCACTTGTATAGATTTCAAAGCCAGGCAAAGTTAACATATATTGTTTAGAGTTGCATAGGGAATGATTACCCCAGAAGTCAGGATAGTGGTTCTCTCTCAGGGTAAAAAGAAGGATATAACTGTTAAGGTGAGTACAGGAGACAAGTTCTTATTATTCTGAAAATGTGTGTTTCTTAAATTCGGTGGAGATATCATGGATGTTTGCTTTATAATTTATGTATAATGTATGTTTTATTCCCTCATATCATATATTATGAACATAAGAGAATAAAATTAACTTCTCCAGAAAAATAAAACAACAAACAAGAAAATATGATTAAGAAATATGATAAGGGAGTTAATCTGACTGGTGACTAATTTCACATGCGTTGTATATATTGCCTGCTATAAAACTCAGAGTCAATAAACCATCACACCTTTACATTATTTTTAAACAAAGCTGAAGTTTATCTTGAAGCAGTTGTTATAAGAATAATTCATAAGACCTCTGTTTCTTGCGGTCTTATTCAAAATGACTTTATACTCAGTTTGGCTGGATGCAAGACTTTTCCTAGGCACTTTTCCTATTGTGCGCTTGTGTTAAATGTCACCATGGAGAAATCTGAGGTTAATCTGATTATTTTACTATTACAGGTAATTTGATCTTTTGCCCTGTGTTGCCCCAAATATATTTCATTTTTGATGTCCAGTAATTTTACTAGGATGTGATGTAGTGTGGATGCACCTGTGTCAGTTTTTCCTAGGATGTAGAATAATTCACATTTGATGAGATTTGAGCCATTTTTATTTCTTGAAAGTTTTCTTGTACTTTTAAATCACTTTTCTTAGTGTTTATTATTTTGATTCTTCTCTTTGGGAATAATAGTGATACATGTATTGGATTCTTTTACTTTGATCCTTTTAAACTCTGCTCTTTTTACTTCTGTGAGGAATATTTTTAGCAGTTGCCTGTTTTTCTTTTTGCTACCTCAGCATGGCCTTTTTCTTGTAATAGTTTTATTCTCCCCCTCCTCCATTTATTCCCTCTGACAGTTCATGTTTTCATCTCTTGTCTTACCATATCTTCCCTGATTACTTGTATCTCTATGTTGAATTCTTATTTTTCTGAAATGATGGCTTTGTTAAGTTTGGGTTCATATGTGTCCAATTTTTATCTTTTCTGTAGCAATATTTTTTTCTGCCAGATGTCCTTCATCTTCTCTTTGTACTTTCCTATTCTTTTTTTTCTTTTAAATATTTAATATATTTGTAGACACACTTCTTTTTTCCTTTTGAACCACACATCTTTGAATGAGTTTGATTTTTCTGGATGAACTACTTGTAGAAGGTTATGTTGCAGAGGGACCAGAGCTACTTTGTCAACAGAAATGTATTAATGATATACAGTGTTGCACGACTGAAATTCTTTAACCCTGTATTTTTTTTTTTTTTTTTTGATAACTACTGGCAAGATAGAATCTCTCTTTCACCTTTTCTCACTGATGGACTGATTCCTACAAATATGGTTTGACTTACTCCCCAGTCAGCCCCATCTACTCTTCTGACAACTAGAATAAGGGTGTATATTCCAACAGTTTGCACCCTTATTCCAGCTGTTTATAAGAAAGTATTGTTGGTTCTGTCCCTCAGGTTGTTGCACTTAACTTTGGAGAACATGCTCTACTCGTTTTAGCTTAGATCAATTATTACTGTCCCCTCTGTGTGTCTTTCTTCATTGCTGTTTGATTTTTCTGTCTTTAGTCATCCTTCCACATACATTATGTCATGGTGGTTTATGGTTTTACAAGTTTTCTACTTTTCATTGAATGTGGAGTTTATGTTTCTTTTTTCCCATTTTTTTATTGCTTTTGAGTGATATATTAGAGGAAAAGGGAAAACTTTTTACTCGCAGTGTAGAAATAAGTGTCCTTTAAACTTTTGAGATACAATCAGAAGTACTAAGATATGAGAAAGGAAATTCCTAGTCTTTCATTTGTATCGCCTGGGGGAGGTTGAGCTGAAAATGTTCATCAAACAATTTATTTCCTGGGAAAGAAAGGAAGCAAAAAGCCTACTTTTTTTAAATAGATTTTGTACTTAATTTTCTGAAAAGTTAAGAATAATAATTTTGGAGTACTTTGGTTTCAGGATTACTTGTCAGTTCAGTCACTCAGTCATGTCCAACTCTTTGCGACCCCATGAATCGCAGCACACCAGGCCTCCCTGTCCATCACCATCTCCCGGAGTTCACTCAAACTCACGTCCGTTGAGTCGGTGATGCCATCCAGCCATCTCATCCTCTGTCGTCCCCTTTTCCTCCTGCCCCCAATCCCTCCCAGCATCAAGATTACTTAGCTTAGCTTTCCATAATTGGCTATGCTATCCTTGTTATTAGTCACTGAGTCGTGTGACTCTTTGCAACCCTATGGCCTGTAGCCCACCAGCCTCCTCTGTCTGTGGAATTTCCTAGGCAAGAACACTGGAGTGGGTTTCTGTTTCCTAACGATGTTATCCTAATCAAGTACAAGCCTCTATCATTGGATTGGCGATTTGTTTTTGCCTTACTTATCAGCCAGTAAGTTAGCTTATTACTGTTGTATGGATGCTAGCAAAAGGCATGAGTTTCTGGATCAGGCACTTAAGCACAGCAAGTAGTATAAGCATTAGCATATTTATTTTGTTTCCTTTTGGAAGGAACCCAAAATCACACATGGGCAGCACAGTATGGCCTCAGATAAATGCCACACAAGTAGTGGGTTTATATCAAAACTGAGAAACAGTGAGCTTGGGGAATCTAATACTTTTATGTGAGCTAAGTTGCTTCAGTCATGTCCAACTCTTTGCAACCCTATGGACTGTAGCCAGGCTCCTCTGTCCTTGGGATTCTCCAGGCAAGAAAATACTGGAGTAGGTTGCCATTTCTTTCTCCAGGGGATCTTCCCAACCCAGGGATTAAACCTGAGTCTCTTGTCTCCTACACTGGCAGACAGGTTCTTTACCACTAGGGCCACCTGGGAAGCCCAATACTTTTATGACAAGTAATAAGTAAACCTGCTATTTGTCCAGGGAGATGTAACCTCATTTCTCAAAGTTATTCTGAGGAATGTCCTGGGGCCTGGGTTAAGAACAAGCCTTGCAGACTTATCATACTCAACAAAATGTGGGAAATTACAAGAGCGTCTCTCTCATTTCTCTCTCTCTACCTCTATGTGTCTTTATCTCTCTCTGTCAAACAAATGACAATCATTACCTAATCTGAAGTATTTTATTAAACACATAAAACCAACCATGATAATGTTCTCTTCCTATCACTATTCTTTCAGTGGAGTGGGCACCAGGTTCACTAACTCTCCTTTTTTTTTTTTTTTAAATTATTATTTACCTCAAGAACACGGAGCTGAGTTTATTTTATATCTATTTATCTATCTTTCCTTAGATCTTGGCACATCATCATTATCAGTCCCAGCAAGAACCCTTCTTGTTTTAATATGTGTTGTGCTTAGTTACTCAGTTGTATCCAACTCTTTGCAACCCCATGGACTATAGCCTACCAGGCTCCTCTGTCCATGGGGATTCTAGGCAGGAATACTGAAGTGGGTTGCCATGCCCTCCTCTAGGGCATCTTTCCAACCCAGGAATCGAACCCATGTCTCTCACATTGCAGCTGGATTCTTAACCATCTGAGCCACGAAGGAAGCCCAAGAATACTGAAATGAGTAGCCTATCCTTTCTCCAGGGGAACTTCCCAACCCAGGAATCGAACTGGGGTCTCCTGTATTGCAGGCAGATTCTTTATCAGCTGAGCTACCAGGGAAGCCCTGTTTTAATATATGTAAATGTGTATTTCCGTATTCCCGTTTTCACTCCCATTTCTTCCCTCTTTCCTTTAATAAATTTGATACCTATATTTGGGCTCCCCAGGTGGCACTAGTGGTAAAGAACACCTCCCAGTGCAGGAAGCATAAAGGATGAGGGTTGGATCCCTGGGTCGGGAAGATACCCTGGAGAATGGAATGGCAACCTGCTCCAGTATTGTTGCCTGGAGAATCCCCATGGACAGAAGAGCCTGGTAGACTACGGTCCATGGGATCACAAACAGTCAGACATGACTGAAGTGACTTAGCATATTTGAAATCATCTGTATCCTTGCAAAATATTGCAGATTGTTTTATATATGTCTGTTTATTTTTTAACTTTTTAAGTTTGAAATGTTTGCAAAGTTATGGAGAAAATGATATAGTAGAAAGAGTTCCCATATGTCCTTGAGTCATATTTTTTAATTATTAATATTTTGCAACATTTCTTTCTCTTTTTGTATATGTACGTGTATTTTTTTCTGTACTATCTGAAAATAAGTTGAAGACATGCCCCTATCGCTAAATATTTCAGTACCTTTCCTAAGAAGAAAAAACAATCTCTTACATAACCACAGTATGATTATCAAGTTAGTTTTAACATTTATACACTATTATTATCTGATATGTAATCCATATTCAAATTTCCTCAGTTGTCTCAGCAGTGCTTTTTTTAACCTTTCCCTCTTCCAGTCTAGTTTCTGTTGCATTTGCTCATGTCTCTTTAGTCTTTAACTCTCTGAACAGTTCCTTGGCCTTTCTTTGTTATTTGATAATATGTATGTAATTTTTGTTTGTATGATATACTGGTATAGACCTTGTTCCTTTGCTCAATTTTTCAGTGTTTCTAAGATCCACCTATATTTATGTGTAGACGTCTATCTTGTTTGTTACTTCCAACTTCTGCTTAGTTTTCAGTTTACTTATCCATTCCCCAGTGACAAGCACCTATATTGTCTTCAACTCCTTGCTATTGTAAATAGTTCTGTCACTAACATCCTCATACATATTCCTTTTAGGAATATTTCTGGAATATCTCTCTAAGAATAGAATTGCTGGGTCTTAATGTTTCTTCTATTTAATCAAAGTACTGCTGAATTGCCCTATGGAACAGCTGCCCTACCACACTTTAACTGTTCTATACTAAGATCTCAGTTTCTCTATACCATTGCAATATTTAGTCCTAGGTAACATTCTCATTTTTGCTAATATAATGGTTTAAAGTTTGCTCTCATTATTTTCTCTAATTACTAATGAATTTCATTTCTTTTGCCAAACTCCTCATTGATAGAGTTTCTTCAGGAAGGAACTTTTCTGTAATACACACACACATACACACACCACAGGCGCTTGCGCGCACACACACACACACACACACACACACACACACACTCCAGCCTGGTCAATGTACTAGAGGGATATTTTGAAGCTGATGTCATGAATGGCAATTGTAAAGTCCCATTTCACTTTGTGTCACTGTCAGTAAACCAGTTGACATTAGTCATATCATTTCTCGGATTTCTTACATTTTAAATATAATTTGTAAAAGTATACATTCTCCTAGACAACTGAAACCAAGATCCTTAAGACAGCTATCTGCACCTGACCCTGAAACTATGAAGACTGTGTAGAAATAGAATTTAAGATTTACTTCTTCAGATACTTGAATTCATCAATTTTCAAATCTTTTCCCTTATTTACTTCTGAATTTTTAAAAACTATGTACCCTATTGGTTATTTTTCAGTGGGTGTCCAAAATTTGTTATGTCTAACTAATTGCAAAGGATAGAATTTCTAGAGTACTGCAAAAATTACTATGTAAAAAGTTAAAACCTCCTTAAATATACCTGATTGAATCTAAATGCCATAGCAATTTGGTAACTATCATTGTGCATTTTGAAAATACACTAATAGGTTCTTCTGGTTTTTGTTTCTTATTCTTACAATGTTGTATTGGTTTCTGTCATATAGCAACATGCATTAGCCATAGTTATACATACATCCTCTCCCTCCCTGGCCTTCCTCCCCTCCCTCCATCACATCCCTCCAGGTCATCATGGAGCACCAGACTGGGCTCCCTGTGCTGCACAACAACTTCTCACAGGCCATCCATCTTACACCTGATAGTGTGCATATGTTGATGCCACTTTCTCCATTCCTCTCACACTCCCTGTCCCCGACTGTGTCCACAAGGCCATTCTCTACATCTGTGTCTCCATTCCTTCCCTGCAAATCGGTTCAACAGTGCCATTTTCTAGATTTCATATATATGCATTAATATACTATTTGTGTTTTTCTCTTTCTGACTTACTTTATTTAACAGGCTCTAGGTTCATCCACTTCACTAGAACTTACTCAAAGTCATTCTTTTTTATGGCTAAGAAATATTCTATTGTGTATGTGTACCACAGCTTCTTTATCCATTTGGTTCTTCTTTTATAGTCAAATTTACATCTTTTTTTCCCCTTCGTTAGCTCAGCATTTCTGCTGCTCCTTTCCCTCCCAGTATATCATTCCTAATGCATATTTTAATATTTCTTAATATTTTTTAAAAACATGTTTTTATGCTTAAAAGTATTTCAATTATATAAAATATCTCTACAACAAAAAATTTAAGTTACAATTACATTTTTAAAATTTCCTGTGATCATAAAAAATCTTTTTTCTGGATTATGTGTTCATTACATTACAATTA
Source organism: Bos indicus (assembly GCF_029378745.1). Classification (NCBI taxonomy): domain Eukaryota; kingdom Metazoa; phylum Chordata; class Mammalia; order Artiodactyla; family Bovidae; genus Bos; species Bos indicus. The sequence continues at coordinate 14,085,813 of NC_091779.1, forward strand.
TTAATAACTGATTAGAAGAATATGTATATATTATGAATTTTAATAAATAGTTAAATATAAAAATAAAGTTTATCTTAGAAAATATATCTTTATTAGACTTGATCTTAGCCAAAAGACCAAGAAGTAATAGAAGATGTATCTTTCAATGTATATTTTCAATTACTGTATTTACCTCTGTACTGTTAGAGTAAGACAGGATTTCAGCACCAATTCAGCTTTTTTATTTTTTTTTCTATAGATGTGAATGTTGATAAAATTGGATCACATAAGTAGTTGAGATGAAGAGATTTTATTATAGAAATATCAGTCAGTTCTTTAAACTTCTTTTGAATTATTTGTTAACACATAAACTTGGGGCTCTATCATCAAAATTTTTAACAACCCATCAGCTGTTAATTTGATTATATCGTCCTATAAACTTGATGAAAGCAAGAAACTACATATGTTACTCAATCACTGAAATCATTCTTCTTAGTCCTGACACTGTTTCTAATTGTCTCTTTCCTTGACACCCATGTTTTTATACCCTGAGGCAATGAACTATTACAAAATTATGATGAGTGAAAGGTAAATTTTTCTGTTGTAAGGTGGGAGAAATATGATTTCAAAAGAAACTTTGCTTTCATAGAAAAGAATAAATAAGAAATTATGGAATCTTTAAAAAATTATTTTCTTAAGCAATCTGTGCCTGCATATACCTATCTTAACATAACTCAGGGATTTGTATGCTGCTGCTGCTAAACAGAAATGATATTTTTAAAGCTGTCATTATTCCAAAAAAAATCATATAGCATCAACCTTTGTGAGAAATATGGAGTATTAAGTTTATTGAATTATAAATTTACAGTAAGGAACTTTTTAATGTAAATCAATAGCTATAAATTTATATATGTTTTGACAAAATGTATATCTAATTCAACAAACAGTATACTCCATCATTATGTTCCTGGAAGAGGTTGGCTTGAGTGTGTTGATGTCAAACCCAAGACTAAGTATTAATATTCTTGGAAGGTTATTTGGTGGTTTAATTTAGGGCTCTCTATAATTCTGTTCTTTTGCTTACGTTAGTCCCTACACCTGAATAATTAGTTCCTCCTCCCTCGTCCCACCATATCTGTCTTAATGATAGCTCTTTTATATTATATTTGTGAATTCACCTTCCCATACATGTCTCAAATCTAATCCCTCTTCTCTGTCCCATGCCCTCATTCAGATCTACCTCATTTCTCAATTGGTTATCATCTTTTATCTGTGTTCCCTGGCTCCATTCTCTTTCCATTCCATTGTCTCCACCACAGAATTACTATAATAATTTTTCTAAAATTTGGATCAATTCCATATTCTCCTGCTTAGAAATTTTCAGTTGCTCTTACTGACAAATCTTTAAAGTCTGTGCACTTCCTAAAGTGTTGATACTTTCTTACATTTATTAGCTTGAGACTATCTGTTCTCAACTACTTTTCCAAATTTTTCTCCAGCAACTATTCTTAATTGTTTCTTACTTGTGTCACACAAATTACTTATTTCCTTGAACAGATATAATGGTGCACTTACTAGAATGTCACAGTGGACACAACAAGGATATTTTTTAGTGATTTCACCTAAACTTCTGGCTACTTGTGATGAAAGACTTAACTTTATTCATATGCAGTGATCCTTTACAGAAAAATTTTATAATTTATCATTGAGATATGTTTTTAGATCACAGTGATAGCACTCAGCATGGCTATTGGACACAGGAAAAAAATGGCAAAGTAAAGCTTTAAAAAATCAGAGAGGCCATGGTAAAGAATAGACTATATTCATAATCCTTAAATGTATCAAGATTTTTCAAAAGGTGGTTTGAAAGCACATACACACACAAACATAAATTACAAAATGTATTGAATTCTCCTTTATACATATTAATAAGAAAAAGAGTTTTTATGTTTGGCCTATAACGTAAAACTCTATGGATAATAACTATCTTTTTATAATTCCGTTTTGGACTCAGCATTATGAAATAGCTTGAACTCTAGCAGGTATTAGGTAGGTTCTACTAACAATTTCAACACTTAGTAACTGTATGATTTTTATGGGTCAATTATACATCCACTGTCTGTTCAAGGAGAGACTATATCATATGAGATAACATTTGAGAGTATATTATAAATTTAAACAGATTTAAAAACACATTGTATCATTGAATTATTCCTTAATCTCTTTACATTAATCCTATATTTCCTTAGAGAATCTAGTCTATCTTGATAGAAGCCATATGTTGATAGGGCTAATAAATGATCCAATAAGGAAAAAAAACATATTGAGGGTTTGTTTTATTTATTTTTTTCTAATTTTTTTCTTTTATGTTTCTTATGTTTCTTCCTTGTCAAAACAGTTTTGGTATGAACCATGATGGAATTGGAAATTCTTGTGGGACAAAAGGTCATGAAGCAGCAAAACTTATGGCAGCTCACATTACTGCAAATACCAATCCCTTTTCCTGGTCTGCCTGCAGTCGAGACTATATCACCAGCTTTCTAGAGTAAGTAATCCTCTGGAGAGTGATGATGAATTGCTCCAGAAGTAAGCCATTGATAGAAGCCTAATATGTAGTGCTTCAAACTGCATAATGAGTAACTTTTATAGGTCCCAGTGATACTTCAGACTGTTCCCCAAATACTTTAATATATCACTCTGGCAAATTTTTAATTTTTTCTTTGTACTCAAATAGAACACAGACTAAATTAGGGGGACACAAACAGATTAAGGAACTGGAGTAAGACTGTAAAAGGGGTTGATGATATGAGTTAGAAATGTTAAACAAATGGGAAGGAATGTCAGAAAGAATTTAGATTTACATAATTTAGTAATGCATAATCCAAGCCTTAATCCAGTGATTACATATTTCATTTTGTTGGTTAAAAAAAAAAAAAACTGAGTTCTGTAGAAATGCCAAAGTATCTAATAGTAACAAACAACAACAACAAAAAACCAAACACCCAGGAAATGAAAATAAGAAAATGAAAATTTGTCTTTGAAAATGTATTAAATGACTCATCTTTTCTCCAGTTTGAGAACTCCTTTGCTGGTCCTTTAACGTATATTCTAAGAGTCCAGTTATTTAAATTTGAAGACTATAAATTAGGTGTAACTATGTTGAGGAAAGCAGATGTTTTTCCATATTTCACCTGCATAGAACTTTAAGATTAGCCTTTGGAAACTGTTAGACTTAGGTCTCACTCTCTAATAGTGTGACCTTGGTCATTCATGTTTGTTACTTAAACTTCTAATATTCAGTGACTTCATTTATTGAATAAATTTAGGTAATGATACACATATCATCAAGTTGTTATGTAAATAATTATGCATAACACTATAATGTATATAAAGCACTTAATAGACATTCATGATGTGGTATATTAAATAATATCGAGGTTTTAAGCACTGTTTTTCTATCATTACCTTTAACTGTTTTCTGCCATTTTTTTCTGAGGAGGAGTGGTTAAGTATTCTGAAAAAGTTGGTCATACACAAAGTATAGGAGAGCAACAGAAATTTTTTGTTTAAAGTTCACCTTAACATGATCATAGTGTAACATTTTAGAAATTTGGAGGGAGACCTGGGTTTGATCCCTGGATCGGGAAGATCACCTAGGGAAGGGAATGGCTATCCACTCCAGTATTCTTACCTGGAAAATTCCATGGACAGAGGAGCCTGGCAAGCTACAGTCCATGGGTTGCAAAGAGTTAGACACAACTGAGTGACCAACATTTTCTTTTAACACTATGTAGGGTAACATTACTTATTAAGATTTTGGTTCATATCTGCTAAGAACCAGATTATATTCTTAAAACTTATAATTGCATATTTTTAAAAGCCCCAGACAAGAGATTTTATTAATAAATTACCGAGAGCAATGCTTTGCTCAAAGATCAAAAGACAAGTGTTTAAAATGGACTCTTTTGAATTAATGTGATAATGAAATTGAAGGAATTGGAAGTATTTTTAGAAGGTAGCTCTTCTGAATAGCTATACTATAACCTAACAATTTTTAATCTTTGTAATAGATAAATTATATTACTTGCCTTGTGCCAAAACTTGGTGAAGGAGCACAGAAAATTTGACATCTTTTTGTAGTTTTTTAACACAAAGCACTAGCAATATCATTTTCTGAGATGTTTTAATAAGACCATATAACCTAAATTTTAAGCACTGTTGAAGATCTACTCTGTCTAGAAATCAAGCCAGATCTGGAAACTCTCCCTTGACTTGGCTCACGTTTTTATAATGGAATCTTAGTGTCTATCTCCAGAAAGACAAAGTGTATGAATGCTCAGTATTCCTGTGCATTTTTGCATTTCCTCTGCTTGTTTTTTGTTTTTTTTTTTCCTTCCCCAAGTACATCATTTCTCATTCCTCTGTCTTGTTTCTGTTGTACAGCCCATTTGCTAGGAATATCTCTTTATACTAAATACAAGGACTGGTTTTGATCTCTTGCCAGACCCTGTGTAGTTAAAACTGTATTAAGGCTGTTAAAACATTCCAAAAGGGAATCCCTAAATTGCTGATAAAATACAGTTAAGAAATCACCACTGGTTTGAGGAGAGATGTAAAATTATTGCTAGTTGCAATAAATCATTCCACTGAATTAATTGAAAGAATTAATCCAAAAACCATTATGTAAGCCTTATTACCTCTTTGCATTTTCTATGTGTAAGCATAATTAGTGTTGACAGGGTTCTAGTGGGTTTATTATCCTGTATTTTATAAAAATATTTCTGTTGCATCCTCATGGGAATGCTCACAAAGTTAAAGGCATTAGTAAAAGATAGTTGTGAAAGACAATGGGTAGGGATTTGGGGAGAAGTTGGCATCTCTTCCGCCTCTCTTTAACAGTAAACTAAACAACTCTGATTGTAATCTGACCAAGCAATAAAGGTTTTTTAAACACAAGGCCCTTTAAAAAGGTCAGTTCACTGGAGCACAAAGATACAATAGTAACTTTCTTGAATTTCTTTGTTCCTCTTTATTAATGCAGGGGACTTAATTGCTTTAACAGCTTTGTGTGATATTTTTAAAAATCCAGTGATATTTTGATTAGGGATTGAGGTTACATTTATGTTTTATAGTTGGCTCAAAAAGACTCATAACATTTTATTTTAGTTTCTCTTCTCAAGAAAAAGAAATCTTGAAAGATGAATTGTTTAGGAATTGCAGCCCTGCCAACAGAATGCATACTTTTCTCTACTTAGTGACTATATAGGCCAAAGATGATGGTGGATTTTAACAATAAGCTTTCTATGATTTATAGAGATTCACTATTCACTATGTTCAACTGAAAGCAATTCCATGGCCTTTAAATGCCAATAGAGTAAAAAAGTCTCTCGTGTCATTCTGAAACACTAGGTGCTATTGATCAATCAGGAGATGGTGTTTACCAACTCCCAATATTTTTTTTCAGATTTCTTAAACTCGGTGATTCAATAAGTGGTTCATGAATCGCCCAGAAGCCGTCCTGATTAAATAATAAAGAACCCATTACCGTTAAAATGGACGTGTTATGCCAGCTTCTGATGTTTTCGACGACGGCTTTGCAGGTAGTGTCCTTCCTATCTGCCTGCGGGACTTATTTATTTATTTATTCATTTATTTATTTATTTAGAAACTAGAGAAGATGAACCTGGTATTATGGCTCACATTCATTGATGTCTATGGGCTAATTTACCAGGCAGTAGAAGGCAGCCAGAAGTAATTGAGGCCAGTTTTTCATACATTTTCCACCACTTAGTGGTAGTACAGAGTAATTTCCTATAGTCCTCAAAAATCCTGGGGCCTCTGTGAATCAACTCTTGCTCTATTTAAATTAAAGTCTGTTATATTGTTTGAACTGTCAGAGATCCGTAGCAAAATTTCCTACAGTTCCAAATTAAATATTTTCACAGAAAAGATGGAAGCTGAAAAAAAGAGAAGCAATATTATGGTTGAAGATGAACTAGAAAGAAAGGTAGAGCTGCAAGAGAAGTGATATAAGATGAACAGGACAAGTAAGGCACTTAACAATTCTTCTAGAGCAATTACTTTTGAATGTCACTATCAGTAGTCTATTAGACAGAAAACAACTTTTATAGATGGGACCTCTTTTTTATGTGGAGCCAAAAAACAGCTGAGCAAAACAAATTTCTCCTCCTTCCATTTATCTGACATATTTTGGGGACTTCACTCTAACCCATAAATATCTTTGATAAGTCATAATTACATATGGAGAAAAAGAGCATAACTTAGTAAACATGATTAGCATAGTGTTTGCATATTGGAAGCCTCAAGTTCAGTTGTATTCAAGTATCCTAGTCCTATAGAGGGCAAGAGATAAAGGTCTTAGAGTAATTCATTTTAAAGGTAATATATTGTTAGTTTTGTGAAGATTGGTAGAGCAGTTTATGAAAATGTAGTAGGTAAGACACTTGACTTGCCATAGATGAGACACCTAATTCATTTTTGCTTAATTTACGTGTGTTAGCACAACTTTATAGGAAAAGGTAGATGTTATATTATCTGTTAACTTTTTGTTGTTGTTGTTAAGAAACTGTTAAGATATAATCAGGGTTATATTGAAAGATCTATTTCTTAGATTAACCCACTATTATAGGCTGAAGATCTGTACTTTATAGTGTAATTGTTTAACTGAAAAATAAATCTAAAATTACAATTATGTTTTCATGTGTTCTGGAAACAAAGCCAAAACACCATATTTTACATAAGAATCTGTACATTTTAATTGAAGACACAAATCTGGTTCATGTTCCTATATTCAAAGCTAATTTTTGAACTCTGTAAATAAGACTTCTCTAAATTAGAAGTGGAATACATAAAATATGACTCTGCTCTCATTCTGTAAGGATTTCTGGAACTGTAAATATACTTTGATTTACTAAGAGTTTCATAATTAGGGAAAAAGCATGTTCTCAAACTAATACATATTTTTTGCCTTGTCTTAGAAGCATAAACAAAAGTGGAGTGTATTAGTTCAATAATTACCTATATTGCTATAGATATTAACCAGGATTAGACTTTTAGTTGTGAAATATGTGCTGCTAGGGAACTAATCATACTTCTGCTTTTATGGAGTATACAGTTTTGCTCAGGACAAGTATATCTTGTCCCAAGCAATAGTAAGTTGTAATAACATCTTATAGGTGGAACATACAATGTTCTTCATTTCATTTATTAGTGAGTGAGGTTTATGTTTTCTGAATGAAAAAATTCACATATGACACTAGGGCACAAGCTCGTTATGCTTAAAAGTGGCATTTTATGAGAAAATTCAAGAAAATTTATATATAATATTACTACTATTAATTTTAAAATAGCATAAATAACAGGCTCAGTATCATAAGAATATATGATTATATTGATTAATTGTAAGCTTAGATTAGTAAAAATTACTCATAGCTTCTTTTTGTTAAAACAACTATAAAATATATGTAATTAACTCATATCTAATATTTTTAAGAAAATCATTTATACCAGAAGACAATACAAAATGATTTATGTCAGCATAATTTGCAATTTCTAGAAATTAGAAATAATTTAAACACTTGTTAATAGAAGTGACATAGTCTTAAATGGAATATCAAAGAACAATATAAATGAATAGCTTACAATTGCACAGCTCAACATGGATGTGTCTCACATTCATAGTATTGAGCAGAAGGATAAATTCATAAAAGAAAACCTACAAAATGACTCCTTTTATGTAGAATTCAAGAACTGTCAGATGAATAAATTGAGAGATGAATAATTACTGACAACACCAAAGAAATTATTATTTTAAAAATCAGGCAAAAATAATTATTTTAAAAATCATTAATTGCATCCTCTTCCCTGTAGATTCAGATTTTATACCTTTTATTTATTTGGAGAATGAAAATGTAATATGTGGGCATTAGAAATTTGAATTACACAGAAAAAAATCATTAATTCTTTGGGAGACAAAGAGAGTTGTGATTGAGCACTTGGAAATTTCCTAAGGGGACAAAAACAAAGAGAACACTTCTTAGAGTTAAATGTACATCTCTCAGGTTCATGTCCTCTATCTTCTTTCTATACTTATATCTGTGATATTTCATAATGGCAATTGATGGCACAGAGGCATGAAAATATCCAGAATAATTATCTTCTAAGGGCTTCCCTGGTGGCTCAGGGCTAAAGAATTTGTCTGCCAGTGCAAGAGATGCAGGCACAATCCCTGGGAAAGATCCCTGGAAGAAGGAAATGGCAACCCACTCCAGTAATCTTGCCTGTGAAATCCAGTGGACAGAGGAGCCTGGCAGGCTGCAGGGTCTCTTAAGAGTCAGACACAGCTTGAGCGACTAAAGAGTTAATTAATACCTACTGTTTATAGGTTTAACTTACTTGAAAATAACCAAAAAGTAACAGACAGATTTTAGTAACATCATGTAAAAACTGTTTTTGTAGCTTAACCCTAAGTTAAGAATTAAAGTATGAAGACTATCTTACCCCTCAAATACTTCAGTCAAGGTTTTACTGTATATAATATTTATCATTACTAGAAGGAAAATATGTGGTACATTTTCTACCCAAAATGTAGAAATAGTTTAAATCAAGCTTGCAGATATCCTACACTTGCTATCCTAGAGCCAATACTAGTAGGTAAAACACTAAACTTGCAAGCATTGATATTTTGTACAACTATAGCCAAATCCATTTTAAAAGATTTTTGTTGATGCTGTATTCCTAAATACATGTTTATTATTTAAAAGTCTGTTATTTTTTTCACTTGTATTTTATACGGTGTTTCTTCTACAAAAAAAAAAAAAAAATATATATATATATATATAGGAAAGAGATGACACATGTCTAGATGACTAACTAGACCACATCAATACAAAGCAATTGAAACACAAATCACTTTTGGGGTAGACTTTCTCAGAAAGATTTTCCCACAGGGGACCACACTACATGGCATTCTTCATTGTCTGGAGGCTCCTGTAACAGTCATCTGATTTGGTAGTTTTTAAAGAATGCCAACCAGGATTGAAAGTGAAAAGAAAAAGTGAAAGTCACTCAGTCGTGTCCGACTGTTTGTGACCTCATGGACTCCAGGTAGGAATACTGGAGTGGGTAGCCTTTCCCTTCTCCAGGGGATCTTTCCAACCCAGGGATTGAACCGGGGTTTCCTGCAGGCGGATTCTTTACCAGCTGAGCTACTAGGAAAGCCCACCAGCCATGATTTGTAGACCATTAATACCTGGGAACAAGAACTTTAAATGAAGTAATTATTGTTTCTTCCTAGGTTAATCCAGTTCTGTTAGCTATCAGGAAAGAATTTTTTTCCACGTTTTATTTTTTTCCTCAGGTTATCCTGTTTGTAAATGTTTGGGGGGTCCACATACTTCTTTCTCTTAAGTTTTTAGGTTAATTAAAAATAATTATGTATACTATTTTTTTAATGGATTTTGAGTTGGTGCCACTTAAGTGAATATATCTTATACTTTCCTTGTTATGCTATTGGCAAATATTTAATATCTGTAGGATCCCGTACTTAAGTCAGTGTTTAAAAATTTTCCATTAATTTATATAGAACTTAGCTTGATATTTTATTTTTATTACATATTTAGCTCCTTTCAGAGAGACTTTTATAGTTTGTTGTAGATAGAGATGAAATTTATATTTTAGGAAAAAATTAGGAAATAAAACTACTAATGGAATTACCTCATAAATTCTTCTTTTGTTATACTTTCACATTGACCTCTTTATCATTAACCTTAATATAAATTTTGAATTTACTAGTAGAATTTTATTTGGCTAAAATTTGCATACTCATGTGAAGCTATTTTATATAATAAAAAGAACTTACTATTTTTAAAATTCATCTGGAAATGGTCTTTCTTAGTGTATGTCAATTTCTAAAAGCATTGTGAACAGAAAATAAAAAGCATTCTGTCATAAAATATGGATAGCTGGGTGAAAAAATTTCTCTATTAGTTAGACACCTAGAGCAGTGACAAATGAAACGATTATAATAGCCAATAATAACATCTATCTATTTGGTACTACATTTAATATTCCATCTAAATATCATTATTGTTTAAAAATTAATCAAAAAAGCAAAACAAAAAAAAAATTAACCAAGAGGCATAAATGAAAGAAAAAGGGGTCTTTGAATCTATCACCTTATGAATAGCATGGTTCAGTTTTTGGGAGTTATTTATTTGCTTCTATGCAAATATATATTAGTATATAACATTTACTTTCACATTATAAGAATGATAAAATTTGAAGTGAATATGAAGTTTATTATTATGCATGTTTTTTTCTTGCTTACCTATAAATGAAAATTTGTACTGTCCTAAATAATAGTTGAGGAACTTCTACTTGTAAAATTATTTTCCTTTGGCAAAGTGGATGGAAAAGATTTGGAAAAAAAAACAGAAGTGCTGGCACAATTGACAGGAATGTTGGAAAAAATTTTTAAATGTTGGCATAGGAATTCTTTAAAAATTCTAACTTATTCACATGTGAAATGAAAGTAAAAAAGCATCTGTCCTATTTTATGCACACTGACTAAATAAAAAGAACAATTATATTTAGCAAAGTATAAAGCTCTTTAAACTAAGATATTCTGTCTGACTTTTGGCAATCTTTATGTTATTTGTTCCACTGAATTAAATATTATGTTTGAATGAAGCATACTTTGAAAAGCAGAAATTATAGAGAAGAGAACATTCTCTTTTCCAATTCTGATGATCCTAGATGAAATATGAAATTTTTGAGAGACTAAACACTTTTAATATACTTGAGAAGAGAACTTTGGATCTTGGCCTCATCTGTCATTCAGCCCATTTGTTATTGAAATATTTCAAGAACCTTTGGACATGTTTTACCACACCATCTATTTGTTCTACCCAAGGTGGAAGTATATAGATTAGGTCTTTAAGGATCACAACCAGTTTTTTCCCCATATTTTGTTTTTGATTCCACTACCAGATATGGTTATGTTTTCACTGAAAACAAACAAGAAACTTAGAGCAGTATGAAATTGTTTTGATTCCTCCAGAAATTAGTTTAAATCAGTGTTTAAAGGCCAACCTGACATTTTTAAATTATTTTGTAAGATGTTTTTATTGCATCTTAGTTCTGGAAAAAACTATTGGAACTCTTATTCAAGTTTTAATAAAGCTATTCTATTTTGCCATGATTATATATTAGTAGAATATATTGTTTTTCATGCATCAATTATTAAAATAAATAACTCAATACATGGTTTCATGACTGAGATTGAAATAGTCCACAGTGTACCTAATCTCCTTTGATCCTTTATGTTGAACAGTTCAGGCCGTGGTACTTGCCTTGATAATGAGCCTCCCAAGCGTGACTTTCTTTATCCAGCTGTGGCCCCAGGTCAGGTGTATGATGCTGATGAACAATGCCGTTTCCAGTATGGAGCAACATCTCGACAATGTAAATATGGGGTAAGAAGTCTTAATCCTTCTGTTTAGTCATATATATGTTTTTTTTTTCATGATGCAATTGTTAAGATGGAATTTTGATGAATGTAATTTCTCTGGTATCAGTATTAACACAAGTACGGCCTTTGACATTGCTCCTTTTCTGAAATCATTTGTATAATATTTATTCTAAATGTTTGAATAATCCTTTAATTAAATAAATTTCAAATGTCTTGAGAAGGATGCAGATAAAATTTAAATATTTTCCAGTGTATTTCTTTTTTAAGTTCTGAGTTTATAATGCCAACTTCTGTCTTTAAAATGTTATGATTTTGAAACCTCCCCCACTTCCCACCTTTTCTGATACTGTAATAACTGGGTTAAGGACACTTTGACTTTGACTCAGAGTTTTAACTTATACTTTTAGTATTGAGTCATTGCAAGTTGCCCACATTCTAACACAGTAACTGAGTGGGGACAAAATGACATTAGGCTTAATAGAGAAACAAGGAAAATTGCTATGGGAAAATAATGGAGGCATCATGGTTTACTCTTCTTCTCTGAGCATCATGGTTTACTCTTCTTGTCTGTCTAAAAAAGTTTCAGGATCTACCTCAGAAGATGTTAAAAAATAATTCTTTTTAAATTTTCATAGAGAAAGATTTCAGTGTCTAATAGCGGAGACATTCATAGTAGATACACAATGTAAACATGTTGAATGAAAGAATAGGATTTTTAAATGATGAATTGTATGTCAAAAAATTTTGAAAGTAAGTTTAAGGCCTTGGTTCCAATTTTTTGTAAACAGTGTGTTTAAAATCCCTTAAAAAAATAATAACAATAAAAGGTAGTTAAGACTGAATGGAGGGGTGTGGTCTGTGACCCGGCTCGTCAAGTTGCAGTGGCGCGGAGAAGTCTGCAAAACAAGAGGCGGAGGATTAAAAAAAAAAAAAGAAAAGAAAAAAAAAAAAGACTAAATGATACACATATTGTACTGTACCAGTTATTCTTCTTGGGTGCAGTACAAAGGAAAGTGATTTTTTAAATAACCTTTGAGTGACAAGTATATTATTATTCCTAGGAGGCTTTGGCAGCACATTTTGTGCATTAGATTTAAAGATTGTGTGCAACTATCTAAAGATCTAGAGTCTTAAGTAAAACTTTGTCTCTCTATAAAGAATCTTTACTTCTATTCTTGTTGCTGTATGTTTTCAGTTACTTTTTTCCCTTGATTGTTTTTTCCCTCAGAAAAAGCCAAACTTTTGATCACAATCTTTGTATATACTTGTAGCTTCAGTCAGTTCAGTTCAGTTGAGTCGCTCAGTCATGTCCGACTCTTTGCGACCCCATGAATCACAACGTGCCAGGCCTCCCTGTCCATCACCAACTCCCGGAGTTCACTCAAATTCATGTCCATCTAGTCGGTGATGCCATCCAGCCATCTCATCCTCTGTCATCCCCTTTTTCTCCTGCCCCCAATCCCTCCCAGCATCAGAGTCTTTTCCAATGAGTCAACTCTTCGCATGAGGTGGCCAAAGTATTGGAGTTTCAGCTTTAGCATGAGTCCTTCCAATGAACACCCAGGACTGATCTCCTTTAGAATGGACTGGTTGGATCTCCTTGCAGTCCAAGGGACTCTCAAGAGTCTTCTCCAACACCACAGTTCAAAAGCATCAATTCTTTGGCGCTCAGCTTTCTCACAGTCCAACTCTCACATCCGTACATGACCACTGGAAAAACCATAGCCTTGACTAGACGGACCTTTGTTGGCAAAGTAATGTCTCTGCTTTTGAATATGCTATCTAGGTTGGTCATAACTTTCCTTCCAAGGGAAAAACAAACCAGCCCTAATTTAGATGGCTATCTGAGTATAGCATCCTGAGATAAATGCCAAGCACAAACACTGGAGGTTCAAAAAAGGCACTCTGTCCTTTTGGTGAGGAGATACTTATAGTGTTGAAGCATCAAGAAATGTTTCATCAAGAAATCTTTCAACTAGCAGGTCTATAATGATGTCAGGGAAGATTTTAAACAAAGATCTACAGACTGACCCAGAACGTAGCAGTGGTGAGCTTTCCATCTCTTTCATTTTTGTCATCATGCGGTCATTGTAGGGATTATCAGTAATTGCATCTGTAGTTATGAAAAATCTTGTCTGAATTCTTTCTAAATAGGTTGATTAATATACATTTGAATACTTTTGGTAATTTACCAGTGGAGCAGAATAGATATGCAGAAATGAAACCATGCATATATGATCACCTGATTTTCAATCAAGGTGACAAGAGTACACAATGGAGAAAGGATCAATTCAGTTCAGTCACTCAGTCGTGTCTGACTCTTTGCGACCCCATGGACTGCAGCATGCCAGACCTCCCTGTCCATCACCAACTCACGGAGGTTACTCAAACTCATGTCCATTGAGTTGGTGATGCCATCAAACCATCTCATCCTCTGTCGTCCCCTTCTCCTCCCACCTTCAATCTTTCCCAGCATCAGGATCTTTCCAAATGAGTCAGTTCTTCGCATCAGGTGGCCAAAGTATTGGAGTTTCAGCTTCAACATCAGTCCTTCCAATGAATATTCAGGACTGATTTCCTTTAGGATGGGCTAATTGGATCTCCTTGCAGTCCAAGGGACTTTTAAGGGTCTTCTCCAACAGTACAGTTCAAAAGCATCAATTCTTCGGTGCTCAGGTTTCTTTATAGTCCAACTCTCAATCCATACATGTCTACTAGAAAAACCATAGCCTTGACTAGACGGACCTTTGTTGGCAAAGTAATGTCTCTGCTTTTGAATATGCTGTCTAGGTTGTTCATAACTTTTCTTCCAAGGAGTAAGCTTTTAATTTCATGGCTGCAGTCACCATCTGCAATGATTTTGGAGCCCCCCCAAAATAAAATCTTCCACTATTTCCCCATCTATTTGCCACAAAGTGATGGGATGAGATGCCATGATCTTAGTTTTCTGAATGTTGAGTTTTAAGCCAACTTCTTCTCTCTCCTCTTTCACTTTCATCAAGAGGCTATTAAGTTCTTCTTCAATTTCTGCCATAAGGGTGGTGTCATCTGCATATCAGAGGTTATTGATATTTCTCCCGGCAATCTTGACTCCAACTTGTGCTTCATCTAGCCCAGCGTTTCTCATAATATACTCTGCATATAATTTAAATAAGCAGAGTGCCTTGTATATTGTCACGGATGTAGCATCATCAACAAATGCAGCATCATCTTTCAGAATTTGAAATAGTTCAACTGGAATTGCATCGCCTCCACTAGCTTTGTTCATAGTGATGCTTCCTAAGGCCCACTTGACTTCACATTCCAGGATGTCTGGCTCTAGGTCAGTGATCACACCATTGTGATTATTGGGGTCATGAAGATCTTTGTTGTACAGTTCTTCTGTGTATTCTTGCCACCTGTTCTTAATATCTTCTGCTTCTGTTAGGTCCATACCATTTCTGTCCTTTATTGAGTCCATCTTTGCATGAAAAGTCCCCTTGATATCTCTAATTTTCTTTACGAGATCTCTAGTCTGTTCTGTTCTATTGTTTCCCTCTATTTCTTTGCACTGATCTCTGAGGAAGGCTTTCTTATCTCTCCTTGCTATTCTTTGGAACTCTGCATTCAAATGGGTATATCTTTCCTTTTCTCCTTTGCTTTTTGCTTCTCTTCTTTTCACAGCTATTTGTAAGGCCTCCTCAGACAGCCATTTTGCTTTCTTGCATTTCTTTTTCTTAGAGATGGTCTTGATCCCTGTCTCCTGTACCATGTCCCAACCTCCGTCCATAGTTCATCAGGCACTCTATCAGAACTAGTTCCTTAAATCTATTTCTCCCTTCCACTGCATAATCATAAGGGATTTGATTTAGGTCATACCTGAATGGTCTAATGGTTTCGCCTACTTTCTTCAGTTTCAGTCTGAATTTGGCAATAAGGAGTTCATGATCTGAGCCACAATCAGCTGCCGGTCTTGTTTTGGCTGACTGTATAGAGCTTCTCCATATTTGGCTGCAAAGAATATAATCAATCTGATTTCGGTGTTGACCATCGATTGATGTCCATTTGTAGAGTCTTCTCTTGTGTTGTTAGAAGAGGATGTTTGCTATGACCAGTGCGTTCTTTTGGCAAAACTCTATTAGCCTTTGCCCTGCTTCATTCTGTACTCCAAGGCCAAATTTGCCTGTTACTCCATGTGTTTCTTGACTTCCTACTTTTTCATTGCAGTCCCCTGTAATGAAAAGGACATATTTTTTGGGTGTTAATTCTAGAAAGTCTTGTAGGTCTTTGTAGAACCATTCAATTTCAGCTTCTTCAGCATTACTAGTCAGGGCATAGACTTGGATTACTGTGATATTGAATGGTTTGCCTTGGAAACGAACAGAGATCATTCTGTTGCTTTTGAGATTGCATCCAAGTACTGCAATTCAGACTCTTTTGTTGACCATGATGGCTACTCTATTCCTTCTAAGGGATTCCTGCCCACAGTAGTAGATATAATGGTCATCTGAGTTAAATTCATCCTTTCCAGTCCATTTTAGTTCGCGGATTCCTAAAATGTTGATGTTTACTCTTGCCGTCTCCTATTTGACCTACTTCCAATTTGCCTTGATTCATGGATGTAACAGTCCAGGTTCCTAAGCAGTATTGCTCTTTACAGCATTGGATCTTGCTTCCATCACCAGTCACATCCACAACTGGATGTTGTTTTTGCTTTGGCTCTGTCTCTTCATTCTTTCTGGAGTTATTTCTCCACTGATCTCCAGTACCATATTGGGCACCTACCAGCCTGGAGAGTTCATTTTTCAGTGTCCTAACTTTTGTCTTTTCATATTGTTCATGGGATTTCAAGGCAAGAATACTGAAGTGGTTTGCCATTCCCTTCTCCAGTGGACCACATTTTGTCAGAACTCTCCACCATGACCCTACATGACATGGCTCATAGTTTCATTGAGTTAGACAACAATGTGGTCCATCTGATTAGATCATTAGTTTTCTGTGATTGTGGTTTTCAGACTGTCTGCCCTCTAATGGAGAAGAATAAGAGGTTTATGGAAGCTTCCTGATGGGAGAGACTGACTGAGGGAGAAACTGGGTCTTGTTCTGATGGGGGGGGCCATGCTTAGTAAATCTTTAATCCAATTTTCTGTTGATGGGTGGAGCTGAGTCAGGAGAAAGGACAGTCTCTTCAATAAAATGCTCTGGAAAAACTGAACAACCACATTCAGAAGAATAAAACTGCACCCTTAGCGTACACCATATTGCAAAAATTAACTCAAAGTGGATTAAAGACTGAAATGTAAGACTGGAAACTATAAAATTCCTAGAAGAACATATAGGAGAAAAGCTTCTTGATCTGTTCTTGGCAGTGGTTTCTTGATATGAAAAGTACAGGCAACAAAAGTAACTATAGATGAGTGGGAGTACATCAAAATTAAAGGCTCCGTACAGCAAACCAGTCAACAAAATGAAAAGCCAGTTTATGGAATGTGCAGAAATTATTTGCAAACCATATATCTGATGAACGTATAATGTCCACAGTATATAAGGAACTCTTATAGTTTTAGCAAAAAAAGCAAATGATCTGGTTTAAAAATCAACAAAGGAACTAAATAGACATTTCTCAAAAAAAGACATACAAATGAACAATTATATGAAAGGGTGCTAATCCTCACTAATCATCAGGAAAATGCAAATCAAAAGAGCAATGAGATATCACCTTACACCTGTTAGGATGGTTATTATTAAAAAAATGATAATTAGTGTTCACAAAAATGTGGAAAAAAGAGAATTCTTTTTTTTTTTTCTGTATAAAATTTAAAGAGGTGCTCTGCATTTATCTCATTAAATACAATCATTTTCCATATTGTTTTTATACACGGTGAGAATGTAAATTTGTTCAGCCACTGTGGAAAACAATATGGAGCTTTCTCAAACAATTATAAATAAGACTGCCATATGATCTAGGAATCCTACTCCTGGGTATATATCCAGAGGAACTGAAATCAGGATCTATAAGAAGGTATGTTCTCTCATATTTATTGCAACATTTTTCAAAATAGCTCAGACGTGGAAGCAACCTAAATGTTCATTGATCACCAAGAGATTTTACTCAGCCACTTTTTACAGTGAACATCAGCTAATTTGTCCTTGAAGATTTCAAAAAGCTAGAGTATGACAAGATACTTTTCATTTACCTTTCACACGGTAGACATTCAATACATATTTCCCTTTCCTCTATGAATATCTATGTCATCTATGATACCATCCTATATAACTGATATGTTAGTGGTACTTTAGGAGAATCTGAGCCATCTGTACTTTGGGGAGTATGTTAACATACTCTAAGCATCACATTTTGACTAAATTTCATCCTTCAATCTCAGCTCACATGCAGTTTCTCTGCAGACAGGCCTTCAGTCTGATCCATCTATATGCAGTCTTCTCCCAGTTACTTACATTTATGCTCCCAGTTAAAGCATAAAGGAAATTGTGCTTTTTATTTCCTTCATAGCACTTACCACGGAGAAGGCAATGGCACCCCACTCCAGTACTCTTGCTTGGAAAATCCCATGGACGGAGGAGCCTGGTAGGCTGCAGTCCATGGGGTCTCTAAGAGTCGGACACGACTGAGCGACTTCACTTTCACTTCTCCCTTTCATGCATTGGAGAAGGAAATGGCAACCCACTCCAGTGTTCTTGCCTGGAGAATCCCAGGGACGGGGGAGCCTGGTGGGCTGCCGTCTATGGGGTCACACAGAATCGGACACGACTGAAGCGACTTAGCAGCAGCAGCAGCAGCACTTACCACAGTCCATAATCATTTTACTTATTTGATTACCTGTTAGCTAGTTAAATGTAATCTTCTAAGTAAGGCCTGTCCTAACAACCTTATCTGAAACTGCACACACACATATACATACACAAACACACGTCATGTAATTTTCCCTGACTTTTTTTTCTTATTATTTGTTACTGATACTTTCTAACATACTGTATATTTTGTTCATTTTGCTTCTGCCTGCCTGTTTGCTGATGGCTGTTTATAAAGTGAATAGCACGTCTGCCTCATAATAGGAGCTCAGAAAATATTTGGTAAATAAATAAGTGAGAAGAATTATCTGGTAAAGAGAGGAGAGAAGACTCTTGTGAAGACCCTGAGGCTGTGTATTTGAAGAGCTGAGAGAAGGCCAGTGCGACTGATGCTCTCAAAGCAGCCATCATGTACATGAGGCAAGAAAAGAATAGGATACAAATCAGACTTACAGGCTTTGTTAAGAATTCTAGGTTTTTGTCTTAAGAGCAATAGAAAACAAAAGATTTTTAATGAATGAGAACAGGAGAACTTATTGATGTGCAGAGGATCACGAAATTTCGAAAGCACATTATCTTAGGAAATAAATATAATTTAATATAGGACAGTATAAATTATTTTTATCAACATGTTAATGTCTTTATATTTTTAATTATTTCTTTTAATTGGAGGCTAATTACTTTACAGTATTGTAGTAATTAATGTCTTTAAGAAGCCTTCCATCACGCTGTGTCTGCCTGAAATATAGCTCTTTGTAGTAAGGGTAACCTGCTAGAGATAAGATATTAGAGTTATTTAATCAAGGTATTATCCCCATGGAGTATACTTAAAACTGACCTATTTTGTCTCTTAGACTCACTTTTTAATGTTTTCATGTTACTCTCTTTTGTTTATTATTTTATCACTCTGAGTTAGCTAAGGTTCAAGTCATTTTTGCTTTCTCATTGAGAATCATTTAACTAAAAATACTTTATTAGTCTTTTTTGGGTACTTTTGACTACCTCCATAATTTTTTAAAGAGATTCAGATAACTTGAGAGGATAATAGTGAAATACTTAGAAGTACATATAAGGGAAGTTTAAAGAAATTGAGTTTGAGTAGCCTGTAAAAAAGAAAGCTAAATGTTGGCTTCAAAATCACTTTCAGGCTTTGGAGCATTTATTATAGTTTGATTGCTGGTAACAAATTGTTCTCCTTCCCCACCAAGAGCATAAAAAAGCACAGTTGCCTTAATTTTTATAGCTGGAAGGTTGTTGATTAGGTAGTAGGAAGAATTTCAAGTTATTAAATACTGGAATTTTGTACTGAGGGAAATTGTAGAATCACTTTCCTTGAGGATTTTAAGGTGACATAAATATTCTACAATATGGTTTGATATGGGCTTAGGGAATAAAAGACATGGAATTGTTTTAACACCTCAATATTCTTTTGGAGTACAAACATATGTACTTATCAGGCATATACTTGACAAGAAGTTGATTTAATTTTTATTTTTACTCAAATTTCAAGCCAAAAATCATAGGTTTATAATCATTTGTATTCTTGGAGATCAGTAGTTTCTACTCTGGGCTTCCTAAAGAATCAGCCTGTGATGCAGGAGACCCAGGTTTGATCCCTGGGTTGAGAAGATCCCCTGGAAAAGGAAATGGCAACCCACTCCAGTATTCTTGCCTGGAGAATCCCATGGACAGGGGACTGTGGCAGGCTACAGTCCATGGGGTCTCAAAGAGTCATACACAACTGAGCGACTAACACTTTTCACTTGCTTCTTAGAAGTATTTTTTAAACCATTTAATAATTTTTAATCCCTTTAGATTGATAGTTATTTAATCCAAATTTCTAGGCTAGTTTTTTGTTTATATGTATGTGTGTGTGTTTAATGTATATATATATATATAATACACATATAACTATATATATATATACATATATGGCTTTTTTTTTAACCTTTTTAGGATCTCTTGCACTTAAATTACACACATAACAGGATTAATCTATTTAAAGCTGAAATACGGGTGCATTATTCTCTTTCTTCAAATGGCTACTAAACACCTGGAGCCAGGCCACAGGGTCACCATATGTTGGTTTTCAATTTTCCTTTGGGTGATACAATGATAAGTAACCTTTCTAATCAGCGATGCTCCTTCTTGACCTCTTTAGTGGTATGCTTTCCCCCTTGGCCATTAGGATCCGTTATTGCAAACAGCTGTTGAGAAATGTTACCAATAGGATAATGAGGACAAAGAGAATGTTTCATATCCAGAACCAGGGACCCAAGATGTTATACCCTTAGGATTTCACAAGGGCAGAAAATTTGTGTATGTCTCTTAATTGATCTTTAGAGTTGTTTAAGAAATTAAAAACAAAAACCATCTAGCAGTAAAAAGGTTATTTTCTCTTCTTATACTGTTTTAATTTCTTAATGATATAATAATTATGAAATGGTATTGTGTTTTTATAATATCCCTTTCCCCTGTTGGAGAAGGAAATGGCAACCTACGTCAGTACTCTTGCCTGGAAAATTCCATGGGCTACAATCCACAGGGTCACAAAGAGTTGGGCATGACTGAGTGACTTCACTTTCACTTTCCCCCATGTCAGCTGCTAATTTTAATTTTCTCAGGTAAATCAAAGAGCCTTTCTTCCCCCCTTTTTTTTAGCATCATTTAACAGCTATAGTTACTTGAAAAGGATGGAAACACTAAGAAAGCTAATCCTAATGTCTTTGACTATAAAAAAAACCAATTATTCTATTCTGATCAAAGGAGCCCAAGTTCAGTCCTTTACAAAGTTATTTTCTTGATATCAGCTAAATTATTTTTCATTAGATGATTACTTTAAAACTCTACTCTATGTATTTTTAATTATGATTTATACTTGCTAATATTTTTATTGTTATTAATATTTGCAAACTTCCTTCATTTGAAAAATCAAATGGAATAGAAATCTTGGAGTTGATATTAAAATTTTAGATAAGTTTTGAAGAGTATTTTAACAGTATCTTTAATTACATTAGAGATGTACACTCTAATGTACATGATGATGTTACATTCTAATGTATAAGTTGATGCCTAAGCTCATGCTTTGAAAGTGAATGGGTTAGTCACTCAATTGTGTCCAACTCTGTGCGACCCTATCTATGGACTGTAGTCTACCAAGCTCTGGTCCATGAGATTCTCCAGGCAAGAATACTGGAGTGGGTTGCCCTTCTCTTCTCCAGGGGTGTCTTCCCAACCCAGGAATTGAGCCCATATCTCCCACATTGCAGGCAAATTCTTTACCATCTGAGCCACCAGGGAAGCTCTCAAGCTCATGTATTGAATGAATATATTATGAATTAGTACGTAATATTTTTAATATAAATTTATTTATTTTAATTGGAGGCTGATTAATATTAAGTTGAGGTATCTTCCTTTAAAATACAGATAAAGTATAGGATTATGATTATGTCAATAAAGGACATTATGAATATTGAGTGGGGTTTTGTATGATGTTGTTGTTGTAAGTAAACCTTTACTAATCAGCCTTAATTGACCAGTGACTTTATTCAGTTTTGATACACTTAAAAGAAACTGAAAAGTAGCTTAATTGTGTGGAGATGTTTTAGGCATTGATATTAGACAACTGATTGAAATCTAGGTTTAGGTAGAATTGAAGCAATTGCTAAGTCTTTCTGAGCTTATGTTTCTCACACTTTCTAATAGATTGTCATGATGAAATGAGATACAGATATGAAGATGCCTAGCACAGTAGTTGCCAGTATACCGTGAGAAAGTAATTAGTTTCTTTTTTCATGCCTACAACATTGCTGCTAAGAAGTTATTTAGTGTATTCTGCAGTATCTCCAATGATTAGGAAATTATGATTGTTCAGGTCTGACTTTTCGAAGATTTTTCTGTACATTAAACAGATCTGCATAGTCCCCAGGTTTTTTAAAAAATCTTTTTTCCCAGTTTTATTGAAACATAATTGGCATAGATCACTGTATAAGTTTACAGTGTACAGCATGATGATTTAATTTACATATGTCGTGAAATAATGACTATAGTATGTTTTAGCTAGCATCTATCATCTCATATGGGTGTCCCCGGTGACTCAGCATTAAAGAATCTGCAATGCAGAAGACTGAGGAGATGTAGGTTCGATTCCTTTGTCAAGAAGATACCCTGGAGGAGGGCATGGCAAGCCACTCCAGTATTCTTGCCTGGAGAATCCCATGGACAGAGGAGCCCAGTGGGCTACAGTCTACAGGGTTGCAAAGATTTAGACGTGACTGAAATGACTTGAGTATGCATGCACGCATCATCTCATATGGGCTTCCCAGATGGCTCACTGGTAAAGAATCCTCCAGCCAATGCAGGAGACATGGGCTTGACCCCTGGTTTGGAAAATCCCCTGGAGAATGAAATGACAACCCATTCCAGTTTTCTTGCCTGGGAAATCCCATGGACAGAGGAGCCTGGCAGGCTCTAGTACATGTGGTCACAAAAGAATTAGACACAACTTAGTGGCTAAAATAATCATCTCCTATAGATAAAATGAAAAGAAAAAAAATTGTTCCCTTGTGATGAGAACTTTTAGAATCTACTCTTTTTTTTAAGTTTTTTTTTTAAATGTGGACCATTTTTAAAGTCTTTATGGACTTTGTAACAGTATTGCTTCTGTTGTTTATGTTCTGCTTTTGGGGCCCATGAGGCATGTGGGATCTTAGCTTCTCCACCAAGGATCAAATCTGTACCCCCTGTATTGGAAATTGAATTCTTAACCACCAGGAAAGTTCCTTAGGATCTACTCTTTTAACAAATTTCCTGTGTACCTTCTACCTTTTATCCATTAGTTGAACTGATTTCTAAGTCAACATGCATATTTTATCTCCAATCCTGTATGTAACTTTTTTTTAAGTCATGTTTCAAAAACATTATTTAGAGTAAACAATCACTCCTTCAGGTACAGAAACATAAAATAGTAGATAAGTAAAACTAACAAAGGGCTTCTCAGGTTGCTAAACAACCCGCCTGCCAATGCAGTAGATGCAATTTGAGATGTGATTTGATCCCTGGGTCAGGAAGATCCCTTGGAGGAGGACATGAGAACCCACTCCAGTATACTTGCCTGGAGAATCCCATGGACAGAGTCGCCTGGCTGGCTGTGATTCATAGTGTTGTAAAGAATCAGACACGACTGAAGCGACTTAACATGCATGCACACAAAACTAACAAAATATAACTAAATATCATTTTTTTAGCTTCAGCATGTACTTCTCCAATGAGGAGAGGCACAGGTAAAATTGATATATTGTGGGATGATGCCAGTATAATGCATAAATCTTGTTTCTTCACTTAGATTGTTTCTAAGTGCATTAATGGTGTGAAACAATCAGGCAAGTTTCTTACAAAGAGAAAAATCTGTAGCAGTAATGTTAGATTCTTAGAAACATTTGAAATTCCTATAGAATGGCCTCTTTACTGGACATAGATAACGTGGTAGCTTGATTTCCAAAACTAAGATGATGAACTCATTAGGGCAAGTAAAGAATCTGTGAAGATATATTCATTTGTTTTATTTTTAAAACATTGATAGAAACTATATCCAGAAGACACTTAGTAATTTTTATGACTCTGATTTCTGTTGGAGGTAAAAACCTACACCTCTAAAAAGGAAGTATCACAATCCACAGACTTTAAGCCTACAAAAGATCAACTGATGTGGAAAATATGGAAAGACATTAAGAGACATGAGTTAGAATAAGAAGGTCCAATGTAAGTTGAATAGGAAGTTCTAGGAGAAAGAATGGAGAAGAGGTATATTAAAAGATTTAATGACTAAACTAGTAATTTTTATGAAACAAAGAAATATATAAAACCTCAAAGCATAGATAAATAAAAAGAACACATACAGTGTTGAAACTGCTCTGAAGCAAAGACAAAGAGAACTCTTGAAAGCAACTAGAAAGACTCTATCACAAAGAAGCAGCAATTAGACTGACAAGTGATTTTTCATCAGCCTCTGTAAAGTCCAGGTGTCAATGAACTTAATATCTTCAAATGCAGGAGTAAGATAAGCAGCACCTAGGACTCTATATTTGACTAAAATATTATTTTTGAAATGAAACTAAAAGATATTTTCAGACAAATAAGAATGAGTCCCTTGCTATTTTCGGGTTCACTTCAGTCACTCAGTCATGTCTGACTCTTTGCGACCCCATGAACCACAGCACGCCAGGCCTCGCTGTCCATCACCAACTCCCGAAGTCCACCCAAACCCATGTCCATTGAGTCAGTGATGCCATCCAACCATCTCATCTTCTGTCATCGCCTTCTCCTGCCCTCAATCTTTCCCAGCATCAGGATCTTTTCCAATGAGTCAGCTCTTCGCATCAGGTGGCCACAGTATTGGAGTTTCAGCTTCAGCATCAGTCCTTCCAATGAACACCCAGGACTGATCTCCTTTAAATGGACTGGTTGGATCTCCTTGCAGTCCAAGGGACTCTCAAGAGTCTTCTCCAACACCACAGTTCAAAAGCATCAATTCTTCAGCACTCAGCTTTCTTTATAGTCCAACTCTCACATCCATACATGACCACTGGCAAAACCATAGCCTTGGCTAGACAGACCTTTGTTGACAAAGAGAATCTCTGCTTTTTAATATGCTGTCTAGATTGGTCATAACTTTCCTTCCAAGGAGTAAGTGTCTTTTAATTTCATGGCTGCAATCACTATCTGCAGTGATTTTGGAACCCCAAAAAAATAAAGTCAGCCACTGTTTCCACTGTTTCCCCATCTATTTGCCATGAAGTGATGGGGCCGGATGCATGATCTTAGTTTTCTGAATGTTGAGCTTTAAGCCAACTTTTTCACTCTCCTCTTTCACTTTCATCAAGAGGTTCTTTAGTTCTTCCTCACTTTCTGCCATAAGGGTGGTGTCATCTGCATATATGAGGTTATTGATATTTCTCCCAGCAATCTTGATTCCAGCTTGTGCTTCCTCCACCCCAACGTTTCTCATGATGTACTCTGCATATAAATTAAATAAGCAGGGTGACAGTATACAGCCTTGACATATTCCTTTTCCTATTTGGAACCAGTCTGTTGTTCCATGTCCAGTTCTAACTGTTGCTTCCTGACCTGCATACAGGTTTGTTAAGAGGCAGGTCAGGTGATCTGGTAGTCCCATCACTTTCAGAATTTTCCACAGTTTATTATGATCCACACAGTCAAAGGCTTTGGCATAGTCAATAAAGCAGAAAGAGATGTTTTTCTGGAACTCTTTTGCTTTTTCAGTGATCCAGCGGATGTTGGCAATTTGATCTCTGGTTCCTCTGCCTTTTCTAAAACCAGCTTGAACATCTGGAAGTTCACAGTTCACATATTGCTGAAGCCTGGTTTGGAGAATTTTGAGCATTACTTTACTAGCATGTGAGATGAGTGCAATTGTGTGGTAGTTTGAGCATTCTTTGGCATTGCTCTTCTTTGGGATTGGAATGAAAACTGACCTTTTCCAGTCCTGTGGCCACTGCTGAGTTTTCCAAATTTGCTGGCATATTGAGTGCAGCACTTTCACAGCATCATCTTTCAGGATTTGAAAGAGCTCAACTGGAATTCCATCACCTCCACTAGCTTTGTTCATAGTGGTGCTTCCTAAGTCCCACTTGACCTCACATTCCAGGATGTATGGCTCTAGGTGAGTGATCACACCATTGTGATTATGTGGTCGTGAAGATGTTTTTTGTACAGTTCTTCTGTGTATTCTTGACACCTCTTCTTAATATCTTCTGCTTCTGTTAGGTCCATACCATTTCTGTCCTTTATCGAGCCCATCTTTGCATGAAATGTTCCCTTGGTATCTCTAATTTTCTTGAAGAGATCTCTAGTCTTTCCCATTCTATTGTTTTCCTCTATTTTTTGCACTGATCGCTGAGGAATGCTTTCTTATCTCTCCTTGCTATTCTTTGGAACTCTGCATTCAAATGGGTATATCTTTCCTTTTCTCCTTTGCTTTTTGCTTCTCTTCTTTTCACAGCTATTTGTAGGGCCGCCTCAGCCATTTTGCTTTCTTGCATTTATTTTTCTTGGGGATGGTCTTGATCCTTGTCTCCTGTACAATGTCCTGAACC
The DNA here is from genome assembly GCF_029378745.1 of Bos indicus. NCBI lineage: Eukaryota > Metazoa > Chordata > Mammalia > Artiodactyla > Bovidae > Bos > Bos indicus. Next base: position 14,112,189 of record NC_091779.1, read on the forward strand.
TCCGTCCATGGTTCATCAGGTGCTCTGTAAATTTGATCTAGTCCCTTAAACCTATTTCTCACTTCTGCTGTATAGTCATAAAGGATTTGATTTAGGTCATATCTGAATGATCTAGTGGTTTTCCCCACTTTCTTCAATTTCAATCTGAATTTGGCAATAAGGATTCATGATCTGAGCCACAGTCAGCTCCTCGTCTTGTTTTTGCTGACTGTATAGAGCTTCTCCATCTTGGGGTGCAAAGAATATAATCAATCTGATTTCAGTATTGTCCATCTGGTGATGTCCATGTGTAGTGTCTTCTCTTGTGTTGTTGGAAGAGGGTGTTTGCTATGATCAGTGCATTCTCTTGGCAGAACTCTATTAGCATTTGCCCTGCTTCATTCTGTACTCTAAGGCCAAATTTGCCTATTACTCCAAATGTTTCTTGACTTCCTACTTTTTCATTGCAGATACCTATAATGAAAAGGACATATTTTTTGGCTGTTATATCTAGAAGGTCTTGTAGGTCTTCATAAAACCGTTCAATTTCAGCTTCTTCAGCATTACTGGTTGGGGCATAGATTTGGATTACCGTGCTATTGAATGGTTTGCAAACTTGGAAATGAACAGAGATCATTCTGTCATTTTTGATATTGCATCCAAGTACTGCATTTCAGACTCTTGTTGTCTATAATGGCTACTCCATTTCTTCTAAGAGATTCCTGCCCACAGTAGTAGATATAATGATCAACTGAGTTAATTTCACCCATTCCAGTAGATCTTAGTTTGCTGATTCCTAGAATGTCGATGTTCACTCTTGCCATCTCCTATTTGACCACTTCCAACTTGCTATTTTAACTACTAAAGAATGTATGCTGGAAGAAAGAAGTTGAATTCAGAAGGTAGTAGTGGGCTGTAAGAAACAATTGGTTATTAAAGGCATTGGTAAACACAGAGCTATATCTAAACACACATTTGCTTAATGAGGGGGGGTCACAAACTTAGATTTTGGATGTTAGGAAAAATTTTCTCCAAAAATTAACACACCAACATAGGGGTGCTAACTCTCACATTTCCCTAGTAGGAACATTTTTATAAAGATTTCCATAAGCATACATACCTTGCACTGAGAAATTTTACAGTCTTTTGTGAAACTTAGAAAGTAAAAACAGTAAAATTTAATAAATAAGGACAGTTCATTAAAATTAAAAATTAGTGAAAAATCTAACCATATTGATAGCATTCTTCTAATTTCTTTCTAGAATATTAAAGACTTTATCACAGAGCATTACCAATTCATGGCAGTTGGGTTACATGTCTAATTTTATCCTACCTTCTTCTGTTTCTCATAAATTCTAAGTGATAGTATTATTTTTTCATAACACTAACTATATTACCTGGTTAATCGTGGATGCTCAACAAAATTCTTGAATGAATGGGAAATAAACTGTTACTTGTTTTACCATGCAATTCTCCTAACTGGTTAAATGTTGATCCTATGAGGTTAGAAATATCATTTCCAATTTTCAGTGTAATATAACAGAAATTTCCCTTAATGGAGATTGTTGAGGACTTTTCTCTCCTTTAATTTCAAGGGCAAACATTAAGACCCCAGTTTCTCATAGAGAGCCTTCTCAAATGAATTATAGGTTTACTGAAGGGAATTGATTGCTGTAAGAAATAGGCAATTATTTATTAGTTCATAGAGGTTGTGAAACTAATCTTAAAAAAATCTTAACTTATCCTATGAAGAATAATGCATATGTGAAAGAGAACTCTGTTCTTCTAAAGCTAGGCTGGTGGGTAATCAAAAAACAGTCATCAGTGCCTCACACTTACTGTACTATGTTGTTCATTGTTCAGTCACCCAGCCGTGTTCTATACTCTGTCACCTTATATATTGTATTTAGGGAAATTAACCCACCTACTATGATTGTTATACAATTTCTCCAAGAGTAAAAATGTTTCAGTATTCATTTAATTTAATTAGAGGTTGGGACCTACCTTTTGCTGCTTATTCAGCAATTGATATACATATGCAATTGGAACTGATATTCATATGTAAATATATTAACCATGGTGTAGGATTCAGTTTAAAGAAAAAAGGGTATTTCTCAAAGTGTGAACTTGTTCTCAAATTCTTCCAGAAAATGTACCTCTTGCTCTCTCAGTAAGAAATAAAATTTCCTTTTTTTTTTTTTTGTCTTCCAAGACAGTATTTTTTATCTTGGTGTTCTTAATTCGGATTTCAAAGTCTTTCTTATTCAGGCTGATATTTTAGATGAGAAGTCTATTTGAAAACTCTGCAGAGTCTCCTCCAAGACTAGTTTAACATCTTGAGAGTTTCCCCATACGTGGATTTCTTGTCCCATACTTTAAACAGCAATATGTGAGAAGTTAATACCTAGCAGATTCAAATTCCCAGGAGCCCACTAAAATAATAAATTCTTTTTTTAAGAGTGGGAATCAAACTTTCAAAATGTGTTATTCCCTGAAGCATATGAGTGCTTTATCAGAGGACTCTATTGTAGAATCTTGAGATTACATTTTTGGAAAGAATATCTTAAGCAGTTGCCATTTTAAGGTAGAGGTTTTCAAGAAACTTTTGGAAAATATCAATAGAGTTTCTATAACTTGACTAAATAGTGTGTTTTCCTAATAGATACTATGAATATTGTCCTTTACAATGATAGGATTTTCTTTGCATAGTTCTGTCTAAAGAAACTTTAGGCTTCTTTTCTTCTGTCTAAAGTAAGATTTAGACCTAATGAAAATGTTAGTCAGTTGTGTCCGACTCTTTGTAATCCCAGGGACTATAGCCTGCCAGACTCCTCTATCCATGGAATTCTCCAAGCAAGAATACTGCAGTGGGTAGCTATTCCCTTCTCCAAGGGATCTTCCCAACCCAGGGATCGAATCCAAGTAGATTCTTTACTGCAGGAAGATTCTTTACTGTCTGAGCCACCAGAGAAGCTCTTACACCTAATTAAAATAATAAAATATTGAGAGTATGGTCAAGAATTACAACATTGTTAGTAATTTCTCAATCATTATCCTAACAATGCTTTTCTGTTTTTGTGAATATATTTATCTTTGAATATGAGTATTTTTGATATATGATATAATATTTTAAGAGTGTAGAATATTAATCCTATTGCTTTTAAATAAACTAGGAGAATATGTTTAGGAACATATAGTAAAAAACCATCTCCTGTAGAAAAGGAAGAATAAATTAGTACAAATAGCTTTCTCTTTAAACAGAAACTGAAACTTTGAAAGAAAGAGGAATTTGTAATATGTTGGATTGTAGGACAGGAAAGTTTTATCTTTATATTATGATCCACAGCACATGTTTTTCTTTTCTGGGGTTTTAACTTTCTTCTGGCTCAATAATTCTCCACATGGGATTTAAAGTAGATAAATTAGGTATAATAGATGAATTTTTTAGAGTATTTTAAAAGTCTAATATAAATTTTGTTTCTTTCTCTGCCTGGTGGAGTGAAACACCTTAAAGAGGGGCCCCGGAAAATCCTTCCTTTTTGCTGTGTTCTGTGGGGCATCTCTGTTTGTAGCAGTGATTAACTAGTGAATTCATTATGTTACTATTGTATTTCTGAATTGTGTTTATGTGGCAAAAATTATTTTTAAAAAGTTTTAATTAAGATACAGTTGACAAATAGCATAATATTAGTTTCAGGTGTACAACATAATGATTCAATATTTGTGCATATTGCAAAATTATCGTGACAATAAATATAGTTAATATATATCACCATAAACAGTTATAATTTTTTTTCTTGTGATATGTGGCATAAGTTTGTACATTTATGCTTTGAGAATAAAAGAGCAGTTGGGGAATAATAGCAATAGAATTGAATGTTGCATATAAATGTATCTGTACATGCCAGATTAATATGTTCTTATTGCAAATTTATATATTATAGATATTGTTTCCAGTTTAAATTGAAAACTTTTAATGTCACTAATGATGCTAGTTTGTTGTTGTTCAGTTGCTCAGTCGTGTCTGACTCTTTTGCAACTCCATGGATTGCAGCATGCTAGGCTTCCTTGTCCTTCACCATCTCCCGGAATTTGCTAAAACTCGTGTCCGTTGATTCAGAAATGCCATCCAACCATCTGATCTTCTGTTGTCCGTTCTCCTCCTGCCTTGAGTCTTTCCCAGCATCAGGATCTTTTCCAATGAGTTGGCTGTATGTATCAGGTAGCCTAACTGTTGGAGATTCAGCATCAGCCATTCCAATTAATATTCAGGGTTGATTCCTTTGGATTGACTGGTTTGATCTCCTGGCTGTCCAAGGCACTCTTAAGAGTCTTCTCCAACACCACAGTTCAAAGGTATCAATTCTTTGGCACTCTCCCTTTTTTATTGTCCAGCTCTCACATCCGTACATGCCTGCTGGAAAAACGATAGCTTTGACTATACGAATCTTTGTAGGCAAACTAATGTCTTTGCCTTTTAATACACTATCTAGGTTTATCCCAGCTTTTCTTCCAAGGAGCAACCATCTTTTAATTTCATGGCTGCAGTCACCGTCCACAGTGATTTTGGAGCCCAAGAAAATAAAGTCCGCCGCTGTTTCCACTGTTACCCCATCTTTTTGCCTTGAAGTGATGAGACCAGATGCCATGATCTTCATGTTTTGAATGTTGAGTTTTAAGCTAGCTTTTTCACTCTCCTCTTTCATCTTCGTCAAGAGGCTCTTTAGTTCCTCTTTGCTTTCTGCCGTATGGGTGGTGTCATCTGCATATCTGAGGTTATTGATGTTTCTACTGGCAATCTTGAATCCAGCTTGTGCTTCATCCAACTTGGCATTTCACATGATTACTCTGCATATAAGTTAAACTAGTAGGGTGACAGTAGATAGCCTTGACATACTCCTTTCCCAATTTGAAACCAGTCCATTGTTCATGTCCAGTTCTATTGCTTCTTGACCTGCATACCGGTTTCTCAGGAGGCAGGTCAGGTGGTCTGGTATTCCCATCTCTTTAAGAATTTTCCACAGTTTGTTGTGATCCACAAAGTCAAAGGCTTTAGCATAATCAATGAAACAGAAGTAGATGTTTTTCTAGAATTCTCTAGCTTTTTCTGTGATCCAACACATATTGGCAATTTGATCTCTGATTCCTCTGCCTTTTGTAAACCCATCTTGAATGTCTGGAAGTTCTTGGTTCACGTATTTTGAAGCCTAGTGTGGAGGATTATGAGCATTACTTTGTTAGTGTGTGAAATGAGTGCAATTATGCAATAGTTTGAACATTCTTTGGTGTTGCTCTTCTTTGGAATTGGAATGAAAACTGACCTTTTCCAGTCCTGTGGCCACTGCTGAGTTTTCCAAATTTGATGGCATATTGAGTGTAGCACTTCAACAGCATCATCTTTTAGATTTAAAATAGCTCAGCTGGAATTGCATCACCTCCACTAGCTTTGTTTGTAATGATGCTTCCTAAGGCCCTCTTGACTTCACATTCCAGGATGTCTAGCTCTAGGTGAGTGATCATACCATCGTGATTTTCTGGGTCATTAATATCTTTTCGGTATAGTTCTTGTGTGTATTCTTGCCCCCTCTTCTTAATATCTTCTATTTCTGTTAGGTCCATACTGTCTCTGTCCTTTATTGTTCCTATCTTTGCGTGGACTGTTCCATTAGTATTCTCTAATTTTCTTGAAGAGATCTCTAGTCTTTCCCATTCTATTATATTCCTTTATTTCTTTGCATCATTCACTTAAAAACACTTTCTTATCTCTCCTTAGTGTTCTCTGGAACTCCGCATTCAGATGGGTATATGTTTCCCTTTCTCCTTTGCTTTTCACTTCTCTTCTTTTCTCAGTTATTTGTAAGGCCTCCTTAGACAACCATTTTGCCTTTTTTGCATTTCTTTTCTTAGGGATGCTTTTGAACACTGCCTCCTGCTAGTTGGTGAGCATATATTAAAAATACCTAAAATTTTGCAGTATTTTCTCCAAAGTAATCTTTTTTGGCCATTCTGTTCAAACACTTTATTTTGGTATATGTTGGACAGCTTATTTTAAAATCTGATAGATTAATATGTGCATGCATGCTCAGCCACTTTAGTTGTGTCTGACTCTTTGCAACTCCATAGACTGTAGCCTTCCAGGCTCCTCTGTCCATGGGATTCTGCAGTCAAGAATACTAGAGTGGGTTGCCATGCCCTTCTCCAGGAGATCTTCCTGGCCCAAGGATTGAACCCGTAGCTCCCATGTCTCCTGCATTGCAGGCAGATTCTTTACCCACTGAGCCACCTCGGATGTGTGAACAAAATGAGATATTTTAAATTGCCAGCATTACAGTTAAATGTAATTCTCCTGTGCTGCAGTGGGGTAGTGAGAAGTCATAATCAAGAAGACAGAACAGCTCCAAATAACATCTGAAATATATCAGTTATGGAAATGGCACATAAATAGCAGCATTTGTTCAAAACCAAATTTCCCTTCCATGAAAGTGGGCTACATTGATGAACTGCAAATAACATTGCTAGATTGTTCTTTTGGGATATAATAATTTTAGAAATCACTCCCTGTACATTCCCATAGTCTCTCTTTTAAAAAAAAATACTGTTTATTAGAATATTTCATTAGGTCTAGGAAATTACCTACTCGGCGACTCTATTAGTTCTAAAGTTTGTGCTATCGTATGTTTTGGGGAGTCATAAACATATGTGTCCTTTCCACATATTCTTTCCTTCTCACTACTCTCTAGTAATAGAATTTGTGTAAGTTATTTTAAAAAGTCTGATTAAAATGAAGATATACTTAAAAACAAAGATATACTTTATCTATTGAAAAAAGAATTATGAAGACAATATTAAAAATTAATCTGTGATTTTTCCTTCTGGCTTACTTCACTCTGTATAATAGGCTCCAGTTTCATCCACCTCATTAGAACTGATTTAAATGTATTCTTTTTAATGGCTGAGTAATACTCCATTGTATATATGTACCACAGCTTTCTTATCCATTCATCTGCTGATGGACATCTAGGTTGCTTCCATGTCCTGGCTATTATAAACAGTGCTGCGATGAACATTGGGGTACACGTGTCTCTTTCCCTTCTGGTTTCCTCAGTATGTATGCCCAGCAGTGGGATTGCTGGATAACGCATATATATGGAATTTAGAAAGATGATAACAATAACCCTGTGTACGAGACAGCAAAAGTGACGCTGATGTATGGAACAGTCTTATGGACTCTGTGGGAGAGGGAGAGGGTGGGAAGATTTGGGAGAATGGCATTGAAACATGTAAAATATCATGTATGAAACGAGATGCCAGTCCAGGTTCAATGAACGATACTGGATGCTTGGGGCTGGTGCACTGGGACGACCTGGAGGGATGGTATGGGGAGGGAGGAGGGAGGAGGGTTCAGGAGGGGGAGCACATGTATACCTGTGATGGATTCATTTTGATGTTTGGCAAAACTAATACAATTATGTAAAGTTTAAAAATAAAATTAAATTAAAAAAATAATAAAAATAAAAATTAATCTGTGAAACGGGTAACCTACCTTCCAAAAGGACCTCCTCTAAAATCCTCATCTCTGATGCTTCAATACCAGCAAGAGACAAGTAATGCTTAATATGGCTTATATACTGTGGGTATTTTTTATGGACAAGTGGATATGATTTTAGTCTCTACTTCTGATCAACTTGCTTTTGCCTTCTTTCCTAGGAAGTGTGTAGAGAGCTCTGGTGTCTCAGCAAAAGCAACCGCTGTGTCACCAACAGTATTCCCGCAGCTGAGGGAACACTCTGTCAAACTGGGAATATTGAAAAGGGGGTAAGCTCAAAAGATTCATTAGCTTTTAACATGTAGACAAAACTGACAAATTTCTGGTTTTGATATTCAGCCACTAGAAAATCATGCGTACTAATTAAAATGTGCTTGAGAAGATAGTAATTTTCTAGCCTAATGAATTATCTTGATATCTGTAAATATGCATTGTTCAGGAAAGTATAGTGAGTATTTTCTGAGTCAAGTTCATCTTTCTATATGTATACATTTGAGCTGTATGGGCACAAAAAAAGCCCAACAGCAGTCTTATTTAATAGAGTCTATTTAGTCATATGGATGTTTTTTTTGCAACAATTTCCAAGAAAATTATGTGATCCTAAAATATATTTTATAACTATAGTCTAATGAGTCATTTTTAAATTGTAATATGAAAGATCTAACAGTAGAAGAATAATTTATTGAGCATAGAAATTATTGCTGAATAATTTTTAGTATCATCGTCCTAGTTTTCAAAAACCATAATTATTAGGAATTGTTTAAACAGATAAAAATATTTTAGGCTATTCTTGAAATTCTTTAGGAATTGCTATGTATATGATTCTAAAATTTATTGCTATGGACTGAGTTTACAACAGTAACTACACTGTCATCTGTTCTCAGTTCTGACTTCTTCCATGTTAGTTGGGCTAGTTTCAACAAAGATTATAGTGAAATTCAGCTTGCAATCTGACGTTTAAATGAAAAGAATGAAAGCTTTTGGGCAGCTGTCACAGTTTATTAATCCTTGCTGATGGCTTCATTCAGGACCCATGTCCAAGTGCCATGTTGATGGTTTTTCCATGCTGAGTTTGAAAATGTTGGTAAATTATGCTAAGTGTATAAATTGATAGGGTCATTTTTTAAAGATTAAGAATCTTTTTGTGAAACTTTTGTAAGTAGCCAATAAAAATACAGAGACCTTCACACACTACCAAAAATTCTTTCTGTTTTTTCATAGATGTAATAGAAATATTAGGAACCACATTCTTGAAACAACAGTCTAGGTTTATTCTGGAACCAACAATTCTTGTCAATGACAAGTAGCAATTTATATCGATCTGTACTTAGAAGAAATAACACAACAGTAAAGGGAAAGTCACAGTGAGAATCTGTTTCTTTATTTGCCATTGATTGATTATTATTCTTGTGATCTACACCAGCAGCTCACTTTTTCTATTTGCCTGTAATAATACTATCACTAGACCTGATATCTCTTTTTATTTTACTTTAATTTTTAACCCAAAGCATGAAGAACTCATTCTTTTAAACACTTAAGAGCTCTCCTGAAAGCATCTGTAAATTATATGATCACTCTAATTAGGTAAATCACAAGTAGTGGCTATCTGAAAACCCAACACAGTCATCTTTATGGTAAACACAGTTAATATCTCATAATTTGTGCTTAACAGCAGGGTCTGAAATATCATATTTTAAAGCTTATGTGCATATAATTGATAGAGATGTCATTTACATATGCATTACATTTTTGAAGGCTACTTAGAAAATGTTCTAAATAATGTCAAAGCTAACAATATTGAATTTAAATTTAGATTAGCAAATAGAAGGGAAATATAATTATTTCTAAGCATAAGTAAGAATAAGCACAGGCAAGAGAAAGTAAATAAAATGGGGCAAAAATGTATTTGATTTCTAAAGATTCACTTTCTTAATCTAGGCTAATGGTTGTCAACTTTTTAATTGTTAAATACTTTGTTCAAATGCATTCTACATAATTCTGTTATGTACATTTGAAAACAATGGAAATGCTTAGGTTAAAAGAACCCCTTGCCTGCCTCCTTAACCCTCTCCTTAGAATCTTCTCAGCTTCCAGCAGACTTTGGCACAACAACTTGCACTCTGTTAAAGTCTATTTAAGAACTTGTAAGTGTTAGCAAACTTTGCCTACCAAGAGGTCATTAATATTCACAACATTAGAGTGCAGTTTCGTAAAGTCAATACTTTGGATTTCATCATCTCAAATTAATATGTAAAACAAATCTTAGCCGTTCTTCCAAAGTCATGGAAGTTTTATAGATAGAATAGCCTTAGGATATTTTTCAATGAATGAATGAAAAAAAACAAATAAACATAAAAACTCTTAGAAAGGACAGAGTGCTAGGAGAAGACTCTCAAAATATCCTTATCATTAATTTTGAATTTATGAAAAAACTTTGAAGGCTAGATCAACTTACATTTTTTTCCAACTTACATTTTTAAGGGAGAAAAGTACAAAGAACTATTCATGTGAGCTGAATTTATTTTATTTTTCACTTACTGCATTTGCCTTGTTATCTGTTTATGAATTTTTATTGTTGTTGTTCTCAAGCTACTTTTTTCCTTAAGAGAGAAGCATGGTGCTATTAACAAATGCAGATTTTCCTCTGAAAGCTATACCTGTTTGGGTATTAGGGCTTCCCAGGTGGCACTAGAGGTAAAGAACCCACCTGCCAGTGCAGGAGACAGAGACAAAGGTTCAAAATCCCTGGGTTGGAAGGATCCCTTGGAGGAGGACATAGCAACCCACTCTAGCATCCTTGCCTGGAGAATGGCTCCTGAGCACAGAGCAGCCTGGTAGGCTGCAGTCCATAGGGTTGCAGAGTTGGACAGGACTGAAGTGACTGGGCATGCATACACATTTGGATAGTAAATAAGAGCCCAGAATTTAATTCAAACCAAAATAGCCTTGCAAACAGTAACAAAATTAAAGCAAAGTTTTCAGTTGGTCTGATCAGCTTTGTGTATCCAGTCTGTATTTGTGCCATCTGTAAATAGTTGACATTATCAGTAATAATGATTATAAATGATAATGAATAGTTTTATACTTACAGTGTGCCAAGCACATATTTGTTCTGTTTACTATTGACAAAAATCTTCTACAGTGGGTACTGTTTTAATTCCATTTTACAGATGAAGAAAGAAAGACTTGAAAGCCTAAGATTACATAGCAATTGAATAGTAAAGCTGAGATTCTAGCCCAGGTCTTTCTGATTCCAAAGTTGAAAACTGTCCCTCTCTACTGCCTATAATTATACTTTACCTTCAAATGGGAAATGATGTGGAATAAAAGGCAAATTTTCACTGTCATAGGAATGCTGAGTCACTGAGCCTGAAATGGTTTAACAATATGTTTTACCCTTTATTAATAAGTGGATTTTTCATTTATTTACTTGTAACAGTTTGTTATCTCTGGAATCACAATAAAAAGGCCCCTGGACAGAACATTGAGCTAAATATATATGGTAGTTGGCAAAATAGTGAATTGGCAAAATAATGAATCATTTTAAAGTGAGAGCAAATCTATTTTTACATATTTCATAGAGATAGAGTGAGAATGAAATGAGATACTATCTTGGTGAGCTTTTTTTTGGCTTCCTCAGAGGAATGGTGCTAATATACGTTACGAGAACATCATCATTACTTTTCATCATTATGTGCCAACCTTAGATGGTGGTGGGCAGAAAATTATTTGCCAGACTGTCTTAACTGGTAGTAATGAGCATCACAGACTGTAAGCATGAGTTTGTGTGTCTCAGAAGCATGAATGGTATATCCACAACCTCTGATCTTAATTCTGAATTTCAAAACTACTCTCAGCAGAAGGAACAAGAAGGAACCTATATCCTGTCTAGCCAGCAGGATAAAACCAAAGCTGCTCATAGTTTTTTAAATAAATCTTTTTTTTTTTTTTAAGTCTGGGGGAGGGGAGAAATATGGCTCAAGTGATAGCATAGACATATCCAGAGTACTGGATCCACAATGATCTCGTCAAACTCTGGCTGCAAAAGATACGGGATCTTTGCCCGGGGGCACAGTTCCACAAATGTTCCATGTAAGTATGGGAACTGTTCCATGCACATTTAGCAGATGGAGTAAGAAATATGGCCAAAAAATTAAAAACTGATCTTTGCGTGAGTCCTGGGGGGTCTGACATCGCTATTACAGCCATTGGATGTTTGCCTGAATAAGCCATTCAAGGGCTGAATAAGAACCATATGGTTTGAATGGATGTGCTCTGGGACAGTAGCATTAACCAAAGGAGGAAATTTGATGAGCCCAGACAGTGCACTGGTACTGTATGTCCATGGGTCACACTACTACAAATCAGTCAGTATAACTTGCAGTAAAAGAGTTTTCGTTAGACATGCCATCAGCAATAGCCCTTTGGATAGAACTCGGAGGGATGCCATATTTGATGAGATAGTAAACAAAGATCTGTAGTATAAAAATTCTGATAGTAGTGTTGGCATTGTTACTAAACAGGATATTAAGGATAATCAAAACCCAGCTCTTGTAAGCTCTGATGGTGACCACAAAGAACATTTCATATACTTGGTTTATTGCCAAAAGATTAATTTAATGATTCTACAAGACCCAATTAGAGACACAGTCCAGAATTTAGGCTTACATATACATGACATTGATTCCTAATATTTTTGCATGGTAAACATAAGACTAGATTAGAATTATTACATGTCCTTTTAAAGCACTGTCTATATAATAGGACATTTGCAGCCTTAGATCTTCATTCTCTTAGAGTAGAATTTAATATGTTTTGACTGTGTCCCAAACTATAAACACAGGAAGTGAAGAAAGAATAACTTTTCCAATTGCTCTAGAAATTTGAATAGTATGGGATGACAGGTTCTGATTTAGAATTTGGGCTGAAATAAACTTTAGCATTCCCACACCTGCACAGCGAAAGATAAGCCTTCTAATAACACTGTGCTCCAACTCTAAGCTTTTCTGATTTGGGAAGAATGCTCTATATTGAATCACCAATATCACATCCTTTAAAATCTTAGGATTTCCTTAGAATTATCTTATTCCAGATGCTGACTAGACCCAGTGCTGGCTATGGTACAAGATCTACCATAATTACATCCTAAAATATGTCTAGTTTAAAAAAATTATTTTAAAATACTGTGTGTATACTTATTTTGAATTTTACTTTGTAGAATTCTGACAAATTTTCAAAGTTAGATTGTTTGATTTATAATATTAATAAAATTCAGTGGCTTAACAGAAAGAAATGTTTAATGATGAATAAATGTTTCTTAAGAAAAATTTTAAAGCCTCACTGGAATATATCATCTTTCTAGATAGTTTTAAAGACATATTTCTTTTATTTAGAAGGAATGTGAAAAGCAAGAATGAGCAATACGAGATTTTATGTTTGGAATGTGATAGTTTCACTTCTTTCACCTTTCTGAATCTGGTTAAACACACCTGAATTAGTGAAAAGAAGGCCAAATTTATCTACTTTCTCTGGATAGTTTAGGCTAAAGTAATATGACTGATATTTAGAATAGTACAAAATCACTAGATTGGATATAACCCTTGAGAATAAAAATTAAAAACTAGTTTCCCTCTGAATATTTAACTTTTCTAGTTTAAGAAATGAAGTAAAATTCTATGCCTGTGGAAATAGAACTTTTACAGTTTTGGCATCTTCAGGTTAAAAAAGAATAAAAATAGAAAATACAAAACTCAGAATTCTCACCTTTACTGTGCTTATAGAATTTGTATACTTAAAGTTTATTTGGTGTAAACTAATTATATTAATTATGACTTCTATTTAATCTTAGTACAGGTTGATTAATATCATCATCTAGAAAATTAGCTCAAATAACTTGATCCACGTGAAGTTCCTTATAGGTTTCTTAAAAAACTTATTAAGTTAAATGAGTTTCTTCTCTTAAAATCATGTACTACATTAAGATACATAATACTACCAGAAGGAGAGGTAGCAAAAATTCCAGAGATCCTTTCCTATAAACACAAGGTTGAGAGGAAAGTAAACATGCACAAAAGAACATTTTGCCAGAGAGCAAAGTTAAACAAGTCATTTGATAGATTTTTAACTTCTTTGAAGGTATGTCTGTATAGAACTAATTTCTGTGAGTGAGTGAGTGAAGTCGCTCAGTCGTGTCCGACTCTTTGCGACCCCGTGGACTGTAGCCCACCAGGCTCCTCCGTCCATGGGATTCTCTAGGCAAGAATACTGGAGTGGGTTGCCATTTCCTTCTCCAGGGGATCTTCCCAGCCCAGGGATCGAACCCAGGTCTCCCGCATTGCAGGCAGACGCTTTAACCTCTGAGCCACCAGGGAAGCCCTTTCTGTAGTCATCCTAATCCAAACCATATTATAATCAAAAACTTGAATTAGACCCTACTTTGTAGTTAGGGAAACTAAAGAAAAGAAACAAAGAACTTGCTTTGGACCAAAGAAGGATGTTGCTAAAATGAGAACTGAAATTTGTAACAGGCTACACACAGACTTCCGTGGTGGGCTTCCCTGGTGGCTCAGATGGTAAAGAATCCGCCTGCAATATGAGAGACCTGGGTTTGATCCCTGTGTTGAGAAGATCTCCTGGAGGAGGCATGGCAACCCACTCCAGTATTCCTACCTGGACAATCCCCATGGACAGATGAGCCAAGAAAATGTTTGGGCTTCCCTGGTGGGATCAGAAAGTAAAGAATCTGCCTGCAATGTGGGAGACCTGGGTTCGATCCCTCAGTTGGGAAGATTCGTGGAAGAAGGGAATAGCTATTCACTCCAGTAATTCAGGCCTGGAGAATTCCATGGGGTCACAAAGAATCGGACATGACTGAGCAACTTTGAGCTTCCCTGGTAGCTGGGCTTCCCTGGTAGCTTAGCTGTTAAAGAATCCTCCTGCAATGCAGGAGACCCTGGTGGTATTTCTGGGTCAGGAATTTTCCCTGGTGAAGGGATAGACTACCCACCCCAGTATTCTTGGGCTTCCCTGGTGGCTCAGATGGTAAAGAATGCACCTGCAATGCAGGAGACGTGGGTTCAATCCCTGGGATTGATCCCCTGGAGATCCCCTGGAGGAGGGCATGGCAACCCACTCCAGTATTCTTGCCATGGAGAATCCCCATGGACAGAGGAGACTGGTGGGCTACAGTCCATGGGGTAGCAAAGAATCTGACATGACTGAGCGACTAAAATCAACACACTGACTGAAGACTAAGTTGTGAATTAATTATTAAACTAGACACTAGTCTCTTGTCAACTGCTAAATGGCTGATACTTACATTATTATTATGAATTCTTCATTCTTTGCCCATTAATTTATGTTATTTAACTTTATGATATAATTGTCTATTATGTTATGACTCTGTAGAATAGATATAATCAATAGCATGAATTTTCATGATAAAGGGTTTTAGCAAAACACTTACAGAATACTGCTGTGTATATATTAATTAATGGTAAGAACTGAGCAACATTTTACAAACTGAATATTTGTATTTATCTTGTACCTTAAGTGTACATTTTAAGAGGAAAACAGGAGAATTTATGTGATTTCTTTCCCCGTGCTGTATTTTGTGTGCATCTAAAAAACATGTAAAACAGTATTATTTAATACTTTAGAACCTACATCTTTCAGTGTTTTGTGGCCTTCACAATTTCATGCCCTAAAAAATGCACAAAGTGGAATGTTTTCCTGTACTAATTATAAGAATATTCAAGGAGGTATGAAAAAACATGTATATGTATATATATATATATACTTGCAGCTAATTGAATTTTTAAAAAATCTCTACTGTTATTTTGTATTTTATGTAGTAAAAACAGTTCAATAAAATATATTAGCATATTCTTTAATGTCTTCGGATATATAGTCCTACACTTCCAATTGATTTTTCCCTACATTTTTTATATGTATTTGGACAGCAAATCCTTTTTTCTCAGTAAGTGATCTTGGGCAAGTCAGCCTTCTTAAGATCTAGTTGCCTCATATAAAAAAACGAAGTGCTTAGACCACATAAATTCTAAAATCTCTTTGAGCTTTAAGTGCAGCTCTGTGATTATATAAGATAAATGTAAAATCAAATTTTATTCTTATTTGAAATCAGTAATGCTAAGTTTCTGACTTAAAAAATACGCAAATTTTAATATTTGGAATTTTTAAGTGTTCAGTCAGTTCAGTCACTCTGTCATGTCCGACTCTTTGTGACCCCATGGACTACAGTACGCCAGACTTCCCTGTCCATCACGAACTCCCGGAGCTTACTCAAGCTCATGTCTATTGAGTTGGTGATGTCATCCACCCATCTCATCCTCTTTCGTCCCCTTCTCCTCCCACCTTCAATCAGTCCCAGCATCAAGGTCTTTTCAAATGAGTCAAGTTATTCACATCAGGTGGCCAAAATATTGGGGTTTCAGCTTCAGCATCAGTCCTTCCAAACTGCGGGGGGGAAGAACAGTAATTGCTGGTTAATACTACATTACTCAGTTACTCTCATAGGAAAATAGATGGTGCATAAATATTGTTACACGTAGCTACTTGCAATAACATTTGTAATACCAAAAATGTAAAACCAGAGGATATTTGGTTGCACTGTTCTTTTTATATAGATGTTCTTTTTATATATATGATTTTTATATAGATGAAGATCTGACACAATTGATATACCATTATACCAACTGGTTGGTCTTCAAGATCACTTAGGTAAATCATATGCTGGCACCTTGAACATTCTCCCTCTCACATGTACATAATTAGCAGCCCTGCTTCCAGAGTCGGTACTGTATTATCGGTTCAGCCAACTACCTCTGCTTCATCATTTTAGACAGATGGTTTTTTTCTCTTCATAATACCTTTTAATTGCCCAAAACTCTTTTATCTTTTTTAAGGCACTACTTTAACATTTATTCAATTTAGGATCAGAATGTTTGGCCTTACATAGTCAACCAAATTTTAACTTCCTCTTGCCTAATTTTTTGCGGACAAATGATAATTCCTTTGCAGTTTTCTTAAAAAGTCTTTATGTTATTACAATTACTGAAACATTCTCTGAATGCCAACTACCAAAGACGCAAAGATGAATTTGACTTTCTTTACTCTCCAGTATCTCCAGTTCCTTCTTAACATATAGTAACCAAAATGGGACACAGAATTCAATAATTTAACTAATGTATTCATTCAACAATGTTTTGTTAAATATCCACTGGGCACTATTCTAGACATTCAGCATTTTCAGTTAGAACATTTTGTGATGATAGGAATGTTCTGTATCCACTCTGTCAAGTATCATAGCCACTAGACACATGTGGCTATGGAGTCCTAGAAGGGGTCTCAGGAACTGAATTTTCAATTTTAATTAATTTAAATTTGAATAGCCACATGAGGCTCTTAAGGCTTTTGTATACCAAAGAGAGGAAACAATAAAAGTAATAAAAAAAATATTTTGAAAAATAAGTTATTGCTGTTAGTGGCTAAGTCGTGTCTGACTCTTTGCAACTCCATGGACTGTAGCATGCCACTCTTCCCTGTCCTTCACTATCTCCCGGATTTTGCTCAAGTTCATGTCCATTGAATCAGTGATGCTGTCTAACCCATCTCATCTTCTGCCATGGGTAATTTAAATGAGTGGTAAAGGGGACTAAAACAGGAAGATGTAATCTCTGTACATGCTGGAGTAGGAGGAGGGGAGGGCGGCAGGGATAGTGAGGTACAGCCACTTCATAATAAGAGTGGTCAAGGAAAGATGGCCCCCCTCTTTGAATGACATTTGATCTGAGACCAAATGATGAGAAGACTACAATAGAAGGAATCAGAAGAGTATTTCTAGGAGGACCAGCAAATCCAAGTACCCTGAGCAGAGAACAAGTTTAGTGTATTGCGGAACAGAAAGAAAGCCAGTGTGTGTCTGAAGCATTCTGTACCAGAAAGAGAATGAGGCTGGAGAGGGAGGCAGGGGCTAGGTCACAAAGGTCACTGTTGACCATAGGGGAAGAGGAAACCATTACAGTCTTTTGAGGAAAACAGTAACATGATACCACAGTATGTTTTAAAAGAGCTCTCTGATAGATAGAACAAAGTAAGGCAGGGGGCCCAGGTAACAAGCTATTCCATTTGCCAGTTTGGTCTAGAGTGATAGCAGTACAAATGGTGAAAGTGAAATAATTCTGGATATATAGAATTAATATAATAAATTGATTACTTTTAAAATATGACATGTCAAAAACCCTTTACATTTTAATATAAAGTTGAATTTTTATTTAACAATCTAACATTGCTGACAGTTACTCAACTCTGATAATGTTCACTATTGTTATTCATCATATAAACAAAGAACTTTCATAACATCAGCATGCTGCTTAGTCACTTAGTCGTGTCCAACTCTTTGTGACCCGATGAACAGTAGCCCACCAGGCTCCTCTGTCCATGGGATTCTCTAGGCAAGAATACTGGAGTGGGTTGCCATTTCCTTCTCCAGGCATCATCGTGGTTCATCAAATTTTGATAATTCAGAAAAATGCGCTAATAAAAGCCTTGCATAGTGCTTGGCTTTTTTAAAAACGGCTTTCATTTTTACCATATTCTGCAAATAAGATTTATCACGTTAGAGTTATGAGCTGATTATGTGATGTCTGCATCTCGATAAATTATTCCTGGCTTTCTACTTATGTGCAGTATGTGTGGTTTATTGCAGAGAGTAAAGCTGAGAAGAATTCCAATACACATGTTCATGTAAGGGCTATACACATGGCTAGTCAGTGTATATAAGGGTTTTTTTGTACCCTGTCCCTAGTGTCTTGGCATTACTTTTATTATGTCTGCAGTACTCATGTAGATGAAATGCCACAACACATTCTTTTACTATTGTAGCCTCAATCGGCCTTTTTTTTTTTTTAAGAGAAAGCAATTACCATCATAAAAATTCCTTACTGGGGAACTTTCCATATTGCGTTATCATTCCATGAGTCTAATAATAGTGGAATATAAAGAAAAAAATGTTATAATACTAAAATATCTAAAAAAGGCTTTTGAGGTCTCTATAATGAGAAAACACCAAAAGTCTGGAGGAGGAGAAAGAAGGAAAAAAAGAAGTAAAGTCAAGTTTTTTAGATGCCTGGTATTTGTTAGAGATTTATAAATCATTGCTTAGCTAATTTGCAAATCACATGCACCTTTACTAATGTCTAAACACAGTTAAAGAACTCTCAGTCTGTTATCTATGGGGAGAATGCTAATGCCTGTAATTGGTCATTGCCTGACCCTTATGTATTTTTATTTCTATCCTGGTAGCCCTGTCTGCCTAAAAGCTAATTCTGTGTTTTCTGTGAAATCTTGCAGTGGTGTTATCAGGGAGATTGTGTTCCTTTTGGCACTTGGCCCCAGAGCATAGATGGGGGCTGGGGTCCCTGGTCACTATGGGGAGAGTGCAGCAGGACCTGCGGGGGAGGCGTCTCCTCATCCCTAAGACACTGTGACAGTCCAGCGTAAGTAGCTAAAGTAAGCCGGAGCCAACAAAAAGACACAGTTGGAAATGATTCAAAGCTGTGGTTTCACATGTTATCTGTAAAAACGTTTCTCCAGTGAGCCAAGTGCTTTCTTCAGAACAAGCAATAGGCACAGGAAAGTGGAGGAGCCTTGTTAGACAGACTTTCTTTTTCTTCTTTTCACCTTACTATGTAACTAAAAAGAAAAGAAAAGCATTGTGTATCTATCCCAGGTACAGCCAGACTTTTCATCTAGTAATAATCAGATAGATTTCCTCCTCCAAAAACTACTGAATTATGGATGAAACCAGGTCTGGTCTTAGCTACATTACCATTATTCCCAGGAAACCTAAGGTCTTTTCACATGTCACATAAAATTATTACTGCTACATTAGTATTAAAAAGACCAATGAGAGCACTTCAAGGGTTGAAATGCCTTGATTCGCATCACAAATCACAATGAAAAGAATACTGCCCATGTGTTAAAATAGTTTCCATTCACATGCCCCCATTAATCATCTTCCGGAACTGCCACCACTTTTCTCCTCATGACTGTTTTATGCAGGTCAGACTGCTCCTCTCCCACCACTCTTTCTCTAGCCAGAGTCCTCCTGGCATAAAGCCAGCCCATCCTTATTCCTTGCTAAGCTGTATTGCTTCTCCCTCCCACCAGTGCCCATTACAGGTGGATGATTTCTCTACTTGGTCTTTTGTGTCCTACCAGAGACTAAACTGCTCCTTAGCTGCTTCATGTCAAGTGCTCCCATTTTTGTCTAGAACTCAGGTTAAGGACCTTCTTTGTTGACAATTATTTGGTGCAAAATGATGTTACAATATCACCTCTGCTTTTTCCCCCTGCTGGGGTAAAAAAATGGTCTATTTTAATTTTTTCCTATTTTAACTTGGTAACCCTGTCTTTGGTTCCTCCCTCTAAATGTGTCTTCTTCTTTCTTCTTTTTCAGTTTGAAATTGTTTCCCTTTGTATTACTTCTGTTTTTTCATTCTGTTAAACAGAGCTCACTGTCACCCACTCATAAACAGCAGTGCCACCACTATTCCCACTGCCTTGTTTTTCTCTGACCAACCCATTTCTCCCATCCTGGCTCAGGCTGGGCCATTTTTTTCCCTTGTTTGAAGTCAGCATTCACTGGCATTCAAAATATATTCAAAGTGTAACTCTAATTATCTCATTTGTAATTAATATCAATGAGATAATTGATAATGTAATAAATTGATAATAGTTACCAGTGAACCAAAATTATACTTGAGACTTGATCTTTTTAAAACAAGTACAGAATAATTAAGTTCAGCTCCAAGCTACTGTAATTTAATAACCAAAAGTGTAAAACCCTATGGTAATAAATAATATACCAAAATACTTAAGAGAATGACTTGGACCACTTTTGAAACAACAAGTTAGTTTTTTCCATTCAAATATTACATGCCAAAATAATAGCATATGACTTTCTCTAATGTTAAATACTCCAGAAATTAATTTATGTAAAACAAGTATTTAACACCCTAATTGAATGTACTGTAAAGTATCTATATAATACAAGCCTATCTGATGTTTAGATTTAATTCTTTTAAACTTTATGTAATATTTGAAATGAGATAGAAATTTATTTCTGCATTATATACTCTGAACTGAAGCTATTTCCAGAAAGTTATTTAGTGTCTTCTCCTTATTCCTAGTCTATAAAAACAAACTTTCCACTTCCTACTTGATAAACATACAGTATCAGATTATGTGTTTTGTTGAATATGATTAAAATGGCTTTTCATTATAAATGATTTTTAAACTCATTGTGTTGAACTGAATACCTGTTTACTATGTTAATTAGAAAGTACATTGATTTAATCACATTTTCTTAAGAATGTATGTATCATCACAATTAATAGCCTTATAAAATTACTCATAGTAAATTGTCTTAATTTTTAACAACCATAATCATGATTGCTATCACCATGATTATTATTTTAATAACTAATAAAATGACAAATCTTTTATTTTCTTAAATGTCAATATGTTTTCATCAAACAATTTATGTACTCTTTATGTGGTTGGATATATTATATTCACGTGTTAAACAAAATGTGTTTTCAGACCTTCAGGAGGTGGAAAATATTGCCTTGGGGAAAGGAAACGGTATCGCTCCTGCAACACAGATGTAAGTAAAACCAAATTCTGCTATGAAAAGTTAGCTTACATTTCCCCTAGAGCAGGGAAACTTTTTAAACTGTGAGCTAGTTTGATCAGAAATCCATGTGTGTGAGGGTCACATGAATTTTTGAAATTGGATGGGACCAGCCTTTCAGGTCCATCAATTCCATCGACAAGAGTCAGAGGAAGCTCCAGCACTAGGAACAAATATGCTGTCCTGAAAAGGAATCAAGACAGAGACACACACACCCTGAACTTCCTAGCCCGTCATTACTCACAACCTTGCCACCATTATCTTTCTTGAGTTCAAGAAATAAGGATTAATCTTATTATGGCCTTTATTCCATTTTATGTTTGCCACTTCAAGAAGTCCCAGACTTCCACATCATTCCTCATATCTTTCCATTCAATTCCATAAATCTTTGCATATCCCTGCTGTTTCCTATCCCTTCCCAACCACTGAAACTCTTCTGTGCCCCCAGAAATTCGTGATTCATCATCAGCACAATCCCTTATATCTTGAAGTCTCTGAATTTTCTTTCCTTTTACCTTATTGTTCTAATGGAAACTGGCTTTCCTCTGAAGATACTGCTTCCTTTGCAGGCCTCTAAAGTTAAGGACTTGTGTTTTCTCCCCTAGCCCATGAATGACTGGGCCTGGAAGTGAATTGACTGTCTTCTTTATATCTTATTGCTACTGCTACTGCTAAGTCACTTTCAGTCGTGTCCAACTCTGTGAGACCCCATAGACGGCAGCCCACCAGGCTCCCCCGTCCCTGGGATTCTCCAGGCAAGAACACTGGAGTGGGTTGCCATTTCCTTCTCCAGTGCAGGAAAGTGAAAAGTGAAAGTGAAGTCGCTCAGTCATGTCCGACTCTTAGCGACCCCATGAACTACAGCCTACCAGGCTCCTCCGTCCATGGGATTTTCCAGGCAAGAGTACTGGAGTGGGGTGCCATTGTCTTCTCCGTTATATCTTACTAGTGTGTGTTAATTGCTCGGTCGTGTCCAACTCTCTGTGACCCTATGGACTGTAGCCCACTAGGCTCCTCTGTCCATGGGATTCTCCAGGCAAGAAAACAGGAGTGGGTTTCCATTTCCTGCTCCAGAGGATCTTCCCCACCCAGGGATCGAACCTGCGTCTGTTGTATCTCCTGCATTGCAGGTGGATTCTTTCCCACTGTGCCACCAGGGAAGTCCATACCCAGACATTATATCTTATTACTCCTTCCTTTCTCCCATCTAAAAACCACAGCTTTTAATTTGTTATCATATCATAAGACTATTACCCACATTCCCACACTATTCCTCATTCATATGCTCTTCTGTGTTTCCTGTGTCTCCTGCATTGCAAGTGGATTCTTTACCGCTGAACCATCAGGGAAGTTGTCCCCTATCTTTCCCTGGATTATTCTAAATAGCTTTTTCAGTGAGTTTCCTGATATTACTCTTGCTCCCTACAGTGCTCAATATAAGAGGCAGAGTTTCAGTGTATTTTACTCAACACTTTTCAGTGGCTCTCTGTTTTACTTAAATCCAAACTCATACAGAGGTCTGCAAGGCCTGCACAGTCTGGCCTTCTGTTACTTCTCTGAACTCATCTTTTACTGTTTTCCTCTTTATTCACCCTGCTGCAGGCACACGGTCTCCCTCCTTGTATATGCCAGGCATGCTCCCACCTTAGGGCTTTTGCACTGGCTGTTCTCTTTGCCTTTTATACTCTTCCAACCCAGATATCTACATCACCAACTCCCTTACCTCACCTTTACTCAACTGATCATCTTCTCAGTGAGGCCTAATCTGAATACTGAATTTAAAATTGCAACCCTCCCTTCTCCCTACAACCCTGGGATTCCTAATCTTCCTTACCCTACTCTATTTCTCCTCATATTGTTGCTAACACACTCTTATTTATAGCTTATGATATTTAGTTCTATTAATTTATTTTTAATAATACATGTAGCTTCAACTTAATAATTAGATGTAGCTTCAATTACAATGATTGTATTAAATTTCCAGCATTAATTAACAAGTAATTGAGTGCCTACTTTTATCAGACAGTGCTAGAGTGAGAGAGTCTATGCCTTCAAGGATTTTATCATTTCTTAGGAAGTCACAGAAAATCACAAGGCAGGGTGACAAGTGATATGATAGAATAAGTATGGAATACTATAAAAACATGTGGAATTGGCACATAGCCTAATTAGGGAGTTAAGGATTTCTTCCTATAGGAAGCTAAATACCTGAAGGGCAAATTGGAAAAGAAAAGAAGGAAGAGACATTGAGAGCTTTCTAGGCACAAATAAAATTAAGTGCAGGTTAAAATTTAGTCTCAGATTTATGCTTTAGATGAAAATGGGTTAGAGAAAGGTGAGACTACAACATAACAGCAAACAAATCAAGAAAATTTGAGGATACTGGTGAGCCATGCATGGTACACTAGGGAATGACAATGGAGCCTATAAAGAGGGCAAGCAAGGAGAAAATTAGATAGCTAACTTTGAAAAATCCATAAAAATTAAAGAACCAGGGTTGCAGGATAAACAGGGTAAAAGAGATAGGAAGTCAGGGGATCCAAGAATGGAATGTATTAATATTTGAATTTAAGATGTGAGAAGTGAGACTGTTCTCATTGAGGTCAGATCTAGAGTGTGGTCATGAGAGTGCATGCTCAATGTTGAATGGAGGTCAAGGAGTTCAAGGACTGTTAAGGGTAGGGAGTTTGGGGAGTCTTCTATGTGGGTGACATTAGGACTTGGAGCATATAGTGAAACTGTGAAGTAGGTATGAAGCTCTTTAACCAATGACAGGAAATGGTCATCATGAGGTTAGTAAAAATCAATGATGAAACCAAATAGTGATTTGGATGAATAACATAAATCTCGGGAAATAGAGGTTTTATGCGTGAGAAGAAGGGAGTCCTACTGTATATTAGACTGTGTTAGGTAGGAGTGTGAAAGCCAAACCCACCTCTCAATCCCCATCTATTTCTGTTATATAGTTGTAGAGGTGGGCCCACATTTTGGGCCTAATAACACAAGTGCTATATAATATGAATAATGTATGGTAGGTAATAAAAAAACAGATAAAGACACACCAGACACACATGCCAAGCTTGTTTCATTTTACCCATATTTTATATGCTCAGATTTTTTATAAAGCTTACTATTGGTCACTTGACATTTCTTTTAGTATCTTTGTCTTCTGGTTCAGCTTTCAGCAAATGTTAAGGAAATATATTTAACAAACACACTCACACATATATATATATATATATATATCATGGATATGCAAATAATGTTTTTTAATTAACCTTGTCTCTACTAGTTCATAATTTGAGACAATTAAATTACCACACCAAAATTTATTTTCATGCTATCCAAGTTAATAAAGCTATCTGAGCATAAATTGTACAAGCTGGAGCCTTTTAAAATTTAATCTAATACATGAAAATTTAAACTTTCTAGACACATAATCTAGCCCAGCACTGTCCAAGAGAATGTTCCTCAATGATGGAAATATTCTATATATGCACTGTCCAATGCATAGTCAAATTAGCTGTTGAGCACTTGAAATTCATCTAGTGCAACAGAAGAACAGAATCTTTAAGTTTAATTAATTTAATTTAAATAGCCACATGTGGCTAGTGACAGCTGTATTGGACAGCACAAAGCTAGTCTAGCTTTGCAGTAGAAAACTAATTATTATAAAGAAGATTGTATTTGTTATTCCCAAATTTCTAATTTATCCTTCTCCCTTCTTCTTTTGCTAACCTTAAGTTTTTTTTTCTATGTCTGTTGAGTCTATTTTTGTTTTGAAGGACCTACTGTATAGAACAGAAGATTATATTCAATATCTTGTAATAACCTATAATGAAAAAGAATCTGAAGTATATATACAGATATATATAACTGAGTCACTTTGCTCTATAGCTAAAGCATTGTAAATATAATATTAAAAAAAAACAATAAAAAAGACTATAAATAGTATGTATAAAATTCTTTAATCAAATCAATCTTAGTTCATTTTAGAAACAAATGTGAAACTTCTGTTTTTGGTAATGACATTACTGTGACAGAAAAATTTTTTTAGATTGCTGAATAAGATTTTTTTTTAACATTTTAAAATCAGCAAAGAGCTGACCAGATAGTAAGGAAAATATCCTAAGGTCATATTTTTTTAAAGGAAACTGAAAAGCATCAAAAAGGGAGCAACGGAACAACTAAGGTACTTTTCCCTGACAATATTCAGAGGAAGAGAACAGATAAAGTACTCCCATGTGTCTGTCTTAAGTATATGACAAGTTTTTACCAAAGCTTCTTCCCTGCTTCTTCAGCAGACTTCCTTCATGTTTTGTTGGTCAAGACGCCACATGCCCACCCTTAACCCAGTCACAAGCAAAAGGAACGATATTACCATACTGGTTTCAGCTAATCCAGATAAGTCCTTAAAATGGGCTTAGAGTCATCTTCTCTGAGAAGTAGATTCCTGAGAAAAAATTAGAATTCTGTTTAGAAAAGAGACAGGAGCCAGAGATCAAATAACAAACATTCACAGGATCATAGAGAAAGGGAATTCCAGAAAAACATCTGCTTCTTCTTCATTGACTACACTAAAGCCTTTGACTGTGTGGACCATAACAAACTGTGAAAACTCTTTAAGAGATGATAATACGAGACCATCTTACTTGTCTCCTGAGAAACCTGTATGTGGGTCAAGAACAACAGTTAGAACCAAACATGGAATGACTGACTGGTTCAAAATTGAGAAAGGAGTACAACAAAGCTGCATATTGTCATCCTGTCTATTTAACTTATATGCAGAGCACCTTATGCTGAATGCCAGGCTGGTTGAGTTACAAGCTGGAGTCAAAATTGCCAGGAAAAATATCAACAACCTCAGATATGCAGATGATACCACTTTAATGGCAGAAAGTGAAGAGGAACTAAAGAGCCTCTTGATGAAGGTGAAAGAGAGGAGTGAAAAAGCTGGCTTAAAACTCAATATTAAAAAAACTAAGATCCTGGCATCCAGTCCCATCACTTCATGGCAAATAGAAGGAGAAAAGGTGGAAGCAGTGACAGATTTCCTCTTCTTGGGCTCTAAAATCACTGTGGATGGTGACTGTAGCCATGAACTTAGAAGATGGTTGCTTCTTGGAAGGAAAACTCTGACAAACCTAGACAGTGTATTAAAAAGTAAAGGCATCACTTTGCCAACAAAAGTCCATATACTCAAGGCTATGGTCTTTCCCTGGTGGCTTAGTGGTATAGAATCTGTCTGCCAAGCAGGAAACTCAAGTTTGATCCCTGATTCGGGAAGATCTCCTGGAGAAGGAAATGGCACTATACTTGCCTGGGAAATCCCATGGGCAGAGGAGCCTGGAGGGGTACAGTTCCTGGAATCGCAAACGAGTTAGACATGACTTAGCGACTAAACAATAATGGTCTTTCCAGTAGTCATGTACAGATAAGAGAGTTGGACCATAAAGAAGGTTGAATGCCAAAGAATTGATGCTTTCAAACTGTGGTGCTGGAGAAGAGTCTTGAGAATCCCTTCAATAGCAAGAGATCAAACCAGTCAAGCTTAAAGGAAATCAACCCTGAACATGCATTAGAAGGATTGATGTGAAGCTGAAGCTCCAATACTTTGGCCATCTGATGCAAAGAGCTGACTCATCAGAAAAGACCCTGATGCTGCAAAAGACTGAAGACAGAAAGAGAAGAGGACAACAGAGGACGAGATGGTTGGATGGCATCACCAATTCAATGAATATGAACCTGGGCAAACTCTGGGAGATGGTGAAGGACAGGGAAGCTTGGCATGCTGCAGTCCATGGGGTCTCAAGGAGCCAGACATGACTTGGTGACTGAACAACAAGCAAGCAAAAAAAGTAGGGACTGATAGATGTTGAGTATACCTCAGATTCTGCATTAGAGCTCATTTAGTTTCTATCTTTCAGCAACAAAAGTAGTAGCAGCAGTAACAGGACTTGTACCAATAGCAATACCAGTAGTACCAGCAGCAACAGTAGTAGTAATAGTTATAGCTGCTGCTAACATTTATTGAGCACTTTCTACATACTAGACCTATTATTTTAACTATATTTTCTGTACTCACCACTCCTCAGTGGTGAGTTGACTTGTAGGATAATTTTAATTTCCATTTGTTCAATAGAAATCTAGAAAAACTATGCTATAAGCTTGTATTATAGTCTGTGTTTTTACAGCCTTGTTTCTACAACACAAATTAGTTCATAAGTGATTTATTTTGTGCCACTAAGAAATACAGCAAAATACATTACTGAAGTCAAAATACATTTTGATTTTATACAGCTGAATAGCAAATGAAACTATGAAAGTATGATAACACATTTATAAGAGACTTGGAAAATTTAGAACAAGGTTGTGTATATTTCTACTATATATCAAACTTATTTTTTAAGTAGATAAATTAAGACTTTTTTAGTTGGAGTTTCAATATCAAACTCTCAAAAATTAATAAGATGAATAATACAGAAAAGTGGAAGGGCATAGTAGACCTTAAAAACATCATGAACCAATTCAACATAATTAAGATTTATATAATTTTCTTGCAACAGTAGGATACAAGTTATATTCAGGTTCCCATAGACACTAAACTAGGAGACATTGGAACACATCCAGGGACATAAAACAAGGTGCAAAAATTTCATTGTCTAAAGGTATTGAAATCATACAGAATCTGTTCTCTTATCACTGTAGAAGTATGTTAGAAGTCAATATCAAAAGATATTTGAAAATAACCCACATATTTTCAAGTGTAATGTGACATTTAACAAGAGAGATCTTTGACTTAGCCATTGAAAGCCACAATAAAGTTAGAAGACTGAAAAAACACAGATGGTGGTTGCAGAGAAGAAAACATTTAAGGGAGAAATTAATATCAAAATGAGAAATTAATATCAAAGATACCTTAAAAGCCCCATGTATTTAAAAAAATTAAATGTTCACTTTTAAATGATGAGTATGTCTAAGAATCTATTAATATAGCAAGGAATATTAGAAAATATTTGTAATGGAATAAAAATGAGAAGAGAATTTACCAGAATTTGTTGCATGCAGCTGAAGCTGCTTAATGCAACTAAATACAACATGGAATCTTGAATAAAGTATGAAAACAAATAATGGCCACTACCATAACATTTTGTGAAATTGAAACAAAATTTGCACGTTAGTTAATAATACTGTATGACATTAATTTCCTGGTTGTTTTTTTTTTTTACAACAGTATTTCTTTATATTCTTAGAACTGGATTAGAAGTTTCCAGCCTCATTCAAATTTTCTTTTAAAGATCACTAAGATAGTAAACTTTCTAGTCCTTTAACAGTAATATTAGATGCCAGAATACATGAAACTGTATCAAACTTTTGAGTGAATATAAATTAGAAATTAAGCATTCTTTTCATACTAAGTCAAACAAGTGGAATCAAAATGTTATAAATTTTTTAGCTAGGCAAAAGTTCATAGGTTTTCTAATATATATATATATCATATTATACATACTATTTATATATATGTGTGTGTACAAAAGCTTTTCTACTACTCTTGATGAAGGCTTGAGAAAGAACAACAAAAAGAGATACAAAAATTGGAAAACATAAACTAAATGAAAGGAGAGTACTGAATATGAAATAGAATAAATGAAACAAACTAGATAAAATCCTCATATAGTCCAGTTGTTTTTAAACATGGATGCTCATTAGAAACGCATCTGGAACTCTGGAGAAAAAAAGCAATACCTGGACATTTGTATTTTTCAAAAATTTCAAGATAATTCTGATATGCATCAGGATTTTTAAAAAGTGATTACCAGTTTTCCTATTAAATGGTAGTTTTAGTGATATAGAATTATATTATTTTCTGTTGACCAATCATAATACAATGTTATTAAGTGGATAATAGTTAAATAATCACAGTAGTAAAAGACGTTTATCAGTTTTCACAATCAATAGTCAGACAGAAAAGATAATTACAGTTGCAAGCTATAATGGAAACATGATTAACCTAACAGTGTAAAATGATTACATACAATTTGGGGGTTTAAGTAGAGTGATGTGGTAAGTGGAAGTACATACATGCACATGTTTCATCCACCCAGCCAGCCTATGTCTTTTGTTGGTACTTTTAATCCATTTATATTTAAGATAATTATTGATATGTATGAGCTTATTACGATTTTGTTAATTTTCTTGTGTTTATTTTGTGTAGGTCTTTTACTTCTCTCATGTTTCTTGAAAGAGGCAACTTATAAATTGCCTCAGACAGAGAATCTCAGTCTGTAAGATTTTTAAATAAAGCGAGCTGTAAAATTGGTCTGACCACTCTTAGCAGCAGCATGACCAGCCTACAGGCCAAAGCTATCACACAATAGACTCTGAGGCTGGCTGTCTGCATCAGGGTGTATTAGACGTGTAGTATGTTCCCTGTATTAGGAACCTCTGGCTTCTAGACAAGGATTCTTTCTATGATATTCACATCATGGTTTCTAGGACAGAATAGCAGGTAAAGACAAGAGCTGTGGCAGGAACAATGAATATGCTTCTTGGCTTGAAGCTACTGAGAAACTAAGGGATTGAACCCAGGTCTCCCACATTGCAGGCGGATTCTTTACCAGCTGAGCCACAAGGGAAGCCCTCGAAGGCATCTATTAAAGGCAAGATAATTAGATGAAGTTTGGTCTCATCATTAAACAGGAACTTCAAGAGAATATTTGCAATCATAAACTAATCTAATAGACGTGGTCTTATGGAACTTGGGTTTGGAGAGCAGAGCTTTATTGAAGCTGTGATGCTGAGGGTTCGTTGGTTGAGGACAGTTGCCCTCTTTGAACTTAAATGATTGATAAGGTCCTTGACAGTGTTTATAAATGAGCACAGGTAGGAGCTAACATGATTATCCAGTAGTGCCATTATGAGAAATAAAGATCCAGATATATACTCAGTCTTCTAAAAGTGTTTACTCAAGTACTGCTCAAAAAATACTTTATTTTGTGTATGAAATCTCCTTTTGATTGGCATAAAAGAATATTGAGTTATGCAGGCATTTCTGCTTTCCTGAGAAACTTTTCACTGCAGTCACTTAAAACTATTATGTAAAATGTTCTAAGAGGGTAAAAATTGGTGTACATAGTATTTTAAGTAGAAGAATTTATACATCAGTGTGTTAAATACTCAAACTTGATTTTTGTCATGGGTAAAAAATATACCTACATTAAGGTTATAAGCCAAACTTTATATCAAAGCCTAAAGAGGAAATATTAGCTACAATACAAAGAACTTTTCTACATTTCTAAAAAGAGCATTCTGGTATTGTTAGCTATTTTCCAGAAAATCCTTAAGTTTTTCTTTCCATACTATTTGTGATTTGCCTGTCTGCTTTGAAAATGTGACTAGGATAGAACTTCTGGTGAAAAACCTAAGCTCCACCTTGGTTAGGATGAAATCATATTATTTTACATCTTAAGCATCTCATTTCCTCCTTTATTTTATGCATCAAAACTATAAAAAATTATGGAGACAAAGGATTTTCCAGTTCACCTGTGGTCTGTTCTAAAATTTAAGCATAGGTTATGTAGTACATGGGTATTTTTTTCAGTAAGCTTTGCTAGAGGTGCATGCTGTCTGCAGTTCTTTACTTCCATTCATTGCTTAAGGTCAGTTAAATGGTGTTATTGCCTTGGTGATACACAGGAAAAGTATAGCCTATATTCAGAGGTAAGACTATAGTGAAAGAAGAATTGACTTAAATTTAATCCTGGTTGCTGCTATTTTACCCTGGCAAGATACCTAACATCACTAAATTTTGAAGGAACACCTGTATAAATAGAGTATATCAAACTTGCAGGTCTGTTTGAGAATTAAAAGAAGTAACACTTTAATTAGGCTTTCCAGGTGGCTCAGTGGTAAAGAATCCACCGGCCAATGCAGGAGACACAGGAGAAGACAGTTTGGTCCCTGGGTTGTGAATATCCCCTGGAGTAGAAAATAGCAACCCACTCCATTATTCTCACCTGGAAAATTCCATGGATAGAACAGCCTGGCAGGCTGCAGTCCATGGGGTTCCAAAGAGTCATGTGCAACTGAGCACAAACACTTTAAAACATCTAGTGCTATTCCTAGTACTTAATCTGTACTCAATCAGTGCAGCTATTACCGTATACATTTATGCTTTAGAGATTACAAAGTACTTTTGTATATTTTAAAAAGTACTCATTAAATCTTCAAATCACTTTTATAAAGGGAAAGACAGGGTTGGTTTTTTGTTTTGTTTTGTTTTTCTGACCTTGCTGGGTGGCATGTGGGATCTTAGTTCCACCAACCAGGGAACCTGTGCCCCCTGCATTGGAAGCACAGTCTTAACCACTAAACTGCCTAGAAAAGTGCCTTGTTTGTTTGTTTTTTTAATATTTTTAAATGAGGAACTAAAGCTTAGCAATAGGCTAGTGCCGTGGAAAGGATTCAATAAGGCATAGAATTTCCGGATGCTGCTCTAACCTTCTTAAAAAAGATGGAGCCTTTGGGAGGTGGGTGTGGCAAAGTAAGCTCTGAGTTTAGTCACCTTTGACATTGTCTTACTGCCAGTCTAACCTTAACCTGCAGCAGAACCAGATAGCTGAGAAAATTATGAAACTACAGACCTTACCCCCAGGGAAAGGTATGGGGTAAGTGATGACAAAGTACAGAGTTGATCTATTAACTAACAGTGTTGTAACTGTGTCCCAAGTTATAATTAGAAAGCAAATATGTATCAACCACATTATTCTTATAAGTACACTTCAATACACTTATAAAAGTTTACTTTCATGTATACGTATGTATGTATGTGTCTATATATATATATAAGATGCCAAAAAATAGAAGAAGCAGTGCCATTAACCTTTAGGTTAGTATGAATTTTATATTGTTATCTTGTTTTGAGAAATAAAGACTAGCTTTAAGCATAGAAAAAAACTTGCTTATTTTGTTCTTTAAAGAGACATTTCTAAAATCACACAGTAAAAATTTGATTCTTAACATTTTTAAAGGCTTAGAGAAAAGGGCCTGGAGAAGGCAATGGCACCCTACTCTAGTACTCTTGCCTGGAAAATCCCATGGACAGAGGAGCCTGGTGCGCTGCAGTCCATGGAGTCACTAGGAGTCGGACACGACTGAGCAACTTCACTTTCACTTTTCACTTTCATGCATTGGAGAAGGAAATGGCAACCCACTCCAGTGTTCTTGCCTGGAGAATCCCAGGGATGGGGGAGCCTGGTGGGCTGCCATCTATGGGGTAGCACAGAGTCGGACACCACTGATGCGACTTAGCAGCAGCAGCAGCAGCAGAGAAAAGGGTCATGCTATGGATAGAAAACATTTAAATAAAATACAGGCTATACAAGACATATAAAAACAGCTTTAATTTTGAAAACTTGTATAAGAGACTATAATATCAAACATGAGATTGAGATTTAAATTTTTCTAGACAATGTAGGATTATCAGACTTTTGTTTCTTCAAAAGTAAAAGTATAGCGAAATTGCTCCCATAAAACTAGGAACTATTTGGGAGAGAAAAGATGAGAAGTTTACAT
The DNA here is from genome assembly GCF_029378745.1 of Bos indicus. Taxonomy (NCBI): domain Eukaryota; kingdom Metazoa; phylum Chordata; class Mammalia; order Artiodactyla; family Bovidae; genus Bos; species Bos indicus. The sequence goes on from NC_091779.1 coordinate 14,145,002, forward strand.
TTAAACTGAGATTGATATTCCAGTGTTCCTCGCAGCACTTTTTACAATAGCCAGGACATGGAAGCAACATAGATGTCCATCGGCAGATGAATGGATAAGAAAGCTGTGTAATATTCCACACAATGGAATATTACTCAGCTATTAAAAATAATGCATTTGAATCAGTTTTAATGAGGTGGATGAAGCTGGAGCCTATTATACAGAGCGAAGTAAGTCAGAAAGAAAAACACCAGTACAGTATATTAACGCATATATATGGAATTGAGAAAGATGGCAATGATGACCCTATATGTGAGACAGCGAAAGAGACACAGATGTAAAGAAGAGACTTTTGGACTCTGAGGGAGAAGGCAAGGGTGGGATGATTTGAGAGAATAGCATTGAAACATGTATATTACCATATGTGAAACAGATCGCCAGTCCAGGTTCGATGCATGAGACAGGGTGCTCAGGGCTGGTGCACTGGGATGACCCAGAGGGATGGGATGGGGAGGGAGGTGGAAGGGAGGTTCAGGGTGGGGAACACATGTACACCCATGGCTGATTCATGTGGATGTATGGCAAAAACCACCACAATATTGTAAAGTAATTAGCCTCCAATTAAAGAAACAACTGGGGTTGAAATGATTCATTACATATATTGAACACTAAATTTAACCTTGGAAATGCCTTTGTGAATTTTTTAATGAGATAATAAAACAGTTTCAGATAATTAAGAAATCAGTAATTTTGTTTGGAACTTATAAGAGAGGCATGTGGTATCGTGAATGAACAAAATATGTCCCTTTTCACAATCCCATGTCAAGTACATGCCTTGCTAAGCAAAGCAAGGGTCAGAATCCAACCTCCACTTCTGCTTCTTCAAATAATAGGGTATTAAGTGGCTAAAAATATGTTTCTATCGTGGAGAGAAAGAACATTAAATTTGGGCAATGTATAAAGTTGGTCTAGTGTAATAGTGAAGAAATATGAGTGCATTTGGGATGCATGTAAGAAAGAAAGAAAAAACAGAGGGTAGAAAAGAGAAAAGGCCAACAAAATGCTCATTTTGCTGTTTTTCCCGAGGCTGTAGGAATCCTCCTGTCTTCCTAGCCTTCCCATTTCTTTTAGGAAAAAAAAGAGGAAAGGGAAAAGTAGGGGGAGAGGACCAAGTTTTTATTCTCAGCTTGCTTCTCACTCTTTATGACCCATAAGACAGAGGAAGTAAAGAGTCTCTTGTTGAGGGTGAAAGAGGAGAGTGGAAAAGCTGGCTTAAAACTCTGTGTTCAAAATCATGGCATCCAGTCCCATCACTTCATGGCAAATAGGTAGGGAAAAAAGTGGAAACAGTGACAGATCATATTTTCTTGGGCTCCAAAATCACTGCAGCTGCTGAATGGAGCCATGAAAATAAAAGACACTTGCTTCTTGAAAGAAAAGTTATGACAAACCTAGACAGTGTATTAAAAAACAAAGATATCACTTTGCTGACAAAGGTCTGTATAGTCAAAGCTGTGGTTTTTCCAGTAATCATGTATAGATGTGAGAGCTGGAAGGCTGAGCGCCAAATAATTTATGCCTTCGAACTGTGATGCTGGAGAAGACTCTTGAGAGTCCCTTGGACAGCAAGTCAGTCAATCCTAAAGGAAATCAGTCCTGAATATTCACTGGAAGGGCTGATGCTGAAGCTGAAGCTCCAGTACTCTGGCCACCTGATGCAAAGAGCCAACTCATTGGAAAAGACCCTGATGCTGGAAAAGACTGAGGGCAAGAGAAGAGGGCAACAGAGCATGAGACGGTTGGATGGCATCACTGACTCAATGGACATGAGTTTGAGCAAACTCCGGGAGATGGTGAAGGACAGGGAAGCCTGGCGTGCTGCTGTCCATGGGGTCACAAAGAGTCAGACACAAGTGAGTGATTGAACAACAACAAGAAACTTAATTCAGTATTTGCAGAATTTTCCTCATTTGCAAACATATTGGGATGTATTGCTCTTGAAGGTAAGGGCATTTGGGGTGTATTTTGCAAACGAAAAAAAGAAGGCACAAAGAGATCCCAGGACTTTCCAAGGTCACCTTATTTTTTGAAATAAAATGAAGATTTCAACTCTAGTAATAGAAAAGCCCCAGGACAGTTTGTCAGCGAAAGCTGAGATTTCTTTTTGTAGCAATTTTATGCCCCAATGAATTAGTCTTTTTCTTTTTTTAGATTTATCTACCAATAAAAAGTATTGTGAAGGGAGATTCTTGCAATCTGTCAACATGATTGGAAGCCTAAGATAGTCCATAGAATGTGCTAACATACACATTTCTCTAAAAAAAAAAAGTGATGAAAAAGATGCTAATATTAAGGTTTTTTGTATATTTGAAAATACTAAGATCAAAAGACATTACTTTGCCAACAAAGGTCCGTCTAGTCAAGGCTTTGGTTTTTCCAGTGGTCATGTACGGATGTGAGAGTTGGACTGTGAAGAAGGCTGAGCGCCGAAGAATTGATGCTTTTGAACTGTGGTGTTGGAGAAGACTCTTGAGAGTCCCTTGGACTGCAAGGAAATCCAACCAGTCCATTCTAAAGGAGATCAGCCCTGGGATTTCTTTGGAAGAAATGATGCTAAAGCTGAAACTCCAGTACTTTGGCCACCTCTTGTGAAGAGTTCACTCATTGGAAAAGACTCTGATGTTGGGAGGGATTGAGGGCAGGAGGAGAAGGGGATGACAGAGGATGAGATGGCTGGATGGCATCACTGACTCGATGGACATGAGTTTGAGTGAACTCTGGGCGTTGGTGATGGACAGGGAGGCCTGGCGTGCTGCGATTCATGGGGTCGCAAAGAGTCAGACACGACTGAGCGACTAAACTGAACTGAACTGAACTGAAGATCAAAAGATACCGAGACCTGCAGTGTTGCTTTCTAGATTTATGTGGGGCCCTGCTGGTTGCTTTTTAGAAGGAGAGGATGCTTGATTAGTGTTAACACTAAGAAGCTGAAAACCTGTCAAGCTTTACATAAAAAATGTGTTGCCTATGCCTATTTCCTGTTACAGTTTTGACATAGTGTCAGCATTTATTATACTTAAGTAATTTAAAAAACATTGCTCCCTAAACTCGTCACTATTCTTAAACAAAACAAAAATATATTTTATGGAATTTTTCCTTAAGAAATTACTCTTTGATCTTTCTCATTCTTTGCAGCCAGAATATACAACTCCTCATAAGCTTATTTCTAATCAACACAGATTCAGAGCATCCACTGAAGGAAAAAGTTAAATTAAAATATAACACTAGCTGATATATTCTAGAAACAGAAAGGTATGGAATCAAGTCCCCAAGTCTGCTGCAGTTTCCAATTTATGAGACCTTCCATCTTCCATGTTATTTTGTGAATTTCCCAAACAGATTCCTGCCTCAGACCCTTTGCATTTAATGTTTCCTGGAACACTCTTTTAAAGATATGTACATAAGTCATGTCCTCAATTTTTTAACTCTGCTTCAGTGCCACCTTATCAGAGATGATTTTTCTTAGTCTACCATTTAAAACAACTTCCCCCAACCTCCACCTAACTACCATCTTAGTACCCTGCATTATTTTTCTTCTTTCTCATCTCCAACTGACTATAGTAAGCTCCGTGAAAGCAGGGACCTAATCTGTTTTGTGTATTGTATTATCTCCAGAGCCTAGATCATATGTGATACATAAAATATTTTTTTATATATTTGCTGAATATAAAAAAAGACCCTTAAGGTCAGTTCTTGGTGCCTGGTTTTAAAAGTACTAATGATAATTTATTATGTCCCCATAAGAAAGCCATCAAGGTCCAGATACCTTTCCATTAGGGATTAGATTTGTTCAGAAGAAAGGCGCAAGATCAATGGATTATGGGAAAACAGATTTTGGCTGAAAGAAAGAACTGGATAATAATTGTGGTCATCTGAAGAGTATTTTATGTATCTTTCTGTAGATTATACATAATGTATGACCCCTATGGGGATAATTGTACAGGGAGTTTAAGCATTTTATGCAAATTATATTATAATCTGACATCAGTTCTTTAAAGTGTATGATTCTGTGTTGACTCAAAAATTAATAGGTGAGTTTGGTTCTTCTGCACAATGCTGACATACAGATGTATCTATATGATAACATCCTGAATCAGGGGTTGGCAAATTGTGCCTGCTGGGTCAAATTTAAACCATCGCCTCTTTTTGTAAATAAGATTTTAGTGGAACACAGCCCTATCATTTACATATGGTCTGTCTTCTTTAATAAGTGTAATGGCACATTTGAGTAGTTGTAACAGCTTATTATATAGGCTCCCCAAGTGGTGCTGGTGGTAAAGAACCTGCCTGCCAATGCAAGAGAAGAGATGTGAGTTCAGTCCCTGGGTCAGGAAGATTCCCTGGAGGAGGAAATGACAACCCACTCCAGTATTCTTGCCTGGAGAATCCCAGGGACAGGGGAGCCTGGTGGGCTGCTGTCTGTGGGGTCGCACAGAGTTGGACATGACTAAAGCAACTTAACAGCAGCAACAGAGCTAAAACCTATGTTGTTATTGTAGCATTTACAGAGTCCAGTGGAAGTCCCCACTCAGATGAAGGAAGTATCTTTGCTCATTGAAACTATTACTAAGCAGACTAATAACATATAATTTATTCAGTTGTAAATTGGGATTATTAATTATAACTACCTCAAGAGTGGTGAGAGAGCTTATAATAGATCTAAAGACCTCTGAACAGTGTGCCATGGAATAGGTACTTACTGAATGCTTAGAAAAACGTAAGTATGTGTTGTTATTGCTAATATTTTTATTATGCTGACCTTGGGAGTGGTTATCACAAGAAAAGAATAGGTCAGAAATCTAATAAAATGTTATCCAAGTATGTCATTAAACTAATATTCTTCTTTTGGACTTTTTACTTCTCTGCTGTTTAGGATAATAATTACAAGATGGTCAAGAATAGGATTTTTGTTTTGTTTTGTTTTGTTTTTTGAAGTGAGTGTCCCTGAACTTCGTTTATTTCAGGGCTTTTTTTTTTTAACCAATTTTTATCTATGAAATGTTAACTTGTATGCTTCTATACAGTTCCTTGCTTTCATCCAGGATGACCTTTATCCAACTATTCCCAAAATTGACCTTTTCTTTTCTTTCCCCATGTCTTTACTTGGCTTAATTCTTTTTTTTTAATATTTATTTTTATTTTATTTATTTATTTGGTCATGCTGGGTCGGTCTCAGTTGTGGCACACAGGATCTTTTATTGCAGCGTATGAGATCTAGTTCCCTGAACCTGGCCCCCCTGCATTGGGAGCATGGAGTCTTAGCCATTGGACAACAGAGAAGTCCTGGCTTCATTCTTAATAGAAGTCTGTTTTCTTTCTTAACCAGCTCAATTCCTATAATATTTTAATATTTTATAATGTTATAAAGAATAAGTATGTATGACACTTTTATTATAATTCTTGTGATACACTCAAGATTTTCTTCCTCAACAAATATTTCCCTGATTCATTTGATACGTCGATCTTTCACCTATATATAACACTTGTAGACAACTTATAATGTGCTGTCATATACTTATTGCCTCAGATAGGATTGTGGTTTTTCAATTTTTGTATTTTACTCCAAATAGATTGAAAGACATGCCTGGATGAAGTTTTAGGTGGTTGGTGCTTTGCAAATACTTAAATATTGTGTGAAAACTTGTATTTCAAATTACTTGTGTTTTTTAAAATTGAGGATATTTTTTTTAAAACTAGTCTTGCTGCATACAAAGCCACTGATAACCTTGGTCATTTTCTGGGGTTTCCTGAAAATGTCTTGTAAGGAGAAGCATTTCTTTATTCCAAAAATTAGCACATCATGAAACAAAAGATGGTGGAAGCATATCTTTCTAGTGTGATGCATTACATAGCCTATGTGAATAGTTCTTTTTCATTTTTTTAAAGGGCAAATATGAAGGATAATTTGATAAGTAAAACCATTGGATTTAGCATTGCAGTGTCATATTTTAATGTGCAGAAAATATCTTAAAATGCAAGGCTCATAACAGAATGTAGACTTGCTGCCACTATTTTCAGAATCTTAGGCTTTAAACTTGATATGATAGAAATTCAAACCTTAGTTCAGTTCAGTTCAGTCGCTCAGTGGTGTCCGATTCTTTGCGACCCCATGAACCTCAGCACGCCAGGCCTCCCTGTCCATCACCAACTCCCAGAGTCCACCCAAACCCATGTCCATCGAGTCGGTGATGCCATCCAGCCATCTCATCCTCTGTCATCCCCTTCTCCTCCTGCCCCCAATCCCTCCCTGCATCAGGGTCTTTTCCAATGAGTCAACTCTTCGCATATAGCAAGTAATGATGACCTTGCACATGTTTGCACATTGTAGCCTTATTATTTTTGTACTTGATTTAAAGGACATTTGCAATGTACTGATCTCAGGAAACTGTATCAAATAAATGTAGAGATCTAAGGGAGGGTAGTAAAATGTCCTCAAAATCATCTCTCAGAATGTAACTAACATATTTGTTCACAGTTGAGAATTTTATCTAATGACTTGTTTTGTTCTGTCATGTTTAAGGGAAATATTTTCTCCATCCCTGTTTCAAAAGCAATATATACTTGGCTTTTTAGATGCTACTAGTACAGAACTCTAAAAGATAAGTCAAATTAGGTCATATTTCCTCAACACTATGAGAAGTTATATTTTTAATTCTTTGTGAACTTTAGGATGGCCCTAAATAATGTGGAATTTGGAATCTAGACCTAGCTAGATTGGCAAGATTTATTCTCTAAAAAACTTAGGTAGAAAAAGCATTCCAATCTTTTAAAAACAAATAATCCTCTCTTCACTCTCTCAACATCCTTCTCTTCTCTAACAACCAACACATGTACGTGTTTTGAAAATTTAGTATTTTATTTTCCGTGATGTTAATAGATTAAATGTAAATCTTAATAAGTCCAAATTCCTTGATTTAAAGGTGTTTAGACTTGAGGCCTAGGATTTTGCCCAGTTCATTCCACATCTCAAAATATGGTTTTTGTCAGGACTAGACAGTAAACAGCTATAGTAGTTGGGATCCAAACCACAATTAATAGTGCTGAATGTCATGTTACAAACCTGCCTCTTGATTTCTTAAAAGAAAGAGCTGGGAGTAGTTGTGGCAGCTGAACCTCAAATACTGTTACCAAAAAGGATTTTGTGTTTTAGTGTCTTCACCTAGTTTTTATGCCTGTTTATAAGGAGACGCCTAACGGATTGATTGCAAAGTGGACTGTGACATGCATCTGAATGTGAAGTTATATGGGAACTGTCTCACACTTAACTTTGTTTTAATTACTTCAGTTATTTCTTCCGTGGCTAAGATTACAATTCAGACACTTCAGTTGGAATACTGGTTGTAAAACAGTAAAGCAAATGCCAGAATTATAGCCCAAAAATAAGGGAGTGAGCTAATGTGTTGGGAGTTCAGACATTTTTAATTTTAGGGGCATTGTCCCTTGGTTTTGGTATTTTTCAACAATCATGCTATTTATTATTTTATTTTATTTTAGCCATGTCCTTTGGGGGCCCGAGATTTTCGAGAGAAACAGTGTGCAGACTTTGACAATATGCCTTTCCGTGGGAAGTATTATAACTGGAAACCCTATACTGGAGGTAATGTATAACCTGGCAGAGTTTTCATTATGCTTGAGAGCTTTGCAAATATAAGAGAATATATAAATACATACAAACATACCCATACATTCATATACAGACTAGTAAAAATTAATGTTTACAAATCAAAGCAGGAAAATGCTCTAGTACTAAAAAGGTCTCCTGTTTTTATTAGTAGTTTCCCTGTAGTATAGTTAATACGTTAGTACAAATGATCAGAAATCATTTTTTAAAACCTAATTCTATTTAGGTACAGAGTTCCTAGAAATGTTGTAAATCCAAATAATATTTCTGAATTCTTCAGACTTCCTTGAGGTGTATAGACATTATAATAATTTATAATATCAAATATTTGGAATTAGCACCCTGATATGAATCAGCTCAAAGAAGCTAAGAAAATGTGTTTCTCTCTTGGCCAAAGGCCAAAGATCTTTCCACGGCTGATTATTGTTCTTTTTTAGGGAAACATTTTTTGCTCTAATTTAGGCAAGCATCAGATGCTAATTGCTCAGTAAGCACAAGTTTTCTTATGCTCCCAAAACACAAACTAAAATTTGTTCAAATTTTCTCTTAGAAAAATAAAATGTACTCTTAAAAACAACTGTTATTTATTGTTTTTCTAACATCTTACTTTTTTTTTCTCTTGGCTATACCATGCAGCTAGGGGATCTTAGTTCCTCAAGCAGGGATTGAACCCAGGCCCCGGTAGTGGAAATGTTGAGTCCTAACCACTAGACCACCAGGGAATTCTCTCAACATTTTACTCTGAAAACTGTCCAACACAGAGCAATGTTAAAATAATTTTGCAGTGATAACTGTATACCCACCACAATTCTATCATTAATATTTTAATATACTTTTTTATTACATGTCTAGTTATCTCTTTATCCATTCATTAATTTATTCTGTTTTTCAGGTGCATTTCAAAGTAAATTGTAGTCACCAGTATACTTTCCTCTCTAAATACTTCAGTATGCATAAGATTATCTGCAGTTCAATGTTTATTTTTCTTTTGAAGGAAGATTATGTACACTGTACACAGATCTTAACCTACCTAACTGTACTTTGCTTGAGTTTTGACAAACACATGCACCTATAAAACCTTACTGAGTTACAGAACATTACCAATGCCTCCAAAATTCTCATAGTCCTCATCCTTCTTATTCAGCAACTGGCTCCACCGTAAGAGGCAACCAGTTCTGATTTTTTTTTTCCTATCAGTTAGTTTTGTCTGTTACAGAACTTTGGGTAAATAAAATCATGCCATATTTACTCTCATGTAAGTCTTCTCTAAGCCTGATGTTTTTGAGATCCATCCATATCACTGCAAATGTAATTAGTTCATTCTTTTTTATTTCTGAGCAGTGTTCCATTGTGCTAACCAGTTTGTTTTTCCATTCTGCTATTGATGGAAACCTGTATTGTTTCTAGTTTTCAACTGTTATCAATAAGCTGCTATAAACATTCATGTATGTCTTTTTATGGGCATAGTTTTCATTTTCCTTAGGTAAATACTTAAGGGTGGGATTGCTAAGCCATAGGATAGCTGTGAGTTTAGTTTTAAAAGAAACTTCCAGATGTTTTTCCAAAGTATTGTACCAAGCACACTCCTGCCACCAATGTATGAGAGTTCTGTTTGCTCTTCATCCTTGCCAACATTTGGTGTTTGCAGTCTTCTTCTTGTGGGTCTATATTGTTGTCTCAGTTAAGTTTTAATTTGCGTTTTCTGATTATTGAATGTGTTGAACACATTTTCATGTGCTTATTGAGCATTTCTGTTTGTTCTCTTATAAAATGTTTGTTCGAATCCTTTGCTTATTTTTAAATTGGTTATTTATCTTTTATTTTCAAGCGGTTCATTTATAAATTTTATAAGTATTTTCTCATAGCTTATGAGAAGATATTTCTTTACTTTTACTTTACTTTTCACTATGTTTTAAATGATACTTTGGATGAATATAAGATTTTAAGTTTGATGACTTCTAATTTTTCAGCTTTTAAATATTTTATAGTCATTGTGTTCTCTGTCCTATCTTAGAAATCTTTGCCTCTCTTAACTCAGGAAGATATTTTCTTATGTTTTCTTTTAAAAGCCTTATGGTTTTGGTCTTTAGATCTACACTCTAAAAATAATTTGAAGGTATGATATGTATTTGTAGTATATATTTACAGACTCTATTTTGTTTCATTGATGTCTTTGTCAGCCCTATCCTGGTGCCATACTGACTGAATTACTTTAACTGTATAGTCTTGGACATAGGTAGTATAAGCTCCTCCTACTTGGATCTTTTTTTCAAGAGCTCTTTGGGTATTCTCTTTTGCATTTCCACATAAATTTTAGTGTCAGTTGTTAATTTTTACAGAAGAACATGTTGGACTTACGGTTGTTGTCCTGTTGAATCTATGCATCAATTGAGGAAGAACTACTATGCTGTCGAGTTTTCCAGCTTATGAACATGGTGTGTCTCTCCATGTTTTGCTTAACTTCTCCCAGCTGTGCTTTATATTTATAGTTTTAGGTTTAAGGTCATGCACATTGTCTGTTAAATCTTTTCCTGAGCAATTTATGGTTTTGACAATATTGTAAATAAAGATTTAAAAGTTTTCATTTTCAATAGTTTGCTCTAATATATACAAATGAGATTGATTATTATATATTAACTTACACATTCCGTGACCCTTAGTTGTTTTGTAGATTGTTAAGAATTTTCTTGGTAAATTAGTCATGCTGTCTGGAGATAGGTACTATTTTTTTTTCCAATCTTTTTACCTTTTTATTTCCTTCCCTTAATTAACTGACTTGGCCCTTCAGCAAAGTTTGTGCATGTGTCAATTATATGTGTTTTCTTCTTTATTCTGTTTATAGAGTGAGTTAGTTGATAGATTTTGTAATGCCAAACCAACATTTGCTTTTCACATTAAACCCCAGGTGTTGATGACCTTTTTATGTTATTGGGCTTGATAGCTTATATTTAATTAAGGATGTTTACATCTATCTTCATAAGGAATATTTATTTGTAAATTTTTTCTTCTAATGGTTTTGACAAGTTTTAGTTTCAGTTAATCTGGCTTCCAGAAATAGAATTCTTATTTACTTTGAAAGAGTTCATAGGGTTGACAATATTTCCTCCTTAGAACAGATTTTACTAATTAAACCATCTAGGCTCAGTATTTTCTTTGTGAAAAGAATTTTTTTTTATTATAAACTCAACTCCATTAATAGATACAGAGTTATTCACATTTTTTATTTTTATGTCAGATTTTGAGTTTGTCTTTAAGAAATTTATGTTACTTCCATGTTGTCCAATTTATTGGCAGAAAACTATCATAACATTCTCTTATTACCCTGTTTAATATCTGTAGAATCTGTAGTGATATATACTATTGTATTTCTGATATTGATAATATGTATCTTCTCTCTTTTTCTTGATCAGTCTTGCTTGAAGTTTATCAATTTTATTACTCTTTTCAAAGAAAAAAGCTTTTATCCTTTTTTCTAATTAGTTTTTTGCTCTTATTATTATTTTGGTTGAGGGGTTTATTTTGCTATCTTGCATTCCCCAAATTCTATATATTTTTATTTCCTTCAGTTAAAAATATTTTCTTATTTAAATTGTAATTTCTTCTTTGGCCCATGTATTATTTAAAGCTATTTTATTTTTATTTCTAAATAATTTAAAATTTTCTTGATTTTTTGGTTATTGATTTATAATTTATTTATATTATGATCAGTAATAGTCTACATGATTTAAATTTTTAAAATTAGTTAAATTTTTTTTTATGATACAGCTTCTTGTCCAGTTTGATGTATGTTCTATGTATACTTGAAAAGGATATATTTTCTCCAGTTGTTGGCTATTGTGTTCTATATGATCATCATGTCAAGTTGACATAATATTTTTCAGGTCTTTTATATAATCTTTATGATTTTCTTCTGCTCTGGTTTTTAAATTAGTTCCTGAGAGAAGTGTCTTAAAATCTTCAAGTATTTTATGGCTTTTCTTTTTATATGTGGTTGAAGTTTTTGCTTCATGTATTTTGAATTTCTTTTATTAGGTACCTATACATTTGGGATTGTTTTGTCTTACTGTAGAAGTAAGTCTCTGAAATAGTTCACAGATTTAATCACTAGCATCTTGATAATTGTGTGCTTAGTAACTTAACCCTAAATTCATAATGAGCTTTAAATGAAGGTAACTGATAATGTGACCTTCCCATTCAGTCATCTTAAATCCCTTCTTGAAATAGTAACATTACCTCTTCTAAAAACCTATTGTAGGGAGGAAGCTGAACATATCTTCAACAATAAAAGAAGAATAAATTTATTCGTATTATTATCATATAGCATAATGGGCTAAGGAATATACCATAGCATTTATATGTCCTGCCTATCAAATACTACCTTACATAATTAATACTAAAATTGTATAAATAAAAGATTCAGGTTCTCTTTTTAAAACCTGATGCATAAAAGCTGCATTAAATTCCAAAGCATTACAATAAGGAGATGGGGGAAGAACTATATTGGGTAGTAATGAAAAAAAAATTCCCAGTAAGATCTGTGGAAATTTAGAGCAATTTTATTCACAAGAATCTTATAAAAATAAATATAATACCTTGATTATCAGTTCAGGAAGAAAATATTTTATTTATTACTTGTTATTTCTGTGCTTAGTACAGCAAAATGTATCATTAACCTAAGCTGAATAATAACATTATAAGTTATAAAGAAGTTCTATAGCCTGTAGACACTGAAAATGGAAGGAAACATGGAATTCAGCCAGAAGTTGTAAACTGGCCATTCAGGAACCGTTTTTACTTATATACATATTTTAAACTCCACAGTATTTTTGAAAACTTTAAATAAGTTGCCAAGAAGAGTTTATAGTTTTAAAACTATAGGTTTTTATCTTCTCTTGAAAAAACTAGGTTTTTATCTTCTCTTGAAAAAACAGAATGTCTGGCAATATTGGGCCATCTTCTTACATGACAAACGTCAACTGTAACAGTGATCTCCTTTAATGGATTGTTCTCTCTCATTGTCTCCACCACTCAGTTGGCTTTTCTTTTACTTCACCCTGTAGAGACCTCGATTCTACCTTTACTAAGACCTAGGCATATCATCTTCCTGCCTAATTTTCTTGTTTAGAAGTAGTCTTTTTTTATTTCAAAGATAAATTTTAGAAGATCATTATAATAAGACCAAAGCAAGAGTTCAAACGAAAGCATTTTAAAATAATTATGTATGTATTAATAGCTTTTTTATGTGCAGTTTTGAATAAAAGTAAATTCACATTTATTGCTGCTTTTCCAGTGTACTGAGAAGTTATGATATGCACTCTGCTTATTTTTTAAATTGCTGCTATTTATATCTGTTTTTACCTCTTTCACATCAACCTTGAAAAATACATACAACCATTGAAATACAGATTTCAGTGACAAAATAAAAATGCTCGAGTTACTATATGCATTTATTCATAATATAAAATTAGATTTTTAATTAAAGTTTATTTTTAAGTTTTTATTCAGTTTATTTAAGCTAAAATACATATGATGCTATGCAATATTTCTTCAATTTATTGATCTCATAGAATTATTCAAATTTAATATATATTTATCTTTGATTTGTTAATCTCATAAGAATTTATCTCCATTCTAAAGCCATATTCATGGAATATATTTATTTATTTTTATGTTTTTATTTTTTACTTTTTGGCAGCACCAGGTGGCATGTGGGATCTTAGTCCCCCAACTTAACCCACGCCCCCTGCAGTGGAAGCGCGGAGTCTTAACCTCCAGCTGTGAGGAAAGTCCCTGATATGTTTAAAGCAGGTCTAAGTTTAACTTTACAACTACCATATCTCTGCTTGAAGTACCAGTTTTTGTATCATATTCAGTAACAAGTGATATCATTTGCATGAATTCGTATTTGTCTTATGAGATCATTCTCAAGGTCTTCTTAAACTTTTTTTTTAGTTTTTAAAAATTGCTTTTATTCCCTTCATTTCTTTTCAATATTCAGTTACCTCCACTATGATCCCTTTTGACCTAAAATACATTGAAAATATATATATGGGAAATACCTGAAGTTTTAAAACCGTAATATTACTCAGCAGATCCTCCGTCAAGTTGCACAAGCAATACAAATAAACATGAAATTTTACCAAAGAAGGCGATAGAACAGAGAGTGATGTCTATATCAATCATAAATTTGCCGTGGATAATATTGAATCACTGTTCCTTAGGAGAAACACTCCATTTACTTTTCTTCTACTCTCTCTCATTTATTACTCTTCCAGGTGGGGTAAAACCTTGTGCATTGAACTGCTTGGCTGAAGGTTACAATTTCTACACTGAACGTTCCCCTGCGGTGATTGATGGGACTCAGTGCAATGCGGATTCACTGGATATCTGTATCAATGGAGAATGCAAGGTTGCTCAGATTTTGAATCTCACTCCATTTTGCTGGGGTTTTTGAGGCTGTTGTCTCTTTTTCTCAGATAGTAGCTCCTAATTAATACTATGCTAATTTTTAATAAAGAGAGCTGCATTTTGGACTCATTTGATTTTCTGTAAGAAATGTACACAGTTAAAGGTAGAATTATCCATTCACAAGCACCTTGCAAATGTGATTTATTCTGATGTTTTAGTTATACTTATAGAAATTGCTAGAGCTATGAAAATATTTTAGAATTTAATTTTCATTATTCTTATGTTCTGTTTATAAACAAGATGATAACAAAAGAGAGGGAATGAGGATTCAATTCTTATTTGTATGGCTACTATGTGTTCTCAATGAAAGATTATTTGATGTATTTCATAGCAAAATATTTCCTCAAAATGTAAAATAGCTATGCTGTTCTCATTTTGTCTTCTTTTGAAGCGTTTATAGTGATTTTCATTATAGAATTAGTGTTACCTTTTTAAAGCGTTTACTTCAGAGAATTAGCCAGACCAGTCAGTTGGAAATTGCAGGAGCAAATCCATGGTGTTTTCCTAGAACTGTGTATGAATCTTATCGTAAGAAAAGCCACAAAAGCCACTGTTCTCTTAACTTTTTTCCTTGTCTGCTTTTGTTTTACCTTAAAGAGAAGCATAAACTGAATGCCAGAAACTGAGAAAGAAAAGATTTAAAAACAAACAAAGAAAAAACCACTGTCTACTTTAATCTTATAATTTCTTGCAAATTCTGTCCTTATTAACTTGCCTCCAAATGTATCTTATGTATCAGATGATTCAGTGTGTGTGTGTGTGTGTTTTCATGTATTTACTTGAAGAAAAACTTGTTTCTGGGATAGTATAAAAATGTTTTTCAGATAAAAAAGACCCAGGCACAGGTTATATTCAGAGACTACATGCCTAGTACTAATGGCTAAAAGACAAGTTACAAATAAAGTGCCAAAATATGCCAAAAATATAGATACAAACTGTATTTCTATGATTAAATGCAAAACAGAAAGGTAGACTTTCAGGTTCTAAAATTACATGTTTACATCTCCTTTTTCTTTATGATAATTTTATTCAGCTGATGGAAACAGGTATTCACTTTTAGGGATTTATCCAGGCATCAATTCCACAACTAGTCTTTGACACTAATACTAACAATTGGATATCCTAAAGGGTCAGTGGTTTAGAAAGAGCAAACCATAATGCTTAGCGAAGACTCTTGTTGTTATCATTCATGTTGTATAGGACCATATGCCATTTTTTTCTTAGTTAATTGAGGTTATAAATAAGAGCCCATTGCCAACAAATTATAATATTTTAAGAATTGAAGCATGGTATCTATAAATGAAGAAGAAATCTAGTCTAGAAATGTAGGTATACATTCCTGGGGAATCAGAATATTTTTCTTTCAAACTATATGTTGAGAAATGTTAGCTAGAATTACCAGAGAATAAAGGTAGAAGTGGTTCACATTTCCTGTTTAGATTTCCTTTACTGGAAAAGCAAGTAGATAAGTAAGTTGTATTCATTTGATTAGTGGGTCCAAGAGTTCCTCTTTTTGACACACTGAATATTCTTCTCTGTTTTCAGCATGTAGGTTGTGATAATATTTTGGGATCCGATGCTAGGGAAGATAGATGTCGAGTCTGTGGAGGGGATGGAAGCACATGTGATGCCATTGAAGGGTTCTTCAATGATTCGTTGCCCAGAGGAGGTGAGTGTGTAGAAAGAACTCTTCCTCACACCTCTGGTGTACTTGAAATAGACAAATTACTTGATTTCCCCCTTATTTTAAAAATTTCTTTATTTAAGTAGACAGTTATTTCTCCCCAAATTGCTTTCAATCTTTTAAATATTAAATGTGGCTTCAGATTAGTTATTTTAAGGAAATACTATTCCATTTCTACTTGGCTTCATTTAGTAATGTTTCTTTAAGATGGGAATTCCCGTAGAGCCTGTGTTGAAGGGAAAAAAAAAAAGCATGAACCAATATTATATGTTTTGAGGATTTAAAGATATTTTGAGATGACTTAGAGAAAAATAACACTCTAGATGTATTCATGAACACAAAGGGGAATTTACTCATTACTTATAATTTATAAAGTGTATAGAAAGAATGGAAGAATAAGGAAACTTAACTGCTGAATGGTTACTAAACACTCATTTTCTGATGAAA
The DNA here is from genome assembly GCF_029378745.1 of Bos indicus. Classification (NCBI taxonomy): domain Eukaryota; kingdom Metazoa; phylum Chordata; class Mammalia; order Artiodactyla; family Bovidae; genus Bos; species Bos indicus. The sequence continues at coordinate 14,161,261 of NC_091779.1, forward strand.
GCTCCAGATGCTGCTTAGTACTGGTAATCTTCTGTGTTCCAGGCTACATGGAAGTAGTGCAGATACCAAGAGGCTCTGTTCACATTGAAGTCAAAGAAGTTGCCATGTCAAAGAACTATATTGGTAAGTAGCACATTTTGCTAGATTTTAAATATTAATGAGGAAAAGCAGCACAGTATCAGGAAAGAAAAGACATACTGCTTTGAGGTAGAACACGTTGACGTTAAAAAAGAAGTTCCACATGAAATAACTAAACAAAAAATTAGCAGTTTACACCTTACTCTTTATGGGTGGTTTGATTTTTAAAAAATATTTTGCATAAAATAAAATGCATTCTTTGTAAGTGTATAGTTCAAAGAGTGTACAATTATATGTGTGTGTGTGTCTGTGTATCCGTATAAATACTACAACCAAAATATAGGACATTTATATGACTCCAGAACATTCTTTCCTTATCCTTTGCAGTCAAGTCTCCCCAGCCTTAGCCTCAGAAAACATTGATCTCTTTTCTGACATATTATTATTATTCTGACATTATTATATTACCTTTCTTTATTCTGGAATTTCATATTCACATAAATAGGATCATAACAATATATACTTTTACATCTGGCTTTTCTCATTCATAACAAATGATTTTGAGATTCATCTATATTGCTGAGTGTGTTTGAAGTTCATTCCTTTTTTATTGCCAAATAGTATTCCATTGTATGAATATACCCTCATTTATTTATCCACTCATTTGTTGATGGATATTTGGGTCTTTGCTGTCTTTGACTATTATGAATAAAACTTCTTTGCAACATTCACAGACAAGCTATGTATGGACACATATTTTCATTTCTCCTGGATAAAAAGCCTAAGAGTGAAATATCTGGTCATGTGATAAATATATGTTTAAACTTTTAAGAGGGCTTCCCTGGTGGCTTGGCAGTAAAGAATGTGCCTGCCTGTGGAGGAGACATGAGTTCAATCCCTGGATCTGGAATATCCCCTGGAAAAGGAAATGGCAATCCACTCTAGTATTTTTGCCTGGAAAATCCCATTCTCAGAGGAGCCTGGCATGCTATAATGAGGTCACAAAAGAGTTGGACATGACTTAGTGACTAAACAAAAACAAACAAGAAAACCTTATAAGAAATTGATTGAATTAACTGTTTTAAAAGTGATTGTATCGTTTATATTCCCACCAGGAATGTAAAAGAGTTCCAATTGTTCTACGTCCTTATTAATTCTTGGCATTGTCAGTCTTTTTAACTGTACCCATAGAGAGATTTTTTGTGTGTGAAGTACCTAAACAAATATTATGCCTATTTACTTTTTTTTAATTTATAAAGTTGTAAGTTATTTATAAATACTAGTTATAAATCCCTGCTCAAGTATATGTTTTATGAATATTTTCTTCTAGTCTGTAGCTTGTTCTTAATTGTATCTTTTAATTTTGATGATATATAATGTGTAAATTTTTTTATGGTTTGTGCCTTCACATCTTACCTTAAAATTTTTTCCTACCCTAAGGTTGCAAAGACTGTCTTCAGTGTGTCTTAAATAAATTATGAGTTTAGCTTTTACATTTAGATATTTGGTCCATTTTGAATCTTTATGTAAGGTATGAAATTAGGATTGAGGTTCAATTATTTTCACATACATATTCAATTGCTATAGCACATTTATTTAAGACAGTTGTTTCCACCTTCAACTACCTTGACATTTTTGTGAGAGGTCAATCTCACATAAATGTATGGGTCTGTTGATGTTCCCTCCCCTTAAACCAAAACCACGTTGTATGGATTAATAGAGATTTCCATTAAGTCTTGAAAATAAGCATTAGGTCTTCAAATTTGTTCTTTCTCAAAATTATTCTTGCTTCTCTAGGTCCCTTACATTTCTATATACTTTTTTGAATCAACTTGTTAATTTCTACAAAATGAGATTATTTGGAATCTATAGATCAATTTGGGGAGAATTGACATCTTAAAAATATTGTCTTCCACACATGTAGCCCGATATTCATTACAGCACCATTTACAATAGCCAGGACATGGAAGCAACCTAGATGTCCATCAACAGATGAATGGATAAAGTTGTGGTACATATACACAGTGGAATAGTATTCAGCCATAATAAGAAATGAATTTGAGTCAGTTCTAGTGAGGTGGATGAACCGAAAGCTTGTTATACAGAGTGAAGTAAGAAAGAGTAAAACAAATATCATATATTAATGCATGTATATAGAATCTTTAGAAAACTGGTACTAATGAACCTATTTGTAGGGCAACAATAGAAATGCAGACATAGAGAACAGACTTATGGACACAGTGGAGGAAGGAGAGGATGGGACAAATTGAGAGGGTAGCATTGAAACATACACCTTACCATATGTAAAATAGATAGCCAGTGGGAATTTGCTGTATGATGCAGGAAGCTCAACCCAGTGCTCCTTGTCAACCTAGAGGAGTGGTATGGGGTGGGAGGTAGGAGGGAAGTTCAAGGAGAGGACGTATGTGTACCTATGATTCATTCATGTTGATGGTGGAAGCCAACACAGCATTGTAAAGCAATTATCCTCCAATTATAAATAAACTGTGAAGCCTGGTGTTTTCTGTGTAGGAAGTTTTAATGAAAAATTCAGTTTTTGTAATAGCTATAAAGTTGTTGAATTTATTGGCATAATGCTTTGTATAATATTACCTAATTAGCCTCTTTGAATGCCTGTAGGATCCATAGTGATGGCTCTTCTCTCATTCTTCACACTGGTGATTGGTATCTTCTTCTTTTTAATCATTCTAGTATTATGTATTATTCCATAAATCATTTAGTATTCTGTAAATGTCAATTAGATTAAATTGATTAGTAGTTTTTATTAATTTTATTGTCTTTTCAAAGAACTGGCTTTTGATTTAAATGACTTTCCTATTATTTCTCCATTTTCCATCACATTGATTCCCATTCTTCTCTTTATTATTTCCTTTTTGTGACTCACTTTGTGTTTAATTTGTTATTTTTCTAGCTTATCAAGATAAAAACTTAGATTATTGATTTTTAAAGTCTGTTTTCTACTCTAAAATAAGTAGTTTGCACTGAAAATTTCCCTCTAAGCACTGCTTTAACTTCATCCCATATACTTTTGATATGTTGTTTTCTCATTAACACTCAGCTTAAAATATTTTCTTATTTACCATAAATCATGTCTTAAAAGGCATTATTCATTTTCTAAATATTTGGGGGGACTCCAGATGTCATTACTGATTTTTATTTTAATTCTATTATGGACAGATAAGATACTTTGTATGATTTTAGTTCTTTTGTTGAGGTTTGTTTTCTGCCCCAGAGCATAGTCTCTTTTAGGGAATAGTCCATGTGCACTTGAGAAGAATGTGTATTATAGTGGTATTGGGTTTAGTATTCCATAAAGGTCAATTAGATTAAATTGGTTGATAGTTTTGTTGAAGTCTTGTATATTTTTATTTATTTTCTGCCTGTTTGTTTTAGCAAATACTGAAAGATTCATGTTGAAATGTCCAACTAGAATTGTGGATTTGTTTATTTCTCCCATTAGTTTGTAAGGTTTTGCTGCATTTATTTTCAAACTTTGTTAGGTGTGTAGACATTCAAGATTGTTAGATTTTATTGATGTATTGAATATTTTATCATTATCCTATATTCTTCTTTATTTCTGATGGTATTCTTTGACCCACATCTATTTTGACTGGTACTAATCTCGCAACCCAGATTTCTTCTATTAGTGCTTGCATAGTAAATTCTTTTCTGTTCATTCACTTTTCATATGTAGGTGTTTATGAACTTTAAATATGTTTCTTCTAGGCAACATGTTGTTTGATTCTCATTTCTTATGGTGTCTAACAATCTTTGCTTTTCCAAATACAATCTCTAAATGTGGGGGCTTGACAAACTTTTTCTGTAATGGGCCACATGGAAACTATTTTCACCTTTACAGGACATGAAGACTTTATCTCAGTTAGCTATGTCTAAATCATTTGTATTTAGTACGATTATTAAAATCATTGGATTTAAGTCCGTCATTGTGCTGTTTTTCTATTCTGTCCATGTATTTTTCCCTTTATTCTCCTTTTATGTTTTCTGTTTTATCAAATGTTTTATGGTATTCCAAGTAATGGACTTCTCTGGTAGCTTAGACAGTAAAGAATCTGCCTGCAATGCAGGAGACCTAAGTTCAGTTCCTGGGTTGGGAGGATCTCCTGGAGAAGGGAATGGCTGCCCACTCCAGTTTTCTTGCCTGGAAAATCCCATTGACAGAAGAGTCTGGCAGGCTACAGTTCATGGGCTCACAAAGAGTCGGACACAGCTGAGCAACTAAGCACACACACACACAATGACTTATTAGCTATATTGCTTTGTTCTACTTAAATAGTAGTTGCTCTAGAATTTACAAAATGCATCTTTATCACAATATACCTTCAAATAATATTACAACATTTATGTATGATACAAGACTCTTACAACAGATTACTTCCATTGTATTCTTCCATCCTTTGTGTTTTTTAAAAGTACATTTTACTTCTTCATGTGTTATAAACACAATGCATTGTTATTATTTTTTTCTAAAGAGTCACTTACCCTTTAAAAAATTTTTAAAATAAGAATTATTTTCTGTTTACCTACAAATTTACTCTATCTGTCATACTTTCTTTCTTTGTGTTGACCTGAGCATCCATCTATTATATATATATATTTTTTTTTAAATAAGAATTATTTTCTGTTTACCTACAAATTTATTATATCTGTCATTCTTTCTTTGTGTTGACCTGAGCATTCATCTATTTTATATGTATATGTATATATATATATATATATATATATATATCTTCCAGGTTGTTTCATTAGATTTGTTTTCCCTTAAAGTTCTTGAGTATATTTATGATAGTTGTTTGAAAGTTATTTTCTACTAATTCTAGAATTTCTATCATTTCTGAGTCTCTTGCTTTTACTTGGCTTTCTTGGTTTAGACCATATTTTCATCCTCCTTGCCATTTGTAGTTTTTCATTAGATGTTGTACATTGTGAATATTTTCTTACTGAGAGTGTGGCTTTTTTTATTGTTGTTGTTTTTTTTCCCTTTGGAGTGTTAAGTAACTTGTAGATGAGCTTGATCTTTTTGAGGCATGTTTTTGAGTGTTGTTGAGATGAGTCCAGAGTAGCCTTTATTCCCACTCCAGTACTCTTGCCTGGAAAATCTCATGTATGGAGGAGCCTGGTAGGCTGCAGTCCATGGGGTCGCTAAGAGTCAGGCACGACTAAGCTACTTCACTTTCATGCATTGGAGAAGGAAATGGCAACCCACTCCAGTATTCTTGCCTGGAGAATCCCAGGGACAGAGGAGCCTGGTGGGCTGCCATCTGTGGGGTCGCACGGAGTCGGACACGACTGAAGCGATTTAGCAGCAGCAGCAGCCTTTATTCCAGGGTTGCTCAGCCCCACTAAAAAGGCATTATTCTCTGATGAATGTCCTATTGCTTGAAACTTCTGAATTCTTGCTCTAGAAATTTTTCTGCTTATGATTATCTAGTATTGGGGTGGGACAGTCTGGCCTCATGGAATTTTATCCTGTGTATATAGAGAGTACTATTCAGTAACAAATTCCCTCCTTTTACTCTAATTTTCTGGTTCTGCAAATTCCAGCTATTTTAGCCTTCCTAGTTTCTGATCTTTGTCTCCTAACTCAGTGAGACCACCATGTTCTGCTTTGGTTCTCCTGGTCTACACTGACAGAAAGTGCCTCCAGGCAGAAAGCTAGGGAAATTATATGACTCACTTTGTGTTCCTTTTTGCATGTCACAGCTCTTCACCATCCTGACCAGTGTCTAAAAACAGCTGCTTCATATATTTCATGAGTTTTCTAGTTGTTTATAAATGGAGGGCAAGCCCAATCCCAGTTATTTCTCATATAAAAAAATGGAAATTCTGTTTATTTGATATTTGATTCCTTGAGATGGATTTAGACTCTATTATGGCCCTTATGAGTTCTTGCTCCCCTTAAAATATCACCTCTTTTTCCTTAAATCTTTTAAAAATAAGACTATATCTAGAATGCATCTTTAGATAGAATATCAATATCATCAGACTCTTCCTTTCTTTGTTTAAGAAGACTTTTTTATTTTTACAGCATAATTTTAGATTCCTTTGTGCAACAGCAAGAATCAAAACAAAAATAAGATTTCTAACATCAAATGTTTTACCTTTGATAATTCTCAGTCCATAATGCCACATCCTCCTCCCTTAGCAAATTTTTGTTCAGGCCTTTAAATGTTTGGTGTTGCTCTGAAATACATTATGACACTAGCAAATGTGGTTTAGGATTCCTTAACTGAGTAGATAGGAAAATTGAAAAGTGAGAGCTTAAATTGAAGGAGAATTCAAAGATGCTAGATGTCTTGTTTTTATTTTTGTTTTCACTGTTTTGTATTGTGCAGATTCAGGTATACTTATATTTGTTGTTAATCGCTCAGTCATGTCTGACTGTTTGCAACCCCATGTACTGCAACATGCCAGGCTTTCCTGTCCTTCACTATCTCCTGGAGTTTGCTCAAACTCATGTCCATCAAGTTGGTAATGCCATCCAAACATTTCATCCTCTGTCACCCCCTTCTCCACCTGCCCTCAATCTTTCCTGGCATCTGGGTCTTTTCCAATGTGTCAGCTCTTTGTGGTCAAAGTATTGGCTCTTCAGCTTCGGCATCAGTCCTTCCAATGAATATTAACAGTTGATTTATTTTAGGATTGACTGGTTTCATATCCTTGCTGTCCAATGACTCTGAAGAGTCTTCTCCAGCACCACATTTCAAAAGCATCAATTCTTCAGTGCTCAGACTTCTTTATGGCCCAGCTATTACATCCATGCATGACTATTGGAAAAACCATAGCTTTCACTAGATGGACTTTGTGGACAAAGTGATGTCTCTGCTTTTTAATATGCTGTCTAGGTTTGTCATAGCTTTTCTTCCAAGGAGTAAGCGTCTTTAATTTCATGGCTGCAGTGATTTTGGAACCCAAGAAAGTAAAGTCTGTCGCTGTTTCCATTGTTTCTCCGTCTATTTGCCATGAAGTGATGGGACGAGATGGCATGATCTTAGTTTTTTGAATGCTGAGTTTTAAGCCACCTTTTTCACTCTTCTCTTTCACTTTCATCAAGAGGTTCTTTAGTTCCTCTTCACTTTCTGCCATTAAGGTGGTGTCACTTGCATATCTGATGTTATTGATATTTCTCTCAGCAATCTTGATTCCAGCTGTGCTTCATCCACCCCAGCATTTCTTATGATGTACTCTGCATACAAGTTAAATAAGCAGGGTGACAGTGTACAGCCTTGATGAACTCCTTTCCCAATTTGGAACCAACCTGTTGTTTCATGTCTGCTTCTAACTGTTGCTTCTTGACCTGCATACAGGTTTCTCAGGAACCTGGTCAGGTGGTCTGGTATTCCCATCTCTTGAAGAATTTTCCACAGTTTGTTGTTATCCACACAGTCAAGGGCTTTAGCAAAGTCAGTGAAGTAGAAGTAGATGTTTATATGGAATTCTGTTGCTTTTTCTATGATCCAAGGGATCTTGGCAATTTGATCTCTGGTGCTCTGCCTTTTCTAAATCTGACTTGTACATCTGGAAGTTCTCGGATCACATTCTTTGAAGCCTAGTTTGAAGGATTTTGAGCATTACCTTGCCAGCATGTGAAATGAGCACAGTTGTATGGCAGTTTGAACTTTCTTTGGCAATGCCCTTCTTTGGGATTGCAATGAAAACTGACCTTTTCCAGTCCTGTGGCCACTGCTGAGTTTTCCAAATTTTGCTGCCATATTGAGTATAGCACTTTTACAGCATCATCTTTTAGGATTTGAATTAGCTCTGATGAAATGCCATCACCTCTTCTAGCTTTGTTCATAGTGATGCTTCCTAGGCTCACTTGAATTCACATTCATAGGATGTCTGTCTCTAGGCAAGTGATCACACCATTGTGGTTATCTGGGTCATTAAGACCTTCTTTGTGTAATTGTTCTATGTATTCTTGCTACGTCTTCTTAATCTCTTCTACTTTGTTCAGTTCTGTTCAGTCACTAATTGTGTCCGACTCTGCAACCCCATGGACTGCAGCATGACAGGCTTCCCTGTCCATCACCAACTCCCGGAGTTTTCTCAAGCTCATGTCCATTGAGTCAGTGATGCCATCCAACCATCTCATCCTCTGTTGTCCCCTTCTCCTCCCACCTTCAATCTTTCCCAGCATCAGAGTGTTTTCAAATGAGTCAGTTCTTTGCATCAGGTGGCCAAAGTATAAGAGTTTCAGCTTCAACATCAGTCCTTCCAATGAATATTGAGGACTGATTTCCCTTAGGATGGACTGGGACTTGCAGTCCAAGGGACTCTCAAGAGTCTTCTCCAACACCAAAGTTCAAAAGCATCAATTCTTCAGTGCTCAGCTTTCTTTATAGTCCAACTCTCACATCCATACATGACTACTGGAAAAACCATAGCTTTGACTAGACGGACCTTTGTTGGCAAAGTAAAGCTGTCTTGGTTGGTCATAACTTCTTCCAAGGAGTAAGCGTCTTTTAATTTCATGGCTGCAGTCACTATCTGCAGTGATGATTTTGGAGCCCCCCCAAATAAAGTCTGTCACTGTTTCCACTGTTTTCCCATCTATTTGCCATGAAGTGATGGGACCAGATGCCATGATCTTAGTTTTTTGAATGTTGAGTTTTAAGCCAACTTTTTCACTCTCCTCTTTCACTTTCATCAAGAGGCTCTTTAGATCTTCTTCTTTTTCTGCCATAAGGGTTGTGTCATCTGCATGTCCGAGGTTATTGATATTTCTCCCGGAAATCTTGATTCCAGCTTGTGCTTCATCCAGCCCAGCGTTTCTCATGATGTACTCTGCTTATAAGTTAAATAAGCAGGGCAACAATATACAGCCTTGACATACTCCTTTCCATATTTGGAACCAGTCTGTTGTTCCATGTTCATTTCTAACTGTTGCTTCCTGATCTGCATACAGATTTCTCAAGAGGCAGGTCAGATGGTCTGGTATTCCTATCTCTTTCAGAATTTTCCAGTTTGTTGTGATTCAGCTTTGTTAGGCCCATACAATTTATGTCCTTTATTGAGTCCATCTTTGCATGAAATGTTCCCTTGGTATCTCTTACTTTTCTTGAAGAGGTCTCTAGCCTTTCCCATTTTATTGTTTTCCTCTATTTCTTTGCATTATTCACATAAGAAAACTTTATCTATCCTTGCTATTCTTTGGAACTCTGCATTCAGTTGGGTATTTGTTTCCCTTTCTCTTTTGCCTTTTCCTTCTCTTCTTTTCTCAACTATTTGTAAGGCCTCCTCAGACAACCATTTTGCCTTCTTGCATTTCTTTTTCTTGGGGATAGTTTTGGTCATCGCCTCTTGTACATTGTTACAAACCTCCGTCCATAGTTCTTCAGGCACTCTATCTGTCAGACCTAATCCCTTAAATCTATTTGTCACTTCCACTATATAATCATAAGGGATTTGATTTAGGTCATACCTGAATGACCTAGTGATTTTCCCTATTTTCTTCAATTTAAGTCTGAATTTTGCAATAAGGAGTTCATGATCTGAGCCACAATCAGCTCCCAGTCTTGTTTTTGCTGACTGTATAGAGCTTCTCCATCTTCGGCTGCAAAAAATATAATCAATCTGATTTCAACATTGACCATCTGGTGATGTCCAAAAGTCATCTCTTGTGTTTTTGGAAGAGGGTGTTTGCTATGACCAGTGTATTCTCTTGACAAAACTCTGTTAGCCTTTGCCCTGCTTCATTTTGTCCTTATATTGCCTAGGTAATTTTGATGTTTCAAATGAGAGAGAATCACTATGAGATTTTCAAATAAAAAAATTTAAATATAAGACAAATTTAAGACTAAATAATTTTTAGCTAGCATGTTCCTGTCTCCAAAGTTTAGACTTTTTTTGACAGTCAAATGAATTTACAACATATTTGAAGTCAAGAAGGTACAGATATACTTTCCAGGCAGTTACGGATGAGGGAATGAAAATGATCTATACTCCTAAGGATAAGTGGTAGATTTCCAGAGTCAGAGACTCTGTACCATGACCCTTTCAGTCCTTTGGGGCTGCATGATCATCTGGCCTCATAAAGTTTTTGAATAAGTTAGCAAACTAACATAAAGATTAAGCTGACATGTTTGTCACTGTCAAAGCATGATAATTATTATCAAAATTATCACTCATTTATTTATAGAAGTTTTTATGTAGTAGTGCTGATAACCATTTTTGTATTACATATTTTTAAACTTTTTTATACAGTTTTTTCCTAAGGAAGTTTAAAAAATGATGTTAATCTTTTTCTTTATACCTTCTGACGTTTTGATCATGCTTAGAAAAGCCTTTCAATGCCCCGTTATTTTTTTTTAAATATTCCCACATTTTCTCCTAGCATTTTATGACTTAACTATATTTACATTTAAATAATTACACATCTGGCATTTATTCTTTTGTCTCCCTTTCTTTAAACTTTGTTTTTATTGAAGTAAGATTCAAATAATATAGAATTCAAACATTTTAAAATGAACAACATCGTGGCATTTAATGCATTCCAAAATATTTTCATCATCCCAGAAACAACCCCATGTGCATTAAGCAGTTACTTTCCATCCCCTAGCCCCTGGCAGCCACCAATTTGCTTTTTGTCCCTATGGATATACCTATTCTGATATTTCTTGTAAATAGAAGAGTAAAATAGGTGATCTTTTCTGTCTACCTTCTTCCTCTTAGTGCAATTTTCTTTTTTTTAGTTTCATCCTCATTGAGTCATGTATAGTACTTCATTCTTTTCTATGGCTGAATTTTATTCCATTGTCTTGTATATGCCCCAGTTTGTTTATCCCGTCATTCATTGATGGACATTTGGGTTGTTTCCACCTTTGGCTATTGAGAATTACTACTATAAGCTTGTGTATACAAATATTTGAGTACTAATTTTCATTTCTTTTGGATATATACCTAGGAATGGAGTTGTGATAGCTATTCTTATATAAAGAATGAGATAAATTCAGCATTTTTTTTTTGCCTACTAGTCTTCTGCTTTAGTTCCATTTCTTGTTATCTTTCCTCTACTAATTTAGGATGCTTCCTTTGTTATACATTAACTCCCTATTGTACTTGTGTTTATTTCTTAGCTGTCCATTTTGTTCTGTTTTTCTGTCCATGTGTGTGCCAGACCACAGGTTGCCCCACCCCTGTATTTGTATAATTACTGTTTTAACATTTGGACAGGAAAATCTGCTCCTCACCCCTACTCCCATCCTTTAGTCATAATTTCCCTTGCTTGTTCCATATTTTTATTCTTTCAGATAAGCCTTTCATTCTTTTCTATCAATAACATTATAAATACTCAGTATCTTCTTGACATTCATGTGGAAAATTACTATTTTAAATTGTACTTAAGAAAATGGTCAAGAATCCCATGTCTAAATGAAAATGGATATTCATTGTACACTTCAGTGCAGTTATTATTCAGTTACATTGTAGTGAATGAAGTTTCAGATTTTAGCTAAAGTGTTTTGTTTTATTTTTTTTTTTAGCTTTAAAATCTGAAGGGGATGATTACTATATTAATGGTGCCTGGACTATTGACTGGCCAAGGAAATTTGATGTTGCTGGGACAGCTTTTCACTATAAAAGACCAACTGATGAACCAGAATCCTTAGAAGCTTTAGGTCCCACCTCGGAAAATCTCATTGTCATGGTAAATATGCCTTTGCCATTTCATTTCTCCTCTTTGTAATCTGGCCTTTGAGGTAGGACGGGGCAGGATTTATTATCTGAAATTAAAGTGATGAAATTAAAGTAAATAATGGTAAAATGCCCAAGGGTGAAAAAATCTGTGTAAAGTTGAGACTGTGCTGTTCTTTCCATGTGACTGATCTTTTCAATGCCTGCTTGAATAATATTTGTATAACCAAACAAGGCAAATGAGAGAAATGGCTCCAAATTACCCATGAAAATGGAAGGAGAATATTCAATATAAGTACATGTATTCTAAAAGTTGTCTTAAATTTCCCTTAAGACTTAAATTATGACATTTTCTTCTTCAAAAGAAATAATAAATATCTGAATAAAGGCTCATTGTATTTTAATTATCTTCACCAGTTGTTTTCAATGGCAGGTTCTGCTTCAGGAACAGAATTTGGGAATTAGGTATAAATTCAATGTTCCCATCACCCGGACGGGCAGTGGAGACAATGAAGTTGGCTTTACATGGAATCATCAGCCTTGGTCAGAATGCTCGGCTACTTGCGCTGGAGGTAAGACACCCACTAGGCAGCCCACCCAGAGGGCAGGATGGAAAGCAAAACATTCTGAGCTATGCTTTGTGTTTGCTAAAGAAGCTAATTGGAAACATTTCTTGCAGGTTTGCTTCAAGCTGTAATTTAGCAAAAGAAACTTTGCTTTAATTACATTATATTCCGTTTGTTTTTAACCTCATGTAATTTGTACAGATTTGTTGGTAAAATACATCTTGGCACAATGAGTGTCTCTGCTGGTGCTTCTCCCAAGACTATCTTGAAGGTGGGCTGTTTGCTTTTCGTGAACACATTCTTGGTAAAGAACATCAAGAGTTTTAAATAAGAAAATGAGTGAGAATCAGACGGCACAGATGCAACATCTTGTAATGGGGGATGAGAATGTATGTCTGTGTGCTTGTATGTTTGTGTTTGTGTGCTTGTGTGTTTCCCACAATCCTATTCAAACTCCCTTCTGCAGCCATCCAAGTTAAGGGGCTATATTCTGGGATACTACAATAATTACTGGTCTGGGTCTCTGGCTTAATGGTGTTTGCAGACCCCATGGTAGTCCCTCAGAGAGGTAGCTGCTAGGCGGTGGTTGGTGATGTGTTGGTTGTCCCATGTGCGTTTTTCATGGGTGCCTTTTCCCCACAATTTACTCTATTCCTAATCCTCCTCCCTCTAGTGGCCACCAATGCAATTCTTTACCTCTGGCTGGGAGAGCAGGACAGTTGGCTTCCTTCAAAGCCAACACCCTTGCTGCTGCATGGACTGGTGAGTAGAAGTGCTGTGCAAGCAGCATCTTCCTTCTCTCTGGAGACTAAATGCATCGCCTCCACCGTACACCTTGATCCTAATAGGCAAGAAAGCAAACGTATCCCTCAGGTCTGTGCTGGACTAGAGCACCTCACCATTCCAAAAGCAAAGATGAAATTTTGAATAGTGATATATAGAATGGGAGAGATGGAACTAAAGTGAATCATCCCATTTTACCCCATATTCCAATTACCTATTTTTCCTTTCTAAACTACTGAGAAACACAGGCTTTACATGGACTTTATCCTACTAGTCCTGTACTCACTGAATCTCTAAATACTTCTGATTCTCAAAGCTTGAATCAGAGAAATTATTTTTCACAGATTCAGTAATTTTAAACTCATATAGAATTAAATCACGGATAAACTCCAACTTCTGGAGTAAGCACTATAGAAAAAAGAAAAACCAATGAATAATAATAATGTTTTCCTTCTGTGTGAAGTATCATGAAACATGTTTATGTGTAATCTGTGGCATATTTATAAAGATTTCTAATTCCCATCCGTTTTATGTGTGAAATGGCTGGTGATTTAGAAAATTTAAAAAACTATAGGGCATTACTACTTCTTTTAATAAAATAAAGAATATTTGAAATGAATCATTCAAGTGAATGCCATTATATTATAGTGGCATTTATACATATATCTTTCTTTGTTTCAATTAAATTCCTTTTTATTTAATCCATAAATTAACTTTCCCCTTCTCACATACCAAAAAGAAATCTTCATGATAACAGTAAATACATAATTCAGGCCCTGAGGTAAGGTGGGATAAACTTATTAAAGAAGAGTCAAAAGAATTTAAGTTTAGGAAATCTAATGAAGTTTAAATGTCGAGGTTGATTATCTCAGAGAAGAGAAGGCTGAGGGAAAGTATATTAGTTTCTTCAAGTATGTGACAGAATGTTGAATGGGAAATTCTTAGTACCTATTCATCTTTGTACTGACAATTGCTATATTTGGGGATGGTTTAGATACAGTCTTGTCTGAGGCCAAGGAGGGATTAAGTAAATTCTCAATGTTCCTTCTAACTCTGATTCTTTTGTTCAGAAAGGAGATAGTCCAACAAAAAAAGGGGACTTAATTTAGGAGAGAAACTATGATTTTATTAAAGTAAAGAAATATGAAAAATCTGAATGTGTGTTATTCTTTTCCATGACCCTAGTATTGAGAAATCATAATAGAAGATAGACTTCTTGTGCTAGGAGATAAAACAAAAGAAAAACGAGGAGGAAGCAAAACCATTGGAAAGAGAATTTTCTCCTTGTTATTTGTACTTTTCTCTTGTCTTGTGGAGCTACCATCCTAGATATTTGAGGTGGTTCTGGAAACTAAAATTCTGCTCAGTTATGAGTGACAAGCCTTTAAAAGGCCATTGCCTTCTTTGGAAGAGAGATGTACAGTGTCTGAAAATTGGCAGGCATAGTGTGATGAGCTGTTATTTCTTGGTAAGTAGTTTGCAAAGTGTGGTCACCAGACCAGCAGTATCAGTGTTACCTGAGAATTTATAAGAAATGCTAATTTGGGACCCATCTCAGACCTACCAAATAGCATCTCTCTGGATGGGGCCTCAAACTCTGTTTTAACAAGTTCTCCGAGTGATTCTGATACTCACTCAAATTTCAGTACCACTGGTCCTAGTTCACAGAGAATCTGAAACCTAGCGCTCTAGACACATAGAATTCACATCCTCATCACTGAAGTCTATGCATCTCACTAGATTCATTTTGCATCTAAAACAATTCCTGGAACATACTAGGAACTCAGGAAATGTTTATAGTAAGTGAATGAGCAAAAGGAGTGAATTACTTTTGGAAATTTTATATTTATGTTATTCTTTCCAGGGGGGAAAATTAGAGTTTAGAATTGCTATTTTTCTTGTAAGGTGGAGCAAAGCAATTGCTAGAGAAAGACAGTATAATTTTGATTATAGTCTTTTGTTTGAATAGGTTGAAAATATTTCCTAGAATATAGAGTACAGATATCAATTATTAGAGTTATTCTTCCTACACATAACCCCACTTTTAACCCTAGGTTCTTTAAATATTGGAGGCTTAGGATTGAGGGGAGGAAAATCCATTATGGCTCCAGGAATCTTGATCAAAGAAAGAACCAGAGTCATATGCTCAGTGATGGTAAATGGAACTTCATCTGTAGTTAAGGAGTCTTTCAAGGAAAGTCATTTCTTCTCAGTTTCACTCAGAAGCTAAAGATGAATACTAAACATGAATTTTTAATTGGGATACTCTATGCTCATCTTTACAAGATGATGCTAGGTATCTTGAGACTGCCAAAACTTTTTAAAATGTAAAACAAAGGAACAGGAACGATCTCAAAGACCTTTTTATTGCAATCTCATGACTCGTCAGTGTTCTCACCTATGCTGTCCTGCATATGTCTAATTAATAGCAAGACCTTTGGACTTTGAGTTTGGGAGCAATGTTGGTATTTTTTCTTATGAAATCTTTCAAGATAAGAAGTTTTGAGACTGTTTTTCTGTTGCTTAGCAGACACAATGACAAATCTAAGACTGCAGGAAACATTACTGGTGATTCAGTCCAAGAAATGGTCTTTTCTCTGAGTCAGTGGTGACACACTTCCTTAGCCTGAATAAAAACATTGAGATGCTGTGGGGTGTTGTCTTCAGGATAAATGTGATTTTTAAGATACAGTTGTGACTCTTCCTCTCTGAGAGAATTAAAACTTGACTATTTTCTGAACCATTGTTATTCCCACTATTGTGGGAATTCCTTATCCAAAGTATTGTATACTCTGTAATTAATCTGACTTCTAAACTTATATACTACTATTGTATTCATGATTAATGTGTTAATTGATAAAGCTTGGCCACGTAGTGAGAATTGTACTATTTTAAAATACAAAACTTTAGGAGTTTTTTAAGTAGCAATTTATGATGGTATGCCTTTTCTATGATTTTTAAACATTTAAATAATAAATAACATTTCTTATTTAAATATTTGCTCAGACGGTAAAGAATCCGCCTGTAATGCAAGAGACCTGGGTTCCATCCCTGGATTGGGAAGATCCCCTGGAAGAGGGCATGGCAACCCACTCCAGTATTCTTGCCTGAAGAATCCCCGTAGACAGAGGAGCCTGGTGGGCTGCAGTCCATGGGGTCACAAAGAGTCAGATACGACTGAGCCACTAAGCACACACAATAAATAATATATATTATCTTTTGGTTTTAGTTGTATATACTCTCTTTTTACTGATGTTTGGGTAGATGTATGGTTTTCAAGTTGTAGCATGCATCAGAATCACCTGGAAGGCTTGTTCAAACAAGATTGCTGGATTCTGCCTCCAGTTTCTGATTTGGTAGGCCTGAGGCAGACTCCAAGAATTTGCATTTCTAACAAATTTTCAACTGATGCTGGTAATACTAGCATCCACTGGTATCAGTGAACCATACTTTAAGAAATCATACTTCAAGAAACATTGGGCTAGATGCTTAGATTTTATAAAGTAAATTATTAAAACAAACTGATAAATCTTTTAGATAATCATATTATAGTTGTAATCACATTACAACTAATCTTTTTAATGATAAATGGTTCTAGCTCATCTATGTAATAACAAATAAAATTTTATAGTTTTATGAAACATTTTTTGGTGCCCTGTTTCATTTGCTCATTCTAAATAGCACCAGGAGATAGGCATTGCTATTGTTATTCTTCTTTTACAGGTAAAACTCAAGTAACTTGCTGAAATCAAGACTTCAAACTAGTGATTTTCTAAATGTAGAAATTTTCTAAATTTCTCTTATAATAAAAATGGTCCTTTACCTTGAACAGAGCTTTTTCGTCAGTTGACATTGTCAGTAGAGCAACAGGCCTACCTTTGCATGAAATGTTCCCTTGGTGTCTCTTAATTTCCAATTCTATTATTTTCCTCTATTTTTCTGCATTATTCACTGAATAAGGCTTTCTTACCTCTCCTTGTTATTCTTTGGAACTCTGCATTCAATTGGGTATATGTTTCACTTTCTCCTTTGACTTTTACTTCTCCTCTTTTCTCAGCTATTTATAAGGCCTCCTCAGAGAACCATCTTGCCTTCTTGCATTTCTTTTTCTTGGGGATAGTTTTGGTCACCGCCTGTTGTACAATGTTATGAACCTCCGTCCATAGCTCTTCAGGCACTCTGTCTATTAGATCTAATCCCTTGCATCTATTTGCCATTTCCAGTGTATAATCATAAGGGATCGATTTGGGTCATACCTGAATGACCTAGTGGTTTTCCCTATTTTCTTCAATTTAAGTCTAAATTTTGCAATAAGGAGTCAATGATCTGAGCCACAATCAGCTCCCAGTCTTGTTTTTGCTGACCATATAGAGCTTCTCCATCTTCATCTGCAAAGAATATAATCAATCTGATTTCAACATTGACCGTCTGATGATGTCCATGTGTAGAGTCATCTTTCATGTTGTTGGAAGAGGGTGTTTGCTATGACCAGTGTATTCTCTTGATAAAACTCTGTTAGCCTTTACCCTGCTTCATTTTGCCCTCCAAACGGGCCAAACAGGCCAAATTTGCCTGTTACTCCTGGTATCTCTTGACTTCCTACTTTTGAGTTCCAATCCCCTATGATGAAAAGGACATCTTTTTTTGGTGTTAGTTCTAGAAGGTCTTGTAGGTCTTCATAGAACCATTCAACTTCAGCTTCTTTGGCATTAGTGGTTGGGGCATAGACTTGGATGACTGTGATGTTAAATGGTTTACTTTGGAAATGACCAGAGATAATTCTGTCATTTTTGAGACTGCACCCAAGTACTGCATTTCAGACTCTTTTGTTGACTGTGAGGACTATTCCATTTTCTTCTAAGGGATTCTTGTGTACAGTAGTGAATACAGTGGTCATCTGAATTAAACTTGCCCATTCCTGTCCATTTTAGTTCACTGATTCCTAAAATGTTGATGTTCATTCTTGCCATCTGTTTGACCACATTCAATTTACCTTGATTCATGGACCTAACATTCCAAGTTCCAATGCAATTTTGTTCTTTACAGCATTGGACTTCATTTTTATCACCAGACTTGATATTGTTTCCACTTTGGCCCAACCTCTTCATTCTTTCTGAAGCTATTTCTCCACTCTTCTCCAGTAGCATATTGAATACCTACCAACCTGGAGAGCTCATCTTCCAGTGTCATATCTTTTCACCTTTTCATACTATTCATGTGGTTCCCGAGACAAGAATACTGAAGTGATTTGCCATTCCCTCCTCCAGTGGACTGCGTTTTGTCAGAACCCTCCACCATGACCTGTCTTTGGTGGCCCTGCACAGCATGGCTCATAGTTTCATTGAGTTAGACAAGGCTGTGATCCATGTGAGCATTTTGGTTAGTTTTCTGTATTGTGGTTTTCGTTCTGGAGGCTGACTCATTGGAAAAGACCCTGATGCTGGGAAGGATTGAGGGCAGGAGGAGAAGGAGGTAACAGAGGATGAGATGGTTGGATGGCATCACTGACTCAATGGACATGAGTTTGAGCAAACTCCAGGAGACAGTGAAGGACAGAAAAGTCTGGCTGCTACAGTCCATGGGGGTCACAAAGAGTCAGACATGACTTAGTGACTAAACAACAGTAGAGCAACGTGATATATTCCCCACTAATAATTTCTCCTTTACTAGCTTGAAATTTCATTTTTTCAAATGTTTTTCCTAAAGCAGTGATTCTCAGCTTTGACTGTTCATTGGAATCACTTAGGGAGCTTTAAACAACTTTGACACTCGGTCCTGCCCCCAGATATTCCTATCTAATTGTTTAGGAATATTGCCTGGGCATCAGATTTTTAAAAGCTCTATTGGTAAGTCTAATGTGTAGCCATGGTTAAGTACTGCCTTTGAGGCTGATTGAAGGTTTAGTTAGTCTTCAAACTGCATTCAGATGCAAACACCTCTCGAAGCATTACTCATATCTCTGTTACTAATTGGCTAGTAGTTGAATGCAAAGGTTAATGAGCTTTTGGTATAAGTATCTGGGGTGGAAAAGTAGCTAGAGGCATCAGAGAAGGGAATGAAAAGAGTGGTAGAATACTAATTAATTTCGCAATTTTGTTTAGTGTGGTCATTGTCCTTGGACTTTTCTTTAGAAAGCTTATTGTAGTTTATTTACATGCTTACTTCTTTACCTAATAAATCATTTATAAGCCTCTAAATAATGCTTTTAAAACTGACTGAAATTGTGTTAAATATCTTATTTTGGCCTTTTGGCTAACTAAGATCAAGTGAAATTATACTAAATAGATTTTCCAAAACCCTTTTTTCTCATTTCAAGTTTCTGTGGTACTTAGGGAGCTAAAATGAATAAGTGATATATATACTCAACCAACTTTAATTTAGACACACAAGTCAGAATATGAGGCCCTTGTTTTAACATTTATGAAAAACTGATAACAAACTTTTTTTTTCTCTTTGTGACTAAAAGTTCTAATCAGAGAAGGCCTTTTATTGTTTTAGGAAATTGTTGTTTTTGTTAGGGAATGAATTTTTGCAAAATGCAGCAGTATTCACAATAATTTCCTCCCCTATCTTTCTAGATGTACTCTCATTTCCCACTATTCAAACCAGTCCCTTTACGCCTCACCCCCCGAGTTCTCCTCTTATTTAATACAACCCTTAGACTTTAAAGCTTCCCTGCTTGCAGTGCGGGAGACCCGGTTTGATCCCTGGGTCAGGTAGTCCCCCTGGAGGAGGAAATGACAACCTGCTCCAGTATTCTTGCCTGGGAAATCCCATGGACAGAGGAGCATAGTGGTCTACAGTCCGTGGGTCACAAAGAGTCAGACAGGACTGAGAAACTAACAAAGACTTTAAAGCAAAGCATTCCAAAACCAATTAACAGAGTTGATGCTGTACTGTTGTACCTGTTCTGTTACAAAAGAAATCTTAAGGATGCTTTAGTTGTGCCAAGAAAGGTCAGCAATACATATGTATTTTAATGTATTAGTTTTACATTTCAGAGAAGGCAATGGCACCCCACTCCAGTACTCTTGCCTGGAAAATCCCATGGATGGAGGAGCCTCGTGGGCTGCAGTCCATGCGGTCGCTAGGAGTCGGAATGACTGAGCGACTTCACTTTCACTTTTCACTTTCATGCATTGGAGAAGGAAACAGCAACCCACTCCAGTGTTCTTGCCTGGAGAATCCCAGGGACGGGGGAGCCTGGTGGGCTGCCGTCTGTGGGGTCGCACAGAGTCGGACACAACTGAAGCGACTTAGCAGCAGCAGCAGTTTTACATTTATACTCTAAATACACAGTCTTTGTCCTGCAATCAGGTCTATTGACACTTCTGATTACTTTCTCCAAATTGTTTTGTCTAGGCTTTTCAATTTCTTTCTCTTTGTATTGAAGTACAAAAATTATATACCAGTTTGGTCAGGTTTCTGCTGACAAAGGCATCTCTCTGCTAGCCATTCATTACTTAGCAGCTCAGGGGAAAAAAAGAAAAAGATAAGCTAAAGCTATGCTTAGATGGAGGACTGGAAGAGAGAGACAGATTTATGTTTAGAGGCAATTTTGATTTTGTTTGATGATCAAAGAGCACAGATTTTTCTTATACAATGGAGTGTTTAAGGAGTGTTTCTGATCAGTTGTCTTTGACTATTTAAAATGTTATCAGTTTTCCTTTTACATTTACATAGTCTGTTTAATTTTATTATATATTTGATGCCTAAATTTTATATAGATGCTTATTTTACTTGTTATTCTTTTTCCTCCCTGGATATCATCTTAAGCTTAATGTGTGTGTGTGTGTGTGTGTGAATAGCATATAAATTTTAAAAAGAAATTCTATGTTTTTCCTCTTTCTAAGACAGATTTTTTTATTTTACTCTGTGGTTTTACCTGGCTCACCTAGATTCTTGTATGTATTGGAACTGGTTTCTACTTTTTAAGATTTTTAAGATGCTTTACATAGTTTCCAGTTACTAGTTTGTATTTTCCTGATTTAGGGTCATATTTTTCACACCGCACTGTGGTTCCCCAGGACTCTACAGCACACTCACAGAGGCACTACTGAATATTGTACATTTTCAATGCAAACACAATGACATGGGTCATACACTACACAAATTATTACTTTTGAGTTGTTTGGACCTAACTATTTAATAAGTGAAGCTCTTATTTTTTTCTTCCTGGGAGAGCTGTGAAAAAATTACTGGGACACTAATGGTGCTGTGAACCAAGAACATTTGAGAACTCTTGATTTAAACTAAAATGAGTATCAGTAAAGTTGAACAAAAATTAGTCACCTCACTTCCTTTCAGTAGATGGTGAATTTTATTTCATAAGAGGAAAAAATGTATAAAAACTCCTTATTCAGGGTCTTAGTGATGTTCAGTTTAAAAATGGAGACTCGTATGCACTTTCATTAAGAAACTAGAGATTTTGAATAGTATGTAATTTTCTCCTTCATATCTATATTATTTCTTCTGACGTGCCCTGCTTGAACATGTTTCCTTCCTCTGTTTCTGCTAGTTCAGTTTCAAGTGATTAAAACAAAAGAAAAGAAAGGAAGAAAGGGAAAAGGAAAAAAAAAAACCAAAACTATATATTTAAAAGAGCCCCAGTAGCAAATTCTTCTTTGCAATTTACTACCTAACAAGTTTATGTAATAATATACACTATTCTATTTACTAATAATAGACTTTTCAGATTGCTTTAGTGAATCTTTCATGCAGATTACCTGGTCCCTTTAGAAAGTTAGATATTTCTACGTTGTTTCTATAGAAGCACTTAATGTTATGTATTTTATTGTTTTCAAGAATAATGCAACACAACCATAATTGTGCACTTAAAAATAAAATAAATCCATTCTAAAATAACAATTTTGAAAAGTAATTATTAGAAAAATATAATGCAGTCCTTATGCCAGTATAATATCTGGCTGAAAGAGACCAGCTCTCAAAGGACTAAATAAAACAGAGGCAAATGCTTTATATATTCACAGATGTCCTTTTAATTTCTTTGCTGATTCTGTTAGTGATGTTAAATATGCCTAAGATATTTAACATCACTAATAATGGTCATTTGACATTATTAGTGAACTAACAATATGCTTCATACAAACAAGGGTTTTGAAACTTGACTTTTATAGACCTAGTAAATAATTGGAGAAGGAAATGGCAACCCACACCAGTGTTCTTACCTGGAGAATCCCAGGGACAGCGGAGCCTGGTGGGCTGGTGTCTATGGGGTCGCACAGAGACTTAGCAGCAGTAGCAGCAGCAGCAAAGATAATAATGACTAACACTTGTATTGCAGCTTATAAATGACGCATACACTGTAACTTGGAAACAAACTCAAAGTGGATGGGGTCCTAAAATGAAACAGAGGAAAACAAAATTCAATTATTTTTCGAGTTTCAAGATAGACTTGACTGGAATGAAGTGTGAAAGACATTAATAAGTCAATAATTGTTTTCTTCCCTTTGCTTTAGAAATTACCATTCATAAGTTACTTTCAGAGTTAAGTAAAAGATAAGAGATGGAAATTTTAGTTTGAATAATTAAAAGCATATTAGTCATTGTCATTTCTTTCCCTTTGAAGAAATATAGTTATATAATTAGTTTTTAAGAAAAATCCCCTATAAAAGATATTTTCTGTTTAAGGTTGTATTGTGTTCTGTTTGAAACTACGAGGGTCCTGTTACATTTGGTTCCTTTATATACCAAACTTAGACATAAAGCACATCACTGTGATACTTTTAATGACACAAGGCCTTTGTAAAAAGTGACTTGAGTTTACAAGGAATTAAAGATTTGCATGAGCTTTGTTCGTTATTCCCTAATTTTCGCTTTGCTCTTTGAAAACTAAATTATTTGTTAGACTAGACAATAGTCTGTCATTGTACTGACTGTAGCATTACCCTAGTCACTCTTTCTCATCATCCCCTTCTTTCAATTAACTTTCAGTGTTGAGAAGGAAGTGTACACTTTAACATATGGGGTTAGTTGTACCAGGCTCATAGCTGGGCACTTGTGAATATCACAGCTCCTAAAAGCCTATGCTATGTAGAGGAGAGTGAAAAAGCTGGCTTAAAACTCAGAGTTCAAAAAATGAAGATCATGGCACTCAGCCTCATCACTTCATGGCAAATAGATGGGGAAACAATGGAAATAGTGACAGACTTTATTTTCTTGGGCTCCAAAATCACTGTAGATGATGACTGCAGCCATGAAATTCAAAGATGCTTGCTCCTTGGAAGAAAAGCTATGACAAGCCTAGACAGCATATTAAAAAGCAGAGACATCACTTTGCCGACCAAGGTCTGTCTAGTCAAAGCTATGGTTTTTTCGTTAGTCATGTATGGATGTGAGAGTTGGACCGTAAAGAAGGCTGAGCACTGAAGAATCAATGCTTTTGAATTGTGGTGTTGGAGAAGACTCTTAAGAGTCCCTTGGACTGCAAGATCAAACCAGTCAACCCTAAAGGAAATCAATCCTGAATATTCACTGGAGGGACTGATGCTGAGGCTGAAGTTCCAATACTTAGGTCAGCTGATGCGAAGAGCTGACTCATTGGAAAAGACCCTGATGCTGGGAAAGACTGAAGCAGAAGGAGAAGGGGACGACAGAGAACAAGATTTTTAGATGGCATCACCAACTCGATGGACATGAGTTTCAGCAAGCTCCAGGAGTTGGTGATGGATAGGGAAGCCTGGTGTGCTGCATGCAGTCCATGGGGTCTCAAAGAGCTGTACATCACTGAGCAAATGAGCAACAAATGTTGCCATCGACTGCACTTAGCTCAGTTCTCATGTAACATGCCCTTCACAGGAGTATTCTGCTAGGTAAACTCATACTCTTGGCTGATTCACAGTTCTGAAAGCTAATATGTTTTTTCTTTTATTTCTCTATTTCTATTTATCATTTTCCTTATATGGCTTCCTCTATGGAATATACATTCTAAAAAATTCTTTGAATTCTACTCTGTATTTTCAATATAATTTAAGCTTTCTAACTTCTTGTAAAAAATCTTGCATATGCAAGTTTAGTTTTAGAATCTGACATTTTTTACTGTTTACCCTTGCATACTGTGGCTTGCGTTTTCTCTAATGTTAAGATTTATAACTGAGGGAAAGAAGTCTCTGCTAACCTAAAATATTCCTCCTAATGCTGTTTTCCTTCCTCTTTCATTTTGTTTCTATTGCTTTAGAGATTGTGTTCTTCCTTAACATAAATAGGGCCTGCATATATATTTACTCACTGAAAAACTTGGGTAGGGCTGAAAGCAATGTTTGAGTGCATTCCTGTTGTATTAATGATCTGTGTATCAAGGGTCATGTTTGACTTCACAGAAATTTTGTCCCGAATCTCATTTTTGACCGTCATAACATTATGCATGTTTACAAGGTATTATGAATAAAATACTTTTGGGAAAAAAATAAAGCTTCTTATAATGATAAGCATTATCACAATTTTATAGTATTTTATGATATTACTACTCTCATTTTTTTATGTAAACAAAATTAAGATTTTATTTTAAAAACATACAGCTTGTTTATGATTGTGTCCTTGTTATAATTTAAATCTGAAATATTTGCTCTTTGGTTCCAAGAAAAGGATTTTACATATAATTAAAGAAAAGCTTTTTTATTTGGTAAATAAGTAAAAGAAGCTCAAAATCATCTTATACTCTAGCATCATTCCTCTAAGATTTTTAATGAAATACCCAAAACAATAAACTCCTACTAAAGTTCATGGAAATACCTTTTTAGTATAATATGCGTTAATTATTTATATTAAGAAACTTGCCTCTCATAAAGTCTTTTATTTCTAGTGTTCTGCCTCTTGACATGTCTGACTCCTTTGATACATACCTCACACTGCTAAGAACTGAGACATTTAAACAACTCAAAACCAAATGGAATCTATCAAATGCTGTTCTCCAGACTTATATTCTGTAGAATACAGGGGGAAAGCAGACACAGAAGGGGGAAAAATGGAAAATTGAATTGGGGGGGGAAAAAAGAAAAGCCAACTTTCATAGAATTTTGGATCTGAAAGAAACATTAGAAATCATTTAATTTTTTTAATCTCATTATACAAAGGAGAATAAAAACTTGCCGTAGATCATTTACCTACACTGCTAGAACTCAAAAAAAGGTGGTAACTAAACATGGCAGAAATTGGACTGAGAAAAAAATATCATAAAAAGATAAAGTGAAAGGAGATAACCACATAGACATTTGGCTATGAGAATTCTTAAGATCCACGAATATCAAAGAAAAAGGAATCAGAGAGCAGCTTAACAAAATGAGAGGACTATAAAATTAACAATATTAGGTCTGAAAAGGCATGATCTTATTAGATAAGGTAGCTTCCATAATATAATGGTAATTGCCTTATCCTCTCCCTTCCTTATTAACGTAATCTCATTGAAGTCAAGTCTGTCTCACTCATTTTCCCCCTTATAGAATATCCATGACTTAGACTTAGTAGGAATTCAATGAGTTAAGTTAGATTCTTTCCATGGAAGAGATTACTGTTAATTTGTAATGAGTAGTAGGAATTACCTCTAAGGATAATATGATTTCCAATAAACACAGTATTTGTATGCTCCACCTTATCTATCACTAAACACAGTTGCTCTAGAAAAATAAATATTTTTAGAGCCTCATTTTCCTTTTCTTAATCCTGCTTTCTTAGGATGTTTAATTTTCCTCAAGACAGAAGGGAAGACACTGGAAAGAGAGAGAAAGGAAACCTTTGGAAGATAAAAAAACTAGCACGAGGCTTTTCAGAAGAAGGAAGCAATTGGGTGGAGCTGATTGGTACCCTGATGCCAGCTGTTAGATCCAAGGCAGATGGGCTTTGCTCTGCCCTACAAATGCTTATGTCTGGCCAATAATCACAGCACAGCAACCAGATTCCAGCTGTGAAAGGCAGAGCAGAGAGACATTTTTTTTTTCCTGGCACTTGTTGCTCTCTGGATGCTATCTGCACTAAAGATTTAGATTAAATTAATATTGTTGGCCATATGTTCTGTATACTGTGGTTATATAGTGTTGTCTTGGTTGCTAGCTACTTTGGATGCTGTGGTTAAGCAAATTGTTGCCTTAGCCACCAACCACATTTTTACTATAAGCTCTGACTTACTAACCTCCCCCCTCTTCTTCAGAAAAACTATTTCCTGGGTAAATACGATGTGCTTTGCCACTAGATTAAATTATCTAAGTGTTGATTAGCCCATCAATCCTAAAGTTGCACTTTTTCTCTTATACTCACATGTAGTTATAGACTACACACTTACCAAATGAATGGTCTAGAACTGAAATGCTGGTTCTTATGAGTAGATTTGAGAAGACCTAAAATATCTTTCTCTTGCCCTTAACGTCTCTTCCATCCTTCTTAGTTTAATACATGTCATTCTTTTAAATGAAATTCAAGTGGTAATTTGATGACAAAATGATGAATTGCCCTGTTCAGTTCAGTTCAGTATCTCAGTCATGTCTGACTCTTTGCAACCCCATGTACTGCAGCACACCAGGCTTCCCTGTCCATTACCAACTCCCAGAGCTTGCTCAAACTCATGTCCATCGAGTCGGCGATGCCATCCAACCATCTCATTCTCTGTCATCCCCTTCTCCCCTGCCTTCAATCTTTCCCAGCATCAGGGTCTTTCCAATGAGTCAGTTCTTTGCATCAGGTAGCCAAAGGATTGGAGCTTCAGCTTCATCATCAGTCCTTCCAATGAATATTAGGGATTGATTTCCTTTAGGATTGACTGGTTTGATCTTGCAGTCCAAGGGACTCTCAAGAGTCTTCTCCAACACCACAGTTCAAAAATATCAATTCTTTGGCGCTCAGCTTTCTTTATGGTCCAACTCTCACATCCATACGTGACTACTGAAAAAACCATAGCTTTGACTAGACAGATCTTTGTCAGCAAAATAATATCTCTTGCTTTTTAATACGCTGTCTAGGTTGGTCATAGCTTTTCTTTCAAGGAGCAAGCGTCTTTTAATTTCATGGCTGCCTCACCATCTACAGTGATTTTGGAGCCCAAGAAAATAAAGTCTGTGACTATTGCCATTGTTTCCCTATCTATTTGCCTTGAAGTAATGGGACCGGATGCCAGATCTTAGTTTATTGATCATGGCATTTGAAAACAATGCCCTGAGAAAAGCAATAAATTGCTAAATATTTTTACACATGTATGTATAAAGTGATTTAATTATCTGAAAGAAGAGAGATGGGACATTAGAACTCTGAGCAGCTTATAAGAGGAATAAAAGAGGGACTGAAAAGGATGCAAGAAATGAAAAGGAGGAAAGTTCTCTAAAGTGTTCACTCAGGGTTGGCCCTATGACTGCAACTGCTGAGCAAAAGACCCTGTATTCTTGAACCATCACCATTTCCTAGAATAAGCACAGAAGATGAAGGATTCCATCCAGGACTTCTTGCTCATTTTCCTATGGTATATGCTATTTCAAAATACTAAATGCCATTTCTTCATGTGTACCTTGAGCAGTGATTCAAGCTATGTACTCCTTCCTCCTATTGGACAACATAACTTTTGATAGGCACGTAGATCATCTGTAACCTTTAACTATTGGCAGAAATGAAATAAAAGATCTGTCAAATTTAAGCTTCCAAGCTAAAAATAAAGGTTATGTTTCTGTGTTAAGAAGCATGTTTGCTGTTCTGTAGCTCAAATGGTAAAGAATCTTCCTTCAACGCAGGACACCCAGGTTTGATTCCTGGGTCAGGAAGATCCTCTGGTGAAGGGAATGGCAATCCACTCCAGTATTCTTGCCTGGAGAATGAACAGAGGAGGCTGGAGGGCTACAATCTATGGAATTACAGAGTCGGACACGACTGAGCAACTAACACTACTACTACTACTAATCAAAATGATAAACAAAGTAAAAGACTCTAAACAGGATACACTCATTTTAGAGTTTAGAGTAAATGTATATTGGTAGTGATATCTTTGTACTTAAATTTAGTAATATGAAAGCAGCAAAGTTTTTTTGTTTTTACAAGGAAGAGGAATTGCATTTAAAAACAGAATTAGGTATAGAATTTGCATGCCTGTAACTTCAGGTGTTTAAGAATAAAATATAATTAGTGCAGTTTTAAGTCTGACCAATTAAATTCTGCTGAACATCTGAATATCTCCAGAGGATATGGGCACTAAACCACCAGAACTTTATTTTTGATTAGGCATATACTGACTGGTCATACAGATATTTTATGTTTTGGGTTATAAACTATACGTCTTTAGATTTGAAAGCATAGTGGTTTTGTGTAACCGGATGTAATTATTCCCAAAAAGGTTTAAATCAATTTCTTAGCAATGTTTTACAGATTACTTTAAAAGAAGCTATGTACAAGAGGGTTAATCATATAAAAAGATTCTAAACTCAATCATTTCTCTTGTTGACTTAGTTTAGATTATTTCCAGTTGATTTAAATTTTCTAATGCTAAAAGCTGCATTTTCCTTAATCCATAAGTATGTATTGAAAAATCCATTCAGTTAAGTGCATTGCCTTAGAGAGTTACTCGGTTGCTACTGACTTAAAAAGAAAAAAAATCTAAACCTACCAAGTGTGGGGGGTATAAGTTGGAAGATTTGTGCTGTTGAAGGAAGATAGTTCAGCATTTTAGGAAGATTTGAAATAGATTACTGGTATAGTCAGTTCTTGACTGTGAAATACCACACTGTCTAATGTGGCATTTTAGAAGAAAATTAATAAAAGATGAATGCAAGGAAAATGTATCTTTGTAAAACAGTTATTTCAGCTGCTTATTCAAGAACTTTAATTTTTGCTTCATAAAAAATAGCTTTCTGAAATTATGAAACTGAAATGCACCCCTAAATATTCTAAATTCTAGTTGTTAAGAAACTAGACATGAGAAAATTAAGTCAATTTGTAATTCTTCACACTTAGCTCAGTATCGCATAAAGAAGTACAGTGCCTTGTATTCAGTAATTATTCTCCATTGAATGAATGAATGGATGAGTGAAAGAATGAATGACCCACTAACCATGTTTAGCTGGCATTTTTAGTTTGTGTACTATTAATTTTAACTACTGGATCCCATCAAAGAATAAAATAGCCTTAAAAATAAAGATCCAAAGCAAAGATATGAGATTGTGGATAATTTTTATTTTGCTCTTTCTGGTTTTGTTTATTTTCCAAATTTTTGACAATTAATGTTATGTAGCTGAATTTTTTTCAAGATCATACATGGATAGAATTTATCTTAAAATCAAGTGTAAATCTTACCTCTAATAACTAGTATCTCATCTGTGATTCAAATTGCAGAGGCCTTGCTTTTATAATTAAGGCTACTTTTAAAAACTAATATCATTATAACCAAACAACATTTCTAAGATTTTTTAAGGAAGTAGAATTTTATCTTAACCTGTAGAAACTGAATTGATATTTCTGCCACTGATATCAAGCAATATCAGTCCCATTTTGTAGTGTTGAAAATGTTTATCCTCCCTCAATAAACATAAAATTAAATTAAAATTAAAAGCTTATGCTTTTCTGAAAAACACCCAAGGTACTAGATTGAATGACAACTTTCTTATTGTAAGTATAATCGTATTTTTTAAAATTATTAAACATATTTATAAAAATTAATTTAAGTTGTAAGTCCTTCGTGTAAGTGGATATTTTGAGTCTCCCCACTTCAAGTATAATCATATTTGAATGACTTTTTAAAAATAACCATGCTAACCTATAAAAACAATTCCCTGCTCTTCCTGATAGGAACAAAGTATTGAAGCCGGGCGGATATATATTCTGAGCCATTGTGGCATTTGGTAGTTGAATCCGATGACTAATAATAGAGATTTTTGTCTAGGTGAATCACATGGACTTAGTTATCTGCCCACTGGGATGACACAATGAGGAGCTATCTGGTAAATATTGTGGAACATCTGTGAATGGGTCAAAGATATGCCTAATGTGAATCATTCTTCCCTCAAAAATCTTAAGTTTAATAGTAAAAAAATTCCAAACTGTTGTTGCATAAACTGAGATGTTTGGCCTCTTCAATGGGTTGGGAAGGAATGAATACAACACATACTCTGAGACATTTTGCCAGTAAGTTGTTTGGCTGTGCTTTAAAGCTCTAAATTTAGGAAAACCAAGAAACTTGTTGAAGATGATTAGTGAGAACCACTGCAAGTAATCAAATACATCTTCTTTAACTG
Source organism: Bos indicus (assembly GCF_029378745.1). Lineage (NCBI taxonomy): Eukaryota > Metazoa > Chordata > Mammalia > Artiodactyla > Bovidae > Bos > Bos indicus. Next base: position 14,191,577 of record NC_091779.1, read on the forward strand.
CTCACCACCATTATGGAGACTATGGGACTTAATTGTTTTCCCTATCAGGGAAATAGATTTCCTATCTTCAAATTCAAAGGGCTTAGTTAAAAGTGTGCAAAGCCTGATAGCTGTGGCACTCCCATCTGCAGAGGTCTCATGCATGTAAGGGAGCTTGAGGAAGTATTTAGTGCATACCTCTTTAGGTGACAGTTTCCTTCATCGAATGGTCCTGTTTCACATTGATTTCTCTAATCTGGGGTCAAACTCTTTTCTTTAGAGCACTGTAGAAGCAACTGAGAAAAAAAGAAAAACTGAAAGTTTATGTAGGTTTAGCCTGGTATGAAGCTGTAGTTTCCTGGATACTGCTAATGCTGCTTTTACAACTGGTTCTGGGTAATTTAGCCTACCTGGTTAGAGAAATGAGGTGGGTGGTTAGTGGGGGTAGCTTAGTTTGTGCTTTTATTTTTAGTTCTGGGAGTAAGCTACTACCCACATAAGATCTGAAATATTTAGCATTGTCTTGTAGATTGACTTTTCTCTGAGACTTTGATAAACCTTATCTTTGCTTCTTTTGATTCTTCCCCACTGAAGAGAAAATGAATCTGCACCAAGTCTATTTCCAGGCATGCTTACAAATAAGAGTGTGTTTGTGTGTGTCCTTGTATTTTGTGAAATGTGAGCAAGTTGTGGTGGATATCTTTGCCAAAAATAATCAACATATTTAGAATTTTACAACTTTTATGAGAAAATTTTTAGCTGTGGCAAACAAGTTATATAGACCAATATTTAAGGATGAAAAGTATTCTGTAAGTTAATATTTGATGGAATATGTATATATCTGTTTGATGATGGTGTGATCAACAAGGCCAACTCTACAAAAGCAAACCGATTACTTAATGGGTTGCAGTTCAAAGAGGCTCACTGCTGTCTTTAAATTCTAGACTTTGTGGACTTTCAGAGAAATAAACCTTTTTTAAATGGAAGGGAGAAAAATGAAATGTGTGAATGTTATGTGTTCCTAACAGAGACTAAATTGATTGGATTTGTCCTACAAAATATTAAAATGTAAATTTGTCCCTAATGTTTTGTTTTTAAATAGATCTACAACCATTGTTTTGCATTGAAATGTATATTCATACACTTTATCTAATGATATTTTGGGAAAATAAAGTTTCTTTTTTTAAAGGAAAGCATGAAGAAGAATATACATATGGATATACCAATTGTTTAAAATTACCAATAGTTTCTTTTCTGAACTTGAAAACAGTTATGTTTCTAAGTATGAGAACAGTGATTTTGCCTAAATTTGCAATATAATGACCAAGACTTCTCTCCTTTTTAGAGAAGCAGTCAAGTATTCTGGAACAGATAAGACAGCATGGATCCAGTGAGGTTGATTCCCCACAGAGGAAAGCTATGCATACCTAACTTACTGGAAGGTAAACTACTCTTCAATTAATGATGTCCTCCTTTTCTCAAGGTGTCCAAAGACAGGAGGTGGTCTGTAAAAGGTTGGATGACAACTCCATTGTCCAGAACAATTACTGTGACCCTGATAGTAAGCCACCTGAAAATCAAAGAACCTGCAACACTGAGCCCTGCCCACCTGAGTAAGTAAGAGAAGTGAGAAATATTTTCAAGTGCAAAGAGAAAAACATTAGATATTCTTATCTGGAAACATACATTCATATGATATTCATAAATTAAGCTAAGAAAATCAAGTAAAACATCACAGAGGGTAGGATTTTTATTTCTATTTATTCACAAAATTTAGTAAGTAACCCCTTTAGAGCAGGGGTTTAATCTACTGATTAATCTACTGTCTGACTCTTTGCGACCCCATGAATTGCAGCATGCCAGCCTTCCTGTCCATCACCAACTCCCAGAGTTCACTCAAACCCATGTCCATTGAGTCGGACAGTAGATTAATCAGTAGATTAATCCTGGCATAGTGCTGGCAGTTGTCATATTTCCTTAATTCTAAAGCACATATCCTTCGCATTTTAACATCTCTGAAATTAGATTCATTTTGCAGTTGATGGTGTCTTAAAATAATAATCAGCATTATTTTTGTTTAATGGTATATAAAATAGTGATATCTTAGATTCATTAAACTATAAAAGATTGGCATGCAATCCTATCTTTTCTAGATATTTATCTTAAAGGCTTAAAGACTTTTTTAGTTGTTTAGAAATATTCAGCAATGGAATATCAGTGCTTTAATTTGCTGACCCGGTTTTAAATTCTGTCATCCTAAAGCATCTTGTCTTCTAAGTGTTGAGCACAGGCATAGAAGTGTACTTCAGGCCCTTTCCATTGATTAATGTAGCAATTACAACTCACTATAAAGGGAGGCAGAAGAAGAGAGCCCATCCATCTTAATGATGACTTTTAAAAAATTCAAAAATATGAGACATGCTATCAGTGGCCACACTCTATAATATAAAAGAAAGGTTTTTTGATTGAGCAAAAGGCAATAATTATGTGCAAAAAGACAAAGATAATGATTTAATCCTTGTCTTGAATGGAAGACAGAACATGTATGGAAAGCATTTCATTCTTGTTTGAAAAATCAGAGTAACCATTATCCCAAGGTTAGCAAATTATTCCCAACATGAAATTGATTTAAAAAAAAAAAAAAGAAAGTAGGCAAAGGAATTTATGTATTCCAGGCTCTCTAGAACTGGAAAGGGAAATTCTATAACAAAGTAATTCTTTCTCTAAAAGTAAGAGTCACAAAAATCTGAGACTTAAAATGGATAAAGAATTCTGGCCCCTTGAGAGTCCCTTGGACTGCAAGGAGGTCCAACCAGTCCATCCTAAAGGAGATCAGTCCTAGGTGTTCAAGGAAGGACTGATGCTAAAGCTGAAACTCCAATACTTTGGCCACCTCATGTGAAGAGTTGACTCATTGGAAAAGACCCTGATGCTGGGAGGGATTGGGGGCAGGAGGAGGAGGGGACGACAGAGGATGAGATGGTTAGATGGCATCACCGACTCAATGGACATGGGTTTGAGTGAACTCTGGGAGTTGGTGATGGACAGGGAGGCTGGCATGCTGCAATTCATGGGGTCGCAAAGAGTCGGACACGACTGAGCAACTGAACTGAACTGAACTGAATATGGTTTAAAAAAAAGTCTATGGCATAGACAGAAAGCAAAGAAGAACTAAAGAGCCTCTTGATGAAGGTGAAAGAGGAGAGTGAAAAAGCTGGCTTAAAACTCAACATTCAATCTTTCTCTATGTTGTTTCCTATTTTATTTATTTTTAATTTAATTTTAATTTTTTTCATTTATATGTTTTTATTTTTTTAATTAATTTATTTTATTTGGAGGCTAATTACTTTACAGTATTGCAGTGGGTTTTACCATACACTGACATGACATACATGTCATGGTTTTTGCCATATCTGTGACATAATACCAGAGAAGGCAACGGCACCCCACTCCAGTACTCTTGCCAGGAAAATCCCATGGACGGAGAAGCCTAGTGGGCTGCAGTCCATGGGGCCACTAAGAGTCGGACACGACTGAAGCAACTTAGCAGCAGCAGCATGACATAACACATAGAAAATTTTTTAAATAAATAAATAAAATCTGTTTTTAAGAGCACTACACATTGCTCATTTTTTGAAAAAACAAACAAACAACATTCAAAAAATGAAGATCATCACATCTAGTCCCATCACTTCATGGTAAATAGATGGAGAAACAATGGAAACAGTGACAGACTTTATTTTCTTGGGCTCCAAAATCACTGTAGATGGTGATTGCAGTCACAAAATTAAAAGGCACTTGCTCCTTGGAAGAAAAGGTATGACAAACCTGAACAGCATATTAAAAAGCAGAGACATTGCTCTGCCAACAAAGGACCATCTAGTCAGAGCTATGGTTTTTCCAGTAGTCACGTATGGATGTAAGAATTGGACCATAAAGAAGGCTGAGCATCGAAGAATTGATGTTTTTGTACTGTGGTGTTGGAAAGAATTGAGAGTCCCTTGGACTTCAAGGAGATCAAGCCAGTGTTAGGAAATCAGTCCTGAAGATTCATTGGAAGGACTGATGCTGAAGCTGAAACTCCAATACTTTGGCCACCTGATGTGAAGAGCCAACTCTTTAGAAAAGACCCTGATGCTGGGAAAGATCGAAGGCAGGAGGAGCAGAGGATAACAGAGGACAAGATGGTTAGATGGCATCACTAATTCAATGGACATTAGTTTGAGCAAGCACCCGAAGAAGGACATCAAAGCCTGGCATGCTGCAGTCCATGGGGTTGCAAAGACTCAGACATGACCGGGTGACTAAACAACAGCAACAAAATATGGTTAGATCAAGATATATTTGTTGATATTTGTTCCAAAATAATAATACCTTCTGAACTTTCAATATCCAAAGTCAGTGTCTGCCTGAATGTTTCAATCTTTAAGGGATATACACACCCCTAGTCTCTGGAAAAGTTTCAGTTTAGTTCAGTTCAGTCACTCAGTCGTGTCCGACTCTTTGCGACCCCATGAAAAGTTTAGTGGCTGCCAAATAAGGAGCACACAGAATCTAGGGTGATAGAAGTTTTTATTCTAAGACTTTTGAAATTTCATGTCTCTTCTTTTTCAAATGTGATCACTATGTAACTAACACCTTAAAATCCAGACATGGGAAAGTATAGAAATACAACCTATGGTATATATTACAAAGACAAGATATTTAATTATTTTTTTATTTTCCTTTCTTCTGCTAATTATTTTTGTAAATTTGTCTCAACAGAAACTGAAAAGCTATATAAAACAAAGTGATGCTCAAAATGCACAAGCTGTTTTTTGACATTTCTAAAGACCTAAGTGTATTTCCGTATAATTGTGAGCCTCAACCTAGTTACTTCCCCAGCACTCAGTACTTTTAAGTGTTACGTTTATCATGATCAGCCATTTAAGGCATTTGAATGGGCGTGGTCACACTTGTTCTATTTGGGCCTCAGCTTTTTCATTTAATTTCAAATGCATGCTATTCAAGCATCCTTTGAGATTTCAGTGGTTGGTCATTTCACCCAGTATATTACATGCTTGTATATTACATTGGAGTCTTTTTTTTAACACTTTAAGGATAATTGACATATTGGAATTAACCTAAACAATTAAAGTTGTTTTGTATTTCCCTTTCTTTTGTAGTTCTGAAATAAAAAGTTACTTCTTAACTTTTTTGTTGTTTGGAGGTAAGAGAATGGAATTTGAAAAAGAAAAATCAGTTTTCTTTATTGAAAAGAGCTAATATACATATTTAAAATATTCTTTATTAGTGTAGTTTTTCTTGTTCCTTTTTAATTTTTTCCTTATTTCTTTGAATTCAGACTATGAAAAGGATTTTTTAAATTTAACTTATTTTTTTACACCCCAATACAAAATGAATAAGGAAATCTTAATAAACTATCCAGAATGGTTATCATATGTAATAAGATTCCCATTACATTGGTATTATAGAGATAAGGCTCACTGAAAGACTACTGAATTCAAAAAGACTTTAAATGAATGTGGGAGAAAGAAGTTTTTTCAAATGACAATGTGACAATCGTGTTTGGTTTTTTTAATACATATTAAAACATAAAATTTCTTAAATACAGATAAATACAAAGAAGAAAATTTAAAAAACACTTAATACTTGTAAGATCATAGTTAATATTTTTCATCTTTTTCAATGTCTACATCGGCACATGTATGTAACAAAGTGGTATTATATTATTTGGACTTCCTTGGTGGCTCAGTGATAAAAAAATACACCTGCCAATGCAGGAAATGTGGGTTCAGTCCACGGATTGGGAAGACCCACTGGAGAAAGAAGAGGCAACCCACTCTGCTATTCTTGCCTGAGAAATCCTATGAACAGCGGACTCTGGCAGGCTACATACAGTCCATGGGGTTGCAAAAGGGTCGGACACGACTTAGCAACTAAACAACAGTTATTTATGATGTCTTATAGTCAGTTCTCAGCATATTGAACATTATATTGTTCTGAACATTAAACACCGTCTACAACATTTAGTAGATATGTCATGTTTATTTGAACTGACTTTCCACTGTAGAACAATCTTCTCTGGGCCCTAGCTTTTGATCCCTTTCTATTCCACAGCATTAACCATTTTTGCTTCTAAAATTTCTAGTGTAAACGGAATTATGTTTAACCCTCTGGGACACATTGTCAGATTACTCTCTAGAAAGAATGTATAAAAGTGTATTCTCACTGATAGTATGTACATAAGACTGTTGTTTCCCTAACCTGAACAACACTTGGTAATATTATTTTTAAAACAATCTTTAACTATTGAAAGGGGAAAAAAAAAAACCTTGATATCTAATTGGTGTTTTATTTTTTGTACTTCTACAATTGCTGATGCAGCTAAACATTTAAAAATTATGTTCAGTGGTCATTTCTTTTTTGTTTTTCCTCTTCATGGCCTGTGCCATTTTTCTATCAAAGTGCTTATCATTTTGTTATTGTTTTGTCTGAAGTCTTAATTAAGATTATTAACTCTTTTGCAAATTTTTTTTTCTAGTTTGTTATGATCTAGTTTTACTTATAAAAGCTTTTTGTAAAATACTATATAGGAAAACTAACTTTTATTTCTTTCATTGGTATAATGTTAAGAAGGCCTTACCCACTTTATGCTTATGCTTTCAAAGTCTTTTTTTTTTTTTTTTTTTTTTTATGTAAACTCTAATCTATCTGAAATATATTTGCCGGCTTTGAGGAAAGGACCTATATTTATTTTCAGATATTACTGTTTTCCCAATACCATTAATTTATAATCCTAAATGATATTTTTTAATCAAAAACTATCTTTTCAGATAATAAAATATTTTAAATGTCCTTTAGTCATATTGGAGACTTTATAAGTAGAGAATGGAAAAAAAGAGGGCAATAAGATTTGTCCTTATATTACGTAAAGGAAATGACAGGGACTAGGAAGAATAGACAAAAGAGGCATTGATAAAGAAATACTCATAACCGTGTTTATTTGAGAGACTTTAAAAAGCCAAAGGAAGTCTTGCTAGGAAAAAGTAATGTGGTCAGAGGAGCAACTCTTTTATGAGAATGAAAATAATAGTCAAGGTGGTGAGGTGACTAGAGAGAGAGAAAAAAAAACAAGAATTCTAGAGGCATTGAATGAAAATAGTGGGATTCATGACATAGGCAGAAGTCATTAGGAAAAGGAAAAGGGAGGAGTTGATATCAAAGAGCATGACTGATAGGAAGTTGGTGCCTCAGCATAGGAAAAGGAAGTAATGCTGAGTTAGAATCCAAAATGAAAGGCCAAGCGTTCAGTTTTGACCATGCTGTCTTTTAATAGCAAAAAGATTTCTGTATATGACCTCATGTGAAGAATCTTTAAATACTGAATATAATTCCTGTATGTAACTTTGATTTTTAAATTGGTGAAAATCAGAGAGGTGAAAGCAATAGAATACAATAAATGGTGCTGTACTGTACTTCGTCCTGTCCGACTCTTTACAACCCCATGTACTGTAGCCTGCCAGGCTCCCCTGTTCATGGGGATTTTCCAGGCAAGAATACTGGCATGGGTTGCCATGCCTTCCTCCAGGGGACCTTCCCAACCCAGTGATCAAACTCAGGTCTCTCATATTGCAGCGGATTCCTTATCGAGCCACCAGGGAAGCCCTATAAAAAATAACTATAGTACAAGGCAAAATATGTTAAGTATGATAAGAGTTATAAGCAAAAGGAGTCAGACGGGAGAGAGATTTTTACCCAGGGGCAAGGTTTTCTTTAACAGTATCTTTTTATTTTGAGTCATTGTACCTCACTCCCATGTACAACTATACTCTGTTATAAGTTTAGGAAAAGATCATCAGATTCCTGTATAAAACTCCAAAATGTCAGACCTGCGAGGGATCCTAGAAGTCAACTCCCATCATCTCATTCCCTTCCTCCAGTATTATTGTTTGTCCTCTTAATGTACAGATACTGTAGATTGGATTACACAGGCTATATCAAGCCACTCTTATTTCAGACACTCAAAAACGAATCCCACTAACTGTACAGCTTCTTCATCCTGGTGAGAATGAAGACGATTTTATTGTAGGTTCTTCAGCTCAAAAAGAAATAGCCCCAGTATTATGCAGATTATAATGATTCAGCAGTTGATAATCTCTGAGAATTTTCATGCTCATATTTTACCACTGAATCTAGAGAATGAAAAAAGAGAAATAGGGAGAATGTCATCAGAGGGTCAAATACTTGGAAAATGATGGAGGAAGCAGTCTGTCTTAAACTGGACAGAAGAGTGGTGAAACTGGGACTAGTAGCTACAGTGGTAAAATTGCAAAACTACTTAAATATCTGGATGGTGATTTAATCCTTTAGCGAGACATGGGAAGGGATGATTTGCTGAGCAATAAAGATACAACAGGGAGGGACTGAGTGTAAAGCCTGAAATCAAAGTTAAAGTCAGAAGGGAAATAGGAGGGTAGATAATGTTTTTACTTTCATACATTTCTAGTTAAATGCTAGAATGATACATCTAAGCTAAGAGATCAGTTCAGTTCAGTTTAGTCGCTCAGTCGTGTCCGACTCTTTGTGATCCCATGAATCGGAGCACGCCAGGCCTCCCTGTCTATCACCAACTCCCGGAGTTCACTGAGACTCACGTCCATCGAGTCAGTGATGCCATCCAGCCATCTCATCCTCTGTCCTCCCCTTCTCCTCCTGCCCCCAATCCCTCCCAGCATCAGAGTCTTTTCCAATGAGTCCACTCTTCGCATGAGGTGGCCAAAGTACTGGAGTTTCAGCTTTAGCATCATTCCTTCCAAAGAAATCCCAGGGCTGATCTCCTTCAGAATGGACTGGTTGGATCTCTTTGCAGTCCAAGGGACTCTCAAGAGTCTTCTCTGATGGTTGGCAGTAAAAGAGAGGATGAAGAATAAAAAGGCAGAGGTGGCCCTGGCCTTGTGAGCAAAAATAACAGCAACACCTCCTGAATCATCGCTGTTACTCTGGGCACCTGTGTTTAATTTGAAGGCCTCCATCCTTCTTACATTATGAGACCTAATGAGATCATGGCTGGAGGTGGTATGACTGAACTTTTTGTGGCTGAGTTATACACATTACTGTTTTATCCCCTAGTCTTGGTGATGAAATCATTGTTTCGAATTGAATCAGAGTTTCACTATGGCTGGCATGCAAGTTATTATTCTCAGTACACATTTTCCTCTTTACCAAAAATGGTACCAACAACTTAGGATCCTACTCATCTGTGGAAAACAAAATGGAAAGACTATGAAAATCACTTTATATCTTCTCTGGAAAATGACTTAGAAAAAAGATGTTAACGTCAGATTTCTAAAATTCCAGATTAAATTGTCACTCTTTAAGTAAATTTTAGATTGAAAAATTATAAATTTTTGACAAAATATATTTTAAGTTTGGGAAAGTGGTTAATTATGATATTTCTAAATGCTGGTTTCCCCCTGTCAGTAAAGATAATAAAAATAATAATGAACAAAGGCCATTGTGGCTTATTTGGCTGAGTGTAGGCTCAAATTTAGGATACTAGTACTCTGACTTCACTAAGGTATTATCTTCCACATACAAAACTGGCACAAATGAATTAAGCTCATGGAAAGAGGTGACATTTGTTCTTAACTTTTATACTCTTCTCTCTGGTTAGTCTCCTACCCAAGAGCGTGAGCATCTCTGTTTAGGATGTATGCATGATTTATAAGCATGGAATGAAGAAAATGTCTTTTGACCTCATGTTTGTGGTTTAGATTCTACTATTTGTTAGAAATGTTGAATTGTTGGAAGTGAAATTCAGTGGATAACAGTGGATGCGGGATCTAGTTCTAGCTCCATCATTGCACTTATCATGATTTTGGAAAACTGTTTTCATAACACAATGTCTTACTTTCTTCTATAAAACAAAGCACAGTGCCTTGAGCATAGTAGGCATTCAGCATATATTCATGACATTAAATACAATAATGTATCAGTCAGGACTCTGGCAAAACTAGCACAACTTCAACTTTGGCTAGCTTCTGCACTGAAGAGAATTTAGTGGTTTATATTAACAAAGCCGAGGGAAGTATAAAAGTGGACCTAGCTTCAGGAATGGCTGGAATCAAGCACTCAAATACTTTCAAGACTCTAGCTCCTCCTCTGCATTCTTTCAAATCAGTTAATTCCACTTGACACGGAATATGGCCATCATCAGCTCTTATATCTTTATATACCCTTGTGACCAGAAAGGAAAGTATTCCTTTTGCTTACGTTAGATGTAAAAATTCTAAAGCTGAATCCTTCTTGGTTTGGTTGGGATCATGATTCGTACCCTTGGACCAATTAATGTGCCCAAAAAAGTAAGTCCTGCAGAAATATGACACAGACACAAACATACACCTGAAATTGCATATATGAAAGTTCATTGATGACTCTAGGTGTGGTATACCTACGGATATGAGATATGTTCTTTTATTAAGACATTTCTGTTTCTTCCCACATCAGCTCTGTAGAAGCTCTTTTTAGGAGTAAAGGAGGTCAAAGCAAGGGATCTCCATGTTTTCACAGACCTGGCTCAGGACTCTACTCCTACTGCAGAGTCTTCAGCACTCCCATGTCTTCTGAATGGATACCTGGGCCATCTCTGCCCTTAGAAGGACAGTAAAGACTTCTGTCTTATGCAGAGCGTGATGTACATTTCTGGGAATCAGGAAACAAATCCCTTGCTCCTGCAGGGTGGTTTATCACCAAACACTCAATTGAGGGAGAACCTCTCTCAATATAATAATAAAAATGGCTTCTGTGTCTTGCTTCTTTTGTGTCAGATGTTGTTAGAAGCTCCTGAGACCCTGTGACTAGCATATCTTCTCTTGGTTATGTTTAGGGTGATAGCTTTAATTTGGCCATAATGAAGTATCTATATCACAAAAACTGGCAAATGCAATGGATGAGGACTCTCCCTCCCACGAGGAGCCAGTTTTTAACATTTACCAGCATGTGACTTGAAGCTTCATATGTTACCTTGCTTAGTCCTCATGAGAATCTCATGATTGGTATTGTTATCCTCATTTTAGAAGTTAATTTTTAAAAAATGGAGAAAAAGAAGTTTAAAAACACAAAATGGATTGCTTGTTTGAACCTGTTTGCCTGTTGCAAAGCCCATGCAGTATACTCTAGAAAGCAGCTAACAGTGATTTATCTTTTCCTTATGTATATGGAAGCAGTTCTTCTGTTTGTCATTTGTCACATCAACAAACACTGAAATGTTAGCTCTTCTGGGAAGAGGAGGTAGTCCACTGATATAGTGCCTTCACTCTGCTGAAATCTCTGGCTGCACTGAGGGAATGCTTTTCTGTGTTTCTTTCACTTCTTGCTGCAGGTGGTTCATTGGGGACTGGTTGGAATGTAGCAAGACTTGTGATGGTGGGATGCGCACAAGGGCAGTACTCTGCATCAGGAAGATTGGACCTTCTGAGGAGGAGACACTGGACTACAGTGGTTGTTTAACACACCGGCCTATTGAAAAAGAGCCCTGCAACAACCAGTCGTGTCCACCTCAGTGGGTGGCTTTGGACTGGTCAGAAGTAAGGAAATCTGAGGCTGTATGTTTTGAGATGTCTTAACTATCAATACCAAAGCATTTAATATTAAGGACACCTGAGCGTGTGAGCATCTTAGAACTTAACAAGTAAGGACTGCATAACAGTGAATTTGGCCATGTTATATTTTTTTGCTGCTTGCCAGGAACTAAAGGTTTTGGGGGTCAGGAAACTCAATGAGAAACTAGTAATCAATTTGATTAAAAACAAGCCTGAAGTGAATTTGAGAGACTACTCTAGTGAGTTAAGGTATATATGTGTATATATATATATACATATATATATACCTTCTGTATATTTTTCTCTTTTTTTTTCCTTTTTCTTTGCTATTATTGAGCAGCTATTTATTGAGCAGCATTTATAGGCTCAAAATAAGTGATATGTTTATCTTTTTTTCAAAGTAATGTTCAAGCCTAACTAACTCTTACGTATGAATTTGTTAATTGATTATCACATGTTATATATCTATATATATTTTAATTGCTTCTGTGGAAGAAATATGGAGTTGAGGGTTATAACATATCAAAAAGTCAAATTCAGATTTTATTATTACCTCCACTTACATGATTAATGAAGAAGATCTGACTAAGATAATATTTTTCTGGCATACATGTAAAAAGTCAAATATAATCCCAAACCCTCAGAGAAATAGTCTTATGAAAAATGAGGTAAGAGGTAGAGTTAATTGACTCTTCATTCTGCATGAGACATACACATATACATATTGTACCATTCTCTACTTTTCCTAAAGAGGAACTGAATCTTTCTCAAGTGTTGTTTAGTGTTAGAAAGAATGAGTATCTGGCTATATAACTAAAGATCATTTTTCTAAGTTAGCAAAACAGGATGCATTTCCTGCTGGAAACATAGTGGTACTTGCTTTAGGTATTTCCTGTAGACCTCATAAGTTTGTGAAAAAAATAAACAAAAATAATTAAACATTGTTCTTTAGGAACCTATGGATGTTAACTTTTCTCCCTGTGAATCTTACTACTTGAGTAGCCTTATTTTGCTAGAGGGCTGGGGTTGAAAGAGAGACTGTGTTTAAGATGGTACATGGAAATGGAGATTCTGACCAGTTGTGGTTATCTGTGGAATCTTTGGGAGACGTTGGGAGTGTTCTCCCAAGTTTCCTGGCCACAGTCCAGCTTCAGTAATTATATTCTGCCTAACTTTTATTTGTGTTTCAATCAAATGTAGAGATATTCCTGGTATTATTCACTCAGTGGTTATGGAAAAGGTATGAACTCTTCTGTTACCTACAGTGGGTGGATTAACTCCTAAATTCATTTGGAAGATAAAATCCATTGATAAAGAAGAGACATTTTATGGAATTGTACATGTTAGTAGTTGTTTTACTTGCAAGTCAGTGCCCAAAACCCTTGTAGAAATTCATAAATAGTTGTCAATAATCATGGCAACATTGTTACTGGAAAATCATAATGGGAGACCCGATGATTGGCTGCAATGTTTGAAGGGTTTTAGGCCAACTCAATAAGTATAATTGGGTGCTTTCTAACCTTATTGGGATAGGGACTAAGGAGAATTCAAAAGAATCTCATAAACTTGGGAAAATAAGGAATATCTATGAAACAACTAGAGAATAACATAAGACTATGTTTAACACAATGATGGATTGTAGAAGTGATACAGAAATTCAGAAGCTAAGAAGGTCAGAATAGCCTGGAATAGAATCAGAAGGCTTTTTAGTTGATGAGAGTTGAACTGAATATTGTAGGAGTGTAAAATTTGAAGAAGCGAAGAGAACTGAGAAACTGGAGAAGTATTCCTGATAAGAGAAACAACTGAACAAAAATACAAAGAATATGTGGTGAAAGTAGGGTGGGAGGAAAGGATTTGTTTTAAAGAATAAATGGAAGATAAGATTGAAAAAGTAGTGATAGGTTAAAGGCTTGAATACAGAACTTTATACCACATCATTCTTCTGCAAAAAGTAGAGAAAAACAGACAAGTTCAAAAACTAGAAAAAAACTTCTGCCAATCACTAAAACAGCAAAACCTTCTCATGTGCAGACTCACTTCACATTGGTCTCTGCACCTACATTTTTCTTTGTTATTATATTTTTATTTTAACATAAAACAGCAAATATTATCACCTTAAAAAATAGATTGTGTAAACTACTGCATATTTCCATTTCAAATACCATTTTAAGATTTTCTTCCTAATTCAACCTCATGTAGGTTGTAATTACCCTACTCTTAGCATTTCGATTCTCATCTCTCCAGTCTTATAAGTGACTTGCTCAAATGGTTCTATGAGGCTGTTAGGCACTCCTGGAAACTGCCTGAAGAAATATATGTAAGTGAAGGGGACTTCTAATCACATGTCTGCTATCTCTTTAAGATGGCTGAGTCAAAGCCTAGGGTAGAGAAGTAGAGCCAAGGGCATGGAGTACACATGTTGGGACTATCACCGCCCCACCCACCCCCACCCCCTCCAAAAAAAATTAGTGGGCTATTGTCTCTCTACAGGCAATGCAGGAAAACTATTCTGGGGTAAGCATGAGTCAGGAAATCCTGCCATTACCATCTCAAAGATTCTAGTTAACATCATCAATATCATCATGTTGATCTCTTGTTCTGGAGGAGAGATGATTTTTGCCCCATTCAGTCTCTCCTGTGTATTTTCCAAAGGAGAAGGTGTACTCTCACTCTTCCACTTCCCTTTACCACAAAACCTACTCTTCTCTAGATGAATTAAAAATAAGTAAAAGTAAATAACATTAAGTGAAAAAATGTTTGAGTAGCTATGGAGAACAAAGTGAGAACAAGGAGCCTGATCTTCCCAGAGGAATGTTAACATCTCCCACTAATGAAAAGAGGGGGTCCCAGCAGAAGAGCAGGCAGTGTTCAGTCTCTTTCACTTTACTTTTGCAAAGATAATTTCACACAATATCTTTCTGACACACCCATGAAAACTTTCCTGCTCTTTCTGCCCCCTTCCCACTTCCAACTATCAGCTGTCTGAGCTCTGTTAATCACAAGGGTGAGGTTCAACTGGTGAAAACATGTTGCAGTAAGAGGAATGTACCCTCTGACCTTTTTCTTTCTTTGCCGGCTGCTCTCACATAAAATTTCCATTGTTGCAAAGCCAGGAACTATTTTCCCCATCAGTGAATCCCACCCCATGCTTATGGCGGAAAAAAAAAAAAAAAAAAATTCAGCCAAATTACCTTCGTGGAAAATGACTTTTCTGCAGTCTTTTGTGGAACTAATGAAGCTATGGCTTTCCCATTTCCTACAGTCTAGCCTCACTCCTGGGATCACCCATGCTATGTTGGACTTAAATGGCTTTCTGTTTTTGCCCTCTCTTGGCGTGTTTCTCTGAAAGCATTGCTGTGTGCTGTGGATGGGCTCCAGCAATCCTTAGCCATTCTTTTGATGTATAAGAATGGTTTCTTTTGACTCCCACAGAGTACCCATTGAAAAAGGTCTGTTTCTTGTACTTATTCTTCCACAAGTGGATGACTGGCATCATACTCAATTGACTTTATGGGGTTTACATTTAGGTAGCATTACTTAAGAAGGATGGGGGTGGGGGGAAATCTACCTCCAAGTCATTCTTTGTTTTAGTAGATACTTGTGCTATCACGGTGTTTACTCCTAGGTTCTACTCTGGTGCCATAACTAAGTAAATTAAACCCACTTATCCAGAGAGAATTCAGTCTAATGCCCAAATGTTAATGTTTCTATCCTTTATAAGTGAGAGCCAAATTATTTTCCCTGTTGTGGTTTCAAAATTTTTTCTGCAAAATGTGTTTTTGCTTCTTAATCGTAAAATGTTAAACTGAAGTACGAATGTATCTCTCGTAAAAATCACCATCTATATTCAACTGAGATGAGAACAAAAAATAAATGGTCTGATCAGATTTTAAATAATTGTGAGATTCTGAATATATGAATAAAAGAAGAAAGATATTTATCTGCAATAAGGAGAAATAGTGAGAAATAAGTTTACTAAAGAATCATTCTCCACTGAATTACCTTCCGTCCAGCTATTATAAGAATGAATTGAATGGATTTTGATATTTATAACTAGACTTTAGTCTAAAAAATTACTTTATTACTGAACTAAGTATTCAGTTTCTAATTATTTCTAATGAATTTTACTGCATACTCAAAAAATGTGCAAAAATATGCCCTTTACATGAGTATAGACTAATATTGTCTCTAAAAAATGCTCTGAATCATTCATGATTAATTTACTGCCTACTAATCATATGCATAATCATGGTTACTCTTGATTTTCTAGGATTTCTTATTTTGGGGGGTAACTAAATAAAACTGAGGCTGTCAGATAGATAAACATCTTTATTCATCAGAAGACTAGAGAGGAGAAGATGAAATGTAGCTTAAAGAAAGAAGAGGCAGAAAGTAAAAATAAAAACAAGCTGAGGGATGTCTCTGCTTGAGCATCGCTGACATAAGATCAGAAGAATTTGCAGGATGAAGCCCTACTTAAATCTAAGCTAGTCTAAGTGACATCCTTGTGCCTTTATTATTTTTTACAAGCAATTTTTAAACAATTTTATAATCACCCTCTAGAAGAGTTGAGATTATGACTATAGACATGTAATATTCATGGCTAGATCTTCAGGGCTTGGGGCCATTGTATTCATTGAATCTTAATGTAGTTCTCAGTCATTCACTATTTTGAGAATCCAATTGATTATCTCTTTATTTCCAGTGCTATAGGATAGAATATCTATGGCTTATTTAGTGGAGCTTGGGCTATAATTCTCTAAAATTATTTCTTGTCTCAATAGAAGATGTTGTATGTTAAGCTTTGCATATAACTTCACATTGTCCCACAGAGGATTTGTACATTTATCTTTCAGATCGTTATCTTTTTCAAAACTGCCATGTGAATTTATCTGCACTACTCAATACTTCAGCTTCCCACTAGTAAAATGAGTGTGAAAACAGCACTTTGTGAGGTTTCTGTGAAGATTAGATAGATTATGGTATGCAAAGGGCTTAGAACACTTAATAAATTTCAGTGTTGCTTTCTCGCTTTATTCTTCTCCCTATTGTCATCGATCTCATTTGTTTCGTTTTGTCTTTGGTTCCCTGGGGGCTTCTCAGACACAAATGAAAGAATCGTCTGTCTTTGCATTGTCTGCTTCCCCTAATTGTAAACAGGACTTTGGCACAGGCTCTTATGGAAGACTGCTAGATATCACTACAGTGTTCAAATAAGAGCAGAAGCTTCTTGCTACTGTAAAAAGATATTAGAATAAACAAGAGACTTATGTCCCAGGCTTTAATTAACTTTAGTTTTTAATTGAAATATCATTGATAACAGTTTTGTGCAGATCTCTGCTATACAGCTGAGTGACTTAGTTATACCCATATAGACATTCTTTTATCTGAGGCTTTAATATATATACATATGCTTTTAAAATATGAAGAGAGAGAAAGTCTTGAGTACATTTTTCAATAAATTTTCCCAATATAGAAAATTAATCATAGCCTCAAAATATTGACTGAACACTAAACTGAATACTAAATACGAATCGGAATTCCTGATATATCCTATATGTCTCTGCTCTTATCCCTAAAGTCTGAAGTACCCCTCTGTCCTTTTGTACTTCACCTCATTTATTTTTATAATAATTAATACTCATGTATTCATGAGACTTTGTTTCTATGAATGCTAAGAGCTAAAGTATGGATTAGACCGGAAGCCTTAGAATTTAGTTCCAGCTCTACAATTTGCTATCTGTTTAACCTCAATTAAGTTGTTTAAGCTTCCTGTAAAAGGCTCAAAAATATATATGAGAATAATGTATTGAACGTATTTTGTGAACTGTGAAACTCTAGTGGAATATAAAGCAGTAGGATTATCATTATCAATAATAATATTAAACATTAAGAGAGTGACAGAAATTCTCTAAGGCTGTGTCTTCTAATACTGATAAATGGTAGAAGAAACTTGTGTGAAGTCAAGAGGACCAAACACAAGTGGGGCAAGCTCAAGAGACTCAAATCAGGGTTCTATTCATTCTACAGAATGCATGATTGCAAGATAGTGTTGCGTGTCTTAGTTTCTTGACATATAAAGTAACACGGTTGTGGTGAGGATTAAATGAGATAATATATACAAAGTTCATGATGTAGGGTCTGACATCCAGGAAACACTCAGTAGGTGTTAACATTAGGTCTGCCATTTAATCGCTGCATGTCTTTGTACCAACCACTTACCCTAAGGTTGTTTCTTCCTTTTAAACATAATTGTCATCTCACAGGATTTTTGTGAGAACTTTATGAATTACAGCACTTAGCACAGCACTTGATGCCTATCCCTTCTCCATTGGATCTTCCCAACCCAGAAATTGAACCAGGGTCTCCTGCATTGCAATCAAATTCTTTACCAGCTGAGCTACTAGGGAAGCCATTAATATCGAGAGTATTTATTAAATGGTGGCTGCTATCATAATTACCGTTATTAATAGCAGCAGTAGTCATAGGAGTAAGTCTCCCCATGTGGCTCAGTGGTAAAGAAACCGCCTGCCAATGCAGGAGATGAAGGAGACTCAGGTTTGAACCCTGCGGCAGGAGGATTCCCTTGGAGTAGGAAATGGCAACCCACTCCAGTAATCTTGCCTGAAAACTTCCATGGACAGAAGAGCCTGGCAGGCTGCAGTCCATGAGGTTACAAAGAGTCTGACACAACTGAACACACACACACACACACACACACACACAGTCATAGTAGTAGCAGCAGCAGCATTAGCTTTATGCCTATTGAAGTGAATCTGGAAAGGTAAGCAGAGCCTTCCTATCAGTGTATAGTAAGCATATTTAAAGAGTTTGAGTTTATGTCTTGAAGACCACTGTATGATTTTTTAAAAAAATCAAAATAGAACATAATCAGATATGTCCTTTAGAGAGTGGATTGAAGTAAGACAAGAGCAAGAAACAGGAGACCTGTTAGAAAGTCATTGCAATTTTACATGCAAGAAGTGATGTTTGTTGGTAGGAGGGTTAGTGGCAATGGAGACAGACAGAAATCAACAAATGTGAAAGAGGTTTAGGACTTCGGTTAATAGAACCTAGTGATTGATTATATGGGTAGAATGAAGCTGCAGCTGGACAGAAGGATGTTGACTTGGCTGTAAAACATAATAACAGGGATCAGGAATTTCTCTCTTGACCTCTAAATCCCTAACTAAAGCCTTTTCTGGAACCATATTGGAAAAAACTGGATGTTATTCTCCTTCAACTGTATCTTAATTAAATGTTTTCTAAGTTAGAGGAAATGCACTCTGTTACTACATTCATTGTGATGAAGAGTGTTTGTGGGTCCTTGATTTACACATGAAAAATTTGTATTATTTTTCTTTCTCTCTATGACATGTCACCAGTTCAAGATTGCCCCTGACAAAGCCACTCAGGAGAGTGTACATTGTTCCTTAAGACATTCTCATCCCACAGCTAGTAGGTCTTGATTTACCTAAAAATAAATCAAAACCATTATCTTTGCAAATATATTTATATTTTGAAGATATTTCCAAATATCTTTATTGAGTGCATTCTCAAAGTCCTCTGTTGGATCCTGAGGATAGATAGGGTGAGGTTGTATATGAAGATGAAGCAGAGATGAAATTATTTTAAGCTTATAGTCTGATAGGAATGAGAGGATATATGAATTCATAATCATAAAATAGGCAGATGATGACTAGGGGCACAAGAATTTATATATTCTTACATTCTCTGTAATGTTACTTATTCTTATGTTCACATGTCTATCTCCTGCATTAAAACCGTGAGCTCCTTCATTGACTTATTCATTCTTAGATCTCCTCTCCCCCTACAGTCTACACTACACTATAGTCTAGTGTAGTTCCTGTGGGAAATTTGGTAGTAGTTTTTGAATGAAAGATGTAGAAACAGGGCTTCAAAATATTGTGGGTAAGGGTCTCACTTCACTGAGAAGTATAGATTTTAAGGAAAGGTTCAGATGTTCAGGGGGAAAAGCTGGAGGACTTCAGTCAGCCACCACATTGAGTAGGTAACTCCTGAACAGTAACTCTAGAGCACTCCAATTAACTTCAAAAAGAGGTAAATAATAGACTTTGTGACAGGAAGAAGGATCTTTTCCTCAGTGTGAAGAGCTTACTGGTCCAACTAAAGAATCGTCAAATTCCTTATGTTTAACTGATGGACAAGGAAGAATCCAGAGATTCTCTGTGCAATAAATCTTTACCTGTGATCATGTATTCTTAGCTACCGCATACTAAGAGTACATTTGGCCTGCTATATCTCTGGGTTCCACATCCACAGATTCAACCAACAGAAGATCAAAAATATTTGGGAAAAAAATTCCAGAAAGTTCCAAAAAGTAAAACGTGAATTTGCTGCACTGGTACCTATTTGCATAGTGTTTATATTGTATTAGGTATCATAAGTAATTTAAAGATGATCTAAAGTTCACAGGAGGATGTGTGTAGGTTATATGCAAATACTGTCATTTTATACAAGGGACTTGATCATCAACAGGTTTTGGTGTCCTCCACGGTCCTGAAATTGTCCCCTGCTGATACTGAGGGCCACCTGTACACATCTAAATCAAACCTTAGCTTGCTTCACAAAGGTAATTTCTCATGGCCTACTAGTACCCATAAGAATTTTTTTCAGAAGACTACACCTCAGTTCAGTTCAGTCACTCAGTTGTGTCCAACTCTTTGCAACCTCATGGACTGCAGCACACCAGGCCTCCCTGTCCATCACCAACCCAAACCCATGTCCATTGAGTCAGTGATGCCATCCAACCATTTCATCCTCTGTTGTCCCCTTCTCCTCCCACCTTCAGTCTTTCCCAGCATCAGGATCTTTTCCAGTGAGTCAGTTCTTCACATCAAGTGGCCAGAGTATTGGAGTTTCAGCTTCAACATCATTCCTTCCAGTGAATACTCAGGACTGATCTCCTTTAGGATGGACTGGTTGGTCCTCCTTGCAGTCCAGGGGACTATCAAAAGAAACCAAGGATTCCGCATTCCAAAAACCAATATTATCTTACCACAACTGAATATGGCCAAGGATAGGGAAGAGTCAAAAGGAATAAACCTACACACAATAAAAGAAGATAAGCTGCCAAGAAAAGCAAACTCTGGATTTAGCTCTTACAGACCTTAGGGCAAAAGATAGAAGTTCTTCTATTCAAAAACTTAAGGAACTTTCATATCTGTTGAGACTTTGCTTAAGATTTAGTACATGTGTATGTTGTTTACTCAAATACACATTTAGTTGGAGAAAGATTTTCCTCAAATCTTTCTCTATGTTTAGACTATCGTTATTCATTAGTATTTGTTTTATTTACAGTGCACTCCCAAATGTGGTCCAGGATTCAAGCATCGGATTGTTCTGTGCAAGAGCAGTGACCTTTCTAAAACATTCCCAGCAACACAGTGTTCCGAGGAGAGCAAACCCCCTGTCCGCATCCGCTGCAGTTTGGGCCGCTGCCCTCCTCCTCGCTGGGTGACAGGAGACTGGGGCCAGGTAAGGCAGTTGGACTATGGGCCCCTGCTGAAGCAGCACCTTGAGACACTTGAGGTTCCTGATTGGGTCATTATAGGGGCTCATGAAATGAGTAGCAACACACAGACCTAGGGATGAGATGGGAATGTGAAAAGTGCACAGGCGGCAGCAGTCACATGCAGACACTGAGCCATGTTTCTCCCACAGCTACACACTTCCCACATTCACCTACTTCTTGGATTCTAACATTTTAACTTAAAGAGAAATAATCTAGATGATCAGAGGTTTGAACAGGCTACCAGAACTTTGGCTTCTGTTGCCAACTCTCTCAACTATTTCAAGAACAAATCAGTTAACACCATTTTCTTAATTTTCACACTAAGAAAATAAATCCTCTTAACCTCACAGAAAACATGTAAGGATCTTAATTAGGTTTTATCTTTTTTTATTTTTTAATGGCTGCGCTGGGTCTTCATTGCTGTGAGCAGCCTTTCTTTAGTTGGGGTGAGCAGGCGCTACTCTTCATTTTGGTGCAAGGGCTTCTCACTGCTGTGGCTTCTCTCGTTGCAGAGCATAGGCTCCAGGCACGAAGGCTTCAGTAGTTGTAGCACTCGGGCTCAGTAGTTGTGGCACACGAGCTTAGTTGCTCCACAGCATGTGGGATCTTCCTGGACCAGGAATCGAACCCATGTCCTCTGTACTGGCAGGCAGAGTCCTATCCACTGTACTACCAGGGAAGTCCCTGTATTTTTATATTGATTGGATTCATTTATATTTTATCTTCCAATTCCTATTTTCTTCTTTCTCAGTTTTAAATTATGTTATCTTGCTTAAGGTCCCCTTAAATCCTTTGAAAGCAAATTGATATATTTGAATAGAAGGCAAATTAAATATTGTTCTTTTGAAAGTTGAAAAGGAAACCTATTTAGGTTATATTAAAAAATAATGCTCCAGAAAGTAAATTTCTAGTGAATCAATGCCCTTTTCCTGTGGTTTTACAATTAACTTTGTAGCTAGTTATTTTCTAATATCTGAGAGCTCAGGTAAATCATAGTGGCATATAACTACACCAGCATGATTTTATCTGTGCTCTGGGCCTTCCATTACTTAGTAGGAATGGCATTTCATAGAATTACCAAAACTGTGGCCAAAATGCATTATTGCTAGAGTGTAGCTATATCTACAGACCTCTTTGGGGAGTGGGCAAAGATTTTCAGTCTCCATTAAGGCAAATAAATATTCTTGGTCTGTGCTCAGCCTTGTGGGGAAATAAAAGAAGTATGACCATAAAATAATTAACATTTGCATTTGTCTAACAAGTAGTTAATAATGTTCTTTCACATAATGATATTTAGTTTAATTTACAAAGTGCTCAACTGGAATATACATCATAAGCTTAAGTAAGAATCAAATGCAGTTAAGTGTTTATCTGTAGACATGTGATAGTTTCACAATTTATAATTGATATTCTGCTATTAAAGAATCAGTGCAGACATACTCTTTTGATTTTTATTTAAATTAGATAGGAATTTCCTTTCTTATATATTCTTTGTTGCAATGTACTGTTACATAAAGGTCATGTAGAAGTTTTTTCATGTTAATAATTTCACCAACAAATCCGTTTGAGATTATTCTTTTAAATGTTGTCAAGTCCTTTTCTTCTCCTCTCTATTTTCTATTCAGTTTCCTAAAATTGAAATTAACCAGTGAAAATACCTTTCAAAGATGCTTTATTACATCTTTATGGTGCATTTATTCATCATTCTGTATTTAGAAAGTTAAAAATAAAAGTATCTGCGAATATCCTGGCAAGTCCTATAAGTGCCTTGAGAGTTTTTGCAAATTAATCCAGCAGGGCCTTGGTCTATTTACCTTGTAAATATCACCATCACCTGTCTTTGCACAAGTAGCTCCTCATCTCCTTGATCCCAAATCTCACAGGCTTTCCAGTATTCTGAGTGGCAGGCCCCGAAAATAGACCACAGCTTCACTCTTCAGCCAGGATAGCTGATCAGGCCCAGAGAGCACTTCAGTTCTAAAGTAATTGAATCCCGGGTAGATGAAGAAGGAAAGGGAGACATGCTAACTGGCTACCTACAGACCTCTTCTCAGATTTGTCTCAGATCTGCATACTTTACAAAACTCAAGGTACTTATTTAATGTCTTTTTTTTTTTCAAACTGGTCTCATCACCAGGGCCCTCAATGGTCACTGCTGTTAGACTGAACTAATATTTTAATCAGATTCAGAGCACTCCAGTAGACCACTGAGTTGTCTTCCCACAAGTCTTTAATAAATAGGGAGCAATAGAATCTCTGACTATTTTACTTCCTCACAGGTATTTTCTCATTATACTCTTGTTTAACTTCACTGGCACTGATTGGCACTGTTGGAATCACAGCCCAAGAAATCTCCATCCGTTGTCTTCTGGAAACTATATTACTTCTATATTCTAGGGTAATGACACGATCCTTGAGTTTCCAAACCAATGCTGTAATAGAATGATTTAATCATATACCTCCCCAAGATTAACTACATATGGGCTTTATTTTTTTTTTTTCAACTGTTAAAGGAATATTTACTGATGGTTGACTGTACAAGATGTGGGGGGAGTGAAATACAGGGTTTTTTTTCCCTATTCCATTTGTTTGAGGAACACCTTCATGATTTGGGGATCTCTGACCCCTAGTTTGTGGGGAGACCATTGGATTCAGTTCAATTCAGTTCAGTCTGACTGTTTAGAGCATCTCCATCTTTGGCTGCAAAGAATATAATCAATCTGATTTCAGTATTGACCGAAATACATATGGGCTTTAAAAGCTAATATGTATAGTATTTGAAATGACATAGTATCTATTTTGTCTCCTGAAAATTGTTGAGAACAGCATTTTGTCTCTCCTTGTCTTTTGGTTTAGTGTTCTGCTCAGTGTGGCCTTGGACAGCAAATGCGGACTGTGCAATGTCTTTCCTACACTGGACAGGCATCAAGTGACTGTCCAGAAACTAGTCGACCTCCATCAATGCAGCAGTGTGAAAGCAAATGTGACAGTACCCCCATTTCCAGTACTGAAGGTAAGTTCCCCAGGACCTCCAGTACAGATGGTGAGGGGACTGTAGTCTCAGTGATTCAACTGTATTGATTTACAGGGTTCAAAGAGCCCCATAAAACCACTGTTGTAGTGTGTTTGCATATAGCATTTGTGAAAGCTACACATGTACTGGATATATAATCAGGAAACCTAAGTTGTGTTTTTTTTCCAGACTCTCCCACTATCTGTATGACCTTATTAAGTCACTTAACATTTCTGGAGCTGAGTTTACTTATCTTTACAATGAAAGACTGGAATGGAGATAATCTCTAAAGTTCTGTCCAACATAGCATTTTATGTTTGACTTGTGATTTCTAATGAACCAAGCTTGAAAGTAAAAACTTCTGTTTCTTTTTGGCTATAACAATGGATTTCTGCTATTGGAAAGGTTAAAATCCATGCTTGTTATAGATATAATGAAAGCATATGTTTGGAACTTCTTAGGTTTCAAATACTAATTTTCTCATTGAAGAAAAATAAAAGAATGTTATTGTATAGCTGTTTATATAGGAGGACAATGTCTTCAGACTCTGAAAATTTTCTGTTACATATGGGGAAGTCTCTGTATTAACAGCAGATACCCATCCAAATTCTGAAATTTCTTATATTGTATTTAAATGAATGTACTTTGTTTATTCAATCAAGCATCCATTTGAAATCTCCTGAATGCTACTATGTGCAAGGCAGTATCACAGAAACTGGAGAGTACAGAGACAACTGTGGCATAGTCAGGAAGTTCAGACTGTCGTCTCATATATAAACATCTGAAGCCATGAATTTTAATTATGTAAGAAACCCAGCTATAGGACTCTACTTAAAAAAACAAAAAGATAAAGAGCTATGCTGACTATAATTTGTTAATACTTATCAAATGAAAATGATATGGTAATCTATTAAAAAGAGATTGTACCTTTTGATAAAATCTATCTAGTTTGAGGGACATTTTTTAATCTTATTTTTCAATATTTCCATGAGGAATTTCATTTTAGGAAGAGCAAGCATCTTGCATGACAAGATGCAGAAAACTTGCATCTTTGCAAGTGGCCCATTTCTTATCTGAGCAGTATGAAATGTGAAAGTGTTAGTCACTCAGTCATGTCCGACTCTGTGACCTCATGGACTGTAGCCCTCCAGGCTCCTCTGTCCATGGAAGTATCTAGGCAAGGATACCGGAGTGGGGTGCCATTTCCTTCTCCAGGGGATCTTCCCAACCCAGGGATCAAACCCGGGTCTTCTGCATTCCGGGCAGATTCTTTACCATCTGAGCCACTCAGAACCTCCCTAGTGGCTCAATACAGTGTACTTACTGTATAGTTTACTGTTTCGAAGAAGTATAGCTGTACCCTATGTTAATTAAAAATCACAATTTTAATTTGCAGAATCTCTGGCTGTAATACCATCTCCTTTTTCCCCTTTGGTAAGGGATGTTCTATAAATCTAGCTTTCCTTCTCTTGAGAAGGGCTCAAAAATCTATGACAAACAGAAGTACTTTTCATAGCAAAACTATTTTCCTTAAATAATATGAAATTTAAAGATTTATTTAAGCCTTGCAGCAAACAAGTCTTCATCTATTGTAAATTATTGGCAATCAATCAGTTCATGTGGGTTTGGGAGTCTGTTTTTCAGAGTTGAAAGATAAAATATTAAGGTGGAAGAGAGGATATAACTATCACAGTAAAGTATGTTGGGTATTATGTTAGGCCCTTTATATTTATTATCCATTATATATATCTCATGTACATAAATATCTATGTGTATTATATAATCATGATAACAACCTTTTGAGAGTTGGTATTACTGATGAAGAAACTAAGGCACAGAGAGAGTAACTTACCCACATTACAAAAGAATCACGATTTGAACAAAGATTTGGAAGGGCCCTAGGGCATATCATTTTCAACTACATTTGTATGCTGTTTGTAATTTACTTGTAAAATCAAGAATTTTAACATGAAAACAGAGCTTCTGATTATGAAGTACAGAGACTTCTGGCATGACTGTCAAAGGATTCAGTTCAGTTCAGTTCAGTTCAGTTGCTCAGTCGTGTCCGACTCTTTGCGACCCCATGAATCGCAGCACGCCAGGCCTCCCTGTCCCATCACCAACTTCCAGAATTCACTGAGACTCATGTCCCTCGAGTCAGTGATGCCATCCAGCCATCTCATCCTCTGTCGTCCCCTTCTCCTCCTGCCCCCAATCCCTCCCAGCATCAGAGTCTTTTCCAGTGAGTCAACTCTTCGCATGAGGAGGCCAAAGTACTGGAGTTTCAGCTTCAGCATCAAAGGATTAAGGCTTAATAATTGTTGAAAGACCTGGCTTTTTGACATGCCCACAATAATGTATGTTGAAGTTATATTTATAACTTTATTTTAGACCATTTTAGTAATTTCTCCAAACAGTTCTCTACAGTGGATAATTATCATACATAAACTTTGCAGCTGGAGATGTAAAGCTGTTTTTATAGTGAGCGGAATATCTTTTGCAACCGTACTTATTTCTGCCTTAAAAAGATTCTCTTAAAATGGATAGGTTTAATCCAATATTTCTTGGATTGTTTGGAAAAATACTTCATAGTTATTTCTGTCTGGCCAAATTACCTTTTGATCATCATAATCTGAAGTATGCAGTTAGGACAATATCTTTAGCCTTCTCAGTAAAGGAAGAAACTTTTAGGAAATTATTAATCCTGCAAAGTATGACTAATCTTCAAATTGTTATTCCCTAAAGCTGTTGACTCATTTAAGACAGGATAAAATTAGAATTAAAGTAGAAATAATATAGCTGTTGTAACTTGTTTTGTGTTCTCCTTAGCTTCCCAATAGCATATATATTGAGTATATTAAAATGTCTGAAACTATCTGTTCATTACATAAGAAGCTACTTATTGAATGCTTGCTGTGGCCAGCCTCTGCCATTTATTATGGAAATTCAAATACTCTTGTAAGTTCATAGTCTTACAGGGAAGATACTTCTTTAAAAAAAAAAAAAAAGCAAGATGGAATGTGTTATGTGGAGCCATTTACACAAATGCTAAGAGTGCTCACGTAAGTGGCTGATAACTTTAATGTTTGGATCAAGGCAAGCTTCATAGACTTAAATGGTCTGTGACCCAGTTGTAATCTGTAGTTGGAAAAATACAGATGTAACAGTTGATTTAAGTCATAACTTATCATCCATAGAGATATGAAATGGGCAGATAATATGGATTTCAAAAGAGAAAAGGCTCTTACATGAAAGTAATGTGAGCGTGAACTGATACAGTTTCTGGAAATCAGATAAGGAGAGAGGACGTAGCTCTTACAAAGGGGAAACTGGGAGGAAGGTCCAATTGTGGGGGAAGGTTAACCAGGTCAACTTCTGGTTAACGCAGGAGGTAAAAGAGGACTGCTTTTTTCTACCAGAGTCAGGTTCCCTTGTTTCTTGGAAAAGAGGACTACTGAGAAGCTAGTTCATCTCTACTCCAAGCAAGACAGAGTAGGACTGAGGAAGATCTCTTGGGAACTAAAAGACCATCTTTCATTGGGATCTCTATGGGTGACATGAACCACTGATAGAATCTTGATTATTATTTCAACTACTGAAGTTTAGGAGATGGTTCTCCTTCTGTTATCTTATTTTAAAATAATAAAAACTTTCAAACATACAGCAAAGTTGAAAGAAGTTTATAATGAACATCCACCATCTAGATTCTACCATTAACATTTTACTGAACTTGCCTTATCACATAGAAATCTATCTGTCCATTTGTTAAGTGATGGTGTTTAAATAATGTGCTTTCCATTCATCCAACCAATAAATTCATTTAATTTGCAAACATGCCTACCATGTGCCAGCCACTGAGACTACAAAAGATTCCTCTCCTCAAAGGAAGCACAGTTTAGTAGGGGTGACAGCATGCAAACAAATAGTTTTCACCATATGGCCAGTACATGGACATCACCAGATGGTCAACACCAAAATCAGATTGATTATATTCTTTGCAGCCAAAGATGGAGAAGCTCTATACAGTCAGCAAAAACAAGACCAGGAGCTAACTGTGGCTCAGACCATGAACTCCATATTGCCAAATTCAGAGTGAAATTGAAGAAAGTAGGGAAAACCACTAGACCATTCAGGTATGACCTAAATCAAATCCCTTATGATTATACAGTGGAAGTGAGAAATAGATTAAGGGACTAGATCTGATAGATAAGAGTGCCTGATGAACTATGGAATGAGGTTCGTGACATTGTACAGGAGACAGGGATCAAGACCATTCCCATAGAAAAGAAATGCAAAAAAGCAAAATGGCTGTCTGGGGAGGCCTTACAAATAGCTGTGAAAAGAAGAGAAGCGAAAAGCAAAGGAGAAAAGGAAAGATATAAGCATCTGAATGCAGAGTTCCAAAGAATAGCAAGAAGAGATAAGAAAGCCTTCCTCAGCGATCAATGCAAAGAAATAGAGGAAAACAACAGAATGGGAAAGACTAGCGATCTCTTCAAGAAAATTAGAGATACCAAGAGTATATTTCATGCAAAGATGGGCTCGATAAAGGACAGAAATGGTATGGACCTAAAAGAAGCAGAAGATATTAAGAAGAGATGGCAAGAATACAAAAAAGATCTTCACGACCCAGATAATCACGATGGTGTGATCACTGACCTAGAGCCAGACATCCTGGAATGTGAAGTCAAGTGGGCCTTAGAAAGCATCAGTACGAACAAAGCTAGTGGAGGTGATGGAATTCCAGTTGAGCTATTCCAAATCCTGAAAGATGATGCTGTGAAAGTGCTGCACTCAATATGCCAGCAAATTTGAAAAACTCAGCAGTGGCCACAGGACTGGAAAAGGTCAGTTTTCATTCCAATCCCAAAGAAAGGCAATGCCAAAGAATGCTCAAACTACCACACAATTGCACTCATCTCACATGCTAGTAAAGTAATGCTCAAAATTCTCCAAGCCAGGCTTCAGCAGTATGTGAACCATGAACTTCCTGATGTTCAAGCTGGTTTTAGAAAAGGCAGAGGAACCAGAGATCAAATTGCCAACATCCGCTGGATCATGGAAAAAGCAAGAGAGTTCCAGAAAAACATCTATTTCTGCTTTATTGACTATGCCAAAGCCTTTGACTGTGTGGATCACAATCAACTGTGGAAAATTCTGAAAGAGATGGGAATACCAGACCACCTGATCTGCCTCTTGAGAAATCTGTATGCAGGTCAGGAAGCAACAGTTAGAACTGGACATGGAACAACAGACTGGTTCCAAACAGGAAACGAGTTCGTCAAGGCTGTATATTGTCACCCTGTTTATTTAACTTATATGCAGAGTACATCATGAGAAACGCTGGACTGGAAGAAACACAAGCTGGAATCAAGATTGCCAGGAGAAATATCAATAACCTCAGATATGCAGATGACACCACCCTTATGGCAGAAAGTAAAGAGGAACTCAAAAGCCTCTTGATGAAAGTGAAAGTGGAGAGTGAATAAGTTGGCTTAAAGCTCAACATTCAGAAAACGAAGATCATGGCATACGGTCCCACCACTTCATGGGAAATAGATGGGGAAACAGTGGAAACAGTGTCAGACTTTATTTTTCTGGGCTCCAAAATCACTACAGATGGTGACTGCAGCCATGAAATTAAAAGACGCTTACTCCTTGGAAGGAAAGTTATGACCAACCTAGATAGCATATTCAAAAGCAGAGACATTACTTTGCCAACAAAGGTCTGTCTAGTCAAGGCTATGGTTTTTCCTGTGGTCATGTATGGATGTGAGAGTTGGACTGTGAAAAATGCTGAGCGCCGAAGAATCGATGCTTTTGAACTGTGGTGTTGGAGAAGACTCTTGAGAGTCCCTTGGACTGCAAGGAGATCCAACCAGTCCATTCTGAAGGAGATCAGCCCTGGGATTTCTTTGGAAGGAATGATGCTAAAGCTGAAACTCCAGTACTTTGGCCACCTCATGCGAAGAGTTGACTCATTGGAAAAGACTCTGATGCTGAGAGGGATTGGGGGCAGGAGGAGAAGGGGACGACAGAGGATGAGATGGCTGGATGGCATCAGTGACTCGATGGACGTGAGTCTGAGTGAACTCCAGGAGTTGGTGATGGACAGGGAGGCCTGGCATGCTGCAATTCGTGGGGTCGCAAAGAGTCGGACATGACTGAGCGACTTATCTGATCTGATAATAGGGGTAGACAGAAGCTCCCATGAGTACACAGAGGAAGGGGGTATCAGCAGAAGCACCACTGGGCAGGGCACTGAAAGGTGGAATAGTTGGCTGAGAAGATGTTGAGATGCTGGGCATTCCTAGCAGAAGATGAGTGTGTGCAGTCACAGCTGTGGAGTCACACATAGTTCAGTATGGCTGCAGAGGGAGGCAGATGAGCAGGCAGTGGAGATGAGGCTGCAAAGAAAGAGACAGGGACTTGGTTTGGGGGGTTCCTGGATGCAGTGGAAGGAAGGTAAGACTCTATCAGTTCTGGGAACAAGTGAAGGAAGTTGGGGAGTGACATACTTAGGCTGGCAGGTGTATAAAGGGGCAGAGGGAAGATAGTTTTGTGTGGGAGAAGAGTTACAAAGTTGTGCTAAGAATCCAGGCTAGAGATGATGAAGGCTTGAACTCAAGCAGATATGGTAAGGATCAAAAAGAGGGCAATGGTGACAATCTAGAAGGCTGGAATGGTGAGGGAGATGGGAGGGAGGTTCAGGAGGGATAGGACATGTGTGTACCTATGGCTGATTCTTGATGTATAACAGAAGACCACAAAATTCTGTAAAGCAGTTATCCTTCAATTTAAAAAAGTGGCAAAAAAAGAGGGTAATGAATTGAAGGAAAAAAAGACAAAATAGAAAGGAGAAGAAAAAGACCCTGGTGAACCAGTGGACATAGGAATGAGAATATGTTGTAGAAGTATTACATATGACTCTCAAGTGTCAGATTAGGGAACTGAATACTATTAATCATGGTAAGGAATTTAGGCATCTACATGGAAATTAAGCACATTAGTCCCCTAAAACCATAATAAAATAATGGAATTTGAATAAAGTTTTAAAAAATAAACAATGGAGAGAGATTAAAGAAATGGAGGAAGGTTAAGGCAACAAAGGATAGTAATAGAAAGAGAATCAGAAGTGGAACATCAAAATATTAAAAGTAAATGGTGAGAGGGAGCTAGGAGGAAGAAGAAGGAAGATACAATTTGCCACGTTTAACATCTGCTTTAACTTTTTATTCCTAAAAACCTTCGGCTAAGAGTAAAGGCATTATAGGCCTGATTTTGACAGACTGCCACTGATGAGGGTAACACTACATTGCTGCTAAGAGTGAATTATAGACACACTGGGTATCACTGCATTTGAAATACTACTCAGAGTACTTTTTTTAAGTGCATCTGGCAGCTGAGACTAGCCTACTCGAGCTCACCTGAAATTCTATCCCAAATGCCATTTTATTCATCTTTATACAGTTTCAGATTCCCTTGTAGTTTATATGGTGAGTCTTTTCAGCTTCTCAGTTGCACAAAGTACTCTGTCATCTAGTATATATTACTGCCAGGTAATGATTCATGGTGTGGAAAGGTGAGCAGGAAAGGTGTAGTTAGTGTACATTGGTTTACCAGACCAGGCTGTCTAACGGTGCCTTTGGCGGGTCTCAGTCTCCCTTAAGTAAATGACTCTGAGCTGCCTGAGCAGCTCCAGCAATCTCCTGAGATCCATGGAACAAAACAGCTACTGAATTTGGCTTTTAAGGTGGCATCTGATATATTAAAATCAGTGAAAGGAATGAATGGTGAAGGTCATTTGGACTTTGAGTTCAAGCAGGTGAGGAAGACCAGACATTTTTGTTGCCATTTTAAAGAGCTCATAATCCACCATAACATTCAGGGTCACATTCCTGCTGTCTAGTTTGGAGGGAACCCTGGATTTGTATTGGCTCAAAGCACCTCAAGTTGACTGTGGGTGGCATCCAGAGAATAAGACTGGATAAGAAGAAACCAAGAAATAAAGAGAGAAAGAAATGGCTTAGTCCATGGTAAGGTGGACTCAAAATGAAGTCCCATAGTTGATATTACCTTGCTTTACTTAGTAAAAGTCAGTGGACTGTTCCCACTGCAATGAGTGCTATCAAATTCCCAAGCAAAACATGTTATTTCATCCTTTTCCAGTTTGAATATGTAAAATACTAAGGACTCAAGTATAGTTTTGGAGAAGGCAATGGCACCCCACTCCAACACTCTTGCCTGGAAAATCCCATGGACAGAGGAGCCTGGAAGGCTGCAGTCCATGGGGTCGCTAAGAGTCGGACAGGACTGAGTGACTTCACTTTCACTTTTCACTTTCATGCATTGGAGAAGGAAATGGCAACCCACTCCAGTGTTCTTGCCTGGAGAATCCCAGGGACGGGGGAGCCTGGTGGGCTGTCGTCTATGGGGTCGCACAGAGTCAGACACGACTGAAGTGACTTAGCGGCAGCAGCAAGTATAGTTTCATCAGGAAAAGTATTCTGATTTCATATCCCCTACCCCTAACTCCGTCACCATACATGTACATGCATAGCCTTTGCCTTTCTCTTCTCACCAGGCTCTACATCTCCATGGGCTCTTTGACAAAAGTACAGCTGATTTTACTTTTGTAATCCAAAGGATAGACCCTTAGATGAGAATCATAGCTCTGCTTATTGTGTTCTTCCTCTGAATTTCATAAAGAACTTACAGGCACAGAGAATATGCATTCTCCAGAGAAAAATCCTGAATGGTCCAACTTGGTCATGGAAGGATATGTCATATGTATCCCAACTCCTCCAGTCATAGAATTTAAGCCTGATTTAGGCAGGCTTGGCAGTGTTTTATGAAATAAATATAGGAACACTGCATTTCAGGAGTTGCTCTTATACTCCTTGGGTTAAGTCAAGCCATCAAAGTCATAATGAATCTCAATCCTTTTGCATCCTAAATTCATAAGCTTATGTTCAGTGTGACTAGTTCAAAATCATATCTTTTAGTTCAGAATTTTGAAAGATTAATGTAAAGTACCTGGGGAAAAACTGTTGGCACATCAATGATGAGTAAATTCATGTGTTGCCTATGAAACAGGTTGTCTAATTTTATTGTTCAAATCTACCAGAACCCAGATTACCAGTGAGACCCACTCCAGCATACCTGGAATGTTACTTAAGATTCTAATAGTGGGTCTAATTCATATCATAAGGCCTAGAAGCTGGCTTTCAGCCCTTGATATATCCCCACGTCTCTCTGAGAAGAAATAGTCCATAAATTGTCCCTCCAGAAATCTCATCTTTGGTAAAGTGAAACTTTATTTTTGGGCAGGGAGGTGAGAGGAGATGTAAAAAAAGGAGAGACTAGTTAGGTTCACAAAATATGTCCC
The DNA here is from genome assembly GCF_029378745.1 of Bos indicus. Taxonomy (NCBI): domain Eukaryota; kingdom Metazoa; phylum Chordata; class Mammalia; order Artiodactyla; family Bovidae; genus Bos; species Bos indicus. The sequence continues at coordinate 14,225,119 of NC_091779.1, forward strand.
AGAAACCACACTATAAGGACCTCTCACCCTTCTAATAGCTTCAGAAGAAAAAAGATAAAAGTGTTTTCTCATTCTCCTCCCCAGAGAGTGCTTAGCTGGTACATGAAGATAGTAGAATAAAAATATCAGACTCTGTCATCTTAAAATCTTTGACCTGCTAGCTCAGATTCCACTGCTTTAAAAGCAGTAGATAAAAGTATCTGCATGAAGAAAACATGAGAGTAAAAACCAGACTTTCAAAGTAGATCGACTACAAAGAGATTATATTACAAAAAGATTCTGCCTAAAAAAAAGGATTCCTTTCAGTAGCTTTCCTAGTATAATTGTTTATGTGCAGATTGTGTATTACTTGGGTATCAATTCAGTTCAGTCGCTCAGTCGTGTCCGACTCTTTGCGACCCCATGAATCGCAGCACGCCAGGCCTCCCTGTCCATCACCAACTCCCGGAGTTCACCCAGATTCACGTCCATCGAGTCAGTGATGCCATCCAACCATCTCATCCTCTGTCGTCCCCTTCTCCTCCTGCCCCCAATCCCTCCCAGCATCAGAGTCTTTTCCAATGAGTCAACTCTTCGAATGAGGTGGCCAAAGTACTGGAGTTTCGGCTTTAGCATCATTCCTTCCAAAGAAATCCCAGGGCTGATCTCCTTCAGAATGGACTGGTTGGATCTCCTTGCAGTCCAAGGGACTCTCAAGAGTCTTCTCCAACACCACAGTTCAAAAGCATCAATTCTTCAGCGCTCAGCCTTCTTCACAGTCCAACTCTCACATCCACACATGACCACAGGAAAAACCATAGCCTTGACTAGACGAACCTTTGTTGGCAAAGTAATGTCTCTGCTTTTGAATATGCTGTCTAGGTTGGGCATAACTTTCCTTCCAAGGAGTAAGCGTCTTTTAATTTCATGGCTGCAGTAACCATCTGTAGTGATTTTGGAGCCCCAAAAAATAAAGTCTGACACTGTTTCCACTGTTTCCCCATCTATTTCCCATGAAGTGATGGGACCAGATGCCATGATCTTCGTTTTCTGAATGTTGAGCTTTAAGCCAACTTTTTCACTCTCCACTTTCACTTTCATCAAGAGGCTTTGTAGTTCCTCTTCACTTTAGAGAAACCAATTTTTAGATATTTTAAATATTAGCTAGAAATCAATGCTAACTGAGGATCATTCAGAAATCCAGTCCAAACATATCTGTCATTGTTTATTTAAAAATATTTACCCCTTCTCTTGGATGGCAGAGCAGATCTCCTAATAATGATGTCCCCAAAGATTGACTTATCAGAGTTATCAGCCAAAAATAAGTATTGACAGGCAGAAACTCTTTTGCATTAAGATGAAAAGAATGCTGCCAAAATAGAGTGGTTCTGGAATCAGACAAACCTGAGTTCTGGTCCCCCTTCTTAGACCAACCAGCTTTGTGACACAGAATGAGTTTCATATGTAGCCTTTTTGATCCTCAGATTTTCCATCTGTGTAAAGCTGACATTTTATTTACTTAAAATGATTGTTGTTGTTTAGTCGCTAAGTCATTTCTGACCCTTTTGCAACCCCATGGACTGTAGTCCACCAAGCTCCTTTGTACATGGGATTTGCCAGGCAAGAATACTGGAGTGGATTACCATTTCTTGCTCCAGGGGATCTTCCCGACCCAGGGACTGAACCCACATCTCCTGAATTGGCAGGTGGATTTTTTACCACTGACCCATCACTGATGCCCACTTAAAATGATTAAATATATATAAATATGTAAAACTGCCTAAGTCAATACCTGGCGTAAAGGAAGCACTTGATAAACTATTTTTAATGTTATCATTACTAGATTAATCTCTCATAGACTTAAAAGGCAAAGAATGAAAGACTGGTCATTGGTTGATCTTCTTTGATGAGCAGGTTTTCACCTCTCTGAAGACCAGTTCTTCCAGTGTAGGTAGTCCCTAGGCATCACTATGAAAAAGCTGGTGGAGGTGATGGGATTCCAGCTGAGCTATGTCAAATGCTAAAAGATGATGCTGTGAAAGTGCTGCACTCAATATGCCAGCAAATTTGGAAAACTCAGCAATGGCCACAGGACTGGAAAAGGTCAGTTTTCATTCCAATCCTAAAGCAAGGCAATGCCAAAGAATATTCAAACTACCACACAATTACATTCATCTTGTCCACTAGCAAGGTAATGCTCAAAATTCTCCAAGCAAGACTTCAACAGTATGTGAACTGAGAACTTCCAGATGTTCAAGTTGGATTTAGAAAAGGCAGAGGAACCAGAAATCAAATTGCCAACATCCGTTGGATCACAGAAAAAGCAAGAAAACTCCAGAAAAAAACATCTGCTTTATTGACTACACCAAAGCCTTTGACTGTGTGGATCACAATAAACTGTGGAAAATGCTTCAATAGATGGGAATACCAGACCACCTTACCTGCCTCCTTAGAAATCTGTATGCAGGTCAAGAAGCAACAGTTAGAACCAGACATGGAACAACAGATTGGTTCCAAATTGAGAAAGGAGTATGTCAAAGCTGTATATTGTTACCCTGCTTATTTAATTTACATGAAGAGTACATCATACAAAATGCCAGGCTGGATGAAGCACAAGCTGGAATCAAGATTGCCGGGAGAAATAGCAATAACCTCAGATATGCAGATGACACCACCCTTATGGCAGAAAGTGAAGAGGAACTAAAGAGCCTCCTGATGAAAGTGAAAGAGGAAAGTGAAGAAGCTGGCTTAAAACTCAGCATTCAAAAACGAAGATCATCACATCTCATCCCATCACTTCACGGCAAATAGATGGGGAAACAGTGCAAACAGTGACAGACTTATCTTCTTGGGCTCCAAAATCACTGTAGATGGTGACTGCACCCATAAAATTAAAAGATGCTTGCTCCTGGAAGAAAAGCTACAACAAGCCTCAGTCCAGTTCAGTTCAGTCACTCAGTCATGTCCGACTCTTTGCGACCCCATGAATTGCAGCACCCCAGGCCTCCCTGTCCATCACCAACTTGCAGAGTTCACTCCAACTCACGTCCATTGAGTCGGTGATACAAAAAGCGTAGACATTACTTTGCTGACAAAGGTCCGTCTAGTCAAAGCCATGGTTTTTCCAGTAGTCATGTATGGATGTGAGAGTTGGACTGTGAAGAAGGCTGAGCACCGAAGAATTGATGCTTTTGAACTGTGGTGTTGGAGAAGCGTCTTGAGAGTCCCTTGGACTGCAAGGAGCTCCAACCAGTCAATCTTAAAGGAAATCAGTCCTAAATATTCATTGGAAGGACTGATGCTGAAGCTGAAGCTTCAATACTTAGGCCACCTGATGTGAAGAACTGACTCATTGAAAAATACCCTGATACTAGGAAAGTTTGAAGGCAGGAGGAGAAGGGGATGATAGAGGATGAGATGGTTGGATGGCATCACCGACTCGATGGACATGAGTTTGAGCAAGCTCTGAGAGTTGGTGATAGACAGGGGAGCATGGTGTACTGCAGTACATGGAGTCACAAAGAGTTGGACACAACTGAGCGAGTGAACTGAACTGAACTGAAGCAATATCTAGCAGGTAAAACCATAACATAGCAATAGAATCTCCCTCAGGGCCCCTTCTTCATGGGAGCTCCCTGCACTCCATCAATATTGAGTGTCCTTCCATAGCCCAGGAACCACCATTTAATATCTCATCAAGGCCCATTATCTGCTTGGCAGTCTTCAACCCTGGTACTTACCCCAGATCTCTCCTCACCTCATCATAATTTACCTGCTCTCTCTTAAAATCTTATTGTTAATTTACTTATGTATGCCAGTGAAGAGCCTATATATTTTTCACAGGAATCCCAGAGAAACAATACAGGATGGTTGTTCTCAAATGTGTTATTGGTAGCAGTAATGCGAGCTGATAAACTGAGTGCTCACTCTTGTGCCAAGTCACACATGTGCTGTAGATGTTACCTCATACGAGCTTCACAACATCCTATGAGCTTCATTTCACAGATGAAGAAACTGAGGTTTAGAGAGACGAAGTCACTTGGCCAAGGACAAACAAATACTGGGAAGAGGCAGTGCCCGAATTCACCCCTGGATCTGCCACTCTCACCAGTGATACTCTCAGATCCTGGAACGTCCCTGCCTCCCTAAGCTTGATCCTACCCCTAGGACCCAAATGAATTCCTGCTTTCAATCACGTTACTTGGAATCAGGTTATTGAGAACTAACTTAGAAGAGGCGTTGGGAAGTTCAGAGGGAGACACCCTGGCAGTGGGCCTTCAGGCTGCCCCTAGACTAGACACCGCTCCGGCCGAAGGGCCATGCTGGGACCTTTGTGTGTGAAAGAGGCTTCTCATTTCTAGCCCCTACCTAAGGAGCTGAATCCTGAATATTTTATTTGTAATGGCCTGAATGGGTGGCTGGGGGGGTGGTTGGAGGAAGAAACAATTTATGAATATTTTGTTTTATTCATTATCTACTATTGAATCAAATTCTAAAGTCTAAATCTAAAAGAAAAATCTGTAAATTTTCTTGTATTTTGCTCATCTCAGAATTTTCCTGGTTCAGAAACTCTTCAACAATGGAGTAATGAACCTCCCAATAAAGTTACACCTCAGGAAATATTCTTCTTTGTCTTCAAACTGACTTGTGTCTGTAGGACAGCATTTTCTAAGTAGTAATCTAAGTATTGCATCCTTGTTGAGAAATTCAGAGCACAACGTACTTGTCATCAGGTGGTAAAAGGTAATGATAACTAACAGTAGTAATAGTAATTCAGTATTTTACACTCACTGAGAGCCAATAACCATTCTGTGCACTGTGCTAGGCAGAATCATTGGATATACATGCTACATGTGGGAATGGAAACAGTCATCTTTCCTATTCACAAGTGAGGATGCCTAACCTCTTGAAGGCACAGAGAGGTTAGGAAATTTGTTCTGAGTCATAAAGTTTGTAAATAGAAAGCTGGTCTTAAATCCAAGTAGTCTGACTACTAATTTTATTTCCTTGTACTGTAAAAGAGCCAGTCCTCCTCTATCCATTTATAAACTAAATCATTTTTATATTTTGGCAAAGAAGATGAAAGCCAAAGTTTATTTGGAACTTAAAGCAGTCCCACCAAAACCCTGTTATAGTGTGTGAGAGTAATGGTCTCCATTGGAAGGCTGCCCCATTAGGATGGTGTTTTGAAATTAAAGATGAGTGATATTGTATCAGCTTTCCTCATCCTTTCAGTTCAGTTCAGTTGCTCTTTGCAACTCTTTGCAACCCCATGGACTGCAGCACACCAGTCCTCCCTGTCCATCCCCAACTCTTGGAGTTCACTCAAACTCATGTCCATTGAGTCAGTGATGCCATCCAGTCATCTCATCGTCTGTCATCCCCTTCTCCTACCACCTTCAATCTTTCCCAGCATCAGGATCTTTTCAAATGAGTCAGCTCTTTGCATCAGGTGGCCAATGTTTTGGATTTTCAGCTTCAGCATCAATCCTTCCAATGAATATTCAGGATTGATTTCCTTTAGGATGGACTGATTGGATCTCCTTGCAGTCCAAGGGACTCTCAAGAAGCTTCTCTAACACCATAGTTCAAAAGCATCAATTCTTCGGCACTCAGCTTTCTTTATAGTCCAACTCTCACATCCATACATGACCACTGGAAAAACCATAGCCTTGACTAGATGGACCTTTGTTGGCAAAGTAATGTCTCTGCTTTTTAATATGCTGTCTAGGTTGCCTCATCCTTTATGCTTAGCTTTTCTCATCATTTTAATAACTTCACTATCTGGATAATACATTCCTCTAGGTAACACTGAACAACCTTTTTTGTACAACACAAAACAAAAATATTCTTTTTTATGAAAAATATACAACACAAAAATATCCTTAGTCTAAACTTTCTGGTTACTTTTCACTGATCATGACAGAGAAGAAGAAAAATAACAAATGACCTCCAAATTAAAATATATGGAGATACTTTCACCTCAAATTCAAACTTGATTCACCAAATATCTGATTTTTTCAGTGCAAAGTTTAAAGAAATTTTTAATGTCTCTCCTACCTTTTTTCAGCCAAAACTTAAATTCATTGAGAATCTTAGTATAGAAATTTTCTATTCAAATTTCTAACAGTTATTCTCTTTGAAAATCAAAACTCAAGGGAGTTCTATGGTGGCAGAGCTTATGCTTTCAGAAGATTAAAGGTTACAGTTTAAAATGTTAAGTCTTTCACTGAAAAAGCCTTGAAAGTGAGATCAATAAAATTGTTACCTTTTTAATAATAATGACTAGAAATTTTTCCATTTCTTTGCATTTGATTTTCCATGTTTATCATATGGCTTATGTACCATGCATATGATCTCTTGAACCTTAGTGGATTTATGAAGCCAAAGAAAAAAACAGGCAAATAAAGAAACAACAACTCTGTTCTGTTACACTGAACACTTCCCAGTGTTCTGCCTGATTCTAATTACCTTAATTTACCCAGGATGCTTCAGTATAACCACCTGGAAAAATGAGGGTGGAACTTTGATTCTGGGAGGCATATGGAAATTTAATTACTAGATTTACAAAGTATTTTAAAACCCCCAGATAAAATTGACCAGAAGACTGGAGAAGAATATCCTCATTAGCAGTAGTGGGGTTATATGGAATGGTGGGGATTTCTGAGACTCAAAAGCCTGTGTCTATTTTTCTACACTGGCCCCTCAGCCCCATCTTCTACAACCAGCCTCAAGAGGAAGTGGAGAAAGAATCATTTATTCACCTCTGGCTGGAAGAACTGCAGATTTCAACTGTGGCAGTTCTAGCACTGAGGAGAAAACACACATAGGAAAAAAGAAGGCCATGTCTCACTTCCAAATTAAAAAAAGACATTTCTACATGTTTCCATAACCCACAGACTGCTGCCATTTGAGGCCAACCCCCTCCAAGTTTTCCTCTTTGTCTAGTGTAGTTGCTAAGTCTAGGCCACTGTCAGCAGTCCTTTTCACTCACCCAGGACCATCCCCACACCCCACAGATGCAGAGATTCTCTGGAGACATGTGTACTCTGGTATCAAACAATGCAACTCATGTTTGATTTTGGATAACCTTGCACTGCTGAATAAAATAACCCTTGAGAAAGAAGCAATAAAAGCTCTGTAAGAAAAATGACTCATGTTTCCAAGCTGTCTAAAGTGATCACTTATCCCAACAAATGGTAATTCTTTCAAGACACAGTGGGCATGCACCATACTTATAAAAGTCTGGGAGAAAAGCCTTGCAAATCATTTTTTTTTAAATTCGTGTTAAAATGTATCAAAAGAATATTTCTGGTAGGGTGTACCAGACAGGGTATGCTTGAAAACAAAAACCACATGGATGTGAAAGCCAAGGTGCATTGGCCCAGGGAGGCAGCGGGGTTGGGTAGGGGTGGGGTCTCTGCAGAACATCCAAGCTCATTGTTTATGTACTTGTTTATGTGCCTCTAATTGTTTTCCCTTTTCTCCCCCCACTGGTTAGAGTGCAAAGATGTGAACAAAGTGGCTTATTGCCCACTGGTGCTGAAGTTCAAGTTCTGTAGTCGAGCATACTTCAGACAGATGTGTTGTAAGACCTGCCAAGGACACTGACCCACGGAAAGCCAGAGAGAGCGCCTTGTCATTTCATCGTGGAAATGTATCCATCACAGAGAGCCACCCAGAGGAAGAGGATTGATGTCCTTGCAAATGCATTACCCTGTGGAAAACGTAACCACTGGTCAGCCCTAGCTGACAGGATTTCAATATTATTTTAACTTCTGTGAAGTGGGATTTATTGATCCAAAGTGCTGGACACGGTAGTAGGAGGGAATGCCAGATTGGAGAGATCCAAACAACGCAGGGAGACTTGCTTACTGTGGAACCTTTGTGTTCTTTCGAGTAAATCCAATAGCCTGTTTACCTCCTTGGACCATTAAGATAATTTTTATTATGGACTTAGCAATGACACTGAATCCATTTGTGTTTAAAACTGTTTAAAATGTAGCTGTTTTGACTTGGTCAACTATGGAAGTAAAGAAGATTCAGAAATCTTAAGTCATAGCTTAAAAATATTTACTATACTTTATCTCACTCCAACAGCACCACAATTTAAATTCTAAAATGGGCTTTGAACTGTAATTTAAGGCGGAATTATAAATCAGAAGTAATGAAAGTTTGTATTATTTTTCTTCATTCCACTTAATTTCCTTAGGAATAATCCCCCTGTTCTGAACACTGCTGTGAGCCATATATAAACTATATTAAACTGAACAACAATGAAGGACTTAGTTTAAAGCAGTGCATCAGTTACTGCAGCTGTGCAAGTCTATAAATTCACTGCTTAAAGACTGTGGCCAACTTGCCATTGTGCAAGTGAAGCTGAGATTTCCATTAAAACTTTAAGAGAAAAACATTTCAATTTCATGCAGAAGCAGACCTGGGGTATGGTAGAGACTGAAGTTCCAGGCCTTTTGCTGCCAGCACACAGGCTGCCTCAGTTCTTATTTGAGTCACCCCAACTCACTCATGTTTACATCCTCTCCAGCCACAGAACGGCTTCTGCCCTGTTGGATCGTTGCATATGCATGCTGAGCTTGCTGAGATGATACCATGCAAAAGACAGACTGGCTCGGTGACAACCAGGCAGACCCTTTTGCTGACAATTACGATGAGTTCCAGATGTCCCTTCTTTGATATGGCAGAAGGGCATTTATTTATATGAGAGCAAGTGTGTGTGTGTATGTGTGTGTGTGTGTGCAGGCGCTTTTGAGTGTGTGGGTAGGTGAGTGTGCTTGCACATAGATGTGCTATTTCTGTGAGTTCTAAGGTAGGCAAGGGACAATAACCAAAGAAGAAAAACTCATGAAGACTAGAGATCATAAAGCATCATTTAAATAGTCACCTAACCAAGGATTTTGTATTTTTTATGGATACTCTGAATGGCAATTAAATGTGAAATCCAATTTCTTGGGTAGCTCAAACTCTAGAATCAAATCTACCTAAATTAAATTGACTAGCTCACATTTTCCCTGTCCACAAGTTTCACATCACGCTCGTCAAAAAGATTTGACAGTGAGATTTTTTAAGAAGAGAAACAAAAAGAGGGTACTTGCTTTATGAATATGTTGTACTTGAACACTTGCAGCAGGATCTTGACGAATGTGTTTTGTGTCCAAAACACGACTGCACCATGCGACACCAACACCTCAAACTCAAACCAAATGGCTACTTTGCAAGATACTACTTGCGGTTAAAGAGTGTGTTTGACTTAAATCATCACTGTGCTCTGAAACAACCTGCCGGGTGTATCACATACGCCATGACCTAAGAGTGGCTGATTAGGTTTTTCAGAAAGGAAGAGAAACTCATATTCTTCAAAAACCAAACTAGATGTCAGGTTTGCTGTGGACAGTCAGCCTGGGACGTTTGTTGCTCTGCATGTTCAGTCATGGTCATCTGTGTCTCCTCGCCTGCTTTCTCTCAACACCGCAGCTCACATCCCTGAGTTTCCAGAGAGAGCTATTGACAGTGGGCGAGAGTGGCCAGTGCGTCTATCTCTGCTGCCTTGAAGACAGCCCAAGTGCCACCTCAGCCATTCAGTGAAGGGCAGACAGCCCACAAGCACTGACTTCCTTTGGTCCCTTGCAAAGAGCAGTTAACTCGGTGCTAATGTGCCTGGTGAAATAAACTAAACCAACAAAGGATAGGTGGTTTCTGTGGCACCTTTTAGACATAGGTTTGCTGTCAGGATCTGCTTTTTCCAACGTAAATACCAGCTTATGTTTTTATTTCAAGAAGATTTCTTACATTACTGACTAGAGGCTCCTTTCCCCCTCACCCAGGAACTAACATTGTGAGGGCCATAACCCTGGGCCCCGGCAGCACCCCAACTGGTGCTAGAAAGGAGGGTAGCCATGTTCCTCTGGGGGTTGTGCAGCGGCAAGGCCAGGGGGCAGAGAGCACCTGGAAACAGCATCAGATTACTTTCTGGAAAGATCCAAACACAGAATATATACAATAGGACTAAACTTTCAATTGGTCTCGAATTTATACCTGACTGAGAAAGTCTTATTCCATATCACATCACAACATTACTGCTGCTCTCTCATCCATCACGTGGCTGCATGATGCCCTATTCCTAAATATTAACAATAGGATTGTCTGTGGAGGCTGAGCCACCCTGGCAGGCCCTCCAAAAGGAGTGAGCTATGTAGGCTACTCAGAGAAGCCTAAGGAAACTGGTACCCCATGACTGAGAGAAGTATCTGCCACTGCAGAGACCCGCCAAAAAAGGCAAGGTAAGCGTAGCCAACTGACTCCCTGAACAGTCCATTTCATTAGGAATTTTATTATTTGAGTGAATGTCACATAGGTATCCTTAATAATACAGAATGAAATTACCTTTGTATTATTGTGATTAGTTGTTGCTTATTTTATATTCAGTATTAATGTGGTACACTGTTACTTTTTTTTTTGCTTTGTAAATTATATTCTAATTTATTGCCATGTTTCCTAACACTTGTTCTACATTCAGTCTCCTGCTTGTAATGAAAATGAAAAAGTCATTGTAACACTTGATGGAGTGAAATTCCACACCAGGCACAGATTTTTTTAACATAGATAATTTAGTAAAAATAAAAATTCAGCTTGTAAGAATGATTCAGATGGAAGTTGTCTATTCCCTGAAAAGATGGTGTTAAACTCACAGTAGAACTCTCTCCCTTGCAATACCATACTGCAGTGAAAGTGAAATGGAAGTGTTAGTCACATCTGACTCTTTGCAACCTTATGGACTGTAGCCTGCCAGGCTCCTCTGTCCATGGGATTCTCTAGGCGAGAATGCTGGAGTGGGTAGCCATTCCCTTCTCCAGGGGATTTTCCCAACCCAGGAGCCAAACCCAGGTCTCCTGAACTGCAGACAGTTTCTTTACCGTCTGTCACCAAGGAAGCCCCTACATCCTCTAAATTTTCCAGGAAGTGTCTGGACTGAGATAACTTGTTGCATTCTTTTTTCTTTTTTTGGCCACACCGTGAAGAATGCAGGATCTTAGTTCCCTGACCAAGGATCAAACCCACACCCCCAACAGTGGAAGCGCAGATTCTCAACTGCTGGACTGCCAGGGAAGTCCCACTTGTTGCCTTCTTATTACCCTTCTCAGAGATTACATCTACTTGTATGTCAGTAACATCTAAATGCAAGGCCTCAGTTATTTCTGGTGGGGCTGTATCCCCAGATGCCACCAGCCAGCTGTTCTAAGGCCAGAAGGGAAGTCAGACTGGCCACTGCCACGTAACTTGAGTCACACGGCCCAAAACTCTTTTGCCCTCTCCTTTTTGCCTTCCATGTAAGCTCTTTAGTATAGACACAAGGTATTTCATTGTAGAAAGGGTGCTGAACAAAGAATTCATGCTTGAAGGGTTTTTCTATTCATATTCGACTAGGAACAAAGAACAAGATGAGCATTCTTTGCCACCTTCAGACATTTCCTCTTAGGCTGAGCCGCTTTGCTGAACTGAGGGACCCTATCATATGGAAAGGCAACAGTTCATATGAAGCTTAGCAGCTAATAAGTTATCCCTCCTGCATGCTTAGCTGTTTCAGTACTTTGATAATGACAACTTCATCAATTACGTTAAAAAATGTGCATTGTCCAAAACATGTTTGTGCTTTAATCCACTCACTCCCATATCCCTCCCCCACACATTCAATTATATACATTAGAAGGAATCAAGAAAGGTGATTAGATAGTTCTGGGGGGTGCTTTTCAAGGTCATCTTAGGAGCCAAAAACGGTGAAGTATTATGAATGCTCAGTTAAGAAGACCCTGGCACCAACTATTTCAGCCTCCCACTGCATTTGCAAAGGGTAGTTCTGCTGCTATGGGTCAGGGAGGGGGAACACCAACCAAGAAATAAGTCCTGCTTTAGCTTTGATTCCTCAAGATTCAAATCTGTCTTTTCATCTACAGTTGTTTTCAAGCTTCTGTTTAAATGTTTCTCTCCCAGTGAAATACCTAACTGTCACTATCTTGCCTAGGGCACTGACCCCAAGGACAGTCCGACTTTCTAAAGATTTTGCCACTGCTGGAGGAGCAGTAGGACCCTTCAACCTTATGCTCCAAGAGGCCAGGTGACTTTTTTTTCAAGTAAATTAGGAAGAAAGTTGGATATTGACCTTGGTAACGAAAATACGTGAATTTGTGTGGCAAGGGTAAGATTCATTACTTTTAAAAGAAGGGAAAAGAAATGTAATTCAGGGGGGAAAAAAAAAAAGTCATAGCCCAGAAGGACTGGAAAATTCTAAATAAGTGGTCACAGAAAAGAGATCACTCACTGAATAAAGAAAAGTGACAGATTATTTTTGCCATTCTGTCTTGTTCATATCATCAGAATGTGTGGACTAAACTGACACATGGTTTTAAAAAAAGCAGCTGTTCACAATGGTTTTGTGCCTTAGACGTCAAAACCTCAGGCTGGAACTTAAAAGGAAAACGGTCTTTTCTCCCGTTTCTTTCTCAGAGGGTTATTTCTAGCCTCGTTCATCCCTCATTTCATCCGCAGATGATATCTGAGGCCGGAAATGGAACAGTGGTTTGAGGGCTGGCTCTGCTCTGTGGAGCAAACCAAGGTTATGCCCATATTGTCTCTTGGTCAGTGGCTTTCCTTAGCACACTGAAAGCCTTGAACTCTATAGGTGCTTCTTAAATTTTTGGCTTGAACACCTTACCTCACCAAGAAGCTTCACATGAAAAGGGGCAAGGCCTCCTAGAACTCAGAGTGCTTCTTCAGATCAATGGCTCAAAAAGTTGGTGGCATCCACCAGCCCAAGACTGATGTCATTCTTGGGAGGCCTGCTCTGTGGCCCTGGCAAGGGCAGTTGTGGATAGCAGGCTACTGCATGGGCTCACAGAGCAGCAATTATAAGATGACGCTCCTGAAATCCCAAGCAAATATGGCCACAGGAAGTTCGATTCCAGGCCAGGTGTGCCCACTATGTCTGGAGATTGGCATTAACCATGGGCATTCATTTATATCAGTGTTTGCTGAGGCCCTATTGTGACCAGCTTCTGTGCTAGACACTTAGCATATGCTGTCCCGTGGAATATTCTCTTAACAAACCTGTGAGGACAATACTGTCGATCCCCATTTACAGATGCCAAAACTGAGGCTCAGAGAGGTTGAATAAGTTATGAATAGTCACAGGCCAGTGAGGAAATACTTCTTTGGCATATAGAAGGGAGCTGCCTGGCCCACCTCTGGGACAAGGAAGCTGGGAAGGAAGCTCCTCTACCAAAGAGAAAACAACCTGGCTAGAGGCGATGAGGTCCTACTTCCTGGGAAGCAGTGGGCCCAAGGCCATGGGAGGGGCCTGAGGGGTCACCGAAGGGTAAACTTGGGGCTCCTGTCTGGTAGGTGGTGGTGTTCACTCTGAAAATTCCTATGTCTGGTGACAAAATTACAGGTGGGGACCAGAAGTGGTTTCCGAGCATGTGGTTAGAGTTCGTGGGAAGAGGAGGAGAAGGAAGGTCAAAGACACTGGAGGATGTGGCAGCAGCCAAGCAACACGAAGGCTGTCACCGCTCCTGAAACGTCCTGTTTGGAACCACGGAGCCTGTCCCTGCCTGACAGCCCCCCACGCCATTTCCAGACATGCCAGATGGCCTTGCTGACCTGCATCCACTCAGTTGGAGCAGAATGAGTCCCGTGTTGGCTTTGGGGTAAGTTCTGAAGAAGGAAGGTGGGATTCTCTGTGTTTCAGTCAGAGCAGTACCATAGGGACTGGAAAGCCCAGGCCATGGGGCTGCTGCCAGAAAGCACATTCTTTGACCTTCTGTGGTGGGTCCACAGAGTGGAACCAGGTGTTCTTTCAGCCCATGCCAGAATGCATTGGCTGTCCGACTGGCCACCTGCCTCCACCCCACCGACAGGGCTTTTGGCTGGCCCTCTACCAAACAGCTGTGCTGGGAGCCACAGGTGGCCGCCCACGCTTGTGCCCAGGCCAGCAGCTGCATTGGCCTGACTCAGCCTGGCAAGATGGACCTCATGCACCTATGCCCTCCACCCCAGCTCCTCCCCAAACCAGGTCACTCAACAGGCTGCAGAGAAGGAAAACCAAAGTGTACATGCACTAAGGAATTGCTTTTGTGTTCCAAAGGCAAGCAAAAAGCATGCTGTTCTCTTCCCCTTCTTTCAGTATCATCAACTTTGGTATTTTATTTTTAACCATTCAAATCCAATATAAATGAATCAACATTTAGTTCCTGTTTGTTGCTTATGTTGTTGTTAGAATAAAAAAACCTCCTGATGCTTTGTATCTATACAAATATAAAGGCAAAGGAGGATGACGTCCAAGTTAAAAGAGATAATGTGTACTTATTATCTAGATAGTAGTAAGAATGGCTTGATATTTTTAAAAAAACACTCCCAGAAGTGACTAAAATGTGAGTTTGAATTAAAATGGGTAAGGGAAAAACAGTTCTCACAGCTGACCTAAATGCAATAAAGACGAATTTAAGAGCTTTAAACTTTGAAACAGAGAAAAAGTACAGTTGAGAAATTAAATACATTTTATTTTGAGATTTAAAAGGGGAAGTGTATGTTGAAATTATGAAACAAGATAATAACCTGGAGCGGACACATTTAGCTTTCAGGATTTTCTGAATGTAGGCTGGGTCAGGAAGATGTTATTATTTACTGTGCCAGGAGCCAAGTCCCCTCCAGTGTGGGAAGCTCCTGCTGAAGGGAAGGAGGAGAGGCCCCGCTGTTTCATTTTTTCCCATATTTAATCTCAACTGCAGAAACTACATGTACCAGCTATCTCCTATGTCTGGCTTTTAAAATCAATACTTTAGAACTTAACTCTCCAAATGAGTGCTGTTCCCTTCCATGTAATCACTGGAGATCACTCTGTACTCATCCTAAGAGCAAAATCATCACTCAAAGCTGTCTTAAAATTGCTTGTTTAGACTATCTCCCCGAGTAAGATGGATTTGATTTTCACAAAATTTCAAAACCAGATCTGATGAGTAATTTGCATATAATCATTTTGGCTACAAATATCTTCTGTCTTACAAATTGACCCCAGGTGATACCACAAAAACAACTCCAAATACGCTTTGAGCAAGTGACTTTTTTGAAGGATTTCACTCATTTGGATGCAAAAGTGCTGGTGTTTTGTCTAAAAATTATTGGCATTACTTTATAATCCAATTTAAGACTGATATAATACATGCTTTTGCTAAATATCCCTATTTCTACTTCTAAAATTAGCTGAAACCTGGACCACCTAACCTGATGTGTTATCTGTTAGGGAGAAGAAAGATCTCTGACCTCTTAGAACTGAGTCAACTCTTAAATACAGGAAGCAGAACCACTTCTCAGACCCTGGAGGTTAGCACACAGCTGTCCTTTCAGGATTCCCTTCCAGAGGGCTAATTAACCAAGGTCTATCAGCACCGCTAGCAAAGCTGCCGCCAAGTGCGCAAGACTTGGTGCTCTGCTTCCTCACCATTGGGAAATGCCACAAATTTACACAACTGTCTGTGTGTTGCATTCCTGCAGCTCAAGTCATTTCCCATTTTCTTAAATGATAATTCCAAAATGAGCCTTGTCCTCTGAAGTGAATTGGCTCCATGTGGGGCTGACAAGCCAGCACTGAGTGTCTTCTCCCTTAGTCTGCCTCTCTCCTAGAGTTTTCAAGGAAGTTGTTAATGATGTGTAAACAGATACTCAAACATATGGGGTCGACTGCTACTGTAAGGAATTCCAAGTGGTCTTTTGAAGAAGATAGTTACTCCCTTACTTATTTAACTTTGAAGTGTGAATTTTTACCATGAGTTTTTTTTTTTTTTACATATAAAACAGATACCCATGTAAATATCAAGACACAAACCAAAAAAATTTTTTCCCAAGATTTTTGCTGTAACGTGCCTTAAAATTCACAATTTTTGTATCTTCCTTCCCACCCTCCCCCACCCCCACCAAAGTCTGGAAAATTCCATGGACAGAGGAGCCTGGTGGGTCGCAAAGAGTCGAACATGACTGAGCACACAACACTACACTCCCCACCCCCAAAGAGCCAGATCATTTTAAATTCATACCCTGTCTTTCCAAACAGCTTCAAAAAGTCTCCTTGGGTGGCCAGGAATTCTTGTTCCTCAAAATTAGTGGTGACAGCTATGGTCAGGGACACTTTTGGAGTCCACTGTCACTCCAAATCAAAAAGAAAACTTCACTTTAAACCTGTTTACAGTCTCCCCTCCCCCCCCCCCCCCCACCAACAGTCTAACAAATGGATCTTTTTCATCCACTTCATAGTAATTAAGTTGCTGATAATTGCCTAGGAGAAAAGCTCTGATAAGACGATGGGATCCCTTCAAGAAGTGTATGAAGAAAATAATAAGTGATAGTGTATTTATTTAATGTAATATGTTTTATAAGAATAAGGGGTGCTGAGAAATTAGAACTGTTTCCCGCATTGTTGAAGATATTTGATTTTTTTTTTTTTTTGCTTTAGGCAAGAAAGTATCAACTTTATTTTGTTTTAATTTATTTTGGAAATTTTCATGCATATGCAAAGAGCAGAGAGACTTGTTTAACTACTCAGCCTTCTTCACCCAAGTTCTGGCAGTTATCAACACATGACCAGCCTTTTTTCCATCTACACTCCTCTACTGTGGATTATTTAAGCAAAATTATTTCATCATTAAATATTTTAGAATGTGGCCCTAAAAGATAAAGACTTTGAAAAGAGACCACACTACTATTTTATAAACACTTACATTTTCATTGTGAAATTGCATTTGCTCTTTTTAAAACTGTTGTCCTCAAACTTAAGAAAGTAAAAAAATTGTATATGCCACTTAATGAGCACCTACTGTATGCTCTATATCCGGTCAGGTCATATTAGAAGGGGTTTTCTGTCCATTATCTTATCATAATATTGATTTTATCTAAGAGGAAACTGAGGCTGAGAGAGGTTAAGAGACTCATCCACTGGCATGTTGTGCCCAGCTGGACTGTAGAAAACCAGGATTTATGAGAAAACAATTCTACTGCCAGTGCCTATCCTTTCTTTGTTGCAAATCACATTTAGGAAGAGGAACATCCAACATCCCTCTCTGCTTGTTGATCCCAGAAGAGTGGTCCCAAAACAAGTAACTCATGGAGAAAAACAATTCCCTTCCTCTGGCCCTTCCGGACCATGGGTGCTTCCAGCCTAAGTTTTGTAAGACAGTGTTGCCTTCCTGTAACTGTCTTGCTGCAAATGATTTCAGCCATATTTTTCTTTACAATCAGCGAGTCAATAGCTCCCCTAGTTAATGAAACTTCTCTCAAATTCCAACTCCACTGCAAAATTTCTGACTGTAACCATACGTAATTAATTGTAGCAAGTTCAACTGTGTCGTTAAAAGTTATCTGTAGGGAAGTGTTGTGACGTTTGCAAATAGCTTTCAAAGAATTGATTTTTTAAAATGGGGCAGGTGTAGAGAGAGAACAACAAACAAATATAGCAAATGTTAATAATTGGTAAATATAGGTGATGGGTAAACGGGAAGAATGTTCATCCCCACAGAATGTGTGGGCATGTATTGCATGTGTATACATGTATATGTGTGTTCACATGCATGTGTGTGTGTGTGTGTGTGTGTGTATGTTTAGAGAGAGGAAGAAGGAGTGAGCAATGGCTTATTGATATCTCAGTCAAAAAAAAGAAAGCTTAGTGAATTAGTCTTTCCTATCCTTTTTCATCTTTATAAGCAGGAAACCAAGTGAAAAGCAGGACTTGGAATCACAAGTCTTTCATGTAAGGAGTAGCCAGAGAGGAAAGCAACTGGGCTAAAACCCAATTCTGAGTCTTTGTCCAAAAATGAGTTTTTCTCAAGTTGGAGCAGTGGTTCCCAGACTTTCAGATTTCATGGACCACGAAAATTTCAAACTACTTTGAAGACAGATGTAGAGTGGCTAACTTTTTGCTCTGCCAAGCAAAGACATTTTTCTAAAATCTATCCTTTCTAAGAGAGAGTACATTTGAACACTAAAAACATGGAAGTTAACTATCTTATTCTTATTTTTCCGTTTAACCTCCTTTTCAACTAAGAAGGCTTTTAACTGCATGTATACAACACTAATAGCTGGATTTCTCTGGTGGCTCAAACAGTAAAGAATCTGCCTGCAATACAGGAAACCTGGGTTCAATCCTTGGATTGGGAAGATCCCCTGGAGTAGGAAATGACAACCCAGTCCTGTATTCTTGCCTGGAGAATCCCCATGGATGGAGGAGCCTGGTGGACTGCAGTCCATGGGGTCACAAAGAGTCGGACACAATTGAGCGACTAAACACAACACACAAACAACACTAAGGGCTTCCCTGGTGGCTCAGTTGGTAAAGAATCTGCCTGCAATGCAGGAGACTTGGGTTTGATCCCTGGGTCAGGAAGATCCCCTGGAGAAGGAAATGACAACCCACTCTAGTATTCTTGCCTGGGAGATCATATGGAAGAGGAGCCTAGCAGTCCATGGGGTCTCAAGAGTCAGGCACGACTTAGTGACTCAACCACCCCTACCACTTACAACACTAAACAAGTGACTGGAACACTAAGGGCAGTGCAGTTCCAGTTCCAGACGGAAGCCCATTGTTCCACAGGGTCCTGGAGGAACCCTGGAGGTCCCTCTGCCTGTCTCCACATGCCTGTGGCTTCCCTCATGTGCAGGATGGCCATCGCAGTTCCAGGGGTGCATGCAGAAGAGTCAACTGCTCGCAGAGGGCACTGTCATGGAGACAGAGTGCTCCCAGAAGCTGTAGCACATGGACCCTGAGAACACAGAGGCTGGTACTAAGCCTCACTCTATGTTCCAGCTCCAAAAAGGCCGAGATGAAATCCGCAGTGTCTCTGCTACTGGTGCCTAGGATCCACTGTTTGTAGGGGACTAGGGACAATATCACATATCTGAAAGCCTCCTCGGGGGCAGAAGCCTGGTGTTTGGGAGCTCTTCACTTAGAGCTTCCCATGCTGAGGCCTGTAGCACCTGCTGAGCATATATCCACAGTCTAAGAAATGCTTTCCTTAGTTTCATCCAAGCTGAGAGCAGAGATTTATGTAAATAATGCTCAAAATCTTCCTGCATTTCAAGGGAGCCTGGAGAAACCTGGCCAAATGATATCATAGCTCTGCTGAGAAAAGCTTGAATCATCTCCCATCATTTCACCCCCAATTGACTGTGAACAACTACTCATCTTTATTAACTGCCTTATTGAATTATTCATGAAAGCAAAAATATTCAGACCCACAGAACTGGTCTTCCTCTGCTACATAAAGGAAATTGTAACAGCTCCTAGTGAGAGTTGTTAGTGTAATTAAAATGAACGTTTTACTCTCTTGACAAGCTATGGAAAATGTGATAACCCACAGATAATTTTAAAACAGCATCTTAGCTTGGAGCTCCAATCTTTTTTGAGACATGTACTGAAATTGTGTAAAAGAGAAATTGCAATTTTAGCAAAAACTAAAAAAATAGATTTCCAGGATTAAATGACAGAATAAAGTCATAATATAGAATCTGTCTTCCCTCAATCCAATAAAATAAACAAGAGAGTTTTTTAAAAGACTAAAAACATCACCAACAACAAGCCAACAATAGAGGCGGAATAATTTTCTGCTGTCTGTATTGAAAAACAGTGGTTGAAGGGAAGTCTTGTGCAATCCACACAGTTCCATGCAACTCCTACCTTTGAACCTACCCATCATAACTGGTACTCAGAAAAGAAGGTGAGTCAACAAAATCCTAAAAATTCTTACTGATATTCTCCGACATGGGAAGAACCAGTTTGAGGGACTGAATCGGTGGCTCTAGGAAAAACAGACCTAAGCCGTCAACAGCAGAAATTTCTGCTTACCACAAACTTCAGAGATAAGGACGGCCGCAGTCTATGGACATTCCTCAAAAAATTCAACCTAGAATTACCATATTTTCCAGCAGTTTCACATCTGGGTAGATAACCAAAAATACTGAAAGCAGAGACTCGAGACATTTGTACAGCCATATTTGTGGTGGCATTATTCACAGCAGTCAAAAGCTGGAAACAACCCAAGTGTCCATTGACAGATAAACAAAATGTGATATATACAATGGAATATTATCAGCCTTAAAAAGGAAGGAAATTGTGATGCCTGCTACAATATGGATGAGACTTGGGGACATTATGGTAAAGAAAACAAGGCAGTCACAAAAAAACACATACTGTGTGAAGGTACCTAGAGGAGTCAACCTCATAGAGACAGAAAGTAGAACAGTGGTTGCCAGGGACTGTGGGGAGGGGAGGGAAGAGTTATATTTCATTTGAATTCTTGTTGAAGAAAATGAAAAAGTTCTGGAGATGGATGATGGTGATGGCAGTACACGATGTACATGTGCTTATGCTAAGGAATTGTGTTCATTAAAAAAAGTGTCAGTTGCTCATTGTGCTCTGAGTGACCCCATGGACTATAGCCCACCAGGTTCCTCTGTCCATGGGATTTTCCAGGCAAGAATACTGGATTGGTTGCCATTCCCTTTTCAAGGGGATCTTCCCGAGCCAGGGATCAAATCCCAGTCTCCTGCATTGCAGGCTGATTCTTTACTGTCTGAGCCACCAGGGGATTACCTTCCATTAAAAAGACAATTGTAAATTTTATGTTGTGTATATTGAATCACAATTTTAAAAAGAAAGTCTATGAGGATTTGCTGTCTCTGTCACCCTGCTTATTTAACTTATATGCAGAGTACATCATGAGAAACGCTGGACTGGAAGAAGCACAAGCTGGAATCAAGATTGCTCGGAGAAATATCAATAACCTCAGATATGCAGGTGACACCACCCTTATGGCAGAAAGTGAAGAGGAACTAAAAAGCCTCTTGATGAAAGTGAAAGTGGAGAGTGAAAAAGTTGGCTTAAAGCTCAACATTCAGAAAATGAAGATCATGGCATCCGGTCCCATCACTTCATGGGAAATAGATGGGGAAACAGTGGAAACAGTGTCAGACTTTATTTTGGGGGGCTCTAAAATCACTGCAGATGGTGACTGCAGCCATGAAATTAAGACGCTTACTCCTTGGAAGGAAAGTTATGACCAACCTAGATAGCATATTGAAAAGCAGAGACATTACTTTGCCAACAAAGGTCCGTCTACTCAAGGCTATGGTTTTTCCAGTGGTCATGTATGGATGTGAGAGTTGGACTGTGAAGAAGGCTGAGTGCTGAAAAATTGATGCTTTTGAACTGTGGTGTTGGAGAAGACTCTTGAGAGTCCCTTGGACTGCCAGGAGATCCAACCAGTCCATTCTGAAGGAGATCAGCCCTGGGATTTCTTTGGAAGGAATGATGCTAAAGCTGAAACTCCAGTACTTTGGCCACCTCATGCGAAGATTGACTCATTGGAAAAGACTCTGATGCTGGGAGGGATTGGGGGCAGGAGGAGAAGGGGACGACAGAGGATGAGATGGCTGGATGGCATCACTGACTCGATGGACATGAGTCAGTGAACTCCGGGAGTTGGTGATGGACAGGGAGGCCTGGCGTGCTGGGATTCATGGGGTCGCAAAGAGTCAGACACGACTGAGCGACTGAACTGAACTGAAAGTGAAGAGGAACTAAAGGGCCTCTTGATGAAAGTGAAAGAGGAAGAAAGTTGGCTTAAAACTCAACATTCAAAAATGGTCCCATCACTTTATGGCAAATAGATGGGAAAACAATGGAAACAGTGACACTTTATTTTCTTGGGCTCCAAAATCACTGCAGATGGTGACTGCAGCCATGAAATTAAAAGACACTTGCTCCTTGGAAGAAAAGCTATGACCAACCTAGACAGCATATTAAAAAACAGAGACATCACTTTTCTGACAAAGGTCCATCTAGTCAAAGCTATGGTTTTTCCAGTAGTCATGTATGGATGTGAGAGTTGGACCATGAAGAAAGCTAAGCGCCAAAGAATTTTGACTTTCAAAAGCCAAAGATGCTTTTGAACTGTGGTGTTGGAGAAGACTCTTGAGAGTCCTTTGGACTGCAAGGAGATCCACTCAGTCCATCCTAAAGGAAATCAGTCCTGACTATTGATTGGAAGGACTGATGCTGAAGCTGAAGCTCCAATACTTTGGTCACCTGATACGAAGAACTGACTCATTGGAAAAGACCCTGATGCTGGGAAAGATTGAAGGCAGGAGGAGAAGGGGACAACAGAGAATGAGATGGTTGGATGGCATCACCGACTCAATGGACATGAGTTTGAGTAAGGTCTGGGAGTTAGTGATGGACAGGTAAGCCTCGTGTGCTGCAGTCCATGGGGTCTCAAAGAGTCAGACATAACTGAGTGATTGACCTGAACTGAAAGCACTGTGGAGATTTTGGGAAAAGACCCTCAAGCCCACAGGATGGGGATATACTAGCTACATAAGTGGGTCATGTTATAGGGCTGTGGTGGGATATATTGTTCTTCCCAGCTGCTCCTTTACTTTCTCATCCTTGCCCTTTGCCCTGTGACTTGAGGTGGCCCCTGCTGCAGAATAAAGTCTATTCCCTGTCCTGTTGACTTTGGGCTTGGCCATATGACTTTCTGTGTTTAGTCAATGGCATGTGAGCAAATGTGACATACTCTGTGTCCTGGCCATTTGTGGTTGGCTCTTTCTTTTTACTTTCTGCCATGAGACTGACTTGTCTGAAACAGCACCACTTAGGTGGTTTCTATTCTGAATGTTCATCTGAGTACACTGGAAGCACACATCCCCACTAAGATATAAGGAGAAAACGTTGACATATGACCCCCTTCCTGTGCCATCTCTTCTCTCCATAACACTCTTCCTCCCATCCCCCTAGGGGCATGCTTCCTGAAAACAGTGCCCCAGATAGAATGTTCTTTTTCTGCCACATGCCTGGCTGCCCAATCTTGTGAGCCAGGTCCAGCTGAAGATGACTATTCTGAGATTCCGTTGTGAAATCTTTCTCCAAATTTATCTAGAGAAATGAAAACAGCCCATCCTTATGAGCTCATGGGAAAATCTTGGCACTCTTGCCAGAGCATCAGAAAGGAAAGGCCATTGCTTCAGACAGACAGGGATGTCCAGACCTGGAGTGAAGGGAATGCTCCTCATCATAGCCCCATTCCTCAACTTCCTTCCACAGCTCATATAAATATACCCTCATGGTTCTGGGTTTTCTTCTTTTTTCCAATATTCAGAATTTCTCTCCTATTTGAGATGTATAAGCTGTTAAATCCAAGGCAGATCTTTTCTTTACCGATCTAACGCTACAGGAATTCTTGCCTGTTCCCTCAGTGTCTGCCCAAAATAGGTACAGTTATGAGAGCAGCTCCTGCCCACAAAGTGTGGGCTTCTATCCCCTGGGCTGCAGGGCAGACAGAGAGGGTTTTTAGCTAAGAAGGTTTGTGGCAGAAGCCTGGATGCACACACTTGCCAGACAGAAAATAGCCCAAGATGATGATCTCAACTGAGTCTTGATTGCTGCTAATTTCTAGTTACTGTCCTGAACACAGAGTTAGAAACAGTCTGTGCTCAGAAAGTTCGCTGTCTAAGTTGCCAGTGGTGGGCCCTGTGCATGAGACTGGTCAATAAATATCATTTGATGAGCCAGAGGTCTTTCGTGGGGGACAAACTGGCTCCCTGAAGAGTTCACGCTCTCAGTCCAAGAGGAGAGAAATGGGATTCCGCCAGAAGTCAAAGTCTAGCCTGTTTGAGAAGTAGTTACAAAATGATAGATGATCCTGCCTGTTTATAAGCGGGGAGTGTTTCTGCCACAGGGCTCAGGTACTTCTGAACACAGCTCCTGCCCCTGCCCAGAGGCCTCAGGAAGCTTCAAGGGACAGAATCGTCCCCATTTTTGAGAAGGAGAAGTGGAGTTATGGAGATGTGAGTCAGCTTTTCCATGGCTGTATCGTACAAATAGCCCCAGAGTCAGTTTCCTGCCTCCCAGCCAAAAGAGGCATTTTTGAGACCTCTTGCCTCCTTCTCAGGAGTATTCCTGATACAATGTCAAATATCCAAAAGGTTCTACAGCCCAACATAGTTTGGCTTTGAATCCAAGTTGGCAACGGTTGGTGATGTGAAATGGAGACCTTTCCCCAAAGAGGCAGGAGTGAGCATGACCCAGGCTGGGTCCTCTGCTGGAGGGAAGCAGATGGACACCAGACACCTCTGCTTCCCTGCTGTGTGGCCCCACAGGTGACAGATGGGACAGAGTCGCCTGCCAATCCTCAGATCACCATCTGAGGCAGTTGGCAAAGAACAGACTCCACACCTGGCTGGTCCAGGTGAGACCTTTCATAATGAGCATGTGGCTGTAAGTGCCTCCGTTCAACTAGTCTGGGGCAGTCTGAAATGTCTAGAACCAACTTGAAACAACAGGAAAACTAAACAGCTTCCCCACAGGCATAGATGCCAAGTTGATCACCAGCAAAGGGAAAAATCAATACACTGAGTTATCCTGAAAAATGAAATGGAAGCCAACTAGTTTCACCAAAGAAGCAGGACCCTTAGTTCTTAAAAAGAAAAGAAAAGAAAAATTCACCAGACACCACCAAAAAGAATAAAATGCAAAGCCAGGAGGTACCAGTCAGTAGAGACTTGGCATGTTGAACATGGTGGACCAGCTGTCCAAGATGATAAGATTGCTGTTGACGGGTATAGGCCTCCAGGGAGATGGGCTTTGGATGGTGTTGCCATGGCCCGATCACAGTTGTTTACATCTGTTCCTTACTAAAACAGCATTGTACTCCAAGCCCCATGCCTCAGGAACTAGCTGCTGCCCCTTTGGAAGCACAGACAGCCCTTCCTTGAGAAGAATCCTCCAGGCACAGGTCACCTAGAGGGCACTGGGGGACACTGGGGCAGAGGAAGCATTAGTGAGGGGGCAGAAGAGCTGTCTTCCTCCCCTGCCTCTGTCACCCGTCTGATGTTGCTGCTTCAGTTTCCTGTATACTTCCCTACCCCATGTGTTGATACGAGGCTGCAAGGACATCTTGCACGTAAGATGCCAGGTCTTGAGGTTGTTGGTGTCCCAGGACTGTTCTACCACCACAGTGGGCTTGTAAATCTCAAGGGGATCCTGTGTCATCATTTTAGTCACAGGTAGGGGCTTGGACTGCCACTCCCCCCTTAATTCTTAGAGTGTAAGTGTATCTTTGAGTATTCCTGTGGATTGTTGCTTCCATTGGATATTTGCCAACTAGCATGTACCCTGTTCCCAGACATGTTTGCTAGAATCTAGTATTCACTCTACTCCAAGCAAAGATACTGAAGGTTCTGGCAAGGCTTAGAAACCTGCTCCCAAGAATCAGTCCTGCAGAAGATTGTTTGACAACTTATGAGAATCAGCATGACTATCTCTTCGTTAGAGGAAGGAACCGAGAAGCTGTGACTAAAAATGGAGATGGAGCACTTAATGAGATAAAAAGATTTAGATGACCACAGTGAATACATGAAAACAAATAAATTCATGGAAGTTGTGAGTTGAAAGCAGACTGTGAAGGAGGACTAGATGTGATGCATTATGGGGTGCCTGTTCAACCCACTCTGAGAAGGGGCCCCTCATCCATCAGAGCCGTACCTGTTATACGCGTTCCTGCTGCCTTGACCAGAGCTGATGAGGTGGGTCCTTGGGGTGGATAGGCTTCCCTGGTGGCTCAGATGGTAAAGCAATGCGGGAAACCCGAGTTCAATTCCTGGGTTGGGAAGATCCCCTAGAGAAGGAAATGGCAATCCACTCCAGCACTCTTGCCTGGAAAATCCCATGGACGGAGAAGCCTGATAGGCTACAATCCATGGGGTTGCAAAGAGTCGGACACGACTGAGTGACTTCACTTTCATGAATCCCATGGACAGAGAAGCCGGATAGGCTACAATCCATGGGGTTGCAAAGAGTCGGACACGACTGAGTGACTTCACTTTCATGAATCCCATGGACAGAGAAGCCGGATAGGCTACAATCCATGGGGTCGCAAAGAGTCAGACACGACCTACAATCCATGGGGTCGCAAAGAGTCAGACACGACTGAGTGACTTCACTTTCACTTTCACTTTTGGGGTGGATAGGCTGATGGAGTTTCCCTGAAAATGTGGAGTTGGAATTTAAGAATGTGGTCAGTCTCTGGCTATGACTGGACCTGCAGATGTATAAACTTCTTCTCTGTGAAGCAGACATCTTCTGCCGTGCACATGGTGATACTGGAAAGCTGACCTATCTAGAGCAGAGAAGAAGCAGACACACAGCGATAAACAGAGGTGAGAGTCCATATAGCCCTAGGAGAGAGAAGTTGCCTTAGTTCCTGATCGCCACCCAGTCCCTTGTGAAAGCAGCTCCTTCCTGCTATTTCATGAGACACTTCTCAATCCTTATACCATGCCCTCCTTTTATCACTTTTATTAGATTGAGCTCATTTCTATTACTTGTAATTCTATAATATAATTGTACAATGTAATCATTAGGAATTCAAGAATCTTTGCTGATCAATTGAAGAAGACAAGACTTCATTCTACTACAATCAATGGGTTCTATGCATAGTCAGTAAATCCGTAGCTCCTCGAACCATCACTTAGACAAAATGTTGAAATGTATTCTTCACATAACAGCCACTCAGTGAATGGTTCTTGAATTACAAGTCAGGATAGGACTAAGTCATGCGTAGGCCACTATTGTATTTCAGTAAAGGAGAGGAAGACAATGAGGAAAAATTGCTAATAACTCTTACTAATCATCATGACAATTGAATGATCTGTTGCTTGGGAAGTGATTCCTGGGGGCTTCCTTCTCCTCTGAGTAGTTTATTTTCAGAATATGTCTGTATATTCTGGCACCTCATGGTGTTTAGACAGTACAGGAAAGGTAATATTTATGAAGTCTTCTTTTATGTATGGTAACTACAGACAGATGGATCTATACTTCAAAATACTTCCAAGATGTTTCCCAAATGCATATAATTATTAGACAAATGCTAGGAAGAAAACTTAGACATTTCCTTTCCAGTGATACAGGGCTTCTCGCCACCTGATGTGAAGAACTGACTCGTTGGAAAAGACCCTGATGCTGGGAAAGATTGAAGGCGGGAGGAGAAGGGGACGACAGAGGAGGAGACGGTTGAATGGCTCAATGGACGTGAGTTTGAGCAAGCTCCAGGAGTTGGTGATGGACAGGGAAGCCTGGCATGCTGCAGTCCATGGGGTTGCAAAGAGTTGGACACGACTGAGCTGAACTGAACTGAACTGAACCCTCTTGCTGGAGATTGTGTTGAGGACCAAAGAGGGACAGACATGAACAAACTAGAAGATGAACAGGTAACTCACCTTATGAGGGGACTTTGCATTAAGCAATGAGGTCTTGGGCTGTAGAATACTTGGCATGGAGAAGAATTCTTAGTCTTCACACCTGTCTTTAAATATTTTGATGACTTTCAAATTGGAGAGAAATTAGATTTGTCTAGGGCTATTCCAAAGGAGGAAACTACAGGGACATATTTTTCATCCCCCCAAAAGTGCTCTATCATCCCAGTATTAGGCAGCTGGTATGGCTTCACTACTCCTTCTGCTGATAGCAGCTGCTGTGCTTGGCCTCACGGCCATTCATGGAATCCTGTGACTTGGCCTTACCTGTTTATTTGATATATGTGAATCAGGAACTTCCTTTCTATTGGTATCTTTGCTTGTTAAAGTTGCTGTAATAACACACCACAGGCTGGGTGGCTTATAAGCAACAGAGATTTATTTCTCAGAGTTCTGAAGACTGGGAAGTCCAAGATCAAGGTGTCAGCATTTTGCATTTTGGTGAGAACCCTCTTCTTGTTCATAGTCAGAACTTCTTGTTGTGTGCAAGAAGCAAGGGAGCTCTCTGGGATTCCTTTTTTAAGAGCACTAATCCTGGACTTCCCTGATGGCCCAGTGGTTAAGAAACCAGGGCTTGGGTTCAGTCCCTGGTCCAGGAAGATCCCACACATGGCATGGGGCAACCAAGCCCATGCGCCACAACTCCTGAGCCTGCCTGCTCTAGATCCCCTGCTCTGCAACAAAAGAAGCCATCACAGTGAGAAGCCCAGGCACTGGAACTAGAGAGCAGCCCCTGCTCACCACACTAGAGAAAAGCCCATACAGCAACAAAGACCCAGCACAACCAAAATCTTTTTAAAAAGCACTAATCTCATTCGTGAGGCTCCACCTTCATGACCTAAGTGCATCCCAAAGGCCTCAGTCCCCTCCAGTACCATCATCTTTGGGATTAGGATTTCAACATATGAATTTGGGGGCACAAACATTCAGACTGTAGCAATTGGGTTCATGCTACAAGCAACCGAGAGAGTCCTGCCCATGACCTGTAAGGGCTGCCTGACAAGCAGCAGTTAGTTCCCACAACGAGACAGGTCCTCAGAAAGGCTAGAAGCACCTTCAAGGGGACATTGGGGGAAGTGAAGAGTCAAGATGTCCTCTGCACTGTGATCCCTCCAGCTTCCTGATCACTGAATAATGATAAAAGTCTTTCACAGATTTATTCACTGCCAAGTGGAAAATAACACATGGTCCATGGCACATAAAAAATAAAAAGACAGGAAAATGCTGAGATAAATTAATATTATACTCATGCACAATTTAAATGTACTACTCAGCTCATTTTTTAAAATATCTACCTCTCTTCCTGGCCTGTAAGTTCCTTGAGGACAGGGTTCATATCTTTCTGGGGTTTGGAAGTTTTGTTTTTTTCTGTAACCCAGGACCTGAAGCAAACATTTTTTAAAGAATTGAATATAGGTGGATATTTGTTTCTTTTTAATAGTTTTCAGCTTTTACAGGAAATGACTTACTTGAATGTAGGGATTTACTTCCAGGAAATCCAGTATACTGGCATGTATACTATCTTAGCCTGGGGTACTATAACGAAATACCATAGAATGAGTGGCTTAAATAACAGATATTTATTTCTCACAGGTCTGGAGGCTGGGAAGTCCAAGGTCAAGGTGCTGATCACTTCCGTTCCTGCTGAGGGCCCTGTGCTTGGCTTATGGACAGCTACCTTCTCGTCTGTGTGATCATTAGCAGAGAGACAGCTCCAGTGTCTCCTTCTCTTCTTACAATGACACACTAATCATATCGTGGAGGCCGCATTCTCATGACCTCATCTAAACCTAATTACCTCTCAAAGTCCCCACTACCGAACATCATTTTACTAGGGTTAGGGCTTTGACGTATACATTTTGGGTGAAAACAAACATTCTGTCCATGACATACATTTATTAGGAAAAGAAACTCTCCTTAGTCTCACTCAAGGTCCAGACTTCCTCTTGAAAGAAGAGATACTCCTTAAGGCTGTGCACTGGGTTAAGTTCTGACCTCCTACTTCCCCAAGGGCAGCCTGCCATATTGGAGTTTTTGAAGCAGGCTTTTTCATATCCTGGGGTGGGACTGGGCCTTGTGGCAGATTGTCCTGCTGCTGTGAGACTATATTAGTGTCAGATTTCTTACCTTACCCGGACTGGACAAGACTTGGAAGCTTCCCTCTGGACATCAGTCTTGACAAAATTAGCCCCACCCAACTCCAAACAGAAGGCACCACAACTCCTCCATAATCTGACCCAGGGCAGCAGAAACTGTTAGAGTGTGTAAGCAAGATTTCTTGGGGCCATCATCGTTCCCCTCTGACCCCAACTGCCTACCCTCATGGCCTCTCAGATCACCACTGGACAGGGGCCTCAGCTCCCCCTTCCATAAACAGGTGCCAATCACCATCCAATAGCAGCCATTGGATGTGGGAATCTGAACATATTGAAGCACTGGGGAAATTTAAGTTGTAATTTTTTTTTTTTTAATAGAGTACAGGCCTTTATAGGGTGAAGGTGACCAGACAGAACTGTGATCCCTGTTCTTGGAGAGAAAGAAAACTTAAAAATCATTTAATTATGACTTTGGGGCTTAATATTAACAAGCTCAAAAGTTTTCCAACACCCTTCCACAAAGCCTCTCAGCCTCCAAATGATTTCAGCTGCTCCAAGACAATCCACTCTGTGTCTGGGGCATCAATTTGATTTACAGAGCATTTCAAAATATTTATATATTTTTTAGGGTTTCCATCACGGCCTCAGCCAGTAACCTGCTGTGTTTGAAAATGTCTGGGCAGTAATTGTCATTGTTTGCAACAGCTATTTTGGACTCCGGCGAGTGCTGTGGCATTTTGTAGAATCTAGGAATGCAATTACCAAAATTGTATACATAATCCAAGTGACCTCCTGGCTTCAGAAGCTCAACCCCTAGGAAAAAAAGGATAACAACAGCAAAACGTTTGTTTAATTTTTCTTCTGTAGTTGGTCAGTGGTAGGTGGATTATATTGTGGCCAATTTGGCAAAAAGATGATTAGTGTAACAATTCCTTATAAGTACAAAACAATGTTGAATGAAACATACAAGAAAGAATATGACATGGATGGCAGGCTCTTGTGACCCACTTTCTTACCTATGTGTTTGTGGAGGAAACTGAGGGGGCATCTGGGTCCTGTAATGACTCATTCCTCATGATGCAAGAGATTGCTTTTACCAATTAAAAGTGTGTACTTTAGAAAAAAGTTGCTAACTGTGAAGAAGTTTATGTAAAACAACAATAACAAAAATTTGTTTGAGAAAGAGACCATTTTGGAGTCACTAAATGAATTTACAAGTTGCCCCCAGTGTCATTAGGGATTTAGGTTTCTTGAATCTTAGCAGCTTCTGATAGTTTCAGATCATTCTCAAATTATTTTCTCCTCTCCTGTTGTTTCTCTGCTTTCAGATACTCTCTGGAAACTGCACTGTGAAAGCCCTTCCTTAGAGTGAAGCAGAGTTGTCAGACCTAGATAAGGAATTGATAAGCATGATCTCTTGATTTCCAAACAGATCCATGGTTTGGGTAACTCTTTTGCTAGGATTACAGAATTGCCAAGAACAGCCTGCAAACTTCCAGTCTTCCCTTAAGGAAAAAAACAATAATTTGTCACAGAGAAATACCCAGGGTCGTTTTGCTACCACCTTTCAGGCCTACGCAACAGGTCCCCACTCCTGTCCACAGCCATACTTGGTGTCTGTGGATGTGGACCCCGTGAGTTTCAAGCCCTTGCCAGAGCGTTCTCTCAGATCCAGATCCAGTGCTGGGCTTCTGCTTGATAGTGGTCTTGCTTTCCAGCTTGTTCACAAGGCACTATCCTAACAAAACTGGCCATAAGCAGGTCTTCTGAACCCTTGTGAGGGCCTACACCTCCCTGATGTGACTCAAGACCAAAGAAAGGGGACCCGGCTGACTCTGGGCCTTCTCACTGTTTGGGGTTCATTTTTATTTATTCTACATCTTTACCAACCCCTTCACTTCATCTACTGTTTCCTCACTCCTGTGTGGAATTACACTGAGTAAAGAACACCCTCCAATCCTCACATCCTCCAAAACCACACATTTGTTCTGGAGTGCTGCTCTAAACCCAGGCTGGGCTCCCCACCCTTCTAGGGGAGCTGCACACCAGCGCACCAGGAGCATGCACAGCTTGTCTCTGCAGAAACTCACTGCCAGTGAGTCTTTGTTTGGGAAAGAGCCCCGTCAAGATGGGCTAATAACTCCCAGTCGGGCTGGGTACTGCAGGACTGTGTGCAGACAGCTGTCAGCCATGGTTACGGAGGAGGCAGCCGGCCCAAAGAGGCTGGGGAGGGGTCCTGAGCCCAGACTCGGGAGGGTCTCCAGTCGTGGTCATAACAATTATCTCCAAAGCGTCTGCCACCTAAAGAGGTGACCTCATGCACAGTCTCTTGATAAATCATCCAGAAAGCTCCAGCGGGAAGTTGTCCTCCCGGATGATGTCCAGTTTTTTTTCTTTTTCTTTTCAGATTATGCACATGACCAAGATAAAATATCTCTGTGGCTACCGTTTACATAAATTATATGGCTCTGAAATGCCAATTTCGTATCCAGACCGGCAAATCTTTCAGCCAAAGGAGCTTTTATAATGTAAGCTTTACTAGGTACTTCCTCCTGCTTTCATGTATTCTCAGTTACCCCGGTTTGTCTTTTATTACTGTAAGCATGGCTTTTGATGAAAGGAAATGAAAGCATTGGCATTTTTGTTCATTCATTCATTCATTTAAAAGGAGACCGATGCTTTTGTGATGTAAAGATGTTCCCTGGGAAGCAATGACAGCTCTGCTGGAAGAGCAGATTTAACAACAAATACATTATTCTTGCGGAATTTTTCCTTGTGCCAGGAAAGCGAAGTGCTGTGAGCTTCCTGGGGGAACACTGTCCCGTCCCTGCGAATTCTAGGCAGTGGAAAGGGCTGCATACCCTTTAGTGTTCACTGCGATCCTCAGCTAGAACGGCCTCACCACGAGCAAGCAAATTAACCCTTTGATGTGTCTCTACTCTGTTAAAGTCCAGATACCAGGAGGTAATGGGGAGGCTATAAGTCTGTCTTCCATCATGTGTGCCTGAGTCTGAATGAAGTATTTGAGAGCAGATTTTGACAGATGGGGCTTCCCTGGTGTCTCAGACAGTAAAGCATCTGCCTGCAATGCGGGAGACCTGGGTTTGATCCCTGGGATGGGAAGATCCCCTGGAGGAGGGCATGGCAACCCACTCCAGTACACTTGAAGAGCTTCCCTGATAGCTCAGTTGGTAAAGAATCCGCCTGCAATGCAGGAGACCCTGGTTCAATTCCTGAGTCAGGAAGATCCCCTGGAGATGGCTACCCACTCCAGTATTCTTGGGCTTCCCTTGTGGCTCAGCTAGTAAAGAATCCGCCTGCAATGTGGGAGACCTGGATTTGATCCCTGTGTTGGGAAGATCCCCTGGAGAAGAGAAAGGCTACCCATTCCAGTATTCTGGCCTGGAGAATTCCATGGACTCTGTAGTCCATGGTCACAAAGAGTCGGACATGACTGAGTGACTTTCACTTTTGGCAGATGGGAACACAGAATGTTAGAGTCTAAAGAATCTTTGTGTGTGTGTGCACACTCAGTTGTGTCCAACTCTTTGCGATCCCATAGACTGTAGCATGCCAGCCTCCTCTTTCCATGGAATTTTCCAGGCAAGAATACTGGAGTAGGTTGCCATTCCTTCTCCAGGATATCTTCCCAACCCAAGGATGGAATCTATGTTTCTTGCATCTCCTGTTTTGGCAGGCAGATTCTTTACCACTAGCACCACCAAGGAAGCACAGGAATCTTCAGAGGAGATTAAACCCGATCTCCTAGTCCTACATTCTGCCTTATAAGTTGTTCTGGACAATGCTAGCCTGTCTATGGGACAGGTCTGAAGGAGAACGGAATTCTATTTCTGTTGTTTGGAACAAAATACAAGACATTCTTTTTTTCTACCTAAATGCCTCCACATATTTGAGGATAACCACTGTGTTTCCATTCAGTCTTCTTGGTTTCTGTTCCGTCAATCTCTCTTCATATGGTATGATTTCCAGACCTTTCATGTCCTAACTACCACCCACTGAACCAACTTCAGTGGATCAGTGTTTTTAAAATGTGGTGCCCAGAACTGGATACGGTATTCCAGGTGCTCTGTGGATCACATTCTGTGCTCCAGACAATCCAGTTCTTTTCTCAGAGCCCACTTTCTTGTTGCACTCAAAGCCAACTTTCTTCCTCATGAGCTGGTATCAAGCTGCGTCACCCCCAACCTGTACTTATTCTTAACATAAAATTTATATTTGTCTATATTGAGCATTTCTGCTCGATGCTTCCAGTCTTGGTTGTATCTTGATCCTGCCATCTTTGTACTTGCTAACCTACTTAGTTTTGTGCCAAAATAAAATGTGACAAATAGGTCTCCTATTATTGTTTATCAAAATCATGGCTAATAAATAATATTACATAAGATATGGACAATGCCTGCGATTTGTGGCATGCCACTAAAAACCTCCCTGTAGATAGAAATCGATTCACCAAATGGCATTTTTGGATTCTATTCTTATTTCCTTTCTACCATGACTAATTTGTCTTGTATCTCAATTAGCCCAGTGCCTGGCACTGTGTAACTTAACTGTTGACTGAATGAATGACATCCACCATATTTTTCCACTCAGTGCACAAGAACGGACACTTTGTGTATGTATATGTCTGCATTGTCTTCCCAGATCTATTAATGTGATAA
Organism: Bos indicus; assembly: GCF_029378745.1. Lineage (NCBI taxonomy): Eukaryota > Metazoa > Chordata > Mammalia > Artiodactyla > Bovidae > Bos > Bos indicus. The sequence continues at coordinate 14,259,236 of NC_091779.1, forward strand.
GCCATGTAAAAGGAAATGAGTTTGTTTACAATAACTAATTCAGGGCTGTATTCTTTTCCAACCAGGCATAGCATACCTGCCACAGCTGGGAGCTCAACCTTCTTTGGAGTTTGTCTATTCTTCTGATTAAAACCCGGTCCTAAGTTTTCTCTGCCATCCTGAAGGATCTGGGAGCCTTTTTTGTGTGACACTTGGGAGGCCCTTTGCTTTCTTACTTCACTTGCTATTGCCTGTTTTTTGCTTTCAGCCTTTTATTATCTTTTCTTAGTGATGTAGGGCTTAGCAATACCCATTCAGTTTCACTGACTTCACACTTACTGTTTGCCTCATATACCTCAAAAGCCTGACACTTTGCCCCAGTTCATGTAATTTCTTTCTACTACTATAATAATTCACCAATGAAGCTCTAACAGTTGGACCTCCACCTTGTGCTGGGGGATATCTGTGCTCTACCTACCACCAAACAGGCTATAAATGGTCCAGCTCTAAAACCCAATCTTACCATCTGTGCTCCCAGACTACTCCTGGTACCAACTTCTCTAGGAAGCAGGGTCAGATAAAACTTACCATGCAGGATGTTTATTAGAAGTACCCTTGCCTAGAATATACAATGGATTAAAGACAATCTCTTTAACAAGTGGTGCTGGGAAAACTGGTCAACCACTTGTAAAAGAATGAAACTAGAACACTTTCTAACACCATACACAAAAATAAACTCAAAATGGATTAAAGATCTAAACGTAAGACCAGAAACTATAAAACTCCTAGAGGAGAACGTAGGCAAAACACTCTCCGACATACATCACAGCAGGATCCTCTATGACCCACCTCCCAGAATATTGGAAATAAAAGCAAAAATAAACAAATGGGACCTAATTAAACTTAAAAGCTTCTGCACAACAAAGGAAACTATTAGCAAGGTGAAAAGACAGCCTTCAGAATGGGAGAAAATAATAGCAAATGAAGCAACTGACAAACAACTAATCTCAAAAATATACAAGTAACTCCTGCAGCTCAATTCCAGAAAAATAAATGACCCAATCAAAAAATGGGCCAAAGAACTAAATAGACATTTCTCCAAAGAAGACATACAGATGGCTAACAAACACATGAAAAGATGCTCAACATCACTCATTATCAGAGAAATGCAAATCAAAACCACAATGAAGTACCATTTCATGCCAGTCAGAATGGCTGTGATCCAAAAGTCTATAAGCAATAAATGCTGGAGAGGGTGTGGAGAAAGGGGAACCCTCTTACACTGTTGTAGGAATGCAAACTAGTACAGCCACTATGGAGAACAGTGTGGAGATTCCTTAAAAAACTGGAAATAGAACTGCCTTATGACCCAGGAATCCCACTGCTGGGCATACACATTGAGGAAACCAGAATTGAAAGAGACACATGTACCCCAATGTTCATCGCAGCACTGTTTATAATAGCCAGGACATGGAAGCAACCTAGATGCCCATCAGCAGATGAATGGATAAGAAAGCTGTGGTACATATACACAATGCAGCATTACTCAGCCATTAAAAAGAATACATTTGAATCAGTTCTAATGAGGTGGATGAAACTGGAGCCTATTATACAAAGTGAAGTAAGCCAGAAAGAAAAACTTATACTAACGCATATATATGGAATTTAGAAGGGTGGTAATGACAACCCTGTATGCGAGACAGAAAAAGAGACACAGATGTATAGGACAGTCTTTTGGACTCTGTGGGAGAGGGAGAGGGTGGGATGATTTGGGAGAATGGCATTGAAACATGTATAATATCATATAAGAAATGAATCGCCAGTCCAGGTTCAATGCAGGATACAGGATGCTCGGGGCTGGTGCATGACCCAGAGGGATGGTACAGGGAGGGAGGTGGGAGGGGGGTTCAGGATGGGGAACACGTGTACACCTGTGGCAGATTATGTTGATGTATGGCAAAACCAATACAATATTGTAAAGTAATTGGCCCCCAATTAATATAAATAAATTTAAATTAAAAAAAAAGAAGTACCCTTGCCTGGAACACCTGAATATGACCCCCAGATGCATTCACTGTGTTATCAAGGTTCAATAAAGAAACAGTAATGCATTTGAACTCTGGAGGAAAAACTGGCCTTATTCAAGTTTCTAACAGGCAATGACTTTGGGTCCTGGCATAGCATCTTCTTGAGGAAATGTTAAGGGGCATTTTGACTTCATGTGAATTTCATATCATTTATCTTATTCCCATGCAATTCTGCTCCACTGGGCTGCACAGTTTCCCTGGAATCTCTGACTCACTTGCCTCCGCCTGTTGTCTCTAATTTCACATCATTCCCAAGGGTGGAAAGCAAACATGAGTGCACTGACACAAAAACGGAGGGGAAACTTGCCTACGTCACAATTTTGTCCATATTTGGAGGTGAGTAAGCCACAGAGTGTTCTCACTTCTCACCATACCTTCACTGATATATTTATTCATTCAACAAACATTTTTGACTGTCTGCCACACTGGGACTCAAACGTAAAATGCCATGGGCCCCGCTTCTAAGTTACTCTCCCATAGGACAGACAGAAATAAACCAAATAATGTATTTAGTGATAAGATGTGTGTGTGCAATAACAGAGGTACAGAAAGCAGCATGGCATAAAGAACCTGAGCATAGACCTCGGAGCCGTGAGACTTGAGTTTGAGTTTGAATCCTGACGCTGGAAATGTATTAAGTGTGAAGACTTGGACAAGTCAGTTAACCTTTCTTTACCTCAGTTCCCAGTTTCTTTATTGGACATAACAATCCACATAGACTAATGGTTAGTAGCAGAGAAACTAGTATATAGTATATATGTGATACATTATTATCATTATCATTATCTTCCTTCCCATCATGGAAGGAAGACTACTCTAAACCTGCTTAAGAAAGTTAGGGTAAGCTTCCCAGAGCTCAGTTGTCTTAAGCTGGCCAAGCTGACGTAGGAGAAAGCACATTCTAGGCAGAGGAAACTACATATGCCAAGGTGCATAGGCATGAAAGATAATGTGAGTATCACAAACAATATTTTTATGTATTTATTTTGGCTGTGCTGAGTCTTCCTTGCTGCACACGGGCTTTCATTGCTGCACATGTCGTGGCGAGCAGGGGCTCCTCTTCGTTGTGGTGCACGGGCTTCTCACTGTGGTGGCTTCTCTTGCTACCAAGCAGGGATCTAGGGGGCACGGCCTTCAGTAGATGTGGTGCACGGGATTAGTTGACCCATGGCATTTGGTACCTTCCTGGACCAGGGATCGAACCCATGTCCCCTGCATGGGCAGGTGGATTCTTAATCGCTAGACCACCAGGGAAGCCCCCAGGAACAATACTGAGATAGAAGGGGCAGACAGTGAAAGGAGAAGGGTCAGCTTTGGCCAGATCGTAGAAGAGAGGAACTCTATCTTGGGTAGATCATATAAGAATTTTAAGAGGAGCAACACAATTGGCTTTGCACTTTTCTAAAGACAACTCTGGGTACAATGTCAAGAATACATGGAAATGAATTAAGGCAGTTAATCAATGCGACCAGTTGGGAGGCTATCACCTCTACTAAGCAGAGTTAGCATAGCCAGAGAGTAGAAGGGATAACAGATAAGCTTTGTTGATTGAGTGCATATTGGGAAAGAGGGAAGGAGGAGTCAGAAAGTGACTCTCAGGCATCTAGATTGTTTTCCTAGGAGGATATGGACCACAGAAAGTGGACCAGTTTAGGATGCAGTTGGAAATACACATCTGAAACCAAGGGAGAAAGTCTAGAAATACATTTGAAAGCCATCAAAGACTAGGTGGTAGCTGGTATTATTAATTCACCATGATCACCACTGTTCACTCTCTCTCTCTGGAAAAGCTGACATAGACTTGCTCTCAGGCACTTATCGACTAGTGGGGAAAGGTAAAACATTTAATAAATAATTTTTGTAAGAACTGTGATGGGTAGTGTTATGATCAAGGAAATAACAAAATCAGTTCAGTTCAGTTCCATTCAGTTGCTTAGTCGTGTCCGACTCTGCGATCCCATGTATCGCAGCACACCAGGCCTCTCTGTCCATCACCATTTCCCGGAGTTCACTCAAACTCACCTCCATCGAGTCGGTGATGCCATCCAGCCATCTCATCCTCTGTCATCCCTTTTTCCTCCTGCCCCCAATCCCTCCCAGCATCAGAGTCTTTTCCAATGAGTCAATGGTTGGATCTCCTTGCTGGCCAAGAGACTCTCAAGAGTCTCCTCCAACACCACAGTTCAAAAGCATCAATTCTTCAGCGCTCAGCTTTCTTCACAGTCCAACTCTCACATCCATACATGACCACTGGAAAAACCATAGCCTTGACTAGACAGACCTTTGTTGGCAAAGTAATGTCTCTGCTTTTCAATATGCTATCTAGGTTGGTCATAACTTTGCTTCCAAGGAGTAAGTATCTTTTAATTTCATGGCTGCAATCACCATCTGCAGTGATTCTGGAGCCCCCCAAAATAAAGTCTAACACTGTTTCCATTGTTTCCCCATCTATTTCCCATGTAGTGATGACACCAGATGCCATGATCTTCGTTTTCTGAATGTTGAGCTTTAAGCCAACTTTTTCACTCTTCTCTTTCACTCTCATCAAGAGGCTTTTTAGTTCCTCTTAACTTTCTGCCATAAGGGTGGTGTCATCTGCATATGTGAGGTTACTGATATTTCTCCCGGCAATCTTGATTCCAGCTTGTGCTTCTTCCAGGCCAGCGTTTCTCATGATGTACTCTGCATATAAGTTAAATAAGCAGGGTGACAATATACAGCCTTGATGTACTCCTTTTCCTATTTGGAATCAGTCTGTTGTTCCATGTCCAGTTCTAACTGTTGCTTCCTGACCTGCATACAGATTTCTCAAGAGGCAGATCAGGTGGTCTGGTATTCCCATCTCTTTCAGAATTTTCCACAGTTTATTGTGGTCCACACAGTCAAAGGCTTTGGCATAGTCAATAGAGCAGAAATAGATGTTTTTCTGGAACTCTTTTGCTTTTTCGATGATCCAGCAGATGTTGGCAATTTGATCTCTGGTTCCTCTGCCTTTTCTAAAACCAACTTGAACATCTGGAAGTTCACGGTTCATGTATTGCTGAAGCCTGGCTTGGAGAATTTTGAGCATTACTTTACTAGCATGTGAGATGAGTGCAATTGTGTGATAGTTTGAGCATTCTTTGGCATTGCCTTTCTTTGGGATTGGAATGAAAACTGACCTTTTCCAGTCCTGTGGCCACTGCTGAGTTTTCCAAATTTGCTGGCATATTGAGTGCAGCACTTTCACAGCATCATCTTTCAGGATTTGGAATAGCTCAACTGGAATTCCATCACCTCCACTAGCTTTGTTCGTAGTGATGCTTCCTAAGGCCCACTTGACTTCACATTCCAGGATGTCTGGCTCTAGGTGAGTGATCATACCATCATGATTATCTTGGGCATGAAGATCTTTTTTGCACAGTTCTTCTGTGTATTCTTGCCATCTCTTCTTAATATCTTCTGCTTCTGTTAGGTCCATACCATTTCTGTCCTTTATTGTGCCCATCTTTGCATGAAATGTTCCCTTGGTATCTCTAATTTTCTCGAAGAGATCCGTAGTCTTTCCCGTTCTGTTGTTTTCCTCTATTTCTTTGCATTGATCGCTGAGGAAGGCTTGCTTATCTCTTCTTGCTGTTCTTTGGAACTCTGCATTCAGATGCTTATATCTTTCCTTTTCTCCTTTGCTTTTCACTTCTCTTCTTTTCTCAGCTATTTGTAAGGCCTCCCAAGACAGCCATTTTGCTTTTTTGCATTTCTTTTCCATGGGGATGGTCTTGATCCCTGTCTCCTGTACAATGTCAAGAACCTCATTCCATAGTTCATCAGGCACTCTATCAGATCTAGTCCCTTAATCTATTTCTCACTTCCACTGTATAATCATAAGGGATTTGATTTAGGTTATACCTGAATGGTCTATTCAAAAGCAGAGACATTACTTTGCCAACAAAGGTCCGTCTAGTCAAGGCTATGGTTTTTCCTGTGGTCATGTATGGATGTGAGAGTTGGACTGTGAAGAAAGCTGAGTGCCGAAGAATTGATGCTTTTGAACTGTAATGTTGGAGAAGACTCTTGAGGGTCCCTTGGACTGCAAGGAGATCCAACCAGTCCATTCTGAAGGAGATCAGCCCTGGGATTTCTTTGGAAGGAATGATGCTAAAGCTGAAACTCCAGTACTTTGGCCACCTTATGCGAAGAGTTGACTCATTGGAAAAGACTCTGATGCTGGGAGGGATTGGGGGCAGGAGGAGAAGGGGACGACAGAGGATGAGATGGCTGGATGGCATCAGTGACTCGATGGACGTGAGTCTGGGTGAACTCTGGGAGTTGGTGATGGACAGGGAGGCCTGGCATGCTGCGATTCACGGGGTCGTAAAGAGTCGGACACGACTGAGCGACTGAATTGAACTGAACTGACTGGTCTAGTGGTTTTCCCTACTTTCTTCAATTTAAGTCTGAATTTGGCAATAAGGAGTTCATGATCTGAGCCACAGTCAGCTCCCAGTCTTGTTTTTGTTGACTATATACAGCTTCTCCATCTTTGGCTGCAAAGAATATAATCAATCTCATTTCGGTGTTGACCATCTTGTGATGCCCATGTGTAGAGTCTTCTCTTGTGTTGTTTGAAGAGGGTGTTTGCTATGACCAGTGCGTTCTCTTGGCAAAACTCTATTAGCCTTTGCTCTGCTTCATTCCGTATTCCAAGGCCAAATTTGCCTGTTACTCCAGGTGTTTCTTGACTTCCTACTTTTGCATTCCAGTCCCCTATAATGAAAAGGACATCTTTTTTGGGTGTTAGTTCTAAAATGTCTTGTAGGTCTTCATAGAACCGTTCAACCTCAGCTTCTTCAGTGTTACTGGTTGGGGCATAGACTCGGATTACTGTGATATTGAATGGTTTGCCTTGGAAATGAACAGAGATCATTCTGTCCTTTTTGAGATTGCATCCAAGTACTGCATTTCAGACTTTTTTGTTGACCATGATGGCTACTCCATATCTTCTAAGGGATTCCTGCCCACAGTAGTAGATATAATGGTCATCTGAGTTAAATTCACCCATTCCAGTCCATTTTAGTTCGCTGATTCCTAGAATGTCTACATTCACTCTTGCCATCTCTTGTTTGACCACTTCCAATTTGCCTTGATTCATGGACCTGACATTACAGATTCCTATGCAATATTGCTCTTTACAGCATCGGACCTTGCTTCTATCACCAGTCACATCCACAGCTGGGTATTCTTTTTGCTTTGGCTCCATCCCTTCATTGTTTCTGGAGTTATTTCTCCACTGACCTCCAGTAGCATATTGGGCACCTACCGACCTGGGGAGTTCCTCTTTCGGTATCCTATCATTTTGCCTTTTCATACTGTTCATGGGGTTCTCAAGGCAAGAATACTGAAGTGGTTTGCCATTCCCTTCTCCAGTGGACCACATTCTGTCAGACCTCTCCACCATGACCTGCCCATCTTGGGTGGTCCCACACAGCATGACTTAGTTTCATTGAGTTAGACAAGGCTGTGGTCCTAGTGTGATTAGATTGGCTAGTTTTCTGTGAGTATGGTTTCAGCGTGTCTGCCCTCTGATGCCTTCTTGCAACACCTACCGTCTTACTTGGGTTTCTCTTACCTTGGACGTGGGGTATCTCTTCACGGCTGCTCCAGCAAAGCGCAGCCACCGCTCCTTACCTTGGATGAGGGGTATCTCCTCATTGCCGCCCCTCCTGACCTTGAACATGGAGTGGCTCCTTAGAGCTTCCCAGGTAGCTTAGACGATAAAGAACCTGCCAATGCAGAGACTTGGGTTCAGTTCCTGGGTTGAGAAGAACCCCTGGATAAGGGAATGGCAACCCACTTCAGTATTCTTGCCTGGAGAATCCCATGGACATAGGAGCCTGGGGTCGCAGAGAGTCGGACACGACTGAGGGACTAACACAAAATCCAGTTTAGAGTTTAGAGTCTCTCTGACAAAGTGGCATTTTACACTTTGACTTTAAGGATGAGTCAATATTAGGAGAAGAAGAGCAATTCAAGCAGAATGGATTCTACATCAGGGTACATAGCATGTGACAGAAGTAAGCAAGAGCAAGGGGGCACAGGGCCTGGTAAGCCTTGACAAGGAATTTAGACTTTTAAGTCAGGAGTGTCTTGATCAGGCTTGAGTTCTAGAAAATTCATGGTGGCTGCACTGAAAGAGTGACACAGAAAGGAGTGAAACTATTTGTAAAATTCAGTGGGAAGGCTTTTAGTGGCCTGGGTGAGACTGATGGTGATACGCACAGAATGAGAAGAATTATGCCAGACTTGATTTTTTTTTTTTTTTAATATTAATAGGAACTCTCAAAGAGACAGAAATGACCTCTAAGAAGCTCTGTTAAAGGTGGGGAATTTTTTGGCTCCTGTAACCAAATCATGGAAATGCAAGGAAGCCGCTGGCCCTGCCACAGCTGGTTTGGGGAATGGCATCCTGCCATCTCTTTCTATTTTTATTCTTATCTCTGGAAGTTAGCTGTTCACTCTTTCAGGCCTGGTTACATGACCTGTTGGTGGCTCTGAAATCATGTCTTTGCAGTGTCTGATGAAACCAAGGAGTCCTGCTCTCTGTGATTCAGAACAGCTTCAAAATGTAGGGGCCCAGGAAAACCTGTTATTGGCCAGGCTTGGATCATATGCTTACACCTGGGTTCATCTCTGGATGCAACGGGAGAAGTACTGTGTCTAAGGGATGTGCTCTCATCAGTGGTTAAGGAGGTAAGTACTATCACCAGATAAGTAAAGCGGAGTTTGGGGCAGTCCTGGGCAGACACAAAGGCATGGCAGAATAAACTGAACTTGATGACTGATTGAGATGATTGATTGATTGTGGAGGAGGGGCAGGAAATGAGCCTAGGAGGGCACTTGGGAGTTTTCATTTGGGGTGATAGGGAGATTTCTAGTTGGGGGCATTCTCTTAAAAAGAGTAGAAGCAGGTTTGAAGTAGAAGACGTTGAGTTCAGATCTGTACCTGGGGCATGTTGAAGAGCACATGGAACCTCCAACTTGAGATATCCAATAAGAAGCCTGATGTGCAGGAGAAGCAACTGAGCTGGACACAGACTTGTGAATTATTAGTGTTGAGAGAGTCCTTGCAGCCCCAAGGTTGGAAGTGATCTTCCAGGGAGAATGCAGAGCGAGAAAAGAAGTGGCTGAGAAGGAGTTCCGGGGAGCACCCGCATCTGAAAGTCAGAAATAAGAGAGAGTTTTTTCCTGGAGTGGTAGGAAGGAGGAAAGCAGGACAGGACCCTAGTGTTATGTGAATTCTGGTTCACCATGGAGGGAAGAGCTGTCAAAGAAGGATCAAAAAGCTGGTGGCAAAGGATGAGAGAGAAGATACACATTCCAGTTCATGACGTCTCCAGTATTACATGAACCTATTAGCTGACAAAGCAAGGAGTTTGTCACAGCTGCCAAAATGGGATCTGGGAAAGAGGGAGAGGGAAGAGCACTGGGATCGATCAGGGTAGCCAGAGGAAGCAGGGTTTAAGTAGATTCTAAATACTGAGTAAGATTTCAATAGCTGGACAATGGGAGTCGGGGGAGGAATTCCAGGTTGGGCGATTTCATAAACAAAGGAGGAAACGCAGCAGGAACCTTCAGGAGATATGCTTAACGTTGAGAACTGATGAGAAGTCATTTTAGGAGGGTGCGCTCAGGCCAGTGGGAGAGGGCCTTGAATGCCAAGCTAAGACATCCAATAATCAATTCTAGTTAGTAGGGAACCTCCAAAGATTTTGACTATGCCCTAAAAGAAATTGTCTTGTGTTATTATTTTTTCCCTTTCACAGTGTCTCTGTCAGACCAGCCCCTGTTACATGCACTTATTTCTCTCCTATCACGTTGTTCCTCCCCTTGTTGACTTTTTTTCAAGAACATTCGGTGTGACTGACACTTCTTGAGTGTCAGAGTTGATCTGGACCTATTCAGAAGCTTTCTCCAACAGGTAGTTCAGTTTTCTTTTCCTCCATCCTATTACTTCCAGTTACATCCCTCAGGGACTATGTGAAACAATTCCATGTTCTCCTCATGTTTATGTTCTGAGGATGCTTATAGAGTTTCCACATTCCCTCTGCTTTGAGCTTAGCCAAGGTATACATGTTTAATTCTTTTAATCTCTCCCCCTAAGTCACTCCCTCTGGCCTCTTAATCATCCTAATTGCTCTTCTCTGAATGGCAGCCAAGTCAGTGTGTGCCTCTTCCCTGTGAGGCCGTGAGGAACATACTATTCCACGTGTGGCCTCACTAGACCCATTTATTACCTCCCAGTTTCGTCATCTGATGGTTGGGCATGTGAGGCTGTACTGCTCCTGCCCTGCTCGCTTCCCACAGCGCACCCTGGCCTGGGTAAATCCCTTATCTCAACAGGTTCTCTTTCATTTCCAGGTGGCCTGTTCCAGAGCTTGGAACCTGTGTTTGTTCTCCCCCAAGCTCCCATCCCTGCGGGCTTCTTCCCTGGGAAGGTGGCCTGGGACCAGGCCAAGGATCTATGGAAAATTGCAGCTAAGCTTGCATAAGTAAACCTTGGAAGAGGGGAGGCTAAGGAATGCCCAGAATGGAAGGATGCTGTGGCCTGCCCTGAGCTTTCCAGCCTGCCGAGCTATGAGCCTTCAAGAAGGTGCGACTTGAAGCAGCTTCTCTGTTTCCAATTATTCTTTTTATCTCTGCTCTGGCCCCTCTTGTTACCTAAGTGTTTTCATAGCTCTCAGCCATTACTGTTTAGCTTTGGGAGGATAAATGTGAAACCAAACAAATTATAAATATCCTGTTTCAAGATGTGTTATCACTCTGTGACTAGAATCCCCCAGAAGCCTGAGTCTTTTGAAAGCTCTAGTCTTTTTTTTTTTTTTCAAGCCTTGGGAAAAAATCCTCTGCCCCTCAAGGATGTGGTGGCAGAGGTTAAACTGCCTTTGAGAAAGTCAAATGTTTGGATTTCAGTGAAGGTTGACATGGAAACCCACCTGAGGCTTCCTCAGGCTTCTCGGGAGGAAATAAAACCCGAGATGGACGTTCTTGTTACAAGAGGAAGAGCAGCTTCATGGGGAAGCAGGTGGGGACCCCCATGTGATGGGGAGTTGGAATTGAAAGCCAGAGAGGGCACAAGGGGTGCGTGTGTGGGAGCCGGGAGCTGGCCGTCCTGGGACTTGTCAGGGCTGTGACTGGAAAGTTGATTTTTATTTTATTTTGTGAAGCCCTTCCTGTGAACAGCTTGATAAACAGCAGCGGCCGCAGGAGCCATCCGCGAGCCCCCGGGGATGGCGACTGGGGGCGCCCTCTTTTGTGGCCCCACTGCCCCTCCCACACCTGTCTCGCCTCCTGACTGGTGGCTGCAAATCCTAGTGAAGCATCTCTCGCACCTCAGGGTTAATTGCTTCAATCATGTCTGCATGTCGTAGGTTGAAAATCTACGTGAAAACCACAGTGGAAAAAAAGGTGGTTTTTTTTTTTTTTTACTTTTTGATTTTCAGGATTTGTTTGGCTTTAGGGGATACTGGGGCGAGGACGAGGAGAGTCGAAGGGGAGAGGAGGAAAAAGAACACGTGTGAGAGGAGCTTGCAGGAAGAGGAAAGGGCATACCCTGCTGGCTATCTCCTTTTCTTTGATTCCTCTCCCACTGCCCACTGCTGGCCAGGGGAACCAGGGGGGACCAGGGATGCCAGGCTCATGGGATGGACTAGCCCTTGCCCTCTAGGAGTCTTAGACTCTCCACTTTGGGTACTTGTAGCTACCCTAGAAATCTTGAGAACCTTTCTCTTAGGGATTTTGAGGGCCTCATCCTTCTACGGCCCCTGTCTCCTGCAAGTCTGGGTTATCTGTTCAGTGGAGGGTTGTGAGGATGCCCAGTTCAAGTTGAACCTCAGATCAACAGGGCCTATATTGTATATGTCACATACAATAGTTTTTGTCTGTTTTGCTAAATCTAGCAATGCTAACTCCATGTGTATCTATGGTTCTTCTGGTTCAATTCCTGTCCAGATAGCAATTCTTTAAAACAGGAAGGGAGCATGCAATCACCAGGCCAGCCGTCAGGCACAACTTCCTGTCCTCCCCTCTGTCCTCACCCCACCACCACCCGCCCCGCCTCCCCCAGATTCGTGCAAGTTCATCTTTGGGCTAAACCTTCAGGTGTTTTCTGGGACAGTCAATGGAGAGAGTCGAGGTAGGAGAAAAGATCGAAGGAGCAGTAATTTAGGTCACCTCAGTCAGCGTTGCTTATAAGTACTGTTTTCTCATTTATTGGAGGCATTTGCAAGATGTGCTGTGAACATGAGAGTTAAATAGTAATCAGCTTTTGTAAGCAGCAACTCTAACTGGGGTTTACATTTGGGATTAATAGTAAACTCCCCAGGCCTTACTGACTGAAGAATGTAGTTGCCCAAATAAACAATATTTTCAATCAGGAGTCAGAACCAATCCTCAGAGCACACAGCCTCTTCCTAGCAAGGAGCATTTCCCAACTCTGAAGTAATTTGTAATGTGCTAGGAAAACATTTTCAAAAAATGGATATCTTCGATGCCATAAAAGGGAAAACAGTTCTCTCTTTTGAAGTAATAAATACCATTTGTAGCAGAATTCTTTCAGTTTGTATTTCTCAATTATTTCTTGATAATGCTAGGCTTAGTGTGCCCAAGTGGTGCCTACTGCCTAGTAAGGAAGAGTCTAATGGAACACTGTGGGTCTGGGGTTTACTGTCCTCTAAATGTTACACATTCTTCTTGGGACATAAAACTAAGAATGCCTCCCAGTTATTGGATTACTGTCAGCTTCATGGGGCTGGCCATTCAGACACTGAGGGGAAGGCGCCTCAGACAGTGGAGTTGTGTTACACAGTCTTCCAGCAGCAGTGACTGTTCCTTCAGCCTCCCCAACCAAAAGGGTAGGATGAACTATCCACATTTCCTGAGGAATCCCAACTTTGCAGCTCACTGCCTTCCTCCACTTCCCATCCTGACCCGGACATCACACGCTGGATTTCAGAGATACTGTACTTCGACTAGAAACATGAATGTGCCGAGAAGCACAGAAAATATGTTGTTGTTCTACTGGGAGGTCTCAGACGGCTCCAGGAGGACTCTCTTGAAAAGGCACCAGCTCCCGGCCAACTCCAAAAGTACTGCTCACTCTGCCCCCTGGTGCCTGTGTGTGCGGCTCCTTCAGTAAAGAATTCCGTCCTCCCCCACTTCAGGTGATGCTGTGAGGAGCTCTGCAGGATCCTACCTCCCAGGGGCCCAGGGGATGTTTCTCACTCTGTGTGTCCTGTGCTGAAGGCGTGGGGAAACCAAAGACTTGGATTCCTTGCCAATTCATTCCTTCAACAAATATTTATTGGTTTCCTTCTGTGTCCACATCACTCTTCACCAAGCTGTCAAGGGAGGCAGGCTTGTGGATAAATGTAGGGTTCTGAATCATCCTGGGGTGTGGTGAGGGGTGGGCGGGTGGCAAGGAGCAGGGTAGTTTGTGGGAGTTTAGCAACAGTAATGCTGCTGTGTGCCTAGTGTCCCAGACTGTGCCTGGCACCAAACAGACGCTCAGAAAATATTTGTTGCATCTATTTGAAGATGAAATACTCTGGGTATCTAAGTTTTTTGCTTCCCCTAAACTAACTCCTCTTTTCATCTCAGTAACTGTCTCTTATCAGTACTACCTTAGTTAAAAGTGTGTACTAAGCAAAGCAGTTTTTTTGTTTGTTTGTTTTTTCCTTAGATGGTTAATAAGTTGGTATCGTATCAGACTCATCCTGATCTTGGATCGTGTCTGCCCAGTGGGGAATGAGTCCTCAGCCAGAGGCATTGTGGGTGATGGGCTGAGCATGCGCTGACCCAGGGACCTGGGTGGCTCATCTGAAGGAATCCCTTATGTGAGCTTCTTTGTGGAGAGGCCGTATCTCGCTGAGATCCAGCATATGTTTTGGGTCAGGATGGGAAGGAGAGGAAATTAGTTAGCTAGAAAACTGGCTAACTTGTGTGTGCTAAGTTCGCTTCAGGAACGTCTGACTCTTTGCAACCCCATGGACTGTAGCTCCTCTGTCCATGGGATTCCCCAGGCAAGAATACCGGAGTGGGTTGCCATTTTCTCCTGCAGCGGATCTTCCTGACCCAGGGATCAAACTGGAGTCTCTTAGGTCTTCTGCACTGTCAGGTGGGTTATTTACCACTAGCACCACCTGAACTTCCCTGGGGAGTCCCTGCTAATTAACGCAATGGATGTATCCAGCCCGTGGCAATATGCAGGTGCTTTAGGTTTGCTTGAGTAAAGTGGATGGGCCTCTCCTCAGTGTTTGGCTTGTCAGAATGTTCTGGGAGAAGTCTATTAAATCCATGTGACTGGTTGCTCACCCTGTATGAAATTTTCAGTTTGCCCAAGGGCTGACATGTGAAATAATCCTACTGACTTTTCAAGCAATTAAATATTTTTCAAGCAATTAGACGTTGGAGTCTAGAATGTTCCATAGCACTCAATGTGTGTGTGTGGAGGTGGTGTGGGGGGGGGGGGGGGTGTTGGGGGGGAGAGGGCTCTGCCGCTCCCTGGTGGGAGCTTGTGGTGCAGTTGAGGAATCACAGCTAACACACAGAACCACCAAGCCCTGTGTTAAGGAAGAGTAGAGAAGGCAAAGAAAGGCATCGGTCTTAGGAGCTGGAGAGAGTTGGAAGGCGAGGAGGGACTTGAGCTGGCATTGTCACCGGCAAAGCCTATTAACAATTCCTGGGAAATATAAAAAGGAATCTGAGTAATGAAATAAGGTCTAAACTTAAAAAAAAAAAATCCTTTGTGCTGAGTCTGGTTTCACTTGCTCACAGGAGGCCACATGCAGAGGCCTCGCACCCAGCCCTTTAGACCAGAGTTTCTGGTGGCAGATAGCTGTTTCCTATAACTCAGTTCTGGCCAGGCCTGTGCCGAAGCGCTGAGCACAACGCTCAAGTAAAGATGGCGGCGGTGGCAGCAGGCAGTGTGCAGGGGAGTGCTCAGCCCGGCTCTCTGGAAGCTGAGCAGCGCACTTGTGCCAGCCTCGCGAGAACTCCGCCCCCTCTGGCGAGATCCCTATAAGGCAGCCGGGCCCACAACCCGTGGGATGAGCTTGTGCTCTAGAGCCCGAGCTTCTGGCTGTCCATTCCCTGATATAAGAAAGGTTTCCTTTGCGTCTGCACCGGACTAGTTCTCGCTGGCCTGAGATACCCGGCAGGAGGTGTCTTGTTGGGGTCCAACTGAAAAGGGTCAGTAATGGTAGGAGCAGGCCAGGCAGTGGGCTAAGAGAACTGAGTAGTGGGATCCCATCGTCCTCACAGCAGCTCCGTGGTGGTGTACCATTGTCGCCCTCTTTTGCACGTGAGAAGCCAGCCGTATGGAAGTTAAGTAACTTGCTCCTTGTCACTCAGCGAGTGGAGGTGAAAAACAGTTGTGCAGAAGGTAAGGGTGGGTGAAATTGTAGGTTAGTGAAAAAAACACCATTTCCTCTCCCCCTTCTCTCTTTACAGCGCAGATAATAATAACCACCTTTCAGGATTGTTTGGTGGGATAAATGAGAGGGTTTGTGAATGTTCTGAGCTGCATGTGCTCAGTGGGAAGTCAGACCGCATTAGGGAAAGGGAGGCGAGGACAGACATGGCATGGAGGGAACTCTGACATGACTAATGGCAGCCATGGGAAATGAATTTGGAAAGGAAAAGGGCTCTGGTTCATAGAGGGCTTGCAACCTGAGAGAGGGTGGGGATTGATGTGGCCTAGATACTTTCATAAAAGGGATTGTTCTCTTCTTGTTTTTAAAATAGTACATACTCATGAATATTTTGGAGGAAAAAACCCAGGAAAGTATAAAGATGAAAATAAAATAATTCTACTACCCAGAGATACCCACTTAGAGCCTTTTTTGCATTATCTAACTTTGATCCTAACTTTGTGAAAGGTGTTATAAACTAGGAAATTAAGATATTAAAGTTATGAAATACTGTTTTTATGCATGATATGTACATAGATACAGTATTCTTTATGGTTATACTGTAAAATAAGTCCTGCTTTTTTCAATTTGTTGTGAACATTTTCCTCATCACTAGATTTTTTTTTTTTAATTTTTAAGGCTATAGAATATGGATAATAAGGTAGAACCATGATATACCTAACAGTTTCTCTGTTGTTGTCTATTTGTTTCCAACTTTTCACTATTAGAAATAGCACTGTGATGGATATCCTTATACAAAAGCTTTAATTGCATTAAAAATTATTTATTTAGGCTGAATTCCTAGAAACAGAGACATTAGGTCAAAGAGTATAAGTGTTTTTAAGATTCTTGATTCATATTGCCAAATGGCTTTCAAGAAAGGTTGAATTCATTTATACTCTCATCAGCACTGTATGAGAGTTTCCATTTTATGGGCCTTTCATTTTATGGAAACTTTGCCAACAATGAGGTCCTTTTTTTTTTTTTTTTAACTTTGTCAATTTCAAAGAAAAAATGGTATCTTGTTTCAGTTTGTATTTCTTGATTATGAGTGAGGTACAATTTTTTCCTAATTTATTGGTCATTTGTATTTGTTCTTTTGTGAGTTTTTTCTTTGTTTTCTTAATCATTATTCTAAAACAGCCCTTTTCAATAAAGACCTAACGTGAGCCATGTATGTAATTTAAAATATTCTAGTATCAACATTAAACAAGTAAAAAGAAACAGGTAAAATAATTTTAATGAAAAGTTATTTTAATAATAGAATTTATTTAGCCGAATATACCCCAAATATTATCATTTTAACACTGACACTAGCCTTGTTTCAAGTCTTCTTGTGGTTAGTGGCTACCCTATTGGACAGTGCAGATTTAGAACAATTAGACAGAACTAGCATAGAATGTTAGTATTTCTGATATTTATTTATGCTGCTAAGTCACGTCAGTCGTGTCTGACTCTGTGTGACCCCATAGACGGCAGCCCACCAGGCTCCGCTGTCCCTGGGATTCTCCAGGCAAGAACACTGGAGTGGGTTGCCATTTCCTTCTCCAGTTTATTTATGAGACTTTCATAAATTCAGAATATTACCTTTTGTCTGTTGTACCTGTTATAACTTTTTCTAGTATGTCATTTGCCATTGTTTTTGGATTACGTATTTTAAAATTACATAGACAAATCTTTCATTTCTGTCTTCTGTTGTTTCTTCCATTGTTTTTAGATTTACCTATTCTCAGATCAGCTAATTTTTCACCTAGAGTTTTAATGGTTTAATTTTTAATGTAATTCTTTAATTCCAGAATTCATTGCATTTATTTTTAGTCTACCTGACTTATCAAAAAGGTCACTCTAGTTTTATGTCTGTTGACTTCTTATAATATTTTATTGAATTTTATTAGACTTGGCTAGGTTTTCATTGTGGTGTGCAGGCTTTCCTTTGGTAAGAGGGAGGTACTCTCTACTTGAGGCACTCGGGTTTCTCATTGCAGTGGCTTCTCTTGTTGCAGAACATGGACTCTAGGGCTCTCAGGATTCATTAGTTGTGGTGCTTTGGGTTAGTTGCCCCGACATATGTGGAATCTGCCCAG
Source organism: Bos indicus (assembly GCF_029378745.1). Lineage (NCBI taxonomy): Eukaryota > Metazoa > Chordata > Mammalia > Artiodactyla > Bovidae > Bos > Bos indicus. The sequence continues at coordinate 14,276,828 of NC_091779.1, forward strand.
ACCAGGGATTGAACCCATGTCCCCTGCATTGGCAGGCAGACTCCAATCACTGGATCACCAGGGAAGTCCTCCTTGTAATTTTTAATTGTTTCTATCTTATGTATTTTGATGCTTTGTTACTTAGTAGCAGATCCCAATCATTGATCTTTATAAAGGAATATGATATTCCATGTCCTTTCTAATGTCTTTTTCTTTAACTTTCCATTGTTTGAAATTAATATTGTCATGCCTGGATTTGGTGTCTGCATTTGCTTAAGAAATCATTGCCCAACCTTCAATTTTTAGCTTTTCAATTTTATTTTGCACAAATGTGTGTGTGTGTACTCAGTCATGTCCGACTCTGAAACCCCATGGACTATAGCCCACCAAGCTCCTCTGTCCATGGGATTTTTCCAGGCAAGAATACTGGAGTGGGTTGCCATTTCCTTCTCTAGGGGATCTTCCCGACCTAGAGATTGAACCCATGTCTTTTGTATCTCCTGCATTGACAGGCAAATTCTTGACCACTGTTGCCATCTGGGAAGTTTTGTGGGAAAGGGGATGAAGAATAAGGGGTAAAGAGAATACACCAGTTATCTCTTAAAGATGCATGAGCACCTTTGTCTTAAAGGCCACTGGTGAGAACTTCATTCATGGGGATACCTAGGTGAAGAGTAGGTGATGGTTCCTTTCTTGGAAGCCATCATCCGGGTATAGATTCTTACCAGAGAAGAAGAAAGAATTGATTTGGGGGCAGGGGCAGGGGGGCGGTGGCAATGAGAAGTTTCTGCCACACCAATAGTAGGGTTGTCTCTGCCTCCATCTGGTCTGAAGCACTTTGGATCATGGGAGGCATGTTCACCACAGCCATTATTCTATATCCCACCTTGTTGTAGGCTGGGAGCAGTAGACCTAGAAGGACATAGTAGGGGATACACTTAGGATAGTTTTGAGGATACAAGGGGAATGTAATGTGCTATTCCAAAAAGCAGTACAGTGACAGCTGCCTGATTTTCTAAAGTACATTCCAGAATGTCATGCAGGAAGTGGGAAAGAAACATGTCTTTGCCTTCTTTCAGACTGTGGTTCGTTCAATTTTAAGTGGCAAAAATTTGTCACCTTCTATTTTTTGTTGTTTTTTAGTCACTCAGTCGTGTCCAACTCTTTTGCAACTCATGGACTGTAGCCCACCAGGCACCTCTGTCCATGGGATTTCCCAGGCAGGAATACTGGAGTGGGTTGCCATTTCCTTCTCCAGGGGATCTTTCTGACCCAGGGATCAAATCTGTATCTCCTGCATTGTCAGGAGGATTCTTTACCACTGAGCCACCAGGGAAGCCCTTGTCACCTTCTATAGAATTTCTCAATTCAGTTGGTAAGTAGTAGATCATCCTTGCATACTTTAGAAATTTGCAAACTTTAGATTGACAATCTCGGTTTTAGTTTTCCTTGTATGTATGTATGTATATGTATGTCTTTCATACATATCCAAGCGTTAGGAATTGTTAATCAAACATCACATGTTTTTTTCTCCTGTGTTAATAATTCATTTTTGACCAGAAGTTGAGATCATGAAAGCCATGCTTCAGAAGGATGCCTGACTTTACAAAAGATGTTTGGAAGAGATTGAGCTTGGCGGCATGTACACAGGCTAGGAGTCAAGGGCGGCAGTCTTACACTGGGGCATTGAGACCCTTGATAGGATAGGGCCATGAGGGATGGAGCAGAAAGTGTGTGTCCACGAGCAATTCCTCTCAAAGGAAACACTGAGTCTTTGTAAAAGACTGGACACAACTGATAAAGAGAAAAGAGTTGACTTAATTTTTTTGTTTGGGTTGACAGAAATTCTGTGTGAAATCAGACAATCTCACAAAAGTATGAGCGGATTGGAAATCTGACTTATCGGAAGATGTTGTTTTAATTTGGGATATGCTCAATTTGAGAGGGAAGCAGTCCATACAGGGAAGAAACTGAAGATTAGCATGTTCAACAGCCATTCACTCTCCCTTCCAGGGGTCCTCTATCACAAGGTATAGAAAGATAACCAAACATACCTGTTTCTCTCGGTCTTCTGAAGAGATTGGCTATATGCATGTGACTTAGATCCCACAATTAACTGCACCTTGTGAGGTTAAATTGCAGAATTGAGTACACACAGGCTTGGGGAAGAGGTTACCTTTGAGCTTGGGTCCGTAATTATGTGCTGAGAGTAATGAAGTGGTAGGAGGATGGCTATTCAATGAGAGGAAGAAGAGTGTATTGGTCAAATATGCAGGGATCGTGTTAAGGAGATGCTCTGAAAAGCATAAAAGGATTGATTAGATGCAATTGTGGGGCTCCTTGAGGCTAAAAGGCATGAAACTGTAAGAGCCGAATCAATTGAATTTTGTATCTTTTTTTTCCGTTGGGACCCAAAGCAGTGCCTGGTGGAGTAACATGATCTGTATTTGCTACTACTGCATTGTTACTGTTATTTTAAGTATTTTTTAAACAAGAAGTCTTTTTAAAAAGATTCTATGTGTTTATTATTGGCTGGGCTGGGTCTTCATTGCTATGCAGCCTTTTCTCTGGTTGTGGTGAGCAGGGGCTACTCTGTTGCGGTGCATGGGCTTCTCCTTGCCGCGACTTCTCTTGTGGAGCGTAGGCTCTAGGGCATACAGGCTCCAGTAGTTGTGGCTCCCGGGCTCTAGAGCACAAGCTCGAAAGTTGTGGCACATGGGCTTAGTTCTGCGGCCTGTGGGATCTTCCTGAATCAGGGATCGAACCCGTGTCTCCTGCACTGGCAGTCAGAGTCTTTACTACTGAGCCACCAGGAAAGCACCCCCCCCCCCGCCCCCGCCACTTATTACTTTTGATAATGTGACCTTCAGCAACTTGCTTAGAGTTTCTCAATTTTAGCTTCCTCCTTTGTAAGAGGAAGATCTTCTTACATGTGTAACAGAGTTTGCTAGGATTGAAGCACCCTCCAAAGTGAGTATGCAATTACAGTTCCCTGCCCCTGTCAATCAGATAACAGGCTGGGCAATTAAGATACAAAGCACATTATGACAAAATCCCTGCCCTCAGGAGCTCACATTCTACTGGGGGAAACAGAGAGGAAAATGATGATGGCAGTACAAATAAAGTCTGTGATAAAAGTATCCAGCAGGTTCATCTATTTTGTAGGACTGGGAATTGCAGAGGAAATCAGGCGGGATTCTCAGAGGAGGGCAGAATTTGCTCTGGGTCAGAAGGGTGAGTGCAAATGTAAGACAGAGAAAGCAGGGCAAGTGGGCAAGTCATTTCTAGCTGATAGAACAACATGAGGCCACAGATTAAGAGATTTCATACCACAGCGGTGGCACAGTGGTATGAAAACTCTCTGCCAGCCCGGGGAAGAACTAGTATGGTGTTGAGGTTGCCAGGGAGGAGAGGTAATCACGATCAACCCACTCATTGGTTCTGGGACTGGCTCTGTCAGTTGACACCTTCCTTTTTCATATCTTCATAATTCGTCTCCCTTGACAGCCTCTCCTTGGTTGAAACCTGTACACTCATGTTTCCTCAGGTCTGAAATAATTTTCCTTGTTTGCTGTTTCCTCAATCTACTGTCCTGTATCTCTCTTTTCCTTTCATTCCTGGCCTCCTTTTCTGCCTTTACAACTCATTACTCAAGGCCATGTGCTCTGCATTCTCTGTTGATTCCTGTCCTGAGGGGTTCTTACAGATCACCATGGCCCCTTGGTGGCCAGAATTTGTTGCCTTCTTTTTTATTTCCTTTTAATTTTCTTCTGTGATGTTTAGCCTTTTGCCATCTCTTCCAGAGTTTCTGTCTCACTGTCCCCTCAGATCCTGCTGCGTCTTCTGTCGCCTTTGTCAGGACTCTTTTACTGCCCAACCCTAAAGTTTGGGGTTTCATAGCATTCTTTCTTACAATCAACAAGTCTCTCTGAGTAATGTCATCCACTCTTGAGGTTTCCATTGCCTCTCCTAATTATTCTCGTGATTTCCACTGGTTATCTGTGGAAATCACTTAACCTGTGGCCTCTGCCTCTGTCCTGGGGTTCCAACTCATATTCCCTATCTCCTATTAAGGACTCCACGTCTCTGCCCCTCAGGCACCTCTGAGTGAATATATCCCAAATCAAGTTTCCTGTCCTCTCCAACAATCCTGTTTCCTGCATGTCCCACTTTCATTTCACAGTCCAAATGGGAATCCCGGGAGTGGTCCTTACTCTCTTCTCTTTCTCTCTCTAGTCTATCCAATCTGTCAACAAATCCTTTTATTTCTACTTTCTACACACCTCATGAGTTTATCCTCTCCTCTGTGTCTTCCTGTTACTGTCAAAGCTCTTATCCTTGTTCAACTTGAGCAGCTTCCTTTCACTGCACTCATATTCATCCTTGAATATCTTTCAGAGTGATCATTCCAAAGTTCATTCATTCCTACAGTGAATGATTTAAATCATGCTGCATTATTTAAAGTAATCATGCCCTTATTTAAAGTAATTATTTTTTTTATCACCCAAAATAGTAGTTCCCAATCCTTTTTGCATGGTTTTTTTTTTTTCCATGTCAAAAACCATCATGGATGCCCCCATGATAGCTATACTCTTTTCACCTGTTAATTGAGAGATTACCTAAATTAAAAGCTACTTTGAATTCAGCAACAGTTTACAATTTATTACAGGGAGGGAGGTGGGAGTGGGGTTCAGGATGGGGAACACGTGTACACCTGTGGCAGATTCATGTTGATGTATGGCAAAACCAATACAATATTGTAAAGTAATCAGCCTCCAATTAAAATAAATAAATTTAAATTTAAAAAAACTTGGAAAAAAAATAAAGCATCGACATAAATTGACCAATAATATCTATCCAGAAACATAAGATACATTCAATCTGTAGACAATGAATTCTTGACTTCTTGCCATGACTACTTACCACCAGTCAAGAACCACTGCCTTGAAGATGACATCCACATTAATTAGTGAGCTGTATAACCTACTTTAAACTGTTTCCAGTTACATCTCCAGTGATTTTGCTGTGCTTGACTTCTTGGCCCACTACAGCCACACAAGCTGCTCTAGTTCCTTCCCCTTCTCACTCATCACCATTCCCAGAAATGCCCTTGCGTCCTTTTCTTTGCCTTGCCTTATCCCATAAGACTTTTTGCTCTTTCGTGTAACTCGTAATATTTCTTATGTCATCTCTAGTGCAGCACTTACTGTATTGTACTGGGGTGATTTTTGACATTTGTCTCCCTCACCAGATTCTGGGCTCCTAGGAGGTCCTATTCACCTTTGTATCCTGGGTCCCTAGCAGAGTGCCTGGTGAATAGTAGGTGCTCACGTGGTGGAGGTGGGTTCATAGTGACTATTAGGATATCTTTCACAGCCTTAGAAGAGCAGTTTCCTGGCAGAAGCAAAGCAAAATAGCCCTGCCCTGAGTGCCCAGGTCCTTCCTTGTAATTGCTGCTCTATACAGAAACAGATAATCCTCTCACACTCAGCTGAAACGCTGTAGAAAGTCGCAGCTGGAAGGAACTGCAGCTCTCATTCAGTGTGACCCCTTCATTTTGTACATCAGGAAATCGCAGGAGTCTTTCCTTGTCTAGATCCAGCAACACAGTTTTCAGCTTTCTCCATATTCAGGTTCTTGATTCATTTTCTTTGGCTCCTGACTTGTCCACAGTCCTCCTAGTTTGTTGGAGTAAGTTCTTCATTTACGAAAGGTTTAAAAATCGTTTTAGTCCCTGACTTTCAAGTCGTCAAATGGCTACAACTCATAGATAATTTACGCTTTAAAATGGTTTGGACACATAGGGAGCACAGCTCAGAGCTCCGTGATGACCTCGAGAAGTGGGCAGGGGCAGTGGGAGGGAGGTGGAAGAGGAAGGGGATATGTGTATGTATATAGCTGATTCATGTTGTACAGTGAAAACTAGCACAAAATTGTAAAGCGATTATCCTCCAACTTAAAAAAAAAATTGGTTTAGACATGTCACCCTTCTTGGCCAGATCTTTTACCCGGCAGTATCTAAGGAGGAACCAAATTGGCAGATTTGAATCCTAACTTCATTTACTTCTCTTGCCCAGGCTTTGGTGACAGTACGAATGGGCAGCAAAATGCCAAATGCAAGTGGCCAGAGGAAGAGCAGCAACCTGGACATTCAACTTCTGGAAAAATGAAAATTCACTAGAGTCTCCTCTCATTTCAGAGAGCAGAAGCTGCCTGGTTTCTAAACTTGGAAGTTCTGAGTCTCAAATGCCAGGTATCAGGTAAGAGATGGGTGTTTCTGTGGCAACTCAGAGTTTTGTGTAAGGGGAATGGTTTTTATGGAGCTGTGAAGTATGTAGATTGGGTAGAATATGGGGGAAATTTGCCTTTGGCAAGATGCTAAACCTCTGCAGTATCTTCAGGGCACAGCGTATAACATGGAAAAAATGGAGCCCTCTTCTGTTGCATCCAACTGCATGGTCACTTTGAGAACAGTAAAGTAGTAGTCATTCTCGAAGTGTGTGCAAGGAAAATTAGCAAAAGGAAGTCACAACCTAGGATTTCTGAAGAGCCTGCCTCAGATTATTGCCTCTCCACAGAGGGAAAACCTGGGCCTCCCTCTGAATTTAAACGAGGTATTACTGCTAACCATTAAAAATGAAAATCCTCCTTCATCCAGTAGCCTGTAGGTGTGTAGGCATCCTTACCAATCAGTGTTCCATCTTTTGGCAAGTAAATATGACCTGAAATCATCTATTTATACTTTATACAGAATTCCTAACTCCAAGGGATAAAAGTTGTCAGGCTCCAAAATTCAAGTCTAAAGAAGTTAGAATCCTGATTGTTTACAAAGCTTGCCATCAAATGGAGCTGGTGTTAATTAACTCTGGCATCCCTAAATTCAACTTTGCATATTCAATGGTTGCTATGAAAAGCTGGGTCTGAATAACAAATGCACAGACGGCACCATTAAGCAGAGAGCAGGCATCACATAGTTTTCCTTGGGTTGCTTCTGTTACCAATCAAGCTTGTAGACGTGAGGCTAGAGGGTTTCTGACAGTAAGTTCCACAAAAAGATGCTGTTCATTTATTTTGGCAGTGGGCTGTACTATACTAAGAAGGCAGCTGTACGTGGCAGAGCCCAGCTTTATAACTCAAAATTTGTCCTTCCTTCACAGTTGCAGGACATTGGGTTATGGCATTTTAGAGGGAGATGGAACGGATATAGGGCTGCATTGAGAAACAGCAGTTAAAATGCTATGCCTCATAAAATCCCTTATGTGCAGTACAATGTTTTTAGTTATTAAATGAGCATAATTCAAAGGGCAATTTACTTTTCATCATTTGTACTATTGTATATTCCTACCATATTTGTCACTTTTATTTCTTTGCAGACAATTTTCAACTTGTGCAGTTCGATAGTAGCTCATGGATATATTTAAATCCCAAAGACAAGAGGGTTTACATTGATATTTTAGCAATTATAGTGAGCATTTTCCAAGTTCTACAAAAGCCGTATTTAAATTGAATGTTTCTGGATGTAAAACAAGCCAGCAATACAATAGCTGTAAAGTGGGCCTTTATTTTTCAGCTGATACTTTTCTGGACAACACAATGGTGAGGTCACGCTGAGGGGGTTCCAAGGCACACAGAGAAACACCTATATATATAGCCGAGGAGCAGACTGACCTGTGGTGAGCGTGGCTTTGTCTGGGCTCATGTGACAAAACAGTTCCCAGATGCTCTAATGACAGGCACATTGTCTTCCTTTCGGCTCTTGGCAGGATGCTCACTGTAAACCGAGAATGGAGTTTAGCACCTGAGAACAGGCTTCTAAGCAGGCTTGGGGGGTGAGAAGGAAAGAAGAAGATAACAAAGTGCTCCATCTTTTTCCTTGGCGTAAAGAGTACACAGTCTGTTTTTGTTTCCTCTGTCAATTACCAGGCAAATATCTGTCTTTGCATATGCTCAAATCAACTGTTTTATCAATGCTTCCAGGGTAAAATAACCGCAAACACCCAGGGCCATATTGTTTATCATATATTGCTGTCTTTGCATATACGCTAGAGTTTACTAACTCCAATTCACCCCATTGCATCCATATAAATTCACAGTAGTATCTGCATTGTTTGATGTTAGAATAGAGATTTGGGTTTGGAACTGAGATCTATCCATAAAACTTTTTTTGTAATTCTTCTTTCTCTGATTATTTCCATTTAATCTACTCTGCTTTAAGCCAGACACTCCTAAAATAGTCTGTACCTTGAACAGACTGGGCATTGTTGGGGTTGCGTGCTCGTAGTTCCACGGAAACCATGTCCATGAGTCAGAAAGCAAACACCAGGCCTGTTGTATCGATACCATGATGTGTGCTGCTAATGTAACACCTAACACGTGTGAACTGGCCAAGAGTTTCCCTGCAGGATGTAGGGAGGGCTGGAGCTAATTGGAAGCATAACGCATGACTGTTTGGGGAACGTAAAGTCATGCCATCTCAGAGGCAGGCCTTTTCTTATGCTTCTCAGTGGGGCTCCTCTTTTCTTACTAGTGCTCGTGGGACTTTCCTGGCTGTCCAGGGGTTAAGACTTCATGCTTCCAATGGAGGGGATGCAAGTTCAATCCTTGGTTGGGGAACCAAGATCGCATGTGCCACAGGGTGAGGCCAAAAGGTTAAAAAAAAAAAAAAAAAAAAAGATAGTGCTCAGGGTTTTAAGGTAGTGAGTGGAAGACTAGAGGCCTTTTGCTTCCTGTACATCAATCACTTTGCACCTCAGACCTTAGAGTGTGTTTGTTTATAAGAGGGCAGGCCACACAAGCCTTGCTTCTGAATTCTTGGAGAGTTCTCAAGTCAGCTAACTGCAAGAGCCCAATTAATCAGACTCTATGGTGGAAAGAGGTGAGAATAAAAACTCAAATGTCTCAAGTGATTAAGCAAGATAGATTGCATATCTGTTGTTTTCCATGGCTTCATGGGTCAGCTTTAAGCCAGGGGTCAGCAAACTATCATCTGTACCCTGATATCATGCAGCCCACAAACTAAAAATGATATTTTATATTTTTAAAGTGCTGTTAGGAAAAAAACACTAAAAGCAAATAATATGGAATAGAGAGTGTATGTGGCCCACAAAATCTAAAATATTTATTATCTGGACTTTTACAGAAAAAGTGTCTAAGCTAGGAGGGTGTAATCATGAGAAATTTCTCATTTTTAGCTGCTATGTCATTTCTCTTTGTCCCTTAAGTTGTCTGTGTTGTTTGTCAGCTTAGGACAGGACTTTGGCTCAAAGACCCTATGAGAACCAGGTGCAGTTTGGGAGCTTTCTGCATCACTCTGAGGCTTGCCTTACCACAGTCCAAGGCCGCCATACCTTGTGTTCAGCAGGTAAGTGGATGCAGAACCAAGGGCTTACAAAGAATGAGACTGAATGTGGACTAGAGCAATGCTCTCTAACTTCCCAGCCATGAAGGGACTCCCAGAGCAGCCTTGCCTCCCAGCGAGCACACGTGTTTATCAAATCGTCTGAGCCATTTGATACTTGGGTGTTTTTCTTCCAATACCCTTCTTTAAGAGCTGGCTCACCTCCAAGGTTTGGGGAAGATAAGATTCTAAGTTGATTCCTAAAGTTTCTGGTGAGATAGAGACTGCCTTTCATTCCAGGTTCTTCCTCTTTACTCTTTGATCTGAATCCCAGAAGGGTCATGAGTGTTTCTCCTGCTGCAACTTTGTCTGAATATTGCCAGGAAGCTCTGCTGCTGTATTTGTAGGTTGATTACCGGGGATTGGGGGTAGAGAGGGGGAGCATCCTTTGTCTTGCATTCTCATTGGACCAAACTCTTTTCTTGAAGGAACACAAGTCCCAAGTCTAACATGCTCCCCCTGAGGTAGGTATTTCCCACATAAGCAGACTAAGCAACAAACCCAGGGCTGACATCACCATTTCCTCATGACTCTCATTTCCCCCACTCTTCATCCTATTTGAATTTGCCCCAGCTCAGGCCCTCCTCATCTCTCACAGAGACCAATGTAGTGACCTCTTCACTGGTGACTTGACTCCAGAGGCCAGCTCAGTCTACTCTGCATCCTGCTTCCAGGGAGCTGGAAACCGGGCCACAGCACTGAAGGTTGGAGCCCTCCATTTGGGTCTCCATTGCCTACAGAATGAAAAGTTCAATTCTGTTGCAGCATTTTTAGACCTACCTAGTTTTCTAGTAAATCTGCCTCCTTCCTTCCCTCACCTTCCATTTGCTCTTATCCTTCAACTGTGGTTACTGAGAGGTGTGATTCCTTAAGCCTTTACTAACTTTGGTTCTACCACCTGAGATGCCCAGCTTGTTTCACTAATACCTAATCATTTTCAAGTTGAAGGGTCAAAGGTCATGCTAAGGATTACGTTTTGTCCCCCCAAAACATGTTGAAGTCCTAATCCCAGTCCCTTATTTCGAAATAGAGTTTTGCAGATGGTCAAGTTACGATGTGGTCACTAGAGTGAGCCCTAATGCAAAATGACTGGTGTCCTTATAAAAAGACTAAATTTGGTTTTAGATAGACTTGCTGAGAGGAAAGACCAGGTGAAGACACAGAAGAACACCGTCTACAAGCCAGGGGATGACAAAGGCCACCAGAAGCCAGGAGAAAGGCATGGAACTGATTCTCCTTTAGCCCTCAGAAGGCACCAAGACTAGTGACACTTTGATCTTGGATTTCTTTGCAGCCAAAAGTGGAGAAGCTCTATACAGTCAGCAAAAACAAGACTGGGAGCTGACTGTGGCTCAGGTCATAAACTCCTTATTGCCAAATTCAGACTTAAATTGAAGAAAGTAGGGAAAACCACTAGACTATTCAAGTATGACCTAAATCAAATCCTTTACTATTATACAGTGGAAGTGAGAAATAGACTTAAGGGACTAGATCTGATAGACAGAGTGCCTGATGAACTATGGACAGAGGTTTGTGACATTGCACAGGAAACAGAACAAGACCATCCCCAAGAAAAAGAACTGCAAAAGCAGCATGGCTGTCTGAGGAGGCCTTACAAATAGCTGTGAAAAGAAGAGAAGCGAAAAGCAAAGGAGAAAAGGAAAGATACACCCATTTGAATGCAGAGTTCCAAAGAATAGCAAGGAGAGATAAGAAAGCCCTCCTCAGAGATCAGTGCAAAGAAATAGAGGAAAACAATAGAATGAGGAAAACTAGAGATCTCCTCAAGAAAATTAGAGATACCAAGGAAACATTTCATGCAAAGATGGGCTCAATAAAGGACAGAAATGGTATGGACCTAACAGAAGCAGAAGATATTAAGAGGTGGCAAGAATACACAGAAGAACTGTACAAAAAAGATCTTCATGACCCAGATAATCACGATGGTGTGATCGTTCACCTAGAGCCAGACATCCTGGAATGTGAAGTCAAGTGGGCCTTAGGAAGCATCACTACGAACAAAGCTAGTCGAGGTGATAGAATTCCAGTTGAGCTATTTCAAATCCTAAAAGATGATGCTGTGAAAGTTCTGCACTCAATATGCCAGCGAATTTGGAAAACTCAGCAGAGGCCACCTGGAAAAGGTCAGTTTTCATTCCAATCCCAAAGAAAGGCAATGCCAAAGAATGCTCAAACTACCACACAACTGCACTCATCTCACATGCTAGTAAAGAAATGCTCAAAATTCTCCAAGCCAGGCTTCAACAATATGTGAACCATGAACTTCCAGATGTTCAAGCTGGTTTTAGAAGAGGCAGAGGAACCAGAGATCAAATTGCCAACATCCGCTGGATCATCGAAAAAGCAAGTGAGTTCCAGAAAAACATCTCTTTCTGCTTTATTGACTATGCCAAAGCCTTTGACTGTGTGGATCACAGTAAACTGTGGAAAATTCCTAAAGAGATGGGAATAGCAGACCACCTTACCTGCCTCTTGAGAAACCTATATGCAGGTTAGGAAGCAACAGTTAGAACTGGACATAGAACAACAGACTGATTCCAAATAGGAAAAGGAGAACATCAAGGCTGTATATTGTCACCCTACTTATTTAACTTATATGCAGAGTACATCATAGTAAAAGCTGGGCTGGATGAAGCACAAGCTGGGATCAAGATTACTGGGAGAAATATCAATAACCTCAGTTATGCAGATGATACCACTCTTCTGGCAGAAAGTGAAGAACTAAAGAGCCTCTGAAAGTGAAAGAAAAGAGTGAAAAAGTTGGCTTAAAGCTTTCAGAAAACTAAGATCATGGCATCCAGTCCCATCACTTCATGGCAAATAGATGGGGAAACAGAGGAAACAGTGGCAGACTTTATTTTTTGGGGCTCCAGAATCACTGCAGATGGTGACTGCAGCCATGAAATTAAAAGATGTTTACTCCTTGGAAGGAAAGTTTTGATGCACCTAGACAGCATATTAAAAAGCAGAGACATTACTTTGTCAACAAAGGTCCATCTAGTCAAGGCTTTGGTTTTTCTGGTAGTCATGTATGGATGTGAGAGCTGGACTATAAAGAAAGCTGAGCACTGAAGAATTGATGCTTTTGAACTGTGGTGTTGGAGAAGACTCTTGAGAGTCCCTTGGATTGCATGGAGGTCCAACCAGTCCATCCTAAAGGAAATCAGTCCTGAACATTCATTGGAAGGAATGATGCTTAAGTTGAAACTCCGATACTTTGGCCACCTGATGTGAAGAGCTGACCCATTAGAAAAGACCCTGATGCTGGGAAAGTTTGAAGGCGGGAGAAGAAGGGGACAACAGGGGATGAGATGGTTGGATGGCATCACTGTCTCAATGGACATGAGTTTGAGTGAACTCCAGGAGCTGATGATGGACAGGGAGGCCTGGCATGCTGCAGTCCACGGGATCGCAAAGTGTTGGACACGACTGAGTGACTGAACTGAACTACAATGTTTTGTTAGGTTAAGGTGTACAGCAAAGTGATTCAGTTATACTTTTGTGTATATTTTCAGATTCTTTTCCATTATAGGTTATAATAAGTCATTGCATATAGTTCTCTGTGCTATATAGTAGGTCCTTATTGATTAGCTATCTTATATACAGTAGTGTGTGTCTGTTAATCCCAAACTCCTAATTTATCTCCAGCCGCCTCTATTCCCTCTCATAACCATCAGTTTGTTTTCCATGTCTGTGAGTCTGTTTCTGTTTTATAAATGTGTGTTTATATCATTTTTTAAGATTTCACATGTAAGTGGTATCATATGATATTGTCTTTCTCTGACTTGCATAATAATCTTTAGGTCTATCCATGTTGCTGAAAATGGCATTATATCATTCTTATGGCTGAATAATATTCCATTGTATGTATATACCACATCGTTTTTTCCCATTCATCAGTCCCTGGACACTTAGGTGGCTTCTGTGTCTTGGCTATTGTAAGTGCTGTTGTGAACACTGGGGTGCATGTGTCTTTAGAGTTTTTTCCAGGTATACACCCAGGAGTGGGATTGCGGGGTAATATGGTAGCTCTATTTTTAGTTTTTTAAAGAATCTCCACACTCTTTTCCATAGTGGCTACAACAATTTACATTCCCACCAACAGTGTAGGAAGATTCCTTTCTTTCCACACCCTCTCCAGCATTTATTATTTGTAAACTTCTTCATGATGACCATTGTGACTGATGTGAGGTAATACTTCATTGTAGTTTTGATTTACATCACTGTAATAATTAGTGATGTTGAGCATCTTTTCATGTATCTGTTGACCAACTGTATGTCTTCTTTCAAAAAAATGTGTACTTAGGTCTTCTGCCCATTTTTTATTGTTTTTTTTTTGTTGTTTTTATATATATATTTTAAACTTTTTATATTTTGGAAATTAATCCCTTATCTGTAGCATTGTTTGCCAATATTTTCTCCCAGTCTGTAGGTTGTCTTTTCATTTTGTTTGTGGTTTCCTTTGCTGTGCAAAAGCTTTTAATTAGGTCCCATTTAAAGCACTACTTTTAAAGTTATAATGTACATACAAATCACCTTGTAACCTTGTTAAAATGCAGATTCTGATTCGTTAGGCCCAAATTGGGGCCTCACATACTGAATTTCTTTTTTTTTCATTAAGTGAAAGAGGTTTATTTAGGGAGATAAACACTCCAGAGACTAAGTGTGGGCGATCTCAGAAAGTGAGAGGGGCCAGGGCACGGTGTTGTCAGTTTTTTTAGGGGGTGGGTAGTTTCATAAGCTAATGAGTGGGAAGAGTATTCCAGCTATTTTGGGGAAGAGACAGAGATTTCCAGGAACTTGGGCCACTGCCCAGTTTTGGGCCTTTTATGGTCAGCTTTGGAACTGTCACCTGTGGGTGGGTTGTGGGGGCTTGCTCATGTAGTGTGAAAGTGTATTAAGGCTCAAGGTTCAGTGGAAATCAGTCATCCGCCATCTTGGACCTAGTTGGTTCTAACCAGTGTGCGTTGTGTCCTCAATGGCTGTAATTCTTTAAAGGTTGTGCCCTGCCCCTTTCCCTTCCGTTTCATTCCCCACTTAGAAATTTTACTCCCATAATCTTTTGAGAAGCAGAGAGGGATAGTCTGTTTTCTGTAGCTGTTTCAGGGCTAAATAGGGGCATCAACTCTGCCCTGTTAGGAAGTAAAAATCTTTCGATGCCTGATCTGGGGGTCCCAAGGGTAGGACAGCCTCTTGTTTTAGGTAGGTTTGTGCTGGAATTCCTGCGCAGACATCATCTTAATGCGGAACTGTTGTAACTGCTTCCGTAGTCTTTCTATAAATCTTCCTGAAGATAAAGCATTTTTGTAACACCATCAGAGTACAATAATAATTGTCTATGAATGACAAAAGACTGAAAAGGTACGTTTAGACATCTGATTACAGTGTAATTGATATAGAAGCTTGGTTACTGTTGTGACATACAACTTTTTAAGATAACAACTATAACTATAGCATTATACCAGGACTTATCCAAATTTTAGAAACTTTATATAATTTTTAGAATGTCTGTATTAATAACATTCATCTATATAGTATATCTTAAGTCAGTTTATTGCTCGTGTAGTAATGGGCTTTTTGTAATTTAATATACCAAATAATATTAGTTAAACATTTCTCTCTGAGATGCCCTCTAAAGCATCCCAAAGTTAGCTGGAAGTCAAAAGAATGTTAATTAAAATTTGGTATTTGGGAAGTTTGTCAAAAAACTTTGAAATACTTGGTCAAATAAGATCATTGGTCACAGTGAGACAATACTTATTTCTTAACCAAAGTTAAAACAGACCAAGATACTGAATTTCTAGCAAGCTCCCAGGAGATACCAATGTTGCTGGCCCACAGGCTACACTTTGAGTGCCAGGACTTTAGGGTGCTTGTTTATATGTCTGTAAATGACGCTGTAATGTGCCTGAGGGCTAAATCTTTGAATACCCAGTGCAGTTCTGGGGGCTTGACAGGCACATAATATATGCTAGTTGAATGATTGATGAATGAATGAATGAACCTATGTTAGAGGATCATAGTGAAGTGAAACTTGCTTAGTCATGTCCAACTCTTTGCAACCCCGTGGACTGTGCAGTCCATGGAATTCTCCAGGCCAGAATACTGGAGTGGGTAGCTGTTCACTTCTCCAGGGGATCTTTCTAACCCAGGAATCAAACCCAGGTCTCCTGCATTGCAGGCGGATTCTTTACCAGCTAAGCCACAAGGGAAGCCTATACCTTGGTATTGAAGGGTCATTCCCAAGATATGTTGGGCGTGTAATAATTGCACTGCCAACTATCTCATAGCTTTCCATACCCTTCAGCATTTTTATTCATTTAAAACTCATCTTGGAGAGGAAAAGAAGCTCTAATCCCAGTTGAGGAAAAACATTCTGGAATGCCACACTGTTGGTAGGGAGGTATATCACTCTTCTTTCAACTGTATTTGAGTCAACTCATTAACACCAGCTGACAGAAGCTTCCCCTCCTCCGTCCTTTTGCTGCAGCTCCTCTCTTCAGATCACTGCGAAGAAACTGGTCACCAAGAGCTCAGGGACAGGCAGCAAATGTACACGACTAATCTCATAGTAGGGGTCTAGCACTGTACACTCGAAACAAGTCACTGGCATAGGTATTAGTATCCCTATTTATAGACAGAGAGTTGAGGCTTGGAGAAGTAGTTTGTCCAAAGCTATTAAATTAGTGGGCGATAGAGCCAGGGGTCAAACAGATTTAACACAAAGTCTGTGTTTTTTTTTTTTCTTTCATCACACTGTGAAAAAGAGATCTAACTGGCTACACAGGTATTTTTCAAAAGGTATGTAGGTCTTGCTTTCAAAATCAAAAATAATTCACATTAGCTGTGAAGAAAAGGTTACCAAGATTTCTTATTGTACGCTTTCTGTTGAGTAGAAAACAATATTCATTTGGCCTTAGACAGTCTTAAGTAATTTAAACTTAATGCTATTATCTTTTATGGTATTACTTCCATGTAAAATCATTTCTAAAGACTAAAAAGATAAATTCTGATCTCAATCAGGTTGAATTATTGTAAATTCCTAATGAATTTCTAATGAATAGGGTATAACTTTATTATGTGTGTATGTATATAAAATAACATATATCTTTAAACAGATAAAGAGTCATCTCAGTGACATTTTGACATTTCACAATTTAAGGTTTTCCTGTACCTTTGGGAAGCAGTTTTTAAAAGCTGAAAGGGAATTTTATTTTTATCTACTTATCAAATTAAATGCTATAGTTTTTCCTTTAGAAAACTGAGAAGAGAACAAAGGAAGAACAAGGGAAGATGAAGATTAGAGGGGAAATTGGCCAAAATTAGGTGTGATGTGTGTAGGCAAAGGGGGCCAGAGGATGGGCCCTGCTCTGATTGACTGGAATGTCTGGGCGAGAGTCAAGGAAAGGCACGGCCCCTGGAGGCAGCCTAGTCCTTATTTTTACAGACAAATGACCCTTAGGGTCTTCTTAAAAAATAGCATTTGAAAAGTCAGTGTGGTTTATCTAAGAAGAATTTCCTACCAGCAAATTAGTTCTTTTAAAAATGCAAACTATAAGGTTCGCGTTCTAGACTGGGTTTTTCATTCCAAATAGCTTTTGAATAAGGAGATTCACTACAAACTAAAAGTATGTTCATCTCAAATAATGCAACAAATTTGAGTTCTAGCAGGATTTCCTGGTTTAACAGAAGTGTTCCATAACAAATTAAAATTGTAATCTTAACAAAAACAAGGAAACCAGACTTTATATGTCTTTTCTTACCTTTTATTCTTTTGAAATAACAGCAGTTTTTTTCTTGTTTCTAAAAGTTTTTATGATTTAATGAAATAGACTAATATGTTGGAGTTTAGAACTAAACGCCAGGCAAACATGCAGTTTAAAGACATGCGCAGCTTGCTCGCCAGAAACTCATCTGTTGGGCAAAAACCTTCATAGAGTAATTCTGAGTATAATTAACTTTGGTTTTCATTGGTCATATAGAAAAATTAAGGGCCATTTCTTTGGCCATAATAGTACTATCCAAAAAATAAAAAGAAAGATAAAAGGGATATAAAAAGGACATTTTAATAAAATGTATGTTTACACAGTCTAAACAGATTTTTAAAGAAACATAACTGCCTAAGTACAAATTAAATATTCCCCTAAACTTCAGTTTTTAACCACTATTTTACCAACATTATTTTTTATTATTATTTTGGTTTAAGGAAAAAGCTATTTCCACACAGTGCATCAAAGGGCACAAAAGTCTCTACCAGTAATCTTCTTTAAGCTGTCTGCTCATGCACATCAAAAGGTTTTAACTATTTATTTGTGCCCCAGTCAGAGAGATGGCCTTCTTTTCGTGCTCTAGACCGCTCTCTAACTATGGGAAGGAAATATGCATTTTACTAGGGAAAATGCAAATTGTATTTGCCTGTACCCACAGTACTTGCATCTTTCCTTTACAAATTGAAAAATTCTAAATCAATCAGAAACCAAGGAGGAAAAGAAAGAGGAAAATCAAGATGTTGGCAAGACTCCCTCCAGCTTGTGAAAACTCTTTAATGGCTTTTTTTCTAAGTAGGAAAGATTTCTCAAGAAAAGTCACTCAGTAAAACACACACACACAAAGCAAAACCAAAAACACTTCCTTTTCTGTCTGTATCATTGAAACTCAAGTTTGTATACAAATTAATTTGAATTGAATTGCCAAGCCTCTTGTTGTTTTCAAAACTGCATCTCAGAAAAGCTTAGACCTTTTTCGGAGCATTAAAAAAAAAAAAAAAAAAGCCAGTATAGAGAAAAGCAGTATTATCACAGAGTCCATTTCGCAGGTGAACAATGAGGACAATTTGTTAGAGACAAGAATTAAGAGTGGTTCTAAGGCCCAACTACAAAAATGCCCCAATGCAATTATTCAGGTCACTCACATGATTGCTTTCAGGGTACTCCATATCTGATTATCCATAGCCAGGATAAATGAATGGACATGGTTCATTGACATTGTATGTTTTGGTTACCTACTTTTTCATCCATTTGAAAAAAATAAACATTCTGTATATGTGCCAAACTTGTGTTTCATTATGAGAAATGAACTTTAAGTGCTTTTTGGCCAAGGGGAAATATTTTTGGCCTCAATATCATGTCGGGCATTTCTTTTTTCCCTCAAGCCCGTAAGACCTTGGTGGACTTCTACTTCTTGGAATCCAGGTCTTTTGTGTGTGTGTGTGTACTGTTTTTAAATACATGCCGAGACATTTAAGTAAATATTTTTAAATAAATTTGATTCTTTATTTTAAACAATCTTAATTTCCCTCTCAAAATTGTGGTTATGGGTGAGAGACTCATGGTCTCACTGTTCAGTGATCCAACTTTCCAATTACTCAGACCGCACCTCAAGAAAACCCAGTGTCTTCCCTCAAGAGAGGCTGCTCCCACAAATTCTAAGGTCCTTATTGATCTTCCTTCAACAGTGAGTTGACAGATATTTCATGTGGTGTCAGAGTGGGCAGCCTCTTTTCCTTCCACCTTCACGGACCTCACCCGTGTTTGCTGTAGGAATGGATTTTGTCTTTCTGAGAGAATCCTGTTCATTGGAATTGGGTGTTCTGTTAGTTTTTTGTGGTAAGGAAAAAGCATTTCAACAATTCCCTACCCTTTTGCTGGAAAATATGTCTCACCCTGGCCCTTATCTTCTTTTTGTGTAGAGTGGGGTAAAGAAATGATTTATCCTCTCAACTGCATGTTCTGCATTGTCTCGCTGACTTCCCTTCCAGGCTCTCCATGGGATTTGAGAATTTATATTTCCTTGCTTTTGTTTGCTGATTGTATAAAGGATTTTTATCTTCTCGTTTCACGTTAAGTCTCACAAGCTAGGATTTCCTTTCTTTAGTAACACTTTGTCCCCTAAGCATTTTTAAACTTTTTTTTTTTCTGGAGTTTGTTCACACTCTATTTCACTCTTATTCTGTTTCTTGTATACTCTGAGGCCATTGCTTTTCAGCTTTATCTGTTGTCTTTTTCTTTCCTTTATTTTCCTGGAATGGCAAACTACTGCCTCTCACTCTCCTGTCTTTCTTTCACTATTCTTTAAAATGACCTGAAAGGTGAAGTCCAGTATCCACTCCATGGGCTTCTATTTTTTGCTTCTAAATGCACCATCAATCAGAACTTACATCCATACTGAATAGCCATTCTCAATTTAGAACCACCTATTGTCATTCACCTAAGTGTCATTTGTCCTTGGGGTGTAAGTTTAGCTCTACACAGGTGAAATGGAATATACACCAGAGGGAGCAAAAGAACAAAGACCGTCATTCTCCCACCTACCTAATCACTAGCAGACAAGGACTTACAGCAGATAGTTTGGGCCTAGGACTTAGAGTGTTTCACACCAGGGGGTGTGTGTGTGTGTGTGAGAGAGAGGGAGAGAGTAACGTATATCAATTTCTGTAAGAATAAAAAAATTAATGAATCTCATAAAGACAAAAGAAATAACATTGCAAGTTAAATTCAATTTGTATAAAATAATTACAACAGAAGGTATATTTATAAGATATTTTCCAAGCTGCAATTGATGGCTCACGTTTTGTTTTTTTTTTTTTTGTGGCTCACATATTTTTTTTGATTGCTTACATTTTTGAAGATAATATTCTGTATGATAAAATTCCAAGTCAGTGAAATTGGAATGTGCCTCAGAATTTGCTATAGGGAAATCTGGCTTGTATTTAATTAATTCAATTGTTTTGAAGTTTTCCTCTTAATACTTTAAAAATGTTTAACTGATAAGTAGTAGCATTAGTTTGATTCAGGTTTATAAGGTATAAAGTAAAAGACTAGTAAGTTACGTGGTTTAAGGCAGCAATGAAAAAAACCTGGCTCTAAAAATTTCACATATTAGCAAAAGCAGCGAAAAGGAATCAAATCATCAGCCTTTTCAAACATTACCTCTACTGTCTTAGAGGATCAGCAGCAGCAGGAGAAAAATCACAGCCCTAAGATGTGTAGGATTTCATCTTATGAGATGACTCCTGGTGTGCAGTTAGAAAAGATCAGAAAGAGCTAACTAAAAAGCAAGAGTTTTAAAAAGCACAGCAAACATTTGCCTGACTTCCTCTCTCCCCTGTTAAAAAATTGCTAGCTTTCATGGTTGTGTCAAACATTTTTTAATGCATATACTATTGAGGTCTTATATCACAACGTAAATACACCTATAACAAATATGCAAGAGGATTTTTAGGAAAGTGAAATTAAACGGTTGTGTATGAGACTGTAACGGTAGACACACGTCACTCATTATACTTTTGTCCAAACCCGTAGGATGTACAAGAGCAGGAGTGAACCCTAGTGTAAACCATGGTCTTTCGGTGACTGTGATGTGTCGGTGTAGGTTCAGTTGTAGTGGTGGAGTGTGTTGGCAGTAGGTGAGGCTGTGCGTGTGTGGGGACAGCGAGTATATGGGAAGTGTCTGTACTTCCTCTCAACTTAGCTGTGACCCTAAACTGCTCTAAAAATCAGCTGAAACAATGTACAGGTCAGAGACCTCCCCCGTCCCCCGCCCCCCTCTCCAGGCATTCAGTTCAGCTTTTCACATGCTCTGGAGTAACAGAGAAGGCACATAACTAGCCTCCGGACATTCCTGTATCTAATATGGCCACAGAATTTATCAACTACATAAAGCATTTTGGGAGTGAAGGGACCACTATTAATAATTGTGTAGAGACAACGGGTACCTGAGACTATTCTAGAAAAGCAGGATGTATGATTACCTAATATTCCCCGGTTTACCAGCATTATTAGACTATGAAAGTAATGTGGCAACATGATGGAAAACTTGAAAATGAGGGGGAAATACATAATCTCAGTATCCTAAAAGAACCATTCAGTTAATTTTGGATTTGCTTCCAATGTTTTCCCTATTATTTTTTTTTTTTTTTACAATTGCAATCCTAATATGTATACGATTTTGTATCCTGTGTTTTTCTCTTCAGTTCAGTTCAGTCGCTCAGTCGTGTCCAACTCTGCAACCCCATGAATCGCAGCACGCCAGGCCTCCCTGTCCATCACCAACTCCCGGAGTTCACTCAGACTCACGTCCATCGAGTCGGTGATGCCATCCAGCCATCTCATCCTCTGTCGTCCCCTTCTCCTCCTGCCCCCAATCCCTCCCAGCATCAGAGTCTTTTCCAATGAGTCAACTCTTCACATGAGGTGGCCAAAGTACTGGAGTTTCAGCTTTAGCATCATTCCTTCCAAAGAACACTCAGGGCTGATCTCCTTCAGAATGGACTGGTTGGATCTCCTTGCAGTCCAAGGGACTCTCAAGAGTCTTCTCCAACACCACAGTTCAAAACCATCAATTCTTCGGCGCTCAGCTTTCTTCACAGTCCAACTCTCACATCCATACCTCACTTAGTGTATGTCATAAACGCTTCTTCACATTGCTTGTTTTTGAAATCATTTTAACATCCATTTCAGTATTCCATGGAGGAGGTGTACCTACCTATCATTTATTTAGTCATATACATGTTTGATTTTTTTTTTTTAAGTTACATATAACGGAGAAGGCAATGGCACCCCACTCCAGTACTCTTGCCTGGAAAATCCCATGGGCGGAGGAGCCTGGTAGGCTGCAGTCCATGGGGTCGCCAAGAGTCGGACATGACTGAGTGATTTCACTTTCACTTTTCACTTTCATGCATTGGAGAAGGAAATGGCAACCCACTCCAGTGTTCTTGCCTGGAGAATCCCAGGGACGAGGGAGCCTGGTGGGCTTCTGTCTATGGGGTCACACAGAGTCTGACACGACTGAAGTGACTTAGCAGCAGGCTTAGCAGTACATATAAAGTAAGCCCCTTGCTACTCAAAGTGTGGCCTGATAAGCTGGATATCACCTGAGAGCTTGTTAGAAATGCAGAGATGAGAGCCCCACTCAAACCTACCAGGTCTACTACATCTGCCCTTTAAGAAAACCTCTAAGAGATGCATATCAAAGTTTGAGAAGCTCTGAGTTTGTCTGCTTATAAATAATGCTGCTGTGAACATTTTCATGCACATGCATTTCCCCTGCTCATGGATAGTTTAGTTGTATCCAATTCCCAGAAATGAGATTATAAATTTAAAAGCCTTACAGATTTTTATGATTGCCAGAATTAGGGGAGAGTGCTTTAAGAGGCAGAGGGGTGGGTTTAACTGAGCACTATAACCTGAAGATTGGTCCAGTTAGTTCCTCTGCTGGGTGGTGGACTATGATTGACCCATTGGGACCTCTGGTGTTAAAAGTTGTACAGCGTAAAGAACAAGCCTCATATTCCCATCTGAAGGCAGAACCAGAGAGGAAAATAACTTTCTATTGCATCTTCCTGCCCCACAGACCCACAGAGCTCCTTGCAGTGCCCATCAGATTTCAAGACTGACAAATCCTAAATATTCCAATTAGAGGCCAGAAACCTCCTTAAGTTTCATGTCTAGGGAATTCATTCCTGACTTTCTCTGAGTCATGAAGAGAAATGCTTCTTTTGGGGGCCTTCAGAGTCACCTCCCAGCCACAGTAATTCTAGCTCTGCTCTGGCATCCATAGCCAAAGGGTCACTGTGCTGCTTCCTTGATGACTCCTAAGCCTTTCTTCCTCCCCGGGAGCTGCTGGTATTTTCTTTTGCAGATCATCTCAGCCCTTTGGGGGCCTGTAACTACAGTGTTTAGGCCATCCCTCTTGGGTTCCTACACACCATCCAGACTTTGCTCACCACTGCTTTCCTGTCTGACCTGCGTTTGTACCCCAGAATCTCTAGTTTTTCAGCTGGCCTCTGGGTCGCTGTTTTTCTTGGGGCAGTGTCACATTCTGAGGTTTATGATGTGCTTTCCTGATAGTGATACTGTCCAGATCCTCAGTTTGCTTCTTTGTGTTCTTAAGCCTGCCCATCAAAACTGCCACACCTCAGGCCTGCTTATCGGTGTGGACGTCTGGAACAGAGTCTGGCAACTTCATCCTGGTGGCTCACCTTCCTTTAAGGATGGTTTCAAGGGTACATCTGGATTTCTCTTAAGATAACTGGGATTCAATGTCCATCCTGATGGACTTAACTAGATCACTGACCTGCAATTACTATTTCTTCTGAAGACATTTTCCTCACTTAAGTTGCTTTCCCTTTCCCATCAGTGACAGAGCTTAACGTTATTTCAGAGAGAAATGGAAGGGTGGTTTCTGTGACCTATTCTTTATGGGATTAAACCTGTAATTCCTACTTTATGTAATCATCTTTGGTGTTCAAGCATGGTACTATAATTGGCATCATTTGGAACTGTTTGTGTACGTGTGTGCGTGTGTGTGTAAGGAAAAGAGAGAGAAATGTTGAGAATCTAACTGACCTTTACTGTAGTTCATTTTGCTCTGAGATAGGCCAAGTAGATTAACTTGTCCCCAAGATGACTACCATCCCTTCATTCCTGGAGGGAAAAACTGTGCTCACGCTGAGCACTAGAATTCACGCCTCCACGTATTTGAGTCTGGGCTAATCTGTGAATGCTGTGACCTGCAGAATAAGTGAAGTTCGTTCACAAGAAGGCGTATAGCTTTTGACTGGCTCTCTTGCAATGCTCACTTGAGCGGGGAATCAGTTATGATATGAGAAATCTGACTTCCTCAGGGCTGCCATGCCATGAGGAAGCCCAAGGTAGTCACGTGGACAGAGATATGACCAAGAAGCCCACAGTTATCTCAGCTCATTTGTCACACATGTGAATGAAAAAACCTTTAACTTAAGACTCCTGGCCTCTGCCTCCATTCTGCTAAAATTATATGAGGGACCCCATATAAGAAAAACACCCAGCTGAGTCTTTAAAGGCTCAGAATCATGAAAGATAATAGTAAATATTTGTTGTCATCTACTAAGTTTTGGGGTTTTTTGGGGGGCGGAAATAAATAGCTACAATACCAAGTATCTATTTTTGTCAGGAAATATCTCAGATCCAGGGTAGTAAGACAACTGAATCTGTTATTATGCCACAGGGTTTGAAGTTCTGCTTCAACTTGTCTTTAAAAGCTACAGCATGCTGAATTAGCCTGGAGTGGGTAAAGTGTTATGGCTACCTTAATTTGTTATCCAGATGTGGCTTAGATGTGCTCCAGAGCTGGGTGATGAAGGATGTCGATTCAGTGCTGATGGACTAGCTGTGTTCAAGGACTTTATTCTTGGAGAGGCTGACATTATGAATATTAACTATAGTATGAAAACAGGCAATAGTCATAGAAATTTAGAGGAAGAAGGAGCCATGGGTATAGAAATTGCTAGTCTATTCATGCATTTTTTAGATTAAGTGAACAGAGGTGCACAAAGGTAAAATGTCTTGCCCAGACCAGAGAACTGGTTGGTTTTCATGTTAACATAAGAATTCCGGTCTCCTGATCCAGAATCAGCTCCTTTTACTGTATCACTCTGTCTTCTGGTTTATAAAGAAACACTGAGGAAATCAGTATGCTATGCGGCTTTGTCTTCCCTTCCATTTATTGTGTATGTCCTATGTGCTATTGATCTGTTTTCAATTAGCAATAATTAGCAATAATCGCGCCTTGGATAAACCTCATTGGCTTCGATACTGCCACTGCACAAAGCTACCGATCTATATAATGGGACTTACAAGGACCTTATATAATCGTTAGGAGAGTTAAAGGAGACAGAGTATGGAAATTATCTGGCACCTACTGTGTGCTCAGTAAATGGTGAGAATCCTCTTCAAGAGCCTAGTGAGACAAGTTCTTGGGATAACCATCTCAAGGGCCTTTAAACTGAAAGAATTTTCCCTCACAAACAATACCCTAGGTATGAGAAATTCATCCCTGGGGAGGAAAACAGAAGGGAATTCAGCATCCACCCAAGTTCTAACCCAGACAAGGAGACATTTAAACGACCTGTGAGAAAAGAAAGGAGCTGGATGGGGATAATTAGCAGGAGCGCATGGAATAACTCACCATCCTGTGAGAGCTGAGTCAGCTCTGGACACAGGACTGAGCAGGGAGCGGGCCTGGATGTCTGGAGTTCTTTCTGTCAACTTTTTATAAAAATAAGTACCTCGAGCTGTCTGTCTGTCTGCTGAGGAGACGATCCATCACCCGGTCTGTGAAAGCGGCTTTCCTTGGGCCCATCTCTCCAGACTTCTGTTGTGGTTACTTGTCTCACTGTGGTTATCCCCACGTCTGCTTCTCTGTCTCCCTCATATCGCATGTGCTGGGTATGTGTGTAAAACTCTTTATGTGGAGTCTGGGAATGGTTTTTAATACATTCAGAGCAACAAGCCAGAACCTCCACCTTTAATACCTGCTTCTGCCATTTCTCATCAGTGGGGCTGTGAGCACATGTGGGGAGCAGCCGCCTGAAACGGATCAGGGCCTCACTGCGCAAGGAGAAGCAGATGGAGGAAAAGGGAGCTATTGTGTTGAACACCTGTCCGGCAATAGAGACCAGAAAAAAAAGAGGGTTCGTAGCAGCTCTGAGGAATAGTGGACAGAGCCCGGATTGTGGACACAGTAACCGAGGATGCCACAGGTTAACTCTCATAGCGATTTCAGGTGATGAGCAGGAAAAAGTATTCTCACTAGTTTTCTTGCTCGCCTCATGGCAAGGTGAAATTGTTTCAGAGCTGTTGGCAGATGCCTTTGGAGCTAGACTGATGGCTTCAAATTCCAGGTCTGCTGCTGGTTGGCTTTATGGTTTGTGGTAAGCTATTTAACTTCTTTGAGCTACAATTTCCTCACCCAAAAAAACCCAGGGTTGATGATTATGCCTGCTTTATAGGCACGTTGTAAAGAAGATTACATTGAAATAGTGTAAGGAAAGTGCCTATCACTGCCCTGAAATATTATACATGCTCCATGAATTATAGCCATTATTATATTGATAATGATTTTCAAAATAAGTAGGGGAAATATTAGGGAAATGCAAATTAAAATCATAATGAGGTATCATCTCATGCCAGTCAGAATGGCCATCATCAAAAAGTCTACAAACAAATTCTGGAGAGGGTGTGAAGAAAAGAGAACCCTCTTACCCTGTTGGTAGGAGTGCAAACTGGTGTAGCCACTATGGAGAACAGTGTGGATATACCTTAAAAAACTGGGAATAGAACTGCCATACAACCCAGAAATCCCACTACTGGGCATACACCCCGAGGAAACTAGAATTCAAAGAGACACATGTACCCCAGTGTTCATTGCAGCACTATTTATAACAGCTAGGACATGGAAGCAACTTAGACGGCCATTGGCAGGTGAATGGATTAGGAAGCTGTGGTACATATACACAATGGAATATTACTCAGCTATAAAAAGGAACACATTTAAGTCAGTTCCAACGAGGTGGATGAAACTGAAGCCTATTATACATAGTGAAGTAAGTCAGAAAGAGAAAGACAAATACTGTATATAAATGCGTATATATGGAATTTAGAATTTATCGACTATCCTACATGCAGTGCAGCAAAGGAGACAGATGTAAAGAACAGATTTTTGGACTCAGTGGGAGAAGGCAACAGTGGGATGTTTTGAGAGAATAGCACTGAAACATATATATTACCATATGCAAAATAGGTGACCAGTGCAAGTTAGATACATGAAACAGGGCAGTCAAAGCCAGTAATCTGGGACAATCTAGAGGGATAGGGTGGGGAGGGAGGTGGGAGAGGCATTCAGGATAGGGGGCACATGTATTCTTGTGGCTGATTTATACTGATGTATGGCAAAAACCATCACAATATTGTAAAGTAATTATCCTCCAATTAATTAAAAAAAAAAAGTGGGAGAAGTGCTGTAAAGTGAAGAAAATTAGCTTACTCATTTGTACTAAATCTTCAACCTAACACTCAAAGCATCACTTAACCTCTCTGAACCTAGTTTTCTTTTTTTTAATTTTATTTGTTTTCAGCTGTGCTGGGTCTTCACTGCTTCTTGGGCTTTTCTCTGCGGCAAGCGGGGGCTGCTCTCTAGTTGAGGTATGAGCGTTTCTCATTACAGTGGCTTTTCTTGGTGCAGAACACGGGCTCTAGGGCGAGAGGGCTTCAGTAGTTGTGGCACATGGACTCAATAGTTGGAGCTCCTGGGCTCTGGAGCATAGGCTTGGTAGTCGTGGGGCATGGTCTTAATTGTTCTGCAGCATGTGGGATCTTCCTGGATCAGGGACCGAACCTGTGTTTCCTGCATTGGCAAGCAGATTCTTTACCACTGAGTCACCAGGGAAGCCCCTCCCTTTTAAATGAGGATCATTTTGCTTGACCCATTCACATATTTGGTGAATCTTAATCTTAGGTCTAGTTGGACTTCCTTTTCACTTCCTTTTCTCTTCAACATCAGAATGTCTAGCTCCAGAAGAAGTGAGGGACCACATGATTTTAATCCAGGGGTCAGGATTGGTCTGAATCTGTTCATAAGACAACACTCGGTTGTGTCCAACTCTTTGTGACCCCATGGACTGTATAGCTGTAGCCTGCCAGGCTCCTCTGTCCACGGGGATTCTCCAGGCAAGAATACTGGAGTGGGTTGCCATTCCCTTCTCCAGGGGATCTTCCCAACCCAGGGATCTAACCCTGGTCTCCCACATTGCAGGCATCATTACCGTGAGCCACCAGTGAAGCCCCCAATCTTAGGTCCAGTCAGACTTCCTTTTCTCTTCAACATCGAGATGTCTAGCTCCAGAAGACATGAAGGGACCATAGGATTTTAATCCAGGGGTCAGAATTGGTCTGAATCTGTTTATAAGACAAATTGAGGGTGGGTTTTTTTTTTTTTTTTTCTGATGGGAGATGGTTAGAGCTCCTCCTCAAAAGGACATATTGTAAACATTCGCTACTATTGTTTATGCTTTTAAAATGTTAATGTTCTGTATAAAGACTAAAAAAGGAACTTCTAGAAATGGCAACCCACTCCACTGTTCTTGCCTGGAGAATCCCAGGGACGGGGGAGCCTGGTGGGCTGTAGTCTATGGGGTCGCACAGAGTCGGACACGACTGAAGCGACTTAGCAGCAGTCCTACTGTGTTTTGCTAACAGTTTTGTAATAAGTATGATAGTGAATTGTGTTTATAGACTCAGCTAATAATAAAAAAAAAAGAGAGAGAGAGAGAAAAAAACATTGAGTACCTGCTGTGTGCAGGCGTGTCACAGTTCTCCTCTAAGTAAGGACTATTGCATTCCTATTTTACCGAGAGGAAATCTGAGACTTTGAGAGGTTAAGTCCTTGTTGAAGTCCCTGCTGGCAATGGATCGATTCTGGGTTTGGATGCAGATCTGATTCCAGAGCTCTTGTTCTGTCCAGTCCACTTTACTGCCTCCCTGTGCAGCTGGATTTGCTGGACTTTGATGTGGACCCAGTAGAAACAGCCTTGCAGTTTTCTGAGGCTCTTGAAATCCTACGAAGGATGCGTGCTCTCATCTTAGGCATGGCTTGCTGCTTCCGCTGCTGGGTGCAGATGATAGAAACTCTCTGTGCATATGTCAGTTATTTCAAGACGCTGAGTGTGAAACTTTTAATCAAGTCTTTCAGAGGAAGGCCCCATCTGGAAACAGTTATCCAGATGTTATAAACCACTTCGGCCAGCAGTTGCCAGACTGCTGTCCAGGTGATGAGTGGAGGACCCCCCTCCATATGTGGAAGATGTTCCGCAGGGACTGAGAGCTGGGAAGTTTGTAACTACTGGGCTTCGTTCTCCCCTGGAATGGCTGTCAGGGCCTTGTGTCCTCAAGACCGAGGGTGTCCTGATGACTCCCAGAAATTTCTGTGCTGAAGAGTAAATGTCCCCATTTCCTCATGATCCCCAGCTGCTGCTGCTAAGTCGCTTCAGTCGTGTCCGACTCTGTGCGACCCCATAGACTGCAGCCCACCAGGCTCCCCCGTCCCTGGGATTCTCCAGGCAAGAACACTGGAGTGGGTTGCCATTTGCTTCTCCAATGCATGAAAGTGAAAAGTGAAAATGAAGTCGCTCAGTCGTGCCTGTCTCTTCGCGACCCCATGCACTGCAGCCCACCAGGCTCCTCCGTCCATGGGATTTTCCAGGCAAGAGTACTGGAGTGGGGTGCCATTGCCTTCTCCGCATGATCCCCAGCACCTACCCTGAAAGTGGGGTAGGGGAGTAGTCTGTGCAACTGCAATGCTATGGGCACCTGCCCTCTGCAGCTCCAGTTTGGGACTTTGTTTATGGATGGTTTTCTATTCCCCCAGGCCTCTACAGAGAAAGCGCTGAGTCCCAGAGCTGCCTAACAGAGAAAAACTGCAGAATTACAGAGTTATTACCACTGGGAGACAGAGGCATGGAGCAGATCCTCTGTCTGGATCCTACATATAAGGTCCAGGTTTTTAATGAACTAGAATCGCCGTCTGGAAGTGGGAGGGCTCCCTATGATTCACACAGCTCTGTGTGACAAAAATGACACAGCTTCTAATCACACTTTATGCTTTGTTTTGTATCACGTCGCCTTTTGGTTTTGATCTCAAAGTTCATTGCTGCTATTGTCAACTGAAGCCGTGCTGCTCATAAGCAATATGACATCAGGCAGAAAGGGTGGAAAGCTTAGATGTGAAAATTAGACTGTCTGCATTCACATCTGTTGCCTTCTTCCTGTGTGACCAGGGATGAGTTGACCTTAATCTCTCTGAGCTTCTGTTTCCCCTTGGAAAATGACAACATGACAGTACAGTGGTGTCACACGCCATAGGTCTGCTGCGAAGGTTTCTGTGGTGGCTCAGGTGGTGAAGACTCTTCCTGTAATGTAGGAGACCGGGGTTAGATCCTTGGGTTGGGAAGATCCGCTGGAGAAGGGAATGGCAACTCACTTTAGTATTCTTGCCTAGAGAATTCCCCAGATGGAGAAGCCTGGTGGGCTACAGTCCATGGGGTCACAAAGAGTTGGACATGACTGAGCGACTCACACTTTCATTTTACAGGGCTGCTGTGAGTATCGGAGGAGATGATGCATGTAAAGCACTTAGTACAATGTAAATACCCAATGGACCTCATGATTGTGGGGGATGGCTGCTGATGACCATTGTTCTAAGAAAACTTGATGTCTTCCTGTTAGCTAGAAGGTGTTGGGATCATTTGTATTTAAACTCAATTGGCTAGTGATGTGGGGCTTCCGAGGTGGCGCTAGTGGTAAAGAACCCACCTGTCAAGGCAGGAGACATAAGAGACGTGGGTTCGATCTCTGGGTCAACCTCCAGGAAGACCCTCTGGAGGAGATCATGGCAACCCACTCCAGTATTCTTACCTGGAGAATCCCCATGGACAGAGGAGCCTAATGGGCTACAGTCCATAGAGTCACAAAGAGTAGGACACAACTGAAGTGACTTAGCACGCATTGGGTCAGAGAAGGCAAAGGCTAACTGGGAGGGATGAGATCCAGCTGATGCCATTTACATTCACACTAGCAGACTGGATTTGTAATCAGGCCCAGCCAGCTTGATTGAAAATCAGCCTCTCCACAGGAATGTCACACATGCAAATGAGGATTTTGATGGTCTCTTGTAAAACAACCTTCAGTTTAGTCTGCGTAGCCCTGCCATTTGAGAGCCAAAGTCCCCAAGGTGGGCCAAACACTGCATAATTGCTCTAGTCTGATCCTAGCCTCGGGAACCACAGAGGCAAGTTTTCTACCTTCCAGTCGCTGAGAATGCTGTCAGCATTGCTACTGAGTGAGCAAGCCCTGTGGTTATTTCGGAGCAGAGGGAGCCAGGCAACACGCAGGCTGGAAAACAAAAAGTGAACCCTCACTAGCCCCCTCTGTTTAGTAATATGTTCTAGCAAAAATGTAAGTTGAACCTTTGAGGATGAGAAACCGTGGTCTGTAAAACCAGTAGGACCCTTTCAAGGTCTGCTCATTTAGAAACTTTTCTTGATACATTCAGTGTTTTGGAGTAGGATATATGCTTGTAATTATTCACTTACTCCCTGAAAACCTTTATTTATTTTTAGTGTTTTTTTTTTCAGATGAGTAAAATAGTAGAACTCTTGAATCTATTTAAGTATAATTTTGCTTTGTTTTATCCAGTACATCTGGATTAATTTAGCCCCAGGCAAAGATCCATTCGCATCAAACAAAACAAAACTATAGCTTTCAAACCATATTTTTCACTAAAAATTTCCACCTTCAAGCAAATGTTATTTACATAGTTTGATACAGAGAGGACTCATTCACACTCTGACTTCTTGAATGATACCTTTGTGTTTACTTCTTTCTTCTTCTCCCTCAAACGTTGGTCTATCCCAAGAGTCTCTTGTTGATCCTCTTCCCCAGTCTTATGATGCTCCTGCCCACAGAGATCTTAGTCACCCCTCTTGCTTTGCTTGTTACCTTTGTTCAGGTACTACCCAAACAGTGACACTAAGAAAAAATCAGAATGATTTTCAGATGTGTCAAGTTCAAATACAAAAGTCTCAGCAGAAGCATACACAGACACTCTTAGGAAAAGGCTTTTTCTCTTGCCTATAATTATGTCTTGAAAAAGCTCCTGTTTTAATAAATCATGGGTCATATCTATTTGCCAGAGAGGCTGATGAAGCAGGTCTATTTTTCTAACAACTTTTTTCGCCTAGCCTGTGGGGTCTCCCATTTCATGCTTCTGTTTATCCAAGTTTTATTTACAATATCCTAAATAAATCTTTGTGCTCTGGGATCACGTGGACGTGAAGACGGTTTCAGGGGTTACCCGTGAGTGTTGTAATGTTACGAACCATATGGCAACACTTTACTGTTGAGGACACAGGGATCTCACTGTGTGAGACTGAAGTCAGGCTTCTCGCTCTTGACTTAAGGAAAGCGATTCAGACAGAGAACCAGATGGAATCTTATGCAGACCCCATCCAAACCACCACTGGGCTAGGAACAGTGAAAACTGCCCGTGCTCTCCCTTCTTTGCTTGGATGAGGACAAGTAGGAAGCAAATTACTTCCATAATAAAAGTGTAAATAAAAATTCTTACTGTCTAAATGTTCCCAAGTCTTACCTGCCTGCAGGTATAAATGAAATCACATCAGTGTTACTTCCCTAGCCTCCTCCTAAAACCCGACCCACAAAATTTTGGGGTGTCTCCAGGACTGTCTTGCATGGGTGAATATTTTGATATTATTCCATCTGGATATAGACTTGGTATATATTGCTTTGTTATTCCCTTTTTTATTTAGTGTACTGTGAATTTTCTCCTACGAGGGGCTATTTTCTATAAACTGATTTTTAAATGATTTCTTCATTTTTAAGTCTTTTTTAATTTTTTTGACTGGGCTGGGTCTTCATTGCTGTGCGGGCTTTCTCTAGTTGCGGTGAGCAGGGGCTCCGCTCTAGTTACGGTGCAAGGGCTTCTCATTGTGGTGTCTGCTCTTGCTGTGGAGCATGGGCTCTAGGGTGCTGGGGCCTCAGTAGCTGCAACTTCCTGACTCTAGAGCACAGGCTCAACAGTTGTGGTGCACGGGCTTAGGTTCTCTGCAACATGTGGGATCTTCTCAGATTAGGGATTGAACCTGTGTTTCCTGCATTGGCAAGCAGATTTTTTTTTTTTTTTTTTTTTACCACTGGGCCTCCAGGGAAGCCCTAACATGACTCTTTTCTTAATTTATTTTTTTATTGATGTATAGTTGACTTACAATGTGCTAATTCTAATGTATAGCAAACTGACTCAGTCATACACATGTTGTTCAGTTGCCGAGTCATATCCGACTCTTCGCAGCCCCATAGTCTGCAGCACACCAGGCTTTCCTGTCCCTCACCATCTCCCAGAGTTTGCCCAATTGAATCAGTGATGCCATCCAACCATCTCATTCTCTGTCACCCTCTTCTCCTTCTACCTTCAATCTTTCAGCATCAAGATCTTTTCCATGAGTCAGCTCTTCAGATCAGGTGGCCAAAATTTCGGAGCTTCAGCATCAGCCCTTCCAATGAATATTCAGGGTCAATTTCCTTTAGGATTGACTGGTTTGATCTCCTTGCAGTCCAAGGGATTCTCAAGAGTCTTCTCTAGCACCACAGTTGAAAGCATCAATTCTTCGGTGCTCCGCTTTCTTTATTGTCCAGCTCTCATGTCTGTACATGACACACATACATTCTTTTTCATGTTCTTTTCCATTATGGTTTATCCCAGGATATGGACTATAGTTCCCTGTGCTATACAGTAGGACCTTGTTGTCTATCCATTCTATACGTAATAGTTTGCATCTGCCAACTCCAAACTCCCCGTCTGTCCTTCCCCCACCTGCCTGTCTCTCGGCAACCACAGTGTTCTCCATGCCTGTGGGTCTGTTTCTGTTTGTTGACACGTTCATCTGTGCCATGTTTTGGTTTCCATATATAAGTGGTATCACGATATGTGTCTTTGTCTGCCTTACTTCACTTAGTATGGTAATCTCTAGGTCCATCCGTGTTGCTGCAGATGATGTTATTTCTTTTTTGTGGCGGAGTGGTATTTTATTGTTTGTATGTACCGTGTTTTCTTTATCCATTCATCTGTTGATGGACATTTAGATTGTTTCCTTATCTTGGCTATTGTGAATAGTGCTGCTCAGAACATAGGGGTGCATGTATCTTTTTTTTTTTTAACTGTAGTATAATTGCTTTACTACGTTCTGTTAGTTTCTGTTGTACAACAAATTGAATCAGCTATATGTATACATATATTGGGGGCTTCCCTGATAGCTCAGTTGGTAGAGAATCCAGCTGCAATGCAGGAGACCCTGGTTCAATTCCTGGGTCGGGAAGATCCGCTGGAGAAGGCATAGGCTACCCACTCCAGTATTCTTGGGCTTCTCTTGTGGCTCAGCTGGTAAAGAATCCGCCTGCAATGTGGGAGGCCTGGGTTCAATCCCTGGATTAGGAAGATCCCCTGGAGAAGGGAAAGGCTACCCACTCCAGTATTCTGGCCCAGAGAATTCCATGGACTGTATAGTCCATGGGGTCACAAAGAGTTGGACACGGCTGAGGGACTTTAACTTTTACTTTCACTATTGAATTCCTCCCACTCCCCTACCGCACTCATCTAGGTCATCACAGAGCACCGAGCTGAGCTCCCTGTGCCCTACAGCAGCTGTCCACTAGCTTTCTGTCTTACACATGGAAGTATATTTAAGTCAAACCTAATCTCCCAGTTCACCTCCTCCTCCCTACCCCGCTGCCCCATGTCCACACATCTGTTTTCTACATCTGCATCTCAGTTCCTGCCCTGGAACTAGGTTCATCTGTACCATTTTTCTAGATTTCACATACATGCATTAATATACAAAATTTGTTTTTGTCTTTCTGACTTCAGTCTGTATGACAGACTCTAGGTCCATTCATCTCTCTACAAATGACTCAGTTCTGTTCCTTTTTATGGCTGAGTAATATTCTATTATATATATGTACCACATCTTCTTTATTCCTCTATTGATAAACATTTAAGTCACTTCCATGTTCTGGCTATTGTAAATAGTGCTTCAGTGAACATTGGGATACATGTGTCTTTTTAAATTATGGTTTTCTCAGGATATATCCCAGTAGTGGGATCACTGGGTCATATGGTAGTTCTATTTTTAGCTTTTAAAAGAACTTCCAGACTGTTCTGTATAGGGGCTGCACTAATTTACACTTGTACCAACAGTGTAGGGGAGTTCTCTTTGGTCTACATCTTCTCCAGCATGTATCATTTGTGGACTTTCTGATGATGGCCATTCTGACTTGTGTGAAGTGATACTTCGTTGTAGTTTTGATTTGTATTTCTCTAATAATTTGCATTGATGAGCATATTTTCATGTGCCTATTGGCCATTTGTATGTCATCTTTGGAGAAATGTCTATATAGGTCTTCTGCCCATTTTTTGACTGGGTTATTTGTTTTTGTTGTTGATTTGTACAGACTGGTTGTCCTTGGTGGTCGTGTTGTTTGAAAATTTTTTCTTCCATTCCATAGGTTGTCTTTTTGTTTTGTTTATGTTTTCCTTTTCTATGCAAAGGCTTGTAAATTTGATTAGACCCACTTGTTTATTTTTTTTTTTTATTTTTATTGCCTGGGTAACTGATCTAAGAAAGTACTGGTATGATTTTATGTCAGAGAATGTTTTGCCTATGAGTTCTTCTAGGAGTTTTATGATGTCTTGTCTTATATTTAAGTCTTTAAGCCATTTTGAGTTTGTTTTTGTGTATGACGTGAGGGTGTGTTCTAACTTCATTGATTTACATGGAGCTGTCCAACTTTCCCGGCACTACTTGCTAAAGAGACTATCTTTTTCACATTTTATATTCTTGGCACCTTGTCAAAGATTAATTAACTCTAAGTGTGTAGATTTATTTTGGAGCTCTCTTTTCTGTTTCATTGATACATATGGCGGTTTTTTATGCCAATACCACACTCTTTTGATTACTGTAGTTTTGTAGTATTGTCTGAAGTGTGTGAGGGTTGTGTCTCCTGCTTTGTATTACATTTTTAATGATTATATAGTATTCCATCGTATGGATAATTTGTTTAACCAGTCCTCGATTGTTGTACATTTACTACCAATCATAAAATAATTCTGTGATGATTGTCTTTGCATGAGTGTCTTTATATTCACATCTTTGCACACATCTCTTAAATGCTGTCCTAAAATGAATTCTGGGCATGGAGTTGCTTGGTCAAGGCTATAGTCATCATAAAGGGTTAATTCTATTATTATTAATAAATCATAATGATATAAAATCCTGTTAAACATTGGGCCAATGGGAGGCAATTACTCTGGAGACAGTGCTTGAAAACAATAATGCAACATGTAAATTCTCTAAAAAAACGCATATTAAGAAACAAGAACCAGTCCAAGTTGATCAATACAAAGGAAAATTTTGAATTTTTAAACTCCTTTATAATCTGACATTTTTGTTCCTAAAATTTAAATTAGATACAGTATTTTTACATAAGAGTAGTAAACATCTCTTTAAAGGACAATAATGTTTAAATTGTTTATTAGTGATATTTTTCATCAATAAATCATGCAAATCTGGACAGATATTTTCACTTTATGTGAAGAAAGCTCAGCATCCTAACATTTGCCAACTCTCTACGAGAGAGATTTTCAAGTTCCTGAGGTCCCCAAGGGATTAAGTGGAATGCATGACTTGTATCCTTAACTAGATTTTAAGAGAAAGGAGTTGTCACCAATATATTTTGCCCAAATGTCTTATTAAAGACACCACCAAGAATGGAGCTTGGAAGCAAGGGAGGCCCAGACACTGCTGGCAGCTCCGACGCTCTGTACTTTAATAACTCATTGGCAACAGGATGAAGTAGTTTATGTTCCAGACTTTGCCTCCTGGTATCTAGATTTTTATAGGTGTTTTGACTGAGGTGTAGAGGAGGCATTTTTTTGGCCGCTGATTTCTATTCCAGATTGTGGGATGTGAATAATTTGGTAAATTAACATCAATGGGTTAGACTGTTCTTTGTTACCAAATGCCCCTGGGCTGCCTGTTCCACTGGATGGTCACATTAATTTGCAACCACAGGAGGATGGCTGCTGGGCAAACACGCCCAAGTTAAATTTCCTTTTGCAGGCTTTCCCCCTAGTTTGGATATCCAGGTAGCCACTGAAGCAGCTCTCTCTTGTGCATTCATAATTCTGCCTAAGCCTAGGGCTTCCAAAACTAATATCAGGGAGGAAAGATCCAAACCTTACTGCTTTTGTGGCTTTTTTTTTTTTTCCTGGGGCCAGCTTTCGGCCATGATTCCAATGATCAGTCTGTACTTCTAGTTATATACTAAATGCATAAACTGTGTGTGCTACAAATGATGTTTTTCTAGCCTGTCCGTATAGCCTATTAAACCAGAGTTGGCAGTTTTCCACCTCTTAGGAGAAGCATTTGGCATAAATAATATTGTCATTTGGGAAGACTAGACATGGTCTGAAGAAGTGACCTTGTATAAATATTGTCTGAGGTATGACTGAGGCTAAATTATATGACAGGGAGCTAGTATAGTCTGGGCTCTGGGCCCTCCTGGTCATGAAGTTGCTTCTTGTAGTAATGGAACCATTTGAATTGAAAATGCAATCAAATACATCAGAGGCTATTAAAACACAGGACCCAGGCTATTTATGAACTCCCAGGCTCCAAGGATGGCAAAGGGTGCTGGCATTTCTTTGTCATTCAAACAGCTTTATCTCTTGAAGGGACAAGATGTCCTAGAAAGTGCCTTTGTCCTTGCCTTGGAACTTCCCTCAGTGCTGAGACTCCCGAGCATGCCAGATGTCTGTTGGTCCTCCACCCGTGTGTGGGGTGAGCTTTGGGCACTGCGCACGGTGTTGCTAGCTATTTGTGGGTGACCTGGTATGTCAGCACAACACAGCCCCCCAAGGCAGTTACTTTGCATTCTGCATGCAGCATCCTACTTTAGGATTTTGTTCTTCTTTCCTGACCTGTGTTACTCTGCCTCTTAATTATACAGAATTCCCTTTCTCTTCCTTCTGTTAATTGATTTGCCAGATCTGTCTTTCAAAGGTATGATTTTATTTTCATCAGTCCATCAATTTATCCATTCATTCAACAAATATTTATTGAGTGCCAACTGGGTGTCAAACACTTTGCTCTCTGCTATAACAAGATTTATGGTCTAATGAGGGAGAGACATATTTGACAAAGAATTCCAGTACTGAATAGACAATTATAAATTGGTGAGCATTTCTGTAGGAAAGATTCTTTGATAGTACCTATAAAACAAAGGGGGCTTCCCAGGTGGCTTAGTGGGTAAAGAATCTGCCTGCAATGCAGGAGACTCGATATGTGGCTCTGACCTCTGGGTTAAGATCCCCTGGAGGAGGTAATGGCAGTATTGGAGTACTCTTGGCAGCCAAATCCCATGGACAGAGGAACCTAATGGGCCACAATCCATGGGGTCGTGAAGAGTCGGACATGACTGAGTGAACACACACCTCAATTGGACAGAGTAGTTGGGGAGGCTCCTCTGAAGAAGTGACGATTAGGTTGTGTGAGTATGTGTAAGTATAAGTCTCAACTAGGCAAAAAACAGGGCTGGGGAGCGGGAGCAGGTTGGGCTGAGGAGTGTTTTCCAGAGTAGCAGGCCATGGTGAGGGGAGCATGGTGCCCTGGGATGAATGGAGAGAGGTTACTGTGGCTGGAACAGAAGAGCGAGGGCCACAGGAGGAGGGATATGTAAGCTGTGTTTAGAATTGTGATCTCTGTCTACTGGGAGTGAGAAGCCATTGAGGAGCCTTTGAACAGGCTGTGATTTGACTGGATTTGCATTTCAAAAAGACCACTTGGGCTTCAGTGGGGGGAATTAATTGGCATTAATTAATTAGATCTCAGGAAGGAGAGATCATAGTGAATGCAGGCTTTAGCAGTGGAGATGAAAAACAGACAGGTTTGAGCATTGTCTATGTGGGAAAACAGGGTTTGATGATAGATTGGACTCAAGGGAAAGGGATCATCCAGTATGACTGAGGCTCCAATTTGTGCTGCTGGATCAGTTGAGCCCCACTTATGTGTGAAGGATCACTGAAAAGGAGAACAGAAATCATGAGCAGAGGTAGCCTTGAATTGGACAAAACTCGATGGTTTTCAAGGAATAGCACGGGGGAGAGCAGTAGGAGATGAGATCAGAGGTGTGATTGGAGAAGGCATATGATATAGGTCACCAGGAAAGGATTTTACCTTTCGACGGGATGAAGATGGGATGCTATCAATATGGGATGGCTATTGGAGGGTTTTGAGCAGAGGCATTACATGATCTGATTTAGGTTTTTGAAAGATTTTTTCTATATGGAGAAAAGACTCTAGGAAGACAAGACTAACATCAAGGAGATCAGGTGGGTGACAATTACAGTCATCCAAGTAGAAGGTGGGGTGGTGATGACTTACTTCAGGGCAATAGCTGAGATGGTGGTGAGAAATGAACCTGGACAGATTTTTAATACAGAGTCTTCGTCACTCAAATACGTTCCACTCTTTGCAACCCCATGCACTGTAGCCTCTGTCCATGGAATTCTCCAGACAAGAATACTAGAGTAGGTAGCCATTGCCTACTCCAGAGTATCTTCCTGACCCAGGGGTTGAACTGGGGTCTCCCACATTGGTAGGTGGATTCTCTACCATCTGAGCCACCAGGCAACCAACAGCGTTTTCTGATGGATTAGATGTAGTGAGCAAGAAAAGGAGGGAAGGATGACACCAAGATTTTTTGTCTTGAGCTGTTAAAAAGATGGATTGCCATTCACTAAGATATAAAAGACTACTGGAGATTAAGGAGTTTGATTTTGAATATTAGGTTTGAGATCCTTACTAGATAATCAATTTGAAAGCATGAATAGACTGACATACAGGTTAAAGTTTAAAGAGGAGAACTAAAGTAAACATACAAATTTGGTTATATTTGGGGTATAGATAGATGATACTCACACCAGTGAGAAAGGACAAGTTCACCAAAGGAATTACGATAGAGAATAGGAACAGTATGTTTAGAGGCTGAGCGTGAAGAGGGCAATTCTAGTCAGTAATCAAGGTTGATATCAGCAGTAATAAAACATAGCAATATCACCTACCCCTTGATATGATGTGCTGAGAAGAGTATGACATTACTTCTGTGGCATTTTTGCCAAAAAATACATAATCTCAATCTAACTGTGAGAAAACATCAGGCAAATCCAAACTGAGAGACGTTCTACAAAATAACTGCCCAGTGCTCATCAAAAATAAGGGACGAGTGATTGAGAAGCTGTCACAGATTAAAGGAAACTAACAAATAACAACTAAATACAATGTGTGGTCCCAAATCCTGGGACAGAAAAAAAGATGTTAATAGGAAAACTGTTAAAATTCAAATATAGACTGTGGTTTAGTTAGCAGTATTGTACCGATGTTATTTTCCTGGTTTTGATCATTAGACTGTGGTTACGTAAGATGTTAACATTAGGGAAGCTGGTTTAGAGAAATGGAGGAACTTTCTGTTTTATTTTTGCAAGTTGTCTGTAAAAGTATTCCACAAAAAAAAAAAAAAAAAATTTTAAAGAAAATAAAGTTCATGACTTTCAGGCACATACCCCCAAGGATGTGGTTGCCCTCACATCCAGTCTAGAGATGCCTGAGAAGTAGGCAGGGCCATCCTGCAGCATCTTCAGACCATGTTAAAGGGTTTGATTTTCCTCTAAGAGCCAGTGAAGGATTAGGCTGGGAATGTGGAGGAAGATGGGAAACTAGACATGTTTGTTTTAGGCAAAAAGAGACAAGAAAACAGAATAAATACTGGGTTAGGCCCAGATTCAAGCAAACACCCAGTTACTCTCAATTATTCATCCTGTTCTCCAAACAGAATTGACCATGAGTTAGTTCATGACTCACAAGGGTGTTAGCACATTGTAACGTCTGGCTGGGAAGATTGCTCAAATCCCAAAGGATTATCCTTGAGGAGCCTCGCATCCTCAGTCCTGTTTTCTCCTGGCACTCTTACAGTCCAAGCAGAACTGTGGAGGGGATCTGAAGCTTGAAGGCCTGAGAGGTGAACTGTGTGCGCATTACATCTGGTGCTGTCTGTGTGGAATCATTCCAGAACAAGGACCGCAGCTGGACTGAGATACCAGCCTGCAGAGAGTGAGGAAATGACCCTCTGGAAATGAGGGGACAGACTCCTGTGCCCTTCTCAGCCAGCGCTGGTGTGGGAGGGTTTGTGGCAAAGCGGGGTAGGGTGTGTTTCATCACATCAGAGTCCCCAGGGGGGTTGCAGAGCAGTTGGAGACGGTGACTGGGAAGTGCTAATTATAAAATTATATATTAAACATTAGCCAAGGGGAAATTGTAAAAGTGGCTTATATAGAAGACAGAGGGTTCCCTGAAGCTGGAGAGTTCATGCCTCTGCCCAAAGAAGGGGTGAACTGTGGAGAAAAGATGTTCCATTTAACTCCTTGCTGTCCTATGGGGCAAGGGCTGAGAATCTAGAGAATCCCTGGGGTCTAGGGTCTGATCACCCCTTCCCCACCCTCCCACCAGCAACCCTCTCTCTTTTCTTGGCCTGGGAGGAAACTATCAGCCTCCAAGTCTGCTCTCTGAAACTCTGAAATCATGCAGTCTAACACCTTAAGCCTCCAGTCCTACAAAATGTTATTTTTAACAGTTGCATCCTTACTTTGTGCTAGAATCTTTATGTAATTGTTTCTAATCCTTTCAACAACCCTTTACAGTAGTTATTATCACCTCCATTTTCTGAGGGCCATTCTTGGTGAGGACACAGAGGCTTAGCTTCTCTTAAGTGCATGGCTGAGTCAGGATTTGAACCCAGGTCTGTCTCCCCAGTATTGAATGAGCTCAGGATGCCAGGAGTGAGGAACCCTCCGGGAAGGGCCATGCCTGGCACTGACCATCACCCCCAGTGGCCCAACTTCATAAGCATACACCATGTGCTGGATTTCAGGAAATTTCACTGGGGATGTGGAATCAGCAGCCCGTGACTCATCAGGCTGAATTCAGGGGAGGCTGCCTGGTGGGACTGCTGCAGCCCGTTTCCAGGACCCAAGGTCTGGGCAGAGTGAAGAGGAGGGGCATAAAGAGTTGTGACCAGCACACCTGCGCTCCTGATGTTGAAAAATCACTGAGGATGTCAGTGTTGGCCTGCAGCTACATTTCTGGCTTAAACTTTGGGTGGCTTTACTAAGCCTTGAAAGTGGAAAGAACACATCATATTGAGAGTCAGACAGTGAGTGAGGTCCAGGGTGCTAGCTGGCCCGTTGCCATGGACTTGACCCGTGAAGAGGAGCAGAGAAGCGTTTTCATTAGCATCAAAGTCTGTCATGTGCTCCGGGCAACCTACAGAGGGAAGGGTAGCCGGGCCTCAGCCCCACTCCCGGGATGCAGAATCATAGAGACGCCCAGGCCCACATAGACACTGTAACGACCTACCACGTTGATTAAATAGATCTGCCGTGAACTATTTTTAAAAGTGCAAGCAATGGGGCAAGAGCATTTTGCATGTTGGAAACATTTAAAGAAGTTAGCATTCCCCAGAAAAAATAAAGGAAGGAAAAAAGAAAAGTCAGTTCTCATGGTAGGTGTTGAGAAAAGGGAGTTAAGAAGGACTCCGTCACACTATTAGGTCATAACACTGCTATTTTCTTGTTTTACCTCCACTGTTGCCCTTCTCTACTGCATTCCCTTTTGTTCTCTGGCTTTTCTGCATCATCCCTCTCCCCGGGTTATCTCCTGCCATTTTCCTCTCCCTGCGCTTCCCAGCACTTGAGTAGCTCCTACGTGTCCTTCACAGTGCGGCTCAGTTTCTTTCTGGGATGTCTTCCCTGCCCACCTGAGCTTAGGTAGGAGCCATTCCTGTGCATCCTGTGGATTCTTCTAGCCAAACACTCATCACTTTGTTTTGTTAGCTCCTCCAAAGCAGGGACTGAATCACTGTTCCTGGCTCTTTGTGTGCTAGGCTTCAGGGATATGTAAGAACCAGAAAGTAAGAACATCCAGCTTTAGACTAGACACGAATGTCCCACTGGCTCCTTCCGTGGTTTCCTTGTCCCTTCAACCATCTTTGATTCTTCTTTTCTCCACTTCCTTTATTCAATCACCCACAAAGTCCTGTCCATTTAAATAACAGTAAAATGAAGCTCTTAATATATGTTCAGTTCAGTTCAGTTGCTCAGTTGTGTCCAACTCTTTGAGACCCCATGGACTGCGGCACGCCAGGCCTCCCTGTCCATTACCAACTCCCGGAGCTTACTCAAAGTCATGTCCATCAAGTTGGTGATATCATCCAGCCATCTCATCCTCTGTCGTCCCCTTCTCCTCCCTCCTTTGATTTTTCCCAGCATCAGGGTCTTTTCCAGTGAGTCAGTTCTTCACATCAGGTGGCTAAAGTATTGGAGTTTCAGCTTCAGCATCAGTCCTTCCAGTGAATATTCAGGACTGATTTCCTTTAGGATGGACTGGTTGGATCTCCTTGTTAGGTTGTCACAACTACTCTACATGTGCTGTCATCAAGCTTCACAACTTGGTAAGGTGGATGCTGTCATATTCTGGCTTTACAGACGAGGAAATTGAGGCAAAAGAGATTAGACAATTTGCCTGAAGTCATACAGACAATACGTGATAGAAGTAGGATTGGAACCCAGGCCGTCTGGCTTCAAAGCCCTAAATATTAAATGTGTCTCAGTCCTCAGAGGCCACCATGGTGTCATTTCCCCCACCCTGCATTCCCTATAACACTCCATTCCCTATAATGCAGCCAGAGCAATTGTTCTAAATGAGCTCTCTTTAAAACCCTCCCTAACTCTCTGTTTCCCTCCAGACCAAGTCCAGACTTCTTAGGGCAATAGGCAAGACCCTTCCCCCAGGTGCCCTTACCCACCTTCCAGACTTTTCTCATGCTGCTCCTCACTTCAGCTCCCAAGCCCAGGATATTTTGTGCATGGAACACCATGGCCGCCTCCTCTCTTTGCCTGGCTAATCCCCTCTTGCCCTCAGATCTCTGCTTAGACATTACTTCTCCCAGAAGCACTCCTTGACCCCTTGACTCATTAGTGCTGCCACAGTATCCACTGCTCACCCCTTTGTAGCAACTGTCGTACCTTCAGAAAGTCTGCTCCATCCCTCGATCTCCTTCACCAGCTGTAAGCTGCGTAAATGCAAATATAGGCTCTTGTTTTTGGTGACTCCACCAGGAATAGCACAGTATTCAATAAACATTTGTTAAAATGAAGGAATTAAGGGATGGCCTTTTAAAGAGATATTTATTTAGGCTGTGCCTGGTCTTAGTTGTGGCATGTGGAATCTTTAGTTGCGGCATATGGGATCTTAAAAAATTTTTTTTCTGATGTGGACCATTTTTAAAGTGTTTTATTGAATTTGTTGCAATACTGCTTCTGCTTTATGTTTTGATTTTTTGGCCTTGAGGCATGTGAGATCTTAGTTCCCCAGCCAGGCATAGAACCCACACCCCCTGCACTGGAAGGCAGAGTCTTAACCACTCCATCATCGGGGAAGTTCCGGCATGCAGGATCTTTCAGCTGCAGCAGGCAGGATCTTGATTTATGGCATAAAGGATTTTTAATTGCATCATGTGTGACCTTTTAGTTGCAATATGCAGGATCTTCAGTTGAGGCATGTGGGATCTAGTTCCCTGACGGGAGATTAAACTCTGGTCTCCTGCATTGGGAGCATGGAATTCTTAGCCACTGGATCACCAGGAAAGTACCTAAGGGATGACTTCTAAGCTGAAGTTCTGACCTTGGCTGCTTCTGTAAGCATTCCTACACCTGACTCTTCCTACCTTACATAATAGACAGAATTACCAGATTCATGAGTGAAGATGGTATTAAAGGGCAGCAGACATGGAGTAGGGGACTGCTAAGGGAGGCAGACACTCTCCCCATGAGGCAGTATCAACTTCTACTTCCCAGGGGAGACAGAAGACTTCCTGGGACCTTTTGCTTGAGAGTCTGTGGGTTTAAATTATATCTCCTGCACCTGTCCATAGCCAGAGTGCTATGTGAGAGGCCACACTACCTGTGGCTCCTTCTAGGTGTCAGCACTGCTCACGTGGTGGCTTT
Source organism: Bos indicus (assembly GCF_029378745.1). NCBI lineage: Eukaryota > Metazoa > Chordata > Mammalia > Artiodactyla > Bovidae > Bos > Bos indicus. Next base: position 14,321,727 of record NC_091779.1, read on the forward strand.
TGGACTTGGCTATAGCTTTATCAAACTTCACTTTGCTACTGCTAAGTCACTACAGTCGTGTCCGACTCTGTGTGACCCCATAGATGGAAGCCCACCAGGCTCCCCCGTCCCTGGGATTCTCCAGGCAAGAACACTGGAGTGGGTTGCCATTTCCTTCTCCAGTGCGTGAAAGTGAAAAGTGAAAGGGAAGTCACTCAGTCGTGCCAGACTCTTAGCGACCCCATGGACTGCAGCCTACCAGGCTCCTCCATCCATGGGATTTTCCAGGCAAGAGTACTGGAGTGGGGTGCCATTGCCTTCTCTGAGTATCTGGGTTTTAGTTTCTGGCAGTATAGCAGATTAGATACACTGAATGACACTTCCAACTGAACCAACTAAAATGAAAGAAGGAAAAAAAAAGTGCCTTTAAAAAACAAAAACATGTTGTTTAAGTGTTGAAAATAAAGAATCTGTGATTCCCAAAAGGAAAGGAACAGCAGTCACTGGAGTCACTGAGAAACGAGGTATTTTTCACCCTGAGGTTTTCTGGGCGGCCAGCAAATTTCTACTTTGATGGATATGTCAGACTCAAGAAGTTGGAGATAACTCCCAGTGCTTGCTCAGCATGGAGATTGAGTAAGACACCCTGGCACGAACTGCCACAGAGAGAAATCAGTGCACTGACCTGGTTACTGGGTGGAGGGATTAAACAGCTCCTCCCCCTGAATTATGTAACCATAACTGAGCCCTCATAAGGGTCTATCAGCCTGAATTCATACTCCTTCAGGGTCAAAACAACTTTAAGTAAAGTATTCAACTTCAAATAGTACCAGATTACTGCTCCCAGGAGACTCGCAGAAGCAATTTGAATCTTCTGAAAAGGAACTCACCTTCAACCCTAGACTTAAAGAATTTTTTCAGATAAAGTTACAAGGAAAATGAGCAACTCACAATAAAACCAAACTCCCAAAACACACTAGAAAAATAGAACACTATGAATGAGGGAGAAAAAAAGAGACAGCAGAAACAAAACTTCAATTATAAAAAAATTTTCTAGATAAAAAGATGGATGGCATTGTGAACAACTTTATACCAATAAATTTGAAAACTTAGATGAAATGGATTGGGTCCTACAAAAACATAATGGAAAAACTGACTCAAAAAGTAGAAAATCTGAATAGTTCTACTACAATAGTTTTAAAAAATGAATTAGTAATTTAAAATCTTTCCACATACAAAAACAAAACAAAACAAAGAGCTGCCAGGCACATATGACTCAGAAAAAGGCATTTAATAAAATTTAAAATTTATTCATGATTAAAAAACAAAAAGGTTTACCTAATTTGGAAAACGGTATCCATTAAAATCTCTACAGAATACATTATAATTTTTAAGGAAATATTGAAAGCATTCTACATAAGATCCAGGGAAAAAAAGGGAGACTGAATAGCTATTCAGTATTTTGCTAGAAAGGCATTCAAAACAGCATATCATTTACAAAAAGCAATGCATTTAAAAAATAATAATAATTTATGGAAACACCAAAATACATGTGATGAATAAATCTAAGAAGAAAATGTGAAAGTGCTTAGTGGAGAAAATTACAGAACTTTATTAGGAAAAAGATACAGTAAGTTAGTCACTCATTTGTGTCCAACTCTTTGCAAACCATGGACTGCAGCATGCCAGGCCTCCCTGTCTGTCACCAACTCGGAGCTAGCTCAAACTCATGTCCATTGAGTCAGTGATGCCATCCAAAAATCTCATCCTCTGTCATCCCCTTCTTCTCCCACCTTCAATCTTTCCCAGTATCAGGGTCTTTTCAAATGAGTCAGTTCTTCCTATCAGGTGGCCAAAGTATTGGCATTTCAGCTTCAGCATCAGTCTTTCCAATGAAAATTCAGGGTTGATTTCCTTTAGGATTGACTGGTTTGACCACCTTGCAGTCCAAGGGACTCTCAAGAGTCTTTTCCAGTATCACAGTTCAAAACTATCAAATCCTCGAAACTCAGCTTTCTTGGGCTTCCCTTGTGGCTCAGCTGGTAAAGAATCCTCCTGCAATGCACGAGACCTGGGTTTGATCCCTGGGTTGGGAAGATATCCTGGAGAAGGGAAAGGTTCAGTTCAGTTCAGTTGCTCAGTCATGTCCGACTCTTTGCGACACCATGAATCGCAGCATGCCAGGCCTCCCTGTCCATCACCAACACCTGGAGTTCACCCAGACTCACGTATATCGAGTCAGTGATGCCATCCAGCCATCTCATCCTCTGTCGTCCCCTTCTCCTCCTGCCCCCAATCCCTCCCAGCATCAGAGTCTTTTCCAGTGAGGCAACTCTTCGCATGAGGTGGCCAAAGTACTGGAGTTTCAGCTTTAGCATCAGTCCTTCCAGTGAATATTCAGGACTGATTTCTTTCAGAATGGACTGATTGGATCTCCTTGCAGTCCAAGGGACTCTCAAGAGTCTTCTCCAACACCAGAGTTCAAAGGCATCAATTCTTCAGCGCTCAGCCTTCTTCACAGTCCAACTCTCACATCTATACATGACCACAGGAAAAACCATAGCCTTGACTAGATGGACCTTTGTTGGCAAAGTAATGTCTCTGCTTTTGAATATGCTATCTAGGTTGGTCATAACTTTCCTTCCAAGGAGTAAGCGTCTTTTAATTTCATGGCTGCAGTCACCATCTGCAGTGATTTTAGAGCCTCCCAAAATAAAGTCTGGCACTGTTTCCACTGTTTCCCCATCTATTTGCCATGAAGTGATGGGACCAGATGCCATGATCTTTGTTTTCTGAATGTTGAGCTTTAAACCAACTTTTTCACTCTCCTCTTTCACTTTCATCAAGAGGCTTTTAGTTCTTCTTCACTTTCTGCCATAAGGGTGGTATCATCTGCATATCTGAGGTTATTGATATTTCTCCCGGCAATCTGAATTCCAGCTTGTGCTTCTTCCAGCCCAGCGTTTCTCATGATGTACTCTGCATATAAGTTAAATAAGCAGGGTGACAATATACAGCCTTGACGTACTCTTTTTCCTATTTGGAACCAGTCTGTTGTTCCATGTCCAGTTCTAACTGTTGCTTCCTGACCTGCATACAGATTTCTCAAGAGGCAGGTCAGGTGGTCTGGTATTCCCATCTCTTTCAGAATTTTCCACAGTTTATTGTGATCCACACAGTCAAAGGCTTTGGCATAGTAAAGGTTACCCACTCCAGTATTCTGGCCTAGAGAATTCCATGGACTGTATAGTCCATGGGGTCACAAAGAGTCCGACACGACTGAGCAACTTTCACTTTCTCACATCCATACATGACTACTGGAAAAACCATATCTTTAACTGAATGTACCTTATTGGCAAAATGATATCTCTGCTTTTTAATATGCTGTCTAGGTTCAGTCTGAGGAGGCCTTTCAAATAGCTGTGAAAAGAAGAGAAGTGAAAAGCAAAGGAGAAAAGGAAAGATATACCCATTTGAATGCAGAGTTCCAAAGAATAGCAAGGAGAGATAAGAAAGCCTTCCTCAGCGATCAATGCAAAGAAATAGAGGAAAACAATATAATGGGAAAGACTAGAGATCTCTTCAAGAAAATTAGAGATACCAAGGGAATATTTCATGCAAAGATGGGCTCAATAAAGGACAGAAATGGTATGGACCTAACAGAAGCAGAAGATACTAAGATGAGGTGGCAAGAATACACAGAAGAACTGTACAAAAAGATCTTCACGACCCAGATAATCACGAAGGTGTGATCACTCCCACTCACCTAGAGCCGGACATCCTGGAATGTGAAGTCAGGTGGGCCTTAGGAAGCATCACTATGAACAAAGCTAGTGGAGGCGATGGAATTCCAGTTGAGCTATTTCAAATTCTAAAAGATGATGCTGTGAAAGTGCTACACTCAATATGTCAGCAAGTTTGGAAAACTCAGCAGTGGCCACAGGACTGGAAAAGGTCAGTTTTCATTCCAGTCCCAAAGAAAGGCGCATTGAGATGGCTGGATGGCATCACTGACACAAGGGACATGGGTTTGGGTGGACTCCACGAGTTGGTGATGGACAGGAAGGCCTGCAGTACTAGGGTTCATGGGGTGGCAAAGATTCGGACATGACTGAGCGACTGAACTGAACTCAGTCATTCAGTCATGTCCAACTCTTTGCAACCCCATGGACTGCAGCATGCCAGGCCTCCCTGTGCATCACCAACTCCCAGAGCTTGCTCAAACTCATGTCCATTGAGTCGGTGATGCCATCCAACCATCTGATCCTCTGTCGTCCCTTTCTCCTCCTGCCCTCAGTCTTTCCCATAATCAAGGTCTTTTCCAATAAGTTGGCTCTTCGTATCAGGTGGCCAAAGTATTGGAGTTTCAGCTTTAGCATCAGTCCTTCCAATAAATATTCAGGACTGATTTCCTTTAGGATCGACTGGTTAGACTCCTTGGAATCCAAGGGACTCTTAAGAGTCTTCTCCAACACCACATTTCAAGAGCATCAGTTCTTGGGCACTCAGCTTTCTTTATAGTCCAGCTCTCACATCCCTACATGACTACTCGAAAAACCATAGCTTTGACATAGTGACATAGCTTTGACTTGGTGGATAAAGTAATGTCTCTGTTTTTTAATATGCAGTCTAGGTTTCTTATAGCTTTTCTTCCAATGAGAAAGCTTCTTTTAATTTCTTGGTTGCATTACCATCTGCAGTGATTTTGGAGCCCAAGAAAATAAAGTCTGTCACTGATTCCACTGTTTCCCCATCTATTTGCCATGAAGTGATGGGACTAGATGCCATGATCTTAGTTTCCTGAATGTTGAGATTTAAGCCAACTTTTTCACTCTCCTCTTTCACTTTATCAAGAGGCTCTTTAGTTCTTCTTTACTTTCTGCCATAAAGGTGGTATCATCTGAATATATGAGGTTATTAATATTTCTCCCAGCAGTCTTGATTCCAACACGTGCTTCATGCAGTCCATCATTTCTCATGATGTTCTCTGCATATAAGTTAAATAAGCAGGGTGACAATATACAGCCTTGACATACTCCTTTCCCTATTTGGAATCAGTCTGTTTTTCCATGTCCGGTTCTAACTGTTGGTTCTTGACCTTCATACAGATTTCTCAGGAGGCAGGTAAGGTGGTCTGCTATTCCCATCTCTTTAAGAATTTTCCACAGTTTGTTATGATCCACACAGTCAAAGGCTCTGGCATAATTAGTAAAGCAGAAGTAAGTGTTTTTCTGGTATTCTCTTGCTTTTTAAATGATCCATCAGATGTTGGCAATTGATCTCTGATTCCTCTGCCTTTTCTAAATCCAGGTTAAACATCTGGAAGTTCACGGTTCACGTACTATTGAAGCCTGGCTTGGAGAATTTTGAGCATTAATTTACTAGCGTGTGAGATGAGTGCAATTGTGTGGTAGTTTGAACATTCTTTGGCATTGCCTTTCTTTGGGATTGGAATGTAAATTGACCTTTTCCAGTCCTGTGGCCACTGCTGAGTTTTCCAAATTTGCTGGCATATTAAGTGCAACACTTTCACAGCATCATCTTTTAGGATTGAAGTAGCTCAACTGGAATTCCATCGCCTCCACTAGTTTTGTTTGTAGTGATGCTTTCTAAGTGCATCTAAGTCAAAGGCCCCCTTGACTTCGCACTCCAGGATGTCTGCCTCTAGGTGAGTGATCACACCTTTGTGATTATCTGGGTCATTAAGATCTTTTTTGTACAGTTCTTCTGTATATTCTTGCCACCTCTTCTTAATACCTTCTGCTTCTGTTAGGTCCATACCATTTCTGTCCTTTATTGTGGCCACCTTTGCATGAAGTGTTCCCTTGGTACCTCTGAGTTTCTTGAAGAGATCTCTAGTCTTTCCCATTCTATTGTTTTCCTCTCTTTCTGTGAGTTGGTTGCTGAGGAAGGCTTTCTTATCTCTCCTTGCTATTCTTTGGAACTCTGCATTCAAATGGGTATATCTTTCCGTTTCTCCTTTGCCTTTCACTTCTCTTCTTTTCACAGCTGTTTGTAAGGCCTCCTGAGACAACCATTTTACCTTTTTGCATTTCTTTTTCTTGAGGATGGTCTTTATCAGTGCCTCCTGTAATGTCACAAACTTCCATCTATAGTTCTTCAGGCACTCTGTCAGATCTTATCCCTTGAATCTATTTTTCATTTCCACTGTATAATCATAAAGGATTTGATTTAGGTCATACCTGAATGTTCTAGTGGTTTTGAATTTTGTAATAAGGAATTCATCATCTGAGCCATAGTCAGCTCCTGGTCTTATTTTTGATGACTGTACAGAGCTTCTCCATCTTCAGCTACAAAGAATAAAATCATCCTGATTTCAGTGTTGACCATCTGGTGATGTCCATGTGTAGATTCTTCTCTTGTGTTGTTGTAAGACAGTGTTTGCTATGACCAGTGCATTCTCTTGGCAAAATTTTGTTAGCCTTTGCCCTGCTTCATTTTCTACTCCAAGGCCAAATTTGCCTGTTATTCCAGGTATCTTTTGACTTCTTACTTTTGCATTCCAGTCCCCCATAATGAAAAGGACATCTCTTTGGGGTGTTAGTTCTAGAAGGTCTTGTAGGTCTTCATAGAACTGTTCAACTTAAGCTTCTGTAGGATTACTCTTTGGGGCATAGACTTGGATTACTGTGATATTGAATGGTTTGCCCTGGAAACAAACAGAGATCATTTTGTCATTTTTGAGATTGCATCCAAATACTGCATTTCAGACTCTTTTGTTGACCATGATGGCTGCTCCATTTCTTCTAAGGGATTCTTGTCCACAGTAGTAGATATAATGGTCATCTGAGTTAAATTCACCCATTTCAGTCTATTTTAGTTCGCTGATTCCTAATATGTCGATGTTCACTTTTGCCATTTCCTTTTGACCACTTCCGATTTACCTTGATTCATGGACCTAACATTCCAGGTTCCTACTGAAGACATCTAAGACATCTCATCTTTCCCGTTCTATTGTTTTCCTCTGTTTCTTTGCATTGATCACTTAGGAAGGGTTTATTATGTCTTCTTGCTATCCTTTGGAACTCTGCATTCAGAAGGATATATTTTTCCTTTTCTCCTTTGCCTTTCACTTCTCTTCTTTTCTCAGCTATTTTTAAGGCCTCCTCACACAACCATTTTGCCTTTTTGCACTTCTTGTTGGGGACGGTTTTGATCACCGCCTCTTGTATAACGTCACAAACCTCTGTCCATAGTTCTTCAGGCACTCTGTCTATCAGATCTAATCCCTTGATCTATTTTCACTTCTACTGTATAATCGTGAGGATTTGATTTAGGTCATACCTGAATGACCTAGTGGTTTTCCCTACTTTGTTCATTTTAAGTCTACATTTGACAATAAGGAACTCATGATCTGAGCCACAGTCAGCTCCCAGTCTTGTTTTTGCTGACTGTACAGAGCTTCTCCATCTTTAGCTGCAAGGAATATAATCAATTTGATTTCAATATTGACCATCTGGTGATGTCCATGTGTAGGGTCTTGTGTTGTTAGAAGACGGTGTTTCGTGTGACCAGTGCATTCTCTCGGCAAAACTCTGTTGGCTTTTGCCTTGCTTCATTTTGTACTCCAAGGCCAAACTTGCCTGTTAAACCAGGTATCTCTTGACTCTGTACTTTTGCATTCCAATCCCCTATGGTGAAAAGGACATCTTTTTTTGGTGTTAGTTCTAGAAGGTCTTATAAGTCATCATAGAATTCATTCAACTTCAGATTCTTCAGCATTAGTGGCTGGGGCATAGACTTGGATTACTGTGGTACTAAAAATGGTTTGTCTTGGAAACAAACTAAGATCATTCTGTCATTTTTGAGATTGCACCCAAGTACTGCATTTTGGACTCTTGTTGACTGTGAGGGTTACTCCATTTCTTCTAAGGGATTTTTGTCCACAGTAGTAGATATAATGGTCATCTGAGTTAAATTCACCCATTCTGGTCCATTTTAGTTCACTGATTCCTAAAATGTCAGTGTTTACTCTTGCCATCTCCTATTTGACCACTTCCAATTTACCTTGATTCATGGACCTAACATTCCAGGTTCCTATCCAATACTATTCTTTACAGCATTGGACTTTACTTCCATCACCAGTCACATCAACAGCTGGACGCTGTTTTTGCTTTGGCTCTGTCTCTCCATTCTTTCTGGAGTTATTTCTCTGTTCTTCTCCAGTAGGATATTGGGCACCCACTGACCTGGGGAGTTCATCGTTCAGTGTCATATCTTTTTACCTTTTAATACTTTTCATGGGGTTCTCAAGGCAAAAATGGTTTGCCATTCCCTTCTCCAGAAGACCATGTTTTGTCAGAACTCTCCACCATGACCCATCCGTCTTAGGTGGCCCTACATGACGTGGCTCATAGTTTCATTGAGTTAGACAAGGCTGTGGTCCATGTGATCAGTTTGGTTAGTTCTTTGTGATTATGGTTTCCATTCTGTCTGCCCTCTGATGGATAAGAATAAGAGACTTGTGGAAGCTTCCTCATGGGAGGGACTAGCTGTGGGAGAATTTAGGTCTTGCTCTGATGGGTGGGACTGTGCTAAGTAAATCTTTAATCCAATTTTCTGTTGATGGGTAGGGCTGTGTTCCCTCCCTGTAGTTTGGCCTAAGTAATGGCTGATCTAAATATATGATCCAAGAAAAAGAAATGCAAAAAGGCAAAATGATTGTCTGAGGAGGCCTTACAAATAGCTATGAAAAGAAGAGAAGTGAAAGGCAAAGGAGAAACAGGAAGATATACCCATTTGAATGCAGAGTTCCAAAGAATAGCAAGGAGAGAGAAGAAAGCCTTCCTCAGTGATCAGTGCACAGAAGGAGAGGAAAACAAAGAATGAGAAAGACTAGAGATCTCTTCAAGAAACTGAAAGGTACTAAGGGAACACTTCATGCACAGGAGGCCACAATAAAGGACAGAAATGGTATGGACCTAACAGAAGCAGAAGGTATTAAGAAGAGGTGGCAAGAATACACAGAAGAACTGTACAAGAAAGATCTTAATGACCCAGATAGTCACAAAGGTTTGATCACTCACCTAGAGGCAGACATCCTGGAGTGTGAAGTCAAGTGGGCCTTAGGAAGCATCACTACAAACAAAACTAGTGGAGGTGCTAGAATTCCAGTTGAACTATTTCATATCCTAAAAGATGATGCTGTGAAAGTGTTGCACTCAATATGTCAGCAAATTTGGAAAACTCAGCAGTGGCCACAGGACTGGAAAAGGTCAATTTACATTCCAATCCCAAAGAATGCTCAAACTACCACACAATTGCACTCATCTCACACACTAGCAAAATAATGCTCAAAATTCTCCAAGCCAGGCTTCAACAGTATGTGAACCGTGAACTTCCAGATGTTCAAGCTGGATTTAGAAAAGGCAGAGGAACCAGAAATCAATTGTCAACATCCGCTGGATCATCTAAAAAGCAAGAGAATACCAGGAAAAGATCTACTTCTGCTTTACTAATTACATCAGAACCTTTGACTGTGTGGATCATAACAAACTGTGGAAAATTCCTAAGAGATGGGAATAGCAGACCACCTTACCTGCCTCCTGAGAAATCTGTATGCAGGTCAGGAAGCAACAGTTAGAACTGGACATGGAACAACAGACTGGTTCCAAATTGGGAAAGGAGTACGTCAAGGGTGTATATTGTCACCCTGTGTATTTAACTTACATGCAGAGTACATCATGAGAAACTCTGGAGTTTGGAATCAAGATTGCCAGGAGAAATATCAATAACCTCAGATATGCAGATGACACCACCCTTATGGCAGAAAGTAAAGAAGAACTAAAGAGCCTCTTGATGAAAGTGAAAGAGGAGAGTGAAAAAGTTGGCTTAAAACTCAACATTCAGAAAACTAAGATCATGGCATCTGGTCCCATCACTTCATGGCAAATAGATGGGGAAACAGTGGAAACAGTGTCAGACTTTATTTTTGGGGGCTCCAAAATCACTGCAAATGGTGACTGCAGCCTTGACATTAAAAGATGCTTGCTCCTAGGAAGAAAAGTTAATGACGAACCTAGACAGCATATTACAAAGAAGAGACATTACTTTGCCAACAAAGGCCCATCTACTCAAAGCTTTGGTTTTTCCAGTGGTCATGTATGGATGTGAGAGTTGGATTATAAAGAAAGCTGAGCACCGAAGAATTGATGCTTTTGAACTGTGGTGTTGGAGAAGACTCTTGAGAGTCTCTTGGACAGCAAGGAGATCCAACCAGTCAATCCTAAAGGAAATCAGTCCTGAATATTCACTGGAAGGACTGATGCTGAAGCTGAAACTCCAATACTTTGGTCACCTGATGTGAAGAACTGATTCGTTTGAAAAGACCCTGATGCTAGGAAAGATTGAAGGCTGGAGGAGATGGGGACAACAGAGGATGAGATGGTTGGATGGCATCACCGACTCAATGGACATGAGTTTGAGTAAACTCCAGGAGTTGGTGATTTGACAGGGAGGCCTGGTGTGCTGCAGTCCATGGTATCGCAAAGAGTCGGACCCTACTGAGCGACTGAACTAAACTGAACTGAAATAAATGAAGCCATATAGCAGATTTTTCAGTAGGAATTTACAGTAGCTCACAAATCAATAAATACAGAGATTCAGTAGAATTCCAGTCAATATTCTCTCAGAGGTATTCCTGGAACTTGATGGAATGATACTAGAATTTTTATGGAGGTACAAAGGCCTAGAATAGCCAGTATTCTCTGGAAGAAGACCGCTAGGAAACTTGCCCTGCTAGATCTGCTAAAGCTATGGGAATTAAATCAGTGTGATATTTATACAGGAACAGATAAAACAGGCCAGTGGAACAGAAGGGAGGGCTCCAAACACACATGGACACGTGGACACTTGAAAGAAGACAAAGGGGCCGTGGTGGATGCATGAAGTTGACAAATGGTATTGGGACAGTTGGTTATCCACGTGGAAGAACCTGAAATCAGATCCGAACTTAACCTGCACACAAACATCAAGTTCAAATGGAATACAGACTTAAATATGAAAGGCAAGTGTATAAAGGTTTTAGAAGGCAAATTAGGAGAATATCTTTATGGTATTCTAAGGGTAAAGGAGGGTTTTCTAAGCCAAAATATGAAGACATAAACCATAATGAAAAATTGAAAAATTCAATTTGGTTAAATATCTTTCAAAAGACACCAAATAAGGAGTAAAAAGAGGTAATAAAGATGAAAAAGGTATTTCAGCGCATAAAATAAAATACCAAAAAGGACTATCATCCAGACTATATTAAAGTGTACTATCAATAAGAAAAAGACAGCATGGTCCAATAGAAAGAAGAATGAAAATAGGCACTTCATAAGAGAGCCTCAAATTCACTAGTGTTCATCCTTTCTAACAATCAAGGAAATATATATTAATATTAAAATTTCCTACTCATTGGATGGGTGAAAATTTTAATTCTGATAAATGCAGATGGCAAGTGCATGGAATAATGAGCCCTCTAATCCACTGTAACTTGGAATAATGTAATTATGCAGAATATAACTTGGTGTAAACATTTTACAAACACTTTGGCATTACCTAGTAAAGCTAAAATGTGCATATCCGGAACCTATTCCTTATACTTCTGAGTATGTAACCTAGAGAAACTCTGCTATGTATGTTAAAGACATGTAGAAGGATGTCCTATAGGCTTCCCTGGTGGCTCGGGGGTAAAGAATCCGCTTGCCAATGCAGGAGGTACAGGTTCGATCCCTGGGTTGGGAAGATGCCCTAGAGAAGGCAATGGCAACCCACTCCAGTATTCTTATCTGGGAAATCCCATGGATAGAAGAGCATGACAGGCTTAGTGACTAAACAACACAAAAAGAGACGAATATCCTAGCAGCATTGTTCCCGATAGCTCTGACTGGTGACTTTCTGAATGTCCAGAAAGAGTAAAATAGATAGACTATGGCTTATTTGCTGCTAAGTCACTTCAGTCGTGTCCGACACTGTGTGACCCCATAGACGGCATCTCACCAGGCTCCCCCGTCCCTGGGATTCTCCAGGCAAGAACACTGGAGTGGGTTGCCATTTCCTTCTCCAACACATGAAAGTGAAAAGTGAAAGTGAAGTCGCTCAGTCGTGTCCGACTCTTAGTGATCCCATGGACTGTAGCCCACCAGGCTCCTCCGTCCATGGGATTTTCCAGGCAAGAGTACTGGAGTGGGCTGCCATTGCCTTCTCCAATGACTTATTTATACAGTGGGAAAAACACAGCAGAGAAAACGATTGAACTACTATAACATGGACGATTCTCAAAAACAGAGTGATGATAAAAAATATAACAAAGCATGAAAAATGTAGCAAAATAATCTAAGACTACAAATGGGATGATTCCATTTATGTAAAAAAACAAAACTGGCAAAACCAAGTATTATACTCTAAGCGATGCATACACAGTTGGCAAATTATAAAGAAAAGCAACAGGGAGAGAAGGCAGGGCAACTGGAGAGAGGTCCACAGAAGCCCTAGGATACTTGATAATGTTCTGTTTCTTATTCTGGGCAGTGTCACCATTATTTTAAACATTTACAGATGACATTTATTCATTTATCTGTGGTACATCCTGCAATTAAATAAAAACTCTACTCTGTGGTATTATGGCAAAGATTAAAAAGATTAAATGGCCCACGACACACTCATGGTGCCAGGCATAAAAGTGATCAATATAATACGTGTGTAAATTTTTTTAAAAAATGAATAAAATCATTCTTCCCTGAGCCTTGGCAAGGGTGGGGCCGGACGGCACAGAGGAGTCGGCCGTGGACAGCAGGGCCCCAAGTGAGCATGCAGAGCCTGGACATCAGCTGGAGCCCATCCAGTCCCTGAGGAGTCTGCCAAGTGAGGCAGGCAGACGCATTCCAGAAGATGGCATGTTTACAACCTCTTGGCCCAACACCACTGTCATAAAAGCAGCCAGCTAAAATGCCGTTCTTCTTATCTACAAATGAGCCCCAGGACATTATACCCTTCCTGGAAGAAAATACTGTTTTCTAAGAGAAGATGGCCTGAAGTCTCTACAGCTTCTCTCCACCCACCAGCCCTGCAGAGAATCACAAGGAGTAATGTGACCACCTGGCGATGCTTTTCTACCTCACCATGGGTGTATGTGTGTGTGTTAGTTGCTCAGTCCTGTCTGACTCTTTGCTACCCCATGGACTGTAGCCCAGCAGGCTCCTCTATCCATGGGTTTCTCCAGGCAAGAATACCAGAGTGGGTTGCCATTCCCTTCTCCAGGGAATCTTCCTGACACGGGGATCGAACCTGCATCTCCTGCATTGCAGGCAGATTCTTTACTGTCTGAGCCATCAGGGAAGGGAATCTCAGACACACTGGCTGAAGGCCAGGCCTCACTGTGGGCCCTCCAGGTCTTCTAACCAACGTTCAGTGAGCATTGATAACGTCAGGACACTTTGCTGGATGCATGGTGTTACGGGTTGAATTGTGTCCCCTTGAATGTTTGCAGTTCTAACTCCAGTCCCTGTGAATGCAACCTTATTTGAAAATAGGGTCTTCGCATGTGATCAAGTTAAGATGAAGTCATGAGGGAGGGCGGTAATCCAAAGTGACTGGCTCCTTATAAAAGGGAAATTTGGACACAGAAAGACCAGTTACACAGGGAGAACGCCATGTGGAAATTAGTGTTCGGCTGCTACAAGCCAAGAGGCTACCAGAAGCTAGGAGAGAGCCTGGAGCAGATCCTCCCTTCATGCCTTCAGTGGGGCGTAGCCCTGCCCAGACTTTAAGCTCAGACTTCTAGCCTCCAGAACTGTGAGACAATATGTTTCTGTTGTTTAAGCCACCCAATTTGTGGTACAATATTTTGGTAACCTCAGGCTGTGCTGTGCTTAGTTGCTCAGTCGTGTCTGACTCTTTGCGACCCCAGGGACTGTAGCCTGCCAGGCTCCCCTGTCCGTGGGGATTCTCCAGGCAAGAATACTGAAGTGGGTTGCCATGCCCTCCTCCAGGGGGTCTTCCCAACCCAGGGATCGAGCTTGGGTCTCCCACACTGCAGGTGGATTCTTTACTGCCTGAGCCACCAGGGAAGCACCAGGAAACTAATACAAATGGGCAGATGGGCAGACATGAAGATGAAAAGGATAGGACTTCCTGCCCTCACGGAGCTCACTGTCTCCAAGGGCATGGGAAGAAGCAGTTGTGTTTCAAGCCAAATGAAGTACATAAAGTAACGAAAAAGCAAGGACACTGTTCTGCTTGTGCAAGCTGGAGAGTAATGCCAACTGTAGAATGCAAGGTGAAGCTTCACACTTTGATTTGTGTATTCTTTTCCCCACATTTTCATTTATTCACAGGGAGCTGTCAATTATATTAATCAAAAGTATAAGCTTTGGAATCACAAGTTCAAATTTTGCTCACTTAGTTTTTAGTGACGTGACCCTGGGAAGGTTATTTGTTGTTGTCATTCGGTCACTAAGTTGTGTCTGCCTCTCTGCAGTCTCGTGGCCTGCGGCACGCCAGGCCTCCCTGTCCTTCACCCTGTCCTTCACTACCTCCTGGAGTTTGCTCAGACTCACGTCCGATGAGTTGGTAACGCTATCTAACCATTTCACCATTTCTGTCGCCCCCTTCTCCTTTTTATATCTTCATTAAGGCTCTTTTTTCCCCAGTCTGTAAAATGAGGATAATCATACTTAAATCATAGAGTCATTATCTTTATTAAATGAACAGTATATTGGAATCTATATATGCGTATATCATATATCTATAATATGTATAAATATTTTAGTTACAGTGCCTGACACACAGGAAGTGGCATAAATGGAGTTGATTGTCTGCAGCAGAGGCATCAGCGGTTCTATTTATCCACAAAACTTATTGTGTCTGCTATGAGTCAGTCAACATGTTAGGGATACAAAAGTAAGGCAGTTGTTCCTGCCTTCAAGGAGTTCACAGTCAAGCTCCTTCCTGTCACGGAGACAAATGTGGAAGCAAACAATTACAAAATAATAGAATAAGTAGTGGTAGAGGTAGATGTCAAGGGAGAACCAAATCTGGGGTGTCTCAATGAGGGATCAGGGTAGAGGCAAAGAGGTGATGCTTGAGATGGGCTTTGAAGGATGAGTAAGAGTGTGTTGAGGAGAAGGCCATTCCAAGGAGCAGGAAGGAGTGTGTACAAAGAAGCAGAAGCAGGGAAGAATGGGCAACCACGTTTGGAGAAGGGCAAATTGTTTGGTACAATGGAAGCACAGGAGCCTGGACGTGATCATGGAAAGATGGGCAGGGCCATGTTACAAAAGCTGTCTATGCCAGTCAAAGGAGTTTGGACTTACATCTCTAGGCAGTGAGAGCTTTTGAGAGACTTTTTGTTTTTTAGTAATGGATGCTAAGTAAGGGTAAGCTTTTAGACATGGTCCTCTAGCATTAGTGAGAAGGTGAGAAAAGAGGCAGGGGAAACCAGTTAGGAGGTGATCATATTAGTCAAGACCACAAACTATGAAGACTAGCACTGAGTCAGCAGTGGTGGGTGGGCTCGGGGAATGAGAGACAGTGTGAGCTGACGTCTGTGATGCCTTGTGGCTGCCCTTCATTTTTTAAACACTCTTCCAATGCTTCGGGAATTTCCCAGGAAGCCTTCCTGACAGATGAGGAACAGGCATGTGATCTAGGCTTTGTGCATTAGTACCTGATTTTAAAAAAGAGGGACATGAAGAAAGAGATAACAGGGAACACGTTCTGCAGAGGAGCGTGGGGGCCACTGGGTTTTGAGAGACAGTGGTCCTAGCTATAATTCCCCACTCTGGAGTTTGTTGTGATCTTTGGGGCCTGGGTCAGCGGGGACAGGTTTCCTCTGGACGGCTTGGCAGGGTGATTTGGGCATTGCTCTTGTCTGCGAATCTGCCAAGTTGGGCCTTCAGCCCTCCTGAAGATGCTGTGTGCTACCTGATGGTTTAGTAAGTGCTTTTTGATTTTTCTTAAAGCAGCTAGAGTGGATTCTGTTGTTTGTGACCAAGAACACAATCTGATACCAGTAGAAATGATGGGATTTGGTGATAGACTGGGGGATGAGAGAAAGGGTGAAAACTAGAATGACACCCAGAATTCTGTCTTGAGGGCCTAGATGAATAGTAGTGCTGTCAGTTATGCTTGGGAATGACCGGGGACGAATGGAAGGAATAGTGAGCTCAGTCTCCATGCTGAGTTTGAATTTCCTTTTGGACTTGTGGGTCATGCACAGCAAGTTACATGGATCTGAGTATCAGTGAGAAAGTCTAAAAACAAATTGTGGACTGGTTGTTGTTGTTCAGTCACTCTGTTGTGTCCGACTCTTTGTGACCCCATGGACTGTAGCAGCCAGGCTTCCCTGTCCTTCACTATCTCCTGGAGTTTGCTCAAACTCATGTCCATTGAGTTGGTGATGTCGTCCAACCACCTCATCCTCTGTCGTCCCCTTCTCCTCCTGCCCTCAGTCCTTCCCAGCATCCGGGTCTTTTCCAATGAGTCAGTTCTTCACATCAGGTGGCCAAAGTATTGGAACTTCAGCTTCACCAAATCAGTCCTTCTTTATGGTCCAACACTCACATCCATACATGACTACTGGAAAAACTATAGCTTTAACTATACAGACTTTCGTTGGCAAAGTGGTGTCTCTGCTTTTTAATATGCTGTCTTGGTTTGTCATAGCTTTTCTTCTAAAGAGCAAGCATCTTTTAATTTCATGGCTGCATTACCATCTTCAGTGATTTTGGAGTCCAAGAAAATAAAGTCTGTCACTGTTTCTATTGTTTCCCCATCTATTTGCCATGAACGGATGGGACCAGATGCCATGATCTTAGTTTTTTGAAAGTTGAGTTTAAAGGCAGCTTTTTCACTCTCCTCTTTCACCTTCATCAAGAGGCTGTTTCTTCTTGTTTTCTGCCATTGGGGTGGTGCTATGTGCATATATGAGGTTGTTGGTATTTCTCCTGGCAATCTTTATATTCATTCAATAAATTAATATAAATTGAACACTTACAATCTAGCAGGCGCTGGGGAAACACTTGTGAATAAGACAATTATGAAAGTTAGTCACAGAGTCGGATCCAACTCTGTGATCCCACAGACTGTAGCCTGACCCGCTCCTCTGTCCATGGAATTCTCCAGGCAAGAGTACTGGAGGGGATTGCCATTTCCTTCTCCAGGGGATCTTCCTGACCCAGGGATTGAACCTGGATCTCCTGCAGATCCAGGTTCTGCAGGAGAGAATCTCCTAAGGTAGATTCTTTACCAACTGAGCCACTAGGGAAACAAGACCATTATAAAATTTATAATCTAATAGGATAAATAAAAATAAGTAAACAAGTAAATATAAAATACGATTTTGGAGTGACAAATGTTCACAAAGAAAAATAGAGCAAAGCAAAGTGGTAAAGAATGATGGTTGGAGGTGGGGTTGGAACAGCTCTTTCAGAAAGGGTGTCCAGGAAGTTGTCTCTGAGGAGGTGCCATTAAAAGGAATTAGGGAGTAGGTCCTACAAAGGTTCGAAGACAAGGAGAAGCAATCTGAATGAAGCAGTGCAAAGGGAAGATAAGCATGGTGTGTTTTAGGGACAGCAAGAAGGACCATGTGAGCAGAGGAAATGAGCAAGAATAGAGGGATAGAGATTGCTCTTGGAGAGGTGGTCAGGGACTAGTCATATGGAGTTTACATTGTTGACCATGTTGAGGGATTTGTATCTTATTCTAAGTTTGATGAGAAGCCATTAGAGAGTTCTGAGCAGGGAGTGAAATGATGTCACTTAAGCTTTTAATGACCACTGCTGCCATTTGGAGTAGTCTTCAGGAAACAAGGGCCAAAGAGGGTAGGTCAGATGCAAGGCGAATGCAGGAATCCAGGCAGAATATGATGGCAGCTTAGACTCAAGAGGTGATGAGAATGACAGGGTGATGAAAAATGTTTGGATGCTGGATATCTTTAGAAAGTACAACCGATGGGACTTGCCAGTGGAATTGCTGTGGATATTAGGGAGAGAGAGATCTCGAATGACTCTCATGTTTTTGGCTTAAGGAATTAGGTGACCAGTGGTATGATTTAACAAGGTGGATGAGAGCCAGTTTGGGGAGCAATGGTGTAAATCAAGTATTTCATTTTGGACTTAAGTTGGAGACGTCTATTAGATATCAAAATGGAAAAGTTTGGGGCAAGAATGATCGATTTGGAAGTCATCATCTCAGAGACAGTATTTAGCCATCTCCCTTCCCTCTCTCCCCCATAAATCTCTTGCCAAATCCCCCCTGAAACCTTGAGGGAAGCCTCCTGTTGTGGGTGAGTTATGGGAGGAACCTTCATCGTTCCTCTCTGGCATAAGTCTTTTCCCAGGAGGTCTGTGCTGAGTCTACCACAAGTAAAATGTAGAAAATAGGAAAAACAGAAAACCAAGGCAAGAAATTTTAAAGAAAAGTACATTGCATTGTGTTGTTTCTGTTGTTCAGTCGCTGAGTCATGTCTGACTCTTTGCAACCCCACGGATTGCAGCACGCCAGGCACCTCTATCCACCTCTATCTCCTGGAGTCTGCTCAAATTTATGTTCATTGAGTCCATGATTCTATCTAACCATCTCATCCTCTGCCTCCCCCTTCTCCTGTTGCCTGCAGTCTTTTCCAGCATCAGGGTCTTTTCCAATGAGTTGCCTCTTTGAGTCGGGTGACCAAAGTATTAGAGCTTTAGCATCAATCCTTCCAATGAATATTCATGGTTGACTTCCTTTAGGATTGACTGGTTTGATCATTACATTGCATTATGAGTTTTACATTTTTAAGTTGAGTGAATACATAATATATGTGTGCTACATGTTTTAAGCTTTAATCCTCTGTAAGGTAGCAACTGTTTTGTTTTGTGACTTCTTGAGAAGCAGCTTGGAGAAGTGGTTAAGATCACTGGCCTTGGAATCCCACTTCTTGTTCCAATTTAGAATGCATAATCTTGGTTTTGGTCTATAATCCCAATCTTGGTCTAGTTTGGATCCTTTCATATCCTTATCTATAACATGGAGATTATAATAGAACTACAGATTTGGGGCTATTGTGGAGGTTAAATGACTCTGTAAAGCCCTTGGAGCGGTGCCCATGTTGAATGCACTCAGTAACAACTCAGTTCAGTTCAGTTCAGTCGCTCAGTCGTGTCCAACTCTTTGCGACCCCATGAATCCCAGCACACCAGGCCTCCCTGTCCATCACCATCTCCCGGAGTTCACCCAAACCCGTGTCCACTGAGTTGGTGATGCCATCCAACCATCTCATCCTCTTTTCCTCTTGCCTTCAATCTTTCCCAGCATCAGGGTCTTTTCCAATGAGTCAGCTCTTTGCATCAGGTGGCCAAAGTATTGGAGGTTTCAGCTTCAGCATCAGTCCTTCCAATGAACACCCAGGATTGGTCTCCTTTAGGATGGACTGGTTGGATCTCCTTGCAGTCCAAGGGACTCTCAAGAGTCTTCTCCAACACCACAGTTCAAAAGCATCAATTCTTCTGTGCTCAGCTTTCTTTATAACCCAACTCTCACATCCATACATGACCACTGGAAAAACCATAGCCTTGACTAGATGGACATTTGTTGGCAAAGTAATGTTTCTGCTTTTTAAATTGCTGTCTAGGTTGGTAACCACTAACTGTTAGTATTATGTGTTTTGTAGGAAAGTAGGCCTGCTGTGAACCCCATGTAGGAAATGCTCAAGCACAGGCTAAAATACTCCTACTGTTAAAATGTTGTAAGGGAATACAGTGCTGGAACATGAGGGGACAAGGGTGTCTGGATCTAACATCATCTTAAATTATTTTCCATTCTATGAAATAATTCCTGTGCTGCCTGGGAGCATAATATGTGACCCTGAGGACAAAGAATGAGGCTGGTGAACCGGGAGCTTCTCAGGGCCCTTTCAGTGCCACTGCCTTTCTTGAGATGCTGGTCCTCATCTCAGGTGCCAGATGGCTGGTTGTGCTGCCTGCTTATGTAGGTTCCCTGCTTCTCCATTCCTCCTATTTAGTCAAGTCCCTTTGCCACATAACCCCTTTCTCTATCAGCTTGAGAGATAACCCATCTTGATTCTTCAGGTGAGTCTTTGATAGCTAACTGGCCGTAAGGATGCATCTTTCATCTTTCCTTCCAGGCAATATTTAGCATTTTAGCAAATACTGCTATGATGAGGTTGCACAGGTGAATGAGATGGGCACACCAAGCCAGGGAGGGGATGGTAGAGCCCACAGTGGACAGTGTAGTGGGATTTGGACAAGTCCCTATGGTCCATCCTGCGGGAGTCCTTAGAAGAGTTATTCTAGAACGGATTGAATTCATCTAAACTCTAAGCTCTGAAGAATAGAAAATGAAGTTTGTATACCCAGTGGGTTTCACTATGCCTGTAGCAGTGGGACTCTAATTTCTCTGGAGAGAATGGATAAGACCTTTCAGGCTAGTAACAAGGATAATAAAACTCTTTTGCAGCTATGTTTGAGTGCTGTGCTGCTGTTCTGAGACAGGCACCATATACCTGTGCTTGTCTCAGAAAACCCAGGTCAGTATACGTGGTTTGCATTTTCTAAAACAGAACACGATAGAAGCTAACCATAACAGTGCCTCCCGCAGGTGGTTCCCTCCAGACGCAGCCGGACAGGACAATACTCTGCTCTGCCTCTCCCTCACTGAGGCTGTGAGAGGGCTGGTCCGTGTCTCAGTGTGGAATGGTGTGAGGACTCGCACTAGGGGAAATGTCACCACTTTGAGTCTTTGTGTAAGTAAGTGAGCAGCCAAGAAAAAGCTCCCATCCTCTGTCTGAAAGGACTTGACAGCCAAGTGTGATGAATGGTTCCTGACCAGATCCTGAGTCAGGAATAAAAAACTGTCAGAGAGATTTTTCAACTATTGAAGAAAGTTGAATATGGATTGTATGTTAATTAGATCCTTACTATTTAGAGTCTGGGCACTGACCAGCCGTGGCAGCACCTGGAAGCGTGTTAGAACGCAGCGTCAACCTCAGGTTGTCTGTATGCACATTAAAGGTTGAGAAGCATTCTATTAGAATATTAGATGATACTATTAAATCAGTTTAACACTTCTTTTTAAGAAGTTCTTTATTTTTAATTTTTAATTGAAGCATAATTAATTTTCAACGTTGTGTTAGTTTCAAGTGTACAGCAAGGTGATTAAGTTATGCATATATTATTTTTCAGATGATTTTCCACCGTAGGTTAGTATAAGACATGGAGTATTGTCTCCTGTACTATGCAGTAGGCCTTGGCACTTACCTGTTGTATGTAAGTAGTAGTACGTGGGAGCCTGGTGGGCTGCCGTCTATGGGGTCGCATAGAGTCGGACACGACTGAAGCGACTTAGCAGCCTCAGCAGTAGTATGTATATGTTAGTCCCAAACTTCTAATTTATGCCCCCCTCATCCCCTTTTGGAACCATAAGTTTGTTTTCTATGTCTGTGAATCTATTTCTGTTTTGAAAATAAGTACATTGGTATTAGTTTTTTAGACTCCACAGATAAGTAGTATCATATGATATTTGTCTTTCTCTGACTGACTTCACTCAGCATGACACTCTCTAGGTCCATCCCTGTTGCTGCAGATGGCATTATTTCATTCTTTTTTATGGCTGAGTAGTATTACGTTTCTTGGTTGTGGTATTACTACGTCAGGGGAGTGCTTCTGTGTGTGTGGAGGGGAGGAGCATCTGGGTCATCCAAGTAGCATTCAGAGGCATGTCCGCAACCCAGACCAAAGATGAAGCCCTCAAGGGAACTGGATCCTAGACTCTTGTGAGGCACCGTGGCTTGTTCTGCTAGAGCCGTTTAGAGTCTTTTACTAGATGGGATAGCCCAGACATGGAGATGGGTACTACACAGAGGAGAGAAGAAAGATGGAGGCAGGCTACCCCCATGGGAAGAAATTCCAACCGCAGAAGTGCTTGGGGATTCATTCCCAGTGTGTGACAAGGCAACGAGGTTAGGAGTTTGGGTGTGTCCCCTTAACTCAGTGGAGAATTTTTCCCCTGTGTTGGATGACACAGCTGAAAATTCCTTCCTTCATATGTTATAATTCCCTTTGGTTTTCCCCAACCCTTTTCTGAGGTCTGACAACACCCGTACAGTGCTGTGCATCAATGCCCGGGGAGAAGAGACCTGACTTGTGTTCACAGCCCTCATTGGAGGACTTTGCAGAGGGAGCAGTGTCCTTCCAGGGGGTGGGGGTCCCAGGGTTCCGGGCTGCATTTTTCAGAAGGGGAGGTGAGCTGCTGCCAGCTCCTGGGTCTCAGTTAAGTATCTCTGTCTCCTCCGCAGGTCTGAATTTTGTATTCAAGATTATTAACTTGGAGACCTTTTCTGTACTTGCCAAATCACATAAGGGAAGTGGTGAGGATGGACCTCCCCCAAGCCCCATATGTCTGTAGCTGTAGAGGATTTGATTCATGCTGGGCGTTTATTTCAAATAAAGACTAGCACAAATGGAAAAGATCTGAGAAACTGCCTCCTCCCATTGTTTCCAAATTCCACTCAGGTTTGGAACTTTTTTGAATAATTTTCATTTTGAAACTTGAAAAGGTAGAAGAATCCAGCCTCCTTCTGCTCGTAGGAGACATAGATAAGCATC
Source organism: Bos indicus (assembly GCF_029378745.1). Lineage (NCBI taxonomy): Eukaryota > Metazoa > Chordata > Mammalia > Artiodactyla > Bovidae > Bos > Bos indicus. Next base: position 14,344,313 of record NC_091779.1, read on the forward strand.
TCCCACAAAGGTACACGATTATGTTACCCTTCTGGAATCCTGGTAGCCAATTCAAGTTGTTTTTGAAGCACAATGCTACCCATGAGGCCTAAACTAAAAGAACCAGACATTCCAGATTGACTCAAATAATTCCATTTTTTAAATGTAATGTTCTGGCACCTCTGTGATTTCCATATTTGTTCCAGTTTTCATCACACCCTGTGATATTGAATGGCAAGATCAAGAACAAAATGCCTCTTTGAATGCCTCAGCTGCCTTCCTACCTTGTGGCTGTCAGGTGTAGAGTACAGTTTGTCAGGAGTTAGAGGAAAGCAAAGTTTAGAATTTATTTCTCTTTGAGAATTTAGAGAACTGAGAATTTAGTTTTCTTTCAACAAATACAAAAAAGGTAAAATTTGTTATGTGGTTGTATGGGGAGGGAAAATCTCATTAGAAAATAAAAAACAAAGGAAGGAAATCCTCAATAGAAACTATGGATCTTTGATGACTTTTTCATTTCTGCATGATTTGAGATTTAGAAGAGCCAAGCTGAAACCTATTTTGTTCCTCACTCTATCTTATAATTCGAGGGGAAAATGACATTAGTAACTATTGGACCATATTATTCTCCAGTACCCAGTAATTTAGCTTTGCAGGCAAGTCACAATGCACATCACCCCAAGGTAGGAAGGTTAAGTCTGTTTCATTTCCTTTGGAATTGTTGGTAAACATTCAGAGCTCAGAACTGGGCTGTCCATGCTATGGTCCATGCAGCATGGCTGTGTTGTCTCTGACTCCACAGAACGAGAGTTTATGCGCTTGAATTGGAGAGCAGCTCTCCTGTGCTATGTCTAGTCCAGTCTGTGTAGGCCAGGCTTTATCAGTTTTGGGTACTCTGTGTGATAATCACTCCTTGCCAAACACACTTGTCTGAATTATTCCATGAAACAACTTGATAAATGGGGTTATCAAGACCATTAAGTCTTGAAGAACTTAAATTAGTACCAGATGACTCTCTTTCCAGTTAAAAAATGAATTTAAACAAAATCTGAATGTAAACATATTTTTAACTCAGTTCTATTTCCACCACTGAAGCACATTCTGGCAGTAAGCACTGTATCTATTTTTTTGGCATTTACGACTTTTGTGCTTGTTGGAAACAAACAAGATCTCAGGTGCCTATATCTATTTTTTACATTTATGACTCTTTTGTGTTTGTTGGAAATGAACACGTTCTTGATTTTTTTATCTGTAAAATAATAACAGCTGCTTCATAAGGATTTTAAGATGATTAAGATAGTAGACAAAGTGATTTCACAGTATGAGGTACATAGTGAATATTTAATAAATTTAATTCTTTTAGTTCATGGTACATGTATAAGGACTATCTGAAAATAGAGAGTTCCTAGGAAATTATTTCACAAGGTGAAATGGCAAAAAGTGAAAAAGCAATTACCTTAGGGCACATCTTGCTAAGGAGGCACAAAATAAATCAAGATATCCTCACAGTTCAAAGCTGTGGCATTTTTTTTTTTTTAATTGAAGTTTGGTTGATTTACAATATTGTGTTTGTTTTGGATATACACCAAATGATTCAGTCATACATACATATATATTTCACTTTATTTTCCATTATAGGTTCTTATAAGATACTGAATATAGTTCCCTGCTCTATACAGTAAACTCTGTTGCTTATCAGTTTTTTGTATAGTAGATGATATCTGTTAATGCCATGCTTCTAATTTTATCTCTCTCCCCATTTTCCCCCTTGTTAACCATAAGTTTGTTTTCTGCGTCTATGAGTCTGTTTCTGATTGATATATAGATAAATATTATATGATGTAACTTATCTGTGGAATCTAAAGAATAATCCAGAAGCTATGGCATCTTGATGCTGAGATGCTGAGTGTAGTTTCTGGGGAAGGAGCTTGGCAGGGCCACTTCTCACCACTTGAGCTGGGTGCTACTTCTATCAGTCTCTGCAAGTCAGACACTGAAGTGTATTTTTGCTTTTCACTTTTTTTCATAAAAGCAAAAAAATCCTCCTCAGATTTCTTTTAGCAAAAACAGGTACTAACTTAGGCCTTTTGTAAAAGTGAAATGATGTAAAGTCAAGTTTTGAAAAGTGGGTAAGACCTGCGTAATATCCATTGGTTTTCAAATTAACATTTGTCTTTCATTGTAAAATAATGAGCTTTTTAAAAAATTCATTTATTTTATTTATTTTTGGCTGTGCTGGGTCTTCGTTGCTGCACACGGGCTTCCTCTGGGTGTGGCAAGCAAGGGCTACACTGAGTTGCGGTGTATGGGTTTCTCGTTGTGGTGGCTTCTCTTGTTGCTGAGATGGGCTCTAGAATGTATGGGCCTCAGTAGTCGTGGGGCACGGGCTCAGTTTTCCTGTGGCATGTGGGATCTTCCCAGACCAGGGATCAAACCTGTGTCCCCTGCACTGGCAGGTGGATTCTTAACCACTAGACCACCAGGGAGGCCCAATAATGAGTTTTAATGGCAATCAAGAGCTAATATCTTGTGCATTAGTTAAGTTTTAAAATTGAAGGCTGTTCCCGATCTGCTTTTAAAGCCCTCTGCTTCTCTGGTCCTATTCCACACCACTTCTTTCCTGCCTCCAACTCACCAGTCTGACAGAACCATGCACTAGTCCTGATACATTGCACAGCTTCTTTTCCACCTTTACTGAGATAAACTGGCATGTAGCATTGTGTAGGTTTCGAGTGTATAATATGTTGACTTGCTCACTTATATATTGCAAAAATGCTTACCACCACAGCCTTGGGTAGGGTGTGACACTTGCATCACGTCCTAAATGACCATTTCTTCTTTGCAGTGAGAACATGTAAGATTCACTCTCTTAGGAACCTTAAAGGTGTAATACAGTATCATTAAATATAATCACTGTGCTATGCATTCGATCCTTGAAACTTAATGACTTTACAACTAGAAGTTTGAACTCTTTGACCAACATTTCCCTCTCTCCTACCACCCTATGCCTCTGGTAACCACTATTCTATTCTGTTTCTTTGAGTCTGAGTTTTAGAGTTCACACATATGTAATAATCATATAGCATTTGTCTTTATCTGGCTTATTCTGACTTAATTTCATTTAGTATACTGCATTCAGGATCCATCCATGTTGCCATAAAGGATGGATCTTGAACGCAGTATGCTAAATGAATCCATTCTTCTTGTGATTGAATTATATATATACATACACATCTTCATATCCATTCATCTGTTGATGGACACAGGTTATTTCCATATCTTGACTGTTGATTGTAAAATTTCTTTTTGCTTAATTTATTTAATTTTTACTTTTTTTGGCCACATGGCTTGGCTTGATTCAAACTAGGGATTGAATCTGTACCCTCTGCATTGGAAGCACAGAGTCTTAACCACTGGACTGCCAGGGAAGCCCCTGACTCCAACCCCATAGTTGCTTATATCATTTTTCACCTGTCAGTTAACTTCTTCCCTAGTTTCCTTGATATGATCCTATTCTTCCTTTAAAGTAATCACATCTTTTCTTCTACAAAGTCATCTCTGATTTCCTTAGTACAAAAATAATCTCTTCCTTCTAGTCATTCTCATGGCATTGCATATTTTTAAAATAAAAATTTAAACATAGAATAGGATTAGATTTACAGAAAAGTTGTGAGCACCGTGTAGAGAATTCCGTATTCCTCGTAGCTAGTGTCCCTTAATGTTTACACCCTACATTACTGTGGTACATTTGCCACAACTAATTAGCAGCATTGGTATATATACTGAGCACTTGCATCTATATTGTAACTGACTCATAACTGTGAACTCCTTGAAGTCAGGCCCCGTGGCCATGAACTGTTCCATTTCTGTAATACGTACTGAGTCTGTTTCCCGCTGAGCACTGTGTGAGCACCAGAACAATACGCGGCAAATGAAAGCAGAGCTGTCCTCGTTCCTTTACTTGCCTACCTCAACCAAAGCCCTCGGTTTGTCTGTTTATTTAAATCAACTTTTTGTTGGGGTAGAACATCCATGCCGAAAAACGCGATCATAAATTACAGAGCTCACTGGATTTCCACAAGCGAACACACTCATGTAATTCACCCACGTCTTCAAATAGAATATTTCCAGCACATTTTCTTTCCTCAGAAGTCCCCCGGTATACCCCTTCTGGTAACTGCTGCTTTCCATTTTTATGTCTGATATTGCCCTCAGTTTTATTTTAACAATGGATTCACAATCACAGTATCTTGGTATAACCCACTTTTATATTATCATATCCATGCAAAGTGGCTTGAATCTATCTATTGAAAAATTAACTGCTTGATTAAAGGAAGTACAATGAAGTAGCTTTCCCAACAGCCAAACAATGTCCATTGTCTTTGCAGTTTATATAGTTTCTGCATCAAGGTCCAGCTTATGGTTGGAAGTACCCACTCTGGCTGAAGGACAATTCCAGGCTGACAACATCAGTCAGGCCAGTGTAGGAAGTAGGACATAAACCATTTTGGTTTCTGTTCCCTTAGAAACACATGGAACAAAATAGAGTTTGCCAAATGGAAATATACAAAACCACCGGGGAAATAAATGTTATTTTTAAGCTTCTAAGAGGCTATCACAAATAACTGGGAGGAGAGTGGAAAGAATTCAAAACGCAGGTGACCTTTTAACAGGCAGAACACAGCAGGGTCAGTAAGTGCCTAGAGAATGTTGTGACTTGGAGAAAGATTCTGAGAGCCCAGGCCAAGAGGGACTGACCTCACTGGACATGATGAGAAGTAACTGTGAAGGAGCTGGCTTTTCCCTAGTCCTGTGAGAGCCAGACAGCAAAAAGGAAACCATCCTCCAGAAATGGAAGCTTTGAAAACCGCTGGCTACTAAAAGAGGACCAGATTTTGAGATCTGGGAGCTGGTGGGTTTGCTGCTGGAAGGCAGGTCTGGAGTGTTGCCCTCCAGAAAGCTGGTTCTCCTCTCCTCTCAGAGCAAGCACCATGGTGGCGGGTCTTAATGCTGCCAGTTGGTCAGTCTAGCTCTCCTCTCAGAGATAGCATTGAGGAAGCGGACTGCACTGGAGGCAGAGCTCTCGCATAAAGGGAAAGCATCCCCAGACCAAGCAAAGAGGGAGAGGGGAAAGCCAGGGCTGCTCCTGGCTTTCCCCTGGGTCACAGGCAGTCATGACCAGGCACGGCTGGGACCTGCAGTGTTCTGGTCCTCACACAACTAGTAGGGTGGTGTGCCCATTCACTAACTAGACTCACAAGTGACACAGTGCATAAAACCTGGGAGCAAAGGCCCCGGGAGGCTGAATTTACTCCCCAGCTGCCTTTGTCCCACTGTCTCCTTCTCCTATCACGACTTGCAGGCAAGGTGACTTGCAGGAGGTAAAATAGAAGTAGGCTCATGCAGGAGCCCACAGAGAAGTTTTGGATGGCTCATGGCTTCTGCTTATCCCAGCTATCTGGAATCTTACAAAAACATTACACCAGTCTCTCATAAAATGGAGCAGGGACTTTCCAGAGGGCAGATGACAGCAGGGCAGTAAATGCAAGTGGTGATTTTCTCCCTTCACTTAGACCAGCTCTCCCACCTTTTTTCTCTGATTTTATTATTATTTTTTTAATAGAAAGAGACAAGAAGAGTTTTCCCAAATAATACATTGGAGCTTGTGACCAACAGAATTAAAATAGATCATTTAATAACTGTTCTAAAAATAATCAAAAGATCCTGCTCCTTGAAAGAAAAGTTATGACAAACCTAGACAGCGTATTAAAAAGCAGAGACATCACTTTGCAAACAAAGGTCTGTATAGTCAAAGCTGTGGTTTTTCCAGTAGTCATGTATGGATGTGAAAGTTGGACCTTAAAGAAGGCTGAGCACCGAAGAATTGACGCTTTCAAACTGTGGTGTTGCAGAAGACTCTTGAGAGTCCACTGGACAGCAAGGAGATCAAACCCGTCCATCTTAAAGGAAATCAGCCCTCAATATTCATTGGAAGGACTGATCAGTTCAGTTCAGTTCAGTCGCTCAGTTGTGTCTGACTCTTTGCAACCCCATGAATCGCAGCACGCCAGGCCTCCCTGTCCATCACCATCTCCCGGAGTTCACCCAGACTCACGTCCATCGAGTCGGTGATGACATCCAGCCATCTCATCCTCTGTTGTCCCCTTCTCCTCCTGCCCCTAATCCCTCCCAGCATCAAAGTCTTTTCCAATGAGTCAACTCTTCGCATGAGGTGGCCAAAGTATTGGAGTTTCAGCTTTAGCATCATTCCTTCCAAAGAAATCCCAGGGCTGATCTCCTTCAGAATGGACTGGGTGGATCTCCTTGCAGTCCAAGGGACTCTCAAGAGTCTTCTCCAACACCACAGTTCAAAAGCATCAATTCTTCGGCGCTCAGCTTTCTTCACAGTCCAACTCTCACATCCATACATGACCACTGGAAAAACCATAGCCTTGATTAGATGGACCTTTGTTGGCAAAGTAATGTCTCTGCTTTTGAATATGCTATCTAGGTTGGTCATAACTTTTCTTCCAAGGAGTAAGCGTCTTTTAATTTCATGGCTGCAGTCACCATCTGCAGTGATTTTGGAGCCCCCCCAAATAAAGTCTGGCACTGTTTCCACTGTTTCCCCATCTATTTGCCGTGAAGTGATGGGACCAGATGCCATGACCTTAGTTTTCTGAATGTTGAGCTTTAAGCCAAGTTTTTCACTCTCCTCTTACACCTTCATCAAGAGGCTTTTTAGTTCCTCTTCACTTTCTGCCATAAGGGTGGTGTCTTCTGCATATTTGAGGTTACTAATATTTCTCCTGGCAATTCTGATTCCAGCTTGTGCTTCATCCATCCCAGTGTTTCTCAGGATGTACTCTGCATATAAGTTAAATAAGCAGGGTGACAATATACAGCCTTGACATACTCCTTTTCCTATTTGGAACCAGTCTGTTGTTCCATGTCCAGTTCTAACTGTTGCTTCCTGACCTGCATACAGATTTCTCAAGAGGCAGGTCAGGTGGTCTGGTATTCCCATCTCTTTCAGAATTTCCCACAGTTTATTGTGATCCACACAGTCAAAGGCTTTGGCATAGTCAATAAGGCAGAAATAGATGTTTTTCTGGAACTCTCTTGCTTTTTTGATGATCCAGCGGATGTTGGCAATTTGGTCTCTGGTTCCTCTGCCTTTTCTAAAACCAGCTTGAACATCTGGAAGTTCATGGCTCACGTATTACTGAAGCCTGGCTTGGAGAATTTTGAGCATTGTGCTAAGACTCTAATACTTTGGCCACCTGATGTGAAGAGCTGACTCACTGGAAAAGATGCTGATGCTGGGAAAGACTGAAGGCGGGAGGAGAAGGGTGTGACAGAGGGTGAGATAGTTGGATGGCATCACTGACTCAGTGGACATAACTCTGAGCAAACTCTGGGAGATAGTGAAGGACAGGGAAGCCTGGCATGCTGCAGTCCACGGGGTCACAAAGAGTCAGACAGGAATTAGCGACTGAACAACAAAAAATAATTAACCCCTTATCTCCACAGGGAGTTTTCCCCATAGTTGCCAGATTACTACCTTCTTGACCTCTCTTTCTCAGCGGAGTGGAGGCTGCATCCTCTTCTGTTGCCAGCCTCCATCTCCATTGCAAAGCCCTGTGACCTCTCACTTCACAGACACAGAAAGCTCATCCTGCAGCCAGCCCTCACCCTGGTTCCCCACCCTCAGCAATATGGAAAAGGGCGGATGTTTTCAAGTTCTCTCTCTCTTTAATATGTACTGGATGAAATTCTTAGTTTGGGTTTGTATGTTTCACCAAAAACCAATGCCAGGCAGACATGAGAGGCTGCAGAGGTGGTCTGCCTGTTACCTGGATTCCAGTAAAAGATGGAGGCATCCTGCTGGTGGTTTAGTCACTCAGTTGTGTCCGACTCTTGTGACCCCACGGACATCCCACGCCCATGGGATTCTCCAGGCAAGAATACTGGAGTGGGTTGGCATTGCCTTCTCTAGGGGACCTTCCCGACCCAGGGATTGAACCCGGGTGTCCTTCACTGCAGGCAGATACTTTACCAACTGAGCTATGAGGGAAGCCCCATCCTAGATGTCCATAAATAGAAATAATATTTTCGTATCTGAGAGTACATCCATTAAGGAGGTTCTAAAGGAGCTTTACAGAAATGTTGGCTAATCCAAGCACACGGGATGTATCTGCTCCCACATTAAGTTAAAAAAGATTCAAAATTATTTCCTTGTAACACGACTGCAGCTGGGCAGTGTTTAACACCTGAAAATCTATTGCAAAGAAAGACAAAAAAGGCTGGAAAGAAACGCATCAAAATGAACAGTGATGAAGCCCGCAGGGTGAAGCGTTGCCTGATTACCTTTTCTCTATAATTTTTCAGCCTTTGAAATGAGCATGTCCTACTTTTATAACTATGAAAAGAAGCACAGAAAGGCTTGAACTTTGCATTTAACCAGTGGGCCAAAGCAATAAAGAGCAGAGGCTCCGTGGCGGGGCACCCAGCGCTCCTCCGGGCCGCAGGGCGGAGTTGGCTACCACCGTCGGGGCGGGGCGGGGTCCCGGGACCGCCTCTGGGGCTCAGGACCCCGCTCTGCGCCGGAGCCTTCAGAGGGGAGCCTGTTTTATCTCTGCGCACCTATGACGTCACCCTAGGAAAACCAGAAAGCGCCGATTAATCACGAAGTCAGGACTAATCCCTGAAAGGAATTCGGGTCGGGGTGAGATGAGAGGGTGCCCCAGACGGCGATGCCAGACACGGCCCGCGGGGGCCGCCGTCCGGACAGCCACGCCCCCTCCCCCCTCCCCCCCCCCCCCCCCCCCGCGGCAGGCTACGGCGCATGCGCAACAGCCTGCAGGTCGCTGGCCGGCCACCTGCTCCCTCCAGCCAGGCAGGTTTGCTCTGTACTAAGACAGTGCTTGACCATCACCAGGTGCTGAGACAATGGTTTGGCCACCATCTGCAGTAGTATCAGAGCCCCAAAGCGTAAATTAAATCCTGGACCGTAACTGGAATTCACTTGGAGAGAGAGGCTTTTATTTTTCAAGTATAGGGTTTTATAGCTACCTGCTTTAATGAGATCTGTATTAGAGTTCCATATTACTCATGACTTTATTTTTATTAAAATTGTTTTAACGATTTCCAACCATTGTTAGCCCAATCCGTTAGCCAGTTGCTGGAGGATGGCCGGGCTCTAGGATCCAGAGTTAGGGTGCAGGCCTGTGTTCCCCAGGAGCCCTTGCGGGGAGCCACCGCAGCAAAAACAGAATGGGCACCTAGCAGCATTTCATGGAACAGGGCTGCCGATGCCTGGAGAGGCTTGCTAAGGGATGGTGAACCTTGGATCCTGACTGTTTTCCTTGGAGATGGTCCTCACACTGGTCTTGCTGAAAAGCTATGTCCTCTGGGAGAAAAAGTGATCAAAGGATTCTAGGGGTTCTGAGATGTCAGTAAAGACATCAGATAGTGAAATATGTCGTTCTTATGAATGGCTTTGTAAAATCTTCTGAAAAGAATTCTGGGTGAGGTGACACACTCTTTTCAGGTCAGTCAAGCAAAGGGCTTGATGCATTTTAAGTGGGAAGCTACTGGACTCTGCTCAGGAGGCAGTGCTGGGAATAGTGCCCAGGAGCACAGGGAATGAGGGACACCTCCCTTTGCCTTCACAGCGTCTCATCTCACAGCAGACTCTTCCATGAACTTTCCTTGTGGGCAGTCTTGAAGGAGCTCCCGCTGGAGTCCCTGCAGCTCAGCGCCCCAGCTCCTACACCCTGTGTGTGTTGTCTAGTTTATCAGGCGCAGGTTAAACTGTGAGCCATACTATGAACCACACCAGTGAGCAGGGTGTAGGCAAGTACCTGGAACTTGGGGATGAGTGGAGATAGAGTTGGAGTTGGGGTCCACATGAGCAGCACTGGTACTCCTAGAAAATGCCCGTAAGTGCAGACTGCCCTGCTGATTTGTTTTAATCACGTCAGGACTTGACACGATCTGTTTTCTTCCTTCCTTCCTTCTTCCTCTCTCTCTCCCTCCCTCCCTCTCTCCCTCCCTCCCTCTCTCCCTCCCTCCCTCTCACTCACACACACTCTCTTTCTCATTCACACACGCACTCCCTCACACACACTCATACACTCACACACACACTTTCTTACACACACACATACTCTTATTCACTGTCTCACACACACTCTGTCTCTCTCACACACTGTTTCATGCACATACACTCTCTCACTCATTCTCTCACACACAGTCTCTTTCTCACACACTCTCTCCCACACACACTTTGTCTCTTTCTCACTCACACACACACTTTCTCTTTCTCACACCCACTCACACTGTCTGTTTCTCACTCACACAGGCACTCTGTCTCTCACACACATTCTCTCATTCACACACACTCTCTCACAACAGAGGTCTCTCTAGGCTTGCTTTATGAACTTCACCAGCACGCTCAGTGCTGCATCACATTAGATTGCCTTGGCAGGGAGACGGGTGTTTATCTGCTTTTGATCACTGTTGGAGTCTCAGGCCTTTAAATCTTTTGAACTTAGATCCATTGTTCCACACTGGCTGCTACTGATTCTACAACCCCAGTGCTTTCTTGATTATATTTCTTTGGCTAAAAGGTGATGCCTTTTCTGCCTCTTGGACCCAAGGGGCTGGGGATGTGGAGGAGGGTTCCTAAGCCATAATCAGTAGCTTGAGTCCCTGTGACCTGTTTGGAGCTTATAGTCAACATCTAACTGGGTTCAGGAGAAGTAGCAGTGGGTTTATGCAGCTCAGGAGAGATATGCCAGTTCAAAGGTGTGGGAGGAAAAGATAGGGATGTTTGGTGGCTACTAAAATCAGAGCTTCTTAAACTGAGGTTATCATCAGAATTACCCAGGAAACTTAAAATAGAGGCTTGGGAGTGGAGCACACATCTGTGGTTTTCAAAGCTCTTGGCTGATTCTGATATCAGGTAAGGCAGGGCCCACTGGTTTGTGGGCTACTGTGAATGAGGGGTAGCACTCAACTTAGGCAACACAGTGTTTCTGGGGGTGAGACTTCTAATCAGAAATAATGAGGTTTTGGAGATATATTTAGCCCAGTTTTCCAAAATTAGCCTTACTGTTGGGGATGATCTTAAGACTTGGGACTCAGCTGAAGGGATCTGGGAAGAGGACCAAAGTACCTACCTCCTGAGTGATTAGGAGGCAAAGGTTTGCAGGTCCCTAAGCCTAAAGGAAAGGAGTTTGGCTTAGGTCAAAGAACCATCAGTCTTTTGAGGTAAACTGTATGTCCAAATGAGGAAACCAAAGCTCAGAGCAATTAGGTGAATCATCTAAGGATTCCCAGCTAGTTGGTGGCAGAGGCAGAGTTTGACCTTTAGGCTGTTTGATTCCCAAATGTGAGTTCTTTTGATGTCAGATTTCATTTCCCTTTTCAGAGGCCATTTTAGTCCAAGAAGGGAGTTGAACATAAGTTGAAGAGTTGGGGTAGTGGAGGTGAGCAAAATTTAAGGAATGAATGATAGTGCTAAAAGACGCAAAGAGCGTTTATTTTGAAAACTCACAGTGGGGTTATTGTTTCAATTAGGTTCTCCATAGTGTGAGATTTTAGTATATCCATGATATCTTCAAATCAGCTTGAGTATTAGGTAGGGGCATAATAAACCAAACCAGTGGAACCAAAGGATGCTTAGGTTCTAAATTTTAATAAACAACTATTCATACCTTTCCAGAATCACTTAAAAGGAAACTGGTATAACTTTGATAATATAGCCCTCATATTTTAGCAGTGTCTCTAAAGTGCTCACCGTCTTGGTTTGAGAAGGAAGTCAGCAATGACTTGGAAACCATGCCATACTTGTAACATGGGCTTGAGAGTCCAGAGCGGAGAGAGTAAAGCAAATGACAAAGCACCCTTTGGAGGATGAGGACAGAAATCCATGTAGGAAAATAATCACACCTTGGGGATCATGAAGGGTCTGTAAGTACTACCGATTACTCACCAGTTGTAAGATCTCCCAGCATTAATCCATCTTGGCAGTGGGAAGGATGTTACCAAATGTTTACATTGCCTGCTGGCTTCTTCCAAACTCCTGGCTGGAAAAAAAATGAGTGAATATTCACTCTGGATGATGGAATTGTTTCTTGTATAGAGTCTACCTCGAGGAGGTCCTTCAAACAAATAAACTGGGATTTGAAATTTTATTTTTTTGTTGACCACACTCCAACAAATTCTGAAGCATCTAAGTCGTATCCTGGAAGCAGTTTCCTTAAATTTAATGAGACTCATGTCAGGCCAATGACCACCAAGGTTATATTTTAGCCTTATATTTTAAATACTCTGGAAATGTCAAACTTGGCCCCATCATATTGGACGAGACAGAGGGAAAAAAAAAAAAAAAAAAACTTGGTTCTTGAAGGTGCTGCAACATTTTTAGGTCACTGTTTACTTAACTTCCAGCACGTAAGATGATTGGAAAAAAGTGCACTTGCAGAAAAACAAAATAAAAAATATTTTCCCCTCTATTTGTAGGAGATACTTTATTGAAAAGCAGTAAGGATAATGTGGGATAGAAGACAAGAGGAGCTGCGTTCAGGTGCATGCAGGGGCTAGAAGAATTCTTTGGCTACTATGGATTTTGAAATGGCTAGCCCTTCTTCAGGTGATACTTGATGGGATTGTCAGGGGAAAAAAAAAAGCCCCGTTATTAACTAGCAAACCTCAGGAGACACTAAGTGTCTTGGATAAAGGAGAGAGAGACGTAAGTGTACCATTTTAGCATATTACTAACCCTTGTCAGCAGAGAGGAGGTTTTCTTTGAAGAGAGGCACTAAACACATTTTCACATTATACCTACAGAGAGGGTTCACCCGGGAGCCAAAGGCAGGTTGTCATCCAGGAACACAATATTCTCCCAGCTCAGCAGGTCATGAGGACCTCGTTCTTAAACCTGGGACTATTGCCAGCCTGTGGAGAGACACTTTGGCTACTCATATAGCTCACAGGCCTGGAAAGAGTGTCTTTCTTCCACATCTTACTGGGTGGCCATGAAATTGTAGGCCTGGTGAAAAACCATCTTCCTCAAAGTGCTGCAGATGGTTGGGGGCCAAAGACAGAGGGCTGTGGTCCCGAACGGTGATGCTGAGAAGCCTCTTTAGTTATCGTAGAGTCTCAACTTCCAGGCAGATCTATTTCTTGAACAAGCCATGGGCCTCTGCAGGTGAGATAGAACATCGGATGGCCCAAGTCATAAATTACTGTCTTGTCACTAAATCGGCTAGCTTGTGCCACAGGTTTTACAGGCAGACAAGTATTTGATGAGTATTCGTGATGGGAAAGTGAGGTGGTACAGGCTAAGTCATGTGGAACAGGCAGCACTTTTAGCTTCCACCTGTTAAATGCCTGGGCTCTGAAGGCCATTTTATCTCAGGGAGTATTTCAGACCCAGCATCTAAGATCAGAGTTAAAAAAAAAAAAAAAGGGAGAGTCAGGATTAAGAGGTGGGAGGAGAGAGTTCCAAGAAGGTAGTGTTATAAACCCTGTGAAGTCAAGCCCCAACAAGGGTTCTCCTCCCAACCCCTAGTGTTGTTTGAACCAGTGAAAGAGACCAGGTTTGGTTCAGGAGCAAAGGCAAGCTGTCTTCTTTGATCAGAGGATGTAGAGGCAGATAGATGCTCAGGCTCTAGAGCACATGCCGTGGGATAAAAGAGGATCATTGGAAATGAATCTTCATTTTAACCTGTATCAGAAGGCAAGGGCTTTTTATATTCTGAAAGTTCCTAAGGGTTTTCTTTTGTAATCCTAGCTTGTCCAAATTCTCTCCCATTCCCCATGGTTGCAGATGAGATTTGAAAGTGGCAGGAGAATGCGAAGTGGGAAAGAATCACTACTCAAGTCAAAACTACTTGAGTTACATATGAGACCCTTGATTGTTCCCAAAGCATCATTCAAAGCACAATAAAAGTAAGTTTGACTTTTAATTGTTACACCTTAGGTAATGAAGGGCCCCTAATAAGGTTCTCCCAATTTATTCTTATTCCTATATCCTTGGGGAAAAGATTTCTGAGAGTGAGTTAAGCTTAAGGCAAATGAAGCCATAGTACCAGGGGGAAAAATCCACTAATATTTCTTGTAGCAGATTTAGTACAGCCAGAAAAGGATACCTAAGGGATTATATGTAGAGAACAAACACGGTAATCTTGATGTTATGATGGGGGACATTTCACTGATTAACTTTTTGAATAGTTTGCTATCTACTAACTTTGAAGTATTTCTTACAAAAAGATGGCTGTGGGAAGGTTATATTCAAACACACCTGGATAAATCACCCATTGTTTTGGTGAACTCAACTGTTTTTTCTATCTGATAAGTTACTCAGCCTTGGAGCACTAGAAATACTTACCGAGATCATTAATTATATTTCCCATCATGTACACATTGTGTTCGGGAAGGGCTGTCATGGCCACTGCTGTGAACTGAGAACAGACAAGCTGTCCCATTTGTCTTCTGCACTTCTAGCTTGATTGCATAGGTGTGCTTGGCTTTATGCAGTTTCTGTGAAACATTCTGCATATCATAGAACACAGTGAATTTACTTAGGCACTTATTACATAAAGGAAGGACTAAGGGATGTGAAATAATTTTAATCTACGTTTTACCATTTTAAATTTGCATTTCCAATAGATGCATTTCATTCTCTAGCTTTCTGCTTTAGGGCAGCATCTAAGTCTGATTTTCAGGAAACAGGCATCAGAAGTGTTGGGGAAGTTTGTTAAAAATCTAACAGAAAAAGCAACAGATGCTTGGGCTCCCACCCCAGATCAACAGACTTGTCATTTCAGAGGTCTGGGACATTGATTTTAACAAGCTTCCTGACCCTTCCACCTCCCCCATGGTGATTTGGAACGCATCAATATATTTATGGTCTCACATTCTGTGTTGTTTCTCTGGTGGGGGGAGGAGGAAGGAGAGAGAGATGGGAGGGGAGAGAGGGAGAGAGAAATTCTCGGTTTTGCTCCAAACCATGAACAGAGAGTAACCTCTGTTGACAGGAGGGTGGAGAAGGGGACGGCAGAGGATGAGATGGTTGGATGGCATCACCGATTCAATGGACATGGGTTTGAGCAAGCTCTGGCAGATGGTGAGGGACTGGGAGGCCTGGCGTGCTGCAGTCTGTGGGGTGGCAAAGAGTTGGGCACAATGACTGAACAACAACAACAAACCTCTGCTGATGGTTTCTTGCCTCCTGAAATGAACAAGGAAACAGTTGAAGAAATCCTGGGTGTTTTTGTAAAGGGCACGCGCTGGTGGGGTGGACTGATAAACCTGGGGCTGAAAACATTTGAAACTGCGAATTTTCAAAACCATGAATATTTGGAATTTTAAAAAATAAACAGGCGCACACTATCACAGTTACCATAGTTTGAATCCTAGTAATTTAGAATTTGTGACTCTTTAGAGATAAATATAAACTTGATTCTTGTCAAATAAGATATTTGCAATTTTTAAAAATCTGCAGAATATCCAAACCAAGAGTCAATGTTCCAAGGTTTCATAAATTAAGGATTTTAAAAGATATATAAATTCTTGAATTCAGCCATTAATTGTGCCTGTTAACAGGATTTTATAATGCTAACTAGGTAATATAGGTTATATTTTTTTCTCTTAATCTCATCTAATTTAGTCATACCTCTATAGATCTTAGTTTACATTATATACTGTATAAAGGCAAATTACATCAAAATATTGTCTTTTTTGGCTGAAGTTGGGTCTACCTAACAGTCTTAATCTAGCATTCTCAATCCTTGCATGAAATTGGATTTGAAAGGAAATCATTTAGGTAGCTCTAAAAGGAATAGGGAACCTTGCATAAGAGTTGTGTTTGTGGTCTCCAACCAAGTTCCCTCTGCCTGTGGGCCCGGCTCTGGCCTCTGGGTGGAGGTGCGTGGGGGAGGTCTCTTGGGGATTCCGTCTTGGTTCACTACTGTGGCGAGGCTGACGGCAGCTGCTTTCCCAGGCCTGGAGGCTTCCAACCTTGGGGTGATGTGCAGTTTCACTCCCTTGTCTAGCCCATCATGACTTCCTGTTCTTTTTCTGTAATGTTTTTCAGATCCGCTCCTTCCTGTTTCTTTCCCCAGCCTGATTCTGGTCCAGGCTCTAATTACCTCACACACACCTGCACTCTACTCACATCCTCTTTCCTGTCTGCAACTTTTCCTCTCACCATATTTTTTTCTTCACATGGTTGTTAGAATCCTCTTCCTTAAGCATCCTTTCCATCACACGCCTCTCCCAGCAGCTCCCAGTTGCGTCAAATGCAAGCTCCAGTCCTCTCTCATTGCCCAGACCATTATCTCCTTGACAGCTGGACCCCACTCCAGCCAAACAAATGTCCTGACACGATGTCTATACAATGCTACAACATCTGGTTAATTCAGTCAACTCTGTCAGATCTTCAGTTAATCATCTGGATGTTTTGTCTACAGGACGCCAAACATCTGGATTGACTGAAGAAATCTATGCTGATAGAGTTTTTTTTTTAAAACTGAATTGACCAGATGTTTTGGCATCATGTAGACACATCACTGTCTCCTGCATTTGTCCTAATGGCTTGTCTGCATAACGTTCTCTCCACCTGCAACATGACCTGTCTCCTCAATGCCATGTTCTCCCTTCCTTCCAAATTATGGTCAGAATTCCCTCTGCCACAAAGCAGTTCTAGACTAATCCCACTAAACTACAGTCTGTGTTCATTCTAGCACTCACTTCGTTCTTACACATATAACTCTTGTCAACTGAAGTCACTGTGTTGTGTCTTTCTTCTGGGCTGTTAGCCTCCTTTGGATTGTAACCCTATAGGTATTCGAGAGGTGTACTGTAAAGCAGTCTGGTTTGTATAGCAAGAGGCATGGTAGTCTAGTGACCAACTCAGAACTCTGGGTTCAGTCTTGTTTTAAATTTCAGCAAGCTGCTTTACTTCATGTGTGACCTGGACACATTGCTTAACTTTGCTAAGCTTCAAGTCTCCTCCTCATTTGTAAAATGGAGACAACAGTAGAGCCTATCTCATAGAGTTGTTTATAAGGATTAAAAGAGTTAATACAGATAAAGTACTTAGAAGAGTGTCTGGCATAAAGGAAGCATCCATTAAATGTTAGCTGTTATCATTATATGCTTTATAAAGCTTGGTTTTTGTGTTTATCCCTTCTTTTGACTGTGACAGGTAGGTAAGGCAGCTGATACTGTTCCCATGTGAGAGGAGAAAACTGATATTAAGAGGTTATATGGTTTTTCTGTTAAATCAGTTGCATGTCTGAAGCCTTATACACATTACACGTCTGGTTTCTACACATTACCTGTTGGGCCTCGGCTCCCTCCTGTCTCAGGAGTTAGAATATCACTTTCTATAAAGAGCAGGTACTCAAGGAAGCCATGTATGTTTTCCTACAGACCACAGGTCTCTCCAAATGCTCTTTGGATCTGTGCCCACCTGTGACAAAGTGTCTTATAGTAGAATGAGAAAAGGACAATGTAGTAAGTTTTCCTAAAGTTAAATTTCTTCAAATATTAGAGCTGTTTCTGAACTGAAGTTATAACCTTCCTTCATTTTTAGTATAAAAATGTCCTAACTTTCTGAAATGATGGTAATCCAGTTCAGTTCAGTTGCTCAGTCGTGTCCGACTCCTTGCGACCCCATGAATCGCAGCACGCCAGGCCTCCCTATCCATCACCAACTCCTGGAGTTCACCCAGACTCATGTCCATCGAGTCAGTGATGCCATTCAGCCATCTCATCCTCTGTCATCCCCTTCTCCTCCTGCCCCCAATCCCTCCCAGCATCAGAGTCTTTTCCAGTGAGTCAACTCTTCGCATGAGGTGGCCAAAGTACTGGAGTTTCAAGGCTATGGTGGTAATATTAAGTGATAAAATACAGATTAACACTATATAACATTGGTTGCTCAGTCATGTCCAACTCGTTGCGACCCCATGGACTGTAGCCTGCCAGGCTGCTCTGTCCATGGGCTTCTCCAGGCAAGTATACTGGAATGTGTTGCCATTTCCTTCTCCAGGGCATCTTCCCAACCCAGGGACTGAATCTGGGTCTCCCACATTGCAGGTAGATTCTTTAGTGTCTGAGCCACCAGGGAAGCCTCAGTTCTATAATGGATCCTGTTTTGTTTTTTTTTTTTTCTTTGGAGGGAGGGTTATTCATTCAACAAATATTAAGCGTCTGTCTTTGCTAGGCATGGTTCTAGGCACTGGATCAATAGTAAAACTGACCAAACTCCTTGTCCTCCTGGAGGGCATTCTATGGTGGGAGATTATGATAAACAACAATTAACATCTGTAAAGCTTAATTTCTCACCTGTAAAATGGTAACAAGAGTTCGTACTTCCTCCATAGGGTTGTTTGTAAGAGTTAAATAAATTAATAAGGAAGAGTGCTTAGGAGTTTGTAGTGCCATTGAATATAACTACAGTGGGAGGCGTAGAGAAACTGAGCATGCGGGGTGGGGTAGGTTGCAATTTTAAAGTTGAGTGGGTCACTGTAGACCATAATGAGAAAAGGGCCATTTGAGCAGACTTGAAGGAGATGTGGGACTTGGGTGTGGAGGACAAGAGGTCAGGCGGAGGAACTGGCTAGTGCACAGCACCCGAGAGGACGGCATCTGGCTCGTCTGATGCAGAACTGCACACACGGTGTGGTCAGTCCAGTGACGAGGAGGAGTGTACTAAGCAGGGAGTCAGAGACTGAGGGAGGGGACAGTGGTCCTCCAGAGCCTCGTAGGCCATTGTGAAGCTGTGGGTTTTACTGTGAGTGAAATGGGGAGACGCTGACGGGTTTTGAGCAGAGAAGTGTAACAATATGACTTATGTTTAAAAGGGTTCACTTGGCTGCTGTGTTGTTAATAACTTTAGGGAAACAAGGGTGGAAGCAGGGAGACTGGTTATGGTGCTGTTATAGGTGTCCACACGAACGCTGATGGTCCCTTTGACCAGGGTTGGTAACAGTGGGAAGTGGTAAAAAAATGGTGAAATTCTGGGTATATGTCAACGGTTGAGCCAACAGATTATCATAACGGACTGGATACAGGGTGTGAGATGAAGACAGGAATCCAAACTATTTGGCCTGAGCAACTAGAAAAGTCTCACTGCCAATGGGGAAGATGGGGGAAAGTGCAGGAGAAGCAGATCCAGGGCAAGAAGGGCTCGGAGGTGCAGACGGGTTCAGCGTTGGACATGTTGGCTTGATGACACATGAAATCCACAAGATGGACATTAGGAAACTTCTCTCCGAAATGGACCCACACCTCACATGCACAACTTTTCTAAATTAATTTAAAAATCACTAATTGAATTTCTTGGTTGCTTGGGAGATAGTACCCATTCTTAACTACTGTATTCATTTACACCAATAATATAATAAAAGTTTAGAGCAGAGATCACATTCCTCTTACCCTAAATAAAATATTTCCTCAAAAATTGCAAATTAAAGAACAATTTACACACATAATACAAAAAAAAGGTAGTTCACAAATTTTAAATTTACTCATAAGCAGTGAGAACTAGCCATAGAATAGATACTACTTTAGTAATTTATTTTCTATACATGATGCCTTTCATTTCAAATATGTTTTCAATACATGATGCCCTTTGTTTCAAATATATTCTTATTGAAGCATTTGAATAACAAAGCTCCAATTATATTAATCAGAAAACAAATGAGAAAATCACATAAGAGTTTTCTGCTCTCAAAATTATCCTGATTATTAAAAAGTACTGGAACTGCAGCAATGATTATCATTTCTGGCATCATGGAATGAGAAAATAACAATTTTCTAAAAGATTAAGAACACCTTCTTTTTGACTGGTGCTGTGAAGAAAGCCTTCAGAAGATGTTCTTACTGATCAAGTAATGTGAATTAATATCATGATCTAACCTTAAAGGAATAATCCCCAGCAGATGTGGAAGAGAGAGACCAGATTCCTGTCTGCATTTCATTTAGAAGCTGGTGTTCTCTCCAGGTAGGATTCTCCAACCTTAGCCCAAAATATCTTCCAAAAAATTTAAATGATGAATTTCTACATTATCACTTACAGAAAATAATTCAAAGAAATGTAATTACATTTCCTTCTCCCTCCCCCTTTATTCTGTGAGATTTGGACTAAATTGAGGCAAAAAGATGAGCAGAGGGAAAAATAAATGTGAGCCAAGTGACTTCAGAAAACTCTCTCAGCAGATAACCTAAAGATGCAAACTCATCATGAAAAGCATAGGGTGCAGATGTTGCTACAGTTTAGAACTTCACCAAACTGTCTGAAGTAATCACATAAAAGAGAAATACCCCTGAAGACTGTCATCTTGGAAAAAAGGTTAAAAACCTTTGTGAGTTCTTTAGGGCCAGCTCAAGAGTTACTGTAGAAGTTCTTGTTTAGCAATGAAACAGAATGGGAAAAATAACCAGTTGTAGCCGAGAGCTGCCTTTGGTGGCTTGAAATCAGCCACGGTGAGAGTATTTACACCACAGAAGTTGGCAAATGATGCAAATCAGGGCTTTGCTTGCCTTCTGTTTTTTACGGAGCCAGTTAAGCAGCGCACCATTGAAAACTGCCCAGGGATTAGCACAGCCCTTAGAACCTGTGACAAAGATGTTCGAGTATGGCTTTGCAAAGAAGATTTTGAGGAATAATGACTATTCTTTCCACAAGCATACTTCTTATGGGGACTTTTAATACTCGTCTTGTTAAGATTGTTTTATTTCTCTAGGAATTTGGATTTCATTGAATCCTTATTAGAAAGGATTTCTTTAAAATATGGCTCCTATTTCGCCTTAATTAAAAGCTAAAAGAACGGAGATAAAATATATATGGGACAGGAAACCCTCCTGGTTTCTAGGAAGCAGAAGTGGTATCGCAGGATAAACTGTAGTCACTGGAAAGGAGTCAAAGCCATAGAGACACCAGACCTCCCTTTTTTTTTTTTTTGTGAATGACGGTGTCAAAGAATGTAACCCCTCTTAACTTCTCTACACCCCGTATATACAAATTGCTTATACAGATACAACCCTCAATGGTAACTCACTTCACACATCCATTTTCTTTCTTGTTATCACCAAGATTAAACAGCATGTTGGGGCAATATTCTGCATTTATCTAACCTTTTCACTCAGGCCACAGTGATACAACAGCACAGGTTTATGTACCTCACACGTCAGATCCTATCAAGAGACTTGGTAGTGACAGTTGATAAGGACACCATAGTTTATTGAACTTGTTCTAAAAACAACAGCAGCAAACCACTTATCTCCTCACACTTTTTTAATGACCTTGTTTTATGGCGTCCCTGTTTTTAGAGGCAGGAGACGTATTACTGACTGTGTGGCCTCGGAGCATACAGAGAGCTGCAGGCATGTGATAATGTGCATTTTGCTATTATATCATTAAGAATTCTAGAGATCTGCATTTCTTCAATTACCTATTGAGAAAGGGGAGGTCTAGAGTGAATTTTAACTTTGACCTTGCCATAAGCTTTAACCAATGTGAAAAAAATAGCTTGTCAGGAAAATGAGGAAAAAAAAATTGCTGGGAGTTGCTTTTGTCTCTGCTCTCTACAATGTCCAGCATCACCAAAGACAGTGAACAAGAAGGCTACCAGACTTCACTGTTTCAGGATAACACATCCCTAGAGGATGCATATAGAGAAAAATAAGCCCAAATAAATGTAAAACTAGAATGAACTATAAAGGCTAATTTTCTTACATATTTTCTCTTTTTTCTTTGAATTCTTTTTTTTCTTTTTTTGCAATTTGCATGGCCCAAACAGACTCTCGAGAGTCCCTTGGACTGCAAGGCGATCCAACCAGTCCATTCTAAAGGAGATCAGTCCTGGGTGTTCTTTGGAAGGACTGATGCTAAAGCTGAAACTCCCGTACTTTGGCCACCTCATGTGAAGAGTTGACTCATTGGACAAGACCCTGATGCTGGGAGGGGCTGGGGGCAGGAGGAGAAGGGGACGACAGAGGATGAGATGGCAGGATGGCATCACCGACTCGATGGACGTGAGTCTGAGTGAACTCCGGGAGTTGGTGATGGACAGGGAAGCCTGGCGTGCTGTGATTCATGGGGTCTCAAAGAGTCGGACACGACTGAGCGACTGAACTGAACTGCACTGAAACATGTTCCTGTGACATTTCCAAAGATTTTGCTATAAGCACATTTAATATCATATATAACAGTTTAACCACGTTCTTAAGCTTTTCAAAATTGCTACTGCTATTATTTGGTTAAGTTCAAAGTCAGTTTTATTATCATGGTGAAATTCTGATTAGATTCTAATCTCTGTAGAATTTCAGATCTTTCTGCTCCTTGCAGTTAAAGCAACATACGGAGCACTCAGCCAACCTGTTTTAATTCTGTCATTCAGTTCTCTTTTTCAGTCTATAAATACTAGTCTTCCGGTTGCGCCCCAGAGACCTGAGGTTCCTTCTGTTTTGGAGACAAAACCACTGTTTTAGGTGGACACAGTCTTGGAGGAATGATAGAGAAAACCTATGGGGTACTTCAATACAAACAGATCTAGTGGTAATACTTTTCAACAGTAACCAACAGAGACTTCGTGAGCTGAGAAAAGAGCCTTTTGCTTTGTGAACCTCTGTAATACAACTGCTATTACAGTGATGAGGGAAAGACAGGGCACATTTCCAAACACTGGCTTATTTTTTGGTGACTTTGCATCTATTTCCCAGAAAACTTTTGTCATATCCCTCTCCTCTTTGAAACTTTGTCCTACTTCTGTGCAAAAAAGAAAGGGATTGTCCTTCTGTCTTCTCACCCCAGGTTCTAGATATGATCATAAAGAATAAATTATGAAATATTCCAGGCATACCAAAATGTATAGAGAAAAATATAGTGAGGATTGACTACCCAACATCTATCTATCTTAAGAAATCAAACATTACAAACCTAAGTGAATCTCCCTGTGTATTCCTTTTGCCTCCTTAGAGGTAAACACTATTTTTTTGTTTTTATACTTTTGCTACATGTGTACATCCATAAATAATATATAACCGTGAGTTGCATATTTTACATTTTTATATGGGAGGTTTCCTTTTCCTCACATTATTTTTAAGAGAAACTAATACACAGAGGTCTGGTTTATTGATCTTTACTGCTTACAAAGTATTCCGCAGCATGGATATACAATAACTTAGTCTTTGGTTGATACTTCAATGTATATTTAGTACAGTTCCCTTGAGCAGTGTGTGAAAATTTCTTTAGGGGGCAGACCTAGATTTGCAATTTTGGATCACTGGATATGAACATTTTAAACTTCACTAGATATTGCTGGTCTCAAAGACTGGATCACCAGCAGTGAAGCTGGAAGGTTGTTTAACAAGCTCTCTATGATCCAAGTTTCACATTCAGTCTAGATGGAGGCAGTGGTGGTGGGTAGTATGGCAAGAATTTGCTTTTCTAACATGGCCAGAAGTGAGGCTGCTGCTGCTACACTTGTAGTGTCTGGGACTATGTTGTAGAGAAACTGCTGTCAAGAAAGCCTGCGTGTGTGTGCCAAGTTGCTTCAGTTGTCCGACTCTGGGCAGCCCCAAGGCCTGTAGCCTGCAAGGCTCCTCTGTGGAAAACCAGGCAAGAATACTGGAGTGGGTTGCCACGCCCTCCTCCGAGGGACCTTCCCGACCCAGGGATTCTGCCCGCATCTCTCTACATCTCCTGCTTTGGCAGGCACATTCTTTATCACTTCTGCCACCTGGTAGCTTCATAAAGAAAGCCTATTGGGTTCCACTTCAAAAGAGAGAACTGATGAGACACTATCTGAAAATATGTAGCTGGTAAGGTTTTATTAGGTAACTGAGCGTTAACCTGTGGTAATAATTTTGGCATTCAGATCCTAGAAGATATTGACTAAATAGATAATATAGAGTAAATAGCATGACCGATTGTCATAAAAGGCTAAATTCTTAATGAGTTCTGTTGCCAGGATGGGGCCTCTGTACATGCTCCTGCTGCTGCTGTGCTGAGAAGGGCAGGTGGATGGTGTCGGGCCATGGTCTGCAGTGAGCTTGGCTGGTATTACGTGGTGTGGTCGTGTCTGGACTGCATTAAGCCCAGGTACTGACCTAGACGCGGGTGTCAGCGTTCACTTAGGGGTTCCTGAAGACTTAAGGCAATGAAGTCTTACTGACTTGGCTATTTTTAGATATTTATATGCAAAACAAACCTACCAATCTTTATATTACATAATTTAACAATTATATTTCAAAGATAGCAGAATGCCAAGGAGGTTTCCCTTAAATATTCTTCCTGTAAAACTTTTATAAAAAAATCTTGAAAACAAAGGCTTCACAGATTTTAGGGTAAAAAGATACAAACAGGCTTGCGTGGTCTGCAAATGGTTAATATGTAAACTGGAAGGAAAGTGATTTTATTTCAGATTTAGCAATACAAAAGGTCAATTAGAAAAAAGAAAAAAACATATACCAGTAGCCAAAAGCATTTGCTTACGTCATTCCACAATTTACATAAGAAGATAATTGCTTTTCAAAACCAGACAACAGGTTCAAAAATACTTCTTTTCACACCCTTAAGTGATGCTGTTGGGAACAATGGCTATTATAAGGCCATTTATTGTGGGCACATTTCCAGCGAGTTCTGGTTATCATTGCTCTCATTTTATCTTCTTTCTTTTTTCTCTCTCATCAGCTTTTTGCTTTCTTCCCTCCTCCTCTTATTCACTGGATTCCGAGGATCATAGATTTCAAATGTGTCTGAGTCTTGCATGCTTGCATCTTTCACTTTTCTGCTTTTATCCTCAAACTGAAGTACATGCGACATCCTAAAGTGGGAGAGAGATGGTTCACTGATTTTGGCATAAGAACTGAAAGAAGTTCTACACTACACTTGTCTTGGCATAATGAACCAAAAGGCTACAAAACATCAAGATGGGTTTATTGTTTACTGGTGCTTAAACCACATGGAAACCAACTTCTCAGAAAACACTTAAATTTGAAAAACATGTCTGGAGTTTGTTTTGTTGGTTTGTATTTCTAGTAGTGAGTCTCTGTGCTTCAGACTTCACTTGAGGTTCCTTCTCTAATGGGAGGTTAAGAGTTCTACCCAGAAGTCTTCCTTCAACTAAACTCAGAGAACATTCTGTCAGCTTCCTTTAAAGAGCACACTCACTGAGCCAGGGTGAGCCAGATTGCAAAGCAAAACCCTGACAGTAAACCAGCCCTATCTGATGTGTTTTGTTTGCAGTAGTTAAACGGGTCAAGTAGGGAATGTGCTCAGAAAACTGTTTAAATGGTGTTATGACTCCCTTTTCTGGGGAGTTGCTGAGTTTTAAAAAAAATTTGTACAAAAAGAAACTGAGTTTTGGGCACAGATCCATGAATTAATTTCCTCCTCTTACTGTTGATTACAACAAATCTAACCACCCTGCTTCCCTACTTTATCAAATGCTTACTGGTCTTAAGGTATCAACATGTGCTTGAATCCTAAGTGGTCATAAGTTGGCCATGCTTAGCAGCACAGAACCGTGTAAGTGATTAGCTCTGCCCCCATTAGGAGGTGTTGGGAATAAATAGGGAAGTCCCAAACCAGATTCTAGGGCAGCTGAATAAATTTGGAAAGAAAAAAGTTCAGTGTTTTGATACATAAGTGAAACTACTAAGGCTTCTTTTTCTCAGTAGATATTTAAGCAATTTGTAAAATAGGCATACCCAGCACTTTTCTTTATCACAGCAGATATGGCTAAATTGCCTAAAGGATTAACACTCCCCACATGTCAGCTGTAACTTTCAGATGAAATCCAAATATTATAGTGATTTCTTTTTCCCTCTATAAGCAGACTGGGCGATAGGTACTAGCAGAAATTCCCACACCCTTTCTTCCTGCAGTACCACAAATGCAGGGTGAAGTTTACTTGTGTTAAGAATTCCCATGGATATACTTAGATTTTTGAAGAATTCTAAAAAGATTTTGTGAGCAAAATGAAACGTTACAATATTAGTGATACTACAATTGCAAAGAATTCAGTAGGGTTGACTGTCACGAGTTGACAAGCTATGTATTACCACCATTCACACCTCTTCTTTCCCAGAAAAGCTTATTAGAATGCAGTGAGTACAAGTGATATTATTATATGGATGACCTAGAGTCTAATTTTGGAGACGGCAATGGCACCCACTCCAGTACTCTTGCCTGGAAAATCCCATGGACGGAGGAGCCTGGTGGGCTGCAGTCCATGGGGTCGCTAAGAGTCGGACACGACTGAGCGACTTCACTTTCACTTTTCACTTTCATGTATTGGAGAAGGAAGTGGCAACCCACTCCAGTGTTCTTGCCTGGAGAGTCCCAGGGACAGAGGAGCCTTGTAGGAGGCCGTCTATGGGGTCACACAGAGTCGGACACGACTGAAGCAACTTAGCAGCAGCAGCAGCAGAATCTAATTTACTAACTGAAGTAAAGCACATTTGCATTTCTGTACTTTCATTAGATTTCATAACAGTGTCACACATGAGAACTGCTGGTTTTTTATACTTTCATGGCTTTAACCTTGGAAACAGCCTTATTTAGAAAGTGCATTATAGGATTATTGCTTATTAGATGGAATCCTCCGAGTATGATTTTCTTATGCTTTCAATGTTCTACACTCTTTAAGTATTAGCATCTGAGAATAAAACAATCCTCAACTCCTAGCAAAAGGCAATTAGCCATGGTAGCAAGGGACCATTAGAACCAGACTGAATCGATCAAACAGGATTTAATCAATTAATGATGGCCTGCGCAGGCCAAAATGATCAGTGGTAACTCATTTCAGTAAATATACCTCTGGAAAGCCAAAAAATCAGTGACAGCCTCATGCTTTTGAAAGTTGGCCAGTCAGTGGCAGAACCACACCAGTGAACATGCTTCAGAAAGCCCGCCAATTAGTTACCTTAATAGTGGTGCTTCGGAGGTTGTGATCAACCCTGAGACCATCCCCAACCCCAAAACTCTGCATAAGGTTTGCAACCTCCTTTGCTCAGAGACTGTGCCTAAAAGCAAGCTCGCTCTTTAATATGCTTTTTTTCCCCAGATGCTGAGAGGTGGTCTTTCTCTTTTTCTTTGATGCTCCTTACAATCTATGCAGCATTCCCTACAGAGTGTGCTCTTCAGAAACTGTGAGTGAGACCACTGCTGAGGACTAGGGTTAGAAGTGTGGCCAGACTGTCCTGTTACAGGTCCTTGTCACACGCTGTGGGGAACCCAGACCCTAACACTATACTTCGGTAAGTGCGTAGCAGCTTTCCAAATGACTTGTGCTGAGGCTAAGCCCAAACCAGAAAATAGCTGGAATCATATTCCCTTTAAAACAATTTTATTCGATACTCCTATATTAATATAAGAATACAAACCCCACTATCCTAGTTAACTTAATACCTTTCTATATATACATTCTTCTATTTTAAAAATTAGTCCTTTCTCTGTCCCAAAAGACAGATTTTTTTTTTTTTTTGTATTATGTACTTCTAGTAGGGGTTGTCCATGTTTCAAAAATGACTTTATCAGAATTTGTCAAGTAAAACCATTACAAGGCACCCTCCTTTCTATGTCATGAGAGAATCTTACAACTACTGAATTTAGTTGGCTTTGGTGTTAAGAAATAAAATCTAGACATGTGAATAATACCACAAGAGTCCACAAAAAGAAACAGATTTTCCTACAAATCTGAAAAAACAGAAAGCTGTAAATTAAAGTAGCTGTCATTTTCAACTGTTTGTTTCATACACGACTGCACTAAACAAGTCCAACATTTTGATTAATAACAAACCTAAACCCAGAGGAAAGAAGGGGCTATCAGCTTACAAACTACTTCAGCTTTAATATTACACTATTTAGCATGGCTGGTTACTCAGCAATAATATTTAATCTTTAATTGAAATAAAAACATAATCAAAATGCTTCTCCCATTTATCTTTCAACATGCTTTGGTCACTTCATTTTAAAAAGCAAAACAAAACAATTATTATGATTTTCAGCATAATAAACTCCTGACCTGTGTGCCTTCATAAATCACAGACTGCATGAATTGAAAGCATGCCCACATTTTACAGTCTCCTATGAGAATACACACGCAGACTTATTATACAGACTTAATTCAAGTACATAAGGTCTGGTAGTTTATAGCCCTGTATGTACTAATAACTCAATACTATCCACTCTGTGGCTGCTCATAGAATTGGCCAACAAGAGCAGTGAAGTTTTTGGAATTACACACATCATTTACATATGAAAATTTTAGAGCTTGTTCAGCTGAAGGCAAAGACAAATATTTAGTTCTCATTAATTAAAAATTTTACATAAGATCAGATTCTCAAGGAAGAACATTGATTTTAGTGTTATGGAAATGTGGAGGCTTTCCATTTCTACAGAGGCTGCGTCTGACAGGTGTACGGTCAGGCCCTTCCAGATGGTGGTTCTCTTGCTTTCCATACAGTCCCTGCTTTACCACACGACCCATCTTCCCGCTCAGCCCCAGAGCCTCAACAGTAACCACAGCATGTGTGCCCCCCGTCCCAGGTAGTGACTACTCTAGTGCTGAGAGCAGAACCACTCCACCAAGCGAGGCTATCAAAGGGCAGCATCTTGCCCCCTTGGCGACTGTTACCTGAGGGGCTGGCAGAGACTTGCTCCTCTGCTGGTTCTCCTATTAACTGGTGAGCCAGTCTGACATCAATTTCCCCCATAAATGGTAACCTCCTTCTCCGCCTTGGTAGCTAAGACTCTGCTGCCTCCTGCCTGCCATCTGCCTGTGGGGTAGGGTGTCGCTCCACGACCTTGTGCTTGACTGGTAAGATTCCCTATACAGTACATCTTGGGTGACTTTGTCACTGTTCCGGGTTCTTTGGTCTCACAGGTGGGCAGCTAAAAAGCTCACAGGCCAGTGGGGTACAGCCCACAAACAGGTAAGTTTATTTTTCTTTTTTGTATGAGACTGTGTGGAATTATAAACATAAGTAAGCAAGTGATTCTTCAAAAGGGACCTGGACCCTGACCAAACTGACATCTGTTTTTAAAACCTCTTATATAATTGTGAACTAGATTAAGATGTGACAGCAGTTCATATTCATTGGGAAAACAAGAGAGGTCCTTATTCCCAGACATAGAGTAAGTAGTATTACAATACAGAATTCCAATATTCATAACTCATTTCTGACTGAAATGCATTTATGTTTAATATAATGTAAACAGCTATCTTTTTCATCAGCAATTCTATAAACCACTCTTTCCCATTACCAAGTCTCCCTAACATAGGAAATTACCAGCCTACCCTGAGATTGTTGTAGGTGTCTGTACTATTTCTCCTTTTTATAAGCTCCCAAGGTTCTAAAATAATCTTTCTTATGTTGTTTAGTCACTAAGTCATGTCCACCTTTTTTGTGGCCCCATGGACTATATAGCCTGCCAGGCTCCTCTGTCCATGGGATTTCCCAGGCAAGAATACTGGAGTGGGTTGCCATTTCCTTCTCCAGGGGGTCTTCCCAATCTAGGGATCCAACCCATGTCTCCTGCATTGCAGGCAGATTCTTTACTGTTGAACCACCAGTGAAGCCCTAATCTTTCTTATACATTTTCTTTATAGCATATCCTTTGACCAGAAACTATCAGCTATTGGATTCCACTGAAATACCTTAGCCTGACCTTAAAACCCTTTGACAAGGACCTTAAAACCCTTCGTATCTCACCAACTTTATTTTGTTTCTTTCATCAACTTTCCCCATTTCGTAACTGCCCACTCACTGGAGTTTGAATATCAGTTATTTCAGACAGTTTGTCTTTTCACAGCTAACTTCTCTCTCTGTGCTGGGAATCAAAGCCTTCAGATCCTCTGTACTGGCTAGGCCCTCTGGCTGGAACTGGCTGGTTTGCTAAACTAACACTTAACCTCCTTTCATGTTTTTTATTTCTATGATAAACTTCTAAATGTCTAACAGGTTCTGTAGAAAGTCTGGGGCTCCGCACAGGCCCACCTTTTCATGACCTCTCATAGCTCAGCTCACATTGATGGCTGCTTTTCCACTGCTCTCAGATCAGTGATGGCTCGTTTTTTTCCATGCAGACTGTGGTGGGAGCGTGTCTCACGTTCTTTCCCATTTCCTATGGTACGGTACCTAATGTAGGTACCTGTAGAACTAGACAGGATTTCTTTTAAAACAGTGTTCCTCAAAGTCTAATCCCAGAGTTCTGCAACAAACAGGTTGTACATTACAATCACTTGGGTAGTTTTAAAACTATCAGTGCCAGGCCTCAGCATCCCAGGACGAGGCCTCAGCCTCAGTAATCTAAAATTTTTTTTCCTGGTGATTTAAAAATACAGCCGAAGTTAAGACCACAGCATTAAGGTTAAGAACCTTTACACGTTCAGACTGACTGAGTTCATCACCATTTGTTCTGGTCCCTTCAGAGAACATTAAGAACAGCTGGTTCCTGATGACAAACTACTCACATACTTAAAGAATCTTAAGTGACTTCTGAGCCTATTTTAACTGAATAATCTCAAGTGTATCATCCATTTCTTAAATATAGTCTGAGGGAAAGGCAAGGAGCTACACTGAATTATTCATTCAACAAACACTGGAGCCTTTTTATGTGTGAGACCTAGTGTCAGACACTAGGGAAATAAAGCCGAACATGACCCAGGCTCTGCTGTCCTGAAGTGAGCAGCCTGTTAGGGGAGATGAACATACTGGCACCAGAACAAATGTACGTTTTAGAACTGTTTGCAGAGTGTGAGGCACCAGTAAGAAGAGCATCCTCTTACATAGCGGTCTATGAAGAGCTTTCATGTGTCTGGTATTATCTTCACAATAACTATATGGGGTAGGTGGGAAATATGTTATTCACCCAATTTAACAGGCAACCTGAGAGATCTGTGGTCAAGAAACTTGTAGCTGATAAGTAGTTGACAGGATGCTTGATTGAATGTCTTTAGAGGTAACAAACGTTCATCTTGTGAAGAAGTATTTAACTTGAGGAATAAATCAAAAGTTAATTCAGTGCTAAATCTAGTGAACAGGATAAAAAAACTCAGATCAAGTAGTGCTTATTTCAGAATACAACACTTTGAAAAAAGGCAGCTATGCAGGATAGAGGGGAGGGCTGGGCACCGCGGCGGGTCCTGAGCAGCCAGGACGACAGGAGCAGGGCCTGACCGCGCAGGTCCTCGATGCCTCTACGCTTAGTTTCAACACCAGGCTGAAGTGGTTTGCCGTATGCTTCGTCAGTGGCATCTTCTTCTCCATCCTTGGAACTGGATTGCTGTGGCTCCCTGGAGGCATAAAGCTTTTTGCAGTGTTTTATACTTTTGGAAATACTGCTGCATTAGCCAGTACATGCTTTTAATGGGACCCGTGAAACAACTGAAGAAAATGTTTGAATCAGCGAGACTGCTTGCAACAGTTATCATGCTTTTGCGTTTCGTGCTCACCCTGCGCGCTGCTCTTCAGTGGCACAAGAAGGGGCTGGCCGTATAACTTTGCATTTTGCAGTTCCTGTCAATGACCTGGTATATGTCGTACATCTCATGTACAAGGGATGCAGTAATTAAGTGCTGTTCTTCTCTCCTGAGCTGAAAGCTGTTTGAAAAGAAGGAAACTGTTTGAAAAGACCTTTTGAAAGCTCATGTTCTGTTTTTGGTACGGTGTCCTTTTCCTGATACAGTGATCACTCCAGAACAACTGCACTGACCATCTAAGACCATTTTGTATACTGATAAAACTACGTACCCATTAAACTGTTAAATGCTTGTGACAGTAAATTCATTATGTGCCATTAATATGCTCTGTCAGAGACGAGGAGATTTTAATCATTGCCAAGGGTAAATGATTTTTAGCCAGTTTTAAAATCTTTTTTCTAAACAGCATTTGAGATGTGAATATTTAAGGATAAACCTACGCTGCAAGATATATTCAGCTTTTTTGGTGGTTTTTAAGGGTCTACATTTTGAAAATATCTTTTTAACATAAAAACTTTAAATGTGAAAGCTTTTACTTTAAGCTAAACTGCTTTATTGTATGTAATAAAAAATAATATATAAATCTTCATAATTTTGAAATAAACCCACACTTGGAAAAAATAAAAAAAAGAAAAAAGAAAAGGCAGCTATGAAGAGCCAAGAACGATAATATGTGCAGCTCCCAGGCTGGCCTTTAATGCCATTAGAAAAGAGGTTCCCAAAATGTCTTGGGCCATATGAGAGCCTCTTTGGGAAAAGGGACTTCTCTGTGAGGTGAACATTTGCTTTTTTTTTTTTTTTTTTAAGGGGGCAGTTAATTTTCACTGGAAGTTTTTATGCCTTTATTGCCTTTTCTCACTCTTCTCTGAAATTAGTCCCAATTTCTCCATAATCCTCCTAAAATGAGGACCTCCATTGGGCTGGAGGTCCAAGAGGAGCAAGAGCCAGGGGCCCCGGCTGACCTGAGACAGTGGATGTCTGCAGTGCCACAGGCCCCGGCTGACCCTGAGAGAGTGGATGTCTGCAGTGCCACAGGCCCCGGCTGACCCTGAGACAGTGGATGTCTGCAGTGCCACAGGCCCCGGTTGACCCTGAGACAGTGGATGTCTGCAGTGCCACAGGCCCCGGCTGACCCTGACCCTGAGAGAGTGGATGTCTGCAGTGCCACAGGCCCCGGCTGACCCTGAGAGAGTGGATGTCTGCAGTGCCACAGGCCCCGGCCTGACCCTGAGAGAGTGGATGTCTGCAGTGCCACAGGCCCCGGCTGACCTGAGACAGTGGATGTCTGCAGTGCCACAGGCCCCGGCTGACCCTGAGAGAGTGGATGTCTGCAGTGCCACAGGCCCCGGCTGACCCTGTAGGGCGGATGTCTGGCAGTCTCCTCTCAGCCATCCAAATTACTAAGGAGTGCCCTGTGGTTGATGATATCCGGGAGGTCTTTTCTATTATATACATATTTTTCAAAAATCAGATTTAATCACGAAAACTGCCCTGTTCCCACTGTCTAAGCAATAAAACCCAAATTTCTTATGTAGCCTCGATGACCCAGCTTTTGTTCCTCTCTAAGCTACTATGTCATCTTCACATCTTATGCTCCAGACATCCCGAATTACTTGCTGTTCCTCTGTAGAACCTGCTCTCCTGCCTCCTTGCCACCTCTGTATGGTGATATACTTCTCTCCCTGCTTCAACTGAGGTATCATCCCTCTGAGAACCAGTCCATGATTCCTCTCCTGCTCTTTTTCAGGAGGGTTAAGGTCCTCTTCCGAACCTATCTTTAGTTCAGCCTCCCTCACTAGACTGAAGATAGCTCTGTTTTATTGACTTCTGTACCAGCACAGTCACCAAGGCTTCACAAGAAGGATGCCCTCAATAAATGCTAAATAAACACACGTTTCTGGATAGCCAGTAACCCAAAAACCTGGCTTTATTCACCTTTCTCCTTGAGTATTAAAAGGTAATTCCAAATTTTTTAGCAGTTACAGTTGACCCTTGAACAGCATAGGTTTGAAATGCACAGTCCACTTATATGCCGATTTTTTGCAGATACTTTAGCACTATCTGATCTGTAGTTGGCTGATTGTGCAGATATGGAGCCACTTATTTAGAGGAACCAGGTATGTGGAGGGGCAACTATAAATTATAAGTGGATTTTCAACTGCACGAAGGGTGGGTGCCTTAAACCTCCACATTGCTCAAGTGTTAACTGAATGTTTGTAAGCCTTTCACTTTTCCAGATTAAGTAACAGTTTCAGAAGGATAGGTATTAACCCTTCTTTAAATGTTTGATGGAATTCACCTGTGAAGCCATCGGGTCCTGGACTTTTATTGGGAGTTTTAAAACCACAGACTCAATTTCAGTGCCTGTAATGTGGTCTGTTCATATTCTATCTCTTCCTGGTTTAATCTTGGGAGATTGTACCTTTCTAAGAATTCGCCCATTTCTTCTAGATTGTCTATTTTATTTGCATATAGTTGGTTGTAGCAGTCATTTATGGTCCTTTGTACTACTTTGGCGGCAGTTATAACTTTTTTTCATTTCTAGTTTTGTTCATATGGTCCCTCTCCCTTTTTTTCTTGATGAGTCCGCTAAAGGTTTATCAATTTTATCTTTTCAAAGAACTGGTTTTTAGTTTTGTAAATCCTTTCTATTTTTTTAAGTTTCTACTTATTTCTGCTCTGATCTTTATGATTTATTTCCTTCTACTAACTTTGGGTCTCATTTGTTCTTTTTCTCCTTGCTTTAGGTTTGAGTTTAGGCTGGTTGTTTGGGATTTTTCTTTGGTTTCTAAGGTAAGTTTGTGTTGCTATAAACTTCACTCTTACAACTGCTGTTGCTGCATCCCATAGGTTTTGGATCATCATGTTTCCATTTTCGTTTGTCTCCAGATATTTTTGATTTCCTCTTTGATTTCTTCAATGCTCCATTGGTTGTTTAATAGGATATTGCTTAGCTTCCACATTTGCATTTTTTTTGCAGTTATTTCCTTATATAGTCAATTTTTAATCTCATAGCATTGTAGTTGGAAAAGCTGCTTTATGATTTCAAGTTTCTTAAATTTTGACAATTTCCAGGGATACTGGTTGGATGTTTTGTAGGATGCCCCATCACTGAAATTTGCCTGATTCGTCTCATGAGAAGACTGGGCTTTGAGTTACTGGGATAAAGACCAAGTAAAGTGCAATTATCATTACATCGTATCAAGGGTACATACTATCAACATGATTTACAATGCTGATGCTGACCATGACCACATGGCTGAGGTAGTACTTGTCAATGTCCCCACTGGAATCTTTCTTATTTTCCTGCTTTCCATGTTGAGTTCTTTGGAAGCAAGTTCACTATATGCAGTCCACACCAAGGAGTGAAGAGTTACACTCACCTACTCTTTTTATTAAAATTTTTGTTTTCTAACTTGTTATTTCAGAAAAACAGTTGATTTTTGTGTATTTATTTTATATCTGGTAATAATACTGATTGCTTAGGACTGCTGGTAGATAGCTTTGGATTTTCTTAGATCTGCAAGTAACTTGTTTTCCTCCATTTCGTTTTATAGATAAGCAACTGAAGAAAAGCTATTGAGATTATTTACCAACTGAAGCCTGATTTCCAGTTCATGCCTAGAAATCTGTCTCATTATGTCCAATACTTTTACAGGTACTTTTGCTTCTATAAAAAAAATAAAGACTAAAATAACTTGTTGAGGATTTAGGTAACTATGCTAACAAACATTTGGTACTTATTACAACTTTAAGAAAGTACAAGTAGTATAAAAATTGCAAACTTTTAGATTTGCATCAAATGAATTAAAACTAGTTATATAAGGAATAATGAAATTATCAACCACAGATATCACAAATCTTTTTCTTTGAGTCTCAGTTCATTTTAGACACTTAAAAATATAACAGGCATTTTTGTTTAAATATTGACATTTTCTCATGATTCTCAGTCAGTTCAGTTCAGTCACTCAGTCTGAAATAACAAGTTAGAAAACAAAAATTTTAATAAAAAGAGTAGGGAAGTAAACTTCACTCCTTGGTGTGGACTGCATATAGTGAATTTGCTTCCAAAGGATTCAACATGGAAAGCAGGGGGGAAAAAAAATGATTAACTTTGCAGTGAAGAAATCTGACACAACTTTGTGACTTTGTGACCCCATGGACTGCAGCAGGCCAGGCTTCCCTGTCCATCACCAACTCCTGGAGCTTGGTCAAACTCATGTCTATCGAGTCAGTGATGCCATCCAATCATCTCATCCTCTGTCGTCCCCTTCTCCTCCTGCCTTCAATCTTTCCCAGCATCAGGGTCTTTTCCAGTGAGTCATTTCTTCCCATCGGGTGGCCAAAGTATTGGAGTTTCAGCTTCAACATCAGTCCTTCCAATGAACGCCCAGGACTGATCTCCTTTAGGATGGACTGGTTGGATCTCCTTGCAGTCCAAGGGACTCTCAAGAGTCTTCTCCAACACCATAGTTCAAAAGCATCAATTCTTCGGCACTCGGCTTTCTTTATAGTCCAACTCTCACATCCATACATGCTGGTGCTGCTAAATTGCTTCAGTCGTGCCCGACTCTGTGTGACCCCATTGATGGCATGACTACTGAAAAAACCATAGCTTTGACTAGATGGACCTTTGTTGGCCAAGACCAAGATGTAAAGTGCAATTATCATTACATCATATCAAGAGTACATATGATCAACATGATTTCTAGAATAAATTTAAAAACATTAATTGAATAATACCAATTAGATGATTTCATTTCTGCATTTTAACTCCAAAATGTAAAATTAAAGTTAAAACCTTATGAATTTTTTATTTTTAGGATTTAGTGCCATCACTAGTTACAAACAACTTATGTTTTTCATTTTCACAAATGTTCAAAGCTTCTATAGGGATTAAGAAGTTAAAGGGTTAAAAAGTACTAGTTTTTAAAATATCTTTTTTTCAGTATGAAGTATATAGAGATCATAGTAATTCATAGGAAGAGACAGACAAAACATAAATGAGTCCAAAGACCAAAGTATGTATGTTTAAAAAGAATTCCTGGAAAATGAGGTCACTAGCATTCTTTATGAACAGCAGAGCAGGATGGCACAAGTCAGATGCCTGAGAAACAGAAAAGACTAAAAAGCAAGAAAACAAGGAGGAAAAAAATGTAAGAAAACTCAAAGAGGGATAGAGAAACAGTGACTAAACGAAGCATAGAAAAATGCAGATAGAAATGTCCAAAACCTAAGAGTTTTGGAAACTGCCATAGGAGGAAAAACAGGAATAAGCAAAATACAGTAAAACAGAACACTAGGTAAACCAAGCAAGAGGAAGACAGGCGCTGGCCTTTGAAAAAGAAAACAAGGGGGAAAGCCAGTGGGTTTTCTTTTGCTGTTCATTGTTCACATGGGAAAACTTCCTTTGTTCTGAGTTTTGAATGAATATTAGTATTTCTCCTTTAGTTTAGAATTCTGAAAAGCTGACTTTAAAAATGTATTTTTCCTTTAGTTGAAAAAGAGAAATTCCACAATATTATAGAGTGTCTTTAATAAATACTGCATATTGTTGAGGCAAATATAAAATATGTAACTTTTAAAATATATTCAGCAACATGGGAATGCAGTTTCTTGGCTTTCTGGACTATCTAGCATGCTTCACACTCAATAGGACACAGGTGGAAAGACTTAAGAGGCTTTCCAGAATAAACCTGTAATATGTATTTTTACACTTGCCATGAGATTTGACCAACTGCTCAGGCAGTAATTTTAAAAAAATTATTTAATTGTAGGGTAATTGCTTTACAATATTGTGTTGGCTTCTGCCATACATCAACACGAAACAGCCACAGGTATACACACGTCCCTTCCTCTTGAATCTCCTTCCCACCCCATTCCACGCCTCTAGGTTGTCACAGAGCATCGGATTTGAGCTTCAGCATCATAGAGCAAATTTCCACTGGCTCTAATTTTTATCTATACATGTGATAATGTGTATGTTTCAATGCTACTCTCTTAGTTCTTCTCACCGTCTCCTCCCTGCCCTGTGTCCACAAATCTGTTGTTTATTGTCCTTGTCTCCAAGGCTTCCCTGCAGATACGATCATCAGTACCATCTTTCTAGATTCCACAATGGGTACGTATTCAGTTTTGTGTGACTCTGTGACCCTCTGGACTATAGCCTCTCAGGCCCCTCTGTCCATGGGATTTTCCAGGCAAGAATATTGGAGTGGGTTACCATTTCCTTCTCCAGGGGATCTTCCTGACCCGGGATTGAATCCATGTCTTTTACGTCTCCTGCATTGCAGGAGGATTCTTTACCTGCTGAGCCACTCCATACATATATATGTGTGTGTTAACATTTCAATATGTCTCTTTATGACTTACTTCACTATGTGTAATAGGATCTACATTCATCCACCTCATTAGAACTGACTCAAATGCATTCCTTTTTATGGCTGAATAATATTCCATTATGTATATGTACCATAACTTATTTATCCATTCTTCTGTCGATAGACATCCAGATTGCTTCCAAGCACTATTGTAAATAGTGCTGCAATGAACACTGTGGTATATGTATCTTCTTCAATTATGGTTTCCTCAGGGTATATGCCCAGTAGTGGGACTGCTGGATCATACGGTAGTTCCATTCAGTTCAGTTCAGTTCAGTTGCTCAGTCGTGTCCAACTCTGTGTGACACCATGAATCGCAGCACGCCAGGCCTCCCTATCCATCACCAACTCCTGGAGTTCACCCAAACTCATGTCCATCGAGTCAGTGATGCCATCCAGCCATCTCATCCTCTGTCGTCCCCTTCTCCTCCTGCCCCCAATCCCTCCCAGCATCAGAGTCTTTTCCAATGAGTCAACTCTTCGCATGAGGTGGCCAAAGTATTGGAGTTTCAGCTTTAGCATCAGTCCTTCCAAAGAAATCCCAAGGCTGATCTTCAGAATGGACTGGTTGGATCTCCTTGCAGTCCAAGGGACTCTCAAGAGTCTTCTCCAACACCACAGTTCAAAAGCATCAATTCTTCAGCGCTTAGCCTTCTTCACAGTCCAACTCTCACATCCATACATGACCAATGGGAAAACCATAGCTTTGACTAAACGGACCTTTGTTGGCAAAGTAATGTCTCTGCTTTTGAATATGCTATCTAGGTTGGTCATAACTTTCCAAGGAGTAAGGTAGTTCCATTCCTAGCTTTTTAAGGAACCTCCACACTGTTCTCCACAGTGGCTGGATCAATTTGCATTCCCATTAACAGTGTAAAAGTGTTCCCTTTTCTCCACACCCTCTTCAGCATTTATTGTGTATAGATTTTTTGATGATGACCATTCTGACCAATGTGAGGTGATACCTCACTGTAGTTTTGATTTGCATTTTTCTAATAATGAGCGATGTTGAGCATCTTTTCATGTGTTTTATTAGCCATCTGTATGCCTTCTTTGGAGAAATATCTTTAGGTCTTCAGCCCACTTTTTTAATTGGGTTGTTTGTTTTTTTGGTATTGAGCTGAATGAGATGCTTGTATATTTTGGAGACTAAACCTTTGTCAGTTGTTTCATTTTCAATTGTTTTCTCCCATTGTGAGGGTTGTCTTTTAATCTTATTTATTGTTTCCTTTGCTGTGCAAAAGCTTTAAGTTTAATTAGGTCCCATTTGATTATTTTTGTTTTTATTTCCATTACTCTCTGAGATGGGTCCTAGAGGATCTTGTTGTGATGCATATTGAAGAGCATACTACCTATATTTTCCTCTAAGTTTCTGGCCTTACATTTAAGTCTTTAATTCATTTTGAGTTTATTTTTGTGTATGGTGTTAGGAAGTGTCCTAGCTTCATTCTTTTGCATGTAGCTGTCCAGTTTTCCCAGCACCATTTATCGAAGAGGCTGTCTTTTCTCCATTGTATATTCTTGCCTTTGTAAAAGATAAGGTGCCCATAGGTGTGTGGGTTTATCTCTGGGCTTTCTGTCTTGTTCCATTGGTCTATATTTCTGTTTCTGTGCTACTACCATACTGCACTATCTTGATGACTTTAGCTGTGTAGTATAGTCTGAAGTCAGGCAGGCTGATTCCTCCAGTTCCATTTTTCTTTCTCAAGATTGCTTTGGCTATCTGGGGTCTTTTGGGTTTCCAGATAAACTGTAAAAGTTTTTGTTCTAGTTCTAAAATGTCATTGGAGGTTTGATAGAGACTGCACTGAATTTGTAGATTACTTTGGGTAGTATAGCCATTTTCACAATATTGATTCTTCCAAGCCAAGAATATAGTATATCTATCCATCTGTTTGTGTCATCTTGCCAATAACTTTTAATATATGGTCTGTGAACTAATAAAACATAGGGAAGATGGCCTTTCCCAATCAAAAAGGCCTGGTAAGCAGCTGTGGTACATGGCTATCTGCCTGTGTCAAGACAAATCCATGAACAAAGCAAACTTCTCTAATGTGAGAGAAACTTATTTCAGAGCAGATATGAAAGCAGAGTAAACACAGAAAAGTCTTCTTCATCCAGAAGAAAAGGGCAGAAAAAGAGGTAACTTCAGGGATTGAACAGAAGGCTTATTACAATTTGAATAATCACCTTTCCAGGGTCAGCAACTCTGACAAAGACTTATTTATAAAGAACCATGTTGGTCTTCAGCAGCATTATTTATAGTCTTGTATAAAATGAACACTAAATAGGGAACCTGGTCTATAATCATATTCCTTCTCCCTTCATTTTATTACCGCCTTAGAACTTGGCTAAGAGGGAGAAATGGAAGGAAAACATTCACATTACACTGAGCTTATAATTGTATAATCTCCAAAGTAATGACATTCTGCTTCATATTTAAATTGTATTTACCAGTGAAACCCCATCCCCTAATTTCTTTCCAGCATCTTTCCCTTGCATCAAGGGAAAAAACCCCAACATTTCATTTATGAGGTAGTACCGTCTACCATAAAAATATCAGATCTCAATTTTTTCTCAGAATATTAAGAATTACAATAAAAACTAAACACTGTAACTTGTGGGCTAATTAGGTAAAGGTCACAAAAACTGTCAAATATTATAGAAATGCTATAAATTCCAATCATCATCTCAATATACTGACAGTAGTCAAATATAGACAAATGAATTCTTAAAAATATCAGGGACAACACTGAGTGAGAATAAAATACTTTCTGGAGCACTGATTGTTCCAGACACCATGCTACCAGTATTTCACTTAATCCACAGATATACCTATCAGGAAGGTACTCTTATTATACCCAATTTACACTTTAAGGAACAGTCTAAGAAAGGATATATAATTTGTCCAAGATCACACAGCTAGTAAACTTCCAAAGTAGCATTCAAAATCAGGTCTAACTTCAAACTCCATAATCAACCACTCTCTTTATATTTTTAAGAAAAATTACAGATAAAT
Organism: Bos indicus; assembly: GCF_029378745.1. Taxonomy (NCBI): domain Eukaryota; kingdom Metazoa; phylum Chordata; class Mammalia; order Artiodactyla; family Bovidae; genus Bos; species Bos indicus. The sequence continues at coordinate 14,385,202 of NC_091779.1, forward strand.
CACAGGTACTTCTTGTTCAAGTTAAACAACATTTTGAGTAACCTTCTGAATTATAATTCTTCAAATAATATAGGGATTATAATAGTAGGGCCATGAATTTAACATTTTCCATGATCTAAAGATGGTCAGACAATTTTTGATCAAGAATTAAAGTCCCGAAGTCACTTGTCTGACCTAGTTACTACAGTTTGAAACAATACTGCATTATTAGAAATATGAAAAATATGCATTATTGAAATACAAAATCACAAACAAGGTAATGTTTTTGAAAACAAGCAGAATCAAATCACTGAGTCAAACATGATTGGCTATTTCTGAAATCTACCACTTCCTAGCTATGAGATGTTGACCAAAGTTATGTAACCTTTCTGTGTCTCCGATTCTTCCCATAGAATCTGGGCCTAAGAACAATATCAAACTTACAGGTTTAAAAAAGGTGTTTTGAAAATGTTCAGTAAAAGCTAACTTCTTACTATGGTTTACTTCTACTTAGAAAAATAGCTCAAGCCCACTGTTTTATTTATCCTGGTCAAGTGAACTATCTGAACACAAAGACAGAACATTATTATTATATGTAACTTGATTAGCCACTAGTGCCAGAGAAGAAAAAGGGTGTTAATAATCCAAAATGTCAGGTGGTAGAAAGATTATTAGTGAATGTCTTTGGAAGTGGGCTCTGTGACTTGCGTTTATGCATGGCCACCCTAGATGCCCTTGGAGTTCACGCCTTATAAACATGAGTGAGAACTGTCTGCCCTCTGCCTTTGTGCTTTTGTTCAGCACTACGGAGATGGAAAAATTCTGATCAAACTTCTCATAAAAACTTTTATATACCCATAATAGAAAATGGCAATCAAATATCCTAGATTTTGTTCTTTTTATTCCTCACACTACTTATTTTCCGCACGCAATCTTTTCCAGTACTTTGAAGGAAGGGGGTTTGCCTAGGATTGATTACTTCCTTCTTGGCTCTAGGGCCACAATTCAGGTAGTGGCCACCTGTTAAATAATGAGGGCTTTTTTACTGATTTCATGGTCAACTGTCTTAAGGTTTCTCCAGCTGTGGTAAACTAAAACAAAATAAGAACATAGCACACTAACCAGCTGTTTAAGCGTTTACAGTAAAAATAAAATGTTGAACAATAAAGTCCAACTTGCTTACCAAATATTAAATAGTATTACACTGGTACAGTATTGAGGTACTGACACAAGAATAGATAGAAAAATCCATGTACAATAATGAAGCTGATCCAAAAATGTATGTAAGACCTATTACATCATAAAGGACATGTTTAATGTCGGTGGGGAAACACAGGACTATTCAATTGTGGTGATTAGTAATTTAGGGAAAAAAAGTTGTAACATTAACATACTATAATACACTAAATCAATTCCAGATAGATTAAAGATGTAAAATTAAAAATAAAACCATAAAATTACTCGAGAAAGATACAACTAGGTATTTATAATCCTGGGATTTTTAAAGGCCTGAAGATGAAACTGGGCAGAAAACACGGAGAAAAAGATTGGCAGATTTGGCAATGCAAATTTAAAACTCTTCAAAACAAAAACAAAAACCTCTATAAACAAACTGTAAGGCAATGACAAACTCGTAAAAATATTTAAAGCAAATAATATCATTCTTAATATTTAAGAGCTTTTGTAAAACAATAAGAAATGTATAATCATCTTAGAGTATACAACTAACCATCACCAAAACAACAATGAAATATTAATGGCCAGTTAACATATTTAACAAGTTCACTTTACCAGTAAACAAAGAAACAGAAAATAATGCAGAGTAGAAACTGGCAAAGACGACTGTATCTGTTTCCTGGGATATACTACAGCACATACGTAAATAATACCTAGAGTATGGAGAACCCAGCAACTTCATACACTGCTGTAAAGGCATAGATGACTCAATTTTCTGGAATTCAATCCAGCAAAAGTGTCATCAAAGGCATACCTGAGCTGACAGAAATCAGAGAGTGGTTGGGTGAGGTGACTGGCTGAAAAGGGGCATGAGGAAACTTTCTGGGGTATTGTATGTGTTCTGGCTTGTTCTGGTGGTGTTTACAATGGCTGTATATAATTATTAAAATTCTAAAAATGAACAATAAGAACTGTGAATTTTTTAATCTGTAAAATATACCTGAATTAAAATAAAAAAATGCATACCTGGCTCAGCGGTTTAAATTTCTTTAGCCTAAGAAATAACAGTGGATACACAAAATTTTAACTACTGGATTATTCACTGATGAAAGGCTTATAATAAAAAGGTAAGTGTTCTTAGTCTAGACAAAAGCACAGTGATGATTACCTGTGGGATATAAGATTAAAACGATTTTTTCTTTTCTTTTTCAATGTTTTATAATTCATTGTCCATGGGGTCACAAAGAGTCAGACGTGACTGAGATCGACTGAACAACAAACAACAAAACTCTTTCTTATGAAAGAAAATGACACATTGTTTAAAACTGCCTTTAGAGAAATACAAACAAGACTACGTACAATTTATGTATCGTCTTTCCTTAAATTTTGCCTGAAATCCTACTACTTGGGTTTTCCTATCTTGCTTTAAGCATCATATAACTTCAGATATGGTTTGCTGAGAATTTCTCGATTGCCTGTGTACGATGGCAACTTCCAGTCTCTCATTTTATACCGGCTTTATTGCTGTTTGAAACTACCATTGAGAAATGACTTTTTAACTACATTGTGCTAATCCCAAGGACCTTTGCTTGCTCCTTAAACTAAAAAAAAAAAAAAAAAAAATTTATTTATTTGGCTAAACTGGGTCTTAGTTGCAGCATGTGGGATCTAGTTCCCTGACCAGTGACTGAACCTGGGCCCCTTGCCCTCTGAGCTCGGAGTCCTAGCCGCTGGAGCACCAGGGAAGTCCCTTAAACTTACTATTTAATAGAAGTAAACTGCTTATGCCTATATAGTTTTCTTTGTTCCAAAATGCTGTCCGTTGTGGGGAGGGGGGGAAGTTTCTGGAGAGAGTCTACAATCTATGATTGTGTATTCCCACTCTCCTCCTCTTTTTCTATGAATGCCATATTTGCATTAGCTGAAGTCTGTCAGACAGACTTCAGAATATTAAGCATTTTATAATCTGGATTCATCTAAAGAACCTGCTTGACTATACTTACCCCTTTTCTCAACAGATTTTAGAATAGAACCACTGAGCACTACTAGCCAATTTAATGACTATGTCTACATTCCTTCTAGGTCACAGATAACAAAAGTAAATGAACATTTGCCTTTTCTTTATGTTATTTTTTCTTTGAGGTTATTACAATGAGAGGACTGTATAACTAACATTTTGCCAGTTTATTTAGTTTGTGTTGTCTGGGTAATTTGGCAGGCTTTATCAATACTACCCTGGTACCATGCACCCTCCTTCTCTCACACCTAACATTTCCTAAGCATTTCCTAAGAGTCAGGCACTCTGTTGACTACTTTACATTAATTAGCTCATTTAACTCTAATAATAACTCTGAGGTATGTATTGTCATCTCTATTTTACAGGTGAAGAAACTGAGGCTTGCAAGAGAGGCCTCTTGCTGCAGTCATTGTGACAGGAGGGATTTGAACCAGGTGCTATAATTTAACAGCCCACTGTATAATTAGGAAATGATTCAATATATGGCATTACAGACAGCCTCCTTGAATGTATTTTTTTTTAAAGGAACGTGGAAAGTATTCTAAAGATGAGAATGGGTAATATACTCTGTAACCAGCTCCAGAAGACAGATATTATTATTTGGAATCAAAAGTCTCTGAAAGTCCTGCTCATCCTACTAATTATTATGATTTCTTCTCATCCTGCAGATTATTACTTCATGTTCAAATGACTGTTGAGAGGAGCTGGTGTTCTGGAGGCAGGATGGGCTCTTAAGTGTGACTGACAGCTTCACTATTTATTACTGTGTGATCTTGGACAAATGATCCGTTTGATCCTCAGTTTCTTCATTTATAGGATGAAAGTAATACTAACCTATCTGATAGAGTTAGAAATAAATCCACCACAGTTGCTCTCTAACCTTAGAGTCTTATGATGCTCTTGGGAGGTTTGAATAAGGGAAGATAGCAGGGTGCCTGAAATGCAGCACATGTAAATATTTGCTTTAAGAATGAATTGGTGGGATCCAGAGCCACCTTAATCTCCTACTACCAGTGTGTATGTATGTGTGTGCTCAGTCATATCTGACTCTTTGCAACCCCATGGACTGTAACCTGCCAGATTCCTCTGTCCATGGGATTTTCCAGGCAAGAATATTGGAGGGGGTTGCTATTTCCTACTCCAGGGCATCTTCCCAACCCAGGGACTGAACCTGCATCTCTTGCATCTCCTGCATTGGCAGGTGGGTTTTTCTTTTTACCACTGTGCCAGATGGGAAGTCCACTATCAGTAGAACAGCAAAAACAAAAAACCATAAAAAGGATGTATACTTACTGTCAGATATTTTGTGTAGTCTTACTGATTAATCTGAATAACTGGTAATTGGCTAAAAGTATACTTAACAAGTGGTTTTAAAAGAAATGATGAGATTTCACATTAAAGTAACCCTGAAGATATCTCAAAACAGAAAGTCTATGAAAACATAAACACTCCACAAGCAAAAAACAAAAAACAACAAAAAAAAAAACCACCCCAAAAACTGAATCTAGACAGACCTTACACCCTTCACAAAAATTAACCCAAAACTGATCATAGGCCTAATGTAAAAGTATAAAATGCCTAGGAGATAACATAGGAGTAAACCTACATGACAGTGGATATTTTAGATACAGTATCAAAGGTGTGATCTATGGGAAAAAAATGTATAAGCTGGACTTCATTAAAATTAAAACACTTCTATGAAACACAATGTCAAGTGAATGAGAAGACAAGCTACAAACTAGGAGAAAATATTTGCCCAAGATACATCTGATAGAGAACTGTTACTCAAAATATACAAAGAACTCATAAAACTCAACAACTAGAAAATTTTTAATTTGTTTGCTAATTAAAAAGTGAGCAAAAAACCTTAGTATCCACCTTACCAACATAAATACATAGATGGCAAATAGCATGCAAGATGATGATCAACATCACAGGTCATTGAGAAAGGTAAAAAGAAAGTGAAAGTGCTAGTTGCTCAGTTGTGCCCAACGCTTTGCGACCCTGTGGACTGCAGCCTGCCAGGCTCTTCTGTCCATGGAATTCTCTAGGCAAGAACAGTGGAGAGGGTAGCCGTTCCCTTCTTCATGGATCTTCCCAACTCAGGGATTGGACCCAGGTCTCCTGCATTTCAGATTCTTTACCAGCTGAGCCACCAGGGAAGCTCTGGTGATCAACATCACAGGTCATTAGGGGATTGCAAATTAATGCAACAACTGGATACTACTCCACAGCTCAGTCGGTAAAGAATCCCTGCAATGCGGAAGACCTGGGTTTGATTCCTGGGTTAGGAAGATCCTCTGGAAAAGGAAATGGCAACCCACTCCAGTATTCTTGCCTGGGAAATCCCATGGACAGAGGAGCCTGGTAGGCTACAGTCCATGGGGTCACAAGGGTCAACACGACTTAGCAACTAAACCACCACCACACTTAGCACAATGGCCAAAGTCCAAAACACAACACCAAATACTGCTGAAGACATAGAGCAGGGAATCCTATTCATTGCTGGTGGGAATACAAAATGAAACAACCACTCTGGAAGATAGTTTGGCAATTTCTTACAAAAATAAACGTACTCTTACCATACAATACAGCAATCTTGTTCCTTGGTATTTATCCAGAAACATATGTCTACACAAAAACCTACACGTAGAGCTTTATAGTACCTTTAATTGTAACTGTCAAAACTTGGAAGCGACCAAGATACCCTTTAGTAGGTAAATGGATAAATAAACTATACTACATTTAGACAATGGAACATTATTCATTGTTAAAAAGAAACGCGCTATAAAAAATATGAAAAGACATGGAAGAACTTTAAATATATACTGCTAAAGTGAAAGAAAAACTAGACATCAAATTGCCAACATTCCCTGGATCATGGAGAAAGCAAGGGAATTCCAGAAAAACATCTACGTCTGTTTCATTGACTATGCTAAAGCCTTTGAATTTGTGGGTCACAACAAACTGTGGAAGATTTGTAACAAGAGATGGGAGTACCAGGCCAACTTACCTGTCTCCTGAGAAACCTGTATATGGGTCAAGAAGCAACAGTTAGGACTGGACGTGGAATAACTGACTGGTTCCAAATTGGGAAAGGAGTATGGCAAGGCTGTATTTTGTCATCCTACTTATTTAACATACATGCAGAGTACATTAGGCAAAATGCCAGGCTGGATGAATCACAAGCTGGAATCAAGAGTGCCAGGAGAAATACCAACAACTTCAGATATGCTGATGACACTCTAATGGCAGAGAGTGAAGAGGAACTAAAGAGCCTCTTGATGAAGATGAAAAAGGAAAGTGAAAAAGCTGACTTAAAAACTCAACATTCTCCATTGCTGCCCTGAAAATAAATTCATCAGTGCCATCTCTTCAGATTCCATATATATGTGTCAGTATACGATATTTATATTTCTCTTTCTGACTTACTTCAGACATACAGAACAGACCTGTGGGACACTGTAGGAGGAAGGGAGGGAGAAGGGGAGATGTATGGAGAGCATAACATAGAAATTTACAATACCATATATAAAACAGATAGCCAATAGGAATTTGCTGTATGACTCAGGAAACTCAAACAGGGGCTCTGAGATAAGCTGAAGCGTGGGTTGGGGAGGGAGATGGGAGGGAGTTCCGGGAGGGAGGGAACATGGATGTACCTATGGCTGATTCTTGTTGATGTAAGACAGAAAACCACAAAATTCTGTAAAGCAATTATCCTTCATTAAAAAATTAAAAAAACAAAAAAACTCAACTTTCAAAAAACTATGATCATGACATCTGGTCCCATCACTTCATGGCAAACAGAAGGGGTAAAAGTGGAAGCAGTGACAGATATTATTTTCCTGGGCTCCAAAATCACTGTGGATGGTGACTGCAGCCACAAAATAAAAGATACTTGCTCCATCCTTATGGCAGAAAGTGAAGAGGAACTAGAGAGCCTCTTGATGAAAGCCATACATCCTCGAGTCCAAAGTCAAGTGGGCGTTAGGAAGCATCACTAAGAACAAAACTAGTGGAGGTGATGGAATTCCAGTTGATCTATTTTAAATCCTAAAAGATGATGCTGTGAAAGGGCTGCACTCAATATGCCAGCAAATTTGGAAAACTCAGCAGTGGCCACAGGACTGGAAAAGGTCAGTTTTCATTCCAGTCCCAAAGAAGGGCAATGCTAAAGAGTGTTCAAACTATTTGCACTCATCTCACATGCTGGCAAAGTAATGCTCAAAATTCTCCAAGACAGGTTTCAGCAATATGTGAACTGTGAACTTCCAGATGTTCAAGTTGGATTTAGAAAAGGCAGAGGAACCAGAGATGAAATTGCCAACATCCATTGGGTCACAGAAAAAGCAAGAGAATCCTGAAAAAACATCTGCTTCATTTACTACTCTAAAGCCTTTGACTGTGTGGATCACAACAAACTGCGGAAAATTCTTAAGAGATGGGAATACCAGACCACTTTACCTGCTTCCTGAGAAACCTGTATGCAGGACCTGTTGCAAACTGGTTATCTGAAGAGGCTTTACAAATAGCTGAAGAAAGAAGAGACGTGAAAATCAAGGGGGAAAGGGAAAGGTACTAAACACAGAGTTCCAAAGAATAACAAGGAGAGACAAGAAGGCCTTCCTCAATGAACAGTGCATAAAAACAGAGGAAAACAACAGAAGGGGAAAGACTAGACATCTCTTCAGGAAAATTGGAAATATCAAGGGAACATTTCACCTGAAAATGTGTACAATAAAGGACAGAAACGGTAGAGACCTAGTAGACGCAGAAGAGATCAAGAAGAGATGGAAAGAATACATGGAAGAACTGTACAAAAAAGATTTAATGAGCTGGATAACTACGATGGTTTAGTCAGTCACCCAGAGCCAGACATTCTGGAGTGTGAAGTCAAGTGGGCCTTAGGAAGCACTGCTGTCAATAAAGCTAGTGGATGCGATGGAATTCCAGTGGAGCTATTCAAAAGCCTAAAGGATGATGCTATCAAAGTGCTGCACTCAATATTTCAGCAAATTTGGAAGACCCAGCAGTGGTCACAGGACTGGAAAAGGTCAATTCTCATCCCAATTTCCACAAAGGGTAGTACTAAAGAATGTTCAAACCATCAGACAATTGCACTCATCTCCCATGTTAGCAAGATCATGCTTAAAGTCTTGGCGAACTCAGAACTTCCAGACATCCAAGCTGGGTTTAGAAAAGGCAGAGGAACCAGAGATCAAATTGCCAACACTTGCTGGATCACAGAGAAAGCAAAGGAATTCCAGAAAAACATCTACCTTTGTTTCATTGACTACGCGAAAGCCTTTGACTGTGTGGATCATAACCAACTGTGGAAAGCTCTCAGAGAGATGAGAATACCAGATCATCTTACCTGTCTCCTGAGAAACATGCATGGGTTGAGAAGCAACAGTTAGAACCCTGTATAGAACAACTGATAGGTTCTGGATTGAGAAAGGAGTACGACAGGGCTGTCTGCCGTCACCCTGTTTGTTTAACCTATACCCTGACCACATGAGAAATGCCGGCCTGGATGTGTTACAAGCTGGAATCAAGATAGGCAGGAGAAACTTCAACAGCCTCAAGAATGCAGATGATACCACTCTAATGGCAGAAAGCAAAGAGGAACTAAAGAGCCTCTTGAGGGTGAAGGAGGAGAGTGAAACAGCCGGGTTAAAACTAAATATGAAAAAACTAAGATCATGGCATCTGGCCCCATTACTTCATGGCAAACAGAAGGGGAAAAAGTGGAAGTAGTGACAGATTTCTTCTTCTTGGGCTCTAAAATCACTGTGGATGGTGACTGCAGCCATGAATCAGAAGATGATTGATTCTTGACAGGAAAACGACAAACCTAGACAGCATGTTGAAAAGCAGAGACATCACTTGGTTGACAAAGGTCTGTACAGTCAAGGCTATGGTCTTCCCAGTGGTCACATACGGTTGTGAGAGCTGGACCATAAAGAAGGCAGAGCACCAAAGAATTGATGCCTTTGAACAGTGGTGCTGGAGAAGACTCCTGAGAGTCCCTTGGACAGCAAGGATATCAAACCAGTCAATCTTAAGGGAAATCAACCCTGAATACTCTTTGGAAGGACTGATGCTGAAGCTGAAGTTCCAGTATTTTGGTCATCTGATGAGAACAGCTGACTCACTGGAAAAGTCCCTGATGTTGGGAAAGATTAAGGGCAGAAGCAGGATGAGGGCGTCAGAGGATGAGATGGCTGGATGGTATCACTGATGCAGTGGACATGAACTTAGACAAACTTCGGGAGATGGAGAGGGACAAGGAGGGCTGGTGTGCTGTGGTCCATGGGGTTGCAAAGAGTTGGACACGACTGGGTGACTGAACAAGAACAACAGTACCAAGTCTAGGTCAACGGTGTTGGGCACATTTACTTCAGAAAGCACCACTTTGGTACCACTTGAGAACAAGGATCACAATCCAGGATCTGGAATAAAGCTTCCCAGGACTTACAGATTGGGTCATACCCTCTGATAAGTGAGGACCACCGTGACACACACAGTGACTAAAGGTGCTCTAACTCAGCAGTTCTCAAAATGCTGGGGGTCACTGTCCCTGCAATGTCGAAATTATTTTCTATGAATACTAAGACATTATTTACCCTCATTATTCTCATCCTCTCATGAACGTGCAGAGAAAATTTTCAGAGAACACATGATGTATTAGATCAAAACAGAGTGGAATGCAGATATGAGAACCAGCTCTTCCTGTTATGCTGGACATAAGAGATATGAAAAAATGTAAATAAATACCACTCTTTTCAGTTTTTTTGCTGCTGAGAATATAATTATTTTCTGCTTTGAAAATATAATTATTCTTCATAAAAGTACATTACTTACATTAAATGTAATAGGTTCATTATTGTTATTTTGAAGTGATTTAAAATTTCTATTATTAATTCCTAATAAGCTAAATATCAATAAATATATTTCACATAAACAAATGCTCTTTGGGGTCCTCAAAATTTTTTAAGAGTATAAAAGTGGCCCAGAGACCAATAGTTTGAGACCTGCAGTTCTTCTTTTCACTAAAGGGTAAAGATCTCTTAGGTGGCTAATCTGGGCTTTCATTAGCCTCATAGTCTCCTTATAGCTGTATTTGTGTTTGCCTACACCAACTTGGCTTCCCTGGTAGCTCAGCAGGTAAAGAATCCGCCTGCAATGCAGGAGACCCTGGTTTGATTCCTAGGTTGGGAAGATCTGCTGAAGAAGGGATATGCTACCCACTCCAGTATTCTTCAGCTTTTCTGATGGCTTAGCTGGTAAAGAATCCACCTGCAGTCTGCAAGACCTGGGTTTGATCCCTGGGTTGGGAAGATCCCCTGGAGAAGGGAGTGGCTACCTACTCCAGTTTCTGGCCTAGAGAATTCCATGGACTTATAGTCCATGGGGTCGCAAAGAGACATACATGATTGAGCGACTTTCACTTTCAGGCTGCTGAACAGATGGTGGAGTAGAAGGACTTGCCCTCATCTTATCTTGGAAGAAAAGCTTGCTCCTAGGAAGAAAAGCTATGACAAACCTAGACAGCATATTAAAAAATGGAGACATTAGTTTGCCGACAAAGGTCCCTATAGTCAAGGCTATGGTTTTTCCAGTAGTCATGTATGGATGTGAGAGCTGGACCCTAAAGAAAGCTGAGCACTAAAGAATTGATGCTTTTGAACTGTGGTGTTGGAGAAGACTCTTGAGAGACCCTAGGACTTCACGGAGATCAAACCAGTCAATCCTAAAGGAAAACAGTCCTGAACATTCATTGGAAAAACTGATGCTGAAGCTCCAATACTTTGGCCACCTGATGTGAAGAACTGACTCCTTAGAAAAAGCCCTGATGCTGGGAAAGATTGAAGGCAGGAAGAGGAGGGGGCAAGAGAGGATGAGATGGTTGGATGATATCACCGACTGGATGGACATGAGTTTGAGCAAGCTCTGGGAGTTGGTGATGGACAGGGAAGCCTGGCATGCTGCAGTCCATGGGGTCGCAAAGAGTCATACATGACTGAGTGACTGAACTGAACTAACACCAAGTTATTATCCTTGCCTGGCAATGTGCTGCTTGAAGTGGGGAATACAGTTAAAATACTCATTTGTTGTCACAGCACCTTTCATTCAACACATGACCAAATCATACACAGTATGCATTACATTTGTAATTATAGTATTGCATACAAAAGGTGTTTATAGCTTTGCTAGTACAAGGAATGAAATGAGGCTATATCCGTTAATGGTATCTTATAGTGAGGTCCAAATTTGTCTAACAGTTTCTAATCTTTTTTTAAATCTACATTATTAAATTTTCACTGTGTTGGATACTCAAGACAACTGGTACTTGTTGCTTCTATGCTATGCTAACGTGGTTCTCAGAACTCTAGTCTTTAGCAGAAACAAACTGTCTGGCTGATAGACAAAACTGATTTTTAATGCAAGCCAAAGTGTAACAATAAAATGGGAAAAAAATTCTAGATCCTAAAGTTCTAACACAAAGGATTATCTTGAAGACTTTTTCAGAACCAAGAACAAGGATACTTAGAGCTGACAATCTTGAGGAGTTATGTTGAAATATGTACCAGCTATTGATATATTAAAAACAGAAGCAAACCAGACTGGGTATTTTTTAAAAGTTTACAAGGGAAAAGCATTTCTTCTGAAATGTTATACTCTTTCACTAAGCGTTACAAAGTACCATAATTAATTCTTACGATTCTAACAGTCCTAAAAGCAAGTCATAAAAAAGATATTTACTTGGGAGTATAAATTGGAATGACATTTTGCTAGGGCCACTTGAAAATATTTAGCAGAGTCTAACATGCATACCCACTGACTAAGCAATTCCAGTTTTATAAATTTATCCTGAGAAAACTGGCAGTGACACAGATATAAGGATGTTCATTACAGTGCTGTGTATACTAATAAAAACTGGAAAGAGCCTAAACATCCAACAACAAAGAACTGACCAAGTAAAACGTGGTTCAGCATTTAAGGGAATACTATATGGCCACAATACAGAATACAAACAGAACATCATAAAGTTTTATATCACAAGGGAAAGTATTTATTATACATAGCTGAGGGGACAAAAAGCAAATTATAAGACTGTAGCATTATATAATCTCATTTCTGCTGAAAATATGCATAAGTATGTGGAAGGGCATATATACATGCATAAATTAATACCACTTATTGTTGAGTTTGGGATCACAGGTGATTTACTTTACTTCTTTTGAGGAATCTATACTCTGGTTTTTCTACAGTGAATATCTTTTCCTTATATAATAAAATCTTTACTTGAGGTGGTGATGGTGGTTTAGCTGCTAAGTCGTATCCAACTCTTGTGACCCCGTGAACCGTGGCCCGCCAGGCTCCTCTGTCCCTGGGATTCTCCAGGCAAGAATACTGGAATGGGTTGCTATTTCCTTCTCCAATTTACTTAAGGCAACCATTGCAATTGTTAGTGTTTTCCTATTCTTATATTACTGAATATTGTGTGTACTAAGGGAAAGTGGTGAAGGGAGAGAGAGAAGAGAAAAAGGGATGAAGGCAGATAGACATTTATACTGTTTATTATTTTATCATGTACATTTGTTGTGAAGTTTTATGTTAACGATCTGGAAAGAAGTTTCAATGGAACACAGTAGTGAATAGTTAATGTTCACAAGACTGCAGTCTACTCTCATAGACTTAATTTTTTCCCCTCCTCTTGGAATGCTAATTTTGTTGCATAAGGAGCAGGTGGCTTTCTTTTTTTTTATAAGTCTCCCTACTGCCTTGTCAGACACAACTCTCAAAACTTTTTTGGGAGCTAACCAAGCTTTATCTAACTAAACTCAAAATGGCATATGGACTTCATCTACATGGTCATACAAATCCTTTGGCTGATAACTCCTGCTATGTATCTAATTGGTTTTTATAAAATCCATGTTTGAAGTTGGTTTCTATATCTAGAAGAGTGTGTGATGTTATGGGATTAGGATAGGAAGAAGGAATGTCATGGCCAAGAGGTTCCTTTAGCTGCTGCACTAGAATCTGGTGCCCGCCACTGCCACTATCAAATATTGGCAGTATATATCCCAGCAAAGGAGGAATGCTAATCGTTCTGAGTGAAAAATTTCTATCACGCACTTCAGCTTAGATCTACTAATAACACTTTCTTAAATGCCTTGTTAGACAGTGAAATCTGGGAATAATTATCAAACACCATATACGGTGTTTACAATAGAATCATATTTCTTTTCTTTCTCTCCCCTTCCCACTTTTTTTTGCATAAAAAGTAGAACGCAGCTGAATGGTACCCAAATGTCTGTTGTATACCATGCCAATACAGCAGCTCGGCCAAAAATGCGAATAGAACAGTTTGCCAAGTAAAAGAAAACATAACAAATTGGTAATGGTTTCTATCTTGACAGAAAATGAAAATGATCCCTCAATGTGTGGTCACTCATGCGGACACATAAAAATGTCTTAGAAGCAATCATTTTACCTCAGATAACAGGCCCTGACAGTGTTGTACAGCACTGGCTGACTTTCACTTCTTAGAAAAGTGGCAAGCGTGACCTACAAAACAGTCTGGGAACCATGTAATTTATGCATAACACACATGCATATGCCATGCACTCATAATATTTGCTATAAATCATTCTGAATATAAGACATCTTTTCCTAGTGGAATATATTTTGTGAGAGATGATCTAAATCACCAGGGATTTGATAAAGCTGAACTGGTTTATACTGGTTTATTTATGAACAGAAGTGATGCCATTGCTTATCAGGTTACAAAATTTCAATAGTTTACACTGCAACAGAAAGGCGGTAGATAAGAGCCCCATATTTTTTAATTAGATGTTAGATTAAAAAAAAAATACAAAAAGTGTGTAGGTACATAGCGTAGACTTTTGACTTTCTGGTTGCTGCTGCTGCTGCTGCTAAGTCTCTTCAATCATGTCCGATTCTGTGTGACCCCATAGATGGCAACCTACCAGGCTTCCCCATCCCTGGCATTCTCCAGGCGAGAATGCTAGAGTGGGTTGCCATTTCCTTCTCCAATGCATGAAAGTGAAAAGTGAAAGTGAAGTCACTCAGTTGTGTCTGGCTCATCACGATCCCATGGACCTTAGCCTACCAGGCTCCTCCATCCATGGGGTTTTCCAGGCAAGAGTACTGCAGTGGGGTGCCATTGCCTTCTCCAGACTTTCTGGTTAGGTGACTGTAATTGGAAGCAGAAAGGAACCCCCTGAAGACCTGGTAATGGTTCCTTTATCCTAATGCCTCTTCCTTTACCACTTATTTTTGTTTCCTAGATGGAGAACTAGCCAATTTCTAGTTCTAGTTCTAGATTTCTAGACCTGTGATTATTCCCACCACCACCCCCAATCTGGTGAAGTTTTCCCGTTTGTTTTAACTTGCTAATGAGGGTGTTAGAATATTGATTGTATTGTGAAATCACATCAAAAATAAGAATGACCCTTTCAAAAACACTAATTGATATCTGATGCTAATGAGGGATTCAAAATGAGAGGATATGGAACCAAGGGACTAGGTAGAACCTTGGGAAGTTAAATGGTCTTGCCAAGTTGAAAGTAAATTTGAATCCTGTGGGTTATGAGTTTCAAATGAAATTTCTGGGTTTAAATTTGTTGGTGACTTTCCTGTTCAATAAAAAAGGACTTAAATGGCTTATAAAAAGGTTAAAAAACTTATTGGGCATCAAACTGCTCTTACAAAACACCATCTTGATGAGTTAAGTGTAAATGAATCAGAAACACATGGATCGTATTTCCTTAAAAAATGCATATGGATTCAAAAATAAGAGGAAGAGGACTTGGCAAAACATTTTTTTTGTGTGGTGGCTGAACCCGAAACATTTGAAAGATATTTTGAGACATTCAAGGAATCCAAAATAAAACTAAACCTGTCCGGTCATACAAAAAAACAGAGAGTTCTGTGCAATGTGCATTTATCTCTGGGGGTCACTCACCACTCACTGAGCCTTCACCTTTGGCAAAGAACTATGGGATGAGCCAGCTTCTGTCTTAAGCAACTTTGAATTTAAGTATAAGCAAATACACATAAGCAATAGAAACCTATTAAAAGAGACTTAGGGTTTTACAAACATTGGCATCATAACCCAAATCATACAGAAATTACAGACTGAGAAATACAAAAGTGCTTTCATCCCATTCAACTCATCACCACCTGGTCCTTTTGATTAAAGTTAGATATAGTTGCAGAGTCTTACTTGCTTAAATGTTTTCTTAGCAAGTGTTTTTATGTCCTTTTAAATGTGTGTTCCAGCCCTCTTTCCTCCACCCTCTAGATTTGTGAGTGCTCAACAAATCTTGCTGACTGGTTTCCTGGAGCATGGGAGTGCTGAACAGTGTTTTGAAAGGGGGAGAGACGCTGTTTGGCAGAGGGGAGTAAGGCTGAGGTTCTGGGTTGGGGTGATGGCATACTGTGACAGTGCAGAGGCTCCAGAGAGTGAGTCATGTGTGGGGGTGACCCACTGGCTTGCTTGCAGCAACGTGCCTGAGCCAGGGTGTCGTGGGAGGTGGAGGCAGTTAGGTGTGGGGAGGCCTAATATACTGCATGTGAAGTCAACTGGAGGACAGAGGAGAATGATAAGAGAAAGCACAATTCTTTTTTTTTTTTCCCCTCCAATATAGGATAAAGTGCTAAGCACAGGACATTAATCCCTTTATTTCTTATCAGTGTCTTTTAAAGCTGAAAAATATCCAAAGATAAAAATGAGTTAACTGTGTATGTATTGCTAGGATCCAGGAGATCATAAATTTGAAGAGGAACTTAGTAGGATTATGAAATGGACTAATGAGTTCTAAAGTGTTTGTGGGAAAGTGTAAAAAAATTAATGACTCGGAATCTTTTAAGACTGTTCTCTAGTTGTTAAACGTGAGTCTTATCTTTCCCATGATATTAGACAAGTATTTAGGGCAAGGATAGTGTCATATATTTCCTGTGTATATTCTACTGGATAATACAACAGTGGGAATACACAAAGCATTATGCTTACTGAACTGAAGTGGAGTAAAAGGAGATTGAGACCATATAAGATGAGGATATAATTGAATGTAAAGTCTGAAAAGAAAAGATGCTATAATAAAACTGTTTTAACAGTGTCTCTGCTCTGAGTCCATTTGTTCATAGTTAATATAAAGAAATCAAAGGCCTTACCATCCTTCATCATCTTCTACTTCTGTTTCAGAAATGTCATTTTCAGGAGTTTCAGCAATTGCTTGAGTGAGTTTAGATTTAAACTGGTTCAGCAGCGCAAGAGTCTGAAATAACAATTAGGACTGCTAAACTTCCTGATAAGGATAAATATAATTTCAGAAGAGACACTTAAATTTAGTAGAAGAGAAAATATTCTTCCATAAAACAATTTTCTAACTTTGAAGGAAAATAACAAAACCGCCCTCCGATTATAACCATGATTGATATTTACAAACCTTGACATTGCCCTGTTTGTATTTGCACTGACATTTTCCCCCAGGAATATTTGACTATTTCTGATTTGGGGGATATAAACTTGTTTATATAGAAGACATTTAAACTTTAAAATGCATGCTTACTAAGAGCTAAGTTTTTACGGTACACAGGATAGGGAGGTATTAATACTTCACTAAGAAATGTGAAGTCAAAAACAAAACACCAACAACAAACAGCACTTTTCACTGAACAAATTTCCAAAAATATAAAGATGTCGATGTTGGGAAAGGTGAAATGAAAGAACACATTAATTGCTGGAAGGTGGGTAAACTGGAGTGACATCTTTGGAAAGTTTTTTATACATATCAGAAACAATAAATGCTCGCTGCCTTTGATTCAGTAATTCCAATCCTGGGAATACATGTAGAAAAATAATCTGAAACACCGAAAATGGCTTATGCAAGAGATGTACACTGCAGCAATATTCATACAAGTGAAAAAGGAAATGTTAAATGTCTATTTATAAGAAAATAGATAAATTTGGTAAAAAGCAGTGAATGTGTGATTACACTATTATTAAACTATATTCATGAAGTATTCTATTGTTAAGTGAAAGAAGTAGGATATAACCATAACGTTGAGTATATTTTTATAAAAAAGGGACCAGTCCTCTGATTTTCTTTTTGACTCCCATGCCCTTTACAGGTAAGAGGAAACAACAAGTGCCTTAAATATTAATCATATTGTCTCCAGCTATACCTTAAGAATTTGTTTCAGAATTTGAGCAGAGAAATCAGGAAAAAAATTTATTCTACAGTTTTAGAAGGTACATAATTGTGAAATGGGATAAAATACCACCTGTCTAAAAAAAAAAAAAATCAAGTTTCTAATTAAGACAATGGCACACTGAAATCAGTACTGAAATATAGTTGACCCCTAAACAGCATAAGGGCACCCACCCTCTGAGCAGTTAAAAATCCGCCCTCTCTCTACTTCTGTGGTTATGCAACCATTCATGGTTAGTCCAGGACTGTAGTATATATTTACTGAAAGAAATTTGAGTATAAGTGGACCCATGAAGTTCAAAGCTGTGTTGCTCAAGGGCTAACCGTACTTATATTTACAAGGGAAAATGTGTAATAGTTCAATGTGTAAAAAACAGATCTAATAGTCATGGTAACTTGGAGGCTCCAGAATTTATCTAAAATATCATTAAGACCACAGTTTATGAAAAAATTAAGTAGGTGTTGGTGGCCTAGAACCTAAGCTCGCTAAGACAGGTGGTGTCAAAATAACTAAAAGAAACAAAGGAAATTACTGTTAAAAAATGATAGGGAAAAGTGCCTTATATGTTTTTGTAAGATTTAATGCCTGCATAGATAATAGCTGAAAATAAACACATTACCACAATTGCTGAATGAGATGAGTTTTAAGGAAAAACTATAAATTCCTATAGAATATCCTCATAAGCATTTTAAGGGCTGCTAGTGAGTTAGGGTTTAGATATTTTATTTGTTTCTAAAGTAGTAATTAAAGGATTAAGCTCTTCAAACAATGTTAATAAAACATGCTTTGTTTTAAAACCTTATTCATTAAAAAAAAACCCATTCTGCCTACAAACTTTTATTGTATTTGCTTTATAATATGGAAAGAAATTATTGTAGAAATATTAGAAAATACACACAAGCAAAATAAAAATATCTACTATCCCACCACTAAGAATTAGTAACCACTGTGGACATCTGGTATATATCCTACAGGGCTTCCTGTTTCTCTGTGTGTATATGTGCATGTGTTTATATATTTATATATTTCATAAACACATATCTCTACATGGATGTGTCTACAAACATGTATCTCTATCTATCACTTAAAAGCAAACCCCATCAGTTTTTAATGGTGGGTTTTCACAAATTTGGAAATGTCTTCTCTGGGGACATAAATAAAAATGAAAACAAAGGAGACTTCTTAGTGGAATGATTTTAAAACTTCCTAGAAAATTACTAGACATGGATCTTATTCTTTTGAGGTGAAAGTGGCAAGACAGTCTGTTTTTAGAGCCAAATAATGTGATACTGACTGGCATTTGCTCAGAGGAGAGCTGGGACTACGACAAGCAAAATACCTTTCTTTTTGTTGTTCAGTCGCCAAGTTATGCATGACTCTTAGTGACTCCATGGACTACAGCAGACCAGGCTCCCCGGTTCTATCTCCTACCTAGAGTTTGCTTCGATTCATGTCCACTGAGTCAGTGATGCTATCTAACCATCTTATCTCTTGCAGCTCCTCTTTTCCTTTTGCTGTCAGTCTTCCTCAGCATCAGGGTCTTTTCCAATGAGTCGGCTCTTTGCATCAAGCAGTGAAAATACTGGAGCTTCAGGTTCAACATCAGTCCTTCCAGTGAATATTCAACATCAGTCCTTCCAGGGTTGATTTTCTTTAGGACTGACTGGTTTGATCTCTTTGCAGTCCAAGGGACTCTTAAGAGTCTTCTCCAGCACCACAATTCAAAAGCATCAATTCTTTGGCGCTCAGCCTTTTTTATTGTCCAGTTCTCACATCTATACATGACAACTGGAAAACCATACTTTTGACCATACAGACCATTGTTGGCAAAGTGATGTCTCTGCTTTTTAATATGTTGTCTAGATTTGTCCTAGCCTTTCTTCCAAGGAGCAAGCTTCTTTTAATCTCATGGCTGCAGTCACTGTCCATAGTGATTTTGGAGCCCAAGAAAATAAAATTTTTTACTACTTCCACTTTTTCCCCTTCTATTTGCCATGAAGTGAGGGGAGTGAATGCCATGATCTTCGTTTTTTGAATGCTGAGTTTCAAGCCAGCTTTTTCACTCTCCTCTTTTACTTTCATCAAGACTCTCTTTAGTTCCTCTTCACTTTATGCCATTAGAGTAATATCATCTGCATATCCGCAGTTGTTGGTATTTCTCCCGGCAACCTTGATTCTAGCTTGTAATTCATCCAGCATGGCATTTCATATGATGTATTCTGCATATAAGTTAAATAAGCAAGGTGACAATATACAGTCTTGTTGTACTCATTTCCCAATTTTGAACCAGTCTGCTATTCCATGTAAGGTTCTAACTGTTCGTTCTTGACTTGCAAATAGGTTTCTCAGGAGACAAGTAAGGTGGTATTCCCAGACAAATAAGTCTGGTATTCCCAACTCTTTAAGAATTGTCCACAGCTTGTTGTGATCCACACAGTCAAAAGATTTAGTTTAGTCAGTGAAGTAGAAGTAGATGTTTTTCTGGAACTTGCTTGCTTTCTCCATGATCCAATGAATGTTGGCGGTTTCATCTCTGGTTCCTCTGTCTCTTTAAAACCCAGCTTGTAAACCTAGAAGTTCCTGGTTCACATACTGCTGAAGCCTAGCTTGAAGGATTTTGAGCATTACCTTGCTAGCATGTGAAACGACTGCAAATGTGCAGTAGCTTGAACATTCTTTGGCATTGTCTTTCTTTGGGATTGGAATGAAAACTGACCTTTACCAGTCCCATGGCCACTGCTGAGTTCTCCAAATTTTCTGACATATTCAGTGCAGCATTTCACATTCAGCATACCAGTCAATTTTACAACATTATCTTTTAGGATTTGAAATAGCTCAGCTGGAATTCCATCATCTCCACTAGCTCTGTTTGTAGTAATGTTTCCTAAGGTCCACTTGACTTCACACTCCAGGATGTCCAGCTCTAGATGAGTGACCATACTGTTGTGGTTCAGCTCAGCTCAGTTCAGTCAGTCAGTCGTGTCCAACTCTTTGCGACACCATGGACTGCAGCATGCCAGGCTTTCATGTCCATTACCAACTCCCAGAGCTTGCTCAAACTCATGTCCATCAAGTTAGTGATGTCATCCCACCATCTCATCCTCTGTCATCCCCTTCTCCTCCTGCTTCAATCTTTCTCAGCATCAGGGTCTTTTCCAATAAGTCAGTTCTTCGCATCAGGTGGCCAAAGGATTGGAGCTTCAGCATCAGTCCTTCCAATGAATATTCAGGACTGATTTCTTTAGGATTGACTGGTTGGATCTCTTGCTGTCCAAGGGACTCTCAAGAGTCTTCTCCAACACCATAGTTCAAAAGCATCAATTCTTCGGCACTCAGCTTCTTTAAGGTCCAACTCTCACGTCCATACATGACTACTGGAAAAATTATAGCTTTGACTAGACAGACCTTTGCTGGTAAAGTAGTATCTCTGATTTTTAATATGCTGTCTAGGTTGGTGATGGCTTTTCTTCCAAGGAGCAAGTGTCTTTTAATTTCATGGCAGCAGTTACCATCTGCAGTGATTTTGGAGCCCATAAAAAGAAAGTCTGTCACTGTTTCCATTGTTTCCCCACCCATTTGCCATTAGTGATGGGACCAGATGCCATGACCTTAGTTTTTTGAATGCTGAGTTTCAAGCCAGTTTTTTCACTCTTCTCTTTCACTTTCATCAAGAGGCTCTTTAGTTTCTCTTCACTTTCTGCCATATGGGTGGTGTCATCTGCGTATCTGAGGTTATTGATATTTCTCCTGGAATCAATCTTGATTCCATCTTTTTTTTTTTTTGGTTGTCAAATGATCCTTTATTTTCCTTTTTCCTTTGCAGTTCTTAACTAGCAGGGCACTCCACTGCGCCACTGTTGATATCATCTATGATGTCATGAGGGTGGCGGCCATCAACATTGCAGCCCACCGACTGGGCGGTCCCCAGGATCTCTTTAATGGTTCCAGAAAGTTCTCTAGCTAGAGACCGATGCCGCATCTGCCGTGCAATGTTGACGATCTCATCAAAAGTAATGTTTCCACTGTGCTTACTTAATGTTTTTCTGCTTCTTTCTGTCCCTTGGTGGTTCCTTGAGGGCTTTGATGATCAAGGCAGAAGCAGAAGGTACCACCTCAATCTGGGCTTGTCTGTTCTGAATGGTCAGTTTCACTGTAATCCTCAGACCCTTCCAATCACCAGTTGCCTTGGCGATGTCATCACCAACCTTTTTTGGAGACAGACCCAGAGGGCCGATCTTGGGGGCCAGGGCAGACGTGGCACCGACTTCCCCACCGGTGCACCTCAGGTACACGACTTTTATCTTGTTGGGGTCGAACTTAGGCGGCATGGTGGAGGCGGCTGGTGTCGGATGAACCCGGATTCGGGACGACCAAAGAAAGTTGCACCTCTGCCTCCCCCGAGCCGAAAGCCGAAAGCTTGATTCCATCTTGTGCTTCATCCAGTCAAGCATTTCTCATGATGTATCCTGCATATAAGTTAAAATAAGCAAAGTGACAATATACAGCCTTGATGTACTCCTTTCACAATTTGGAACCAGTCCATTGTTCCATGTCCAGTTCTATCTGTTGCTTCTTGACCTGCATACAGATTTCCAGAAGGCAGGTCAGGTGGTCTGAGAGTATTCTCCACTCTAAGAATTGTCCACAGTTTGTTGTGATCCACACAGTCAAAGGCTTTAGAGTAGTCAATGAAGCAGAAGTAGATATTGTTTTGGGATTCTCTTGCCTTTTCTGTGATCCAGTGGATGTTGGCAATTTCAACATCTGAAATGGCTCCTCTGGCTCCTCTGCCTTTTCTAAACACAGCTTGAGCACCTGGAAGGTCTCAGTTCACATACTGTTGAAGCCTGTCTTGGAGAATTTTGAGCATTACTTTGCTAGCATGTGAGATGGGTGCAATTGTGTGGTAATTTGTGGATTCTTTGGCATTGCCTTTCTTTGAGATTGGAATGAAAACTGAGCTTTTCCAGTCCTGTGGCCACTGCTGAGTTTTCCAAATTTGCTGGCATATTGAGTGCAGCACTTTCACAGCATCATCTTTTAGGATTTGAAATAGTTCAGCTGGGATTCCATCACCTCCCCTAGCTTTGTTTGTAGTGCTGCTTTCTAAAGCCCACTTGACTTTGCATTCCAGGATGTCTGAGGTGAGTGACCACACCATCATGATTATCTGGGTCATGAAGATCTTTTAGGTATAGTTCTTATGTGTATTCTTGACACCTGTTCTTAATATCTTCTGCTTCTGTTAGGTCCATGCTGTTTCTGTCCTTTATTGAGCCCATCTTTGCATGAAATGTTCCCTTGGTATCTCTAATCTTCTTGAAGAGACCTCTAGTCTTTCCCATTCTATTGTGCTCCTTTATTTCTTTGCACTTATCTCTGAGAAAGTCTTTCCTATCTCTCCTTGCTATTCTTTGGAACTCTGCATTCAGATGGATATATCTTTCCTTTTCTCCTTTGCCTTTAGCTTCTTTTCTTTTCTCAGTTATTTGTAAAGCCTCCTCAGACAACCGTTTTGCCTTTTTGCATTTTCTTTTTGGGGATGGTCTTGATCACTGCCTCTTGTACAATGTTACAAACCTCTGTTCACAGTCCTTCAGGCACTCTCTCTATCTGATCTAATCCCTTGAATCTATTTCTCACTTCCACTGTATAATTGCAAGGGATTTAATTTAGGTCATACCTGAATGGTCTAGTGGTTTTCCCTATTTTCTTCAATTTAAGTCTGAATTTGGCAATAAGGAGTTCATGATCTGAGTCACAGTCAGCTCCCGGTCTTGTTTTTGCTGACTGTATAGTGCTTCTCCATCTTCAGCTGCCAAGAATATAATCAGTCTGATTTCGGTATTGACCATCTGGTGATGTCCATTTGTAGAATCATCTCTTGTGCTGTTGTGGTTACCTGGTCATTAAGACATCTTTTTTTGTGGTTATCTGGGTCAGTAAGACATACACAGTTCTTCTGTGTATCTGTGCCCCCTTTTCTTAACCTCTTCTGCTTCTGTTAGGTCCTTGCCATTTATGTCCTTTATTGAGCCCATCTTTGCATGAAATGTTCCCTTGATGACTCCAATTTTCTTGAAGAGATCTTGAGTCTTTTCGATTCTGTTGTTTTCCTCTATTTCTTTGCATTGTTCATTTACAAAGGCCTTATCTCTCTTTGCCATTCTCTGGAACTCTGCATTCGGTTGGCCTTTCTAAACATTTCCTATTTTCAAGATTGGACTTTCTCTAGTTGCATTTGAAAGGCAAGACAGATACTAGCCAAAAAAGCAGACACTGTGAAAAGAAATGGAAGAAAACAGGATCTGCATGGAGGTATTAATGTTTGGCATCCAGAGGAATCAGTCTTCTGGCTCCTGCAGGAGGAATGAAGGACTAACCACTAACCACATTCTCTTCAGCACAGAGTGAGCCTCCCAGCTGTGTTGATGAAGAAGATGTGTTGATGGCGCCTCCCCTGGTAGACCTTTTGCACACATGTGTATACATGGGTCTCTCAAATGGCCTTTGCTCCTCCAGTGCTGCCCCAGGTCCTCTACTCCATACAGCAACCAGGCTGGACGGATCTTCCCAAACTGCAAATGGGATTATAATACCTTCTTTCTTTGATGTCTCCCCACTGCTTTTAGGGTAAATCTCAACTCCTTCATATGGCTCAAAAATATCCTGTGTGAACTGGCTCCTGCTTACCTCTCCAGCCTCATCTCTTTCTTTCTCTTAGTTTAAGTTCCAGTCATATTTAACATCTTTTCGTTCTTTGCAAAGAGGTTAAAGACTTCTCATATAGTATTCTTGTCTAGCCATGTATCTTCTTAGTAACCCTCAAGTTGACAAATCATTTTCTCAGGGAAGCCTTTCGGATTCTTATGCCGTATTATGCGATACCTTTACATAATTCCCTATATCTAACCTGTCATAATGCTCATCCCCTTTTATTGGTATTACTTGTTTAACTGCCTATTTTTTTCGGATAGCTCAGAGAAGATAGGGATGTTTCTGCCTTGTTTACCACCAACTACAGTGATTAGGACATGGTAGATTTTTAATAATTATTTACTAGGAGGAAGAAAGAGAAATGCAAGGATAACAGTGATCCTTAACATCTTTTGGTAATACATTCAGAGGACTTTGTGACTCCATGAAAACAAGTTAATAAAGGACTTTTCTTAATTTCATTTGATGTGCCATTTCTTTTGAAAATTGCACATAAGTTAGTTCTCTGTAATTATAATTTCCTATACCTGAATTCTCGTTGAATTTTCCCTATGATTATTTTCACGCTAGGCACTGATGCGTGATCTTCCTTACCAGTAATTAGGTGTCATTTATAATACAGTTCCTGATTAGATTAATTTATTCAAACAGGCCTGGGCTTTTTAATTTACTTTTATTTTGCCTGTTTTATTTATATGCCTAAAATGATGTGTTCTCATATATATATGGCAGCACCAAATATAAGTAATTTTGGTCTGCCCCCTATCTTTTCAACATAAAGGGCTGCTCAAGGGCTCTATCTCACCAAGTGCCAAGTGCTGCATGGTGCTGACCCCCAAGTTGTTGAGCTAACTTCCTATCTTCTTTATTCTTGATTTCTGACAATCTTCTTATATTATTAGCTAAAGATTCAGGAATTACTTTCAGTAAAGAGAGTTTTGCAATATTGTTTATGGTGGACGTTAACCAGCAGACCAAGTGCCTTATTTATAGGCAGTGTACTATTTCAAGCGAAGTTGGCTAGGCAGCAGGTGAGATGCTGAGCCCTTCATCATTTATAATTATGGTCTCATAATATTCACTTAGCAAAGATTCTATGTGAGTATCTGGTAATATGTGGTTTTACCAGGTTCCTGTGTTTAATTAGGGAGGACTTCCCTGGAGGCTCAGACGGAAAAGAATCTGCTGGCAATGAGGGAGACCTGGGTCAATTCCTGCGTCAGGAAGATCCCCTAGGATACCTAAGGCCTATAGCAGGTACCCATGATTTAAGGCTTCCCAGGTGGCGCTAGTGGTAAAGAACCCACCTGCCAATGCGGAGACGTAAAGAGACCTGAGATCAATCCCTGGATGAGGAAGATCCCCTGGAGGAGGGCATGGCAACCCACTCCAGTATTCCTGCCTAGAGAATCCCTTGGACAGAGGAGTCTGGCAGGCTACAGTGCATGGGGTCGCAAAGAGCCGGACATGACTGAAGTGACTTAGCACACATGCACAAAGTTAAAACTTGAAAGTCCCAGGCTTTATACCTTTCTATCTGGAAAGAACTCTATCATCTGGATCTTTGCTTGAATGGCCAAGGTCCTGGTCACCTCACCATATGTTATATATACTTTTTCATTTTTAAGACATAATGTTTTCCCTCATGTATAATCAAAATAGGTTCTGTTAACAATTCCTGCATACAATTAAAAGGCAATGAATTGCATATGGATTTTGGTTTGTGAAGTTACCTGGTCTTCCCGGGAAGTTCCTGTCTTTGCCTGCTGCTTCCTCAAAGCTTCATACTTTTGCTTTTCTCGTCTGTATTCTGCAACAGCACCATCTGGAGCAGCCTCTTCCTCTGAGGAATAATAGACTAGTTTTAGAATAAACAGTAAAAAGGCTGTATGGATTCATACTGAAGTCTATGAATGTCTATTGCTGAAGAGGAGGTCAGAACCTCGGACTGGTTTTCCTCCATTAAAAAAAGAAAACTCAACAAACAAACCAATAAACTCTAAAGACTCCACAGTGATTTCCTAGATTAGAAGGTGACTGATTTTAATTAAACAACCAATTTTAATGTCTTTATTTTATACTGTACTATTATAGTTATTCTCACTTGTAATTATTTGACTATAAAATCACCTATCTCACCTTTAAAATAAGATATTCCTAAAATTCAGCAATACCATTTCATATTATTCCTTTGCCTTATAAGATATAATCATTCAATATTGGTTGATTTTCCAATTACTTGCCATTTCTGCTCCCCAGTTAAAACAATAACAAAACAACAACAAACAACTTCAATTTAATAGCATCATAAAATATAAATATCTAAAAAAAAATGAGGACAGTTGCCCAGAAGCAGATAAAAGTAACATTTTCTAAATTAGAAATGAGAAAAAAAAAATTATGGATTTGATCCTGCAATAAATTCCATACAAAGATTAGTTAACATCTGGGTTCACAGAATACAGTGTTGCCTCAAAAAAAAAGGTACCAATATTTTACAATACTTACATTTAAATATATTAATGAAAATTTGTGACTTAAGAAAAAAACCTATATCTTCTCATCTTTGGCTGACAAACCAAGATGAGCCAGTTGTAATCAAGAATATCACAAATGGTTCTAGTCAAATCTTGGTTTGTTGCTTGCCTCTTTGTTACCTAGTTTGAGAACCATAATTAATGTGTAATATATTAATAATCAGCCATTTTGTTCAAGAGATTATCTAGTTAAAAAAAAATGTGTGAACTAAGAAACAAGGGATCTTCTTATGGTTACCTGATGATTTTGATGTCAAAGGTTACAAAGATTCAATTATGTGGGATAGGAAGGTTCTGGAGATTTAAGGTA
Organism: Bos indicus; assembly: GCF_029378745.1. NCBI lineage: Eukaryota > Metazoa > Chordata > Mammalia > Artiodactyla > Bovidae > Bos > Bos indicus. The sequence goes on from NC_091779.1 coordinate 14,412,188, forward strand.
CAGCATCATCTCACACGCTAGTAAAGTAATGCTCAAAATTCTCCAAGCCAGGCTTCAGCAATACGTGAACCATGAACTTCCAGATGTTCAAGCTGGTTTTAGAAAAGGCAGAGGAACCAGAGATCAAATTGCCAACATCCTCTGGATCATTGAAAAAGCAAGAGAGTTCCAGAAAAACATCTCTTTCTGCTTTATTGACTATGCCAAAGTCTTTGACTGTGTGGATCATAATAAACTGTGGAAAATTCTTAAAGAGATGGGAATACCAGACCACCTGACCTGCCTCTTGAGAAATCTGTATGCAGGTCAGGAAGCAACAGTTAGAACTGGACATGGAACAACAGACTGGTTCCAAAAGGGAAAAGGAGTACGTCAAGATTGTATATTGTCACCCTGCTTATTTAACTTATATGCAGAGGACATCATGAGAAACACTGGGCTGGAGGAAGCACAAGCTGGAATCAAGATTGCTGGGAGAAATATCAATAATCTCAGATACTCAGATGACACCAACTTTATGGCAGAAAGTGAAGAGGAACTAAAAAGCCTATTGATGAAAGTGAAAGTGGAGAGTGAAAAAGTTGGCTTAAAGCTCAACATTCAGAATACTAAGATCATGGCATCTGGTCCCATCACTTCATGGAAATAGATGGGGAAACAGTGGAAACAGTGTCAGACTTTATTTTTTGGGGGCTCCAAAATCACTGCAGATGGTGACTGCAGCCATGAAATTAAAAGACACTTACTCCTTGAAAGGAAAGTTATGACCAACCTAGATAGCATATTCAAAAGCAGAGACGTTACTTTGCCAATAAAGGTCCATCTAGTCAAGGCTATGGTTTTTCCAGTGGTCACGTATGGATGTGAGAGTTGGACTGTGAAGAAAGCTGAGCGCCGAAGAATTGATGCTTTTGAACTGTGGTGTTGGAGAAGACTCTTGAGAGTCCCTTAGACTGCAAGGAGATCCAACCAGTCCATCCTAAAGGAGATCAGTCCTGGGTGTTCATTGGAAGGACTGATGCTAAAGCTGAAACTCCAATACTTTGTCTACCTCATGTTAAGAGTTTATTCATTGGAAAAGACCCTGATGCTGGGAGGGATTGGGGGCAGGAGGAGAAGGGGACGACAGAGGATGAGATGGCTGGATGGCATCACCCACTCGATGGACTTGAGTTTGGGTGAACTCCGGGAGTCGGTGATGGACAGGGAGGCCTGGCATGCTGCAATTCATGGAGTCGCAGAGAGTCGGACACGACTGAGCAACTGAACTGAACTGAACTGATGGTAAATACAGTTAATAATACTGTATTGTATACCTATAATTTGCTAAGAAAGGTGGTCACTATACATATGCAAACAAAGTGTAATGCTGTGAGGTGATGGATATATGTTAATTAGCTAGATTGTAGTTATCTGCTGCTGCTGCTAAGTCGCTTTAGTCGTGTCCGACTCTGTGGGACCCCAGAGACGGCAGCCCACCAGGCTCCCCCATCCCTGGAATTCTCCAGGCAAGAACAGTGGAGTGGGTTGCCATTTCCTTCTCCAATGCATGAAAGTGAAAAGTCAAAGTGAAGTCACTCAGTCGTGTCTGACTCTCAGCGACCCCACAGACTGCAGCCCATCAGGCTCCTCTGTCCATGGGATTTTCCAGGCAAGAGTACTGGAGTTGGGTGCCACTGCCTTCTCCGAAACACTTCAACATGGTACACACAGCCAAACGCAATGATTATCTGCAACACAAACCCAACTGTGTGAAAAAATACGGTCAACTCTTGTATTTCCTAATGGGGCATATTATATCAGTATGAAGCACTTCTGTTTATAGTGTGATCAGATGTTCACAGCACATTCATTTTTCATGTTTTGATTCCTCAGTACTATACTCTGAGTAATTTCCTTAGCTCTACTTTAGTTCACTAATTCTCTGTTTCAGTTCAGTTCAATTCAGTTCAGTCGCTCAGTCGTGTCCAACTCTTTGCGACCCCATGAATCACAGCACGCCAGGCCTTCCTGTCCATCACCAACTCCCGGAGTTCACTCAGACTCATGTCCATCGAGTCGGTAATGCCATCCAGCCATCTTATCCTCTGTCATCCCCTTCTCCTCCTGCCCCCAATCCCTTCCAACATCAGAGTCTTTTCCAATGAGTCAGCTCTTCGCATGAGGTGGCCAAAGTACTGGAGTTTCAGCTTTAGCATCATTCCCTCCAAAGAAATCCCAGGGCTGATCTCCTTCAGAATGGACTGGTTGGATCTCCTTGCAGTCCAAGGGACTCTCAAGAGTCTTCTCCAACACCACAGTTCAAAAGCATCAATTCTTTGGCACTCGGCCTTCTTCACAGTCCAACTCTCACATCCATACATGACCACTGGAAAAACCATAGCCTTGACTAGACGGACTAATCAGTTTTAAGACATAAACTGAGTTGTTGATTTTAATAATCATATTTTAAAATTCTAGATATTCTATTTCCTTTTCAAATTGACCCATTTTTTTTGGATGGCCTAAGTCTTTTATTATGATTTTTATATATTTAAAAACTTCTTTATCTTAAACACACTTGTTATATTTTATCTTTTGGATTATTCTTGGAGTTGCTTTGTTATGGCTTCTGACTCTCTCCCCACAGTGGTTATTTCTCCATGCGTTTTCTAATTCTTGATTTTGAGTGTTCCTATAGCTAGAGCTGCATCTTCATCATGCTCCATAGGAATCCCTGGCACCCAGGATTGTGTCAGCATTCCTCCAGAGAGCTTCTGCATTTGTTGCTACCAGGAAATTAAGGGGTTCCATTTGTGCACAGCCATTTTCCCCCAAGTTAATTTCCTGGCTTAGGATTTCTGTACCACATAGGTAGTGTACATTCAGAGTTTATAGCTGTGCCTGGTAGAAGTTTAGAGTTTTGATTTTTTATGACAGACTTTTTTTTTTTCCTTCCATATATAGTTTTGAAAACTGACAAGCTTCTTTGTGGACTTCGTGACCAGGAGGACAGTTTTTCTAGCTTCTTCTTCTGTTGATCCAAGACTGTATCTCTAAGTGTGATATTAAAACCGGAACTTCTAGCTATCAGAGACCACATCTGGTTTCAATATCCCTCTGGGCAACTGCTGTGTCAGTTTGAGCATTTAATGCTCTAGTTGGGCCTCCCCTTTGTTTCTGCTGCTGCTAAGTCACTTCAGTCGTGTCCGACTCTGTGTGACCCCATAGACGGCAGCCCACCAGGCTCCCCCGTCCCTGGGATTCTCAGGCAAGAGTACTGGAGTGGGTTGCCATTTCCTTCTCCAATGCATGAAAGTGAAAGTCAAAGTGAAGTTGCTCAGTCGTGTCCGACTCTTAGCGACCTCATGGACTGCAGCCTACCAGGCTCCTCTGTTCATGGGATTTTCCAGGCAAGAGTCCTGGAGTGGGGTGCCATTCCACCAACCCCCTCTCTGTCTCTTTCAAGCTTAGCTAATTATTTATTTTTTAATTGGAGGATAAGTGCTTTACAATGTTGCACTGGTTTCTGCCTTACAATGTCAATCAGCCTTGCTGAGCCGCCCTCTCACCCCGCCTCCTTCCACTCTGTATCAGCACAGAGCACCGGGCTGCCTCCCTGTGTTGTACACAGCTTCCCACTAGCTGTCTATTTTACACATGGCAGTGTAAACATGTCCATGCTACTCTCTCACTCTCTCCTTCCCATGTTGTGTCCATAAATCCATTCTCTATATTTGTGTCTCTATTCCTGCCCTGCAAGTGGGTTCATCAGTACCATTTTTCTAGATTCCGTATATATTTAGCTAAGATTTGAATTGGGCTGGATCATATTTTATCTAGCATTTCTATATATTTGGAGAAAGATGTTCTGTTTTAACTCAGTCCATGTGGCCAGAAGAAAAAGTAGCACATTCATGGTTTCTCTGGTGGCTCAGACGGTAAAGAATCTGCCTGCAATGTGGGAGACCTGGGTTTGATCCCTCAGTTGGAAAGATCCCCTGGAGAAGGGAGCGGCTATCCACTCCAGTGTTCTGTCCTGGAGCATTCCATGGACAGAAGAGCCTAGCAGGCTACAGTCCTTGGGGTTGCAAAGAGTCAAATATGACTGAGCAACTTTCACTTTCACTTTGAATGTCCCAGAATAAGCAAAAATTGAGTAAATGACCGGATGATGTTAGTGACATAAAATTATCTAATAACATAGAAAAGGGGCATGAAAAAAAATCAGTTTCTTTAAGTACACAGTGCTCCACATCTAATACCTTTCTTAAAAATCTTAATATATGCTGGGTAATTTATAAATAATAATGCAATATGACAACTATTTGTCATTAACTGAAATCTCAACAAAATGTATGCTAAATAACTAGGAATGAAGAATGGGGGGAAAAAGAACATTTACTAAATACCTACTATATGTTAGGTACCATGCTACGGTTCTTTGACTCTCTATGAAGAAAGCATCTATAAACCTATTTTACAAATTAGGAAACAGGGTTAAGACCACAATTAGAATATACTAAAGCTGTAACTTGAACCCAAGTCTATCTGATAGTAAAATCTCATACTGTGCCCTACTGTCTTCAATTAAAAGTTCAGTTCAGAAAACAAAATTTAATGTGTTCCCACTGTATGCCTGGCTTTTCATTCTAGAAAGTAATGTAATAGGTAAAGTAAAAATAATATATGTAAAAATAGTTAAGAAATCAAGCCACTGATTATAAGTATTATGTTGCTGATTCTTGTTTAGAATATTAGCCACCAAGAGAGGGTTTAAAGCTTACCTATGCTATTGTTAGGATGGCATTATCTATGCTATCTTAGCGTAGGTATCTCCTATGCTATTATTAGGAGCATACCTATGCTCCAAGAGGAGCTACCACACGCCAGAGGTCAGGGGCACCGGCCGAGAGGAGTTACTCCATGTTCAAGGTCAGGAGGGGTGGCCATGAGGAGATACCCCTCTTCTAAGGTAAGGAGCAGCAGCTGCACTTTGCTGGAGCAGCCATGAAGAGATAACCCCACGTCCAAGGTAAGAGAAACCCAAGGAAGACGGTAGGTATTGCGAGAGGGCATCAAAGGGCAGACACACTGAAACCATAATCACAGAAAACTAGCCAATCTGATCACATGGACCACAGCCTTGTCTAACTCAATGAAACTAAGCCATGCCCTGTTGGGCCACCCAAGATGGGTGGGTCATGGTGGAGAGGTCTGACAGAATGTGGTCCACTGGAGAAGGGAATGGCAAACCACTTCAGTATTCTTCCCTTGAGAACCCCATGAACAGTATGAAAAGGCAAAATGTTAGGATACCAAAAGAGGAACTCCCTGGGTCAGTAAGTGCCCAATATGCTACTGGAGATCAGTGGAGAAATAACTCCAGAAACAATGAAGGGATGGAGCCAAAGCAAAAACAATACCCAGTTGTGGATGTGACTGGTGATAGAAGCAAGGTCTGATGCTATAAAGAGCAATATTGCATAGGAACCTGGAATGTTAGGTCCATGAATCAAGGCAAATTAGAAGTGGTCAAACAAGAGATGGCAAGAGTGAACGTCGACATTCTAGGAATCAGTGAACTGAAATGGACTGGAATGGGTGAATTTAACTCAGATGACCATTAATCTACTCCTGTGGGCAGGAATCCCTCAGAAGAAATGGAGTGGCCATCATGGTCAACAAAAGAGTATGAAATGCAGTACTTGGATGCAATCTCAAAAATGACAGAATGATCTCTGTTCGTTTCCAAGGCAAACCATTCAATATCACAGTAATCCAAGCCTATGCCCCAACCAGTAACGCTGAAGAAGCTGAAGTTGAGCGGTTCTATGAAGACCTACAAGACCTTTTAGAACTAACACCCCAAAAAGATGTCCTTTTCATTATAGGGGACTGGAATGCAAAAGTACGAAGTCAAGAAACACCTGGAATAACAGGCAAATTTGGCCTTGGAGTACAGAATGAAGCAGGGCAAAGGCTAATAGAGTTTTGCCAAGAGAACGCACTGGTCATAGCAAACACCCTCTTCCAACAACACAGGAGAAGACGCTACATATGGACATCACCAGATGGTCAACACCGAAATCAGATTGATTATATTCTTTGCAGCCAAAGATGGAGGTCTATATAGTCAGCAAAAACAAGACTGGGAACTGACTGTGGCTCAGATCATGAACTCCTTATTGCCAAATTCAGACTTAAACTGAAGAAAGTAGGGAAAACCACTAGACCATTCAGGTATGACCTAAATCAAATCCCTCATGATTATACAGTGGAAGTGAGAAATAGATTTAAGGGACTAGATTTGATAGACAGAGTACCTGATGAACTATGGATGGAGGTTCGTGACATTGTACAGGAGACAGGGATCAAGACCATCCCCAAGAAAAAGAAATGTAAAAAGGCAAAATGGCTGTCTGAGGAGCCTTACAAATAGCTGTGAAAAGAAGAGAAGCAAAAAGCAAAGGAGAAAAGGAAAGATATACGCATCTGAATGCAGAGTTCCAAACAATAGCAAGGAGAGATAAGAAAGCTTTACTCAGTGATCAATGCAAAGAAATAGAGGAAAACAAAAGAATGGAAAGACTAAAGATCTCTTCAAGAAAATTAGAGATACCAAGGGAACATTTCATGCAAAGATGGGCTTGATAAAGGACAGAAATGGTATGGACCTAACAGAAGCAGAAGATATTAAGAAGAGGTGTCAAGAATACACAGAAGAACTGTACAAAAAAGAGCTTCATGACCCAGAATCACGATGGTGTGATAACTCACCTAGAGCCAGACATCCTGGAATGTGAAGTCAAGTGGGCCTTAGAAAGCATCACTACGAACAAAGCTAGTGGAGGTGATGGAATTCCAGTTGAGCTATTTCAAATCCTGAAAGACGATGCTGTGAAAGTTCTGCACTCTATATGCCAGCAAATTTGGAAAACTCAGCAGTGGCCACAGGACTGGAAAAGGTCAGTTTTCATTCCAATCCCAAAGAAAGGCAATGCCAAAGAATGCTCAAACTACCACACAATTGCACTCATCTCACACGCTAGTAAAGTAATGCTCAAAATTCTCCAAGCCAGGCTTCAGCAATACGTGAACCATGAACCTCCAGATGTTCAAGCTGGTTTTAGAAAAGGCAGAGGAACCAGAGATCAAATTGTCAACATCCTCTGGATCATTGAAAAAGCAAGAGAGTTCCAGAAAAACATCTCTTTCTGCTTTATTGACTATGCCAAAGCCTTTGACTGTGTAGATCATAATAAACTGTGGAAAATTCTTAAAGAGATGGGAATACCAGACCACCTGACCTGCCTCTTGAGAAACCTTTATGCAGGTCAAGAAGCAACAGTTAGAACTGGACATGGAACAACAGACTGGTTCCAAATAGGAAGAGGAGTACGTCAAGGCTGTATATTGTCACCTGGCTTATTTAACTTATATGCAGAGTACATCATGAGAAATGCTGGGCTGGAGGAAGCACAAGCTGGAATCAAGATTGCTGGGAGAAATATCAATAACCTCAGATATGCAGATGACACCACCCTTATTGCACAAAGTGAAGAGGAACTAAAGAGCCTCTTGATGAAAGTGAAAGAGGAGAGTGAAAAATTTGGCCTGAAGCTCAACATTCAGAAAATTAAGATCATGGCATATGGTCCCATCACTTCATAGCAAATAGACGGGGAAACAGTGGAAATAGCATCAGACTTTATCTTTTTACGCTCCAAAATCACTGCAGATGGTGACTGCAGCCATGAAATTAAAAGACGCTTACTCCTTGGAAGGAAAGTTATGACGAACCTAGATAGCATATTCAAAAGCAGAGACATTACTTTGCCAACAAAGGTCCGTCTAGTCAAGGCTATGGTTTTTCCAGTGGTCATGTATGGATGTGAGAGTTGGACTGTGAAGAATGCTGAGCGCTGAAGAATTGATGCTTTTGAACTGTGGTGTTGGAGAAGACTCTTGAGAGTCCCTTGGACTGCAAGGAGATGCAACCAGTCCATTCTGAAGGAGATCAGCCCTGGGATTTCTTTGGAAGGAATGATGCTAAAGCTGAAACTCCAGTACTTTGGCCACCTCATGGGAAGAGTTGACTCATTGGAAAAGGCTCTGATGCTGGGAGGGATTGGGGCAGGAGGAGAAGGGGACAACAGAGGATGAGATGGCTGGATGGCATCAGTGACTCGATGGACGTGAGTCTGGGTGAACTCTGGGAGTTGGTGATGGACAGGGAGGCCTGGCGTGCTGGGATTCGTGGGGTCGCAAAGTTCGGACACGACTGAGCGACTGAACTGAACTGATGCTCTTGTTGTTGTGTTAGTTGCTCAGTCGTGTCCAACTCTTTGTGACCCCATGGACTGTAGCCCGTGAGGCTCCTCTGTCCATGGGATTTCCCAGGCAAGAATACTGGAGTGGTTTTCCATTTCCTTCTCCAGGGAAGCCTGCATAGTATTAGAATAACAAAATTTAAATATATTAGTGATCTCCAAAATAATATTAGAAAATATATTTAAAAGGGTTTGGTGACCAGAATGTCCAACATCACTATAACGATCAATTTCCTATTAGAGCATTAGTTTACTAGAGCACGAAAACTTAGCTAGTGTCCCATGTGGATTAGAAGCAGAACTTGGGCTAAAACTTATGTTCTGACTCTGAGATTTGGTGACTCTGCACTTTCCCTGCTGTGTGTTATAAAGAATGTCTCTAACTCTTCCCTAAGAACTAGTCAGAAACATAATCTTTGTTCCACTTGACTCTCTTCATTACAAAACTATTTTGTTCTGAGCAGAAAGGGGTGATGATTACTCAATTATTGGTTACTTAGCTAATGAACCAATGGTATCTGTCTACAAATCTCACTTCATAGATAAAAGGGCTTATACCTTCTACTGTCTCAGTACTAGAGTTCAGGCAGCTGAAAGCCTCAAGTAGGTACATATTCATTCATTAAAAAAAAAGTTTACTAAATGATTATTATGTCATAAACTGTTAATAAAGCTACTTAGGATTTTAAATAGCCTTTCCGATGGCTCAGTGGGTAATAAGCCATCCTGCTGTGCCTGCAATTCAGGAGACACAGTAGATGTAAGTTCAATTCCTGAATCAGGAAGATCCCTTGAAGAAGGAAATGGAAACCCACTCCAGTATACTTGACTGGAAAACTCCATAGACAGAGCAGCCTAGTGGGCTGCAAAGAGTTGGACATGACTAAGCAACTAAGCATGCACATGATTTTTAAATAGATCTAGACTATTTCAAGGAAATTTTTGAAAAATTCCCATAATAAAAACTTATATAAAGAAAGGTGATATGTTAGTGATAATAGTAAACAACATCTGAAAAGAAAAGGGACACACTTTAATGAATATGAATATAGAAAAATACCAAAGTTACTAACACCTAATTGTATCTCATCACACTGGAAGCTACAAAGTATGTTTTTATCAAATTTTATATATACCTTAAATTAATTCTAGGAAAAGCACCAGACTTGAAAATAGCTAACATGATGCAAAAAAAGGAAAATAATAAATAACACGATAGCTAACATTTCAAGTACTCACTAAGTGCCAGATACTGGTACCCTGAATTACTTGTTTAATCCTCATAAACAACACATTATTAACCTATTCTGCTGAGTGGGTTATAATTGGGGATTATAAACATGGGAATAAAAACCAGGAAGTCCAGCTCTAAAGTACAATCTCTTAACCAGTGTGGTTATTTTTTCTTCATGTCTGAAACTAAAGAAAACTTAGAAGAAGATATTCCAGTTTGACATAAAAAGGCATCATGTCACCATACTGGAAGTGTCCTGATGAAATATAAAGTCCTACCAAAAAAGGTCTTGAATTCCTCCCGGACCATAATAAATAGGAACTGTGATATGCCAAACAGTGGGTCAATGAAAATAATTTCCATCTAGAAAGAGTCTTTTATGGCTTTTCTTGATTCCCCTTAATTAATCGTATATTTCCCTCATTTGAATTTTTCAACACTTCGTAGCTCCTCACTTAACTATATCATAACTCTCTCTTTGTACTGCCCCTTCAGCTATAAACTCAAATGGCAGGGAGAGTGCCCTGTTTTTGGGCTAGTATATTCCCTGCATATAGTATGTATTCAATGGATAGAAGCTGAATGGACAAATAAACAGTGTGCTCATTCTTAGATCTTAAATTACAGCAGTGTCCATGATTGCCTTGTAGCTCTTGCTGGATGGAAGGGCTCCTTGAGGGCCTTGTAGGGGCTTTGGGCCCCTAGTGTACAAACAGTTTTTCAATAGATAGCTGCCTAATTAAGTTGAGTTGTAAGGAATTAGATAATTTCTACGCTTATTAAACAGAGGTGAGAGGAGTAGAAGTCAACCTGAAGGCAGTTATCCCTCATGAAGCCCTTGAGCACTGAGCTTTCTGGGCAGAATCTCTGTAAGAGCTACAGCCAATCACTGAAGCTTTATACCATCTCCTTGAGGAGCTACTGGGGATAAACTGCATATCTTCCACCTCAGTCAAAATGCCTGTTTTTTTGGTTTGTTTTATTAAGAAAATCCACTATAGAAATGATAACATTGGGAATATTCAGTGACATTAAAATGAGAGCTTATATGTAATACAGCCATAATTATAATCCACAATATTTATTGTACTAATTTTGTTTTAAAGATAACTGAAACTGCTTAGATGGTATCTTTAAAAGGTGATAAGAAGAAAACTGGTTTATCCAATGAAACTACTAATATAAAAACTAATTCACAATGAAGAAATTATTTAATGGAGGTATCTACATTTATGAAGACTAGGCAGAAATTTAGGCAAAGACTGGGCTAAAAGTTTAATTTTTTTCTGTATTATGTGCTGAAGTAAGAAATGTACAACTTATTAATTTCATTTAACCAATTTTTATTTTCAGTATATTTTAAATTCTACAAATCAAACAATGCTGGCTCCATCTGGTGGGCAAAATAAGCCTCTAGAACTTCATGAAAATTAGTCAAAAGTGATTAAATAATTTAGGTACTATGTGAAATAATATGTTTCAATATTGAATACTACACATTGAGGTATGCCTCAACATTGAATGTTAAGTGGAATTATCTACACTTACACAGATGTAAAACATTTTTCTTTCTCTGTTGTTCATCCTAGCCTCATTTCATCATGTTATTTTGGAGCTTAAAATAATTCTCCAAAGTAATATAGACTACCTTCCTCTGTGTTTTTCTATCAGATGATTTAAGAAATATAAAGGCAACACATTATAATAGTTAAATTTATCCACATTTTCAGACTGTTTTATATTTTCATTTGGAATATAACTATATATATATATATATATATATATATATATATTTTTTTTTTTTTTTTTCCCCCCATTTAGGCACTTCCAGGAGGGGTGACTAGTGAATATATGACAGTTCATATCTAGGGGTCTATATGTTCATGTTCTACTAGCTATTAAATCTTAATTTTTAAATTTAGTACAAAAGGAATATGTGCAGAAACACAACACAAAATATCAACACTAAGAATTTAAACAGTAATAACTTGCTTATTTTAGAGATGGGAAAACTGAGGTTCAGAGAGGTTAAATGGTTGTGCTAAGCTGAGAATATCAGAAACCAGATTTTCTGATAACCCAATGCTGTTTCCTCTCTCTATACATTGCTATGTGTACTTTTTTTTTGCCGTGCATAATCACTGCAGATGTATTTCATTATAGTCTAATAACCACTTTCAATTATATACAGTTGTCCCTCAGTATCTGTGGGAAACTGGTTCTAGGACCCTCAACATCCAGACTAAAATCCAAGGATGCTCAAGTTCCTTATATAAAATGATATAGTATTTGCATATAAATATGCACATCTTCCTATAACCTTTAAATTATCTCTAGATTACCTAAAACATTTAGTGTGCTAAGTTGCTTCAGTCGTGTCTGATTCTTTGCAACTCCACAGACTATGGCCTGCCATGCTCTTCTGTCTGTGGGATTCTCCAGGCAAGAATACTGGAGTGGGTTGCCGTTCCCTTCTCCAGGGTGTCTTCCTGACCCAAGGATTGAATGAAACATGCCTCTCTAACGTCTCCTGGATTAGCAGGCAGGTTCTTAGAACAATTAGTACACTGTAAATGCTACTGTAAATAACTGGTATACAGAAAATTCAAGTTTTGCTTTTTGAAACTTCCTGGAATTTTTAATCCCCAAATACAGTCTATTCTTAGTAATTTAAAAAACTTGTTTTTTGAAAGTCTCATGTATGTTTAGTCACTCAGTTGTGTCTGACTCTTTGCGACCCCATGGACTGAAGCCCACTAGGCTCTTCCGTCCATGGGGGTTCTCCAGGCAAGAATACTGGAGTGGGTTGCCATGCCCTCCTCCAGGGGATCTTCCCAACCCAGGGGTCGAACCCAGGTCTGCCACTTTGCAGGTGGATTCTTTACCATCTAAGCCACTAGGAAAGCCCAAGAATACTGGAGTGAGAAGCTTAAGTTTCACTCCTTTCCAAATACGAAATTTTTTCTCTCTTTTTTAGAGAGAGTATATTGATTGTCGAGTCTATAATTCAAATAGCAGTCATGTTGAAAATAACTTATAGTCATACAGCACATAAATTAATTACCACAACACATATACTAAAAATCAATTCAAATAATGTTAAATTAACTTATCTAGTAAATTAAGAGATAAGAGAACATAGACTGGTAAAGACAGGTTCTGATTACTAAACGTTAAACTAGTGTTTAACGTTTCAATTAGACTTAATTGTCTTATATTTTACTAATAAAAGTTTTTAATTATATGACTATCTGATAAGCTTTTCATCAGATGCTTCTCCATTCTTATTAATAATGATCACAAGAAACAAATACAATATATAAATAGTTACTGAGAATTACTGATGGGCATAAACGACTTCTCTTCTGGGGGCTCCAGCTTCCCACCTGTTGGCTATAGCCTGTCCTCCTGTTCGCTTTTACCTTATTCTGCCTCATATGGATCTCAGGACTAGCACATGGTTGACTGATGTTGCCTCCAGACCCCTCAATAGAACACACTTTGTACTTCTCCAGATGGTATGACACACAATTCTTGTAATTTGATGGGCATTTTGACAACATTCCAATGTTGCCCTGTTATTCTGAATGTGGAACCTACAAATTATTAATACAAACTCTGTGTTGTAGCAATAAGGAAAAAAAAACCTGAATATTTAAAAATAAAAAGATCTCATAAAGTCAATCAGTTCAGTTCAGTTCAGTTGCTCAGTCGTGTCCAACTCTTTGTGACCCCACGAATCGCAGCATGCCAGGCCTCCCTGTCCATCACCAACTCCCGGAGTTCACTCAAACTCACATCCATCGAGTCGGTGATGCCATCCAGCCATCTCATCCTCTGTCGTCCCCTTCTCCTCCTGCCCCCAATCCCTCCCAGCATCAGAGTCTTTTCCAATGAGTCAACTCTTCGCATGAGGTGGCCAAAGTACTGGAGTTTCAGCTTTAGCATCATTCCTTCCAAAGAACTCCCAGGGCTGATCTCCTTTAGAATGGACTGGTTGGATCTCAAGGAGGATACTAAAGAAATAACTGCTATCTAAAATCTCCTGAGGCCAATGACTATCCTAGCAAATTCAACTGTGCAGAATAACATAATTGCTAACAGTACTTAAAGGAGGATTCTATTATTTTGGAGTAAACTGATGAAGTACTTTTCTGCAAGTTAATTCTGAGAGTTTCTAAACTGGTCAAAATCCTCCTTAAATCACTTCATGTGTGGTATGACAGTCTTCTTCCTGTCCTCTGTGTGACTGAGGAAACAAGCAATAAAGTGGCTGCTAAAATACAGCATGGCTACTACTACCAGCACCACCGCCAGTTTTTAGGACCTAGCTTGTCTGAGATGCTCATAACTCTGTGCCTGCTCGCTCACTTAAATTTGTGCTGTAACAACAGAAGTATGATCATCTCATACTCCTGTTGAAGTATAAAGAAACAGAGGTTCAGAGAGTTTAAATATGAAGAAACAGAGGTTCAGAGAGTTTAAGTAATTTGCCCACGGTTATATGACTAATAAATGATAGAGCAAGAATTTGAAATTAGGGCTGTTAGACTTCAAGGTCAACGCTTTTTCTAGCCTATTATATGGCAAACCGTCATGGTGGGGGCACTGTCACACATGAGAGTGAGGGAAAAGAAGACAGGTGTGATGTTGTAGAGCTTGTAGGCTGGAAAATGGATAAGACATACTCTTCAACTATGCGACGGTGCAAATGACATAGGAGAGGTCCTGATAAAGTAATTATGAAATTTATGCAGAGGAGGGAGGGGGAAAAATTGGGTGGTGGAAGAGGAAGTGGAACTGGGCCTTAAAGGAGTAATAATATTTAACCACAGCAGGTAGAAAAGACACCACAACTACAGCACGAAAGCAGCATGGCGCAGGATACACGTGAGGAAGAGGAGGAGTATTCTGGGGAAACGAAGAACGGGTAAATAAAATGGGGAATAAAGAAAATAAGTTAAAAACCTGATCATGAAAGGAATCTGAACTCCCCTAGGGGACGCAAGAAGGAAGCCACAGTCTACAGCGTGCAGCTCACAAGTGTTTGTGAGCCTTTTAGAAAATGAAATGGAGTGTGCCGAACCACCCTAGGCTGTTAAGTTGTTAGAACTCATTTCTAAGAAGCTTTTTATTTTTATTTTTTTTAATTTTATTTTATTTTTAAACTTTACATAATTGTATTAGTTTTGCCAAATATCAAAATGAATCCGCCCTAGGTATACATGTGTTCCCCATCCTGAACCCTCCTCCCTCCTGCCTCCCCATACCATCCCTCTGGGTCGTCCCAATGCACTAGCCCCAAGCATCCAGTATCGTGCATCGAACCTGGACTGGCCACTCTTTTCTTACATGATATTTTACATGTTTCAATGTCATTCTCCCAAATCTTCCCACCCTCTCCCTCTCCCACAGAGTCCATAAGACTGTTCTATACATCAGTGTCTCTTTTGCTGTCTCGTTCACCGGGTTATTGTTACCATCTTTCTAAATTCCATATATATGCGTTAGTATACTGTATTCATGTTTTTCTTTCTGGCTTACTTCACTCTGTATAATAGGCTCCAGTTTCATCCACCTCATTAGAACTGATTCAAATGTATTCTTCTTAATGGCTGAGTAATACTCCATTGTGTATATGTACCATAGCTTTCTTATCCATTCATCTGCTGATGGACATCTAGGTTGCTTCCATGTTCTGGCTATTATAAACAGTGCTGCGATGAACATTGGGGTACACGTGTCTCTTTCCCTTCTGGTTTTCTCAGTGTGTGTTCCTAGCAGTGGGATTGCTGGATCATAAGGCAGTTCTATTTCCAGTTTTTTAAGGAATCTCCACACTGTTCTCCATAGTGGCTGTACTAGTTTGCATTCCCACAACAGTGTAAGAGGGTTCCCTTTTCTCCACACCCTCTCCAGCATTTATTATTTGTAGACTTTTGGATCGCAGCCATTCTGACTGGTGTGAAATGGTACCTCATAGTGGTTTTGATTTGCATTTCTCTGATAATGAGTGATGTTGAGCATCTTTTCATGTGTTTGTTAGCCATCTGTATGTCTTCTTTGGAGAAATGTCTATTTAGTTCTTTGGCCCATTTTTTGATTGGGTCGTTTATTTTTCTGGAGTTGAGCTGTAGGAGTTGCTTGTATATTTTTGAGATTAGTTGTTTGTCAGTTGCTTCATTTGCTATTATTTTCTCCCATTCTGAAGGCTGTCTTTTCACCTTGCTAATAGTTTCCTTTGATGTGCAGAAGCTTTTAAGGTTAATTAGGTCCCATTTGTTTATTTTTGCTTTTATTTCCAATATTCTGGGACGTGGGTCATAGAGGATCCTGCTGTGATGTATGTCAGAGAGTGTTTTGCCTATGTTCTCCTCTAGGAGTTTTATAGTTTCTGGTCTTACGTTTAGATCTTTAATCCATTTTGAGTTTATTTTTGTGTATGGTGTTAGAAAGTGGTCTAGTTTCATTCTTTTACAAGTGGTTGACCAGATTTCCCAGCACCACTTGTTAAAGAGATTGTCTTTAATCCATTGTATATTCTTGCCTCCTCTGTCAAAGATAAGGTGTCCATATGTGCGTGGATTTATCTCTGGGCTTTCTATTTTGTTCCATTGATCTATATTTCTGTCTTTGTGCCAGTACCATACTGTCTTGATAACTGTGGCTAAAGGTATTTTCTTATTATGGTACTAGTTTGAGTTAGTTGATAAAATTACAATCCCAAGTTTCCTGACATCCACACTTCCCTAAATCAAGGAAAACAATGCATTTCCCAAATTCAGGGATGAAGAGAGCAAAGGCAAGTGGGTAAGAGAGAGAAAGAGACAAAGAGAAACTGACTCCCCAAATCTTATAGGATTTTCCCCTAATTATTTTAGGAAGAAGCTTTGAAAAATATCCTGGAAAAATACATTTTCCACATCTATCAGAATAATTTAATTTAAATGTGAAAATATGTGCCATTATTTGAAAGTACCATACTCGGTATTTCTGGCGCTTCAGTGTCTCAGATTTTTTTTTTACCTGCCTAGACTGTTCTATAATCTGGTTCAGATTTTATCCATTCTTCCCAACCCCTATCTCTAATGATAGTTCTAACAAGGTACATTTAATGAAGTGAGAGTAGAAAAAAAGATGATCAAATTATGCTTCACCTGAAGTTGACTCTGTCCAAATATGCTTTCTGGAACCTGGGGTTAGAGGGTGAATTGGATGGGGGGCATTTTATTCAATCTTAGTGGTAATGCTATAAATTATAGGCCAGTCCTCTGTCTGCTGATTCTGGCTTCAAGCTAACAGGTCATATTGCTTGTGGCTTTTGTTTTATTTTAAAAGGAAACAATGCTTTGCAGTTTTATAGTGGAAAGAATATTGGACAGAAGATCTGACTCCTCAAATCTACCGTTTAAGTTAGGGTGAATCTAAGTATCTTTAATACTGGTTTCTTCATTTGCAAAATGGGACACAATACTTGTTTAATCTACTTGTTTAGTCACAGAACTAAGTGTAATGGGGCATGTGACAGGATTTTGTAAACTATTCATGTTACATAAATATGAGGTATTATTATTTGGCAGAGAATACAGAATACCACATTTTATGCCTATAAGCTACTTTATAGTTATGGTTCCCTTCAAATGACTAAAAGAAGCAAGGAATAGATACAATGTTTTTCATTCTATTAACATACTTGTTTGACTAAAAATATTTTTGTATATTAAATCATCTTTTCAAAGCACCAATAAAACTTACAATTGGAAGAAATGTAGAGAATCCTTGTGATGGGCATTATCAGAACAATTTATATTTTTCTAAATTTAAATGTTCAGGTAGTATTCTTGTTATGAGGTTTACCCATAATCCTGAATTTGCTTAAGAATAAGCAGTATCTGCTGGTATGCTGATAGGATGGAAAATGCTTTGCTACTCCTACCTTCTGAACAACAACTCCTATATTCAATCTGTTTGTTGCTCAATCCCTAAGTCGTATCCGACTCCCTGCAACCCCATGGACTGCAGCACTCCAGGCTTCCCTGTCTTTCACTATTTCCTGGAGTTTGCTCAAATTCATGTCTACTGAGTCACTGATGCTATCTAACCATCTCATCCTCTGCCATCCCCTTCTCCTCCTGCCCTCAATCTTTCAAAAGACCCAGCATCAGGGTCTTTTCCAGTGAGTTGGCTCTTTGCATCAGGTGGCCAAAGCATTGGAGCTTCAGCTTCAGCATCAGTCCTTCCAATGAATACTGAGGGTTGATTTCCTTTAGGATTGACTGGTTTGAATCCTACTGGTTTTCAAGTGAGACCAATTTCAACTCTCCAACTGGTTTGAGAGTTGAAAGGACTCTCAAGAGTCTTCTCCAACACCACAGTTCAAAACTATCAATTCTTTGGTACTCAGCCTTCTTTATGGTCCAACTCACACATCCGTACATGACTATTGGAAAAACTACAACTTTGACCTGTAGTTGACACTTACACAAATAGGGCTTTCCATGTCCAGTTATTTTAAGTGCTTTGTGCATAATAACTCATTTAAATATAATAGGGAAGAAGCTGCCACTATAAAGATGAGGGCATTACCTTTGGAAACCTACCATTTTGGAAAAAGAAAACTGAAAAAGTACATGATGAGTGAATGTTGGTGAGCTCAAACTGAAAAGGGCACCAAAGTTAGATCCAACCTGTGAGTTCACTGAGGGCAGTGACTTTTCTGCTTTACTTGCTGATTTATGTCTAGAGCCTAAAACAGAGCCTGTATGTTTTCAGGCATTTGACAAATATTGTTCTAATGAATAAATTTTTTAAAAAAAGGAAAGTCATATTTCAGAGGAAAGTGGATTCTTAAAGAAAATAATTGAGAGTGGGAAATGGTAGTGTGTAAAAGCAGAGTAGGCTGAAAAACCAGTCCTCTTTGTCTCAAACCACGAAGAGCTGTAATCTTTAGGTGCTTTCTTAGGCTTGGTGTCGCTGAACATTTCTTATATGGTACCCACAGTCAAAAAACAATCAGGAAACCTAGGACATATAATACTCATCAAGGTAGTTTATCAACTAAAGTTAGTCTCTGAACTCTACAGTATAAAAACACATTTAATGGAGGAAATAAAAGGATTTAGAAAGTACCTAAGTTTTCAAATGGTATTAATTAATCCTTTAATGAATAAGGATTATTTTGGTTTGTTTGTCTGATTAATTTCATAAACCGAAATCGTTACCAAAGCAATCTTACACTTTTTTTCTTGGTGAAGTGGAAAATTTCTCACCCTCTTATTTTGGATTAGAACATAACTACAGACACATTCTTACTGATTAATTTTTTTTTAATTTCTGGCTTAGTCACAAAAGAAAGCCAACACATTGAATGGAATGGGTTCAATATTTTGAGTTAGTAACTTTACATTCTATTCCCAGCTTTGTCACTCACTGAAGTAAAGGCTTGAGTCAACCTCACAAATGCTTTGTCTTTATTTCAACTCAGTATTAATTACTATTGGCTTAAGAGCATATAAGGTAGTAAATTAATTACTGTGATATGCTTGTTAAAATACCTAGAAAAATGAGTATGTGAATAATAGAAAAATAAACAAGCTAATCTTGAGAAATATTTCTGAGGAATTAAGTTGATTGGATTCTATCCCAGTAGTCTGCCCAGAGTCTTCACAAGATACCACAGACTAGGAAAGCCTTTGGCTGTAGTAGGATAAATATTACAACCATTTTCTCTTCAACCACAACCAAACTGGTAAGAACACACATCATTTTTCTTCTGTATTGCTTAATATTGAACTCAGCACAATATGAAATAAAAGTGTGAGGGACGTCTCCATGGGTTTTGTAGAAGAGAAAGTACAAAGGACTTATTTTTGATGTTGTTTTCTTGTAGCAGACTCAGTCTGTCTCCTTAAATCACAGAAAATACTGCAACTAAGATGTTGAGAAATGAACCAGAATAGAGTGGTTAAGTAGGAAATTAATGCTGCTAATTCTTGGTTGGAGTTATTTGAAAAAAGTCCAAACTATAAGGGGGTTTCTAGAAAGTATTCTAATACAGCGTCTAACATACACTGCCAAATAATAAACTTGACCCTTGAACAGTGTGGGCAGTTAGGAGTGCCAATCCCCCAACAGTTAGAATTCTGAGTACAACTTTATAGTTGGTCCTCTATATCCGTGGTTCCACCTGTACAGATTCAACCAATCACATGCTGGATGCAGCCATGGAAAAAATCATGAATAAATAGAACTGTACAGTTTAAACCCTTGTTATTCTAGGGTCAACTGTAATAATAAAACTATAAATTTACAAAAATTATAGACTTTTATAGAACAAAAATTTTATTTAATATTCCTTCTTAGGTGTTCATATTAATATAGGTGCTCAGTCACTAAGTTGTGTCTGATTTTTTGCATCCCCATGGACTGTAGCCCATCAGGCTCCTCTGTCCATGGGATTTGCCAGGCAAGAATACTGGAGTGGGTTGCCATTTCCTTCTGCAGGGGATCTTTCCAACCCAGGGATGGAACCTATGTCTCCTGTGTCTCTTGCTTTGGCAGGCAGATTCTTTACCACTGAGTCACCTGGGAAGCCCTCACACACACACACACACACACACACACACACACGTATATATGTGTCATATATATACATATGTGTCATATATATACACACACATATATATGTGTTTGTGTGTAGAGAGAGAGAAAGAAGACGAGTATAGATATTCTACTCTCACTAAGCCTTAAACTATCGTAGTGAGGGACAAGATAAAAATGACTGCCTGAAAATTCCTTTCCACTTTATATTTCAGACACACAACTTCCAAGACAAGAAAAGGTGCCATATTATCTCTTATTTCCATGTATTTGCATGCACTGTATCTTCTATCTAAAATATTGTTATTCAGCTAACTTACTCACTTGATCTAGTAGCCTCAAAATCTGTAAAAGTGAGAGGTTTCCAGAATACAGATGACCCACTGAGAGGTGGGAAAACAAAAGTAAGAATGCTGTTTATATTTCATTGTATCTTTTAAACATTTTGGTGTATGTTATATACAGTACCTACTGAATGAATATGCAGTAGCACCTACATGAGTCATAAACACGCTTTAAAAACATATATATTGGAAGTGTTCATACTTTATAAGTGACCAAAATGTCCATTCAGTTGACAAATTAACAAAATGTGGATTAGCCATAAAATTGAAACCATAAAGAGGAATGAGTTACTTGATATATGCCACAATATAGATGAACCTTGAAAACATGATAAGTGAAAGAAACCAGTCACAAAAAACCACATATTATATGACTCCATTCATATGAAATATCTTTAACAGAGAAGTCTCTAAAGACAGAAAGTAGATTAGTGGTTGTCTAGGTTTGGGGGAGGGGAGGCTGAGGTTGTTGCAGTCACCAGTGAAGAATATATCTTCTTTTTGACATGATGAAACTGTTCTAAAATTACAGTGATGTTTGAAGAGATTTATGAAAAGAATGCTATACTGGTAACTGGTAGTCTGTCTCTTTCATCTGTTACAACTATAAACCCTATATCCTCACTGTACATCACAGATTAAAATACTTTTAAGGTGGCTTAAAGAATCAAAAGTATAAATAAAATAATAGAATAAACTATAGGAAGATATGGAGGAATATTTAAACCATCTTGATCAGACACCTGCGGAGTTTTAAAAAAACTGACACTGGGTCTCCCTTCCTAAGCTTTAGAATTTTCAGGTGATTCTAATGTGCAGAAAAGTTTGAGGACCACAGGAAGTGATGAAGGAGAGATCACGAAAGGCATCTTAGAGAAACGGTCTGAATAACAACTTGGGTATGGAGGCAATATCCACTACAAATAGAAATCATTTCAGGAAGAGGAAGTTGGATGGGAAATAGGTTGCTCTGCAGAAACATCAAGCCTGTGTGGAGCACAGAATCCACAGTGAGAGATGAGACTAGTGTGGCAGGCAAAGTTTAGTCCACGTGGAGCCTCGTATGGAATGCAAAGGACTTCATCCTGTAGGAAATGAGACGCCATTAAAGAATTTTATGAAGGGGATTGACACATGATCAAGTTTGTGTTTAAGAAAGCCACACACAGAATGTATTGGCAGGATCTGAGATTAGCAACAGAGATCTGTTGGCAGCCTGTTAGCAGGTTGTTAAAATAGCCCAACAGAAAAAACCGTGGCTAAAATGGTCAGGGTAGGACATAAGGTGTGGACTTAAAACCTGCAGTAAAAGAGGTGGAATTTGCAAGAGAAATGTACAAAGAACAGATTCATTTTGAGGATATGGCAGTATTTTGAGATCTAAATCTAATTCTTTTCATTTAGGAAAAAAAAAAGCAAACACTAATCCCTCACTGACACATGATAAATGATGTTTTTTTCTAAAAATACCTCTAGGTATCTAGACAATAAAACAGTTTCTAAAATAATTATCCTTGAGGTCATGGATTTCACATTCATTTTCAGAAATCTTAATTTGTTTATTTGCTAAGTAAAATAATGAATTTCCCTGAAGTTATAATTCTACATTTTCCAAATTTCTTAAAAGAAAAATCAAATCTTAAAAAGAAACCAGTTTAAAAATAAAAAAAAAAAAATAAAAAAAAAAAAAAAATAAAAAAAAAATAAAAAATAAAAAAAAAAAAAAAAAAAAAAAGAAACCAAAACACCCACTAGGTAAAATTAAAGCGATTGTGTAAGGTACCATCAGCTCTAAAGTGAGATTTCAAAAATCTTCCCACAGTAGGTTGTTGATCACATTAAAGTTAGGGGTTTTCAAAGTGACACTGTTTTTTGATCTTATTTCATCAAAATTATGTAGTATTCATGATTTCTCTCTCATATAGGTTACTTCATGTTTCTTCAAGGTTCTATAAATTATCAAATTAAACTACTTAACTCATGTTACAGAGATTAAACATAAGAATGTGCCCTTTTGTCCAGTTAGACCCATTTCTTCCTTTCTCTCTCAATGAGGAACCTTTTTTTTGATTTTAGTATTTCTCACTATTCTGAATGCCTCTAAATCTTATAGTTCAGTTCAGTTCAGTTCAGTCGCTCAGTCATGTCCGACTCTCTGCGACTCCATGAACCGCAGCACGCCAGGCCTCCCTGTCCATCACCAACTCCCGGAGTTTACACACATTCATGTCCATCGAGTCGGTGATGCCATCCAGCCATCTCATCCTCTGTCGTCCCCTTCTCCTCCTGCCCCCAATCACTCCCAGCATCAGAGTCTTTTCCAATGGGTCAACTCTTCGCATGAGGTGGCCAAAGTACTGGAGTTTCAGCTTCAACATCAGTCCTTCCAACGAACACCCAGGACTGATCTCCTTTAGAATGGACTGGTTGGATCTCCTTGCAGTCCAAGGGACTCTCAAGAGTCTTCTCCAACACCACAGTTCAAAAGCATCAATTCTTCGGCCCTCAGCTTTCTTCACAGTCCAACTCTCACACCCATACGTGACCAATGGAAAAACCATAGCCTTGACTAGACAGACCTTTGTTGGCAAAGTAATGTCTCTGCTTTTGAATATGCTATCTAGGTTGGTCATAACTTTCCTTCCAAGGAGTAAGCATCTTTTAATTTCATGGCTGCAATCACCATCTGCAGTGATTTTGGAGCCCCCAAAAATAAAGTCTGACACTGTTTCCACTGATTCCCCATCTATTTCCCATGAAGTGATGGGACCAGATGCCATGATCTTCGTTTTCTGAATGTTGAGCTTTAAGCCAACTTTTTCACTCTCCACTTTCACTTTCATCAAGAGGCTTTTGAGTTCCTCTTTACTTTCTGCCATAAGGGTGGTGTCATCTGCATATCTGAGGTTATTGATATTTCTCCTGGCAATCTTGATTCCAGCTTGTGCTTCTATCAGCCCAGCATTTCTCATGATGTACTTTGCATATAAGTTAAATAAGCAGGGTGACAATATACAGCCTTGAGGTACTCCTTTTCCTATTTGGAACCAGTCTGTTGTTCCATGTCCAGTTCTAACTGTTGCTTCTTGACCTGCATACAGGTTTCTCAAGAGACAGGTCAGGTGGTCTGGTATTCCCATCTCTTTCAGAATTTTACACAGTTTATAGTGATCCACACAGTCAAAGGCTTTGGCATAGTCAATAAAGCAGAAATAGATGTTTTTCTGGAACTCTCTTGCTTTTTCGATGATCCAGTGGATGTTGGCAATTTGATCTCTGGTTCCTCTGGATTTTCTAAAACCAGCTCATCTGCACACCAAATTTAGCACTTGAAATGCCTATTAATTGTGAATACTGTTTAATTATGACTATTAAGTATTAAATTGTCTATTAATTATAAAATATGTTTCTCATGAATAGTCTTGTTCTATCCAGCAGAGGTTAGCTATTTTAGAACAGGGGGAAAGAATTTTGTGGGGTTTTCTTTTTCCTGGTTTCACTGCAGTTCCGTTCAGTCGCTCATTCGTGTCCTACTCTTTGTGACCCCATGAATCGCAGCACGCCAGGCCTCCCTGTTCATCACCAATTCTTGGAGTTCACTCAGACTCACATCCATCGAGTCAGTGATGCCATCCAGCCATCTCATCCTCTGTCGTCCCCTTCTCTTCCTGCCCCCAATCCCTCCCAGCATCAGGGTCTTTTCCAATGAGTCAACTCTTCGCATGAGGTGGCCAAAGGACTGGAGTTTCAGCTTCAACATCAGTCCTTCCAATGAACACCCAGGACTGATCTCCTTTAGAATGGACTGGTTGGATCTCCGTGCAGTCTAAGGGACTCCCAAGAGTCTTCAACAATATCACAGTTCCTGGCTTAGCACAGCACTATTAGACATTTAGTCTAATGCACTGATGATGAACTTTTTAGACTGTGACTTAGCACAGGAAATAAGTTTTTCACCTTAATTCTATACACATGTTTGGTATACATAACTAACATATAAAACTGTATGTATAAGGTTGAACCATATGAAATCACTGGTATTCTATTGTTTTACCCACAAAAAAGGCAATTTCATATTGTTACTAAAATATAATGAAAAAAATAAAAATTTCATAAAACACTATTTACCCTTACTACATGTGATGCACTCTGATGTTTTCTTGTTCATGCCATTCCATTAAACCAAAATGTTCATTAAGACACACTATTGATTGCATGACCCTCCCAAGTGAATTATCAACTACAGTTTGAAAACCCCTCATCTAGCCTCTAACCTACTGTTCAGGCCTGCCTCTAGCATAAGACTTAGGCTTACAGGATAAAAAGATCTTGAGAGACTCACAAATGGCCTAGGACAGCAGGGTAAAGATGAAGCAGGTCAGAAAGCTGGTGCAATTGCCTGGAAGCTCTCTGTGCATCCCTGAGTACTTAGCAGAACTGGCAAGGACCATACAAAACAGACAGAATACAGAGATTGGAGAGCTTGATTAAATCCTTTCTGACGCGACACAACTAAACTGATCACGTAACCAGACTGTGATTCAGCATGGTTGACTGGTAATGTGCAGAAGGAGGGCTATCCCTTGGCACACAGTGATAGCTTTATAAGGCTCTCTCCAAAGCCCTTTCCTGAATCCAAAAAAAACTTTACGTGTAATGCCAGATTTTTCTTCCACAAGGAGAAGAGGCCCATAGGGAACAGCTCTGTCTGACACTTCTTTCCTTGCTTTTTAGAAGATCATCATTTTGTTGGATGAAATGAAACTTTCCATGCTGCATAACATGTTCTAAAAGTGAAGCTTATCCAGTTCTGTTAATAACGAGTGAAACAGTACAGATGATAACAGATTGCAGACATACTGCTTATATTCTGATTAGGCTTTTAGCTTATTAAAAATGATGTTTATACAAAGATCTTGTACAAAAGCTTAATTATTAACCATTTTGTCAATGAAAACCCAAAAACATGAGTTCTTATCCAAATGACTCAACTATTATCAGACAGATGCTGATATGTGCATGGGCAAGTGTCACTCTCAGCTCTAAGGCTTCAAGCAAGAGCACAGGCACCCAGGCTAACATGGGAGCAATGGGAATGCATTAACCTGCTTTGGTGCTTGAATCATGTGCATTCATACCACCCCCTCTCACCCTTTATGTTACCAGCAGCTTTATCTGATGGAACAGTGTTGACAGAACTTGAACTGGTGCCAGCCCTACTGATGAGAAAAGGTGGAACAGTTGCTGGCTGGAGGGAATGTTTCCTTTTTTGGAAGTAGCAGTAAGATGATATATGAAAAAATGGTTGAAATGGATTATCACAGTTTTCTGATATAAAAAAATGTTTTTAGTTTTTAGAAAACAAAGAATCAAAGAAAGTCAAATAAATGTTCAGTGTATACAATAAGGCACTAAAACACTGAGATGAAAAATATAAATCTAAAGGAAATAACACCTGGCCACATAGATAAGCATACTAGAACCGAACTGAGTTCTAGCTCATGCAAGACTGGTCCTTTTACTGTTTATCTCAGCAGATAAAGCATGACAATAGTAAAGATAAGAATGCCAAGTCCTAGTCAGTTGAGAGGCCTGACTACTCATCATGCCAATCAAAAACTACAGACCTATGATGCCAATATAAAAATCAGAGGGAAAAGAAATTTCCTGTCTAATTTTAGGAAGGAAGAAAAACCTGAAACAAGTAAGTTTTATAACTGTAAATGCTAATAATAATAAGAGCAAATAGCAGTTTTAATAATAAGTATTTTTTTTTTTTTTTTGCTGCACTGCATAGCTTGTGGGATCTTAGTTCCCTGACTGGGGACTGAACCTGGGCCCTTGGGAGTGAAAGCTAACCAATGAACCGCCAGGGAATTCACAATAAGCATCTTTCTTAAACCCAGCACATTCTCAAGTTCCAGACCAAGAGAATGCTTTCATCTGCTCCATCCTGTAATCTCATGTTAGAACTTAAGTGCATTCACTGTGTCTTCTTCACTGAATAGTAATCCTAAATGTCCATCACTCTATTCTCCACAAGTTTTGTACAACTGAACATGCTTAATCACCATGCAATGATAATAATGGATAATGGCTCTGATGTCCACGAAAAGGAGTTGCAAAATTCAGAAATACATTTTGAAATGTCAAACAGGGAATAAATCACATTCAGGATAGCTTTAGTGTTAGATATTTTATTATATGCACTTATTCTATGTTATACATTATGTGACATGTACACATTTATGGTATATATGTATGTACATACACATAGCTAGTCTACTAGTATCACAGCATATTTGAATACTGTAAATAATTCCTTCTAGGCGAAAAAGTTTACAAATACCTTTTCCTCTAATATCTAACAAAAAAAGGTGACAATTATGCCTGTTCACCTTACTTGACTGGTTAAAAATAACAACCTTTGCTGAAACAGATGATTTCTCGTGGGGAAGTGAAGGGAAGGAGGTGGGCAAAATATGGAGGAATCTGAGAGCAAAGCCTATTCTGCATACTGTTATGTAAACAGTACACACTGACAGTAAATAAGATAATCAGTAACCAAAGTACAAATTACTACAAAGGTCCTTTAATCCAAAATATAGAAAACAATAGGCTCATATTAAATATTCAGCATTCCTGTTTTTTCCATTTTGAGACAACAGTCAAAGAAAAAGTTAGACTCATAATCACTTTTCTGAAGGTCAAGGCTCTCTTGGCTCGCAAGAAGGATGACGCCTTATTCCACAAAATACCATACTAGATATTGACTCTTACAATTATACAGTGGAAGTGAGAAATAGATTCAAGGGATTACATATGATAGACAGAGTGCCTGAAGAACTATGGATGGAGGTTCGTGACATTGTACAGGAGGCAGGGATCAAGACCATCCCCAAGAAAAAGAGAGGCAATAAGGCAAAATGCTTGTCTGAAGAGGCCTTACAAATAGCTGACAAAAGAAGAGAAGCAAAAGGCAAAGGAGAAAAGGAAAGATATATCCAACTGAATGCAGAGTTCCAAAGAATAGCAAGGAGAGATAAGAAAGCCTTCCTAAGTGATTAATGCAAAGAAATAGAGGAAAACAACAGAATGGGAAAGACTAGAGATTGCTTCAAGAAAATTAGAGATACCAAGGGACCATTTATTTCATGCAAAGATGGGCACAATAAAGGACAGAAATGGTATGGACCTACAGAAGTAGAAGATATTGAGAAAAGGTGGCAAGAATACACAGAACAACTATACAAAAAAGATCTTCATGACCCAGATAATCCTGATGGTGTGACCACATACCTAGAGCCAGACATACTGGAATGCAAAGTGGGCCTTAGGAAGCGTGAGTGAGTGAGTGAGTGAGTGAAGTCGCTCAGTCGTGTCTGACTCTTTGCGACCCCATGGACTGTAGCCTACCAGGCTCCTCTGTCCATGGGATTTTCCAGGCAATAGTCCTAGAGTGGATTGCCATTTCCTTCTCCAGGGGATCTTCCCAACCCAGGCATCGAACCCGGGTCTCCCGCATTATAGACAGATGCTTTACCATCTGAGCCACCAGGGAAGTCACTGTGAACAAAGCTAGTGGAGGTGATGGAGTTGCAGTTGAGCTCTTTCAAATCCTGAAAGATGATGCTGTGAAAGTGCTGCACTCAATATGCCAGCAAAGTTGGAAAACTCAGCAGTGGCCACAGGACTGGAAAAGGTCAGTTTTCATTCCAATCCCAAAGAAAGGCAATGCCAAAGAATGTTCAAACTACAGCACAATTGCACTCACCTCACATGCTAGCAAAGTAATGCTCAAAATTCTCCAAGACAGGCTTCAATAGAACGTGAACTGTGAACTTTCAGGTGTTCAAGCTGGATTTAGAAAAGGCAGAGGGACCAGAGGTGAAATTGCCAACATCCGTTGGATCATCGAAAAAGCAAGAGAGTTCCAGAATAAACATCTATTTCTGCTTTATTGACTATGCCAAAGCCTTTGACTGTGTGGATCACAACAAACTGTGGAAAATTCTTAAAGAGATGGGAATACCAGACCACCTTACCTGCCTCCTGAGAGACCTGTATGCAGGTCAAGAAGCAACAGTTAGAACTAGACATGGAACAATGGACTGGTTCCAAATCAGGAAAGGAGTACGTTAAAGCTGTATAGTGTCACGCTGCTTATTTAACTTATATGAAGAGTACATCATGCAAAATACCTGACTGGATGAAGCACAAGCTGGAATCAAGATTGCCGGGAGAAATATCAATAACCTTAGATATGTAGATGACACCACCTTTATGGCAGAAAGCGAAGAACTAATGAGCCTCTTGATGAAAGTGAAAGAGAAGAGTGAAAAAGTTGGCTTAAAACTCAACATTGAAAAAACAAAGATCATGGCATCTGGTCCCGTCACTTCATGGCAAATAGATGGGTAAACAGTGGAAACAAATCACTGCAGATGGTGACTACAGCCATGAAATTAAAAGACGCTTACTCTTTGGAAGAAAAGCTCTGACCAACCTAGACAGCATATTAAAAAGCAGAGACATTATTTTGCCAACGAAAGTCCCTCTAGTCAAAGCTATGGTTTTTCTAGTAGTCATGTGTTGATGTGAGAGTTGGACTATAAAGAAAGCTGAGCGCTGAATTGATGCTTTAAACTGTGGTGTTGGAGAAGACTCTTGAGAGTCCCTGGACAGCAAGGAGTTCAAACAAGTCAATCCTAAGGAAATCAATCCTGAATATTCATTGGAAGGAGTGATGCTGAAGCTGAAACTTCAATTCTCTGGCCACCTGATATGAAGAGCTAACTCACTGGTAAGACCCTGATGCTGGGAAAGATTGAAGGCGGGATGAGAAGGGGTCGACAGAGGACGAGATGGTTGGATGGCATCACTGACTCAATGGACACGAATTGGAGTAAACTCCGGGAGTTGGTGATGGAGAGGGAGGCCTGGCATTCTGCAGGCCATGGGGTCACAAAGAGTTGGACATATTGAGCGACTGAACCATGGAACGAGGACTGCAGTTGCTGCCAGGTAGTTTAGGTCCTACCAGTGTGTTGGTGCTCTTGGGGAAAAACAGGTTAACTTATCTGAGCCATAATTTCCTTGTGCCAACCTGTCCCATCTTCCTCTTGGGTTCTTGTAAGAGATAAAGGTGGAGGAGAAAAGGAAAAAGGCACTAAATTATTCACAAGTACAGGCTTGTGTTAGACACAGTTGATTGCCCAAGTAATAAGCCTACTTTTTTTTTTTTTTTGCTAACAAAATCTAGACCTGTTTTGTCAATAGAATGCTTAGTAATGGAGGACAAATCATGACTGTTTAAGCCAGTTAGTTCATCTTTCTTTTTCCAAATATCGTTTTTTGAATATCTGTTGTTGTTATTCAGTCGCTCAGTTGTGTTCAACTATTTGTGACCCCATAGACTGCAGCAGGCCAGGCTTCCCTGTCCTTCACTATCTCCTGGAGTTTGATCAAACTCATGTCCATTGAGTTGATGATGACATCCAACTATCTCATCCTGTCTTACTCCCTTCTCCTCCTGCCTTCAATCTTTCCAAGCACCAGGTCTTTTCCAAGGAGCCAGCTCTTGACATCAGGTGGCCAAAGCACTGGAGCTTTAGCTTCAGCATCAGTCCTCCCAAGAATATTCAGGGTTGATTTCCTTTAGGATTGACTTGTTTGATCTCCTTGTTATACAAGGGACTCTCAAAGTGTTTTCTCCAGAACCACAGTTCAAAAGCATCAATTCTTCAGTGCTCAGCCTCCTTTGTGGTCCAACTCTCACATCCATACACGACTACTGGAAAAACCACAGCTTTGACTATATAGACCTTTGTTGGCAAACTGATGTCTCTGCTTTTGAATATAGTATCTAGCTTTGTCATAGCTTTTTGAAGGCCTACCACAAGCCAAACATTGTTCTAAGTGTTAGGAAAATAGTAAGGAAAACAGACAAAAATTCTGGTGGGGAAGACAGAAATCAATAAATAAGTAAAATATACAGTCTATCAGAAGTGGTAAGATAGTTCAGAGAAGAAAGAAGTAGGGAAGAGCAGTTAGGGAGTGCCAAGCAAAGGTGGTCAAAGAAGGTCCCAGTGAGAGTATGATCTGATAGGTAAGGGGATGAGTCATTGGAAGCGTGGAGGAACTGCAGTCAAGACCAGCTACGAGCCCATACAATGGTCCTGTGGCAGCAAACAATCCCTAACATGAACTCAGATCAACAAAGAGGCTGCTGTGCCTAGAACAGAATGAAGGAGAGGGAACTAGGAGTAGGTGAAGTGAGACAGGTAAAAAGGAGGTGGGGGAACAGATGAGGCAGAGCTTTGTAGGCAAACATTGAGGCTTTGGCTTTCAAGAAATCCATTGGTAGGTTAAAAAAAAAAAAGGAGTGATAAGATCTGACTTACACTTTGAAAAGACCATTCTGGTTACCATGTTGAAAACAGACTTTCAAAGGCAGAGAGGAGTTTAAAAACAACTGTACTAATTTAGGTAGGAGATGACTGTGGCTCCCACCAAGGTGGTAACAGTGGAAGCAGTCAGATTATATATCCTAGATGTGCTGACCAGATGGAAGGTATAAAAGAATGACAGAAGTTAAAGATGATTCTAAAATTAACTGATATAGGGAAGATTTCAAGAGGAGTAGATTTGGGATATAAATTAGGGGTTCAATTTGGGACATGCTAAATTTAAGACGGTTACTACTACTTTTCAAATTATAAGTATATAGATGATATTTAAAACCAGAAGGGAAAGAGACACATGTACCCCAATGTTCATCACAGCACTGTTTATAATAGCCAGAACATGGAAGCAACCTAGATGTCCATCAGCAGATGAATGGATAAGAAAGCTGTGGTACATATACACAATGGAGGATTACTCAGCCATTAAAAAGAATACATTTGAATCAGTTCTAATGAGGTGGATGAAACTGGAGCCTATTATACAGAGTGAAGTAAGCCAGAAAGAAAAACACCAATACAGTATACTAACGCATATATATGGAATTTAGAAAGATGCTAACAATAACCCTGTGTACGAGACAGCAAAAGAGACACTGATGTATAGAACAGTTTTATGGACTCTGTTGCAGAGGGAGAGGGTGGGAAGATTTGGGAGAATGGCACTGAAACATGTATAATATCATGTATGAAACGAGTTGCCAGTCCAGGTTCAATGCAAGTACTGGATGCTTGGGGCTAGTGCACTGGGACGACCCAGAGGGATGGTATGGGGAGGGAGGAGGGAGGAGGGTTCAGGATAGGGAACACATGTATACCTGTGGCGGATTCATTTTGATATTTGGCAAAACTAATACAATTTGTAAAGTTTAAAAATAAAATAAAATAAAAATAAATCCATGAGACTTACAGCAAAGAAGTTAGGCTAGAAGAGAGAAGAAATTGAAGGCTAAGTAAAGAAGGTGACTAAAAGAAGGGGAAGTGATCAACAGTGCAAAATGCTGGTGACAGATCACTTAAGAGGGCTGAGCAGCTGACTTGCAAGGATGAAGTAAGTTTAAGAGGGAATGGCAGAAGAGGAATTGGAGATGGCAAGCATATACAGTCTTCCATGGAGTTTTTCTGGAAAGAGGAGCACAGCTAAAGAGCATTAGTTAGAGGGAACTATGGGGATAAAAGAGTTTTTGTTTGTTTTTTAAATGGGGAAAATACTGCACATTTTCACGCTGATGGTAAATGATCCAGTAAAGAGGGAGCAGGACAGAAAGAAGAGAACTGTTGGAGTATATCTGCAAGTGGGCAAGAGGCAGCTCTGGGTAAGAGGTAGATCTGATAGACAGAGTGCCTGAAGAACTATGGATGAAGGTTTGTAACACTGTATAGGAGGCAGTGCTCAAAACCATCCCTAAGAGGAAGAAATGCAAAAAGGCAAAATGGCTGTCTGAGGAGGCCTTACAAATAGCTGAGAAAAGAAGAGAAGCAAAAGGCAAAGGAGAAAAGGAAAGATATATCCATCTGAATGCAGAGTCCAAAGAACAGCAAGGAGAGATAAGAAAGCCTTCCTAAGTGATCAATGCAAAGAAATAGAGGAAAACAATAGAACAGGAAAGACTAGAGATATCCTCAAGAAAATTAGAGATACCAAGGAAACATTTCATGCAAAGATGGGCACAATAAAGGACAGAAACAGTATGAACCTAACAGAAGTAGAAGATATTAAGAATAGGTGGCAAAAATACACAGAAGAACTATACAAAAAAGATCTTAATAAGCCAGACAACTAGGATGGTGCTAGAGTCAGACATCCTGGAATGAGAAGTCAACTGGGCCTTAGGAAGCATCCTTACAAACAAAGCTAGTGGAGGTGATGGAATTCCAGTTGAGCTATTTCAAATCCTAAAAGATGATGCTATGAAAGTGCTGTCCTCAATACACCAGCAAATTTGGAAAACTCAGCAGTGGCCACAGGACTGGAAAAGCTCAGTTTTCATTCCAATCCCAAAGAAAGGCAATGCCAAAGAATGTTCAAACTACGGCACAATTGCACTCATCTCACACGCTAGGAAAATAATGCCCAAAATTCTCCAAGACAGGCTTCAAAAGTATGTGAGCCAAGAACTTCCAGATATTCAAGCTGGATTTATAAAAGGCAGAGGGACCAGAGATGAAATTGCCAACATCTGTTGGATCACAGAAAAAGCAAGAGAATTCCAGA
The DNA here is from genome assembly GCF_029378745.1 of Bos indicus. Taxonomy (NCBI): domain Eukaryota; kingdom Metazoa; phylum Chordata; class Mammalia; order Artiodactyla; family Bovidae; genus Bos; species Bos indicus. The sequence continues at coordinate 14,445,355 of NC_091779.1, forward strand.
AAAACATCTACTTCTGCTTTATTGATTATGTTAGCCTTTGATGGCATGGATCACAACAATTGGAAAATTCTTAATGAGAAGAGAATACTCTCATATTACCTTACCTACCTCCTGAGAAATCTGTATGCAGGTAAAGAAGCAACAGTTAAAACTGGACAAAGAACAACAGACTAGTTCCAAATTGGGAAAGGAGTACGTCAAGGCTGTATACTGTCACCTTGCTTATTTAACTCACATGAAGAGTACATCATGCAAAATACCTGACTGGATGAAGCCCAAGCTGGAATCAAGATTGCTGGAGGAAATATCAATATCCTCAGATATGCAAATGACACCACCCTTACAGCAGAAAGCAAAGAGGAACTAAAGAGCCTCTTAATGAAAGTGAATGAGGAGAGTGAAAAAGCTGGCTTAAAACTCAACATTCAGAAAACTAACATTATGGAATCCAGTCCCATCACTTCATGGCAAATAGATGGGGAAACAATGGAAACAGTGACAGACAGACTATTTTCTTGGGCTCCTAAATCACTGCAGATGGTGACTGCTGCCATGAACTTAAAGGACGCTTGCTCCTGGAAGAAAAGCTATGACCAACCTAGACAGCATATTAAAAAGCAGAGACATTACTTTGCTGACAAAGGTCCATCTAGTCAAAACTATGGTTTTTCCAGTAGTCATGTATGGATGTGAGAGTTGGACCATAAAGAAAGCTGAGCACGAAAGAACTGATGTTTTTGAACTGTGGTGTTGGAGAAGACTCTTGAGGGTCCCTTGAACAGCAAGGAGATTAAACCAGCCAGTACTAAAGGAAATCAGTCCTGAATATTCGTCAGAAGGACTGATGCTGAAGCTGAAGCTCCAATACTTTGGTCACCTGATGCGAAGAACTGACTCACTGGAAAAGACCCTGATGCTGGGAAAGACTGAAGGCAGGAAGAGAAGGGTACGACAGAGGACGAGATGGGTGGATGGCATCACCGACTGGATGGGTATGAGTTTGAGCAAGCTCTGTGAGTTGGTGATGGACATGGAAGCCTGGCATGCTAGAGTCCATTGGGTTGCAAAGAGAGGACATAACTGAGCAGTTGAACTGAAGAGGCTGCAGGATCTAGTGCAGAAGTGGAGGAGTTGGTTTGGAGTATGAACAGCTACAGGGCGACAGGCAAGCAAATTGCACAGATACAGGTGTGTTGGTAGCTATGGTGATATACATTTTCTTCTAGTTGCTTATAGTAAAAAATCTCACTCCTCTTTTGCAGTGATTAGTCCTATAGGTCTAGTTTTGACCAATGGTATGCAAAGGGACATCTGGCAGGGGATTCTGGGAAAGATTTTCTTTCCCATAAAGAGAAAGGTCCAAGATAAGAAAGGCCTTTTACATTTTCCCTTCCTTCTTACCTTGGATGCTATTTTATGAAGATATAATGATTAGAGTTGGTGTGGACATCTTATTTCTGTGATGGGAAATCCACTGTGTATGTGCCAGTAACTTTGCAAATGTGTGTATACGGTAAGGTCCACTAGGGCAGAGGTCTTTTTCTGCTTCCCCAACTCCAGTTTTATTGAGGTGTAACTGACAAAACTGTATGATACTTAGGGTGTACAGTGTGATGATCTGACCTATCTATACAGCAGGTCAGGAAGCAACAGTTAGAACTGGACATGGAACAACAGACTGGTTCCAAATAGGAAAAGGAGTACGTCAAGGCTGTATATTGTCACCCTGCTTATTTAACTTATATGCAGAGTACATCATGAGAAATGCTGGGCTGGAGGAAGCACAAGATGGAATCAAGATTGCCAGGAGAAATGTCAATAACCTCAGATATGCAGATGACACCACCCTTATGGCAGAAAGTGAAGAGGAACTAAAGAGTGTCTTGATGAAAGTGAAAGAGGAGAGTGAAAAAGTTGGCTTAAAGCTCAACATTCAGAAAACGAAGATAATGGAATCTGGTCCCATCACTTCATGGGAAATAGATGGGGAAACAGTGGAAACAGTGTCAGACTTTATTTTTTTGGGCTCCAAAATCACTGCAGACATGAAATTAAGAGACACTTACTCCTTGGAAGAAAAGTTATGACCAACCTAGATAGCATATTCAAAAGCAGAGACATTACTTTGCCAACAAAGGTCCGTCTAGTCAAGGCTATGGTTTTTCCAGTGCTCATGTATGGATGTGAAGAAAGCTGAGCACCGAAGAATTGATGCTTTTGGACTGTGGTGTTGGAGAAGACTCTTGAGAGTCCCTTGGACTGCAAAGAGATCCAACCAGTCCATTCTGAATCAGCCCTGGGATTTCTTTGGAAGGAATGATGCTAAAGCTGAAACTCCAGTACTTGGCCACCTCATGCAAAGAGTTGACTCATTGGAAAAGACTCTGATGCTGGGAGGGATTGGGGGCAGGAAGAGAAGGGGATGACAGAGGATGAGATGGCTGGATGGCATCACGGACTCGATGGACGTGAGTCTGGGTGAACTCCGGGAGTTGGTGATGGACAGGGAGGCCTGGCGTGCTGCGATTCATGGGGTCACAAAGAGTCGGACATGACTGAGCGACTGAACTGAACTGATACATTTTAAAAGGACTCCAGAGGTCTTCATTTTGTTACCTGGTGTATCCAAGGTGTCCAAAAAGAGTGTCTGGCACATAGTACACACTCAATACATATTTGCTAAATAAATGAAGTATTAGCAAATGGGTCGTGCTTTTAAGAAACTCACTGTATATTGATATATACTAGCAAATAAAGAAATAATTACACTCCTATGCTCTAAGTGGTATTATAGGGGAAAGCGCTAGATGTTAGCTAACCTTGATTCTGTAAGGAAATGAACTTCTTTGCAGATTGTGGAAATAAGCTTCCACCATTTGAATGTTAATTAGAAAATGTTTTGCCTCATATGAATATTTTGACAATTTCTTTATAAAAATAAATTGAAAAGAAATTTATTTTATATAATCCTTATATTTTTCCTTAGTAAGACACAACTAGGGCCATGATCTAGGGGAACATTTGTTTTATTCATTAACTTCATTGTTCTCTCTTGTCTACATTTTTTTTTTTTTTTTTTGACCTAGGAGTACAATCATACTGATGAAACATTTTACCACAGCTATCACCAGTTTTTATTGAAAAGCACACAGGATGCCCTGTTTTAAACATTTAAGAGGTTCAATGTCTGCTTTTTTCTTTAGAAGAGTTATATTTCTCTGTTCCATGCCAGCATGCTTTTTCCTCCTTTCATTTTTAGCAGATAAAGCATTATCTTTTTCTTCTGGAATCATTTCTGTATACCTGAGTACAATCCTTTATTATACAATAGAAGACAAAGTATTTATAATTTTATTATAGGAGCACAGATGTGGCATTATATATACAGGAATAAATTAAAGCTGAAGTATCCAAAGCTTGGAATAAAGTCATATTTTTGCTGCTTAAGGCAAGAAAAATTATTTAGTCTACAGTAATGAGTAAGTAGCAGCAAAACAAATATTTGGTTGACTGTGGAAAGCCAATGTTTTCATTACTTGTTACAAGCATAAAAGCTAAAAACAGGCTGACCAAGCACATTCTAACAGCAAATAACACAAGCATTCATCAATTCTCTGGTATATGTATTATAAAACTATGATTCCTAATTTCTGGATTTATATGTAATGGAGGCATAGTTGACTTAGCCTTAAATATAGTATATACTATTATACATATATGCATACATATATATTTATATTGTCCATTTATTTTTAAGATCGATTGCCAATTTTTTATTGGTAGAAGATACAACACTTCCTGCCCTTAAAAGTGCTTCTGTCTAGTACAATATACTTAGCATATTAACAAACTTGTTAATAAATTATTTATCTACACATGTAAATAACTCCTTTGATAATATGCAAAATGGTCATATTTGCTGAATGCTTGCTATGTTAAGAAGTCTGTAATTGGTAATTTATATATATGTTACTTAAATTGTTGTACCTAATTTATTTATTATATTCAGATCTTAAAGATAAGGAAACAGGCTCAGAAATAACTCACCTTTCCCCAAAGGTTGCCCATCCCCCAAATCAGAGTAACGAAGCCTGCATCTATCTGAGAATTCTGTAAAATCATATTCCTGACAGTACAGCAGGGACAAGCAAATAGTTCAAGTAAAGGACATTACATATAGTGCAACATACATACATTTATTCATTCATGCAAAACTACAAACATATAGCATATGCAAATGTAACAAAATGTAAACTACAGGCAAATCAAAGTAAAAGATGTATAAAGAATCACTGTATTCTTGTTCCTTTTTGTAAGTTTAAAATTTTCAAAAGTAATCATTTCTTATGATTTGAATGCTTAATCCCCGTGATCTTTGGAAAATCAGTTTTTCTAGGCTTTAAAAAAGAGATTTAATTCTGTTCAGCACATAGCCAATGAGCATCTCATTTATAAAACCTCATGTCAGGTCCTACAGATCAGCTGGAGTAATGTTCTGAGTGTGATACCCAGACTGCACTTGCAGTATCAGCTTCACTTGAAAACGATAGAAACCCAAATTCTTCAGTTCCACCCTAGACCACTTATGATCTACAGAACATAAGAGCAGTAATAGGGAATAAGATGCTAAACTGTTTGAAAGTAAGATTATGGAGAACAGCAGTAGATGATTTTACACTTTTTGGTACACAATAAGACACTACAGAAGGTTTGTGAGCAGAGGAATAATACAATAATTATATTAAGAAGATCCCTCTAGTAGTACTGCATAGAATGTGTTACTTCTGGGAGATTCGGGAGGAAAAGAGCACTGTAAGTTTTTATAAGTGTGCCAAGAAAGATGTGTTAAGAACCTGACCTAGCCTATGGGACTAGAAGGGGACAGATGAGAGATTCCACAGTGGGTGAGTGTCTAAGGCCAGCTGATTGGCTGAATGTGGCACAGGCACAGGGTAAAGAACTGTGAAAAGAGGTGAAGAGGTAAGGGAGAGACGAAAGGGAGCAAAGGTTACTGAGATTTCACGCCTGGGTGGTGGATAGAAGAGTTTGGATCCAGATGAATTCAAGAAAACTTCCTATAGCTGGGCCTTTTAAAGGCCAAGATCCCAGCCTTATAATCCTATAAAAGCATGTTCTTCTAAACAGTGTCAAGTAAGGAAGTGGTGATTCCAGCCTTAAGATTCTATAAAGCATGTTCCTCTAAACAGTGTCATGTAAGGAAGTGCTTTTCAGACGTGCAGATTTTAGAGATCTAAAAACATTCCAAACAAACGTAATGGATGAGTTGCTTTTTAATTTCATAAATTAAGAACTCCAAAAAAAACCCCCAAAACTTCTTTTAGCTGTTCAGAGTGAAAGCTGGTAAAACTACTTTGGAGAAAAATGTCAATATTCAGGGGCGGTATTCACATTCTGCTGAACATGGCTTGTGTACTGGGTATTTGCTTCTCTCTCACTGCAGGCAGGGAAGCCATCAGGGAAGCCCCATTGCTAAGAACATACATCAGCTGAATCAGAGCTCTGACACCTTCTACTTATTGGATTTGGGACCTAGAGTTCAGTTTCTTCATCTGTAAAATGTAGATAATAACAGTGGCTACCTATTGTTGTGAGGATTAAATAAATTAATACATATGAGGCACTGAGAACAGTGCCCAGGCCCAGTGCATGCCAGTGGTAAACACTGCCGCCAACAGGATCATCAAGATGCTGACAACCTAGATGGAGCAATTCCATTCCAAGGCCTCACCTAGAGAAACTCTTACTTATGCGCACAGTAAATGCTTAAGGGTGTTTTCTGCAGAATGTTTAAAATAGAAAATATACGGAAAGAATGTCAAAGTCTATGAACAGGTATAAGCATTCAGTGAATACATCATTTAAAATGAATAAAGATGTAGTACATCTAAAAACAGACAAGTATGGAAAGCATAATGCTAAGTGAAAATATAAGGTGCAACGGGATACACAGCATTTGATAATGCTTATTTTAAGGGGCATACTAACAATATTATTATTTTTAATGACTATAAACAAATATATGTAGTAAAAGTTTAAAAATATGCACAGGAAGGAAACACACTTACTTCTGGTAGTGGATACTTTTGAGGAGGGAGAGAAACTAAACTGGAGAGTACATAAATATACAGATGACTTAAAATATGTAAATTCACATTAAAAAACCCTCTAAAACAAGTGTGAAAAAAATATTCTGATTAGTTAGGTAAAATATAGGTTAAATCCTGGTACTTTTCTGTATTGATATTTGGCAAAATTAATACAATTATGTAAAGTTTAAAAATAAAATTTAAAAAAAATAAAAATAAAAATAATTTCATAAGGTAAAAGGGAAAAAGCAGAAGAAAAAATGGCAGCCCATCAATTTGAGTAAATTTTTAAAACACATCTTAATGAAATGTAGAAGAATTAGAAAAGCTGAAGAATAATATAAAACATATTTTTACACAAAATCATCAATTTTTAACATTTTGCCCTAGGTTTTATTATTTTCTCTCCCTTTGCATATATACATACATATTTTCCCTCAACCCCTTGAATGTAGTTTACCATGGCCCTTAATATTTCAGCTTGTAATTATTAGAACAAGGATGGAACTAAAGCATGATTATCAAATTCAGAAGATAAAAATTGATGCAATACTTTAATATACCAGCCACATTCCAATTTTGTCAAGTACCCAATAATGTCCTTTTTTAGCATTATTTTTTTCCTTTGTTTCAAGTGCCAGTCTAAGATCATGTACAGCATTTAGTTTAACGTCTCTTTACTCTCCTTAGCCTTTCTTTGTATTTTATACATGGACATTTTTGGAAGAATATAGGGCAGTTGTTCTTTTTAATAAACAAGTTTGGGTTTGTCTGATGCTCCCTTATTAGAATTCAGGCTAAAGCACCATATGAGGGACTTTTCATCCCTCTCAGGGTATCATTAGGAGATACATGGTGCCCCTCACGGCTGCTGTTAATTCTGAAGAGCCAATCAAGGGCTTCCCTGGTGGCTCAGCTGGTGAAGAATCTCCCTGCAATGTGAGAAACCTGGGTTCGATCCCTGGGTTGGGAAGATCCCCTGGAGAAGGGAACGGCTACCCACTCCAGTATTCTGGCCTGGAGAATTCCATGGACTGTAAAGAGTCAGACACGACTGAGCGACTTTCACTTTCAATCAAGGTGTTATTTGATTTCTCTAGAGAGAAATAATGTATGTATTTCATATTGCAACTAATAAGCAATCAGTGGGGAGATACTTTAAGATCATGCAAATACATCGCTCTTCATCAAACAGTCCCCGTACATTTAGTATCCTTTGATAATTTTTAGCCAAACCCATCTTAACTATGAAAACTGTAATCTTTCAATTCTACCACTCTCTGCACATCTACTGTTTGGCATCTTACTATAAGAAGACTTTCTTTTGCTTCTAAGTATTTATTTACTCATTTATAGCTTATGGACTCACAGATATTATTTTAAATTTCATTCCTGTTTTAAATCACTATTTTTTGCATTTTCTTTTTTTTTTTTTTAATATTTATTTTTGGCTGTGCTGAGTCTTCACTGTTGTGCAAGGGCTTTCTCTAGTTGCAGGGTGAGGGCTTCTCACTGTAGGGCTTCTCTTGTGAATCCCAGGCTCTAGGCGCTCGGGCTTCGGTAGTTGTGACTCACGGACTCCAGAGCTTGGGCTCAGTTGCCCCTAGACATGTGGCATTTTCCTGACCAGGGACAGAACCAATGTCCCTTGCATTGCAAGGCAGATTCTTAACCACTGGACCACCAGGGAAGCCCCATATTTTTTGCCTTTTCTTATTAAGGTAAAAATCCACATAAAATTCACCATGTTTAAATGTATAAGTCAGTGATTTTTAGTACAATCACAATATTGTACAATCACCACCACTATATAATTCTAAAACAGTTCCATCACCCAAAAAAGATATGGTACCTCTTAGCAGAAACACTCTGAAAAGTGAGTCACAATTTTCACCACCCTGCAGCCCCTGGCAACCACTAATCTTTTTGTCTCTATGGATTTGCCTTTTCTGGACACTCCATATAAATGGAATCATACTACGTGACCTTTTGTGTCTGGCTTCTTTCACTTAGCGTAATGTTTTTAAGGTTCACCCATGATGCAGCATGTGTCAGTGCTTCATTCCTTTCTATGGTTGAATTACATTTCATTATCTGGATATATTATATTTTGTCAGGTTGTTTTTGTTTGGTTTGTTTCCACTTTTAAGCTATCGTGAATAATACTGCTGTGAACAACTGTGTACAAGTTTTTGTTTGAACTCTTGTTTTCAATTCTTTTAGGTATGTACCTAGGAATGAGATTGATGGGTCATCTGGTAATTCAATGCTTAACTTTTCTAAGGAAGTGTTAATTTTTTTCTGCAGTGGCTGTACCGTTTTACAAGCCCACTGGCAATGTATGAGGGTTCCAATTTTTCCATATCCTTGCCAAAACTTCTTCCTTATTCCCTCCCTCTTTCCCTTCCTTCCTTTCTCTTAAAATTAAAGACATCCTAGTAGGTGCAGAATAGTACCTGACTGTGGTTTTGATTTGCATTTCCCTGATAGCTAGTGATGTTGAGTATTTTTCATCTTATTGACTGCCTGTATATCTTCTTAGATTAAGTGTTTTGCCTATTTTTACATTGGGCTGTTTACCTTTGTGTTCTTGAGTTGTATATCCTCAATTAGCTGCAGCTCAAATTATTCCACATTTGACCTGGGAGTAGGGAGGGGCCTTTCAAGATGCCCTTTATGACTTCTTGACGCTTGCGTAACAGGTGATCCAGGCTTGAGAATACTGCTTTTCTCCAAAGAGCTCTGGCTCCTCTCAGTGGGAAACAGTATTAGAAACCAATATCCGGGTGCTAGATGTGTTCATTGCTGTTGATTCCCTGCTTTCAGGTCTTTTTTAGCAATCATAGGTGGGAAATACACATATCTATGTGTGTATATATATATATGAAATTATGAGTTTATGCAAATTCAGTCCCTCTCCCAAAGTGTTTATCTTCCCTCTTTCTGTATTTTTTATTTCCTTTCTTCTCTGATGAGAATTCTGGCTCCCTACAACATCAACATATGCATTCATTTACTAAATCTCATTCATAAACAGCTTTATAATTAGTGGGTCTATAGAACAACAAAAATAAAACCTCCTAAGAAGAGTTCAAAATTTGCTGGCTAGTCTCATCTTCCCCCCAGACCAAACATAATATAGTCAAAATACCAAGTTCAAAGTTTGAATTAATTTTCTCTTTCTTTTATCCTTCATCAGTGTAATGTTATTCATTTGACTTATAGTTGGGTTTATTTGTGTCTGTTTACATTCAGTTTTAGTTTTTCTTTTTTCTTCCTATGCTTGCTGATTTAATTTAATTTTTAAAATACATAGAACATGAGTATATTTCCCAAAGTCAAAACCACACCAAAAGACAAATGCAGAGCAGTATTACTGCCTCCCCATCTCTTCTACCCATTCTTGCTCTCCTACTCCTTACAAACAACAAACTTCACTGTTTTCTAGCTTATCCATCCTATGCTTTTTTTTTTTTTTTTGCAAAAGTAAGGGTGTATGTGTATACTTATTTCCTCATTTTTCCCTCACATAAAAGTAAATATATGGCAAATGCATAGCATATACTTAGTTTTTGCACTTATTTTCAAAGAATAAAAAAAAAGTTTAAGACTCTAAAAAAGTATTTTCAAGCATTCCCTTGGGAAGGAAGTAGTAAATTATGAGTTTTCCCCTAGTAATCCCTTTTCAGCATTAGCTTTGCAACATCGAGATTGCTAAAAGAAAAACAAAACAACTTTGTGACAATTGAAAACAAACAATATTGTCATTACCTATGATTATACTGGATATCTGGACTTTTAAATGTTTATTTTTGCTATGGAAGAGTAAAAAAAATGTATTTCAGAGAAGCAACTGGCATGCCTGTGTTGTAAACCTGAAGAGGCAATAGTGATAAGACAAAGACTCAAGTTCCTCAAGAGAATATGAGAACTGAAAAAAGGCAATGAGTATGGATGACTGTTGACTTTTAAAAGGACAATTTTTGCAGCCACTATGGAAAACAGTACAGAGGTTCCTTTAAAAACTAAAAATAAAGCTACCATCTGATCCAGTAAACCCACTTCTGGGCATATATCCAGAAAAGATAAAAATTTTAATTCGAAAAGATCTGTGCACTGCAATATTCACAGCAGCACTATTTACAATAGCCAAGACATGGAAGCAACCTAAGTGCCCATCAACAGACAACTGGACTAAGAAGATGCGGTATATATACACAGCGGATATTACTCAGCCACAAAAAAGGATGAAATATTGCCACTTGCAGCAACATGGATGGACCTAGAGATTATATTATACTATAGTATACATATTATACTAAATGAAGTACATCAGATAGAAAAAGACAAACATACGATATTACTTATATGTGGAATCTGAAAAATAACACTAATGAATACAAAAATAAAAACAGACTCACAAACAGAAAACAAACTTATGGTTAACAAAAGGAAAAGGGAGGTGGGGAGGAATAAATTAGAAGTGTGGGATTAACAGGTTCAAATTACTACACATAAAATAAATAAGCAACAAGGATTTATAGTATAGCACAGGAACTATATTCAATCTTGTAATTACCTATAATGGAAAATAATCTGGAAAGATATATATGTGTGTACATATATATACAAACTGAATCACATGCCGCATACCTGAAACTAACACGATATTATAAATAAACTATTTTTAAAGTTCTTAAAATGTTTGTCACTCAGTTGTGTCCAACTCTGCGACTCCATGGACTGCAGCCTGCCAGGCTCCTCTGGTCCATGAGATTCTCCAGGCAAAAATGCTGGAGTGGGTTGCCATTCCCTTCTCCAGGGGATCTTCCCAACACAGGGATTGAACCTGGGTCTCCTGTATTGCAGGCAGATGCTTTACCATCTGAGCCACCAGGGAAGTCAATAATTCTATTTAATAAACTATACTTCTATTTTTTTTAAGGACAATTTTTTTCATACAGTTGTGAAGTTAAGAACCTAGATCCCAAGAAATAATTAGAAGCTGTAAAAAGAGGCAGGATTTTTAAGATTACTCCTTTCAGAAGTAGATCAACAGTGGAAAACAGAATTGGAAAGGAAATAACAAACTTCTTCTTCCACAGAAGAAACAAAGTTAAAACATCATCTTTAAGGTCAGGGGAGAAATGAGCAGATACCAAAGGGAAAAAGGCATATGGATGTGGAGAGACTTTTGCAGGAGAACAAGGACTGAGAAGATAAAGTTCCTGAAGATCGTGGGGCTGGGAAGATAGGTGGTTAGCCTTAAAAAGAATTAGGGTCACCTTGTCATGAGTCAAAAGAGTCTGGAGAAATATGTGGGGAAACAAATCCTGTGATGGAGAGGAGTGGAGTTGAGGAAGCTCATATCAGATGGTCTTCTGAAAAGAGTAAAGATGAGGTAATCTGTGAAAAGTTGGGGCAGGGAGGCAGCGTTGACACTATGATGTGAGAACTGTGGAAAATGCTTGGCAGAGAGAGAGGCTACACGGAGAACTCAGAACAGAATGAACAATATAAATATGACAATCTCTGTACTGGAATTTATTCAGCTTTGAGTTTAATAATGTAAAGTACACTTACCTACATTAAAACCAGGAATGTCAATAACAAGTAAACTCTTTCAATTTTTCCCTATTTCAGTGGAACATTTGCCAGATACTAAATTGATGTGACTGTTCTGAAATTGCTGCCATCTTTTTATTATTGGACTGAAAAATTTTAAGCTATCCCATAAAGTCACAAACAATATATCAACTCAACAAAGAGTTGAACTTTTAAAAATACGGCACTTGCTAAGTCTGAATTAGAAATATGCGTATTTGTGATTATATGCATACATTGTATTTACATGTTATTTTAAGCTTGTAGTAATAACTAAAGAATTCTCTTCACTATTATAAGTACTTAAAAGAATGAACTGATTTAAAGGTTAATGTTCAATAAACATTGCTTTTACACAGTAAAACACCATTCTTTGAGAACAGTTTTTAGGAATGTCTCGATTTTTAGAGCCAAAAAAAAAAGCTGACTGCTCATAAAATAAAATGGTGGTGAATCCCAGTTCAGAGAGAGATTAAAAAGTGAGAAAGTTAAAGAAACTGAAAAAACATTCTGTGAGATAACTCTGTGAAGCAAGTAGCATAATATGCTTTTTTCCTACTTTGTTTGAAGTCTGCCATATAATAATTTCCGTTCAACACTCCTCTTACAACACAGACATTTAAAAAAAAAAAAACAAACAAGCAAACTTTCTGGCAACTTAAAACTAGTAGAACTGTCACTGTTAGTCACTTAGTAGTGTCTGACTTTTTGTGACCCCCATGGACTATATAGCCTGCCAGGTTCCTCTCTCATGGAATTCTCCATGCAAGAATACTGGACTGGGTCATTACCTAACATTATAAAGTACATGTGCTTCATTACTGCCTATCCCAAGTCACCATTGCCTATCCCAACTCACCCCATGCCTAACTAGAATGTAAGTCCCCTGAGAACAGATACTTATCATTTTATTCTTTGTTTTCTCAAGAGCCTTGAATGTTTAGACTATAATAAGTACTCAATAAATAGACAAAAAATCTGGAGAAGGAAATGGCAACCCATTCCAGTATTGTTGCCTAGAGGATCGTGTGGATGGAAAAGCCTGGTGGGCCGCTGTCCATAGGGTTGCACAGAGTCAGATACGACTGAAGCGACTTAGCATGTATGCATGCATTGGACAAGGAAATGGCAACCCACTCCAGTACTCTTGCCTTAAGAATCCCAGGGACAGAGGGGCCTGGTGGGCTGCCATCTATGAAGTTGCACAGAGTTGGACACGACTGAAGTGACTTAGCAGCAGATAGAAAATCAAATATAGAATCCTAATGCATATAAAGGAAAATGTAATCGTAAGGAAAAAAGGTTTACATGATATAACATCAGCCCTGTAGATACTAGGAACTGACTATGTATTTGGTTTATTAGATCATTGCTAAATATCTATGATACAGTCAGAGTATAAATTGCTTATTAAAGATTAACATTTTCTTTTGCATAAAATAAATGGTTTAAAGCTTATGTATATTTAATGAAATTATGTTTAATTAGATGAAAGAAATATTTATTGTTAGCCTTCAGTATACATGATATGGATTGATACAGAAGATTAATACAAGGCAGAATATGGTACGTATCATAAGAAATTTTCTGAGATATCCAGGGAAATGTATTTTGAAATGTCTGAGGTGTGGAGCTAGAAATAGACTGGTGAACCAGCAACTGTATCTTTTGTGGGATTTTGATTAGAGTCTAAGGGAGTTTGGGAAAGGTTTGTAGGTGGAAGAGTGTTTGAGATGGGGCATGAAAGACAATAATTTCAGAGACTAAAATGGTGTACGAATGGTGCAACAGAATTGTATAAGCAGTAAGCAATTTGACACAGACAAGAAAGGGTGGAGGGTAGTCAAAGATCCCTGAGGGCGGCTGGGGGAGAAGATGGAATCTGGGGAAATAAAGGAAGAAAAGACTTCAAATCTGTTTTACAGCAGATTCTGAGTGCATATAATTTTCTTGAGAACAGGATGGGCATAGAGCGAGAGTTTTTTTTGGCTTAGCTTATCTGACTTAATCCTCTAGACAATCATGTGAGACTGGTATTATTATAATTGTGGTGGGCAAACTGCTCCCTGCACCCCGAGTCCATGTGACTCTAAGGGAGCTGATTCTATCTATGGCGTGAGAAATGGCATGTGCTTCAGGACTGCTCAATTAAAGCCTTTAGTTCTACAACTACAGTAATCATTATAGTATCAGCAGCAATGAGGTGGTGTGAGATTTTTGTTGCGACCTCTGGGAAAAAGGCAAGCATCCTCTGTCCACTGGATTAGATTCAGGGAAGATATGGGGAGCTGATATGACTATTCAAACCCAGGAGGGGGAAAACCTGAATGGCACAAATAAAGTGTGTATATGGGGACTGAGATGGGGATGTGAAAGCAGAATGAAAAGATGGACACATAGAGAAATCAAGGTCTACCTGACATTATTTTAGCCTCTGATAAAGCTGTGCCTGAAATCAGTTCTATCTATAGCTCCAAAATACCAAGGGAATATTTCATGCAAAGATGGGCACAATAAAGGACAGAAACAGTATAGACCTAACAGAAGCAGAAGATATTAAGAAAAAGTGGCAAGAATACATGGAAGAACTATACAAAAAGATTTTAATGACTCAGATAACCATGATGGTGTCATCACTCACCTAGAGCTAGACATTCTGCAGTGTGAAGTCAAATGGGCCTTAGGAAGCATCACTATGAACAAAGCTAGCAGAGGTGATGGAATTCTAGCTGAGCTATTTCAAATCCTAAAAGATGATGCTGTGAAAGTGCTGCCCTCAATATGCCAGCAAACTTGGAAAATTCAGTATTGGTCACAGGACTGGAAAAGCTCAGTTTTCATTCCAATCCCAAAGAAGGGCAATGCCAAAGAATGTTCAAACTATTGCACAATTGTGCTTATCTCACATGCTAGCAAAGTAATGTGCAAAATTCTCCAAGCGAGGCTTCAACAGTATGTGAATTGAGAACTTCCAGGTGTTCAAGCTGGATTTAGAAAAGGCAGAGAAACCAGAAATCAAATTGCCAACATCCAGTGGATCATAGACAAAGCAAGAAAGTTCCAGAAAAACATTGACTTCTGCCTTACCGACTAGGCCAATAGTCAACTGGAAAAGCCTTTGACTGTGTGGATCACAACAAACTGTGGAAAATTCTTAAAGAGATGGAATACCAGATCACCTTACCTGCCTCCCGAGAAATCTGTATGCAGGTCAAGAAGCAACAGTTAAAACCAGACATGGAACCATGGACTGGTTCCAAATTGGGAAAGGAGTATGTCAAGGCTGTATATTGTTACCTTGTTTATTTAACTTACACGCAGATTACATCATTCGAAATGCCAGGCTGGATGAAGCACAAGCTGGAATCAAGATTGCTGGGAGAAATACCAATAACCTCAGATATGCAATGATACCACCCTTATGGCAGAAAGTGAAGAATTGAGGAGCCTCTTGATGAAAATGAAAGAGAAGAGTGAAAAAGATGGCTTAAAACTCAAAATTCAAAAAACTAAGATCATGGCATCCCATCCCATCACTTCATGGCAAATAGGTGGGGAAACAACAGAAACAGTGACAGACTGTATTTTCTTGGGCTCCAAAATCAATGCAGATGGTGACTGCAGTCATGAAATTAAGAGACGCTTGCTCCTTGGAAGAAAAGCTATGACCAACCTAGACAGCATATTCAAAAGCAGAGATTACTTTGCTGACAATAATCTGTCTAGTCAAAGCTGTGGTTTTTCTAGTAGTCATGTATGGATGTGAGAGTTGGACCATAAAAAAGTAGAGCGCTGAAGAATTGATGCTTTGGAGCTGTGGTGTTGGAGAAGACTCTCGAGAGTCCCTTGGACAGCAAGGAGATCCAACCAGTCCATCCTAAAGGAAATTGGCTCTGAATATTGGAAGGACTAATTCTGAAGCTGAAGCTCCAATACTTTGGCTACCTGATGCGAAGAACGGACTCATTGGAAAAGACCCTAATGCTGGGAAAGAGTGAAAGCGGGAGGAGAAGGAGACGACAGAGGATGAGATGCTTGGATGGCATCACCGATTGGATGGACGTGAGTTTGAGTAAGCTCCAGGAGTTGGTGATGGACAGGGAAGCCTGATGTGCTGGAGTCCATGGGGTTGCAACGAGTTGGACATGACTGAGTGACTAAACTGAACTGCTGGCTCAAATATAAGCTTTTTAGAATGTCAATAAGCCTGATTAACTATTTGACACTGTAAGATTCCCAACTGATAGAATGTCATTTCCATTTTACAAAAGAAGAAACTGAAGGATAGAGAAAGTAAATAATTTGTCCAAGGTCACATAGGGCTTAAATAATAGATTTATAGCTCAAATTCATATATGATGGCTTCAGGCCCATGTTGCTAACTATGAATTTTTTATTTTGTATGTTTTCATATATATGTGTACATATGTCTAAAAAAGAGAGTGAGGAGAGAGAAAATCAGGATTTAACTTTAGTTTATTTTGGTATATAAAAATAATACCTACTACTCAGTGAGCACACTATGCCTTTACCTAAAATTTCTCTAGATGCCAATCATTACCAGCTTGTCCATATCTATGTCTAATGGGATCTCCTTGTCCACAACTGCAGCTCCTTCTATTAGCCTCAGAGGCTAGAGTCAGGGGCAGCATGTGACACATGCATGCTCCCAAGGGACTAAGACTTGTGTAGCTACTCAAAATATGTGATAGGCCAATCAGGCTCCTTTCTTGAAAATATGGTGAGACTGAGCCAGTTGGTGGTAGGCAAAAAGATGTGCATATTCAGAGTTAGGATGGGCATTATGATACCATGTGCAACACAGAATTCTACAGGAGATGAAAAAGAGAAGACTGAATAGAAAGAACAGTACAGGGCAGATGTAAAAGGAAAGGCAGAGACACAAAGAGGAAAGGAGACAGCATATCTCTAGGAGGTCAACTTCCGTTTCTGGTCATATTCTGTTCGGTTTCTATCTCTGGGTATTCATGAGATTCCACTGTATGCTTACAAAAATTTCCTTTTCACTTAAGCTAGCTTGAATGGTTCTTGATGCGTGAAGCCAATAAAGTATAAACTAGAACAACAGGTCATCCAACTGAATTATCACAGTGAATTACTTATGAGGTAAGGTATTTTCTAGATAAAAAAAAAACAAAAAACTGAGGTTCCACGAGTAGAAGTAAATTTCCTAAGAAAAGCAACTAATATGAGTGAAAGGACAGGTAAAGTGTGCAGGGCTGCCTGTGGGCCTCGGGAGGAATGGCAAATAAGAGATGGAGGATGAGTCAAGAAGTGGAAGAAGCCAAAGATGATACTAAGATTTTTTAACTTGGCTGACTGAAAGAACAGTGGTGCCATTAATAATACTAGTAGGGGAATTAGGTCAGGGGCTTATTTTTGTGGAGAAGAAAACACATTTAATTTTAGTCACTATTAGTTTTACATGGGTCTGAAGCTCAGAATTTTGGAATTATTTTAAGTAACTGACTTCGCTGAGGTCTTTGTAAAACTAAGTAAATCATCATATATATAGACAAAATTCAGTACTGCACAAGTACAAAGCTTTAAATAAAGAGATAAACACCATATTTAATCTTAAGAAGAGACTGCTTTAGATTTCTAGCCAGCTTTTACAGTGACAAATTTACTATACCCAAATGACAAAATGGAGCAACAAAATCAAAATGTAGTTATTTAGTTCTATATAGTCAACAGCATGTGTGCACACCCTCAAACAAACATTTATATCTCTAAAGGATATAATAATGTTTTAAATTGTACAGCAAAAATATATGGATATAATGAAAATGACTTGTTTTTATACCTTCCACTTCTCCATGGAACTTAAAGTCCTTTAACAGACATTATCTCACTGTTTTAAGAACTGTTATGAAACAATATGACATTTATACAACACGATTCATTCTCAATGATCCCAAAGGGCTTTACAAACCCTGGAAGAATGACTTTGCTCATGTTCAATACATAACCGCTGAGGGATGGAGGTGGGGTGGGTGGGAAGAAAAGTGGACAGGATTGTGGTGGGTATGCTGTGGAACAGAGCAGTAATATTAAACAACCATTTAAGAAAAGAAGCGAAAGACATCATTAAACTGAAACCAAGAAGAAACAAGCAGAAAAGATTCAAGGTAAGACTGCATTACACTTGTTAAATTAAAGAAAAATATTACTACCAACTGGTCTTATTTTCATATTTTAATCTTATTAGAATGACATATAGATATCTTCAAGATTTATTATTTAAAGACTTCTCTCCTCCTTCCCTCTTTTTTTGGACTGAGACTAGGATGCTGAAAAACAAACACTCAGCTGGAAAAACAGAAAGTGTTTTTTTTTTGTTTTGAATTTACCAGGTGTATTAGTCAGGGTTCTCTAGAAAAGCAAAACCAATATGATTATATGCAGTAAGATGTTTACTATAAGGAACTGGCTCACAAGATTATGGAGGCTACGGAGTTCCAAACCTGCAGTTGGCAAGCCTGAGATCCTGTCTGAGTCTGAAGGTCCAAGAACCAAGAGAGTTGATAGTTTAAGTTCTCATCTAAAAAAGTCACAGGTTTGAAACTGATGAAGAGCTGATGTTTCAGTTTGATTCTGAAAGCAGGAAAAGACTAGTGTCCCAGCTCAAGGTAGTCTGGGCAGGAGTTTTCTCTTACTCTCAGGAAAGTAGGCCTTTTTGTTCTATTCAAGTCTTGAACTGATGGATGAGAGCCATCTACATACACTAGGGAGGGCAATCTCCTTTACTTCTCTACCAATTCAACTGCTGATGTCATCCAAAAACACCCTTACAGACACACTCAGAATAAGGTTTGACCGAGTATCTGGGCACTTCGTGGCCCTATAAAGTTGATACATAAAATTAAACATCACATCAGATTAAGGGCCTTTGTCTTTTCTATGGCAAAATTAACAGAATTCAGCTCTCATATTACACATGCAGTCCATGTAATAATGCATATACAGAAGATACTGCCAGATGCCCTACTTGGAACAAGGAAATATGTTTTCCTGAGGTACTTATGCTGAAAGGCTACAGTACCTCAGTGTGGTTTCCTCTAGTCATAATCACACCAAGGGGACTACAGAAGATGGGTGGTATCTTGGTTGGGCACATGTGTGGAAGCAGAGGGGATTCAGGGGAAGAGCTGAATATCACAAAAAACTGTAGAACTAATCTCCCAGCACCAAGTCATATGCTTATGAGGGAACAGAGCCAATTTTCTGGAGGAATGAGAACATAAGCCTTATAGGTAACTTTGACTATCCGTTTAGCTATGGTAAAAAGGGGAGAACATTCTAAAATACTAGCTGAGGTCCAGAACCTGAAGATAACCTTCCAACACACAGCAAATCCTCTATACTATTACTGCCACTATCAGCACTGCCACCAGAGCCACCACCAAAGATACTGTATACCTTACATGCTCAAACCTAACAATAAACAAATGAAGATACCCATTCACAGAGCAGGAAACTGAGGTAAGAGAGGTCAAGTGTTGTAGGTATGCTTTTTGTTTGCCTAGTGTATTTCTGACTGCTTCCTCTGGTAACAGATCCTGCCCCTGATGACAGAGTGACACACCAATCAGTTGATGTCTGACTTCTGGGAGGTGGGTACACAAGAAAGCTAGAAAGAAGCTAGGGTGAGTCGCCTGGTGACAGATCCTGATAAGAATCCAAGACGTCCTGCATCCAATGCCTCTGGTCTTCTTGCCCTTCCTGAAGCTTGGCTATTCAGTGTGCTATCTCAGTATCCTATCCTGTGGTTTAAATTGCAGTTGGGTGAGACCAAGAACCTTAAGTAATACCCAGATATACAACTTATCCAAGAGCAGGAGGTATCAGTGGAAGAGCTAATTCTCAAAACTAGATTCTTCTAACTTCAAAGGTTGTACTTTTAACCATGACACCTTTCTTATCTTTGAAAATTGAAATCCTATAGTCTTATCTGCCACCAAAAGAAACTACAGCATTTTTCTGATCATGTATGTATCTTGGCTTCTTTAATAAACTTTTTGAAAACAGTTAAGCTAACATGGAAAATCTTGTAAAACTACTCTGAAAAATACAATTTCATTTTATTGTTGAAAGGGCAAATCTTTAGTAGGCATATTTGAGTTGTGTTATTTGACTACTATATAAAAGAGACACACAAAGTAAGAAAATGATACTTGAGCTGTACTCTTTCTCAACCAGTGGGAAGAAACAAGAGCAAAACCGTCAAAAACCTTCATTAAGTTGAAAACCACAGACCTTCTCCTGCAGGTTAATACAATGGAATACAGGTTAATACAATCAAATATTCAGATTCTGCTGGTTCTACAACTGTATGAAATGGGCTAGATGAATCTCTCTGAGTTTCAGCTTCCTTCTTTATAAAATGGGGATACTAATATCCATCTGTATAGGGTTGCTGTGTGATAACTAAACTCAGGTAAATAATATATAAAACTTTCTAATATACAGCCTGGCACATGGCAAGCATATATGATATGGTAGCTGCTATTACTGTTGTAGCTGTCATTAAACTGAATCAGGTGAAGGTGGTTAGAGGACTGTCAGGACAAGGATGTTGAGAAGGGTACAGAAAAACAGTTGGAAACCAAAAGCATAGAAGTATCTAATGGATAGGAATTTTTAATTTGTTGTCAGTATCTCTTGGATATGCACATATGTGTGTGGGGGTGTAATCGTATTTATTATAACACAGACATTGAAAAATTCCGGATGTCTGGTGCTGCTCTATCAAAATCCTAAAATTGAATTCATGTGAGTAGGTCTAGAACCTGATAGTGGACAGAAGCTGGAAGGATTTTGAGGAATTTGTTAATGAAAGCTTCAAAAATCCTGAAGGAACTGTTTGTAGAAGCACAACAATCTCTGAGAATACCACTGGTGAAGCGTTAAAGCAAAATGAGTGTACAAGTTCAAAGAAACTCTATTCAAACAGTCAAGAAGTACGAAAAACCCAAAGGGTCTCCCAGGTGATTCAGTGGTAAAGAATCCGCCTGCTAATGCAGGAGACACAAGAGATGCAGGTTTGATCCCCGAGTCAGGAAGATCCCTTGGAGTAGGAAATGGCAACCCACTCCTGTATTCTTGCCTGGAGAATTCCATGGATAGAGGAGCCTGGCGGGTTACAGTCCAAAGAGTCACAAAGAGTTGAACACAGCAGAGCGTGTGTGCGCACGCACGTGCACACACGGAGGAAGAAACTCAAAGGTCCGTCAACTGATTAGCAGATAAACAAATTACGGTATATCTACTCAATGGATTATTTAACTGTCAGTAAAAAGGAATAAACTACTGATACATGATACAATATGGATACCTTGAAAATATGCTAAGGGAAAGAAGCCAGTCATAAAAAACTAAGGAAAAGATTTCTATATAAAAAATTCAAAAATGAAAAATAAGTAAGCTAGACTTCATCAAAATTTAAGTTTCATTTTTTGAAAAAAAATTAAGAGAATGAAAAATTAAGTCACTATCTGTGAGAAAACATTTGCAAATCATATCTCTGATAAAGGACTTGTATCCAGCATATATAAAGAATGCAAAATCCAGTAAAAGATAACAATAATAAATGGGCAAAAGATTTAAATAGACTTTTCACTGTACTAATGGCAAACAAATTATGAAAAGATGCTTAACATCATTATTAATTAGAGGAATGCAAATTAAACCACAAGGTAACATTACAAATTATTAGAATGACTAAAATTAAAAGTGACCATACCAGTGTTAATGAGGATGTGGGATAAAAGTGTATCTCACACACTACTTGTAGGAACGTAAAATGGCACAATTAGTTTGAGAAAGTTTGTACGTGAAGTGTGCTAGTTCTTTATGACCCCACGGACTGTAGCCTGCTAGGCTCTTCTGTCCATGGAATTCTCCAGGCAAGAATACTGGACTGGGTTGCCATTCCCTCCTCTAGATCTGCCTAACCTAGGATTAGAACCTGGGTCTCCTGCAATGCTGGCAGATTCTTTACCACCTAAGTCACCAGGAAAACAGTTTGGCAATCTTTAAAAAGTTAAGCATACAAAACATAAACCTATCACATGACCTAGTCATTCTACTTCCAGATATATATCCAAAAGAAATAAGACCATACAGCTATATAAAACCTCACAGTAAAAACAAAAACAAAAACCCTTGCGGCATATCTATATCATGGGCTACTTACTATTTAGTATAAAAGGAATAAATTACTGATACATACAATAACATGGATAAATCTCAAAATACTTTTGCTGAAAGAAGCCATGCCCCAAAAGGGTACATTATGTACAAAATATACAATTCTATTTAAATAAAATTCTAGAAAATACAAACTGCTTTATAGTGATAGGAAGAACTTGAGTGGTTGTCTGGGGATTCAGTTCAGTCACTCAGTCATGTCCGACTCTTTGCGACCCCATGGACTGCAGCACACCAGGCCTCCCTGTCCATCACCAACTCCTGGAGTCTACCCAAACTCATGTCCATTGAGTTGGTGATGCCATCCACCTATCTCATCCTCTGTCATCCCCTTCTCCTCCTGCCTTCAATCTTTCCCAGCATCAGAGTCTTTTCCAAGGAGTCAGTTCTTCCCATCAGGTGGCCAAAGTATTGGAGTTTCAGCTTCAACATCAGTCTGGGGATTGGGGAGGGGATTATCAAGGGGCATGAAAACATACTGGACCTTGAAGAAAATATTATTCTGATCGTGGTGAAGGTTTCACAGGTATACTGTTGTTCAGTAGCTAAATTGTGTCTGACTCTTTGTGAACCCCATGGACTACAGCCTGCAAGGTTCCTCTGTTCATGGAACTTTCCAGGCAAGAATACTGGAGTGGGTTGCCATCTCCTTCTCCAGGTATGTACATATGTCAAAACATGTCAAACTATGAACTTTAAATTATTCCTTAATAAAGCTATTAAATTTTTTTCTGCATTCAAATTAATGTTTGTGGATTCTGTTTGTGACTGGGTCCTTTCTGATACCCACTCAATTTAAAGTAGCTCTCTGGTCAGTGTTTACACTATCCTGTTTTATATTACTCTCTTAGCTCTTACTATCTACTTTATTATTTGTTCATCTGTACTCTTCATTTTAGCATGTTAAAAATATTATCCTGAGTTTCCTTCATTCTTATTTTTCTCTTTCCCCTTACAAGTTATAGAATTATCCATTTAGATAGAAAAGTCAATTTCATTCATTCCTTCTGCAAATATTTGTTGAATACTTTTTATTTTGCGAGTCACTGTGTCAAGTACCAAGCATAGGGAAGGGATGAATCAGCTATGACTCCTGCCTGGCAGGGCACCCTTCCAACTATTGCTCTACTTTACTGCCCTTCATTTTATGGTGAAATCTTAGTTCTCTCTCAAAATCTGGCTCAGATACTTGGTCAGGTTTTTTTCAACCAAATGGATTACTGCCTCTTTAGTTCTTTAGGCTTTGGTTTATATTATGTAACAGAATTTGCTGATTTTCTCCGTGAATTTATTCTCTCCTCTTACCTTTTAGTGACAGAACCAGCCCTCACCTCCCCAGTCCTAACCTTAAGTTCTAATCAGGCATTTGGCCACTCAACTACATTCTAGCTTTCTGAGAGCTGGGTATGGCCATGTGATTTCAGAACAATATGATATGGATAAAAGTGCTGTGTGAAACTTTTGGGTCAACTTTAAGATGAAGCCATTTGTCTGGTACTTGATTTTTCCTCTTCCCTCGTTAGAACACAGACATAAAGGTGAGCAATGTGGACAATGAAAAATCAAAATGAAAAGAAACTTGGTTCTTGAATCACTTGCTAGCCGTCAAGTGTTCACACATCGATGGTCTGCACGAGAAAAATAATCCCCAATTATTTCTCTTGTGTTTTTGAGTCCCTGTCTGCTTCTCTCTCTCACTCTTTTTAATAGCAGCTTCTTTTGTAGCGAATAAAAGCAGCACTGTTAATAGAAACTTTCCCCTGTGGAACTCCTTGTACAAAGTAAGTAGATCTTATTTTCTCAGGATTGGAAGGACATCCAATAAACACCAAGTGACAAATGTCTAACACAATATCATCAAAGCAATTTCCTCATTATCTACCATGTATTATATAAAGGACTAAGAAGTTATGCCAGGAACAATTTATTATTGTAATCCTGTTTTTAAAACTATTTTGTTGATCCTGTTCTTTATTATTTCCTTTTTTCCACTTCATTGTGTTAATTTTGCCTGCTTCTTTTTCTTTTTTAAAGGTTCTTTACATGAGAAGCATTGTTAGTAATTTCCTAAAATAGTACAAGTTTCTGAAGCTATGATTTTTCTTCTAAGTACAGCGATAGACACGTCAACATATTTGGAAATCATTAACTTCAGAATCAGTTGTTATTAATTCTTAACAACTGGATTTTGTCAGAGAAGGTAGGCTGTTTGAAAACAGTCAACTGAAACCTTTCTAACTTTCTTCAAGGGTGTTGGCAAAGACTGCATTCTGAAGCTGTTGGGTGCAATATTCTCTATAGGTGTATTATATAAAGTAGGTTAACTGAGTACTCCAAATCTATAGTTTCATTAATTTTTCTATATGCTTTTAAAATCAGTTATTGAGAAAAATGTATTAAATTCTC
The DNA here is from genome assembly GCF_029378745.1 of Bos indicus. Taxonomy (NCBI): domain Eukaryota; kingdom Metazoa; phylum Chordata; class Mammalia; order Artiodactyla; family Bovidae; genus Bos; species Bos indicus. Next base: position 14,469,705 of record NC_091779.1, read on the forward strand.
CCACTATGATGAACTTACTTACTTATTATAGGTCTACCAACTTTTGCTTCATATATTTTGAGTTTGTGTTACTGGGTATACTCAGGTTTAGGACTGTTAAATCTTCCTGGAAAAGTAAATTTTTTGCTATTAGGTAGAGACTCTCTTTAATCATACATTTTGCCCTAAGAATTAGATTGTAAAATATATTTAAGATGTTTCTCAGGTAAATAATACATGATCAAATTTCTTTTTTCAACCCAGTTTGACAATCTCGATCTTTTAAAGTAAAGTATTTGACTTTTTGCATTATTTCAGTATAATCACTAGTATATCTTTATTTTATGCCTACTATCTTATTTTGTACCATTATTTTTAATATCCTATCAGACTGCACTTCTTTTTCTCTTTTTTCTTGCTTCCTTTTGGGTTCGATTTTTCCTTAATCCATCTTTTTTCTCTACCAGTTTGGTAGTTATTTTTCCATTCTTTTTTTTATCAGTTTTCTTAAAAATATTAACATGCATATTTACTGTGTTCAAGTCTAAAAGTTAATTTGGGTCTTTATCTTCTTCCCAAATAAGAACCAATACAGGGACCATAGAATGCTTTTCCAAACTTCCTTATCTGCTCCTCAAACTTATACGCTATTGTTATTATGTATTTTAATTTTATTTTTATTGTTAACATAAGACATTATTGTTATTTTATTCATTCAATGTTTCTTCAGATGTACTCATATATTTATTACTTTCCACATTCCTTTCTCTTTGCACTACAGATTTTCCATATGGGCTCACCTTTTGCCTAAAGTATGTCCTTTAGAATTTCTTTTAATGACGGTATGTAGGTAGCAAAGTCTCTCAGTTTTGAAGAACATTTTCCCTCAATACACTGAAGATTATATTCTTACGTCCTCACTTGTTGCTGTTGAAAAATCAGCTCTTCCTTTTTAAAAGATGTCTTTTCTCTACTGCTGCTTTTAAGATCTCTCTGTGATGAATGCTAGGAAGTATTAACTTGGTGTGTCTAGAACTGGATTTATTTTTATTTATCCTCTATTCATTTTTTTTTAAAAACTTCTTTACTCTGTGAATTGATCTCTTTCATTAGTTAAAGAGAATTTTCAGCTATCATCTCTTCAAGTTTTGCCTTTGCCTTTTGATCTCTTCCTAGAATCTGATTAGACATTTAGTAATTTTCTTTCTCTTCTAGGTCTATCATTTGGGGCTGAATTTTACATAATGTTTTCAGATCTATCTTTCAGTTCACTAATGTTCTTTTAAGCTGTGTCTAATTTGCTAAAAAAAAAAAAAAAAACAAAAACAAACCTCCTGAGTTTTTAATGTCAACTCTTATATATTTTATTTCAAGGAAATTAACCTTGTTTGTTTTAAAATTTGTTTGTTCTTAATTTATCATTTCTTGAAATACGTTACATATACTTAACATTCAATGTCGGAATGAAGTCCCAAGAATCCGCTCCGGGGTCTGATTCTGTTCTCTGTTGTTTCTATCAGATTTTTGACAGGATGCCTAGATTGGTGTGTGTCTGTTTGTGTTTTCATTCAAAACTACTCTATTTTCTTTTGAATTTTAAGAACAGGGGATGAAAGCAGGTTCCTCTTAAAAAGATTTATGCTTTCTTCTATCAGACTTATGCGGGCACTAAGAATCCAGGACTATTCCCAACTACATTCTTCAATTGGCACTCCAAACTAATGGGAAGACTGCCCTGTGGCTAGACTTCCTAGTAAATGCTCTTGCCCCAAAATACTCTGTGACATGACTCAAGACGGGTAGTTTTCCTTGTAGTCTTCTGATGGGGGATAAGGTGATTTTGTTTATTTCTAATTCTCCCTGCCATTAAGGATGAGATCCTTTGGGCCCCCAACTACATGGGACAGTCTTCTATTAGTCAGCCTCTGCCTTGGGAAGGGCTTGGGTTTTATGTTCTCTCTTGGTAAGACCTCAAAAAACAATGCTTCAGTTCACCCAGTTGAGGAAATGTCACTAGAGTTACAGCTAGACCTGGTGCCCCACTTACTTCTCTTACCTCACACCTTTACTTATTTACTGGTTTGAGTATTTCTTGTGGGCTTTTATTTTTTTTTTAAAGCTCATAGGAGTATATGAGAAGTTTTTTTTTTTTTTTTAATAGTATATCCAACATTTTTAGTTGTTTTTAGCAGTAAGATCAGTTTGAACTCAATCTGCTATGTTGTTAGAAATGAACATTTTCTACAACATTACAATTTTTGTCACTCATTCAAAAATCACATGTTTTAGTCTTTGAAAAGGCACAACAAGTATAATGATAAAGTGCTCTTTAAAGGACTCTAGGTGTGTTGAGAAGATCTTAGAAACAATTATTAGCACTAAAGCCAAGGTGAGTTTTAATAAATAACAATTAAAAATTTACAGACTGTACCTACTCAAGATTGGATCAAACTGAAAAACAGAGGTGTAGACAGAGCACTGGACTGGAAACCAGGGGACCTCAGCCCCAGTCCTACTACTGGCCATGTGGCTTTGGGTAAGCCCCTTAACGGGCTGGCCTTTGGCTTCCTATTGGTTTCCTGGTGGTTCAGATGGCAAAGAATCTGCCTGCAGTGCAAGAGTCCCGGCTTCAATTCCTGGGTCGGGAAGATCCCCTGGAGAAGGGAATGGCTACCCCCTCCAGTATTCTTACCTGGAGAATTCCATGACAGAGGAGCCAGGTGGGCTATACAGACCATGGGGTGGCAGAGTCAGACACGACTGAGTGACTAACTCTTTTGATTTTCTATATATAATGGAGGGGTAGGACTGGATGTTCCTCTCAGGACCAAACCTCTGTGACTGCACAGAGCTATGTGATGTAGAGTATACTCAACATAGAAGTTTCTGATGTCATGGCATTGCTTAAGGCTAGCCTACTTTCACATTTTAAACATACTGCAGCATGTTTTTAAAAAGCTTACCCACTGGTGAAGCCATTTAAAAACATCAATATAGACTACTTTTGTACTTCAAACAAATTCTTAATTATTCTTAATATTTTGACATCTTCTTAGTTCTGAGAACTTGATTATTCTCTTTGTCCTATCTGGTATTTCAAAATTTTTAATGTAGCTATTAACATAATTTATGGATTATCTGGCTTTTGCATGAAAAATTACTATTACTCAAAAGCTGCATCTGAATAATCTGCCAGGAGTTTATGTGAAGAATTTTGAAAACAGAACCATTTAAAACTGTCAGCATATTGCATTAATCATTAAAAAAAAAAAATTGACCTAATACCACACAGATTAAATTGTCCCAAGTAAGTTTTAATGCAACATATTCACAGGTTTACACTATAAAGTTGTGAAAAGAATATCTTTTTCAAATTTGATTAAGTGCTGTAAGATGTTGAAGAAACTCAGCACTCAAATGAGTTATATGTTTGATGTCATTTTTGGCAAAGCCTCAGAAAATGTCACATAAAAGAAAAACATCTTACTTAAAATAAGGTCTTGACAGCAGTCTGGAATAGTTAACAACACCATTCCCAAATGGAATTGCTGGTTATAATCAAACTTTTAATGACGGTATTAGTTCCTGCTTCGAGAAAATTTAAATACCCAAACAAAACAAAATAAAATAACAATATGTGCACGCACACATACCCAGCCCTCACCTCTTTTATTTTCTAATGTGGACAAATTTTTAGTTATTTCAATTCAAGCTCCAAATATCTTACAGATTTATCAATGGCCACTTGGCAAATGACAAGATGGCAATCTACCAGGCAATGTCAGTCTTCTTGTTTTAACTTATGAGAGGTACAAATAATTCCCATCAGCAGTGCAGATGGAGTCCCTCACATCTTCTAAACCCTAGAACTGAGAACAGTGGGAAATTTGCATCTCTCATTTACATTTATACAGTCTTTTTCATCTTCTAAAGTCTACACTATCAGATATGAGAGAATGAAGAGGAAGAAATGCCCCTAAAAGCAAGTTGTCCATTTAAAAGTTAACAGTCAATTCACTTGGAAAGTTTGAAATATATATATATTACAAAAAAGATTATGATAAAATAAGATTATGGAAAACAATACACATGTGTTTCTGGCATGAAGATTAAAAAGTACAGAAAAATAAATATCACAAAGTTAACCATGGCTATCTTTGGAAGATATATTATGGAGTGGTCTTTCTTTTTCTCATTTATACTTTTCTATATTTCTGCTATCTTTGCAAAGGACATACATTACTTTTACAATTGGGAGAAATAACATACTTTTTTTTTCTTTTTAAAAAGAGACAGTTATGGCCAAAGGTTAATACTTACCTGAATCAATTAACAAACCTATATTTAATGGGTTAGGAATGGCATTGATATTAAAAAGACAGATTGCAGTTACTAAAAAAATAGCTTAAGGTTTTTGTCAAATTTCCAATATTGGAATTATGTCAATCACCAGGCAAAAAGAATGCTTATTAAAAAACTATATTAAGACAGCGAAGGGCAGCAAAGAGGTATTCCTAATACACTGGTTTTTTAAAGTACCAAGAGATGAGAGTCCTAAGTAACTGCTAGGAGGTCTGCAAGATGGCACAGAATTCAAGAAAATAAAATTAAATATGCCCACAATGTATAATTTTAAAGCACAACAAGATTTGTTCATGGTGGCTAGTGAAAAGTCTGAGAAGGACTGTCTAAAAAAGAATAGAGTTCACTATGGACTCACAAATTAAAGACAATCATCTCTTACTTTATAGAAGATTAAATTCTTGGTCTAATTGTGAGGGTATGTACATCTTTATACTTGTTACATACTTTTAATTAAAAGTCTTTATTATTTTAAAAAGTATATTTTTGAAAAACATACTGTTAAAATAAACATGATTTCTGGTACGTAAAGGTAGTAAACTGCGTTCAATAAGATTTCACTTCACAGACTGTCCTGACTATAGAAGGAAGCTTCATTTTTCCAGGACTTCTAGGAAATGAAGGATTCCACACAATTAATTATTTCAGATAAAAAAAAAATCTTATCTTTAGCTGATTAAAATAATTAAAAACAGTTTTTCAATCAAGTTAGAACCACTGCCCATTCTCTGCCTTTTTCAACAGTAATAAACAACATCTAAACTTTTCTTAATGAATCAGGGCTATTAAAATGAGCATCAATAATTTGAATATTGACATACTTTCAAATATAGTGAAGTATCATCTATAGTAAATATGTCCATAACATTCCACTACCATCTTCCTGTGTTTCCTTACCTAATGTAAAGTGTTCAGTATCAACTCTTACTGCTACCTGAATGGATGTCCCCAGCTGTATCTTTATCTCTCATTTTAAAAAATTTTATTTTCTTTTTAGTTCAATAAAATGGCTAGGAAGATCCACAGGGCAGTCCTGCCCTGGGTTTTCCTTTGCTTATTTATTTTCTAGTCCTTGAGATATACTTTAAACAACATCAAATTTTCCCTTTTAAAGAGGACTGTCCCACACTTGTATTACTCTTTAACTTTTTTTGAAATGTAAAATCAGATAAACAATTGTTAGTACCACGCTCAAAGTAAGAATCTATATTACTGACGGCGGTACTGAGAGGCTTTCTATAAGTCAAGGGCAAATATACTTTCACTTTTCTGTGTAAATAACATTAAAAGTTAACAATACAGTAAGAGTAGACTATGGGAAAAATAGGTCTGATACTTCTAGCCTCCAAGAAAAAAAATGATGACTTAAGACTCCCTGAAGAGAGTTCACTGCTGTGGCAAATAGGACCAGTTTGATCAGAGAGGAATTAATTATACATGGTATCAGGCACAACACAGAGCTAACATTCCACAATGGTTTCTGTTTCTTATAAAAACCAAGATTAAACTAGTTTAACATAATATGTTAGAGAGACAAAAAGTAGTAAAAAAAAAAGAAAAAAAAAAAAACCACCACACTATATACTTTCCCAACCTATCAAGCCTGAAGGGCCTTAGTCTGACTTAATCCAGCATTAAAAAGACAGTTTGAAGAAACCTGAAATGGCCCAGTGCAATTTGAGAGGTACTAAGCACCTCAGGGATGTGTTTCATGAAGAGGCTTTAAAATTCTTTCTTGATTTACAAGCTCAGATTGCTCTTCCTCCTCTAATTTCTGGCACTAGTCATACAGCAGGTATTGTGTGCCTGGAACTTTGAAAAGAGGATCTGACACCTTATCTCCCTAAAGCTGATTAGATAATATGTCCAAACATGTATCTCTATGTGACTGTGTTCAGTTTGGTACTGGTTTTGATATGATGAAACTTAAATTTGGAAAGGACTTAGAGGCATAATTTAATGAAAAGGATTATATAGTTTATTAAAGAACTTGACAGAGCCAACCCAGGAAACCAACTCTATCTCCAATTAACTATCAATCTTACTTGAAATTTATTACCCCCTACAAAAATCCTATGCACAGGCCCGGATGATTTACAGTGGGACTAAAGAGACTCCCAGGCTGTAAACAGACTGTCCTGCAGTACATCTCTTTTGACACTGCTGGTATCTAAAGTAAAACACCACATTCCCTGTTTACTTAAATTGGGATCTTAGAGCCTACTGCAGATTCTGTATTCAACTAAGAAATGTAACTGTTTTGAATTTTAGAATCAAATTTCACATTACTATAAAAATTCTCATTATATGACTATAATAGTGGCTTTATTCCTTCACATTCTAGTTCTCTAATTTACTGAAGCCTTCTTTTATACATTATCTGAAGCCTTTGGAAACTAAATAGGTGGCAAAAATTATGAGGTTATATTTATGTAGTGCTCTTCTTCATACATAGAGGCATAAGTACATCTGTTACCTCATCATATCTCTGTGATAGAAGAAAGAGCAGAACTTGAGCTTTACTGGGAAGACTTAAGGGAAAAATGGATGGCCCCATATTCAATTTTACTACATAGGGAAGCTTTTTTACTACACTAGTGTTAAAAAAGATTTATACATTGACTCAATTATATGTACATGCTTTCATACTAGGACAGAGATGTTAAGAGGCTTCTGGTTTACAGACCAATATTCTTTTCTGGGGAACAGCTTTGTTGAGGCATAACTAGCATACAAATGAGCTGTACATGTTTGAACATGCACAGTTTTATGGGTTTGAACATGTGCATATACTCATGGCCACTATCACTATAATCAGGTAATATAAAAATGGCAATGTATTTAGAATTGCTTAATTGTATGTGGCCCAAAGTATTTATCAATGTAAAAGTAACAAAGACTTTTAATTATTTTATTTTCTGTCATAATGGAACTGAAGGAATTAATAAAGAATAAATACAGTAAAACATTAAAAAAGCAGACCTTATGTTAAGATTATATAAAATCTTATCTTAGATTTTCTATATGGAGAAACAGATGGATCCTGATTTCAAAGTAACTTGCCTCAGGTAATAGAATAGATTTAGAAGCAAAACTGGTTAAAATGAAAAAAGTGAAAGTTAAAGTACTAGTCACTCAGTCATGACCGACTCTTTGCGACCCCATGGACTGTAGCCCACCTGCCCCTCTGCCCGTGGAATTCTTCAGGCAAGAATACTGGAGTGGGTTGCCATTCCCTTCTCCAGGGGATCTTCCCAACCCGAGGGATCAAACCAGGGTTTCCCCCATTGCAAGCAGATTCTTTCCCATCTGAGCCACAGATCTGGCTAAGGATCTAGCTCAGGAAATTCGACAGAGATGATAAAACTAAGGGAATTATTACTCCCTGATCAAAGGTGATTTCCTAAGACGACAGAAGCCCTGACGAGAGCACCACAGCTACTAGAGCGCCTGCCTGCGCGGAACACCTCCGTTCACACACGACAAAACTCGGGAAACCAGAGCACGGACAGAAGCATGCAGGAGCTTTCCTGTTCTTATGGGTCTCTTGCCAAGTGCTCTTAATGTGGAAGTAATACATTAAATTCCAAAAGAAAGTGGCAGTAGTCAGCAAGTATTAGACTTGCCAAATCAATTCATAAAATCAGGAAATACCACTACTGGAAGCTTTACTTAAGAATGCAAATACGTAGTTCACACACACATACTTTTTAAGAAAGAATATAATTATAAAAATACAACTGTGAAAACACAGTTAAGGAAAGCTCATTGTGAGATTTAATTTATGTCATATTTATATGAGCTATACTGATTAGAGTCTTTAATTCTAACACTGTATTAAAATTCATATTTTCAGTTTGTAAGTCTGGACAGAGAACAAAATAAAACCACGAATAACTATATTTCTCTTACAAATATAAAATTATTATTTTTATATAGCACTGTAAATTTATTCAAGGTCTTCTGATTACCTAATTCGGAGAAGGCAATGGCACCCCACTCCAGTACTTTTGCCTGGAAAATCCCATGGACGGAGGAGCCTGGTAGGCTGCAGTCCATGGGGTCGCGATGGATATAATATATTATTATATATATAATATAATATATATAATAATGTATACAAATTTATATTAAATATTACATGATAAAAATATTTTCATTCCAAATAAAAATAATTTTTATTATTTCAAAATAATAAAAAAATAAAAAAACTTTAGCCCATTTTTAGCCCATTCTGAGACTAAAAGAAAAATGACAGCAACCAAATGATCACAGTTTTAGAGAAGCTAATTTTAACTGTCTTTTAGATTTAGGGAAAATCCAGGTATTTCTAGATGATACAAGAAAAATTAAATTCAGAAAATTACCAATATAATTCTCTAATTGCAGCATAAAAAGAGTTTTAATCTGGTTAACTTTCATATAAACAGACTGAAATAAGCTCCAGAAGACTCTTTGTGTTAAGAAATCAATGTTTTAAGACTCAAATCTTTCTTTACCTAATTGTATTAAGTATTTCAAAGGCAGATAAATTACAACAGCACTGTTTACATCTAATATAAGTCTTAACCATACAGCTCTATTTCAGAAACTTCCTACTGCAGTTCTTTCACTTCTTTGAGATCATAAACTACAAAAGCAAGAACCATCCATTACCAACTTCACAGTATATCATGGACTTTGAGATGGAGTGTGGGAATAACAATTACTAGCTCAGAAAAGTAAATGACAACCCACTCCAGTGTTCTTGCCTGGAGAATCTCAGGGACAGGGGAGCCTGGTGGGCTGCCGTCTATGGGGTCGCACAGAATCGGACACGACTGAAGAGACTTAGCAGTAGCAGCAGCTCAGAAAAGAATAAAAAAATGAAGATCTTCCCAGTTAAAAGGAATTACTTTCATATATTTAGAGTGCTTTTTAATTATAAGAAACAATCTCCTGGGAAAATTATACACAAACTTAAAGAATCCTTATTGTACTTCTTCAAACCTCAATATTGCCAATATATCTTCTTTCTATTCTGGGTTACATTTTACCAATATTATCTAGTCACATATATAACTTTATCCTTTTTTTAAAATTCAGTCTATAATTTGTGTCATTTGGATGAGTTAACTTTTTAATAATTTGTTTCATTCAAACATATTTTGGCAATTTCAAGTTCTTTATCAAGTACCTGCCTTTACAACAATAGTCATTGGGAACATGGTGCAAATCATCTAACAACTTTGAGCTTTAGAGGCTTATGTGGTATAACTTGTGTTACTTAAAATAAATAATAATCACATGGTCAAATGCTGTACCACTGTTTGGTATTGGAATGTGTATTCTTTAAGGTTAGATGTTATATCTTATGCTTTGAATTATCTCCAGTCACTATTACAGAACCTAGTATCAATTGATAAAATTATTCATGCTTTCCAAAAGCATGAGAATACACAAGATATATGCACAAAGCAAATTTATTAAGCCAAATTTAGTGTACATTATTAAAGATAACAATTAAATTTCTGATCATTTCACCAAATCTACAATGTATTTTACTATTGTGAAGATAAGACAGATTTGAGGGTTCCAATTGCTATTTTGGAAACTGAACATTACATGTTTCATAGCTGAAATAGTTTCAAGATCTTCAGTGCAATAGCTTTTCTGAAGCTGTTCTAGCTTAATAAAAAAAAAAAAGTACAATAAAGAAATATTTAACCTCTGTAAAAAGCAGGGTATTATTCTGATAAGCTTTTGATCATTTTTATCAATGTTTTAGATTTTCTGTACTTAAATAAGAGCAAAATAAACACAAAACAGGAATTCATATTTAATACTATTCAAACAATGTATGAATAATGTTTATACAAGTGCAAAATGTAGGGCCTAAACACTTTTATTAAATGTTTTAAAGGGTACCCAATGTTTAAAAAAAAAAAAAAAAGAACACTCTATCCTGTGCACTTCTAGATATGTGCTATGACAACATAAGTTTTGCCTGATGTTAAGTACTCTCTTTATTAAGGAACAGTAGTTATGATCACATTTGATTGAATGTCCTTCTCGGACAAAAGTCCTAAGTGAAACAATTTTATTGACTAACTAGCCAAACAAAGTAATAAACACCACCACCACTCAATTCAGGAAGGAGAGAGGGAAGAAATACCAAGTGAAAATATAAGCTTGATAACCGTGCTTACCTTCACTTCTTTTTTCTGCTTGATTTGCGGAATTTTCTGCTTTCTTCTGTTTTGCTGCTAAGAGTTCCCGCTTTAATTGTCTTGCTTCTTTTCTGAGCTCTTCACTACAAATCAAAAACAATTATATAAGATTATAACAGACTGAGAAAGTTGTTTAGCAAAAAAACCTAAATCCAGTTGTCATGTACGGTAAGAAAACATGAATAATATAATTCATTTTGTTTCTGTGTATGTGTATTTATGGTATGGAAGTGAAATGAAGTGACAGCCACTCAGTTGTGTCCGACTCTGCGATCCCAGGGACTGTAGCCTGCCAGGCTTCTCTGTCCATGGAATTCTCCAGGCAAGAATACTAAAGTAGGTTGCCATTCCCTTCTCCAGGAGATCTTCCCAACCCAGGGATTGAACCCAGGTCTCCCTATGGAAACATACTTAAAAGATATATTAAAAGTTGTGATTTCACAAAAGCAATATATTGTGAAACTGAAGTCTCTCAGTGGTGTCCGACTCTTTGTGACCCCATGGACTGTAGCCTACCAGGCTCCTCCGTCCATGGGATTTTCCAGGCAAGAATACTGGAGTGGGTTGTCATTTCCTTCTCCAGGAGATCTTCCCAACCCAGGGATTGAACCCAGGTCTCCCACATTTCAGGCAGACACTTTACTACGAAATATAGGGGCATCCCAGGTGGCACAGCGGTAAAGAATCCTCTTGCCAATACAGGAGACCCAGGGAAGGCAGGTTTGATTCCTAGGTTGGGAAGATGCCCTGGAGAAGGAAGTGGCAACCTACTCCAGATTCCTGCCTGAAAAATTCCATAAACAGAGAGCCTGGTGGGCTCCTCCATGAGGTTGCAAAGAGCTGGACATGACTGAAGCAACTTAGCACGCACATAGGCATGTGCTATGAAATACAGCCCCCTTCAAGTATATCAAACAGTTGATGAGTGATAAATGAACCTTTGTTCTCCTTCTAATTTACTTTCAAATTTAACATTCTAAATTCAGTTTAATAATGCATGGAGATTCCAAATCAAAACAAACTTTTTAATATAAATACTATTCTCTAAACCTGGGCATACACAAAAAATATCTGACTTCAAAACTTATTGAATTCCTGAATTGGTACAAGTAACTACCACTTATCAAGCAATTATTACATGCTAGGAACAATGCTAAAATTTTTCTTAAACTTAATTCATTTTGAACCCTTTTTTATTACATGCTAGGAGCAATGCTACATTTTTTTTTAAACTCAATTAGTTTTTAAACCTTTTGATACCACAATTTGCCAAATAATTTCCTCTTCTGTGAAACCTATCAGACTGAGATAGTTTGATAATTAATACAATCATATATCAAAGGCAAATGAAGATGTAAGTGCTGGCTTTTCTGCAACACTTACATGTTATGTGACTGGTTTCTACAAGCCACTTTAGGGCAGGAGATTCAATTTCAAGCCTTGGAAACAATTATTAACTGCTCATGTCATGAACCCTGTGAGTCACCTGCAAATAGTTAAACCTATGCATTTTATATCTGTGAATGTCAGGCATTCACTCTATTTTCAACACGCTAGAGTGTGTCATGGAGACTGAGAACACTGTAGCCCAAGGAGGCACCCCATTCTGGAAGTCTCTAAAGACACTGGTTCTAAGCTGATTCAGCCTTTAGTTCAGTTCAGCAGTTCAGTGCTCAATCATGTCCGACTCTTTGTGACTCCATGGACTGCAGCACACCAGGCTTCCCTGTCCATTACCAACTCCTGGAGCCTACTCAAACTCATGTCCATCGCAGCGGTGACACCATCCAACCATCTCATCCTCTGTTGTCCCCTTCTCCTCCCACCTTCAATCTTTCCTAGCATCAGGGTCTTTTCCAATGAGTCGTTCCTTCACAACAGGTGGCCCAAAGTACTGGAGTTTCAGCTTCAGCATCAGTCCTTCCAATGAACACCCAGGACTGATCTCTAGGATGGACTGGTTATATCTCCTTGCAGTCCAAGGGACTCTCAAGAGGCTTCTCCAACACCACAGTCCAAAAGCATCAATTCTTTGGCACTCAGCTTTTTTTATAGTCCAACTCTCACATTTATACATGACTACTGGAAAAACCATAGCTTTGACTAGATGGAACTTTGTTGGTAAAGTAATATCTCTGCTTTCTAACATGCTGTCTAGGTTGGTCATAGGTTTTCTTCCAAGGAGCATGCGTCTTTTAATTTCATGGCTGCAGTTACCATCTCCAGTGATTTTGGTGCCCCCCCAAATAAAGCCTTTAGTGCTTCCTCCTAAACCCCAAGTCTCATATTTTTTTACTCCTGTTCTGTATTAGAGTCACTAAACTGATGGGTTTTATAATGTGTGTGACTCAGTTCTTTTCACTTTTTTCTGTATCAAACACACAGCCCTATTTGTATGTATCTGCATGACCTCCAAGGTCCTCAATTCTGAAACTTCCCTATCTGATCACTATGCTTTTAGCTTTCTCAGTCTTTCATTCCTACTGAACTTAGGCTCACTCTTCTATGAGTGAAAGCCAACTCCTTAATCACAGTTCATGGTCTGCCAGTCTTATTCTAACCCAATTGGCTCTCTGTGCATTCTGATGCTATGGTCAGTCATTTCCCTCATGTCCTCACCAGGACCCTTAATTTTCTTGTTTGTCCTGTTGGATACATCATAACCATCTAGAAAAATTGTTAAAACATGTTCAGGGAGACATATCTCCAGGAAATATGATTTCTTCAGATGTGGGAAGTTGCCTGGGAATTTGCTCCTGTGCCAAGTTACCAAGGTGACTTAACATGCACTCAAGTTTGGGACCCAATGCATTAGGACCTTACTATAGAAATTATCTTCTCTTTCTTAACAACTTCAAGCACTTCTACTTTACTGATCCTTTCATTCGGCCAACAGCATACTCAAATTTCCCTGTACTCTGCTCCAAACAAGAGATTATTATCTTTACAAGTGGACTCCTTGCCTGAAAGAACAGCTTATATACAGAGTCTAATTCATCAAGCTCTAAGTTCTTAATCTCTTGCAATCAATCCTTCTTGTACTCTACTGAAACTGGGTCTGTATCAGTCAAATTCAATGGCCTTTTCTCAGTCCTCTTCTTCCTCTTTGGCCTTCCTATCATCCAAAGATATGAACTACTTCCTTCTGAAATTTTCTGCTAATCAGACTATGTACCACTTTAGAGTCCTGATTCTCCATTTCTCCTCTGAATTACTCTTTCTCTTCTAACACTACAATTGTCATTTTTCTCATTTCTATACCCTGTATGCTGGCATTTTATCTAATCTTATAAACTATCACTTTTATAATAGGATATTTCCAAATCTAGATGTCTCCCCCTACACTTCTATTACAAATCTCTATGTAAATTAGTACTGTCCAACAGAAATATAAGCCAAGACACACATACAATTTTGTTTCCTAGCACATTTTAAAAACTGGTAAAAAGAAACAGGTTAATTTTAAAAACATATTTTATTTAGCTCAATAACTCAAAATATCCAAAGTATTATTATGTTAACATGGAATCAATGTAAGAATATTAATACACTATTTTACATTTTTTCTGTACTAACTCTTCTAAATGCAGTGTGTATTTCATACTTAGAGGACATCTCAATTCAAACTAGTCACAGGTCAAGGGCTTAGATCCAGATGTAGTTTGAGGCTAGATATCACAAGAATTACAAACTCTCTATGTCCAAACTCCAAATCATCTTTTCCCTGGTCAAATCTGTTCCTTTTCCTGAAGTCCCTATTTGATCATGAAACCGATTTCCTTCTAATGACCAAACTTTAAACTTCCCCTGGGACTGTTCACCCTCCCTTTCACTGAATCGCTGTCCAAGTATGTCATTTTCTGATCTCTCTCTCACATGCAACTGCTCTTCTTGACTCTCACCATCAATGCCTGGGTTAGCTCTCATGATCTATTTCTCAGATAAATGTAATTACTTCCTATTTCTTGAAGTTATATGAAAACAGAAAATAGCAACCACATCTTTGCTCCATCCACTAAATACTAGCTTAAGGTTTTTTTTTTTTTTTGGTAAATATTCAGGAAATTCAAATGATATTTTCTGAAGACTAAGGTGAGGGAAGATTATTTTGAAAGCTGAAGAAGTGCTGCATGACAGCCAAACAAACTAGTTATCATGGTGATCTGAAGTATGCAAAGAATGAGGGGCAATGAGAGTATAAACTATTGTAGACCCAGTAAAGCAAAGATATCAAAAAGACTAACACAGATATTAAAGCACAGATATTAAAAAGATCAGAAAGTCCTGATTTAAAACCCAATTCCATTACTTATTGTCTGGAAGACCTAACAACAATTATTTAAGTTCTTTGAGATTCAGTTTCCTCAGCTATAAAATCAGAGTTAGGTATTTAAAATATTGGGCATTCAATACATTTTCGACCAATGATGGCTATTATTATTCAGTTCTGTTAAAAACAGTGCCACAGTTAAGGTCTGTTTGTCAAGTAGGAATATTTTCTTGATTATTTATTATAAACAAATGCCACCTCTACTGCATATGAAGATCAACTCTGTTCATAATTTTTAAAAAGGGTAATAAATGTTTAATGCCAGCTTCTAAAAATCTACTCTTAAACAGACAAAGATTTAGATATACTGCTGAAGTAGCCATAATAATAAACAAACTGAACAATGATGAACAAGAACTCAAAAAAGACAAAGAAAGAAAGAGGTTTTTGTCTATATACATAAAACTATGTTTCATTATACTGAATTTTTCAAGAAAATAAAAATTTACAACACTGTCAAAATCTTTCAAGACTATTCAAACAACACCATTTGTTAGTACACATGGAATCCATAACTCTTAGAATGCAGTACATGTTTTTACCCTAGTCTTTAGGTAACAGTCTAGTTTTAGGGGACCCAATCTTATATTCTCTGGAATATAATTTTATCCATTGGTAATAGAATATATTTGAACCTGCTAAAAAAAGAATGAAAATTGTAAGCCTGGACTATATGTCACCTTACACTGCTTACAAAGCAAGAATACAAACTATGGGCTTGCTTGAGTCCAGGCGGCATCTGTTTGGCTTCCTCAGAGCCTAGTTTCCACCTGTATGATAAAATAAATACTTCTATTAGGTACTGTTAATTTTAAGCTAATTACTTTTTTTCCTAATAGATCTCTAATTTGGATTCATTTGAATTTTAACATGGCTTTTATGACATCAGCATCAGCTAATTAGCCATCAGTTAATAATTCATCATATATATTTTTTAATTTGGTAAATCTGTAGTATCAGTTCAGTTGAATTCAGTCGCTCAGTCGTGTCCGACTCCTTGCGACCCCATGAACCTCAGCATGCCAGGCCTCCCTGTTCATCATCAACTACTGGAGTCCACCCAAACTCATGTCTATTGAATCGGTGATGCCATTCAGCCATCTCATCCTCTGTCGTCCCCTTCTTCTCCTGCCCTCAATCTTTCCCAGCATCAGGGTCTTTTCCAACAAGTCAGCTCTTTGCATCAGGTGGGCAAAGTATTGGAGTTTCAGCTTCAACATCAGTCCGTCCAATGAACACCCAGGACTGATCTCCTCTAGGATGGGACTGCTTGGATCTCCTTGCAGTCCAAGGGACTCTCAAGAGTCTTCTCCAACACCACAGTTCAGAAGCATCAATTCTTCGGCGCTCAGCTTTCTTTATAACCCAACTCTCACATCCATACACGACCACTGGAAAAACCATAGCCTTGACTAGACGGACCTTTGTTGACAAAGTAATGTCTCTGCTTTTGAATATGCTATCTAGGTTAGTCATAACTTTCCTTCCAAGGAGTAAGTGTCTTTTAATTTCATGTGTGCAATTACCATCTGCAGTGATTTTGGAGCCCAGAAAAATAAAGTCTGACACTGTTTCCACTGTTTCCCCATCTATCTTCCATGAAGTGATGGGACTGGATGCCATGATCTTGGTTTTCTGAATGCTGAGCTTTAAGCGAACTTTTTCACTCTCCTCTTTCACTTTCATCAAGAGGCTCTTAGTTCTTCTTCACTTTCTGCCATAAGGGTGGTGTCATCAGCATATCTGAAGTTATTGATATTTCTCCTGGCAATCCTGATTCCAGCTTGTGCTTCCTCCAGTCCAGCGTTTCTCATGATGTACTCTGCATAGAAGTTAAATAAGCATGGTGACAATATACTGTCTTGATGTACTCCTTTTCCTATTTGGAACCAGTCTGTTGTTCCATGTCCAGTTCTAACTGTTGCCTCCTGACCTGCATATAGGTTTCTCAAGAGGCAGGTCAGGTGGTCTGGTATGCCCATCTCTTTCAGAATTTTCCACAGTTTATTGTGATCCACACAGTGAAAGGTTTTGGCATAGTCAATAAAGCAGAAATAGATGTTTTTCTGGAACTCTCTTGCTTTTTTATTTTTTTTAATTTTTTATTTATTTATTTTTTTAGAGGAGTTTACATTTAATTTTTTTTTAACATTTAATTTTATTTTTAAACTTTACATAATTGTATTAGTTTTGCCAAATATCAAAATGAATCCGCCACAGGTATACACGTGTTCCCCATCCTGAACCCTCCTCCCTCCTCCCTCCCCATACCATCCCTCTGTGTCGTCCCAGTGCACTAGCCCCAAGCATCCAGTGTCGTGCATCGCACCTGGACTGGCAACTCGTTTCTTACATGATATTTTACATGTTTCAATGTCATTCTCCCAAATCTCAACCCTCTCCGTCTCCCACAGAGTCCATAAGATTGTTCTATACATCAGTGTCTCTTTCGCTGTCTCGTACACCGGGTTATTGTTACCATCTTTCTAAATTCCATATATATGCGTAAGTATACTGTATTGATGTCTTTCCTTCTGGCTTACTTCACTCTGTATAATAGGCTCCAGTTTCATCCACATCATTAGAACTGATTCAAATGTATTCTTTTTAATGGCTGAGTAATACTCCATTGTGTATATGTACCACAGCTTTCTTACCCATTCATCTGCTGATGGACAACTAGGTTGCTTCCATGTCCTGGCTATTATAAACAGTGCTGCGATGAACATTGGGGTACACGTGTCTCTTTCCCTTCTGGTTTCCTCAGTGTGTATTCCTAGTAGTGGGATTGCTGGATCATAAGGCAGTTCTATTTCCAGTTTTTTAAGGAATCTCCACACTGTTCTCCATAGTGGCTGTACTAGTTTGCATTCCCACCAACAGTGTAAGAGGGTTCCCTTTTCTCCACACCCTCTCCAGCACTTATTATTTGTAGACTTTTGGATCGCAGCCATTCTGACTGGTGTGAAATGGTACCTCATAGTGGTTTTGATTTGCATTTCTCTGATAATGAGTGATGTTGAGCATCTTTTCATGTGTTTGTTAGCCATCTGTATGTCTTCTTTGGAGAAATGTCTTTTTAGTTCTTTGGCCCATTTTTTGATTGGGTCATTTATTTTTCTGGAGTTGAGCTGTAGGAGTTGCTTGTATATTTTTGAGATTAGTTGTTTGTCAGTTGCTTCATTTGCTATTATTTTCTCCCATTCTGAAGGCTGTCTTTTCACCTTGCTAATAGTTTCCTTTGATGTGCAGAAGCTTTTAAGGTTAATTAGGTCCCATTTGTTTATTTTTGCTTTTATTTCCAATATTCTGGGACGTGGGTCATAGAGGATCCTGCTGTGATGTATGTCAGAGAGTGTTTTGCCTATGTTCTCCTCTAGGAGTTTTATAGTTTCTGGTCTTACATTGAGATCTTTAATCCATTTTGAGTTTATTTTTGTGTATGGTGTTAGAAAGTGGTCTAGTTTCATTCTTTTACAAGTGGTTGACCAGATTTCCCAGCACCACTTGTTAAAGAGATTGTCTTTAATCCATTGTATATTCTTGCCTCCTTTGTCAAAGATAAGGTGTCCATATGTGCGTGGATTTATCTCTGGGCTTTCTATTTTGTTCCATTGATCTATATTTCTGTCTTTGTGCCAGTACCATACTGTCTTGATAACTGTGGCTTTGTAGTAGAGCCTGAAGTCAGGTAGGTTGATTCCTCCAGTTCCATTCTTCTTTCTCAGGATCCCTTTGTCTATTCGAGGTTTTTTGTGTTTCCATACAAATTGTGAAATTATTTGTTCTAGCTCTGTGAAGAATACTGTTGGTAGCTTGATAGGGATTGCATTGAATCTATAGATTGCTTTGGGTAGTATACTCATTTTCACTATATTGATTCTTCCAATCCATGAACATGGTATATTTCTCCATCTGTTAGTGTCCTCTTTGATTTCTTTCACCAGTGTTTTATAGTTTTCTATATATAGGTCTTTAGTTTCTTTAGGTATATATATTCCTAAGTATTTTATTCTTTCCGTTGCAATGGTGAATGGAATTGTTTCCTTAATTTCTCTTTCTGTTTTCTCATTATTAGTGTATAGGAATGCAAGGGATTTCTGTGAGTTGATTTTATATCCTGCAACTTTACTATAGTCATTGATTAGTTCTAATAATTTTCTGGTGGAGTCTTTAGGGTTTTCTATGTAGAGGATCATGTCATCTGCAAATAGTGAGAGTTTTACTTCTTCTTTTCCAATTTGGATTCCTTTTATTTCTTTTTCTGCTCTGATTGCTGTGGCCAAAACTTCCAAAACTATGTTGAATAGTAATGGTGAAAGTGGGCACCCTTGTCTTGTTCCTGACTTTAGAGGAAATGCTTTCAATTTTTCACCATTGAGGATAATGTTTGCTGTGGGTTTGTCATATATAGCTTTTATTATGTCGAGGTATGTTCCTTCTATTCCTGCTTTCTGGAGAGTTTTTATCATAAATGGATGTTGAATTTTGTCTAAGGCTTTCTCTGCATCTACTGAGATAATCATATGGTTTTTATTTTTCAATTTGTTAATGTGGTGTATTACACTGATTGATTTGGGGATATTGAAGAATCCTTGCATCCCTGGGATAAAGCCCACTTGGTCATGGTGTATGATCTTTTTAATGTGTTGTTGGATTCTGATTGCTAGAATTTTGTTCAGGATTTTTGCATCTATGTTCATCAGTGATATTGGCCTGTAGTTTTCTTTTTTTGTGGGATCTTTGTCAGGTTTTGGTATTAGGGTGATGGTGGCCTCATAAAATGAGTTTGGAAGTTTACCTTCCTCTGCAATTTTTTGGAAGACTTTGAGCAAGATGGGTGTTAGCTCTTCTCTAAATTTTTGGTAGAATTCAGCTGTGAAGCCATCTGGACCTGGGTTTTGTTTGCTGGAAGATTTTTGAACAGTTTCAATTTCTGTGCTTGTGATGGGTCTGTTAAGATTTTCTATTTCTTCCTGGTCGAGTTTTGGAAAGTTGTACTTTTCTAAGAATTTGTCCATTTCTTCCACGTTGTCCATTTATTGGCATGTAATTGTTGATAGTAGTCTCTTATGATCCTTTGTATTTCTGTGTTGTCTGTTGTGATCTCTCCATTTTCGTTTCTAATTTTGTTGATTTGATTTTTCTCCCTTTGTTTCTTGATGAGTCTGGCTAATGGTTTGTCAATTTTATTTATCCTTTCAAAGAACCAGCTTTTGGTTTTGTTGATTTTTGCTATGGTCTCTTTTGTTTCTTTTGCATTTATTTCTGCTCTAATTTTTAAGATTTCTTTCCTTCTACTAACCCTGGGGTTCTTCATTTCTTCCTTTTCTAGTTGCTTTAGGTGTAGAGTTAGGTGATTTATTTGACTTTTTTCTTGTTTCTTGAGGTGTGCCTGTATTGCTATGAACTTTCCCCTTAGGACTGCTTTTACCGTGTCCCACAGGTTTTGGGTTGTTGTGTTTTCATTTTCATTCGTTTCTATGCAAATTTTGGTTTCTTTTTTGATTTCTTCTGTGATTTGTTGGTTATTCAGCAGCGTGTTGTTCAGCCTCCATATGTTGGAATTTTTAAGAGTTTTTCTCCTGTAATTGAGATCTAATCTTACTGCATTGTGGTCAGAAAAGATGCTTGGAATGATTTCTATTTTTTTGAATTTACCAAGGCTAGCTTTATGGCCCAGGATGTGATCTATCCTGGAGAAGGTTCCATGTGTGCTTGAGAAAAAGGTGAAATTCATTGTTTTGGGATGAAATGTCCTATAGATATCAATTAGGTCTAACTGGTCTATTGCATCGTTTAAAGTTTGTGTTTCCTTGTTAATTTTCTGTTTAGTTGATCTATCCATAGGTGTGAGTGGGGTATTAAAGTCTCCCACTATTATTGTGTTATTGTTATTTTCTCCTTTCATACTTGTTAGCATTTGTCTTACATACTGCGGTGCTCCCGTGTTGGGTGCATATATAATTGTTATATCTTCTTCTTGGATTGATCCTTTGATCATTATGTAGTGACCTTCTTTGTCTCTTCACAGCCTTTGTTTTAAAGTCTATTTTATCTGATATGAGTATTGCTACTTCTGCTTTCTTTTGGTCCCTATTTGCATGGAAAATCTTTTTCCAGCCCTTCACTTTCAGTCTGTATGTGTCCCCTGTTTTGAGGTGGGTCTCTTTTAGACAACATATGTAGGGGTCTTGTTTTTGTATCCATTCAGCCAGTCTTTGTCTTTTGGTTGGGGCATTCAACCCATTTACGTTTAAGGTAATTACTGATAAGTATGATCCCGTTGCCATTTACTTTATTGTTTGGGGTTCGAGTTTATACACCATTTTTGTGTTTCCTGTCTAGAGAATATCCTTTAGTATTTGTTGGAGAGCTGGTTTGGTGGTGCAGAATTCTCTCAGCTTTTGCTTGTCTGAGAAGCTTTTGATTTCTCCTTCATACTTGAATGAGATCCTTGCTGGGTACAATAATCTGGGCTGTAGGTTATTTTCTTTCATCATTTTAAGTATGTCTTGCCATTCCCTCCTGGCTTGAAGAGTTTCTATTGAAAGATCAGCTGTTATCCTTATGGGAATTCCCTTGTGTGTTATTTGTTATTTTTCCCTTGCTGCTTTTAATATTTGTTCTTTGTGTTTGATCTTTGTTAATTTGATTAATATGTGTCTTGGGGTGTTTCTCCTTGGGTTTATCCTGTTTGGGACTCTCTGGGTTTCTTGGACTTGGGTGATTATTTCCTTCCCTAGTTTAGGGAAGTTTTCAACTATTATCTCCTCAAGTATTTTCCCATGGTCTTTCTTTTTGTCTTCCTCTTCTGGAACCCCTATGATTCGAATGTTGTAGTGTTTAATATTGTCCTGGAGGTCTCTGAGATTGTCCTCATTTCTTTTAATTCGTTTTTCTTTTATCCTCTCTGATTCATTTATTTCTACCATTCTATCTTCTAATTCACTAATCCTATCTTCTGCCTCTGTTATTCTACTATTTGTTGCCTCCAGAGTGTTTTTAATTTCATTTATTGCATTATTCATTATATATTGACTCTTTTTTATTTCTTCTAGGTCCTTGTTAAACCTTTCTTGCATCTTCTCAATCCTTGTCTCCAGGCTATTTATCTGTGATTCCATTTTAATTTCAAGATTTTGGATCAATTTCACTATCATTATTCGGAATTCTTTATCAGGTAGATTTCCTATCTCTTCCTCTTTTGTTTGGTTTGGTGGGCATTTATCCTGTTCCTTTATCTGCTGGGTATTCCTCTGTCTCTTCATCTTGTTTAAATTGCTGAGTTTGGGGTGTCCTTTCTGTATTCTGGCAGTTTGTGGAGTTCTCTTTATTGTGGCGTTTCCTCGCTGTGTGTGGGTTTGTACAGGTGGCTTGTCAAGGTTTCCTGGTTAGGGAAGCTTGTGTCGGTGTTCTGGTGGGTGGAGCTGTATTTCTTCTCTCTCCTTTCGAAGAGTTGGGTTGCTTTTCTGGGTGCCTGATGTCCTCTGCCGGCATTCAGAAGTTGTTTTGTGGAATTTACTCGACGTTTAAATGCTCTTTTGATGAATTTGTGGGGGAGAAAGTGTTCTCCCCGTCCTACTCCTCCGCCATCTTCTCTCTTGCTTTTTTAATGATCCAATGGATGTTGGCAATTTGATCTCTGGTTCCTCTGCTTTTTCTAAAACCAGCTTGAACATCTGGAAGTTCACAGTTCACATATTGCTGAAGCCTGGCTTGGAGAATTTTAAGCATTACTGTACTAGTGTGTCAGATGAGTGCAATTGTGTGGTAGTTTGAGCATCCTCTGGCAATGCCTTTCTTTGGGACTGGAATGAAAACTGACCTTTTCCAGTCCTGTGGCCACTGCTGAGTTTTCCATATTTGCTGTGCAGCACTTTCACAGCATCATCTTATCTATAAATAGTGACTATATTCAGCCTATGTATTATAACAAGACCAATGCAAAGATTAAGGATTAAAATAAAAGCACTATTAGGTGCTTAGGGCTTCCCTGGTAGCTCAGCTGGTAAAAAATCTGCCTGCAATACAGGAGACCCCAGTTCAATTCCTGGGTTGGGAAGATTCCCTGAGAAGGGACAGGCTACCCACCTCAGTACTGTTGGGCTTCCCTTGTGGCTCAGCTGGTAAAGAATCCACCTGCAATGCGGGAGACCTGGGTTTGATCCCTGGGTTAGGAAAATATCCTGGAGAAGGGAACGGCTACCCACTCCAGTATTCTTGCCTGGAGAATTCCAGGGACTGTATAGTCCATGGGGTCACAAAGAGTCGGAAAAGACTGAGTGACTTTCACTTTCATTAGGTGCTTAGAACGTGTGCTTGGTTGCTCAGTCGTGTCTGAGTCTTTATGACCCCATGAACTGTAGCACACCAGGCTCCTTTGTCCATGGGGATTCTCTAGATCAGAATATTGGAGTGTGTAGCCATGCCCTCCTCCAGGGGATCTTCCCAACCCAGGGATTGAACCCAGGTCTCCTGCATTGCAGGTGGATTCTTTACTGTCTGAGCCAGTAAACACCAGGGAGGCCCAAAGTGTTTGTCCCTCTGTCATATCTGACTCTTTGTGACCCCATGGTCTGTCCATGGAATTCTCCAAGCAACAATATTGGAGTGGGCCGTCATTTCCTTCTCCAGGGGATCTTTCAACCCAGGGATTGAACCCGGGTCTCCTGCAGGCAGATTCATTACCATCTGAGCTACGAGGGAATTTTTTCTTTTTTTAAATAAGAAAATATACTACAACCAACTCATGACTATTAAATTATATAAGCAATTTAAAGAATTAAAACTTTAAATAAAAATCAATGATTTTATGTAAAATGATATTAATTACTATACTGTTAAAGATATACACTCTAATCTCATTGATGGATGTTGTTTTCATCTTAATGCCCATGTCCATTCCAAAAGATTAAATAAAACTTTTGCATAAAAAAAAGAGACATGTTTCAGAAGACCTAGAACCAACATCATTATATGGTTACAGGAAAGCAATTAATTCTCTTCCTTTATCTCAGTTATATCATAATCTAAAAATAATCCGAGGAAGGTATAAATTAATATTTTTGAAATGGATAATCAACTATAAATGTAAAAAGTGATTGCACTCTGTATATCATTCTATTTCAATTCCTTTGGTTTTAGGATCTTAAGGCCCATTATCTAAAGAAATGGTGAGAGGTCTTAGACACAAAGAAGTTGAAGTGTAGAGATAGTAAGAGTTTTTTATTTTTTTCAATATTGCCTAAATCAATTACAATACTATAAACATGATACAGACATCCTAATTCTTTATGCAGTTTTCCCCTTAATATGTTTCCTGCCCACTGAATGAAAAGTACATTTAGACTTGAATACGTTATTTTTGAGCTGAGTATTTTTCATGCAACAGAACAGACTATGAATAAGTAAGTAGCAGTATATTTATATTTTTATCAGACAGTTTATATTACTTTATAAAAGGTAGAATTCTTGCAATTTTTTAAATCGTACAACTTTCAGCTTGAGATTGAGGATTTAATATGGCAATGATATGTATCCTGCATAATTTTCAGTCAGTTTTTATTTTTTCCCAGATGCTTTTCTCATTTTCTCCAGTTTCCAGGAATGTGCCTTAGGAAAATTTTGAGTTATATCTGTTCTTTTTACTTATGGCATGAGAAATATTATCTTACTATAAGGGTGGTGAGCTCAAACACTGAACTCTAATATTCACTTTAAAAAAAAAAAAAAAAGGTAAAATTATCAAGACCTGAGTACTTGACATGCTTTTGAAGAAAACTTTAATGTACAAAAATAAAATGGAATATGTATATATATCTTACATAAGATGGTAAATGAATTTGCTTAGAGATCTTGTTAAGCAAGCTGACCGCTAAACACATGTCCATTACAGATCATTGCTTCTTGGACCATGGATGTAGCCTCCTATTTCCCAACATCTGATAAGAATTCATAACACATGGAAATGATTGCAAGCTAAACAGTACAGCCTTCATGGTTTTTAGTTTGTCGCTTTAATCACAAAGATACTGAATCTGTTTGTAATGAAACAACAGCTTGGCTGTTGATGAAATCATAAAATGGCCATAATGAGAGCCCATCATAAGTATTAAAACTATAAATGTATGACATGATTTTTAGTATGGTATCATCAGCAAGGGCAGAAAGAGCAGAGATGCAGGTTAAACATGTATCAGGAAGTATAATATGCTATAGTTTATACATTAATTTTGAAGGTATACACAGGAAATTAAAAAATCAAAATCAAATTAAATCACAGAACCCCTGATTTGTGTGTACAAAGTTCTGTTCTACCTGTTACTAGCAATATGGGCTTAGACAATTAAGCTAACCAATGTAAATCTGTTTTCTCATCTTGACAATTAAGGTAAAGTTGTAAGGAAGAAACATGATTCCATGGAAATTACTCAGTATACTTATCGTGGTGCTTGGCTCAGAATATGTGACCAACATGAGTTTGCTTCTTCAATTACTATCATTCTTCTCCTCTCCAGTACTAACACTACTATTCTTACTATTTACAGGATCAATTACTGACAAAATGAGATCTCAGGCTAACTGAAGAGTTTAAAAAGGCAAATCTTTCCATTTTTCTCATGGATGCACAGCTTTTAAAAGCTTACTGATAAGTTTTGTGTGTGTGTGTCTGATGTACTGCTTGGATTAAATATCATATGCTCTGAAAATGAGGAATATAAAGTAGAAAAAACCCCTAAAAATTACTAAATTCTCACATCTTAATTGTGGTTACTAAACACTTGGAATGGAATCGCTTATTGTCATCCATTATAGTCTAGTCAAGAAGATAAGGAAAAAACAAGTCAACAAGGAAATGTATATATGTATGTGTGTATGTGTGTGTGTCTGTGTGTTTACACACTTACAATTTCTATGAGGGAGATTAACAGAGAATCTACATTATTTTAGTCTAAATGATCCTAGATGTATCTATCAGAAGATAAAATTTAATCTGAGAGATAATGTTCCACATGCCCTTTTATAATCTGTTATACCACTAGGTAGGAAAAGAAAGACTATAATGCCTCTCCATAGGTACATAATCCCTACCTATATGTACACTGAAATTTGAGAAGAAGGAAGAATTTAAATGCATCTGCAACTAGCCTTTAGACTTACAGTCATATTCCTTTCATATGAAAGATCACATTTATTTTTAAATAAAAAGTTTAGACATCTGATATAGATTGTCAACCTCCTTCATATCTTAGAAAATCTTACTGTCTATTCCAGAACAAACTAAACAAGAGTAAACCCTGCACTAAATCATAAAATATCCAGAATAAGCATAGGTGATAGTGTTATTCTGTCTAAATACCAAGTAAAAAATTCTAAATCAAACATGTTATTTCACAGGAAGAACTTGGCTTAGCCAGTATTTCAGAGAAGTGGAGTAAATCTGTTGTGGCAGAAGTTCCGTCTTTAGCCATATGTCTATTCCATAATCCAACTTTATAGAATGACATTAAATCAATATGAAAAACAAATGAGGTTTTAATTCCAGTAAGGCAGAATACTAGGTAACCCAAAAACTCTCTTACAATCAAATACCTAGGAGGGCTGAATAACACACATTTAAAAAAAATACCTTTAAATGCAAAGCTTGGCTCACTAAAAACCAAGGGGTTGAAAACCAAGGGGAAGACTAAAAACCAAAGAAGCACTGCTACTATTATTGAGACACTGAGTTATTCTACCTAGAAATGTGGGTTTAACATGGTGTTTTAATCATGAACTAGAACTCCTATACAAAAAGCTAAACATTCTCCACTCACTGGAAGCGTGTGAATAAAAACATCAACTATAAAACAGAGAAAGGCTGCAATGAAGCTTGTCTGTCTCAGGTCTATGTGGGTAAGTAGGCATTCAAGCTAATGAATATTCTCAGGGTATCTAAGGAGTATTTTCAATTAAAATCACTAATATTGTATGGTACTCTAATGTACCTGCTTGAACTAAGTGAAATCCTCTCTTAAACAAAGAATCTTTAATTAGATATCACAGAACTCTAAAAAAAAGTTCTAAAAAAATCAGCTCTCAATAAAAAGAGTTCATAATATACAAGGAAACAAGGCACTGTTTATAAGAATAAAAGGAACAATAAGTAATAGAACCTGACTCTCAAAACTTCAGATACTGCAAAAATAAAACAAATATGTTTATTATATGAAAAGAACGAAAGAGAATAAAGAACTGAGTATGAGATCTACAACAGTAACTGGAAAAAGAATAAAAATACTTTCAGTTCAGTCGTTCAGTTGTGTCACAGTCTTTGAGACTCCATGAACTGCAGCACGCCAGGCCTCCCTGTCCATCACCAACTCCTGGAGTTCACCCAGAAACATTTCCATCGAGTCGGTGATGCCATCCAGCCATCTCATCCTCTGTTGTCCCCTTCTCTTCCTGCCCCCAATCCCTCCCAGCATCAGAGTCTTTTCCAATGAGTCAACTCTTCCCATGAGGTGGCCAACGTATTGGAGTTTCAGCTTTAGCATCAGTCCTTCTAAACAAAATTCAGGACTGATCTCCTTTACAATGGACTGGGTGGATTTCCTTGCAGTTCAAGGGACTCTCAAGAGTCTTCTCCAACGCCACACTTCAAAAGCATCAATTCTTCGATGCTCAGCTTTCTTCACAGTCCAACTTTCACATCCATACATGACCATTGTAAAAACAATAGCCTTGACTAGACGGACTTTTGTTGGCAAAGTAATATCTCTGCTTTTTATTATCCTATCTAGGTTGGTCATAACTTTCCTTCCAAGGAGTAAGCGTCTTGCAATTTCATGGCTGCAATCACCATCCGCAGTGATTTTGGAGCCCCCAAAAATAAAGTCTGACACTGTTTCCACTGTTTCCCTATCTATTTCCCATGAAGTGATGGGACCAGATGCCATGATCTTAGTTTTCTGAATGTTGAGCTTTAAGCCAACTTTTTCACTCTCCACTTTCACTTTCATCAAGAGGCTTTTTAGTTCCTCTTCACTTTCTGCCATAGGGGTGGTGTCATCTGAATATCTGAGGTTATTGGTAATTCTCCTGGCAATTCTGATTCTAGCCTGTGCTTCTTCCAGCCCAGCATTTCTCATGATGTACTCTGCAGAGAAGTTAAATAAGCAGGGTGACTATATACAACCTTGACGTATTCCTTTTCCTATTTGGAACCAGTCTGTTGTTCTATGTCTACTTCTAACTGTTGCTTCCTGATCTGCATATAGGTTTCTCAAGAAGCAGGTCAGGTGGTCTGATATGCCCATCTCTTTCAGAATTTTCCACAGTTTATTATGAAATAATAATAAATTCATTCTTCTTAATATGTTCTGCTTCTGTTAGGTCAATACCATTTCTGTCCTTTACTGAGCCCATCTTTGCATGAAATGTTCCACTGGTATCTCTAATTTTCTTGAAGAGATCTCTAGTCTTTCCCATTTTGTTGTTTCCCTATATTTCTTTGCATTGATTGCTGAGGAAGGCTTTCTTATCTCTCCTTGCTATTCTTTGGAACTCTGCATTCAGATGCTTATATCTTTCCTTTTCTCCTTTGCTTTTCGCTTCTCTTAATTTTTGGCCTTGGAGTATGGAATGAAGCAGGGCAAAGGCTAATAGAGTTTTCCCAAGAGAATACATTGGTCATAGCAAACACCCTCTTCCAACAACACAAGAGAAGACTCTACACATGGACATCACCAGATGGTCAACACCGATATCAGATTGATTATATTCTTTGCAGCCAAAGATGGAGAAGCTCTATACAGTCAGAAAAAACAAGACCAGGAGCTGATCATGAACTCCTTATTGCCAAATTCAGACTTAAATTGAAGAAAGTGTGGAAAACCACTAGACCATTCAGGTATGACCGAAATCAAATCCCTTATGATTATACAGTGGAAGTGAGAAATAGATTTAAGGGCCTAGATCTGATAGATAGAGTGCCTGATGAACTATGGATGGAGGTTCGTGACATTGTACAGGAGACAGGGATCAAGACCATCCCAAGGAAAAGAAAGGCAAAAAAGGAAAATGGCTGTCTGGGGAGGCCTTACAAATAGCTGTGAAAAGAAGAGAAGCGAAAAGCAAAGGAGAAAAGGAAAGATATACGCATCTGAATGCAGAGTTCCAAAGATTAGCAAGAAGAGATAAGAAAGCCTTCTTCAGTGATCAATGCAAAGAAATAGAAGAAAACAAGAGAATAGGAAAGACTAGAGATCTCTTCAAGAAAATTAGAGATACCAAGGGAACATTTCATGCAAGGATGGGCTCGATAAAGGACAGAAATGGTATGGACCTAACAGAAGCAGAAGATATTAAGAAGAGATGGCAAGAATACACAGAAGAACTGTACAAAAGAGATCTTCACAACCCAGATAATCACGATGGTGTGATCACTGACCTAGAGCCAGACAGCCTGGAATGTGAAGTCAAGTGGGCCTTAGAAAGCATCACTACGAACAAAGCTAGTGGAGGTGATGGAATTCCAGTTGAGCTATTTCAAATCCTGAAAGATGATGCTGTGAAAGTGCTGCATTCAATATGCCAGCAAATTTGGAAAACTCAGCAGTGGCCACAGGACTGGAAAAGGTCAGTTTTCATTCCAATCCCAAAGAAAGGCAATGCCAAAGAATGCTCAAACTACCGCACAATTGCACTCATCTCACACGCTAGTAAAGAAATATTCAAAATTCTCCAAGCCTGGCTTCAGCAATATGTGAACCATGAACTTCCTGATGTTCAAGCTGGTTTTAGAAAAGGCAGAGGAACTAGAGATCAAATTGCCAGCATCTGATGGATCATGGAAAAAGCAACAGAGTTCCAAAAAAAATCTGTTTCTGCTTTATTGACTATGCCAAAGCCTTTGACTGTGTGGATCACAATCAACTGTGGAAAATTCTGAAAGAGATGGGAATACCAGACCACCTGATCTGCCTCTTGAGAAATTTGTATGCAGGTCAGGAAGCAACAGTTAGAACTGGAGGAGGAGCCAAGATGCCGGAGGAGTAGGACGGGGAGAACACTTTCTCCCCCACAAATTCATCAAAAGAGCATTTAAACGTCGAGTAAATTCCACAAAACAACTTCTGAATGCCGGCAGAGGACATCAGGCACACAGAAAAGCAATCCAACTCTTCGAAAGGAGGTAGGAAAAAATATAAAAGACAAAAAAAGAGACAAAAGAGGGAGGGACGGAGTTCCAACCCGGGAAGGGAGTCTTAAAAAGAGAGAAGTTTCCAAACACTAGGAAACCTTCTCACTGCCGAATCTGTGCCGAGCTTTGGAAGCACAGAGGGCAACATAACAGGGAGAAAAAATAAATAAACAATTAAAACTCGCAGATTGCGAGCCCTATGGTAACTCCCCCAGCGGAGAAGCAGCGCAGACGCCTGCAGGCACCATTAGCAAGCGGGGGCTGGGCAGGGAGGCGCAGCGCGGGCTGCATCGCTTAGAGTAAGAATCTGGCCTGAATACCCTGAGCACTATCTGAGCGAAATAATTTGGGCTAGCAAACCAGACTGTGGGATATCTACCACGCGAAAAGCCAGCCCTAACCTAAGACCGCCAGGCCCACGCACGGAACAAAGGACTGAACAAAGATAGCCAGCTGCAGACCTTCCCCCTCTGGTGACAGGCAGCCAGAGCCGGAAGGGGGCAATCGCAGCCCCAGAGAGACATTATCTATAAAACTGTAAGCAGGCTTCTTTGCTAACTAAAACTTCTTGGGGGTCTGGACGGTTAACATCTGCCTGAGAAGGTGCGCCGGTTTTACACCCAGATAACCGAGTGGTGGGGAGGCGATAAGTCGCAGCATTGGCGCTCGCCAAACACCTCATCACTTGAGCTGCTCGGACCTGGGAAGAGCACGAAACTCAGGCCCAACTGAGTCTGTGCCTCTGAGGACTACCCGAGTGCCTGAACCTGAGCGGCTTCAACCTGGGAGGTACATGCAACCCAGGGCCAGCCTCGGATTGTTCCCGGCGTAACAACCTAGAGCCCGAGCAGTGTGGGCAGGAGCTACACGCGCCGTGAGCAGGGGCAGACCCAGTGTGGCTGAGGCACTGCGAGCGCACGCCAGTGTTATTTGTTTGCAGCATCCCTCCCTCCCTCCCCACAGCACGACTGAACAATGAGAAGAAATACAGCTCCACCCATCAGAACACCGACACAAGCTTCCCTAACCAGGAAACCTTGACAAGCCACCTGTACAAACCCACACACAGCGAGGAAACGCCACAATAAAGAGAACTCCACAAACTGCCAGAATACAGAAAGGACACCCCAAACTCAGCAATTTAAACAAGATGAAGAGACAGAGGAATACCCAGCAGATAAAGGAACAGGATAAATGCCCACCAAACCAAACAAAAGAGGAAGAGATAGGAAATCTACCTGATAAAGAATTCCGAATAATGATAGTGAAATTGATCCAAAATCTTGAAATTAAAGTGGAATCACAGATAAATAGCTTGGAGACAAGGATTGAGAAGATGCAAGAAAGGTTTAACAAGGACCTAGAAGAAATAAAAAAGAGTCAATATATAATGAATAATGCAATAAATGAAATTAAAAACACTCTGGAGGCAAAAAATAGTAGAATAACAGAGGCAGAAGATAGGATTAGTGAATTAGAAGATAGAATGGTAGAAATAAATGAATCAGAGAGAATAAAAGAAAAACGAATTAAAAGAAATGAGGACAATCTCAGAGACCTCCAGGACAATATTAAACGCTACAACATTCGAATCATAGGGGTTCCAGAAGAAGAAGACAAAAAGAAAGACCATGAGAAAATACTTGAGGAGATAATAGTTGAAAACTTCCCTAAACTGGGGAAGGAAATAATCACCCAAGTCCAAGAAACCCAGAGAGTCCCAAACAGGATAAACCCAAGGAGAAACACCCCAAGACACATATTAATCAAATTAACAAAGATCAAACACAAAGAACAAATATTAAAAGCAGCAAGGGAAAAACAACAAATAACACACACGGGAATTCCCATAAGGATAACAGCTGATCTTTCAATAGAAACTCTTCAAGCCAGGAGGGAATGGCAAGACATACTTAAAATGATGAAAGAAAATAACCTACAGCCCAGATTACTGTACCCAGCAAGGATTTCATTCAAGTATGAAGGAGAAATCAAAAGCTTCTCAGACAAGCAAAAGCTGAGAGAATTCTGCACCACCAAACCAGCTCTCCAACAAATACTAAAGGATATTCTCTAGACAGGAAACACAAAAATGGTGTATAAATTCGAACCCCAAACAATAAAGTAAATGGCAACGGGATCATACTTATCAGTAATTACCTTAAACGTAAATGGGTTGAATGCCCCAACCAAAAGACAAAGACTGGCTGAATGGATACAAAAACAAGACCCCTACATACGTTGTCTACAGGAGACCCACCTCAAAACAGGGGACACATACAGACTGAAAGTGAAGGGCTGGAAAAAGATTTTCCATGCAAATAGGGACCAAAAGAAAGCAGGAGTAGCAATACTCGTATCAGATAAAATAGACTTTAAAACAAAGGCTGTGAAGAGACAAAGAAGGTCACTACATAATGATCAAAGGATCAATCCAAGAAGAAGATATAACAATTATAAATATATATGCACCCAACACGGGAGCACCGCAGTATGTAAGACAAATGCTAACAAGTATGAAAGGAGAAAATAACAATAACACAATAATAGTGGGAGACTTTAATACCCCACTCACACCTATGGATAGATCAACTAAACAGAAAATTAACAAGGAAACACAAACTTTAAATGATACAATAGACCAGTTAGACCTAATTGATACCTATAGGACATTTCATCCCAAAACAATGAATTTCACCTTTTTCTCAAGCACACATGGAACCTTCTCCAGGATAGATCACATCCTGGGCCATAAAGCTAGCCTTGGTAAATTCAAAAAAATAGAAATCATTCCAAGCATCTTTTCTGACCACAATGCAGTAAGACTAGATCTCAATTACAGGAGAAAAACTCTTAAAAATTCCAACATATGGAGGCTGAACAACACGCTGCTGAATAACCAACAAATCACAGAAGAAATCAAAAAAGAAATCAAAATTTGCATAGAAACGAATGAAAATGAAAACACAACAACCCAAAACCTGTGGGACACGGTAAAAGCAGTCCTAAGGGGAAAGTTCATAGCAATACAGGCACACCTCAAGAAACAAGAAAAAAGTCAAATAAATCACCTAACTCTACACCTAAAGCAACTAGAAAAGGAAGAAATGAAGAACCCCAGGGTTAGTAGAAGGAAAGAAATCTTAAAAATTAGAGCAGAAATAAATGCAAAAGAAACAAAAGAGACCATAGCAAAAATCAACAAAGCCAAAAGTTGGTTCTTTGAAAGGATAAATAAAATTGACAAACCATTAGCCAGACTCATCAAGAAACAAAGGGAGAAAAATCAAATCAATAAAATTAGAAACGAAAATGGAGAGATCACAACAGACAACACAGAAATACAAAGGATCATAAGAGATTATTATCAACAATTATATGCCAATAAAATGGACAACGAGGAAGAAATGGACAAATTCTTAGAAAAGTACAACTTTCCAAAACTCGACCAGGAAGAAATAGAAAATCTTAACAGACCCATCACAAGCACGGAAATTGAAACTGTAATCAAAAATCTTCCAGCAAACAAAAGCCCAGGTCCAGACGGCTTCACAGCTGAATTCTACCAAAAATTTAGAGAAGAGCTAACACCTATCCTGCTCAAACTCTTCCAGAAAATTACAGAGGAAGGTAAACTTCCAAACTCATTCTATGAGGCCACCATCACCCTAATACCAAAACCTGACAAAGATCCCACAAAAAAAGAAAACTACAGGCCAATATCACTGATGAACATAGATGCAAAAATCCTAAACAGAATTCTAGCAATCAGAATCCAACAACACATTAAAAAGATCATACACCATGACCAAGTGGGCTTTATCCCAGGGATGCAAGGATTCTTCAATATCCCCAAATCAATCAATGTAATACACCACATTAACAAATTGAAAAACAAAAACCATATGATTATCTCAATAGATGCAGAGAAAGCCTTTGACAAAATTCAACACCCATTTATGATAAAAACTCTCCAGAAAGAAGGAATAGAAGGAACATACCTCAACATAATAAAAGCTATATATGACAAACCCACAGCAAACATTATCCTCAATGGTGAAAAATTGAAAGCATTTCCTCTAAAGTCAGGAACAAGACAAGGGTGCCCACTTTCACCATTACTGTTCAACATAGTTTTGGAAGTTTTGGCCACAGCAATCAGAGCAGAAAAAGAAATAAAAGGAATCCAAATTGGAAAAGAAGAAGTAAAACTCTCACTATTTGCAGATGACATGATCCTCTACATAGAAAACCCTAAAGACTCCACCAGAAAATTACTAGAACTAATCAATGATTATAGTAAAGTTGCAGGATATAAAATCAACACACAGAAATCCCTTGCATTCCTATACACTAATAATGAGAAAACAGAAAGAGAAATTAAGGAAACAATTCCATTCACCATTGCAACGAAAAGAATAAAATACTTAGGAATATATCTACCTAAAGAAACTAAAGACCTATATATAGAAAACTATAAAACACTGGTGAAAGAAATCAAAGAGGACACTAATAGATGGAGAAATATACCATGTTCATGGATTGGAAGAATCAATATAGTGAAAATGAGTATACTACCCAAAGCAATTTATAGATTCAATGCAATCCCTATCAAGCTACCAACAGTATTCTTCACAGAGCTAGAACAAATAATTTCACAATTTGTATGGAAACACAAAAAACCTCGAATAGCCAAAGCGATCTTGAGAAAGAAAAATGGAACTGGAGGAATCAACCTACCTGACTTCAGGCTCTACTACAAAGCCACAGTTATCAAGACAGTATGGTACTGGCACAAAGACAGAAATATAGATCAATGGAACAAAATAGAAAGCCCAGAGATAAATCCACGCACATATGGACACCTTATCTTTGACAAAGGAGGCAAGAATATACAATGGATTAAAGACAATCTCTTTAACAAGTGGTGCTGGGAAATCTGGTCAACCACTTGTAAAAGAATGAAACTAGAACACTTTCTAACACCATACACAAAAATAAACTCAAAATGGATTAAAGATCTCAATGTAAGACCAGAAACTATAAAACTCCTAGAGGAGAACATAGGCAAAACACTCTCTGACATACATCACAGCAGGATCCTCTATGATCCACCTCCCAGAATATTGGAAATAAAAGTAAAAATAAACAAATGGGACCTAATTAACCTTAAAAGCTTCTGCACATCAAAGGAAACTATTAGCAAGGTGAAAAGACAGCCTTCAGAATGGGAGCAAATAATAGCAAATGAAGCAACCGACAAACAACTAATCTCAAAAATATACAAGCAACTCCTACAGCTCAACTCCAGAAAAATAAATGACCCAATCAAAAAATGGGCCAAAGAACTACATAGA
The DNA here is from genome assembly GCF_029378745.1 of Bos indicus. NCBI lineage: Eukaryota > Metazoa > Chordata > Mammalia > Artiodactyla > Bovidae > Bos > Bos indicus. Next base: position 14,505,129 of record NC_091779.1, read on the forward strand.
CATTTCTCCAAAGAAGACATACAGATGGCTAACAAACACATGAAAAGATGCTCAACATCACTCATTATCAGAGAAATGCAAATCAAAACCACTATGAGGTACCATTTCACACCAGTCAGAATGGCTGCGATCCAAAAGTCTACAAATAATAAATGCTGGAGAGGGTGTGGAGAAAAGGGAACCCTCTTACACTGTTGGTGGGAATGCAAACTAGTACAGCCACTATGGAGAACAGTGTGGAGATTCCTTAAAAAACTGGAAATAGAACTGCCTTATGATCCAGCAATCCCACTGCTGGGCATACACACTGAGGAAACCAGAAGGGAAAGAGACACGTGTACCCCAATGTTCATCGCAGCACTGTTTATAATAGCCAGGACATGGAAGCAACCTAGATGTCCATCAGCAGATGAATGGGTAAGAAAGCTGTGGTACATATACACAATGGAGTATTACTCAGCCATTAAAAAGAATACATTTGAATCAGTTCTAATGATGTGGATGAAACTGGAGCCTATTATACAGAGTGAAGTAAGCCAGAAGGAAAAACACCAATACAGTATACTAACGCATATATATGGAATTTAGAAAGATGGTAACGATAACCCTGTATATGCGACAGCAAAAGAGACACTGATGTATAGAACAGTCTTATGGACTCTGTGGGAGAGGGAGAGGGTGGGAAGATTTGGGAGAATGGCATTGAAACATGTGAAACGTCATGTATGAAATGAGATGCCAGTCCTTGTTCAATGCACGATGCTGGATGCTTGGGGCTGGTGTACTGGGACGACCCAGAGGGATGGTGTGGGGAGGGAGGAGGGAGGAGGGTTTTTTTTTTTAAAAAAAAAGAGTAACATGGAAATTTACATTACCATATGTAAAATAGATAGCCAATGGGAATTTGCTGTATGGCTCAGGAAACTCAAACAGGCTCTGTATCAACCTAGACGGGTGGGATGCGGAGGGAGATGGGAGTGAGGTTCTAAAGGGAGAGGATATATGTATACCTATGGCTGATTTATGTTCAGGTTTGACAGAAAACAACAAAATTCTGTAAAGCAATTATCCTTCAATTAAAAAAATTAAAAAAAAAAAAAACAAAAACAATTAGAACTGGACATGGAACAACAGACTGGTTCCAAATAGGAAAAGGAGTACGTCAAGGCTGTATATTGTCACCCTGCTTATTTAACTTAATATGCAGAGTACATCATGAGAAACGCTGGGCTGGAAGAAGCACAACGTGGAATCAAGATTGCCGGGAGAAATCTCAATAACCTCAGATATGCAGATGACACCACCCTTATGGCAGAAAGTGAAGAGGAACTAAAAAGCCTCTTGACGAAAGTGAAAGTGGAGAGTGAAAAAGTTGGCTTAAAGCTCAACATTCAGAAAACTAAGATCATGGCATCTGGTCCCATCACTTCATGACAGATAGATGGGGAAACAGTGGAAACAGTGTCAGTTTATTTTTGGGGGCTCCAAAATCACTACAGATGGTGACTGCAGCCATGAAATTAAAAGACGCTTACTCCTTGGAAGGAAAGTTATGACCAACCTAGATAGCGTATTCAAAAGCAGAGACATTACTTTGCCAACAAAGGTTCGTCTAGTCAAGGCTATGGTTTTTCCTGTGGTCATGTATGGATGTGAGAGTTGGACTGTGAAGAAGGCTGAGCACCAAAGAATTTATGCTTTTGAATTGTGGTGTTGGAGAAGACTCTTGAGAGTCCCTTGGACTGCAAGGAGATCCAACCAGTCCATTCTGAGGGAGATCGGTCCTGGGTGTTCTTTGGAAGGAATGATGCTAAAGCTGAAACTCCAGTAGTTTGGCCACCTCATGAGAAGAGTTGACTCATTGGAGAAGACTCTGATGCTGGGAGGGATTGGGGGCAGGAGGAGAAGGGGACGACAGAGGATGAGATGGCTGGATGGCATCACTGAGTCGATGGACATGAGTCTAGGTGAACTCCGGGAGTTGGTGATGGACAGGGAGGCCTGGCGTGCTGAGATTCATGGGGTCGCAAAGAGTCGGACACGACTGAACGACCAAACTGAATTGAATGTAATAGTGAAGTATGGGGAAAGCGCATGTGTCGTACAGTCCTATGATTAGGTAAGTCTCTTAGTGATACTATGCCTCTGGATTGTGGAATATAGAAATTTGTCTTAGGTTTTTTCTCCTCCCTTAGGTAGGGACCCAGGATGGTTAGGATGGGCTGTAGCTGGGTGTTTCTATTCTCCAACACGGAGGGTTCGAGCCACCTGAAGCTGGGCATTTCCCTTCTCCCAGGTCCATTAAGCTCTGATAACCTGCAGCAAGTTGCTGCTGCTGCTGCTAAGTCGCTTCAGTCGAGTCCGACTCTGTGCGACCCCATAGATGGACGCCCACTAGGTTTCCCCGTCCCTGGGATTCTCCAGGCAAGAAAACTGGAGTGGGTTGCCATTTCCTTCTCCAGTGCGTGAAAGTGAAAAGTGAAAGGGAAGTCGCTCAGTTGTGTCTCACTCTTAGTGACCCCATGGACCGCAGCCTACCAGGCTCCTCCATCTATGGGATTTTCCAGGCAAGAGTACTGGAGTGGGGTGCCACTGCCTTCTCCTGCAGCAAGTTGAGCTCTAGTTAACTGGCTTTCCCTGAAGGAAAACAAAGAGTGCTCTGGCCTAAGTCAAAATGGTTCCTTTCTTCCTCCTCCTAAAGGAAGGAGTAGAAATTTTATTTCTGTGATATTTACTATGAGGACCTAGTCAAGCATTCAAAAATAAATCTCACAGTATTGTGCCCCCCACATGACCAAGTGCCCCTGGAGTTTTTAACTCTCAGACTTATCCATGCTGAGCCTCCATCAATTTATCAATTATATTTCAGGTTTCATATTCTAGCACTGGTTCCAATGCAATTTCTGCTTGTGCTCAGATAAACTGACTCCCTGTATTCAACTATTTCTCTCTCTAATCTTGGCCGGCAGCAGTTTGCCCTGTGCCCTCACCTCTTTTAGTGACCCAAGTAGAGGGAAAGGAAGTTTAAATAGATAATTTTATTAAAAGAGACTATTTTATTGTACTTGAATTTAACACAAAAATACTAAACAGAAGTAAACCAAGAAATTTCTAATTTTTATATAAATGTTTGGCTACCCACTCCATTATTCTTGGACTTCCCTTGTGGCTCAGCTGGTAAAGAATCTGCCTCCAATGTGGGAGACCTGGGTTCTACCCCTGGGTTGGGAAGATCCCCTGGAGAAGGGAAAAGCCACCCACTCCAGTAGTCTGGCCTGGAGAATTCCATGGACTACAGTCCATAGGGTTGCAAAGAGTCGGACACAACTGAGCAACTTTCACTTCTTTGTCTCAAGAGCTTTCTTAAGAAATGTCTCCATTTTACAGAAAAATGTTATGAAATTACTAAGAGAATAGAGTCACTTTTTAAACTACATGATTTAATTTTAGTTTATATTGATTAACATCCTGCCCTAAAGGTTGAGGAAATTAATATACTTAACATTTTTTTCTACTTTTTCCTTCCTTCATTTTCCAATTTGGGTTATGTTAGTGTTTTTAAATTGTCAAAGTCTACAGAATCTGTGCACAGAATTTTCAGAGTTGTATAGCCTTAGTTTTCTATTTAAATGGATTCACTGTTCGCCACCATCTCTTTTACTCCAGTACCTTTCTCTGGTCCTAAGTTCAAGAGATGGTTGAAATAAAGTTTACTTACTGTTAATGATAGTCATTTCTGGATATTTTTCAGTGAGTTGTCATTTTGGGTTTCCTATTTTCTCCTCTCTCTGATGTACTGCCTTCATTTTTTATGAGCAGGCATCATTTTTACAAAAAACTAAAGTCATATAAAAAGTTTAATAAGGTACATTTATCACAGTTTCTAACAATGAGTATACTATGTAGTATATACTAAATAAAAATAGTCATAAGTTAAGGGGAAAACAGTATCAGAATACTAATCCTGGAAACCACCAGAGGGAAGTGTGGAAGCTAGGAAAGAGCAGAAATTTTGTGAGAAGAAAGACATCTCAAATGTAGCACACAGGATAAAAATTACTAAGAAAAAGACATCATTTAAAATAATGTCTACCTAAAAAAAGATGAGGTCGTTTTAGTGAAGGTCATACTCACTCAGTGACATAAAAGCTTTACGCAAATTGTTTATTACAGATTTCCCATTTCCCCCAGTATTCTGAAGTCTGCTTTCCTGACATCAAAATGATTTCAACATTACATAAAAGAATGAAAATGTAAACAAGTGATTTTAAGTACAAAATGGACTATATGACTATATAAGGAAAAGAAATTGAGGCAAAACTTTTTCTGGCATTCAGCTGGACTTTTATCGGTATGAATCAGAATTATATAAATTGGCTCCTAGAAAATCATGAGGTTTTATACAGTGTTCCACAAATGGACTTGCATGGAGGTGTTCTCACATCACTGAAACTTTCCACATTTTAAGTTTAGGGACAATTGGCCCTGCCTTTCTTATAGCATGCAGAGATGCTGAGGTCTCAGTTTCATCTACAAGTCCACTTCACATCCCTCCGGAACCATTTACGAGGAAGACAAAAGTACAATGTGAGCTAGCATTTCCCTGGCTCCAAACTAGAACCAGGATAACTTTTTAGAGCTCAAATTTGATCTCATTGCTTCCATGCTACACAGCACCCCTTAATTCTCAAGGTCCATATTCATTAACTCTACTACAAGGTTCTTCACGGTTTCAGCTCTGTTTTATTCTCCAGCTCTAGCTCTGGTGCCTCAGTCCCTATGTGCATCCCACACAGTCTAAAATCTGACTTAATAGTTCCTAGAATGTATCATAATCTTTGACATCTACTCCTCACGGCCTACAATACTCCTTCCTCTTACATCCTTCCTCCACATAACTCACATTTGTCCTCAGATCTCAGCTTTCATGCTGAGACTTCTGAACTCCTGATACTGGTACACAAGCTGCCTCTATTTTATCCTTACTGTCACACTTACCATACTGTATTTTAACTTCCTATTATTTCTTTGTAATCTCCATTAGTCCAATAAAATTGAGTCACTTCACTTTTACAAACCTAATAACTAGAATAGAATCTGACACATAAGCAGTATTCAGCATTCAGAAAACACATCATATTGAACCAAATTGCTGGTGGCATTTAAATTTTTCTTCACAACTGCCTAACACAGCAATTTATCTTCATTTTGGATAGGTGAAAAAAGTACATTTAACACTAAAAAAATAACTTCTCTTAATTACTGACAACATGTATCAGTACTAAATCTGTGTACCCTTGAACTCAGCAATTCCAGGCATTCAATTAAGGGCTCCAAAGTGTTCAAGCACCTGGACCAATGCAAAAAAAAAAAAAATGTTCTGGCTGTTAATTAAAATATCATTACAAATGGGAAGTGTCTACTTAAAATAATTAGACTATATAATATAGATTATATAATAAAGATAAAGAATCATTCAATTTATATAAAACCATGTGTTTGTGTGTGCATACCAATCCGTGTTCAGTCATGTCTGACTCTTTGTGATCCCAGGGACTATAGATCACCAGGCTCCTCTGTCCATGGGATTCTCCAGGCAAGAATACTGGAGTGGGTTGCCATGTGAAAGATTTGAAAGTAAGTTTACCAAAATGAAAACAATAATTAGCTCTGTACACTATAATACCACATGAATTACTGATTTTTATAAACTCTCAATTTTGATTATAAGGAAAAATCTATTTCTATTAAAAAAAATAAAGCTTCTTTTTTAGGGGAATTATTTGAAATAATTCCCTGAACATCTTTGGTATGTATTATGCTTCATTGTTCCTTCCTTGATCTTCTTTAAAACAAAAAAAGAAATAAAATTAAAAATTATAACTAAGAACTTAAATTTAATCAACTGAAACTTCTCTGATGTACAGCACTTTGAATGCATCATTCTGACCAATTTAAGAATCCATCTGTTAGAACTTTCTGATTTCCACAACAGTCACACTGCATAATCTCAGATATTTTAAAGCTTATTAATAAAATATACTAGTACAAAAGAGAAGACAGAGTTTGGCATATTTGAATGCTTATACAATGTTTAGATTTTCTTATTTGTAAGACACATTCTACTATAGGGCATATTATAATTTGTACTAAGTAATAAATGGACTATCACACAATGGCATTATTGAGATTTTTAGAAAAGCTTTCTTAAAATTTCCATTGCAATTTTATTACCTGTCACTATGGATAAATAAACTTGCTGTACGAATTTTATAAAATTATGAACCCAATCGGAGAAGGCAATGGCACCCCACTCCAGTACTCTTGCCTGGAAAATCCCAGGGACGGGGGAGCCTGGTGGGCTGCTGTCTATGGGGTCACACAGAGTCGGACACGCCTGAAGCGACTTAGCACCAACAGCAGCAGCATGAACCCAAATTACTCAAAACCTTTTGCTCAAATTTGATCTCACCTCTCAAAATTAAACATTTTGGGACCTACACTGAAATATGCTTCTGATCCACAGCCACTAAGAAGCTGTTTGGAGAATGAACATAAACCTTAATATTTTTTTTTAAAGCTTCTTTCCTATCCTCAGAACCATGGGGGAAGGGAATGGAGGTTGGGGAAGGAACAAAAACCACGACTATAAGGGGAAAAGAGGAAAAAAATACTAATACTTTTAATAGTAAAAAGTAAAGCTCTAAATTTAGGAGAAAAACCCACTAGTTTTCTCTCCTTTCTGGCTATATGACACACACAGTACAGAATGAAAGTATCACATATCCAATAGGCACTGAGCCACAGCAAAGGCTATCAATCTGTGTTTCCTGACTTCTGTAAAAACTCTCACCTACACCTGTGAGATTAATTAGTATGCAGATTCTCGACTTCTAGAACCCTGGCTGGTATTTAGCTGAAAACACACTGCATCCTCAGAGCATTAGTGGCTGGATGCAAGAACTGACTCACTTCCAGGCTATTTCTGCAAAAAAGGTCAGTTTTTCTTTTCTGCAAGTCGATGTAAACTTAACCTCTCTATGGGTTTCCCACTCTGTTACCACCTGGCAGACAAACTGGACCAAAAAACTTGCTTAAACTGTGCTAGACCAAGCAATCAGGAAAATAAGGACAAGATGTGAGCTAGAAAAAGCATTTTGGAAACTACTTGCACCTAATAAAAACATATTTTTAATTCAGCTTAATGTGAAATCCAAACTAGCTCAATCTAAAAGGAAAAGATGCTTTATTTATACTTATGTGAGTTTTTAATTTAGGCTTGATTCGTGATTTATGAATAAAAGCTGCCATTTTATAGAATAAGGTGTACATTTGGCCATCATGTACCCCTCCTGCTTTTCATTAAACCAATATGAGATGTGTGGCAAGATTCAGTATTTGTCCTTCAGTTTAATTCAGTTCAGTCGCTCAGTCGTGTCTGACTCTGCAACTCCATGGACCACGGCATGCCAGGCCCCCTTTCCATCACCAACTCCTGGAGTTTACACAAACTCATGTTCATTGAGTTGGTGATGCCATCAAATCATCTCATCCTCTGTCATCCCCTTCTCCTCCTGCCCTCAATCTTTCCCAGCATCAGGGTCTTTTCAAAGAGTCAGCTTTTTGCATCAGGTGGCCAAAGTACTGGAGTTTCAGCTTCAACATCAATTCTTTCAATGAACACTCAGGAATGATCTCCTTTAGGATGGACTGGTTGGAACTCCTTGCAGTCGAAGGGACTTTCAAGAGTCTTCTCCAACATCACAGTTCAAAAGCATCAATTCTTCGGCGCTCAACTTTCTTTATAGTCCAACTCTCACATCCATCCACGACTACTGGAAAAAACATAGCCTTGACTAGATGGACCTTTGTTGGTGAATTAATGTCTCTGCTTTTTAATATGCTGTCTAGGTTGGTCATAACTTTCCTTCCAAGGAGTAAGCGTCTTTTAATTTCATGGCTGCAGTCACCATCTGTAGTGATTTTGGAGCCCCTCCAAAAAAAGTCAGCCACTGTTTCCCCATCTATTTGCCATGAAGTGATGGGACCAGATACCATGATCTTAGTTTTCTGATGTTGAGCTTTAAGCCAACTTTTTCACTCTCCTCTTTCACTTTCATCAAGAGGCTCTTAGTTCTTCACTTTCTGCCATAAGAGTGGTGTCATCTGCGTATCTGAGGTTATTGATATTTCTCCCAGCAATCTTGATTCCAGCTTGTGTTTCTTGCAGCCCAGCATTTCTCATGATGTACTGTGCATAGAAGTTAAATAAACAGGGTGATAACATACAGTCTTGACGTACTCCTTTTCCAATTTGGAACCAGTCTGTTGTTCCAGGTACAGTTCTAACTGTTGGTTCCTGCACTGCATACAGATTTATCAAGAGGCAGGTCAGGTGGTCTGGTATGCCCATCTCTTTCAGAATTTTCCACAGTTTATTGTGATCCATAAAGTCAAAGGCTTTGAATTAGTCAATAAAGCAGAAATAGATGTTTTTCTGGAACACTCTTGCTTTTTCAATGATCCAGAGGATGTTGGCAATTTGATCTCTGGTTCCGCTGCCTTTTCTAAAACCAGCTTGAACATCTGGAAGTTCATGTAGTGTTGAAGCCTGGCTTGGAGATTTTGAGCATTCTTTGGCACTGCCTTTCTTTGCATTTAGAATGAAAACTGTTCTTTTCCAATCCTGTGGCCACTGCTGAATTGTCCAAATTTGCTGGCATCCTGAGTGCAGCACTTTCACAGCATCATCTTTTAGGATTTGAAATAGCTCAAGTGGAATTCCATCACCTTCACTAGCTTTGTTTGTAGTGATGCTTCCTAAGGCCCACTTGACTTTGCATTCGAGGATGTCTGGCTCTAGGTGAGTGATCACACCAACATGGTTATCTGGGTCATGAAGTTCTTTTTTGTATACTTGTTCTGTGTATTCTTGCCACCTCTTCTTAATATCTTCTGCTTCTGTTAGATCCATACTGTTTCTGTCCTTTATTGAATCGTCTTTGCATGAAATGTTCCCTTGGTATCTCTAATTTTCTTGAAGAGATGTCTAGTCTTTCCCATTCTATTATTTTCCTCTATTTCTTTGCACTGATCACTGAGGAAGGCTTTCTTATCTCTCCTTGCTATTCTTTGGAACTCTGCATTCAAATGGGTATATGCTTCTTTCTCTCCTTTGCTTTTAGCTTCTCTTCTTTTCACAGCTATACAATTGTAAGGCTTCCCCAGACAGCCATTTTGCTTTTTTGCATTTCTTTTTCTTGGGGATGGTCTTGATCCCTGTCTATTGTACAATGTCACAAACCTCCATCCACAGTTCATCAGGCACTCTATCAGATCTAGTCCCTTAAATCTATTTCTCACTTCAACTATATAATCATAAGGGATTTGTTTTAGATCATACCTGAATGCTCTAGTGGTTTTCCCTACTTTCTTCAATTTAAGTCTGAATTTGGCAATAAGGAGTTCATGATCTGAGCCACAGTCAGCTGCCGGTCTCATGTTTGCTGACTGTATACAGCTTCTCCATCTTTGGCTGCAAAGAATATAATCAGTCTGATTTCGGTGTTGACCATCTGGTGATGTCCATGTGTAGAGTCTTCTCTTGTGTTGTTGGAAGAGGGTTTTGCTATGACCAGTGCCTTCTCTTGAGAAAATTCTATTAGCCTTTGCCCTGCTTCATTCTGTACTCCAAGGCCAAGTTTGCCTGTTACTCCAGGTGTTTCTTGACTTCCTACTTTTGCATTCCAGTCCCCTATAATGAAAAGGACATCTTTTTTGGGTGTTAGTTCTCAAAGGTCTTGTAGATCTTCATAGAACCGTTCAACTTCAGCTTCTTCAGCATTATTGGTCGGGGCATAGACTTGGATTACCGTGACATTGAATGGTTTGCCTTGGAAATGAACAGAGATCATTCTATCGTTTTTGAGATTGCATCCAAGTACTGCACTTCAGACTCTCTTGTTAACCTTGATGGCTACTCCACTTCTTCTAAGGGATTCCTGCCCACAGTAGTAGATATAATGGTCATCTGAGTTAAATTCACCCATTCCAGTCCATTTTAGTTAGCTGATTCCTAGAATGTCAACGTTCACTCTTGCCATTTCCTGTTTTACCACTTCCAATTTGCCTTGATTCATGGACCTAACATTCCAGGTTCCTATGCAATATTGCTCTTTATAGCATCGAACCTTGCTTCTATCACCAGTCACATCCACAACTGGGTGTTGTTTTTGCTTTGGCTCCGTCCCTTCATTCTTTCTGGAGTCATTTCTCCACTCATCTCAGTAGCATATTGGGCACCTACCCACCTGAGGAGTTCATCTTTCAGTGTCCCATCTTTTTGCCTTTTCATACTGTTCATGGGGTTCTCAAGGTAAGAATACTGAAGTGGTTTGCCATTCGTTTTTTTCCAGTGGACCACATTTTGTATTTGCCCTTAATTTTGTCAATAAACTAAAATTTTCTCTAATGGAGTAAATTCATTAAAAATTATAAGCAGTAAAGTAATATGATCAGAACTTCACACAGTTGTTTTTATCTTTCTGTCTCTTCCAAAACGTTCCAAGTGCTGTGCTAAGTACATCTATATACACTTTCGCCTTTAGACCTCACATCAAACTCTATAGAGGTTTTATTTTACAAGTGAAGACTGGACAGAGGGAATGCTATGGGGAATTGAACAGAGGGAATGATATATGCAAAGATAATGAGGCAAGAAACCACAAAACAAATGAAGTAACATTTCAGTTTACCTAGAAGATAGTGCACAATAACTTAAACTGCAAGTCTAAACCTGGGATAATAAAAATGACATATTTCATACATACTGCATTCTCAATGCCAAAAGAGTCTGATTGGACAGATAAGCTTAAAGATCACTTAAGATAACAATGGGGGCAGGTGGAAAGTGTTTTCAATGGAATCTAGTTTAAACAGTGGTTCTCAACTGTTAGCACACATCAGAATCACCTGAGGGATTTCTTAAAACAGACGCTGGTCTCTACTCCCATGCTCTCTGCTTCCTTAAGTCTGAGGTGGGGTCTGAGATTTCCATTTGCAAAAAGTTCCTTGGGGAAGATGATGCTGCTGGTCTGAGAACCACACTTTGAGAACAAATGGCTCATAGAAATGTCACATATGCAAATCTTCAATTTTGTTAATATTAGTTTAAATTTGAAAATAAATCTAAGTCAGTTATTCAATAGAACTAGTTGCTTTGTTGTTCCTCAGTCACTTAGTTGTGTCAGATTCTTTGCGGCCCTGTGGACCGTAGCACGCCAGGCTTCCCTGTCCATCACCAACTTCTGGAGCTTGCTCAAACTTATGTCCATTGAGTTGGTGATGCCATTCAACCATTTCATCTTCTGTCGCCCCCTTCTCCTCCTGCCTTCAGTCTTTTCCACCATCAGGGCCTTTTCCAATGAGTTGGCATTTTGCATCAGGTGGATTAAGTCTTGGAGCTTCAGCATCAGTCTTTCAATGAATATTCAGGGTTGATTTCTTTTAGGATTGACTGGTTTGATCTTGCTGTTCGAGGGACTCTCAGGAGTCTTCTCTAGCACCATAGTCCGAAAGCATCAATTCTTTGGCGCTCAGCCTTCTTTATGTTCCAACTCTCACAACTATACATGACTACTGGAAAAACCACAGCTTTGACCATACAGACCTTTGTTGGCAAAGTGATATCTCTGCTTTTTAATACACTGTCTCAGTTTGTCATAAGTTTTCTTCTAAGGAGCAAGTGTCTTAAATTCTTGGCTACAGTCACCATCTGATGTCACTTTGGAGCCCAAGAAAATAAAGTCTGTCACTGTTTCCATTCTTTCCCCATCTATTTGCCATGAAATGATCTGATCAAACTTTAGTATTTATAGCTGGGACAAAAAAACTTCAGAGGCAACTGGGAAATGGAGGATAAGTACATACATATAATTTTGCTCCCAGGTAAGGTCTTCAATAAACAAACTGAGATATTTTCCAGAGGCCAGAGGGAACACAGATTCCCTCTACATGCTTCATGCTCTTTCACTGTCACCATTAACATGGAGAGCTTTCAGAATGACTTTTCTAATATGTAGTTTAAAAGAAGGTAATACATTTGGAGTAGGGAGAGTAGTCTTCCAGAGTCTTGGTAATTTCTTGATGAATTTTCAACATTACCATTTGCTTTATAAATGTTACTGCCCCCTGGTTTTATGATGTGCATTCAGAACTGGCAGTATAATGCAAGTACTGGCTCAGAAGGATACAAATCTGGTACATGACACAGCAGTGAATGTCTACAACTAATGTTAAAAACAGAACAAAGAACAAAAACAAATGGGATCTGGAGGTATCTCCTAAAATACTTTCCTTCTCTTCTCCCTTTGATAAGCTTCCCTAGTTCTTGGTGAGAGAAGGTTAGGGTTAGAGATAAGTCCTAATGTTCTGCATTGAAAATAACCTCCAACACTCAATATACTATAGGAATCTTGACACGGGATCACTGTCATTCAGTAAGTTCACACATCAAGTGTACTTTATAAGTACTGGAATATTATGACTGAGAGTACCTTCTCATGTCCCACTGATTTGCAAAGTAATTCCTTATAATTCACACTGGAGGGCTCTGCTAATGCCTAACAAGGTTTTCTTTATCAGGACCCCTGACTTAGTCTGCAAATTTCGACTCTGCAATCTTATCACATATTTTAGATTCTGAGTAGCACTGCTTGCCCAGCTGTTAGGATTAAGTTAATGATAAATCACTGGCTGCTTTCTTAGATTTCATCTCCTCTCAATATCCACGTGAAAAGGGTGCTCATAAAATAGAAACTTATTCTTGTTAAAGTACAAATTCACACTTTATAATCCTGAAAATTTGTAACATATCTATTTACAACAACATCAATAATACCAAAAGCAAGATTCAAATGTATTCCATTTATAAATTCTATATGGTAAGTTCTGGAGAAGGAAATGGCAACCCATTCCAGTATTCTTGCCTGGGGAATTCCATGGACAAAGGAGCCTGGAGGGCTACAGTCCGTGGGGTTGCAAAGAGTCAGACACGACTGAGCGACTACAAACACACACACACACACACACACACACACGGTAAGTCCAGAAGTTTTGCAGTCAGAAATATATATATGGGTTCAAATCCAGACTCAAAAGCTCATGATCTGTGTGACATTAGGGAAGTTTATATAAAATCCCCGAGGCTGCTTCCAAGGAGTACTGGACCACAGTATTGCTGGGAATTCTCAACAAATGTTGATTCTTCTTCTTCCATTCTCAGACTAACCCAAACTGTTTCTCTTTTTTGCTAGAAGCTACTGAATTCTATTTATCCATAATTCTTAGGTTTGTGGAATGTTTATAAAGCACTTTAGTAGAAATATCTAAGTAAAAGTGTCATAGCTTTTCTAACACTCCTGCTCATATCTTGTGTGGGCTCTAACCTATTGAACACTCCACCTATCAAGAGCAGAATATATGTTTTACTCAAGTGCATATAAAACATTCTCAGGATAGACCATATACCAGGTCATGAAACAAGACTCAATGTAGTTGTTAAAAGAAGTGAAATCATACAAAGTATGTTCTCTGAACACATGGAATGAAATTAGAAATCAGTAACAAAGAGAAATTTGGAAAATTCACAAATATGTGGAAATAAACAACACACTAAGTAATCAATGAATCAAATTAGTCCCAGGCAAATTAAAGTTATTTGAGATTAATGGAAATGAAAATACAACAAATCCAAATTTGTGGGATACAGCTAAAATAATGTTCAGAAGGAAATTTACAACTGTAAATTAATAGTAAAAAAGATGTCAAATCAGTAATATAGAACTGGAAAAATAAAAGCAAACTAAAACCAAGAAGAGGAAGGAAATGATAAAGACTAGAGCACAAACTAATGAAATAGAAGATACAGAGAAAATCATCTAAGCCAAAAGTCAGTTATTGAAAAGATTAACAAAATTGACAAACCATTAGCTGGATTGACCAAGGGGAAAAAAGAGACAACATTCAACTTATTGAAATCAGAAATGAAAAAGAGGCTATCACTACTGACTTCACAGAATTAAAAAGGACTATAAGGGAATGCTATGAACAATTGTACACCAACAAATTGGGTAACCTAGATGAAATGGACAAATTCCTAGAAAGACAAAAAATTACTGAAACCAAAACAAGAAGAAATAAAAATTGGAATAGACCTATAACAAGTAAAGAAACTGAATTAGTAATTGAAAAATTGCCCACAAAGTAAAACCCAGGATGGTTTCAATGGTGAATTCTTATAAACATTTAAAGAATATTGATTCTTTACAAACATTGCCAGAAAACAGAAGAGATAGGAACACTTTCTAACTCATTCTGTCTTACACTGATACCAACACCAGACAAAACTATGACAAGAAAATTTCAGATCAAAATCTTGTGGATACAGATTCTAAAATCCTCAACAAAAGTAGCAGATAAAAAGAATTATAATTATGATCAAGCGAGATTTATCCCAGGAAAGCAAGGTTGGTTTACCATCTAAAAATCAACTAATGTAATATGCAACGTCATATTCCAATCAATGGAATAAAGGAAAAAACCCATATTTTAATCTTAATAAATGCAGGAAAGCCATTTGAAAAATCTAGAATCCTTTCATGAAAAAAACACTTATCTAGAAATGTAAATGAACTTCAATCTGATAGTGTGTACATAAAACGTACACAACTATCATCACATCTAAAGGTTAAAGACTTAATGTCTCTCCCTAAGACCAGAAACAAGACTAAAATATCTGATCTTGCCCCTTCTATTCAATATTGTATTGGAGATTTAGCCATTAAAATTAAGAAAGAAAAAGAAATAGAAGACATCCAAATTGGAGGTGATGTAATTTTGCGTAGAAAATCATAAGGAATCCATAAAAATAATATTAGAACTAATAAGCTCCACAAGACTGTAGGATACAAACATTCCCATGTGGCACTAGTGGCAAAAAACCCACCTGCCAATGCACAACGTGTAAGAACCATGTTGATCCCTAGGTTGGGAAGATCCCCTGGAGGAAGAAATGGCAACCCATTCCAGTATTCTTGCCTGGAAAATCCCATGGACAGAGGAGCCTGGTGGGCTATGGTCCATAGGGTCACAAAGAGTTGGACACAACTAAAGTGACCTATCATGCAAACATGCTATATATTAGCAATGAACAACTGAAAAATGAAAATAAAAAAAAATCCCATTTATGCATCAAGAATAGACTACTAAGGAATAAATTTAACAAAAGAAGTACAAGGCCTGTATACTGAAAACTAGGAAACACTGTTCAGATAAATTAGTAATTATGTAAATAACTGGGAAAAACCTCCAAGATTCCTGCATCTGAAGATTCTTCATATTGATCTATAGATTGAACTCTATCCTTACCAAAAGTGTAGGCTCTAGAGTCAGACTGCTGAGATGTAAATTCCAAGTCAGTCACTCACTAGCTATTTTCATTTGGATGCAGAGTTCCAAATAATAGCAAGGAGAGATAAGAAAGCCTTCCTCAGTGATCAGTGCAAAGAAATAGAGGAAAATAGTAGAATGGGAAAGACTAGACATCTCTTCAAGAAAATTAGAGATACCAAGGGAACATTTCATGTAAAGATGATTCAATAAAGGACAGAAACAGTATGGACCTAACAGAAGCAGAAGATATTAAGAAGAGGTGGCAAGAATACACAGAACAAGTATACAAAAAAGAACTTCATAAACCCAGATAATCATGATGGTGTGATCACTCATCCAGAGCCAGACATCCTCGAATGCAAAGTCAAGTGGGCCTTAGGAAGCATCACTACAAACAAAGCTAGTGAAGGTGATGGAATTCCACTTGAGCTATTTCAAATCCTAAAAGATGATGCTGTGAAAGTGCCACACTCAGTATGCCAGCAAATTTGGACAATTCAACAGTGGCCACAGGACTGCAAAAGGACAGTTTTCATTCCAAATGCACAGAAAGGCAATGCCAAAGACTGTTCAAACTAACGCACAATTGCACTTATCTCACACGCTAGCAAAGTAATGCTCAAAATTCTCCAAACCAGGCTTCAACAGTATCTGAACTGAGAACTTGCAGATATTCAAGCTGGATTTAGAAAAAGCAGAGGAACCAAAGATCAAATTGCCAACATCCATTGGATCATAGAAAAAGCAAGACACTTCCAGAAAAACATCGACTTCTGCTTTATTGACTAATTCAAAGCCTTTGACTGTGTGGATCACAACAAACTATGGAAAAGTCTTAAAGAGATCCAGATCACCTTACCTGCCTCCTGAGAAATCCGTATGCAGGTCAAGAAGCAACAGTAAGAACTGGACATGGAAGAACAGACCGGTTCCAAATCATGAAAGGAGCATGTCAAGGCTGTATACTGTCATTCTGCTTATTTAAATTATATGCCATGTGCATCAGGCAAAATGCTGGGCTGGATGAAGCATAAGTTGGAATCAATATTGCCAGGAGAAATATCAATAACTGCAGAAATGCAGATACACCACTCTTATGGCAAAAAGTGAAGAAGAACTAAAGAGCCTCGTGATGAAAGTGAAAAAGGAGAGTGAAAAACTTAGCTTAAAGCTCAACATTCTAAGATGGTGGCAACCAGTCCCATCTATGGCAAATAGATGGGGAAAATGGAAACAGTGGCAGACTGTATTTTCTTGGGCTCCAAAATCACTGCAGATGGTGACTGCAGCCATGAAATTAAAAGACGCTTGCTCCTAGGAAGAAAAGTTATGACCAATCTAGACAGCATATTAAAAAGCAGAGACATTACTTTGCTGACAAAGGTCCATCTAGTCAAAGCTACGGTTTTTCCAGTAGTCATGTATGGATGTGAGAGTTGGACTATAAAAAAAGCTGAGCACTGAAGAATTGATGCTTTTGAACTGTGGTGTTGGAGAAGACTCTGGAGAGTCCCTTGGACTGCAAGGAGATCAAATCAGTAAGTCCTAAAGGAAATCAGTCCTGAATATTCACTGGAAGGACTGATGCTGAACCTGAAACTCTAATACTTTGGCCACCTGATGCGAAGAGCTGACTCATTGGAAAAGACCCAGATGCTGGGAAAGATTGAAGGCATGAGGAGAAGGGGACAACAGAGGATGAGATGGTTGGATGCATCACTGACTCAATGGACATGAGTTTGAGTTAGCTTCAGGAGTTGGTGATGGACAGGAAAGCCTGGTGTTTTGCATTCCATGGGGTCGCAAAGAGTCAGACATGACTGACTGAATTGAACTTGAACTGAAAGGTGGTTTAATTCCTAGGTCATGTCCAGCTCTTGTGACCCCATGAACTGTAGCCCACCAGGCTCCTCTTTTCATGGATTTCCCAGGAAGAATACTGCAGTGAGTTGCCATTTCCTTCTCCAGGGCACCTTCCCAATCCAGGGACTGAACCTGGGTCTCCTGCATTGCAGGCTGATTCTTTACCACCTGAGTCATCAGGGAAGCCCCTGGGGTAGGTAACTTGAATTTTCTAAGCCTCAATTTCTTCGATTTGGAAATGAGATTAACAACAGTACCTGCTTCATAAGGATGTTCTGAATAATAAATGAGATAATTATAAAGTGCTTTTTACTGCTTTAGCACACTGTAAGCCTTAAGTAAACATAAGCTAATATGATACTCTTAGCCTAGTAATTCTTTTCTGGTATTTTTTCCTAATTTGGACCATATAATAAGAATCAACCAGTGAATTATTTCCTCTTGTCATTTGCTACTTGGGAATTATACTTCTGGGGGTTCAAAAGTTAATGTGATAACTTGGAGATAAAAATCACTGGCCTTGGTCTCAACCACATATTCAAATTATACCAGCAAAGTTTGTGTACACATGTGATCTTACTGAAGTCTCAGAGAATGCAGGGCAGGGGCTTATCACCTGTTCCATGGATGAAAAAATTGATGCTCTTATTAAGAAAGCTTCTTGACAGACAGAAGATGGGACTTGAGACTTCTTGGCCTCAAGTTCCAAGAACTTAGAAATATTTGTTATTTATGTGTGTGATTATTTTAACCAAGTCTTTCTAACATACTTTGGTTATAATGACTTGTTTTGAGTTCCAAATATTTTAAATCCAGATTGACTTTCTTACAGTCACAATATATGACAGATGTATCTGGAAGACTTCAAAATAAGAGGAACTTTTTAGAAAATGATTCTAAATGTACAATTCTGTTAAGATTAGTATTCCAACAAGATATTAACTATTCATGTTCTCAATATAAAAATCTATGAGTCATAAACAATACTCATCAAAAAGAAAGCCAAGACAAACAAACAAAAAACTCATTTGCCATCTCTAGAGGTGACTATCGGAGAAGGAAATGGCAACCCACTCCAGTATTCTTGCCTGGAGAATCCTGGGGGCAGAGGAGCCTGGTGGGCTGCTGTCCATGGGGTCACACAGAGTTGGTCACGACTTAAGTGACTTAGCATGCATGCATGCACTGGAAATGCAAATGGAAACCCACTCCAGTGTTCTTGCCTGGAGAATCCCAGGGACAGAGGAGCCTGTTGGGCTGCCATCTGTGGGGTTGCACAGAGTTGGACATGACTGAAGTGACTTAGCAGCAGCAGCAGCAGCAGCAGCAGAGGTGACTATTACACTTGTTGCTAGAAAGTTTGATAATGAAAGGAAGGAAATAAGGATTTATCCTGTCTTTATATTAGTAACAACATCTCAAACTAACCAATAGCTTCAGCTAATGAGTGAAATCCCTTTTTTATAAAAGATGGCAAGCTAATAAATATAGAAAGAATGATAGAAAATCATTATTTTGTGACTTCTACTGAAGTAATGATTCAAGAAAAGAATTACCAATGGATATGAAAAACTTTACTAGATTACTTGAATACTAGATATTCATGTGATACCAAAGTATCACCTCATAAAGAATATGCCAGGAAAAACATAACTTTACAATACAGTAGGCTAGCTATAAGTACCTAAACTTACTTCATCAATCTTGAGGAAACAAGAGATAACCAGATATCACATCCAACTAAGGCCCCAGATACAGCAGAAAAGAATGAATGGTCCCTTTTGTACCCTGTCTAAACTTCTGATGAGTAGAATTAGTTTTTTGTCTTAGTCACTAGGTTTGGGAATAGTTCCACACAGAAATAGATAACTGAAACAGGATTTTACTGCTACTGCTAAGTCACTTCAGTCGTGTCCGACTCTGTGCGACCCCATAGACGGCAGCCCACCAGGCTCCCCCGTCCCTGGGATTCTCCAGGCAAGAACACTGGAGTGGGTTGCCATTTCCTTCTCCAATGCATGAAAGTGAAAAGTGAAAGGGAAGTTGCTCAGTAGTGTCCGACTCCTAGCGACCCCACGGACTGTAGCCTACCAGGCTCCTCCATCCATGGGATTTGCCAGGCAAGAGTACTGGAGTGGGTTGCCATTGCCTTCTCCCTAAACAGGACTCCAATATGGTTATATACTGATAACATACCAAGAGTACTCATAAGTTAGCAGTGATATTTTTTGAAGGAATTAACCACTATTAATCAGTCCAAATGGTGCCCACAAAGAGTTGGATCAAAATACCTGAGGTTAAGAGGAACTACAAATGTTTCTATTACAACAGTTTAAAACATACTATATTATACATGTAAAATACCCATTCAAAAATTTGACATGAAGTTTTAGGCTAGAAAGATTTATGCTGTTAATATTAACAACATTAAAAATAAAAAGACTCCAACGAGATCCTTGCACTGAACATACTCAAAATAAAGCACAGGCAAAGCATCCAAAGGCAAACACTGAAAATCAAGCCTTAAAACCTCAAACCTGGGCTAGCATTTTAGCCTTATCTGATGACACCCATCTCACCATAGTGGTCTGCTTTAAAATCGCAGGAAGTGTAGTTCATGGGGTGATATAGACACATAACCTCAACAGACAGGGCAGGCAAAAGCTCTATTTAGACAGATGTTAATGTCTGATGCTTTATTTATCATAAATGTTAATGATTTTGCATTTTATTCATATTGAGGGTTTAAATACATTAAAAAATCTAGTATTATATTAATTTATAATTTTTCACCAATAATATTTTAATTCATTTAAATATCAACAAATGATAAAACTGTTAAAATGTGACAGTTTATTAAAGTTAAGAATGTAATAATGGTAGAAAATATGACAAAGCAGTTAAATGCACGGTTATCTGAAATGAGACTACTTGATCTGGAATGCTGCTCTGCCACTTTTTAGTTTTTGGCCATGGCTGCTTAACTCAAAAATAGGTCTATTCTTCAATATCTGCAAATCAATCAATGTAATACACCACATTAACAAATTGAAAAATGAAAGCCGTATGATTATCTCAATAGATGCAGAGAAAGCCTTTGACAAAATTCAACATCCATTTATAATAAAAACCCTCCAGAAAGCAGGAATAGAAGGAACATACCTCAACATAATAAAAGCTATATATGACAAACCCACAGCAAACATTATCCTCAATGGTGAAAAATTGAAAGCATTTCCCCTAAAGTCAGGAACAAGACAAGGGTGCCCACTCTCACCACTACTATTCAACATAGTTTTGGCCACAGCAGTCAGAGCAGAAAAAGAAATAAAAGGAATCCAAATTGGAAAAGAAGAAGTAAAACTTGCACTGTTTGTAGATGACATGATCCTCTACATAGAAAACCCTAAAGACTCCACCAGAAAATTACTAGAGCTAATCAATGAATACAATAAAGTTGCAGGATATAAAATCAACACACAGAAATCCCTTGCATTCCCATACACTAATAATGAGAAAATAGAGAAAGTAAAGAAACAATTCCATTCACCATTGCAATGAAAAGAATAAAATACTTAGGAATATATCTACCTAAAGAAACTAAAGAACTATATATAGAAAACTATAAAACACTGGTGAAAGAAATCAAAGAGGACACTAATAGATGGAGAAATATACCATGTTCATGGATTGGAAGAATCAATATAGTGAAAATGAGTATACCACCCAAAGCAATCTATAGATTCAATGCAATCCCTATCAAGCTACCAAAGGTATTTTTCAGAGATCTAGAACAAACAATTTCACAATTTGTATGGAAATACAAAAAACCTAAAATAGTCAAAGCAATCTTGAGAAAGAAGAATGGAACTGGAGGAGTCACCCTGCCTGACTTCAGGCTCTACTACAAAGCCACAGTCATCAAGACAGTATGGTACTGGCACAAAGACAGAAATACAGATCAATGGAACAAAATAGAAAGCCCAGAGATAAACCCATGCACCTATGGACACCTTATCTTTAACAAAGGAGGCAAGAATATACAATGGAGAAAAGAATCTCTTTAACAAGTGGTGCTGGGAAAACTGGTCAACCATTTGTAAAAGAATGAAACTAGACCACTTTCTAACACCATACACAAAAATAAACTCAAAATGGATTAAAGATCTGAACGTAAGACCAGAAACTATAAAACTCCTAGAGGAGAACATAGGCAAAACACTCTCCGACATACATCACAGCAGGATCCTCTATGACCCACCTCCCAGAATATTGGAAATAAAAGCAAAAATAAACAAATAGGACCTAATTAAAATTAAAAGCTTCTACACAACAAAGGAAACTATAAGCGAGGTGAAAAGACAACCTTCAGAATGGGAGAAAATAATAGCAAACGAAGCAACTGACAAAGAATTAATCTCAAAAATATACAAGCAACTCCTGCAGCTCAATTCCAGAAAAATAAACAACCCAATCAAAAAATGGGCCAAAGAACTACACAGACATTTCTCCAAAGAAGACACACAGATGGCTAACAAACACATGAAAAGATGCTCAACATCACTCATTATCAGAGAAATGCAAATCAAACATGTATACCTGTGGCAGATTCATTTTGATATTTGGCAAAACTAATACAATTTGTAAAGTTTAAAAATAAAATAAAATTAAAAAAAAAAAAAAAACCACAATGAGGTACCATCTCACAATGGTCAGAATGGCTGCTATCAAAAAGTCTACAAACAATAAATGCTGGAGAGGGTGTGGAGAAAAGGGAACCCTCTTACACTATTGGTGGGAATGCAAACTAGTACAGCCACTATGGAGAACAGTGTGGAGATTCCTTAAAAAACTAGAAATAGAACTGCCATACGACCCAGCAATCCCACTGCTGGTCATACACACCAAGAAAACCAGAATTGAAAGAGACATGTGTACCCCAATGTTCATCAAAGCACTGTTTATAATAGCCAGGACATGGAAGCAACCTAGATGTCCATCAGCAGATGAATGGATAAGAAAGCTATGGTACATATACACAATGGCGTATTACTCAGCCATTAAAAAGAATACATTTGAATCAGTTCTAATGAGGTGGATGAATGTGGAACCTATTATACAGAGTGAAGTAAGCCAGAAAGAAAAACAGCAATACAGTATAATAATGCATATATATGGAATTTAGAAAGATGGTAAAGATAACCCTGTATGCGAGACAGCAAAAGAGACACAGATGTATAGAACAGTCTTATGGACTCTGTCGGAGAGGGCGAGGGTGGGATGATTTGGGAGAATGGCATTGAAACATGTATATTATCATATGTGAAACGAATCACCAGTCCAGGTTCGATGCATGATACAGGGTGCTCGGGGCTGGTGCACTGGGATGACCCAGAGGGATGGGATGGGGAGGGAAGTGCGAGGAGGGTTCAGGATGGGGAACATGTGTACACCCATGGTGGATTCATGTCAATGTATCACAAAACCAATACAATATTGTAAAGTAAAAATAAATAAATAAATAAAGTTAAATTAAAAAAAAAAAACAAAAATAGGTCTAGTTATAGTAACTCTTGTAGGGTTGTGGAGAGAGTTTAATGAATTAACATGGAAGAGTGCATATATAACATGTGCCAAATAAATATCTGTTAATTGTTATTTACTTTACTGACAATAAAATGTTGATGCTACAGTTTCAAAATTCAAAATTAAATGAACAATAACATTGGATAGCATTACTGACTCAATGGACATGAATTTGAGCAAACTCTGGGAGATGGTGAAGGACAGGGAAGCCTGGCGTGTTGCAGTCCATGGGGTCAAAAAGAGTTGGACACATGTGGGCAATTGAATAACAAAGACGACTCTCTGTAAAAGGTCTCACCGAGAATAAGAAAATCAACATAAAGGACTCAGTATAGTCCCTGAGATAGAATAAGTACTTAACAACAAGAATAGAATCCTATCAGGAAAGGATCTTAAGGAATCATCTGATTCTGCTTCTAGAATGTGTTGCCTTCTTAATGCTCGAACACACAGCAGTACCTTCTTCAGACAAAGTCCCTGTAGAAACTTCATCATAGTTGATAGGTCTACTTGCCCCCACTTTAGTGATGTTGGTATTCTACTCTGAATTCTAATCATGTCCTATTCTTTTTCGAAATTTTTTTCTTTTCTATGAGATATAATTTAGATAAAGTGTAATGAACTGTATCTTAAGTGTATACAGTTTAATAAGTTTTGATAGATGTTTACACTGGGGTAACCCAAACTCTTGGAGAAGGAAATGGTAACCCACTCCAGTGTTCTTGCCTGGAGAATCCCATGGACGGAGAAGCCTGGTAGGCTGCAGTCCATGGGGTCGCACAGAGTCGGACACGACTGAAGCAACTTGGCAGCAGCAGCAGCAACCCAAACTCTTAGAATGTTTCCATCATTTCAGAAGTTCCCTTGTACCCCTTTGCACATAATCTCTGCCACCCCCACCATCCCTGCCCACACCCACTGCTCTGGTTTTTTAACACCATATGTTAGATTGCCATGTTCTAATAATTCATACAAATGAAACTCACGCAGTACGTTCTCTTTGGTGTCAGGCTTCCTTCACTCAGAACAAAGCACTTTTTGAGATTCATAGAAAATACTATAGTGTGGATCAGTAATTTGTTTCTTTTTTATTGCTGAGTAGTAGTAGTAGTAGTAGTCCATCAAGAATATACACACTTTGTTTACCATTGATTGTGTTGATACAAATTTGGATTGCTTCTTGTTTTTGGCTGTTATAAATATAGCTATTATGAATACACATGTACAAGTGTTTTTTTGTGGATAAATGCTTTCATTTCTCTTGGATAAACACCTGGGCATGATGGAACACAGGGTATGTGCATGCTGAACTTTATTAAAAATTCTCAAATTGCTTGTCATATTTCATACTCCCACCAGTGACTAGTTTGCTGCATTTCTGCTAAACTTAACAGTTTTTCAGTCTTTTTAATTAGTCAATCCAGTGGGTGTTATCTCATAGTGGATTCATTTTGTTTCCTTTAAAATGATGTTGAATGTTTTTCCATGTGCTTACTGGTCATTCGTCTTCCTGTGAAATGTCTGTTCAAGTCCTTTCCTCATTTAAAAAACTATCTTCTTATTTTTGAATGGTAAGATTCTAGATACAAGTCTTTATCAAATATACATGTTGCAAATATTTCTCCAAATCTGTATCCACCTATTCATTTTTTTTAACAATATCCTTTGATATACAGAAAATTTTAATTTTGTAGAAGTCCTTGTTATTCCTTTAAAGTGCAACTGATACTGAAATTATATAATGTGAAATCATAATTCTAATCATTATTTATTAAATCCAAAAGAAAATGCAATGAGGTCCAAGATGAATTTCCAATACCACATCTGTCACTGACCTCTGGTCCACAATTTCCTCTATTACTTTGATACATTTGACCTGAGTGGCTTTCCATTTTTAAGGCTTTTTTTTCCCCCTGACTTAATAAGGCTATTTTAAATCTGACCTCTAGTATTTTAGTAATGTTACCTTATGTGTACAAATATACTGAATATTAATTTGACTCCTTTTTTCAAAGACAACAAATTAGATATTCACATGGATCAGGCACTCAATATACCCTCCAGGTTGCCAAAAAGTGCTAACAGTTCCTCTGTGGGTCTGATCCTTAAGTTACCTAACAGTAGGTCCCTGTCAAGGTATCCACTTTCATAGGCTTTGTATTGCTGGATCTTTTAAACCTGGCAGTCATCAAGTGAAACCCTGACTGAGTGTATTCTGCCCACACATAGGCATTTATCTTTGTCTCTATTTGGACAGTAGTAGAACACTAGTCAGTGAGTAAATGTAGTGAAAAAAAAAAGCACAATCTCAATATTTTAGGCAGTGATGAATAAACTGAATACTGAAATTTAAACTGACAATAAATAATAGTTTTATTCTTTAAAACAATATATCACTCAGCTATTAACAACTTACTCAGAACTTAAGAGCTTACAATATCTCTAATCTGAGACTTTCTCAGAAAGAATAGACTGAAAAATGCACTGTCAACGGACACTTTTCTCTTTGCCAGTAAAATATTACTATTCTGTATAGGCTTTTACATATTTATAGATCTTTATCAACATACCTGTATTTTCAACCTGGACTATTTACATTATCTAACAGCATTTGGTCCATCACAAACTGTTATTATACAGAGATCATTTACAGAAATAAAACAATGTATATTTGATTTTCAGAATTATAAAAAAATGGAGTTGATTATACAGAAAGGCTGTGAAAAGGCAACTAATAAGTCCATTTCTACTGCCTCCAACTATTCCTTCAAATGTATATCTTTAACAATGTCTACCTCTTAAAACTACCACTGACTTAATATGATCTCTTTTCTTCTAACGAATGTGATATCCTTGAATGAGCCAAGTCCCTAATTTTCCCTAGAATTACATGTTGCAATTAGAGCAATAAGAGAATCTCACAAACTTACCCCAAATATTGTTTTATTTCAGCAAGCACAAAAACTTGTTGAAAAGCTAAATGATTAAAAACTTAGATTAAAATCTAGATATACACACACACACACACACACAACACACTTTCTTTAAGTATGAAAGTGGTATAACAGCTTTCAAAATATATAGGAAATAGTTTCAAGAAAAAATTAAAAAGCTCTCTTTAAATTTTACTATAAATGCTTTATAATATTTCTTCCTATTAGGAAAACTATTTTTATTTGCTTTTGAAAATATGCTCTACAAAAGCTTTAATTAAAGCATAAATATATAAACATTAAAAAAAAAGTTAAAACAATTAGAACAAATCAATCATGTCTATAAGTACTGACATTAGGTGGTGTTATTCTTATTGTTTAACTGCTAAGACATGTCTGACTCTTTTGCGTACTCATGGACTATAGCCTGCCAGGCTCTGTCCACGGGACTTCCCAGGCAAGAATACTGGAGTGAGTTGCCATTTCCTTCTCCAGGGGATCTTCCTGAACTAGGGATCGAACCCAAGCTCCTGTATTGCAGGAAGAGTCTTTACCATTGAGCCACTTGATATTAGGTGGTATGTGCACCTACTAAATTGGCTCATTACAGGACACATTTTGCTTTTTAAAGAGAATGTGAGGTATTTGTTTAAAAATTATTAATGTTGAAGACTTCAGTCATCTAAAAAACTACAAAATCTGCATTCAAAGAGAATAACCTAAAAACTTTTGGACTAAAGGGGATGGTGATGATAGTAATTCCCTGTAAGCCAAGCTTCCTCCTGATAGCTAAATTTATGTTTGGCCTACTCTTATTATGGATTTCTTACAAATAGCCTTTTTCAGTCTTTGCTTCTCTCTTGGGGACCTAAAACAAGACTACATTAAATCAAGAAAAAGTTTTTTTCTATCAAAGTGAGCGTGAGGGAAAATGTTTGAATAAAAATGGTTACTCCCAAGTGTTCAGTCTGATAGTTACTCACGCTTCCATACCCTTGTTTGTCTTGTTCTATTAAAATAGAAAGAAGAACCTGACGGAGCTTTCTGAAGAATCTTTTCGTGTTCAACCAAATATTATTTGTGAAATGGTCATGATGGAACACTATTTAAGTAGGTACATTATTACCACATTACTCCCAACTGCTCACTGTGTAGGCTTGCTTCAGTCATTATTCAATAAACATTTATCCCTGGGAGGTTAAAAGACGTTCCACTTGCTTGAACCTCATAGTACTTGGTTTTGATTCATAAATAGAGTATAACTATACCTTACACATTTCTTATATTGCTCTCAAAGAAGCAATAAATTAATTGAAACCTCCTCATTTTAAACATAGACCAGAGCCCTGCTCTATGTCAACCCTAACTATACAAGGTGAAACAGCTACAAAGCACCTGCTTATTATGCCAAAATGTTCAGAAAAGATATATATTTTGTACTTGCAAAAGTCTCAGAATGTTGATTTCACTCATTGCTAAGAAAATACTACTTAAAACACCCTTCTGCAATAATTACTTAGGAGTGAAAACTTTCAGCTCTCTTACTTCCTTATTTATTCCCAAACCACTTTTTTCAAATATGATAACAATCATAAATCTCTTTTTCAAAAGGCCAGCAACTGGTAATTGTTAGACCGTTAATACTAAGGTTACCAAGCATTTACTCAAGATAGCAAAAGTTTAAACATGACCACACTAACTATAAACTTGGCTCAGAGTACCAGTGATCTCATATCAGCCTGTAGGCACTGCAGGGGAAGAAAGGAGAAGAGAAAAACTAAACACTACAACTCCAAATGTAGTAAACCAGATTCTCTTCTTGACAAGATTCTTTAAAACACACACACACACACACACACACACACACACACACAACTCCAAAAACCTTAATTCCTAGATACAGTTAATAGTTTGCTTGTAGACTAATTAGTGTGTTTGTCTTTCACAAGTGTTATTTTAAAAGTGCCAGAATAAAAGAACGAAGCAGACTGCTAAAACCAGGAGATGGATTATGACCCTAAGCTCAGATATTGATAGGTATTTATGAGAATAACACATATAAGTTAACATCAGTGCTGAAAATTGGAATATTAATAGAGAAACAAATATAAGAAGAACTAAGATGTGGCTTCCTTAGCCTATCCTGGAACAGAGAATATTGACTCTATTAATATTTTTTATCCAAGATCAACTTTATAAAATGAACATTTTATGAAAATATGAGTTTTCATCTCAAGCATGAATTTTTACAAAGTAGGTGCTATGTGTAGGGTATTGCACCAGGCACTGAAGTCAAAATTGTCAGTACTCCTCACATCCATAAGAATGACTATTATCAAAAAAAAACCCCAAACAGAAAATAACAAGTGTTGGCAAGAATGTAAAGAAATCAGAACCATGTGCACTGTTGGTGAGAATGTAATAAAAGAGTTCAGCACTATGGAAAACAGTATGGCAGTTCTTCAAAAAACTAATAAGGGTAGAATGACCTTATGACCGAGCAATCCTACTTGTGGTTATATACCCCAAAGAACCGAAAGCAGGATCTCAAAGAGGTATTTACACACTTATTTTCCTAAAATAGCATTATTCACAATAGAAATCCAAGTGTCTGCTGATAGATTAATGGATAAACAAAATGTGGTACATAAATACAATGGAATATTATTCAGTCTTAAAAAAGAGGGGAACTCTGACACATCGAGGAACCTTGAGGGCATTAGGCTACGTGAAATGAGCCAGTCACAAAAAAACAACTACTGTGTGATACTACCAATAGGAGTCAAGGTTACAGAAACACAAAGTAGAATGATGGTTGCCAGGAACTTGGGAGGAAGGGAAAATTGGGAACTATTTAATAGGTACAGACATTCAGTTTTGTTAAGATCAAAAAGTTCTGGAAGTTGGTTATACAACACGAATCAAGTTAACTCTACTGAATTATACACTTAAAAGGTTTATGGTGGTAAATTTTATGCTCTGTTTTACCATATCTAAAATTTTTTTAACTTTTTTTTTTTTATTTTGTATTGGGGTATAGCTGATTAACAATGCTGTGATAGTTTCAGGTGAACAGCAAAGGGACTCAGCCACACGCATGAAGTGAAGTTGCTCAGTCATGTCCGACTCTTTGCGACCCTGTGGACTGTAGCCTACAGGGTTCCTCTGTCCATGGGATTTTCCAGGCAAGAATACTGGAGTGGGTTGCCATTTCCTTCTCCAGGGGTAAAATTTTTTTTTTAAAAAGTGAGTTCCAAGAGGAGGGGCAAAATTACGTCAATACTTTGTGTAAGACAGTGCTCAATAAACTAAGTCAATTAACTTCTTGATGATATGCTGCAATAAGGACCAGAAGTTTTGCACTGCTTCCTCAGAAGAAAGCAGGGATTCACTGTTCGACTCAGTAGGAGCCTTAAAGTTCATTTCTTAAGAATAAAAAAGTCCACTCTCTCCCCATTCACACCCCTCCCCAGCACCTCTGGCAAAGGGCCGTTAACTTCCATTTGGACCACTGTAATGCTTTGTGGTATAGCATATGTGTGTGCTTAGTCGCTTCAGACATGTCCAACTGTTTGTGACTCTGTGGACTGTAGCCTGCCAGGCTCCTCTGTCCTATTTTGAGCCTGGTCTACCTGTTACAGGACTCCCCTGGTGGCTCAGCTGGTAAAGAATCTGCCCACAATGGGGGGGATCTGGGTTCGATCCCTGGGTTGGGAAGATCCCCAGGAGAAGGCAAAGGCTACCCACTCCAGTATTCTGGCCTGGAGAATTCCACGGACTATATAGTCCTTGGGGTCGCAAAGAGTACGACTGAGTGACTTTCACTTACTACCTATTACAAAGTTTTTATTTATTGTTGAACCCAAAACTGCTTCCTTGTAACGTTCATTCATTAGTTCTGGCTCCCGCCTTAGGAATTCTAGAGAGGACAGAAATAACCTAGTTCTTTCATATGAACATCTTTCAGTATAAAGGGGTTGGAGACAATGCCATAATATCATAGTCTCTAGTTTCTTTGCCTACAAGTTCATTAGCCCGTTGCCCTCAAGGATGGGTAATAGGACCCATATAATTCCAAGTCATTTTCTCTTAAAATAGAGTTCAAAATGTTCTGATTAGAAGTTCAAAGGAATGTTAATTCATTTGAAATCATTTATAATTTTAGGTTTTCCTTCTATTTGGCAAGGCAAGCCTTTAATCACCAACAGGGTTTTTTCTTCAGACTCTGAAACTCCATTTGGCTCTTTTGTCCTTCCTCCAAGTAGCTCCCAGGTATCTATAAATGCTGTCAGCAAAGTGCTTTAGCCCAAAGGTTGTGACAAAAGCACAGTATCTTATTAGGAGCCATTTGCTTCATTTTCGTTTGTGTTGGAGATTTTAGGTGTTCAGCACTTACACAATCTAAAGTGATTAAGAGGATTTTTATCACTGTGATCATTGGGTTCATTTGTGTAAACAAGAACCAATACTAGGCATTAGTTTGCAGCCCATCTAAATTACTGAAGCACTCTAACCAATTACTTTTGCATTCCACTCTAAGGAAATCTCCTGTATTTCAGTACTAGTGAAAGTTTACTTAAGGAATTTAAAAAAGTAATTTAGGTAACATTATCATGTCTTCAAAATTATTCTGATGGACTATGCTGTCTAAACTATATTGATAGACTGTGCCATATACCAAAATAATTGCTTATAAACTTTTTGAAAAGTCTACCTTCATGTACTTAATTGAAATTCTATTAGTTTCTAAAAGGGTTGAAATTTACCTGAAAAGGGAAATAAAAATAAATTCAATAAATTAAATGCAATTAAATTCATATAATTAAAATTTACGTTTCTCAAAAATTTTCCAGTAAATTTTCTTTAAAAGAAGAAAAATCTATATAGGTACTTGAATGGCTACAACTACGTTTCCATTTTGATTTTCCAGTGCTATAAAAAGTTCTGCTAATATTGAGAAAGAGACAAGCAACTAATTTCCCTTGTAAAACACCTGTGACCTTTCTCAAATCAAAATCTATGAGTTCCTTTCATTTTCAACCTAGAAAACAAGGTTCTTCTCTTCTGACAGAATTCCTTACTGGGATAAAGGGTAAAAAGAAGACTGATTCCTGACATAGTTCTCCTAGAATAGATGTCACTAATGGAGTCTGTTTGAGACTAAACTTGCAAATGAAATGTCTTTGTACTTTAAAATGTTTCAATATTGTTTATTTAGTGCTAAGATGCTAAAAAGAATGTTCTCTTATAAAAGTAGCAAAACTTTGATTCTGTTTTCTCTTGCACACAAAGCTATCTTCAACTTTTTTTATTGTGCTGAATTTGGAAGTCTATACAAGGCTCTCTTTGTTTCCTGATAATATGTAGTAGTGGTCTTTCAAGAATCACAAAATAAATGAAAACAGCAGAAGCGTTAAAAAATCTTAGCAAGCTTCAGAGTTCTCATCGAAGAAGTAAAACTAACGTCTGGCAATAATATTTACTCTCTTCCTTTTTACTGACATATACAACTGACCGCCAATAGATGGAGGTTTTCTAAGAAATATCACCTCATAGAAACATGGATTCATCAAATAATTTCTGTACAAGACTTTGAAAAACTAAACTTCATAACATTAACATTAATGGAAATTGTTCTCATGTAAATGATCCCTTTAAAGTGAACCATTACAAATAACTTGATGATTGAGATAGGGTTTATTGGCAAAGGCATTTTGGGATTAGGATTTGAGAAACTATACTAGAACTCAGCACCTGCTATGCGAAGGAGTTGTAGATTTAATTCTGTTGGCTGTTGGGAGCCATTAAAGAAATATGATCAAGGGGAGCTGACAGGACTAGAACTGTGTTTTAGGAAAAGTCACTCCATCAACACAGTAAAGGCCAGATGGAAGACTGAAGGCAGAGAAGCCAGCTAACTGCAATAATATAAGCCAAGGGCCAGCAGTATTTCTGTAAAGGACCAGATAGTAAATATTTTTGGCTTTATAGGCCACATGGTCTTGATCACAAGTACTCAACTCTGCCCTTGTGGTGTAAAGGCAGCAACAGACAAAATGTAAACAAATGAGTGTGGCTGTGTTCTATTAAACCTTCTGCCAACTAAAGAACGTCGCTAGCCATCCGCTCTGCAGGGGTTGAGTCACTAGCCAGTGCAGTCGCTGACCTTCAACACACCCTGGAAGGAGTTCAGGGTGGAGATCAGGAATGAGGTACTCTGTGCTCTGGTAAAACTGGCAAAACAGGCCTTCAGATAGTTAGATATTTTCAGGAGAAAATTTTGTGAGTTAAATTTCTTGCATCCTCCCATATTTAGAAAAGCACTAAGATCATTAACAGAGGTATCTGTGCCTCGTGACTAGCAGAAACCTTTTACTGAGATGTATTTGGTTGCACGCATCCCTTTGCCAAAACCACATATATGCTGACCTCCCGCCTTACTTCTTCGGAGCAGTTCCTCAGACCTATCTGAGAGGCTGTCTCCTGGGATACAGTCCTCAGTAAGTCCTCAGTATAAATAAAACTCACAGCTCTCAAATTGTGTGTTTTTTATTTCAGTCAACACTTTCAGAAACAGGTGACTCACAAATAAGTGGCAGGATGGATTTAGTCTGTAAGCTGTAAATTTGCCAATCTCTGTTCTAAGTAAAAAATAAAAACTAGAACTTGGCAAGTACAGTGGCAATGAAGACATAAAGAAATCAATCTTAAGGATTTAAGTAGAAGATCTGGTGGGTTTTAGAGACTGACTAGATGTAGAGATAGATATGAGAGGAATAAGAGTCTAGGATGACATCCAAATTTCTAGTTTGGTCATCTAGGTGGGTAAGAACATAGTCACTGAGAGAGGGAATCTAGGATGGGAAGTAAATGTGGTAAGAATTACTGCCATTGTGCTGCTTTATATTACGCCTCCAAAGGTCTGTATAGTCAAAGCTATGGTTTTTCCAGTAGTCATGTACGGATGTGAGAGTTAGACCATAAAGAAGGCTGAGCACCGAAGAACTAATGTTTTTGAACTGTGGTGCTGGAGAAGACTCTTGAGAGTCTCTTGCACTGCAAGGAGATAAAATCAGTCAATCCTAAAGGAAATTGGCCCTGAATATTCATTGGAAGGATTGATGCTGAAGCTCCAATACTTAGGCCACCTGATGAGAAGAGCTGACTCATTGGAAAAAGACCCTGATGCTGAAAAAGACTGAGGGCAGGAGGAGAAGGGGATGACAGAGGATGAGATGGTTGGATGGTATCACCAACTCAAGACATAAGTTTGAGCAAACTCCAAGAGACAGCAAAGGACAGGGAAGCCTGGCATGCTGTAGTCCATGGGGTTACAAAGAGTTGGATGTGACTTAGCAACTCAACTGATCAACAAGAACACTATGGCCAAAAGAACCATTCTCCAACATAAATCTGATCACGGCACTCCCCTGCTTAAAACTCAACAGCTCCCCAACAATGTATAAGTCCTTTTAGGATCTAACTCCTATCTGAAAGTGAAAGTGAAGTTGCTCAGTAGTGTCCAACTCTTTGCGACCCCATGGAATGTAGCCTGCCAGGCTCCTCCATCCATGGGATTTTCCAGGCAAGAATACTGGAGTGAGATGTATGGAGAGAATAACATGGAAACTTACATTACCATATGTAAAATAGATATGGGAGTTTGCTCTATGGCTCAGGAAACTCAAACAGAGGCTCTGTATCAACCTAGAGGGGTGGGATGGGCAGGGAGATGGGAGGGAGGTTCAAAAGGGAGGGGTATATGTATACCTATGGCTGATTCACATTGAGGTTTGACAGAAAACAACAAAATTCTGTAAAGCAATTATCCTTCAATTAAAAAAAAAAGAAAAAGAATACTCAAGTGGGTTACCATTTCTTCCTCCAGGGAATCTTCCTGACCCAGGGATTGAACCTAGGTCTCCCTCATTGCAGGCAGACTTTTTATCATTTGAGCTACCAGAGAATCCCATCTTGTTGACAAATAATAACAAGCAATTATAGTAGCTGCCTGTTGCCTTATATAGCATACACCACTATCTTCAGCTGAAAAAAACCTGCTCCATAGAAAAACTTATAAATATTATGCCAAAATATGAACAGTTCTATATAGATGAGGAAAACTTTTTTAAACAAGTTTTTGTTTTCTGAAATGTCTTGAATTAGTACATAGTACACCCCCCCCCCTTTTTTTTTAATGAAAAGTGAGAGAAAGTTAAAACACATACAAGAGCAACAAGAAAAATTCCCTTTTCTGGCAACTCCTTCTGTTAAGTCCTTTCGAATGCTCCATCTTCGCATCTATATCCTTTCAGGACAGGGCTCTGGGGCGGTGGAGTCATTCCTCCCCATCTGGCTGTTCTCCGGAACAGCCTGCAGAGTTCAGTTCTCTGCTTGGCACACTCAGTTACTTGTTCCTACCACACTAACTCCCAGACCCAGACTGGAGATTTGGCTCAGGAGGGGGTAGGCCTGAAGGGCTATGTCCCTGGCAGGGAGCTCATCTGCAGGAGTTTCCTCCCAAAAAGAATCCTGTGAGATTAGGTCTAAGAAAATCTGTAATTTGCAGTCTTCTGGCCACAGATGGCCCTGCTCAGGCAGTTACCAGGCCTCTGGTAAGAAGTGTCAGGAATCCTCTTTGACTCTATCCCCTTTGGGCACTCAGTCGGTGCCATGTCGAATTGCCATTTCTTCTTTTACAATCAACTTTCCCCCCATCTTCTCCTTTCTATGTTCTTTTCAAGTGCTTTAATCTTTCCTTTGTATAACTGCCCCAGATTCCTAACTGATCTTTTTGCCTCCAGTCTTCTACTGCTGTAATCCATCTTATGAGTGTAGCACTCAGAAACCTTAAATAGTCCTCCAAAGAAAGCTGAAACAGTCTGCCTCAGACTGCACTCCAGACCAGCACTTCTTTCTCCAGTATTTGTCCATGAAGATAGCTGGGTCTCTCCCAGCTCCCTCACCAGACCTTGTGTTTTCCTGCTTTTGGGTATTTTCTCAAATCCCCTCCAAAAAGGAGTGGCCTGTCTTTATCCCACTCAGTTTTTTTGTATTTTTTTATTGAAGTATAATTGGTTTACAGAATTATGTTGTTTTCTGTCAAATCTCAACATGAATCGGCCATAGGTATACATATACCCCTCCCTTTTGAACCTCCCTCCTGTCTCCCTCCCCATCCCACCCCTCTAGATTGAAACAGAGCCCCTGTTTGAGTTTCCTGAGCCATACAGCAAACTCCCGTTGGCTATCTCTTTTATATATGGTAATGTAAATTTCCATGTTACTCTTTCCATATATCTCACCATCTCCTCCCCCTCCCCATGTCTATAAGTCTATTCTCTATGTCTGCTTCTCCACTGTTATCCTGTAAATAAATTCTTTAGTACCATTTTTCTGGATTCTGTATATATGTGTTAGGATACAGTATTTATCTTTCTCTTTCTGACTCACTTCACTCTGTACAGTAGCTTCTAGGTTCATCCACCTCATCAGAACTAACTCAAATGTATTCCTTTTTATGGCGGAATAATATTCTATTGTGTATATGTACCAAACCTCCTTTATCCATTCATCTGTCGATGGACATCTAGGTAGCTTTCATGTTCTAGCTATTGTAAATAGTGCTGCAATGAACAACGGGATACATGTGTCTTTTTCAATTTTGGTTTCCTCAGTATCCCACTCAGTTTTTAAGGTCCAGCTAAATGCTATCTACTCTGTTAAGCTCTCCTTGTTCACAAGAGTCAACCTGAATTCTTTCCAACACTGCCTGTATAATAATACTTCACTCCCCAACTTCTGTCTCCTATGTCACTATACTACATTTTACTATTCTACCCTCATCTTCTTCATCATTGGAATCATCACAGAGATCAACATAATTCAATGTACAGTAGATGAATGCTGAATTAATGCTTCTTCTCAACAAATGTTTTAAGGACCAAGACTTTGTCTTCACATCTCTAACCTCTGCACATCTAATTAAGGATCTGATGAAGGTACTTAATCGATATAAATACTTCACTTATTCACTCATTTAATAAGTGTTTCCTGAGCACCCAGTGTATGTCAGGCACAGAGGTTAGGAGTTCACAAAGAGGACTGAAATAAAATTATAAAAATCATCTGTGACATAGGAAGATGTGCCTGTGACACAAATCTCTTAAAATACTTGTAATTTGCTGAATGACGGGGTGATAGAAGTGTCTTATACAGGGCTCCTAAATTTCTTGGAACTTCCTGGGTGACAGGAGTATCTTTTGTTCTAATGAGGGGATTGTTAGCAGGCTAACTGGACAGCCTCAGGATAGAGGCTGGCACCAGAAAGGTCAAACCATGATTAGAAGCTTGGAACTTTCAGCTTCACCCTCCATCTTCTAGGGAGGGAGGAGGAGCTGGAGATTGAGTTAATAATCATGCTTTTGTAATGAAACCTTCACAGAAACCTCTAAACTTCAGATTTCGGAGATCTCACGGGTTGGTGAAAGCATCTATGCACTCGGAGGGTTATACCCTCTAAACTCCATGAGGACAGAGGTGCCTGTGCTCAGGACCTTCCAGATTTCATGCAATGATTATCTCCTCTGGCAGTTCACCTGTATCCTTTAAAAATCCTTTATAACAAATCAGTAAACAAAAGTATTTCCCTGAGTTCTGTGGGCTGTTACAGCAAACTACTGAACCTGAGAGAGAGGAAAAAATGTGGGCGCCTCAGATTTGTAATGAAGTTGGACTCTCTGTGGGTACTCTTCAAACCCACAACTTGCAACTAGTATCTGGAATGGGGGAACAGTCTTGTGGGACTTTAGTGTAAAAAGGCTACAGCATAAGAAAATACATGACTGGGCAAGATGGAAGTTGGGGAGTAAGCATATATGAAACCTGTGGAATGTGTGCTAAGTCGAGGTATTAAGTATCAGAACTGAATTAAATTGTAGGACACCTAGTTAGTGTTGGTGGAGAATCGCTTGCTGTGGAAAACCACACATTTGGTGTCAGAGGTGTGTGAGAAATAGTTTTTTCTTTTATGGTGCCATCTTGCATTGTTTTGAAAGGTTATTTTCCTATTGAAGAAGAGAGAGACCAGGTAGCTTCTTTTCTTCTTGAGTCAAGTTTTCATAATATGAATCATTATTTTTCAAAAATACCCTAGGCACATATGACCACATCAAATCTGAGTATAAAAGAAATTCTAAACCGAAACAAATTATTGTATAAATTTGGTCTGTTTAGATTAGTATAGTTCTATTCCCTTTCTTTGATGCAAAAAATCAAGAGCTTACTAGGTTATTTTAAGATTCAAAGTTATAAATTTCAGGTTTAATACTTAGGGGGAAGTGGGCCTTCCAGAACACTTGCAAGTAAAGAGACAGAGGACACCTGTGTATTAACTCTGATTTCGCCCTCTGAATGAGAAAATGTCCTTGCTGACACTGAGTTTGGTTCAAGAACCAGGAGTCTGGTAATTATAAACATTCCCTTAAAAGGAAGCCCACAGATGGTCAGTTTAAGTTCTTCTGGAATAGTGATGAAAATGGAATTGCTCCCAGATCGTTAGTTCTTTTAGAAGAGTGAATCTAAAAGGGTAGTGACATAGAAATAAATGAACTTGTCCTTATTCAAGGATACTACCTTGCATGTACATTGTCATAGCAACTGCTGATTCCTATTATGAGCTAAAAGAAGCTATGCTGAGATACGTTACATCTGCTTCTGCCCTGACTTTACTTCTGATAAGACACTGGATCTTTGGTTAGTTAAATTAGGAACTAAAGCTAAAAAGCACACGTATATATGTTAACCTCCTGTCAATCTAAAACCCACCCAAAACACTGTACTTAATTTAGAGAAAAACTAAGACAGCTTTGACTAAATAAGTAATGTTACTTATATTACTCAGGAATAAATCAATTACATGACCAATAATAATTGCAGAGAATGATCATTTGATTAATTGAAAATAGTCCTTCTAGAACAGATAGTTCTCCTACTCAGGAAACAAAATGTACATAATTCAGGAATCTTTAGGAAAAACATAGTAAGGTGCTTTTTGAGAGACACTTCAACTTTTTAGAAATGATACCTCAAAAGAGACAGAAAATGTCTTTTGACATTAAAAATGTCTTCCAAAGGAAATACTATTAAAAGTTTTCAACTTCAAAAATACTTTGAAAGGAAAAGAGTTCCTAGAACCAGCAACAACTACTTTAGATTTTATATTTTGGAACAAGTTCAGCAAAATTACACACTAAATAAGTTGTAAAGTTGTAAAACTAAATAAGAAAGATCCCTGTGAGCAGTTTTCGGGGTTTCTGTGTTTTTTTTTTCAATGTCCAACATGGAAAAGAGTGGTAAACGGATTTTGTTAAGCCTGGATTTCTCTCTTATTGGTCTAGGCACAAGCTGTTTTGCTATACAGTAACAGATAAGACTAACATTAAACACGACTTCACTGAAATCTTTTCTGGTTTCCTTATGAAAAAGAGACTGATTAAAATCTTCTCCTGAGTTCTGAAACCAAATTTGGCAGTTCAGTAGCCAAAGTAAGCAATGGAGTCACATTAAAAACTTATCAGTGTACAAAGTTCTTTTTAAAAGTTAACTAAAATAAAGTAAGCTATTAAAGATTTTAACATCTCTAAAATACCAGTCCCAACAATCAAAAATGTAGTTACATATGACAGAGATTATAATGGTGCTGTTTTACTCCAAAGGTATTAGAATTCCCTCCTGAAATAAAGTGAGCCTCTGATATATCTACTTCTATGTAAACAAACAAAAAATAAATTAAAAAAAATTGTAAACCTTAAAAGCTAAACCTCATTCCAAAAGTGCAGAGGAAAGACAAATTTTCTGAGGCTTTCTCATTTTTACCTGGCAAAGTCTTGAGTTTGAATGACTTGAGAACTGCAATTAAGTACACCCACAACTGGCCCACTGCAGACATGAGTATTTGTTTGTAACATTTGGTGGGGATGAAGTGGCAAGCACAAAAGCCATCCTTTTGAAACTTTTCCTGGTGTATGGAAAATCTTAGTTTCTCATGTATGTAAACCAGTCCTGTAACTCAGATAAATACAGCTTTTTTAGAATAGAAACATTACGGCAGCCTTGCTTTTCCTTAGCTAAACTTAGAATATTCAATGATGGGCACATTTTCTGGGCTCCACCTTCTGCAAACAAATTTAAAAGTAGTGAAAAGCAACCAAGGCTTTACATCACAGAATAACAGATTTGGGAACAGAAGACTGGAGAAATGGTACAAATAGTACAGTTACCCTTTTGGGTGATTTAAACAGTAAGATTTATGGTCTCTTTCTAGTCTAAATTTTAAACAATGGATTTTGTCAAAGGTTAGTACTAACTCTCATCAAATTAGGCTTGATGTGAATGGGCAACTCACTCCTAACCACATACTAAAAGTAAGATGATTTGCCTTATTTTTTTTTTAAAGGTCACATGTCTGGGACCACAGCAAACAGAAATACTATTAAAGGGAAAACTCCATGTGGTTCCAAGAATAGCAAAAACATCTTCACAGAGGAAACTCTTGATTAGCAATTGAATGAAAGTAAAAACATAACAGTTAAGTGAAATCTAAAAATAGAACATACCACACAATGCAATGTAAGTCCACAGCAAACAATCTGTGCTATTTGTGCCTGACTGTTTCAGATTCACTTCTTTTCTCCTTCCTGTCCATTGTCTTCTAGAACCACCAAGGAACATTAGATTACTTCAAAAGTGTAGGATTTATTTTTGAAACAAAAATGGTACCTCATTTTGAAACAAAATGGTACCTCAGCAATATTCAACCTAAGTCCTTTGCTGAAGGTTCACCAGATTCCACTATCATAAATCGATAAGAATAATATACTCTCAGTTGAATGCCTTAAATATGATAATAAAATAATTAACTTGAATACAGTATTCAAATATTTGTTAAACTGGATGTAGGATATAATTTATAAACTAGTTTGCTTAACTCAAGATGTAAATACTTAATGAGGTAATTTACTATCTATTTTCATCAAAATTAAGCTGGCAAGTTTTAAATTTTTGTTTGGGTTTGATTGTCCACATTTCAACAGTACCAAGAATTAAGATAAGCTCACAAAGAAATAAGAGATCCAGAAGCAACATATATCAGGGCAAAATAAATCTTTTTTCCTTAGGCAAGAATACAGTGAATTCATGTTGATATACGGAAGAAACCAACACAACATTGTAAAACAATTATCCTCCAGTTAAAAACAGAGTCAAAAACAAGAAAAAAAGAACACAATGGTCTCTCATTAAAATTTTTTTTAAAAATTATGCAGTCCCAAAGGGTGCCCCCAAGATATTTTTTAATGACAAAGGAAAAATAGTAATTTTATAATAGAAAACCTGAGCCATACCACCTTGATGAAATAGTTAGGGATAGTACCATCAATAAAAAGATCTATGGGTATCCTGTACTCCTAATATGACACTTTTTTATACTCTTGCTTAAAATGCATAACCTCTGGCTACTTATGAGAAAACATCAAACAAACCCACAGTGAGGGGCATTACAAAACAGTTTATCAGAACTGTTAGGTAATTAGAATAGGGAAAAGGAGTCCAAAATGGCAGTGGCTAAAAGACA
Source organism: Bos indicus (assembly GCF_029378745.1). Lineage (NCBI taxonomy): Eukaryota > Metazoa > Chordata > Mammalia > Artiodactyla > Bovidae > Bos > Bos indicus. Next base: position 14,545,593 of record NC_091779.1, read on the forward strand.
AGGAAGAGAAAAGCCCACGAAAATAGAACAGAGGAAGGTCAAAGGAAGGTCCAAGGACCAGAGTGAGAACTTCAGGAAGAACAGCACTCTTGACTAAGACCAATTTGCATAGGGCAGGCCCAGGGGGAAGAAAAAAACATAAAAAGAGGAGCCAAAGGGCTCACTCTCTCTCTCCCACGGGCTGGGGCTGGGCTCTTCTCTTCGTGTCTTTGGATCAATGTGCCCTCATGCCTCAAGATGGATTTTCCTGCTATCTTCTAAATAAAATAGAGCTGTAACACTGATTTATCTAAGAGCTATAACACAGCCCATTCGAGACCAGAGAGCTATAACACAGTCTATCCAAGACCCGAGAGCTGTGACACGCCGAGGGGGCTTTAATGTCCATTGCTCCAAATCTTTGCTGTGAGGAGACAAAGAACCGAGGCGCATACACTCACCTGACAGAACCCTTCAAAAGTGTCAAGGTTATGAAAGACAAAATGAGGTAGAAGAACTCTTGAAAATTGGAGGAGGCTGAGGAGACACAGAACTAAATGCATTATGGGATTTTGGACTGGGTCTGGTAACAGAAAAGGACATTAGCAGAAAAATAAATAAAATTCAAATAATGTCTGCAGTTTAGTTTTAAAAAATAATAAATCAAAAACTTAAATCTTTAATTTTAGGCAGGGCATACAACGTCTGAGCTGTCTTCTCTGACCCTCTCTAAGCCCTGGAAGGTCAAAGCCTAAGTACACTGTAGTGGATCATGAACTATTTGTTGAATGATTACATCAAAAGTGAATTTTATCTGTGACACTGTTTTATAATGACCTGTTATGAATTTTAAGTTCCCTCTCTACTATAAGGTTCTTAATTTTTTATCTTCTATATAAAAACTAGATTTGAGACACAAAGATAAAACAGATATTTTAAATATCTGTTAAAAGTGTAAGTGGTTGAATGTCTAATTTTAAATAGAAGCCTCTTCTATTGTAAGGATAACCATAGGCTATTAGAAATTCTTGAATTGGGATTATGTTTTTCTGAATGCAAATATATTGTGTTCATATGATTTTTTTTTTTAAAAATAGGATATACCATATAGCACAGAGAATTACTGCCATTATCTTGTAATAACCTATAATGGAGTATAATCTGCAAAAATAATCACTATGCTATACACATGAAACTGCATATTATAAATCAACTATACTTCAGTAAATTAATATAAAGATATCCTGTAAAACAAGTCACTAGAGAAGTCTGATTAATTTTGCTAGAGGCTAAAAATCCATAGAAGTTTAGAAGAAAAAATAAATCATTGAAAGACACTCCTATACAATGAAAAATGTTAATATAAAATCTAAGTTATACCAAAAACTGAACCATCAATTTATGGCAAACTATTCCTTCTAATAGAAATGAATCTGCATTACCTATATTTAGCAAGATAACATCATAGAGAAATATACAGCTATTTCCACTGCTAATTTACATAATGGAAAGTGGAAAAGTTTACTGTTTCCAAATCCCAAGCCAAAGCATATAATTATCTTTGCCAAACATTCAGCAATCTACAGACTCTGAATGCATAAGATATCCATAGCCAGTATGACATCTGTTTTATGGACAAGCATGTAAATGGGAAGGAGGAACACAGATTTATTTAGCCTATAATCCTTTAAAAATGTGATTTAGACTTTACATAGAAAACTGCTATTCATTTATTCAGTAACTTTTCAAAAAGTAAATTCTTAAATTACAATATTGGAAGATGTCTACTAGTCAAAGACACAAGGTTAATATATACTAAAGAAGTTGAGTGGAAATATCCTACTGTTAGAAAAGTTTCTTCATTCTACTATTTATGTGCCTGAAAGAGTAGTGTTTTATTTATCAAAATAAATAAAATTACTACTAAATCTAAAAACCATAAGAAATTGCACATTTATTACAATGTTCTCCATTTCTGTTTTGTTAATTCAGGTTTTAAAAGAGTGTCTCTGTGCTGTTAAGAGGGGGACATATGCAGGCTCCAGAAACCTTCAGTTGTTTTGGCGGTGGGAGCTTGGGGAACTCCCAGAATTGCAAACTCTTTTCCTGTTCTACATCTGAATCCAAGGACAATCTTTAGAAACAATTCTTGCTTCACCAAATATGAAGCTTGCTTTTGGAGATGGCTCAGGGGAAAGGATTAAGAGCTTAGGTGTACACAAGTCTTGAAACATAGTATAAGCAAATGACTGGGAAACTTTTGGACCCTAGGTATAGAATACATATGTGTCCTTGGAGTTTACGAAGAAACTTTAATTTCAATCAAAGCAAACAGCAGAAAATACAAAAAAGGGCATACATCAGTAAAAATCAAGCTAAGATATAAATGCTTGGAAATCTCTCCATTTTCCTTTCGAATGTGTCACTGCATTGAGTATTACCTTTTGGCCAGACTGAGAAGAGTGATTATCATCTAGTCTAACTTAGAGTGAAAGGCGTTTCATAGAACGCCAAAAACCAAATTATAAACATGAGGTTAAAACAAAATATAAAAGTATTCCAGACCTTTTGTAGGGTCTTAGCAAATTACATCAAAGTTGCCTTTGTTTAAATAGAAAGTTCCTTTGTATTATGATATGTAGAAGAATACTAAGTTAGTAAGAGACGACGTAATAGAGCTTTATATAAGAGTTCATTTAAAGTTCGAATAAGAAAAGAACAAACGTTTGTTTCTGGCTATAAAGATGACAGAAAAAATTGTACTTATTACTCTTTTATGTAAACAGATGCAATTCGATAAATATTGAAAATTTTCAAAGAAATAATTTGATTTTACTTTCTTTAAAATTTGAATATAAATGATACAATATTATTTCCTTTAAAAAATGGCAAGGGGCAAATTTTGAGGTTGGTTCCCCAAAAAATTCACCATTGATTTTCCTCTATCTCATGTTCAGTGATACTAAACAAATTCATGTAACTGTTATTTACTATTCTAACAGAATAATTTCATTTGATGTGACTGATCATTAGCATAAAGGGTCCTGTTGGCCTCAAAAATACAGTTAAGCTAATTTTACATTTAATCAGAAGTTACAGCAGGTGTATTAAACAAATACAGGCAATCAATAGCTTGTATATTCTGGATATATGATGAATTTAAATTAAGCAAAGACTAACTTTGACTATATTCAGAGACTCAACATTTTCCTCCTACATTGTGTAGCAAAGATGACAATTAGCCTCTTAGTACAAAGCTCTGAGTGAAGGCCATAGGAAAGAGAGAATCAAAACTCTGAGTATGTCACAGAGCTAACAACTTTCAAGTAAAATCCAAGTTGCAAAAAATATATGAACTGAAAGCAAAAGCCTACATAAAGCAATACAAATGGTTGTTTAACTACAAGACTAGCCGAGCTGTACTATTGTTTAACACTGAAGGCCAAAACAATCCACCAACCCCTTTAATACCACTGAAAACACCTCTTAAGGCCACTTAAGATGCAGAAGGAATCATCTCAAGAGCACACACTGATCAACTGATATTAAGAGAATCCACTTACAGCATATAAATGGAAGCATTTACTCCTCCATGACTGCTATGAAACAATCCAAAGAACACTCTTCAAACTGAACCAATGTCAAAAAAATACATAAAGAACTGTCTCTGAGCATCTTCAGAACTAAAATGTGTCATCTATTTGGTTTAAGTATGAGGTGATTTGAAAGCAGTGAAATGAACCCGGAGTTTCCAAATATCCAGAATTAATGGAATACCTGCACAAATCTGTAAAATATGAAAATATAATTTTCAAACCCATAGGCTTACTCTATGCCAGGCAGTGGTATAAAAGCTTATATATATTAACTCATACCCTCCCACAAACCGTATAATATCACACTATTATAAATTCACTTTACAAATAAAGCTGAAGTAATTACTAGTTCTAGATCTCTAGATCTTATGGCTAGGCAAAGCCAGATGCATCTGAGTGTGCACGATGCCTTAAAACCACTACATGAGCAGTTCTCAAACTATGGTTCACAGACCTTGAAAAACTATAAAGCCATTTGAAGAGTCTGTGACCTCAAAAGTATTTTAGTAATACTAGTAAGATGTGATTTTCCCTTTCCAATGTGTTGACATCTGCTTTACTGATGGTACAAAAGTGACTGTAGGTAAAACTGCTGGAACCATGACATGAATCAAGGCAGTGGCAGCACTATGGTCTAAGTCATTGTAATACTTGTCACTGCCAGGAACTCACAGTGAAGAAAACATTTTTTAAACCAGTTTCACTTATGAATGCCCTTGATGAAACAGTAAAAATTATTAATTTTATGAAACTTCAACCCTTGAGCACAATATTTTATGTGATGAAACTCAAGTATTGCATAAAGCACTTTTTCTGCATATAGAAATGTAGCTGTTCTGAGGAAAAACATGCAGTTATTTGAATTGTGAGGTAAAACAGTTTTGTTTTTTCAAATAATATACCACTTTTATTTGAATGAACAACAGACAAACTGGTTATTCTGATCTGGGAACAAAGTGATACTTTTACTTCAAGGAAAAGGACTGAAAATGGTAAATTTGTTGACAATGATAAAATCTGAGTTTTCAAGGAAAAGAAATTGAATTTTAGAAAACTGAGAACCACACTATCACTATACTGGGAGACTCTGGAGATCAGTGATCATATTAATGAATGTGACTTTTTTAAAATTGCATGGCGAACTGTATCAACATTGGTAGATCTGCATTGACTAACTGGATCAACACTTTCCAAATAATCAATGCATAATATTAAAAAAATCATGCATGGTAAAAGATCCATTCAAGGTGCAAATTAAACCAATGGGTTTTAAAGTATAGTAGATTATGAAGGATCTACTGGTTTCACATTAACCTATAAAAAATTAATACTTCTTAAGTTTTGAAATATTATCAAAGAAGAATAACCATAATTAACTGAAAGGGCTATTAAATACTCATCTCTACTCAAACCATATATCTGTGTGAGAACATATTTTCCTCCTATAATTTAACCAAAAAAACACACAACGGACTCAGTAAAGAAGTAGACATGGGAATCCAGCTGCCCTCTATTGAGCCAGTCATTAAACAGATTTGTAAAAGTATAAAACAATTCTACTTTTCTAACTAAATTTTTTTTTTTTTAATTTAGGGAAATAGGCTTTTTTTTCTAACGTGTTATTTATGTTAAAATAAAATGAAGTTGACTATTGCTATTTTAAATTTATATTAATAAATATTAAGTTCCTTGGGGTCCTCAATAAATTTTTAAGAATATAAAGGATTCTGAGACTAAAAGTTGAGAACTGCTACACAAAGCTGTACTGTCACTATTCTATGTGTGTGAGTTTCTGTGTATCCATGTACACATTAGGGGACAGAGGGAAAACAATAGCCCTTGGCTGCTCCTATATTTGCTACCCAACTTCTAGAGCTTTGTTTTGGTTGTGAAGGATGATTCTCTATTTCCCTATGGGGAAGAGCATGAATGGACCACAAACATGAAAATAATCTTAGCAACTGTAACTCTGTAACTCAAGAAATTGTTATTCAGCATTAAAATAAAAGTAGTATTCTAAGCAGAAAGTAGTAATAGTAATTAAGAAAGCTGTGAGGGTCAAATGGCCAGCAAAACTATATAAGCACTCCTGAATATTTGAAAAAACACAAAATTAAATGTGTGATTCACAAACAGATCATATTTATAAAGTAAGGCAAATACTTACACAAGCATAACATAATGCAATATACCATATGTTCAAATCTTATCCATCTCTGAAGATCTAGCTGAGATATAAGCCTCTTAAAATATGCCCTAAAGACATCAGATGCTAAATAGATTTTAACAAAAAATAGGTGAATAAACTGATTAAAATGATTCTCCTTCCGCAGACCTGCCATTGAAATTATTGTCAGGATATATTTACAATTGTGCATATGCGCCTTACATGTAGTTCTAAAGGCATTTTATAGATTTTACACATACACACTAATGCATATGTATGCAAAGTTACATATTTATCCCTTAACATCTTTGTTTCCCTAGTGGCATTCCAAGAGATCCCAAATTAAATTTCCCAAATTAAGAAAAACCAAGTACAAGTTATAGCCTGCTTCTACAGGAAAATTTTCTTCAATTCTAAATAAAAAACAAACAAAATTACAAATATGATCCATTTATGAATCAGTGAGCACGCTGACATTGAGCCAATAATTCTAAAACCGGAAAGTGACTGAATTTCCTGGACCCAACAAATAATCTAACAAAAAAAGAATGAAACATATGAGTCATAAAAGGTACAGGTGAGGCAGGTTTTTAGAAAACCCAAATCAAGAAAGGTAATTTTATTAGTCATATTAACAGCTTAATTATTCTTTTGTAATCAAATTTATCTTAAACATCAGAATACTGAAAATCACACTTTCGTTTTACACCATCACTGGGATTATCACTTGCCTAATTCATAGATCCAATATTCACTCATTCTTTCACAATGGCTGAATAATTTATTATATACCAGATGCCACTGGTAGAAGTTGTGACTAGTTCCTTAGGTGGTTTCCTGGCCTTTTGCTCGCGTGTACTATTTAGGGAGTAGAGGAAAAATAATGTGAAACTTACCAGCTGCTTCCAGAATTTAACATGTTGCAGTAGTCTGGTGAGTGGTTTGGAAGCTTTCAGAGGGAAGCACATGACAAAGTATGCCAAATTGACATTCAGGCTCACTGAAACTGCGTAGGTTGTCCGTAACAAATGATCTTGATCTAGTCACTTAACCTCTCAAAGTTTTATCTGCTAAATGAGGAAGCAGACTTGTAGCTCAGCTGGTAAAGAATCCGCCTGCAACACAGGAGACCCTGGTTCAATTCCTGGGTCAGGAAGATCTGCTGGAGAAGGGATAGGTTACCCACTCCAGTATTCTTGGGCTTCCCTGGTGGCACAGATGGTAAAGAATCTTCCTGCAATTTGGGCGACCTGGGTTCGATCCCTGGGTTGGGAAGATCCCCTGGAGAAGGGAACAGCTGCCCACTCCAGTATTCTGGCCTGGAAAATTTCATGGGGTCGCAAAGAGTTGCACGACTTTCACTTCCATGGATCCTCCAGTTTTAAACTTACAGAATTCTATTTAGGTGCTATGAACATTTGGCTTAGAACTATTGAGACAGGAGATTATATGCTTCTTAGTAGGAAAATGAAAGTAGTATAAATGACTCATCCTAGCTATTTAAAAATGTACTATACATTATTCATGTTTTCTTAAATTAAGAAACTAAACAGTAAAATGAATAGTATTCAGAAAGAATCACTTGAAAGGTTCTGAAAATATATTAGAGAATATCATTCTAAGTACAAAGTTTCTTGAAAACAGAAAAAGAAACTATTATAACTGATGTAATTTTAATGACTATGATTTACTGACTGCTTACTAATTCACCTCATCATATAACAATCTGGTAAAAAGGTATTTTAATTCCTATTTGAAAATGAAGAAACTGAGGCTCAGATTAAATAATTCATCCAAAGACACTAAATTGAATAATGGCACCACTGATATTCTAATCTGGGTCTGACTGTAAAGCAATACTCTTCCCACTGTAACAACACCATGCATTTCAATTCCCACAAATGAGTATCTTTTTTATAGTCAAGCCTTAATTGCTAATAGTAATGGGAAAAGGAACAACATGGAAAAATAAATCCCACACACACATGGTATCACACTTTATGACATGGAATGAATTCCAGCAAAACGAGTTCCGGGGCTGGGGTGAGATTCTAGATCGGATGGCTTCTTAGGCCATTTTCCAAGTCTCAAATCTAAGCAGTCTTCTTCGTTCACTGAGGCTTAAATAGGTTATCTAATGCATTTTCCCACTCAGACATAAATGTATAATTTATATACATCAATCGTAGATTAATCACAAATAATAAGCACATGATTTCAAGAAGTAATAGTGGGGATCTTCTAAGAAAAGGATCCAAAAACTTGCTGTTTTAAACCTTTCTATTTTCTTTCATTGGGTTTGTTTAAAAGAAAAACATTGAAAACTCAAAAGACTATTTTAACCCGGGCTAATAATGCTTTCTTAAAGATAGGAGAAACTTGCTCCAAAGAAAAATATACTGACATGATTTTTCATTTCCATGAATTTTTCCTGTTCCTAGGGTACAGCAACAAAATTACCACACACACACAACACACACAGTATTCTGAAAAAATTAAGTAGGACAAATCCAAGAAAATTTACCAACTAAAAATTTATTCTTTTATAATCAAGAAGAAGCTGAGAAAGATTTCTAAGTATTATAAAAGTATTATATAAGATTAAATTGAAAGCAAAGACATGAAACCAACAGTTGTCTTGTATTATGAACTACTGCAAATAATCAAGTAGTAAGAACTGCAGTTAAAATAACTATTAAGTTATTAATTGAAGTAACTAATGAAGTAGAAAGTCAGAACTTATTACTCCGTCTTTTAGATTTTCAGAAATAGGATAATTTCCAAAAATCTGATAGGTCAATGAAATTTATAAGCTACCAGGTATAATTCAAACATTAAAATGCATCTAAGATCCCATCAAAAATCTTGGGATCATTTATAGAACATTCCAAATAACCACAGCAGGATACAAATTCAAGTTCACATGGAACATAAGCCAAACACTGGACCAAAAACCAAGCCTCAATAAATGTTAAGGAACTGAAATCTTACAGAATATGTCCTCTAACCACAATGAAATCAATTTAGACATCAGTAACGGAAAAATATCTGGAAAATTCCCAGATATTTGAACAATAAACAGCACACTTCTAAATGACCCATAGGTCAAAAAAGAAACCACAAGGGAAATTAGGAAGTATTATGAACTGAATGAAATTGAAAGCACAATTGTTATCAGCCCAGGTTTAACCAGTCTTCCCTGGTGGCTCAGACAGTAAAGAATCTGCCTGTGATGCAGGAGACCTGGATTTGATCCCTGGGTCATGAATATCCCCTGGAGAAAGGAATGGCAACCCATTCCAGTATTCTTGCCTGGAGAATCCCATGGACAGAGGAGCCTGGTGGGCTATAGCTCATGGGGTCGCAAAGAGTCAGACACAACTGAGCAACTAAATTACTAGGTTTAACCAGAGAAACAGAACCAGTAGAATTTCTTCTTCAGGGAAGCCTCAGCTCTGCTCCTCAGCTTTTCAATTGATTGAATTAAGATTCCCAGATTATTTTGGATAATCTGCCTTCAATCACTGATTACCGATTTTAATAGTATCTACAGAATACCTTCACAACAACACCAATTGGAAACAGTGGCTGACTTTATTTTGGGGGGTTCCAAAATCACTGCAGATGGTGACTGCAGCCACGAAATTAAAAGACGCTTACTCCTTGGAAGGAAAGTTATGACCAACCTAGACTGCATATTAAAAAGTAGAGACATTACTTTGCCAACAAAGGTCCATCAGTCAAGGCTATGGTTTTTCAGTGGTCATGTATGGATATGAGAGTTGGACTGTAAAGAAAGCTGAGCGCCGAAGAATTGATGCTTTTGAATTGTGGTGTTGGAGAAGACTCTTGAGAGTCCCTTGGACTGCAAGGAGAGCCAACCAGTCTATCCTAGAGGAGATCAGTCCTGGGTGTTCATTGGAAGGACTGATGCTGAAGCTGAAACTCCAATACTTTGGCCACCTGATTTGAAGAGCTGACTCATTGGAAAAGACCCTGATGCTTGGAAAGATTGAGGGTAGGAGGAGAAGGGGATGACAGAGAATGAGATTGGCTGCATGGCATCATCGACTCAATGGACATGGGTTTGGATAAACTCCGGGAGTTGGTGATAGACAGGGAGGCCTGGTGTGCTGCGGTTCATGAGTTCACAAAGAGTTGGATACAACGAGCAACTGAACTGAACGGTCTATAGCCTACCCAAGTTGATAGCTGATGAAACTGACAATCATAACAATATGTTAAAATCAGTGAGATCCAGAGAAGGTCATGCTTAGAGGGAACATTAGAGCTTTAAGTATTTATAATAGAAAAGAAATTCCAAAATCAACTATCTCAGCTTCCAGAATAAAGAAGCTAAAAAAAAAAAAAAAAAAAAACCAAGACAATAACAACAAAGAACAGACAAGAAGAAAAAGAAGAATGAGCAGATTAAATAGAAAGTAAGTAAAAGAAGGAAAGCAGAAAGCTACTTGATTTCAAAACTATTTTATATTATAAATCATGTAAATAGGTATCTCAAAGATACCTTTTAATCACATATGCAATGTGACAATTTGAAAAATTCTCAGTTTCAACTTCTCCTTGCTTACCATGCTCCAGATACAACTTTCACAGAAGTTGAAATGTGGATGCATCCTTGAAGGTAGAATGAAGTTCAAGCCCTTCATTTTCAAGAAAAGACACCAAAGATCAAACAGCTAGGGAAAAGTTGAGCAAGGACTAGCACCTGATTTCCAAAACGGCTTCCCAGAGTTCTTCCCATTGTAATTTACAATCTCCCAGTTGCTTTACATGTCACTAAAAGTCTGCCACATCTAGGCTACTATGCTACAGTAACCATCAGGAAAATTACCACCATATCTATCTGCTCATTTTCTTTTACTTCTTAAATTTATCCACAGGCCAGCACATAAAACACCCTTATGCATATTCTCTCTGGAAAATCCCCTACAAAATAAACATACTTTTTCAGCTGAGAGATTAGAAAAAGGCACCTATTTTCTGGAGTCCATGTGGCCCCTCACCAGTGCACAAGGCTTGAAGTGGAGCTCCAGCCAGATTCCAGCCCATGTTTACACTCTCTGGCTAAGTCCTCTTTTTCAGGTTACAATGGGTAAAACTGTATTCAGTAGTCCTACTTAATCATTTGCTATACTATCAAATGCACAAAATCAAGCAATGTCATTCCATAAAAATACGCCCTTCATAAATGAGTTGAATGTATATAAAACAAAATTTAAAAAAGGAAAAAAACACATTTTAAAACTCTTAAGCTGTATCTTAAAACTCCTGGCATACAGAAGTTCTAATATTATAAATATTCAAGGAGAATCTCAATGGTAAGAGTTAGACAGAAAAGTTTATTAACAATATTTCATTTTAAAAAGTGACATTTTATGTTTGTTTTATTTAGTTAGATTTGAAGTGTTTCTGTAAGTGCTATATTAAAAATCACATGGAAGGAAAAAATAAAGCAACATGTTTTCCTAAGCAATAAATGTCATCATTGCAAGGACATTTATCTTTCTAAAATAAAACAGTTGCATATACTAGCTAAAGTTAGAATTTTATCTTCTAAATTTGCTCCCTTAAGTGAACAAGTCCATAATCACATTTGTAGACACATGCTATTTTTGTTTTATGAAGTTGTCATTAAGTTTTTATTATAAACAGGATGTTCTCAAAAATAATACTTCCATTTTTATAAACATTCAAAATGAAACAAATGAAATAAAAATAGTAATTAACAATTTCAGTAAAACACATTATCTTAGAAGATTTCTTTTACTAGCAAAATTACTCCTACAATCCACTTACTGCAGTTTAGGTTCTGACAATTGGCAATATAAATGGCCTTAAAACACACCTTCAGGAAAACTAATTAACTTCATCTGACTTAACAATCAGAGAAGGCAATGGCACCCCACTCCAGTACTCTTGCCTGGAAAATCCCATGGACGGAGGAGCCTGGTAGGCTGCAGTCCATGGGGTCTCACAGAGTCGGACATGACTGAGCGACCTCACTTTCACTTTTCACTTTCATGCATTGAAGAAGGAAATGGCAACACACTCCAGTGTTCTTGCCTGGAGAATCCCAGGGACGGGGGAGCCTGGTGGGCTGCCGTCTACGGGGTCTCACAGAGTCGGACACGACTGAAGTGACTTAGCAGCAGCAGACTTAACAATATTTTACTTGGGATTTTCTATGTGTTCAGAGTACTCTGTCTATACCATTTGGAACTTTTCAATGTATTACTTTCTTAAGTAATTTCATATTGCCTAAATATGAATTAGGCAATAATCGTATCTGATGCAGACAGAGTACATGCTCAGTAGTCAACAGAGGGATGTAGGAGGTTGGACAACCAGGATGTTTATGAAGAACAGCAGTGACTAATTTTCTTTCTAGGCAGTCTTGGCTTGTCTCTCTACCTTGTCCCCATGGATCTCTTCTACCCTGTTGGTATCATACCCTTTAAACACATACATCCCCTTAAACACTACTCTGGCTGCCATCCATGCTTAATAATTATTGTCGATTACCTGACAAATTAATTTTTCATTTTATTTTAAAATATGCCATGGTTGGAAGGAGTACCAAAAGGTGGGCTGTCCTATGCTCATTAAAGAGAGGGTTGGATTGCAAGGTAGCAAAGGTACTTTAAACTCTATAGTCATGAGCCATCAATAGCATCATGTTTTAAAAGTGGTCTCACATGCAGTATTTCATCTGATCTGACCACAATCCTACTGAGACAGGGAGGGCAGGTACTAATCACATTTTACAGGTAAAGAACAGATTCAGAAAAGTTGACTTGTTCAGATCTCACTTAGAGTAAACAAAGCAATTCAGTATTGTTTAAACTGTCATTAAATTTGAGTAACTTTCAATATGGGTTCTCTGGTGGTGTAGAGTGAAGTGTGAAATGAAAGTCACTCATCGTATCAGACTCTTTGCAACCCCATGGACTATATGGTCCATGGGATTCTCTAGGCCAGAATACTGGAGTGGGTAGCCTTTCCCTTCTCCAGGGGATCTTCCTGACTCAGAGACTGAACCTTCATCTTCTGAATTGGCAGGCAGATCCTTTACCACTGGCCACCAGGGAATTCCTATCTATATTTGATATCATATTTCAAATGATTCTGAGGACGTTTTGATCATTTGGAATTCTGAGGAAATTAAAGACGTTTTCAGTCTAGAATGCTGTTGTTATTCTGCCAAGAAATACACAGAGGGAATACACAGAGGGAAGCCCTCTGCTGGCTTACTGGTAAAGAATATACCAGGAGGAGATGCAGGTTCGATCCCTGGGTTGGGAAGATCCCCTGGAGGAAATGGTAACCTATTCCAGTATTCTTGATTGGGGAATTCCATGGACTGAGGACCTTGGTGGGCTACAGTCATTGGGCTAGCAAAAGAGATGGACATTACTTAGTGACTAAACAACCAGAACTTTCATTATTCAAATAAAATTTTTAGCACGGTGCCAGAAATAAAACTTGTTTTTATCTTGCCATTAGGCAGATTCATATCAAGCCTTAAACTGCTACCTCATTTACTATAGGCACTCATTTTCCAATTATAAAAAGTAAAATAAACATGACTACCAGCTACAGTAGTCTCACCAAACTCTCCTTTCCAAAAATGTATAAATCCAAAATTTACCTAACCTTGAATCTTTCAAACTGATATACTTTGGTTGAAAAAAAAGAAATTGATCTATGCTTCTCTGTACATTTGAATTAATACAAAAGTCAAGCAAAAATGAGTTATATTTCCACTTTGCTGTCCTGGAAGGTACCTCATCTATCCCAAACTATCTTTCCAGCTTTATTTCCAACTATATCCTCTCTTCTAGACACAACAGATTGTTCCTCAAATACACTCTGTACTTTTCTCAGTTTCCTCTACTGGAAATGTCCTTTCCCACCCATTTCCTCTTATTCAAACTCTACCCTTTCTTCAAGGACTGGTATTAATGCTATCTACTTTACATACATGCAGACTTCCTGACCCCTAAGTCAGAATTAATCTCTCCCTCCTCCATGAGGCTACTGTACTTTCTCTGGACCTCTGTTTTATACTGAGTTCATTGTGTTTTATAGTTCATGGCTATACATCTGGCTCAGCTCAGAGCTTGTGGCAAGGGAGTATCTTCCTTTAATTTTTACCTACCACACGCATACTGTAGATGTATGAAAAACTGTTTTTACCTAATGCAAATTACTTAGCAAACAGAACATTGTCTTAGATCAGGCTTTCATCATATGTCACTTGGACTTGGTCTAGTAAAGCAGCCTCCTGGTCAGTTTCCTCAACCTCTACTTCTGGCTTTCTCCACTGTATTTTCCATATTACTACCACAGTGGTCTAAGACAAAAACCTGATTATGTCCCTTTCTAAATTCACACTATTCTCCACTGTCTAAAGGAGATCTTGACATGACCCTAGTCTACTTCTCTTCCATTCTGCACTGTTAATTCATGCAGATGTGCATCCATGTTTACACACGTTTCCATATTCATCAGAACAGCAAATTCTCACCTATACCCTTGTAAGAACATCTACAAGATCCATCATTCTAACAGCTCATTCTTTATGCCTCATCACAGGGGAGGTATAATATGGCAGTTGAGTTAAACATATCTGTGTTTAAATCTTAGATTGTCCTTACTTGGGAGAGTAATTCTGAGTAAGTTAAACTTTGCAAATACAATTGAGGGAAGATTGGAAAACTCTCTAGCTTCACCATTCTTTTCCTGCTCTCTTTGCAATACAACTCTGCTCTAGTGGTTAGATGGGCAACATCAACATTTACTGTAAAATACAAAAATAAGAGCCAGCATTAAAATCTAAGCTCTAGGTTCCTTGTCAGAAGAAGTATTTGCTTTACTTTAAAACAAAAAAGATTTAAAAACAAATAAGCTGTACTCTTTGTTTTCTTCTAGCTCCTTATTCACTGTATACTAAAATATCAAGTAACAAAACAGAAAATTTCAAATTCTTTTCCAGTTACAATAGCTGTTCATCTCTGCAAGGATATACATACTGTACATTTTCATACATGTTTGCCTCATATACCTTTGGTGAAGTCTGTTCAGATCTTTTGTCCATTTCTTATATTGCTTTGTTTTCTTATTGTTGAGTTTTAAGAGTTCTTTATATACTCTGGATACACGTTTTTTTATCAGAAATGTAATTTGGAAATATTGCTTCCCAGTCTATGGCTTGTCTTTTTATGACCCTAATAGCATTTTCTGCAGAGCCAAAGTATTTAAATTTATTAGTGTATTTCATGTTTTTTGTATCTTAAAAACTCATTATCAAATCCAAGTTCATATGGGTTTTTCTCCTTTGTTTTCTTTCAGAAGCTTAGAAGTTTTACATTTAGTTTTATGATTTTGAGTTAATTCCTATTTAAATGTGTGTATGTGTCAAGATTCACTTTTGGAGCATATCGAACTCTATTCTATTACCATTTGTTGAAAAGACTACCATTTCTCAGTCAAATTGTCTTTGTACTTTTGTCAGAAATCAGAAAACTATATTTGTATGAATCTATTTCTGGGCGCTGTATTCTGTCCCATCAATCTCTCTCTACCCTTTAGCCATCTATTATTTCTTCCTCTTTAAGATTTAATAGGTATGCAATGCTCTAGATTTGGTAAACAGAATATGCTTAATTAAGTATCCCTTCTAGTTCAAGGTTCGTGTCCAATGTATTTTAGTTTGATTTATGAGTTTCTTTCCGTCCTAAGAATAAAAAAATGGAAATCTAACAACAATAACAAAAAGTTGACCTAAGCAGAAATTGACTAATGTGTAGCAGAAAAGTAATGTTGTAGCATGCAATAATATACTAAGGCTAGGCAATTGTGCTACCTAGAAACTGGGAGTTTTTCAACATTAAAGGGCCCAGATGAGGTAAATCCCTTTGGCATAATCTCGTTTCATATTAGATTTATAGCTCTATAGTTGTTTTAATTGCTTGCACTTTGTTTTAACCCAGTTTAGATGCCAGATGTTCATCTATATTAAACTTCAACAGTTATAGTGCTATAAATAAAAAAGAGTAACTCAAAAATACATACATTACAAACATTCTTAAAATGTTACTTTAAAAACTTTTAAAAAGAACAAATTAATCTTCTCATACGCAAATATGCCTTATGTGCTTTTTGTGGTGGAACAGTCATTTATCAGTATTTTATGAAAAGTACCTTGAGTTAGTAGGAGCTTTTACACGTGGTAAAAGGCTATTACTTAAACTCCATGAATTAAGATAATTCTAACATTGCTCCATTTTATGGCTCTAGCACCAAAGACCCAAAGCAGTGATGCTGCATTGAACCATCCTTAGACTGCAGCCCCACTCTGGAGGCCAAGGTCCTAGGTGTTTAATTTTTGTTGAAGGCTGTGTGTAAGTACTATAGCAGGTGTTATGTCTCTTTCTTCCTAGTGCAAACTGTTGCTATTCAGTGGCACAGCTTAGAAACAGGGTTAGCTTGGCTGGGAGAAAGGTTCTTCTCATTTTGTCTCTCTACAGGAACCACTGTCTTCTGCAAACATCTGAGCCTAACATTGAAAAAGACAAATAATCTATATTTAAACCTGTTTTTAATCTTTTTACCTTTATTCATCTATACTTTCAATACATAGGAAAACATTAAGTAACATTTTTATCACTAATTTACTAAAAAACTGTGAGCAAAGACTTAAATATTTACTAAAATGTAAACACATTTTGTTACAAAATTCATTGCATACCATACAGTATCACTTAAAACAATAAAAAAAAAATCCTAATTTTTAAAACTTCACTAGGACACTGATAAATCCTACCTAAGAGTATCATGATGAGCCATAAAGTCAAGTAATTAATACTGGTGATAACTCTGCAATGTTATCCTGGCCTTCAAATTCTGGGCTATTCTCCAGAAGCATCAAGATTAGACATTCTCACCTTCTATCACATGAAATATGCTTTCACAGGTCAGTCATAGATCTTTTTTCCTACATGACTAGGCAAGTACATACAAATTTCATCTAAAATTGAATCTTACCAAAGAGCAGCAAGGATATAAAATAGAGACTATAACACTCAAGTCTTTGTATGAGGCCTACATGATTATCTTTCTGAACTCTTTGAAGTCCAGCCAAGGGTTTTTCTTTTTAACTCCCTTACATAAAGCCCGACTTTAAGACATTTCAAGTTACTGTCAATACTGCGAACAAATAAGCACATCCAGAAATTTTCTATTAATCTGTAATGATTAATAAAATCATTGATAAAAAGGTAAATGCTTATCTAAAAGGAAAAAGAAATTGGCAGGAAGTCATTATATAACTTTTGAAGTTTAAGAAAACATTTTCTTAGGATCAAGAAAATCAAATATACAGCAAAGAACAAATCTAACTTCCTATCTGTTGAGTACATATATACCTTTGATCTAATGAATTTCTAGAACAAATTGAAAACACAAATTAAAAAGAAAGGATTTAATACTTAAGCTTGCATGCCGATTAATAACTGCCTTTGACCATAAGAAAAGTACTTTTCAGTAGGAACAGAATTCTATCCACTATCATATAATAAACTCGAGACTGTTTAAACAAGATAAATCTTTAAAGAAGCAGCTAAATCAACAATATAAATTTTAAAATGGAAAGCAAACTGTGCTGACATTACAAAATTTTCAATTAGTGATACCATAAAAATGTATTAAGAACCTTTAACAAAAAAATGAAGTAGAAGATAGGCTTATATTCACTTCCTTCCTGTCTATATTCCCACCTTAAAGGACCTACCCTGTTAACAGCCCTGGAAGAAACAGGCTTACTCTGTTTATTGACTTACTGAAAAATAAATCAAATAGAAAATTACATTAAAAATCTCACATTAAGCCACTGAAGCTATACTTCAAAGTAATACTGGGAAACCTATTTCAGGTTTAATACTCATATGAAAGTGAAAGTGTTAGTTGCTCAGTCGTGTCCAACTCTTTGCAATCCCATGGACTATAAACCCGCTGGGCTCCTCTGTCCAGGGAATTCTCCAGTTAAGAATACTGGAGTGGGTTGCCATTCCCTTCTCCAGGAGATCTTTCCAAACCAAAGATCAAACCCGGGTCTCCTGCATTGTAGGCAGATTCTTTACTATCTGAGCCACCAAGAAAGCCTTAACACTCACATAGGTGCATTTGTATAGTACACACATTGAAATCAATATAAATGCACACTTATATTGAACAAACTGATACACATGGTATTGCAATATCTAAATAACAAAAACTAAGGAAGGAGAAGAGATCAAATTTTTCTAACATATCAAAATTGGCAAAAAGGAAAGAACTGTAGTGAATTCTGTGAGATTCTTCTTCAAAGTAAATCTTTACTGAAGACTTTTACACCATGTCTACTCTTAAAAAGACAAGCTTAAATAAAGGCTAAGATTCAATAAGGCTAACAAAATAGAACAAAATCCACTTGCTTAGAAGATTAATGCTGATGAAACACTAAAGTAACCATTCTTAAAATTGTAGAACTTGTAGAAAAAGTGACTTTGGTGGGGAGAAGAAACCCTCTAACTCCCTAGAGTGCCCACTGTCTTCTACAAAATCTGAGCCTGAAAAGGACAGATAAGTTAGTTCCAAACTTGCTTTTTAAACTTGTTTAGTTTTATTCTCTGATGTTCCCAACACTGCAAAAACATTGAGTAATGTGTATTTTCATCACTAATTAACTAGCTTCAAAAACTGTGAGCAAATCGTATTAGACCTACTGCACGAGTTTTGTTTTTTTGTTTGCTTTTTTGAGGGGAGCAGGTCCTAGCATTTGTTGTTGTTTAGTTGCTAAGTTGTGTCCGACTCTTTTGTGACTTCGTGGACTATACTCAGGAGGAGGACCATAGCTCCTCTGTCCATGGGACTTCCCAGGCAAGAATACTCTAGTGGGTTGCTATTTCCTTCTCCAAGGTCCTAGCATATGCATTTTGTAAAAACCAACCAAAGTTTAAAAATCTGTCCCCAGGTCATTTGGGTATGTGCCATCAGTAGGGACGGAGGCAATTATTTAAGCAGTGTGGTAGCCTTTCTGACAAGATGACACTTGAATAAGGAGCTGAATAACTACTAAGAGGAGGAAGGGTTACTAAGAATATCTCAGAGAAGAAAGTTTCAAGCTGAGGCAACCCCAAGTGCAGAGGCTTGAAAGACGAATGAGCTTTACGTGTCTGGAACAGCAAGAAGGATAATATGCCAGGTGTGAAGTGAGCAACAAGAGTAAGGTGGCTAACAGCTTGGTAATAAGTGTAAGAAAGTGAGGACCAGAGAAGAGAGTGGGGGGGTTGCCTTCGATAGAAGATGAATTCAGATGTAGATAAGCAGATTTCGTGGTGGGAAAATGAGAAAGTTCTCCCATTACTTCCGTTTCTGTAATGAAATAAGGAGCAAGATGATTCGCCAAAAAGTAAGAGGAGGGATGAACATGTTGAGTGTTATTGATTGAGATGATTCTCTTCCAGAAACAACAAGAAAACCAACTAAGAAAATTATCTGAAATAATAAAGCAGCTATTCATTTCCTCCCTTCCCACATTCCCACCTTAGAGAATCTGGCCTACTCACAGCCCTGGAAGAAACAGTCTTACACTATCAGCTAGACTTAGGATCTGCCACACTTAATTGAAAGCTATAACACAGCTAGACACCCTACTAAAAAGCAAAAACATCACTTTGCCAACAAAGGTCCATATAGTCAAAGCTATGGTTTTACCAGTGGTCATGTACGGATGTGAGAGTTGGACCATAAAGAAGGCGGAGTACTGAAGAATTAACGCTTTCATATTGTGGTGAGGGAGAAAACTCTTGAGAGTCCCTTGGACAGCAAGAAGATCAAACCAGTCAATCCTATGGGAAATCAACCCTGAGTACTCATTGGAAGGACTGATACTGAAGCTCCAATACTTCAGCCACCTGATGCAAAGAGCCAACTCATTGGAAAAGACCGTGATGCTGGGAAAGATTGAAGGCAAGAAGGGGACGACAGAGGATGAGATGGTTGCATGGCATCGCCAAGACTCGATGGACATAGGTTTCAGCAAGCTCAGGGAGTTGGTGATGGACATGGAAGCCTGGCATGCTGCAGTCCATGGTGTTGCAAAGAGTTGGATACAACTGAGCAACTGAACTGATGTCTATTTTTGTGTTTTCTGCCAGGAGGAGGATGGATAAATTTATTACACAGGCACAGGTGTTTATAGCAATTCCTGGATAAAGCACAGAGGCTGTAGTAGATTGTGTTACTGTTTCTAAGCACTCGGTGAAAGGTTGCTACTTTACCATGTGGACATCAGGCTTGGCTACATCACTTGCTCTGGCTAATAAAATGGTGAAGTGATATATGCCACTTCTGGGTAGAAGCTTTAAGAATATGATTCCTTGTCACTCTCTTCCCTCTACCATGCTTCTCAGAAAGAAACTGTTCTTCATCCTCTATCTCTGAATGAAAATGATAATGGAACAGATGTACAGATCTCACCAAGATGTAGCTAGAGCAAGAAATAAACATTAATTTTAAACCAGTGAGATTTGGGAATTGTTTGTTACTACAGCATAACCTAACCTAAACTGACTTATTTTTGTTCAGTTGCTCAGTCATCTCTGGCTCTGCAACTGACTTAAAAGGGGAAAGTGAAAGTTGCTTCATTCATGTCCAATTCTTTGCGACCCTATGGACTGTAGCCCACAAGGCTCCCCTGTCCATGGAATTCTCCAGGCAAGAATACTGGAGTCGGTTGCTGTGCCCTTCTCCAGGGGATCTTCTAGACCCAGAGATCTAATCCACGTCTCCTGAATGCAGGCAGATTCTTTACCATCTGAGCCACCAGGGGGAGCAATTAAATAAGAAACAATTCAGTATATACGTTTATGTGTTGAGACATCAATGTATAACAGAAAGAACAGGAGAGAAACAATAGGAATATCCAGGGTTCCTGTCTCAATTCTTATCACACTACTTAGCCAATTATCCAAGCCAGAAAACAATCATCTGAAATATATCTTTTTCCTCCAAGTCTCCTACATCCAATCTATTACCTCCTTAATGTCTCTTGTATCTATCCTCACAGATACTATCTTAATTAGCCTCTTACTACCTTTCCCTTGCACTAATGTAATAATCCACTAATTTGCCTTTCTGCTTCAGTCTCCTTCCTCTAATCCACTCCCTACATTTATACAGAGTAATACATATTCCTAAAACGATATTGCCACTTTGCCAGAAACATACCACATGAGGCACACTTCAGCTGGACACACATGAGTCAACCCTAGCCAACCCCTCTCCAGGCTCCATAAAGGTATCAAACCACTGCAGGCTCAGGTACAGGTTTTGCCACTTTTTGGCCACAAGTCACTTAACCTCTTCAAGTACAATTTTTTTTTTTCCTTTGTAAAATAAGAATCATAATGTTACTCACAGCTTTGTTCTCAGGATTAAATTAGAGAAATAAACTGAGCTGGCAAAATTTATTGCCTGGCCACACCGTAGAACAATAAATACATGTGGAATAAGAGAAAAAATCTCTGGCTGTGAAAACTTCACAGCTCTTATTGGCTTATCTAATTGTCTCCCTTTTCTAGAAACTAAGC
The DNA here is from genome assembly GCF_029378745.1 of Bos indicus. NCBI lineage: Eukaryota > Metazoa > Chordata > Mammalia > Artiodactyla > Bovidae > Bos > Bos indicus. The sequence goes on from NC_091779.1 coordinate 14,566,991, forward strand.
AGCTTGAGAAGGGGCTGAGCCTTTCTCATCTGAGCATCCTGGGACCAAGCACAGTGCCTGGACTAAAGAGGAACTCAAAGTATTAAAGCTAAGTGATATCTGAAAGTGGAAAACACACCCTGAATGGTTAGAGAAGGGAACAGAGAGAATGGCTGAAGTCAGAGTGAATAAAATCATTAATAATCGTATATCTTCCTCAAGTCCTTGTGTAACTGCATGTGCTTTTAACTTTGTGCTAAACAAGAACTTGGCATCTTGGGTGGCTATTCTCTTCTGTATTTAACCAAACTACTCTTGCCAACTTCATTTACAGGTGAATTCACAAAGTCCTGATAAGGAAGATAGGAAAGCAATGAATGTTTAAAAATTCTTCAGTGTGACTATACTGAACATTTCCTCAAATGCTGGATAACTTAAAAGAATGTTTTCCCGCACATAATCTCAATGCTACATTTCAAATGTATAATTCCACTGCCTATACACAATTGATACCACAAGATCAATAGAATGTAACTCTCAAGGGTAATACAAATCAATACATTCTAAAGAGATGCAACTACTTCTTCTCTATTTTGACAGGAGAATCTCCCCCCATATGTACATTTCCCTGTTTTCTTTCTGTCATACAAAACCTAACTGTAAAAATGGTAGGGTGGTTGTATTTCTGAAGTGTATAACTGAAGTTCAAGGACTTTTTGGGTTTTATTTTGAAAGTGACTCCTTGGATATGGATTAAGGTTATCAATAAACTATCTGGGCATTTTTAAAGTGGTATTTTATTTCAAACTGCCCAAGAAACAGTTTTATCCAAATTCTTGCTATAAATACCCAAAAAGAAGAAAACTGGAAGCTCACCAGAAAAGTCAAATGATGGTATAGTTTATAAATATTTCATAATTTAAAAAATAACAGGTAAAGACAATATGATAAACCATCTAGTCCACATAAGGAGATTATACAACACTAATTTAGATGATTTGACAATGCTAAAATGCTATTTCTTTTAGACAGTGGTTCCAAAAAATGGCCTATCTTACTAGCATTTGGGTGGAACTTATGAGATTGCTGTATTTGACCATTCTTGATCTACAAAAAAGGCAATTATACATTCAATCCTTTTTAATCCTGGTATTTTAAACTTTTCCTGAAATATACATTGCCTACTTAACATCTATAATATTTCACATGCACTTCCATTAGAGCACATGCCATACTGAATTGTAATTAACTGTTTATAATTCTCACTCTTATGCTACAGTTGTGAACATTGGTGGGCAGAAACCATTTCTCCTTTGTTTTCATGTTCCTGGGGCCTGGCACTGTCTGGCATATAGCAGTTCTTGCACAGTAACTGACAATAAGAGAATAGAAGGATAGATTAAGAAAGAACATGTAAAAAAGAAAAGTCAAGTTCTAGTAAAAGTTAGTATGCAAACTAGCTGCTACCAGAGTGCTCCAAAACTTAACATCTGATGTTAAACCCAAATATTTTCTGAAAATACAGTATTTAAACCACTACTACTCCATACCAAAGAAATAACACTTGCAAATTTTCAGAGACCACTTATCCAGTATATCTTACATTTCTTTCTTTTCTTTTTTTACTCTCTGCTTCAGTACAATATCTTGGGGCAACAGAAGGTGAAAAGGAGAAGAAATGCTCTAACTGGTTAATTTCATTCCTTGCTTGTAAAAGTTCTGAGATCAGCAGGGGGACTTCTTAGAGATCATGGTTTTAATGATTTACATAGGATGGTTAGAATGTCTCTGGATTTCAATCTTTGTTACTGTATTATCTTTTAAATTTTGTACTATCATTTTTAAATGTGCATTATCTTTTAAATTTTTGAAACTTAAATATGACACTATCTTTTTGAATCCACTAAAGTAAACTAAACTTATGTACTGCAGACAGCTATGTACTTCCTCAAGTTTGATCATAAAGTAAGAGAAAACAGAATACAAAGTATATTAAGACTCAAAAAATTCCCTAAGGCTCAGGGAAAACGTATTAATATTTTTCAGAAGGCCAGAAATATTGAGGAAATAAAAGTATTCAAAGTACCATAAGAAAATGCGGTCACATATTTCAAATTCAACAAAAGGAGACTTACTGTGTAAGGCTAAAATTAGCAACAGCTCATTTGGGTGTTCACCCAGGCCAAAGGAGGTATTTCTGACTGTATTATCCCTTGTTTCATAATTTAAAGTTCAACTCATTAGGTTTCAAACTCAATTTCGATATTTATATCTAAATTTTTGATACTATCAGATAAGATAGTTTATATTCAGTCAACCTAACACAGCTTATGAATAGAACACAAATTAACTTGACTTTACCAAATAAGAGAACTGTTTTTATACAAAAGGAATAGTGCCACAGTTGACTTAATGTGACATAACACAGCTGACCAAACGAGAACCTCTGCAAACACCAAAACTAACATTACTCCAGTTAACCTTGAACAACTACTACAAAAACTAATGATGGCGATTTCAGGGTATGTGTCAAGATTTCTTTCATTTATATTTTAATTTGATGAAAATAATATAGAAGTAAGAGTAATCACAATAAAATTAGAGATGATAGAAATTACACAATAAAAGAAAGGATTTCCATGATGACTGTAATCAGCACAACAAACCACTGATTTCTGACTATCCAGTCTGCTTGTTACATCTGATTTTACTGTTTAGCCATTTATTATAAATCTATACACAAATGCGAAAAAAGAAGTAGAGCAGACAACTCAGCTTGGTTTATATGATTAACTTGCAGCAGCTGAGCTCCACCTACAGGCAACAAAAGGATACTTTAGAAAAAATTTTAAAACAGGACTTTGCAAAAGACATGCTGCAATGCCTTTCAGTTAATCTTGAGTGCACATTAGAATAACCTGTGCTTTCTAAAACTTCTCATGGTCCAAACATTTTGATGTCTTGATCGCGGTGGGGTAGGGGGTAGGGGGGGGGGGGGTGGTGGTCGGTTGTCCTCAGGTGATTCAAATATATGGAAAAGATTGAGATACTGATTTGGGTTTTTAACAGCACACATCTTAAAAAACATTAGGAAAACTCAGTATCATTCTGTTTCTTCTAAAATGACTTCCCACTATACTGACCCTTTTACTTTTTCAGAGATTAAATTGAGTTCCATTGATATTAATATTTTGTCTCTGTCAGACTGCAAAGAAGACTTGGAGGTGATGCAACTTTTTTTTTTTTTTAAAGTCTAGTGCTTGGTGGGGATTAGTTCTTAACCCTAACTGCACACTAGAATATATGGACAGATTTTACAAAGTATTATTGCCCTAAATTAATGTTATGTTCTCAGAAGTTAGAAAAGTAGTTACTGTTAGGGAATAAAGGAAGAAATAACCAGAAAAGGGCAAGAGGGAGAACTGTGGGTAATGGCAATTTTGTTTCTTGAACTGGGTGATGGGTATAGGGGTGTATTTGGTTTGTAAACATTCAGCAATACGTGCACTATGAAATATAGTTCATACAGATAAATTCTGTATGTATATTATATTTAAATTGAAAGTTAAAATGTTAAAAAAGGATATGCTTAGACTTCACTTCAGACTAAATCATTCAGAATCGTTTGGAGTGGGATCTGGGTATCAATAGTTTTTCTTTTTAACATTTTTCCAATGAATCTAATGTGGAGTCAGGAGGTGAAAACCACTCCCCTAATGAATCACAAATGCATTCATTCATTTATTCACCCACTCATTACACAAACTTTAATGACTAATTACCATACACTCATTACATAAGACTCAGAGGACCTAAAGATAAAGAAGATGATCTCTGAAGGAATTCACTCTAGGCAATGGATAGAAGGCAAACCAATAAATCTCATGTGATAAATCTCTTGTGATAAATACAAGTCACTTACAAGATCTACAGAAATGATTTGTCAATGAAGGATTCATTCCTTTTTGTTGTTCATTCATTTACATAAATATTTGTGTCCTCATGCTATTTGACCACAGATAAATGGACATAATCTCTGCCTTCAAGAAAATTACAGTATAAGGCCACACAAAGAAGAAATAGATGCTATAGGAATACCCTGGGAAACACCCTGGGGAGTCGGGAATTGCTGACCTTGGAGCTAAGATGATACAAACTTGAACTAGTCCAGTGGCACTGGTGGTAAAAATTACTCTTCCAGAGGAGTGCTTCTCAAACTTGAATATACAAATCACTCTCCTAAAATGCAGATTCTGATTTAAAAAGTGTGAGGTGGGGCTTGAAACTTGGCATTTCTATAAAGATCCCAAGTGAAACACAATTTAAGTGGCAAGTTCATGAGGAGGATGGTTTTTAAGAGGGAAAAAGCAAAAAAAATGCCAAATTCCACAACAGAGACACTAGGAAAAACAAAAACTGGAAAGCAGTCACTAGATGTATCAAATACATGGCCTTAGGGAGAGCAGTTTCAGGAGAGTGACGAAGGAAAAGCTGAATGATGTGTATTTAGAAATAAATGGGAACTAAGGTAATGGGGACAGGGAATGAAATTAAGTGGTTTTCTTTTTTTCACTCCTTAAGTCTAAAGTTGAAGGAAAGGCAAGAGTGAGAGCGAAAACTACAAACAAAGGAAGAGGATGGAATCATTTTCAATGGGTAAAGGGATTCCTACCTTAACAGTAGAAGAGGAGGAGATAAGAACTGATCTGAATAAACAGGGAAAAGAATATGAGTTGCAGAAGGTACTCCTGTTTCATAGAGCAGAAAGCCAGGTGATCTGATGAGGGAGAGTGAACCTGAGGTTGAAGGGCAGCGCCAGCGGCTGGGTAATGAAGACGCACCGGAGGCACAGCTGAGGCCGGACTTGCCCCTGGCCGCGTGGTTCTGCTCAGCAGCATTCAGTAGTCAAGGCGGAGGCTTAGAGGAAGTGGACTGGTTAAGAAAGAGACTATACACTGAGAAAACGAAGGAAGCAAGAGACAGAGATCCTCAAGTCAGAATGAGTACATGAAAGAAAAGAAAGGAGAGAAGGTAATAAGAGCTTTGGATTGTTTTCCCCTCTTGAACCCCTAAGTATTTTTCAACAGAACAATTAGGAAAATATTCCACTCTGTAAACCTGCTAAAAATTATATTGTGAAATATTATTCCTCAACTTAAATATTAAGTACTCAAGAAATCTGCTTGTAGGTTTACCATCCAAAGTGATAAACAGCTTTAACAGATTCCAGATGTTTCTTCACCACAAATTTTCAGTAAAATCACATTTTGAATGGCTCTAGCATAAAAAGTTGATCAAGGCTAGTCTAGTCCTTGATCATACTGCTCAAATCAGAAAACGACTGAAGGATAATCGAGTACTTCAAACACATCCAGGTGAAAAGTTTGTATATACTAAAAGAATTGCTTTTTGAATAGATAATGATTTCACATTGACATCCTACAGGGCTGGCAACTATCTTATACCCATTATAATTTAACTTAGGCTGAGCAGGGATTTTCTTTTATTAATAAATACAATTATCCTTTTTTTTAACCACATTACAATTTTTAAAGACTCTTAGAAGTTTCTTTTTCTTTTAACATAAAATTAACTTGAGACAAACTATAGTGAAGCTGGTTTAGCTGACCAAAACCGCTAATGATTTTGAAATTTTCTTCCCCTCAAAATAAGTGGTCATGAGACAATCATGGACGTTTCCAGACAAGAGAGAAAAACTGTATTTTCTCTCTGAAATTCTGTACTTTGTCCTGACCTCCTTATTTTTCTTTCATTTCTCTTTGTAGGGTAGGAGACACAGGATAAAGGAGGGACAAAGGAGGATGTGAATACTGAAAACTTGGGGGAAGAGAAGAATAGTTATAAATAGATGTTTTGTACTTACTATGGCAAGTTTTACCAAGTAAGCTTTATTTATTCTTACAGAAAATTCAACTTAGTTAAACTTTAAGTTATATTAATTATAGGGTATATAAGTATTTAAAGTTGTATTAAGGCCAACAAAACAGAGTTGAGGACTTAAAAAGCACTTAAAGATGACAAATGTTTGGTTCACCTATTAAAAACTCAATGTATTTTTTGTCACATTAGAAAGCTAATCTTTTAGAAATCAGACTTAAACTGCAAAATTCAAACTTAAATTGAAGAAAGTAGGGAAAACCACTAGACCATTCAAGTATGACATTAATCAAATCCCTTATGATTATACAGTGAAAGTAAGAAATAGATTCAAGGGATTAGATCTGATCAACAGAGTGCCTGAAGAACTATGGATGGAGGTTCATAACACTGTATAGGAGGCTGTGATCAAAGCCTCCTTAAGAAAAAGAAATGCAAAAAGGCAAAGTTGTCTGAGAAGGCCTTACAAATAGCTGAGAAGAGAAGTGAAAGGCAAAAGAGAAAAAGAAAGATACACCCATGTGAATGCAGAGTTCTAATGAACAGCAAGGAGAGATAAGACAGCCTTCCTAAGTGATCAATGCAAAGAAATAAAGAAAAACAATAGAATGGGAAAGACTAGAGATCTCTTCAAGAAAATTAGAGATACCAAGGGAACATTTCATGCAAAGATGGGTGCAATAAAGGACAGAAATGGGATGGACCTAACAGAAGCAGAAGATATTAAGAAGAGGTGACAAGAATACACAGATGAACTATACAAAAAAGATCTCCATGACCCAGATAATCACAATGGTGTGATCACTCATCTAGAGTCAGACATCCTGGAGTGCGAAGTCAGGAGAGCCTTAGGAAGCATCATTATGAACAAAGCTAGTGGAGGTGATGGAATTCCAGTTGATCTATTTCAAATCCTAAAAGATGATGCTGTGAGAGTGCTGTACTAAATATGCCAGCACATTTGGAAAACTCAATAGTGGCCACAAGACTGGAAAAGGTCAGTTTTCATTCCAATCCCAAAGAAAGGCAATGCAAATAATGTTCAAACTTTTGCACAATTGCACTCATCTCACACACTAGCAAAGTAATGCTCAAAGTTCTCCAAGCTAGGATTCAACAGTATGTGAACTGAGAACTTCCAGATGTTCAAGCTGGATTTAGAAAAGGCAGAGGAACCAGAGATCAAATTGCCAACATCTGCTGGATCACAGAAAAAGCAAGAGAGTTCCAGAAAAAACATCTACTTTTGCATCATTAGCTATGCTAAAGCCTTTGACTGTGGATCAAAATAAACTGTGGAAAATTCTTAAACAGATATGAGTACCAGAGCACCTTACCTGCCTCCTGAGAAATCTGTATGCAGATCAAGAAGCAACAGTTAGAACCAGACATGGAAGAAAGGACTGGTTCCAAATTGGAAAACGAGTACCTCAAGGCTGTACGTTGTCACCCTGCTTATTTAACTTATATACAGAGTACATCATGAGAAATGCTGGGCTGGATGAAGCACAAGCTGGAATCAAGACTGTTGGGAGAAATATCAATAACCTCAGATATGGAGATGACACCAACCTTATGGTAGAAAGCAAAGAGGAACTAAAGAATCTCTTGATGAAAGTGAAAGAGGAGAGTGAAAAAGCTGGCTTAAATCTCAACATTCAAAAAACAAAGATCATGGCATCCAGTCCCATCACTTCAAGGCAAATAGATGGGGAAAGAATGGAAACAGTGACAGACTTTCTTTTCTTGGGCTCCAAAATCACTGCAGATGGTGACTGCAGCCATGAAATTAAAAGACGCTTACTCCTTGGAAGAAAAGCTATGACCAATCTAGACAGCATATTAAAAAGCAGAGACATTACTTTGCCAACAAAGGTCCGTATAGTCAAAGGTATGGTTTTTCCAGTAGTCATGCTGGATATGAGAGTTGGATCATAAAGAAAGCTGAGCATCAAAGAACTGATGGTTTTGAACTGTGGTGTTGCAAAAGACTCTTGAGAGTCTCTTGGACTTCAAGGAGATCAAACCAGTCAGTCCTAAAGGAAATAGGTCCTGGATATTCATTGGAAGGACTGATACTGAAGTTGAAGCTCCAGTACTTATGCTACCTGATGCGAAGAACTGACTCACTGGAAAAGACCCTGCTGCTAGGAAAAGACTGAAGGCAAGAGGAGAAGGGGATGACAGAGGATGAGATAATTGGATGGCATCACTGACTCAACGGACATGAATTTGAGCAAGCTCCAGGAGTTGGTGATGGACAGGGAAGTCTATTGTGCTGCAGGCTATGGGGTTGCAAAGAGTTGGACATGACTGAGTGACTGGACTGAAAGGAACTGAAAAATCAGGAAATGCATCTTCTGAGTAAGAGAGAGAAATAAAGTATTCTTGATTATATTCATGATCCAACTAAACGTTTGAGCTGATAAGAGGCCCGTCAACTCCATGGGCCTTATATAAGCATATATATGATCACTAAAATCTTCATCCAATAGTGGCCCAAAGTTAATCAACTATATTAAATTATTCAACAATGATTACTTGAGCATCAGGTGAATTTTGCCAGAAAAAGATATTTAAAGACTTCTAAGTACCATTTCTGAATGCAAAAGGTTATACTATCAGTGGAAATTTCTGGGGAAGTACTTTTCTGGTTACATAAAGAAAAAATTTAGAGATCTAAGTGATGATAATACGAAAATGTTTTTTATTTGTAGTTTTCCTGTGTGACGTTGAGAAACATAATAGAATAAAACAATGTTGTTTATAGGGAGTTACACCTATCTTACCCCCAACTGTAGGTCATTCAAAGAAAACAAACACTACCATTTTTTAAAGCTATATTATTTTATATGTGTAACAAAGTTGTAATAACAGAATTATAAAGGAGAGCTTTTCAATTAAGCTGAATTTCAGGAGAATAAAATGTTGAGTCACAAAATTTAACAAGTCTTTAAAATGAGACATGTGCTGAGATTTATTTTATGATACCACCAAGGTTAGGAGGGGTAGACAGTATAAATCAGACTTGAAAAAATATTAAGAGTATTTTCAGGGCCACATCCTTCTTAGTCATTTTTGACAAATTTCACTCCCCTAAATCTGAGGACATTTTTTTGTTTTGTACAATGACTTATCTTGTTTGTTTTAAACAAATGCAGTCTTTCACATATAGCTAATATTTTGCTTACCTCAAATATAAAAAGAAAAAACTTGGAGGCTTTTAAAGAAGAGATCAAAGAGAAATAAAGCAGAATTTGACTCAAGACCACTGATGTAAATAAAATTGGTCTATTTTCTTTTTGGCCTGAGTGGGGTAATTTAGGACAACTGGTATATATATCAAACACTATGAAAACAACATTTTAGAAAGTAAGTTGAATAGAGGACTCAATCTTAATTTTAAATGAAGTATAAAAGACAGAAACTCTGATATTTCAACTGCTTGACTCACCTGCGGCTAACTGGTTTCTTCTCCACTTCACCCTCTCCAGCTCTCTTAACATTCTCACTTGTGTCCTTTTTTAACTTTTTTGCAATTCTTTCTCTCATCTGGTTCTTCTCATCACCATCAACATATTCATCATGCTCTGCACCTTCATATTCTCCATCCTGTAAAAAGTGAAATGTAGTATTTACTGGGCATTCCAGTTTCTCCTTTCGCTTCCAGAGGTCTGTCTCAGACTCTCCTCACTGCATTTTAGGCCAGTTTTTTTTGTTTGTTTGTTTCATTTTGAACTAGTAAGGGCTCGAAGAATCTGCTCTTCGTGAGAATACCTGCTGGGGTCTGCTCTAAGTATACCATAGCCCAGCAAGGGTTGCTGCTCAATCCACAACCAGTCCATCTGTGCAGCAGACTGTGCTCCTGCTGGATTACCCAGACTTTTGTGTTGATCTGTTGTACATTCTTGTTCTTCCCCAGGAGGCAAGGTGGCTTCTGGAGGCAGTTGGCTAGCATACTGACCTCAACCACGTATTAATGCAAATAAAAGAGGTGGAGGTAAAGAAGCTGATATTTCCTCCTACAAATTAAGACATAGCAATCACTCCTCTCTCAAAACCCTGCAATGAGTCCCCAACTCTACCAAGACACTATACAATCTGTAGCTCCTTGACATAATCTCCTACAATTCTAGGCCAGCAACACAGCCAACTCTGGAGTTGCTCTTCCTTCCAACCTGAAACTCTTATTTTATGAATCTGCATTGCTCACTCTTTCATCTTCTTCAGGTCTCTGGTCAAATTTACCCTCTCAGTGCTCCTTCTCTTGATCACCCTAATAAAATGGCAGAAACATACGCTCACCCACTGTGGTCTCTATTCCCCTTCCCTGTTTTTCCTCAAAACATTTATAACTCATTTGACATACTATATATTTTAATTATTTATATGATTATTGTCTCCAATGATCAAAGGAAAGACTCCATAAGAGCTAAAATTCTGGACTGTTGTGCTTATTGCTAAATTGACAACTTCCAGAATAGCTCCCTGGATTAACAGACAGAGAAGTGGAGAGAAAAAGGAAGAGAGAAGGAGGGAAGAGGGTAGAGAAGAAGGAAGAAACTACCCAAGTTGATCTTTTTCTCTTGTGATTCTCTGACCAGGTGAGTCTTGGTGAGGCAGGATTCTTAACTTGAAGCCTGTGGACCCTAGGGCAGTGGTTCTCAGACTATAAAATGTGGATTGTTTCTAATCTCTGTAGATAGAAATTGTGAGTGTTTTCAGTGAGATGTTTAAGACTTTCTTTAGCTTTAAAATTTCATAACCATTGACCCAGGTCTTCCATGCATGGTCCTCAGGAGACAGAAAAAAATGCCATGCAAATTAGTAAAATTTTGTTTGTGGATGCAGTGTTTCCTGGGTCAGAGGTCCACCATTTTAGTGACTGCAAAGGATCTTGGGACACTAAACAGGTTAAAGATCACACACTATCCTTAGGTGACCTTACCCCTGCCAAGACCATAAGAATGTATGGATAATTTTACATCAGGCCTTGGTCCTACCTTCCAGATCCATATTAACGTTACACAGATGTCTCCAAGTTATCTGAATCACAAAATGTACATTATTAAGCACATTATTTTTCATCATTCTCCCCATTTGTCTTTTGTACCCATCTAACAAGCTGACCAAATCAGAAAGCTTATGGTTGTCTCCCTGAGAGTAAGTCACCTCTTAGACCTCTTTCAAGTCTGTCTGTCTCCCATCTCACAGCTGTGATTTTCTACCAGCTTTCCTCTCAACAGGACTTCTCTGGTGGTTCAGATGGTAAAGTGTCTGCCTACAATGTGGGAGACCCAGGTTCCTGATCCCTGGGTCAGGAAGATGCTCCGGAGAAGGAAATGGTAACCCACTCCAGTACTCTTGCTTGGAAAATCCCATGGATGGAGGACCATGGCAAGCTGCAGTCCATAGGATCGCAAAGAGTCGGACACGACTGAGCGACTTCACTTTCTTTCTTTATTTCTCCTCTCAACATAGCTCCCTGACAGTTCTCCTTGAGTCCTGCCTATTTCTTCTAATTTTTCTCCTCTAACTTTGCCAACACGGATCTTCCTAAAATGCAAAGTTGACCACAGCACTCATCTTTTTAACTAATGCCCTTCAACTGTTTCTCATCATTTTTAGAATGAAATTTAAACTCCTCACCATAGTCTATGAAGCTCTCTACTCTTTGACTTCTCCCCACCTCTCCAACCTCACCACTCTCCTTCCTGTCACTAAGTTCTGGTCCCTTTGGTCCGTTTTCAGCTCCTGAAACACAACAAACTCTCTCCTACTTCAGAGCCTTTTATAGATGTGGCTCCCTCTAACCCTCTTCCCTCCTGCTCTCCTCACAGTGAGGTTCCTTCTCAAACTTTAACCTTAATGTGTACTTCCTAAATAAGATATACTGTCTCCTAGTTACTATGTGTTGCTGCTGCTGCTAAGTCGCTTCAGTCACGTCCAACTCTGTGCAACCCCACAGATGGTAGCACATCAGGCTCCCCCATCCCTGGGATTCTCCAGGCAAGAGTACTGCAGTGGGGTGCCATTGCCTTTTCCAGTGCATGAAAGTGAAAAGTGAAAATGAAGTCGCTCAGTCAGGCCCAACTCTTAGCGACCCCATGGACTGCAGCCCACCAGGCTCTTCCGTCCATGGGATTTTCCAGGCAGGAGTACTGGAGTGGGATGCCATTGCCTTCTCCAGTCACTATGTGTTAACATATGCTGTTCTCTAAGCTAGAGTGACCCCACCCTTTACCACTTTCTTTTTTGATCTAGTTAACTCCTAATTCTCCTATAAGACACAACACAGCATCATCTCTTCCCAGAAGGTTCTCTTGACCAGGTTAGACAGTCATTCTTTCTCCATTTACACAGAGAAAATGCTGTCTTTTGAATATGATAATAGATGAAGCTGTGTTCTTGCATGGACAGTTATGTGTTTCCTTCTGTACAATGCACAGATCAATGAGTTTTTATATCAGGTGGCAAATGAATGACTTGAAAAACTTGATCTCTTACACATAAAGGAAATCCTGCCTTATCAGCTCTAATAGCCAGTACAAGTAATGCAAAGACGTCAAGACACTTTTAAGAGAGAATGTTCTGAAATGTTTGTATGAAGAAGGAAACTACCATAAATGACTGATTCAAGCATTTCCCATATATCATGTTACACATCAGCATTTAAACTTATCATAATAAAACAAAATCAATGCCATCTAAATTTTGAGTATTCATGTAACATTATGTGAGATGGAGGAAAAAACAGGCTAAAAATTCATATATAAGATTCTGATTTTGTAGGAAAACAAATACATAAATTTACTATGAAGAAAATTCCAATACTGAAATACATATTTATTTTTCAAATCTTTCAAAATTTTTTCAAATTTTTATATATTTATAAAAGATAATATATAGTACCTTTTAGGAAAAATAATCATTTGTAAAGATTTTGAATTTTCTATATACTGTTCAACTATATTTATACTAAAATTAAAACTCACATCATCTGAATCTTCTGCTGCATCCCCTCTCTCACTACAAAAAATAAGAAAAACAAATTTTAGCTTCAAAATGAAACTAGTAAAATTATTCAATTACCCAAAAATTTATAATATTTTGCTATGATTAATAGCTCAAAAATACTTCAACACAGGAATTTCAGAATGGCATCATAGAGCAAAGAGAAACATTCTAAAAGGAAGTTGTTTTTATAAACAGAATAGAAGGTATGCTCCATTAGCACAAATACAAATCTTCTAGAATTTTTTTTTTAAAAAGCAAATAACCAATAGTGCTATTTTTATGAACAAAAGGCTGCAGAAATTAATTTCTTATATTGGCTTTATGTCTTCAGGCTGAAGAAGACAAGTCCTTCAAATACAAGTATGTTAAGAACAGACTGTTACAATGTACAATTTCTAAAAATGAGCTAAACTCAGTACCACAGTATTGTAGTGCACCTTTCAATCACTGGTCCAGTAAATCACATATAATTACATTTAACAGTCAGACATTTTCCCGTACCAAAGAGAAGCAACAAAAACAGTAAGACAGTTTTCTGGTAACTCCTGAAATAGGTATGGAATAATACTCAGTGAACTGGTCCAAAATGTGGTGATTTCCTCACAAAACCCTTCAAATCTGATTTGCTTACTCATGATTCTGAGACAAAAATGATTAAAGAAGAAGATTAGTAAAAAAAAAAAACTTTAAATTAAACATTAAATCATTAAAGTGGACAGCTCTCTAGTGTTCAAACTATCCCAAGATTGAGAAGTTTAACAGGTAACTTTAATTAGCTCAACAAAGATAGATCGATAGCAAGAGAGTGAATGTGACCAGAGTGATTCTCTCTCCATTATGCTAGTAGCTCTATTACCCCCATTACCAAAACACTTTAGTTTTTTGGTTGGGCTGACAAAATTTGACTTAATGAGAACTGACTGCTTACTCACAAAGGGAGCCAGAAAATTATCTGAGCCAAAAAATAAGAGCTTAGCACCATACTAACCTTTCAACAGCTGGAACAGAGCTGAGATGTGGATCATCCTTAAGCAAGTCATGACTACTTTTGCTTTTCCCCTTCATGCTCTAGAAAGAAATGTACAATGTAATCATGAGTGGAGGAAAAAACAGTTTTCCAAAAGGACAAGTTAACACATTTACATATTATCTAGTACTGCTATTCTGTGGTTATTAGTAAAAGATACATGTTACTGAAAAATCTAAGTAGAAACAAAAGCTTTTTAAAATAGCAATTTTATTCTCCCATAGACTAAAAATATTATTTGAAAAGCATCTCTCCTTCAAAAAGTGTGACATAGCCTTAAAAACAAGTTTATTGATTACTATTTCCAAACACTAAACACTCTATGATTTCTTAGTTAATTTTTGATTGATATATTAAAACTCAGAAGACAAATCCCAAGAGTAGTTTGAAATAAACACACACTATTATTCTTCAAATATACTGTGTATACTGCTGCTGCTGCTAAGTCACTTCAGTCGTGTCTGACTCTGTGCGACCCCATAGACGGCAGCCCACCAGGCTTCCCCGTCCCTGGTATTCTCCAGGCAAGAATACAGTAGTATAGTATTCTTGCACAGAACACTTTTAAAATGTACCCAAGCAACCAGATGAGAACATCTATAAAATACTATTTAGCATATGTAAAAGATCTTTTCATGTATGACTGCTCATTGGTGACCTAATATTAAATAACTTCAAAAGTCATATTCTCAGTAAATTTATACTTTAAATTTATATAAGACATTATAAGATAAGTAGAACTATTAAAAAACGGACAAAATAATGTCATTTTTGGCAGTAGGGATGGGCCTATAAATTTGTAAAATAGACTAATAAGAACCTACTGTATAGCACAGAGAACTCTACTCAGCACTCTGTAATGACCTATATGGGAAAAGAACCTAAAAAAAGAGTGGATATATGTGTGTGTATATATATGTGTGGATATATGTGTATGTATATCTGATTCACTTTGCTGTACACCTGAAACACTACACTATAAATCAAGTATATCCCAATAAAAATTAAAACAAGCTACAACCATTATTCTAATTTATTAAATATATACTTGTGTCAGGCACTGAGCTACAATACAATATTCCCACATCTCAATTCCTCTTGTCACCAAATGAAAGTAGTACGGTAGCCATTATCAGCCCCATTTTACAGACAGAAAATAGACTTAGATTAAGTAATTCACAAAGCTAGTGGTAGAAGATCTAGGATTTAAATCCTGGTCTATCTCACAATGATATAATCCACTTTTCTTTTCCTATAGGCCCCTATGGACCCAGAACAACTGGCCTGTTTCAGAGCTGCAGACTATTGTACAAGCTTCCTCACCATAAGGTGAGAAAACTTTAAATTCGTACTTTCTATCTTAAGGTGGAAAGCTGCTTACCATTCCCATCCCTCAATTAATCATGTCTGAGTGACCAGTATCAGGTTAGAGTTGATAAGAAAAAAGGACAATTTCTATCTTGAAGG
Organism: Bos indicus; assembly: GCF_029378745.1. Classification (NCBI taxonomy): domain Eukaryota; kingdom Metazoa; phylum Chordata; class Mammalia; order Artiodactyla; family Bovidae; genus Bos; species Bos indicus. The sequence goes on from NC_091779.1 coordinate 14,582,379, forward strand.
AAGTTTTTATTTTGAAAAATTCATTACAAAATGTGTTAACTGAAATTTTAAAATGTCAAATACAGAGAGGTGAAAAGACCTTTTTCCCTTTATCCTCATTCTTCACTGCTTAACAATTTTGAGAATAGGCTTCTAAATTTGACAGGCCTTACTTTGAAGCAGATGTATACTTTCTGAAATTTATTTCCATGATAAAAATAATCTATTTTAGAATTTTTCTGTATTAACATGGAGTACTCCACATTTTAAAGACCTAATCATTTTTTAGATGTCCATTTAAATATACTTATAATCCAGTTTCACTGGGCAAAATAAAAACTTTTCTCAATTAAAAATACTATTATCTGTACTTTTAAAAAGTCACAGATATGCAATTAATATATATATCTAATTCCATAACCTTACGAAAACCAAGAAGTAATAAAAAGACAAACATCAAAGAATTACTTGATGTTTGTCTAACAATGTAAACTGTCCAAAAACTGAAGGTGGTATAATAGAAAGAACACAGGAAAAGAGGATAACAGTTGGACCAAAAGAATTTCAAAATCTAATAATCAGTAATTCTGTGGGCTTCAGGCCAAAACTTGTACCATTTGGGGAAAGAGAATGACCTCATCAGACTTCAGAACCTATGCCTAAAAACTGGAAATAATAATAATAGCAGTTTTGTTACATAAGATATGTGTACAAAAGTGAACAAATGAATATAAAATGACCTCAACTAGAATAAAACACAAGCATCTTATTTTCATGTTTTCCTTTCTAAAATTTCTTCCTTCTGCACCTCTAGCCACCAATGTTTATTTTCATTTATGCTAAGAAATAGTTCCTTATCAATTCTCCCCATATGCTTCCTTCATGGAGTCACAATTACAGACATAACAGCCAGAGGAGGCCTCAGACTCTCTAGTCCAGAAACAGATAATAGATCAGGAAATGAGAGTTGCACTAATACATAAGAGGAGTAAGATTAGAATTCAGGTCTCCAGGTTCTTGGTCCATTAATAAGCTATACTATTCCATTTACTTGTAAATATTAGTTTATAAATGTTAGCTTAATTAACGTTTTTTAAAAATAGGTTTTTGAACTTCCCCAATGGTCCAGTGGTAAAGAATCTGCCTGCCAAAACAGGGGACACAGGTTCAATCCCTGATTCAAGAAGATTTCACATGCGCTGCAAGTACTGAAGCCTGTGCACCCTATAGCCTGTGGTCCACAGCAAGAGAAGCCAGCGCAGTGAGAAGCCTGCACACCACAGCTAGAGAGCATCCCCGCCTGCAGCTGGAGAAAGTTCACACGCTGCAACAGAGACCCAGTGCAGCCAAAAACAGATAAATACAATTTCTTTAAAAATGGTTTCTTGTTTATCTCCTAAAACTTAAACCAGCTTAAAAGAAAAGAAGAAACTTGTCTTAACATTAACTTTAAATAAGACTTCACAATAGAAGGAAACTGATTAATATGAATAATTATTACCATTTCAAATTTAAATTAATATTTTCAATTAAACTAGTAGAGAAATATATGATCAAAAGCAATTTTTTAGATGTCCATTCCCACTATAGTAGACTTTGAATCCTGCAGGCCAAGAAAATAAATAGGAGATAGGCTCTAAGAGGGTAAAAATGAATTCAAATATTTCTTTCATGCCTATTCTTTCTGAGACCTATTTTAAGGTTCTTATTTATACTATCAATAATAATTTTAGAGAAAGAAGAAACACCAAATATACTTTAAAATAATTTTTGAAGAAGTTACATAAAGGCAGCTGGCTCATTAATTGGTTGAGGGGCTGAAAAAAATACTAAATATATTTAGTGAGCACAACATAAAAAGCTCCAAGGTAAATTCAAAACCATAGGCAAACCTGAAAATGAACATCAAAGGGGATTTGGGAAAGTTATATTATTATCTGCTACTTCTTATCAAGAGCACAGAGGCAGTGAAACAGTGGGAACTAAATACAAGTAGAAAGAAAGCAAGAGGCATAGTGGTCAAGAAGTTGGAAGGTCTGAGTGCCAATTTCTAACTACTTCAGTGTGATGGTTAATTTTATGCTATGTACCCAAGCTGTCTATTCAAACACCAGTCTAGATGGTGTTACAAAATTAAGTATTTTTTAAACATGTGATTAAACACTTAAATCAGTAGACTGAGTAAAGCAGATTATCCACCAAAATGTAGGTGGGCCTCATCTAATCAGCTGAAGGCCTTAAGAGTAAAGACTTTCCCAAGAAGAAGCAATTTGGCCTCAACACTGTAACACAAAAATTATGCCTGACTTTCCAGCCTACAGATTTTGGACTCAAGACTGTCACAGTAACTCCTCCTTGAGTTTCCAGCTTGCTGGCCCACTCTACTGATTTTAGACTTGCCAGCCCCCATAAACATACAAGCCAATTCCTAAAATTCAATCAATCTATCAGTCTCCATCTCTGCTTATATATATATATAAATATATATGTATATAGTTTCTATGATGAACCCTATTACATTCTTGTGACCTTTAGTACAGAACCAGAAAACTTGACAGGAGGAAAAATCTTTAAGCCATTTAATCTAGTCTCCCACACAATGCAGGAATCTCCTTGACATCACTGACTAGTCAACCAGTATCTCCACACTGGAAAGGAGCTTAATAACTACACACATACATACATGAAAAATCACCCCTTTTTAAAGGAGTTCTATAATTGGACAACTCTCTAATTGGAGAAAAAGAAAATCTATGTTTAATTTTCAACCATCCAACTAACCCTATTTCTACCTTCTAAAACTAAAAATGAACCATAAACAAGTGCTGTCAATAGGAATACTCCGCACAGTTTTGCTTAGATACAAATAGGTTGTAGGCAGGTAATAGCCCCTAAAGATGTCCACTTCCTGATCTTCAAAACTTGTGGGTAAGTTATTTGACTTGGCAATAGGAATTCTGTAGGTAAATTAAGAATTTTGAGATGAGGAGATTATCCCAGATTATCAGGGTGGGTCCAAGGTAATCAGAAATCTTTATAAGAAAGATGGAAGCAGGAAAGTCAGGGGCAGAATGATGAAAGATAAGAAAGTCTTGACCTGCTATTGCTGGCTTTGAAGATGAAGAAGACATTAACCAAAGAATACAGGCAGTCTCTAGCAACTGGAAAAATAAGGGAATGGATTCTCTTCAGCTGCCAGAAGGAAGGCAGCTCTGCCAGTACCTCATTATCTAGGCCAGTGAAGCCTGTTTTGGATTTCTGGCCTCCAGAGCTATAAGATACTAAATTTATTTTGCTTTGAATCATTAAGTGTATGGTAATTTGCTACAGCAGAAATACAAAGTGATTACAAATACATCAACATTTTTAAAAAGTGAAATATAAACAACTAGAAAGATAAGTAAATTAAAGTTTAATACAATTTAATGAGAAAAAACATTTTATAAAATAGACTGGGGAACTCCCTGCTGATCCAATGGTTAGGACTCCACATTTCAACTGCTGAGAGTGGGGCTCAATCCCTGGTCAGGGAACTAAGATCCCACAAGCCATGTGATAAAAAAACTATTTAACATTTCCGACAGCCTCTGTACAAAACTCTCCAGGCTATGCCTAATCCACCTGGAAACTATAATCTCAAAGGATAAATGAGAATAAGACAAAAATATTATCACTTTATTCTCAAAAGTGATATATTTATCAACATACATTTTTCTGGGTAAGAAAAAAGCTTTTTTATAAATTTAGGTTCAAAATTAAAATGTTAACATATCTTGAAGAAAAAATACTGTGTATCAATATGAATGTGGCACAACTTAGTAACTATTTTCAAATTTAGCTATTAAGATATTTTTTTACTAGACCTACCATTTAACTTGCCTCGGGAAAACTACTCATCTGATCATAAGTTTTATTAGAAAAACATTTTCTGACATTCTTGTTTAAGTTATACACAAACATTCAGAAGCAAACTTTACCAACATGGACATTTGAATGAAACTATTATTTAATAAAGCAATATAAAGGAGAGTATCTTCCAGATAAAAACCTTTCAAATATTTGAAGCCTAGACTTACATTTTCAGTTAGATTTTATTTCGCCAATGTATATCCAGTTACTCAAGCATTCCCTGAGGAGCATGTTTTTGGCATTATGCCCATCCTCCTCATGACCCTCCCTTCCTCTGGATACATCTAGTTTGTCAGTATCCTTAAAGGTGTTCAGAACTGAACAAAATGCTGCAAATGCTATCCCCCAAAATGCAAAGAATGTTAAATTCCTCATTCCAGAGACCTTACTCTTAATAATTCAATAAGGCTTACAGGCTATTAAGTCATACCTATTTAGCTGATTTCATTAAACTAAAGCACAGAATATACATGTACTCCTATTACATTTCAACTTAGTAGTTCAAATAATTAGGCACAGGTTGACAACAAAGCACTCTTTGGGCAGAAGTATTCAATCAGCTCTAAATCCATCTGACTGTACTATCTCCCAGATCACATTTCCTCATGTTGTCCACAAGCATATCATTAGAGACTCCGACAATGTGCTTTCCTGAACTCAAGATACTTGTTATGGCATCCTCCTATCATGCAATCCTATCAAAAAGGAAATGAAGTCAGTCTGGCAAGTCACTTAACCAGAGTCTCAGTTTCTTCATCTATAAAGAAAGGAAGTTGGACTAGATCCCTTTGAGCTATAAAATTCTATTATTCTAAAAGAGATTTTATCAGGTAGTAGAAAGATACTGAAATAAATAATGAAAGAAAGCTAACCCTTGGGAGAGAGGCACCTTCTCATGAATATTGAGTGGGGTGAAGCAGTGTCTGTAATCCCACACTGATAATCCATAAACCAGAGGGGACTCTATCTTATTTCTTCTTTCACATAAAGTAAAGCCTCAATTCAGACTTTACCAATTATTAACTTGTGATGTTAGGTTCTGGGATAAAGATTAACACTGTGGAGCCACTGAAAGAAAGAAACTTGATAAGCAAATGAATAATGAAAATTATTTTTAAGCCCTCTAGAAATACTTAATTTCATGCAACCTCTGAAACTGCAAATTGCTCTTAGTCACTATAAAAGACACTGACTTTGGCTCTAGTTATCAGTATTTAAAAACAGGCTAAATTTTTAAAAATATACCATTTGGTCACACTTTTCCAAAATTCAAGCTAGCCTTCCCTTTTCTGATCCAATTTTCATTGTCCCTAAAAGGCAAAATGTATTTGAAGGCTGAAGAACAGTACAAAAGCAAAATAAACAAAATATATTTCTATTTCTGTTCTCCCTAGAATTTATCTCATGCTCTCTACAGAAATTTCCTCTTCTTTAAGCCAGTAAATGTCAACAATTTTTGGTGTTGTTGCTCTCTTTTCTCAAGCTAAACTTACCCATGATTCCATAATATGAATATACAAAACAGCTAAATTCTGTATGCCAAAAGATTCTGCTCCTTGTTTCAAGACCCACTCACACATGGAGAATGAGTCGTTAGTGGGTCACGATGTACAGGTGTACACCCATGCTCTCCCAGGCTGCTCAAGCTACTATCAAGGACCCTGTGGGAGTGAGCAGGAAGGGCCCTGGGCCAACTGTGTTGTGCTCATGACTTCCTACCTCAGGAAGCTGGTGAAGTTTCTCAGCAGCCCTCTACCTGAGTGTAGGGCAGCAGCTTCTGCATGATAATCATGATCATATTAGTGACTGATATTTTTTAGCTCTTTGAGAATAAAAGACAACTTCTAGAGTACATTGTTTAAGACATTTGATTTTCAAAACCACTTTTCAATTGCATGACCTATCAAATTAAGGATTATCTGTATCCTTATTTCACAGCTCTAAATGGTATCTATTATTTCCATGCTACATGCTACAAAGAGAAAAATGGAGGCTCAGAGAGACTTAAGTTATCCAAGCTGCTGCTGCTAAGTCGCTTCAGTTGTGTCCAACTCTGTGTGACCCCACACAGCAGCCCACCAGGCTCCCCCATCCCTGGGATTCTCCAGGCAAGAACACTGGAGGGGGTTGCCATTTCCTTCTCCAGTGCATGAAAGTGAAAAGTGAAAGTGAAGTCACTCAGTCGTGTCCGACTCTAGTCGTGTCCGACTCTTCGCAACCCCATGGACTGCAGCCTACCAGGCTCCTCCCATGGGATTTTCCAGGCAAGAGTACTGGAGTGGGGTGCCATCACCTTCTCCATAGTCACAGACTATCTGTAAAAATGAAGTGCCAATATGTGTTTGTATGATCCCAAATCTATGCCATTTCTACTGCAACACACAGCCACTCAAAGATGACACAAAGTTTACTGTGAGCCTAGGACCCTACAAAATTATTAAGGCAGAAATAAAAGGGTGTAATGTTTGAATACAGTTGAATACAATATTCAACAAGAGTAAAGTCATACATTTCTTGCATAATAAAGCAAAAAGAATGTGTTTAAAAGGAAAATACAAGAATCACAAGGTAGAAATTAGATCAGAAAAAGAAAAGATTAAGAAAAACTGGGAAAGACATTTAGAAAATATAGTATTCTACATGCTGAAGATAAATATGGTTCTGACATTGACAAGTGGAATAAGCTATTACATGCAGAGGAAAAAAAACATGAACAAACACACATAAAGGAAAATACAAGGCATATATGTAGAACAGCAAATAGTTCGGATCTGCTAACACAGTGTGTCCTACATTTTCCAGGTAAGATTTCTACTGAATTCATTAAAAATACAGATTCCTAGGTTTCTCCCCTAGAGATTTTGAATTAGTAGGTCTGAGATGGATATGGAATTTAATTTTTTTTAAGTACTATAAGTGACTTTTTATTAGTGAGGAAGTTTAAGAAGCATTACCCTAAAGGACAGAGTTGGTAAAGAGGAGTCATGAAAGTAGAAGCCAGAAATAATAGGCCAAGGAACTTGGCTTTATTTTTATAGTCAACAAAGAGCAGCTATAGCATCTTTATCAGGCTTCAGGAAGACTATTCTGATAGCAATGAGTGGAAGGGGTAAAAAGAGAAGGGAGATGGGGGATCAGTCTGCAGACTAGGGCAGCGGCACAGCCTAGAGATAATGAAGGCTGGAATAAGAGGAGTAGTAAAATAAATTAAAAATAAGATTTGAGATATGCCACAGATGAAAATTGGTAGACCTAATGCAACTAGCTGGTTGTGCAAGGGAAAAAGTAAGAAAAACATCAGAATTAAATCTAAAATTCTTCTTTAGGGGACACTGATACCAAGGAATTAGAAAAAGAATTCACAGAACATGGAGAAGTTTGGGAAGAAAAGATAATGAATTAAGCCTTGGCTAGGGCTTGGGTAACTAGTGAGAAATTCTAATACAGAGATGTCTACTAGGCAGCTGGAGAAAAATAAGTCAGCCTAGAGATACAGATTTGAGAGTCAGAAACAAACAGTTGATAATTTTATCACATAGCACCCTCAATTAAAAAGTCAGACGAGAGAAATGTGATGACACAATACTAGTTATACTTCTTATTTGATAAAGGACTGTGGGCTGCAATGTTCTTGGCAAGAAGGGAAGATTTTAACTGGTCTTTCTACAGTTTAAAGTGTTTTACACATTTAAAAGAAAACTTAAAAAGCAAGCTACAACTGTCCACAGTGGATTCTTTCACATTTCAACCTTTAGCAAACACAAATTGCTTTGGCAGTGGCCAGTTCACTATAATCAGTAGAAGTCAAAACATGTATTTTTTTTTTTGTTTTTAAACTTTGTGCAAAAAGCAAGCAGCAGGAGGAAGATATGCTTTCAACATTTAAGACATGTTGTTACCAACAGAAAAAATTCAAACTAATTTCCTAGTAAAGTCAATCTCAGTAATTGTGCACAAATCTTACTTTAGACCAGAAATTTAATTCAACAAAAAGACTGACAGAAAAATTCCTTTTGACAACCTACTCTTGCTACATGGCTGCTAAACTAGTACCACCCAGGGCCCTGCGGAAGTTAGGAAAGGGCGGTGGGCTGACTGCACTGAGCCAGCTGTCCCTAACCCCAGAATGCTGTGCTATCAGTGAAAGTTTCTGCCAGCCATTTAAAAGGAGGCAGCTTTGCAGTATTCAAAACCACACTGGATACTTCAATAGCTACAGAAACTCAAGTCAAATTCAGATCCCATGACTCTTAATTGGACAAGAAACTTAATATCTGAGTATTGATTTTGCCATTTATAAATCAGGAATAAAATCCATATGACATTATTATTATAAAGATTACATAAAATACATAGCACAGATAAGAAAAGAAATCATTGCAATGAAAGATAATAAGTGCTTTGATGGCTCAAGCTTTAGGAGGGAAGTACAGGCATTAAGAAGTTAATAATGAAACTAAATATTACAAAGGAAAAATAAAAATTAGTCAAATAAAGGAGAGCACACACTCCAAGCAAAAGAAAAAACAGGCCTGGGAGGATGCTGCAGAAGGCATGGATATACAAGGAAACTGGACATCTTCAGATAACATCAATGAAACGGAATCCTGGCAATTCTCAGATCTAACATTCGTGATTTTTTCCATTTACAAAAATACCTACAGGATCACGATATACAGCGAATCTTTCATTTTCATTAGGGACAAATGTGAATCATGAATAATATAAGACTAGTACACTGACATTTAAAGATGACTTCTCAGATTCCGGGCTGACAGAGTCCGTCAGTTCAGTTCTGTTCAGACGCTCAGTCATGTCCAACTCTTTGTGACCCCGAGAACTGCAGCACGCCAGGCCTCCCTGTCCATCACCAACTCCTGGAGTTTACTCAAACTCATGTCCATCGAGTTGGTGATGCCATCCAACCATCTCATCCTCTGTCATCCCCTTCTCCTCCCACCTTCAATCTTTCCCAGCATCAGGGTCTTTTACAGTGAGTCAGTTCTTCGCATCAGGTGGCCAAAGTATTGGAGCTTCAGCTTCACATCAGTCCTTCCAATGAATATTCAGGACTGATTTCCTTTAGGATGGACTGGTTGGATCTCCTTGCAGTCCAAGGGACTCTCAAGAATCTTCTCCAACACCACAGTTCAAAAGCATCAATTCTTCAGTGCTCAGCTTTCTTTATGGTCCAACTCTCACACCCATACATACTGGAAAAACCATAGCCTTGAGTAGATGGACCTTTGTTGGCAAAGTAATGTCTCTGCTTTTTAATATGCTCTCTAGGTTGGTCATAACTTTTCTTCCAAGGAGTAAGCATCTTTTAATTTCATGGCTGCAGTCACCATCAGCGTGATTTTGGAGGGCCCCGCCCCCAAAATAAAGTCTCTCACTGCTTCCATTGCTTCCCCTTCTATTGGCCAGGAAGTGATGGGATCAGAAGCCATGTTCTTAATTTTCTGAATGTTGAGTTTTAAGCCGACTTTTGACTCTCCTCTTTCACATTCATCAAGAGCTCTTTAGTTCTTCTTCACTTTCTACCGTAAGGGTGGTGTCATCTGCATATCTGAGGTTATTGATATTTCTCCCTGCAATCTTGATTCCAGCTTGTGCTTCATCCAGTCCAGCACTTCTCTTTACTCTGCATATAAGTTAAATAAGCAGGGTGACAATATACAGGCTTGAGGTACTCCTTTCCCAATTTGGAACCAGTCTGTTGTTCCATGTCCAGCTCTAACTGTTGCTTCCTGACCTGCATACAGATTTCTCAGGAAGCAGATCAGGTGGTCTGGTATGCCCATCTCTTTCAGAATTTTCCACAGTTTATTTTAATCCACACAGTCAAAGGCTTTGGCATAGTCAATAAAGCAGAAATAGATGTTTTTCTGGAACTCTCTTGCTTTTTGGATGATCCAGCAGATGTTGGCAATTTGATCTCTGGTTCCTCTGCCTTTTCTAAATCCAGCTTGAATATCTGGAAGTTCATGGTTCACGTACTGTTGAAGCCTGGCTTGGAGAATTTTGAGCATTACTTTGCTAGCGTGTGATATGAGTGCAATTGTGCAGTAGTTTGAGCATTCTTTGGCATTACCTTTCTTTGGGATTGGAATGAAAACTGAGCTTTTCCAGTCCTGTGGCCACTGCTGAGTTTTCTAAATTTGCTGGCATACTGAGTGCAGCACTTTCACCGCATCATCTTTTAGGATTTGAAATAGCTCAACTGAACTTCCATCACCTCTACTAGCTTTGTTCAGAATGATGCTTCCTAAGGCCCACTTGACTTCACATTCCAGGATGTCTGGCTCTAGGTGAGTGATCATACCATCCTGGTTATCTGGATCATTAAGATCTTTTCCTTATTGTTCTGTGTATTCTTTCTACCTCTTCTTAGCATCTTCTGCTTCTGTTAGGTCCATACCATTTCTGTCCTTTATTGCGCCCATCTTTACATGAAATGTTTCATTGGTAGCTCTAATTTTCCTGAGATCTTTAGTCTTTCCCATTCTGTTGTTTTCTTCTATTTCTTTGCATTGATCACTGAGGAAGGCTTTCTTATCTCTCCTTGCTATTCTTTGAAACTCTGCATTCAGGGTATATCTTTCCTTTTCTCCTTTGCCTTTCATTTCTCTTCTTTTCACAGCTATTTGTAAGGCCTTCTCAGACAACCATTTTGCCTTATTGCATTTATTTTTCTTGGGGATGGTCTTGATCCCTGCCTCCTGTACAATGTTACAAACCTCCGTCCATAGTTCATCAGGCACTCTGTCTATCAGATCTAGTCCCTTGAATCTATTTCTCACTTCCATTGTATAAACGTAAGGGATTTGATTTAGGTCATACCTGAATGGTCGAGTGGTTTTCCCTACTTTCTTCAATTTAAGTCTGAATTTGGCAATAAGGACTTCATGATCTGAGCCACAGCCAGCTCTTGGTCTTGTTATTGATGACTGTACAGAGTTTCTCCATCTTTGCCTGCAAAGAATATAATCAGTCTGATTTCAGTTTTGACCATCTGGTGATGTCCATGTGTAGAGTCTTCTCTTGTATTGCTGGAAGAGGGTATTTGCTATGACCAGGGTGTTCTCTTGGCAAAACTCTTATTAGCCTTTGCCCTGCTTGATTTTGTACTCCAAGGCCAGATTTGCCTGTTACTCCAGGTATTTCCTGACTTCCTACTTTTGCATTCCAGTCCCCTATAACAAAAAGGATATCTTTTTTAAGTGTTAGTTCTAGAAGGTCTTGTAGGTCTTCATAGAACCATTCAACTTCAGCTTCTTCAGCATTACTGGTCGGAGCATAGATTTGGATTACTGTGATATTGAACAGTTTGCCTTGGAAATGAACAGAGATGATTGTGTCATTTTTGAGACTGCATCCAAGTACTGCATTTCGGACTCTTTAGTTGACTATGATGGCTACTCTCTTTCTTCTAATGGATTCTTGTCCACAGTAGTAGATATAATGATCATCTGAGTTAATTTCACCCATTCCATTCCACTTTAGTTTGCTGATTGCTAAAATGTCCATGTTCACTCCTGCCATCTCCTGTTTGACCACTTCCAATTTGCCTTGATTCATGGAGTTAACATTCCAGGTTCCTATGCAATATTGCTCTTTACAGCATCGGACTTTACTTCCATCACCAGTCACATCCACAATTGAGTGTTGTTGTTTTGGCTCCGTCTCTTCATTCTTTCTGAAGTTACTTCTCCACTCTTCTCCAGTAGCATATTGGGCACCTACCCACCTGGGGAGTTCATCTTTCAGTATCCTATCTTTTTGCCTTTTCATACTGTTCATGGGGTTCTCAAGGCAAGAATACTGAAGTGATTTGCCATTCCCTTTTTCAGTGCAGCACGTTTTGTGAGAACTCTCCACCATGATCAGTTCACCTTGGGTGGCCCTACACAGCATGGCTCATAGTTTCACTGAGTTAGACAAGGCTGTGGTCTGTGGGATCAGATTGGTTAATCTTCTGTGATTGTGGTTTTTAGTCTGTCTGCCCTCTGATAGAGAAGGATAAGAGGGTACAGAGGCTTCCTGATGGGAGAGGTGACAGAATAGTTGGTGATATTGATAAGAAATTGAAAAAGGAAGTTATCATGTGAAAATGAATTTAGTTTTGATATCTAAAAATAGTGATGTTTCCTAAAGGCAACACAGAACGAGGGATAAGAGCCCAGGGGAAATATTTGGCTTTGTCTCCTACAGTTCAGAATGTTATTAACAGTATACAGGTGGTAATTGAATCTACAGTATTAAATAGATCAATCAAGGATACTGAAGACAGTTAAAGAAAAAAAATTATGACTAAATTCTTACTTACACATGCCCATTTTAATTCAGTTTTAATGCAAAAGGTATAAGTAGAGTGCTTACTGTGTGCCCAATAGCAGCTTACCAAACCAGGCTCAATGATGAGGGAAGCATGCAGATAAAGAAGTAAAGACAAGGGTAAAAACAAGGTGCTTTTAAGTTGATGCTATTGTCAGTGTCAGTAAGAAAGAGGTGACTGTGTTAAGTGAGAAAGGCAGTACTAGGTTATAGAGTTTTAATTACATACTACAAAAAAGACTTTGAATCTTATCCTTTAGGTCTCAGTGTTCACTAACTGTCATGAAAGGATGAGATGAAAATCTAGGAGAGTAAAAATCCTTGAAGATGATTTTCTTGGGGCATATTTGTCAGAATCACTGCTTTAAACAATGGTACGGCACTGTAGGTGTTTCAGCAATGAGTACCGTGATGAAAGGGATATTGAGGAAAACCATACTTAGAGGCCTATGGGAAGCATTGGTGGGGTAAAGGCCAGGAAGTAATGTATAACCTGAGACGTGGATTTTATAGAGACAGCTGTAGGTTCAGCTCCCAGCTCTAGCAACTTACTAGGTATGTGACTTTGAGCAAATTACAACCTATTAATACTTAATTTACTCATAGGTAAAATGGAAATAATAATACCTACCTTACAGGGCTGTGATGGGAATTAATGAAAAGAATAAATATATATAAATTATATTAAAATGAATATAAGAGCTTTGGTCTGTCACTGTTTATTACAGTAATATTAATAACAAACCATCTAGTAATCCAATTAAACCAACAGCAATTAAAATTTGAATCACGACATTAAATCCTTCTTTAACCCCAGTTTGTAACTGATTTTTAAAATGCCAGATTAAAAAATATATTTCAAATCATTTCAGAAGTTGCAAATATTACTGACCACACAAATCATTTTATGAATCGGTTCAATGAACATTTAAAATTTGCTGTAAAACATGTAAAACATGCTGTCCTATATATAGCAGTAGATACAAAAATGAGTGAGAATATAGACCCTAATCTCTTTTACAATTCTGAACAAAGGGCAAATTAAGAGTTTTACCTGACTAACTCGATTCACTTCCTCCTCTTCTTCCTCAGCTTCCTCTCCAAATGAAAGTAAACTAAAATTTCTATTGAAAAAGAAGGAAAAAGGAATGAAATAAAATTAGAAAGAAAAAGTTAAATGAAACTTATAAATATCCTATTTTCAAAGCAATAGAACACAATTTACAAGAAGAAACATTCTCTCAACAGACAATAATTACTTAGTATTCAGGGGAAATATACTAAGGATATATATTTTTAGCATAACATTAAATGTTTAGTTCCAGATGTTTTATATATTGTTGTTGTTATTCAGTTGCAAAGTCATGTCTGACTCTGCTAAACCATGGACTGCAGCATACCAGGCTTCCCTGTCCTTCACTATCTTCTGGAGTTTGCCCAAATTCATGTCTATTGAGTTGGTGATGCTGTGTAACCATCTCATCCTCTGCTGCCCCTTTCTCCTTTTGCTTCAATCTTTCCCATTTCACATACTAGACTAAACTAATGACCAAAAATCTATCCCGAAAACTACCATTAAATACACTGTCAAGCATGACAGAAATAATTAAAGCTTTTTGTGGGTTTCCCAGGCAGCATGCACAGTAAAGAACCTGCATGTCAATGCAGGAAACATCAGAATCTCAGGTTCTATCCCCAGGTCTGAAGATCCCCTGGAGGAGGGCCCAGAACCCCACTCCAGTGTTCCTGCCTGGAGAATCCCGTGGACAGAGGAGCCTGGCGGGCTACGGTCCACAGGGTCGCAGAGTCGGACACGACTCAGCAACTCAGCAAAGTACAGCATATTATCAAATAAGGATTGCTAAAAAACTAATAAACATACAGCTCTGAGGGTACTATAAATGGGAAGCAATTTATCTAGTGTCTGCCAAAATAATTTCAATATTTTAAAATTAGTAAGTTACACAAAATTATGGGGGGAGGGCAACAAACTTAGCTAAGCAAACAGTCCATGGGAATAAAAAACTAACTTTAGTCTTTTTTGACCCTTCAGATGAATACATCACAAGGAAGATAAATAGTAAGCTATTAAAACTCCTCTGAAATACTGGAAAAACAAAAGATCAGGCAATAAAAGAGGAATTTTCATTTCAAAACTTACTTAGATATAATCAGTAACTATCACATCACCCCTAACATATTTGCTATGAATTAAAAAACAAAATATCCAACTTTTGGCTTTGCTGTCAAGATAAATCAGTGATGAAATATTATATCTCAATATAGTAACAGTGACTTTTCACCCAGATACAAATTAGTAAAAATAAATTAATACAAAATAAAAAGAAATCAAATAAATATACAGTTGTGTAAGAAGTTATTTTGCCACAAGATATCAACTGCCTATTAGAGTCTGGCTCATATTTGACAGTTTATAACAGCAACTTAACTTACATTATAGGATATCAAAGAAAGGAAATGAATATGTATTGAATACCTACACTATAGGATATTTTCAAATTCCCCTTCTCATTTAAACTTTGTAATAAGCAGATGCTATACTATAAATCTCCATTTTATAAGATGGGGAAACTGAAGCTCAAAGATCAGTATACTTTGCTTCCTATAACTGCAGTAGGCAGGATTATACTTAAAGCTTTCTGAATCTAACACTTATATAAGTACAACAAAATCCCTAAAAAGGATTCTACAGTTTAGTAAAAGAGAAAGTTGAAATCTAACTCTCTGATACCTATTTTAATAAAACAGACAAAATTAATAATGTAAAGAATATTACTCACAGAAATACTGAAGAAATTTCTGTTATTAGAAAACTATCCTCAGGAATTAATCCAGAATACAGAAAGAACTTCATGTGTAAATATATTTATAATAAGGTTATTTTAATAGCATCAAAAAAAGGAGCAAGAAAGTTAAATAATATTAACCATGCAGTCATTAAATCCTTCATACTTTACTTTCTAGCTTCTTTATCCTGAGCATGTATTATTGGAAAAACAAGTAAACAAACAAAAGTTTCAACAACTCATTTATATAAATAATTCTTGTGGTGGTCATAAATATTTATCTATTTATTAATAGATTTCATCAGACATCTCAGACAATACATTTTTAGCTTAAGGTTTTAAGTTATACACTCTATTTGAATATAAGAAATGTACATCTAGAAAAAGAAACACACAGATAATTTAGACATATATCCTGGTCCACACTGGCTTCCCCCTAATTACTAAATAATTATTACAGAAGGAAACAAAGTGAACTAAATAAATCAGTGTTGCTTTTCAAGTTGAGGAAAAAAATCTTTCTATTCTGATTACTTTGTGCCTTTGGGTTTCAATTTCTTTACTTCCTCCTCTGGTTTCTCTTTTTTCGGCTTTTTTATTTCTCTTGGAATGATGTCATCAAAAGGATTAAATAAAACCTACGAAAAGACATATTTTGAAAATATTACTCAATTTTTTTAATTTCACAAAAAAATAAAACCAATATTTAATTTAATAGGTGCCACTAGTATCTATAATTTCTCCTCATAGAACCAGTATAATGATATATATACTTCCACTTACATGGCCTCATTGGATTCTCCCAGTAATCCAATGTGCTATTAAGGAAAAAATGTTTTATACTTATTTAACAAAACGGAAAGACAGTCAAGAAAACAATATATAGTTAGAGAGACAAGCTCAGGTATTTTTTTTTTAACTCAGGTATCCTTACTTCAAATCAAATGTTCTCAGGTCCTTGTTTTCTCAATGAAGGACCGCTCTTAAATTACCAAAGACAACACTTCACTGGGCTAAATAAACCTAATTCATCCAGCTTTTCACTATGGAGTTTTTCATTCATTGGATTATCAGCTTAAGTTTCATCCTCAAATTCAAAATCTTCCATTAAAAAAATTCTTAATCAGAAATTGTAACTAAATTACAGAGCTAAAATCCAAGTTGTGATGTTAATTTAGTATAAAGCCTTCACCTGATAACTGAACACAAATATTCAATTTCTTTTAAGTGACAAAGTAATATATCTCTAATAATCATGCTCATACCTCACAACTTCTTATTTTATGTGGATTTCGTGGTCTTTCTTCATCATCAATGTCTACTTCTGTCAGGCGTAGCATGTTATATACTGTATCCCCTGTAACCTATTAAATAAAAAAGGAAATTTAATTGAAAATTATTAAATTCATTCTTTGAAATCAGGGAGGACTTTTGAAAATATTTTTAAAGTAATTAAAAAGGCATTTCATATTGTTAAATAAGATTATATGTATTAAACAGTGCAAATAAAGCAACATAATCCTAAGGGGAAAAGGTTTGACAAACTTTAATTCCTCAATAAGATTTTTGGGAAATTTCCAATATATACCTAATGTCAGTTTTTACTAAAAACACAATGCCAAGTAACTTCCTTCTGAATGACTACGTTTTGTTCAAACATTATAAACAAATTTAGACTTTAGAAGAGGGAAGAACAAGCAAATAATAAAAACAATGTGGTAAGTGCTTTGAAGACATTATCATGCTTAATCCTCAAAACATCCTAAAAGTAGGTACTATCATTATCTTTCTTCTCTAGATAAGAAAATTGAGGCTGAAAGAAGTTGTAGATCCGACAGTGATGGCCTTTCTGACTTCTAACTACTACGCTATACTTTGCCTCTACTGTGTGAGTTATATACATCGGTTGTAAACAGTGGTGCAGAAGGACAACCTAAATATCATTTTATTAAATACTTATTTTTTTAAATAACAGGGAGGAAAATCCATGAGTGTCAGACAACCTGTGTTGGAGTGGCTCAAAAGTATTAAGCAACAATACTGCACTCCATGTTTTTGGCATGACTCCTTTCATTCAATATTTAAAAAACTAAAATAATACCAGTTTTCCAGTTGTGCTGTTTGTTTTTTTCCTTTTCATCGGCACGAAATCCAGTTTTGTCTGGGATATGGGGAAACCATTCTAACTGAACCAGCAGAGGGAGCTGATACACTAGTGATGCCTAATATGCCTAACACTTAGGGCATCTGAGAGCATATTCATGAAAAGGGAGAAGCATGAGAAAAAAAAAACAAACCCTTCAGAATCCCTTTAAAAGAAAACTATTGAAAATTCTATGGAAGTGACCATCTCTGATATGGTGTTAAATGTCAGCAGGATTAAATAGGTACTATTCAAAGTAATATTTCAGGTAAGCAGTTTAAATGTTAACACAACTTCTACTTTAAACTGAAGGGAATTCATTATTAACAAAATAAATTTTAAACTACTAAATGTTATTATCTAAATGTCTTTCTAAAAACATTAAAACATATCAGCTGACACAGCAGTTAATAATAATGATTAAAACAATTTTAGAAAAAATAAAAATTTTAAGTTAAAAATCAATGACTGGCCTGAAACACACACAGAAAAACTCAGGTGGTCCCTCACGGCTCATCGTAACAGGAATATGGAGCATTTCACCATTTTTAGAAATAATAAATAAATATCCTAGGGAATATTTTTATGAACGCAGCTCTTAGGTAAGTTGATCACATACATCATAGAAGCCTAAGATAACTGGATACAAACCTTTCCAAAGATGGTGTGCTTATTGTTAAGTTCATCAGCTCGACCCAGGGTAAAAAAAAACTGGCTGCCATTATCGTGAGGGCCAGCATTTGCCATGGCAACCAGTCCTCTACGATTAAAACGCAACCGTGAGTGGAATTCATCCTGAAGCATAAAAAAAAAAAAGATTTAGTGAATGCCCTCGGTTATAAGGCCCTTCATATTTCAGCTAACAAACAAGGTCCCACACAACTTCTACTGATTTTCACATATAATCAAATCCAATATCTACAGTTCCTTCAATCTACTAATCTTGACTTTACTCACCTGTGTCTTCTAAATATACTCAAACACAAATTTTTTGTGGAAAGTTGCCTCTTACACTGAGCAAGGGTACTCAAGGGGAATGGATTTCTGAGACATTTCCCTATTCTTCTCATCCCTCAGAGCCATCTAAGCTTTTAGTTCAGTTCAGTTCAGTTCAGTCACTCAGTCGTGTCCAACTCTTTGCAACCCCATGAACCTCAGCACAACAGGCCTCCCTGTCCATCACCAACTCCTGGAGTTCACCCAAACCCATGTCCATTGAGTCAGCGATGCCATCCAACCATCTCATCCTCTGTCATCCCCTTCTCCTCCTGCCCTCAATCTTTCCCAGCATCAGGGTCTTTTCAAATAAGTCAGCTCTTCTCATCAGGTAGCCAAAGTACTGGAGTTTCAGCTTCAACATCAGTCCTTCCAATGAACACCCAGGACTGATCTCCTTTAGGATGGACTGGTTGGATCTCCTTGCAGTCCAAGGGACTCTCAAGAGTCTTCTCCAACACCACAGTTCAAAAGCATCAATTCTTCTGCACTCACCAGTCCAACTCTCACATCCATACATGACCACTGGAAAAACCATAGCCTTGACTAGATGGACCTTTGTTGACAAAGTAATGTCTCTGCTTTTTAATATGCTGTCTAGATTGGTCATAACTTTCCTTCCAAGCTTTCAGAACCATCTATTTCTTTTTTCTCCAGGATAACTACTTTTGAGTCATTAAAGAGGCTTCAAAGGGCTTCCCTTGTGGCTCAGTTGGTAAAGAATCTGCCTCCAATGCAGAAGACCCAGTTCGATTCCTGGGTTGGGAAGATCTGCTGAAGAAGGGAAAGGCTACCCATTCCATATTCTGGCCTGGAGAATTCCATGGACTGTATAGTCTATGGGGTCACAAAGAGTCAGACACGACTGAGTGACTTTCACTATCACTTTAAAAAATAAGCCACATTATTAAATCTGAATTAATTGTTAGGGGTTCCCTTGTAGCTTAGCTGGTAAAATATCTGCCAGCAGTGCAGCAGACCTGGGTTCGATCTTTGGGTTGTGAAGATCCTCTGGAGAAGGGAACGGCCACCCACTCCAGTATTCTGGCCTGGAGAATTCCATAGACTGTACGGTCTATGGGGTTGCAAAGAGTCGGACATGACTGTACAACTTCCACTTCACTTCAGGAGCTTCAACTATTCTCTTCTTGATCCTTTTCTGAATGTCATGAAACAACTGTTTTCTTATTTTAATTCAAGGAAGCTAGTGTGATTATGTTAGGTGCTTTACTATGCTTTTTAAAGTTTTAAGTTGAAATTTCTTTGAACTGGGACTGGTTCCATTTGCCAGTTTTCAAAAAAAGCTGGAGCAAGCCATTCTAAGGTGGTTTTCTTGCTAGGGTAGGGCTACCTAACATTTATACCCATCTCTTAGTTAATAGAAGACCTGATACTAGACTCACTTATAATATAGACATGTTTTATAATCAATGCTTTTCAGAAAGAAAGTTCTTTTCCTTTAATAAGTTCTTCTCAAGAGATCTAAACTCAAAAGATCCTAACTCTGTACACTGTATTAAAAATGACCTAACTGAAAAATTTACCAGGCTTCCCTTGGCTCAGTGGTAAAGAATCCTCCTGCCAATGAAGGAGACATAGGCTTGATCCCTGGTCCCGGGAAATTCCACACACCATGGAGCAGCGGAGCCGGTGGGCCACAACTACTGCGCCTGTACTCTGGAGCCTGGCTACTGCACTGCTGAACCCATGCACTGAAAGGAAGAGAGCCCCCGCCCACCACAACTAGAGAAAAGCCCGCACAGCAGCAAGACCCAGCACAGCCCAAATTAAATACAAGTAATTTAAAATTTTACCAACATAACTGTATTACCTGAATGAAATAAGCAAAAGTCTCAATTTAGAAAGGAATTGTCACAAAGAGCTATTCTGTTAACCAAATAATAAAGGAATGCTTCCTACCAGATGGAGTCTCTAAACTAATGAGATATCTCAATTTTGTAAAATATAAAATAGTCTAACAGTGACATTTGAGATTTTTAAAACTATTTCACATGCTCTAAAGGCCATTATCATATGAAAAGTAAAGCAAACAGTTCAAGTATTTTTCTCAAAATTGAAGGAAATTCCAGACACTCTATCCTTTTAGTATAAATGTAAATTTTTAAAAAATTCACATATTTTAAGAGCTACTAATGTTTACTAATAGAACATAATATTGATACCATAAGATTGATAAATAATCCAGCTTTTTTAGCCTTTACTTGAACCCACCATTACCCTTAATATCTTAAATATGACATTATCTTTCTTTTTAGATTTATGTTGGCAGTTAACAAAGCATTGACCTATTCTTGATGAAAACTTACATCCTTTTCTAACATTTTTTATGTTGCTTCTTTCTTCTATTTCCCCGTGTTATGGCATGCATTTTGTGATTTCTTATTAAGGCATCCAGTTTGTGCTACAAAGGTCTACTGTGTACAGTTTAAAATGAATTCTGCTCTGGACTGAATTATGTCCTCCTGGAGTTCATTTGACACTCTAACCTCCAATGGGACTGTACTGAAGAGGAAAAGACACCAAAACGCTCTCTCCACCATGTAAAGACACAGTAGAAGCCAGCCATTTGCAAGCCAGCAAGAGAACCTTCACAGGTGGTGAATGCTAGTACCTTGATCTCAGACTTCTTAGCCTCCAGAACTGTGAGAAATAAATTCCTGTTTATTTTTTTTTAATTAATTTTATTTTATTTTTAAACTTTACATAATTGTATTAGTTTTGCCAAATATCAAAATGAATCCGCCACAGGTATATATGTGTTCCCCATCCTGAACCCTCCTCCCTCCTCCCTCCCCATACCATCCCTCTGAGTCGTCCCAGTGCACTAGCCCCAAGCATCCAGTATCGTGCATCGAACCTGGACTGGCATCTCATTCCATACATGATATTTTACATGTTTCAATGCCATTCTCCTAAATCTTCCCACCCTCTCCCTCTCCCACAGAGTCCATAAGACTGTTCTATACATCAGTGTCTCTTTCGCTGTCTTGTACACCGGGTTATTGTTACCATCTTTCTAAATTCCATATATATGCGTTAGTATACTGTATTGGTGTTTTTCCTTCTGGCTTACTTCACTCTGTATAATAGGCTCCAGTTTCATCCACATCATTAGAACTGATTCAAATGTATTCTTTTTAATGGCTGAGTAATACTCCATTGTGTATATGTACCACAGCTGTCTTACCCATTCATCTGCTGATGGACATCTAGGTTGCTTCCATGTCCTGGCTATTATAAACAGTGCTGCGATGAACATCGGGGTACACGTGTCTCTTTCCCTTCTGGTTTCCTCAGTGTGTATGCCCAGCAGTGGGATTGCTGGATCATAAGGCAGTTCTATTTCTAGTTTTTTAAGGAATCTCCACACTGTTCTCCATAGTGGCTGTACTAGTTTGCATTCCCACCAACAGAGTAAGAGGGTTCCCTTTTTTCCACACCCTCTCCAGCATTTATTATTTGTAGACTTTTGGATCACAGCCATTCTGACTGGTGTGAAATGGTACCTCATAGTGGTTTTGATTTGCATTTCTCTGATAATGAGTGATGTTGAGCATCTTTTCATGTGTTTGTTAGCCATCTGTATGTCTTCTTTGGAGAAATGTCTTTTTAGTTCTTTGGCCCATTTTTTGATTGGGTCATTTATTTTTCTGGAGTTGAGCTGGAGGAGTTGCTTGTATATTTTTGAGATTAGTTGTTTGTCAGTTGCTTCATTTGCTATTATTTTCTCCCATTCTGAAGGCTGTCTTTTCACCTTGCTAATAGTTTCCTTTGATGTGCAGAAGCTTTTAAAGTTAATTAGGCCCCATTTGTTTATTTTTGCTTTTATTTCCAATATTCTGGGACGTGGGTCATAGAGGATCCTGCTGTGATGTATGTCAGAGAGTGTTTTGCCTATGTTCTCCTCTAGGAGTTTTATAGTTTCTGGTCTTACGTTTAGATCTTTAATCCATTTTGAGTTTATTTTTGTGTATGGTGTTAGAAAGTGTTCTAGTTTCATTCTTTTACAAGTGGTTGACCAGATTTCCCAGCACCACTTGTTAAAGAGATTGTCTTTAATCTATTGTATATTCTTGCTTCCTTTGTCAAAGATAAGGTGCGTGGATTTATCTCTGGGCTTTCTATTTTGTTCCATTGATCTGTATTTCTGTCTTTGTGCCAGTACCATACTGTCTTGATAACTGTGGCTTTGTAGTAGAGCCTGAAGTCAGGTAGGTTGATTCCTCCAGTTCCATTCTTCTTTCTCAAGATTGCTTTGGCTATTCGAGGTTTTTTGTGTTTCCATACAAATTGTGAAATTATTTGTTCTAGCTCTGTGAAGAATACTGTTGGTAGCTTGATAGGGATTGCATTGAATCTATAAATTGCTTTGGGTAGTATACTCATTTTCACTGTATTGATTCTTCCAATCCATGAACATGGTATATTTCTCCATCTATTAGTGTCCTCTTTGATTTCTTCCACCAGTGTTTTATAGTTTTCTATATATAGGTCTTTAGTTTCTCTAGGTAGATATATTCCTAAGTATTTTATTCTTTCCGTTGCAATGGTGAATGGAATTGTTTCCTTAATTTCTTTTTCAATTTTCTCATTATTAGTGTATGGACAAATTCTTAGAAAAGTACAACTTTCCAAAACTCGACCAGGAAGAAATAGAAAATCTTAACAGACCCATCACAAGCACGGAAATTGAAACTGTAATCAAAAATCTTCCAGCAAACAAAAGCCCAGGTCCAGATGGCTTCACAGCTGAATTCTACCAAAAATTTAGAGAAGAGCTAACACCTATCCTGCTCAAACTCTTCCAGAAAATTGCAGAGGAAGGTAAACTTCCAAACTCATTCTATGAGGCCACCATCACCCTAATACCAAAACCTGACAAAGATCCCACAAAAAAAGAAAACTACAGGCCAATATCACTGATGAACATAGATGCAAAAATCCTTAACAAAATTCTAGCAATCAGAATCCAACAACACATTAAAAAGATCGTACACCATGACCAAGTGGGCTTTATCCCAGGGATGCAAGGATTCTTCAATATCCCCAAATCAATCAATGTAATACACCACATTAACAAATTGAAAAATAAAAACCATATGATTATCTCAATAGATGCAGAGAAAGCCTTTGACAAAATTCAACACGCATTTATGATAAAAACTCTCCAGAAAGCAGGAATAGAAGGAACATACCTCAACATAATAAAAGCTATATATGACAAACCCACAGCAAACATTATCCTCAATGGTGAAAAATTGAAAGCATTTCCTCTAAAGTCAGGAACAAGACAAGGGTGCCCACTTTCACCACTACTATTCAACATAGTTTTGGAAGTTTTGGCCACAGCAATCAGAGCAGAAAAAGAAATAAAAGGAATCCAAATTGGAAAAGAAGAAGTAAAACTCTCACTATTTGCAGATGACATGATCCTCTACATAGAAAACCCTAAAGACTCCGCCAGAAAATTACTAGAGCTAATCAATGATGACTATAGTAAAGTTGCAGGATATAAAATCAACTCACAGAAATCCCTTGCATTCCTATACACCAAATTCCTACTGTTTAAACCACCCACACAGAAGTACTTTGTTATAGAGGCTCAAGTAAATTAATATAAATTCTATGTATTGTTAAAATAGAATGTTTTAAAATCAGATGGTGTATGCAATGTTCTAGAAATGTTTTACATGTGCAAAGTTACAGAGATCAGATAGTCAGATATCAGGAAAAATGTTATACAGTCTTTTCTCTGATTCACATTATTCTCATTACCATCTTTAGCTCCACCTGAATTCAATCTAGCATAAAACTCTGTGATAAGACATCGCAGAAAGAAAGCTTAATGGGATAAGTGCTGCCCTTATTCTGTATAATCCTAAATATGTTATAGACCCAATTTTGCGTACTAATGTAAAATGCATTTTCTTCTGGGGCTCAATCATTTCAATTAAGCAATCCAAACTGACTTGAAAATAAATTGTAAAATCCAATCTCACCTTGAATGGGACTCCATAGATAGATTCTCCACCAGTCCCTGTGCCAGTAGGATCTCCCCCTTGGACTATAAAGCCAGGCACAACTCTATGAAATATGGTGTTGTCATAATATGCTGGAAGAAAATAAAAAAGAGTTTACCATTCTCTGTTATTTCAGCGTTAGTATTAAGAAATGCAACAGATTTCTGAATGTTAATCTTGTATCCTGCTACCTTGCTGAAATCATTTATCAGTTTTAATAGTTTTTGTGTGGAGTCTTTGGGGTTTTCCGCATAGAGTACCGTGCCATCTGTATATAATGACAATTTTACCTCTTCCTTTCCAATCTGGATAACTTTTATTTATTTTGCTTGTCTAACTGTTATGGCTAGGACTTCTAATACTATGTTGAATAAAAGTAATAAGAGTGGGTATCCCTGTCTTGTTCCAAATTTTAGCAAGAAGGCTTTCAGTTTTTCACCATTGAGTATTATGCTGACTGTGGGTTTGTTACAAATAGCTTTTATTATGGTGAGATATTTTCCATCATACTCATTCTGGTGAGAGTTTTTATCATGAATTAATACTGAATTTTATCAAATGCTTTACTGAGATGACCATGTGGTTTTTGTCTTTCTTGTTGACAAAACAGTGCCTTTTAAAATCACATCAAAAAATAAAATGAAAATACCTAGGAATAAACCTGACCAAGGAGGTGAAAGACCTACACACTGAGAACTATAAATCACTGATAAAGGAAATCAGAAATGATTCAAAAAATGGAGACATCCCACACTTGTAGGTTAGAAGAATTAACATTGTTAAAGTGGCCATACTACCCAAATCAATCTAAACATTTAATGTGATCCCTATCAAATTATCTATGACATTTTTCACGAAACTAGATCTAGTAACCCTAAATTTATATGGAAACACAAAAGACCCCAAAATGCCAAAGCAATCCTGAGGAAAAAGAACAAAGGTAGAAGCATAACTATCTCAGACTTCAGACAATACTTTAAAGCCACAGTAATCAAAACATGTGGTGTTAGCACAAAAACAGACATATAGATCAATGGAATGGAATAGAAGGCCTAGAAGTAAATCCACACACTGTGGTCAATTATCTTCAACAAAGGAGGCAAGAATAAACAATGGACTCTGTGGGAGACGGAGAGGGTGGGATGATTTGGGAGAATGGCATTGAAACATGTATAATATCATATATGAAACGAGTTGCCAGTCCAGGTTCGATGCACGATACTGGATGCTTGGGGCTGGTGCACTGGGACAACCCAAAGGGATGGTACAGGGAGGGAGGAGGGAGGAGGGTTCAGGATGGGGAGCACGTGTATACCTGTGGCGGATTCGTGTTGATATATGGCAAAACCAATACAATACTGTAAAGCTAAAAAAAATTTTTTTTAATTTAAAAAAAAGGAATAAACAATGGAGAAAAGACAGTCTCTTCAGAAAGTGGTATTAGGAAAGCTGGACAGCTGCATATAAATCAATGAACTTAGAAAACAACTCAAAATGGCTTAAAGACTTAAATATAAGACATCACACAATGAAACTAGTAGAATAGAACATAAGCAAAACTCTGACATATCCTAACAATGTTTTCCTAAGTCAGTCTCCCAAAACAAACAAAAATACAAGCAAAAGTAAACAAATAAGACCTGGTCACACTTATAAGCTTTTAAACAGCTAAGGAAACTATAAACAAGATGAAAAGACAACCTACGGAATGAGACAGAATATTTGCAAAAGATGAGACTAACAAGGGATTAATTTCAAAAATATACAAACAGCTCATACAGCTTAATAGAACCAAACAACCCAATCAAAAATTGGGCATAAGATGTAAATAAACATTTCTTCAAAGAAGACATACAAATGGGCAACAAACACATAAAAGGAAGCTCAACATCACTAATTATTAGAGAAATGCAAACCAAAACCAATGTGGTATCACATCGCACCAGTCAGAATGGCCATCATCAAAAAGTCTACAAACAATAAATGGGTGTAAATGTAAATGTAATAAATGAGATAGTGTAGAGAAAAGGAAACCCTCTTACACTGTTGGTGGAAATGTAAACTGGTGCAGCCACTATGGAGAACAGTATGGAGGTTCCTTAAAAAACTAAAAATAGAGCTACCATGTGATCCAGCAATCCCACTCCTGTGCATATATCCAGAAAAGATAAAAACTCTAATTTGAAAAGATACACACAACCCCAATATTCATACAGCATTATTTACAATAGCCAAGACATGGAAGCAACCTAAGTGTCCATCGACAGATAAATGGGTAAAGATGTGGGAGACAGATATAGCAATATATATATATCAGTTCAGTACAGTTGCTCAGTCATGTCCAACGCTTTGTGACCACATGAAGTGCAGTGCGCCAGGTGTACTTGTCCATCACCAACTCCTGGAGTTCACTCAAACTCACGTCCATTGAGTCGGTGATGCCACCCAGCCATCTCATCCTCTGTCGTCCCCTTCTCCTCCTGCCCCCAATCCCTTCCAGCATCAGAGTCTTTTCCAATGAGTCAACTCTTCACATGAGGTGACCAAAGTACTGGAGTTTCAGCTTTAGCATCAGTCCTTCCAATGAACACCCAGGACTGATCTCCTTTAGGATGGACTGGTTGGATCTCCTTGCAGTCCAATGGACTCTCAAGAGTCTTCTCCAACACCACACTTCAAAAGCATCAATTCTTTGGCGCTCAGCATTCTTCACAGTCCAACTCTCACATCCATACATGACCATTGGAAAAACCATAGCCTTGACTAGACAAACCTTTGTTGGCAAAGTAATATCTCTGCTTTTCAATATGCTATCTAGGTTGGTCATAACTTTCCTTCCAAGGAGTAAGTGTCTTTTAATTTCATGGCTGCAATCACCATCTGCAGTGATTGTGGAACCCAAAAAAATAAAGTCTGGCACTGTTTCCCATGAAGTGATGGGACCAGATGCCATGATCTTCATTTTCTGAATGTTGAGCTTTAAGCCAACTTTTTCACTCTCCTTTTTCATTTTCATCAAGAGGCTTTTTAGTTCCTCTTCACTTTCTGCCATAAGGATGGTGTCATCTGCATATCTAAGGTTATTGATATTTCTCCCAGCAATCTCGATTCCAGCTTGTGCTTCTTCCAGCCCAGCATTTCTCATGATGTACTCTGCATAAGAAGTTAAATAAGCAGGGTGACAATATACAGCCTTGATGTACTCCTTTTCCTATTTGGAACCAGTCTGTTGTTCCATGTCAAGTTCTAACTGTTGCTTCCTGACCTGCATATAGGTTTCCCAAGAGGCAGGTCAGGTGGTCTGGTATGCCTATCTCTTTCAGAATTTTCCACAGTTTATTATGATCCACACAGTCAAAGGCTTTGGCATAGTCAATAAAGCAGAAATCACATGTTTATCAATAAATGAAATATTTCAATCAAAGAATGAAATAATGCTATTTGCAGCAACACGAATGGACTAAAGATTATTAAGTGAAGTCAGAGAAAGGCAAATATGATATATTATCACTTACATGGAGAATCAAAAAATGATACAAATGAACTAATTTACAAAACAGAAATAGACTAGCAGATGTAGAAAACAAACTTATGGTTACCAAAGGGAAAAGGGGGTGGAGGAAGGGAGTTTGGGGACTTCCCTGGTGGCCTAGTGGTTGAGAATCTGCCAATGCAGGGGGCATGGTTTCGATACCTGATCCGGGAAGATCCTACATACCATGGGACATGCACCACAACTACTGAGCCTGCGCTCTGGAGCCCACAAGCTACAACTAGCGAAGCCCATATGCCCTAGATTTCATGCCTCACAAAAGAGAAGCCACTGCAATGACAAGCCTACACACTGCACTAGAGAGCAGCCCCTGTTTGCCTCAACTGGAGAAAGCCCACACACAGCAACGAAGACCCAGCATGGCCAAAACTGAATTAATTTGAAGAAAGAGCTTGCGATTAGCAGATACAAACTACTATAGAAAAAATAAACAACAGGGATCAATGGATAACACAGGACAGTATTCAGTATCAGTATTCTGCAATAACCTATAATAGAAAAGAATCTGAATCTATTTATCTATATCTATATCACTTTGCTGTATATCTGAAATTAATATACTTTAATAAAATGAAAATTTATCAATGCCTAAAACTAAGTGTATCTATAGTTAGAGTTAACAAAACTGGTCATAAGATTTTTTTTTCCCCAGAATGTTAAATAGGCTCCTAAACCAAAATCTTCTCTTCCCTGCTGCTGCTGCTGCTGCTAAGTCACTTCAGTCGTGTCCAACTCTATGCGACCCTATAGACGGCAGCCCACCAGGCTCCCCTGTCCCTGGGATTCTCCAGGCAAGAACACTGGAGTGGGCTGCCATTTCCTTCTCCAATGCATGAAAATGAAAAGTGAAAGGGAAGTCACTCAGTTGTGTCCAACTCTTAGCGACCTCATGGACTCCAGCCTACCAGGCTCCTCTGTCCATGGGATTTTCCAGGCAAGAGTACTGGAGTGGGGTGCCATAGCCTTCTCTACTTACTCTAAAATATCTAACACAGTTTCTACAGAAACCACAGTATTGGTTGTTTTGGATCTACTTCAAGGATTCTCTCAAACTCTGGATACAGTTTTCAAAATAAAAATTGAAAAGGTTTTGTTATAGATCTGTGGTTCTCAACTAGGTTTGGAGGAGCAGCAATTTTTCTCTGTGGCACATATTTGTCAATGTCTGGAAATATCTGGCTGTCACACATGGGAGATGTTACTGGCATCTAGTAGGGAAAGGCCAGGGATACTTGTAAACATCCTACAAGGCACAAAAAATCCCCACAACAAAGAATTACTAGCCCAAAATATCAACAGTGCTGGAGATTGAGAAACCTTCATAGAGATAAATAGCCTATTTCTTTTTCTTTCTTTTTTTTTTTTTTTTGCCCACAGCCACCCACAACTGTTGGTATAGGAAAAATATTAACAAACAAATATTCATCAAGCACTGTTATCTAATATAAATTTAATATTTAAAAGGAAAATATTCTCTTCCACACATTTTCTTTTCAATACCTCTTACATTATACTGTAGTCATAAACTCTACTTATGTGGTCCCAAGACTTTATGTTTCAGGAGAAATGCAGTAACCTTGTTTTACAGAATACAGAACCTGCATTTCTGTATGTGTGTGTGTGAAATAGCCTATTTCTTAATTCTTCCTCGTCTCCCCACAGAAAATTAACTTATACAAACACTATACAAATCCACAATATATCAAAATTACTCACTGACTATAGGTCTGGCACCATCAGTGCACCCTTCTCAAGAAACAGTCAATAAATAAAATGAGTAATCAACACAATATATAATTGAGTCATTGGAAAAGACTCCGATGCTGGGAAAGATTGAGGGCAGGAGGAGAAGGGGACAACAGAGGATAATATGGTTGGATGGCATCACTGATTCAATGGACATGAGTTTGAGCAAGCTCCGGGAGTTGGTGATGGACAGGGAAGCCCGGTGTGCTGCAGTCCACGGGGTCTCAATGAGACGGACATGACTTAGTGACTGAATAACAAATCAGACTCCCATTAAGTTTGCTAAATGACTGAAGATACTATTTATATTTATATATAAATACACTAAAAAACATACGAGATTTATATGATCCCTTAATTGATTGAGTTGGAGTCAATTATTGAGTGTAGTTATAATTTAATCACATGCTGATGACCAGAGATGGAAAGAGCACAGTTCCCTAAAGACTTTACTGAGCTGCAGAACTTCTTGACACCAGATTTCTTATCAAAGAGAATGATAAATGTCTCCATTAATTAAATCATTTGAGTTGAATCTTCTGTTATGTGAAACTGAACCAATGCAACTCATTCAACGACAAATACTTATCAAGTGCCTACTGTGGACCAGGCACTGTACTGATACAATTATTGACATAATCCATAAAACATCAATTACATGAGTACTTTGTGACACTTTATTAGCCAAAACATGACTATGGTTTACCATAATTCATAAAATACCATAATACTTCAGCTTGTTCACAGACACCCTTATAATTTTTCACATAAGCAAGCTATAACTGGAAATAAAACTCACATTTTAAAAAAGTAACAACGAAGTAACAAGTAATCTAACAACTGTATCCAGTTTGGAGGATGGATTGGAAGAAATAGAAAGGAAGATTAACTGATTTTTTTCCCCAATCCATTCTGAGTGAAGATCTGTTGCACTACATTCATAAGAACTCCCAAGTATAGATAAGTTCTCTTTGGCTACAAACAGAAATTGTAAAAACCAAGAAGTCTAAAAGTATTTCTCCTGTATTCCTAAGTAACCATTTACTCTGATTAACAATGTGTATTGCAGTTAGGAATTGTAAGTCTTGCCTCTCGTTGGCTGTAACCTGAAAACTCAATTTTCTTAAAAAAAATTGATGTAATTGATGTACAAGATTACATTAGTTTCAGATGTACAACACAGGGATTCAATATTTGCATATATTGTGAAATGTTCACAGACAATAAATCTAGTTAACATCTACCACCACACAGTTACAAAATTTTTTTCTTGTGCTGAGAACTTGTAAGATATACTCTTTTAACAACTTCCAAATATGCAATAACTATAGTCA
The DNA here is from genome assembly GCF_029378745.1 of Bos indicus. Taxonomy (NCBI): domain Eukaryota; kingdom Metazoa; phylum Chordata; class Mammalia; order Artiodactyla; family Bovidae; genus Bos; species Bos indicus. The sequence continues at coordinate 14,613,224 of NC_091779.1, forward strand.
ACATGCTGCACATATAATTTTCTAATTATAAAATCAACAATATAAATTACTCATAGTGCTATTCTGAAGATTAAATAATATGGAGGCAACCTATAAATTTTCAAGTTCAACACAAATGTGAGATCAAACTTTAATATTTCCACTTAAATTCTACAAATCCATATTTAAATTTGAATATAAAACATACCCCAGCCTACTCAAAAAATAAAATAATCCATTATGCCCGTAATATATAAGCAACAGTTTTTAGCACATGATCAGATTTACTTTTTCAAAGGATCACTTAAACTCCCGTAAGTTACAAGGCTGGATAGAAAGCAACTGTTGTCCAATCAAAACACAACTATGGCTTATCTGGAGACACACAGATTCAAGAATTCTCTAGAACAGGATCTATTAAGACTCCGCAATCTATTTGAGATGATGGAAGAGGGAAATGAAAGAGGTCTTTATTGTGTTTTCTAATTTTAAAATTACCCATCTTTCCTTTTTGTATTTCCTATTAAGTCTTTCAGTGATGTTGGATTTTAACTTTAAACTTTTCTTTATTTTCCTAATTATATTCTTGTTGAATAAATGAAATTATTATAACATTATGTATATTGAGTATAAATTTTCTATAGTTTCTCTACACTTTAATTTTGTATGCTATCATGCCTAAAATTCCAAATTTCCACATAATTTCTATATCCATTATTTCCACTTCCTTGTAATTTATTAATAATCACTGTTGAACTGTGCCTGCCTACCCACCTGCCAAAGCAGGAGACTTAAGAGACACGGGGTTCAATCCCTGAGTCAGGAAGATTCCCTGGAGTAGGACATGGCAACCCACTCCAATATTTTTGCTTAGAGAATCTCGTAGACAGAAGAGCCTGGTGGCTATGGTCCATAGGGCTGCAGAGAGTCAGACACGACATTGAACTATGCACTTACAGCTTATCGTGTGCTATAAAAGACCTTGCTGTTTGCAATGTTTGACATCCTTCTTAAATGTTTATGTATCATTCAATTAGTATTTTCAAGAGGTCTTACTATTTCATTATGTGTGTTCATAATAAACTCCTGAATTTTCTCCACTACTGAAAAAAGCAATTTACATGTACATCAAATACAAAATGAAGTTTCTATTTGGATGCTGAGTCTGCTATTGTCATTTATTCTTGTATTTCTGGCTATAACAATGTATGGGTATAACAACATATTCTGACTAGTTATATTTCTGCTCAAGCACATATAGGAATTTACACTGCATTTTAAAATCATGTATATGTGTCTCTTTTAGAATTTTTGTGTGTGTTTACTTCTGCAAATATTATCTTTAATAACTTTTTACTTAAAACTCCTTTATGAGCTCTCTATTTTAGCCTCTTGGGTTTTTTTAAACAAATATTTTAGTTTTGTAAAGATATTTCTTTTAACCTCTTACTATATACTTAAATGTTTGTAACTTCTAAAGAATTTAAAACTCTTGCTAAAGGAGGAAGAAGATAAAAGATAACTGATGAAGCATGGACACTGAGGAGACATGGCTGAAGTAAAATTTCAAAAGAGTTAACAGTCACATAAAGTATAAAAATTTTGATTTTCCTATTTACTTCTCTTTTTGCTCCCCACTTTGCTTTTCAAACCTAAAGTTTTATTTCTTCCTCATTTTTCAGAAGAATTAATCAAATTATCAAAGATAACAAGCTTCCCTTCTCTTCAACCTACTTTTTAAACTTGTAATTTTTAAAAATTTTCACTCATTAAAAAAAAACTTTTTTGGTTATACCACATGGCATGTGGGATCTCAGTTCCTCAACCAGCAGTCAAAACTGCACCCCCTACATTGGAAAGGCCCGATCTTAACCACTGGATCACCAGGGAATTCTTGTAACGGTTTCACTCATTTTTGAGTGCTCACTTAACTATCTTGCAAAGATCTGAAATCCAAGATTAAGTCTGTGTAACTGTAAATCTTTTGTTTTCATAAAGACTAAAAACTACCCCCAGACACAGAAAGACAAATAGTTAATTTTTTCACTTTTGTGGGGAACCTAAAATAAAGTTCAACACACAGACACAGAGAGCAGAATGATGGTTGACAGAGGCTAGGGGGGGATGGGGAAAACTGGGAGATAATGGTCAAAAAGATACAAATTTTCAATTATAAGATGAGTAAGTTCTGGGGATCCAGTGCACAGCATGGTGATTATTGTATACTAGAAATTTTTATTAATAGTATTGTGTATATCAGAAATGTATACATACCATATTCTCACCACACACACACACACACACAAAGGTAACTATGTGAGGTAACAGATATGTTACTTGATTATGGTAATCATTTCACAATGTATACATATATTAAATTATCACACTGTACACTATTTAAAAAATCATGTTGTACAACCTAAATGTATACAATTTTTGCCAATCATACCTCAATAAAACTGGAAAAAAAAAAATAAGAACTTCTCTTTAACTGTGAACACCATTTTAGCTGAAGGCCGTATCTGAGGCTGTGCTCCCACTAGCTCGCGTTTATTCATTTGCTTTTTAATTTTGGAAACCATGGCCTTTTTTTTTTTAAATATTGATACGACCATTATAAGATCTAGAATATTGTGACTTGTTTAAATCATATAAGCAGAGAATTAAAATGAGGCCCTCTGAGTTAAATTTTTAAAACCCTGACTTTATTCATTTGGGAGCATCTTTATTTAAATTAGTTTTCTCAAGTTTCTTGTTAACCTTTGCAAAAATTCCATTTCTCACCTTTTCAGTTAAAAGAATTGCTCTAGTTATTTTTTATTATTTTCCTTGTCTTTTTTCTTTCTACTTGTATTCTCATAAATAGGGAAATAATTTTATTGATGTTGTGATTAAGTTTCTTCATCACCTAACTTAAGAACCTTATTTCTTCTTTCATTGTTATATTATATCCAGATGTTTTCTGTTTCTTCTATTCACATGGTCATGGATTATAATTTACCATCTATTCTTTCTAATGTTTTTATACTTTCAATCCTCTGTAAAATTTGAGCTTAATATTCTTCAAACTTCTTTCCAGAAAAAAATCTGACTTTTCTGTGTCTCCTGTGTTTCTCGGCTCTGCAGACAGTTATTTGAGGCTTCTCTGACTGAACTACCTGTCTGACTCAATTTCCTTCCTGCCTGCCATAGTAATTATTAATGATGGTCTTTACAGATGTCTTATTTTCTCCTTTTTTGTCAGCTCAATTTTTCTTTTCTTTTTTGAGGTGCTGAAGGAGGTTGTTTTGTTTTATTGTTTTGGTCTGGGTATTTTTATTCTTTAGATTTTCCACTGGTAATAATTATCTATTTGGAGAGTTCTCACTGCATCCTACTACTGGTTATTCTGTGTTTTCTTTCACATCTTGCTTTAGACTCAGAGCATTGCTTTCTGATACCTTGACTAACCTTCTCTTTTCCTAAAAATCAGATATAATTTAAGACAATGATTTGCCACCACTGGAGATACCTGAAACTATATGCAATGTATACTGAAAGTCAACATGTTATAAATGTTAGGGAAATTTAGCTCTAAAAGGGAATATTCTAAAGGGGAAAACACTCAAGTGAATGTAATTCTGTAAAGTTTGTTAAAAAGAAAGATAGTCACTTTATTACTCAAATCTAAGAGTTACTAGTGACATCGGTAATATCATCACTGAATGTTGCATGGAAGGCTTTATGAAGCAAACAAAATTTTTAATACACATGAAAAAGCAGATTGGGAATTCCCTGGTGGTCCAGTGGTTAGGATTTGGCACTCTCACTACTGGGGCCCCAGGTTTTACCCCGGCCCTGGTCAGGGAACTAACATCCCACAAGCCACACCACATGGCCAAAAAACAGAAGAACGAGTAGGTTAACTTGAACAGAAAAAGAAGGGAAGAGAAAGTATTCCAAAAAGGCATGTGAGGATATGAGAAGATTTCAGGAAATGAAGGAGGTTATGAGTGGAAATGGGAAGGACCTGCTCAGGAAATAAAGGTAATAGTCAACTGAGATCACATGGTTATTCAGTGCAATGAAAAATGAAGTTGGAAAACTAGGAAGCCAAGCTGCCTGAGGATTTAACTACCAGATGAATTAAACGTGAGGGTAAAGAGATCAAAGATAAGAAAATGGAAGACCAGGTAAGAGGCAATTACAATCACACAGGTAACAGTTAGGCAGTTTGGGGAAGAAACTGGTAAATTTGGTTTTATACTATTTGAATTGTAGCTGACAGTAGAAGATTTGAGTAGAAAAGTCTACCAGGCAATCAGATATGTAAATTAGAGTTCAAAAGAGGAGAAATGGTTGGAATTCTACATTTGATGGTTACATGGTTGGAAGTTAGCTCAGTTGGTAAAGAATCCACCTGCAACGCAGGAGACCCCGGTTTGATTCCTGAGTGGGGAAGATCCGCTGGAGAAGGGATCGGCTACCCATTCCAGTATTCTTGGGCTTCCCTTGTGGCTCAGCTGGTGAAGAATCCACCAGCAATGTGGGAGACCTGGGTTCAATCCCTGGGTTTGGAAGATACCCTGCAGAAGGGAAAGGCTACCCACTCCAGTATTCCTGCCTGGAGAATTCCATGGACTATACAGTCCATGGGGTCTCAAAGAGTCGGACATAACGGAGTGACTTTCACAACTTTCACTTTCACTGGTTGGAAGTAACAATTAAAGAAAAAAGCATCTTAGGGAGTACCCACTTTTAGAGGATGAAAGAAAGAAGTGAGATAAATTTCTGTTAAAGATGCAGAGATTTACTGACTGGTGGCAGGGGGTTAGAGGGATTTTTATCTCCTCTCTCAATTTCCTGACACACAGCTCAAACCCACATTGCTTCTATCAACTCTGATCATTCATTACCACTATTTAACATGAGTCTTCAATGTTGTGGGAAAATACACCGCAATTTTTAAATTAACAAAATTTCTTTTACAGAATAAAATTCAAGAATTATGATTACCTTCCAAACAAAGCTGGATGAAATTTCTGCATGCTTTAGGAGCTTCTTTTGACCACAACTCTATATCAATATCTCCAGCTGTAGTTTTCAATAAAACCTGTATAAAGCACATAAAATCATTAAGTTATCGTTTTGCTTCATAATGAGTTTACTGGCTGCTCAACATAAAGTATTCACTACTGAATTTTCCATTTTAAAACCAACATGAGAAACTTTGCTTGGTTTCTGTTGTTATACTCAAAAACTTCAAATAATCAGTACAAGTTACTCTATTTCTATCTTTTAAATACTATTTTCAGAAATAATTTATGCTTTACGGAAAATTTGGCACAAATATTTTTTAATCACAGAAACAACTGCATTCATTTAAAAATCAATGCTGTAAACTTGCTTTAATTTTAAAAGTTTTCCATATCATTTCTTCCAATAAAATTGGTAAAGCAAATTAAGACATTAAAGAACAATGATCCCATGAAACTACAGTACTATAAGACGACTTTACAATTATTTTTTAACATATGAACAGTTGACCTCTTCACTCACAATCATGCCATTTCTAATTTACAAAGGAACATTCTTAATCCAATTCTGGGTTGTATATTAGGGACCAAACCTGTATCTCCTGTGTCTACTACACTGGCAGGTGGATTCTTTACCACTGAGCCACCAGGGAAGACCCTTAAAATTACTATCGACAGTAAATGAAATCCGTTGATAGTCTCCTTTCCACAGCTCATGAAGGCAGTTACTCCTTGGTGCAAGCAGCCATCTTGCAGGAACCAAAATCCCTACTGAGTCCACAGGTAGAAACAGCTTATAACAGTCTTATTAATAATTACAAACAACCAAAAAGAATAGAAAGCTCTAAATCTGAACACCCTGGCACAGCTGAATCCAACTGCTCTAGTATCACTTCCCCCACACACCCAGCCCTCAGCAGAACACAGTCCACTGTCAATCACTGATTAATGGTCCATGACATATGACCATCACCATCACTTTTGCTACAACTGCCTTTCAGTTTCTGCTTCAGAAGCCCAAATTACACTGCCATGATTTATATAACATTGATGAATGTATTGTATCTTTTTGGGCTTTTACTGGCTATATAGTTCTTTTATAATTATGCACCTGGGGGTGGAGGAGGAGACAATATCTATACTGTAGTAGATTTTAAAATGGTTTCCTTAACCCTTAAAGCACATGGACACCACCAGATGGTCAACACCAAAATCAGATTGATCGCATCTTTGCAGTCAAAGATGGAGAAACTCTATACAGTCAGCAAAAACAAGACCGGGAGCTGACTGTGGCTCAGATCATGAACTCCTTATTGCCAAATTCAGACTACCTCTGAGACATCACAGGTTTGGTTTCCCACCACTACAACAAAGTGAATATTGCAAAAAAGTGAGTCACATAAAGTTTTTGGTTTCTCAGTGCACACAGAAGTTATGTTTACTCTATACTGTATGCAACAGCATTATGTCTGAAAAGACAAAGCATAAACCTTAATTTTAAAATACTTTATTATTAAAAACTGCCAATCTACATGTAAGCCGTTAGCGAATCATAATCTTTTCACTGGTGGGGGGCTTAAAATGTTGCAAGTATTACCCAAATGTGACCCAAAGACACAAAGTGAACAAACTGTTGGAAAAATGCTAAGAGGCTTGCTCTTATATGTATAAGTGCATCACTTTGCTGTATACCTGAAGCTAACACAACACTGTACATCAACTATACTTCAATTTAAAAAAAAAAAAAAAGAATAACTGAACAACCAAAATGGATCACTGAAGAAATCAAAGGAAAAAAAAATACCTAGGGACAAAAATACCACATATCAAACCTTATGGGGTACAAGGAAAGTGTTTTTAAGAGAGAAGGTCATAGCAATATGGGCCAAACTCAAGAAACAAAACAATCCAAAACAATCTAACTTTATACCTAGATGAACTAGAAAAAGATGAACAAATGAAGTCAAAGTTAGAAGAAAGGAAATAATAAAGAACACAGTATAAATAAATGAAAGACTAAAAAACAATAGAAAAGATCAGTGAAGCTAATGGCTAGCTCTTTGAAAAGAGAAAAAAAACTGACAAAACTTTAGCCACACTCACAAAGAAAGAGAGCTCAAATAAATAAAATCAGAAATGAAACAGAAATTACAACTGATACCATACAAACACAAAGAAGCAAAGAGATACTCTGAACAATTACATGCCAACAAATTGGACAACCTAGAAAAAAAATGGATAAATTCCTAAAAACATACAATCTTCCATGACTGAATCATGAAAAAATAGAAAATCTAAATAGACAGATTACTAGTAAGGAGATCGAATCAGTAATCAAAAACTGCCAACAAACAAAAGCACAAGATCAGATGGCTTCACTGATGAATTCTTCTAAACATTCAAAGATTAAATATCTATCCTTTTTAAACTCATTTTACAAAGCTAGCATTACCCTGATACCAAAACCAAAGACACCACAAAATAAGAAATTACTAGAGCTAATCAATGAATATAGTAAAGTTGCAGGATATAAATTAGCACATAGAGATCCCTTGCATTCCTATACACTTACAAGGAGAAAACAGAAAGAAATTAAGGAAACAATTCCATTCACCATTGCAACGAAAAGAATAAAATACTTAGGAATAAATCTACCTAAAGAAACAAAAGACCTATATATATAAAACTATAAAACACTGATGAAAGAAATCAAAGATCACAAAGATAGAGAAATATACCATATTCATGGATCAGAAAAATCAATATAGAGAAAATGAGTATATTACCCAAAGCAATCTATAGATTCAATGCAATCCCTATCAAGCTACCAATGGTACTTTTCACGGAACTAAAACAAATAATTTCACAATTTGTATGGAAATACAAAAAACCTCGAACAGCCAAAGCTATCTTGAGAAAGAAGAATGGAACTGGAGGAATAAACCTGCCTGACTTCAGACTATACTACAAAGCTACAGTCATCAAACAGTATGGTACTTGCACAAAGACAGAAATACAGATCAACAGAATAAAATAGAAAGCCCAGAGATAAATCCACGCACCTATGGACACCTTATCTTTGACAAAGGAGGCAAGAATATACAATGGAGGAAAGACAATCTCTTTAACAAGTGGTGCTGGGAAAACTGGTCAACCACTTGTAAAAGAATGAAACTAGAACACTCTCTAACACCATACACAAAAATAAACTCAAAATGGATTAAAGACCTAAGTGTAAGACCAGAAACTATAAAACTCCTAGACAAAAATATAGGCAAAACACTCTCTGACATAAATCACAGCAGGATCCTCCATGACCCACCTCCCAGAGTAATGGAAATAAAAGCAAAAAATAAACAAATGGGACCTAATTAAACTTAAAAGCTTTTGCACAACAAAGGAAACTATAAGCGAGGTGAAAAGACAGCCTTCAGAATGGGAGAAAATACTGGCAAAAGAAGCAACTGACAAAGAATTAATCTCAAAAATATACAAGCAGCTCCTGCAGCTCAATTCCAGAAAAATAAACAACCCAATCAAAAAATGGGCCAAAGAACTAAGCAGACAGTTCTCCAAAGAAGACATATAGATGGCTAACAAACACATGAAAAGATGCTCAACATCACTCATTATCAGAGAAATGCAAATCAAAACCACAATGAGGTACCATCTCACAATGGTTAGAATGGCTGCTATCAAAAAATCTATAAGCAATAAATGCTGGAGAGGGTGTGGAGAAAAGGGAACCCTCTTAAACTGTTGCTGGGAATGCAAACTAGTACAGCCACTATGAAGAACAGTTTTTAAGGAGATTCCTTAAAAAACTGGAAGTAGAACTGCCATACGACCCAGCAATCCCACTGCTGGGCATACACACTGAGGAAACCAGAATTGAAAGAGACACACGTACCCCAGTGTTCATTGCAGCCCTGTTTACAATAGCCAGGACATGGAAGCAACCTAGATGGTCAGCAGACAAATGGATAAGAAAGCTACATATACACAATGGAATATTACTCAGCCATTAAAAAGAATGCATTTGAATCAGTTCTAATGAGGTGGATGAAACTGGAACCTATTATAGAGTGAAGTAAGTCAGAAAGAAAAACACAAATATAGTATGTTGATGCATATATATGGAATTTAGAAAGATGGTATCGATGACCCTATATGCAAGATAGCAAAAGCAACACAGATGTAAAGAACAGTCTTTTGGACTCTGTGGGAGAAGGCGAGGGTGGGATGATTTGAGAGGGTAGCATTGAAAGATGTATATTATGTGAAGTGGATCGCCAGTCCAGGTTCGATGCATGAGACAGGGTGCTCAGGGCTGGTGCCCTGGGATGACCCTGGGGGATGGGATGGGGAGGGAGGTGGGACGGGGGTTCTGGATGGGGAACACATGTGTACCTGAGGCTGATTCATGTCGATGTATGGCAAAAGCCACTACATTATGGTAAAGTAATTAGCCTCCAATTAAAATTAATTAATTAATTAGAAAAAAATAACAAAAACAACAACAAAAATAAAGGCCAGAAAGTAAAAGGAAAAAAAAAAAGTTCATACTACCCAAATAATCTATACATTTAGTGTGAAAGTGAAGTGAAAGTGCAGTTGCTTCAGTCGTGTCCGACGCTTAGCGACCCCATGGACTGCAGCCTACCAGGCTCCTGCGTCCATGGGATTTTCCAGGCAAGAGTACTGGAGTGGGTTGCCATTTCCTCCAATGCATGAAAGTGAAAAGTCAAAGTGAAGTCGCTCAGTCGTCTCCGACTCTTAGCGACCCCATAGACTGCACCCTACCAGGCTCCTCCGTCCATGGGATTTTCCAGGCAAGAGTACTGGAGTGGGGTGCCATTTCCTTCTCCAACATTTAGTGTAATCCCTATCAAAACTCCAATGGCATTTTTCACAGAACTAGAACAAATAATCCTAAAATTTGTATGGAACCACCAAAGACCCCAAATGGACGAAGAAGCCTTGAGAAAGAATAACAAACCCAGAGGTATCATGCTCCCTGATTTCAAATTATACTACAAAACTATAGCAATCAAAACAGAATGGTATTGGTATACAAAACAGAGGCATAGATCAATGGAACAGAACAGAAAGCTCAGAAATAAGACCACACTTTCATGGTTAATTAGTTTACCATGGAGGCAAAAATGCATAATGCGGATAGGATACTCTCTTCAAAAATCTATCCTGGGAAAACTGAACAGCTGCAAGTAAAAGAGTGAAACTGGACCACTATCATACACTATATATAAAAATAAACTCAAAATGGACTCAAGACTTGAATGCAAAATCTGAAACCATAAACATTCCAGAATAAAAGAGATGCAGTAAGACGCTTACTCCTTGGAAGAAAAGTTATGACCAACCTAGATAGCATATTCAAAAGCAGAGACATTACTTTGCCAACAAAGGTCCCTCTAGTCAAGGCTATGGTTTTTCCAGTGGTCATGTATGGATGTGAGAGTTGGACTATGAAGAAGGCTGAGTGCCGAAGAATTGATGCTTTTGAACTGTGGTGTTGGAGAAGACTCTTGAGAGTCCCTTGGACTGCAAGGAGATCAAAGCAGTCAGTCCTAAAGGAAATCAGTCCTGAATATTCATTGGAAGGACTGATGCTGAAGCTGAAGCTCCAATACTTTGGCCACCTGATGTGAAGAACTGACTCCTTAGAAAAGACCGTGATGCTGGGAAAAGACTGAAGGTGGGAGAAGGGGATGACAGAGGATGAGATGGTTGGATGGCATCACCGACTTGATGGACATGAGTTTGAGCAAGTTCCTGGAGTTGGTGATGGACACGGAAGCCTGGCATACTGCAGTCCATGGGGTCGCAAAGAGTCTGACATGACTGAGTGACTGAACTGAACATATGGAAACAACTTAAGTGTCCACTGATGGATAAGTATAAAGAAGACACACACCAGAATACTACTCAGCCATAAAAAAGAAAGTAATATTCATGTGCTACAACATGGATGGAGCTTTAAGAGTATTATGCTAAATGAACTCAGTCTGACATAGAAAGATAAATACCACATGATTCCATTTGCATGTGGACTCTGAAACAGAAACAAATAAAACCCAGACTCTTAGATACAGAAAATAGTCTGGTGGTTGCAAGAGGTAAGAAACAGTGAAAAGGGGTGGGAGGTGAGGGGTAGAATAGGGGAAGGGAATCAAGAGGTACAAACACCCAGTTGCATAATAAGTAAGTCACGGGGATGAAAAGTACAGCACAGAGAACAGTCAATAAAATAGCATTAACTTTGTATGCTGACAAGTGATAACTAGACTTACTGTGGTGACCATTTTGTAATGTTTCAAATGTTAAATCATGTTGCACACATGAAACTAATAATGTATATCACATATACCATACTTCAATAAAAAATAAAAATAGGGATAGTAATATCTTCATAGGTTTGTTGTGAGGACAAAATGAGTTATTATACACAGACTGCTTAGAACAGTATCTGATAGAGTAAATGCTCAAAATATGGTCGCTATAATTGCTGTAATTATTATTTTTATAAAAATTTTTGACAACAGGAAACTTATAAAAGTAAGTTTATACGGTAAAATCACATTATGGTTGGGTCACTTTTCTAACCAGGTTTTCTTAATCTTTTCATTGGTAAGCTACTGAATTAAAAAAGAAGGTACACTGCTCCTCCTTCGGCCATGCATTCCATTTGGCCATAACTACTCTGTCATGTGTTATCACTTCAAGAGAAATAGATGGGGAAATGGTGGAAACAGTGTCAAACTTTATTTTTTGGGGCTCCAAAATCACTGCAGATGGTGACTGCAGCCATGAAATTAAAAGACGCTTACTCCTTGGAAGGAAAGTTATGACCAACCTAGATAGCATATTCAAAAGCAGAGACATTACTTTGCCAACAAAGGTCCCTCTAGTCAAGGCTATGGTTTTTCCTGTGGTCATGTATGGATGTGAGAGTTGGACTGTGAAGAAAGCTGAGCATCGAAGAACTGATGCTTTTGAATTGTGGTGTTGGAGAAGACTTTTGAGAGTCCCTTGGACTGCAAGGAGATCCAACCAGTCCATTCTGAAGGAGATCAGTCCTGGGTGTTCTTTGGAAGGAATGATGCTAAAGCTGAAACTTCAGTACTTTGGCCACCTCATGCGAAGAGTTGACTCATTGGAAAAGACTCTGATGCTGGGAGGGATTGGGGGCAGGAGGAGAAGGGGATGACAGAGGATGAGATGGCTGGATGGCATCACTGACTCAATGGACGTGAGTCTGAATGAACTCCGGGAGTTGGTGATGGTCAGGGAGGGCTGGCATGCTTCGATTCATGGGGTGGCAAAGAGTCAGACACGACTGAGCGACTGAACTGAACTGAATTGAACTCTATCATGTATCAGTGGCTCTTTTTCTTAATGCTTACAAGTAAGACAATACTGTGATAATGTTTCTTAAGAATAAAACATATGGGTTAATATAAAATGTAGATTAAATCATCATAATACATGGACATTTCATTTTCAGTAGATAAGGAAATTTCTGTCAAGGGGTACTTTCTAAGTTGATACTACTCTTTGTAGAGAGAAATTTTGTCCCATTTATTTGGAATATCTCTGAATCCTTTTAGTACAGACCACTAAACAAACATTCATTGAACAAACTTACTACATCTGCTTTAAATTCTTTCCAGGCCAAAATTATTTTCTTTTAATTTTTAATTGGAGGATAACTGCCTTACAATATTGTGTTGGCTTCTGCCATACATCAACATGAATCAATCATGAGTATACAGGTGTGCCCTCCCTCTTGAACCTCCCACCTTCCACTACTTCCCACCCCTCTAGGTTGTCACATAGCACTGGTCTGAGTTCTCCACGCAAAATTCTTGCCAAGTTGTCTATGGTACAGAATTTTGAAGCTTCAATTCGTTTTATGCTATAAAAAGTCCCAAACTGGTTTTGAAGGAAAACTTGGGCTATGCCTGATATTCTTTCTCAGTCCAATTCTGTTCAGAAGGACAATGTTTAACACAGTTTGCATACACTAATTTGCATGACTATTTCATCAATGTGTATTTCACTCAACTTAAGCTGTGATAATAGGGACAATGCTGGCTTTTCTTTCCACTCCCCAGTTTCGCTGACAAAGCCCAGGGCAAAAGATACTTCGTCCACGAAGACTTTCTCTACTTTCCCAGTTGCTAACTTCTCAGTAATATCATAGCAAATGCTCCTCTGTCCATTAGAACGCCTCCCAAACATACCATAGGGTTTTTCTTTACCTGCCTGTCTCTAGAACTAAAACCATTAGCTCTTCTAGGGCAGCAACAGGTTTTATCCACCCATCTTTGTATTCCCCGCACCTGGTGCCTAGTTGGCATTCAATCAATAAAGAACTGTAGAACAAATGGAGAAATAGCGATCTCCAAGTTTAGCAAAAGAATGTCAATTTTTAAAACATACTTGGCTTTTTACCTACGACCCTAGAAAACGCATGCAGAGTTAGGCTGAAGCAAAACAAAAAACAGTAAGGCCAGGAGGTTGGTAGATGGAGAAATACTGTTGGTTGATGAAGAAATCTCCACTTGAGGACTTTTTCAATTATGTGCTGAGAAGTGTCAGCATATGGCTTTCAATGCAATCCTGCTCAGAGACAGAGGCAAAGTTTTTGTAATCTCTTCCAACCCTACAACCCCAGAATTCCTTTAATCAATGAGATATCGCTTTGGGGAGCCCAGGTACCCTAGGTGAGACTCACCTTCCCGTTCGTGGGAGGCTCCTGGATGTAAATGTTGCTCATTCCGGTCAGTACTCAGGACTCCGCTCCTAATGGGGATGAGAGTAAACCGCAGGTAACTAGAGCTGGCCACCTATCGGTACCCTGTTCCTTAAATTGGGAAGTCGCGGAAAGCTACAGCCTGTCAATATCCCGCAAGACAGTAGCACCACACCAAACACTAGCTCTTCCCAAGCCTAGGTCCTCACGGACGCCGCCATGTTCCTCCCGGACCCGAGCACCGCTAATCCTGAAAAGGGGGATTCCAATGGCGTCCAGGGAATTGAGAAGAGACTATTAAACTCCTATAGATTAAGTTAACTTGTATTCCAATTTTAAAAACAACAGTTCGTAAGTCTTGGTGTTGTTTACTTCACTACACGCGTGTGCCCGTCTCATTCACCCCCTCGAAGCTGGCAGTAATGGTTCGCGCCGTGTGTGCTGTACAAAACGATTCCCCCGGAAACGGCATCAGCAGCCACTTGGTTCCGCAATCTCCAGGGGCTTTTAGGGCCTTCCGTTACTGTCAAACCCGGGTGCCGCGGCGCGGGTGGGAGAAAGACGGCCCCCTCGTTGGTGTTGTCCTCGCGGCCAGCGGGAAGCGAGCGAACACTTAGAAGCCTAGGGGTTCTGCGACCCCTCTTACCAACGCCATGGCAATTCCAGGTAAAGACCAACCGCAGGGATTTGGGCGAGGGAGGGAGTAAGTAGGGTAGGTTAGTGTGCTCTGGGTAAGGAGTAGCGCCCAAGGGTGGAGGCGTTAAAATGATCAGGTTCGTTAGGTTTACAAGAAAAATTTTACAGTCCAAAAATAAACTCTAAAGGAAAGAAAAGAAGAAAGAAACGATCTCCCCCGCAGCAGCCCAGCTCCCACTGCCCAAAATGGACTTACAGCGAAAGTATATATAGGGCGGAGTGGGGGAGGGGTGTTTGAGACAGACTCCTGTCTGTAGGCCTAGGAGGCATTTGGCCCAGAAAAACTAACCTCAACTTTAGTATGGTTTGAAAATAAAATTTGAGGTGGCAACACTTGGCAGACCCAAGTAGCCGAAGGCATTGTTTGCGCTGGAAGTGTCAGGGCTGAAATGAGCCTCTGGGGTTCCACTTCTTTCTCTTCCTCTTACCTATAGTAGCTGTGTGGTCCTGAACCCGTCTTTTTGCCCTTCTGGGCCTGTTTCTGCAACTGTTAAAAAAAACAAAAACAAAACAGGGAGATGTGTTGATTTATACCTGTGGTTCCTTCCAGTTCTCCTTGCAGGAGCTATTTTGAGAAATATACACCACCACTACCCCTCCTCCGACTCAAACATGCAACTTGGAGATTCACTGTATTTAGAAAAGACTCAGAATTGCAGTGGTTCAGAAGCCCTAACTTTGTTTTAAGCTCCCCTCCTCAGTATTATTTGACCACGTTTGTTCTGTGGCAGCCTTTGCTGAACTGTGTTTTGCACATAGCTGTTATGCATGGGAAGCTTGTGCTGTTCTACCAACTGCAGTTTTGGGAGGATCACACTGGGCACTGTTGTCAGTTCAGTCATGTCCGACTCTTTGCGACCCCATAGACTGCAGCATGCAGGCTTCCTGTCCATCACCAACTCTGGGAACTTGCTCAAATTCATGTCCATCGAGTTGGTGATGCCATCCAACCATCTCATCCTCTGTCATCCCCTTCTCCTGCCTTCAATCTTTCCCAGCATCAGGGTCTTTTCCAATGAGTCAGTTCTTCACATCAGGTGCCCAGAGTATTGGAGCTTCAGCATCAGTGTCATTCCTTCCAATGAATACTCAAGATTGATTTCTTTTAGGATTGATTGGTTTGATCTCCTTGCAGTCCAAGGGACACTCTATAGTCTTCTGCAACACCACAGTTCAAAAGCCTCAATTCTTCGGCGCTCAGCTTTCCTTATAGCCCAACTCTCACATCCATACATGATTACTGGAAAAACCATAGCTTTGACTAGACAGACCTTTGTTGACAAAGTAATGTCTCTGCTTTTTAATATGCTGTCTAGGTTGGTCATAGCTTTTCTTCCAAGGAGCAAGCATCTTTTAACTTCATGGCTGCAGTCACCATCTGCAGTGATTTTGGAGCCCAAGAAAAGAAAGTCTGTCACTGTTTCCATTGTTTCCCCATCAATTTGCCAGGAAGTGATGGGACCGGATGCCATGATCTTCTTTTTTTGAATGTTGAGTTTTAAGCCAGCTTTTTCACTCTCCTCTTTCACTGTCATCAAGAGGCTATTTAGTTCTTTGCTTTCTGCCATAAGGGTGGTGTCATCTGCATATCTGAGATTATTGATATTTCTCCTGGCAGTCTTGATTCCAGCTTGCACTTCATCCAGCACCATTTTGCATAATGTACTCTGCACGTAAGTTAAATAAGCAGGGTGACAATATACAACCTTAACGCACTTCTTTCCCAATTTTGAACCAGTCTGTTCCATGTCTGGCTCTAAGTGTTGCTTCTTGAAACATACCGGTTTCTCAGGAGACAAGTAAGGTGGTCTCATAGTCCCATCTCTTAAAGAATTTTCCACAGTTTGTTGTGATCCACACAGTCAAAGGCTTTAGCGTAGTCAATAAAGCAGAAGTAGATATTTTTCTGGAACTCTCTTGCTTTTTCTCTGATCCAGTGGATGTTGGCAGTTTGATCTCTGGTTCCTCTGCCTTTTCTAAATCCAACTTGACCATCTGGAATTTCTCAGTTCATGCACATTGAACCCTGGCTTGGAGAATTTTGAGCATTACTTTGCTAGCATGTGAGACCAGTGTAATTGTGTGGTAGTTCGAACATACTTTGGCATTGCCTTTTTTGCAGATTGGAATGAAAACTGACCTTTTACAGTCCTGTGGCCACTGCTGAATTTTCCAAATTTGCTGGCATATTGAGTGCAACACTTTAACAGCATAATTTTTTAGGATTTGAAATAGTTCAACTGGAATTCCATCACCTCCACTAGGTTTGTTTGTAGTGATGCTTCATAAGGCCCACTTGACTTTGCATTCCAGGATGTCTGGCTCTAAGTGAGTGATCACACCATCATGGTTATCTGGGTCATTGAGGTCATGTACAAGATGAAAGATACACTTATTCATAGACCTGACAATTTTTATTAAAGGCATATTGCATGCTAGGCTCTGTACTAGGCCCCGGGAATACAGTTGCCCTTCGCACAGGACTTACAATTTAGCAGTTAAAAGAAAGTACTAGAAAGTCAGACAGTGGTATGACAGGGAGCACACACAGCCTTGAGAAGCACATAGAAAGGGCATCTAATAGGAAACTGGAGAGTTCAGAAGGACTTTCCAGAGGATATGGCATTTAGGATGAGACCTGAAGAATTGTGAGAGGGGGAGTTATAGCCGGAGAGACCAGATATGCAAAGGAAGAGGAAATGTGTGAGAAGATGTGCCCTTTGGATGGAACTCAGAGTACTAACAGAGAGAAGTGAGAAATTAACTGGAGACAGAACAGTAGCTAACATTTACTAAGCATTTGCTGCATGTCAGATGTGTCAGACGCTGTCTCAAGCATTGTATTTTCCTCTTATTTAACATTGGCACCCACACTGTGAGATAGGTATTACAATTTCCATTCTGCAGTTCAGAATGCTGAGGGACAGAGAAGTCAAGTGAGTAGTTGAGACAGCTAGGAAGTGATGGGTCAGTGTGGTTCCTCTGGACCCTGTGTGCTTATCCATTTTGCCATGTTTTAGTATAATTACAAGGCAATTTCCCATTCATAGAGGATGTTTTAAGCCATGAGAAGGAGTTTGGATGTTTCCCTCAGGACCACAGGAAAAGATTTAAGGATTTTTAAACGTACTCACGTTTTGGAAAGTGCATCATGGCTGCACAGTAGATTAGAGGAGAGCTAGTTTGGAGGCAGAGTCACCAGTTCAGAGTAACTCTGGTAAGTTATGATGATGCCTCACCAGATGGTCTCAGTAAAAAAGACGAGAAGTAGATAGATTAGAGATATATTTCTGGTGGTAAAATCACTGATTGATTCATGGTAGGTGAGTAAGATTATAAATGAGATACACCTGAGTTTCACCGATAGGCAGTTGGGTGGGGCTATTTCAGGCAACACCTGAGAAGGAACAGTTTTTAGCGAGATGATGCGTTCAGTTGGGTCTTGTGTTGAGATGTAGTCATGGAATGGAAATATCTAATATACACTAAGAGAGAAAATCTGTATCTTAGGAAGGAAAACAGAATCAAAGAACAATTTGGTGTCATCCACACACTTATAATAGGCCAGGGGAATGGAAGTCTTTGCCCAGGTGGAATGTGTAGAGTATGAAGGGAAGGTCTGTGGGTGGAGCTTGGAGAATATCAATGTGTAAGGGGCCAGCGGAGAAAGTCCAATCTTCACAGTAGATTGCCTCGGCATCCTGATAAGCTGAGTCAGCCCTGGTGGCCTTTGCCACACACAGCTGCATCCTGAGTTGACCTGCTGCCACGGCTGGTTTCATTATTTGAGCAAGTGTTTTGAGCACCACTGTGGTATAGGCACAGTGGGGGACACAGTGTCACAGCCTGGTCTTCATAAAACTTAGGTCAAGTAATGCAATGTAATGCACTGCTTAAGAAAGAGGACAAAAGTGATTTAAAAAAAAAAAAAATCCTTATTGAAGTTCCCTTAAACTTAGACCAGAGTTATAGATATGTTAACCTTCTTTCAATTCAAAATAATACTTCAAAGTGTAATCATCTTAAATTGTACCATTAAGTTAGATGGTAAGACATAGATAAACTGTTTAAACCCAGGAAAAAATTGAAATAATAAGCACAACAGCACTGTGAAAGCACAATGCAAGTGCCATTAGAAAATACAGAAAATGTGAAGGTAATTTCTTGGATGATTGATCCAGATAGTGTATTACACAAAAGTAGGGCTCCAACGATTCTGATCATCAAAAAGGACAAGAATGCTCTTTTATTTTTAGGTATAATGCTCATACAGATGTTGTTGTTCAGTCGCTTAATCGTGTCTGACTCTTTGCGACCCCATGGACTGCAGCACACCAGACTTCCCTGTCCTTCACTGTCTCCTGGAGTTTGCTCAGATTCATGTCCATTGAGTCAGTGATGCCATCAAACCATCTCATCCTCTGCTGCCCTCTTCTACAGCATGGCATTTTTTGGGTGGTCCTGCTAGTGATTATTACAAAGTATGACTATAAAGTATCAAGGTTAGTTTCCACAAATGATAATGAGCCTCACCTATTTTATGGTCACCTGCTTCAGCTGCTTTTCCATAGCAGTGTGTGTAACCATTCTGTAGGTGACACAATGAAATGTATACTTTGTTACTTAGTGAAATTATGGACTCAGAATTGTTATTAAGGAAAGGACATTGTAACACAATGAAACTCAGTGAAGTTGTGGTTTAGTTCCTAAATCTTGTCGGACTCTTGTGACCCCAGGTTCCTCTGTCTGTGGGATTTCTCAGGCTAGAATACTGGAGTGGCCTGCCATTTCTTCCTCCAGGGGATCTTCCCATCCCAGGGATTGAACCCACGTCTCCTGCGCTGCAGGCAGCTTCTTTACCACTGAGCCACTAGGGAAGCCACTAGTGAAGTTTGTTTTCTTTTGAAACTGCTTTTATCATTCACATTCTTACATTCATGTTAATAATTAACCATTCCCAGTGAAGAGTTACCTGGCAAAAGTGGCAATGTATGTTATTGATGTAGGTAGCGGGAAAACTTTTCTACACCTTGA
Source organism: Bos indicus (assembly GCF_029378745.1). Taxonomy (NCBI): domain Eukaryota; kingdom Metazoa; phylum Chordata; class Mammalia; order Artiodactyla; family Bovidae; genus Bos; species Bos indicus. The sequence continues at coordinate 14,632,727 of NC_091779.1, forward strand.
AGTTCATATGTACGTAAAAATTTTGAATATTTCCATCGCCTCGGGAAGTTTCCTTGTGTCTCTGTCATTTCCCCCTACCCAGCAATCATTGTTTTGTTTTCTTTTGTCCTTTAATTTCTTTTCTTCTAGAGCATATCATGTTTCAGATAGGCTAATGACAATAGTTTCATAGCTGGCAATTGGGAGCTGTAGAAATTACCAATTCCCAACTGATGAAGTATTTTCTTAAGTTTATAACCTCAAAGCAGCAAAAATTTGTTGAGAAGCTCCTAGCCACTCTACACCATGCTAGGCACTAAGTTGTATACAAAATGTAGCATGGCCCAAATCTGGAGAATCTGGCCTTTTTTGCTCCTGTAAGTTCCCTGGGAGGGGAAGGACTCCTTACCACTCAACCTCAGCAGAATTCTAGATTCAGAGGAAACCTGTTAACATATAATAATGCAAGATATAAAGACCTCTACAATTTGCTCCTAAAATCTTCAGTTAATGAAATTTTATTGAAAATCTGCAATATAGCTTCTCTGAAGAATTTGCAAGTGCAATCATTGCCTTTTGTCTACGAATACTTGCATGACAGCAACCCTTCTTACTGTTGGGTTTGGTTTGTTTGAGGGAGGTTTCTTGGTTTGGTTTTTGAGAAAGCAACTCATTCACATGTTTTAAATTTTAGAGATATAAAAGGTCTGTAGTGACATGTCTCTCACCCTTTCCCCCCTGGAGCCAGGACTGCTTTCTTCAGGTAACCAATGTATATCCTTGCAGAGACATTTTTTACATGTCTGTATCTATTGATGTAATGTATATAAAATGTATATTATGTATAACTGTGCAGGGGTTTTCCTTCCTTTTATACAAATGGCAATGTACCGTAAGCACTATTCTATAGTTTACTTTTTTCTTTCAGAGATTATTGCATATCGTTAAGTAAACAACATCCTTATTCTTTTATACCAAAATTGATGACTAGGTTACTTCCACTGTCTTACTATTACAAATATGCTGCAGTGAATAACTTTGTACATAAACCTGTATGCATTTGTGCAGGTAAATTGAGGATTAATTCCCAGATATGGATGTGCTGTATCAAAGGAGTATGTACTTCAGTGGTTCTGATAGATTTTGTCTGCTTACTTTCCATAGAGAGGATACTGATGTATACTTGTACCAGCGATACACATACGTATATTCCCCGCCACACTGTCTTCAACCTTATCAATTTCTGCTGTTCAGATAAGTGAAAATGGAATCCCAGGATAGATTTTAATGTACATTTCATTTATCATGAATAAGGCTGAGCATCTGTCCATATGTTTCAGAGTTGTCTTTATTTCCTTTTCAGTGAACATTCTGTTCAGTTCCTTTGCCCATTTTTTCCCTGGTGGCTATTGGTCTTAATGATCTGGTGGGTTAGAGTAGGGATAACTGCCCTTTGTTGGTACTAGGAATTGCAAATATCTTTTCCCATTTTTTTTAATGTGTATTTTGAGTTTGCTTTTGGTAGTCTTCACCATTCAGATTTTGTTATGTAGCCAGATTTCTGAGTTTTTATTTGATGGCTTTTGGATTGTAGGTCATGATTATTTAATGGCTTTTGGATTGTTGAAACATTTTGAGGGAAGCAGGGTTTATTATTCTCAAAATTTGAAGAGGAGTGGAACAGAGAACAGCATGGGAACCTAAGTGGGGAAATGGAAAACTTGTCAGAGTCAGGGCCTCCCTTACAATCCTGCTGTTCAGTTTGACACAGATCTCGAGTACTGGTATATCAACAGAGTTCTTTATCCAGACAGCAGAAATTGACTTGTTAATTTAGGTAGAAAAGGGAAGATAGGTTCCAGGTAGAAGGTTCAAGAAAGATAGGTTCCCAGAAGATAGGTTCAAGGTTCCAGGTAGAAGCATTTAGTTGGCCAGATAGTCAGGAAAATTATAGACAAATGAAGCTTGAAATCTTAATTTAACCAAAGGCTGATGAGGAAATAGCTGATGTGAAATTACTTAGAGTTCTTATTATACTTCCCTTTTGTGTAAAAATTACAACCTTATTAAAGAAGATGAACTGCTCTGAAAAAGTTTCATATTTTATTCATTCTAAAAATATGAGATACTTGAATAATGAGTTTTATCAACATCTTTCATCAAAGATGAGTTAATTTCTAATACGTGCTGAGATGAGATGACTTCAAATCTGTCCATTACAACGTCTTGAGTTTGCTGTAAGACAGATAACGGGGCATTTAGTACAGTTTTATTCAGTGTTATTCAGTGTCTATGGTTTCTATGGTAACAAACTTGACATTGACCTGGATTCTCTGAGCCTTTTTTTCAACATGCAGTTATTTCATAACAGAGAACCTGATTTTATTATTAACCCAATTTCATTTCACAATTCTGCTACAGTGCAGCATATGTGTTTTTACACTCTGCAATAAAACCCACAGGTTTAAGGGGAGAAGAATGAGGTTGGGGCACCACACTCAAAAACTTCATCACTGGTACATAAAAAAATCATAGGAACCTATCTGCACATGTTAATTGGCTAAAAGATACATAAATATTGAAATAAGTAGGGCATTATACCTTTTAAAAGACCTGAAGTTTGCTGTGGAAGTGGAATTCAGAAGAATTGCAGCTTTTGAGTTCTAAAGTAATGGTAGGAAGGTGATAATACAAAACCAGATAGGTATGGATGCTGCTCTCAGCACACGTGGGGTGAACTGAGGTCACTAGAAATGTTTTGAGATGTGCCCATGTGTGTTTTGAGGCTCCAATCAACTGGATGCAGTTTTTTGTATTCATCTAGTCTATTTCATGGACACATTGCACTCCAATTGTTCCTTCTTAGGTGCACTGGAACAAATTTATGTCTCTAAAATCAAGCATTGTAATAGAACTGACTATTTTTATTAGAACAACTCAGTAATGTGTATTTTAGCTGGAAATTAATATTTGACTTTATAATATTAAATAAATGGTTTGAAAATGATCTTTCTTTTAAAATTAGGTATATTATATTGCACTATGTACCTTATTAAATTGGGATATCTCCATTTGAAGGATTTGGAAGTGAAACACCCTTCATTAAGGAAATAGAGTAATACTGTACTGGCCCTTTGATTGATTGATGGGAGCCCTTACTGGAGGTTAACATCAGTTTGAAGTACATATACACCCAGTGAAATATTATTCAGTCATAAAAAGGGATGCTACTCTGGTTTGTGCTACAGTATGGATGAACCATGAAAACTTAATGCTAGATACAATAAGCCAAGCATGAAAGGATAAATATTGTATGATTCCACTTATATAAGATACCTAAAATAGGCAAATGCATAGAGACAGAAAGTAGAACAGAGATTACCAGGGGCTAAAGAGGGAGGGGGATGGACTGTATTGTTTACTGGCTACAGTTACTGTTTGAGAGGATAAGAATGAAGTTTTGAAAGTCATATAGTGGTGATGGTTGCATAACATTGTAAATGTATTTAACACCACTGAATTGTACACTTTGAAATGGTGAAGATGATAAATTTTTACATGTATATTATCACAATAAAAATGTTACTTCATCTGATATTTGTATCTTCAACATTACTTGTGGGTACCACTAATTATACAGAGATATTGTAAATACTTATAAACATTGGTCAGACTGAGTATGTGACTAGTTTCCTGTCTCTTGTCAAAATTTGAGTGCCAATTTGAGATGTTCCTTCTAATACCTAGCAATTAAAGTATCTTTCTAAAATTTCACCATTTCCTTTAAGAAAGTTAGAATTTCTTTTTCTTTTAAGGGTAAGCAGAAAAACATTTGTTAACCTGAATGTTTACATATCTATCTAGTCAATTACTTTGTATTTGAGGGATAGGCCAAAGTACCCTGGAATTTCTTCTGCAGTGTTAGAGAATCCTTGAAATGTTGAAACTCTTGACTATCATACTGCATTTCTGTTGTGTTAGAGAAAAATATCTTCTGTTAAGTATTTGTCAAGGAAATTGAGTGAATTAGCTTTTCCAGTTATTTCTAATAATTATAATAATTGAGCAGTACTCTAAGCTAGGTCAGGGGGGATTTGGGGTTTTTTTAAGAAATAAATTCTATTGCAGGTGGTTTTCTCAGCTTTTCCATGTGATGAAATGTTTGTTTTTACTTATCTATATGTCTTCTAAAATGTTATCTAATTGTATTTCAGGTTGCAACAAGGACAGTGTCCGAGCAGGCTGTAAAAAATGTGGCTACCGTAAGTGCATTAAAGAATAGCATTTTGTGCAGTGAATCATTGCTTCTTTGGACCATGTGATTTAGCATCCTGATTTCAGGGCCTTGGGCGTAGTCCTTTAGCTCTGTTATTTGGATCAGTTTTGCAGAAAATTCAGAAATCCCTCTGTACTAAATACACACTTCTATTCCCTGCCATGGACCCAGTGACAGGTGGCTATGTATCTGGTGACTAGCAAAGATGTTATGAAGTACAAGTGGAGTAGATTTAGGGGCTTGGAGAAAATCTATTCCAGAAAAAACTGTATAGATACTTAACCTTTTATTCCTTATCCCTGCAGATACTAGGTGAAGAGGTGATCAGTGGAAACTGTTTATGAAAGGTTTTCCTGTTGATTGAATTAACTCTTTACAAAGGTAAATTTGGTCTGGTGAAACCTTGATTTAAACAGCTCCATTCTGATTAATGAAATGGAGTGGAAAAGTAAACTTCAGCATGTGCAATTATGCAATCTAAATTTGTACTTATGTACTGTAAACAAATATCATTTCTCTACATAAATGTGACAATTCCTAAAGCCTTGATAACAGCTCTCACAGTGGCATTACACTGTTTTCTAAGTTGTTTGGAGAAAATGCAAATGAACCTGGATTGTTGTTGATACTCTAGTTCATAGCAGAGTTATTTTATAACGGAATAAAGATGTTCTTGTATGGGAAAAAATTTTATTTTTTAAATCATGTAATAAGAGAATACTTGGGGTATGAATCTCCAAGAGAAGGGCTTAGAATAAAAGCATGCTGGGAGAACCAAGTCACATGCCTCTAAGCAACAACTGAAACCTGGCTCCGTTGAAGCTTGCTAACTAGCAAAAGTGGGCATGTAAGTATACATATCCTGCATATGAATAAAAACTCCTGAAGAATGTGTTTGCATGCAAGAAATGAGTACAATGACGTCTTTTCTGTTTTTCTAAATTTGCTTATATTTATTTACACTTTATGTCTTTCAATCATTGTTAATTTCATTTCTTTATTTAAGATTTAAGTTTAGGAGTGCATACATAAGGAGTAAGCCCACAGTGAAAAGCAGAGAAGACATACCTGAGTGAGGCTAGTGGTTCTAGGGAGAGGGTAGAGAGGTCACCGAGTGGTCTGTGGGGGAAGGGCACACAGAGGATTAGTCAAGGTTCTGGTAACAGTCTGTTCCCTAAAGTGAGAGGTGCAGCTATTTACTTTATTAATTCTCTTTCAACTGTAAGTATTCATTTTATATACTCTTCTCTAGTCTTCTCTATGTGTGATGCACTTAATAATAAATCTTGTTTGAATGTTTACATTAAAATTAAATTTTTATTTAATTAATTCAATTCAATTTTATTTTATTTTATTATTCAATTAAATTTGAATTTTTACATTAAAATTAAGGAAGTTCTCTATATATAAATGCTATATTTACTTCAAAATCTAGAATGGATTTCCCAGTCTGTCTACTAATATCAGTTCGTCTACTTGGACCTCTTTTAACTTAAGACTTGTAGGAAAGCTTAAAGTAAAGAGCTAGTCTGAGCCAGGTTCCAACAGTTTTAGTGGATGGGGGTGCTGTACAGCCGCAGAGGGCTGAATGGGAGTGTGTGTTAGTTGCTCAGTTGTATCCAACTCTTTGCGATCCCATGGAATGTAGCCTGTCAGGCTCCTCTGTCCATGGAATTGTCCAGGCAAGAATACAGGAGTTGGGTAGCCATTATCTTATCCAGATTCCTTCGACCTAGGAATCGAACCTGAGTCTCCCACATTGCAGGCAAATTCTTTATCATCTGAGCCACCAGGGAAGCCCAAAGGGGAGCCTAGGGGACTGCTACTTAGAAGCAGTGATAAGAAGTGGGGAGCATGCTAATAATACCGAGGTAAGCTGTAGAGAGGCATCTTCAGGGAAGAGCCAGCTATCCCTTTAAAAAGTGGTAGAGGGAGCATTCTGAGCACAGTTGGTCCACAAGGGATTGCGTGTTTCAGCAGCTGTCATAAAACGATTGGGGGATACAGGGGTGATGATTAGTTAAGTCAGAGGAACAGAAAGAGCAATGTATGGATGAGACTTCAGGAAAGTTACAGGAATACAGAGGCCTATACTTTGGGTAGGAATAAAAATAATAGGGATGCGAAGTTTGGGGGGAATTAGCTGGGTTTAAGAATTCAGAAGTTTATAATGTAGCTCTTATGTTTTCAAAACTCAGGACCTAAGATAGAGACAGAGCTTGGTTAAATTCATTGCATTTCATTGCTAAAACAACCCTGTGAGGTAGGTAGATTTCATAGTCCCAAGAGGTGGCTAGGTGGTAAAGAATCTGCCTGCAAAGCAGGAGATGTAAGTTATATGCCCAGGTCAGGAAGATCCCCTGGAGAAGGAAATGGCAACCCTCTCCAGTATTCTTGCCTGGAAAATCCCATGGACAGAGGAGCCGGGCAGGTCACAGTCCATGGGATCATGAAGTCAGAGATGACTTAGTGATTGAGCACACACACACTTTTAGGAATACTCAAAACCATTGGTCTGGCACCTAGGTATAGCTTTTACACAGCTGGCAATAACTAGCTGTGTGACTTTGGGCAAGTTACTTAACCACCCTGTGATTCAGTTGCCTGTCTGTAAAATGAGATTACAGTACTTATTTCCATAGACTTGTAAAGATGCAAGTTCTAGATCTATGCTTTGCCATAGTTGTTCTTTAAAAATCAAGAGGATTACTCTGTTGTTAAGTAGGAAGACTGGGAATTGAAATCTGGCTATTTGTAAGACTTTATACTATGCCATGGTATTTTTTTGCCCATTCAAAACAATTGTGGTAAAACACATAAAACATAATTTGCCATTTTAATTCCTTTTAAGTGTACAATTCAGTGGTGCTAATTACATTCCCAGTATTGTACAACCATCACTCTCAAGTACAATGCTTGTTCATCACACCAAACAAAAACTCTATAAATATCAAGCACTATCTCCCCACTCCTCCCTTCTGCCAGATTCTGGTAACCTCTAATCTGCTTTCTATTTCTATAAATTTGGTCATTCTATATATTTCATGTAAGTGGAATCATATATTTGTCCTTTTGTGTCTGGCTTATTTGACTCAGCCTAATGTTTTCAAAGTTTGTTCATGTTGTAGCAGATACCATAACTTCATTCCTCCTTATGACTGAATGATATTTCATTGTCTAGATATACCGCATTTTCTTAATTCATTTATCTATTGATAGACACTTGGGTTATTTTTACCTTTTGGCTATTGTGAATAATGAGCAGTGAATATTAAGGTGTACACATCTGTTTGAGTCCCTGCTTTCGATTCTCTGGGTATATAACTAGGAGTGGGACGCTGGGTCGTGTATGTTGAGCTTCTTGAGTTGCCAAACTGTTTTCCACAGCAGCTCCATCATTTTATATTCCCACCAGAAATATATCAATATAAGAGTTTCAGTCTCTCCACATTGTTGCCAATATTTATTTTCCTTTTTCCTATTATTTTTGAATTGTAGCCATCTCAGTAGATGTGATGTGGTAGCTCATGATTTTCATTTGCATTTCTCGAATGACTAATTATGTTCTGTATTTTTTCATGGTCTTATTGGCCATTTGTATGTCTTCTTTGGAGAAATGTCTATTCAGTTTCTTAGCCCATTTTTTATTGGAGTTGTCTTTTTGTTCTTGAGTTGTGGGAATTGTATATATACTAAATGCTAAACCCTATCAAATATATAATTTGCAAATCTTCTTTTCCATTCTGTAGGTTGTCTTTTCACTTTCATAATTTCTTTGCACAAATGTTTTAAAATTTGATAAAATCCAACTCACCAGTTTTATCTTTTGTTATTTTGCTGTTAGTGTTTTACATGTAAGAATCCATTGCCAAATCCATGTTAAAGAAGACTTACCCCATGCTTTCTTCTAAGACTTTTATGCTTTTAGTTCTTATATTGTAATGGTCTTTGATCCATTTTGAGTCAGTTTTTGCATATGACGTGAGGTGAGGAATTCAACTTCATTATTTTGCATGTGGAAATCCTGTTCTCGTAGCACTGTCTGTTGAAGAGACTATTCTTTCCCCACTGAATAGACCTAACAATTTTGTCAAAAAGCAATTGGCTATATACGTGTGGGTTTATTTCTGGACTACTGCATTGGTTTATGTGACTATCCTTATGACTATAGATCACCTTGTTTTGATTTCTATAGCTTTGTGGTAAGTTTTGAAATCAGGAAATATGAGTCTTCCACCTCTATTCTTTTTCAGATTTTTTGGCTATTCAAGGCCTCTGGTATTTTTTTATAAATTTAAGGGTCTGTTTTTCCATTACTGAATAAGCCCCATTACTTTTCGCAATCAGCTGGAACACGCACAAGCTGGAATCAAGATTGCCGGGAGAAATATCAATAACCTCAGATATGCAGATGACACCACCCTTATGGCAGAAAGTGAAGAAGAACTAAAAAGCCTCTTGATGAAAGTGAAAGAGGAGAGTGAAAAAGTTGGCTTAAAGCTCAACATTCAGAAAACGAAGATCATGGCATCCAGTCCCATCGCTTCATGGCAAATAGATGGGGAAAGAGTGGAAACAGTATCAGACTTTGTTTTTTGGGGCTCCAAAATCACTGCAGATGGTGATTGCAGCCATGAAGTTAAAAGACTCTTGCTCCTTGGAAGGAAAGTTATGACCAACCTAGACAGCATATTAAAAAGAAGAGACATTACTTTGCCAACAGAGGTCCGTCTAGTCAAGGCTATGGTTTTTCCAGTGGTCATGTATGGATGCGAGAGTTGGACTGTGAAGAAAGCTGAGTGCCAAAGAATTGATGCTTTTGAAGTGTGTTGGAGAAGACTCTTGAGAGTCCCTTGGACTGCAAGGAGATCCAACCAGTCCATCCTAAAGGAGATCAGTCCTGGGTGTTCATTGGACGGACTGATGCAAAAGCTGAAACTCTAGTACTTTGGCGACCTCATGTGAAGAGTTGACTCATTGGAAAAGACCCTGATGCTGGGAGGGATTGGGGGCAAGAAGAGAAGGGGACGACAGAGGATGAGATGGCTGGATGGTATCACCGACTCAATGGACTTGAGTTTGGATAAACTCCGGGAGTTGGTGATGGACAGGGAAGCCTGGCATGCTGCAATTCATGGGGTCACAAAGAGTCAGACACAACTGAGCGACTGAACTGAACTGAGATGTTATAACTTTGAAATGTCTCTACATATCTGTGGTCAAAATTTATGTTTCTGATCATCTCTGATCGTCATCATTGTCTCCTGAGAGTCTATTTAGAAAAGAACTCATAAGAACTATATTTTGGAGTTAATTTCTTAAGTTTGTTCACTTATGTTCCCCAACTGGAAAAAAAAAAAGGAAATTTTTTTTGTAGCTTCATAAGCAGTGTGTGAACAGTATGAAAAGACAAAATGATAGGATACTGAAAGAGAAACTCCCTAGGTCAGTAGGTGCCCAATATGCTACTGGAGATCAGTGGAGAAATAACTCCAGAAAGAATGAAGGGATGGAGCCAAAGCAAAAAGAATACCCAGCTGTGGATATGACTGGTGATAGAAGCAAGGTCCGATGCTGTAAAGAGCAATATTGCATAGGTACCTGGAATGTCAGGTCCATGAATCAAGGCAAATTGGAAGTGGTCAAACAAGAGATGGCAAGAGTGAATGTCGACATTCTAGGAATCAGCGATCTGAAATGGACTGGAATGGGTGAATTTAACTCAGATATATCTACTACTGCGGGCAGGAAACCCTCAGAAGAAAAGGAGTAGCCATGATGGTCGACAAAAGAGTCGGAAATGCAGTACTTGGATGCAATCTCAAAAACGACAGAATGATCTCTGTTCGTTTCCAAGGCAAACCATTCAGTATCACAGTAATCCAAATCTATGCCCCAACCAGTAACTCTGAAGAAGCTGAAGTTGAACGGTTCCATGAAGACCTACAAGACCTTTTAGAACTAACATCCAAAAAAGATGTCCTTTTCATTATAGGGGACTGGAATGCAAAAGTAGGAAGTCAAACACCTGGAGTAACAGGGAAATTTGGTCTTGGAATACGGAATGAAGCAGGGTAAAGACGAATAGAGTTTTGCCAAGAAAATGCACTGGTCATAGCGAACACCCTCTTCCAACAGCACAAGAGAAGGCTCTATACATGGACATCACCAGATGGTCAACACCAAAATCAGATTGATTATATTCTTTGCAGCCAAAGATGGAGAAGCTCTATACAGTCAGGAAAAACAAGACCAGGAGCTGACTGTGGCTCAGATCATGAAGTCCTTATTGCCAAATTCAGACTTAAATTGAAGAAAGTGTGGAAAACCACTGACCTAAATCAAATCCCTTATGATTATACAGTGGAAGTGAGAAATAGATTTAAGGGCCTAGATCTGATAGATAAAGTGCCTGATGAACTATGGAATGAAGTTCATGACATTGATAGGAGACAGGGATCAAGACCATCCCCATGGAAAAGAAATGCAAAAAAAGCAAAATGGCTGTCTGGGGAGGCCTTACAAATAGCTGTGAAAAGAAGAGAAGCGAAAAGCAAAGGAACAAAGGAAAGATATAAACATCTGAATGCAGAGTTCCAAAGAATAGCAAAAAGAGATAAGAAAACCTTCCTCAGCGATCAATGCAAAGAAATAGAGGAAAACAACAGAATGGGAAAGACTAGAGATCTCTTCAAGAAAATCAGAAATACCAAAGGAACATTTCATGCAAAGATGGGCTCGATAAAGGACAGAAATGGTATGGACCTAACAGAAGCAGAAGATATTAAGAAGAGATGGCAAGAGTACACAGAAGAACTGTACAAAAAAGATCTTCACGACCCAGATAATCACGATGGTGTGATCACTGACCTAGAGCCAGACATACTGGAATGTGAAGTCAAGTGGGCCTTAAAAAGCATCACTACGAACAAAGCTAGTGGAGGTGATGGAATTCCAGTTGAGCTATTCCAAATCCTGAAAGATGATGCTGTGAAAGTGCTGCACTCAATATGCCAGCAAATTTGGAAAACTCAGCAGTGGCCACAGGACTGAAAAGGTCAGTTTTCATTCCAATTCCAAAGAAAGGCAATGCCAAAGAATACTCAAACTACTGCACAATTGTACTCATCTCACACGCTAGTAAAGTAATGCTCAAAATTCTCCAAGCCAGGCTTCAGCAATATGTGAACTGTGAACTTCCTGATGTTCAAGCTGGTTTTAGAAAAGGCAGAGGAACCACAGATCAAATTGCCAACATCCGCTGGATCATGGAAAAAGCAAGAGAATTCCAGAAAAACATCTATTTCTGCTTTATTGACTATGCCAAAGCCTTTGACTGTGTGGATCACAATAAACTGTGGAAAATTCTGAAAGAGATGGGAATACCAGACCACCTGATCGGCCTCCTGAGAAATCTGTATGCAGGTCAGGAAGCAACAGTTAGAACTGGACATGACCAACAGACTGGTTCCAAATAGGAAAAGGAGTATGTCAAGGCTGTATATTGTCACCCTGTTTATTTAACTTATATGCAGAGTACATCATGAGAAACGCCGGACTGGAAGAAACACAAGCTGGAATCAAGATTGCCGGGAGAAATATCAATAACATCAGATATGCAGATGACACCACCCTTATGGCAGAAAGTGAAGAGGAACTAAAAAGCCTCTTGATGAAAGTGAAAGTGGAGAGTGAAAAAGGTTGGCTTAAAGCTCAACATTCAGAAAACGAAGATCATGGCATCCGGTCCCATTACTTCATGGGAAATAGATGGGGAAACGGTGTCAGACTTTATTTTTCTGGGCTCCAAAATCACTGCAGATGGTGACTGCAGCCATGAAATTAGAAGATGCTTACTCCTTGGAAGGAAAGTTATGACCAACGTAGATAGCATATTGAAAAGCAGAGACATTACTTTGCCAACAAAGGTCTGTCTAGTCAAGGCTATGGTTTTTCCTGTGGTCATGTATGGGTGTGAGAGTTGGACTGTGAAGAAGGCTGAGCGCCGAAGAATTGATGCTTTTGAACTGTGGTGTTGGAGAATACGAGAGTCCCTTGGACTGCAAGGAGATCCAACCTGTCCATTCTGAAGGAGATCAGCCCTGGGATTTTTTTGGAAGGACTGATGCTAAAGCTGAAACTCCAGTACTTTGGCCACCTCATGTGAAGAGTTGACTCATTGGAAAAGACTCTGATGCTGGGAGGGATTGGGGGCAGAAGGAGAAGGGGACGACAGAGGATGAGATGGCTGGTTGGCATCACTGACTTAATGGATGTGAGTCTCAGTGAACTCCAGGAGTTGGTGATGGACAGGGAGGCCTGGCATGCTGTGATTCATGGGGTCGGAAAGAGTCGGACATGACTGAGCGAATGATCTGATCTGAAGCAGTGTGTTGTCTTATCAGTTTAGGGTCAGTTTCATTAAAGCAAGGCCAAAAAAGGATGTGAGACAGACTGCTGCCAGTGTGGTTATTATTTAAGTAGTTTATTTATATTAAATAATAATGACAGTGTAAGGTGTTTGGATGCCAAGCTAGTTTAAGTAAAAGAAAAATTGTATCATCAGAAATTCTGATCAAAATGGCCAACTAAACCAACATAGAAAGTCCTCTGTTTGGCTCCAAACACAGAGAGATGCTGGAGAAAAATATAGTAACAACAAAAATAAAAATAAGCTAGCTCAAAAGAATAAAAGGAAAATTGCCACATGTTAGAAAGGAAAAGGTGCTCAAAGCCAGAGTAGGGAATGATAGCTGAAAACAATGAGGTTCACAGGCCTCCTGGGTAGACTTTTATGGAATACGGAATGAAGCTTTAGACTCCTGCAGGATCACAGCATGGCTGGAGTGAAGGCTGTTGGTTAAAGCCAGACTGCTCAAAAAAGCAGTGAAGTGGGAATTACAGAAGTTCCATTTACTGTCTAGGGGAAGTGATGAGAAAGTTTACTGTGTTTAACTTCCTATAAAACAATAATTAGAGGAAAAGGAATAATTCAGAAATGACAGCCCAAGCTTACGTCATCTGTAGGTATGAGGAGTAAATTTACACTTCCTCCAATGAGGCAGAAACTAGCTTTCCAAGCTAAGAAATTAATGTGAAAAGGTAGTCTGTTATCACATTAAAAAAGTAAGTCCAGCTGCATGTCATTATTAGTGAAACTACTTAGAAAACTGAAAACTACATAGAAAATTTCAAAATAAAGGGATGGAGGAAAAAGAGCAAATAGATATTAGGTTGAATATTGTTGATATTCAACAGTTTTACTCATGCAAATGGTAATTTCATATGATTTAACTAATAATAACCAAAAGAGCAACTGGTACAGCAATTATAATACTAGACTTTTGAGGCAAGAGCAGTTCTAATCAACCAAGAAGATAAAATAATGATTTTGACTATACCTATTAATATAATCTCAAAACATGTATAGCAAAATCTATTACAAGGGAAAATGGACAAATATATAGTGATAAAGGTACTTAAAAATTATACTATCAGAAATTATTACACAAGAAAGTAAGATGGAGGTTTGAAAACAAAATAAACATAAAAGCCTCTCTTCAACAAATAGTGATATATTCTTTTAAAATACATTCCAAGTTTTCCCCCAGATTTACTACAAGATAGGCCATAAAAGAAATCTTAGCAAATACTGAAACACTGATACCATACAGGCAAACACTAAAACACTGATTTACCTTACAGATACTCTCTGATAACAGTGTAACACATTGAGAAATCAGCAAAAGCATAATCTGAAAGCTCTGTATGTTTGGAAACCAAAAAGAACATTTCTGAAGGATTCATTTGGAAGGAAATCAAAACCAAGAAAATTTGTTTCCAGCAGTATGGCAGGCTGGACCCTACTGTAAACAACTAAGAAACTAGTATAAAATATGCAGTACATATTAGATATATTAGTATGCTAGGAGAAAATACAGAATTCATGAATACTTAGAGACTAGCAACCAAAGGAAGCAGAAAGTCTAGGAGGTGTTGAGGGTATTTGCTGAACCCAGGGTTCTTGAACTTCTATTTTTGTGTATTGACTGAGTTCAGGGAATAAGGCAAGGCTCAGGACCCAGCCCAAGATTGGTACTTTGCTAGGAGATGCTCTCATATGAGTCTAAGACTTCCAAAAGATTTTGTCCTTGAATAAGAGAGAAGTAGGACTAAATCCTAGAACAGAATTGTAGTGAATTGATGGTTGTGAAATAAATTATGTGGTTTCTATCAGCATTCATATTTTTTGAATATCAAATGTCATAGTGCTACAGGTAATCTTTGTTTTAATTTTTGTGAGTTAGTGTGTATTTGCATATGAACATATATATTAATACACTTGATTGCTTGTTATTTTTTATCATTAGTCAGTCCTAGTCAAAAATATTTCAAAGTTACTGCCTTAGGCATATGTGCACATGTTTACACATTTCATCATTATTATAATAGCAAAATGCTAGAAGCAACCTAAGATCCTATCAGTAGTAGAAAGGGTAAACATATTTTTATACAATGGAACATTATTCATCAGATAAAATGAGATAATTGCATCTACTGAGGTTCCTGACATTGTACAGGAGACAGGATCAAGACCATCCCATGGAAAAGAAATGCAAAAAAGCAAAATGGCTGTCTGGAGAGGCCTTACAAATAGCTGTGAAAAGAAGAGAAGCGAAAAGCAAAGGAACAAAGGAAAGATATAAGCATCTGAATGCAGAGATCCAAAGAATAGCAAAAAGAGATAAGAAAGCCTTCCTCAGCGATCAGTGCAAAAAAATAGAGGAAAACAACAGAATGGGAAAGACTAGAGATCTCTTCAAGAAAATTAGAGATACCAAGGGAACATTTCACGTAAAGATGGGATCGATAAAGGACAGAAATGGTATGGACCTAACAGAAGCAGAAGATATTAAGAAGAGGTGGCAAGAATACACAGAAGAACTGTACAAAAAAGATCTTCATGACCAAGATAATCACAATGGTATGATCACTGACCTAGAGCCAGACATCCTGGAATGTGAAGTCAGGTGGGCCTTAGAAAAGCATCACTACGAACAAAGCTAGTGGAGGTGATGGAATTCCAGTTGAGCTCTTTCAAATCCTGAAAGATGATGCTGTGAAAGTGCTGCACTCAATATGCCAGCAAATTTGGAAAACTCAGCAGTGGCCACAGGACTGGAAAAGGTCAGTTTTCATTCCAATCCCAAAGAAAGGCAATGCCAAAGAATGCTCAAACTACCACACAATTGCACTCATCTCATACTCTAGTAAAGTAATGCTCAAAATTCTCCAAGCCAGGCTTCAGCAATACATGAACCGTGAACTCCCATATGTTCAAGCTGGTTTTAGAAAAGGCAGAGGAACCAGAGATCAAATTGCCAACATCCGCTGGATCATCGAAAAATCAAGAGAGTTCCAGAAAAACATCTATTTCTGCTTTAATGACTGCCAAAGCCCTTGACTGTGTGGATCACAATCAACTGTGGAAAATTCTGAAAGAGATGGGAATACCAGACCACCTAACCTGCCTCTTGAGAAACCTATATGCAGGTCAGGAAGCAACAGTTAGAACTGGACATGGACCAACAGACTGGTTCCAAATAGGAAAAGGAGTATGTCAAGGCTGTATATTGTCACCCTGCTTATTTAACTTAATATGCAGAGTACATCATGAGAAATGCTGGGCTGGAAGAAGCACAAGTTGGAATCAAGATTGCCAGGAGAAATATCAATAACCTCAGATATGCAGATGACACCATCCTTATGGCAGAAAGTGAAGAAGAACTAAAAAGCCTCTTGATGAGAGTGAAAGAGGAGAGTGAAAAAGTTGGTTTAAAGCTCAACATTCGGAAAATGAAGATCATGGCATCTGGTCCCATCACTTCATGGCAAATAGATGGGGAAAGAGTGGAAACAGTATCAGACTTTATTTTTCTGGGCTCCAAAATCACTGCAGATGGTGACTGCAGCCATGAA
The DNA here is from genome assembly GCF_029378745.1 of Bos indicus. Lineage (NCBI taxonomy): Eukaryota > Metazoa > Chordata > Mammalia > Artiodactyla > Bovidae > Bos > Bos indicus. The sequence continues at coordinate 14,648,961 of NC_091779.1, forward strand.
GTTAAAAGACTCTTACTCCTTGGAAGAAAAGTTATGACCAACCTAGATAGCATATTCAAAAGCAGAGAGATTACTTTGCCAACAAAGGTCCAGCTAGTCAAGGCTATGGTTTTTCATGTGGTCATGTATGGATGCGAGAGTTGGACTGTGAAGAAAGCTGAGTGCTAAAGAATTGATGCTTTTGAACTGTGGTGTTGGAGAAGACTCTTGAGAGTCCCTTGGACTGCAAGGAGATCCAACCAGTCCATCCAAAAGGAGATCAGCCTTGGGATTTCTTTGGAAGGAATGATGCTAAAGCTGAAACTCCAGTACTTTGGCCACTTCATGCAAAGAGTTGACTCATTGGAAAAGACCCTGATGCTGGGAGGGATTGAGGGCAAGAGGAAAAGGGACAACAGAGGATGAGATGGCTGGATGGCATCACTGACTCAATGGACATAGTTTGAGTGCACTCCGGGAGTTGGTGATGGACAGGGAGGCCTGGCGTGCCGCGACTCACGGGGTCACAAAGAGTCGGACACGACTGAGCGACTAACATCAGATCTGATCTGATGTTAGCGTAGATGAATCACAAAACATAATATTGAATGGCAGAAAGTTACAGAATGATAGCTAAGTATAATTGAGTTTATGTTAAAAAATAATAATACGGTGTTCTGAAAATATCGACACCAACTTCAGTATAACCAACTTCTGAAGAAAAAAAAAATGGAATGGGTTTGGGGCAGGGTTCCAAGCCATGGTGCAAGCTCTCCAACTTTGTGTGTGCACGTTTGCAAGCCTTTCACTTAAAAAAAATTATAAGTGAATAAAGCAAAATGTTAACATGCAGGTGATAGGTACTTAGATATTAGTGATATTGTTTGGTCTCCAGGTGTTTATAATGTTTGATTTTTTAATTGCATCATGCAATAAGTAGATAACTGTTGTAGTTTTCTTATAGGGAGAATCTTTAAGAACAGAATATTATTGTTAGAATTAAAATCATAAGTATTCTTTTGAACATGTTCAATTATTTTATTATGACACCTTTAGTTAGGTGAAAGCTGTGTAATGAAAATGTAATAGTAAGATGAGAAGCACATAGGTAGTGGAAAGGAATTAAATATAAACTCTAAAGTTGAAAGTATTTACATTAATTGCGTATTCTAAAATCTATAAGATGTAACCAAAAAAATATTTATTGAATAAGAAGCCCTGTTAAAAATAGTTCTTTTTCATTCAGGTAAAGCAGATGATCATTCACTGAATAAAAGTTACAACTAAATATTATATTATTAAATTGTAATTGTTGCTTAGTGGATAAACAAAGCAAAAAATATGTAATGTATCTGTAGTTTTGTCATTCATATTTCTTTGTTTTACTTAGCTGGTCACCTGACTTTTGAATGCCGCAATTTTCTCCGAGTAGATCCCAAAAGGGATATAGTTTTGGATGTCAGCAGCACAAGCAGTGAAGAGAGTGATGAAGAGAATGAGGAACTGAATAAACTGCAGGCATTACAAGAAAAAAGTAAGCAAAACTTTTTTTTCCCTCCAGCATTTAAGGTTGTTTCTAAATGTCCTGTTGTATTATGTCATCTTTATCTGTTGTTCTCTTATATTCGTCATTAAAATAGTTTGCATCTTACGTAAGAAGTATTGCATAGGTAAGGAAATAGGCTTGAACGTTGTAAGTAACTTGCCCAAAGTCAAACAATTGGTCAGTGATAGAACCAGCAGGCAAGTATGTTTCTGATTCTGCAACCCAGGTTTTATTGTGTTTTGTTCTGTTTTTCCATCTCACTGGAATGTATCACATGGTACAAAGAGTCTAAAGGATTGGATCGTCAAATCACACTCATTAAAATCAGAGATCTTAGCAGTAACAAGTTTTAGTTGACCCTTGAACAACATGGATTTGAATTGCATGGGTTGACTTTCATACAAATTTTTTCAGCATTACATACTAGAATAATAAACAAGCTGCAGTTGATGGAATTCACAGATTCAGAACCATGCATATGGAGAAACTGTGTATGTGGAAAGCCAACTATAAATTATAGTTGGATTTTGGACTGCAAAATTACAGAAAATTTATTTCCTCACAAAATTTATTTCCTCACCCCTGTGCCACTCAGGGGTCAACTGTAACTTCATGTATGCAGATGACCATGTGGCATAGCAAAGCAGCAAGAGTTCTGGGACTACAGTACAACCTCCTAGGTTCCCACTCTGGCCACGGTTAATGTCAAAGGTTTTGACATTACTTACACAAAAGAAAGTCATTTTGGTCATGAAACACCTTAATTTTATGCCCAGATAGTTACATTTCCCAGGGATTATGGATTTATGCCCCCCAAATCCCTAGATTCCAGGATTATTTACCATAAACAGTCCTAGACCAACCAAGTACATTCAGCTATAAGCAGTCTATAAATAAGGATTCTTCTGCCAACAGCTTGATCATGGACTTCGAACTTTCAGAACTGTGAGAAAGTAAATTTCTATAATTTAACTATACACCACCTCCTCCCCACTCCCCCCAGAAAAGGATTCTCTGGCCAGCAAATACTAGTAATTTATTTCCAGGAAATCTATCATTAGCATGTTTATAAAGAAATTTGACCAAGTTACCTTTTTTCTTTCCTGAGGCATCCTCCTTTCCCCTGCAAAAGAGAACAAATTTCAGACCAACTGTTTAACCATTTGTTTTCCATCTTGTGTATAAAATGACCTATCTTTGCAGTGGGGTTTTTAAGGATAAAATATGATGCCATATGTGAAAATATTTTGTAAACTACAAAATGCCTTATTGGTAGTTGTCACACAGAAGCAAAATGCAGCTTATTTGATTATGGGTTTAAGCATGGAGTGAGACAGATACAAAAAGGTTAAACTTGTTTTTGGTCATAAGAGAACGATAAACACCTTAAAATTTTTTAACCTTTCCATATAATGTCCAGTGAAGGTAAGTGGAAGAAGTCAAATGCCAGGGTACTGGGACAAGCCGAGAAGGCAGAAGAAGGGTGGCATCCCAAAGAAGGCAGGCAAGAGTGACAGGAAATGTGAGTCTGTATAACTGCAGCGATAGCTGCTTGAATGTATACGTATTTTTTCTTTTGCTCCCTACTGAAACAACACTAACAATAGAATTTTTTAAAGACCCAAATTCACAAGGACAAAGAAAACAAGAGTCAAAAAATTGGGGTTAGTGATAATGGACTCACACTTTAAGAGAGCTCAACCCTTTAACAGTGTGGAAAGCTGAGAAATAACCTGAGTATACACTCTAACTCAAGTATACAGTCTTGATAATGAGTATCCTTGGGTACCTCTGAAAGTGAGAATGTAAGGCTAAAAACAGCGATTGCTTAAAAGCCTGCAGTAGTTAATGCTCCGTTCCCTTTCCCTACTCTGTGAAGCCCTGTCGTCTCAGTAGACTGCCACAGGTCTATTTTCTAGACAGGGTCAGATCAACAGTCTTTAAACTGGGACACACCAAACACAAATGAAGATATTTAAGTTAAAGGTTAGATACAGAATGGTGAGAGCCTTCTAGCCATCTTCACCTATTGGTTCCCAGTCATATATCACTCAGGCAGAAGATCTGAAGATACATCCCTGGGAAATCTGACCACCCAAAGAAGAAAGAAATAAGGATATTGACATTAGGGATTCTTCAAAAACAAGATCTCACCAGATGGCCAGTGAAGTCTGGTCTTCCAAGTTTCACTTGCTAAAAGCTTCCGGTCAGCTTTTTAGATAGTGAAGAGTGCTAAATTTCTGCAGAAGGATTCTCACATGAAATATAGATTCCAAAACACAAAAAATCAACTTGAGAAATACACAGCCTGTAGAGGGAGAAAACTTAGCAGAAATAATAAATATTTAGTTTCATAGAAAAGATATAGCATGCATGAATATGAATAAAACCTACAAAGGGGCTTTTGAAAATTAAAAATTAAACAGATATGGAAAACTTGATAGAGTTGGAAGTAAAGTTGGAAAAAACAAAAAAGACCAAAGTGAGAGAAAGAAGATAGAACAATTGAAGGGTCATTCTTGAAAATACTTCATTCAAATGAATCCCAGAAAGAGAAGAAATAATTTCCAGATGAAAAGGTTTACAAGTGCCAGGCACAGTGTTAAAAATATCCCACACAAAGTACATTATAATGAAACTTAAAGTATGCTAGAAACCCAAAGATATAATCCAGACTTCCAGAGTTGAGAATAAGGCAGGTCATGAAGAATCAGGAGTCAGAATAGTTATGTATGTCTCTAACCAATATTGGAAGCTAGTAGAATGTGGATCATGCTTTCAATTGTTGAAGAAAAGTTATATCCAAGTTAGGATGATATACCCAACCATATTATTAATCAAATGTGGAAGTACAGTAAAGATATTGTCAGACATTCGAGTCTCAAAAAACAATTTACTTGTCACTTTTTCTCAGAAAACCTCTGGAATAAGTGTTCTACCAATGTAAGGGAATACACTGAATAAAGGAAGACAGGAATGTAGGGACTAGAAAAGATAACAAGGGAAATTTGTAGCATGCTGGTAAGGAGATATTCCAGAAGGACAGCTGCACCAAAATGGAGAGTAGCCAAGCCCACATAGGAGCACAACAGAAGATTCTAGGAGAGAAAGCCTAAGATCCTTAATCCCACAAGGATACTTTCTACCCCTTTCACCTGTACTGCCCCATTTTAAGAAAGACAAATGCATAAGAGTTTAGAATTAGGAAGAATCTTTAGAACAAATAATTTAAAAACCTAGTTTTGTAGAAAAAGAAAATGAAAACAGGTGACTTTCCAAAGTCACTCACCAGTCACAGTAGAGCCAACATTTCTTGCCATGGTTCAGGTTTCTTGCCTACTTGTCCTGTAGTATTTTCATTACAATGTACTGCTCTCCTACCTTAGATGTCATCCAGTCTATTGGTTCTTGACCTTTTTGTCCTTTATCACATCAATCTTGAAGGATAAACTACACCCTCATCGTGAATAGTGGTTTGTCCTAGAGGTGATTTTTCAATCAGAAGACCAGGGACAGATCCACTCTGGGAGAAAGGGGAGGAAGGAGCATATAATAGCCTCCAGGACAGAGAGTAGTTGGTGAAGCTTCATTATTAGCAAATCAGCTTTCTGGCTCAGACGGTAAAGAATCTGCCTGCAGTGCGGCAGGCCCAGGTTCGATCCCCAGGTCAAGAAGATCCCCTGGAGAAGGGAGTGGCTACCCACGCCTGTATTCTTTGCTAGAGAATGCCATGAACAGAAGAATTTGGTGCACTACAGTCCATGGGATCACAAAGAGTTAGTTGGTCACAACCAAGCAACTAACACACACACAAAGAAGGGACCCATATTTATTTCATGATCACCAGATGGAGTCCCAGTGTTGTTCTTCAATCGTTAAGTCACATCTGACTCTTTGCTCTCCCATGGACTACAGCACGCCAGGCTTCCCTGTCTTTCAGTACCTCCTAGAGTTTGCCCAAACTCATGTCCATTGAATCATTGATGTTATCTAACCATCTAAGTCTCTGCCACTCCCATCTCCTTTTGCCCTCTTCGGTCTTTCCCAGCATCAGGGTCTTTTCCAATGAGTCAGCTCTTCTTATGATGGGGCCAAAGTATTGGAGCTTCAGCTTCAGCCTTCTAATGAATATTCAAGGTTGATTTCCTTTAAGACTGACTGGTTTGATTTCCTGCTGTCCAGGAGACTCTCAAGAGTTTTCTCCAACACCACGTGTTGAAAGCATCAGTTCTTTGGTGGTCAACCTTCTTTATGGTCCAGGTCTCACATCCGTACATGACTGCTGGAAAAACCATAATTTTGACTATATGGACCTTTGTCAGCAAAGTGATATCTCTGATTTTTAATATGCTGTCTAGGTTTGTCATGGCTTTTCTTCTGAGGAGCAAGCCTCTTTTAATTTCATGGCTGCAGTCACCATCTTCAGTGATTTTGGAGCCCAAGAAAACAAAATCCATCATTGTTTCCACTTTTTCCAGTCTGTTTGCCTTGAAGTCATGATCTTAGTTTTTTGAATGTTGAGTTTTCACTGTCTTCTTTCACTCATCAAGAAGCGCTGTAGTTCCTCCATTAGTGGTATCATCTGCATATCTGAAGTTTGATGTTTCTCCCAGCAATCTTGATTCCAACTTGTGAGTCATCCAGCCCTGCATTTCACATGATGTACTCTGCATGTAAGGTAAATAAGCAGAGTGACAATATACACCGAAAATAAGATCTCCTTTTTAGCATAGTGGATTGGAATGCAAAAGTAGGAAGTTGAGAGGTATCTGGAGTAACAGGCAAATCTGGCCTTGGAGTACAAAATGGAACAGGGCAAAGACTAACAGAGTTTTGCCAAGAGAACATACTTGTCATAGCAGACACCCTCTTCCAACAACACAAGAGACAACTCTACACATGGACATCACCAGATGGTCATTACCAAAATCAGATTGATTATATTGATTATTTTCTTTGCAGCCTAAGACAGAGAAGCTCTATACAGTCAGCAAAAATAAGACCTGGAGCTGACTATGGCTCAGATCACGAGCTCCTGATTGCAAAATTCAGACTTAAATTGAAGAAAGTAGGGGAACCCACTAGACCATTCAGATATGACATATATCAAATCCCTTACAATTATACACTGGAGGTGACAAATAGATTGAAGGGATTAGGTCTGGTAGACGGAGTGCCTGAAGAAATATGGACAGAGGTTCATAAGGCTGTACAGGAGGTGGTGACCAAAACCATTCCCAAGAAGGAGAAATGCAAGAAATCAAAGTGGTTGTCTGAGGAGGCCTTACAGATAGCTGAGAAAATAAGAGAAATGAAAGGCAAAGGTGAAAGGGAAAGATATACACAACTGAATGCAGAGTTCCAGAGAATAGCAAGGAGAGATAAGAAAGCCTTCTTAAGTGAACAGTGCAAAGGAATCCCAGTAACCCCTACCCAAATGAACCATAGAGTGGGGTCTGAAGCACACAGAGGAAGGGAGTGTAGAGTCTGTGGTTGTTAGTTCCATTGATAATTTGATGATGTTGTTCAAAATCTCTGAAAGGGTCAGTTCTCAGTGTGAGTGACTGAATGCATCCTTGACCTGCATCCTTTAGGTAATCCTAGGAGCTCCTTGAATTCTTCCTTAGTCCTTAGAGCTAGAGAGATCTTATACCAACTCTCTTGAATATTTTAAGTTTTTTTTTTTTTTTTAATGGTATGATATAATTAAAATAGCCAGGAGAAAGCAAGTAGTTTTTAGTGTACTTATATAAGTCCTTTGTTAGATGCCTGGTTTACAAATATTTTATCCTAATATGTAGCTTGTGTTTTCATCTTCTTAATAGGTGTTTCACAGAGCAATTGATTTTAATTTTTATTAAGTCCAAGTTATTAATTTTCCTCGTAGATTATGCTTTGCTTTCAAGTGTAACTTTTTACCTATCTCTTGTTCTCCTTTACTTTTTTCTAAAGTTTTTATAGTTTTATATTTTACATTAAGTCCTTCATCCATTTGAGTTGATTATTATATAAGATATGAAACTTAGAGCACTTAGTGTTTTGTTTAATAATGAACAATTGTTCCAGCACTGTTCATTGAAAGGCTGCCTTTCCTTCATTGAATTGCTTTTGCCAAAAATAGTTGATCATATTTGTGTGGATTTGTTTCTGGATTGTCTATAATGCTCCATTGATCTGTATGTCTAGCCCTCCACCCATTCTTGATTAATGTAGCTAAAGATGGAGGGACTGAGTTTTTCTACTTTATTCTTCTTTTCCAAAATTATTGCAACTATTCTAGTTTCTTTTCCTTTCCATAAAAATTTTGGAATAATGTTTTTATCTGCAAAGAATCTTGCTGGGATTTTGATACTCATTGCATTAAGCATGTTTATCAATTTGGGGAAAATTGACACCTTTACTATGTTGAGCATTCCAACCCATATAATATGTCTCTATAATTATTTAGATCTTTGATTTCTTTTCTTATCACTGTTTAATTTTCAGCATATAAATCCTACATATTTTATTAGATTTATATCTATAAATATTTCTTTTTTGAAAAATTGTAAATGATGTTTTTTTTCATTGTCTGCATGTCCATTACAAGTATATAGAAATGCAGTTTATTTGTGTATGTTTATCTTTTATCCTTGTTGAACTCACTGATTATTTCTAGGAGTTTTTGGTAGATTCCTTGTAATTTTCTATGTAAACCATCATGTCATCTGCATATCAAAACAGTTTTACTTCTTCCATTTTTATTTGTAAGCCTTTTATTTCCCTTTCTTGACTTATTGTTGTGGCTAGAACTTAGAGTACTATATTGAGAAAGAGCAGTGAAGATGAATTCTTACCTGGATTCCAACCCTAGGGGACAGAAATATTCAGACCTTAGCAGTTAGCTGTCAGTTTTTTTGTAGCCACTCTTTATCAAGTTGAGGAAGTGTCCCTCCATTCCTATTTTGAAAGAGTTTTTATCATGAATGAGTGTCAGATTTTGCCATATGCATTTTCTGTATCAGTTGATAGGATCCTACAGTTTTTCTTTAACCTGTTAATACAGTTCAGTTCAGTCGCTCAGCCATTTCTGACTCTTTGCGACCCCATGAATTGCAGCACGCCAGGCCTCCCTATCCATCACCAGCTCCTGGAGTTCACCCAAACTCATGTGCATTGAGTTGGTGATGCCATCCAGCCATCTCATCCTCTGTCATCCCCTTCTCCTCCCGCCCCCAGTCCCTCTCAGCATCAGGGTCTTTTCCATTGAGTCAGCTCTTCGCATGAGGGGGCCAAAGTATTGGAGTTTCGGCTTCAGCATCAGTCCTTCCAATGAACACCCAGAACTGGTCTCCTTTAGGATGGACTGGTTGGATCTCCTTGCAGTCCAAGGGACTTGTAAGATTCTTCTCCAACACCACAGTTCAAAAGCATCAATTCTTTGGCGCTCAGCTTTCTTCACAGTCCAACTCTCAACATCCATACATGACCACTGGAAAAACCATAGCCTTGGCTAGACGGACCTTTGTTGGCAAAGTAATATCTCTGCTTTTTAATATGCTATCTAGGTTGGTCATAACTTTCCTTCCAAGGAGTAAGCGTCTTTTAATTTCATGGCTGAAATCACCATCTGCAGTGATTTTGGAGCCCAGAAAAATAAAGTCTGACACTGTTTCCACTGTTTCCCCATCTATTTCCCATGAAGTTATGGGACCAGATGCCATGATCTTCGTTTTCTGAATGTTGAGCTTTAAACCAACTTTTTCACTCTCCACTTTCACTTTCATCAAGAGACTTTTTAGTTCCTCTTCACTTTCTGCCATAAGGGTTGTGTCATCTGCATATCTGAAGTTATTGATATTTCTCCTGGCAATCTTGATTCCAGCTTGTGCTTCTTCCAGTCCAGCGTTTCTCATGATGTACTCTGCATAGAAGTTAAATAAGCAGGGTGACAGTATACAGCCTTGACATACTTCTTTTCCTATTTGGAACCAGTTTGTTGTTTCATGTCCAGTTCTAACTGTTGCTTCCTGACCTACATACAGGTTTCTCAAGAGGCAGGTCAGATGGTCTGGTATTCCCATCTCTTTCAGAATTAAGATAGTCGATTACATTAATTGATTTTTGAATATTTAGTCAGCCTAGCATACCTTGAATAAGTGACATTTTGTCATGGTGTATAATTTTTTAAAAATATTAAATACTGAATTCTCTTTGCTAATGTTTTGTTAACAGTTATTTGCATCCATGTTCATGAGAGATGTTAGTCTTTTTTTCTAATTTTGTACTATTTTAATATGATTTTGGTATCAGAGTAACATTAGCTTCATAGAATATTGAGAAGGGTTTCATTCTCTTCTGTTTGTTAGATAAGATTATATAAAATTTGTATTAACCCTTTAAATGTTTGGTATCACAGCCTCACAAGGGAGGAAGTCTGTGTTCTCCACTCAGTCTTTGATGATGTGGGTGGTGCCACATTTTTTTCTGTGGTGTTTGGCTGGAGAATGGCAATTATTATCTAAAAACTTCTTGTCACTATGCTGTCTCTTTTCTGGTCCTTTGACTAGAAAGAGCAGATTCTTGTTGGGGCATTTTTGTCTCCACCTGTTGACATTGCCAGGTTGCCAGATCTTAAGGCTGTACTGTATAAAGTAAAAAGATATTTCAGGGAACTCAGTACTGGGTTGTTTTCTAGATTATACGAGAACCCTAGCTAGTGTCTGCCTTTTCACCTTTCAGAGTCTTCTTATGCTTGTTTTTGTTATGTCTGGGATGTGTAGTTATACTTAATGAGAGGAATAGGAAAAATATGTCTACTTCATCTTCCTAGAAGCAATTCAACTGATTTTTTTCAAAGGTGAAAAGGCAATTCTATGTAGAAAAAGTCTTTTCAGCAAATAGTGCTAGAATAAATGAATATTTTTAAAAGTGTTAAGTGAAATAAGTAAGTTGAAAAATATTATATATGTTACATTTTTCAGATGAGAAAAAACTTGAGACTTACACGTAACTTTATTTGTATATGTGAATGTATGTTTATATTTAGTTATATATAGAGAAAGCCTAGAAGAATACACACCAAATTGTGTATTTGAAAATCAAGCTAGAGAATACTGTGTATTCTCTCCTTCCTAGATACTGACAACATAAATATTAATTGTTATTGTCCCATTACCCTAGGATTTTATGATCCTAATTTTGCTTGAAAAGGAAAATTTTTTTAAGTTATACATGATTGTGTTGTTTCATTTCATAAGGCCTGAAATAGTACCCACCAAACTTTCAACCTAGATTAGGTATTAGAAATGAAATACTTTTTAGTTTTTAGTTTTTAGTAAATATATGTAGTTGATTTGAAATTTGTATTAAAGGTATAGTGTTTTTATTAGATTTTTAATGAGTAAAAATAATCAAGAAAGGGGGCATTGTTACAAGAAAAGTGCAGATCCTGACCAGTGAAATTCACCAACCAACAACCAAATTTTTAAATGTATAAAATATTAATATCATATATTAATGGATATATATGGAATCTAGAAAAATAGTGCGGATGAACCTATTTACAGGGCAACAGTAGACACAGATGTGGAGAACAGACATGGGCACACAGGGAAGAGGAGAGCATGGGGCGAACTGGAAGATTGAAATTGCCGAATGTGCACTGCCATGTGTAAAACAGATAGCCGATGGGAAGCTGTGGCACAGTGCAGGGTGCTCAGCCTCGGTGTTCTGTGTGGCCTCAGTGGGGAGGGTGGGATGAGGGTGGTGAGAGGAAGGCGATGTGTGTGTACATACAGCTAATTCACTTTGTTGTACCACACTGTAAAGCAGCTGTACTCCAATTTTTAAAAAAAAATGCTTACATACCACAATAATATATGAACTGATGGTGACCTGATTCTTTCCCCTCAACACACAGGAATTAATGAAGAAGAGGAAAAGAAAAAAGCAAAAAGCAAAGAGAAAATCAAGTTGAAAAAAAAAAGGAAGAGGTATTTTTTAAACTTTTTTTTTTTAAACAGGACTGAATATAGGATGGATTAAAAAATTTTATTTTTCATATCACAGTCTTGTTAATTTAATATTAAAGAGAATTCGGTTGTTTCAGTAAAATAACAAAATCCTTCATGTCAGGATTCAAAAATAGAGTCAGCACTCAAATACCTTAAATTTTCTTTTTTGGAGCAAATTAAGGTATAAATAAATAACAGCCACACTGCTTCTTTTATGTATTCTATTTGTGTTCTAGAATTTTTAAATTATGGAACATTAGTCAAGTTTTAATTTGGACATATGTTGAAATTCTTCACATACACATTTTGTCCTCATATATATGAAGTTGGGGCTTAAATATCAGTATTCTCAGAATATCATTAATTAATGAAATTAATTAATTGATTAATTGGATTTGTGTACCTATTTGTCATGCAAAAAATTCCTTCAGGTCTTCAGAATTCTCAACTACCTATGATTTTTTTTTTACTGTCAACTCTTTTGACAGCAACTGGTTAAAGAAATTGATCCAAAGACTTAAGAGGCAACTTCTTCCTTGGTTCATGAGTGCACTTTCATTTATACCAGAATAAGCATGTACATATAGGCACTATTTAAGGTATTTAGCAGGTAGTAATATCTAGCCTGGACCTTAGTTCTCTGACAGAGTAGGTTCTGCATGTCAGGTGTTGTCTCTGTAGTTTTTGTGGAGCATGAAATATATAAACTCTGACACCTCGGCTAGTATACATATTGGAAGTTAACTCACTTTCAGGTGTTGAGAGTTAAATAACAATGTTTGTAAGAACTAATAAAGGAAGGTAGAGCTCAATGTATCACGTAGTCTGATTAGTGTATTGTTTTGTTATTTGCACTACTACAACATAATGGATTCCTTGTAGGAAAAGTGAGATTTTCTATTTTCTTCCAAATTTTCATATACTGATTTTAGAGTAACATATTATTTACCTTGGGCTTCACAGACCTCATTCAGACACAGCCCAGAATTACAAGAACTTTTTTAAGTACAGTTTTAGCAAAGATAATGCCACTTAATGTAGTTGCTATGCTAAAGTTTAACCTTCTGCCTTAAAAAAGAGAATCCAAGACCAAAAAGGCAAAGAAAACAGTATAGGCAGAGAAGCAGCTCTGGTCAGAACATAGAGGTCAAGAAGTTCTTGAAAACAGGAAAGCAGACAAGAGTTGAGAAAAACAGAACTGAAGAGAGTGCAAGAGAATACATGAGAAACTAGGCTCAGGAGAGAGCCAGAGTCTGAGAGGGTAAACAAGGAAAAGGAAGGAACACACTGTTCCAGAAACCCAGGAGACTCAGGGCCCCTGATCAAGGGAGGCAGTCAAGGAATCCGCACAGCGAGTCTCTGTACAGACACAACCTGTGGTCTCCTGGGTTTCCTTTTCCTTCTCCTGTGTGTCTGTCAGATTTTCTTAGTTTGAGTTTTAACTTCCCATGTTTAGATCACTCATCTAACTCTGGGATACCTTTTTTATTATAAATTAACTCAGTTTCTGTTTTGTTCTACTTATTTGGGGTTTGGGTAAATCATTCTCATTTATTTAGATTATACATTTAAAAGTATCCTTTTGTAACTACTGAAAATTATTATGGAATGCAACTGTTCATCTGTATCACTCTGTATATAAAAGAATCAAGTACTTTAACTTGAAAAATAAAAAAGAAATAACAGAAGTGCTTTTATTTTGCCGATTTTCAGCTTTCATACATTTATATGGAGGTACAATTATAGCTCTTTTTATATTTTTGCATTCTTTGTGGCTCTTTTAAGAGAATAAACCAACAAGTTATTGTATATACAGTGAATTGTGTATATACTGAGAGTGTATAAAATGCCACTTTCTTTGCCTTATAAGAAAGACTTTGAAGGGTAAACTGAGGTACACAGGATGAGAAACTGAAAATCACAGAAAAATTATTTCATCCTTGCTGAATTTAAAACTCATAACTGGAATTGAGCAGAATAGAGATATTTATTTTGCTAGTTTCTCTGGCTAAGTGGCAAAAATTCTGATTACAGTATTTTAAGAGCATACAGATGTAAAAGGCACATTTCATTTGAGTTTCTTTATACTCTCACCTTGTTCCAAGAAGGATTCAAAGCAGTCTGGATTCCATTTAAATGCACCCATCAGCCATAAATACAGTTATCAGTCAGTATGTATTATTACCCGTAGGTCTTATTCATCTAGTTCCACTGAAGAGGACACTTCAAAACAAAAGAAGCAAAAATACCAGAAGAAAGAAAAGAAAAAGGAGAAAAAGAGTAAGTCGAAAAAGGGGAAGCATCACAAAAAGGACAAAAAGAAGAGAAAAAAGGAAAAGCATTCCTCTGCCCCTAACAGTTCTGAAATATCCAAAAAGTAACTGAGACTGGCCTGAGCTATTAAATTTAAAAATTTACTTTTGAAAATTATTTGACATTCTTTGAAATTTTCCATATAATTATGCTTTGCAGTAAATCACAGCCATTTCCATATAGACATTTTTTCATATATAGGACCATTATTGTCTGACAATATTTTAATGTGCTATAATTATAGAGTATTGAATCAGTCTTATTACTTGATAGCCATGCCCCAAGTATGGATATCTGTGCAACAAAACTCATCATTTTTGGTATTCCTTTCTGTGTTAATGTTATTACTTCATAAGCTGATTGTAAATTGCTTTACTACAGTCAACACAGGCAATCTACCTAGCAGTAAATGAATATTGCTGGATTAAGTGTCCATCTTCCAGTGATAAAGTGAGGTAGGCTTGATGCTGAAAATTTTAAAAGCTTTATATCCTGTGATAATATATTACTATTAAGATAATGAAATTCTTCACTTAGATTTTTTTTTTTTTTTTTTTGGATGTCATAGGAGATGAAGCTGCTCTATTGGTCTTGACTAGAACTTTTTAATGAATGGTGTCAGCAGGAATATGATAATGAAAATATTTATAACAAAATTTCACTGTTTTCTGAGATGCAGAGTTTTTAGTACCTGCCTCCTTCGTTTTTGTAACAAAATATTTCTTCCTTGTTTAAAAAGACAAGTCTAGTTCAACCTATTTGTAAGTCTGGTAGAGATGATGCTGTGTTGGGCAGGATTTTTAGGACAGACTCCTGGGTTGTTTTACAAATGTGCCATATTGGCATGTCTTAAAGAGATACCTCAAACACAGAGTTTTTTTATTTAGAAGGACAACAGCTAAATCTTCATTAGAACTGATTTTTATTGTATTCAGTATATAAATTTTATGAAGCTTGTTTCTATGAGTAATGTGGAAATTTTTTATAAATGTGAACATATATATTTATTTGTCTGAAATAATTTGTAGTTTTGAAGCAGGTTTCCATTGACTTTATGATTTCATAATATGACCAGTTTGGGGTGTTTCTCTTACTTCAGTCATAAATCTCAGGAGCAGTGACAAAAATTTAGGATTAAGAATTTTATTCTGTACTTTTTAAAATTTAAGAGCCAGGGAGTTACATCATGAAAGCCTTTATATAATAATGAAAATTTTGTATGAGTCAGCATTGTCAGACACATAGTAGTAGGTATAAATGTTTCTATATTTTTTTTAATTTCACAATGATCAGTGCTACTTACTTGGCTAAATACTCCAATATCCCTTACGTCCTATAAGTTAAATACTTTTCATTGTAGCAGCATTGAAAATCAGCTAGTTATCATGGCATAGCACCAAAGATTGCCGAGTACCTCACTGTGGGTGCAGTTACAAATTCTTAGCCTACATACGTAGCTATAGGTGTATTCATAATGATGAAATCAGGTAACCTCCCAGCCTGGAAAGGTGTGCTGATCCTCCCTTCACCCAGCAGCCCTAGCCTGCATGACCTCAGTAAGACTGGGAGAGCTTCATAGCTCCTCTGAGCAGTGCTCACCAGGCGCAGACTCTAGGGAAGCCAAGTCCATATCCCTGTTCTAGCATTGCAGCCATGGATGCTGTCACACTTGTAGCTTTTCTATAACCCAGCTTAGTCCGGTGGCCTCCTTTAAAAGACCTCCACTTGTTTAAATGTGTTAGTCAGTTATTTGGAGAGAAACACAGAGCTGTTAGATTTTTAAGAGTTTCTTTTGCCTTTGCTGTAGTTTATTTTTAAAAACAGTACTTTATGAAAATACAGTCCTTTGGTTATCAGGATAAAAAAAGTAAAAAAAAAAATTCCAATTTTAAAAAGATGATTAGAAAGTGCTACATGCAAATAGATGGTCTCATTGTATTGAGTATGTAATGTGGTTAAAAGTGATTATTGTAGTGACACAGAGTTAATCCAGTTATTTGTAAGTTTTATTTTAGTTAATTGTAGAGACAATAAATTGGCTTGTCAGGTTTGTTTTTTGAATGGTGGTATACTCAGTGGCTCAGGAGAGTTGTATAAAATTCAGCCTTCATTAACTACTAGAGTTTGCAAATTAAAAGATTTTAATGTTGTGTAATTTTTTTACTCCCAGAAAAAAATCTTGGAATAGTTCTTGATTAAATTTCCCATAGTATGAGAATAGTTTATGAAAGATCTCACCTGAATAAAATACGTTTGTTTTTACTAAAATAATTTCTACTAAAGTGATCTTGTTATTGTTATTAAGATTGGATGAAAATCTCACTAATATATTGTAGGAGTAAATTAGTGACATTTCCTCTCAGGCAATATGTAGCATAAGGAAAACTGAACTTGGTAGTAAAAAATCCCAAAATCCTAGTTATTCTGACTACCTATGTGACCTTCAACAAAGTCATTTACCTTCCCTGGGCTTTGATGTCTTTCATCTATAAAATACTGTACCAAATTATCTCTGAGATCCCTTGTAATCCTTAATATATATGATTATCAATGTTTTAGTAAAATTTAAATAATATTATTTTAGAAATTATATTCATTTAGGAATATGAGTTATTATATTCATTTAGAAATGGCTGCAGATAAGCAGGTAGCATTCTGTAATGGTAAAGGTTGAATTTATCAATATAGCTGTTAAACACATGTCACTTCTCAAAGCAGATAATTGACATTTGGTTCACATCCTTACCACTCAGTGCATGTCATTTTCACTAGATGCAGACAATTTAGTTTTAGATTTAGTTTTAGATTTGTATCTGTAACCCAATTGTCTGAACACTTTGAGACTATTGCTTTTGAGCTGATGGACCTACACCCTACCCAGTTCCCTGTTTCTTTTCTCCATATTATCTGTTGGCTAAAACCTCTCAGAGAGATCCCCAGTTTGTCACAGAATACATATCTGTTTACATCTTTGGTTCTTTGAGGCTAAAACATCAGTAAGTAAAACAACTGTGTGTATCTGTATTTATGAGCCTCTCAAATTACATGCCTTAGGTTACCTTCAACTAGATTGATGAGTTATCATTAATAGTCTAGATAAATGCCATTGAGTCCTTTCTTCAGTAAACATTTATTGAGAACTTAGCATGGCAAACACTATGTTAAATAACCAGGGATACAGAGATTAATAAGACACATTTGCTTCCCTGAAAGGAATTCCAAGTTTAGTTGGTAGGGGAATCAGCAAACTCATCATTAGGTATTAACTGCAGTAATTGGAAGACTTCAAGGAGTACCTAAGAGTCTGGAGAAGCCTAGAAAAAGTAATGCCTGAAGTACATTTTGATTGAGGATGAGAGTGGGAGTTAGAGCAATTCCTGACAGAATGAGTACTGTGAACAAAGCCCACAGTGGACAAGGCTGGGGTGTGTGTGTCAAGAATTACAAGCCTTTTATAGGATAGGAGTGGTAAGAATCAAGACCGCCATTCTAGGTTCTTAGGTACAAGAGAAAGAGGTTTTATGCTCCATGTTTGGGAGCTTGGACTTTATCTGTAAGCAAGAGACCCCACCAGAGAGTTTTAAGAAAAGAAATCCTACGGTCCCTAGGGTGCAAAGAGTCAGACACAACTTAGTGACTGAAGAGCGAACAAGGAAAGAAGTGACTTTTATTGAGGTTTGATTCCATCCATTTCATAATCCAATTCACAGTTTTTAAAGGATGAACTTGCTTTCATCAGAAGCCCACATAAAGAATAATTTGAAATTTTGATTTTCTGTTATTTGGTGTCTTAGTCTAGGCCCACTTTTCTTTCTAAGTTCTGATTATTTCTAAAAGCTACAGTAACTTAAGTTTTCTGAAAAGCTATTGTCTTCTTTATCAGACCCATCCCCAGAATTCATGCGTATGTACATAATTTGGAATGCTTTGCTTTTAGTTTTATTTTAGGTTATTTTTGACTGACAGAATATATTCTGTCATAATGTTAGTATTTTTGGTCAAAATAAATCATTTAAAATATATTTTTCAATGTACAGACTATCATAATTCAGTAAGCCTTCTTTCAATATTTTGTCTCAGTATTGTGAATATTATGAAGCACAGCTGCTTCAGAGTCACAGTGTCACGCATAGTTGGTCCACTCGGTGAGCCGTGTTGCTCTCCCTCAGGGTCTCTGGCTCAGCAGGGAGTGCTCCACGGACTCCAGCTGATACGAGTGCTGAGAGTTGATTTTTCCTAGGCAGTTGGCATCCAAGAATAGTAGGGATTTTTTATGCCCCCTAAATGATACTTTCACTTGCAAAGCCCAGGGTCTTCAGACCTCATTTGTCTCCTCCTAATTCCTCCAAAATTTTGCAGAGTGCCAGAGAATTGGGTTGCCTCCCTGAGAGCACCACCAATGATACATGCCCAACCCCAGCGTGCCTTTCCGAAAGGTTGGGAAGAGTCTGGGGAATCAGGAGAATTTTGATGGCCCTGCCCGTCTCTTTAAGTTTCCTGCTTATTCTTTATGGCCTCTGCTCTTGGTCTTAAGCGACAAAAGTAGACTAACCAGTGCCTTTACTAACTTTCTCTACTGAGATTTTCACCTGAGGCAACATCTAATTAGTAATATAACTATTATTAACTGTGTATCAAGATAGCCAATTGTCTGGGATTTTTTTTTTTTTTTATCAAAGCAGGATCTGAGATCAAGAACTACCCACAAACGCTTTATGTGCTTTCTCAAAAAATAAATGAAAATTCTTTGCTTTTATAACCACATAAAATGTCATTTTTGTAGTGGAAATGTTTCAACTTTCAGACTTCACAAACACTCTAAGCAATTTTAATATTTAAACATTGGCAAAACTGTGTTCCTTTTGAGTTGGAAATGCAACACAGGCAGTAGGATGTTGCAATAATGAC